>NC_046332.1:58932642-61493329 GCF_000738735.6 Corvus cornix cornix | reverse complement strand
CGCCTCACTGACTCCAACGTCTCAGCCAGGCCACCGCGTTGGGGCTGCTCCTCGCTCTCCGAGCGGCGCTGCTCTGGCGCGTCTGGGCTCTGCACGGCCCCGCGTTGCCATCGCCGCTGGCTCCGCACCCTGTGAGTGGTTCCACTCCGCCAACTCCACGCTGCTTTGAGTGCGGCCCGTTCCGGCTCGGTGCTGCTCTGCGCGGCTTCTCGTGTCGCTGTGGAAACCGCCGCTTCTCCCTCCGCAGGGCTCTCCGAGCCGTGTGCTCAGAGTGGGCTTCCACGCCGACCCCAGTTCCCGGCTGCTCGTGGCCCACGGCACCCGCAGTGCCTGTGGCATCGCTCCCTCACTCGCGGTTGAGCGGCAGGGGACCCCGAGACAGGGATGGGGTCCACGATAAGGCGCGGGCTCCCGAGGGGGCCGGGCGCATCCAGCACAGGCACCTCCGCTGGCACGGCTGCAGTCACATGCTCCTGGGATGGCGGCTGCACGGTCTCGGCCACAGGATTACGGCCATCCTCTGCTTTAGGGGTAATGGAACCATACAAATGCTCCTCAAGAGCTTCACTGATTACAAGGGATGCACGGAGACCTTCTGTCGCTAGTCCATGTTCTGTTTGATCCCTTACCTTATCCCAGATCTCGTCCCAAAAACACCCATGACTAGTTCCAGGAGGTTCAATATCAAAAAGTAAGTCTCGAGAAATATAGAAGAAATTTTTGAAAAGCCAGCAAAAAAAATGTTCTAGATCTCCCGGTTCCAATACTTTCTTGTCTTGTTGTTCAAGGATTCCTTTAACTTCTAGATACATTTTTTTCTGTGGCTCAGAGAGCCACAATTCCCACAATTCTTCCATAGTCCAGAGAGAATATCCAAACCAAGGTGAGAAGAGAGAGATCTAGAGTGGTTTTTACTCACGAATTTCCTGTCCTTAGGGATCGGTGTCTTGCCCGCATTCTCTACCATTTGTTACAGCGGGGATTCTGTAACACAATGCACCAAACCAGGAGTCCCGTGGAAAGGAAATATATATGGACTGATTCTTGGTAGATGTTTCAGAGATGTTTATTTCTCCAGCCGCATGGCCGGGGCTCTGCCGAGGAACTGTTACAGTCACGGGACCCGAGGGTCCCTGCCCGCACAGGGAAACACAAACCAACCAATGGGGAATGAGGCTGAGCAGGGGCAGGGAAACCCCGTGCCTCCCCTCAGGGCCCCTCTCCCAGGGCTACATGGCAGGGGGAGGAGACCCCAACAGTATACCATTTACCTTAGAATACAAACTTTAGTGGTTACATTTCTTGTATACTGAGAGAGATGGCCTGTTATATACAAAAAAATATGTAGGTTTCTCCTTAGACTATGATCAGCTTTCACTTGTGGAGGAAAAAATCTGTTTATTTCTGGAAACATAAAATAACGATAATTCCCCAAAATACATCCCTTTTAATTCAAAGTAACATCTTACTACCACAAAATTTAGTAATAAGAACAAACACTATACATACAAGTCAGGAGCAGATAGTCACCAAAATCCTGATTACATTAATATGAAAATATACATATACATATACATATACCTATACATATACCTATACCTATACATACACATATATGTGTACCTGCACATTATCAGTCATTTCAGAGCTGTCACAGTACTGGAAGCTAGGCTCAGAATTTCCTGCAAAATACAAGGCAAGTATTCACTGATACTACTTGTATCAGCCTCGATGTTTACAGGAGTAGATTTTTCACTTCAATAGCAATCACATAATATATAACAGATAAACTATATATATGAGATTGCATGTGTGAGAAGAACACACCTGTTCCCTCTGTTATGTACCATATGAAGCAATCTAAATGCAACAGTAATACATCTCTTTATTTAGAAACAAAGAAAAATTTTTTTCTTTGCACTGGTGCATAGAACAACAATGTTGGAAGTTGTGCAGAATCAGCCATCCTTTCACAAAACATTGATGATGAAAGTCATGCAGTTCTAAACTTCCAAGACAAATCCCATATGTCTTCTGATCCTTTCTTTGCCATGTTTTCCTCTTCCAAACATTGCTGCAACTGTATTAGCGTTTGACTGTCTCAAAACCTCTGATGCAAATATATAAATAGGACTCTCTTCCTGTGTCTGATACTATATTACAAGTTGCCTCAGGAAAGTTGACAGGGAAAGAGAGATTCCTACTAGCTGATTCACAAGCAGACTCAACTCTGTCTTTAAGAAACAGATGGTTCCAATTAACTCTTTGCATGTATGATTAAATACACAGTGGCTTGCAATCTTACATTTTTCTAAATCTGAAAGACATAATAGAGTTTTCCACACAATCTAGAGGCCTGAAGCAGGTCTAGATATTTTTAGAATAGGAAAAAAAATGATGGTGTAGGATATAGCTTTCACTTTTTTGCTTGAAAATATCTCATGGATATATTTTGATGCGGAGTATGTTTTCACACAATGTAGCCAATAAGAATAAAACATCTCTGTAAGGGTCATGCATTGCAAAACTGTCTCCAGCTTAGACACTCAGTATGCCTAAGATGATATTGGCCAAAAATACTGAACAACAGAGTCAGAAAGGTATCTGGGCTCTTACCTGACACTTCAGAGGGATGTAAGAGTCCTTATAATTGTAAGTATCTTGGCATTAATGACTTAGAGATTCAATTTTCAAAAGTAACTTAAGTAATTAAAAGCCCAGGTTTAACTGAATTGTAATTAGTCTGAGGTTCCAAAGGGCCATATTTTTGAAGCTATTAAAATATTTTTAATTGTGGCTTATTGGTTAGTGATGTTTCTAAGGGAAAAGAGGTGTAAATGTATATGAATATACTGTAATACCAATTAATTTTCCCTTCTGAAAATGGACGTGTGTCCTATATTAATAGAACACTTTTGAAAATATTATTAGCAAGCTAGTCAAAAATTGTGGTGTTGAGCAATAAATACCTATCGTCTGCAGCTTTAGAATACTTTATATAACCTTTATATTCAAATATTCTATTTATGTTTTTCTTACAACACCAAATAGTTTAAAATTCCAAAAGTAAAGATCATAACTTTAAAAGAAAAATGTGTGGGATTGGTAAAGTGCACACTGCTATACAGGAAGCTGGTGAAGTGCAATAGCAATTCCTTGTAAAATTCTTTATGATCTCAGTTAAAAGGGGCTACAGAATTGCACATAATGATGATGATGTTGACTATGATCATTATTGATTCTGAGAGCTACTTGTGTTTTCATATAAATTGCACTGTTTACAAGGTCTATGAAGTGGGCCTCCCAATATATTTCCTCTCTAGTATTCAGGCATATTTTTTGATGAAAGCTACATGTGACATAGTGCTCCAAACTCACTCAGCTATTGTCTACAGAAAAAGGCATGTAGTCCCTGGTGAAGTCAGAAACAAAACTAAATGTGTCATTTTATTTAAGCTGATAAAGACCAGAAGACATTCTTTTTGTTGCCCACAGAATTTATGCCATTTTCATGACAGGACAACATCTGCTTTTTCATTCTACAAATGACTGAATCATTTAAATGTTCATTAGTCAATAAACCATTGAGATGTGTATTGCTATCACTTCATCAAGAATCACAGAACAGGTAAGGTTGGAAAGGACCACTGGGGATCATCTGGTCCAACCTCCCTGCTCAAGCAGGGTCATCCTAGAGCACATGGCACAGGATTGTGTCGAGACAGTTCTTGAATATCTCCAGTGAGGGAGAGTCCACAACCTCTCCGGACAATCTGTTCCAGTGTGTGGTCACCTGCACAGTGAAGAAGTTTTTCCTCATGTTCAGGTGGAACTTCCTGTGCTTCAGTTTCTGCCCATTGCCTCTTGTCCTATCGCTTGGAACCACCAAGAGCCTGGCTCCATCCTCTGGACATCCTCCCCTCAGATACTGACAGATATTGATGAGGTCCCCTCTCAGCTGTCTTTTCTCAAGGTTGAACAGGCCCAGCTCCCTCAGCCTTTCCTCATAAGAGAGATGCTCCAGTCTCTTAATCATCTTTGTAGCCCTCCGCTGGACCCATTTCAGCATCTCCATGTCTCTTCTGTACTGACGAGCCCAGAACTGGACACAGCACTCAAGATGTGGCCTCACCAGGGCTGAGTAGAGGGGCAGCCTCAACCTGCTAACAATGTGTCCTGGGTTGCAGTGTATTCTATTACCATCCTCAGGAGCTGTTGAAATCAGGCGGGGCAGTGTTTCCTTGCCTCCTCCCCCCAGACTATCTTTCTGTTCATGGCCCATCATTGTCCTGCCGCATGACTCAGAGATAACTCCCTCTGGAATATCTTCTGTTAATGAGCCTAATCAACACTTGGCCTCATGACTCATTACCCCATTGTGAGATGCTCCACCCAGAGGGAGGAACCAAGCATCCCATCGTGGATATAATCTGAGATTCTGGACACCAGGGACAACCCTTTCCACTGGATTTCCAGAGGACAGGAGCTACACAGTCATCACTGGACTTTCTGAGGAAGAACAGACCCTTTTTCTACAGGATCACTGCTTCAGAGGACTGCAGCCACCATTCTACCAGACTGCTACCACCACCCTGCCTAACAGGGTGTCAGGTTGTATCTTGACTCTATCAGTTTGAACCAGTGTTTTCTTTTAGTTTTTTTTCTCTGTTCTTTAATTTCCATTAAATTGTTATTCTGACTTGGTGCCTCCCACTGGTTTGTTTTCAAACTAGTACACAATGTTTTTCAAAATACGGACCAGGATACCACTGGTCTTAGATCAGAGATGAAAATAGTTGTTACATATTCTTACATTGCTTTCCACAGGAATTATTTGTCATCTTACTGTAAGGTTTGAAAAACACCATGTAGAAATAGGTGTGCATTAAAGAATCAAAGCCTCTTTATAGCTCACAAGTACTTTAGATTTTATCTTTATTTTCATTTGTCTAATTATATACATTGCTTCAAGTATGACACAATTTTCTGGAAAACCAGAAGACAGGCTTGTAAATCAACAAAAACACCCAAAACATTTGCCTTTGAGACTTCATAGATAAATGTTAGGTGAAGATACATTCAGTTGTCTGTGGTCCATAGCCTCAAGGAAATGTTAAAAGTGGCTATAGACAACTGGAGTAACTTCTGATAAAGAAATTAGAGAAAGGGCTAACACTGCAAAGAGATTCAGCATCCATCTCCTTTATTCAATTCCCTGCAACATTTACTAATTTTTTGAAGCAGAGCAAGTCACATTTGAAACAACCACAAGGTGTCCAAGGACTAGGAAAAGCAAAGCAAGTGCAATGTCCCCACGACTGAAGTCTCACATCTAAGCCTTGGGATTTGCAAGCTAGGAGTGCCTCATTCTCTGTTGCTGGTCCACCTGGTCGGGTACTCTGCAAGATTAGTACCTACAGATGAAACACAGATGGAAAGAAAACCTTATCATGAAGAATCAGTGGTTTGACTACTTCCCTGTAAAAGAGGATAGATGCATTAAATTTCTCCTCCTGCTTCTAGGAATTGGCGTGCTACTGTAACCAGAAGGCAAAAGGTATTCAGCATAAGGTTGAACTTTTTATAATCTAATCAAACAGTCATCAAATCAGACAGAAAATTATGTACAATATTCTGGCTTGGGCATTGAGTGGACCAAACAGGAAGTTTATAATCATCTATTCTATCCCATAGTTTCAGTTTCAGAATAATTTTTCTCAATTTTTCCCCTGCTTTTCCTTTCTGTCCTTCATTATGCTATCCAGTGAGGGTAAGCTTTCAGAGGAGAAACAGAAAATGTCTTAATATCAAATAACATTTTAAGTCACTATCTCAATTGCATGAAGCAAGAAATGAGTGAAAATGTGTAATAGGGCCCATCTTTCTCAAATTTCTCTTCTGTCTCAATACTAGATTTTAAACTATGTGGAAAGAGAAAAAAACTTACTTAGAAATAAAATAGAAATAGAAATAATAGAAATAGAAATATATTACTCCCTTGCAATGGTCTGAAGGAAAAGGGCAGAAAGGAGTCTAAGGAAGAATGAAAAATTTTCTTTTGAGTGTGTAAAAAATTAGGTACCTTTTAAATAGACATTGAATTGTGTAACTATGCTAGAGATAATGTAAGCATTTTCCTAGCACTTCTCACTGGATAATGCAACTGGAATCCCTAAAAGTCTTTTGTACACTTTCAATGCCTAGACATCTCAGAGGTCAAGCTGTAGAACCCACTTGGTCACTAAATGCACGAAACACATCTTCTAAAGGGTACGATAGCACTCAGCACTGAGCCTGAGTCCCATTTATAGATCCAGTCCTATGTTGTCAACGTTGCATTTTTCTTTGAGGAGAAAAGTAGACACTAAAATCATAGAATAAAGATAATGCATTATGTATTTAAAGTAAATGGAAATCACGTAGATTGACTGAAATTCAGCTTTTGACTGAGAGAAGAGTCCTCAGCCTACAAATCATGGGTTCTCCAGGGCAAAATGAGAAGCTGCCTTTGATTGCCTGTGATCAAGAGCTATTTAATGTGAACTGCAGGAAGTAGTCTACATTGCAGTACATTGGAATGGAAGAGATACATAAAGACAAGTCCCTTGTCACTGAAAGACAAAAGAACAAAGGCAATTATTATTATTAAATTACTGTGATACCATGATAAAGATTGAGTTCTGCAAACAAGAGATTGGAAAATGTAACATACAGGACAATACAGAACTCTCAGCACATTACCTGATGCTGGGCAATGAATCAAGAAAGAGAAAACATTTTGTAAAACCAAATGTTTAAGTACAATAAAATTTTGTCCACAGATACACCCTGCATTCACATTTTTTCTAATTCATGGATCTTTATCAAACTGGGTCATTATACCTCATATGATATTCATAGCTATTATTATGAGCTGTAATGGCTACAAACACCAAATTATTCAATGCACTGGAATTTTCTATTCAGTAATCCAGTTAAAAGTACCTTGAGTCCTGAGTGATTCAGTAAATTATATATTATACTATTCACAACTGAACATGGCTTTGCAAATAGCATCTACCATGGAAGGTATAATTTTCAGTATTATTATCTACACATAGATATCTCCAGTCTGAAGTCATGATGCTGCAAATGGATGGAGAAAATTTCCAAAGGCTAAAAAAGAGTAGCTCATATAGCAAATGATAATAATAACAATAAAACTATTGCATAAGTAAAAGTACTTTTAGAAAATAATGAAATCAAAGTAAACAAAAACTCTAGACAATTTTTTTAATTCCCAGAATATACATGAATATTAACATGTTTTATCACTGCCTTAGTTAAACTGACTCTGACATGAAAAAATAATAATTATTAGGAAGCATTCATTAAAAAGCTTTTAAGGGTAGGGGCATAAGATGAACTAGAATGACTATCTGTGCTGGTTTTGGCCAGGGTGGAGTTGACTTTCTTCACAGTGGCTGGTTATGGGGCTGTGTTTTGGATTTGTGGTGAACACAGGGTTGATAATACAGAGATGTTTTTGCTATTGTTGAGCGGAGATTACACAGAGCCAAGGCCTTTTCTGCCTTTCCTGCTGGCAAGGAAGTTGGGGGTGCCTGGAAGGTTGAGAGGGGACAAAGCCAGGACAGGTGACCTAAGCTGACCAAAGGAAGAAGAGAGGAACATTTGGAGTGATGGCTGTTGTCTTTCCAAGTCACCGCTGTGTGAGATGAGGCCCTGCTCTCCTGGAGATGGCTGAACACCTGCCTGCCCACGGGAAGAAGTGAATTAATTTGTTGCTCTATTTTGCTTATGTGTGCTGCTTTTGGTTTTCCTATTAAACTGTCTTCACCTCAAACCATGATTTTTCTGGCTTTTACACTTCTGATTCTCTCTCCAGTTCTGCTGGTGGGAGAGTGAACGAGTAGCTGTGTGGGGCTTGATGGCTGGCTGGGGCTAAACCACAACACCAGCTAAAACAATCTTTAAGAACTGGAGAATAAAAATACAAGAAAAAAAGTGTCAAATTTTCTATAAGTAAACTAAAAAAAGGCTGAAATTCAAAAGAAACTATATTTAGGAAAAGGAAAAATAGAAATATATCAGTATCCAGTTGAAGTACCAAAGTTTATTAATGTAAAGCATTATTCTTGTTAGAAACTGTTACAGTAAAAATCAATGTGCATAAATGAGGAGCAGAAAAAAAAAAGACAGTAAAAAGAAGAATAAAATAATAGGGAAAAAATAGATAGCAGAGATCAGAAAGAAGCAAAAAGCAGAAAGAAAAGGAACTAAAAGAAACTGGAAAAAAAAAATAGGCAAATAGACTAGATAGCAAAACCATCCCTGACAGCAAAAGTAACTGCTTCTAATTTAAATAACCTTTAAATCTGTATGATCATTAAATATCACCCATATACCCTATCATGAAAATAAGCATAACATCAGTTTGTCTCACTGAAGAGGAATATTTGCATCCCATAGGTACCTCTATGGTATAACTCAGTATGTGCAGAATGTGCTCAGGAAAGAGCCTTAGACTCATGCTTCTACATGGGCTACCTCAAACCTTCAATTGATATTTTGCCAGAAGTAAAGTTCAGTGAGAGCATTTATCATCGTATTCTTCAAAATAGCCAATACCACAGCAAGAAAAATCCGTAAATCCAAACTACTTTGTCACAGCTGGGATCATCCAGCAGTATAAACTGAGATATTAGGCGGAAGATTAAAACATTATGCAGTGTATTTCTGGACCTTTTTAAAAATATTATACAAAAATTAGAAATGTAAATGAGGAAGAGTGAGAATTTTGATCTCTGCATTAAAATATGTCTGGAGATTTGGGAAAAGAAAACAGAAATAAAAGACTGTTTCAAACTAAATCTATGCTACTATATCCAACCATTGTTAACTGTAGTAAATTGGAATGAGGTCATTATCTTTATTCTTGCTCTTCCTTTCTGAGAGCACTGGTAGAAGGAATGTCAGGAGCATTGAATTTGGATAGAAATAAAACTACAAAGTCCTGCTTCTGTATATTTAAACATGTAAACTATCACATATATCTGGCTTCATACTTGACAGGTTTATCGCTTAGCGTGTTCAAGTAAAAGCAATTCTAAGAAATCCTTTGTGTTTTTTAAAAGCTTACCTACACATTTGATTTCAGTATTTTAGCCCATGTTAAAAGAGCTATTTTACAGAGGTAGAGAAGGAGTTATAAATGTTTCCACCAAAGTAATTATGAAGTTTCCATAGTCTTCTTGTCACAAACAACAGTCCCTGAAGTGCATACAGAACAGTACTAATGAAAATAACAAACAGATAATTTTAATGAGGAGAAAAGTGGCATCATGGGACAGTAGTTCATTCTTTCGACTTTAATGCTGGGGAAGAAAAGTAACTTTATGTATATATATGTTCTGATTGAATAGTGTATTGCTAGTTAAGCCACTAAATCCTCAGTGTTCAAATGGGTGGCACTGGCACCAATTCTTTTATCACTTATTTCCACCACTATGGACTCATGACCTTGACTAGATTCACAGGGATCTAATTGGAAATAACATTCCTATCTTGAAACCTCCATGGTTTTTCATATGAAACCTTCTGCAGAGTTTGAAAATATTTGAGAGATAAGCCATAAGCAATACTGTTTAAAGGGCAAATGGAGATATCAAGACTCTGTATCAGCCCAAATGCAAAGTGAAGGAGGGGAAGAGAGCAGAACTTTGGTTATATGGAAATTGCCACATCTTTGAGGAGATTTCAGGGTTTAGGTAAGGGAGGTTATTACTTGGGTTTTGGTTGATGCTGCAACATGCTGAATAAATACCTTTTCATTTTGAACAAGCTCTTCTGTACCATTGAAATCTGCTGCTGTCATAATGTGTCTAAAGGAAGACAAAGAGGTGCAAAAATACCAAGCCAAAAGTGCAATAAATAATCATGAGTATGGTAACCTGATAAGACAGAGCGAGGAGAATTAAAAGAATCCCTTTATAACAGTGTATAGCCATGGATTCACCACTTGGAAGAAACACGCACAGAGTCAAGGGAAGAAAAACAGCTTACACAAAGAAAGGGTGGAGAAAAATATACTGATTGATAATGAAAAGGTCTGCCTTCTAATTTGTGTCCAGACACCAACACCACAAATTCTTAGAGCTGGGAAAATCATCTTTATAGTCAAACTAGAGAAACAGACAAACACAGATTTGTGTGTCTGTTTCTAGATGGTCCCTAAAGGTCAAGTGGGTCATACTTAAGAACTGAAAACTTCTGAGAGAGGAATCTTACCACTGTAAGCTAGACATCTTGGTAAAATCTCATAACAGTGCTGTGCCACAGGTTCCCATTACTTAAAACAGAATAATATATCACTGTTGGAACAATTCATGCACTAAAGCTCTTCCAGCATGAAGATGCTGTAAACAATAGAATATTATTAATTGTCTTTATGGATATGAAAGAATGTGTATTTTTCTTTAACCTATCAATGCAGCCTTTTAGCTGCATTATACCCACTGTACAAATACCGTAAGAAAACAGATGTGGAATGCAATCAAAAAACAATGTGATGCTAGGTGAGTCAAAATATCAGTACTTAGCCATTGACTCATTATCTCATTAAACACACCTCATTAAGTACGTTGTTAAACACATGTTGCATGTCAGTAAAAAGATTTAAAATTAACTTGTTTGTTGGAATTTATGCTATGATTTACAATGATATGTGAGACAGTAAATTTTCTCACTTTGATGAACATGCAGAACAAAAATATAAAAAAAATATATAAGCATGTTCAGATAAGGACTGACAAAAAATACTGTGGATATTAAAAATGATCTTTTACTTCAATAAACTGAATGAATCATAGAACAGTCTTGTTATATAAATATAAATCATATTTTCTTGATTTTTTATAAGTGAAATCTGAGGTTAGGAATCACATGAGCAAATTCTGTAACCTTTTATAAGCAAAATAAGGTAAACCCTAGAGACAAATAAAAAATTTAAAGGGCTATTATTTTATTAATCACAGGTATGATCGCTTTAACTTAGAGATCTATCCATTTAAAGATGGATAGATCCTCTGCTCCAAGCTGTCTGTGTAAAGTTCAAGAAGTCAAACCATTTTTGAATCATAACCTCCAAAGCTATTTTTGTCTTGCATGCCTATAAAGAAACACACCACTATTGTGAGAAGTCACAATCTTTCTCTGAAAATCACAATATTTTCCTACATATAACTCAAAGTTTTCAAAAAAGTTTAATTTACTAGTGTATGAAGGTAGTATAAGTTTATCTGCTAGAGCCCTTTCCCTTAGTGCAAAGAGGAATGTATTTCTCCTTCTGGTGTACAGCAGGAGTGGAACAGATAAATATGTTGTTTATCTTCATATTTATTTTCAAGAAACATTATATATGAGGCTTTACATTATCTGGAAGATGAATTATTCATATGACAATATGGCACATCCCTCAGTCAGCCAATTTCTAATGTTTACTCTGCTTCTTCAGCATCACATGCTGTGATTGAAAATAATCTTTTTTTTCTGAAGTTGCTTTGTTTTGGGGTTTTTCCTATTATCCCTGTGAAGGAGTTACTTTAACTTTCTCCCTAACAAATAGTATTTGCAAACACAATGAAGTTATATTTAAATCACCAAAGATTAAACAAAGCAGCAGGAGGCTGAGAGAAGGTGCTATCTCTTCAGAAAGCAAGATAATGGCTTGAGAAAGCTGAAGGATTTGCAGACTTTGGATTGGTATATTTTTTAAGTTTCTGTTTAAGTGCACCAAAGGTCAGAAATTAGTTATATAAAGATATTGTTTAGTGCCTGTCTTTCTCTGCTTGACTCCTGTGTTAGTTATGGTGTTTATTTCATACTGGCGATTGTCTTATGGCATGAGGTAATATTGAAGCTGGTCAGCTTCAGCCAACTCACACTACAGCAAGATATTAAGTTGGCTCTTTTCAGATCAGGCATTTTAACATTATAGCATATTCTTTAGCTCACCTGACACCAAAGCCCATTCTTTCTCCTGAAGCTTTCTAGGTAGGGCCAGAGCACTTCGTAACACAGCATAGCATACTAGCAAAGACGGCATCCTTTTTTGCTGAAGTTAATTGCCTCCTCTTACTTCTAAGGACAGAAGTTTCTCTGCCTGTTTCCCAACTTAGGAAGTTTCCATCTCTGTATATGGAGGTCTGTGGAATAGCACATATGCTGCTTTGAGTAATTTTAAAACCACTCCTCCTCCCACATGCCCCCAGTCTTTTGAAGAGGAAGTGAACTGAATGCCTCCATCTGTGCTGATAAATACAGAAAGACCAGGGAACAATCCATGTTCTATCCCCCATGATGCAGCATCAAGTCTATACTTACTAGCCCCGGCAACATCAGAGTTATCTTTTTGGTTCCAGTAGTCCAAATCAGAGCCAAGATGTTGATTGGGGGGTGCAGTGTTAAGTTCACCCACTGAACCTCCTGGGAACCCAGTAATACCCAGCTCTGAGACTAAATGCACAGCCATGTGAGGTTCTGTATAGGGTTTACATGGCAAGATTTTGGCAGTGGGCATCTACAGTGGTAACTTCCATTAAGAGCTGCAAGAATCTTCCTCCATGTGCAACAGAGCCAATGCCAGTCAACCCCAAGATGGACCCAGTGCTGGCCAAGGCTGAGCCCATCGGTGATGGTGATAGTACCTCTGGGATAACAGATTAAACAAGAAGGGGAAAAACCTGCCCAACAGCAACTTCAGCCAGTAGAAAGGAGTGAGAACGCGCAGGAGAAACAGCCCTGCAGAAACCAAGGTTACTGCAGAAGAAGGGGGAGGAGGTGCTCCAGGCTCTGGAGCAGAGATTCTCCTGCAACCCCTGGTGCAGACCATAGTGGGTCAGGCTGTGCCCCTGCAGCCTGTGGAAGGGACCCACTCTGGAGCAGGTTGTGGAGAACGGCAGCCTGTGGAAGGGACTCACACTGGAGAAGTTCATGGAGGACTGTCTCCTGCGGAAGGGACCCCCATGATGGAGCAGTAGAAGGGTGTGGGGAGTCCTTCCACTGAGAAGGAAGGAATAGCAGAGACAACATGTGATGAACTGAATGCAGCCCCCATTTCCCACACCCTGGGCTGCTGGAGGGGAGGAAGTATTCAGGAGTGAAGGTGAGCCCAGGAAGAAGAAAGGGGTGGGGGGAAGGTGTTTTAAGATTTAGCTTTTATTTTTCATTACCCTAGTCTGACTTGACTGGTAATTAATTTTCCCCAAGATGAATCTGTTTTGGCTATGATGACAACTTTTGAGTGATCTCTCCCTGTTTTTATCTTGACCCACAAACCTTTTGCCATTGTTTTTTCCCTGTCCAGCTGAGGAGGGGAGAGATAGAGAAGTTTTGGTAGGCCCTGGCATCTAGACGAGGTAAATTCACCATAGCCGCTTAGGTCTTGATCAAGAAATATAATAATTAGGTGTTTGCCCAGACCACATGTGAAGAATATATGAACTACCAGTAGAAAGATAGGAAATTTAGAAAGGAATCTAATCTGACAAGTGCACTGAGAAGCAAATCACCTAAATTCTACATATAATGAGGAACCAGCCAAACATAACTAAACAATAACTGTTAAGACCTTGCTAACTCCTACACATTCTGCCTCATACCTCCTCATTACACTCCTACGAAGTTACTCTTGGTTTAAATAGTTGTCTCAGAAGAAAGTCCTGAAAGAACATTCCCTAGCAAAGCTCTAACATCAGACTATTTTACAAACATGGATTGGCAGTTCATCTGCCATTACTGGAGTCTTAGGAAAAAAAACCAAAAAGATGTTTCCTATTCCTTGATCCCTCAGGTAGAGTTGAGGCCCCTTTGCTGAGTCAAAGGCTCTTTTGATACTTCATGGTCCAGTCATGGCAATCTGTGGCTTTAAGCAAACCAAGCCAGTTGTAAGACATGTTTGGTGAGTAAAATTTTATGATATTTCTCTCAAGTGAGCTTTAGATACTTCACAGAGACCATGATAATTTTAAGTGACTCCCTGATCAGCCAACAACCTATTTTGAATCCTACTCTCTGGCATGAACTTCTTCTCAAGTACAGTAAAGAGAGAAAAAAATCCATTCTAAGTTGGTGGGAGGTCTTGATTCTGTACAGTTCTCCCTGTAGCTTTCACTTTAAAATTACAACAACCTTGAAACTTGCTATGGGTACAAATTACTGAAGAAAAAATTCATGAACTTGAACTCCTTTTATAAATTCTAAAAATAGCTTCTGAAGACTGCAAAGCCACAGATGCTACAAAGTTCAGTGACCTGTAATAGCTATTATTATTTCCATTGACCCATAGTAATGATTGACCTGCATTGGAACTAGCAACACTCAATAGCACATTTTCAATTTTTTTTATGTTCCATTTTCCAAGACACACACACACACACACACGTGCGTGCACACACACACACACACACACACACACTCAAAAATACAAAATCCAAATCACACAGGCCAGATTTTAATCTGGCTATGCTTTTGGTGACAATAAAGCTATAATCATAAAACCAGAAGGTAATGGATGAATGTCTAATAACTAAATACAAATCAATAGACCATTGTGAAGAAAAAACAAAGATAATTTTATGTCTTTGAAAAAAAAAAAAACAAAAAAATCAATATTCATTACACAATTTATGTGTAAACAACTGTGTTTATCTTTATAAAAGCTAGTATCAGGTTGTGCTGAAAGGTGAGAGATAGATGTTACTGTTGCAGAAGCTCAAGCATGGCAATCCAGGTCTGAGGAGTAAATTTGTTCACTAAAAATTAGTAACATATACGCTGGATATATATATATGGCATACATATCAAACATTTTAACATTTAAAGATCTTAATACAGCCCCACAATGGTTTCAGCATCAAAAAATTTGTATTTAACACAGTGGTGACCATGTTTTTGCCAGAAGCTGATCTTTCTATTTCACTCAGTAAAAGAGTAAAGGTAATACTTAAAATTTCAGACTGATCAGAATGAGACCTGAGTTAATATTGGATGTGGAAAAAAATGTTTTGTTTCAATAGTTCACTTAGTAAGTATCTCTTCTCCTGTGTTGATCATTGCTTAATATTTTAAAAAGGTATATATATCACTTATTATCAAATGAAGGATTAATTCAAGAAAAGTATTTTATTTTCAATGACCCTATGTAGACAACTACCTTGAATAATATGCAGACAATATGACAGAGACATTTTAATTGTTATGTCTTTGCAGCATGATGCACACAATTCAAATCAGAATGTATTCAGTTTCTGTTACTGTAGGGTTCCTTGGATTGTTAATTTTTGCTCTGCTTTAATATCTTCTCAGTCAATTTACTTCCAGTCCATATTCTATACATAGAGGTACTATTTATGCACATATCAATTTTTGAAGAGATGTACCAGAAGAGCAATCTACCATGCAAAAGCTATTCCAGATAGCAGTTCTATGTGCTTGTCCATTGGGCAGACAATTGAAATTGAGCTTTTTATATCCCTGAGGAAGAGCAAAAATGCTGACATGTTGGTTATACTGTTGACACTGTCACATTAGACGGTACATTAATAAAATAAAATTTGAAATAGAAATTTTAAATTAATTGCTATTTCCTTCACAATCCCATATTACCATAAATAAAAATGTTTTAGCCTTGCATAGAAGTTACTCATTTTCCCACGAATTATGCATTTTCATTTTCCAACAAAACAAATAAATTGGTTTTTTCCCTGAAGAAAGGCACTGTATGAAGAAGTAAAACACTAGATAATTTTATTCTATGCTAAAGGAAATGCCTTTTGACTTTTATTGAACTGCTTGCTGAGTTTTTGATTTTTTTGAACTAAATTATGTGGAGTCCTAGAGATGTGCAGAACTAGGAAGAGAGAAATTGTCAAACTCTACATTTGATATTTCAGTGCTGCTTAAAGAAATATAATCTCAAATTTGTCAAATGAAAGTGCTATCTTATTGCGGGTAAAAACTTCAAACATCAACTTCCTACAAATTATTTTCTTCACTATCTGAGCTACACTGTATAAGCAGGAAGAAAAAGTGGTGTCTGGTGAATAAAGCTGATACTTAAAAAAATAATTGTATATAATGAATTTTACCTTCTGAAACTCTGTTAGGGATAGATCACCTTTTTTTTCTCTGTCAGATGTAATTATTGTATGAAACAATTTTGATGCAGTATCTGTATATATTTCTTGATTGATAATTTGTGAGAAGCGAGGTGCTAGTGTCCTACATCTAGGCTTTTTAGATTTAACAGTGGTCTCAAAGAATATTGCTGATTATTTTAAGAGCATGGTTTAAAGTCACATCTGCAATGTAACTACTGTGGCTGCACACTCAGCATTCTCTTTCTCTATAATCTACTTTTAAAGAGATAAAATTTACACATCTATTTCTGAGGTTCTCACTCTAGCCTGAATTTTCAGTTGAAAGAGAAACAGAAAACAATTTGTCTCGCTTGTTTATACACCTCTGCCTTTCACTTAGGAAATGTTGATACCACAGGAAATAAAAAAAAAAGCCTAGACTGGATGCCTGATTTTGAGACAGCAATGTTAGAGCAAGCAAATCCCACTCTTTCTAATGAATAATACTCTTTTTTCACTACATATGGAAGTTGAACAAGATGGAAGTATGGTTTTGATCTGACTGAAGGCTTTTACAAACTCAAGAAAATCTGTATTTGGATGAACCTCAGAACAGGTTTGGCTCCAACCATTTGTTCAGCTCTGCCAAGCGAAACCAGGGCCTCTGCAGAGAAAACACTATTGTCTCATCTCAGAATGGGAGCTGAATGATCAGAGTGACAACATGAACAATAAAGCACCTATCAGCTGCAAGATTTCTGAAGCGTACAGCCAGAATGCTTTCCTATTATCTAAAAAGTAACTTAGGCATTAAGTTATTTGGTTTCACTATCTTCATTTAATCACAGACATAAAAATGTGTTAAATCCCACTGGGAGTTGGTCAATTCACTTGTTTAAATAAAAGATACAGTTTGGCCCAAATCCCAAAAAACAGAGTAATTACCCTGCATTCAGTAAAAAACTTTTTGGGTTATTTAAGAATTCTGGCAAGCAAAGAATAAGCTAGCATTCGGGAATTAGAGCTAACAACTTCACTAAGAATTTTTACTGAATATGGACTGAGGGAAGATGACAGAATCTGGTCCCTGGAAAATTCATATAATAATTTATTGTCAAGAAAGCAAATGTCCATCCCACAAGGCCAAAGAGCTCAGTTTAAGCTACAGCATATTGTATGTTTTTCAGAGAGGAGCTAAGCAGTTCAACTGACAAGGAAAAATACATACAACTGTCTGTTTCCAAGGAACTAAGAAAGGCTGGGATATCATTGGAGCTGCCACAATCAGAGGAAAAATCTCTGTATTGCTGCACTCTTTCCACTCTCTAACCATTTCCATCACAGAAAACTGAATGGGATTGCAGGCTCCTGGTAGTTGGCTTAGAAGAACTATCTGACACACATCTTGGAGTCTTGGCTACCTGGCATATCACAGGGCTTCTTCAGTGCATTGTCCTCCATTGCTGAGTAGTGTTTTCCCCTCAGAAGTGGCTTCTGGCACTAAAAGGTTGTCACTTCAGCTCAGAAGCCATGGTTTAATGTCAGTGAGAAGTCAATTAAGGAATATCTACATATTCATGACACTCTCCTAACTTGCAGACATTATGTACACAGTGAGGTGGCAGAAGCTGGAATGCTGTCCCTGAACTAATGTGATAAGGACTGTAATTAAAGACTTACGGTATTAATAATTTTTAGCAGTGTCATATTAGTACTATAGCTCAGCCTGTGCTTTGGCTTGTACTAAACAAGAGTTGTTTCATTATTATTTTAAGCCTTACACAAGAAGTCAGCGAAAGTAAATGTTCATATGCTGTGTAACATGGTATAAAAAGCTCTGGTAAAAAGATGTGCTGGAATATAATCTGAGTTAAAGCCTTCCTTCCTCTTATATTTTTAGAAAATTATGCTTAGTAAATAAATTTTAAATTAAGTTTTCTGTTGAAAATAAAGTTGTGATCAGACTAAAAATATGTTGAAAGTAATCTTTCTCACTGATGGACTATATTGGCATTTTTCCAGATAAAAAGAAAAGCACAAAATGCCTGGAGACATATACAAAACATCATAAGCAAAGAACTCATGCTTCTGTGAAACCTCAAAAGAATCTAAGTTGGTCAAATGTGTCAAATACTTGGTTTAGAGACTGCAGGAGGCTTTTTTTCCCCAAGTCTCTTTTCTCTGCCAGTGTTTATCAGCTCTGGTTTGTGATACTTCAACACAGCAGTCCCCAATAGGCACTAAGCTAACCAGATGGGAAAATCTTATTCACCTTTGTCAGCCTTCCTATCAAACACCGCTTTGCCTCATGGGGTATTCCTTTGTAAGTTTAGAAGCTGTTTTCACATGTTAGCTACTTTCTTGTAAGGTTGTCATGACCGCAGCAGAGTTTTGATCATGAAAAGCTGCTGAGCAGAACCTTGCAGGCTCACCTTGCAAGAGCTTCCAAGAACCAGCCTTCTGAAAGGGTAACTGGAGATTTGAGTGATAAAAACCCCAAAGAGTCATCCACTTTCCAGCTTGACTGTTGCTTTATTCAAGCTGGACCCAGACGTTCTGCTGTCTTACAGTGACACAAGGGAAAGGAGTGCCAAGGCCCCTCTCCTGCTCTCTGCTGAGAACAGGATGATCATGCTAGGTCTGATCTATAGTGACACAGAATGACCAAAGCTTTCAGTAAAATGTGAGTA
Source organism: Corvus cornix cornix (assembly GCF_000738735.6). Classification (NCBI taxonomy): domain Eukaryota; kingdom Metazoa; phylum Chordata; class Aves; order Passeriformes; family Corvidae; genus Corvus; species Corvus cornix. The sequence goes on along the minus strand of NC_046332.1, from coordinate 61,474,503 downwards.
CCAGATGCTCCGTACTTCTGCGAGAAAGGTCACTATCTAATATTCATAGTCTTTCACATTGTAATCCAATATCCTGCACAGGAAGCTCAGGATGTAAGGCATTTTCCTTACTAAGCAGCAAAACAATAAAAAGTGTTAATTGCTAAAAGTTAAAAGGATCTTCTTTACTTGCCCTGTATCTCCTGCAGTTTAAAATCTTTGGTGAAGTGGCAGTCTGTTAGTCATGTGCCTTTCTTAGTTTTCCTGTGACTAGAAATCACTACTCGCACCAGGGCTTTCCCTGCAAAATGGGACTGTTTCCCCATTGAAAAGCATCTGTCTCAAAGCACCACACTGACTAGAGTCTTACAGAGTTTGTCATCTGAATCAGTTGAATTTCACTGTTGGGGAAATCTCACAGCACAATCTTCCTCTGTACAACCATAGGCTGTAGCAGAGAGCTTTTTACTAGATTGAGGGGGCAATGTGTACTTGCATCCCTATCTACTGTAAAAGTTCACCACAGTTGCTAGCCATGCCAAAAGATACTATTTGATATTCTCTTTTAGAAGTGATGGTCTAGAATGGATCATCTGGGAAGGCTCCCATCTGCCACTGGAACTCTGCCCACAAAACCAAGGCATTTCAATTGAGTATCAATACCTGCTATGTCCTTTATTCAGGATAAAGTAAAAAAACTACTCTATTTTACCACAGCAATAATGTACTTCTTCTGATCTATTTATCAATAACTATGACACTTCTTGGAGGGCTTGTCAGTAGATCTCAGACTTGTGGTTTGTAACATACTTGAGTCAATCAGGAATCCCACAGAAATGCTCTTACTTGTTCCTTTCTTAATCACTAATTACAACACTAATCTTAAATGCAGTGATAATCAGATTTTATGTAGTAAAATGCAAGTTTAAACGATATCTTTAACTACATGTGGTTGAATGGAAGTAGGCTTATAAATTGCTAACATCTTTGTCCCAGAAAACATAACTCAATATAGAAATATCCTGAAATCAGTTCAATGTTTTTCCACAACTTTGGAAGGGGCTCTTCCCCCGAAATAATGCTAGGAGTGAAGGAGCCAATTTGGTATCTTTTCTATACTGCTGCTTCTCTCATACCCCTCATTCCATGGCCCACACACAGCTGGAATACTTCTCCTTAAACAGGCTGGAGTATTTCTTAATCAGGAGATTTATTGGACACATTAGTCTTTAAGAAGCCTTTAAGACTTACTAGATGTTTCTGATGTCTAACAAAATAAAATATTATACAGGTACCAGATGCTCTAGAAAACCTTTAATTCTGCTGTTATACCTGTGTTTTAATAAAAAAAAAGTCATCAAGTATAATGAAAACCTGAATACTATAACAGTAGAGTCATCATTTACCCTATCGGCAGCCCAAGGGAAATGCAGTGGCTGTAATGGTATGAAAAATGGTATAGGAATAGGTCAGTAATTCCTAAAGCATAAGAGGAAGAAATAACATAAGAGGAAACTGCGACATCAGAGAAACAAAAAACCCCAAAACTTAAAGGTACAATTTTATGGGGACTTCAGACCCATTCAGGAGAATACTACTGATTCACTAAAACTAAAATTATAATCAGTCTGTGAAATTCAACCTCCACATAAATCACTGTCAAAATATGATTGAAATCCAAATGAGTCAATATTTCTGTTGAAATGAATAAAATTAGAGCAGATGTGAGTCAACTAAAAGCATCTGCCATGCATGTCCAGTCAAACTTACTTAAACAGGATTGAGTTTATGGGCACTTTTAACACCAAGAAGTGCTCAGAAGAGTGCACATGGATGAGAATTTAGTAAGGACTTGGGCAGTTTGATTTCTTTCTTAAATAATACATGTTTTCTCTGAACTGTATACACTGCATTGTCTGATCTATTTGTGCTAGAAATGAATGGCAAAGATATAAACAATTTATAAGGGCGGTACATACTGAGTGGTTTCAAAACCCTAGAGATTAGTGAATAATAAATAAAGGCAGGCCTTTTGTTAGTACTGTAATGCTTCACTGTTTAGGTCACGTATGATTATTTGTGAATGTCACTTTTTGGGACGAAATGGTTATTAAAATCACAGTATATTTCCAAGGGTTTCACTGTATAAAGCAGAGCCTGATTCGGCTGCCACTGACTTTGGCAAGAATGGGGTAAAGCTCTAATTCAGACAAACAGTATTGCACTATTTATATTTTAAGGATGGAGAATATGGGACAAAGGAATTAATATGATTTGTTTACAGCCCCAGAGAAAGTCAGTCTTGGAAGTTTTTGTTTCTATTCTGTTCTGTCCTATTCTATTCTATTCTGTTCTATTCTATTTTATGCAGCCCTCTGCCCTCATCCTCACAACACCCTATGTGCCACTGCCCTCATCCTCACAACACCCGAGAACATCCCAAGAGTTGCTAGACAATATGTTCTCTAAGTTTCACTCATGATTTGCTTTTGAAAGATGCAGTTTTACAAAAGACTCAGGCATTAAGTTGGTTTTAGACAGGAATTCTAATTACAGGGTTTTTTGCTTCTTTTCTTTGGATTGAACGTGGAGTTTGTCTCATGGAGTTGTAAAAGGAAAAGGGAAGAGTAATTTTTGTTTTGACTGAAGGAAAATATTTTGCTGTCTGTTTTTGGTGCCTAAGCTGAGATCAAATGTCCGTACACTGTGCTTGTAACGGAGCATGGAGCAACTTAAGGTGGTCTTCAGGCCCTATGATTTAGGGAGTTCCAGCTCCCACACAGACTTTACCTCTGTGAAGGACAGCTCCACTGTGCTTGACAAATGCAGCTGCCTACAAGAGTCCCAGTACTCGAGCTCTCAGCAGTAGCCTGGATCCAGACCCTTGAGCACTTTAAGGCTAAAGATGGACATCTAAAATTCCATTTGAGATGTTGCAGACAGACAGTGTAAGGAACGCTGGGGAGGTTAGCAATCCTTTTGACAGTCCAACATGTTAAATAAATGTGTAATTGGTCTTGCGCTATCTAAAGCTTCCTGAGTTCTGATAATTTCATGCCTATTTCTATGGCAGGCTTACATTCTAGTGGAGACTATAAAATTAAAACACATCATTTTCTGCCACAGAAGGCCTTTGAGTTCTTAGCCAACAGCAAATCACAGTTGCTGCTCTAATTCAGCAGGACACTCTTTCCACCAATCAAGTGCTTACAAACTCTTCAAAAACATGACTTTCATTTCGTGGAGTCACAAGCTGTTCAATAGTCACCAAGGCTCAGCAATGCCAATGCAGCTGTTAATTCTCGATTTGCTTGCTGACACTCATACCGCAACATAGAATCTCAGAATGGCTTGGGGTGGAAGCAACCTTAAAGATCATCTTAGTTCCAACCCCCCTGGTAAAGAGCAGGGATGCCACCCACTAGATCAGGTTGCTTAGGGTCCCGTCCAATCTGGTCTTGAACACTTCCAGGAATGGAGCATCCACAGATTCTCTGGGCAACCCGTTCCAGTGCCTCACTACCCTCGGCGTAAAGAATTTCTTCCTTCACACCTAATTTAAATCTCTCCTCTTTCAGTTTAAAACTACTGCCCTTGTCCGATGACTGTCGGCCCATGTAAAAAGTCGCTCTCCATCTTTCCAAAGACGAAGAACAAGCCGAGTTTATTTTATTTTTTAATATCTTTTTCCCGCCTTAGTTTCCAGGGGACTGCCTTCTTTCCCTGGTCCAGGCGCTGCCCGGGGGAGCACACAAACTCCCACATCCCCGCTCTCCGCTGCGGCCGCGCCGCTGGGCTCAGTACAGCGGCCGCTTCCTTCCCTGCCTGCTGTCCGCTTTCCTTCCTGCCCGCTGCCCGCTGCCCTCCCTGCCCGCTGCCCGCGGCGCTGCCGCAGCTTCCGCGGACGCGCCCCCGCGTCTCGCCCGCCCGCCCCCCTCGCAGCCGTGCCCGTGACTGCTCCCCCGCTCCGGCCCTTCCCGCGCGGCGGCGGCGGAGGGGGAGTGTCCTGGGCGGCGCGCACATCCCAGCCCAGCCCAGCCCAGCCCAGCCCAGCCCAGCGCGGCGGCGGCAGCGGCGGCGCCGGGGAATGGGCAGCCGCGGGAAGGAGAAGCGCCGGGCGGGCGGCGGAGCGGGCGGGCTGCTGGGGCGCAGCCGGCGGCGGCAGCGGTGGCTGGGCATGGGGCCCCCGGGCGGTCGCGGCAGCTCCAGCGCCCGCGGCAGCCTGCAGGTGAGGGCCGGGCGGCGGGAGGGGGGGGACGCGCCGCGTCCGGCCACCCGAGCCCGACTTCGCACGCAGCAGCGAAATTGGCAACAAATTGGCAAAAAAACCCACCGAAAAAAACAACCAAACAACCCAAACCGTGTGTTTGTTCGTTTGGTCTTTTTCTCTCCACAGATCAGGGCAGCCGCGAAAAGTTTATATATGTTGCTGCTGCTGACGCGGGTTGTGGCAGAGAGGCGCGGAAAAAGGGCAATGGGGGATTAAAAAGAGGAGGAAAAATTTCCTCCGTGGAGACGATGCCTGAAGTTAGTTTCGAGAAACCCCTTTCTAGCTGTGTGTACTGGGCGACGCGCTCGCCAGCGCGGGCAACTTGCTTCGCGCAGCCCCTCCGCTCCGCGGCTCCTCTCCGCAGCTCGCGTTGTCCGCCGGCAGCAGAGGGACCCTGCGGGGTGGCGCGGAGGCGGCCGGCGGCCCGAGGCGGCGGGGCTGGAGCCGCCGGCTCCGCGGCCGCGGGAGGCAGGGACTCGCCCAGAGCGCGGGCACCTCCGCTGGGACCCCCGCGCGCTGTGCGGAGCGGGCCGTCTCCCCGCTGCACCGCGGGACCCCATGGACATGCAGGAAAAACAGCTTTCGGGACGGGGCTGAGGGTAGGGGCAGCGAGGGACGCGTTTCGCATTGCTGCTGTGGAAAGGGAAGGGGTCGAGCAAATGTTTGGGGATGTGCAAGGGGATGGCCCGGTTTGGGATGCGCTTGTGGTTGAGAGGGAAGGTGCCGCTGGTGAGACGGGGGCAAGCTTGGGGCGGGGGCAAGAGGAAAGATGGCACGTCGGGGCGCAAGTGCTGCTGGGGGGTGGGGGAGGCAGGGTGCCCTCGGGCCATCCTGGCAGTGCGTATTTGCTGTGGGGGATGCAGCTGGTGTTGCCTGGAGGGTACAGATGGTGATGCCCTGGAAGTAGCTGCTGTTCTGGGAGGATGGTGGGGAGAGGGAGGATGGCTTCATGTCGCAGATGCAGCACTCTCTGCTCGAAGTGGCAGTGGGGGAGGCAGTGGGCGGGGGGAGGCGCCAGCACTTCCTCACACCCCTGTGCCTCTCTCTTCTCAGCACTTGCTCCTCTTCCTGCTCTTCGTTGGGCCTTTCAACTGCTTTGCCAGTTACAGCCGTGCCACTGAGCTCTTCTACAGCCTCAATGAGGGGCTGCCTGCTGGCGTGCTCATCGGCAGCCTGGCCCGTGACCTGCGGCTCCCAACGGCTGGTGGCCAACACTCTGCATCTCTGCAGCCCCCACTCTCCTTCACCCTGGCCTCCCACGGCTTGGGGGGACAGTATGTGCAGCTGGACAACCGCTCCGGGGAGCTGCACACCTCAGCCATGGAGATAGACCGGGAAGCTCTATGTGTGGAAAGCAGTGGCGCCACCATCTTTGGGGGATCAGCTGCTGTCTCCTCTTCCTCCCCCTCACCAGAGTCATGCCTGCTGCTGCTGGATGTGCTGGTACTGCCACAGGAGTACTTTCGCCTGGTGAAGGTAAAAATTGCTATCCGCGATGTCAACGACAATGCGCCCCGCTTCCCTGTGCCCCACATCCATCTCTCGGTGCCTGAGAATGCACCTGTGAACACCCGCCTGGCTATCGAGCACCCCGCCCTTGACCCTGACATGGGCACCAACGGTGTCCAGACCTACCGCCTGCGAGATAACTACGGTGTCTTCACCCTGGATGTGGAGGAGAATGAGAACGGGGAGAGGACTCCCTACCTGATTGTTATGGGGGCACTGGACAGGGAGACACAGGACAAGTATGTCACAGTCATTGTTGCTGAGGATGGGGGGACACCTCCGCTCGTGGGCAGTGCCACCCTCACTATTGGCATCAGCGACATCAATGACAACTGTCCCCAGTTCAACGACTCACAGCTGAACGTCACCCTTTATGGGAATTCCAGCCTAGGGACACACGTGGCTACAGTCCACGCGGTAGACATGGACCTTGGATCCAATGCCCAGATCACCTACTCGTATAGCCAGAAGGTCCCCCAGCCATCCAGAGACTTGTTCCATCTGAATGAAAGCACAGGAGCCATCACACTCTCCACTAAAGTTGATGGGGACACTCCGAGGCTGCACAGGCTGATCATACTGGGCAATGGTCCTGGCTGTATTCCTGCTGTGATCACAGTGCTGGTCACCATCATCAAAGTCATGATGAGGCCACCTGAAGTTGTTCCTCGTTTCATAGCTAATGAAGTGGAAGGGGTGGTCTACTTAAAGGAACTGGAGCCTACCAACACACCTATAGCATTTTTTACCATCAAAGACCCTGATGAAAAATACAAAGTCAGTTGCTATTTGGATGGTGATGGGCCTTTCAGACTTTCACCGTACAAGCCATACAACAATGAATACCTGTTGGAGACCACAAAGCCTTTGGACTTTGAGACACAACAGCTGTATGAAATGTCCGTAGTTGCATGGAACTCAGAAGGATTTCATGTCAAGAAAGTTATCAAAGTACAGGTTCTGGATGACAATGACAACTCGCCAGTTTTCTCTGAGCAACTGATAGAATTGTCCATTGAGGAGAACAATGTTCCCAATGCTTTTTTGACCAAACTGCATGCTACTGATGCTGACAGCGGAGAAAGAGGGCAAGTGTCCTATTTCTTAGGTCCTGATGCCCCTTCCTATTTTTCTTTAGATAAAACCACAGGAGTTCTTACAGTTTCCACTCAGCTGGACAGAGAAGAGAAAGAGAAGTACAGATACACTGTCAAAGCAGTAGATTCTGGATTCCCTCCAAGAGAATCAATAGCAACTGTCACTATCACTGTATTGGATAAAAATGATAACAGTCCAAGATTTATCAATAAGGATTTCAGCTTTTTTGTGCCAGAGAACTTTCCAGGTTTTGGTGAAATTGGAGTTATAAGTGTCACAGATGCTGATGCAGGGCAAAATGGATGGGTTGCCCTTTCAGTTCTGAATGGAAGTGATATTTTTGTTATAGATACTGGAAAAGGGGTTTTGAGAGCTAAAGTCTCCCTGGACAGGGAGCAGCAAAGCTCCTACGTTCTGTGGATTGAAGCAGTTGACGGCGGTGATCCTGCCCTGTCTTCTACAGCAAAAATAACTATCCTTCTTCTGGACATAAATGACAACCCTCCTTTGGTCTTGTTTCCTCAATCTAATATGTCATACTTGTTGGTCCTTCCTTCTACCCTTCCTGGTTCTCCCATCACTGAGGTCTATGCTGTCGATAAGGACACTGGCATGAATGCAGTCATAGCTTACAGTATCATAGGAAGAAGAGGCCCTCGACCTGAGTCATTTAGGATTGACCCCAAAACTGGTAATATCACCTTGGAAGAGTCCCTGATGCAAAATGACTATGGCCTCTATCGGCTGCTTGTAAAAGTTAGTGATCACGGCTACCCAGAACCTCTCCATTCCACTGTCATGGTGAACCTTTTCGTGAACGATACTGTCAGCAATGAGAGCTACATCGAGAGTTTGTTAAGGAAGGAGCCTGATATCAGTGTAGAAGAAAAACAGCCACAAATATCCATAGAGCCTACACATAAAAAAATGGAGTCAGCATCCTGCATGCCTACCTTGGTAGCTCTTTCAGTAATAAGCTTGGGTTCAATTGCTTTAGTAACAGGGATGGGAATTTACATTTGTCTAAGAAAAGGGAAAAAGCATCACAGAGCAGATGAAAACTTGGAAGTACAAATCCCATTAAATGGAAGAATTAACCTGCACATGTTGGAGAAGAAACCAATGGAGATTTCTAACATTTAATATTCTTTGTGTATAAATTCAACATCTGAAAAACCCCGGACAACACTAAAACACCTAGCTGTAGGTTGTATTGACAGAGGTTGCAATGAAGGACTGCTAATTTATAACTTAATAATATTATAATTGTAAATAGCTGTTTACAGTTTTTTAAATTCAATTTCAGTGTACAGCTTTTTTATGAAACGTTAATAGCTAACAGCTAGCACCCTGACTATAAAAACATGGACATCATTTCCAGCTTTCATAAATCAATAAGATCAGTGAACATAAAAAAGGGGAAGGTAAGATGATTCTTTTAAACTCAAGTTTTAAAAGTCTTTTTAACCACGAGAGGGCATCAGATGCTCCTGAGCAGGGAACTGTTCAAGGTACTGTCCATAAGATAAACAGAATATATTTTAAATATATTGATTTTAATATAAAATACCTATTGGCATACAGACATTTAACCACTACCAAAAAAAAAAAAAAAAAAAAAAAAGAAATGTCTGTCCTAATGTATGTATAATAAAAATAATAAGTATGTTAAAATGCACTAGTAATGAAAACCCGAATGTTTATTACCTCACAAGTAAAGCTTATACAGTAGAAGAGGCATTAACAAGAAGTGCAATTCCTGTTGAGCAAGAATGCAAGATATTGTAATGAGAATCTGAACTGCTGTGACATATCATTCATTTTTCTCCAGATTTCACCCTCATTATCATTTGCTCCAGCAATCTGCTGGTCATTTTTATGGAAAAATTATATTTAATATTTCCTAAAGCAAATAATGCCAGAGCCCCGTCCTCATGCTCATAAACATGCCAGATGCAAGGAAGCAAGGGAATGGCTAAATCTCTAGTTGTTACAAAAGTGGTGGTATTTTTTTGTACTTTGAGCAATCTGTCAGTAGTATTCCATCAGTTTGGTTGTGCAGTAGATTTTTGTTATGTGTTACTTCTGAATCTGATCTGCCAGATGAAAACAAAAATCACTTCACATTCTAAGGAATTGTAGGACTTTTTTTATTCTGACTGTTGCTCCTTTCTGGATTGGTATTTCATGTGAAAGATCTTGTTTCTGACTTTTGGCGACCATTCCTGGCTCCTTTTCATTGGCTTTGATTTTGGATTAGATCCAAAATCTAACTTGTAAGACTGGTGGCATATTTTCTTGATAATTTATTCTTTGCTGTATCCTCTGCAACAAAGCAGCAATTTTATCAGTGATGTATTACTTTCACTTCCTTTTAAGAGCTGAGAACTATCTTTTGTATGATGATTGCATCAAATTTCTGTGTGAACAAGATAAATTAGTGTTACGCTTAAAAATTGCTATTTTGATTTCTTGCATCATATGTCTGTAATGTACCAAAAGTGTTTATATGTCTGCAAATTAAAGCTATATATTTTCATAATAACTTATTCTCTCTCTCCTAGAATTTTAATTATAAAGCTAAAGATTATTTCAGTTATAAGAAATGCATTTTTCACAAATGCTTAGGTACTGGCTATCTGGTCCAACATGTCATAGTACTCTTACAAATTAGTACACTTCAAAATCATTAATGACAGTTTATGCTGTCCTTCTTGAGATTACCAGCAAAGACAATTGTGTGTCGGTTGATGTAAGTGGTGCAGCAGCTCGTACCTGTTTTGAAAGTAGGGAATGGAATTTGAGGCAGTTTTTGATTTTTCTCTCTGTGACTGGCATATTACTTCGCCTTGAACCTACTGAAATGTTAGGGCTTGTGATAGATAGTGGTTCTACTTAGCCTAGCAGTATTAACATAATACCCAGGTTTTGCCATTCTGGCTGTAGGAAAAAGACTGGTTTTGTCAGGTTAGAATATTTTCTGTTTGGGCATGATTTGATAGCTGTGTTTCATGAAAAATTAATTCAGCCTGTAAGAGCTTTGTGGTCAATCAACTCTTTTCCTTTATTTTCATGTTATCAAAATATGAAAATGGTGTGTATCCCTGAAATGCATTGCCACAAAAAGACATTGTTTCTTATCTCTGAAGAAAAATTACATTATAGCTTCAGTATTACAGATACTGTGTATTGCTGTGGTGAGGAAGCTAGATCCTCTGCATTTTTCTTTTCAGTAAGGAGGCAAGGTAACTGAAAGACAGGATTCTTTTCATTGCTCTTCTCTTATTTCAATTAGCAGTCCAGTATATTCTCAAGACAGTTTAAACAGGAGCAAACCCAAGACTTAAGAAACACAATAGAAAGATAATCCTGATCCGTCAGTGTGTGTTCATATGACACTGGTCAGATACTTTCATTCAGGTTTGACGAATACATAGTCTTGACCCTGTTTGATTAAGCTTTGTTTAAACATGCTGTTCTTGTTGCCTTTTTTTTTGTTTGTCTGTTTAGATCAAGCACGTTCCTAATGTGCAATAAAATGTAATGTTATGAGCCTGTTAAAACCAAAGTAATGCTCATGCAGCATTTCACTCATGATTTTCTACACATTTGAAGAAAATGGGTTTAAAATGACACCTTCAGCCACACTGTTACAGTTACTTGTGCAAAAGAATTTACACTGAGTAAGACCTTGTAGAGCAGATTTTTGCCTTCTGTGAGTAGCCTTTCTGTGGGTAATGTCACTGAAAATGGCAAAATATGCAGTGAGCTGGCTTTTTTACTCCATATTTTGTGTTACTTAAAAAACATAAAGCTATTAACACAAGTAATAAGCATAATAGTTAAACATGCAATGTTGAGCCTAACAGTGATTAAAAAACAACAAAACGGGAGTCTTACATTCATAGAACCTAGGGATTTCTTCCTTAAAAAAATGCTTGATACTGGCTGTATAGTAAACGTTTCTGTGATGTTACTATTTCCAAATAATTCCTTACTGAAATTCCTTTCACATGAAAACACATTTTTAATGAGTATAACTAAAGCAAATTAGACTCAGATATAAAAGGCCTATTTTATTACCACCTTGTGCAGTGCACTTGCCAAAATATATGCAAATCTTGTCGACACTGGTAGTTGAGCTGGCACAAAAATAAATGTCTCATTCATTTACAGTATCCACAGAACAATCTTAGCGTGAGTGGGTGCCCTTTGTTCATTTTTATAAAAAGTGAGATTGTCCTAAGTTTTGTATTGCCAAAGCCTCCTGAACTTGCCATGCAAACACTTTTTCATTAGAATTAACAAATTAAAAAATGAAAGACAAGAAATGGGCAGTGAGCCCAGTGGCAGTGGACAGAGAAAATCAGTCTTCTCTTTCTACTTCATTTTATTCTTTTTAAAAGAACTCTTTTGAAGTTACTGTTTTGATGCAAAACTAGCCTAACACCTGGCTGAATATCAATAAAGGATGAGATCTAAAAGTGTAGAAGGGAAATTAGAGCTATTTGCTTTTTCTTGTGTCAAAACTCAGAAAACAATTAATCTTACGGTCTTTTGTTTCCATTTTTCAGTATCAGGGTTCAAACATGCAACTGTGCCACAGAGGCCACTGAGAAAAATGTAAAAAGCTCCCACTCTCTTAGCAGGACATCCAAGGAGAGGTACAGTATTAGCAAAACTTGGCCTCCCTAACAGCAGTGACAAACCTTTGATTACTGGCTGGGGTGTCATTGCAAATTTTCTGCCCCTAACTGCTGTTTTGGGAAAATTGCATTAAAATACTCAAATACATGAAGATGATGATTAGTCCATGACTAATATTTCACCTCCTGGTTCAAAGCAAGGAACTTTCTGGGAGCAATGGCCTGCATCACAAAAATATCGTACAGTTTGGCATAAGTGGAGATACAAAGCATCTCTGCCACAAAGAAATCTACAGCTTGATATGCAGAGTGTTTGTTTTCATGATGCACGTGCATTATCAGAGCCACAGTGAAAACTGCCTGCCACCTTCCCTGTACTGTGCTTCTCAGCATCTTCTCGCAGTTTCTTTGTACGTTCTTCTCACCTGTGTAACTTAGAGAGAAAAACAATGCAAAGCGATTAATTATTAAATATTGGCCAGCTGGAGTATGAGGAGCTAAGCATATTTATCTCCATTACCAAAATAATTTGAGTTTAAAGGAGATGTCTGGTGAAATTTAAAGTGGAAATAAAGATACTCAGCATCCTCATTTTCTGTAGAGTAGGTTCGTATAGTTTTTATATGAGTAGGAGTTGTTCAGTGAGATAAAAGTTGCAGAAATTAATTTTATGCTTTATTTTCATAGTGTGGGAAATATTTTGAGGAAACTATTTGAAAGTTATTTGCAACATGTTATAATTTACAGTTTTCTGAGTTAAAACATGCAAAAGTACTTGTGCAGGCAGCATTGCTGTTTCCTTTTCACTCTCCGTACCAGACTGAACCAGCAGATAAGGTAAAACTGGCATTGCATTCTGAGATGGTGGGATTCAAGGATTATGGCTCACAAACAAATGTAAAGTTAAACAGCTCTGTTTTTCACATTATGGATGAGAAAAATACTTTTATTCTTATACCACAGATTGCTAACTTGCATAATATTTCTAATATTTTCTATCTGAATGTTTCAGTGATTTCTGCTATATTTGCATTTTAGTTTCATTACAGAATCAATTTTAAAGGCCAAATTTCAACTCTTAATTTTTTTTTTTATGAGAGTACTTTGAACAGGTGCTAAGAAAACATTGTTCTGAATGAAGAAACATTGGATCATTTATAATGTGTTCAGCCATTTTTTCCACTGCTTGTAGAAACAAATATAGGCTTACATGTTGAAGTTGCAGGTTTTCATATTGCTAGGTAGCACTGCTTTTAAGTAGCAACACTTAACTGAAATACATCGTAAGGAATTACTTTAACTGTTCAATTCAAGAGGACTTGCATTTTAAGCATCAAGATGGATGTTCGTCTATTCCCAGCAGGTGTGGCAGTACCAATTAAATGTACTGTCCTAACTATTTTGTCATATTTTCCATTTTAAAAGTTTGGTTTAAGTATTCGTCCTCAGAGCAAGCCAGTGAGGTGAGAACTCTTACCTCTTTATGCGTAACAGGAGTGACAGCTTGATTTCTCTACCTGTGTGTCAGCATCTAATGCTACCTGAGGTGCCTTAAGGTATCCCACCTGGCCTCGAGCTGCACCTCGGGTGGAGTGCAGGCTTTTTCTCAGTGAGCTATCATACATGCCAGCTCAGTGCAGATGCTTTGGCTATTTTAGAAGGTGTTCAGTAAATTCAAATGTGTGTTGAATTGAGTCTTTGATGTGATTCATCTCCATACTTACACATCTATGTTGACATGTCTACAGACAGGTATTGACCAGTGAGCTCAGAGTCTGAGCTTCCACTATAATCTGTGAGTTTCTTCAGCACAGTCGCTAGAACTAGAGAGTGCGTCAGTTTGCTTTAAAGCGGGAATTCAGGCAAGGTTTAGCTGCTCTGAAAATTAGTATCAAGTGCTATCTAGATTGCCCTTGAGCATCTAAAGCTTCTGCACAGTGCTGTCAGGAAGTCTTGTGCCTTTCTGGAGTGGTAGCTAGGTGCCAGGAGGGCAAAGCAGCACCTAAGATGGCATGAGAAAACTATGGATAGGCATGCATATCCCACATATGGTGGTGACACAGCAAGTATATCAACCTTTCAACTCCACTGAGCAGAGCTTGACAGACTGTAACAGGAACATAAAACAAAGATCAGAGACATCTGATACTTAGAGCCCAAAAAAAGACCTGCAAGCCTAAATGTAACCACTATCATAACTAACTGATAAGCTCTGAAACCTAAATTCATCCCTGTAGTATTGCATGCAAGTCACTCCTATAGGACACAGTAAAAGAAGGTGTACCTTCAATTTATATGATGGCAGAGTGCTCACTGCTGAGGAGGTGAGGAAATTTTGTTATTTTTCAAGTGTTTTCAGTTGTGTATTTGGAGCTGATACTAAAGACATTGCTTGGTAAGGACACTCTCTCAAGCCTTCTTTTGGAAACTAAGCTATTGTTTTTAATACAGAGACTCAAATGTCAAAATCTTCCAAGGTTGAAGAGACACAATCATGCTTGTCTATTAGAGGAGCATTCCATGGAACTGGAGATACTTGGCCTTGAAACACTTTCAAAATTTTTCTTTAAACAATCAGTGGCAGTTGAGGGGTGAGAAAACCAGGGAAAACGCAGGTCTTTGTTCTTTCCTCCTTGATGAGCAGATTCTGATACACACACACCAAAAAAAATTGAAACAGTTACCTTAGATATTTTTCAGAGGTAATAGTCTCCTCAAAGTTCAGAATTATTTCAAACCTATTACCTTTATTGTCACTGTAATCTTATTAAAATTACAATCTCAAGACATTTATGGGATAAAGGTTGGTCATCCTCTCTCTAAGGCTCTATTTTCTGGGGAATGTATTTATAAAGGGTCTGGCTGACAGAGTACAAAGCAGGACTGCTTCTCAGGATGTGTTCAGGACAGATGGAAGTAGAAAAGAACAGAGAAGACAGCAAGAATAAATAAATGCAGTCAAAATGAAAGGGCCCTTTTCTAAGATTGCATGTGGGAAACAAAAATAAGTGGTCAGAAACAATAAAAAGAATTTTTCTGGATCTACTGGATTTACTGTGTATCATCAGCAGTGTTAAGCATCCCCATTCAGCAATCTCTCATCCTTTTTCTTAACCTGTAAGGATGAGAGCTTGTTGCAGAGCTTTGGGACTTCCTGACACAATGTACTAATACAAAATACATTAAAACCCGATTCATATTGTCAGCAGGTCACAATTGTATAGAGAAATCAAGGCTTTGAGTAGAATATTTTTAAAGTGTCTGTTTTATTATGATAACAGCATTCTCTTTTCGTGGTGCTTTTCTGTAGTGTTATTATATTGGGTGCATTCATTTTTGCAAACTTGGGATAAACCATATGATTACAAACATTTCCATCTTCTCAGCCAATATAGAAGCTGATACTGTGACATAATTTTTCCTGTGAATGCTGTTAATGTAATGAGAACTTTTCTTGCAACAATACACAGATAGCAGACATGCTTCTGTCCTCACTTTCCTACAGTTCATAATGATAGGGTAACCTTTATCTTTAGGAATAGAATAAACATTTCATTACAGCAGGACAAGAGGGTTCTGATATACCACTGTGTTAATACAGTGTACATCCTGCAGATGTTTTCTCAAATGGCTGCCGTGCATATCTCTGTAGAAGTTCTAGAACTCATGTACTCATTTTGAGAGTGTCTTTTATTTTTTTGCTATAAGTCATAAGAGAAAAGCAAAGGCCACACAGTTGTACTGGTGTTCTCTTTTATTTATTTCTGTTTACCAAGGTAAGTTTAGCTGAATTGAAAACACAAGGATTTTTGTCTTTAACTGGCTTTTCTTTGAAATTTGAAACATTGTATATAGAGTTGGGCACCTGTAGATATGCAAATATCTGAAAAAGCAGTAAAGAAAGGAAGCATGCAGAAAAAAGAAATGTTTTGGAGTAAAATTCAATCTTGAAAGTTCAGCATAAGGTAACTAATGTATTAATCTCCTCAAAGATGTTTTTCAATTCGCTCAGACACAATGAAAATAATTCACTCCCTTCAGCTGTATGTACACAGGACACACCCTCACACCTGCAGTCCTTTCAGGAGGTGAGTAGCCTCATCTCTCACTAATTTAAATCCAGTTTAAAAGTGTTCAAGTATCATATTAAACTATAGTTTAATATGGAAAAAATCAAACCAACTGATACTGTCCATCCCCATTACAACTACTTTGAAAGCATCAAAAATTAAATATTACAGGGTCAGACTATTTGTATTGGTTGTAAATTCCATTGGCGATTGGCTTTGATATTGACTATCAACATCTATCCACTAGTAATTTTATTTAACTGAATGTATTGGACAAATAGCTTAATCAACAATATTTTTATCACTTAGAAAATATTGGAACAAAATCCACAAGATTTTTTTTCCCCGATTTTGTCTTCTGGAATAAAAATGACATTATTAAAAAGCAATGCCTTTTTTTTCCCTGTAATCATCAGCTATGATACAGAACTGTAAGGCCATTACAGAGTATCCAAAGATTTTTCTCTTAATATTTTTTTTAGAGCCTGATAGTTTTTTGTCAGTCATTTTCCAAATAAGCTTTTAGACTTTGGCTTGTAATATAATGACATTAAAACTGCCAAAGGCAGAGATTTCAGTATTAGCAACATCCCAAAATGCCAAGTCGTGAGCGATTCCCAGCACAGATTCATGTAATCTATACTTCACAGACCTGTACAAGCAATTTGTGAGTACACACATCTAAGATTGCTTCTCTAATCAAGGCAACTCTACAAGTCTCTTATTGGGAATGTGGGTGACTTATATCTCCACCGCTCTCTGTTCACAGTAGAAAGACATTACAGCAGAGCCCTTGCAAAGGCACCTTGGTTATATAGCTGAAATTAAAGAGAGTGAATCTAGACTATGTACTAGAACAAGAGACAACCAAGTATCATATTTCCCTTTCCCAGTTACAGGGGATGGGAAACACTCCTAAAGTGGTGCCACATATAAAATCTCTATACATGCTGAGACAACTTCCTTTTCCAATTATGGAAGTTTTTGTGTTAGTGTTTGCTTGGTTTTTTATTTAATCTTTGTAAGCATGGAAGTAAATCTCTTTGAAGTGATAGGGACAGCTGCATTTGATGGAACTGACAGGTTTTTGCCGTGTCACTTGCTGTTTGTAAAAATGAAAACCCACAAATCACAAAAGAAGTAAATATAGCAGGCATAGGGGCAAGGAAAGGAGTCCCTTTCCTACTCTATCTTCTCAAGTCTGCAGGTGATAGATGGCAGTGTGCTGAGTATGCAGTTCTTCAGTGGAAGTTGTATGTGTGATAAGAAATACTATGTGGGAATTACAAAACCAGTATGTGTAACTCTGCTCAAGGGGAATGAAAAAAAATCCTTCTAGCCTAATAAAGATGCACAGGTTGCTGGTAAGATTTTGAACTGTTGCATGGGTCAAATAGAGCACAACAGCTTATACATCATTGCCTCTTCAGCATGTATCAGAAAGCAATAGGTAAAATTAGGTGAGCCATTTTACTTTTATTGTAAAACAGTATTTAGAAATAATTTGCTTGAATTTAAGCTACTTTTGAATTGTGTTCTACAAGATGATCTGGGTGAAAAAACCCAATTTGGTATGTGAAACCAGTCTTCAAAAGACATGCAATTTTTTCAGATTCTTTTCAGATAATGATTAATAATAAGCTACTGTAGAATTAAAAACTTTTTCACAGTTTTTTGGGGATTTCATCATTTTCCATCAACTTTCATGAACTAAAAAATAAAAAGATGGGGCTAGTAAACAATTTGAGCTATCTGAAATTTATTAAAGGCAATAAAAGGAAGGGCCCTTCTGAGCGCTTCCATTAAGGATCTAATAATCTAAGATTATTAGAAATAGTAATATGCTTTAGGCCATATTTCATTGAAATTTGGATGCATGAGTACTTTACAGATGTTTTAAAGAAGCCATTAATAATTTTTATTGAGCCAGATACATCCCCCCCTTCCCGTCCCTGCCCCCCCCAAAAAAGAGGAAAGGAAAGGAAAATATTTAAAGCATACCAAGAAATAAGATGTACCTTGGAGCAATGAAACAAGTTGCTATAGTGGCCAAAAAAAAATACAGTAAAAAGTATCAGCAGAAATTAACATAGAGAAGGTACCAAAACCTATCAGATGAACACTTATGGGTGAAATGAAACACGACAAGAAAAAACTTAAGATTTTAACAATTCACATGTAAATAAAAAAGTCCCAAAATTATATAACCAGATGCATGTGGATTTGTTCCTTTTTCTCTAGTTTATAGAACTGATGCCTATGACCCTAAGTGACTATCACCTCAATTCCAAGTATTCGATATATTAGTTCATTAATATTTTCACCCTCCTTTGATTTCTCAGAAAGGTTTTTTTATTTGACATATAGTAGTGTGATCTCTCATCATTTCTTGATGAGATGATTGTGACCTTTTTCAGGCAACAAACATAGGGGAAGATTGAAAGATAAATATGTGTTGCAGTGAAACTTCTGCATATGCTTAAGAACTGGAGATCCCAGGAGACAAGAAAGTGACATATGAGGAGTTAACACAGGTAGAGGTGAGACATGTAACTAGGATAGAATAAAGATGCTGCTGTAAGAATTCAATTAATTATTATTAATGTAGAACAATGAATAAAATTGCAGTAGGCTATGAAATGAAAACAAACCAACAAAATGATGGTAGAAAATTCCTGGGTGCAGCAAGAGTCATTTTCCTTTGAGAATACAACTACTAAATACTGAGTTTGGACACCCAACTGTTAGCTCAAACAGTGTAACTTCAAATTAGCTCAAATTTGTAAAACAAATTAGTCTGAAAAGTAGTTTTTAAGGCACAAATACAAAAAAACTTCTAGAGGACAAACTGGTTCTTCTTTCCACCTAAGAGCGCAGAGATACTCCAGGGTACTCTTGTAGCTTTTTAATAATGTGTCTCAATTTCATCTGCAGTCTTTGAACATAGTCTCTGTATCAAGGGTTTGAACCACTGCTTTTCCATAAAAGAATATTTTATCTACTGAAGTGCAGTAGAGGGAGAAATCCTCATTCATCTGGTAATGAGTGAGTGGGAAAGAAATTATATTCTTTATTTCATGAGGATTAGAATTTATTTCCCATACCAAACAGAATACTGAACAACAGACACCAGAGTTGAACCACTTTTTCTAGATTTGTTGGTGGTTAATTTGTTTAAATCACAGATTAACTAGAATAATACAGATGTTATACCAATATTTAGAAAGGTTAGATGTGATGACCCAAATATTTACAAGTAAAATAATATAAAACTTAGGTAAAATGAAGAAAAAGCTGTTTTGCAACTAACATAGCAGCGAACTGGGGCCTCTAGTATAAGGACATGGATATATTAGAGTGAGTCCAGAGGAGAGCCACTAAGTTGATCACAGGGCTGGAGCACCTCTCCTGTGAAGGCAGGCTGAGAGAGCTGAGGTTTTTCAGCCTGGAGATGAAGAGGCTTTGGGGAGACCTAAGACCACCTTCCAGTACTTTAATGGCACTACAAGTGAGCTGGAGAGGGACGTTTTACAATGACATGAAGTGATAGGACAAGGGGGAATGGCTTTAACCTGAAAGAGGATAGGTTTAGTTTAGAAATTAGGAAGAAATTCTTTACTGGGAGGATGGTGAGGCAGAGGAACAGGCTGTCCAAAGAAGCTGTGGATGCTCCATCCCTGGAAGAATTCAAGGCCAGTTTGGATGGGGCTTTGAGCAATGTGGTCTAGTGAAAGGTGTCCCTGCCTGTGTCAGGGGGAATTGGAAGTAGATGATCTTTAGTGTCCCTTGCAACCCAAACCATTCTAGGATTCTGTGAATTAAAAGATAAGAATGCATGGCAATTAATTAAAGTAGAAATGATCCTGTGCAAAGCTCATCTTTTCAACATAGTGAGCCTGAATTTACTCTTTGACTAAATTATAAACTTTGTGAAGTCAAGGTGTAACAGTCAAACTAGTATAAGATATTTTACTTTAAGTGAATTACATACTTCAAAAGTTAGTATTACATGATTTCAGTCAAACAAGTTTAGCAATGTCTAAAGTTAATGCAGTTACTACCCTTTAATGACAGATGTCAGGCAAAAATTCTTCAGTGGGAAAATGTCCTTTAATGATGGGTTTTATGGACAGATTCTGTGGATAAAAGTTTTAATTTAATGTTCCTTAATAAAACCCAAATGAATAAACAATTTGACTTGTACTCCAATTGAATGCCATAAAAATATAAAAAAGAAAAAGAAAAAGCAAGAAGAAAAGCCTAGGTTTTGGGGTTTTTTTTCTGTTTTTGTTGTTCTATAAACAGAAAAGTAAAAACAGAAATAAAGAAATAATATTATTCTATGTACAAGGCATTAGTCAAAAAAGAGCTGGAAGATTGCATCCAATTTTGGTGTTATATTTTAAAAGGCCACTTTAAAAAGGGAGATATGTAAATAAGTCACAATTCTTTTTATAAATTGAGAGAAAACTAATTCATTTGACAGACTGGAGAGTTAGTCTATTTTATTTTTCTTAAAGGAAGTAATGGACTGATTGCATTGAAAAGAAGTTCTAAACACAACACACTTTTTACTGTAGAAAAAAAGGAGTAAAAGTAGGCATTTGGTGTCTCTAGATCAAAGCTTAATGACATTCTGAAATGTAACCTGAGTCAGGCACAATTAATTGAGATCAAAGAAATACCTAGTGCATTAAATATTGAGTATTTGTAACTTCTGATGAACTAGGGGCAGATTAGATGTAGCAATGTGGTGCTAGACCTTTTGGAACTATGACATAGATTGATTTTATATTACCTTGATTTTATATTTACCTTGATTTTACCCTTTTCCTCTCTTCCCCTTCCCATGTTACTGGAATGGTTAGATGAACAAACTAAAGTTATCTGTTAATGTATCTGAAATCAAATACAAGTGATATTTTAAAGTAATTTCAAAGAAAATAACTTAAAATAAAGTGTCTGATATGAACTTTGAACTATAGCAGTCACAATAAAGCCTGTGGTGGTCCAGACTATAGGGACAGATTTTAAAAAGTGAATACCCTTTCTTCATATATTCACTCACTGATTTGACTACGAGCTAAACAATCCTCTATCACTGTAATTATTGAATACTTAGAGTAAAAAAAGTAGACAGTGTGGTGGATTGACCCTTGGTGGGCATCTGGCAGCCAGCTAAGGTCAACTCACCACAGAGAGGTTCTCAAACAATGGAAAATAAAATGTTCTCTATCAGCATATTTATACACTAATTGTTGAGAAACACAGTAAATGCAGAAACCACCAAGCAAAAACAAAAAGAAGAGATCAATATTAAATCAGAGACCTCTGCACTGAGACTACTCCTTGGGATAAGATAGAAAAATAATGAAGGACATGGTTTGTCCTAAACGTGTAAAATGAACTTTTCCCGTAATCAGTCTCCATATGTAGAACTACTTCTAGAGAAGTAAACTGAATACAAATGTGTCAATATAACTTTGCACATTATTGAAGTTTTCAATTTATTTAATTTTTTAAGCCAAGTAATCTCTTTCTGTCTTTTCTCACCCTGCAGAAATTAGCCAGTGGAGAGTACAAGCACAGGTGCCTAGTGAGCATTAATATTCATGCATATTTAGCTGTGCAGACATACGTGCATACTTATGTGTGACACACATGAAAACTGCATGGCATGAAGCCTAAATTGTAGACATAAATTCCAACTCTGCATCTAAGTTGTACAACTTCATCCTAGTCTGCGTG
Source organism: Corvus cornix cornix (assembly GCF_000738735.6). NCBI lineage: Eukaryota > Metazoa > Chordata > Aves > Passeriformes > Corvidae > Corvus > Corvus cornix. The sequence goes on along the minus strand of NC_046332.1, from coordinate 61,453,183 downwards.
GAAGCCTTGTCTCTTGCACAAATGACCCTCCTATTACTAATGCATAGTTTAATCACTTCTTCTGAACAGCCTGACCATGTAGTTTTATCTACCTTGTTTAAGCTGAGGGGAACACTCTTTGAAATTCAAAACAGAGGCCACTGAGAATCCCATACAGAGAAGGGAGGATCAGAGCAAGGGTTCTTGCCCATCATTCATATGGAAGCGCCCCATACAGAGCTTGTCTTTCTCAATTCAGTAGGTGAGATAAACTGGTGTATTACATGGGAAACCAAGGCAGGATAGGTTGGAAATAAATTTCTACTCAGCTGCATCTAATTGGACAGTTGATAGCACTGAAAAGTTTGGTGAAATCTTAACGCTCAGTAATTATTGGGCAGATGACTGCAATGAGTGGGTACATTAAGCAGTGCTCTGTAACTGACCTGGGTGGCTTGAACTAACTCAGAAGTGATAGGTCCAATATCCAACTATTGCTCTTGTGGGACTGTCATTTCTCCCACAAGCAGTACTGTCACTGGTTATATACTGGCCTTATCATTGTCCCTTTAGCTGTTCTGAAATACTTTGACAATCCTCAAGAGTTTCAAATGAAACAAATGAGTGCAGTTATACAATAAAATGTTGCTCCTACTCACCTATTATCCACTGCAGATAAATCATGGGTTTAAATTGACATCAAACATAGCCAGGTCTGGTTTTTATTGAGCTATTATAACAATGATTTAAAAATTTATTAAAATCATTGTAGAAGTCCAGCTTTTAATTATTTTCATTTCAGTCTGTGCCACCCTCATGGCTGATCTCTGTAGCCGGCAATTTGCTTCCCTTTGTGTTGTAGATGATCAGTGGGGGTTTAATTTTCCCAGCAGATGTGGTGAGAACCCAAGGAAGTAAGGTGATAAGCACTTTCAAATGGAAGTGTGTATCTTGGTTTATCTTGTGTCTGTGAAGAACATCAGGCAGTTCTGTGATTTACAATAATTTCTACACATTCTAGAAATTGCTCAGATTATGGCAGGGTTTACTCACTGTATTATTACTTTGGTTTAATAGAAATGGACTGTTGCAAAAAAAACCCCAAACAACCCAACAAAAAACTAATACAAATCAGCAAACCAACCAGCCAGAAACTCCTCTCCCCTCTCTCCCACCCCCTGTCTGGAACAACTGTGTATATCCATTAAGAATGCCTGAAAAAAGTTGTCAGAAGCACATTAGAGGGAGAGATGGGTACACCCCCACGTAAATGCCAAGAATTTCCCAGTTCCTATAACAATAATAAAGCCTTTAAATACAGAGTTTCAATAGATTTTAATAATCTTTTTGTCTTAGTTGAAGCTTTTCTTCTCTGAAAATGAAGCAATATAAATTGGTCTGAGGATATCTCATTACTCTAGTTATCAGTAATCACAAGCTCACTAAAACAAGACTTAGAGCTGCTGAAGGCAGTCATACTGTTAAAGATAGTGCACATATCCACAGTACATTGTAGGCAAAGACTCGGTCTTCCAGAGGAAAAAATAGTGTGCTCAAAGACTGCATTAAATGGGGAAAAATGCTAGAAATCAGAAAGGATACTTTTAGAGGAAGAAGGTAAGGGACAGTCAGTTCCATGTCTGTGGTGGTAACACCTATGCATCTGCCTGACTTGAAGTCTTGAAAGGGAAGTTAAGAAAAATATTAAAAAATTATAAAATTTGTTTGTATTGACCTAGAGTTAAAAGGCAATTTTCCACACAAACATATAGTAATAAAATAACAATTATTTCAGAGCTCATGAAAGATTTAAGTTTTGGTTTCTTTCAAAAAAAGTTAGGAAGCAAGGGAATACTAACAGAAGAGAAGATGTTACAACAGTCTTTTTTATTATTTATCCTATTTACTTATTTTTCTCCCTCTCTGTGGAAGACCTGTATACACATTCTTTCTTTGCATGCGGATATTTAAATCCATATCTAAAGAAAATACCCTAATACCCACTTTAGTTAGTATGGGTGGATGTTCTTAATCTCTTCTATTGATATTGTACTTTGAATAAACAAAAAATAAAATAAATATTAAATAGGGTTCAGATGTCTTATCTGCTGGGAAAGAATAGTAACCATGCAGCTCTTTATTTTCCTGTCCATCCCTGTTCCTTCGTTCGATGACAGTGAAATCTCCTAACTTGCTGCTGATTTTTGTATCAAATTAGGTTCTTCCTTTGTGGTTGGATAAATAAAGGAATATATTTATAGTTGCTATATTACAGACTGGAATTTTAAGTGATTTTTCTAAATGAAGGAATAATGACAACATTAATAAAAAGGTTAAGATAAAGAGAGGGGGATAAAAGGAAATGAGTAATTAAGGCCTAAATAACAGTGATAATTAGCCTTTACATCAAATAAAAGTATCTTGTGTAATCAGTAAACTCCACACATGGTGAAAAGGCAGGAGGAAGCAATCCCACAATCCCACAAGTCTGTCCGCAGATACTGTGAAGTTCTTCATCTATTGCTCTGCAGGTAAGAGCTCTTTGTAAGACAGTATATAATCATATGTGTGCAGAGAAAAATGAGTAGAGTACTGCTGAGGATCTGGTCACGGTTTCTGCATCCCATCATCCTCTACAGTGTTGGGTGGGCTGTAGCTTGGTTCTGCATTTATTTTCCTTTAAGTAGTTAACAAGGAGTGTTACCTATTCTTCAGCTGATAAATAGACTTATCAAAAGTTTTTACTCCCTTATTTCAGCTACCAACATCTAAAATGTATGCCTCAAAAGTGCCACCCAAAACTTTGTGATACCTTATATCCCTCCATTAGATTTGAAAAAAAAAAAAAAAAAAATTGTTTAGAATGCAGATCTTTAATGATCTTAAAGTGAATGATCTGGGCAATGGACTCTAAGAAGCTTCTCTCACATTTTCTTTCTTTCATAGGATCACAAAATATGCTGATTTGGGAAGGACCCACAAAAATCATTGAGTCCAAATTCTCACCCTGGGCAGGACATCGCAAGAATCACACTATGTGCTACAGAGTATTGGCAAATGTTTCTTGAACTCTGTCAGGCTTGGTGCTGTGACCACTTCCCTGGGGAGCCTGTTCCAGTGCCCAACCACCCTCGGGGTGAGGAAAAACCTTTTCCTAATATCCAGCCTAAACCTCCCCTGACTCAGCTTCATGCCATTTTCTTGAGTCCTATCACTGGTCATGAGACTGAGGAGATCGGTACCTGCCCCTCCTCTTCCTCTCGTGAAGATGCTGAACACCACAATGAGGTCTCCCTTCAGTCTCCTCTTCTCCAGGCTGAACAGACCAAGTGACCTCAGCTGCTCCTCACAAGGCTTCCCCTCACAGCCCTTCACCATTCTTATGGCCCTACTTCCAGGGTTAAGTGAAGACAAGGGGAGGATTTTTTTTTAAAGCCCACCATTCTGATCAGATGATGCAAACAATGGTATGTTTTCTTTAGATTTTAGTGTATTCTACTACTGGGATCCTGGTTTTCCAGCACATTCTAGAAACCTAGAGCAATGCTCTTGTTTCAAGGAATTGAGCAGAGTGGCTAGGAAATGGATTGTCCCATGTGAAAACAATGGATTTATATGTCCTTCTGTGAATTTAGTTCATATTTCCTTCCAAACAGATCTGTGGACTAGAAGACAGTTGAAGCACACAAGAAAAACAGATGTTTTCCTGTTCTTCTATAATTATCTAGTCATAAAGTCAGAAGTAATTTCTTTTTATGGGTTCATCCTTCCTTTCCTGCAGGGAACTTGAATCAAAGTAGTATGGCACTCTGGTTTATCAAAGTCAGAAATTAGATACTAATAGAATTTTCCGTTACTCATATGAAATAGAAAAAACAGTGAGGTTTCTTCTTTAAAGGATCTTTTTTTCCTTTCTTGTATTTATAGCTCATAAACCTGATGCTGCTTAAGCTCTGCCCTACGACATCACTGTCATCATCTACAAGCTGTGCACATAATCCAAGTTATATCACAGTGTTTTCATACATTCAGTTGATTAAAATGGACCATTTTGCTTAATGAACCACCATATTTCACCTAATTGTAATTCAAGTCAATATTTTCAGCATAACTCTTAGTTGCTAAAGTATCAGGTAGTTATGTACTTACTATTTTATATATGTTAAAGGTTATCAATTAATGATTTAAAATGCACCAGATGACCACGCAATTTTTTAAGAAAGGAACAGATGTAAACTATGGAGCAATTTTGGTAGGCAAAATGTCTAGTCCTGTTAGTTTTAAGATTTTTCACAAATATTATATTAATCGTTAAAAAGAAAAAAAAAATTAAAATAAGAAAAAAGAGAAGATTTTCCCAAGTATGCCCATTTTCAATCTTGAAAAGAGTGCAAAAATGCTTCAAAAGTCACATTTTCTTTGTAATTTTTTTGGTTGGTAATGAACTTTTATCAAGCAATTAATTTGAGATTAACAATCTCAATGTATTGTTAATAAAGTAATAGAATCATAGAATATGCTGAGTTGGAAGGGACCCATTGGGATCATCAAGTCCAACTTCTGGCCCTACACAGGACACTCCAAGAAGCACACCATGTGCCTGAGAGCATTGCCCAACACTGTTTGAACTAAGACAGGTTGGCCTGTTCCAGTGTTCAACCACCCTCTGGATGAATGGCCTGGTTTAGAAGGGACCTTAAAAACCATCTAGTTCCAGCCCCTCTGGCATGGGATAATGACATTCTTCAATTACTGAATCAGCAGAGGCAGGTATCCAATGGAGAAAAATGAAGGTGCAAGATAAGGCATTACAATGAGGAGGTAAATATTGTAAAAGCTTTAGAGGGAATTAAGTTTTGACTCTTACCCTTAAAGATACTTTTCTTCTGTAAGCCATCAGCAGTCAGATGACTTACAGTCAGTCTATTCACTCTAACCACCTATTTAAGACTAATTAGAAGTGAATTAATCTAAAAGTTGGACAGGGCTTAGGGTGATAGAAATACCCAATCAGGTCTAGCCATACTCTAGATCTAAATCATCTACTCAGGACTTCTGAGTTAGGCAAAAGTCTAACAGGAGCTTCATTCAGCTGAGGGGCATGACACTAACTAGATTTAGAGATTTACACCTCTAAATCCAAACTTGCAAGTTAAAACATTGCTGTTCAATGACCATCTCCAAAAGCAACCAGGTAGCTCTCTTCTAATTGAAGAGCTCCCTAGAATTTTTTCACCATGGCAACATTTACAACAGCCTAGGTTCCAGTATAGTTAAAATGAAGAGAATTAGGCACACATGGGGTCCCGTTCATCTGATGACAAAGATGCCAAGAATAGGTCAGTCAAATCACTCATTTAAATTGTCTGTGTGTTTCTATTTGCTTTAGAGGGAACTCGGCAACTAACTAGACAGAGATCTCTACAATTAGAGTCAATCCTATTCCAAAACCCCTTTGTTTTATCTATGTGTTTAGAGCATTTTTTTCTTTTTTTTTTTTTTTTTTGCTTGTTAAATGTTTTGCAATTGCAGTGACAAAGAAGCCCAAACAAAGGAGATACTCTTTTAACAACGAAATTCGTACTGACTTTATGAAATCGGTATGGAACTGGCATGCTGAACTAGGATACACCAAAGCCTTCCATTTCCAATATACTAATCTCATAGAATGGGAATGAAACCTTCTAGTCAGTGGATTAAAACTTCAGAAATTCAGGCAAATCCTTCATCTTTAATGGTTTTATCCTGCAGTTATTATTTGAGATGATTGTTTTTATTTTCAGTGGGATTTTTAGTAAATCTTGCTACTTGTCTGAGAATTAAAAATTAAATTGCTCTCTAAAGGATCAATTTGCAACTGACCTTTATTGCTTAGCCCATTTGGAAAGTTTTCATCTCTCATCCATCAATGCTATTTTCACTCACTAGCAGGACCAGAAGTTTCAAAGGAAACAGTATATCCATGCAAATTAATTAAGTTCAACCGTGACCTCATTACATTGATGGAGTGTAGTGCTGCTACCTGCAACCAAAACAAATTTATTTTGATTAAATATACTTCAGGTTATAAAAGCAACATATCTCACTCAAGTCATAGGATTTCAGGAACATACAGGTTTTATTCTAAAGTTATCTACTACTCACAACAAGATAAAATGAGATTTCTTCTTTCTCTTGTTTTCTAAGGCCATGGCACAAATATGTGGTTTGCAAAACAAACCACTGCATGATCGGATCCTTGGCAGAAGTTTCATATAATCAGATCTAATTTTAAAATTCCTCTGTGTTTTAAAATACATATTAAACCCATCAGAATATGGTCTACTGTCACTTTTAATCTTCTAAGAAAATATACCTTCATTCCTCACAGGGAGGAATGAGTAGGAAATACTGTTTCCAATTCACTAGAACATTTTGAATTTTAGAAAAATCCCTGGGTGGTAAAGATACATTGCACTGTGACTCTGGCCTCTGAATAACTAAATTGATAGGACACATAAAGTATGAAAATATTAAATCCCTTAGGGAAGGAATTTAATCCAGGTCTTCTGCATCTCAGTTAAATATCCTTACTACCTGGTCACTTATTCTGGAGTATCACTTGTTTCTTTCTTAAAAGATGTTCTATCCAAGATTTGCAAAACCTTTCCTAGAGTATATCATTGAAACCGATTCATCACAGCAAAAGGCCTGGTTTGAGGAAAATGGTATTTTCTGAGAACAAAAATCTCATTACTAAAACTTTCCTAGTGGATATTCGTCACCATCTCCTGAGACTTATTTAGATTATTAGATGAGAAAATTTCTTATTTGCTTTCCATACGCACAAATAAAACCAAACCAAACCAAACCAAACGAAAGAAACCAAAACAAAACCAACCAACCAAAAAGAAACAAACACCAGAGTGAAAGAAAAATCCAGGGGGAAGTCAGTGGTTCTAGCAATACTTTGCTCATGAGCAAATCTTGCTGAAATAAATGTTACCTCTGCTTTACAGTGCATGCCTCAGGTTATGTTTTATCATTTTAAAAACATTAAACTTGATATTGAATTATACACTTGGCATGATATGCACATAAATTCATTTTAAAATCTTGTTTCTGACTATACCTTTTGAAGAATGAGAACAAAAAACATAGTCTGATGTTTCGAACAGAATGAGGAAAGATTTAATTGCTCATAATTTGTTGCTGTGTCCTGGATAAATTACTGATAATTTACCTTATCCTTCTGAGAGAAGAAGATGATAATACAAAAGATATGTAGTGAGATGGTTCATTCACTCATGTGTCTTTCTGCAGTAAAATATTTCCCTGCACAGCTCTGCATATATGTAAAATGTTATTCTAAAATAATTTTATCAATTATCAAATAGTATTAATATGGCATTTCTTCTGTCTTTAAAATGATATTTTAGTAATAAAATTGCATTCACCTCAAAAATTTCATTTTAGTGAAACTAGACCTTAGATTTAGATAGGAGGCAATGTAATTATGGAAGGTATTCCATAGCACACAAAATGTGTCATCTGTCTCTTATTACAAAGAGACACTGAAGTCATAATTATTGCATTATATAACTAGTTATGTAGTGCTGAAGAGCATGGTGAGAAAGGTGCTTTTCAAATTGAATAATTATTATAATTTGAATCAGAGTACTTCCAGCAATCATACTATATATTTATGGACATCAATGAAAATAAATGGAGTACTGTTGTTACTTGTTCCATCAAAAACTTTCCCAATGGCAATGACAAGAACATTGCATTCCTCTCACTAGTGGAAAATAAAATGTACACCTTGAGAAGATAAATGTTCCTTACTGTATTTTACTGTGTAATTCTAGCACTCACCAGAATTCAGGTTTTCTGTTAACACTTGCAAATTACTCCAGGACCAACCAGTATTCATATCTAATTTGCTGCATATTTGCAAGATGTGTAAAAAGACAGCTTTTATTAAGAAAAGCCACCATTAGTCTTAAAGCAAATATAATATATCTGACAGCTGAACAGTGGTTTGGATTTTTTTAGTATTTGGCTTTCTTTTTGAAAGTACAGCAAGTATAAAAAGAATTAAAGCAACTTTGTCTATTATTGCTCCAAAGTGGAAAATTTCCTTCTCTTCCTCTGATTTTGCAGAACAGTTAATATTGTATTACCTCTGACCAAACCATTCTAGAAACTAGAGTATCTGAAATTACATTTAATTATTTAATTGTGTGGACAGCAAGTAGTTAGCATTGCTTCTAGACTGCTCATATTTCTAGATGGGCATTATTGTTCTCTCTGTAGCATGAACAGAAACAATTACCATGTCAATAAAGTAAGAGGTAGTGTTACATGGGATTGAAATCATGATCAGAACAGTGACCTGTCTGTGACACAAATTAATTTACCTTCTTGCTTTTCTTCTTTTTAATAATTCAGGCATCCTTTCTATGTGTATGCTTGTGTATGTTCTGACTTTGCACTCTTTGCAGTCTTTATTTGCTATTGTTAATATGCTCTTTCTGACATTTAAACTGTTCTATTAAAAAGAACTTGTAAGTACTATATTAAATCCTATAATGTAAAATAAAATTCTCTAAGCAAATATGTTATATAACTGAAAACATTTCTTCTTTCTTTTGCTTTTTTTTCTTTCTTGGCCTGATCACCCTCAAGTCTTTGATTACATGATTATTTACATAAAAAGGAAATTAAGTTCATTGAACTGCTTGGGTTTTTTCTGTTAAGAAAATACTGAAATTCACAAGTGTTCACAACAATACTTTCCATATTGATAATCACTGAATATAAAACAGAAATATGAAATTGCAAGAAATTATCTGTGACAAAGGGTACAGAAGTAGGGAAGGAAAGGGGAAAAAAGGGAAGATGGAGAGGCAGATGGGGTGAGAGGTAAATTATCTGAACAGAAAGGAATTTTTAGTCATACTGTAACTTACATATAAAAGTGTTACAGAAATCTCCAGTAAAGACATATTCTAGATTTATGTGTTGTTAAAAATAGAATACTATGTAAGGGTCCTTACATTCCTTAAAAGTAGAAAAAAATGTGTCTTCCTTATTCTTACGCATTTTGTTCTACTTCAAACTTCCTTTCTGGTTTCCCTCTCCTCTATATAAATATATCTTGCCACTCTTAAAGTCTTTTACTTAAATTTTAAAGAATTTACTCCCCTTTTTTATTTTGATTCTGCTTTGATCTGTGTTTATACTATCCCTTTCTTTAAAGATTTCTTAAGTGTCCTTTTCTTCTAATGCTCAAAGCAGGTTATTTACCTCTAGCCCATATTGATCACTTCTCTGTCATCTTTATGCAGTTTACTACCATTTTCTAAATAAGTTTTATAAACTAAGGCTTTGTACTATCTTATGGCTGTAGATTGTGGTAAAATCTGAAAGGCTGTATAAAGATCACACTTTTTCTTCTCCATATAAATTCTCAGACCTGCATATCCATAAACTAAACAGAAAGGGCAGAAACAAAAGTACTGTATTCTGCATTTCTAGAGGGTGAGCTTATGAAAACAATGATTAAGCCTAAATACTCTGGGTTAGTATTACTGTTAAATAAACAAGTCTCATGGGGTAACTGTGGTTCTTTCAAGAAGAACCCTGAAGAGGATGAAAGTCTGTTCACCTGAAGTCCAAAGTAGTGAGTATTAAGTCTCTATAGAATGTTAGAAGCACTGAACTTCAAACTCATATATATATATATATATATATATATATATATATATGGAAAGGATTTTGGCAAGGTTAATTCTCATCCTACTGAACGTAAGTTTCAGGAAGCAGCATGAGTAGGGCATCCAAGGGAGGATGAGCTGAGAGCCCAGGGTTCCCAGGTTTCTCCAGCATAGGCTGCATGGTGCCCTCACTGACAGGTGGGAACAGCGACAGGAGCCATCCAGAGTGCCAGACACTCAATGTAAGCAGTCATGTCTAGGGTCTACCCAGGGTGACTAATCTGGAACAGCTGGATACGGGGCCAGAGATGGGACTAGAGACAAGGCTACCCGTAACATAGCTCTGTGCTGCATCTGTGGGACTGGATAGGACTGGATGCTAAGTTACTCATAAGGTAATTGGAAGTCCTGGAAGATCAATCAGTAAATTGGGACAATGGGACACAAGAGGTAAGACACAATGACAGCATACCTCAAGAATTAGGGTCCTGAACCTGAGCTGAGGTGGAATCCTGTGAGCAAGGAGTAACTGGTCAGGGCCATTAAGGCCTATTTAGTGCCTTTCAAACTCTGACAGTTAAGAAAATTATTACAGAAACGCCATTGACAAGATACCATCAGTAATCTGTGAAAAGAGATAGGTACTTCCAAAGACTCCACATCTTTGGTGGATTCAGTTAAACTCTGGAGTTGTGTATCACTCTCTGCTGACTCTGTCAGAGACCTGAGATGACTATTGTGCTAACTTAGGTGATATGAATCTGACCTGAAGATGTTGGATAGGAGAGTGTGTGTGTGTGTGCGTGTGTGTATTTGTGCGTGCACTTTAAGCAATGCCACCAGCACTTAACTTAGGGTTCCACGTGACGTGAAAGTCCTCCCTTTGATGAGATTGTAGGGAATGAGACCCCAGGGCCCAAGAGGTCTTTCTCATTCCTCTGTCCCCCTAAAGTAAATTCATATTAACTTCAACATATCAAACTGTAGGAGAAGAAGAGATGGCTCTTAAAGGCCATCATTAAAGGTCATGTAATGTACTTCTTAAATACTAAAATAGTGAGTTTGTCCATAATATAAAGAAGGCAAGAAACCATAATGGAAAATTTTTAAAGCTCAAAATAAACAGAGATCTAGGGTAGATTTATCACATATTTCAAAATCCTGCCAGGTTACTGAGGGTAAGTGGAAGGAAGCAGAGGATATAAGAAAACAAATGGTCTTTTCTAGGCCAAGAAAAAATGCATTAACCGCTTTCTGCAAACTCTGTGTCCCTTTACTCTATAGTCATAGAGCTATACATTTCATTTTTGAAGAGAAGGACTATATACAGATACCATTCCAAAAACACTGAGTCACCAAGAGACAGACTTGTCATACATGCAGTGTCAGAAAGAATTGAGAGAGCATATAAGACCATGAAATATGGGGATGTATGTACTAATTAAACCAGATAGCCTTGTAATCTACTCCTTTGTCTCACAGTGGCAACATAGCAGATAATTGTGGAAAAGACCATGAGATTAGGATAAATATACATTGTTGGGTTTATTTTTGGTCTGATATATCACCTCTGCTAACAATGTTAGTTTCTGCAAGAACAGGGTTCCTGAGATTAATGTATCTCTGTCTCCTCGTGCAGAATAACTCTTTCTTGCATTAATATGTCTGATACTCCTTTTGAACTCCTTTGAGGGTTTTGGCATCCACATCTTGTATCAATGACTTCCACAATGTAATTATTTATTACATGGAAAAGTAATTTCTTCAAAACCTGACAGTTAATTTCGTTTGTTGAAATAGTTGCCCCCAATTCTTGTGCTATTCACTGCTTTCATACCATTAATGATTTTCCAGGTCTTCATCACAAAAGTCTGTTCAGTCTTCTGTTTTCCAGGCTACACACTCCCTGCCTGTTTAATTGCTTGTCATAACAAAGTTTTCTATATCTCCTATCATCCTTGCCAAACCACCTCTTCAAGTTCCATATATTTTGAAGTTGAGAAAGTGGAAGTCTGAATAGACCTTCACAAAAAATTGTAGATGTGTACTCATCATGGGATTATCCTCTGAGATCGTTCTGTTTTCTCTTGTGTTCTTTAATCTTTTCATAACAATTCTTAGCATGCCTTACTGAGTGCCAGTGAGCACAGAGCTAACATTTACAAAGAACTATTCACCATGACAGCAAAAGCTTTTTCCTGAATGGTAATAGATAATTCAGGTCTCAGTTTTTGTATATAATAAATCATTTTTTTACCCACATATTCATTATTTTGTACTTATTGACACTGAATTTCATCTCACATTTTATCTTCCAGACATTCAATATCACTTTACTACTTACTCCCTTTTCCAGATAATTTATGAATAGACTGAATAGGACCAGGAAAAAATTATTTGTGGTGTTGCTTTTTGTTTCTTTTTCCTTGTTCTTCTTCCTTATTTTTTATCTAACTAGTTATCCATGAGAGGATATAACATTTTAAACCACGACAGCTTAAATTCTCTCAGCTTTTCATGAGAGCCATTGTCATTACAGAATCTTACAATCATAAAAGAGCAGGTTGGAAAGGACTTCGAGGACCATCTGGCTTAAATTTCTTCGGCAAAAGCACAGTCTAGACAAGATGGCCCAGCACCCTATCCAGCTGAACTGTAAAAGTATACAACATCTAGGAATCCACCACTTCCATAGGAGATTATTCCAGTGGTTGGGTACTGCAATCTGAAAAAATTTACTTTCCTGTCCAATCAGAATCTCCCCACGAGAAACTTGTTTCCATTATCCCTTGTCTCTTCTATGTGACTAATTGTGAAAAAGGGAGTCTCTGTCCTCTTTGTAGCCTTGAAAGACTGGAACATGGTGATAAGGTCTCCACTAAGCCTTCTTTTCTCAAGACTGAACAAAACTAGTTCTCTCAGCTTTTCCTCACATGATAGATTTCTGAGTCCTTTCATCATCTTTGTGGCCCTTTTTTGGACCCACTCCAGCCTGTCCAAGGCTTTTTTTGCATAGCAGGGATCAAAACTGAAGGGAGAATACCAGATGTGGCCTGACAAATGCTGCGTAGGGTAGGATGATGTCTTCTTTATCTCTGCTGATGATGCCCTTTTTGACACAATCTAGCATCCCGTTGGTTTTGACACCTCTGGCCAATTTCAATTTGAGCTGAGCTTTTACATTTCTAACTGCATCTCTGGACATCCTGGCAATGTCCTTGTAGCTTTCAATAGGTATTTGTCTGCTTTTCCATCTCTGGAACACTTCTCTTATAAAACCCTTCAATGCAATAAAATCTGAAACAGTCTACTGGTCTAAACATAAATTCTATCTACTAAATGGGAAGTAAAATGAGAAAAGAACATGACATTTCACACTGTATGAGTATTTCCTGAGACAGTCATCTCTGTATACTTAGTAACATGTTACAGGAAAACTGTACAGAATCAGAGAGAAGCTCCCTGCTCCCCTTCACTCCCATGACTCATAAATTTGCAGATGGTATTCCGACGAGGGTAGTGTGATTTGCTCTTTTACTTCCTTTCTGAGTAATGAGGCTTGCTCAAAAGATCAGGTTAGGCAATCCATCCTATGCAGAAACAGAAAATAGAAGATGGCCTCAGAGGGGGAAAAGATAGGCAAGAAACTGTTGCTATACTATACATATTGCTCTAGTCAAGAATTTACCACAGCATCCTACAGATATTTTAAGATGGTGTTAAGGTCATTAAGAAAAGAAGACAAATAAAATAAATTCAACACCCATCATCCATAGAAGAATAGGAGAACATAAGGTGATCCAGGTCCTGGAAGTGTTTGATCATGTGCTGCTATTGTTCCTACAGATGCAAATAAGAAAAGGTCTGACCTGCAAGAAGATCCATGGCATAGATCTTCTGACAGTAGGAACCAAAGTTACAACCACTAAGAAACAGGTGAGAAGCTGAGCTGTTGTCAACGCATACTAATGAGCAAACCAGGAAAATGTTAAACCACCCCAGCAAAGAGTACCTAATGACTAGAGAGCCTAAGGAAACCCAAACAATTTGTATCTTTGTTTCCTTCTATCTAGCACTTTCACTGCTACGGTTCACTCTGCTCTTCACATAACCAGTAGCAGTTTGGACACTAAAGAATGTGCAAGCGTCAACATTAGTCGAATGGCTGCTAATATATTCCATGATCACAGACAACAATCTATTTGTTCAGGGGGATATCTTTAGCTTTGCCCCCAGCCAGTCTCTCACATGGTACTGAGAGCAAGAGTAAGAGAGCAAGATCAAAGAATATTTTAAAGTGGTTAATAAAAAAATCCTAGTTTAGGTGGCTTGCATTATTTATCTCATTCTTTATTCAGTCTGATGCAGCTTCTGGGTCATGGCAAAGTGGTTTTACTTTTCATCTTCATGTAAAATGAGACTAAATTCTTGCTTACCCGTTGGCAACAAAGTACTGCTATTTAGCCTTGCTAATGAGGGGGAGAAGCCAAAGTGATAATTTGTTACTTGATAAGAAACACTAAGGGATTCCTTCTTGGCTTTGCTTTTCTGTGTCTGTTGTTTTGAGTTTGACTTAAATTCTTTATGTTCCTTTCTTTCTTTGTACAGAGTATGAACAATGTAGACATATGACACTGGATATAGCAAGAGACAAAAATAAATACCAGGCACTTACATTAATAGTACCAGAAGGAATTTACAAGACAGGATACATGAAAAGTAGTGTCACACTAGATAAAAATGTCTATAAATACACATGTTCAGATCTGACATTTTATTCCAACGTATGACTCAATATAACCCTCCAACAATGAATGCCCTTCCATTTAAAAAATGATCAAAACATTCAGAGCTGAATTCTGATATGCTTATTCTGACTTAGTGGAAGTCCACTTTGAAGAGAAATCGATTAACTTAGAGCAACTTGAGGAGCTAGTAACTCTTCAGAATAAATGGAAGGATCATTCTACCAGTTAATTGCACAGAAACCTCGCTCTGTTTTTTTTATTCTGTCTCTGGTTTTAACACTATATTTCTGCCTATTTCAGAATAAAAATATTAGCACATCAATGTCTCCACACATCAACTAGAATGGCTACATCTTCTTTGAAAAATAATCTTTATTGGAAATATATGAAAGAGAAAAATATGCCACTTTCAGTTCTGACAAAAGAGCTTCTAGATCTTGCATAAAATAATTTTTACAGTTTTGTATTTATGTGAGGAAAACACCTTCATTCCACACATCTTGATTAGTATTAGGATGGTTTTTAAGCAGCATTTCAAAGAGATGCTAAATGTGATTCAGTATGACAAAACAGGTGGAGCATAAAATGAGTTAGAACAGAACAGATGACAGGTCTATCAAAACCAGGATACTTTCTCCAACAACTTCTTACACCAGATGTTTCAGAGGGCTAAAAAAGTAAATAAATCACTAGCAAACTGTGTGAAATTGGAGTTCAAGAGGTGAAGAGAGTGTTCACTTTAGAGGTAGAATGTGTTCTGTTATATCCTGACCAATATAGATTGATGACCTTTAGGAGATCATCTGAAGTAGGTTATTCACAAATCCTATTCCTCAGATGGCCACTTTTCCCTTTTCTAATTTATTTGCTTTGAAAGGCTTTGGGAACAAAAGATAAATATTTTAAACATTCTCTTACCCATCGAGTCTTTCATATAGGGTAGTTTCTTCCATTATAGGATTACTGGCTCTATTTGGTGCTCCAGGCACAGAGTCAACATCTCTGAATTCCACAGTTCAGTTAGTATATTCAGACATATACCAAAAATAAAAGGAGAAGAAAAAATGTAATTATGGGAATTACACACGCTTACAAAAAAAAAAAAAACAAAAAAACCCCTCCTATTATAGAATTAGAAATACATTTAGATTTATTAATAATTTTATTTGCAAATGGCTGAATAAAAATACTTATAGCTTTCTCATATTTTGACTAGAATGGCCTATATTTACATTATTTACGTTTACCATTTGAGTATTTTGTTTAGCATCCTGCAAAGCAGTATTTTGCATAAGAGATGACCACCATATCAATACAAGAATTCACTTAAAGAACTCAGCAGATCATGAACTAGAGGCCAGAAAGTTGAGTGGTTTCTGAAATGCTGTAGAACTGAGAGGCTGAAGAATAGCTGCACATCTAGTGGAAGACTCTATTGCTATTTATAATATATAGAAAATACTTGCCTGATTCTGTAAGTTTTTTCCAAAGGTGAACATCCCTATATCCCATTTCTATCCAGCAGAACAATATAACATAGTCAAACTGGTGCTGTTGGCTTCTTCTACATAACTGCATTAATGAAACAGAATACAGGCACAGTAATTGAGCATAGTAGGTGTATATGATGGTTTGTTTCCTCAGTACTGGCTCCCTTTGCAGATGCCAAGAGAGGATAAGACAACTCTAGCCATGTTGGAAATTAAATTGACATTTTAACACCTTGAAAAAACTCTGAATGCTATTCACTTTTGGACTTTATTCTAATGAGTTCCAATTAAGTTCAAGCCTAATATATTTGTATATTGTGGACATAAGACTCAAAATTTACATCTCTGATGAACTACTGCCTGTAGCTGAGAAATAGCTGAAGGCAGAGACTCCTCCAAAATATAGCTTCTATCACAGAAAACAATTTCCATTTGTTTTGGTTACGAAACATTCCCAGTCTTCTAGCTGTATTTTAAGGCTTTGTTGTTTTGTTCCTTCTCCAGAGTCTTTCAACTTAGCAGTCCATATACAGCAGTCCAGCATCAATCCAGGCTTTTACTTATATACCTGAAGTCAAACCGAGGTCAGAGACTTCTGTGATTTCTTTACCACACTTAAAAAAGAAGTATCTTCAAGTCAAGTTAGAAAGGCTTGAAGTACCTGCGTTCAAGCATATGGGATACGTACTCAAACTGGGAGGAAGAAAAGACACAATATGGCCAAGAGTTTTGAAGAATCTGCAGGGTCCAATATGTGCGTAATTTCTCTGTCCCAGCTGTCCCCAGAGTTAGAAAAACTGGCCATGCTTCAGAAAATCCCTTTGGATTTTAGATTTAAGAGAAAACAAGTAAATGTACTAGCTTTCTTATTTTGCACAGGTGCTTCTCATTCTGACTAATTGCCCAGTTTGTTTCTCCATTTTGAGGATGATGCTTGTACTCATGGAGCATCAAAAGAAGTAAACAGAGAGAAAGGAAAGATAGTTCCTATCCCACAGTCCCTCAAGAGTGGCAGAAGTCAATTCTATTGGTAATGTTTCAGTGGGACCCTTAATATTCATAAAAGGAGTAGGGTAGGTCTGTGTGGGAATAGTTTCCTCAGAACAATTCTACAGACATCCAAACTTTTGAATGCCTTTTAAAAGAACATCTAAGCAGTGAAAATTTTTGGACTTCTGAAAATTGAAGAAATCATGGTTTTGTCTTTTCTTTCATCTTTCTGTTAGTCTTTTTTCTGCTACTATTTTCTACACACTATCTAAATTTTATAAGGGTGTTGGTGACTGCTTCTGGAGTTAACTATGCTTAATATCAACAGATTCTGTGAAAAGCAACAGTGTTTCTTCCTCTAGAAGTTTAAGATTACAGAAGAATAATCCATTGCTACACCTTACAGAAAAAAACCCTGGTCACTGTTTAATTAATTGGTCAGCCCTTTATGGACAGTATGTATGATATTGAATGACATATTCCTTCAGATGTAGAGGTGAGAAGCTTAAAGAAATTCTATCTGCATGAAAAAATATTAGATACTTATCCTGGTTTTTAAAGGTTTTTATGCAAAGCAAATTAATGATGTTTACTCTTCATATTTCATATGAAACAGGCATTAATTACCCATGCATGCTTTGCTGATTTGCAGTTCACATGGCAATACTTATAAATAATCATCTGAAAATGCTTGGGGAGATTCATTCAACAGAATGCATCAAAAACTCTGCTCTCAGCTGATAACTTAGGCAAGAAGTGCATCTGGGAAAAAAAAGGAAAATGTCAAAGGCTGGAGAGAAGGAAGAAATGAGCATTAAAAATGATTCACAAGCTGGAGAACTATTCCATACAGTGAAAAAGTTAAGGAAATTATTCTTTTTTGGTGACTGAAGACAAGAGAAATGTTTTGATTATAATAAGTGGAGTATCTCTGGAGAGGCAAAATACTGAATACAGAAGCAGTCTTTAAAATGGTATGATGGTATAAAAAAAATCCCCAAATGACCAAAGAACGAGATATTGAAGTAACAGAGATGGGGTAATTTTTATTTTTTTTTATTTTTTTTTTTTTTTTTTTTTTTTTTTTTTTTTTAATATTAAGAGTGATAAACAATTGGAATAAATTGACGTAGTGGATTTTTCATCTCCTGATGGCATCAAATCATGAAAAAATTCATTTGTATGAATGTGTATGCTTTAGTGAAAAACAGCTAGGAAAGTGTAGTGTAGTGTAGAACCTAATAAGACATTTGGCATATTAGGATCAAGTTGGATAATTTAATGGTCAATGATGATGTTAACATTTAAACATCTAAATTAATATCTTGATCAGTTCTGTGAGTATCTTGAGTGTGAGGGACAATTCACCAGAATAGTCATTCCTACTCTGCAGAAGACTATGTCTATATAAAACTCTGTTTTAGGGTTGTCTTTCATAACCATAGCTATTGCATCTCAGGGCCTCCCTACTTTTCAAAGTATTACATTTGCAACCCCATCAAAAGAAATGTGGTTTAATCACCAAAAGCACTTGAGGGTAAGTAAATACTGAATATTTCCAGTTAGTATCTGGGAGAGACTGGACTATTAATGATGGACTCCAAATATTTGCCCATTTGAGGAGGTTCCAGGGGGCTTTGCTGAGCCAGGTTTGGATCCCTTGAGGGAGGAGGTGAGTTTTTGGGTGTGTAATGACTAGTTTGCCTTTGACAGAGGGGTGAACCATTACCACCTGGAGGACACAATGAAGAGGCAAATCCTGCATGGTGCCTCTTACCATGGTAATTGCCCTGCCCTGTACAATTCAGTTGTAAATCTTCCACCCACCTGCCCCCTGGGGAAGGTCTGATGGGGCATTACAGGCTTAAGTACTCTGACTGATGGGCAGCTGTCATGTCTTAGAAGGTGTCATAAATCATTAAAGACCCCTGAAGTGTCCCCTGACTAATTTCTGAGGCCTTTCACCAGGGGACTAAAAGCTGCCCCACAGGGGAGGTACCTGAGCATTCGCACCAAGGCTGAGTGTATTTTAACACATCAGACTCCATGTTTCACAGGCTTCTTCCCTCATACCCAATGGACCGTGACAGATCAAGACCATCACTTGGACCAGCAGACAAACTGCAGCAATCAAGCCTTGTCATAGATCCATGGGTGATTATGTATCTTTGTACTCTTATTCTTTCTCTCTTTCTTATATGTCTTCTTAAGTGAGATTTTTATTGTTTCATATTGCCATATCACTATAGATAATAACAACCAAAATGGCTACATACCCACTTTCCATTACAACCAAATTGTTCCAAAATAAGCCCTACACATATATTTTTACAAACACCGATCATTCAGTGTCGTTTCACTCTAATCTGCCCCATGGGATCTATTAACAAGAGCCTGGGTTACTCTCGCCTTCTGGGGCAGGTCGCAACAGTATCACATCACATTCATAGTCAGGGTTAGATTTATTTTGCCAAAGTTGTCACCTGTATCAAGATTATAACATGCATGTAAATTAGTAATGCAAGTTAAGTAGTCTTTTGAAAAAGCAAGTAATTAAGTCTTAATACCTAATTATGAAGACAAGCAAATTAGAGAATCTGAAGAAATACTGGAAAAGACGTTAATCCTACTCAAATTTAACCATCTAGAAGCTAAGCATTTTGTACATTTTCATTAGGTTCTTTCTTTAGCTAGTGCAAACAGGCAATTCCAGAGAACAGTTTATTCCTGTGTATTATTACCCTTGGATGGGACAACAGCCTCTGGAGTATACCTTTGTTTCCATCTGTCAGCTGTGAAAACTTTGTGTTAGACTAGATACCTGATTTAAGCAGCTCAAGTTAGGTAAGATGAACAGCATCTCAGCACTTTTTACTCACTTTTTCCCTTGTATTCCAAACTGTTTTGGCAGTGCATTCTTTCAGTGTCTCTTAGAAAAACAGATCCTGAGGCAGAAATTTTAAGAGCTGCCCAATTGCTTTTTCTCACCAGGAGAAGCCTCAACTTCGCTATACTGTTATCTCAGGCCACCTATCTACTTACTTCTCTGCTGGGCTGTTGGGATCTTTGGACTGGTATGGTGTTGGGAGAGAAAGAAAGAAACAAAATAATGGAATGCTTTTACCAGGAATAAACAAAGGAGGAACCAAGGAATTTCCTTTTCCCCCTCCATGCTCCCTAGGAAACCTATAGCATGTATTCCTGCTAATAACCGCAGTGGCCGGCAAGACTGGCAGGACCAAGCTCAGACACACTAAGAATCACCCCATGTTCTCTGTCCTTCAAGTTCTGAAATCTGAATGGAAAGTCACTCCAACAATACACATTGGCTACTTGTAAATTACTTCCCTCAGCAAAGATAGGTTATGCTAAAATTTATTCAGCAGATGACTTTATTGTTTCTCTTAATGCTGATGCAAGTCTCATTAACAGGAGATATCTGAGTTTATTTAAGTGAAGAGAGAAGTGGGGGATTACATATGTCCAAAGAAAGTGACACATAAATAAAAAATAAATGTAACAGTAGAAGAAAATAATTCTACCAGTAAAATACAAAAGTGTATGCAAGAATTGCATTATGTAATGAGTACATAAAAAGGAAAGTGAACTTATATGCCACTCAGTTATTGACATGAGGCAACCATATGATCAAGACAAACTTTATCCCCTTCTTCCCCACGGAAGTGTACAGAGGCAGGGTCATCCTAAGATGTAGCAAAGCTCCTCTTTCATTAGCACTTGGTGCCAGCCAGTCACCTACTGGCTTGTGGGGCAATTTGTTTCCTGTTTGGTTCACAGA
Source organism: Corvus cornix cornix (assembly GCF_000738735.6). Lineage (NCBI taxonomy): Eukaryota > Metazoa > Chordata > Aves > Passeriformes > Corvidae > Corvus > Corvus cornix. Next base: position 61,432,479 of record NC_046332.1, on the reverse strand, counting down.
TGTGTCTTCCCTTCCTTACATAACTTTATTTTCTAAAGGGTGCCATCTGACTGCATGTGCAGATCTGTACATTGTCAGTGAGAGAAGGAAGCAGGACTAAACATTCTCAATTCATCATTTGATCCGTAACTACATGAAGGGACTAGCTCTCAGTGCTTAACACAAGATCTGGTTTTCCCTTCTCCACCAAAAGAAAGACCAGCTTTCCAGATAATCCATAGGGTAGCGTCGTGATGAATTATGACATAGGTGAGAGGATATTGTAGGTAACAGCAGTCATGACTGATGTACCTGCTTTGAAGGATTTCTTGATGGGACCCTAGGTAACTTGTCAGTCACTATAAACACATTGTTGGGATTAAGCAGGATATCCAGGAATGCTTTTGATAACAACAGAATTGTAAAAAACATAGTTTAACAGACAAGCTTGCATTTTATGCAGGGCTAATCCACACAGATTGGAAGGATCATACTGATGGGCTATATTCATGCCAACTATTACAAGCCTGTAACTTCCCATGTTGACTAACGTAGCCATTGAAATTGGGTTTGCTGAAGCATTTATCACCCTGATCTGTCCACACTGATCCTCTCCAAACTCCCAAACCCCTGCAGTTTATAATTTAGTCCAATGACTGAGCAGCAGCCAACTGTGGCTCCTTCTAATGTATCAATCTAAGGAACAGTGGCTGGTCAGAAACTTCTGCATGTTAACAAATCCATGTTTATAGGGAAGCAAAATCAGAGAAGAAGGGCAGGTGACAGCCATTTCACTTGTTCACATCTAACATGCAGTTCAGTAGGAGTCAATGCAGCAGGAGATTCTACCCCATCTTAGATTAAAAAAAATGGGATTTTTAAATCTGAGCAGTTCTTACTATCAGAGAGAAATGGGCATTTTCAACAAGTGATTGAAATCACCCTTTGTTGCCAAGGTAAGCAATGGAAACATTTATTCACATTTATTTATTAACAGCAATTTAGAGTACCCAATTAAATCAAACTCCCTCTCTCCTGGGTCCACCACTGTTCCTTGGTGTATGAGATTATCTCACATCTGAGGAATAGGAGGAAAAGAGACATCTGTACTGTCTTCACAAGCATCTTTTCCAAACAATATTTAGGAAGAATGTCGAGAAACTACTTTGTGTTTTCTACTGAAGTGCACATATATAATTAGTATGCAGGTTTGAAGAGAATAGTCTTATGTAACCCATTTTTAATTTTTCTTTTGTTAAGTTCTACAATAAACTTGAAAAAATCCAAACCCTTTTGATGTCTTTGAGATGAGTTTATTTTTGTTCCAAGTGGTCCCCAGGTGCTTGCTATGTTTAATAGAATATGCTTTAAAAGAAACTTTACTCAAGTAGAGCAACATTATCTTTTGGAAAGCATGGAGGTGCAAGAATTAAATAAGTAGCATTATTCATTAAAGTTATATTTAATTTCTAAGTGTTTTTCATTAAAATAATATATGATCTTTGGACTGATACACATTTACAATACTTCAGTATTATTTTTAAGTTTCTTAGGTCTCTGGAGGAACTCGATATTACAAAAGTTAATCCTTTTTTTGTTTTGATTTGGTTTTGTTTTTTCTCTTTTTTTTGATGAACTAGTGAAACCACTTACAAGACTTGGACCTTAAGTATTAATAATGAGTACAGTATGCCCTTGACTTATCCTTCTCTGAGTTACTGAATCATATTAGCTACATTCATTTGCATTTAAACTGGCTTCCCACTTATTCCTTTTATCATTATTTGTACTGTGATATGAAATAGCTTCATCTGTTTTTCCCTTTCTTGTTTTGTCGTTTGAAGTTAAGTGCCTAGCTTTTATTAAAGAAAAAAATAAAGAGCTGTATATTTGTTCTGCTTGCCACATGTTAAAAAAAAGTTGCAAATGACCACATTACACTTTTGAAAGAAAGTTCAACTATTTTAGAAATAACCTTGATGGAACAGGAGCATATAAAAGCACTTACTTTATGTAAAAGCCATTACTGAAATTAAAATGAGGAGGTTTTGAGTGTTTCCTTGTGGGTTACTGCAGCTTCCAGCATATGTTGATAAACACAAAATTTCAGTAACAACTGACAGCAGTTCAAAAATATATGTTAAGCAAGTAACATTATTTCATTTTTGTCTTTCATCATGAAGGCTTTTAATAAATAACTGTATATTATCCACACTGAAATATTTCCTTAAAATATAAGGCCCATCTGAGACAAAACTTTGCAACTGCTTTATGTACCACAACAGTAATATAGGGTGAAAAAGCCTAAATTGTCTGACATAATGAAAAAAAAGCATTTGAGTAGGAGGTTAATAATTATCCTAATTAGATTTGCTCAGTATAATCTGCTGAGTTGTCCTTGATGATCACAAGTGCTCATGACCCTAATTCTATTTACGTGTCTCACCACCACAATTAAGACAGGGATCTAAGCAGATCTGTACTTCCTTCATTTGCTATATTTTTACAGCTGTTACATTAGATGAGACACAGCATTTCACAAATTAAGTTAGCTTCTGAGCTGGAGCTGATTCATGACTGGGCAGCTCGGTGTTGGAAGACTCAGTAGACAACTGCCTGTATCTGGGTACATAGGCATATTTAAGTAGATGAACACCCTTAGCCTGTGGCAAGTATTCTCAAAATCACACACAGTCAACCAAATAATGTTTTCATTGTGCAGTTTCTCTGCCAAGGATCTAGAAAGCAAGGAAAATAGAGACATCATGAGAAGTCCGCATCTTCCAACACATGACACAAATTTCCTTAAGCATGCAGCTGCAAGCAAGCATGGCCGACCAGTTTAAGTTATGTAGTGCTGCCCCTGAACTTGCTTCCTCAGTTTCAGAAGTAGTGGTTCAGTGATCACTATAAAGAAAAAATAAAGGCATCTGCGTAACAGAACTCGTTCATTTCATGGGCTTGCATAAACACCCTCCTCTGACAGCCACCAGTGTTGTGATCATGGGGCACTATGAAGGTTTAACCAAATGGGGACCCTGATTGGTTGTAATGATCTCCAGCAGAGAATAATAGCCAGATATAAAACAGGCACCATGGTTGTCCCTGACTGCCATTCTCTGTTTTGGAAAAGTACCACATTGTGAAAGGAAGGATTTCAAGAATTGCTATCTCAGCATTGTGCAGTTTTAAGGGAAAGGGTTCTTTTCTTTAGTGATGACAGTAGACAGCCCTCCAGAGCACAAATGTCATGTCTTCTAAGAATAAAAATAGCTATATTAAATTGCATTTTTAAATTAGTCTTTGCTATAGGTTCATTTCACATGAAGCTCAGGGAATATAGTGTAATGTATTTATCATTACACTATATTAGCAATTATTTTTATAATTTCAGAGAAGCAATTTTTAATTTGTTTTTCAGAATAATGAAAGAGAGGGAGGAGCCTTTTACTCCTATTCAGAGACATTTGTGTCATGGCTACATCAGGCTTATTAGTCCAGTAATCCCCTGAAAAAATTATTGCACAATAAAAGTGAAAGATAAGTCAGAGGAGAATTAAAGAAACAAAAACAGTTGCAATGGACAAATAGGATTTGCATGGGAGTACACTAGAACACCTCAGGATAAGAAAGCCATCCCTTAAAAGCAGCGGGAAGCAAATGACACCGTCTGTTCAAAAATACTGAGCCTTTTCAAAGTACCTTTAGGGCTGCACGTAAACACTGTCTTAAGTGCCTTTTGCAGTACGTCTATCACTCCCTAGAAATGCTTCAGAAGAACTACCCACTGAGACCTATAACCTCTAGTCAAAAGCAATTATTATAAATGCATCTGAAAACACAGCTGAGCTTTCAAAATCTCACCACATAAGTTCTACTGTATTGCAGAGGTCTTGCTCTAATGCCATGACCTACTAAGCTTTAGACAAGGGAATTCAAATAAATTTAAGATATCTGACTGCTGCTAATTACATATAAGGAACTCAATAGTGCCAAGATAAATTCAATCATGTTTTTTCAGGGTTTTTGCAAAAATAAATTCGTTCAAGATGCAAAACAAGAGTTGAATTATCTACATATAAATATCTGTGTTCAGTGTATAGATTAAAACCAGCCTTAAATTTGAGTATATATGGTGTCTAAATAAAAATGCACAAACAAATACGGTAGACAGATTTTGTACCAGGTCCCAGAGGAAAATATCTGGGGGAAAAAAAAAAGCTGTATAGGGAAAAAAAATCTATATTTTTTTATTATTTATATTTTTTCCCTTAGAAGAAGAAGTATGTCTAAAGGAGCTTTCCATTCAGGCAGAAACACAACTATTTTGTCTTTGGCCTGAATCACAAGGTCAAAATCCTCCAAGTGTGCTTGGCAGATAGTATGTGGAGGGGGAAATAATATATGGAGATATATTTTTTGTATATGCACATACACACTAAAACAATGCAATAATATTAAGATTTTTGAATCACTCCATCCTACTTCTGCTTGCCTCTTTGGCTTCATCCTTGAAATTACTAAGCATCCTGAAGTCTAGGAGTAAAGAGGTGTGACTAATACTGCTTTGTCATGACTATTAGCAGGTGATGAGCTTTATACTGAGTTTGCACAGCCTCAGAACGACGCTTGTCTGACTTGTTCTGTCTGCAGTTAACTTGACCTGCCTACAGCTGTTTTACTTAGTTTAGCTGGAACAGAGGTCTTTAAACTGAGCTGGCGGATAATTTTTTTTGTTTATCTTCTTATAGTATAAACATGGATTTTTACAGATAGCAGTTACAAGCAGTTTTTCTATAGAGAATAAGATATTTATGACTGTACCATAAGATGCAGGGTAGAGAAACTGGAATCCAGTACGAAAACAGAGGCCTTGAGAAGTGAGGACACGGGATGCGATGTGCAGACACAGAATGATGAGGGAGGTGGCACAGCCACAGACTGGCACTGGAGACCCCACAACAATACACAACTCACCCACAGTCAGTTATGGTAATGCAGGCCTGGAGCTGGGGCAAACCTGTGGGCAGCAAAGAGGACAAGAGCATCTAACATACCTAAAGGCACCATGTACGGTACGTTTTGAAATACTGCAGTGCTGCATGCAGAATAATTGAGAAAATGATGTAGAAGTGTGTTACAAAATACATTAAAAAGAACCCAACTGGATTCCACAGTGAAGAAGGAGAAACCATTAATATGCACACCCAGTCACAGAATCACAGAATAATAGAATGAGTTAAGTTGGAAGGGGCACTCATCATTCTCCCTGGGACAGAACTCCAGACTTTCCATGTTCTCTGACATAAAGGGCAACTGCACCACTTTGCTTTACCGGCCTAAATAAAAATATTTTCCTAAAAAAGCATGTAGCTATCCATTACAACATTTCAGTCATGCAAACCATTGGGATTTAGAGAAAAACTTCCCTTGATGGTACATAAATTGTGATGCACTTAAAACATTAAAGTCACTGAGCCTTACACCATTTCAACGAGATATTCCATACTAACAACTTCTTCTACAGAGAGGAAGGGTCTGGGTCCTTCAGTTGTTTGTATATTTCTTCCTATACCACATGAAACAACATCACTGGCTGAAAAAACCCAAAAGATGATGTACTGGACTCAAGAAAGAGATGTATTATAAGAATATGTGTGAGGTCTAGCAAAGATTCAATAACATGAAGACTGTAAGTATGAGAATGAGTTATTATAATGGATTTCTTTAATTAATTCAAATTCCAATAAAATGTGTAAGGTATCTGATGTTTCACCTTATCGTTTTGACTAGATATGACCAAATATATTCTTTATTAGATGATATTCTGTTAGGTCTCCCAGATTTCAGGCACCATTTTTCCCCTCAAGATAATTTGCAGTGGCTTGCTATTTAACCTCTCACTGCAAAGATGTATTGGAACTATAACAATATATCTCTGAACCTGTCCCTGATTTTTTCCGATTAAAAATATCACAAATCTATTTCTCCTTATATTGCTCTACAGTAACTACCTGTAATTTCACACAGTTTAAGGCTGTGATTTTTTTATGGAAACTGTATCTATTGTGCTGCAACATTTGTTTTTCAGTCAGAGCCTGCTAACATCCAGTTTTTCAGCTGAGTTGATTCAAGCACTGAAATTCAAATTCATTCAGTGGTCATCTGCATTTAACAGTCCCAAACTCAAGCTTTTTACCTTGTCTACCAATCACACAAAGAGAGCACAATTTGCTTTTGTCTACTTCTCATAAAAAATGCCAAACCAGTATCCACGTCACCAAAAAAAAATTTTTAAAAAAGGCGGAATATATTTAGCTTAAAAAATATTTATTCCTCCCCAAAATATGTTTTGCTGACTGAAATATATAAATCTCATAAAATTTATAGGCCTACAAGGAAAATTAACTGCAAGATTTTGCTATGCTCTTGCACATAAGAAGGCTGCTGGCAGCTAATCTCTCTGATTATGCAAAGATGGAATTATAGTATGAATTACTGATGGTCTTGTAGGCTTGGATTCCATGCTTCAAAAAGACTAACTTCTTTTATGTTCTGTGACAAATGACCTACCTGACTGTTCGGCCATGCAGTGGAACAAGCACAGGAGCTTGATACTGGTGAAACTTGATTGTAAAAAAAACATAATCCACTCTGAGTTCTAGCAGATTGACTCAATATAATTAAAGTTATTTCCTTCGTATCAGCTTTATACTTTGTTTTCAGTCTTCACAGCCTTAGAACAGGAGAGGAATGGAGAAAAATAGGACCCTACTTCAGTCAAGTGCCTGCCAAATCATCACAAAACGCACAAAAATACTTGTTGGCACAGCTACATTCAGTGAAATTTAATGAAGTTGACAATGCCCTTCATTAGCTTCATAAACTCATATGTTTTTAAAATATACGCAAGCCTCTGTAAGAACTACATTAAAAATATTTCATCAAATTGATGTGTGTAGAGACCGTGATTTCAAGGTCTCACGAGCCTCACAGATGTCTGTGGAGTATTAAATAAGAAGTCAGATCCATTCAATATGTAAAAGAAATGAGAAAGTACTCACTGGAGCTTAAGCACCACTTCTGCTAATGACATAGTTGTGTTGGTGGTTTGTTTTTACAACAGCTTCCCATTTTCTTCTTTCAGAGTGGAATTAATTTCCCTCTTCTTGTTATAAAGAAATGAAAACTAAAATTTCCAAATAATCCAAGGTTGCCATATATTCACTGAGAATTTCTTCCACTTAAACAACTATTGCAGTTGATCGAGGAGCAATTTTGAGATAGCCTCCAAGTAAAAATGCAGAATATTCAACCAAATATGTTGATAATTAAAGACTAAATAAGTAGGCCACGACAGACATAAATTTACTTCTGTGATCTGAATTCTTTTTGTTTATTAACCTCTTCAAGAGCAAGGATCTGGAGAGGGGAAGAAGATGCCCAGAAGACATTAATCTTGTTATACATATTAAATTTATCTATATGCAAGAGGTGACAAAGCTGCAATTCATAGGATAAATCTATGTCTTCAGAGCGGTCTCTGCATCCAGACTACCTTTCTTTTGATATAGTATTTTCATACAGAATCTTTCTGAGCTGAAATTAACCCTACAGACAAGTTGACTTCTGCTCAGCTGTCACACCCGTCACTCTGTTGTTGGCAGGAGGTATAGAACACCAGGTGTCAGCACACCTTTTGAGAAGCTGGTTCGTTTCTGTGAGTTTTGAAGACTGTTGCCACAGAGAGCACTGGCCTTTTGTAAGTTTGAAAATACGGGATTGCCATTGATTTAACAGGCCACAGGATGTACTAACTCTGTAAGATTCATGACCAGATATCTTAATATTTGCTTTGTCAAGGCTTATTTTGGGGCTTTCTGGCACTTTGTTTTAGTTTACTTAGCTGTAACAACATTGTCCAGTAGCCAGGTGAATATCATCTTTTTTTGGTTTAGTTTTGCTCAGCTTTGTACAATTTTGTATGGCAGGTACAATGTCTAATGTTACAAAAACATTGGTTAATTTCTGTTACGTTGATAAAAGGTATTTTCTGTAGAATCTATTACCCTAAAATAGTGGTGGGATGCCGAGGAGTACAAGCACAGGATGATAGCAGACCCCTTGTAAGCCTGTGCACATGAGGGCATGAAAAGCTGTCTAAGAACAGACCAGCACCTGTTGGTTAACAAATATTGAAGGGGTGCAGCCTTGTGAGATGGGAAGAATTTATTTCAGGGGTTAACAGAAAGAGCAAGAAAGAGGTACTTAGATCATGTAAACCACACCAGGTATAGTAAAGGTGGATGTAGAGCTAAGTTACAGAGCAATGACGAGAAAATGAGGTGGTCCCAATGTGTCAAAACAGCTCTCAACAGTGAGGAAGAAAGCCCCACTACCAACATCTGGATCCCCACACCAGGATGTGTAACCTGGAGAAGGAGTTGGGATGTTTACTGTTCCCAATAACATCCTCAGACAAGCATGGGTTGTACAAGCAGAATCCCAGAGAAACAGTTATACAAAACTTTTTGTATAACAATGTTAATGATATTAATAACGATTTTTATTTTTTATTGATTAATTGGATAATTTAAAGGAAAACTCTTAGTATCATTATACCAGGACTACTAATAATACCTATTGCATCTTGAATAAGTTTACTTTTAAAATATATTAAGGGTAAACTTCTCAGCGTCATATAAAAGATGCACTGCTTTGGCCTGCAATGACTACAGAAGGAGTAAAATAAATCTTCCTTTTGATTAGCTAAAAAAACTTCATGCTCCTATTGTGGCATTTCATGAACTAAGAAAAAATACTTTCTGCTCTTTCTAGTTGCAAGATTTCAGCAGTCTGTTTGACCAAGAGAAGTATCAAAAGATTTAAGGAAGGACTGTGACAGAAATCGTTAAAATGTTGAGTAACGCAGCTATATATCAGTCATTCCAACCCAGATAATTATTTCTAATGGTTAGTCTAGACTTTCAAGGAGTTATTTTTCAAAGCTTAAGTGCCATGATCCTCTGAAAATGTATCTCATATAATGGCAGTGAAACTACGTCAATTTTTGCCATGTATTAACTATCCAAAATACATATTTGGAGTACTAGCTTGACACAGTTTGTACCTCTTTCTTTGAGTCTGTGGGACTTACGACATTCTTGAGGAAAGGATGGAACCTCTTTAAGATGACAGCAAGAAATGATCAGCCCAAGAAATTTTAAAAAATGAAATTGGTTCCTAAATAGAAAATACGCAGATTATTTTCTGACTGAAGAAATAGGGGTATCATAAATGAACAGCTGGAAGAAATTTTCTTGGCTCTGTACAGCAAATTTTAATTTTCTTCATCACTTTTACAGATATCAATTGCATTTGCATATATATATATATATACATAAAATTTTGTTTGTGAGTAATGAGGTCATACACGTTTGTCTGCTTCATTTGAATAATTGCTTCAGTGGTATGTTTTTGGCTAGAGAATTTTATGATCATTGTCCCATGCGTTATTTGTAAGAGAAATAGATTCATATAATATAAAAAAAAAAAAAAAAAAAAGGCAGGGGAATGAGATATGGAAGGGTGAGGTGGTGTGCCTGAGGTATCGGGAAATGTGTTACACAGCCAGAAGTTGAACACTGATCTCTTAATCTTAGTCTCAGCCCCATCCAATCATATTTGTTCAGCCACTCTTCTAAAAGCAGATTCTAACACAACAAATTCCTGTTATGTAAAGGGATATTTCTTTGCATATATATGCAGAGTTGCTTCTTTCTTATCTATTCATGTATTTATTCATAAAGACTTTATCCCAGAAATTAAATGACTTGGTAGTTTTGGTAAATGTATGGAAGACATATGGAAAATGTATATAAAACAGATTAAAATCTTAAGTGAAAACTCAATTTCATGACCAAGCTTCACCTGATACTGGATCAAAACACGGAAATAAATTGCATGTGATTCAAAAGCCGGCTATAGTCAGTTACATCAAATCTTGCCCAAGGCAGGGGGCTTGAAACTAGACGATCTTAAAGGTTCCTTCCAACCCAAGTCATTCTATGATTCTTTAAAATCCATTATTAATCATCTCTGCAGCTTCTTTTGTGTGAGTTTGGGGGTTTTGTTTAACTGGTTTTGGGGCTTTTTTCAGCTGGTCAAGATATATCAGCAAGTACCAACACCTTATCCTTGAAGAATACCAACACAGATCATAATCCCTTAAATAAACTCAGGCATATTCTGTATGTCTTCAGTCTCTACTGTATTTCACTGAGGTACCATGAATATTAGCCATGATTCACTGACATTAAAAAAAGGGTAGCACTCTCTGTGACTACCCAGTAAGTCTGTCAAGAGCCCCAGAATTCTGATATTTACTCTTCATTCAAAAATAAGACAGTATAAACTATATAAAGTTCATTAAGTAATAGTTTCCTTTTTTTGAAAATTTGTTTCAAAAAATTTGAAATCATTCATAGTATCACATTACTTTACAATCTGTGATGTTTGTTGCTTATTAATTGAAACAATAGGATAAGCAGAAACACAGATTCTAGTAAGGTCACATATCACCACCACTAGAATTCCCCTGTGGTATCAATGCAAGATGGAATGGTGATGGCAAGTTGAGTGATAACAGTGGATTTAACTATGGAAAGTATATTAGAGTAAATTGTATTGATTATTTAGTACTAAGCAAGCAGTTTTACTTGTCAATCTCACATAATTCAGTTCTGCAGAATTTCAAACTATTGTTCAGCTGTCTACTTGACACCTTGTCTTTCTCAGGACCTATATTGTAATCACACATGGAAATAATTAATGACAAAGAAAAGGCTGCAAAAGCAAATATCTCTGATATTGATGATACTCTCTTGAAGGAATTCCCTCAGGAATTCTTTACTTGGAGAAGGACATAAAGTTAGCAGAGCCATTTATTTGGTTAGATAATAAACAATGTTAAGAAAGGAAATTGCAGTGAGGGAGGGATCTAAAGGCAATGTTAATCAACAGCAAAATTAGAGATGAAGTTACTCAGGTTCTTCCTCAACTTTTCATAATAGCATAGTCTTTGGTTTCTCCTGGAATAATCTTGGCTTCTATATTCAAACAGTAGGAATCAGAAAAAAACCTTGTTTTCAGCTATCATGAAAAGCTTACATTCCTTCCAGCAAGACACAGGAGTAGCTGCTTTGGTGCTTGATTCTCTGTTTTGTGACATTGCAAATTATTGTATCCAACTCTGGAAGCCATAGGTGCAAAAGTTTTTCCTGTCAAAAGCCTACTTACAGTTAGTCCTGTTGTCTAACATTTGCAGCAAGAGAGTCCGCATACTCAGCAATAAATCCCATTTTATTCTCATTAGCACCTATATCCAGAAGCATGATAAAATTTTTCTGCTTGGAATATGAAGAGTGCATAGTTTCTGAGAGTCTGTAATGGGAAAGGACATTATATACAACTTTCCTAGGAAGCCTGCTCCATACTCATAAACAAAAAAAAAAATTATTTAAAGAATTAAAGACTGACTGTCTCCTCCTGAACATTTGACATATTTTCACAGGAATTTCTCTGTCTTTATTATCTGGAGAAAGTGTTTGTCCATGGTTATTAATTTTGTGTGAGATCTGAGGTGGCAGTGGAGAAGGATGAAGATCTGCTCACAGCATATGGCATATCTTGGGTTCTCTAATTCCATGGGGTCCCTATAATTCCTCGGAAGCCCTAGGAAGCCCTAGGTATGTATAAACTGTTTAAGAATTATTCTCAGTTACAAAACAGTAACATTCCTTTGAAGAAAATTTTATATAGTAGTTCTTTTTTTTTTTTCATTACTCTACCTGGAGATCCTAATCCCTTATACTCACTCAAATTAACACTAAGACCAATAGAATTTTTGCCTGAAATGTGAAGTTTGGAGAGAAGATAGTATTCATAAGTAAGAGAATAGTTTCTTTGTGATGAACTCTGAATCATGCAACAGATTTGCTGAATAGAACACATACTGCCTGCAGCTGAAGAGGTGATTATTTCCGATTATAAAGCAGATAATATTCATCTGAGGATAACTTCAGATTTTAGAGATCAAAATGTCATTAGGGGTTAAATGTAGGGGTTAAAATACAATAAATTAAGTATCCAAGCCAAGCAGAGACTGGATTTTTGTTCCAACTGCAGTAATGTGACTGACTGGAAGCATTTCGTTTTTTACACAGTCTTAACCTGGTCTGGATATATATTTGCTGTCCTCCATTGAAAAAGACAGGAAAAATGTTGGTGTTAGTGCTACAAGTCACATGCATGTATAAATGGAAAAAAGGAAAATACCTGTGTTCTAGCTTCTGTAGTTTAAATAGCAATAGATTTGCAAGGGATTTGGGAGGAAAATTCTACTCACTATAAGTAAGAGAGAACTTGTTAAGAATATCTTTATTTTGTTTGCTTTTGAATTCACTCTGCATTCCTTGGAGCAGAACAGACTGGAAATGTAAAACAACCTCGCAGTGACATTAAGAGTTTAACTGTTTTAAAAACTGGCTGCCTATCTACAAATAATCTTCTGTCTATTGCCTAGATGTCAGAGACTGAAAATAGCTCATGCTTCAAACATTGATATAAAGTTTTGCTCATTATAAAGAAGTTACAACTGAAGAAGCTTCCCTGAAGACTGGGACTTTGAACTGAAAGTCAAACTGATGATTAGATAAAGGGAAGCCCATTGTTCAATCATCTCAGGCTGAGGAAAAAGTATGGATCCACAAAAGCCAAAGCCACCAGCTGCAACTATCCCCAGCTGAGTTTGGGGTGGGGGAGAGCCCAGCTCACAGAAGCCAGGTTCGCACAGACTCCCCCCAGCTGAGGGGGGAGGAGGAGGTTTGGGGTGCATGGTGCAACCTCTGGTCAGAGGCAATAAACACCCATCCTCCGATTACACAAACTGACCCAGCTGTGGAACCCCCAGCCCCACAGGGCACATCCACGGGACATTCCCATGAGAGGCTTGGCCCCACAGGGCTGCACGTGGTGCAACAGACCCAGAGTCTGCTGCGAGAGACTGCCCCGGACATGCCCACCTAGCCTGAGCATATAAACACATTGGCCTCTGTGCCTTCTGGGGGGATCTTCACCACCAAGAAGACCGGCTAGGGAGGATCAGCGAACATCGCTGGGATCCATGGAGCGGTGATACTTTCCTTATTCTGTCCCTGTCACTCTTTCTGTCCCCCCCACCTATTTTCTACTTCTTTCTCTCTCTCTCTCTCATACTTACCATCAAATAAAACCCTTACTATTGTTACTGGCATATGGTCTTATTTGCACCTTAATTCGGGCAGAGGCATTTCTAAGAACATTAAAACTGGATTATAACACTAGATACTGACATTAGTGTTCCTTTCTACTTTCCTATTGCTGAACTTTTCTTTCTCAAGGCTACCTGCACTTTGCTTCAGCTGCTATCACGATTCATGAAGATTGGAAAAGTCTTAAAAAGAAAGAAATAAATGAGAAAGAGAAAATTTGCTGTTCTAACAGGGTGGTTCTATTCTCACTCCATCAGGGGATAATTTTTATTGCATTTTATCCCTTGTTTTATCACTTCCCCAGGCACATCAGAATATTTTGGCATAGAAAGATAGTTTAAAATAATTATTGAAATCTGGATATTGCAAGCCATAATATTTCCTGACTAGTTTCCTACTGTCATGTCTATGCTATACGACTATGTTGACTGAAGGCTTGGCAGCTGAGCATATAAACTAGTTCTTTCTCCGAGCCTATTTGCCTGTTTTAGGCACTGGACAGCACAGTATGATTTGTGTACTTGGTTTTTCAGAATCACGTCGCAGAACTCTGAAATAACCATATTTCTCAGCGATGCACTTCCTACCATCTCTCCCATTTTTGACTTTCTTCTTTATATTCAAGAATTCACACCTGCTTGCATCACTTTCTGAAATGTTGCACTGACGCATCGAACATGCATAAAGCTAAATTAGACTGCCATTTTCTGTATATTATTCTGGATAATGAAGCAAATTGATCTCTCTAAAACTTAGAATAGGAGGATAATTTCATACCTATGACTTTAGGGTTGACTCTTTCAATACCTGATTATTTTTTTATTTTATGGTATTATTTCTTTTTTCAGAGAGGAAGTCTAAGCAGTCCACAAAAATATCTGTCTACAAATGTGTGCTTAAGCTACTGTAGGCCATAGCTCAAACTGCTCTAGACTACAGATGATCCTGAGCTAATCCATCTGTGTCTCATGCCATATGCCAGCTTCTCTACTTAATATGTGCTAGGGCACGGATCTGTTAGAGATTAAGTCCTCAGCAAACTTTTATCGGATTATGGTGTGATGGCCATGCTACCCCGCCTTCATAGAGGAAAGAGGAAAAGATAAAACACAACCTTAAAATTATTTTGTTTCTCCACCAGCTACGAAGAGAGCTCAGGATGCCTAGGGTTATCTAGATTCACTTAGATGAAATCTATTCTGGGTGCCTAAATTAGCAGCCCTGGCTTCATTGCCCACCTATAGAGAGAGTATGGCAAGACATAGATCTCATACAGGACAATAAAAACCAAAGCCTGACCAGGGTGTTCTGAACCATTTCATTCTCCGTTCACTTTGCAGAAAGACTCATAAACTTCAGTCTTTATCTCACACATTTCAAATTGGGTGATAAAGGCAGACATTGCCTTCTTCACCTTCCCAGAAAATCAGAGAGGAACAGCTAAACTAATCTGACATTGATTTAGAACAACTTTTATGAGTATAAGGACCATAGAAATTTATGGACTATCACCAATGCTAGATCAAACCTTAATTTGTTTATCTAAATCTTAAAAACCTGCAGAGACTGAGATTCCTCAACTTGGGCTGGAAGTCTGGTCTCATGTTACACTGCAGTAGTAGTCAGTATGTTTGTTATTAGTGATCTCAAACTGATTTACAGTATTTGAAAATGAGAGGTCTGGGGTATGAATTTCTCATATAAATAGGAAAAAAAAGTCCTTAGTTCATTTGAGGCAATAATAACCACACTGTATTTTTAGACCTCCTTTGCTTTGATGAAACAAGGTGATAATAATTATGTAGATAAGAAACACATTTATTTACAGGGTGCCTGCTTCACAAAGCATTGAAATACCCTTCAAATCCTAACGCTAGTGCAAGATATTGTTCCATGTATTTCTGTTCCATTTTCAAGTATTTGAATATTTTTTGTCATTCTTGAGGAACTAATTACTCAGTTTAATGAGTCTCAACAATAGGATGTTTTCTGACCTTCAGACTATTTTTTTCTGTTATTTATTTAGACCATGCTTCTGAGGCCCTGTAGTTCACATTCATTGTATCTTTTGTTTCTCTTCCAGAGTCTTCTCATAATTTTGAATGCTGCAAGTGCTCAAATCCAAGATAATAAGCCTAGAGTAAAACCCAATTAGACTAGGTTTTTCTTAACAGTAATGAGGAGTAAAGTTTTTCATGTAGTTTCACAAGAGGGGGCAATTTATTTATTTATTTGTTTGTTTATTTTCTCAATAAAAGAGCAATTGGAGTTTGGAAGAACCCATATGCAAATGGCTAAATGCTTGGGCATTTTGGCTCTAACTTTTAACACTTAAACAAATTTGTCTTGGTTTTACTAAAACAAAAAAACATTTCCCATGCATGCCATCCTAGGAAATAATATGTAGAACAGTTTTAGAGCTGTGTGGACTAAGGATGTATCATAAGTCAGAAGCAGCAGCTGCTCCCTTTGCTAGCCAAACCATTTAAACAGCATTTGCTCATCGGTTTAATTTTTCTTAGCATGATCCAAACACAGTGACAGAAAACAATAAGTGTCTTGGCTGACAAAATCCTGGGTTTAGATCTAATCACACTATTCTGCCAAAATTTAATGTTTATACCAAGTTCTGGTTTTGGCTTTTCTACTCAAGAACAGTCCACAGAATACAGCTCAAAACAAAGTGCTTACAAGGGTATTATTGAAATTGAGAAAGCTATGGATTGTACAGTTATCTTTCAAGGACTAAAAGGTTTTGTAGGTTTCTTTGACTTACTAACTGCAAAGACTAATTTTTATTAAATGGTCATTTTTATAGAGATCAACCTAATGGAAATAATAGTTTCATAACATCTTCTGTGTCCATTTTGGTTAATGAGCCAAAAATGTTCTTAGGGGTAATGGCCCTCTTACTGTAGTCAACAATAAATAGAATTATCGTGGATGTTAATTGTAATAAGACTCACTGAGTAAAGCTTTCGGGACTAAAGACTTCTCTCAAAAAGGGATTAAAAAGACCAAGGAAAACCTCTGTTTCTGAGCGGAAATATTCCCTGCAGTTGATGCAGCTCCCATCTCTAATCACAAAGAAGCAGTAGTATACCAAGAAAGATATCAACAGCAGAAAAAAATGGAAAAGAACCACATGATAGAGTGAAAGAGGAATTCAAGACATTAGAGTCAAACCCCAGGCAGGACACACACCCTGTTGTATAAAACGGCTTTAAGGACCCTCACTACAGGCGTTTTTTCCCCTTCCGTCTGCTGACAACATCAAAAAGTAACCTGAATGCAAAGAACAGTTAAAATCAATTTGGTTGTATTATCTGCCTAACTGGGTTCTTGCAAAAATTGATTACGTAATGTGTATAATATTGAAAATATTTTTATTTAAAAATAAAAAGCCCCAGAAGATAAGGCATATTTAATTATTATTTAAGACACAGTAGTCACTGTGATTAGAACTGTGAACCATTTTTTCATCCTGAATTCTTGGTCTCAGTATTTGCATCTTTATGAAACATTATATTCTTTGGACAGAGGTTACATATAGCACAACTTTGGGCAAAGACAGTTTGCCTATCTTTTTTGTCAAGCTTTATAAATGTAGCAATCAAGAAAGACCTAAGCATATCTCATCTGACCCCCAGTATAATATATCATTTCCAACAGTAATTCCCAGTTTCAGTAGAGTTGCAATTGAACTGTGCCTTCTCTTTATAAAAAGTCATAACCCCTGCAATTACATTTAGTAACTGCCAAATAGAAAAATACACTTTTCCACTTAAGAAAAGAAAAGGGGGGCAGATAATTTATTTTAATTTATCAGCTTTGTCACTGAAAGAATTAAAACAGTACTCTGAAATTTGGAAGCAATAGATCTTTCATTAAATCCCCTAGGAAATTATGAGAAACTTACTCCAATTTCACAGGAGTATACAATTTTTAAAAAGCATGCAATACCCTCATTCCAGCTCTATTTCCCCCAGGTAAAACATAAAGCAAAGCAGTAAAGTGCTCCTTCAAGAAACACATCTGCAGGGTAAGATGCACATATAGCTTGAGAGCATAACAGTTCAAGGGGAAACTGTTTCCTAACAGTTTTGGAAATATAAAATCTAAATGCAATTTTGTGTTGGCATCAAATTGTAGAGATAATTCTCAACTAATGAACAGGAAGTAGAAAAACCCAACCGAAGATGCTGTGTGAATCGTGCCTCCCTCCTCACTACAATTATCCAACATTAGAGGTCCTGTAACAGACTCAGCTTATCAGGCATAAACACCTATATACCTGTATTAAAAGTATGTTGAGAGGAACTAAACTGTAGCTGAAGCTCATTATTCTGTGTATTTATTGCTTGTAAGCAGCTCTTAGATATTACCATCAACTTCTACAGCTCAAAGAATTGTCACCACTATTGCAGAGAGTTCAAGGACCAGTCCTTAGAAAAGATGGTGTTAAAACCTGACATAAATTGTGACTAAATAATGCACTGCAGGCTAAGTATACTATGTAGAACAGTAGTGAACAGATGCCAGTAATAATGGGCTAAATAAAGATCTGAATGTACAAATACCTACATTTACTCTGGTGAGTTGTACGCCAGTGGGAAAATGGAGTAAGTATTTCTTCTCTATAAATTAAATGCTTTCTGAATCAGGCTATTAGTTTCGTAGTTAATGGATATCACTTCTAAAAGGCACCTAATAAAACTAGGACTGCTCAGACATATGCCACTAAATTAGCTTAGTTAACTGGCTCACCCTCTCAATTACATTGAAAGAAATGTATACTTCTAGAAAGAAAATATATCTTACAGTTGCTGATTAAAATCCTATTCAACAAAGCATTGCGGCAAGTGATTAGCCTGAAACACATGCTTAACTTCCACTGAAGTTAAGGAAACTTTTGTAATTGTTGTAAAGGGCTTTCATGAAGAGCTGAGAGGTGATATAATCAAAATATGTGCCACAGGCAAAAAAGTTATGTTATATAAAAAGTCTGATTTACAAGATGCTTATTCTTACATGTGCATCAGTTTAATAACAGAAGGCTGAGGGGGAAAAAACCTAATCACAGGTATCCAGGACACCAGTACCAGAAAAATACAGATGCTGCTCTAAGATACTGTGTTGAGTTATCATGTATACTTTGGTAAAGTTTACAAACACTTGTTATGAACTACAGCTATACACAAACTTTGAATTTGTCACTCCCTGCCTATACAGTGCTCAGACAGAGAGATTAAACATTCTCTCACTGTCATTCCTGTCATTAATTTACTGTTATTTTGTTCTATGGGGACCATTTTCTAAGATTAACAAGCAATATCAAAGTATTTTAAAAATGGCTAAACTGGGACTGGTGTTCAAGTCACTAGAAATCATTATCAAGAAATAATTATAAAGAATCATCTATTTCTATTTCAGGGCATAAATCCATGTTCCTTGGATGGTTAGATGAAACTATCAGAATACAATAGAGTAAGTTACCTAGTCTTGTTCTGATCCACATGCAAATCTATATGAAATAAATTTTAATGGAAGTTCGGAAATGGCATTAATGTGAGTGACTTCAAAGAATGAAAGTCATCCGTTCCTCAGCAACTCTTATGTACTTTTCTTTCCTATTTTTTTTATTTGACTTGTTTTGTGGCATGAGTTCTGTATATGAGCAAGGATGGTAGCTCTATGTACATTTCCCCAGACCAGACAACATTAATTAGAAGTCTTTTAAGAGCTGTTGTCAGGAAAAGGAAAAGGAAACTGAGCATCTTAATGTGCAGAGCATGAAGTCTTTTAACATGAAACAGATCAGACATAGAGAAGATTTTTTAAGCTATTTTTGCCTCAGGCTTCTCAGTGGGGAGAGGATACAAAGCTAAGAAGATAGGTGGCTTTATATATAAACCCATTTAAATCACAAAAATAACTGCCCAAGTTTTTCATAAGCTATCTCATAAAAATATTGCCCTGAAAATCTGGTTCTAGTTTGCTTTCAATGAAGAGATTTTCATCTCATTGAAACCAGTGTAGCACAATATAGTGGGAACCCACATCTTAATAAAATTACTATTTTTGATACTTGGATAATGAGTGAAAACATAGAAATATTAGAATATATAGAATATACACATCCTATACATAGAAATATAGAAATATATATTTTCTTTATAAAATAAAGTGTCTGATATTAATCTTAATCAAACATACGTAGGTTGGGTCTATGAAACAATTAAAATACACCCAGGTAAGTGGCAAAATACTTTCCCTTTAAATGAAAAATGAGGGAACAGGTTGTATAGAAAGACTGCAGAAAGTAAAGGGAAGAGCAGGTCAAATATGTTATTATGGAGATGACTGTTAGAGGGAATCAATAATTTCTTGAATGCACAAACATCACATAGAGTAATATAAACATGTTAGGAATGGGAAAATCCATAAAAAACCTGTTTCTTTCATGATCAAGTCATCATCATATAAAAGTTGACTATCTGGATTCTAGTGCTGTCTCCAGAAGCATTTGTTAAGAACAGATTTAGGAAACTCACTATTACCCTGAATGGAGCACACCTCTTCATAGGTAAGCTCTTATTTCCCTAAGAAAAGAATAAGAAGTAGCATAGAATTGGTGTAGCCTTGTAAAACAGAGACAAGAATAAAGAAGGTTGGTGTAAAAATAAAAGCAAATCAGAGAAACCAGGAAAAAATCTAGGTAAATGTAATCCCTGAGGGAGTCGATTTTCACTGCTGCTCTGTTCAGGAGAAAGATATTTTAACTTCCTCCTCAGATTCAAGAGAAAAAAATTCTTTATTTTACATAATATTTTCTGACTTGTGAGTTCTGAAGCTACAATTTTAACTACTCGCTTTTAGAAGCTAGCTACCCTCTTAGCTAGTCTTGATTAGAAATTGGAGGACAGATGTCTCTGTCCTATTTCTATGTGCCCGACATCAAAAACTCATTATCAAATTTATCTCATTTAAAGCATCATCTTACATTTTTATCTCATTATCTTTCTACTGTCAGGCCTAGACTTCATGTGCAGGAAGAATATTTAAGTGTAGTATTGAGTAAGCTAAATACAAGTGGCAAATAACCTCCATGCATTCCTCTGGAATTCTGTGAGTGTGTTGAAACTAATGAGAAAAAGAGAGCAGGAAGCAAGTTCACAAATTGAGCCCCTGGCAGTCCACTTGCTGTATTTGTTTAGACTGCTCCAGTTAGCACTCTCTACAATGCCTGAACAGAGATCTGAAAGATTATCTTGGGCACCACCCCAAAAACCAGAACTGATCTGCACAATTTGGCTACTTTTACTCTGAATAGTCCTTTACCACCTGGGGCTTCTCACCCCCAAGGATTTCGGCTTTTCTCTCATGTAACTTCCAGGGTTTGAATTGCTGTAAAAACACTCTTCTGCCTGGCTGAAGTTCAGCCACCAAATTGTTTCAGACACATTCAGCTGAAAAAGCACAGAAGCTGGTAACCATACAAGAGGGCCAAGGAGTTACAGCATCAGGCCCAGAGCGTTGAGTGCGATGCAGTGTGGATGCAGCTGCTGTGCTTACAGTAGCCAGCCCTTGGCACAAGAGGTATCAATCAGATGGTCTCCAAAAGGTGTCTTTAGAGAGGAACAAACATAATCATAGTTTTCTTTAGTTACCAGTATAGACAATGTCTCCAGACAGAAGTGCATTTTTGGTTTATGAAATCTATCAAATGAACCAGCAACAGATTTCTAAGAATTAATGGAAAAGTTAGCAGCAGTGCAGAAATCTAAGGTCAAAGACAACTAACAACCCAGAAATATGAAAAGCAGGTGATTCAGATGGCATTGCTATGCCAGTTCCAGTAAGCTGAATGAGCCTGAGACAGTTCTGTGTCACAGAGGCCAAGCAGTATGAAATTACCTACAACCTGTTCCAACATGTTTTGCCTCACCAGACAGGATGGTGGCATGCAAACTGCTTGTTGAGAAAGCTCTGTGGCATGTGCTGACCCATCATAGATGCTGAGGAAATGTTTAGCACAGGACCGGTCTGCCAGCTTCTAGAGCAGGTTATTGAGACCTGGGTTCTAAAAAGATCAAGAATCACCGCCTCCAAAGTCAAAAATGGTTCATCTCAGGGAGCAAGAGCTAAAACTAGAATGTTCAAGGAGATGCTGACAAAACTCTAGAGAAATGAAGCATACAAGAGGGGGAAGCAGGGACCTTGGATGAAGGTAGTGACACTTTGAAAACAGGCAAGATTGCAGATAGGAAAGACAAAACTCCCCTGGATTTTATCAGGCAAGGCATGTGAAGGGCAACAAAAAGGGCCTCTACAGATATATCAACAACAACAACAACAACAAAAGTAGGTTAGGATTCAGGGTGGCAAAAGATATGGAAATAAACGAGGTAGTTGATGCTATCCTTATAACAGTCTTTAGTGGTATTGACCAGCCTTCATGAGTCTCAGGCCCCTGCGACGCTGGAAAATTCCTTGAAGGAGGAGGATCAGATTAGGGCATGTTTGAGCAATCAGACATTAAAAAGTCCATTATGAAACATTATTACAAAGGAATGTTTCTGCTCCTTTAAGGGTATCTATTCAAGGACATTTTCACTGTACATAAAAGGGATAATAAGAAAAGGAGGAAACCATAAACAGCAACATACAGGGACACCTAACTGACAAATTATAGGGGAGGCAGTGATAACAACTAAACCTAGTCAGTCATGGTAATAGATGAGGGCGTGTGGGAGTGTGAGAGTGTTTATTCCGGTAAGGTTACCTGGTTGACGATCTTGTCTATTGGAAAAATAAGGGAAAATAGAAGAAACAAAATATACCAAAGATGTGGCAAAATACACGTGGAGACAAAGAAAAGAGACAAACCTCACCAGTCACACTCACTGATGACCTATCCAGAAATTATAGACTCTACTTCCAGAACGATCAACCTGGATTTTGCAACTGATAAGGCTGTAAACCAGGGAACACCCAGGCTGGGTGGGTTGTGGGCATCAGTAGAGTTGTGCAGACACATGCTGTGATGTGTTGGGAGGTAGACAGAAAGGGGTATGAAAGGGGCTGGTTGTGTGTAAAATGAGCCTTATGCTCAGTCACCCCAATATGTCTGGTTTCACTAAATCCTTTCTTTACAATCTCTCTGTGGAATCTGTGGTTTTCAAGGCTGTATCTCATAACATTCAAACTGAATGATGTATGGATGGTGGGGTACACTGACAACTGGCTCTCGTGCTACGACCAACAGATTACAGTCATCACTGTGAAGTCCTCTAGAGAGTACAATCTTCCAAGGGTTGACGCTGACTCCAATAACACAGTGCACTATCAGCAAATTTGCAGATGATGTAAAACTGGGAGGGGTGTTTGGCAGCCATAGGGTTGTACTGGAGAACTGGGCAGAAGAGCTAATGCAATTCAACAAAGACAACGGCAAATATGGAACCTGGGGATGAGTAACCCCGCACCAGCACTTGGTGGGGAATGACCAACTGCAAAGTGGCTCTGCAGAAATGGTCCTGGGAGTCAAGGTGGACAAATTGTCAGTGACACAGTGGGGCACCTTGCAGCAAAGAAGGCCAACAGCACTCCAGGCTACCTTAGGAGAAATGTTCCTAGCAGGTTGAGACAGGCGATGCTTCCTCTCTGCTCAGCACTGGTGAGACAAATCTGGAGTGTTATGTCCAGTTCTAAAGTCCTCAGTATGAGAAAGATACAGAACTACTGGGACAAATTCAGCAAAGGGACACAAAAATGGGCCACAAAGATTCTCTAATGGGCTGGACTATCTGACACAGAAGAGAGGCTGAGGAAGCTAAAGTGGTTCAGTTTCAAAAAGAGCAGATTCAAGTGGTTCTTATCAAAGTGTACAAACATCTGATGAGGACAGGGAAGATGAAGACTCCTCTTTAAGGTATGAAGAGGTAAGATAAGAAAAGAGGAGATGGATACAAATTAAAATACAAGCAATTCCACTTGAACATAACCTTTATTTTCTTTATTTTTTTTTCTAACAGTGGTGAAACACTAGAAGAGACTGCCCAGAGAAGTTACAGAGACTGTTTCTATAGGATGTTAAAAATATGATTGGACATGGCACTGACAAGCTTACTCCAGTTGACCTTGCTCTGAGAAGGGGATAGGACTAGATGACCTCAAGAGGCACTTTTCAAGCTCAGCTGTTCCATGATTCTGAAATGCCATGATTCTGTGACTGTTTGCAAATATTTCTTGAGTTACTAGAATGGATAGAGCCAGTATGACTGGCTATCCACAGTAGCTGACTGCCCTTACATAAAAAGTCATTCCACTTTTCCAAACAGTTAAAAAGTTAGATTTTTTTAATTATGAAATTACTCAATAATGAAGATTAATCACTCTGTTGTGATTTGTTATGAACTATATTGATAATGGATGAAGACAGTCATTACCAAAAATAATAAATTCAGCATGTGTAGTTCACGATTTCCTTTTTAATCTTAATCTAGCAAATAAGAAAGAAAACATGAAACCAACACCAAATGATCCCATCCTGATCATCCTTATATTTTACAGATTTTCTTGCTTTTAAATTGACTTCAGATTTCTCATATGTATTTTTCAACATGTACTCTGAATTATTCTGAAAGTTATTCCTATTCCACTTAGTTTATGCAAAAAATACACAGCATATTTTAGGAATAATAACTTCCAGCCTTCTGCTCAGGAAATGGAATAACAAGAAAAAAAAAGAAAGGGAAAGAAAAAGACATCCATACTTTGAAGGGTAGATTATAGATTTAAATTGTTTGTGGAATGTTCTGAAAGCCAAATGAAAATTTTAGTTTTCAATATGGGCAACAATATTGAATGTAGGATCAAAGAGAAGATGAGAGTAGAAAATTAAAAGATTCATATCAGAAATGACAGTAAAATCAAGCAACCTAATGCAGTCAGGGATGAAACATTGTCTCCTGAAGAAAACTGTCAATGAAATTGCAGTTGTAATGGCAACATTTTTCAATAAATGCATAAAGTTACAGATATATTTCTAGGTAATCAAGGAACAGCAGGCACAGCTAATAAAATGATGGACAGTTACTGGACAGTAACAAAGCAGGCCCTAAAGGTATGCAAAGCTTTAGAAGGTATTTGGAAGGAAAGAATAATTAAAGACATGAAGGAAAATTCTAAAAGGGGTAGATAGTTCAAGGCATAGATTGTGAGCTATAAATCCTACTTTGACACCTACTTTTCAGAGTAGTGAAATGTAGTAGATGAAACATGTCTGGATTTCAGTGAGGCAGATGACATGTTGCCACAGGAGAAATTACTCACTGAACTTGAGAAGACAGCAATTCATAGGTAGAATTGGAAGTTGGAAAATTAGAGTTACTATAGCAAAAACCTCATGGAACTCTTTGGAATTTTTTTTTTTAGTCTTTTAGTATTTCTTTAATGATATTTATTCAAGAAATCAGAACCCTGAACATTGTGGGGAGGGGAGGGGAGGGGAGGGGAGGGGAGGGGAGGGGAGGGGAGGGAGGGGAGGGGAGGGGAGGGGAGGGGAGGGGAGGGGAGGAAAAACCAAAACAAAATAAAATTTCAGTCATGCATATTAAAGGAAGGAGAAACAATTGACTGATTGGAAAAAAGCAGTGCAAACACAAAAATGTCAAATATGATCTAAAAAGTATTAATGTGAGGACAGATATGAAAAAAGACTCATTAAATTCTGTGTAGAATACCCCACACAGTTTTGGTCATCTGTGCTTCAGAAAGATTAGGTCAGATTTCATGACTGTAAAAGAATTTTTATCAAGAAGATTTTGGGAATAGTAATACATCTTAATACCATATGATTAGAAGACAGAAGAGAATGGCTTGCTTATACAGAAAAGTGAAGAAGAAAAGGAGGTATGATTGCTCTGTATATCTGTTAGGGAAAATATCAACTAAGGGAAGGATTCACATAAGATTTTCCGAGCTCCAAGAATATATTTCTTTCAGTGTTGAAAAAATTGAAAAAATATTTCATATACTGGAATTGAAATTCAAAACCAGTTTTCAAATTAGAAGCAGATTTTCAGCTTATTTTAAGCAATCTTATAAACTTGGTGAAATGGATTGTATTAAATGGTTGCTTGTGGAGAAGTTCACTGGATTCAAAAATGCTGGAGGTAACTTTGAACTCTACATTTCTGTAAGACTTTCAAGCTGAGCATCTTAAGGCATTATATACCTGCTCATATCATCAGCACCCCATTCTTCAGCCCTTTTCAACATCATCCAGTCTTCAGAGACCAGAAGAAAGATTAAAACTTTTTAAGCATCAGGGACAGAATGAAGAGTTTACTGCATGTGTTTTACAGTTGTGTACACTGACAGAGTTTAAGGCCATGTTGACATCTTATGCATCGAAGACAACTCTGCTACTTGTGTGGGTGGGAGGAAACAGTCTAATACTGAATTTCTAAGATGACATTGGCTCAATTCAAAAAGGCAAAAAAAACCAGAAGGAAACAAGCTGGAATCCATCCATCAGAGCAGATTTTTGCTGGGGGAAAAAAAGCAAGCTCTCAATTGCTGTCTTCCATGCCATCTAGCTTTTTGTTTGTTTGTTTGTTTGTTGGGTTTTTGGGGTTTTTTGGGGGGGCAGGAGTTGTTGTTTTGTTTCAGTTTTTTTATTTGGAGTATGAGAATCTATTAATTGTTGTAGTGTCTCATGGTCCATAACCATTTCCAATAACAGAAACCACATAACTGAAATCTCTGCTGTTGCTTGTGAAAGATTAATGTCAGTAAGCAAATGCTATACTTTTAAGTAGCTCAGCATCTTAACTGTTCACTAAGTGGAAAGCAGCATGACTGCTATAAATTAAGGATGAATAAACTTGTAAACACTGGCTTGGCAAATATACTAGGACATACTCATCTAGCAATTGTTCAGATTGGGGCATCTTTAAAATCCTTTGAAACTGGGGCATGGATTGGGAGAAGTCAGCAAAACCCCACCTCTTTTTGTGATTGAAGGTAAAAAATAGACAGTGCAACTGTGATGTCACCAGTTCAGTGGGAGGGGGTTTATGCCTTTAAACTAGAGACTGTTCATTTTTCAAGAAGGTTAGAAACTCCTCTGGGTGAGGTCATGAAGGAACTGCCTTCCATGCTCACAATGACAATTATAATCACTAAATTGTTGAGCAAAGAGTGTTTCAAATTTTTAGTCAAATTTGACGGAAGAAGAATCCCTGTTAGCATTTTGAAAGAAAAGTTGACAAAAGAGCTTAAAGAATATTGATGTTCAGAGGATAGAGGAACATGTTTGAAGTCCTTTACTTTCACATTCTGTGTCATTTTATAGTGATCATGCTGATTCCACCAACATGATTAATGTGAATAAATTTTAGAAGACTACTTTCATAATAGTAAAGTTTTATAGCCATTACACTACAGTTAATATTTTGAGTGACTGGTTCTTCTTAGAGATGCCTGAAACCTATCAAATTAGTTGTGACACACAACTGCCTACTCTGTAAACTTAGAGGTCACACTTTAAGTGCACAAACATAGCATCATAGAGTAATTTGGATTGGAAGGGGCCTGGGTGGGTTATCTGGCTCAAAAC
This sequence comes from Corvus cornix cornix, assembly GCF_000738735.6. NCBI lineage: Eukaryota > Metazoa > Chordata > Aves > Passeriformes > Corvidae > Corvus > Corvus cornix. Next base: position 61,405,563 of record NC_046332.1, on the reverse strand, counting down.
AGTTCAGATTGCTCAATTTGAGTGGAATTTGGAATATCTCCACATGTGGAGATTCCAGAACTGCTCTGGACAACTATTTTCAGAGTTTGATTGCCCTCATGCTGAACACTGTTTTCCTAATACAGAATCAAAACTTCCCTCGGTAAATTGTACTTGGGTCTTTCATCTATCACTGTGCACATCCCAAAAGAATCTGGCTACATATTGTACACCTCTTCCCATAAAGTAGTTGAAGGCAGCAGTAAGATACCTTCTGTCTTCTGGAATAAACCCTGTCCTCACAGTCACTACCTCTACTCAATGAGTTTTGAGTCCCAATCATCTTGGTGGCCCTTCCACTGGACTTACTCCATCACATCAATGCTTTTGCTCTAGGATGCTGAAGGCATATGCAGAACAGACATATGGGAGAAGGTACCTATAGGGGCAGGCCTGTGCCTAAGTGTGAAATCCTAAGTAGCAAAAGATGACACATGACCTGATTAAGCACCACAAAAGTTAAATGTAATTAATTTCTGTGCTGGAAACTCATTTCTCCCCCAGCTGGTTCTTTTGATCATTTCCTGGGCTTTTAATGAGATTTTTTTTCCAGATTACATTCTGCACACCTTTTCACCAAGTCAGGCAAGTTCAACATCTCAAAAGTACAAGTTTCTCTTTTAACAATGTAGTCAATGCTGTGGTCCATAAATCTTCTGTATGAAAGTCAAGCACAAAATATTCAAATGAACTACATTTCATTTGTACACAGCATAAAGCAACCTTCATTCAACATAGTCTAATTACCTCTCATCCAGATATTCAAATTCTCTAATATAAAAAGTATGTCACTAGGAGAAAGGCCAAAGCCCTTTTCCTGTACAGGAAGTTATTGACTTTTTCTTAAAGATAAGATATCAACTGGGTGGTAAATTCCACTATCTAATAACCTGAATTGTTTCAGTGATGATACAGATTGCTTTCAGCTAAAGTAATAAAGACTACCAAAATAAACAAGGAAGAAACAGAACAAAACGGAAGTGCACAAGTGAAATATATCTCCAAGTAAAAATTCTGCTATTTCACTTATATTTTAGTTATCTTAAGGCCAATACCAAGGTTTTTCACTCAGATAATACTGCCATGGATTCAAATTCAAATTATTACTTAGATCTCTCTTCAATTCCTTTCAATACTCTCCGTTTGCCCATTCCTAGCGTTGGCACAAGTACTTCCACCAAATAAATCCTTTGGATAGAAAACCTTGTAGTAATGCAGCATACTCTTTAATATATGGGGTTCTACAGAAGTTAAGTGGATTATGGAGAAAATATTTTATAATTGATATAATCAGAAATCAGAAATGTGCTTTACCAATTACTCTTGCATTTTGTAATCATGCTTGTTGCAAGGCTTTTTTCCAAACCTGGAGGTCTGGCTACATGGTTTTCTCTCTGGCAGTTTAGAGAAATTCAGTAACTGTAATTATTTTCCTCAATAAACGTGTTTTAATACATTATTGCAGATTCTAGAAGCGTCTCACAAGATGCCTTGAAAAACAGTGCTGAAACAGCTATTATGGTATTAAACACTTATGAGTCAATAGTGATTGAGTCCAAATTAGTTTAACATAATAAAACTGCATCTGAAAAGAATCTTATCTGGTTCCTAAGGTATCTACAAATGTATCCAATTGTAAGATATGGTTATTACAGTAATGTACATGTCTCTGTGCAAAAATGTGCTGGGAATTGATGATGAGATAGTCTATCACCATTTCTTTCTTCTTATTTAATTTTAAAAGTGTCAACAATTTTTAAATTTCCCTTCTCTGTTGATTTGATCTTCAGCAAAAACTGAGATAGGGCGGAAGGTAAAAGGTACTTAAATGAGGAAAGCAAATGAATCTGCTGTGTCTGTTAAATTTCTTTCCTTGTTCTCAATTATTTAATCAAAATGTACAGTAAGCAAAGTCATGTATCTGGAGATAGGATTATCTGGCATAAAGTAAAAGAATGACAGGATTTGCAGACTTTGTAAATTAAATTGTGTGATTTATGGCTTTTCTAAGGGTCTGAATTACTTTCAGATGATGCAGCCACTTTATGCTTTCTAATCCTTCTTATGAAATAAATAATAAAAATATGCCGATGTAACTTTTTCTAACCATATATTCACACAAGTGCCTTTCAAAAACATGCACCAATCACTTTATTTCTTAATATTTTTATTGCAGGATTTTTAACAGATTTGGGGGTTGCTGGTTTTGGGTTTCGTTTGTGGGTTTTTTCACTCAATCAGAAACTTCTGAATGGATTTTAAATTACTTCTCTTCTTCTGTGTGGTACTAGACCTTAAAGACTTGGAACAATCCTCAGCTATTCACACTAAGAGGTTTTCAGACACCAAAATAAATGTTATTAATGGAGTATTTATGTGGTAAGTATGGTTTTACAGGAACTGGAAGGAGGCACTGAAGTTAATATTTGTGATTTAATTAATTGAAATGTTATTTATTTATAGTAGATTAATGTATTTGCATTTGTTAGCTTTTGTTCTAATATATGAGAAATTAACCTTAACTGAGAGACAGTGAACAAATGGGCTTGGAGTATTTAACTGGAAGTATGTACTCATGGACATTTGTCAAGTATAAAGGAGTCAGGGAGGTTGTATGTGAGCAAAATACTGTCCTTTACCTTCAGTCTACATCTGTGAGTGCTATGAGACCAACAGCCAGGCTCTAAAAGACTGGTGCTCAAGTCACACAGTCACATCAGTCAGATCAGCTCAGAACAAGGATACTTTGCTATGTTTTCTTTTACCTATCATCAAGATGTCCTTCCAGCAGAGTAAAGCACTGTCAGGATGATCTGAGGTGAAGAAAAACAGAAATAGAATGTTTGCATTCTAACTCTGAGAAAAGTAAATTGTTAGTAGCTGCAGGGAATGAAGTATTTTCTTTCCAAACAGCATATATTTTCTATTATACAAACACACAGTGGGAGTAGGGGGAGAAAAACACTAAAAGGGAAGACAGTGTCTATTACAAGGAAAGTAAGAAAAAGATAGCATATAAGTGCACGTGTTACATAGGATCAGAGTCACACTGTAAGAACTCAGAACTTCTTTTTTTCCTGTTCCTTTCATTCCCAGTTTTTCCATCCCAAGCCATCTGTACAGATCAGGGTCAGGTTCTGCAAACTCAGGATCAGATTCTTCCAAAATTTTTCATCAAACTCTACACAACTTGATCAGAGAGAGGGTTTTATGTAGGATTTATATGGACAGAAAGACAGTGAATGAACATATGACAATAATCCATTGATTCCTATTAAGAAGAATATTTTTTGTGCCTGGAAAAATGTTATGATTAATGTTTTTCTTGTAGTATGTTTCTAAGTTCAAATTCCAAACTCACTCAAGAACAAACTCCAGACTGCTTTATTGTATTGACTATATAAAGTAGGGTATAATTGCTGAAATCCCAGAAATAAATGAAGCATTATGAAAAATATAAAACCAATTATTGAAAAGAAGGGTTAACCTTCACCGAATGTAAAGCAAATATTATTCGCCTTTAAAGAAACAAACACATGATCTTTTACATAAATAAATGTCTGCAATATATTTCAGGCCTGTTTGTGTATGGTGCGCTTCAATATACTTCAATATGCTACCTCAGTTACAGACATGCTGGTTTTATTTTTCTTTCTTTGACATTGCAATGAGATACTGACAAGAAGAAAATCATTTTTCCTATTTACTCAGTTCTAGCTGAGAAATAGACCCACTTAAGAAGGCAACTTGCTGTGACTGTGATGCATCATCAACTTACTGTAACCTTAGGCATGTTTCTAGTGTCCTCAAGCTCACCTTCCTTAAACTGAGTGTATGGGGATAGAATAAAAGGTCTTTAGGAGACCAGAGCTGCAGAAAATAGCTTCAAAGGATTAACACTTTTCATTTCTTTAGACAATTCCATAGATATGAAAATCCCACTGCTCTTTGTTCTGCATCTTTGAACAGAAGATAAAAGTATGAATTATTTTGCCTGACTTCTTATTTCAGTTTTAAACCACACTGTTAACATGTTTTTATTGTTTCTAAGTCATAAGATGTCAAGGATTCCTGTTTTCCTGAGGATCAGCAGACAAAGGTTAGTTTACTCTAAAATTTGGAATACTATTTCACTAAAGGTTTAAAACTAAATTAAGTGTATATATAGACTGTATAATGAGCAAAGAAAGCAAATAGCTTTGATGATAAAATTATTTGTTTACTCTAGGAAAGCCCTTTGTTTAGTCTTAGAAAAAAGCCAATTCTTTGGTGTTTTCAAACAGGTTTATCAGGTTTCACAAAAGGGTTTTCCTATGTTTATTTTAAAAATTTATTTTAAAGAAAGGTTTTCCTCTCTTCTATTCCTATACAAATAAACCTAAAAGTAATAGAAAAACATTTAACTACCATGAGGTCATTTTGAGACTTAACCTTAAAGAAAGAGACTAGGTATCCTATACGCCTTCTTTGTTACAGAGGATGGAGAAAAACATAAGAGACAGCAGTTAAGACCACTTCAGCTTCCATTCAAGCCAACACTGTTTACAGGACCTTCTATCTCTATAATTTTAGCTTTCATATTTTTTTCTGTTTGTTGGCAATTAATAGGAGGCATTTACTGAAGAGGTTTCATTTCCCCGGAAATGGTAATAAAAAAGACTCCAACAGACCTTGAGAGAAGAAGATTTAAATGTTCTTTTTCAATCAAAATTTCATATGCAGCAAAAGTGGAATCAAGTACAGCTATGTAGAAAAGTAAGAAAATTGACATTTAGTCCCATGGATGTCCAGAAAAGAATTCATGGAACACTTATTACAACTTTCTCATTCTGGTAACTGTGGAAGGTTAGCAACAGAGCTTTAGAGAGTAAATGTGCGCCCATGACTTCAATATAAAATGCTACAATTAGACCTTAGCATCACAGTAAAATTACAGTGTTTCAGGAAGCAGGGGAGAACAGGCAATCTAGAGAGTTTTTGTGGATATACTCATTAGATTTATTTAATCTGACTCATCTAGGACTTCTGTTCATGTACGAGGGTGATCAGCGTAAGGGGCCTTTACAGCAAAGGAAGGGAACTAAGGATCTTAAGATGATAAAAAATAGCTCCTACTTCCCCCATACCAATTCTTCTCCTAGGCACCAAACTAGACCTGAGAACTTTGCATTCCTTTCCCAGTTTTGAAAAGCATAGCTTTTCAGCTTTCAGTCACAGTCTAACTATGTTTTCTTCTTGAACTAGTAACTTAAACAACCATGATTAGTTTCTAAGATAGAAGACTGAAAATTTTATTTGAGGTCCATCCTCAGCCATTGCAGTGGTAACCTACACTAACCCTCTCTCTAGGTCTCCTCAGCTGGCACAGTCTGAAGAAAAAACACCAAAGATATCTGTAACAGTTAGCTCTCTACATAGCTGAGAACATACTGTACATATTTGTGTTTTATTCACCCTTCCATGCAAAAACACAACTAACATGGCATTTACTTAAATTGTATCACCTGAGAAAAACAAAAATAGAGTAACACGAAGAGATACACACAGCCTGTGTGTGAGGATCTCATCAGTGTCAAAGCCCTTCCTGAAGACTAGTTAGACAAAATCCACTGCTCTTTATAGATGTCCAGCTTGTTTATGTATTTCCTTACCTGGACAAAGGAATGTCCCCCTGGTCTCTGGGACTTCAGATCCCCGAAGGCCGGTCTGGTTAGTATTTTGGTAAAGACAGCATTCATAAACTCAGCCTTTTCCATGTCCTAGACCTGTGAAACCACATCCCCCGTCTGCTTGAGCAATGGACCCACATTTTCCACAGATTTTTTATTTTTCGTTTATGTCATCCATGTACTTACAGAAGTCCTCCTTGTTGCCTTTGGCATTCCTGGACAGAAGCTATTCCATCTGGGCTTCAGCTTTCCTAACTTCAACACTGGATGCTCATTCAATGTTTTTGTACTTCTCCCAGGTTACCCATCCTTTCTTCCACCCTCTGTATGTTTCCATTTTGTGTTTGAATTTGGCCAGAAGTCATTTTTGCCTGATGTCTTATTCATTTTGAATGAACTCTCTTTACCTTGTAGGAGGTGATGTTTGAATATCAACCAGCTTTCTTGAGTCCCCACTTCATTCCAGGGCCTTATCACATGGCCCTGTATTCCAATGTATGAAAGGCATGCTTTCAGAAAGATTAAGCCTTTTCATTGCTACAGAAAGCAGCTTCTATTCTTGTTCTGTTTCTGTGCTTTACTCATGTATTAGTAAATATTTGACCAAGGGAAAATTATCACAGAAATATTCTTCTATCTTCTGTGAAATAAAATATTCTCTCTCTTTGCTGTGTTCTTCTGAGACATCATCTTTGACAGAGTTCAAATGCCACAGAATCTAGAATCTATTAGACTCAAGAGCATTGCCAAAACTGTATGTTGGACTACTGTAGCAGTCACCTGTGAAATAGAGTTGGGGAGCTGTCAAAAAGGAGAGCTGCTCGTAAAAGGCAATCTTATGTCTGTGAGATAAATCTAGAAGTCTGAAAAAAAATTGGGAATTACCAAAACCAAAATTCTCCTACAAATGTGTTGTAAAACACTTTATCAAGCTCAGGTGAGAAACAGTGAAAATACATTTAATCAGTGTAATTGATTACAAATTAAAGGAAAGGCTGCCAATGCGGAGCAAGCAGCTGCAGCGACACCATGAAAAGAAAGTGAAAAGATGCAGGTTAGTGCATGATTCATAAAAGTAATTTATAACTCCCATTTTTCATTAAAGAAAAACAACAGCATAAAAAAATAGCCTGAACAAACCTTATAATAAATTCAGGTAAAAATGGCTGTGCCAAAAAATCCCCACCAGGTTTATTGAGCCCATTTTTAGAGGGTGTGGGGACGTAGGATTTTAATCATTGTGCTCTATGCTTTAATAAAATTAACAAATAAGACACATATTTACAGTATATCAGTAATTTTGAAAGTTAAAGGCTGTAAGCCATACCTGAATATTGTTAACATATCATAAATAGTCATAATAATAATAGGTTTTATCTTTCAAAATTAGATGGCAGAGGCAAATAATTTAGTAACATTTGTCAACACTGATTATCTAAATTTTAGTCACTTAAAATTTCCTCCTACCCAGAAGAGTTAGTATACCCTGCATCACAAATTGTAATCCAAATTCCCTGAAACTATCCAGAAGCTGTTATCTAAGATACCTTGTTGAACCCTAGGATTAGTTTTATATTACAGTTACATATTATTCTTCAGTATATAAACATAAAAGGTAAATACAAAACAGAAAAGAAAATACAAAAAGGAAAAGACAAGAGAAAAATTCTTCCTTCAACATAACAATTATGTTCTTTTCATTTTAAATTAAAATCACTGAGAAAACTAGCCATTCCCTGTGTCACATACATTACTAGAACCTACCTGATATAATACAATGTGAATCTTATTGTTTGGTCTCATTGTTGTTTGCTTCCACGTACACTTGAGATGGAAGATTAAATTTTAAAGAGGATTTCTTTATGTAAAATTGTATGCAATTCCTTAAATGCCTTTTGAGACACTGTCCTCTTAAGACACATGTGGGAGCCTAAGCTAACCACATACTAACCAGTATCTGGAAAGAGTTAAGGTCTCACCAGAGGCCAAAATATACATTGTGAGAAGGCTAACCCAAACTCAGTGTGAATTTAACTGAGAGCTTCCCTAAATGAAGCACTGAGGAGAAAGCCTCGCCTGAAATCTTGGCTCTTGTTTACCACAGCCAAAGAGTCTGTGTGACCTCTATTTGATCAGGGCTGAGAAAACACTGTCCCTTTTTCCACAGGATATTTTTTCACTTTGCCTTTTCCAGGTCTTCCCATACCATAGGACTGAGGTGATGGATCCTTGTGACTGTATGCTCTTACAAGTAAGGAATACAAGCTTAGTCCTTTCTGCTGCCTTTAAGGAATCATAGAATGCTTTAGGTTGGAAGAGATGTTAAAGACAATCCAGTTTCAACCCCAAGCTCAAATCTTGTTTTCTGCTTTCCAGCAGAGAACCTAAATTACCAAACTGAAGCACAGTGTGTGCAAGGAGGTTCTCAAACTGCTATACCACAGCCTTGGCCATGAGCAGAAAGCAACTCAAGGCACAGTGGGCCATGAAGAGAACAGAAGGAAGAATTATCCCACCAGTACCTTCTGAGTGAGGAGACTTCCCTACCTGGAAAATAAATTTTGAAGTGCATTCTGTTAAGAAATCTCAGTAGCACATATCATAGCATTCTGATACACAGAGATTATAGACACCACAGCTCAGTTAGGAGGTGTTTCTGCCACACTTCCAGCATGTCCTGAACAAAGAGGGCAGGGGACTTGCTGTAGAGTTTGGGCCAACAGCTTTGACTGGTGTGTTGGGGTGGAAACTTGCAACATCCCTGCATGGAGACTGTCTGTCAAGCAAGCATTTTTTTCCTCCCTGGGGTTGCTCTTTCCTGTGCAAAGGGCTACACAGACCTCTACTGTGAGGATAGCAAGAGCAGTGGTATCAGTCTGTCCAGCAACAGCTTCTTTCCGTAGTCTAGGAGAGCCTTTATCTTTCTGTATACTTGTTCCTTGAGAGGAAAACAGATGTTTCCCTGCAACTCTGAGTGACAGCACTGATTTTCTGGAAGACCTTTATGCATGATACTTCTTGGTTGTTTCTTCATTTTCAACTAGATAAGCAAAAATGTTTTGCTTCTTCTCATGGTAAAAATAAGTCAGAATTCTCCCTGATTATTTTTCATAGTAAAATATATTCCAGTTAATGTGAATACACTCAGACAGGGAGGGATAACATACTTGGACTTCTCACAAGATACCAATTTAATCTAATAGGAATTATTATTGCTTAATTGAGATAAGATTAGTGTAAATTCCACCCAATAGTGTTACAGTCAGCTGGTGGCAAAGGATTGCATGGTGCTCAATTAAGTGTTTAATCAAAACAGATTTCCTATATTATGTCAATTAATAAAAATTAAGTACAGCCTATTAATAATAAATGAAAAACCAGAAAAGTATAGCATTTATGGCAAAAAGTATTCCAAAATACTGAATGAAGACTGTATCATTTGCAAGGCAGAAGTTACCATCACAAATTATAGGAACACAGGTAAAATAAAAACAAGAATCTGCAAATATACACTGCAGTGATGAGAGTGTGAAGATGGCAATGCGCGAGAGTTTTGTTTATCAGATATGAGTGTCCTTCACACAACATGGGCTCTGCGAAGGAGCAAGGTTGACATAGAACCGAAGAATGATTTGGGTTACAAGGGACCCTTAAAGGCCATCTACTTCAACCCCTGTCTAGTGTAGAGGGACACCTTCCACTATATCAGACTGCTCAGAGCCCAATCCAACATGACCTTGAATCTTTCCAGGGATGCGGAAACTACTGCCTTTCTGGGAAACCCATTCCAGTGTTTCTCCACCTCCAACATAAAAAATTTCTTCTTTATATCTAGCCTGAATATACCCTTTTAGTTTCTGCCTCTTGTGCTATCAGACATACCCTGTTAGAAAGGTTCCTCTCCATCTTTCTTATAAGCCCCCTTTAAGTACTGAAAGGTCACAGTAAGGTCTCCCTGAAGTCTTCTGTTCTTCAGGCTGAAGAACTCCCACTGTCTCACCCTTTCCCAGAGGAGAGGAACAGACAGAAACTTCACAGCCTCACTGTGCATTCATAAGAGGTCAGAAGGAAGAGGAGGGTATAAGGTAACTCTTCTTGTAGATTTCACTGCTTTTAAAAATTGTCTCACATGAGCTACCCAGATGCAGGTGTACCCATATTTAGGGGAATGAAGACAAACCTATGTCCATTAATGCCTCTTTTCCTTGGGCACAGACCCTGACCGGAGTGCCATAGAACACATAAGAAGCAGTTTGGTACTTCAGAAAAAACAGTTCAGTTCCCTCCTGCCTTCAAAAGTGGAGATGCAGAGGGGAGGACAGAGATGAATGAATATATCGATGTATTCAGGAGAATGTGACTTGCTGCTTCTGCTACTTCAGTCATGACCAGCCTGACCTTACAGGATTTCAGTATAAGAAAATCACTGTCAACACAAACACAGCTCTTAGATTGCTCCGCTATTCAGCTTTTCTACAGAGCAATTTTATTTTTGCTGTGCCTAAAGACAATTTAGTCTAAGCAGTTGGCAAAACTGGAGAAGTTAAAAAACGGGATTTATTCCTCTTACACATCAGTGCAGGCTGGCCTGAGGCTGTCTTCAAAGGTATTATGCACTTTTCCTTTGTGTGGTAATCTTGTTAGCTTTCAGAAAATGAGAATCACACTGTACACTGCACCTTTCTGCAGCATAACACAGTTATATGACAGGACATAATCAGTAATTTCTGTGACGAGGACCTCTGATGCGAAACAATTGGCCCAAGTATCAAGTAGTTTTAACATTATGTTGTAACAAGTGTCTGCAAGGTATTCAAAACCAACATTTCAGCTAAAGCTGAAATCTTCATTTTTGTCTCAGACCACTATCAATGCTGCTGCAGGTGTAAATTCATCCTGCTCTGTAGACATTTATACTAGTTTCTTCATTGCAGTGAGTTTGCTCCATCAAAAGCTTTAATAACATACTTCTAGACTTTTCCCTCCTTTCTTTGTCTCTTTTTCCTTGAAGAGATCTCTTGTTATCAAATTGATGTAAAAACACTTGCCATCAAATTTTTCAAGTACCTACATATTACTTAAAATTCATCCTGACACAGAATCAGCTTATACTTCTGGATTTGGGACGGGTGGTGGGAGGGAAGAAAAGGAAAACAGAACTAAACAACCAAACAAAAAAATCCAAATGGGCCACCAATTAGTGAAATATAATGAGAAAAATTCAGGTTTCTGAAGATTCACCAAAAATGACTACGCCTAATATTCTGAATGCATTGATTTTCTGGATTTTGTTTTAGTTTTAGATTTAAACAGTGAACTCCACTGCAGCTAATACATAATAAATCAATGTCATCTACAATGACATATGTAGGCTGGCAAACAGGAATACAGCCTAGCCAGCTCTTTTACTCCTACCCTTTCTAGTAAAGCACTCTATGTAATTCTTTTGCAGCAGTGAGATGCATTTTTTATTTTCAGAGATTGTTAGCTCTTCAATTTGTGATTATTCTAACAAGATTGATTGATTGTAAGAAAATGTAAGCATTACTTTCTGAAGGAATCTTGTAAAACCCTTCCAGTGATGCAAAAAGCAGCTCTTGTTAATGGTTTTATTAGTCATCTCTGTCAAATCAAATACTTTCTGCTATGGAACAACAGTGCCCTTTAAAGATGTAGAAATAATTTAATGCTTTCAGTTTTCATTATTGCAGGGAATTTTCCAATAGAATTAATTCAAAACTGATCTAAATGCATTTTACTAACTTGTTAGATTATGACCTCATTGATTTGCCTAACAATGTTAAAGCTTGTTCTTCAGCCTTTTTCCAGGAAAAAAATCCCCAAACAAAAACAATCTCAACAACCTTTTATCCTTGACAAAATCATACCTGGAACTATGGAGAGATTATGATCCTATAGCAAGGGTTACATGTCAGAGTAAAATTCTATTAAAAACCCCTTCAGTGTAGACTGCTGAGGAGTGCTCATCATCATAGTTTCTGAGAAACGTGTTGTTAAATGATAAACATCTCCAATGTATTTGTTCTCATACTCTTCTTGTGCTGAAGAATTGTATGCAGAGAAACACTTGTTTTAGGGCTCTTAAATCCTGTAAACCATACCTTGCTAATTGGTTGTTACAGACAGTGAAGCTAGAAAGGTGTTTTAAGTAGGAGGTGTGCAACATTGGCCCTCCTCACCATCATAAAATGGTTTGGATTGGAAGGGACCCTAAGAATCATCTAGTTCCAAGTCCCCTGCCACAGACAGGAACACCTTCCACTAGACCAGGTTTCACAAAGCCCCATCTAATCTGGCCTTGACCATGTACACAGACAAGGTGTCAAACATTTCTGCTGAACCCCAGGAATGAAACAGGGACATTTTGGTCTTCAGTCTAACACTCTCCCAGCTGATCTTGTTCAAGTCTTAAAATGCTTCTCATAATCCTGAGGTGGATGCTGAGTACAGTCCCCAGACATACAAGGAAAACTGCTTTGTATTAGAAAATTGCAACTGCAATTAATCTTTTGAATAGAGCATTTCTTAATCCTTTAGTTACTTTTGTGCACTGCTTTGAGTTTCCAGCAAGCCTCCTGTTAAGGAAGGAGAACTGGATTTAGTCTGATGCGTAAGAGAGACAGGGAAGACAGGAAGATAGGAAGACTTTTCTGATATAATGGCCATAGCTGTTAAGGATGTGTACTGCAGTCCTTCCCAAATGCTAAGAGTTTCATGGCGAGATGTACTATATAGCTTGAAAGGTGACAAACCATGAATAACTGAGACTAGCTATGATAGGACAGAGACCTTTGGCTAACCAAAAATGACAGGAAGCATCATTCACAGATACTCACAGATCACTCACAGTTGCCATGTCAGTGGCAACTCTAGCTTTGCTTGCCTGTTAGAAAAGTTGACTGGTTGAGAATGTGCACCTTCCATGTAACAATGCTGCACCAGAAGTAAAAACTTCAGTTTTTTCTTAGCCCTACCAATAGAACTCTTGTGTTGCTCAGATGTGAGTTCTGAAAAACTGTTTTGTATCTTTGAGCTGCCTATTGCCTGTCTGCAGCGTAATAAATTAATGTAGCGCAGGGTAGGAAGAAATTGTCTGGTACTTGTGAGTCTAGATGCTAGTTACAGGCACTGGCAAACCAGGCAATTGAGTATGCTGGCTACTATGGGAGTAGTAGCTTTGTTTAGGATCTTTCCGGGCTCTCATGACTACTTTGGCTTTGAGAGAAATAATGGAAATCAGCTTAAGTACTGGTGCTGCACACATAAATCTATCATGCAACTTGACAGTCTGACTTTTGCTGCTTCTTCCTCTAGGGGAAGAGGCAACATGTACAACAGTGACTACTACCCTGGCCTGGAAAGGGTAATGTGGACGGTAAATATGACTGGAAAGAGAACTGACCTTGATGGGATATGAAGAAAAGGGTTCAAAAGTCTAAGACTAGGTTTCTTCTCACTTTAGGGAAGGTTTGAATGATTTTGGTTGTTATTTTTCTGGATCTCTGTCATCTCTCCCAAAGACAATAGTATTATATCATAAGCAGCAGTATTAGAGGACCCAGAAGGATAAGAGTCTTCAATTGACTCTACCTATTTGGTGGATGTTACTTAGCAGTCTCATTAATATGATCTTCATCCTCTACTGTGCTGCATGCAATACATTTACTTCAGAATTTGCAAATTGATTAAGTGCTCTTGTAGCTCATTTGGCATGGTCAGTGTCAGCTCATGTACAATGCATCCCAAGCAAGTTTTTTTATTGAATGGTTCTGACAAGAGCTTTGCTCCTGGTGGGCTGTTAAAATTTAAGGAGAAGTGCATAGTGGAATAAGCAAACCTAAGTGTCACCCATTGCAGCTGATGACCAAACTTCAAAATAAACTCACCTTTCTGTCTACATTTTTCATCTCTGCATCCACTATCACTCTCTCAATTTTCATCCTTATTTTTCTTGTAAAAAGAAACACAAGGCTTTTGCAACACAGTTTCTTGATATCACCTCCATTTGTACCCAACCAGCTGGATTTACAGAATACATTTGAACAAACTAAGACTGTATACTTAAGCAGCCTCCAATGAATTTCTAGTTTACAAATTGGGATGATAAATTAAGAGCTTATCTCTTGTCCTCCAATATCCAGGATAAGGTTAGTTAAATGTTTAAATTGTGCTGTGATTACCTCAAAGCATTTTTTTTGTTTACTTTTGAAGCGTTTATGGAATGAAATAGACTCAGTCGTTTTATGGTTTGGTTTAGTTCTAGCTTTTTTCCCAGACAAAAGAGAGAGACTTGGTTTTGTGGTTTATTTCTTATTTGTTTTTGTTCTTTTCTCTTGGTACCTTCAAGAGAAGGAAATGGCAGCTGTACCTGCTCCCAGGCTCCACTTCTGATTTGCAAGCACAACTAGGTTTCTTGCTTATGTCATAGCCCTCAGCAGACCAACAAAGGCTCATCACCAAGGATCCTCTCCTAGGTTAGTTCTCTTTCTTTTGCCAGGAGAATACAAGTGGTAAGTAAGTCTGTTGTTAGGACTTGCCTTCCACAACACAGGTAATCCAAATTTTCTACAGAGACGTGATTTAGAGCAGTGCTCACAATATATGGTATGAAAGGCCCCTGATTGCCTTGGTAACTTACCCATAAATTTTCTCCAGTTTTTCCACATCCCTCTTCAAATGGAGACTGGGGCATCTAAAACCAGACACAATCTGCAGTCTCACTAGTGCCAATTACAGAGGCATGATACCTTTGCTAGCTGCTCTACACAGTGCAGTCCTTTTGAAACGAGTATGATGTTGGTTCACATTTGACAGACATCCACCATACTCCCCAGTAATTTTCAAGCTCCTATCTGGGAACCCTCTCCTAGCCTCCATTAGTGTGTAAGGTTCTTACACCTGAAAGGCAGATCTCTGCTCTTTTCCTCTTTTCCTTTTGGAATTTGTGAGGTTGGTTGAATCTTAAAGCTTATCAGTCTCACTCTGAACAGAAGCTCTACCAATCCTTGTGTCAGTCACTCTCCCTATCTTAGTCTGATCCACAAATTCACCACGGATGCATGTTGTGTCCTCATCCAGAAGTGTGGATGAAGATGCTGAAAAGTACAGGTCCCAGTAAGATAGTCTGTTATCGGACATCTGGATCTTATATCCTTAATAAATACCCTTTAATCCCAGGGGTCTATCCAAATTCTACTCCAACAGACCATACTTCCTTAGCTTCCAAAAGAGAAAACTGTGGGATGTAGTGTTGAAAAACATTATTAATATTTCACAGAATATTGTGTAGCAGCCTCTCCAGCCACAGACTATTCAAGTCTACATTTGGTTCAGCACAAATTCTTGGACTATGGAGAGACCAGTATATAGTGTTATAAACCAACAGCTGGACAAAAAATTAGGTATCACTCAATTCTTCCCAAGAATCTGGGAATCATCTTCTGAAACCAATCACTAAACAACAGTTTACTAAAAAAGTTTCCACTATGGTGAGAGCATCCATGCAGGCACTGCAGTTTCATAGAATTGCAGAATAGTTGAGCCTGGAGGGCACCTCTGGAGTTCAGAAATTCAGCCTTCCTGCTCAAAGAAAGGAGGGTTGTCAAGCATTAGAACAGACTGCTCACAGAAGTGGTAGAGTCACCATTCCTGGAAGTGTTCAAGAAATGACTGGACATGGCACTTAAGTCTATGGTTTTATTTGGTCAAAGGTTGAACTTGATGATCTTGGAGGTCTTTTCCAACTTTAATGATTTTATGATTCTGTGAAATTGCTCATGGCTTTGTCTGGCTGGGTTTTGAGTACTTGAAAGGATGGAGACTGCACTTCGTCAGTATTCAAACACCTCTAGAGTTTTAAAAAATTGGGAGGTTTGGGGTATTTTTATGTTTAAATGTAATTTCCTGTATTTTAACTTGTGCCAATTGCCTACTGTGTTTTCACTGGGCACTGGTGAGAAGAGCCTACCTCCACTTACTTTAGACCCCACTTCAGCAGACATTTATACACATTGATATGACCCTCCTGAGCCTTCTCTTCTCTGAGATGAACAGTCCAGTCTCTCTGTCAGCATCTCCTCTTAGGACAGATGCTCCAAAACTTGGTTCTCCAACGAAGCTTTACTCCAGTAATTCCAAGTCTCTCCTGTACTGGTGATCCCAGAACTGGACCCAGCACTCCAGATTTGTCTCATCAGTACTGAACAGAGAGGAAGGATCCAATCCCTCAACATGTTGTAACACTCTTCTTAATGCAGCCAGGAAGCTGTTGGACTTACCACGAGATCATATTGCTGTGTCATGGTCAATTTTCTGTCCATCAAGGCCTTCAGCTCCTTTTCTGCCAGGAGAAGAAAAGGGAGTTAAAGCCTCTAATTTGTCAAGATAAAAAGACAGCAATGTTTTCAGAAAGTGCTTTCTTTCGAATCTTTTTTTTTTGAGCGATAACATGTCATATCAAACGCTTGATTACCTTCAATTACATAGGCCACACTGACAGTGTGTATTTCCTCTGTTTACTCCTAAACTCTTTCCAAGTCATCTGAAAACCTCTTTTCAACAGCAGACTTCTTCCCCTGCCACTCTTACAAGGAAAAGCACTGGTTTTCTTTTGCTGTGTCTGCAAAATACATCTGCCTGTTCCCATCTGCAGTGTCCTACAGTGGCAGTGCTACATAAAGGAGCATCAATATTGCTTCCTTCCCTCACTCACTTTTAGGAAAAAAACCTCCTTTCCCCTAGGAAACTGTGTCCACTTCCCTCTGGCCTCAGCAAGGCACTAAGCTGTGAAGTAGCTGCAGTCCAACAGAAGCACTATGAAGCCTTTACACTGATGCAGGCCTGCTTTGCTGAGCCTCCAAAGTACAGTTCCTTTCAAGATAATACATGCTGTTGGGGAACTCATTTCAAGGAGCTTGACATCTCCTCAGAGGATACGGACCTTGTGCCTACATATGTTCATAGCTGCAGCCTCAGGGCAAATAAAGTACCAAGAGATCCCAGCATCTATGGAAAATATGTCATTTCAGATCATGCCCTGAAACCTGTAGAAGAGACCACAATGTCCATCTATAGAACTCCAAGCCTCTTCATGGACAGCCTCAGTGTGCAGGCAAAATGAAATCTGCATCTGCTTGGAGACAGAGTGCTATGCACATTTGGCTAAAATTGATTTACTCTCCACAGCCCAAAGATAAATTTTTAGTTTTCATGGGGATGCTTGCATTGGATTATTTTTCTTGCAAGCTCAAATCTTGTCCCAGGATGACTTCATGGAAAATAGCTCTGGCCAGAAAACTATGTACTGGCACAGAAGTTTCTCCAAGTCTAGAAAAAAAACAGGACTCTAAGGCCATCTTAAGTACTGGCAGTAAGCTTGTGTTTGTTTAACACAGCCTGGTTTTTAGTGGGTGGGAGGAGCTGCTCGAAGCTTCTACTATGGCCAGCACAGAGCCAATCACTGAAGGCTCTGACAATGGATGGGCAGGTTACCAGCCCAGTTAGAGAGCTGGTAATGCCTTTGTGGTGACATATTGAAAAAAGGAAAAACCGTGGGAAGCTTTCTTTCTTCCTGCGCTCCGAGGGGTGGCGAGGGGGCTGCTGAGCCCTTCCCAGTGCAGTGTCTGGGGCCCTGCCGCTGTGGGGGGCCATCCCGGCACCACGAGCAGCCACGTGGCCAAGACCATGCAGCCAGGACCAGTGCCGGGAGTGCCCATGCGGCTGGGGCAACGCAGTCACTGCCATCTCAGCAGGGCTCACAACGAACTTTATTTGCTTAGCCACTTTTAACCAGCCATGCTGCTGACAGAAGGGCAGGGGCAGCAGCAACGTTTCCTTTTTGGTGCCCCACATGAGGAGAGGTGCTGAGTGGAGCTGGCAGCTGGTGCAGTCCATGTGGTGCCAGCAGGGACCACATGGCCAGCAGCGAGGGGCATGACAAGCAATTCCCCGAAGCAGAGCTCCAATGGGATCAAACTGTCAGCGCTGTAGGACTCTATAGAAACTTTTCAATTGATAGAACTTCAGACCAAACAAAACCAAAGGACACCGATTTTCTCCCAAGTCAGAGACAAGGGAAAATGAGGACACATGAGAAGAACCAACATGGCAACACCGAGTGAAAAGGAGAGAGAGGAAGTGCTCTGGGCATTGGAGCTGAGATTCTTCTGCAAGCCATGGTGAGGACTACAATACAACAAATTGTTTCCCTGTAATTCATAAAGTGCATGGGGGGATGCAGAGATCCACAAGCAGCCTGAGAAGAAGAGCACTCACGCTGGAGCGAGTGGATGCTGAAAAGCTGTAATCTAGTGGGGAACTCAAACAACGACAGATGACCCTTGCTTCCAGATATAGAGAAAGAGAACCCTTGCTTCCAAACTAGGACAGCCTATCCTTAAAAGACTAAACCCCATGAATGAAAATGACCCACATTGCACAGTTTTGGGAAGACACACCATTGGTGGGAGGGACTCATGTTGCAACAGGTTGGGCAGGACTGCTGTTCGTGAAAGTTAAAACCACACTGGAAAAGTTTGCAGAGAACTATCTCCTGTGGGAAGGATCCCCTGGCACAGCAGAAGAAAGGAACTCTTAAGAAAGATTTTTAAGAACTTAAAGACTGAACAAAACCCCATGTTTTGTCTCTTTGTGCCGTTGGTGGGAAAGAGGGAGGGACTGGAAAAGAAAGGTGTTCTAAAGGTTTCTTTTAGTTCTCATTACCCTTTTTTACTTTTAATTCTGTTAATAATAAATTTTCTTTATACTGTTTAAGTTTTGAGCCTGCTTTGCCCTTAAAATATTTTTCCCCTAATCCTTATCTCAACACAGGAAGTTTTCATTTTAATTTCCTCTTCTCTGCTTAGCTGTAGCAGAGGAAAATTAGTGAATAGTTTTTTTATGGGTGCCTGGCACTCAGCCAGCATTAAAACCATGACTATATAAAACTATAGGCTATAATCAGCAGAAAAAAAGAAGAAAGGGAGAAGGGCAGGCTAGTAAGTTCAGTAAAAAAATTTAAGTAATCTTGCTGAAGATTGACTACCTGTAACTGCATAGTCCCATGTCTAATCTTTAACTCCTTAGTGTACAGTTAAGAAACACATGTTGAAATCTAGGTGTAGTATTTAAATTTTTTTCTACTGGTTTCTTATTCTGATTAAAAATTCATCCAGAATTTGCAGCTGCCTTCTTCACCAGTGCCAACCCAGGACCCATGTGCTGGACCTCAGCCTAGTGCCTGGAGACCTTGGGTCAGGCTGAAGGATTCAGATGCTGCTTTCCCATTTTTAGGTTCAGGAGTGAAGCTGAGCACATATCCCAAACACACACATAGAGCAGGGGACACACAGAGGATGCGGACACAGCTGTAGACAAGGTGCTGCCCCATATTCAGGACTCACATGAGACACAGGCACAGAGAGACACATCCCCTCCTCCTCTTGGGCTGGCAGAGACAGAAGGTCACAAGTGCAGCATACACACCACTCTCCCCAGGTTCACAAGCACATGGACATTCACAGGTTCCTCAAGCACCAGCACAGCCTCTCTGCCAACCTGACACCCCTGACGGGATTACAACCCATTTAACTCACCCCATGCATCCCTGACTCACCAGTTGGTCCATCTGGGTGCTCACCGCACACACACTGCAATCACACACTCATCCCATGGACACCCATGAATTCCAGGTCTCCCCAAATACCAGCACAGACCCTTCACCTGCCTGATAGCCCTGCCTGAACCTGGGGCTGATCCAGCCTGGAATTTTCCAACAGGCCCACATGCACAGCCTGTGCACAACTAGCTGAGAGGATACAGATGCTTGCTCCCATCAGCTGATGCTCGTGCCCTCTGCTCACCCTCCAGTAGCTGTCACGGAGCTCTTGCAGCACTGGCACACACAGAGTAGAGGGAAAGATCACGCAGAGAGATTGTTAAGAAATTGTCTATTAAGACATGGCAAACTGGAGTGAACAGGAGCAGGGCTCAGCCAGACAAACTTAGCACCTGGCCCCATTTTATGTGTCAGCCCCTTTTCTATCCCTTTCCGCCTATCTCTTTTTTGTTCCTCCTTGCTCTCCTTTCTTCTGCACATGGCTTCATCAGTTGGCATAGTCCCACTGAACCCCTTCCAATGTTCTGGACACTCAGATTTGCATCACTATCCATTGCAAAGTCCTGGTTTGCCTCGCAGTTTTTTGATACCCCGTCAATTAGTGTGACAGACAAGGTTTGTTTCTGGTTGTGTTCTTTGTTAGTGCTAATTGATCACGTTTTAAAAATTTGTTTCTTTCCCTCCTTTTCCTTATCTTCCCAACTGAGAAAATAAACGTCCTCACACTCTACATATCCTTATTAATCAGTATATCTGACCAGGGTTTTTCTTATCAAGACCTCCCTTATCACATATTTGTCTCTGTGTGATCTTATTCATGCCTTCTCTGAACAGATACCATTAGAGGAGCAGACATTCTCCTTCCCCTTAACAGGCTTCTTTCCATCATTGATGGATGAAGAAGGCACCTGTAGAAGATGATTCTTCTGTTCCTCAAGTAGAAGTCTCAGGGACTGATTCCTTGTCTTTGGGGGTGTGTGTTTCTTTCCATTACCTTTTAAAGGATGAGGATGACTGGATCACATACAACATCTAAAGGGAATCCCTCTCCCAGGAAAGGAAGGTTAATTGGGAAAGGCTACTGAAAATGGCAAATAATAAGAAAAGTGAATAATTTGAGAATAATTACAGTCTTGTATGTATTAGAGGTTTCTTTATATTTTATCATTGGATATAAAGACAAGTGAAGAGCAAGGTATTTGTAAAATACTGAAATCCCTATCATATGGAACCTTAGTTGCTTCTCATGATGTACTGGGAAAAAGGTTCCCTTTTCAATTTTTTGTGAAATATATTGCAAAATGTTGTTGTATTTTTTATTGACTGAGTTATTATGTTTGAGGATTTTATTAGTATGCTGTTTGGCTCATTACAGCAAGACATATTTTTGTTTTCATAATTTTAGACCATGACTATTTCTTTGATTGCTTAGCTGGAAGGATTAAAATCATAAAATTGATTACTTGACTGATTTCTGTTTATGGAGATTCATATACTGTAGAAACTAAAGGTGTTTGGGGATTTTCATTCTTGTGTTTATTCTACTGGTCTGTGCTCTTAGGGATGACTAATAAACTACAAACATACAATGTCCTTTAAAGGTAGTATTTTGAAAACAATATTAAAGCAATTTAAAAAAAAACCCACAACACCAAAAAACTCCCATAGAATCAAGCTGTAATTAAATATTATAGCAAATAAAACTGTCAGTTCCTCATGAAAGCACTTTCAGTACACGTACTTGGAACGTGCAAAGTCGTCCTATTAATGGTGGGTGAGACATTATGGTTCAAATAAAATATACACCCAGAAACTGATATAGAACCACTCAGAGAAGTTCTATACCTGCTTTATATTCAGAAAGTTCATGCAAATTATAAAAGTACCTTTTGGACTTAAAGATGAAATGGAGATGCCCAACATGTAGTGAGGTTGAAATCTCCTAACAGTTACTCTCCAAACTTTTCATATATTTCCTTATTTATATCACCTTATTTCTAGTCAGAAAATTTTAGAGGTGTGCTCCAAGTCTCCAATCTGCAGCTAAGTTTTACTGTATTTGTATTGCCAGGCAAGAGACTTGATATTGGCACAGAACTTCACTACAGGTAAAGTGATGCATCTCTATTGACTTCATTGAGTTTAATATCTACAGCTGTAGCATGATTAAATAAATTTCCACCAAACTTTACTGGTTTTATTTTTAACTCTCTTCTGTTAGTTAGCTGTTAGGGACCAAGTCCAGGGAGCTGGCCAGATAAACGACACAGACACCGATATGATTAAGCATCGTTCTCCCTTTATTGTTCAACTATACAAGCTTAGATCTACTTTGCAAAGATTCACCCCCAGTCCCTCTAGACGGCCTCTAATCAGCAGGGGAGCCGACCAGTGCACAACTTTGCCAAGGACTCTCAGGGCTGCCTGCAGCCAGGTGCTTTCAAGGCCTCCCTGCAGCCAGGGGCCTGTTCAGGGGCTTTTCCTCAGCAACCCTGGGTTGTCCAATCTTTCCAGGGGTATCATATGCCCCTGTTTCATAAGGAATCCCTCTACAGTTAGCCTGCCTTTATTTTCCTTTTCCTTATCCAATCTTCGGTATAGGTACAATTGTGTCACAAACAATAACGTAATCAGATTTCTTGCTTGTTGGGATGCCATCAGATAGATTCTGTAGCCAGTGTAGCGGCAGACTAAATATAACTAAAATTTAGATTGTCTAAAATGGTAAACTGGGGATATTAGACCTCTAGCTATGCAATGAGAAACTCCTAAAAGATAAAATTTTACCCTGTCCTTTCCCTGCTTCATTTTATAGATATTGCATGGATGATGTAAAATTTCAGGCTGTGTGACTGTTCAGCTCAGGGTGTTTCAGTGCTTTATCTCACTTGCTTTTCACATTTTTTTGGTCTCTGCTTGAGAAAAGAAAAGTGGCCAAAGGACTACCACATGACTATCTGTAAACAATTACATCATTTTTACCATGAGCTTGGGTAATTTTTTTAAATAATATCGGCAAAGATTCTACATGATACAAGTATGAAAAACCTGGGCTTGAATGTGGGCCCCTCAATATTCCAGCAGAGTTGAAGCAGGAAAACTCACCTTCTTCAATGAATCTGATGAGAAAGAAACAGTGCTTAAGGTCATAGTCTTGATGCTTTACTGCTGCAAGCATCTGCACTAAGGAAGTTTGTTGATAAATCCTCATGTATTTTGTGTAATGGACAACTGTAGTGCACTAGAATTTAGAAGAAAAGTACATAAAAAGAAAGGAAAGAAAGGATTAAATCCACTCCTTTTTTATTAATATTTTTACTTTCAGTGAGGTATGCTACTGATTAGGCTAACAAAATAATCAACCATATTCTTAAGACTTTAAATGAAGTATTTAAGATACCTCTAGCAGCTATGAGGAGCATATTCTGATGTCAAATGGCTTAACACACAATCAGTTGGATGTATTATAGGTTTCTTCATGCCTCTCCAAAATATTTTAAAGATATTCTGTTCTATCAGAGCTATTATTTTGATCTGATGATCTCATTATTGCAGCCAACAGACAAAGTTTAGAAGTTTAATCCACACTGAAGTTTAAATTATGATAGGTTGATTACCTGGCAACAAATGGAGTCCATTTGTGCTCAAAATCAATTTGCATCAGTACAGAAAAATAAATTAATTTCTAGATAAAATGAAGACCTGCATCAGTTATTTATATTTAGATCAAGACTAGCAAACTTCGAAAATGGCAAGGTATTTTTTTATTAATTCCTGGACAAAAAATTAATAATTTCATTTATCAACAAATGTCTTTTTATGTATGTGTACATAAAGATAGATACATTAAAGTACACACAAATACAAATGGCACAAGATGTCATGATATATATGTGGGCATTTACATAAGTGTATTTTTATTTCTATGGATTATATACATAGGTATATTATTTGATATATTACCAAAACACATGGACTTTCAGCCACAGACAAAAGGAAAGTTTTTGCAAAGTACTAACATCAAGACGGAATATTTTAAACCAGGAGCTATAACCTTCTAAATTAACAATGAAGGTACCTGCCCTCTGCCTGACTATATGCAAATAGTGTCCAGAATTTTGAATTTCTGGCAAGGTACCAGTGTTTGAAGTTTGGAATCTCTGCTGAAAAAAGCAGTGAACATCTGGGGAAAAGAACTATTCATGTATGTCCTCCAGCATGCATGGATGCAACTGAGAATTAGTAGGTTGACAGTCTCATAAGATAGCGAAGTTACATCCAAATGAAAGCCAAAACATCAACCAGCCCGCCTTGCAAGATACCATGGAACAATTAGTATTCAGCTAGCCTTCTACCCAACACATCAACTTTTCAGACAGCAAAGGTTAAACACAAAAACTTATCTCAGTCTTCCAGGCTTGTGTATCTTCTATAAACTGATTTACCTAGTGATAGCTGTAATTAAATAACTGAAATTCCCACATCCCAGATGTGCTCTACATAACATGCTTAAATTATTGCTGAGCCTCTTCATTCTCAACTCCTTAGAATATCTCAATTTCCAGTGTTCTGGTCATCACAGTCTGCCCTTTTTGAACACTGTAAAATGAGGAATTATCCAGACTGGACATGTGATTATTTTTGCAGGTGAATCCCTAAAGTTTAATGCATCCATAGCTTCTACATTTGCAAAATCTAATTTAGGATATTGGAAAAGTTATGAACCTAAAACCATAACTGAAAAAAATTAAAAACAAACAAACAACTACTTCCAAATCATAGCATAACTTATCAGAAAACACATCAAAATAGCCTGATATACGTCTCAAAGTTGTATTTTTGTTTGATAAATGTAGCTTAAAGTTCAGGTCTGCTAAGATTCTGTGTGATTCTGCTTCTTTCTAGTCACTGGCCTAGGGATGCTGCTGTAAGGTTTTGTTCAATATTCTTGTTAAATGAGCAGCTGTCAAGGAAGAAGGAAATAAAAATTAGGCTTCAGCCTACTGGTTTTCTTTCCACCAGACTGCATTACTTTTGAAGAGAAGGCACATTATAGACGCTCAAGAAATTGTCCTCTTCATTTATTTGATGGGAGGGATCACAGTCAGGAAAAGCGGCGGTGTAAACGCTTCCTTAAATTCATTTAAAGTAATGGACGTATTTCCATCAATGTGTTCTGGCTTGGGTTGGCTTTGTAGCTGCCTGTAAACAATCCAGACCTTTCAAGAGCCAGGACAAGTGCAGGCATTTGAGAAGACCTTGTCAGTCCTTCTTCACCTTTAAAGTGAAAATCTGGTCCTGTTGCCTGTTGTCTTTTAAGGGAAATTAATAAGACAGAACAGATACTTTTCCAACAATGTGATGAATCCAAAACCAAAAAGCCATGACTTTTCTTCTTAGTAGGCTAAAAATAAAGATAGCCACAGGAGTTTCCAAAAATACTTCTCAAAACATCTTGCCAACTGGACAAGAGGAAAATACAGACAAAGCGGCAGCACTGGCTTCTCTTTAAAAATACAGGCTACTTATCTTTAATTTTGCCTGTACAGACTCCTTATATATAATGGGTGCTTTTAGGGAAAATGAAATGCTATATTTTATGCTTAAAAGCTTTGTGTAGTCTCTAAATGGTTATTTAATTTGCCTCTTAAGCACCATTAAAAGCACACTTCAAAATATCCTCCTTTTGATTTGATAGAGTGAAATCATCAAATAGCACTGCATAATTGACATCTGCAGTTATTTGCCTCCATTACTTATTTATTTAAATGGTATTAGTGAATTTTAGCACATGTAGCTTTCAAATCTATTTTAATTAACTAAATTAAGGTCATTTTCCCTGGATCAAGTCTGTTTTGCCCCTGAATGTAGTCAGTGTGAATGGTGTCCATGTCTTTAGATTGACCCATGAGCTTTTCATCTTATTTTCTCCCCCTGCCTTGTTGAGGAGGTGGAGAGAGACAACAGCTGGGCTCTGGCAGCCAGCTAGGGTCACTACACCACAGAATACAAAAGCATTAAACATTTCAAGTTTGATAACTACAAAATATACAAAATTCCACAGATGTCAAAGGAAAAGAAGCAAGTATCTTTCAAGCTAAACTGAGGAAACTATCACAGTCTCAATCTTCACGGTATTTTATTATTTCCTTGTAGAGTGAAAGCAATAGGGAAAATGAGAACTGGTAGTCAAATTTTTTGGGAAAAAAAACACTAAAACCCTGTTCAGCCAATAAAAAAATCAGAAAATCACTGTGAATTGCTTAAAATTATGTTTTTTCCATGCTTCAGAAGAGAAAAGCTGAATTGTAGAAGTGTTAATTAGAATTTATATATAGATATATATATTCATATATATGTGATTTAGGGAACTATCAAATGAAAACTAGCATATTCCTCAAGAAAGTTTTATACTTAATTTGTTCTCTGTTCACTGGGATCTATCTTCTCTGCAGTATTTTTTCCATACATCCCTTTTACTTGTATCCCTTCACTCAGAACTAACATTTGTAGGAATCAAAACCCAGAGATGCTGTCTTCAGAAAACAATTTATTCCTTAGTAGAGAAGAAGGCATGAGTGTTTATAACAAAGCTAACTGCACACACAAGCAAAAAGGCAATATTAGGTGCGTAGGTGGATCTGAAAGTAGATGAGCTGTTAGATTATTTGCTGCTATATAGGCTATGTACATTCAAGACTTGAATGCCCTCAGAATGTTTTAGCAAATAATCCCCAGCTAAGTGAAAATAAATCCCCTGCTTAAAATTAAGCCATTGTATGTTAATGAAATCCAACAGGGAAAAAAAAACCTACTCTCTGCTCAACCGGGTGTCTTCTCAGAAGAATACTTCAAGAAATACTATTCAGTCTTTTCCCATCAGGTACTGATCTATAACTATGAATAATATTAATAAAAATTATGTTATCAATTAAATAAAATTTCAGATTTAAAACAAGTGTATGTGGTGATGGATGTATTTTTAATTCCAGTCTTCTTACTTAGATTTGAGCCTGCTGCTCACTGAACAGAAGTTTGGCATTTTTTGGGGAAGGTGTAAAAATTAAACTCTCAAAAATCTCTAATGTGGCTGTATAAACACATAAAATTAATAAGATTTTCATCCATACTAGAAACATTTATATTGATTATTGATATCTTTATGTGCCTAGTGTTTGTCTCATTTTAATCAATTCAAAATATTTAGAATATTTATTTCAACCTAACCAAGTTCACTTGCATCAGTAGCTTGAGCCTTATTACATAGATATATATGATACACTATTACCACAGGCCTGGGCCCTAGGGTATATCACCGTGTTCCGCAGCCATAGGGAGGAGGAGGAGAGAAGATCCAGCAGGCAGGAATTGTGCAGCAAGATTGATTTATTTAATTATTTTACAAACACTTTTATAGACTTTTTTCTTCAGTGTCTAATTGGACAAAGGACCAGCCACCCCTTGGGGGTGATTGGCCAAAATCCTAAAACATCCATTGTCAAAATATTTTCTACTATACCATAAACAAGACTTTCCAAGGTTGCAGGTGGCTTGGTTGTTTACATTCCCTGCTACCTCTTCTGTGAGAGAGAAAAATCTCTCACGGACTTAGAAAATAACAAGAAAATCCTCACTAACAGCATTTTTGTACCTACAATACACACTTTTAATAAGAGTAATAAACAGTATCATGAGAATATCTTAAATGTGATGACCGAAATAAAAAAAAAAATACAGCATCAAAAGTTTCATGTCTGAACTCGTCTCTTTTTCCTAAGACAATCATCAGCGTTACTTCAAGAATATAAGTAAGTACTAGAAATAACATCTCATACAAGATCTGTGTCCACCTTTAAAATTAACTCACTAAGGAAGACAAATCTTTTTACATACCCACCAAATGAGAAAAAAAACCCACCAGGCTACACAGCATCGATATTTTCTTTTACCAGCCATACTCCAGGGCCTACCCAAAGCATGATTGAAAGCTACAAGCTGGTTTCTTGGACTTTGCAAAGTTTGATTGAAGTGTGAAAGCAAGTGAGAATAGAAAATTCACTCACCCACCTCCCTTCCTACTTCAGAAGACAGCAACAAAATAGGCCAGAAATAAATCAAACATCCCAGCAGACAATGAGCTTCAAGAATTACTGATACACCTTAATTCATCCCTGAAAAACACACTGAGAAAGGACAGTTGGATTGTAACAACCTCACGTGCATGTTTCTGATCAAAAATATTCCTTCCCAAAAGCAGAGGTGAGAAAATAGGCACCTGCTCTCAGCATCTAGTAAATGTTTGGTTGTTTACCAAAATGTTTGTCTTAAATATACAAATCCTGTTTAGTCACTTTCAGCAGTAATGATCCACAAATAGTGGGAAAACTCCAAGATAGAAGGTTGGGATGCTGATGATTCAACACCTCTCTTAAACATTTAATATTGGGTAAATTTATACTGCCTGCATTTCTCCTGGGATTAAAGGTCTTATTTTTGCACTTCAGTAAAGCTCAGAATGTCCATGAGCCTTACTGGAAGCAGCACATCACCACAGGATGGCCTCGTGCCATAGGTGTCCATTATACCTGCACTTTACGTAATAATATCTTGACAGGTAGTTATATAAATTCAGCTGTCTAAAATTGTACACTGAATCCAGCCCTCTGGATTCGTGTTAGCTGCCTAAACATGTATGCCCAGTGCCATTGGGTCAACTCTGATGTACCAAGCCATCTGAAATATTTTCATAGCAATGGCACAGAAGATGCAGGAAGTACTGGTAACCCGCACTCTCCTGGAATGGCAGTGGCAGATGGGTGGGAATGCCTTACATCTAAGGGAGCACTGCACATTCACATTTAAGGAACTGAGGCTCTACTGTTTCTCTATATCAGATGCAGTGTCCCAGGTCTCAGTTACTCCCTGACTTAACCTGATTAATCACTTTCTAAAGGATAGTGTAGCACCTCTCTTTTTTTCAAGGCTTTCTACTTTAGTTCTTCTTTTCAGAGCAGTATAAAAGTAATTTTGGGGAAGCAAGTACAAGAAATATATGCCTTCTGTGGTCCTGAGCTGCATTTACTCAGATGGAACTGTTCTTTCCCCTTCCTTTCCCAGTCCCAACCCCATTGTTGACAACAGTTCCAGCAGCCTGTGTAATGAAAAGTAGGTTCTCCGTCTTTCTGCTACCCATGTGGGAAGATCAGCTTGTAGACTGTGCAAGGTTAAATGTTTTTATCAGGCTTACATAGTCAGTCTATTAATGTTCTCCCTTTTGTGCTAAGTTGAAGCACACTCAGCTGAAACCCTCCTGGTAGCTTGGGTAAAATCTCCACAAAATCTCCACTGCAAGTGCATGATCCACAGTAGGGGTGAGCATGAGGAAAACCATAAGGCCCACTAGCACCCTGTCTGCTCCAAATGTTCTGCCTTCCCTGCAAACAGAACCTGCCAAAGGCAAATGTCCAAAGACCTGTGAGAGTTAATCATAGTGTCCATAATCCTCCCATAGCGACGTGTCTTGAATGCATTAAATAATTACAAAGACACAAGGGTATTAAATTGGCAACTCCCACTTGAGCATGTGGAGGATTTTTTTATGAAAACATCATCTTAATGTTTTACATTGACAAAAGGGTTAATAGAACACAAAATGGAGAACAAAACAGTGTTACGTCTGTATATTAATCTGGTTTGCTCCTGTTTCTTGAATAAGATGTGCATTCCTGATGCTGCCCCATCTCAAGCAAGGTAGATTAGATTTTAAAAGAGTCAAAAAGTGCAACAAGTAAAATCAAAGGACTTGAACCACTTGTGTACAAAGAAATGTTAGTGAGGTTTAAATACCTTGAAGATAAACACTTTCATCAATGGTGCAGCAAAAGTGATGAAGAAGCTATTATTTACTGATTTTCATAGTATGAAGATCAGGAGGCACGCTGCTGAAATTTCAGACAGAAGCTTTAAATCCAAAAATGTCATGCTTCTTACATGAATGATGTAATATAAAGTTAAATTGTAGAAGTTTTGCTACAAAATCTGTGGATTCTGATAGTTAATGTGACATTTCAATGTGACTAGAATATTTCTGAAGGAAGGTGATGGGCATTATCTCTAGTTAAGGAATTCTCTGAACAAAAGACTGCCAGAATCTATAAAATTGCCTTCTTCTTGTGCTCCCTCCTAAATATCAAGCAGTCATTGTCAGATGCAGGATTTAAGGCTAGAGGAACCCAACACAACCATTGCTATATACTTGTATAGATATCGTAAAAATTGGTGAAAGGAAAATGTGGCAAAACACTGATTAACAAAGAAATTACTCTTTTTATGTATTTTCATCACTTTTTTATTTTTCTCAAAAGAAGGAAAATCAAAAGCTATCTTCAATAAGCTCTCAGGTGTGTCTCTTAGATACAAAAAATTAAAATTTCTAAGCCTTAGTGAGAAAATAATAAAGATTTGTGCTATTGAAAGAGAAGGTCTTTTATAGCAGCGCTTGAGGATACCTCACTAAAAATTAAATCACAAATTTTAGGCAAGATTATCTGCTAGCACACTTACCTCCATAAAAGAAAACACTGGTTTACTTTACTTATTATCTGCAGAAGGTTTGGAAGGAATGGTGAGAGTAATTTCATCCCTGTAGTTTTAGCCCTCTCATGAACCAAGTGGCTTGGTTGGTTGGTTGGTCTTTTTCTTGCTGTTTTTGTCTGTGCTTTGAATTTATCACCAAGTTCAGGCTATTATTCCATTAGGTGGATAAACCTCCACCAAAGCAAATGATATGAAGTAGTTTACATTTTGTATATAGGACAACTTATTGAGATTTTTTTATACATAAATATAAAAACCATCCGACTCCAGGTAATCACACAGGTCCAAGATTCTGTACAGAATTCTGTATGTATTGAGATATTTTCCCTAAACATTAACCATCAACACAGCTAGTGATTACAAATTCAGTACTTTTACAGAATATAAAGCATTCTTTAAAAGCATGCATTTAAAAAAAATGCCAGATAAGTTTTAAGATAAATTAGTATGTGATTTGTTTAAAAATACTTGATTTCCAGGGAACTGCTTTTTGTATGTCTTTCAAAAAGCTTTGAAAACCTTGCTACATTTTGACACAATTAAAAAAAAATTAAGTGCTTTTCTTGAAAATTGAAAAAAAAAGATTCTTACATTTTTCCTGAAATGCGACAAAAATTTATGTTGGCGATATATCATAGAAAAGCATCCTTTCTATTTATAGCAAACCTCCTGTTTGCTTCTTTACATGTCTTAATGTAAGACTGAATTTAAAAACTATTTAAGATTAGAAGGAAATATTTTTCTTTTGATTTCACATGCTATAAGCTCACAAATGAAACTCTGGCAGTTTGGCTCAAATTTTAGGCTTTTCTCCAATGTATTTGTGAAACTGCAAATTCTTAAGGAAGATACATTTGCAGTCTGCATGTTCTTGTGGTAATTACAATGGATATGTCACTGGATATGCACAGACATCATGGTCTAGGACTCATACTCTTGGTTTCAAAGTCAATGTACTTCCTCTGACATAGATACATGACATGGAATATGCCTAGATTGTGGAACATAGGTACAACAGTTTACAAAGAAAAGACAGAAGTGCATACATGTCATCACTCTTTATTTGTGTACTGAACAACACAGACTCCTTCTGGCAACGTGCATAGTGACTATCCTGTGAAGACCTTTGGATTCCTCTTACTGACTTCATCAAGAAGTCTGTGAACCTAAGTATATCACAGAATCGTTCAGGTTGGAAAAGGCTCTTGTGACCATCAAGACCAACCTATGACCCAACATTACCTCATCAAATACACCATGGCACTAAGTGCCCCATCCAGTCTTTTCTTAAACACCTCCAGAGCTGAGTCCACCTTATATATACTTATACATATATTGCACGCATATCTTAGACACACTCCATATATTACATGTCATTACAAAACTAAAGTAGTAAAGTGGCTGTTGTTCAGCACTGCCTAAAATTTGGCAACCCTTTCAGCCAAAGAGTACATCTCTATGGTCTGAAAAAAAAAAAGTAATTACTGCAGAATGACAAGGAGATTTCCAACAGCCAGGTTGCCTATAGGAATAAAATATGCATCAGCATCCAAGCTCTTTGAGTGATTTATTTAATCAACTAATTGAAGAGGCACAAGGCAGACAAAGACAGATATTTGATCCTATAGTTTACGGTTCATAATTCTTTGCTCTTCCCCTCGTGTCCTTTGCACAATACCTCATGCTTAGTGCCATGGTTCTTGAAGATATTTCTCAGGGCATTACAAAATTTGAATATCAAGTCTAGACTTCTGACATGAGTTAAAATTTACTTCTGTAGTTGTTATGAATGAAAGCAAATAACTGCAGTTAAATGCACCAATGCAGGCAATATGCTACTTAATTTGGTTTTGAAAAATCATCTATTTATTGAGATGAATGTATCTCTCTGTAATTGAAAGGACAACATTGAGAATACCAAATAGGATTTTAAGGTTTGTGTGTCATTTGTATTTGTGGGTTTATGTATTTCTGTATTAAAAGGAAACTTGTATTTCTAAGGTATTCTAAGGCATTTCTAATTAGAAAAAAGAGAATTATCAAGGAAAAAAAAGCCAAACAAAAAACTAAACTGTAGCTTCATACAGAAATAAAAACATGGGGAAAAAAGTAAAGGGCAAAAGTGAATAAAGTGTGACAATCTGCAAAATCATAATATAAATTGAGTGTACCACAGTGCTTTATCTGTGACCCATGTAGTTCTACTATCTCTTGAAGGTACAGACTCCTACCTCAGACTGTAATAACTCAAGTGTTGGTAGTTGTGCTTCATATAAATAGTGTAGATGTCATGGCTGTATACAAAGAGCTGTGTGCCCTAGGCTCCTCTTAAAGTAAAGACGCATATGAACTTTGTATCTTCAAATTGTGATGTCTAAAATAAGTCATATGATTCAAACCAGAAAAAATGTGGGATATTTATCTTGTGTTTTTTAAGAAGTTCCAGTATTGTGTTGCAGAAATTTTTACAACTTGTCTGGGCAACCTGTTCTAGGGCCTCACCACCCTCACAATAAAATTTTCTTCCATTTTATGGCTTGATTGTTTTTGGTTTTTTTTTTAATTTAAAACAGCTGAAGACATGCACACATACCCAGTCCAAAAAGCATCAGAAATGTAGAGTTCTGGCTCTCCCTTACCCCAGAAAGGATTTTAAGGAATTAGCTGGGGAAATCAGTATCAGCATGGATGAAAATCAGTTGCTGTTGACTCAGTGTTAGTTATTAACATATCATATTGCTGAGTCATGTTTCAACAAAGGGAAATTGGCTTGGATTTGCATAAAAACATTGTGGAAAACAGCAGAAGGAAAGGAGAAGAAGCTTTTGTAATCATTCAAGGTTTGGAAACCCTTGATTCAAATGACACAAGGCTTTTGCATTATCATCTAATTCTTATTAAAGGCAGATGAATGAGCCCATGATTTTAGAAAGAGGAAGAAAAATTACAGCTTTGCTTCTTTAGAGAAAATTGAGATGCCTCCACAGCAAAAAAAGCTATACTTGGTGCAGTTATTTATATTCTCTGGAGAGAAAAATACAAAATCAGTGTAATACAGGTGGAACCCAAGGAGAAGAAAAAGATTCTTTGTTTGGAGCATAGAAAGAAAATTGTAAATAATGATTTACATTCTGTCTCTTTCTCCTTGGCCTCTTCTTCGGTCACATCCAGGATGCACTTAAAAACATTGGGTGGTTTTTATTTTAAAGATTGTTTCCAAAGTCCAAATGTATTTTTTGTTCTGGTGTGCCACCATGCCTTTTTATTTTTCATATCTGCCCCAGAAGTGAATACCTTTAATAGTACTTTGGAAGTCAGTTCTCCAGAATGCTTGAGGTGGAAGTACCTTGCTAAATAAGATAGACATTATATATATATATATTAAATGAGCAGCTGTCAAGGAAGAAGGAAATAAAAATTAGGCTTCAGCCTACTGGTTTTCTTTCCACCAGACTGCATTACTTTTGAAGGGAAGGCACATTATAGACACTCAAGAAATTGTCCTCTTCATTTATTTGATGGGAGGGATCACAGTCAGGAAAAGCGGCGGTGTAAACGCTTCCTTAAATTCATTTAAAGTAATGGACGTATTTCCATCAATGTGTTCTGGCTTGGGTTGGCTTTGTAGCTGCCTGTAAACAATCCAGACCTTTCAAGAGCCAGGACAAGTGCAGGCATTTGAGAAGACCTTGTCAGTCCTTCTTCACCTTTAAAGTGAAAATCTGGTCCTGTTGCCTGTTGTCTTTTAAGGGAAATTAATAAGACAGAACAGATACTTTTCCAACAATGTGATGAATCCAAAACCAAAAAGCCATGACTTTTCTTCTTAGTAGGCTAAAAATAAAGATAGCCACAGGAGTTTCCAAAAATACTTCTCAAAACATCTTGCCAACTGGACAAGAGGAGAATACAGATAAAAAATTTTTAAACATACTATTGCTTTTATTCAAAGAATAAAGCAAAATGAATTATAAAGAAATTAAAGAAAAATACACAGTTTTGGACATTCTTGCAAAACATTAGGTATTTTATTATTTAATCTTTCAATACATTAGGTATTTTATTTGGACATTCTTTCAAAACATTAGGTATTTTATTCTGGCTCAGCCCTTCTCTGCTTTATTACGCCCCTGGGACAAATAGCTTTCCTTCATCCTTAGCTGCTGAAGAAGACTAAACCAGATCAAAGAACTTACTTGCTTTCTTTTTTTATAACTTTTTAGCTGCTCTGCCTGGTCAATCCCTGATCAGCCTTACAAGCTATTCTGATCCTTTCCAAATGACTTTATTGCCAAGGTGACAAAACAATTCTCCTCCATGGGATTTAACTTATTGTCAGAGCAATTACGTTTAAGTGATACATTTTAAGCCAGTAATAATTCTGTTAGCCCTAGATCAGAACCCTTTATGAATTTTAGTTAAGGTTCAAGCTAAAATAGTGTGGGAAAGCAATGATTGTCTTTGCAGTAAAAATAAAGTTTGCAATTTGTCAGGCAGAAGCAGAATAGTCAGTCTCAAAAATGAAATCCGCACACTCTGCAGATAATGTCCTCAAATTGTCACACTAAATGAGTAAAAGCATATTATTAAGGTGAGAGGTTTATTTTCAGTCATTGTTTCAGCACAAGGTCTTGGGCAAATACTATGCTGGAGAAGAAAATCAAGGGAAGATTGAGGCCACCAGCTGAGAAGGGAGCAATACAATAAATATGGGATGGATACTTTCTGATGGAAACAGTTCCTGCTTCAGTAGACGCTCATTCCTTTTGCTAAAGCAGGAATGATTCTATAGCAACTACAGAACGAAGAAACAGGGAAAAGCTTATAAAGTGCTGCTAATAAGCTCAGAAACATGATGTGATATAATTATCACTAATATTCATTATTCATTTTGGTCTAGTAACGGGGGATAATGAATGAGATCCCAGGGCTTGGGGGGCCTCTTCTTCTCCCACTAGCAGAGTGCACAGGGAGTACTTTGGGAAAGAAGCCCAGGGAACTTCAGGGGGAGGAAGTTTCCAAAACATCTTTTTATAAGGAAGCATGGGCTGCATTCTCAGCCATATTTCAGTTTCAGTATAAAATATCCTGGAGGGCACTCATTGAATTTGGGCCCCATTTCTTGTGCAAAAGTTATACTCTTCAAATTTTCTTTTTTTTCTTTTTTCTTTTCTTTTTTTTTTTCAATAAACCTCCCACTTGTCTCCTAGAAAAAAACAACAGCAGCTCCAGCTTCATACTTGAGTAATAAACAAACTTTAGCTTCAGTTCTACCCTTTTGGTGTGATTTAATCCCAGCTGGCAGCTAAGCCACACAGAACCACTTGCTCACTTACCCATCTTGGGGATGGGTTAGAGAATTGGAAGGGTAGAAGTGGAAAACTCATGGGCTGAGATAAAGACAGTTTAAAGCAAAATCTGTGCACGTAAGCAGAGCAAAATAAAGAATTCATTCCCCACTTCCCATTGGCAGGAAGGTGCTTAGCCATCTCCAGGAGAACAGGGCTCAGTCATGTAGAATGGTGATTTGGAAAGACAAATGCTGTCACTCTGAACGTTCCCCCATTTCCTCCTTCATCCCACAGCTCTATAAGCTGAGCATGAAGCTATATGGAATATCTCTGTGGTCAGTTGGGGTCAACAGTCCCAGCTGTGTTCCCTCCAGCTTCCTTGCAATGCAGCAGGAGGCAGAAAAGACCTTGACTCTTCTTAAGAACAGCTCAGCACTAGGAAAAACATCCCCATATTATCAACACTGTTTTCAGCATAAATCCAGGTCATAGCCCCATACCAGCTACCATGAAGAAAATTAACAATATCCTATCCAAAAACAGCACACTTTTGAACACTCAGTAGTTTTTTGTCACTCCCAAAAAATCATTTTTGTCTTTTTCTGTGAGGCGGTCATTTCACATTTTAGTGAAAATATGCCTTCAATCTCTGATTTTTATTTGTATATAGACAATGCTTCATTTTACCCTGTTTGGTTTTTTTCCCACTATCTGGCTGTAGCATACATCAGTCTTCTTACCACTCAGGTTTTTGGAGGTAAGTGTCTCTTATGTATTTATTTGGCATCTAAAAAAGGTCTTATTCATGGCTGAGTCCATTGGCACTTCAGTAATTCAAATAATCATTATAGCGCATGTAAAGGTGTAAGAGAAATTTAGATATCTTTCTTGAACTCAAAAAGCAAGTAAAACCATAAGTGCTGCTATCATTCTTCCCCATGTGTGCATGGGGAAGTTTCATTAGGTCATGTCCTAAAGGTATAAATTGGTATTAAAGAGAAATGTTACATCTCCAGGTTTATGTTACATTATCTGGCCAAATAAACCTTTCATTGTTTCTGAGAGTGCTAAAACAAATGTAAAACTGTGTTAGTTATCATGCTGTTAATGAGAGCTCTCTTATGGCTGCTTTTCTATTCTATTTCCATTCATTGTCTTAACAAAAACACTATTTTAACATGTGGGGAAAAGGAAGTAAAAAAACCATGTAAGATTAAAGTTGTGTCTTTGTAAGAACTAGAAATCTCTTGTTCATTTAATTGAAGATTTCACGGATCATCTAATGAATACAACGTCAATTCATTTTTCTGTGATGAGTGATATGTATTCATTTTCGAAATGCAACCTAGGCCCTTTTCCCTTTCCATTTCAAGGACATTTTAGACTTCTGTAGGACTCAACCTTTTATCATAATTTCATGCTGGGAAGGTACAAAGGATTGTCTGAGTCAATAAAAGACTATTCAGGATAACAGACAAAACTTTAACAACTCAGTGATGAAAAATGTTATCTTAAAAGAGAGAGATTATTTGACCTGAGCATGCTAACTCTTTAGCATGATGTGTGATTTAGTTAACATGCTCTGTAGGAGCTAGTGATCTCCTCCCCATGCAACAATCTTCTTCTATAAACCTTCAGTAAGATATACTCTAGAGGACTGCAAATTTATCAGCACTCTGTAAAGACTTCTGGAAAAGAATTTCACTGTCTCACTGTCCAGCTCCTTCCCAAATGGAAGGTATCTAAAATGGATGAGCAGTACCTTATAAATTAAACATGATATGATTGTAGTAGAAGCAGAACCCACAAAAGCTTACCAGCCTGATTTCCATCTCAAAACTACATAGTGATATATTAAATCCCACAGATTAGATACTAATAGTTCAAAGCACCTTTCATTGCAGAAGAAATATTCTGCAGTTGTCAGAATGTATGATTTTACATCTTCATCTGAATCAGTTCAGTGATAGTACACTCAGAGCCATTACAGCTTTTTAGAAGAATCACTGGTCACCTCAAAAAAAGAGCCTGTTCTTGTGTTAAGGTGTTAAATAGTCACATGTATTTTCTAAATAGTCAAGAATCTATTAGTAATGAGTAAGAGTCTATTAATCTACAGAAGTAGAAAATCACTCAGACACATAGAGCAGCACAAGATGAGAGGACACAATAAATGCATGCCATTGCCATGTATGTGCTAAGCTAATGATTTACAGCACTGCAGAAAGGAGAGTAAATTTACTTCCATTCTGTATATTGACTGCTTTTGGCATCTGCACAGAGCTGCAATAGCTGGCATCAGTCTGAAAAGCAGTTGTAAACTTAATTCTGTGTCTATCCATAGGCCCGGGGGAAGGGCTGATTGTCTGTCTTAAATTCAAGACACTACCAGTAAAATACCTATCTGCTCTGATTGCATAAACTCCACTTTGCTCCTAAAAGCCGGAGACAGTTGAGTTTAAGTTTTGTCAGAGCTTTCAAATTATGTATTTAGTGGGGCTGTGGGGTTTTATTTCCTCCAGAAGCAAGGAGTAATTTATTTGCAATCACAACAAAATATCCTTTATAATTGAGAGTGATTACAAACCCCCAAGATTTGGCTGTGTTCTATTAGATGATACAGAGAAGAAGACAAGATTTTAAAAAGTTGTGACAGCAATATGTTTGTGATCTATTATTTTATCTAATGTAATCTAAGATTTGCATAGTATTCAGGAAGTAATCAAAAGAGATGAATGCGAATGCAATGGATAAGAAAATGACAAATCCAACAGAGCTCTGCAGAAAAATGCAAGGCACTAGCCAATGCCTAGAAAAGCAGTGAGCAGCAGAAGAAATTTTGTCAATGACTAATGAAGGTCAATCACCCAAGTCACTTTGTAATGCTTTCTCCCTGTGATTTTAAAGTTTAAGTAGCAAATCCAATGCTTTTGAGGGATACTACTGTCACATTGAGAAAAACTAATGGACTGTAAATACTGACTGAGCACATATCCAACTTTTCCACTTCAAATATAATTGCATTTCCTTTACACTTTATGCATTATCGTGATGATTTATATGTCAAATACCTAAGCACATTTAGTGTAGTCAGTTTCTCTAGTACCAAAATTCTGCTTTAGTTACATTTCTACGCATCTTTTACACTTTCACCTTCAGCTGGTCTATGTATATTTTTAATGTGTGATGATAGTAACTTCTAAAAGACGTAGAGAGTTAAAAGTTCACTGGCAGGAGTAATCTTTGTAACCAGGACCGCACTCATTTACTGCAGAACTCTGCAGAACTTCCACAGAGTAGTGATAACATCTTCAGAGGGTCTTCATAGGCTTCACAGGAACCCTTGGTGTTTCTTACAATGAAGAGTTTTGTAGGGCACCTGAGCTTTCAGTACATAGAAATGCCTTCATTTGCCCTTCAAACATCCTACAGGGGACAAATGCAATCAAATAAATTTCAGTTGTGAAGCACACTGGACTGAACAACCCGAAACCCCAGGAAAAACATGACCTCACGGGGTCACTGCACATCAGTTTAACAATATTTCAAATAATATGTTTAGGACAAGTTTTAGTGTCCTTTAGTGTGACTAGGCACTCCTCTAACATAGTCAAGCAAATAGATGCATATATCTTCTTTATTACTTTCTCTCCATTCTGAAAGGGTGTTTCATCTTCAGCCAGTTTTGAGGAAGACTTCATATTACTAACTATAAAAACAAAAACTTTTAAAAAAATTTTGTTAAACTACAGAAAGTTATTCAATGTTCAACTTTTTTTGTAGTTTTGTTCAACAATGAAAAGTTTTTATTTTAAATAACTGAACATTTTCATTACAGTTTGATTGTAGACATGATCAAAACCAGTATTTTCTTGAATTTTATCTTCCATCCAATAGTATTTCCTTGAAAATAGATTTAAAGAGAAAAGAAGTGTGATCTGAATGCTGTATGAAAAATAATTATTAACCAACTACTAAATTATAAATCATATTCCTTAATATCCCCATACTGAATTTCTATACTTTTGTCATTTTGCCACAGGTTGTACTATACTTAATTATCTGCAAAGAAGACAGATGGCCGGTGTTTTATGAGCTCTCAGCTTTCTTCCCCCTTGATTGACCATGCATGCCAATATTCACAAATTACAAAACTTACACTCTCATTTTCCTTAATTAGCCTCAAGCAAAAATAAATCATGGCTTTGGATCCTTTCTTTTTTTTTTTTTTTTTTTTCATCTCACACAACATCAAATTGCTTTAAAAAAATTTAGAAATCTCAAGCAGACTTCATTTTTTTTAAGAAGTCCCTGGAAAGTCTGATACTATTTCTATATTATCAAGTAATATGAGAGGTAATACTTTTGTTGCCAATGCACTTTATATACTGCTCTTTTGCTGCATTAACTAGTGATATTTACTGTACTCATGGGAAACAATCAGTGCTCAAGGAACTTCTGCTAGTTCCCTTTAAAAAATACTCTTTTATACCTACCCTTTATTCTACTTCCATGACTATAAAAATAGATTTTCCATTGGACATGCTCCATCACACTGCACCGAATGTAGGGTCTTGCATCATGAAAACACAGATGAATGCAAACATCTCCAACTTCAATTTGATTTAAGTATCTGCTTGCAGTAACACACAGATTAAAAGATTTCAGTGTAACATATTTTAAGATAAATCACTGCTGTCTAATCAAGTCCTGTATAA
Source organism: Corvus cornix cornix (assembly GCF_000738735.6). NCBI lineage: Eukaryota > Metazoa > Chordata > Aves > Passeriformes > Corvidae > Corvus > Corvus cornix. The sequence continues at coordinate 61,365,614 of NC_046332.1, read as the reverse complement.
GTTGTCCCCTTTAATCTTAAAATTCTGTATCTTAACTTTTAATACTATATGGCTTTTGTTTTCTACTTTTCTGTGAGAAGTGCAACTGTTTGCTATATGGGCCCACAGGAGGAATGGTAAACAGGGAGCAAAGATCCAAGAGATGAATGTTGGGGAGTTTTTCACTATACCATGTATAGAAAAATAGTGGCTGTCATGTTCATTCTTTTGCTATACTTATGACTAAATAACAAGCAAAAATGTTATGATTGTTATGGATAAGTGTAGGATGTACATGTGATTGTAAATGAAGGACCTTTAGGTTTTCAAATCTGTCAATATAACTTTCACATAAAATAAATAATTTGCTAAAATAAACCCTCTGCATTTTGACATAGTTTAAACAAGCTACTCTGTATTGCCAGTACACCACTCATGATTATCCCATTTGCCTTTGTATAATATTGTTCATTCTTTTAATTAATTTAACATGTAAATTGCTTTTCCTTCTTCGCTGAGTGTGATCTACCCTCTTGACTACATGTCCATTCTTCCTCATGTTCACTGGAGGCTATGGCTACCCATGACTCTTTCTCAGGCTTCTGCTACTATTGGCCTCTGTTTCTGCTCTGTCTTCATGCTGTGGTGGTGCTTGGGAAATTTGTGTTGTAAAAATGAGAACCAAAGTCTTTCATAGGTAGAGGAGATTCTTTCTCCTCATGCTAACTAAATGGCCTCTGAAAGTAATTTTTTCTCCGACTGGTCTGAATCAATCACTGTTTGTTAATGTAAGACAGGGGAATCCCAACACACCTGAGATGCTTTCTCATTCTCTCCAGTCTTTTTATACATGTAGTAACCACATTGAATGGGGTTTTGACCTGACTCAAATCTTCAATGTTGCCTCAATACCTTCATCCAAGCTGAGAAAGCCTTTACACTCACCTTAAATCTATTCTGCTATTTTTTGGATAAACAGAAAATAAAATCTGTAATTGAGAATATTTTGGCAATAGGAAACCCATTATGTTTGCTCCACTGCAATCCTAACTATTCCAAGTGATCTTTAATCTGCAATTCTTTGCCATGATAGCCTAGTCTGATTCCATAGGAGTCATGTGCTTATCTTACGAATACGTACCTGGGGAGTCTTTAATTCACAGATCATTGACACAGTAAACTCTAACTCATTTTGTACTTTGAGCTATTGCTATCTATTTGGTCAATAGCTGATGTATTTGAAAAAAATACAAGATATAATCCCTTTAATCTATTTATAAGTATATGCATAGCAGGTATGTATATTCAAAATTGCTTTAAAAAACAGCTAGCATATCTCTGTAATTTGTTTTCTTTAAGCCAAATGGACTATTTCATTTTATTCAAACAATTCAGGACTAATCCAAATTACAGACTATTTCTATCTGCAGACTGCTTTAGAGATTTATTAATCAAAAAAAGTGCATAAAACAACCAAAGTAATATTTTAACTGGGGTAATTATAATTAGCACTGGTACATGCAAATGACTGAAATCATAAGGATATGTTTTGTGACATGTAAAGTGAAAGTAGCCTCTGCTCAAGTCTAACTTAATTGCAAAAATACCTAGTGACACACATTTTTAGTATTAAAAAAGAAATATAATGTTTCACCGTAGCTGACTCTTCACGGTTTTTCTCCAGTTTTTGGACAAAAATATGTGTTCTGTGCCTACCTGACTCTTGTGTGTTCTCTTCAAAAAGTACATGATTTTATTACACCCAGAATCAATGTATTTAAAAAGTAAAAATAATCACAATTTTTTTCCAAATATCTTTGTTTCTAATAGATCTATTAGTTACATAGTTCTTTAGCTCAACTTTTCCCCAGCCCTTTCAAGGTTACCCTAGAAAAAGGTAGTCCCAAATTTCCCAAGCACCTGATGTCTTATTTTCCATGAATTAAACATAGGTTAAGACTATTAATTTCAGATCCTGTCTTAATGATTATATCATCTCCTTAATAAAGAATTACAGTCCCTTTCCCTGACACAGTGAAACGTAGACAAAATGGTTACTGCAAAGCATTGTTAGACCCACTCCTGTAGTTGGGAAGCTGCATTTAAGAGAATCTGTGATTGGCCATGTCACAAGCAACCAAGAGAGCTCCAGGAAACCACACTTTGAAGAGGATTTCTTAATGCCTCACTCCTCTGATTAGTGCAGGAGGAAATGAGGATCTTTACACTTTTGAAAGGGAGAAGACACAAAACGCTTGTAATATTAGTTAGCATGTTTGGATAAGGGGAAGACATTACACCCACTGGTTTTGGTAGTGTAAGTCATACTGAACAGGGCAGAGGAGCTTAAAGTAGTGCAAAGTCAGCGTATCTGCAAGAAACGGGTATGGATCCTCTTAGCAGAGGTTAAAAAGTCCCCTGCCCTTCTGTCTTGAAGAAAGGACAAACCAATGGCAGCACTCTTGCAGTGAAGCAGACATAAAGATGTAACTGGAGAAAAAGGTTATCATCTTCAAAATTCATTCAATGTAGTAATTGTTTAACTACGCTGGGCACGAACAGCATGGGTCTTTGGATGGCTTCAGCTTCATTAGACTGCCAGGAGCTGTAGATAATCACTGAAATGGCAGGAACTCCTCACCCTCTACACATTCACTCCTTCTAGCTGAGTGTCAACAGTCATTGCCTGCTGACATGTTCCTCCATCAGGTAGGAACCAACCAAATTAGAAACCACTGATGATGTGCATACCTGCTCCACAACCCAACACTTTATAATGCCAGTTTCCTGCTCCTATGTACACCTTTCCTACAAGCCCTGGTTTTCACACAGAGAAACCTGAATTCATAGGCTACAAGAATGTCAGGTCCAACACAGAAGAATGATTTCCTCTAAGGAGATCACAACACATCAGGTTCGTCGGCAGGTCACCTTAGACAGTTTGAGGGACAGGAAGGAAAACACTGGGGCGGGGGGGGGAGGGGGTGGGTCCCAACAAGAAAAGAAAATTAGAGTACGAAAGCCAAAACTATTCTGCCTTCATGTTATGGACCCTTCCTTTCCAGATATTTACTATCTGTATAATAGTTCTGCAGTACTACTGTACCTTTTTCCTTCTAGGGTAAGAGATTCAAAGATATCAGGCAGATCATGCGCACATTACATAAGAAAGCAAAAGTTTCTTTCCAATGTACCTATTATATTTTTAGTTTTATTCTGTCTCTGCTGTCTAAGAGTTTCAATTCTTGTGTTAGAGGTCCAATGCTATAGGTGTTTCAGAATTAGTAGTGAACCTCCTTTAAAGGGAAAAAAAAATTAATGTTTTCCTTGCATTTTAACTGTAAAGTATTTGTGATGAAATAGATTAGTGTTCTTTTGTGTCTGCTTTTCCAGCTGAAATCTCTCAAGGTGTTTCCATGTCAAGTGTAATCATCTGTAATGCATGACCTTTCCCAGCTTAACCTCATATCACTTTCCTTGTAGCTACTAAAAATGCAATTTGGGGGCTTTTTTGAGGCAAATTTAAACTTAAATTTTCACCCTAGAAGACAGGAGTGAAATCTGTTTTCTAAGGACAGTGCTTAATTTCTCATTAGACAAAGACTGATTAAGTTCCAGCATCTGCTGATTTAAAGCTTGAAAATGAAAACCTGGGTGGCTTTTTTCTTCTCAGACTAAATAGAATTATTGTTGACTGGATAATTAACTATGGCTATTGTGTCTGAAACTAAAATATCTGCCTGCAGCTGCAGCTGAAAACATTATCTCTAAAATAGATTGATTCCAGGGTTAATTACCTTGGATTTCAAACAAAACTAAATTAAATCTGTGCCTGCGGTATTTTTAAATATACAAAATACCATTTTTAAAAATTTCCATAGTACGCAGGCTCTGCATCAAATAATTCAAGAGAGACAGGTGTAATCCTTCTTCGATCAAGTATCAGGGTGGCCATTTAAAGTGACACAATGACAAAATTTTATGGTTCCTATTCAGCATCTTAGACATAATAACAATTATAAGAACTTCTTAAACAGTTACTCAAACAGAAGGCAGGCTTCATATCACTGCCCTGTGACTTTCCAGTCCTCGTCAGAGCTGTGAACCCCATTCTGCTTCATGATGAGGTGGACTGTAGCTGATGTACCAGTCTCAATCTCATAAAAACATGTTGCTGTTATGAACTTCAGCTTAGAAAGACTGTCCTGGGGAAAACAGAATATTTAATAAAGGGTTAGAGTCACTGTTTTTATATGCTGCACTGCTAAATGAAAGAGAGACACGAAGTCCAACACTAACTGGCACACATCTACACTGCTTACGGCTAGTTTCCTTTAAGGCAAATTTCATCTGGAGATGGCTAGTGGAAGCAGACCAAAATCAATATGTGAAGCGGGCTAACACATAGGCAGACAGACCAAATCAGAGTCCTGTGTCAGACCCTGCCCTTGGACATCAGTTTCGCAATATAGAGGTATGTCTGCTACTACCTGTGGACCTAAATTCAAAGACCAAAAAACCATAAAGTCTGATGAAATGTAAGCAAAAGATAGTTGTGGAATTACCAAAATGATTATATTTGTGGACGTGCAGTAAGAAACAATGCATACTATTTTATGCTTCCTCCAGCTTTTCTCCTTAGATAGAGCATCACAAGGAGAGCCATGGTTCCCCTACGTTGAACTAGACTAATTGTACCTAAAGGATCTTGGGAAACATAATGACTAAGCTGAAAGAAGCCAGAGAGACTTAATATGTATTAATTTAGAGTTAGCATTCAGATACAGCCAAATACATTTCCACGGAAGAGAGATCTTGGCTTTATTCTGCAGACGAAGAAATTACAAGTCATGTTGTAGTAGAAAAGAGTGAAATAAACACAAATCCAGAGAAACACTGTGTATTGGATGGAAATCATGTTAAAAGAGGCTAGCACAGTATTTTATTAGCTAATTTAAAAAATAACACTAGTGACTACTCTCTTGGTTCTGGCAACCATTTTTATTATTAGACATTTTTAGACTTCCTTTTTGGTAGAATTCAGATCACAAAGACACATATGTTTAGGAATCTACATATAGGGTTTTACCTGAGAGTTAAGTGTAAAAATACTCATTATAAGCAGTGTACATCTGGAATTTTTATCAAGGATCTAAAACAACACTTCCATTACCAGTGAAAAGCCATCCCATCTGGTCTCTGGCTGCTATTCCCTAAGGGTAAGAGTCTCCTCTGCTTGTCTTTTCAACATTCACCTGTTTAATACAAATGCTTAGGATGTCTCTCAAATGAAATTAAGGTTTCCATTAAATTATGTCAATGTAGCATCAAGTGTCACTTGATATGCCTTTGTGTGACTTAAATCATCCTGATGACAACTGAAGCCATACCTTGTAGAGAAGTATTGAGAAGTCTGGAGATGCATCTTAGGACATCTCGTAACACAGGTCACCTGTGTCCAGGCAAATAAGTCCCACCTCTAAATCCTCTAGGTGTAGGTAACTAAATCAAGCTGATGGAGCCTGCATGGAACAGCCCACACACAGGCATCTAGTGCTGTTTAACATGTCTTGAGGTATCCCCACTGTCCACACACTCTCTTGTATGCCCCAAGGTATGTCTGCAGCTGTTAAGATGATGCCTCAGAATCTCTGTGATGTACCAGGTGACACCAGATCCCTATGTTTAGTCAAGTGAATAGAGCCCCAAAGAGCTATTACTCTCACCCTAAAACAGATGTCTGGTGAGTGGACAGCTGAGCCATTACCTAGGGTGCATTAATTGAACTGGATGTGGTTGAGCTTCAATTGCCAAGAAAAGAGTCACCTTGTGCTACCTGCGATACCCAGCAGTACCCATGACATATGCATGGGACTGGCCTGTTTGACCCAGCTAAACACACAGATATTTGCATGTGGACAGCTATATCTAGGTGTCTCAAGCTGCAAGCTCTATCCTGCTCTGTATAATACTTAATATTGAACTTTTTTTTAGTAAATAAAATATAAAATTGAATATTTTGAATCATAATATTAATGAATTTGAATTATGAGCAAATGTTTATCTTGTCTTCCAATACACAAACAGGTGGAGAAATCTTAATATTTAGAACTGCTCCAGATCTCAATTAAATCACTTTCTTTCATAAGAGAGCATTTTTTTTGCTTTTTTTCCCTCTGTACACAGCTGCACTTTATGACTGCAATAAATTACAGTCTTTCTAAAGTCATTTCTAAATCACTATTGGATGAACTTCAAAAATCAGCCTTGCAATGGCACACAGCATGAATGAGCAGTTATTCAAGTGAAACTGTGCTTAAAAGACTAAGACTTTTAAAATAGGTGTGCAAAATAACAAAGTGAAAGTATTCATTCAGCTCTGGATTGTTGTATTGCAATATGCTGATATCATGCATGCAGTACTGTGAAACAAATACACTAGATAGTAAAATGAATCTTTATTTAAGTTTCTCTCATTACAAAAATTATTTGTCTGTACAATTTACCCCTTGGTGATTCAAAGTTTTTTTACTTTTTTTCATTCAGTGGGTAGGATTGAAGTCACATTATAAAGCTGGAATTTGCTGTCTGAGAAAAAGATAATTTTTTTTTAAACTCCACATATTTTACACTCCAGTAGTTGCATAATACATGAACAATAAATTTTAAAAAAAGGAATTAACTTCAACAAGGAATTTTTTCCCATGGCTTTATAGCTACCAACATAAATAAATCACTTTGCATGAGCTTCTCACATTTCAAAAAATGCCTTAACAATGTTAGCATATCTTTGCTGCATTAAATCTCCAGAGACAACAGTGAGGGTGAGCATTCAGTACAAAACTCTATGTGTTTGAAATAATACTAAAGATCCTTAATAGGCATTAGATAATTTTACAGAAAAACAGTGTGGTTTTTGTAACAAACTTCATTAATATGAAGGTGGATGCCTACACTTGATTTCCCTGAGTGCATTCCTACCACTCTCTTGTCTTTGAAGTCTAGATAAACATAAAAAACTAAAATTTTTTTTTTCTCTGACATTTTGAAAACTGTGACAAAAAATTTCTTCACCTCTTCTTGTTATCAAACCTGCCAAAGAAATAAAACCCATGAATTTTCACCAACATACACACAATTAAATATTCTTCAAAATATTTCAATACATGTTGCAAGGAAATATCAGTTTTCTTTGCCAGGCATAGCAATCTTCCTTCAGAACCAGAGTTACAGTGTAGATTTACTTCTTTCAAGACTGTGCAAGCAGTACTTTCACTGTGTTTTGACATGATTTACCCTTGCTGCTCTGAACAGAACACTTATGTAATTCCAAAACATGATTGTTAATAGGTTTGATCCAAACATGCTATAGTATGATTCAGGTGATGCATATGATACAACATGATTCTCCTGACAAGGTGAATTGACTGAAGGTTCAGATTACAAGTCTCAGTGCTGACCCTAGTTCTGGTATTTAAGTATTTTTCCTAATACTTTAACTATCTTCATTTCTTCAAGGAGAATATCAAAGTGTTTCTGTCAAATTCAGGAGCTTCATTTTTATTAACCCACATTTCTCAGATTTCTGTCAGATCCAGTAAGAATCTGATTATCATTTTCCTAAAACTTCTTTCTCTGGCATCATTAATTATATTACCAATATGTTCAACAGTAAGATACAGAGTACATGCCATTTTTTCATTTATAAGAAGGCTACCTTATGCCCTTACTTTAATGTAAAGCAATGTAAAGAAGAATGTAAATTCACCAAAGTGTTAGAATGCAAATGAGAAGCCAAAATAAGGTGCTTAACATTTTCTAAGTTTTTGTCTGACCTTTTACTAATCATTCTCTATCATTTGTTAGATTTCATTGGATTTAGCATCAGATACAAAATGTTTTATTAATGACATATCTAGGTGCTAGTCTCGATTTGAGATATTGAAGCAATTTTTATATGTTGTCTGAATATTCAACAAAGTATGCAGTGCACAAGAGCTTTGAATTCACAAGGAAGTTACTGAAATTCATATGCAGAGAACCACACACCTTGTTTCTACAGCAGCGGGAAAACGATTTCTTTTTCCATTATACTTCCAGATAATTCTCAGTATTTGATATTGTGTTTGTCCTTTTCTCTACCACTGAATTTCCAAGGAAAGGTTCCCTCACCATCTGGCATTCTTTCCCCATATCTGAGAGCAGAAAGGCTATGTTTGCAGTCTCTCATCTTCTGATTTTCCCTCCCTAATCAGCAACCATTTCTTGGTATGAAATAATAGTGTTTCTGGGGCAGATGAAATGGAACAGGAACAGCAGATGAGGAATCGCTAATGAATATGGCTCAGGAAATGTCTTAGAAACAAAATAAATTATCTGGGAGGCAGAAAAATGAGGCTCCTTTTCGCCTTTTTTTTTTTTTCTTGGTTTCTTTGATTTTTTCTTTTAAATCTTCTTCTAGGAAAGATCATTCTCTGCTTCTGATTTATAACTCCCTGCTTTCATTGGAACATCTCTGTGGCAGAATTAGAATAATGTGAAAGATCCTTGTAAATTAAAAATCTTGAGTTCAACATACTGATAAATGCTGCAATGAAGTTAATGTTTGTTCCATTCCTGGTTCTACTGTAGAAAAGTATAATTATCTCTATTGGCCTTAACATTTCTGGTGTTCATCATCCAGCTTATTTTGTTTACATCAAAAAACAGAACTAGCATTGTTACCAGAAAAGCAGCTTGAAAGTATTTGCATTTGCATAAATAACAGCCGGGTCCTTCAGTATCAAAAATTGAGGATTATAGAACAACCTATCACCCAGCAATTTAGCTTCTGGTAAGTTACTAACCCTTACAATCATTAATCACCTTGATATTAAAACAGGAAACCCTCAATAAAGAAATACATTTCACACCTCTCAGGGTGACTGTTTCAAGATTACATTACTCTAATGCACCTCATACTTTTATGAGCATGAAAAATATGACAAAAAAGATGGACATTTCATTTCCAAATGAACCTTCCTAATGTACCACATTCCTCAAAAAGAAGAGAGCTCAAAGTGGTGTATGAAAGGCAAAAGAGTGTGACTGGAAAAATCACTCAGGTAGGATTTAATGACCTGAGCAGAAAAGGATAGAATGAAAGGCACAATATGCAGGAAACATCTAGAATAAAATCTGATAAGAGCAAAAATGGCAATCAGTAAGAAATCTTCAGCTTAACATCTAATTAGAGTAAATCTAAACAGTACAATGAATGCTGTGCCATGAAGACATACCTGAGCTGACAAATTGGTTTGTTTAGTGGAAGCAATACAGTTGAATTACCTTCACTCAAGCTAATAAACCTCATTACTCCATAGAAGTTATTTGTCCCAGTGGAAAACTACAAAAATGCAGTTAGATATAAGGCAGTGCAAACACTTCTGTCAAAACAGGTAGGGCAACAGGACAAGAGAAAAGGCATGAATGAGGCAACCTAGGGGCCAAGGCACTGCTGAGTTATTTCTTTTGATAGAATTAACATTTTAAGATGGTTTTGGACAATACAGTCCCAGTATTAACCAGTGCAGAGGATAAGAGGCATTTTAGTACCACAGGTGCACTAGAGTGCCTCATTTTACTGGGTAGTAGCAGTCATGCTCAAAACTTTATTTCCTTAACTGTTCTCTCACGCTGAATTCACGGTTTAGTGGGGGTTTTCCAGCACTCCTAATTGACCTAATGTTATTTCTCTTATTAAAGGCAGCTTTGGCATGGAATTTCTTTATGTCAGCCATTTCGAAGTCATTAGTAATTTAATTCTCCATCTCATTTATTAATGGACCTACTTTAGAGTGGTACTGATTTTTCCTGATACATTTACACAAGCATATCTCATTCTCCTGCCACAACCTCATTAAGGATGAGATAGTGCAGTTTGATTACAGAAAGTAATAAGGGGTATTTTTAAGATTACAGCCACTTTGTAAGTTAACTTTATACTGCCAGTCAAGCACAGATCTGTTCAAATTCAGACATGTCATTGTTTGTGATTGAGAGCTAACTCAGTCTCAGGCTTAGTCTATGCTCAAGAACACCCCAAGGAGAAATTTTCAGACATCTCATGGTGTACTAGACCACCATGCTTTTCCTTCAATTTTTTGGACAAGGTGAAAATGGAGGAGCCCAGTTCAGCAACTGGTATTGCAAAGAATGGTGTTACATAGTACTTTAATCTAGTTAGCATCTGTAATACTCCTGTACAGGTAGCTTGTTTTTCACAGGCCAGTGACAGCTGACATTTGCAAGGGGGCAAGCAGATAACCCTCATTTCCTTGAGATACAAGGGCTGGAATCTTGCCAGAGTCTACAAAAGTCCCCTTCTCTCTGCTGCTGTTTAAATACATGAACCTCTATCTAAACACCTTTTCCTTTATGAACATATTTATTACTAGAGGAATGATCTGACCTCCACAGCTTTTAACAGTTCCTCTACTGGTTGTCCTGAAATTCAAGAACCCATTTAGGACAGAATCCAAACTACTGCCATTCCAGTTAGGCCCTTCACAGGCAGTCCTTCCTGTTCTTCCTTAAATAAGTCTGTCTTTGAGATTCTCCTTTTTTTTTTCCTCACAGGTCTGGAGGAAAAATATAATACTGAATATAATATAATATAATATAATATAATATAATATAATATAATATAATATAATATAATATAATATAATATATATTTATTAAGTCTTTGATACTCTTCTAGAAATGAATGGAGTTTTTTTGTAATCTTAATAGTGCTTCATAAAAAAAAAATATAGAAAAACCCTATAGGAGCCCTGTAAAAATTATCAAACGGGAAAAATGTTGAGTTGGAATATACTTCTGGGTGTCTTCTTGCCTAATCTCCCACTCACAGCAGGACAGTTGCCAGCACAAGTCAGCCATGGTTTTGTCTTGTCTTGAAATCTTTTGTCTTTTCTATGGTCCCTCTGGTATTTTTTTCCCAGGTCAGACATTCTTTTCTGTCTTACCAGTAAAGATCAGATAGGAATAGGAGCCATCAACCATTTAAACCCTGATCTTCTGCTGGCATATAAATTGTGATGCACCTTTTATTGCAGTAATACTTTATATTTTGACAGCACTTCCAGGCTTACAATACAAAACTTTTGGGAAAAACTCCTAACAAGGTCAATATGAAAAGTAGGCCAATTCCCATAAAGGTTTAGTTATCCAAAAGTTATGTATCAAGGTACCGTAAGTTATATATCTGTAACTTATAGGCAATTCACCCTTCCAGTGCAATTTGCTTAGGCTCTCTATACAAAAGAGGTAGACACCACAGAGAAAGATCTAAAGGAGTCAGTACCCTCTGAAGTGAGAAAACGACAATCAGCATGCTCAGCATGCAGTACCCTGAAGTCAGAAATGACTCAAGGCTTAATCAGAGTAGAAAGGTGCCTAAGGCACCTGTCTGCTTGAGGGGCAAGGGAAAAGGATATGCAGGCACACCCTAGCTGTCTGTATACTTGGTCCCACTGTGTCTGCATACTTCCTTTACTCCTGTCTTCCACTGGAGAAAGGGGATGGTGACTCTGGTCATCTCCCATCACATGACAGTCACCTAAAAACAGTAAGCCAGATCCTGACTTTCAAACACCTTGGCTGTTGTTGGGATTTTTTGTTTCTTAGTGGCTAGTCTCTATGACTTTCTGGCTGTCAGTTCTAAAGACTTATGAGATTTTAATCCCTCCTTATATTTTAAGAAATGTTTTTCCAAAAATCAATTTATATAACATCACATCAGCAGTTCTCCTGTGGTTACAGATAAGTATGCTTCTATTATATCATTACTTACTGTTCAGCCTGCAGTTCTTCTAATTGTGTCTTTGGCTTGATACGAGCACATACTATGTGTATATTTACATATGAGAAAATATGATGTGTATGGCATTTCAGTCTGAAATGTAAAAATCTTCACAGTGTTTTTATTTTTAAAGGAAAGCATTCAACTTGCACAAGGTGGGAAAATGTAATGTTTTTAGAGAAAAGTGCAGAACCAAATACACTCAGTGCTCAACAACAGGGCCATGTAAAGTTCTAGTCAATCAGTATCGAGCCCTAGCTTCTTTCATGTGGAGATGATTACAGTGAAAGAATATAAGCTTCTTATCCTAACGAACAAAATTATGTCACACCACATGAATCCCTGCTAAGTCCCTTTCAATGAACACAAAATCTCACCTTACATGTGGATTCTTAATTACACACAACTATTTCTGGCTCCAAAATAGCAACAACAGCAAAACCCACACCTACAAGCCTCTCATAAAGGTAAAGTCTTCCATAGATCACTCAGCTTACAACAATTAAACCTGATTAAAAACACTGTAAAAAACCTGTCAGCTTCCACTGCAAACCCTGATTTTCAAGTCTCTGTGACTCATTCAATCTATTTTTTTACACAAACATAATTTAAATAATGTCAAAAGCTGGAGTTTGTATTTTGTACAATTCTTATTTTTATTTAAATGATGTGCCGTGTTTGTTATAAAAAACCCTTGGATTTTTGTCTTTCTTTAATTTCATAGTAATAGTCAAAAATCAGGGAATGAAAATGTGGTTTGCATCAAGGAAATTCACCAACTGTCCCCCAAATTGCTTTGATTTTAATGAGTCTGAAAGAAGTCATTATACATTGTAAGTCAAGTGTTAAAGATTCAAACCTGGAAAAGACATATAGATCTTTTATGGTTAGCTTTAAAAAATTACTATTGTCACAGCTCGGATGAAGGAAGGGTCTGGCTCTCAGATTCATTGGGCAAGCCACTTATCCTCTGTCTTTATGACTGAGGAAGAAACAGTCCTGCAAAAGAGCAATCTGGAAAAAGACTGTTGAGAGTCAGCAGGAGTTTCTGAACAAAGATATGTTTTCAGTCACTTCTTGGTCAAAGCTGAGACACAGCTTAGGTCATTAGGAGACCAGCAGGACCCTATGTCAGCCAAGAATTCAGAAGCACGGGAGTGGCACTTTCCATGGAGAATGCCCTAGTATCTTTGTAGAAAACTTAGCAAAATAAACTCTCTTCCTTTAAAATGTGCCCAAAAGAGGTAAGACCACATGCCTACAATATAGTACACCAGTAGCAAGATCTCCTGCTCAGTGAACAGAAGACCAGACTTGTTTGGAGAGTTCAAACCACACAAACTGTATTTCTTTCATATCTGCTGGACTCAGACTGAAAACAGAGAGTTGGCAGGAACATCAGTTCCTCCCCTTATATTTATTACATGTGCCTTCACACAGGGTTGTCTGGGATTGCTGAATGTGGGCCTGTACAAGTGGGTGGGAAGAAAAGTCCCACTGGAGGACTGTTCTCAAAAACATTCCCAGCTCAACAGGATCAACAGCCCTGAGGGTCAACATAGGGATTGAAGCACCAAATTGAGGATCCAGATGTAATATCATCACTGGACATAATCAGTCTGAGCCTCTCCCCATGCAGAAAATGTACAGAACTCCAACCCATTGCAACACCAAGCCACCAAGCAAGAAATTATGCTACGTGCTCAAGTTCTGTGAAAGCAACAGACTCTTTGAACCACCACCCAGGTGTTTCAGAGAAAGAATCTGAGGCACAGCCACACCATAAAATCAGCCTTACAGGCTAGGAAGTAATACACAGTTTAGATGTATCTATATATTTCTTGAGGACTACTTAACTAGGTGTATAAAATTCCAGTTTGAGCCAGTTGTATAAGTTACATTGACAGGACTACAATCAGAGTGTAAAACCACAGTATTTTTTAATACAAGGCAGCTTCAAAGATGAAAATCAAAGAATAGTTGATTTCATTTGGTACAAAAAAGAGAATGTTTATAAAATGAAGAGTTTATATTTTCCCAAACAAAATTTCACACCCTAACACTGGTGGAAGAAGAGAAACAAAATGCAGTTCAAACTGTGGACTTCAGAGCTGCTGTTGATTCTACAGTACTATGCATTCAGACCATGTCATACAGAGATCAGTATGCACAAACTGGTACTTGGGGACAAACCAGAAAACATAAAAAAGTGCAAACATGTTTTGCAAGCAGGTCTTCCACTGTACAGCCCAAATTGAATCTAGCTCTACAAAAGTGGAAATCTTACAGTTGTTTAAAGGTAAATTATCTTTTGAGATGAGTTATTTTTTCACAGAGGACAGATAATTTACTGAGATTTGACCTCCTGCCCCTTTACTGACATGTACTGAATGTGAGTCTAGCCCAAGGGTAATGAATGGTGTTTGAATGAGAGATGTTTTACACTAAATTGTGACAAGGGTAATAGCATGTCACTGAGACTACAACAAATGTCAAGAAAAGGCTGAAATCATAATGGCTTTAGAGTAATCACTATTTGCTGGTAGAAAAACTGCAACAGATTAATTCGCCACATATCTAGTATGAATGTGGTACAGCTTGATGTAATGTAAGCACAAGTAGTGTGTCATTGTTCCCTAGTCTTAATGCATAAAATCCAAATTGATGTAGCAAGTTACATGTCAACTAGCAGCATATTACTTGCTTTGAAGAACCACATTAAATTCATTTTGCCAGGTCTTTTCATCTTGTTATGAATAAAAAGAACATGACACTGATTATGTATAGAATTCTTTACAAATTCCTGGCATATAGTATGATCGCTGAATCAATCCAAGGAATCCAGATGATTTGAGTAGAAAGTGAACTTGTTTTACTTCTCTTTTTTCTAAAGGAAGTGAGTGATGCAGGAAAGAAAATGATTTCTAATTAAGTGTGATTTTTACTTCAATAAAACTGAATTAGATTACATTCCTGATGGTTGCCCTGTTCTTTCCTCAAGTCATCATGGATCAATAATGTAAGAAACAGGAATAAATACATTTAATGCCTTCTAATATTTTTTTTGTTTAATACCTAAATATTGAGTCCAGCAAGAGAGTGAGAAAGCTGATTTAAGACAGTAAATAAAATAGGTTACCAAACTGTAGGAAGAAACCTAAATTGATACCTCCTAGAGCTGCAGTCCCAAAATATTTTGCAATACTCTCCACATCGTATTTATGCATCTAATTAAAGCAGTTGTATGCATAAATTTCTATGATTTTTGTTTTCTATTAAAAATGTAATAGTAATTACTATTTTTATGAGGCTTTAAGCGACCCAAGATGCTTCTGGCAGACATTTTCACTAAAGCTGATATATCTCTGACAGCCGGCATGTCACTTTTCTGCCCTGGCACCCACATTTTAGTCCTAACTGGATTGGATCTTACCCTGGCATTTTTCCTTGCTGCACAATATGGAATAATAAAGATAAACGTCAGAACACAGAAAACCCATATTTATATGCTAATCCTGTATCAACCTGCTTACCTCTGAAGGCCTTAAAACCCTGGAGTAGCTCATTTGGGAGAGTTTGTAGGATCAAAGACTAACAGCCTGCATTTTTTTCAAAAGACATGCATGTCCATGACATCAAAACCCAAGACATTAAATGCTACACTTCCATTTTGTGCAACTATTCCATAGGTTATTCCATACTAGCCCAAGCAGTAGTTACAGAAAAGAAAGGCTACAACCCCATTACAACCTCACCTCTAGCAAGAGACAGAAAGATATGGTAAACTATGAAAAAAAAATCCTTTACTGAACTGGAGAAAATCTGCAATCAAGATTTCTTGGTTTAAAGATCATTATCAGCATCAGCCAGGCAGAAGGTGAATTAAAATTTGTCATGGTTTAACACCAGCTGGCAACTCAGCACCATGCAGCCACTCACTCAAACACCCGTCAGTGGGATGAGAGAGAGAATCGAAGCAGTAAAACCAGCACAAAACTGTATCTGCACTGTTGCTGCTAGATGGATGGCGAGTGCTGCACACAACTACACAAAACAAGAACAAGCCATGGTTAGCTGGCATTTAATTGTTCAGCCATATCAAAACTTTCATAAACTCACTTTTGAAACAAAAAGAAGCCCCAAGTCATAATTAGCCCTGGGTTTTTCAGTTAGATTGCAGAGTTGTTTAAAATAATTGTAAGAATTACAGTCAGAATTAGTACTGAGATGTGAAACAATGAGAAAAAAATTGCTATAGACACTAAAAAACAGTGGGTCAACACAAGCATTATGTCCAGTAACCAGGTTCTTGGTTTAAATTAGCCAGCTCATCATGAGATGGCCTTGTGTATAGTGAGCATGAAGGTAAGAATTACATAGTGCTGAGGTAATGGAATAAAATGGCATTAGAATATTGGACAACTCAAAAATGTGTAAGAAGTGACTTCATCTTAGCACAATCAGTGCTTACCAGAAAATATCTTATTTTCTGTTCTGTTCTACATCTTATAATCCCTGTAAAAAGTAGCTTTTAAAGCCACCATTTTGACTTACTGGACTCAAAGATGCCAATAGTTATTGCAAGCATCTATAGTAATAAAACCGAAAAGCAGGAAATGAACGTGAAAACAAGAGAAAGAGGGTCTAGAATAACACGGTCAGAGTTAAAACAAATAAGCTTTTTTTTTTTGCTTGCTTTAAATCCCTCACCCAAAATCACAGCTTAATATCAGAATATGATTTCTGGTTAAACATTATTATCTCATTTCATATAACTCAGAGCTTTCATCATCTAATTGCAAACTTCAGCCAGTTAGCCTAGAATAGAATTGGATAAATAAGCTCAAAATGAGCCTTGAATATCCAGGATGAGAAAGAGAACCTCTTCTCTCAATCATGAATCTGAATACTTGCTGTAAAATATGGACCTAAGCACCTTTGATACTGATATGCACTTTGTTTACACTGCTTACAACACAAAACCAGAGAAACCTGATTTGTGATGAATTGCATCATTTAATCCGTTTATAACCATTGTATCTGGAACAAAATATGAAGAAATCAGACTCAAATCAGACTTTTTATCTGTCTTAAAATAGTAATGTAATCATAGAATAAAATACAGACAACAGATTTTGTTGTTTTTACAATCACACACATACTCCATAGGAAAGACAAAGAAAACAAAAGGTTGAAGCTGCTAATTCTGAAGGCTGTCAATTAACAGCCAGAGCTCCTCAGACCTCTCTTGGTATTCTCTTGGAATCTATGCTGACTTACACAAAGCCAAGATTAATCTTTTATTAAAACATAATATGTGGAATGAATATTCTTTAATTTTCTTTCAAACAGATATCTTCAGCTCTGTTAACTCTATTGAATTCCACTCTGTATCATGCAGGTCATATCTCATTTCCCAGTTCCAAACATCCATCAAAGACTAAAAGGTTCTGGCCTATTTTACACATTTTTAATAATGTTATAAAGACTGACAAGACACAAAATTCAGTTTGTGAAAATCTAAACAGAAAAGGTTTTAATGTCAATGTCAGGCACAGTAACATAAATGACATCACAAAATCATTAAATCAGATTAGCAGCGATTTTTAAAGAACTGAATGGCATTACATCCCAGCCACAAAGAAAATGCAGGAAAAAAAACATACACAAGGAATAACCTGTACTCCACTTTAGTAGGAACCTTTTTGGAGCAGCTGTGCAAGTTTCCTTGTTGCTTGTGCCTTTTCCTTAATATTTTAGCTTTTATTTTTACGATTTTACAACTTTGTTATGCCAGTGGATGATACAATTTAGATGAGATTTAGATTTTCCCATTCTCAAAAATAGATTAATATGATTTTACAGTGCCCTGAAATCATACACAAAAGTCGCAAGTTCCTTTGAACTAAGGCAAAAGAAACTTAAAATTGAAAAGAAAATGGCAAAGGACAAGTAAGCATATTGCCTAGGAACAAAATTTACACCAAGATCTGGAGTATATTAATCAAATAAATAGCCTCAGTGTAAAAAAAGCTTTATTAAAAGACTGATGACAATAAGCAAGCAATGTATTCTGAATTTATCAGCTTTCTCTGATATTGAGTGGTTCTTAATAACTCTCAGCAAAAACTTAACAAAACAAATTCTAGGGCTAATAAAATTAATTTTCTCCATGCTATAATTATAAAATGATGCAGCCTAACATTCAACTTAAAGAGAAGTTTTTATTGTCACATAAACCCTAATATAAATTTCACATATATATATAAATTTTAACACCTGAAAATGTTATATAAATAATAGAGTATTGGTTAAACTTCTAATGTTTCAATTGTAGTCAAGGAATCTTTTTCTCCCTATCATGTCTGTATATCACAAATCTTTAATACACCTTGACTCACAAAAATAAGAAACTTTAAGAATTTCCATTTCCTTTGCTACTTAGCAGTATCCAAACAACATAAAGTGTGCACAGGAGTCAGTGTTCTTGCATCATCTTGTAATTGTCTAGGGAAGGACAACAAGGTCAATGAAGGGTCTGGAACAAGAATCCTATGAAGAATGGCTGAGGGAGCTGGGGTTTTCAGCCTGGAGAAAAGGAGGGGGGGGGGGGACCTTATTGCTCTCTATAACTACCTGAAAGGAATATTTTATTTTAGCAGAGAAATTTTTTTGAAGTACTCTAATTTCCTACTTTCTATGTCCAGTGTATCGTTGCCTCAGCCTTCCTCCAGTAACTTCTACTGGTTCCCTGGGTTCAAAAACTCTACACAGTCATCTCAAAGTAACAGAATGTTTTTGCTTCCTGGTCCGCTGAGGTCTGGGCCTCTGTTCAATGCCTCCTTGTCTCTGCTTATACTGCAAACCCCAACTCACCCTGTCACTTCTTCTTCTGCTCTTGGCTCTTCTCTCCAGTAGACCTCTCTTAGCTGACTTCTGGGAAGGTAAAGAGAGGAAGTTTCTATTGAATCAAAGTACCAACAGCTGAACAAGGAAAACACACAACAGTCACAGGTTTTTAACCATGCATGTTGTAGAACAAAGATAAATAAAAAGAACATCCAGCACAAATCCTTCTACCACCTTATTTTATCCTCCAAAATAACTTCCTGGAAATAGGATAGAAGGTATCAACAAAATGGTAGATGAAGGTCTATCTCCAGGTCTACCTCTATGGGAGAAAGGAATCTCAAATATTTGCGGTAGGAGCATGACATTACCACAAAGCTACAGTGGCAGAGAGCAATGTTCGTTCCTCCTGTTGAAGTTGGGGCGCTGCACACTGAGCGTCTGGACAAAACGAAATGGAAAGGCAGCAAGAGGGATCTTGTCTGAGTAACCTGGTGATAAGGTGTCAACACTGGATTGGAAAGTACTGAATTCAAACTTGTTTAGGATTTCCTTACTAATCCTGGTAGGGTGTATTACCCTCTTCAGCTTCATCTGAGCATGCTTCAGCATCTTCAGGTATACACTGAGCACAGATGAAACATAAGTAAATATGCTTTTAAATTTGAGGCCTAAAATTAAGTGGGATGAATTTGGACCTAAGTACCTGTGCTAGATAGGCTTATTGTTATGAATGGATGATGTAGGTTTAAATCAGTCCCTGCCTTTTGCCCAGGCCTCTGGCAGCAGGCAGTCATGTTCCTGAGGTGACCAGCACCCCAAGACCCACTCTCATTCACAAGTTCTTTAATAAAGGCTGATTCAGTCTATTATAGAATGAATTATTTATTAATAGACACAAAACTAACAGACATAAGACTTAAACCAGACTATTACTACACAGGGATAAGACAAAAAGGGGATACTAGTATATACGTGGAGTTAAAGGTACCATTAAATTTACAGCTAGCTAAGAAACAGTATAACTTAGGATTCAATGATTCTTACCATCCAATCTTGATGGAGTAAGATTGAAAAATCCTCTCTCTCAGTTCCCGGGAAAGTGACCTCAAAAGCCCACATCCGGACTTAAGGGAAGAAATCTCCTCGCACGTTCCAGAGGAGTGTGTAAGAGACTTCTTCTTCTGTGATAATTGTGTAGGTTTTTATAGATGTAAGAACCGTGTCTTTTGGTCAAGAATATTTCTTTCATCTCTTCCCACATTTGCTTTCCAGACTAAGATGTTGACTCTCAGCTGGGGGCCTGAGCCCTTTTGGAGCCAGAGACACCCCATGCTGGGCCTGTGACCCGCCTGAGTTCTCTCTTGCGTATGCACCAACCATTTGTGGTAGAGAGGGGCTAGACATGTCCAGCCACACTCATCCAAGGTAGAGGAACTCCTCTGCTTAATGACAGAGCTCCAGGGGGAGGTGAGTAGATTGAGGACATATCAAGGACAGTGGGAGACTGACTACTGGAATTGTACCCTGCCTTCCCTAAGACAGGCCCAACAGGCAGATAGGACACATGGTAGAGAGGATTCCTTGTCCTTTCTTCATTCAGCTGAACACAGTGATTTAAGGGGTCAGGGACAATGGGGAAAAGCTCCTGCTGGAGGTCAGTCTCCACTCTGACTGCCCCACCTTCCCAGTGCCCTGGTATAGCAGGTACGAGGCTATACAAGTGGAACTGAACAATGACAATAGCGATGCTGATCTAGGCTGGAGGCATCACTGAGGTTTAGTCAGTCTGTGCCCTGTGTCAAAACTGTTTCCAAAAAGGAAAAAAGAAGACTCCCTACTGAAGGCCAGATATGCAGAGGGACCCACTTCTTAGGGAGATCAGCTGCTTCCCTAGAGACCAGGATAAAGATGCCAAGAGAAAGTTTACTACAAGGTACAGCACACCATTTTGAGTCAATGGTGGCCCTTGGCTCTGCTATCTCAGTGGAGATAGGGTGTGGAGAACCATGAAACAACAAAGATGCAAGAGCTACTGGTTTGTTAGAAACCATGGAAGTGCCTAAGGCTCATCACACAGAAATTCGGGCTTCTCCCCCAGAAATGTGGTGGCATCAGTAGCCCAACTGAAGTGCATCTACACCAATGCACATAGCATGAGAAAAAACCTAGAGAAGCTGGAAGCTGCTGTGCAGCTGGAAAACCATGTTGTCCCCACAGAAACATGGTGGTTGACTCAGAACTGGAGTGCTGCAGTGGCTAAAAAGTGTTCAGGAGGGAAAAGCAAAGACAAAGAGGCAATGGGGTAACCTGTATGTTTGGGAGCATTCTGTTTAGAGTTTAATGATGGTGATGATAGCAGTGTTTATGTATAGAATTAGGGTGAAGGTTAACAAGACATATGATGGTGCATCCCATGCAGGATATAGCTGGGACAACTATAATGATAATATAATGATCACAATCCCAAAGAGCTTGTGGCAAATGGAGTTAAATCTAGTTGGCAACTTGACATTCAATTACACTTAATCTCCAATATTTCTACTACTTATAACAGTGGTCTGTTGCAGTGCTAGGTTTAGTTTAGCAAGCTGCAGCTTTTCCTGAGAGCTCAGTGGAGCTGCTTAGGGCAGAGCAGCCATTCTGTCCTCCCGCAGTCATTTCCAGATGGCTCCGCACTCTTGCTCCGGCAGCTATCAGCTCTACAGCACAGTGACGGCAAAGGAGGCGAGAAGGGTCTCTCCATGAGGGTTTCAGAGGGGCTTTAATGGTTACATCTTGTCCCAGCAATCCCCAGAGGCAGAGAGACCTCATGATCTGGGCGCAGGGGGGTTTTCTCAGGGGCTCAGGGGCGGTACATGGGCGGAGTTGGGGCACAGGAAGCAATAGGGAGAGCCCGAGGGAGTGACCAGGGCGAGGAGCAAGGAACAGGGGGGGAACAATGTGGGTTAGGAAAAGCAATGGGTAAGCAGATCACCACAGTGGTCATATTCTCACTTTATTTTCCTTGGGTCAGCAGTTTGTTTACCAGCAAAGAATAAGGATAACTTTGGGAAAGGGCTGTTATTAGATCAGTCTTCTTCCCCTTCTCAGAGAAAATAAATAGCTGTATTTATTTCTAGAAGGTACAGCAAAGGACAGGGGGTAAAGGATATTAAAAATATCTGTTATTAAGGTTTGCTTTGAAACAACTGTGTTTTTATTTTCTGCATCACTTCATCTTTGTGATTATCAGTGGATCTGAAAACAAGAAAAGCCATTAGACAGAAATTAGGAGATGAAAGTACACAGAAAACTTCTTGATCTGCCTATAAAATTGAAAAGATTTAGGGGGGAGGAGGGGAAAGGAGACATGATTTCTTCACTGTTTTATGTGCAGTACTATGAGCACATATGGAAAGTATCCTATTTCTCACATCTAATATCAACCTGAGTTGTTGAGAGAGAGAGAATGTTCTTAATTAAAAAAAAAAAAACAACAAAAAAACAAACAACAAAAAAAAAAATCCGAAGTGAGAGTGGAAAGGAATAAAGGTCTTAACATAAAATTTAAGTTGGAAATTTTAGTGTCTATAGAGAATATTTAAGACGTATGGCAAATCAATTCACTATGCCCATACCCTTAATCCACGAGGCTGCACTGAGTAGCCTCACAAAAGGAGTCTTCATGTTGTAAGGAAACACCTCATGTTAAAGAATGCTCTCAGTTTTTGCATTTTGAAGATGATTGCTGTCTTAGAGCTTTCTGAAGTTAAAAAACCCAAGGAATGATCTTGAAATTAAAAATGCGGTTGACACACTGGGGATGAAAACACCTCGTAGAGTGAAGTAGAGTTTGGTTGTTTCAATTCAGATTATTTTCTTTGAAAACAAAATTTCCATTTCTCACATTTTGGCTTAAGCTTCAAGCCTGAATGTCTCAAAAGACAGCTGTGTTAGAAAGCGATGAGTCTGGACACACTTAAAAATGTGCCCATTTTCAGTTAAAATATTTACTTGATTTTTTCAAGGAATTAATGTGTATCATTTTATGTTCCTCTTCTTCTAACATTCTATGTCACTACTGAGGGGAAAAAAAAAAGTGGGATAGATCACTATTGACTAGTAAGTCAAGGGCAATTTATGCTCTCTGAGATTCTAAGAAAAGTTTCCACATATCTATCTGAGATTCTAGGACAATTTTCCACCTTCCAATTTTCCATATTCCTCTTTGTGAAAAATTTCTCATGAAGAGAGAAAATTCACTGGGGGAAGCGGAAAATCATGCATTTTTGCCAAATATATAAAGGGAAAATAAAAATCAACCTGCAGAATTACTGTTTTTAACTTTCTGTACCTGTATCTACCAGTGATGGGTCTTTATCTGTTGCAGTTTGTTTAAAGGAAGTAATGAATTTGGTTCAGAATCACAAACCGTTCTTTATGGTGGCAGCAACAAATGTACTAATGTAATTTCGCGTCTCTGAGATTAAAAACTAAAAAATATAGTACACCCTCACTTTGTAAACATGTCATTTGATTCAGACTCCAGTACTTACAGTAATCCATGGCAACAGCAAATGTAACATCAGATATCACTGAAACTCTGTTCAGCAGGAAGACTTCAACTACACACATTTCTGCATAAGAAGCACTCTGAGAAAGTCCTAATCCTGTTATGTCATTGTCCTGATGTGCTGCAGGATTCTGGCTCTTGAGTAAGAGCCAAGTAAATGCATTTTCCATACAATTATCTAGATAGCACCTGCATACTTCAAAGCACATATAAGTGTTATAGCTCCACTAACAGTTATTCCGAAGTGTTACAAAAGTTGATTGCAGAGGTTTAAATATATTTTTGTATCTACTTAAAAATTCCATTGCTCCATGAAATCCAGATTAGACCTTCAGCCTTTCAAGTGCTCCGTCCCCCTAAGTGTCCTTCCATTGAACTCTCACTAGTTTGTCACTATCTCCCTTGATCTGTGAACCCTAAGCTGGACACAGGACTCCAGCAGGTCTCCTCCTATATGCTGAGAAGAGATGAACAATCACTTTCCTGGAGCTTTTGCCTTTCTTGGATGCATCCCAGTATGCAGCCAGAATTCTTCCTCCTAAGGACTGAACATATTAGATTTTTTCAAGGTATTGGAGTATTGCCCTGGACATCACAATTTCTGAAAGATGATAGTGGCCTTGCAATAACAGCAGCCAGTTCACTTTGAATGCATCATCCGTATATGTGCAGTTTACTGAATTAATCTCCAACTCAACCTTCCTTGATGAAAAATCTGTGTATAATGGATTAATTATATTAGCAGGACTTTGTGATCTTACGGCATCTATTCATTGACTGGAGTGGTACACAAGATGCATTAGCAGAGTTTGTCAGCTTTTCCAAAAGAGATACTCAGATGGCCACAGAAAAGTGCTGGGCAGGGCTTTTCCTAAGGAACTCTTTTGACCATCATCACAAAAAGTAATGATGTTTTATTCTACAAAAATACTGGAAAATCTTTTTTATCTTGCTTAGGCCAGCAAGAAATAAATTTAACATTGCTTCTTACTGTTTTTCTTCGAAAAGTAAATAATCGTTTTGCTTACATGAGCTGGTAGTGCTGTTGCTCTTTTATTTGACAGCCCTGCCTGTAGTGCCTTCCCACAGATTCCAAGACGGTTTGTTTTCTTCTCCTGTTTGAGAGAGATGAAAATTTTTTGTCTTACATATAAACAAGATCTCTCAACAACATACTATTAAGAGCAAAGAAACCAAACTTTTAAAGACAAAAATAGGCATTCCAGAAGTCCCTAGGTAATTTCAAGTTTGAGTCTGAAGATGAGAGCCTCAAACCCGAAATTAAAAAGATAAACCCAGACAGGATTTTTTCACTCCTTCCTGTTTATATGGCTCTTTCTTAATTAGCTAAGTATATATTGACAAATGTGGAAGTGAACTACTGACCTGCTAGCTGGTTCTTCACACCTTCTGTGGCAGATGGAGTTTGGGGGTCATGGTTCCAGTGAATGTTTCATATTTTTGTAAAGATAAATAAAGGAATAGGAAAGAAGGAGTGCATCACTACTGTATCTTGTTTGAACCAGTTCCTTGCAAAGATGGAAACAAAATTCAGTCCTGAGTCAGGACAGGCAAATAAAGACAGTTTAGGTCCTGGTGTTAAGTCATTAAGGTGACAGTAGAGCATCATTTTCCTATGAGGATTCTAAAATCTTCTTCCTCCAATCTTTCCTCCTCCAAAATTCAGGGGTTCTTGTATAGTGAATTTTGCTTTAGTCTAATTTTGAATCATTATTATTATTATTACTCTGTAGAGAAAATAGATAGTAATAATCAATACTGCATCAATTATCTTTGAATATTTTAGAACTGCTGGGAAAAAAATTATTTAACCTCCGCAGCTGTCGTTCCCTATTCTAACTATCTACAGATTTTCAAAGTTGCAGCCAATGAAGCATTCTCTTTGTTCACAGAGAGAAGATAAAAAGGCTGATTACTAAGCAGGGAAGTGTCATCCAGGTCTGCACAGTTCCCCTTTCATAGCTCTTGAAAATGTAGAAGCAAGTGTTGAAAAGGTCAACCTTGTTTCTTAACTTCTGTGTGAGAAAGAGCATTTCAACCTCAGGCTGACCTCAGTATTTTCTATTTAAGCTGCTGGAACAAATGAAAATATTAAAACTGTAACAGTAAGAAATGCACAGGGAGGAGACAGCAAAGAAGGAAGAGTAAGAAGAAGAGGGAAAGGCCTCATGGAAAGAAAAGATAAAGGAGGCAAATGGCCCCAAAGAGAGAACTGTAGAGAAGGAACTCTATGGGTGTTTGACCTCTGCTGCAAAAAGATCTTTTGAGACAATAAAGATACCTATTGCTTGGGATTTTAGACAATTGTCCCTGAATATTTTACATGACCTCTCTATTCCTTTTACAGTTGTTGGAAATTTTATTTCTAAGTCTAAATAATATTAAAATGATGTCATGAAATTCAAGGAGCCTGGCAGGTGAAAGGACAGTAAAAGAGTAGAAGCAGCTCTGCCAGTAACATATCAGATATTTTATTGCAGAATTTGGAACTAATGGTGATTCCTTAGGATTTAGCTTTTATATTTTCAGACCCTGCACTGGTTTAGTGTGTTACTCTAAAACTTCACATAACCTGTTAGCTACTGTTAGACATAACAAACCCTCTCTGGGCCTGTACTCGAGGACACCTTGTTGTTCCTGGCCTCAAAATATGTAAACTGAGCCTCTGGAAAGGTGGAACAAACTTGCGGTAATTACATCATTACCTAAAATTGTTATTGGGGTATTAACCCTGATATGCAAATTGACCACACTTATAAAAGTATGAAAAACCCGTGACCCGGGGTCCATCTTGGGTGAAGCCCCTCTGGAATTTTTTGCCTGCCCAAGTGGTACCTATTGAAGACCCTTCAATAAATACCTGCTTTTAATCTTGTCCAGCCTCTGTTTTCAGGTAGCCACTCCTAGGCATCCATGGGATGCAGAAAATCTGGAAAGATTTTATAATGAATGTTTTACAGTATAGGGTCACATAAAAGCAAATATTTTGCCAGAGAAACTATTAATTTACCTGATTATTACAATGCATTCTATCTTAAAGCATTTATAGATGCTAAGACTGTGCTTGCCTAAAAATGTTGCATTACAAATTTACTGTCACTCCAAGCTCTCAAGTATAGTCAGACAAAAATTTTAGACAGTTGTAGAGCTTCACAGTTCTTCTATTCTATAACTTGAGAAAGATAACCAAATAAGCAAGTTAACCCAGAAAATATACACCACTTTGTGGCACCTTTGAAAGCACTTACACAAGTATTAAATAATTAAAATTTCCAAGATAATTTAAGCTGTGATTACCATTTTTATGATGGCAAATGTAATGCAAATAAAGCACAGGAACAGTAAGACAATGTCATACTAAAGATTAAGATATTGATGTTCGTTCTAGTTTATCACATGATGTTGCCAATTTGTTCTTTTTCTCTAATTCTTTGCCTTGACTAGCAAAGGTCGCAGTGTCTCAGAAAGTCTTGGAGGGTAAAGAGGATGTTCTGATAAATGCCGTTTTCACTTAATGGTGAAAGGGAAAATATATTACCTGCACAGTACATGCACCACAAGGAAGCCTCTGAGCTTCTCACATGAACATGGCTCAGATATGCACAGTAAATCTACCATGACAGGCTACACAATTTTTCATTTGTACAAGCATTGGTCATGCAGTGCACAGCACAAGTACACTTTTTTTTTCCCTCAGAAAATCCTGGATAGAAATAAGAGACCCCTATGAAAATGAAAATCCCAGCAAGCTGGGTGCACCTACTGAGAAACAACGAATGCTCCATCAGTTTTTAAGAGCTGCCTCTCTTAAGAAATGAGCTCACTGATGCAACAAAATCTAGCTTAAAGAGTGGAACTAAATCTGATAATAAAGTTACCTAAAAGAGTCTCATTTGTTTAAGAAACAAAGTTATATCAGTTTTGGTTTTGTTATGGACATACTACCTCAGCCATGGATCCATTCTTCCCTTCTCTTCCACACTTTGAAAATAAATGGTTCATTAATAATGGAGAAATCCCAGAATAGTTGTACTATTAGTACAACTATTATAATAGTTGTACTAAGCAACTCAGTTGCTTCGAGGGAAGCTCTGAATGTTGGACTATTTGAGGGAGGCTAAGCCTGAATATTGGACTAAGCTTGTAAATCTCGACACTGCTGAAGATCAATGACCAAACTCATCAATTCCCATCTACTCTGATGATGCAAGGACCTTATAGCCTGCACAGGTAAATAAGATTTAAAGTAGATTTCTGTTTCAATGCTAGTATAAAGAAGCTGAGATATAGATATAGATATAGATATAGAGATAGAGATAGAGATAGAGATAGGTGTAGATATATAGGAATCTGTTGATTCACTGTGTCAAAAGTCTATGACTATTTGCACACATACACTGTAGATATTGTTTATATAGGAGCTGTTTCTTAATGATTTTTCTCTCTGGTTCCACAGGATACCACTCATAAGAGGTCCTAACTAAAGGGAAAAAAACCCCAAAACCATAAACTGCCCCAAACAAACAAAACAAAATCATTACTTCCTGTCTAGTTAGGCTAGATACTCATGATAATCTCAGTTGCCTAGCAGAAAGCACATTAAGGAAAAAAAAAAAAAAATAGCTGTTCTACATAAAACAGC
Organism: Corvus cornix cornix; assembly: GCF_000738735.6. Lineage (NCBI taxonomy): Eukaryota > Metazoa > Chordata > Aves > Passeriformes > Corvidae > Corvus > Corvus cornix. The sequence continues at coordinate 61,337,723 of NC_046332.1, read as the reverse complement.
AGGCTATTTAAAAAATAGAGATAGAAAACAGTATTAAATAGTGCCATAAATCTTTTGCAGAGCTTTAAAGGTATTCTCTGTTACAGTTACATTTAGTTATAGCAATGGACACTCATAAGCAGGTGTCTGCTAACAGTTGGCACCCACCAGCATCTCAACTGTCACATATGTTTACATCTCTTAGCCATAAATCCCTTTTTCATACATTTGGAAAATTACTAAAATAAGCTACCAGCTATTAACAGTCTCATGCTATGAAAATAACTTTTCTAAAATATTTCTACTTTCTAGTCTCAACAATTTCTGCTCAGTAATATCTCTAATGACATATTAGCCTATGTTACTGATCTCTATATAAAGACTATCTTCACAGCCCTGTAGAATAAACACAGAAGTAAAGCGATCCATTAGAAGAAAGAAATTATCAAACTGTAGAGGCATTAATCTTTTTCTGTGGAGACAGGCTGAGAGAGCTGGGATTGCTCAGCTTGGAGAATAGAAGGTTCTGGGGAGACTTTAGAGAAGCCTTCCAGTACTTAAAGGGGGCTACAAGGGGGCTGAAGAGGGAATTCTACAAGAGCATGTAGTGATAGGAAAAGGGAAAATGGCTTTAAACTAAAAGAGGGCAGATTTATGTTAGATATTAGGAAGAAATTCTTTACTGTGAGGGTGAAGGGGCACAGGAACAGATTGTTCAGACAAGTTGCAGGTGCCCCATCCCTGGAAGTGTTCAAAGCAAGGTTGCATAGGTCTTTGAATAAACTGGTCTAGTGGAAGATGCCCCTGCCAGTGTCAGGGGAGTGGAACTAGATGATCTTTAAAGTCCCCTTGAATCCAGGCCATTCTATGATTACATGATTCTGTGATTCATCTGCTAAGAACAAGTCCAAGAATGGACTAAATTCTTGTAAGTGTCAGTAACCAATGCTGAGATTTGTTGCTATTTAAGATTTAAATGCTGTTTAAGATTTAAAGATCTGTGTCCATGTGCTAGTGAAATAAGAGCTTAAATACCTATCATTTTATTATTATCTCATATGCAAATTTAATTCAACAAAATTTTGTGCACGCTCCCTTACCTAACTGGATATTGGGCCTCCCTCTATCACCTCTTTTTAATTTCACATAGGTGTAGAGGAACTCACTGAAATTCTTCATTTTCAGTGCACATCAAGCCCTTTAAAGGATAAGAATTGATGTTGTTGTCATGTCAATCAAAGCTAAAACCTCTTTTTGAATGCGTACTCAAATCAAGCTGATACTAAATGTCACTTCTTTCCTACCTCATGGCTGAAAGTGCCATAAAATTTAGGTACAGTTAGCAGGAAAAAAGGCTGTGTGCATTTTGGAGGAACCACCTAAGCTTAAGTACTGCAAATTGAAAAAGAATGGAAAACAAAAGCAGAAGTATTCAATCAGTTTAATTTTATTACGAAAAATAAAATTATTTGAGTCCAAAATGCACTACTTACAATACACAGAGACAAGAAATTACTGTATCACAGAAAGCATAATATGCACTAACTTGTTCCAGAGAATAAAAATATTCTGTGACAAAATTCTGATTCATCTAAGGGTGTCTCAGAAAAAATTTAAATAAAAAAGAAAACAGAAACAAAACCAAGAGTTAAGGAATAGGTCATCATCTGACAGGTATGTTAATTGACAGTAGTAAGTTTGGCTTTAAAACTTTAAAGTTATTTCTCTGGGTAAAATGGAATAAAGATAGACTGTTATGTTTTACAGATATACTCATTTACCAATATTGCAAAAGCATATTATACAGAGTAAAAATGTATTTAAAAATTCCTTAAAGATGCTTGCCAACAGTAGAAGATCTGTGACCAGAACCAGAGTTCAACAGCTCTGCAGATATCTTAATGGTCTGGATACAAATTTGAGCTAGGAATAAGGACATAAACATTTTGGGTAAACAGTTTTTAAAAAAAGAAGATAGGGAGGTGTTGTGTCAATTCATTTTTCAATCAATCTTATCTTGTATGTCTGCCTGCAAATACCATCCCACCTGAGGCAGAAGGCAGATTTGTCTAGTAAAGAGGCAGAAACTGAGTTCTACTGGGTCAAAGCCACCCTGAGACTTAGTTCTATGACCCAGTTATATGGGAAGCAATTCATTTATTCACACCAGAATCTTTGAAATTTAATAAAAATTCTCACATCCAAAAGCCAGTTAATTTAATATATTTCTTCTTTATTGGCTGTAAAGGAGTAGACTGTAATTTGCACATGGACTTGTAACATTTAAAAGTCTAACTTAGGCAAAGGGATCTCATCAAGCATATCTATGACACACAGTCACAGAAAGGATAGAAAATTACTTTAAACTTAACCAGATAAAGAAGTGTGTGGCATTTACCAAGCTAGGATTCAACTGGATTTGATTTAAGGAACAACTAACTGTTACACCTATTTTTATATTTATATATATATATCTCATAAATAGTTTATGTTATAAAAAAGAGTATGTGCACCATATAATGCATCTATAAACGACTAAACATGTACATACATGCACAATGTGGAAGTGCATACAAAAACTAAGCAATTTTCTAGGAAGGCCAAGCAAAAGGAAAAGATTTTCTTCTTTTTAAATATTTTCTTCTAAATTTTCTGTTACCATTTATAGCTGTTAGACAAGAAACAAGAGATACAAAATACAGAAATCCAAAATCTCCTCTGATTTATGTGTCATGCTAGTAAAGTAGTCATCCAGTGCACTGTTATATACACACTTGGAAATAAAGCAGAGTTACTTGAGCCAAACAGATAGATGTTGAAACCCCAGAACATAAATCTGAGTTTTAAAGACAGTCAAGTTAAACCTTTTAAGTCAACATTGGACAAAGAAGTAAATATCTCATTTTCCAAAGAAACTTTGCATATATAAACACAAGAAAACAAATTTAAATTAGCATAGAAAATTTCCTTGTTTCATGCTTAACTTCTCTTTGCTATTACTATTACTTAATTTAAATTTTGTGCAATATGTGGCACTTGCATAACAGCTCAAGGGATTTGTATTTAAAGTCTCATTGCTTTGAACTCTTTTTAGTAATAAAGGATTTTAGCATGGTTTTTAATGTACATAGATAATGAAATTCTAAATACCTCTGCTAAGTTGGAGATACAAATTCAAGCAATGAAGCCAGTCCTGCAATTAAACCACGCTGAAAAGTGTAAGGGAATCTGACATGCAAATGAGCTTAGTCACCACTTCTAGGTCCAAGTAGAGACTTGAATAAATCAATATGTTTTATGTTTAACATGTCCAGGTTTTCAGCTTAAACCAGGGATACCTGAGTCATTGAAGGAGATATGAGCCAGAAGGCAATTTCTCTTATGGGTATTCCCCAAAAAAGAATTTTCAGCTTTATATTGCATGTGACATTATAGCCAAGCGTATTGTATGAGAGTGGTTAGGAAAGCTGAACATAAAAGAAGCAAGAAAATCAAAAATTTTATGTGAAAACTAAGACTATCAATTCAAATTATGACTGCAATAATAATGCAAAGGTAAATCACTCTTTCTGATTCAACTGGTTATAACTACTATATGAGATTTCCAAGAATCTCTGTCAGAAGAATGGGAATAACAAAGTGAATCTGTGTTCTCATATGGGCCCTCAAGTACTTCTGAAAAGTGTTGAAAACAACCCCTTGGTCTTGATGCTTCGGTAGCTTATCTTAATTGCTCTTTATTTGGTCAGGCTGAGCAACTGGCATAGCGAATTCATGTCACAAAGGACTGCGTTCAGTGCACAGCACTCTAATATCTGATTAGGAACTTCATCTTATCTAACTGTAACTGCTTAAAAAATCTGTCTAGGGTAAATCAGATATTGAGGCCTCTTTGGAGAAAATGCAGAGCAACAAACAGTACTGGAACCTGATAGAGCCCAAAGCAAGATAAGTTTGAGATTCTTACCTCTCCTCATTGGTTACAAATAGAGTATAAAGAACTAACTTAGACACCTACCTTATGCATGGCTAAAGTTGGATGAGATTAATCACCCTCTTAAGGAGAAATATCTTTCAGAGAATATCTGGCAGTACAGCCTCCTTCTCTTTTTTAATTATGTGGAGTATTTCTGCCACAGCCAGATAGCATGCCTGTGGCCAACTGAGTAAGCTGATATTATGAAAGGGCTGAATATATATAGCCATCTTTGGGTGAAGTTTAGTGGTATTTAGAAATAAGGAGAGACAGCAGAAAATAAGAATTGATGGATAGGAAAAGTGAATGTCCTTAAGATCAATAGTGATTCAAGAACAACAATATGAGAACCTCTGTTTTGGGCAGTTTCAGAGAAACGTGGTTTTCCCAATGCTAAAAAAGACATTTCCCTTTGCAAGTTATACCAGTGTGTTTCATCACCTCAGCTCTTAAACTCTGCTGCAAAGAACTCCATTTTGTCCATTTACATTTAGACAATGCAAACTTCACAAAACATATTGTAGAAGCTGTAGGGTACACTAACACTAGTCCTCAGAATAATCAGAAGAACACTGATGCAGAAGGAAAGCATGCTGCATTAGCAATAATTCATGCCTGTGTAATGTATATAAAATGCTACACTGGAGATGATTGCACTCTGCTGGACTACATAATAGTTATGCAACATCCAAGTCAAAAGGGAGTATAAGGACTTCTGATGCAATGACTCTCACATCAGACCTGTCTTACTGGAGCTGCCGTTTACCCATAGCCAAACCATGGAATCATGGTTTGGCTATGGGTAAATTTTCATTATGGAGATACAGATGGTATTCCACAGACTTACCAATTTTTAGCCTTTTACTGTGAGTCTGATGACTCCAGAGCTGAAAAGTCCAATAAAATATTATAATACATAAAATAATAAATAAATAATAAATAATAAAAATAAATAAATAATAAAATAAATAAATAATTAAAAAGTCCAATAAAATATTATAATACATAAAATAATAAAATACATAAAAATGTATTTTGAAAAAAGAAAAATGAAAAAAATAATTCTTTCTGCTGACTGCATTTGCAGTTTCTGTATACTTCAGCCATCTTCATGACTTTGAAGGACCTTAGTATTTTTTTCTGAATATTTCAAATTTATAGTTTGGATGTTGGTACATGTTTCAGTTTTATTTGTTTTTTAAAAGGATCCTGACTGGCAAATCCTAAACTTCAGAATCCCAGCTACAGGACCATACAGCAAATATTAAAGTAACGCATTATTTCAAACTCAAATAAATAAGCTGGCCACCAAAGAGCAGCTTTCTTTGTTTAAAACAAAAACATCCTACCGGGCAAAAAAAAAATATCAAGGTAAAACAACATTTGTTCACACTGGTTATTGCCTTTTTGAGACCAATAGCATACTGTGGGTAGAACGAAATAAAAGACATGGTCATTTGTTGCTTAGTTCAAAGTGTTTCCCGAAGGGGAACTGTAGCTTCTCTACACAGCGGGAAATGTCATCTGAGGAGAGCACACTGTTCAAATGGTTAAGAATGGTACTGGATTTGCATATCCATACCCCTACATGTCCAAACAGAAAGATCACCACTGCAAGCCCTATGTGTGCAACCACAGAACTGCTGCCCCTCCTTAAACTATAAGGAGTTGATTTTCAGGTTACCAGAAAGACAAAGTGAGTGTCTCACGTCTCTAAATCATTGCATGTGTAAAGTGAACAAGCTGATGCAAACTAGACATGTACTATTTTTTCCTGCTGTTTCAAACTCAGACTAATTATCCAGGCAAAGAGATAATTTTTTTGAAAGGATGTCTGCTCCACAAGGATATGGTTCACATAAATATCATCTCACTGCTCTCAGTGCTTCCCTGTCTTCTCCTCGCCCCATCCCAGCCTCCCATTTCAGGCATCTGAGAATGCTTCAGGGAGTTTTGATGATGACTTGGGGACACACAAACAAGGAACTAGTGCAGCTCAGATATTTTTTTTATTTCATAACCTGCAAAAATCATTTTAGCTCATGATCTGCAAGTGACAAAAAGTATCAGAATCTCAGCTTCTTAAGAGGAATTAAAGAAGAAAAAAAAAAAAGAAAATCCTGTTTTCCCTATTAGAAATAAGAAAATAAGAAAAAATAGCCATTACACTTTAAATGTCTACCTTTTTCAATATATGATAGTAAGAAGGCAAAAATTTTTCAACTCTTACTGAAACATGTAGACATGGTAATGCCCATATCATAGTTCAAGTCATCATGCTCTCTTTTTTTTTCTCCTTAATCTGCACTCACACCTTGGAAATAATATTGATCAATTAGACATTGCAGTATACCTTGAAGATTGTGGTAAGTGTCTCTCTGAATTAAGTTCCTGTGGTACTTTAGAAATAAACATTATTCCAAAATAGTACCAAAAATCCAGTGGATAAATCTGAAAGCATATTTTCTGGCTTTAGATGACAGAGCTCCCTTTTTATTTCAAGCAGTAAGTGCAAACCCAGTGAGCAGAGATTTGAATCCTTGTTTTGCCACCTACTTCTCTGTAAAGGAAGTCGTTAACTGGGATGTATACCTGCTTACTTCAGAGATATTAGTTGAGCATGTTTCTATTAAAAATATTGTAATCAGGGAAGGTATTATTGGAACAGACAATAGAGGAGAGCCAGCTGAGCACTGAACGGTACTTAGGATAGGTTGGTGTTAAGAAAGTTCCCTTTATCCACACTTTTACAAGATTTTGCTTTCTACTACTGTTTCTAAAAGCTGTTATGCAAATATCATATCTCTGATGCCTGTCCTCAGTGATCATTACATTAGTCCAAAAAATCCTTTAAAATTCAACAGTAGCTCTTCCAGGCTACAGCAGCAGGGTATCTTTCAAATGAATGCAGCAGAGTAGCAAAGTGGCAGTGCTTGTGTTCGAGGCAGGTATCAAGTCTAAAAGCAATTTCACAGATGAAAGACAAGTTATCAACAGCATTACAGCCAGACTGGCATATTTTCTTTGGAAATTATCTACCATATTTTACAGAATAAGGATAAACTGGGAATCTACAAGGCCCTCTGCCTCTGCAACTAACTTCACGTGTGGCTACTACAAGTTATCAAATTACGCCCTGTGCCTGTGTCAAGAAACTGAATGACAATCACTGTGCTTTGTTGTGCTGAGCTGATTGACAAAGTGACTAATTCATGCTTCAAATGGCATGGGAGATAAGTGTTACTCTCCAGAGCATCTGAAAGAAAGTTACTAAGTGTATCTTCAAAATACATGACCGGCTTACTGAGTTTGTGTGCAACTCAGGCAAACATTTTCATTATCTTTTCAGACCTTCTTCCAAGCCCTAGAGGAAACATGCCTCAGCTTTCATGGTTCAAGATGTGTATTTCAAGCAGCAACAGGAGACAAGCAATACAATGTCTGACTCCAGTAGCCACTGTCATCACCCAGATCTCACTTGACTGGATTTCTCATCCTTCTTTCTACTCAAGCTAAAATGCAGATAAAGAGTGGCATGAAGAACTGGCATTATTTTCTGTGTTGACTTCATTTTATCTAAGTCAAAGCTTCATGCAAAATCTGTGGAAAATACTGCTCTTTGTTCATACAAAGCAGCAGTTATTACACTTAAAGCACGTTTAGACCAGTACGACACTGGGTGTCATGTACCAAATTTCAGATAGAAGAAATATTTGCAAATTGAAGAACTTTTCCTTGATATTTATTCATCAATGCTACTGGTGCTACAGTAGGGAAAAAAATAAATACTGTGCACTTACATGCAAAGGACCAAACTCTTTGATTTGCAAACAGAGTAATGAGCTTTTTGTGGGAACAGCATTGATATCTATTATTCTGCGACTATGTTTGTAAGGTAGGAAAAACTGAATAAGCAAAATAAGACATTAAACAAATGATTGATACAGAAACCTTCACTGAATTTGGAAAAACAAACAAGAGCTGCTGAAGAGTACAGTCCAGCTTATGTATGCGACTGAAGACCTCTGAATGAACATTGAGGGACTCAAGGAACTCATTAAAAATATCTGATAATTTCCTACTAAAGTTAATAATGTTCTCAGATTCCTGCCTCAGAGACCAGGAGAAAAGGCCATCTAAGTGCAATAAAAAGTATTGAAAAAATTATTTCTATGCCATACAGTCCCTTTTCCAGGAGAAAAAAAACCCTTCCAAGTTCTTCCACAAGTATAAATATAAAAACTTTTAAAGTAAATACAAAATCAATCTGCTTGCTAAGTGAGGAAACCATACTCTTCTCTGCATGTCTATTTTATCAACTCATGTTGACCTACACAAAATGGTAAAAGGTTAATAAAGGTCATTAGGTCAGCAGGTACTCATGAAACTGCCCACCGTCTCATTCTGCTTTGAATATTTTCTCCCCACAAATAAAGGCTTACAAAATGCATCACTGGACTTGCAAAAATGGACTTCTGCTAGAAACTCTTTATGATGTTGGCACTAAATATGTCTCCTATTTCTTCTACCATGTCCATTTTCCTCTGCTGTTTCTCATTTAGTTCTTCCCTGACTCTTTGCCTTCCTTGAGTTTTCTTCATATTTTTTCACCGAAAGATTCCATCAAAGTGGTTCAGTCACCTCCCTTTTAAGGCATTTTCTGCACTTCAACTTATTATTGAAATTATATTAACTCATGTCACACAGCATCAACATCATCTATTAAGAGAAAAGCTCCATGCAGAGATTGTTAATTTTGTGTTGAGAATTAGTAATGTTTGCAATGGAAATGAAAAAAGAAAAACAAAAGAAAATCTTAAACAAGCACATGTAATCAAGTAGGGAACAAAATGGAGCTAAAAGGCCCGAAAGCACAAAGCTTCATGAATAAGTAAGTATTTACACTCTAACCTTGGATCGTTTGTGTTAAGTGCAAACACTTTTTTCTAAACTTTTTATGAAATTCACAAACTTCATAAAACAAAGCTGTTTAATTAGTAATAGCTTCACACAGTGAAGTGTCAAGCAATATACCTAAGAACCAGCATTTTCAGCTTACACAGCAACATAAACCACTCTGCTTTGTCTTTGAAAGGCAGGGCTCTAATAAGTATTCAGGGGCACTCTGCCCAGGAGGAATTTTTACAGTCAGGCAGCCATTATACAGGAATACACAGCACTAATTTGAAAGGGTAAACTTGTTTTCCAAATGCTAGACTAGATTTTTCTAGTTGCTATGAAAAAGCCATAGTTTGTTAGATGTCTGGTGTTGGGGTTTGTTGTTATTCTGAGAATTCTAAAATAAGGAAGACCTTAATCATTAATGCTGGAATAAAAAGAAGAGTGTTCTTCACAACCCTTCTTTTGTTAACTAATGAGAAAAGTCTGGATTATTGTGTTCAAGTATTTTAAATAAATTGTTTAAGTTGCACCAATTAAGTCTGCTTGAAACCCAACTGACTCTTAAATAGCATAGAATGAAGAAAGATAGTTATTACCTGCCTTTTATATTGTTCAGAAATTTGGGTATGTGAGGTTTGGGTTCAAATCCCACGTGATTTTAATGTCAGGCTTGCTTTGCAAACCAAAATACTTAACTCAATACTTTGTTCTTTATACACAAGGGAGGTGGGTTGCTTTTTCCCCCCAAAGGGAAACATTTCTGAGCAGTGCCCTAATAGATCTGTAATAAACACCATAAGAAAAAGCTGAACTTCATATTTCTTTGACAAAAATCATAACGTTACCTGAGAGAGCCATACATCAGTCTCACTCTGCAGATGATGAAATGGTGCCATGAGAACAGAAGACACCCATGTGAATAACTGGAAACCCTTACGTGACCTGCAGTAGCTCTACTCATGTCAATAATTAAATCAATATGTGATTTCATATCAAGGAAGAACTTAATATGCAGTCTCCTGACTATCTGCTCCTGATCCTAACTGTGGTTAATTGCTTGTGGAACTGCTGTTTCTGAGGTAATTCTACAACACTGTTTGCTATTTAAGCTGCCAAAATCAAATTGGGAACTTCTATTTCGCAATGAGCCTTTTTTTATTCACAATTCAACAATTACTTTTTTCTGCTATTTGGTCTCCTGAAATAATCTCATTTACTACTTTTTCTTTCTTCTCTGTTCCCCATTAATTCTGTTCTTATCATTTTAATCTATTTTTTTTTTCTCTACCAAGGAGTTGCCACTGCAGCTTATGCGGTGATCAAATGGACTGGATGATCTAATTCATCTTTATCAGCTTTCCTTACTTTAAAACATAAATCACATCTTCATTCCTAAATATGTTCAGATCTACAGCCAGCAGTTATAGAATTAACCTAGGTGATACAAACTTCCTTCCTTCAAACTTGCTTGCTTCTCAGCAATTTTTTTTTTTCCCCTTCTGAAAGGTTTCTCTCTGCTACCAGCAATTTAATCAGAAGCTGAGACATGAAAATAACCTCCTATTTTGTTTATTCAGGAAGAACACTGAGCAAAAAGTCTAAGTAGACTGTCCATGGCAATAAGACTTTTTAGATGAGCTATCTCTGCAAGGCAGAAACTCTTAATGAAAGGCATGATTGCATGCATTTTCTCACATTGAATACTAGAGTCTCAGATATATGGGTTTTTTCACCATAAAACCCAAGCTAGACTATCTAATTGGTCTAAAATGACAAGCTCCTGTCTAGAGATAAGAAGGATTGGTTCTGTTCTCAGTTCTGCCTCTGACTATATCTTACTTTCTTCCCTGTATGAATTGGTCAGAGTGTTCAAACCTTTTCATAGTTATCTTTGAGATCTAAGAAAGAAAAGAGGCATGTAAATGTCAAATGTTATATTTAACTGCCTATATATCCTCTTGGTAACATATCTGTGTTGTCAAAATAGTGTTCTGGAGGCAGCTACAGACAAAGGAAAAGAGTACAAGTGAGGAGAAAGATTCACTTTATTCCATGAGTCTTTGTAATATGGTTAGAGCAGAGCTGGGTACAGAGAATTAAACAGGGACTGCTGTTTGCGTGAGGGATAAAACCATAAATATTTTCCCAACATATACTATGTTTGAAAAAGGGAATTCATGTGGAACAAATTTATTGATACCTAAAACATATCAGGAGGTGTCTCCTAAGATGCAACTTAAAACACATTTCTGATGCCCACAGTTCTCACTGATCTGAAGAATTTTCTTTTCTTTGTAAGCAAAAATACCTTGAAACAGAAAGATGTATTTTCTTTCAAATGTAACTCCCCAGTGCATATACTTACTTTAGAAGATCTTGTATGCCTGTGAATTTGATTTCCCTTTCTGTTTTTTCACGTGGCTGAATAAAACCACTTCCATTCACCTGCAACCTTTTTCTTTCCTCTGTTACCAGACTATCACAGCTGTAACAGACACAACTTTCTTTCTGTGCCATTATCAGAGTGCAAGAAGCTTCTTAAAGGCACTGAACTTTCCCTTCCCTTCATGGATATTAATTTGCCACTCAACCTGTGAGTCAATACAAGGTAGGATTTTTTTTGGCTTGCTAGATTAGGGCTGCCCTATTTGAACAACAGATCTTAAGACACTATGCAGCAAGGCTACATTCATCTTGCTGCCTTCTCCTTACAGCTCACCTCAGAGAAGCAAATGAAATAGTAGCATAAATAGAGAGTTCTGCAGATGGTCAGGCAACAGGCCAGGTAAATAACAGGAGAGAAGAAACAGAGTCAGGGCTTCAACTTAGCCCTGGGGAGTCCTTGAAGACTGCAGAAGCATATTGTCCACCTCTTGCTGTAGGAAATACTTCAGTATGTGAGGCTTTATAGACACAGCATCAGTTCCAGCACGTCAATATTAATGACATTTTGAGTCAGGAGTGAAACCCAGCTGACACAGACCAACCCTCCTTGTTGACTAGGGAATATTTTCTACAACTAACTCTCATTTAGAATTCTTCAGCACTGGCTTTCCTACTTTATAGTTGTGAGCTGACAAAGCTACAAATGAGACCTCCAGTAAAAACAAGCAAACAAACAAAAACAAGCAAACCCAAACAAGCAAAAAAAAAACAAAAAAAAAACCAAAAAACCCAAGGGAAGAAAACCCCCCAAAAAAACCCCAAACAAACAAAAAACCCCAAACCTTAAAAATCATCAACTGGAATTCCTTATATTTTTAAAAAAACAAAAACAAGAAGGTGAAAATTGAAAGCATCAGTAAAGAACATCGCTTTTGCTGCACTTCAGCTGAAATTTAGCTTTGTTTCTTATCTGTTCTTCATATTTGTTTGTGGCCTTTGCTGGTGGGTAGTAATTTGTTAGCTGCAGAATTAAATAGTTCTTGCAGTTTCTTTTGCACAACAGTAATAGTATTGATTCCCTGGCTTAGCTATGCACAGGGCTTAAGCAATTTCTTCAAAGAGCTTAACACCATTAGGCCTAATTTGTTATATGCTCCGTTTTTTTCTTCTGAGAGTTCCGTATTTCTGTGTTCCCTTTATCATCCTATTTATCTTGTGTTGAATCTATCCATTTCTATATGGAATCATTTGCCAAGATCATTTTTATGTCAGGACAAGAAAAACAGATCACTTTTGAAAAGCTAGAAATGGTTACATGAAATGCAGTACGGTAAAATGCAATGATTAAAGAAATTATGGCAGAAATTATCTGCCCTAATCCAAATTGGATGTCTAATTATGGATTAGAAAAAGGTAAAATTCTTTCTCCTCTAACAAACAATAATAGGCACTGGTAGATGAAAATTCATCTCCCTCAGAGATAGTTATCAGAAGTACTAAGCTTAGAATGACTCACCTTTTGAAGATTATTTTTTGACTGCCCCAGGCACAGATACATTCTTGATATCTAAAGACAGATAAATCCCTTCCTACACAGAAAGCTATGAAACTGTGACTTGGGAGCTGGACTGCCTGGCATACAATGACAGGTGTGTGTGAATTTGCAGCTCATCAACCACAGGTATTATCTGCTTTTTACATTTTATGAGTTCATGTAACCCACAAAATTACTCAGGCTCACTGTTCTGTGAAAGTAGGAAGGTAAAATTAGCCACATGGTCTCTAATTATGAAAAACATTATGAAATAACATTCTGCCAGTGCTAATGGCACTATTCAGCGTGACTACTCCTGGCACTGACATACAATAACATGTACATTTCTGCGTCATTTAATGCAGCCATATCCATGAAACAGATCCTCTTACCCCTCTTATCACTCTGAATCCCATTTCACATCATGATTTTGTTTGCCTTTAGGATCAGCATCATGTCTTTCAGCTTCATCTTAAGCAGAGCAATTCCTCTGAGGATAAAGATTGTCATAGCATCATGCAGTCCTGAGATCTACCTCAGCATGAGCTGAAAAACTAATTCTACTACTTTTCCCTGAATCTCAATTATTCTTCTTTTTTCCCTTCAGAGAGCTAAGATTTGCATGTTGAGTTAATGAAATTTAATTCAGATTATTTTTATGGGCCTAATATTAAGGTCCTGCTGCCTACCTAAAATGTCCATGCAACAGCTCCACTGACATGACTGGAATTCTTCATTAGAGCAAGAATTTACTGCAGTGGGTTCAGAGCCTTGTGAACTCCCTGTGAAAGCAGTGATTTGCATCATTCATAGAAATCTCTCTGCTGCTTTATATAATCATCTGTTTCTGAATGAAGCCATATGTCTTCTAATCAGAAAAATCTGAAACTTGCTTTCACAAAACTCAACAAGTAATACCTATCTATCTTGCCTAGGAATAACCTTCTCAATTTGCCAGATTTTGCCTGATGAGGGTCTGTGATCTCCCTCCTTGAGCACTTTGAAGGCTAGGTCAGCCATGAGCAATCTAGTCCAACCGTGTTACTCACCATGCTTTCAGCAAGGAGATGGATATTATCCTGAGGTTCCTTCCAGCCTGAATTTTCTTGTGATCCCACAAGCATCTAGTCACAGCTCACAAACAAAAGTGCCTAGTATTTGTTTTTCTGATATGATGAAACACCATTCTGGCTAGCTCTGGGCTCCACTAGAAGGATATCCTCTGTTGCAAACACTTCTTTGAAGCCTGCTTTAGAGCCCATTTTTTGCAACCATGAAGGGATTTTCTTGGACTAAGGATGTCCATCTGTTCCATTTCCCTTTGTGCTATGAGGTCATGTCATCAACAGCAACTCAACAATATAGAGAATTGTAATAGAAATACCAAAATTATCATGTGTGAAGGATGGAATTTAGCAACTGTTGTGGAAAAAATGGAAGGAACAAACACCAGGAGAGGGTGTATCAGAGTGCCATATACTGATGTCCTCTAGATTTGCAAGTCACTGGGACCCCAGACACCCAAATGGAGAAACCAAATACAGTGACTAAATCCTGACAACGCACACATCTGGTACAGAATAGAGAAGCCAGCTGCCAGATTAAGTCAGAACAGCCAGTAAGACTCCCAAGGCACCAGCCAAGATCATGGAGTTTATTCTCAGTACATGGAGAGTAGTCCACACTGCACTTTGAACACCGTGATTCTGTACAGGAAAAAAATAATTAAAATGTTTGTTTGTTCTTTCTAGTCATTGTTGTCAGACAAGTCTCAGAATTCTGTTGTGTTTAGTCATTTAAATTATCATATTTTCTTGGTTTTAGTATGAAATTTTCTCCAGCTACAGGAAAATTTCTCAATAATTAACTGTATTTTTGAGTCCAGGCAATCAGTCTATCAGAGTAATTTTCTATTATACTTTTTCTGTCAATGGCTACTCTGGTTTTTAGTATCAGGAAATTTTATCTCTACTGCACATCTCTTTGTCTGGGTCATTGCTTTACACATTGAACAGTATTGCTTTAGCAGTCATTCCCGCCTCTGCCCATTTATTTAAAACATTTTCTCTCTCTTGGAGCTCCAAACCAGTAGGTCAGTACTGTAATGCATTCACCAAATTTGTAGGTGTATTTCAAAAAGCATTTTTACACCTGCAGTTTGAAAGCAGGAAATAAGGTTTCATTTGCCTTCTCTAATAGAAATTGCTTAGCTAACAGCCTGTGTAGTACTTAAAAATGCAGTTGTAAGTTAAGGCATGGACATATTACACCTATGACTTTCTCTTATCAGCCTTTTGTTTCCTCTTTTTAGAAAAAAGTCAGATATTGGCTATAATCTCATTTTTTAAACATAAAAAATAAATATACTAATATACTTAATTAAATTACTGCTTACTAGATAGCACCCAGGGACTGTCACTGATTAGTGTCTGATGTATTGACACTGTAGAATTCTAGCTTAAATGTCCACTGTTACTTGACATTTCTTTAATTTACTTTCAAAATACAGATGAAATATAAGACTCTTTATTCCATCAGTTTCACAATTTTCTTCCAAATGTACATATACAAAAATGTACCTTTTTTGAGCCAATGCCAACCTATACACTTGAAGCATCCCTTTTTGGTGATAAAGGAAAAACAAATATAAAAGAAAGGACAACTTAGACAAAACTTTCCATCCTAAAGCACCTGGTGAAGTTGACTTGAGTTTATAATGTCAAAGTTCCATTTAAGTACAGATGTCCTCTAGGAAGACCTGCATGACTGCAAAGAGGTTTTCTGTATATGTACATATGTACAGACCAAATGGCGAAAGTTTCTTTTAGCCCCTTACTAAATGAGCCCCTTCATGATTTATTCTTTTGCAATTTTCATCAACTGAACTAGTGTATATTTTACCTGCATTGGTTGTGGAATGGATTTGGTAGGAGATTAACGTGACAGGTATCACCCACAGGCTTGCTTAAGGAGCTATCATCTCTACAGGAGTACCAAACAGTATGAAGTAGCCCCTAGACATTAAATTTCCTTGCTGGTTTACCCACTCAGGCATTGAATATATCAATAAAGCAAGTGGCTCAAAGGGAATAAATGCCACTTGTATCCCCACCATGCAAAGTGTGTTAATCGACTGCAAATGTAGCTATTGCTTCTATTTTACATCAGACTTAATATAAATCTATTAATTTAAATAAATATATATTTTGTTCATGTTTTCAAAGAAAACTGTACCACAGTACAAGTAAAGAGTTATAATTTTATGGTAGATCCTATAGGTTTGTACTTCATTTTACAGCTTCTGGTGGCCATGAACTTTCCCATATTCATCTTATCAAAAAGATTGAAAAAATGTGCTTGAGAGCTTTGGCTTCAACTGACCATGACACCTGATTTTGAAAGCTAATTTGTATCCTTTGAAAGCTAAAAACACCTCTTACTTTTCTGGCATGAATGTTGTTTTTTGTTGTAATTGAGCCACAATGCCACGTATAAAAACAGCAGTTTCTTAAATAATAAACACATTAAGGGGAAAACAAGAAGTATGTTTTTACTTGCCTGGAAAATGATAAATAGTGTTGCTTTAAACTGTAAGACAAGCCATGAGACAAGTTGCAAGGAAAGTAGAACATAAAACAAAACACAACCAGGAAAAACAAGTACATTTTTACTTGCCTGAAAAATGATAAATAGTGTTGCTTTAAACTGTAAGACAAACAATAAGACAAGATGCAAGGAAAATAAAACAAACATAAAACAAAGCACAACCAGAAAAAACAAGCCCAAAAGAGATCTGAATATACATGGTTCCTGTTGCTGTGACTTTCTTATTCTTTTTTTTTCTGCATGTCATTCTGAGTATACTATGATTGGTTTTAAGCTGAAAATGGATAGATTTAAATGGTACATTAAGAAGAAATTCTTTACTGGGAGGTGAAGCCCTGGAACAGGTTGCCCTGAGAACTTTTTGACACCCCATTTGACACAGTGTTCAAGGCCAAGTTGGATGGAGGTCTGAGAAACCTGGTCTAGTGGAAGGTGTTCCTGTCAAAAGCAGGGGAGTTGAAGCTAGATGATCCTTTAAATCCCTTATGAACAAAATCATTTTATGATACAGTGATTCTATATGTTCTGTAAGGCTGAGTATAAAGCAACAGTACTCACTTTTTCTCCAACTCAAGTTCCAAGAGATAAGTTACTGATAAACCCCCAAAAATTTAATTTCTGTGAAGAATTTCTCAATAATTGTATGTAAAAGTCACCTTTTAGTAGAAGAAAAGAAGTTACATTATCTATTTACTTTGCAAAAAAATTTTGCAGACTATGGAAAGCAGGGGACAAGAAAAATACAAAAAGCACTTACTACCCTTGTGAACCCAATCCTTTAGCTTTCCAGAGCCATAACCTGCTTTAGCATAGACCTATTCCAAAACAAGTGAAGGGTACATCTTCGCTGTGAAATACATTTGCAATCAAATTTACCCTTGAACCTTGGTCTCTTTTTTTTGTGTTAATTGGTGTGGATAGAATACTGCAGAAGACAAGTTTTACTCTCCTCTGACATGGTATTGCAACAACATGCTAGCACAGTTTTATGCTCTCCAATGCCATCACATACCTTCATTTTCATGCTTAAAAATGCGCGATTCTGGTGAGCCGTGTTCAGTTCGAATTAAAAAAAACAAACCAAAACAAGTAGCACATGCACAAAAAGTGCTTTTTTTAAGTCCTAAATTTTATACTCAGGGCCCAGGGGAGATGCAAAAGCAAATTTATATAACGTGGATGTGTCCAGCCTTTCTGTGAGGGAACACCCTTGGGTATATAGACAACAAGGACTCATCTCCTCCAGCTTCGGCTCCAGAACTCACAGTCCAAGGTAGAGGTTCTTCATAGTGTAGACCTTCTAAAAACAGGGCAGGAGTCCACTGATCAACCTTCCCAGCAGGGTTGGACACTCACCCAGCAGAAAGGGTACTGGTAGTATGTGTAGCAGAGTGGTAAGGGTTTTTTTAATGTATTTTGTTATTATTTCTAATAAACACTTTGTAGATCCCTTCCTGCTTTCTCAGAGATTAGTAACAGTCTGGAAAAGTGCAGAATCACTTTATATTGGCAGAGATAAGAGGCAAAACAGCAGAACAGCCCTTGGCAGACATGAGGGCAAAGTGATGGACTTCACCTCATAACCCCACCTTATGAGAGCCCACATTTTGTCTCCCCGTACAAGAAGCACTCCATTAATCACTGACTGGGGTGACCAGCTGGGACCACCACAGAGAGTTCCAAGCTTGGAAAATACATGCAGCACAGCAAGGCAAGTGGGACATGAGTGGGTTTATGTCAGTATGCTAAGATTCACCTCTGTAATTCTCACTATTACAGAGTAACTTTGTGGCATGTCTAGAGATTATAGATTTAGAAATATTTAAGACACATAAGATTAAAACTAACCAAGAAGGTGCTTTAAGAGACTGTGTTTTGACATAATGTATAAAGGGATCATAGACTGACCTTGTTTTCTGTGGATTTGAGATTTAATGTTACTTACTCCTAAGGGAGTATATTTAATGCATTGACACTATTCTGCAGCCACCTGTGAGTTACTGATTAGACAGAATACGTAAGAAACAAAAGGCATCTTTGGGAAAATAGAGGAACAAAAAATGTCACTGAAACCCTATTGTGTATTCCCTTTGGAAACTTTAATTTAAGGTAATAACACTTCAGGAGTGAGCAATGCTTTTCTAATTGCTTGTATTATCTCCTTACCAGTGTTTCACAAAAGGTAGTAGATAGATTGTAACTGGCAAATCTCTAAAGACCCTAGACAGAAGCATAAACACACAAGAAAAAAATATAATTTCAGTGATTACCTTCCAAGCCTTTAAAAAAAGTAGTTAAGGCTTGATTTAAAAGCCTCCCCTCTGATGGTAATAGCCTATTTGTTAGATGTTATTATACAGTGATAATAGTCATTGTGCAGTAAAATGCTTAGCATTTAGCACTAAATGCTGACTTTTTTTCAATTTATTTTCTCTCTAGATGTTTGTATTGTGGCAAGTAGTGAAGAGATTGGCCTGAAGACTGGCTCTCTAACCCCAAATGCATCAAGGTTTAAAATGAATTTTGGAACTGTATCCTTATTCGTATATTGAAAGGAAAGCTATTGCACACTAACAAATAAGAAATATGTCTAACTGCCAACACAATATAATTCTTAAAATGAAAAGGATTTATATTCACTCTAAATAAAGGTTTAACCCTTGTACTAGTTTGAAAACAAACCAGTGGGAAGCACCAAGTCAGAATAACAATTTAATGGGGAAGTTAAAGAAAAGGAAAAAAAACTAAAAGAAAACACTGGTTCAAACTGACAGAGTCAAGATATAACCTAAGTTCTTGTTAGGCAGGGTGGTGGTAGCAGTCTGGTAGAATGGTGGCTGCAGTCGTCTGAAATGGTGATCCTGTAGAAAAATAAAAGGGTCTGCTCTTCCTCGGAAGGTCCAGTGGTGGCTGTGTAGCTCCTGTCCTCTGGAAATCCAGTGGAAAGGGTTGTCCCTGGTGTTCAGCATCTCAGATTATATCCAGGATGGAATGCTTGGTTCCTCCCTCTGGGTGGAGCATCTCACAATGGGGTAACGAGTCATGAGGCAAAGTGTTGATTAGGCTCATTAACAGAAGATATTCCAGAGGGAGTTATCTCTGAGTCATGAGGCAGGACAATGATGGGCCATTAACAGAAAGATAGTCTGGGGGGAGGAGGCAAGGAAACACTGCCCCACCTGATTTCAACAGCTCATGAGGATGGTAATGGAATACACTGCAACCCAGGACACCCTTTACAGATGTCACTTTTGAGTTGAAACAATCTCTTCTTTTTGACTGAAACGGGACCTTCATTAATGGACATATTTCTCTGTAAATTTTAGCCCTCAGGTTCTGTCTTTTAGAATATTATATTCTGTCTTTCACAGAGTTTTATTACATGACTTTATGAATGAGTCAGATCTTGGGCTCTATTTGTTTCACTTCTTTCATATAATATATGGTGTGGAAATCCAGTCACTAGTGAATATGTGTTAGAGGAAAATTACTATTAGCCCTCTCTGAGGGGGCAATAAAATGGTCTTTAAAATCTCTGTGATTTTTTTTCCCATAAATTTACATTAAATTAGACCAATAAAGAACTAATAGTGATGAAAGAAGCAAGACTAAAAATTTAGTTATAATACACAGAAACTGAAATGCTTCTTTATTTACTTTTATTTTATTTACAGTGAATTCTTGTATATGGTCTTTATCTAAACCAGCAAAGTTAACAAATAAGTGTGATAAAAATAAGTGTTCTGGAAAAAACCTTCAAATTATGTTTTCCATAATCAGCTGTTACTGCATAAATAACGTTGTATAAATATGATACTTGATATTCAGTTCATGCAATGCAGTAGACACTTCACATCATTTACTTAGTGCAAGACAAAGACTTATTTTTCTTCCAAAAATAATCTGTCTGAAGTATATCAAATTTCCTGTGAAAAGTACTAACATTTTCTGTACGAATGATGAGATATGCACCTAATTGACAACAGATTCATGCAAAGAAAATGGGAAGGTGCTCATTGCATAGAAATAATAAACTGGGGAAAAAATCAAAGGAAAACACTGAACCATGGTTAAAATTCAGTAGAGATCCCCTGTTATACTGTTCAGTGGTTAGAATCGTCTGGGAAAAAAATTTACATTTTTTTCAAAAAATACTTTAGAAGTATATTATATTTATTTAACTACCTCTCCCAAAATTTTCAAGAACCTCTCATCTTATATTTATTCAATATGGAAAGCACTATTAATATGAGATAAAATTTTTAATTCTTTTATTACTATAGAAGGTACTGGTTCATTGTTTTTAACATGTTATCCTTAATGAGTTTTCTTCCATCGTTATTTGTAATTTAGACTTCAGTAATTTGCAGTAACAGATCAGTGTGCTACCAAGGAAGAGAAGTTCACACAAAAGCCATGTTAGGATTGGCTGCTGAACATAGGGAGTCAGTGTTTTTTTGACTTTTCTAGATAAGGACCTTCTGCTGTTGCACTGATAGCAGAGAATTGTATCAGACTTTTGTTCCTATATGGACAACTTCCCAATAAACTAAGTGCTCCCTAAAAATAGATGTAGATAAATGCATAACAAAGAAAAAGATTATTATTGTCAAAATAGTTTATCATATCAAGCAGAAAATTCCTCCAAATTTCACAATAGATTTCTTTAATTCCACAACAAATTCAGCATTACATGCAATACTCAAATTAATAGATACCAGTTTTTGTCCTGAACCAGCAAAAAACTGTATTGTATCACCTTCAACACAAACATTTACTAAAGCTACAGATATGCTGGTGAATATATCCCACATGGGATCCCTGGTCAAGAGGGGTTACACACGCTTGTGTCCACTCTCCTCATGGCTTGCCCCATCTCTAGCAGATTGGCTGCATCAAGACCTCATAGGTTTCAGCTTTGGGTCTCCTGGCTCCCTGCTGCACTTTGGTTGCCACAGTACAAAACTGAAGGCAGAGGGAGACTGAATGTTGTTCTCAGTTCAAGTGTTTTAAACAGTTTGAGAACTGTGCTGATGCCAACTAGACTTTTTTTCTAAAAACAGGAAGATCTGACTGTATTGCATAAATAGCACATTGCCAGTAGGACAGGAATGGCATCTGAAGGTTCAAAGCACTCTAGGATAGTACTGAAGGGCACAGGATTCAAAAACCTGGGGCAATCTCATCCACACTGCTTACCTGGAATGGGTCACTTACACTTCCTATACTATCCAGGAGAAAAAGGTCTTAGTTTCTTCTAAACTATCTTTTGGAGGCAATGCTCCTCACTGAATATGCTATAAATTAACTTCCTTTTAACACCAGAGTCTGATGATTTGGGACCACTTCTTCATGTTGCCCTTTACTCTCACTGTATGAACAAGTGATCTCAAAAAAAAAGAGATGTTTTGAAAAGCTAATCATTTATGTTAAGCACTTAATAGAAATCGTGCAATTCAAAAATCTGGCTTTAACTCACATGAAGTCTGTTTCATTAACATGCACTTACTGCATCAAAATATCACAAGGATTGTCTAGATAGTGATTGCAAAATAGCTTTGCCTCAACTGAGGAAATAATCACTTTTCAGGAAACCCTTTAGGCAGTCACTTGAAACCTTTCCTGGCTGAGGGTCACTAAAGTCTGGGACACTGTCCTCAGGACATAACTCTGGTGCTTCAATGGACTATAAGATGAAAGATAGCATCTATTAATTGTGCTCTACAACAGCAGACTCTGGATTTCTTTTTTAAACAAGATGAAAATATAAATTCAAATCTGTATATAATCTCTGTCAGTAAATCAAATACTGTTATACTCCAAGCAAAAGACCCAGGTTCTTCCTAAATTCCTAACACCCAAACATTTGATTCCATTTTTATCAAAGATGTTAAATATGAACATTATTAGCTATGAAAACATAAACAAGCATACTGTTAATTACTTTTGATTATATAATATCTTTTGGGAATATTCCCCTTTTATTTTTTCACTCTTGACACACTCTATATGATGTGTAAGTTGTTTATTGAAACGATAAAAGATACAACCTTTAATTTATTTTCTTCTGGGCAGAACCAGTTAATGCACTACACCTCCTGAAGAAAAGAAAATTGCAATATTGTGTTGAATTTTCTGTCTCAAGAAACCTGATAACATGGCAAATATGTTACCCAACAGAGTTTTGGAAATTTTGCACAAGTGATGTTTAAAGGAAAAAAAACAACTAGTGACTTTAAAAGGCAGACTCATTCTGGTTTTGCTTATGCATTCTTTATTGCAAACATTACAGCCACAATACACTGCTCCATTGTTTTTTAATGTTTGATTTAATGTTAGTATATAAACCCCACCATCATCACTGTAACATTACTTACTAAATTTGACAATGCTGCAGATCTCAATGGAAAGCTTGAAAAATACAATGCAGACTGCACCGAGATTCACTTACACTCATCAGGAACTGCACTTGAATTCATCAGGAACCATTTTTTTAATGTCCGAGAATGAAAGTTATACCATAGTCTACAGCTATTACTGAACTTCTCATGTTAGAGACTTTAACAGCACCCTCACAAGATTCTGAAATTGCAGCCTGAGATGTACACAGTTTTTCTCAACTTCCTTTCATCCTTTAAGAACTTTTAATTACTTTTCTATGAAGACAAAAGCTACCACAGAGACTTTATAATTAAAGACACTCTCATGTCTTTTCCAGGCAATCTCAGGCCATTTGCAGTTTATTCCCATGAATTACACAGAAGTTTCTTCAGCGAATCCACATATAAAAGCAGTAAAAGGTATTGATGAAGGAATAGTTCTTGCCAGTATTACACTACATTACACATTTTCCTGAATCCCTGGATGAGAGCAACCCTCATTAAAGTTCTCAGCTATCCAAGACTGACTCCCAAATACTCTTTTTAAAATCTTTGTGCAATTCTCTGAAATGCTCTTGAACCATGTTGTCTGTTGGGACACAGACTTACTCACATGGATCAGTTAACTATTACACACGTTGGGAAAAAGTTGGTTTTACAACACTGACTAAGAAAACAGCTGAAAAGACTGAAGCTGCACTTCCTGTCATGAGATATATCCTCTCTTAAAATGAAAACCTCGAATTTAGCAGCCCTTGTGATTGAACAGGTATCCATGTTAAGCAACATGCAACATGAAGAAAGCTGCAAACATACTTCCTCACCAGTCTGATAGATATTCTCTTGTACTGGGTAGAAATACAATTTCCAAATTCTTTTAGGTCCTTTGGATTCCTTATCAAACATACAAGTATTGTGGCCCCTTCAATTCAGAGAAACAGTATGATTTCAGCAGACAATTGATTTTAGTCCCTACTCATAAGGCTTTAGATTAACACTCATAAGTGTTAATCTAAAAACACATCATTGATTTACTAAGACCTGTCTGCATTCTGCAACTGTTAGACAACATGAGCATATTTTAGAAATATGACCTCAGTTCAACTGTTTTATTAATTCTTAAATATAGATATAGAAGTAGATAGATTTTTATATAGATATATAAATATCTTTCCACTCTTTTTCAGCCTACAGACAGATAATTATGGTTGCCCCCATACTGCAGGATTCCCCACATTGCAAATTTGCATCCTGGCTATATCTCTTGCAATGTTATGGTTTCTATTAGATAGAATCCTGTGCGTGGGTAGGCAGAAAGTCTCAGTGCTCTCTAGCTGTTTTCCTGATCTGGATGAACAAGCATTTTGTGGAATATAAGTGCAGCACAGTCCAATTTCAACCACTGATACAAAGTAAAGTACCAATTATATGCAGAAGACACACAGTGAAACCTAATCTTCACTACATCTGATTATTATAATTGCAATATTAGAGTGCTGGGAGAGAGTTGCCTCCAGAATGGAACAGTTGGATGAGATTCAGCCGTGCCTCAAGCTGAACCCAATCAGCTCAGCTATATTTCTACAATCTATATTCAGGTTGGCAGTATCTCTGCTGTTACCTGATATAAGGCTTTGACCTATCTTGATGGAAAATTATCTGGACTCATTTATTTATCACGGCTCAGACAGACAGTGCCAAGGACATTTCTGAAAGAATGACACCCTCAGTGCTTTGGGATTCTCAGCTGAGATAGGTGCTTCAGTCCATCAGATCTGCCCTGAAGTAACCAGTGCATTCTCATAGCATTAATAATCAAGTTCAGTGCTTCTAAATGCTTTGTGTACGCAGGCTAGGAATTTCAGCATGTAAAAAATTGCAGTGAAGAAATGATGGAGTTTTAATAGGAGTCAATAAAGTCATGAGAGGTGCAAACAGCTAAGCAGGGATTGACTATTCATTCTTCTTTGAATGAAAGCACCACAGGCTATCAAAAAAACTAGGTGTGACCTTCAAAAGAAGAAAGTCTGTACCTTTACACAATGTGTAAGTAATCTGTGGAACTTCCTTCCACAAGACATTGTAAATGCTAAAAGGATTTTTAAGTTCAAGTGGAAGCTGTGCAAGTTCATGGAAGAAATTTTCATCAGTAGTTATTAACTTCAAACACATCAGCTTTTCTTGTTCAGAAATTCCTTCTGCTGCAAGTTTCTAAAGACTGTAAAATTATGCTGAGAAAGTTTAACCACATTTGTTTCACTCCTATACTCTTTCCTATCTATCCATGTTTGGTTAATATCAGATAGACAATGCAGGACCTTTTGACATGGCTTCCTACTCTATTTCCATGACATCTTCTTTATCACGTGAAAGCACTCCATAACTGTGAGCACAAATATTTTTGAGTTTTGTCTTAATTAAAGAAGGCTAGTGGATGAATTTGAGCAGTAGATATACCCATTATCTATCCTTTTCCAAAGTCACTCCCTGGCTTGGGCTCATTTCCTATGTATTAAATTTCTGGGCAAGGGCAACCCAAAGAAGTCAGAGTTAGGGAATGAAACCTTCTAATTGTCTACAAGGCAAATACACTGCAGTGCTGGGCAGTGTAAACATAACCCAGCTGATGCCCCCTGACCTTATGATTGTGGATTTGTTTCTGGCCCTAAGTATATCCTAGCACAATTAGAAGCACTTCTAAATAATGACCCCAAGATCAGGTTTGCATCTACAGATTGAAATACTGTATTAAACACATTTCTTCCTTATTGGGATAGGCAAGAATAAAGACAGTCTAGACAGGACTAACATTAGTCACGTAGTTTAACCTGGCACTGAGAGGCACTTGGACCTACATTGTGGACCAGAATTTCAGGAAAAAAAAAAGGGGATGAGGTGCAGACATAATAAGTGACCTCCAAAGGTCATAATGGAAGTTTATGTAAAAACAAAAAATAAATCTTTGACTTTTCAGTCCAATGATTTTATCATAAAAGGATCATCACAAGAGGGAAGACCTCTCTGGTTAACACTGCATGCTCTATTCCCAGCTGTGCTGTATTCTCGTGATAGCAGCTATCAACCATTACAAAGCAACTTAAGACCCTTTTATTACAGCATTAAGCCAACCTTTCATAGACATAAAGCTGAACCAAGATCTTGATTGCCAGTCTGACTCTGTTTAATAGCTCCACAGAGCAAATTTATGAACACTACTATCTTGACATCCACTTTGTTTGTATCATTTTGTTATAGCCCTGTCCCTAAGATTTAAAATGTTCTGTACCACTGAGGAGAACTGATGCTCCAAGTTTAGTGGATATACATAACTATAACCTTGCAGATTAAGAGATTTTTTTCCAGTGTATTTTCCCAAGTATCAGAAGTACAACTGAATCTAGTCATTTAAAACAAAATTTTAAATAGAGTTCTGAATTCTAGCTCTGTCCTTAATCTCCATTTTTTCAGGTAGGAATAATTCTTCTCCATCTCTCACAAGAGTTACAAGTACAAATATTATTCTTAAAGTAGATGCAGGAAAATCATGTATGGGTTGAAAATCTTATTAGAGCCTATCCCTTTGATTCTCTCTACAGCTTGACAATGCACAGAGAATATTTTGTGCTGAGTTGTGGTACCCTAGCATGACTGGAACAAGTGCTCCACAATCACGACTACAGCTAGATTGCCCCGTGCTGGTTTCGCACTGTACAGACCTCTCCACAATATTCTATACAGATGTTTTGGGGGCTTTATACTGAGGTTCAGATATCAGCTATCTGGATGTCTACACCTTCAATGGTCAATAAAATGGAATGGGCTCTTTTAGGACACAATCTTATGACACTTTTAATCAGGTCTAAGTTAGAATGAGATGAGTCAGTGATCCTGAGTGTTTTCCTGTGAAAGGAACAAAGATAAACTATTTTGATATTAACATTTGCACTGGCAATGTCTGCATTTCTCAGAGGAATTCTACCTTTCACTGTGTGTATTTAATGGGCCCCAGTCCTCCAGTGGCAAGTTGAATGCTTAAGTTTTCACTGTTCTTTGCTTTCTGCTCCACTGTACATACTTCTGTACTTTCTGATATAGATCCTCATTTTTATCTTCCAATAGGGAAATTGAGACTAGTGACAGAATATTTCCTCTCTTAAGGTGGGTTAATGTTTGTCAGTTTGGACAAGGAGTTGCCGGGTAGCAGCACACAAGAAAACGTGAAGTGACATATAGATCAACAACTTGTGAAGTTGCATCTATGCATAAGGCTGTGATTTAACCACAGAAGTAAATGAAGCTCTAATACTCCTGGAGCTGGATAAAATATTCCATCCCAAAAAGCACTGATGTGATACCAACTCTTTTTCTAATAATTTGAACACAGAACTATGTCCTCAGTTCAAAACTTTTTATGGGCTCATTTCTACGAGGAAAAGATTGATCTGTGGCTATGTATGAGAATATAAAGAAAAAAAATATAATTTTTCTGGAGCTCTGTACAGATGTCACTTCAGAACTGCAGGTCAGCATAAAATCTCATCTATCTATTTATAAAGTTGTGGCCATCACTCACTGTTATGAACATCACTGTAAACTTCAGATATAAATGGCCAAAACTCCCTGGCAGTAACTAACTCCTTCTGCAGTTCTGATTGTCTGTATAGACTTTAAAGTTTAAAATTTCTCAGAGACTGTGATGTTTAAGTCCCACGTTGAACAGGACAAGAGGCAGAACCCGTGCTCCTACTTCTCCTGCCCCTCTTCATTCAAAGGTTGGTTGTCTGCACTGGCAATGTCACCACTGTTATTTAAAGTTTATTGTGAAAGAATTCAAGATGTCAATTGACACCACTTTTATCTAATTTTGAAAGCATATTTGTTTGCAGACAGTATGGATGTTAGTGCTGTTGAAATGCCCTTGTAATTTTGTATAATCCATATCTTCTTACTTGACCTGTAAAGTCTTTAATTAGACGTTAGATAGTCATTGGTTATGATTAATTTACTCTGTCTTTAGCTCTGTAGACCACTCATCACCTATCCTCCCACTATAAGGAATAACATCCCAGACTAAAATAGATACCAAATGGGATGAACTGCCCTCTGCAGTACTAATTCTAGTTAAACTTCATGGATTTCCTCTTAGATTACAGAAACTATTTATCTCTTGCCTTAACTGACATCACATGACTGTAAAGGGTGCATTTGGGAGACTAAGGGGAAGCTGCCACTGCCTCTTGCAGAATGTTGTTTGCTTTGTGCCATGACTGTACACCATGTGATCTAAAATACCCAAGGGGAAAAGAGAGCTTCCCTACGAACCCTGCTGGGAGGCACAGCAGAGAAGGTTCTTAAACTGAACTAAGGAATCAAAAAAACTTCCTCCAAATGACAGATGCCAAAGGCACTGACTCAGAGGTGCCTAGTGTTCCTATTCTGAGTACTAGGGTTATTTGAACAATTTTAAACTTACACTTTATTCACTGACTATGACTTTTCCTTGAATTATATTTTATAATATATTTCATATAAATTGCATGTGATAGTTTATGAAAAATTTCCTAGATATTTGTAAGAAATGTCACAAACAGTTGCCAACAAACTGCTTTCATCCTTAAGAACTGTGATGGATTGCATGACCAGAGTGCTGTAATGGAAGGATACTAGATTGTTAGGAAGGATGGGACAGGAAGATGAGGTAGAGTAACCTGGAGTTACTGGTGGACAGTAATTTGGACACAGCCAGAAATGTACCCTTGCAGCACAGGCTCTCTTGGGCTGCTGTAGGCAGGATAATGACAGCACGTGGAAGGAGGTGATTCCTCCCCTTTATTCCTCGCTGATGAGGCCACACCTGAAGTAGTGTGTCCTCTTATGGTCTTCCCAGTACAAGAGGCACATGAACATACTGGGGACAGTCCAATGAAGGGCAACAAAAAAAGATCAAGGGTCTGGAGCATTTCTCCCATGAGGAAAGACTGAGAGAGTTAGAAATGTTTAGCCTAGAGGAGGGAAGGCTCATTGGGAAGATCTCAGTTCACATAAATAACCACAAGAGAATGTGAGGTGGATGGAGCAGACTCTTCTCGGTGGTGTCCTGTGACAGGACCAGAGGCAATGGTCACAGGAAGCTCCCTCTGAACATCAAGAAACACTTTTTCACTGTGAGGGTGACTGACCTATGGCACAGATTGCCTGGGAAGGTTGCTGAGTCTCCAACCTTGGTAAGATTCCAAAATTATACGGACTTGGTTCTGGCCAACCTGATATAGGTGACACTGCTTGAGCAGAAGTGTTGATCTAGATGACTTCCAGAGGTCCTTCCAATCTCAACTAATCTGTGAGCTCATGAATGAATCTTCTGGAACTTTCCATGAATGGATGTTTTATTTCATGTGGTACTTCACACTAGTGTAGCTCAGTGTACTTTTTTCTTTATACGTTGTTAAATATTTCATGAAAATATCATAAATATTACATGACCATTTCAGAGAGATTTCTCATGAGTGTTTCAGGAAATATCTTATGAACATCGCTATGACATTTCATGAACATACTTATGCCTGAGAAAAAAAGATATAATCAAATATTTCATGAGTCTTTCCAGAATACTATCCAAGTTTCTTATGAAAACTGCAATATTTCAGAGATAGTTATGTTAAATACTTATTGATTACTTTCTAAGCAAGCCTTTTTTTTTTTTTTTTTTTTTGAATATGCTATCTACTTCTAAAAACAAATAAAGCACCAAAGGACAAACATTTGAATCTCCTCAGGTATTTTTAGATGGTAGTTTAAATACAAAAAAGTGACGGTGTAAATTCATCACTGTCATAACCATACACACTGTCAGAAGTTGTAAATACACGTCTGGAAATGCAACTTGCATCCAGGCATGGAGTTTCCTAGGGAAAGAATATCTCCTTTGCATATCTTCTTTTCCTTACAGTACTAGTTTTTGTTATAATGACATGCCACATAAATTACTGCTATGTGTACTTCAGGCTTTCTATATGGACACTTTGTAATAATTTGTGGTGTGATGCACCTTAGGAAAAAGTACCTCTTGGTTGTGAAGTAATTTTCACACTGTCTGATTTGAGGTGAATATGAGATACAATATGTAATATTTACCAAGAGTGATAGGCTGCCTGAGTTACCTTTCAGTGACAGACAGAAAGGAGACAGCTACAACTGTTTTCAGGTAAAGTAATCTTCAATACCTGCCATTTGTCCTTGGCAGTTTTATGACGTCTTGATCTCTGCTGAATCAGCTCTTTATTCTTGCTCTTCTGAGCCCACAGGAACTCCATGCCAGAGATACCTTACTCGTGTCCTTTGAAATTCCTAGGGAAAAAAAAACCAAACAATTGTTTTTGCTTCCTCTATCTACCTAATCATAGCAGTTGGAAAACAAATAACACACTTTTCTGTGAGTACAAGACCACTTACAGTTTCAGACCTGTGGTGATGAACAAGTAACAAGCCCTACACATTTTATTTTTCATCAAAAAATAGTATATATCACCCTAAGTTTTGGTATAACATGTTCAGATCTTCTTCCTTCCTAGTATTACAATAGCTTAGAAACAGTAAGATATTTTC
Organism: Corvus cornix cornix; assembly: GCF_000738735.6. Classification (NCBI taxonomy): domain Eukaryota; kingdom Metazoa; phylum Chordata; class Aves; order Passeriformes; family Corvidae; genus Corvus; species Corvus cornix. The sequence continues at coordinate 61,307,356 of NC_046332.1, read as the reverse complement.
CACCTTACTTATGTCACATTCCGGAACTATGTTGCCATGAGCTTTTTATGTAGTATTTGAAAAATGCATTCAAGTTCTGTGCACTTCTTTTAGGAAGTGCCTGGAAGTATACACTTGGCTGGTTCATGAGAAATGGTTCATTGATTGGCAGGAGTCACTCCCTGCCAGTCAACCTGAGCCATTGTAGGAACTCCCAAGCTAACAAAGAAACTTGACTGACATGATTCTTTTGGAAACAGTGGTGGGGTTGTGGAGACCAGGTAAGAAGTCATATGGGCATCTCTGCAGAAACTGCTTGTGTTAGAAGAGGTCACTGATACAAGCTGCCACAAAAAAACAAACAAACAAACAAAAAAACACCAAAAAAAACCAAAAACCAAAACAAAAAACCACATTGTAGAATCATGGAATATCCTCAGTTGGAAGGGACCCAACAGGATCAGTCCTGACCCTGAGCAGGGCACACTAAGAGTCACACCACATGCCTCAGAGCATTGTCCAAATGCTTCTTGTGGCAGGCTTGGTGCTGTGACCACTTCCCTGGGGAGTCTGTTCCAGCGTCCAACCACCCTGTGGGTGAAAAACTTTTCCTATTATCCAACTTAAGCCTCCTCTGGCACAGTTTCCTGCCATTTCCTTGAGTCCCGTTGATGGTCACAAGAGTGAGAGAAGAAAGCAGTGCCTGCACCTCCTCCTCCTGTTGTGAAGAAGCTGTAGTCTTCTATGAGGTCTTCCCTAAGTCTTCTGTTCTCCAGGATGAACAAGTCAAGTGACCTCAACAACTCCTTGTATGGTTTTCACTCAAGGCCTTTCACCATCTTCATTGCTCTCCTTTGGATGCTTTCTAGTGATTTAATATCTTATACTGTTGTGCCCAAAACTGCACAAAGTACTGGAGGTGAGGCTGCACCAGCTCAGAGTAGAGCAGGACAATTTCCTCCATTGACCACCTATCAATTCTGTGCTTGATGCACATTTCTCCTTACAGTCTGTGTGAACCTTCGTCCTTGCAGTTTATGCTCACTGTCTCTCATCCTTACACCATTCAGCACTGTGAAGAGCCTGGATCCATTTTCTTGGAACCTTTCTCACAGGTTTTAGGGGAAAGTTACTAGGTCATCCTGAAACTTTTTATTTTCCAGACTCAACAAGATCATTTTTTCAGTCTCCCCTTACAGGGAACATACTCCAGAATATTAGAAACTATAGCTGAATATTTAAGCTCAAGTTAAAAATATCTAGAAAAAATTTACAACCAAAACTGAGATCTAGCTGTGTTTAGGGAACATTTTAAATCCTGTGCAATCCTCAAAGTAAAATTAATATTTTTTTCATTAGTGCTCAGAGCCATAGGGATTTAAAACATTCTCTACCAGTTGCTCCCCTGTATCTTAGTATATCTGTAAATCTTCATATATGCCTTGGTATCTCTTCATCTATTTGCAGTTATAAGTTGTGAAATGTTCCCCCAAAAGAGTTGATCTATTGCTGCAATACTAGTCCTTGTACCAGATAAAAATTCAAGATACAATGCTGCACATTAAATGCCGTGGTAGGATATGTGAAATGTGTCTCAGAAATTCTGTAATTTTCTATAATTTTATCCATAGCGTCAACCATACACTGAAGAAAATTTGTTAGGATTGTGCTTTCTTTTTTACAGTAACAAATTCAATTATGTTAATAGTAAGTTGTTACTTACATATGGTAAAAGAGAAGGTTTAAAACAATAGGAAGAAGGGCACAGTATACAAAATTATAAAGACAAATAAATGTGTTGGAAGAAGTTAAATCTGGCTCCAGGCAGAGTACATAAAATTCCCAAAGCAAATGTGTTTTGGAAACAATGCCTTTGGTCCCATCCATGTTTCGAGTATACAGTCTGAAAGAAAAAAACTTGAGCCTGCTCCTGCTTCTGCATAAAATGATGGCACCCAACCATCTTACAGTACTTCAAAAATTTTCTGAGTAATATTTCTGTATGTCTTTGAAATTCATCATAATATTTCACAAAAAGATACCTGTTACCCATATCACCACCTTCTGAGTTGCTTCAAACTTTTGTCAGATAGTGCAGATCACTAAAACAATTTCTTCCTTGTCAAAACTTGTCTTGGGGTAGGAGAATGACCTAAACTGCTGAGCCTCTATCAGCAAATAAAAAGAATCAGAAACTGCTGTTAATGTCAGCTATCCCAGCATGTCATGTGTTCATACAGGTAAAACATTTTGCCTCACCAAACTACACATTTGCATCTCAAACCAATATGTTGGGAATGTTCCTTGGTCACTGCTCCCTCTCAGAACCTTTCTGTCATCTTCTGCCAGGGCACTGCTTTGCCTGCATTGAAATTTTCCCTCAGAACTTGTGTAGTCACTGCACAGACCACAAACATCTGTGTCCAACATAACTTTTCTTGCAAAGACAAAGCTCCTTGAGAACTCCTTGAGGTCCCCTACAACTATTTTCTCTTACTTTTAGGAGAGCCCTAGGCAGGGCTAAGGTGTTTGTTCACCTCATTGTTCTCCACAATAAAAAAAAATCTTTTGATCCACAGCACAAGACTTCTCCCAAGGAAAGAAATCAATGTCAGTTTTCCTTAACACTGGCAGACACCAGAAATAGGAGAAGTTTGTATATCATACTAGATTTTTTTTTTGCCAATTTCTAGATCTTCCAGGTATGTCTCCTTTTCCTGAATTGCCATGATCCTCATTCCATTGATAATAAACATTTTTTACTCTGCTGAGCAAAGAAATCCAGTGTACTAAAAAACCCTCCCCCAGAAGGTTAGACAGAGGCACAAGAAACAGCAGTATATTTTAACATTCCAAGGGTGTGGATCAATGCCATTGATGAAAGGAACATGCAAATATATGCTCCAAATCTGGCTGTCATATAGTATTTAAATATGAAACTTGTACACAGTCCATATGACCCTGAAAAATAAAGAAGTCACATGGAAATCTGCCATTGATTCATGCAAGACACAAGCAAGTGATGGCTGGAGGACCGCCAAGCCTGGGCAGGGTATCAGAGCATCTGTGCAAACATTAGGCAATCCTAATACTGCAAAGTAAATTTGATATTGAAGAGTTCAGGTTACACATCATCTTGCTCTAACAATTGCATGATATGTACACTGATTTTTTAAAAAGGAATTAATTAGGCTCAGCAAAAAGTAAACCACACCCAATCAAGATTATACAAGCATTTGGAAAAGAGGGTGGAAATAGAAATCAGTCAGATGCCCCTTCTTATTATTGCCTTTCAGAACAAATCGTTAAGCAACATGCAGGAGAGCAAACTGCAGTTTGGAGTCACTTCCACTGAAATCATCAAATGTTTTCTGGAGGAAGATGATGATAATGTGGAATTATTATAGCTGTGACCTGACTGAAGAAACTTAGTGGGCTACTGCTGTCATGTGTTAAGAATTTACATTCAAGGCTAATATTTGTTACCTTCTTTCATTACATCTGGTTTTTTTATTTATGTGAATACAGTGATAAAAATAGCAGCATTCAGACTCTTTATTTTCCAAATTGGCATGAAGCTGTGTCAGGGGAGATTTAGATTGGATATAAGAAAAAGGTTCTTCACCCAGATGTTGGCTGGGCACTGAAACAGGCTCCCCAAGGAAGTGGTCATGGCACCCAGTCTGCCAGTGTTTCAAAATTGTTTGGACAATGCCCTCAGGCACATGGTATGATTCTTAAGGTGGTCCTGTGCAGGGCCAGGATTTGGACTTCAATTACCCTAATGGGTCCCTTCCAGCTCAGGATATTCTGTGATTCCATGATTTAAATTAATAATTTTTCACTCCCAACCTTTCTGGTTGTTACCTTCTTCGCATTTTTTTAAAATCCTCACCTTGACAAGTTCATTTTTCTTATCTCTATGCCCAATTTGTGACATACACACTATAAAAAATGCTGATAAATATATTTTATGGAGAGTTAAACTTTTAATGAGTGCATTTCATGATTTATGTTTTAATTGCCTTTTATACTGATATTTTCAGGCAAATACAGGTCCTCCATATCATAACTGCACTATCTTGGCCAACAATCTACTTTCTGAAATTGTGCCTTGTATTAATTGTTCAAACATCACGAATGTTCAAGATAAAAATTCTAGGCAGTATGCAGGGGAGAGAAGGGAAGCAATCACCCAACTTTTCCTTACAGAGAATATCCTACTGCCAGAATAACTCCAGCTTTCCAGTATTGACAATTTCTGTGAAGGTGAGCGCTGCATTAAATTCACTGGTGGTACATGCTGCATGTTAGCATGGAAGGGGGTTTCATGCACAGAGAGACAAGTGCTGAGACATGATAGATAACTCTAAATTTAGAAACTGGGAAGGCATTTAATTAAGATTTACAAGGACAGATATTGTAAATTAAATATCAGATGATGGATAGAGGCACTGTAAAACATATCTGTAACAACCCTAATTGCCATATAACTAAGCCTTGCCATCATGTAAAGCACAAAGAATATTGCAGCTTGATCACAAAAGAAAAAGAAGAAATAGCTCTTGCTGCCCTTAACTAGGGATATTTACAAATTTCAGGTATCTGGATCTGAAAACCTATAGGAGACTTTACACAACCTTAGCTAGACTTTTGACCCAGGATATTGAGAACAAAGTATTAATGCCCTGAGAAACAAATAACATTAGTGCACTGTGATTTATGTGCCAAAAGAATGTAAACGCCTTGTGTTCATGAATGACAAAAGCTGTAATCTGAAGCAAGGCTCGACAAAGCTCTTTGCTTCCTGTTCACGATATTAGCCTAAGAAACGAAAGTTTTACACTGAAAATCACTAGCTTATCACCTGTTATACCTATTATGGTATTAATCACAATTAAAAATCACTTTGATTTTTGCAAAATTTTTGTGAGAATATATTTGGCTTTCTAAAACATACGTACTTATATAGTAGCTGAAGTACTGAAAATCGAAAGGTGTGTAGTTCGACACCTTTTAACTCCATGAAAGCTCAGCTCAAGTGATAGTGAAGGGTCTGGAAGGGAAGCCATATGAAGAGCAGCTGAAAAAGCCTGGAGAAAAGGAAACTGAGGGGAGACCTCATTGCAGTCTGCAACTTCCTCATGAGGGGAAGAGGAGGGGCAGGCACTGATCTCTTCACCCTGGTTACCAGTGACAGGACCTGAGGAAATGCCTGAAGCTGTGTCAGGGGAGGTTTAGGTTGGATATTAGGAAAAGTTTGAACCCAGAGGATGGTTGAGTACTGGAACAGGCTCCTCAGGAAAGTGGTCACAGCACCAAGCCTGACAGAGTTCAAGAGGAGTTTGGACAATACTCTCAGGCACATGGTGTGACTCTTGGGATGGTTCTCTGCAGGGCCAGGAGCTGGACTCAATGATCCTTGTGGATCCTGTCCAACTCAGCATATTTTGTGATTCTGTAATTCTATGACTGACATACATTCACAAGGATGAGCAAAGCTGGCTGTCTTGATGTACCTCCTATTATCTCGGTGAAAATTTTATGAGCTTATAAATAAATTCATTTGCCTTGTAAGGAATAAAAAAGCAACATAGAAACTCCAATAATTGTTGTACACATATTTTGTGTGAATTTTTGATGGTGATTCATAATAACTAGATGAAAAATTAGAAGCATATTGATTCACTAAATTTTCTTTATTTACTTTTTTTCTAATTGGACTGAGTCTGCATCCATTTTAGCCCAGTTTCTCCTACCTCACAGTCATTAATCATTTCCAACATGTCAACATAATACCATGCTAGCCCACAGACTCCTTGGGAAGAGGCAATTATGTTTATCTAGTCTGGAAAAAATGCAGTAGATAAATTGGAGTAAGGCAGATAAGTTACACAGTATCATATATTTCTTGCCTAATACAATGTCATAAATTCACTCAAGAGGTAGCTTTCATGCACACGGACACAAAAAAAAACCCACATTTCTAGCCATATTGTTTATATTACTATAGCCGTGAGTTAATAGATGTGATTTCCTCTAGCAAAGTATCCATAGTGGAAAGTTTCTTGTTCTGCCTGAGTTCTACTGCCCTGAAGAGTCATTTCAACAAACAGCAGAGCTTGATCACTACATGGTGCAGCACCACAGCTCCCTTCTAGAATTATATTTAATTTCTTGTCATCATATGGACTTTGTGACATATTAGCCAGAGATCATGTTGTTGTTATATTGGGGTTATGCCTCATTGACCTGTACTTTGGACTAGTGCCAAGACCTGTGACATATTCTCTCCTCTGTAACTGAGTTTACAGAAGTGAGAAGATGAAGTGTTCTTGTTCTGTTGTTACAGACTTATATGTAACTGACAAGACACAAAAGACCTGCTGGCAGAATTTCCTTGTTGCATAGCCTTTGCCATAAATAATATGGCAAAAAAATAACTATTTAACTTGAAATAGTAATTGCGGTGCCTGCTTTTCAACACTAAAATGTACATTGAAGATTAAAGGTTGGGTCTAATTTACTTATAAATATCAATATTTTTTAAATGAAACAAAACATATACTACTACTTTTTTACTCTTGGTGTTTTCCAAAGAAAGATAAAGTGGGCTTGCTGGTTTGAATTTTTTTAATCTGTATATTTCCTTTCCTGTTCTAAGTGTTTATTACAGAACTAGAATTAAAAATATTTCTAGTTTGTTTCCTAATTAATTCTGGTGCCTAATGATGTGCATCAATTGAATGACTTTGTACTTCTGAAAGCCAGATATCTGCCTACCTCTAAGTAATGTACAATGAATAATGTAAGTGAAATTCCTGTAATGCTAAAAAGTAAGAAGAACATTGTGGAATGTGTATTCAAAATCTGACGTTTGGTTTTCCTACTGTTATTCTCAAATTCATTTAACTTCCTCGAAAAATGTTTGTCGGATTTTACAATTAAAAAAAAAAAAAAAAGGAGGTTTAGCTTGTTTTATCTCCACATCATGCATGATTGGTTTGGCGAAAAAATACTGAGTATTCTCAAGTCTGTTAGTATTCTCCAGTGTTTAGGTAGTTCAGAGCACGCTGGTGTACCTTTCATAAAGGGTGATACAGAGTTTCCAGCAATGATACCAGCTGATCCAATAGTCCTTAGCACCATTTTCTGACAAGATCATTCATGGTACCTCAGAGCATTGTGTGCCTAATACTAAAGCAAGATTAATTTAAAAAAAACTTGAAAATCTATCAGTCATTAAACCAAGAGACCATACCATGTTTTCTATTTAATCAAAGCTTTCTAAAAATGCCTCTCAGAGTGTGTAAGTATTTTGAAGTATTTTTCACCTCATGACTTTGTGACTTCCCACAGTGAGCAAATTTGGCACAAACAGCAAGACATCATGAATCCAGATGATTATGTTTTCTGTTGCTATATAAATTTTATTGGATATTATACAGTTTAGTAATTTTCAAGGAATAGTTATTTTTAAAAGTTGGAAAGAATAAGCACAAGCTCATGAACTGTAAAGCTGATGCATTGAAATAAATCATCTCAATTCAGCACTGCATTTTAAAACTGTCAAATAAATCCTCAGAACATGATAATAACAAAATAGCAGAAACATGACAACTTGCACTATGAATGAGCCTTTTAAACAGCAATAAATGAGTCAATCAAAACTAGTTGAAATTTGACATGCTTTCTAAACTGTCATGAAAGATTGAATTTCAACAGTAATTCTTTCATAGAAGGGAAAGAACTGAGTTAATATCAGTTTGGTCCAAGCACACACCTACTTAATGCAATTAGTGAAGCGACAGTTAAGCCAGTCAGTACCATCCACAGTCAGAAGCTAGGGTTTTGCTGCAGAAAAAGAAGAGGCCAAGGCTAACAGGCACTGATTTCCTTTACATCATTTAGGACTTCACCCTTTCCAAAGCACTTTGCTCTTGGAGAATGCTTTTTAGAGCAATCCAGAGACTGCAATAAGAATAGGCAGCACTGAGTGATGCACAATCTGTGAGTATGACTTCAAGCTCTCTGAAGAACAGAGTAATAATGAACATTTAATTTAAAGAGAAACAGGCACATGCCACAGATCAGCAAACAGAAGCTTACAGCTGTCAGCCAGTGGTATACTCATGTGGTATACTCATGTCCCTGGATTCATTTAAAGAAAAGTAGGTATCACTGAAACTAAAGGTTTCGTTTTTAAGCAAGACTCATTTTAAATTAAACCAATTTATTGCACTCACATTTTAGGTTATTTAAACTAGCCTTTGACACTTCTCTCATTCATACAAAAGCTACATTACACTCTTACACCTTTTTTGGTTCCAGATGTTGAGCTGTTTGGCATGCTTTGTCCATGCATTGAGCAAATTAATTCTTTCCATTTTGCCCAGCAGCTCCGTGAGGATGAGGAATGTCTCATCAAACCCAACAAATGTCATTTGGACACCATGACTGTAGTACCTAGTTCCAAATTTCTGCCTCCAGTTGGCACTTATCACAATTTAAATACCTTTCAGCATCTGGACTGTTAATTTACATAATCAGGAGCGAGATCCAGAAAGACTCCTTCTGCATACCTGGAGTGGGACGTATCCTACTTATCGAAAAGACATCTCTGTCTAAAGCTTTTCATTTGCTTTCCAGGCAGTGAAGAGAAACAGTCACTCTTAGGGTATGGTTCATCTAATTTAAGGCATCTGTATTAGGATAAGATTTTATATCACCTAGGATTTTTGCTTCTATAATCACTTACATATGGAAAGCTTTCTGCATGTACTAGGTGCTCCCATCTTGAATAAGCTCTTACAAATATGCAAATTTGAGGTTCTTACATCTCAATCTGCTGTGTGCATTCACACCTAGCAAAACACAAGTCACCGAATTCAGCAAAAAGCATGTCCATTTGGTCCATTTTCAATCCAAAGTGTGAGGGAAGCAATGCCAGTTCCTAACTTTTGTGAGAGACATGTGGTTGCAGCTCAGAACTAGATTCTGTTAGCTTTATCTAAAAAGGCTACAATACAATTACTTACCCAGGTCACCAAAGAGTTTAAACTAAAGATCAAGGCCCAATTCTGTCAATGCCTTCCACTGAGATGAAGCCATTGAGACCAGACAACTACAAAAAAGTTTATAATACCAGATATAGACTCAAGAAAGGCCATGTTTACACACTTTCATCATGCTCCATGACAGCAAACGTTTGATCTCCACTTCTAAAGGTCATTGGTCCATTTTAAACCAGCATAAAACATGCAAAGCCTGAGGCAATGAAGAACACCTTACATTCTGTTACCTCCTAGAAAAATGTATTAATTCCTTGTTTACTGTTTTAGTGTTGAGTATTTTAAGATTAAAATTTCAGAGAAGGAGATTTAACTAATTTGTTATGGTCAAAAGGATGACAAATACTTATAGAAAAATAGATATAAGGTTAACCCTAATATCAGATGGGCATTTATATCAGCATTGCAGAAAAAACTTTAACTTTCAAAGAACATGGGGATTGCAGACACATACACGTCTGCCACCTTTCAGGTTGTCCAGTCAAAGCTATGTCATCTCTTCACTTGTGTTCAGAGCTTGGCAAAAATTACTCCTTTTCAACGTCGATTTATAGAACCCACTTCCAGAGCACCAGGGCTGAGAGACCTGTGGAGGCAGTCTACATTTTCTTCCAAAGTTCTCAAATTGTCTTCAGCCACTGCCAGTTGAACGTGAAGCAGTTTCTCTGTGGGTTTGCAGAATGAAAAAAACGGCTGCTATGTGGCAGGATTTGGGCAAGGAAAGCAGCTATCTAAGGCAGTTATTAGTTCCACACGTGTTGGAACCCTGAGTTCAGAGAATTTCAGCCTTTCAGTGCTAACAGGCAATGATCCTCAAAAGCACACTGCACTTGACTTGAGGCCTTGGGAAAAGCTTTCCAAATTATGTGGTAGCACTGAGATTGTTGCTGTGTAATTAAAAAAGAAGTTTGTTATGTCACTGCATGGAATATGTAGAGATGTAGAAAATTTAGGTTTCTGGGATATAATAATATATATGTAACAAGATGGAGGATTTGGGGTGTAGGTTAGTTCTTCTATCTTCTTCCTTCTTCTTCACAAGCCTGAGTGATCTGGTATTGGTTAAAAAAAACCTGCAGTTGAGAACATGAATGATTAGTTATTGGATTATAAGTAAAAATAAATTAGTTGGCATTCCATAATTGGGTCATTTGGGCTTCAAAAGACCTTGGAAGGTAGCACTCCAGGGCCATTTTCACCTTGTTACCTTGGAGGCACATTCTGTGCAGCTGTGCCATAGATAAGAAAAATAAACATCTGAGTCTGAAGAACAACTCTGCATCTCCTGCGTTTCGATCTGAACTCTGAGTAAAAGAACCAAGGAACAGAGGCAGGGAAAGAAAAGAACAAACCAGAGAATTTTAATACATACCTTTCCCTCTTATATGGCAATTGCACAGGCTGGGATTTAATGCACTGACTGGAGGAGGGCTAAATTTACTCCTTAACCAATGCTCTTTGAACCCTCTGTCTGGAGATGCATGCCAGACTATGAATTGTTAGTGTAAAATGCACTGGGGTAAAAAAAGAATAATATCTCTTAGCAGCTCGCTCTAGTTGATGACCAGGAGAAAGAGATGGGAAGGGCTGGAAAAAAATATAGCAAAATTTGTCTTTCTCTGTAGTGCTCTGCAGTCTTCTTGTATCAGTGTTCCTGAAACACAAAGGTTCTTTGATTTCAGAAATATGAATGTTCCTGAATTAGGCTTTGCATAGAGCATGTAAAATCCAAGCCGGTTTGTTTTGCTCATTGCTTTTGTTAAAACAGACTCTTACAGGATTCCAGAGGTTAGTAAATGCATTAACATGCAAGGATTGGAAACTAATGATAAATAAAACCTTGGCAAAATGAGCTTAGGAAGTAAGAGCATTAAAAATCAATGGTTCCTTCAAAAGAGACTAATAGAACCACTTAAATTACTCTGCCATTACAAGGTTTCTTATCTTAACCAATAAAGGACTGAATAAGCAAATTAGATTATTAACACAAAAACCAACACATCTCTGTAACTATAAGATTTTTTTTCTATAGGTATAGTGGGAGAGAATATAATCGCTTAGACATAGAACAATACAGTTGAACAACTTCTTTAAAGCTTCGTCCTGAAACCTAAAATCACCATTTGTGTTCACATAAGGACAGAGGGAACTAAATATTAGATCTTGTTGATGTGAAAATTATGCAGATTTTGGACTTTCTGAGCACCATATTTAGTTTTAAAAAGATACAATTATTTCATAAAGCAGAATTACAAAAACATTGCTGTGTTTCTATCCTTGCCAGCATCCTTGTCTCAGTTTCTTTTCTTTATAATGTGTTAGAGCATAAATACTAACTCTTCACTAAAAAAAAATCAACATGATTCTAAGTCTTTTGGCGTGTAATTAATTGTAGATCTTGGGCAGGAAAGACAGGATCTCAAAGGTGTTTTAATATGGTCCACTTATATAACTCACCCAACCATGCTCTGCAATTACCAACAGATCCTTCTTTTCTGTGCATGTCTAGAGATGCATTGAAACCATATGTTGTTCACCAATAATAATGATTTCCATATTTAAGCCATATTTATTAAAGACAGGGATATTTCTCAAAGTTAATCAAACTAAACAATCTCTCAAATCCTTACAGTGTTTCTATTGTATTCCTCATTGTCTATGCTGAACTTTTGTTTTGATTTTCCAAGATAATCTCCTCTTCTGCAAAACAGAAGCAACATTGCTAAAGTGAATGACTTGCCTTAATTTATGCAATGCCTTCCTTTCTTTCTTTCTTTCTTTACATGTGCATTTTTAAGCATGAGTGACAAAGGACAAACTGTCTGAAAATTAGAAAAACTCTGATTTCCTGAGCGGAAAAAAAAAAAAAAAGCAGTACAGTGCAAAGTACATGCATTATTTCTTTTCTCCCTGCCTCTGTCCTATATTTTTACTAATAAGCAGTATATAATTCTAGCACCTGTGAAAGTCACAAGGCTACTGTTGCTTCAGCAAGTGGCTGAGAAGTAGGTACCAAATAATTAACTGCCACACTGATAAATGTGGAGGGTGGTGGGAGGCTCAGAACTGCCTTGCTGGTCAACAAGCGAAGTATTGTAAATAGCTTGCAATCAGTCAAGCAGTTAAGTACTCTGTGAAAGGGATGGTTTGCTGCCTAAGAAAGGTCTTGGGGGTGAAGGAGGTTGGAGCAGCCTAGAAGATAAGGAGGCTGCAATACCTCCAATACCTATAGCTGCAGAGCCAACCAAGGACGGTTGATAACAGCAGCCAAGGATAGTTGGTAATAACATGCTGTGAGAAACTACAGGATGTGACTGGAGAAGGGGGCCATACGGATGGCAGCACTTTCCCAGGACAGACAACCTTGTTCTGGCTCCTGGAGATAAGCACAACACAGTACAGTGCAAGCACAGGAATGAGGTCAAGAAGTGGGCATGGACTGTAGGGGATGATCAGGACCACCAAACATCCACAAAGCCCATTTTCATAAAGGTCTAAAAGAACAGACTGTGCACGATCACTAATTTGCATAGAAAGTGAGAAACATATCTCCAGGGCAGGGAAAATTTATCTATAAAAAGGTACCCTCACAGACCCCAGGTGGCACCCCCAAGACCCTTAACATCTCAGCTGGATTGATACTGTAGCCAGGACTGGTGATCTCTTTTTCACTCTTCCTTTCTTTCTCTGTCTCCCTCTTTAATCTATCTCCCTCTCTCTCTTCCCTTTCACCCTACCTCTTTGTTCAAAATCAACTTCCTCTTGCTTATACGAGGAGATCAGGGATAAACATACCAATTTCCATGTCAAGTGTGTAATTTACTAATAAAACTTTGTAAGCTCTTGTGGACCCTATGACTTTTATCATTCCTTTCAGTCATGAGCATTTATGAATCTTGTGTGCTCCCTTCCACTTAGGGGTGGGATGCCACACAAGTGTAAAAAAATGAAACATTGAGAGATACTGAAAACAAACACAGAAATGTCTTTGGCCAGCATTTGGTCAAGCATATCAAACTAAAGCCCTGAAGAGAATCCCTTCAAAATCTGTTGTGTAGTAATATGCAGGCTGGTTTCTATTCTTGTCTCAGATCACTAGTTTGCTCATCCTAGGATTAACACGATGTGAGAGTCAAAATGTTCTACCACCTAGTAGCAATTCAGGGTCCCACACACATTCCTTTTCTATGTTAGATACAGAGACTTGGGATGCAATAGAAGACTGTCCAGACTGCTGGGGATACTAACTTGGGCATCTGTCTCCACCTTATGAAAACCAGAGCATTTTATAGATCTGATGTGACAACAATAAACTGTAAAAGCTAGAGAAGCCAGCTCTGTAGATTATTCTTTGTTGTGTAACTACTGACAACCCAGGCAAAATACATTTGCAATTGTATGTACTCAGTATCATGATGTTCAGAACAAAAGAGAAGTAGAAAAGGAAAATATCTCATCTCATTAACATTGACTTACGAATACTTTTTGTATAAAAAAACAGTCTGAAAAAACACCCTTCTCAGCTTTCATTAAATGCAAAATCTACAACTGTAAACTATCAAGTAAGTGCAAAACTTTGCTCTACATGAACCAATTGTAATAGCCACAAATAATAAACATTATGGCCTCTCAAAAGCATTATTATGCACAATTTTCAAATCATATTTATGCACAACAAAGTATATATGAGAGATCTACACCCAAAAGACAGAGTTTAAAAATACCATTTTTAGTAAAATGGAAACATATTATAATCCCTGAGTCTGGATTTTATAAATATATTTTAAGGAAAGCAATTTTTATATATTGTGCTTAAAGAAAGAAATCTGCATTTAGGCATGATGATTTAGGTACTTAAATATACACTTAGGCTCATTAGTTTGATAGCTGAGGGCTAGCTTATAGTAAACACAAACAAATCATGATACTTGGATCAGAACCACCAGAGGGTGATTCCTACTTTAAAAGTGACAGTGATAAAGTGAAGTGGAAGAATATAAAGGAATGTAATGTAGCTTTCTTTAAAAATGCATACCATTTCATCATATTTCATAATATAACATACATCCAGCTACTCTTACTGTAAATCATTTTTCCATTTGCCTTGTCTGTTTTGATTTGAGAGTGTTCTTCTGCAATTTTGTAGGTTATCCTAGTGGAAAATTTATTTAGGAAGAGAATTAAAAAAGATTCAAGAGAATTCAGGTAAAGCCTTAGTTATACTTGTAGCATATGCACTATTCTTTTCTCATCTGCCTCAGACAAGAATGCATGGAATCACAATTTCTTTTTCCAAACAAGCAAACAAAAAATAAATGGAAAGGATACATTATAGAAAAAAATATATTCATTAAGAATGGATACAAGAATGTCAGATGTATAAATCCACATAGTGAAAAGCAATTTAAATACATATATTTGAAACCAAAAACGTCTATTAGATAAGTAACTGCCTGGGTACCTACAATTATTTGAAGAAAGACAGCTGAAAATAGATGTTAAGGATTATTCAAAAAGGAAAATAATAGCTTCAACTTTCTATAGGAAAGTTATGAGACAGATAAGTTTTAAGTTCTAGATTAATCTTAATAAAATCACTGGTAACACCCTTTGCCAGGATTCAATGGATTTATGTCCCAAAGGAGACTGTGGAACACCTGGTGTGAAATCTTATAAATGCAAATTTTAAGATAGTTTTAGATTTCATTATCTGATAACAGATCATATCTCACCTTTCTACCAGCAAACCTAGTCCTTTATTTTACATGCAGATTCCAGTAATGGAAGCTGAGCCTCACATACTGAACTTGGGATATAGCTCCTGAGGCACACATTGTCCTTGAAACAAGAACTCAGGATCTATCCATAACAGTGTCATGGGGTCATTCACAGGCTTTATCATCCCTTCCCAGCCACCTCCAGTGCTGTGGCCACCCTGCCCATGGCCCAGGACAGCATTTTGGTTCATCCCAGAGCTGTTAGTCGGTGCTCCAGAAGCCCCACAGCAGCCCAGCTCTCCAGCGCTGCCTCTGGCCCTGCCTACAGGATCAGCCCTTGATCTATACCATAGCTTTGTCTCTTGACCATCCTCCTTTAACTTCAGACTGGAGCCCCTGGATGCATTCTAGACCTGGTGCACTACCGGTCATCGCAGTGGCTGTCAGAGCACCCTTTTGTCTCCACCTGTGCTCTGCCCACCACACTCAATCCCTGCAGGATGGCACCCCTTCAGTGGAGCATCACTCTTATGAGGAAAGGCTGAGACAGCTGGGCCTGCTCAGCCTCAAGAAGAGATGACTGAGAGGGCACCTCAATGCCTACAAGTATCTGAAGGGAGAGTGTCAAAAGGATGGACCAGGCTCTTCTCAGTGACACCCAGAATTAGGACAAGAGACAATGGGGAGAAACTGATGCACAGGAAGTTCCGCCTGAATATGAGGAAGAACTTCTTTACTGTGCAGTGACTGAGCACTGGAACAGATTTTCCAGAGAGGTGGTGGAGTCTCCCTCACTGCAGAGATCCAAGAACCTTCTGGACACAATCCTGTGCCATGTGCTCTAGGATAACCCAGCCTGAGCAGAGAGGTTGGACCAGATGACCCACTGTGGTCCCTTCCAACCTGACCCACTCTGGGATTTTGTGATTCTACAAACAAAACATGGGAAGCTTGTCCTGGCTAAAAGACACAAACATTTAGTGCTTTGTGAGAGGAATATTAGAGAAAAAGTGCAAATACAATTTTGCGAGCAAAAGCATTCAGCGGTAAGAAACAAAAATTTTGTCTTTAATTTTGATACTATCCCCATAACGTCACAGCCATATCCAGGAAGAGTGCAAATACTGCACTTTGTATCTTTCTTGGTTTAACCCCAGCCAGCAACTAAGCACCACAAAGCCACTCCCCTGTGGGATGGGGGGGAGAACTGGGAAAAGCAAAGGAAAAACTCTTGGGTTGAGATAAGAACAGTTTAACAATTGAAATAGAGTAAAATATTGTAGTAATAATAATAATCATTTAAATGAAAAGGAGGTGGGAGGGGTGGAGAGAGAGGAATAAAACCCAAGAGAAACAACTGATGCACAGTGTAATTGCTCACCACCCAGTGACTGATGCCCTGTCTATTCCAAGTAGTGAGCAGCATCCTCAAGCTAACTGCCCCCCGTTTGTATAATGGGCATGGCATTCTATAGTATGGAATATCCCCTTGATGAGTTTGGATCAGCTATCCTGGCTGTGCTCACTCCAAGCTTCTTGTGCATCTGCTCACTGGTAGAGCACGGAGAATGGAAAATTCCTTGATTTAGAGTAAGCGCTACTTAGCAATAAACAAAACATCAGCATGTCATCAACAATATTCCTATACTTAATCCAAAACACAGCACTGCATCAGCTACTAGGAATAAAATTAACTCCATCCCAGCTGAAATCAGGACAGTATCTCACAACTATGAATACATGTCCTAGATAAAAGAAAATATGTTTTCCAGAAATGCAAAAACATTTCAAAAGAAGATACTGAACCACTGATCTTGTTATCAAATTATTATCTGATTTTTATCAAATTTATGTCTGATCTTCTGTTTACACTAAACTCTTACCTTAACAAAACAAAACAAAAAATAATTTTCATAATACCATAATGGAAGCCTTGTTGTTCAATCCTTGATAGAAACAGAATAACATAAAGAAGAAGCCAATATATATCTAATTTAACTGAAGACCAGATCATGGCCTACAGGTGTTTGGCTGCAAGAAACAAACTGTGAAAAGGAACACACAAACACACACATACATATAAGCCTATCAGAGGTCCAGCGTAGTGAGCATGCATAGACATACATATATATACATATGCTAGTAGGCTGCCTTTATTACAGCTGTCTAGTGGGGGAAAAAAAGACAGTTACCCAGGTACACTGACCATAAATAGCAAACAAGACAAGACTCCAAGGTACAAGTATTATAAAAGAGATTCGTCTTCATTAGTATGGTATACAGCGTGGTAGCTCAGGCACAAAACTCTGTGAGCTGAGAATTTCTTTAAATTATCAGAAGGAAAAAATTCTAAAAGATTAAAGAAGAGAAATTATTTGTAAATTGTAGTGAAATTAAGAAACAAAGGAGTCTAAGTAAAAAGGTCTAGAAAAGCTCTTTGAAAGCTTCCATTTTTAATGTCAAAAACAGGTATGAAAAAAGATATAGCATGTGATACACTAACCAAAATGAAATAAATGAAAAATATAGAATCCAAAACAAAACACTCAGTGTTAGCAAAATAAGAACTAAAAGATAAAATTTGTTCGGCCTCTTCCCTTCTTGAAATGGACATGTTCCAAATGAAAAATCCAGTTCCAACAAAGGTTTGGTTTCCAGTAAAAAGAGTGCTTCATCAAATATTTTCAATCATTTTTCATTATACAATTGCAGTACTGCCTGGCACCTACTTAAAGGTGGAAGAATTGCTTTTGTCTGCAGGAATAGCATATGGTCATCTGATCTGTCCTGAAAGACCTCTTTGGGAGGGACCTGGGAATGCTGATGGACAGTGACTGAACATGAGCCAGCAGTGTGCCCAGGTGGCCAAGAAGTGCAGTGACATCCTGGTCTGTATCAGAAATAGTGTGGCCAGCAGGAGCAGGACACTGATGGTCATGAGATACAGGAACAAGTTGCTCAGAGAAGTTGTGGATGCCCCATCACTGGAAGCGTTCAGGGTCAGGCTGGATGGGGATCTGAGCAACCTGGTCTAGTTGAAGAAGTTCCTACTCATGGTAGGAGGGGATTAAACTAGGTAACTTTTAATGGTTAACCATCATGTCACAAGCTATAAACTATTAGTTTTAAAAGTCGTTAACCAAAAAAAAAGTGTAAGACTTGATTTGCCTACATTAGGACAGGGCAACCAATGCATCTGTTATGACTTTGCTACAATAAAAACGTTAAAGCTACGGGGGCAATGGTGATCCCATTTATATGTTGTTCTTAGTCATCTAGGGATACAATGCAATACTTCTGAAAATTATATAGTGACGGTTCAAAAGGGGAATTGAAAATCACATAAATATAGTCCCATCAGCTGTCGCTACAGAATTAGATGCAGCCCCTCTGATTAAGAAAAATAAAAAGATAAAAAAGTATTACTTCTTATTAATTGTACCAAAAAGAATCTTCATACATTCAGCCTAAGTGGCTGCATATTGTGAAGTTATACATAATAGGTAAACTTAAGAGGAATCAGTCATGCATATCTATTTATAAATTAAACTTCTGTGAGAACTTGCTAGTTTTTACCTTCTATCTTTATCCCCAGTGATCTGAATGCTTTCCAAACTCTGCCATTGAACTTCATTAAAATAAAGCCCACAGTGCACAGTCTAGCCCTCATCTTAGCACAATAAAGATGTAAAATTTATTATGTATGCATAGGGCAATCTAAATAAATCATCACTTAAATGTCTGCAATCTCCAAGTTAAATAACCTAATTTACTTGGAAACAATGTGTACAACTGAAACATAAATTATATAAATCCAGAATCAGGAATATAAAAAATAATTTTAGTTTATACGAGCAAATTTTCTTGCCCTTGAATCAAAGGAAATTAGATAAAACTTCACCCTCCGGCCTTTTTGTATCCAAAATTACTTCATATTTCTCTGATTCCTTTTCTAAGTAAAACTTTTTTTCTCATTTATTTTCCATGGTTGAAACTCATCACAAAACAAATGCACTTCCTAAAAACCTTCATATTTTCTTCTCATATCTCAAGTCTTACCAGGAATTCTATCAAATTTTAGTATACATGGCTTCTTATTTTCCATCCATCTAGAACCAAGTGTAAAAGGTTCAATGAAAATGCTTATTTGTATTGGGTATTTTGTCATTACAGACCCAGTTAAATCATATTCATTAACTTCAAAATGTCTTGCAGCAGATCCTCAGTGATACGTGAGGTATACAATTTCCCATTTTGACACCTAATTTCTTGTTCTTAGTCTTTTCGTTCAGCTAGCTTTCCATGTTACCTTCTCACACTTCCCAGCTGTCCTTGTTTTCAGCATGACAGAGCTAATTTTTTCACAGTAGGCATGAAGGGGTGGACTTTGCAGCCGTGTGGGCATGTCTAGGTTGTTATTCTACACCACCTCACGTCATTGCTGGGGTGGGGAGGTAAGGGATTTCTCCTTCTAAGAAGGAGGTGAGTGTGGCTTGCAGTCAGGGGGGAAAAGCATAGGCACATAGGGTCCATCCGCCACTGTCCATTGTGTCAGCTTAGTGAGCGTTCGGCACGTAAAACATCCTCTCCTTTGTATACTGCTGTTTTCAGTATTGTTGCTGCTACTGTTCAGCTTCTTATCTCATTGCTTTTTCCATTAAATCATAATCTCGGCCTTTTGTGTCTCCCACCAGAGTGGGGAGGGGAGAGGTTTGTGGTTTTCTTTTTAGTGGAATTACTAAATTGGGGAATACCATTCCTAAACCATGACATCAACCTCTTCCACAAATAATACAATAGATGTTTTCTCCCACTCATTGTCATCTCCATAATTTTCTTCACAGCACTTTCCTCCTGCTTGTGTTTCAAACTGTTTAGACATGTCATACCTTGCAGCTAATCATCCTGATGCTATCTATCACTGTCCTCATCTCCCCTCTGAAATCTGCTGCCCTTCCTGGAACACAATGAACAGGAGATGCAGCATCCTGAAAGGACTGCAGACACAGCAGCCATGCACAAAAAATAGGACCTGACAGCATCTGAGTGTAGTCATAACAAAATTATGGAGCGAGTTACACCCATATTTGAAGAGACGTTGAGATTTCTACCCAGGAAATACATGATCTGGGCTATGGCACTGGGCATGAAAAAACAGAGATGCTGGGTCTGAAAATCAAAACTGGTACTTCATATTTGCAAGTAATGCAAACCATGTTAACGCCTGATCTGAATGCCAAGAGGTACTGCAAAGTTTTTTATAGTTCACATAATAAATAAGAATACTGAGAATCTTCCACAAATCAGGGACAGATAGCATAAATTATGGGGGGGCTGCATGAAATCTAAGTTTCATACTAACACTACTAAGCGCTTTTCTTTCTCAGTAGAAAAATAAAAATATTATGCATATTAAATTCAGCATGTGCTTCAGTAAGATTTCATGGTAATTTTACACATTTAAATTATACACAAGGCATGAAAACCCCGTTGTGAAAATAAAAAGTTAAAAACATTATGCAAGCACTGACACTGCATATTTAAGCAATAAAATAAAAATGAAATCTGAGCAAAGTATTGTGTTTCTGGATACAGATATGAAAAGAAAGGTTTATTATTGCATTGCATCACTTTTCATTTGTGCCCTAAAAGCTTTCTCTCCTTTACTGTTTCCAGTTAATGGCACTGTTATATCTCAAGCCCACTAAAAGGGAGAGAAAAAAGATTAGGTGGCTTATAGTTAAATCATGCTACACTGATCCTATCATGAGCTTTGTCCAGTGCTATGAAAGCAAAAAACACCCCTATGGCTGCTGCGGAAATGGCGAACATCGGATTGAATGCTGATCCTGGTTTTGATCAGCAACATTGCACTTCCTTGCCAACAGACCCTGACCACAAAACTGACATAGAGGGATCACATTACACCATTACAGTACAACCATTCCTTGGATGCAGAGCACTTTGGTTGCATGGCAGAGGAGACATTGCTGGATCATCTCTGAGGTATTCACTGTATCCATTGACAGCGCAGTTATTTCAGTTTTGCCAAATGGTTGGGTTTTTTTCCTTAAAAATACTCAGTATAAACTGTTCCCAGAGCACATGATATTAGTATGAGCACCAGTTTGCACTGCCTTGTTGTCCCTTAATACATTTGGATAGCTCTGCAAGGGTCACATCCAGTACACAGACTCATGTAAATAATTGACTGGTAACAGAGAGAAGAAAAAGAAAATCATGAAATTAACATGTAATAGCTTGAAGATACCCTAACTTCTGTGACACAGAAGATCTTTAACAAGTTCTGGAGCTGCCACTTCTGAGATTAGCATTCTAAGGTTCCCAAATAGTCAATGGAAAGTAGTGGCATTAACTGTACATAAGGAAACAGGAGAGTGCAATTATCAGGACATAATGGAGATAACCACTGCTCCTGCTTTATCTATGTGCCTGATTTTTTTCAATGAGTTGACTAAAAGGGAATATCACCAAGTCTTGTCCCACAATATAGTCAGGGTGTGCCTGTGTTACACACCTTGACATGAACTCTTCTGTCACATCATTTAGACACAGCCTTTGAAACCCGGGAAGGACAAGTCAGACCAAATAAGTAGGTTATTGTGCAGGAGGCTGAGCCCTTCTACAGGTAAATCAGACCTTTCTAGGTGACTCCCTCTGTTCTGTGAGTAAAAAATGTTGGGTATGAATAGGAACAAAAATAAAATAAAAAAGGGACAAAAATGATGGGCACATCTGTGCAGTCATATGAAAATGCTATTCTGAGTATAGACATTGTTTGAAAAGATGGTAAAATCAGCATACTCTACATTTTGCACATTAGCTTAGATTACTGGCACAAGTACTGTAAGACCTTAGTTCAGGCTCCCAACTTCCTTGTGGAAGAGGATAGCCATGACCACAGACTCAAGGGGAGAGATGGCACTGTGCCTTTAAAACTGGGCTGCTCTGTAGCTAATGAAGCAAGGAAGGAGTCAAGAGGGAGGTGCAGGTGGCTCTGACCTTGATGGATTAGACCTAATACCACCTTCTGGTTCTTAATATACAATTTATACACAAGCTGTGACTTGTCACATGGTATTTACAGTTCAGAACTGCAATTTGTCATGTTTCGTTCATTCCTGAGAAAAGCCTTGGGTATGTAATTATAGTTCAATTTCATAGTTGCAAACATGCTCCCTTTTTACTGTTAAACTGTTGAAAAAGTTTACATTTAACACACAAAGGACAAATTCATCTTCTTAACCATTTTTGGAGAAGTAGTATTTATTTTTTTCATCTAAACTGTTTCATGTTGCTGTACAATTAGTTATACCACAATTTAAATAAACAGTCTTGACTGAGATTTCTTATTTTAGAAACCATAAATACTATCAGGTGACTTTATTTATAAATCAACCATCCAACTATTTATAGAAGTGGCCTGTTAAACTACCAATATTACAAATAAACATACCCTAGAAGCTCTTCTATTGCTAAATATTTATGTAACATCTAAAATATTTTAAACTATTTTCCAGCAAAACTTATCCCCATGGATTCTCCAAAACCACCCTAAATGATCTGTAAAAAACTGCTTTTTCAATAGGAATGTTGCTGTAACTTTCCATATCAGGTCAAAAGAGAAGGTTTCTTTGTGAAGAAAGAAGAGCACGCAAAAAGGGACAAGAAGAGGGAAATTTCTCTTCATAATGTTCTGTAGTTTTAGAAAACTCTGTGATGTAAGTTACTCATTTCTGAGATTCTGTTGAAATAATGTCATTGCCTGGCTGTTTAGTAATCCATTGCTCATGAAGATTTGCTTTCTAAATAAATAGTCTGAAAGGCAACAATTAACAAATGCTTTACCATAACTCACACAGAAAAGTTCTCATCAAGTACGGCACACCAAATATTTTCAAATATTCAGTTCTACTCTGTAAAATAAATTGCATTAACTTCTCCAACTAACCAGATGTTTCCAAACTGTGTTCTAGACACTGCAATTGGGCCTATGAGTCAATAGTGTAGATTTATGGGCCAGGAGGATATATTCTTCTTAAAGCTCCACATGTCTCTATCTAAGATTGCATGGGAGTTTAGTTTCACTTAGGCAAAACACCCCTTCACTAAAATTAAAAAGCTGTAAATAAATATCCTGTTATTCATGTGCATCCTGTATAAAAGTATTTTTTTCACTTTTAATAAAGGTTGCAAGCAACTTAGGTGTAACAGGTTGTGTATCAAGATAATATTTTTGTTGTTCAAGTCTGTCCACGCATGGGAGAATACTGCCTGCATTTCATTTAAATACATATTTGATGGCAATTCTGTAGTTTACGGCATGTAACCAAGGCACAGACAACACACATCTGATACCATCACTGAGGAGAAAGGATCCTAACAGTCACAAAACTTGCTGATAATCTCTGTATGAGTGTATCAAGTAGCAGCTAGGGCACAGACAGGCTGAGCATGCACTGCAGCCATCCATATTGCTTAGCTTCTTGCTCTTCGCTCTCAAGGGGCTGGGTCCTGGGCCACAGCACTTACCTCTTTCCCAGCGTCAGGCACAGTTCAAGGACAGCCAAAGACAAGCACAGCTCCATTTTAGTTTGGTTTAGGTGTAGGTGCCTTGCTTTGGTGTGACCTTTGCTGTGTGGTTACGACACTGTGCCATGCCATTTAAACGCATTTGGCCTCAGAACTAGATGCAGAGGCCCTGAACCCATTTATTTGCTGGTACAGACATAGCATTCCTCTCCCCGCTCAGCCTCCCAGCAAATACAGGAATCAGAATTTGCTCATCTGCTACAGACTACTTTGATTGTCAAAGAAGTCTTGCCTGTTCTGTTTCTGTACCACATCTTCCATGGATGAGTGGTTTTCAATCACTACTAGGCAGAAATTGTATCTCTGAACACAGCTGTGCTATGTGCAGCCACCTGGCAACAAGTTTCAGCAACATTAAAGCATTACTAGCTTGGGATCCACAGAAAACGTCTGTCTCCTGTGGCTGAGATGGAGTAATTGGCCCATCAGGGGTTGTCTGCCTCCCCCTTCAGGGAGATTCAGCTGATACAGCTTGATTGTTTCCATTCTCTCCTCTGCCTGCCTACTTACTCCTAGCACTTTATCCAAATTCTCCCTCTTTCTCATCTCTGTTTCCCATCCCAGCATCTCACCCTGAAGTTGTTTCTACTTCAGAGTTGTTTCAGGCAAGTTCTCACCAGAAGAAATGGAACAGTTAGATTTCTCTCATCTCTGCACCAGGAGGAACAGAGGCCGAAGGACCACATCTGGACATTTTTAAATTTCCAAACATGTGTTTTGAACCTAGCAGAAGACTTCAAAAGGGAACAGAAAAGTTTTCTTTTTTTCCATATCAGTTTGTTCATCCCCAAAATATTTTTTAAAAAAAAGGCATGGTTATATATTAATTATGAAATCTTATTTTTTTAAAGAACAATACCTCAGCTGGTGTTAACTCTTGGAAGCTCCCCAAAGCTTACTGAATTACTTATTTACAAAACTTAGACTAATTTGTATCTGCAAGGAGAAATATATTAAAGCAGAAATCAGCATTAAGTCTTTTTACCAGCTGCCTGCAGAACAAATATATGAGGTGCAGAGAATGAGTTATTTAAAAATGCCTACAAACCATAAATAAAATGCTTGATGAATCATGTTCAGAATTCTTCAGATTTCATTACTTGCAAGTGTTAATCTTGACCATCTGTCTTATTTTTGTATGCAAGGCATTGTAGAAAAAAAAAAAAACAGAATTCATATATACAAACATAAAAATTTTAGCATTGAGAATTCTTTTCCTCTCCAAACTTGGTAAAAAATATAGTGAGAATCTTATTGTGCTTCCATTTCTATAACAGGCACTAATTTCATACTCATGTGGGCTGCATTCTCACTCTGCTGTGGCAGCTTTGTAGGTACATGCAGAAGAAAAATCCCTGGACAGTTCTCACAAATTCAGGAACAGGTGCAAATCTTAAGAAAAACTCTGACAGACAGCACTGGATGACCCAGTAGATGTATATGTTGACAGCACATGGCTTTCCTTATATTTGAACTACATACAGCCATCACAGGGCTGGGAACAGCAGTGTATCTCTGAACAGATTTTAAAAGTGTGCTTCATGTTACTGAGACTTTATGACCATCATGATCTCATAGGTGGCACTAACAGCTCTTGAATCACCAGAAAATATATTTAAAACTTGTAAGAAAGAATGGCTGAGCTTCATATCAATATTCTGATCATCCAGACAATTGGGATTGTTAGCTGAAAGGACGGTACAGGTATCCTACTCAATGAATGTTAGCACTGTTTGCTGTGAACACTGCATAATTTTGCCCTGGAGACAGAGGCTGAAGTTCCAAAATATTTAGTCATCACGTAACGCTGGTGTTCACAATTACTGCATAAATCAGCCGCAGTCATCAGTGAGGTTTCAAAGCATGATACAATAAATCAGAGTAAACCATGGACCTCTTTTAATGAGGATGGCTAAGAATATTTGTCTTGCAACAGCCCTGAGGAAAACAGATACAGTGGGACCGTTCCTAAAAGGCTTTTTGCTGCAAGATGTTACAAGTTTCATGGCCCATGTCCTGTGTCCAAGATTGCTCCATGCCTGTGGGCAATACTGGGACAGGCAGTATTGCAGGTGTGGTGGCTTGACTCTGGCTGGATGCCAGGTGCCCAGCAAAGCCCCTCTATGACTGCTCTACCACTCCCCTCCACAAGTGGTTATGAGTTAAGGACAGGGAGAGATCACAAACCAATTATCATCAAAATAGACTCAACTTGGGGATATTAATGGAACTTATTACCAATCAAAATGATAGCAGGATAATGAGAAGCAAAGCAAATATTAAAAACACCTTCCCCCCACCCCTCCCTCCTTCCCAGGGTCCACCTCCACCTCCTCCCTCCTCTTGGGCAATGGAAGTTATGGTCAGTTCATTACACCCTGGTTTGCCACTGCTCAGGGAGAGGAGTCCTTCCCCCAATTCAACATGGGGTCCCTTCCATGGGAGACAGTTCTCCATGAACTTTTCCAGTGTGAGTCCTTCCCACAGGGTACACTCCTTCACAAACTGCTCCAGCATGGGTGCCTTTCCACAGGGTGCAGTCCATCAAGAACTACCTGCTCCAGCACGGGTCCCCCATGGGGTCACAAGTCCTACCAGGAAACCTTCTCTAGCATGGGCTCCTCCCTCCATGGATTTGCAGGTCCCTGAACCCTCATTGACTTCCACGAGCTTTAGGGGCATGGCCTTATCCACAGGCTACAGGGGAATCTCAGGTGGAGATGGAGGAGGTGCCTGGAGCACCTCCTCCCCCTGCTTCTCCACTGACCTGGGTCTCTTGCAGAGTTGTTCCTTTCACATATTCTCACTCCACTCTTCTCTGAGAGCAGTTACTTCTGCGCAACACATTTTTTCCTTAAATATGTTATCACAGAGGCATCACTCTCATCTCTGATTGGCTCAGCCTTGGCAAGTGGCGAGTTCATCTTGGATCCGGCTGCCACTGGCTCTGCCAGACTTGGGAGAAGCAACTGGCAGCTTCTCACAGAATTCACCTCTGTAGCATCCTGGCCCTTGCTACCAAAACCTGTCCACACAAACCCAGTACATCAAGAAAGACATGAAGGAAGCAGGTGAGTGTACTCACCCTCATTGGACTGGCCTACAAGAGTGGCAGGACACAGCTGCACAGCCATGAGAAATAGCTGCTTTCTTTTTTAGTAGACTCATTGTCATCTCAGTTTTAAATTTTTAGGAGAGTTGCTATTGATTTCAATGGAATAGAGTCAATTTCTGATACATGAATGCCAGTCAGAGAACTACATTTTAGCAATGCATAGAAAGAAAACAGGAAGGCAGTGGTGTGGAATAAGCAAAAACATTGTGCCGAATTTTGACCAAGTTAAAACCATGCAAGTGCATAGGCAGTAAATGGAGTCTTAGTGGATTTGGATTTCTGTTTAGTTGTCTCCAAGAGCACATGAGAAAGAAAAATACTGGCCCATGTCTCCACCAGTTTCCATTGAACTAGACAAACCTTGCATTCAGCAGTATTGTACTCAACATGAAAAGAAACAGGAGGTAAAGGGTGGCTAAATAAAAGTCTTCCTTGAGGGAGCATAAAACACTAGTCTGAACAGTTTATTATCACATACTTTGGCTATATAAAAAGCCCTCTACTTGACAAAACTCAATATAAATTCAAGGACTCAATTTCTAAATTCTTCAGAATGGGTTTCCACTGTCATTATGATTGTATGATGACACAAAGCTGAAAATACAATCAGTACTCCTCATAAAAAAAATTATAGTGTTTTTATATTCAGGATAGTACAGATCAGTATAACTGAAAAGACTGCTAAGACATTCAGCAGAAGTGATTTGAGTTCATCTCAAAGAGACACTGTCAGGGCTGAGCTAAATATGGACCAGGTTCCTTCCAATACACCACTCTCCCCTAATCCTATCCAGTACCAAGCTATTTCTTATGCTTCCCTTTTACCATTTTATTTTTTTAATAAGCCCTCTCAGATTCTCTGGTGATGAAAACAAAACAAAATCTCTATTTAACTGTGTTCTTCTTGTTTGGATATTGCAAAATTCTTGTAATAAAATCGTGCTTACATGATATCAATATTTTGCTAATATATATGCTTTTTGAAATCTTTAACTACTTTTCCAAGAGGCCAGATGACACTACAAAAAATATTTTCTTCTGAAAAAATAGCCTATATGTCACAGGCTCTCTGCAATTTTCTTTTTCTGACTTATCTTGATATTAGAGGCATTTGTATGGAAAAAAAATAAAGGAACCTTGTTTCTTTGAGTTTATGTGTTTGTTCTTAATTTTAAACCATTATCTTCTATGTACAACATCATAATCCTGTCTACTGAAATGAGAAGTGATATCATAAAGATTATGTTTCCCTATTTTATGAAAGAATAAATTTGAAACATAGATAAATTCTGAAAAGTGGCAGACAAGGCAGGGAGGGGGCTGCTACAGGTGTGGCTTCTCTGGGAAGCTGTCAGAAGCATTCCCTATGTCCAACAGAGTCAATGCCACCCAGCTGCAAGATGGACCCAAGCCCATTAGCCACAGCAGTAGCACCACTGGGATAACAGAGTTAATAAAGAGGGGGAATCCTGAGCAAGAGCAAATACCAGCCAGAGAAAGGATGAGAATATGTGATGGAAACAGCCCTGCAGACACCCAGTTCAGTGGAGAAGGAGGGGGAGGAGGTGCTCCAGATGCCTGAGTAGAGATTCCCCTGCAGCCTGTGGTGCAGACTATGGTGAGCCAGGCTGTGCCCCTGCGGCCCATGGAGGTCAACAGGAGCTCAGACATCATCTACCTGCAGCCTGTGGAGGAGTCCTCACCAGAGCAGGTGAGTGTGCCCTGAAAGAAGCTGCACACTATGGAGAGCCCACACTGGAGCAGGCTCCTGGCAGGAGCTATGGATCTGTGGAGAGAGGATCCCATGCTGGAGCAGGTATGCTGGCAGGACCTGAGACCCTATGGGAGACCATGCTGGAGCAGCCTGTTCCTGAAGGTATGCACCTATGGAAGGGATCCACACTGGGGTACTTCATGTAGAACTGTAGCTCATGGGATGGATCCATATTGGAGAAGTATAATTTCCCCTAGATGAGTCAGTCTTGCTTGTAAGACTAATTATTGAACAAACTCCTTTATTTCAATCCACAATCTTTTGTTGTATTTTCTCCTCCATTGTCTTGATGGAGGGGGTGTGGTAGAGTGGCTTGGTGGGCACCTGGTGGCCAGCCATGGTCAGCTCACCACAGCTATTTTGATATCAATAGAAATTGTAAACTCAAAAATTACAAACATCACTATTAAAAATCCATTAGGAGTTTTTCTTCTTTTTTAAAAAATACATTAAATCTAAACAATGCAGTGTGTATTTTTGGTACAGAATTATAGGCTATAGTTTCTACTTCTTCAAGATAATATTTTTAGCTAATCTTTTTTATCATACATACCTTATTGATAATAGCCATCTCCTACAACAAAAATACAAACACCTCTACATTTTACCATCATTTCAAACCTGATTTATGATAAATCCTTGAACCTTGTTATGAAATATGTAGTTCAGACTATTTTCTTGTTTGTTATACTCACTGTAGCAGAATATACTTGTTGAGCTTAAATTGGTAGCTTGAGTTAATAGAAGTTTAGGTACTCCCTAGTTCAAAATGTTTCAAGAATAAAATTGTAGAGGATAGCATCATCCTTATAAATTAAAAAGAATACAGTAATTCCACACTCTGAACCATTTAAAAATTTGCCCAGATAAAGGATGATTGGCAGCAGAGGCACATGAGGGAGAAGCAAGAGAGCCTTAAAAAATTTCCTTCCTTTCTCTGCAAGTAGTTTTGCAAAAGTTTTGATCACCACGTCTTTACAGGCAGATGGCAAAATGTTCAACAGCTGCTTAGACAAATCAGTAATGTTAAATGCATGATCAATCATTGGCTCCATTTAGAGAACTCAGGACCTTAGGATTTTGCTTGGGAAGTTATTGTGTGGAATTTGTGCTAACATTTCTCTGAGGTATTAAAACCTACAGGGTATGGTTAATAGCTACTGATCTTCTCATCATCTCCTAGGACACGCATAGCACTTCAGTATCACCGCAGGCCTGGTTCCTACAGTATATCACCGTGTCCCGCAGCTATAGGGAGGAGGAGGAGGAGAAGATCCAGCAGGCAGGAACTGTGCAGCAAGATTGATTTATTTAATTATTTTACAAACTCTTTTATAGACTTTTTTCTTCAGTGTCTAATTGGACAAAGGACCAGCCACCCCTTGGGGGTGATTGGCCAAAATCCTAAAACATCCATTATCAAAATATTTTCTACTATACCATAAACAAGACTTTCCAAGGTTGCAGGTGGCTTGGTTGTTTACATTCCCTGCTACCTCTTCTGTGAGAGAGAAAAGTCTCTCACGGACTTAGAAAAATAACAAGAAAATCCTCACTAACAGCATTTTTGTACCTACAATTCCCCCTTTTTGTTTTATAAGATAACAACCCTACTATTAATCCTAAATAGAAATCTACATCAGTTATTAATTCTAAAAATGTCCTTATGGCTTTAACTATCTGACTCCATAACAAGAAATTCAAAATTCAGTCTCTGCTTGTGGAAGGACCATCCCAGTCTCTGCTTGTAGAGCATCTGCCTGATGGTCGACATCCTGGTCATCATCAGAAGAGTCATTAGGCTGATGATCTACATTCTGGTCACCATTTTGGATGGTTGGTGTTCTGGTCATCATTTGGAGGTTGCCTGTTCTGCCTCTGGTGCCATAGGTCAGGGCGAACGCATTTTGAAGGTAGCCACCGTATCCCAGTATCTGTGGAAACGCAAGCATACCCACGACCCCAAACGATAAGCTCATGTGGGCCTTCCCACTGGTTAGTGAGGAAATTCCGTACCCAGACTTTTGCCCGGGGCAGCTGTCTGTCGCCTGCAGACTGCAATGAGAGAAAATGATTCAGAATAACAGGATTATTTGAAGTTTGTGGTACTGTAAGGTGATTAATTGTATACAAAGCTTTTGCTAGTCGGCTCTGTGGGGTTTCTCGATGCATTCCCCTTTTCTGTTTGTCCAAAACACGCTTCAAGGTACCATGAGCGCATTCGACAATGGCTTGGCCAGTAGGAGAATGTGGGATACCAAAGGTATGGTCTACACCCCATAGGTGTAAAAACTGCCGCGTCTTCTCCGAGGCGTAGGCAGGACCATTATCGGTTTTCACAGAAGCTGGCACGCCCAGGACTGAGAAAGCCAATTTCCAATGGGCAATGACATCACGGCCCTTCTCTCCAGTGTGAGCAGTAGCCCACATAGCCGAGGAGAAAGTGTCAATAGACACGTGCACATATTTCAGCCGACCAAATTCTGGGATGTGAGTTACATCCGTCTGCCAAATCTGCAAGGCTTTTAGCCCTCTGGGGTTTACCCCCGCTGGCAAAGGCGCAGCGAGTCCGTGACAGTCGGCACAAGCGCTGACAATGTCGCGCGCCTCGGTTGGCGTTAAATGGAACTGCTTCTGCAGGGTATGTGCACTTTGATGGAGGAAACCGTGCGATGCCTTGGCTTGTGCAATTTTGTCAGGCTGAGGCCCTACCCATGCAGGGTTGGCCAGCATGTCAGCCCTGGCATTGCCTTCTGTTAGAAACCCTGGTAAATTGGTGTGGCTTCGAATGTGCAGAATGTAATACGGATGCACTCGAGCTTGAATCGCAGACCACAAGGTTTGCAACAGTGAAAACAGAGCCGCATTGTTCACTTCCTTCAGAAGTGAACAATCTAAGCGTTGGGTTATATCTGCTACATAAGCAGAGTCAGTAACCAAATTCGAATGTTCCTGTGAGAATCGCTGAAAAGCCATGGTAACAGCCCTTAATTCAACTAACTGAGCAGAGTCTGACTCGGATTGGTGTGTTAGTCAACACTGCAAAGGCAGCGTAAGATACTGTGCGCCCTTGCACACAGTGACCCCTGCTAAAAATTTGTCCCAATCCTTACGCCCCAAGCTGCCAACACATCCCGCCCGCAAAGGTTAAGGGAAGTGGTAGCAACATATGGCCTAATTGTAGCTGTGTGCCCCTCTGAGTTGTTCACCATCACAGGCTGTTCGCTTAAATAGCTCTGTGTGGATCCTCCTAATCCTGCGATGGCCGATCCCACCGGGGCTAAAGGCCATGAGGGAGGCCACGCAGAGAAGGAGATGATAGTTACATCAGCACCCGTATCAATCAAACCTCGAAGCTGAGTCCGGGGTGGACGGGCGTTCGGCAGGATCAGGGTACATGTCATCTGTGGCCTTTGGTCAGAGATGTCTGCAGTCCAGAAGGCCTGCGGAAGTCCCGTAGATCCACTGCCATTATCTTTGTGAGTTTGTTGCTCTATCCTGGGGACGCAAGACTTAAAAGGCACTAATTTAGCAAGGCAGGTCTTTTCAGGAATAGTTACAGGGGGCTTTTGCGTGGAGACCATAACGCACATCTGACCTTTAAAGTCAGCATCAATAACTCCTGAGTGCACTAAGATTCCTTGATGGGCAACATCAGGTTTTCCCACCAGCATCGCACTGGATCCCTGGGCTAAGGGTCCATATGCGTCCAAGGGAACCTTATAAATACCACTAGAGTCTAAGACGACTGCGGCTGCGGTGTGGACGTCAAACCCATCTGATCCGTGGGTGCCATCTGATCCCTGGGTGCCGTCTCTAGGGTGGCTGGGTAGGCCTGTGCCTGTACCTGTGCCACTCTCTGGGGGAGCGACTGCATCGGAGAGCAATTCCCCCTCCTTGCATCCCAGCAGAAGTTTCCCGACAAAGGCTGACCATCTGCATGAGTCCGGGATCTACAGTAGCCCGTGCAATGCCCTGGCCTGCCACACCTTTTGCACTGGGGGATCGGTGTGTTCTCTTTTTGACTCGGCTTAGGCCGCTTCTGTTTCTTCACCTGTTTTGGTTGCTTTGGTTCACGACTAGAAGATGCGTGAACAGGCTGCAGGAACGCAGCCAAAGCAGACCTTCTCTGGTTCCCAGATCCCACCTTAGCGCAGGCTTCGACCATGTCTGTTACCTCAGGATCCCCTGGTAAGGCATCTATGATTTTTCTGCACTCTTCATTTGCGTTATCTCTCACTAACTGCCTTAACAACAACTGTCTTAACCCATCATCCTCAACCTGCTTCTCGAGAGAAGCAGCGACTTTCTCTACAAAAGAGAGGAATGACTCTGATTTGCCTTGAACTATTTCAGTATATCACTTTCTGGGTGCTGACAACTCTATGGTTTTCAACAGGGCAGCCATGCCGACCTGTTGTGCTTGCTGCAGGATGCTAGAGGGCAAGTTACCCTGTAGGCTGGGATCAGAGAAGGGACCAGTCCCCATCAAAGCATCCACTCCTGCTGTCTGTCTAGGATCAGCAGGAGGGAGCTGCAAATTTGCTCATGCAGTCTTCTTGGCCAGCTTTCTCCAGGTTGTTTCAAAAACTGTAAATTGTACAGGTTGAAATAGAATTTGACCTAAGTGTCTGATATCAAATGGAGAAAGCAAATCTGTATTTATCACCCTTATTATCTGCATAACCTCAGCAGAACCTAGTCCATACTGTGCCACCTTGGATTGGAGGTCCTGGGCAACTTTCCAAGCAATTACCTCATGCTTGTCATGCTCTCCTGAATCTGGGAGAGCCTTATACACTGGGAAAGCATGGATCTCTTTTGGGGAACCAGTACCATCCTGAACTTCGGGCACAGCCTGCGGATGGAGTGTAACAGCTCCCCGGTTACCCCCAGAATCCTCAGATCTAGTTGGCATTCCAAGGATTTCTAATAACCTCCAGTCACCCTCCCCCAATGCTTGCATCTTAAGAGACTCTAGGAAGCGATTACGATGCATCGGACGCACTGTTACCGTGCAGTCCGGAAAGGTCCAGGGGCGAGACCGGCGCAGCCCTTTTCTTCGCCGCGCAGCTACAGCCGCCTGACAACCTGGGGCCAGAACCTCATCTGCCTCACTGCCTGACGAGGAATCATCAGGCAAAGGAAACTTTGGGGTGCTGGGAGGGAACAGAAATGTACGGGGAGGGGAGGCACTTTGGCTAAGTTCGCCAGAGCCAGAACAGACAGGACAGACTGCAGCTGGCTGCGTGGCAGTTTTTACAGCAGTCTCTTTACGGGAGGCCGTCTCGGCCAGATCCGACCGAGCCGGTACCGAAGCTGCAGCCGACTCTGGGGCTACGGCTGCACCCGGCGCCGCCGCCTCTGCCCGCCGCTCAGCAGCCGCCGCTGCTTCCGGGTTTTCCCGCGGCAGCGCTGTTCCCAGTTTCGCCGCCGGCCGCGCCGTTTCTCGGCTCGAAGCCACGGCTCCCGCTTCTGGCGGGGGGGGTGCGGCCGGCGCGGACGGCACGGCCGGCGCTGGCGCCACTTGCGGCGTGGGCTCGGGCATTCGCCGCTCTAACAGGCTGAGCAAGTCCTCCATCCTTCGGGATAGGTTTCGTAGCTCTGCCAGAAAGGGCAAATGCTGCATGAAAAGGTCCATGGTTCGGTTCTGCGACTGCGCAGAACAGTCCAGCGCCAGGGAGGGCAGCGGGCCATAGCCAGGCAGTCCCGGGAGGGGCACGCCCGCTGCAACGCCCGCTAAGTTAGATCCAGGTGCATACGGAACCGAACTAGGACGCTCTCTGGGCATCCAAGTTGCTAAGCCGCTGATCTGCGGCCCTGGATAAGCCGTGGCTGCCGTCCAGCCGAACAGCAAGGCAGGCTGTGCGCCCTGCCTCTGCCCTGACCCCCCCGCCTCTGGCGGCGCAGGGTCCCTGGGGGCTGCAGAGTCCTGCGACTGTGCAGGGTGAGCCGGCGCAGGCTCTGCCTGTGGAGCCGGGGGGGTTATTCCAAATCCACCATCACTTGCCCCGGAAGACCAGTCAGCGGGGCCCCCTCGGACATTCCTCCGTCACTCATCACCGAGACAGGCAATCCAGCCCTGCTATCACAGTCAAGGGCTGTCAGCAGGATAAATAACAACCGCCAGGTTTTGTATAATTCTAACGCTGCCGGCTCCCCAGTCGGGAGCTCGTGTCGGACAGTGCATCCGAGTTCTTGCCATAAGGAAAAGTCCAAGGCACTATCTCTGTCCATGGAAATCCCTTTTAAAGTAGCCCAGTCTAATAATTCCCGAACTGAGTTTTCAGGAATGGAGGTGCGCAATATGCTAAACACACCTTTCCAGACCAGTACGACAGCGTCGTTCTGTGAGCCGCTGTTCGCCATTTCTCAGTTCTGTCGGTACCTCCCGGTACCTCTACAGGAATTCGGCTTGGCTCTGCAGCATGCAGGACACGTCAGAGAGTGCAAATCACATCGGGGTCACCAAATATTACCACAGGCCTGGTTCCTACAGTATATCACTGTGTCCCGCAGCTATAGGAAGGAGGAGGAGGAGAAGATCCAGCAGGCAGGAACTGTGCAGCAAGATTGATTTATTTAATTATTTTACAAACTCTTTTATAGACTTTTTTCTTCAGTGTCTAATTGGACAAAGGACCAGCCACCCCTTGGGGGTGATTGGCCAAAATCCTAAAACATCCATTATCAAAATATTTTCTACTATACCATAAACAAGACTTTCCAAGGTTGCAGGTGGCTTGGTTGTTTACATTCCCTGCTACCTCTTCTGCGAGAGAGAAAAGTCTCTCACAGACTTAGAAAAATAACAAGAAGATCCTCACTAACAGCATTTTTGTACCTACACTTCAGTATCTCAACTAAATTCTTGCAAAGTCTCTGAAGGCTAATAAATATTTTCCAATTCCTTGGATTTATTTGTTTACACTATTTAAAATAGCTAGAGATCATAAAAGATAACCCTTCATTCTCCATACTATCATGACCTTTCTGAATGAGAACTGTCATAAAAGAAGATGCTGCAGCATTTCAAATCTTTATGACAGTGTCTGGCTGACTGTTCTTTTAACAGCTAGCTGGTTTCCTAATGATCCCCCTTTCCATTTTATTTCTTCAAACCCATTTATTCCCAGGTTAGTATTATTTGCCAAGAACATACACTCTCTCTTTGTACAATATGTCTCCATTCAAAAACTGAATGAAATTATAAGATTTATTAAATTTACTTCTTACAATAAATATATTTATATGTGTATAAGGACTTCTCTTGGTAACAGTCAGGGTAAAACGCAATGTTATTGTGAAATATTACTGACCAAAAATTTTGGATGTTCAGCCACTTAAGTACGGGATGTGATCTTTATAGCAGAGAAATTAAAGATGGATTATAATCCATATTCTTATCCAATAGTTGTAAGCAATAGTGGGACACTTCAAGCTTACTAAACTGAATCTACAGTTCGAAGACACAATGTCTCTCTTACTTGGAAAATCAGTAAAACACCTAGCAAAACCTGGAATGTTTGAAGGGATTTATTATCATGATTCAGAAAAAATCTAGCAATGTTATAGTAGCCGTCTTTAAGGATGTAAGTAAAGCCTTAAAGACATAGGAATGTATATAAAGTATAGGAAGGAAGAACATCTTTAATTAGACCAATTGACACAGTTAGAGAAAATGGATTCATAAGGTCTCTTTCAAATCCTGAAAATTTGCATGCTTGAAAGCCTGTTAGCCATTCAAGCTACGTCAGCCAGTTTTTTAAAGATTACCTTTGCCAAGACAAAATGAAGCATAGGTCAAAGGCTGCTACCATCCCAAAAGATGGTATTATACAGTCATGGAAGCATTACCAGCATTTATTATTTTTCTCTGCTTATACTTATTTTTCAACCAGCTTTCTGAATTATACTGCAACCGCTCATGCCTCTGTTCAACACAGAAGTAATATCAACAATGGCAAGGGCAGGGAAAATAAATGGGTTTGCATTAGAAATGCAACAATTGCCTTAATGAAAGGATCTTCTTTCTCATTCTTTTCCTCTAATATCTCTGTGAAGAGAAAATACCATTCTGTGACTGCATTATTATTATTTTCTAGTGCATATGAAAATGACACCTTGGTTTCCTTCAGATTTTCTAATGTTAATGAAAAGTAAACCCTAAATATATCAATATATATAGAGAAAAAATATTTTCAAATTAAAAAAAAAATAAATAAAGTGTTTAATTCCTCCACTAAGGAGGACATAAAATTGTACTGGGTGAAAGAAATAGGTATGCAAATGCATAACTGGATGCCATTTACTTTTAATGTCTGACCTCTAATTTTCAGAAACAGTCCTTTTAATTAAGGGCTGTTATTGTTGTACTCATATATATACTCCTCATTAGATCCACACTCTTAAAATAACGACTGTTCAGAACCTGATTTGTTAGACTGAGCTTCCCATTTGACTTCCTGCTTTCCAGAACTATTTGGTGTATTAGCTGTTCACAAAAATCCTGATGCATTTTAGCGTACTGTCCTAAGGAAAGGTGAGCCTCTCTTACAGGCAAACAGGAAATAAAAGCAACTAAATTCCTCTTTTTTTAAAATTCTTTTTCCTGGTGAAATCCTCCAATAAATAGTATGAGCAACAGTAACAAGAGGATGTTTTAAAATATGAAATGAAGTCTGCATTTCAGAGTAAAGTGACACACACATCACATTTATTTGGTCTCATCACACTTATTTGGTCTCAGCGTGTCTTACATAAGATAATGAATCAGGGAGATCCTAGGACTGTAAAGCATTCATAATGAAAGCATTTCATTTCAACCAAGTTATTCATTATGTGACAAGCAGTAGAGCCCAAAATAGTACTTCAGTGATGTCTTTTTTTATTGGTTTTTTTTTCATTCTGTGTGACAAGCCAGATAATACAAGTCATCACTACTTATTCAGTAAGGAAAGCAAGAAAGGACACCTGGAAATTTAATAAACCAAAAGATAAAACATTGCATGGAACGGGGGAATCAATACCAAAATTATTCATTTATGCATTGGTTTTCATATTACTTTCTTCATTTTGAATGTGGATTTATCTGTACTGCAAATTTACCTTTCCATGATCATCATTTCCAATTGTAGCTAAACTGAAACACTTAAAATTCATGTCTTTGTAGTCATTTCTGTCTGAGTGTCTGGTGCTAAATTTTAGAAGCTCATCTTGAATTCCCACACTAACACTAGCTAAGATAGAAGAAAAGGTCAT
This sequence comes from Corvus cornix cornix, assembly GCF_000738735.6. Taxonomy (NCBI): domain Eukaryota; kingdom Metazoa; phylum Chordata; class Aves; order Passeriformes; family Corvidae; genus Corvus; species Corvus cornix. The sequence continues at coordinate 61,269,826 of NC_046332.1, read as the reverse complement.
TAATAGTAGTCAGCATAGATTCACCAAGGAGAAATCCTTCTTGATCCATCTGATAGTCTTCTATGATGACATGGCAAGATGGGACAATGAGGGGAGAGCAGTGGACATTGTCTATCTCAACTTCCGCAAGGCTTTTGACAACGTGTCCCATAATATCCTTGTAGGTAAGCTCAGGAAATGTGGGGTAAGTGAATGGACACTGAGTTGGATCCAGAAGTGGCTGAATGGCAGAGCTCAGAGGGTCGTGACCAGCAGAGCAGAATCCACTTGGAGGCCTGTAGTCAGTGGCATTCCCAGGTATCAGCCTTATTCAACTTCTTTACCAATGACCTGGATAAAGGGATAGGATGTGCCCTCAGCAAGTTTGCTGATGACATGAAACTGGGGGGACTGGCTGGCACACCAGAAGGCTGTGCTGCCATTCAGTGGGACCTTGATAGGCTGGAGAGTTGGGAGGAGAGAAACCTAATGAGGTTCAGCAAGGGCAAGTGTAGGGTCCTGCACCTGGGGAGGAATAACCAGCACAGGCTGGGGGCTGACCTACTGCAGAGCAGCTCTGCTGGGAAGGACCTGGGAGTACTGGTGGATGCCAAACTCACTGTGAGCTGGCAGTGCCCTTGTGGCCAGAAGGGCCAGTGGTATCCTGAGGTGCATTGGGAGGGCAGTGACCAGCAGGCCGAGGGAGGTGATAGCCCCGCCTCCGCTTGGCCCTAGTGAGGCCACATCTGGAGAGCTGTGTCCAGGTCTGGACTACTCAATACAAGAAAGGCAAGGAGCAGAGGGTCCAGCAGAGACCAAAAAGATGTTGAGAGGTCTCGAGGATCTTTTATGAGAAGAGAATGTGAGAGTTGGGCCCGTTTAATCTAGAGAAGACTGAGAAATTATCTCATCAATACATGTATATCTCAAAGGCTTTTGCCAAAAGGAGGGTCCCAGACTCTTTTCAGTGGTGCCAAGCAACAGAATGAGGAGAAATGGCCATAAGCTAAACTACAAGAAGTTCTACCTCAACATGAGGAAGAAATTATTTACACTGAAGTTGGCAGACCACTGGAACAGGCTGCCCAAGGAGGTCATGGAGTCTCCCTCTCTGGAGACATTCAAAACCCACCTGGATGTGCTCCTGTGTAGCCTGCTCTAGGTGACCCTGCCTTGGCAGGGGGGTTAGACTAGATGATCTCCAGAAGTCACTTCCAACCCTAACAATTGTGTGATTCCATGATTCTGGGATGATATAAATAAAACAATTACTTCAAGATAAGTAATCCACTTTATTTTAGAGACTAAAATTTTTTTTCTATTTTTTAATTTTCTGTGGAAGAATTATTGTTCTGAGTTGGAAGGGATCTACAAGGACCATTGAAGTCCAACCCCAGACCCTTTACAGGACAGCCCTAAGAGCCACACCACATGCCTAAGAGCATTTTCCAAACGCTTCTTGAACTCTGTCAGGTGGCGTGCTGTGACCACTTCAATGGAGAGGCTGTTCCAGTGCCCAACCACCCTCTGGGTGAAGAACTTTTTCCTGATATCCAAACTAAACCTCCCCTGACACAGTTTCATGCCATTACTTTATTCTCTAAACTACCAAGGCAAGTCTCTACTCCACAAACCCATAAAACCCCAATAGTGTCAGAGCCTGTAAATCCACCAGACAAGTCTGCTCTTTGCTAGAAAATCTGCAGAGTGATTGATCTGTAGGTATAAGACAGGTAGATCTTGAGTTCCAACTTCTATAAAGAAATAGCAGACAGAGACTACACCACAAAAATACCCTGAAGAAGACAAGAGCAAGTTAGTTCAGCAAGGAAAGCATAGTGAGACACACATACAGAGAATTCAACAGCCTGGTGAGCAGGTGAAGAGCTTACCCATACCAAAAATGAATAGCAAATATTCAGCCATCAAAAGTGGTTTTGAAGTATGACATACCGTCTGAAGAATGCTATCCCATTCTCTTCAAAATTTATTATATTTTCATGAGTCTAATCAAAATTTGTAAATCATGTTGGATTATTTTAGGGTATATAACTTTTATTCTCTGGTTTCCAGTAGAGAAAATTAGCAGAAATAATTCATCACTTACAGTGGAAAGCTGAGCTGTAAGACCACAAGGGTCTCCTACTTCTCTGTATGCACCTATCTAAATATTTTGACATTTCATCCAACCATGGACATCACTGCAAGTATTCTACACCTTGACAGCCTCCTTAGTAACAATTCATCCTCCTTCTGTACTCACAAGAGTATCTAATTAGAGTCTTTTCATGTTCATGTAATATGTTAAAGTATGGATTGGCCTAAGAAAAAATACCATTTTCCTTCTTCTGAATGGAGACATTTATAGTCTCAGTTTGCTAACACTTGCCATTTTGTCTCCATATAAACTCTAGTTTCTGGTTTTGCAACTTCATCAAAAGAAAAAAAACAATTGAGAGAGATACATTCAAAGTAAAATTATGTATACTAAGATATAGCCTAGAGTGAGGCATTATAAAATTTCTCAGGAAAAATTTCTCACATTCTTCAGGAGATGAAGTGAATAGTGGTGTTCAGGAAAATTCCCCAAATCAAAGTTGTCTGTGCACTATAGCTCAGATCTGTTTTTCCTTTTGGTTACAAAGGCCAGTGCCCCCCTGATCCTCAATAATAGACTGCACCACTTTCTAACACGATTCACCAGTTGTATGTGTAATTCGGCCTAGTTAACATCTCGTTCTTACAGTTGCAGCAGATGCCTTGCATCTTCCTTTCCTTATAAGGAGAGAACAATGGACTTTTACCTCATTTTCCAGCCAAGTTTTGCATAACCTATCTCAGAATATCACTAAAACAGAACCTTTTTTCCTTTCAAGGGCAGAAGAATAATATATTTTTTTATGTTTCCTCCATTTGAATGATAATTTGTACTCTGCATCCACCTCTAAATGAATTATGAATTGCTGGAAGTCCTGAAAAATAACTAAGAGTGCATTTTTAAAGTTATGTTATACCAGTGACCATGTAACTTACTGGAGGCACTAAAAGATCCAGTCATGCATAAGCATCTGAAGAAAGCCTGAGAAGTCTACAAGAGATCCTATTCTAAAAAATACAAGGGAAGGCAGAGGCAATCTATCATGCCCCATAGCTTTGAAAAATTGATAATACTTGACACTGAGATTATGACACTGCAAGGGCATATTATCAAGCATTTTGAAAAGTGTGCTTTACCACAGCCCTGACAGCATCCCTACCCAGCTCTCCTTTGCACTGCCTAGCTGCATCCCATGACATCTCTGATCATGTCATCAGCGAGTAACAGTAAAACTCTGGAGACATTAAACATGCTGAGATTGGAGAGACTAGAAGCAGATGTGATGCACCAAATATTGAGTAATATTACATATTTGACTGATTGTTGAACTTTGTTCATTTACAGACAAGTTTCTGTTGCATTTCCTTCTCCTCAAGATTTATGTCCTTATTTGCATGTTAATGTGCTTTGAATCAGAGCAGATACTCAGTAAGCAGCTATGGGATAAAAGCCCCTTTAAAATTAGACCGTGAAATGCACTCTATGCCTGCTTGTACAATCTGTAAAGATAATGCTGCAGACTACACTCATAATAAGATTGGTATTAAATATACTTTGAATATGACAATGTGATAATATGAAAAGCAGTTCAAGTTCTTTCTAATCTCATTCTCCCCTTCTCAGTAAGAATCATGAAACTCAGACTTGGCCTTTTAATGGGTTAGAGATACCTTATCAGAATATTTAAAGTGCTCTGCCAAGTCAAATTTAAGAGGCCAGGCAATACATCATGAAGAGAAACGACATAAAACGCAGCTCAACAAAAAAGGTCTTGACAAGGATATGTTTCTTATGGAAGAATATTAGGTACAAGACTAGGACAAGAAAGTGGGATGTTAGGAAGGCTTTTATTTTTGTTGTTCTGTAGGATAAATGCTGAAGGTGTATCAAGAGCATTTGGTTTCTGCTTTTGTAAGGAAGAAGCATGGTGGGGGGGAATGGTGGATTATCTCTTGGCTAACTGTAAAAACGGCTTCCAAAACAAACGAAGTTTGAGCAATTCCTCAAATGCCAGTCTAATAAATACATTGAAATTACTTTTAGTTTAAACTTTTCATTGTTAATTTATTCCCCTTTCTCCTCTTGCAGATCAATTGCATGTCTAGTTTTTGTCTGTTGTTTAATTAGATTTAGGCTTCTCAGAGTGCACAGAAGAAAAAGCAAGATAGCTAAACTGGTCTGGCAGAACAGAAGAGGCATTCAGTACAGCTGTGCCAGAGTCTGGAGTTTCATTCCTTGTCAGATTTTCTTTCTGTGCACTTGTACAGACTGAGAGGTTGCCCTCTAAATGCTAAATTAACTCTAGTGGAAGACAAAGCTGACTGTAACCATAGCAGAACCAGAGCTCTCAAGTTTTTTTTTAAATGGAAGTTTCTATTTGCAGAGGAAAGAATGTTTTATTAGAATTCTCTTGGTATTCTTATAATACTGGAAATAACAATAAAATGTAATATAGCCTTTTGGGGGTAGGAAAATTTTTTAACTGAAAAATACTTCAAAACATAGTAAGAATGTGGCAGTGGTTAAATCTTTCCAGACAGTAAAACATATTCTACACAGAGATAAATCTGCAGGATTACTTAAACTATACTTAGTTTGACCAAAAAATATTAACAAGCTAGTTTCTTTGGCTCTGTGATGGAAAAGAAGCCTCATTCAGAAAATGGAGATATTAGAAGAATTGCCAATGTTTTTATAAATAAACTTGGGCTCTTATTCAGAGAGAGGGAACATTTCTGAGCTTCTGGGAAATAAAAAGTCACCCAGGAACCACAGTCTTTGAGACATTTGAAATGACCCATGAATTTATTGCAGCCAACATCAGCTCAGGTAAATCAACAGATAATAAATTCTTCCTATTCCATCAGGAAAAAACTTCTGCTACTGAATATCAGATCCATAACATTCTTAGACACTGTTTTTGGGGTTTTTTCCGTAAGATCTTATACAAGATAATTATTTTTTCTATACACCTAGGAAATAACCCCCTTTAAGTTTTCTGATGAATGCTTTTATCAGGTTACGCGTAAACAAAGGTTCCATTTCAGCCTCAGGAGAGAAAAGTTCTGCTCGTTTAGGTGCTTGGAGCTGTCAAGAAGGTAGATTAGGTGCAGCACACAAAATGAATTTTTGAAAGGATCACTAGCTAAGAACAAATGGTAGTCATTAGAGAAGCCTACAGCCTGGTTCAAGAATCTCGTTAGGCCTCCTCTGCTGACAGGCTCATCAGCTGATTGCAAAGAAAAGTTGCTCACAAAAGAAGAAATCATAGCCTAACCATGAAGAAATCCCAGTAAGTCAAAAATTCTCTGATGGCCTTGTGGAAACCCATACCTTTCATCCATCCTTAATACTGGTTTCCAAGTGTGAACTTAGTGGCAAGAATTTTGTGGACTACAAGGGAGTGAAGCCATGACTTGTTACGTTTAATTTCCTTTACCTGTGCGGCCAAAGGGTCTTTATCTTGCTCTAGCACTGTTGAAGCATGTAAATCTTAAAGGCATATGAATCTTGGATTGCTTCTGGAGATGTTTCTAGTAAGATTTCCAGTGAGTGTGCTGGAAGAGATGCACAAAGGACCACTCCTATAAGTATGCTGGCATACTTAGCTGAGTAATTCATTCACTGCAGAAAATTGTTATTTGATAAAGTCCCTGATGAGATAGCTACTTCAGGCTGTATAACTTTCAAAACAACAGCTTTTGTACATTTTCTGCAACTGTATGTACATTTTGCTGTTCATGATTCATACATATATCAAATACAACGCCTAAAAGTCTTTTCTGTTGACATTGCCAACTTGATTAATCAAGTCTTGTTGATTTTTCAGTCCTTCAAGTTCTGCCTTGAAAGAGAAGAAATCAAGTTTAAGCTTTCAATTATGGATGCTTGCTCACTAAATGTCACAGCAACAAATTCGTCACACTCTCAGTAAGCTAGCACTTCAGAACACACTGTAAACTTTGATTCGAAATGAGAGAAAAATCATGTCCTTATGTTCCTTTCCCCACTTTTCAGATTCTTTTTCACCCTTTATAACTTTCCCCCAGGATCCAGAAATACCTTCTAGGTCCTCTGAAGTGGAATTCATATTGTATGGGTACTGCTAGCAGGACTAAAACCACAGGCTTTGTAGTGGCTTTGTTGCTTCTCAGGACTGAGTTTTGCCAGGCTTGCCTTGCTTGAAATAATTTTGACCAGTCTGTTGCTTTTCTCTAGAGTTTGTTTAGATGTAGCATTTTTTTTTCCTAATGAACAGGTGGATAAGCCTAATTCATTTTCCTTTTATTAATCTCTGTATGGTGTAAGAATAATTTTTAAAGACAGTAATTTACAAGTAGTCCTTCCTGAAAGTGAAACATTCATGTTGCTGAGATAATGATGGAGTGCAGCAGAATATGGGCCTGGTATGGAGCAAGGGCCTTTAGCTGGGAAAAACACTGTAAAAGGATTACAGGACCAGGATTACAAGAAAATGGGCACAGGCTGGCACTGGAAATCTAGAAACTGGAAGGCTATAAAAAACTTGCAGACACAAAGCTTGGTAAAAGCAGTTTTAGGTGTAAAAAATAAAAAAAAAAAAATTAACATAGATAAAAACACCATCTAAAATAAATTCAGATATAATGAGAACTTGCAGACCAGAGACAAAAGAGCAAGGTGTAGCGCTTGTTAGCAAGTAAATAAAAAAGATCCCAAATGGCTCCTAAAGTACAGAAGAAAAGCTATAATTATGATCATATTTCTCCCAGCAATGGATTCAGAATGTTGACTGTACACCCCCCACACATACAGAATTAAATCATTCATTTTATAATCCAGAAGTGTATTGGAAGAATGACCACACGACCAGCATAAAACCAAATAAGCAAATAACAAAAAACTACCTCCTGGCACCATATTTGAACTGCTGGGTCCAGTTCTGGGCTCCTCAGTACAAGAGGCACATGGACCAGGAGACAGGGCTGATTTCATCAAGGGAGCATGAAGACAATGGAGCTCCTGGAACATCTCTCCTGTCAGGGAAGGCAGAGAGAGTTGGGACTGCTCAGCCTGGCAAAGACTCAGGAGGATCCTACCCATGTGTACAAATACTTCATAAGGGGAGTAAAGAAGACGGAGACAAAACCTCAGTGGTGCTCATGGACAGGACAAGAGACAACAGGCATGAATTGAAATACAGAAAATTGCAATTAAACATAGGAAAAAAATTCTTCACCATAAGGGAGACACAGGTTTCACAGGGAAGTTGTGGTCTCCATCCTTGGAGAAACCCAAAACCCAGTGGGACACGGCCCTGAGCAAACTACCTCGGTCTGTTTTGAGCTGGCCAGTTGGACTAGGTGCTCTTCATGAGTCCTTTACTACCTCAGCGTCCTGTGATACTGCAATCATGTGTGAATCTATGATTCTATGAAAAGGGGAAGAGTGTGTAAAATTTTTAACATTTTTCTGTAGATGCTAAGAGAGGCGGCAGAGAAATTTTCCTATTTTTTCAGCCGCCTGTGAAAGTCTCCTTTCTCATGCTAACCAGCTGGGAAAACGGTTTGAGGTTTTGTAAACTATCTCACAGGTGCAAGCTGTTTGTGTCCTTGTTTTCCACACTGGGAAAAATATTTTGGAAATGGATGTTATGCTGCTCAGCCAATCCCTCTGGGAGGCGGATGGTCAAGCATCCAATGGTTTTACGCCACCCTTGCGAACAACGCTGTATAAGCTGAATTATATAATTAAATATAGCCATTTCTGGCCTTTGAACCCCATCCTGGATCTGTGTCGTTCTTGGTATAACAGCGACATTTTTCTTCCTGTATTACTGCTTTTTTTTATTTAATAGTTACATCTGGACTAATAATAATTCACTGATGAAACTGTTAAGATGCTAATGATAAATTAGTTTACATATAAGTTGTTTTTCTTTTTCTAAAACATGATTTTGAGCATAATAGTATTTCCAAAGTGCATATGTAGTGTACATGGAGTGTAGTCAGTGACTGGGCAATGCATTCACTAAGAGAGCTTATTTTGTCAGGGATCGTACTTATCACTGCTTCACTTCTCTAGAGTGATTAAATCTTCTTTTTTAAAGGGTTATGTTCTAGTTTGTTGAAGATCAGTCCAGTCACATAGACTGTTCCAGCTCTAATACAATGTGACTAGCTGACAAAGAGTTTTTAAGAAGTTTGCTACCCTTATTCACAACTAAGAGCAATCATGGTAATTCTCAGGTTACAGCAATAACTGGAGCATACTTTATTAGGTTTATGTTGCATGTGCAGTAGCCACAGCTACTTGGTATTTTTTTGTGAAAAGGGGTTTTTTTTGTTTGGTTGAGGGTTTTTGTCTGTTTGGGGGTTTCTTGGCTTTTTTTACTAGACTTGAAATAGGTTTCCACATTATATTTTACAGGGTTTGGGTTTTGCTGACTTTCTCTATTGGCAGTAATAGTCTCCTAGTTTGGAAAACACAACTGTCAATTACTATGAAGCAGCTCTGAGTTGCTGATTGTTGCCTTTGGCTAGAAGGGTGGATGACACTGAAAGATCTCATAGGATGCTCAATGAAAAAGTAAACACAGAAGAAAATGAGAACTTGTAAGTGCCACAGAAAGAACAGAGAACTCACTGATCAGGAAAAATAAAACAAACATTTCCAAAGCCTCAGAATGAGAGGCAATTTTAATTAAAACTATTATGTCCTATGGAATAGAAGTCAAAGCCCACCCGATTGCTTTTTGATATTTACAGAGAAACCAGATGGATTTTGTAGCACAGAAGACATCAGAAGACTACAATTAAAGATGGAAATCTCATAACAGATCTTAGATATGAAAATCTCTCTATGAAAAGTTCTGGCCAGCAGGTATTTTTTTGTGAACTAACATTAGCCTCAAAGTGAGCATCATATAGAATTTCTGTGTCATACTGGATGATATAACTCCCTTGGCAGAAAAAATAAGAGACAAGGTCAATAAGTATGAAAAAAGAGCTTGGAAACAAATAGTCTGGAATTTTTCCCCTACTAAACACAACAGAACTGATCATAATTGGCAATTTCTGATTCAAAAGGTAATGTCATCATTTTGTCAGTCTTTGCTTCTGTTGATAATTCCAAATTATGCTTGCAAACAGGGAATTATTTTTCTGCCACAGAACTTTTTCTTTTTTAATGTTTAATGCATATATTTTAGATCACATATCATATTTTCTGGTTACCAGCAGAATGGATATGCTTCTACTGTATAATATATAAGTGTACAAGACACATCAAAAGGCTTATACATGAAATGTGGTACTGTGTAACAGCAATGATTCTAAACCCTGGTGCTTTAGTCAGCAACCAAATACTGAAAATCTGAAAAAGGAGGAATTGCAATGTTTGCCTGGGGTTAAGTGGGCCAACCATCTGGTTTTAAATATAGCAAGACAGTAAAATTTGCTTTTTGTGTTATCATGAAAGCAAAAGCAGCTGCAGTGGAACATACAGGTGGGATATTCGAGACAGAGAGACTAACCTTCTTGTACAGTGCTGGAATGCTGCTAATGAGTCTTCTGAGAATAAAACCAATGTTCATGCAGAAGCAATTTCTGACTCTGTCAGTCAGTTTCACCCTGGATAAAGACAAGCAACACTCAGAGTACTTGCTATTGCTTCTGTCAAAAACAAAAACAACATTGAAACTCATAATAAATTCTTGTGTTTAGTGAAATATTACATGAGCCCAGCCAGTCACAGCAGTAGGCAAAGATGCCAGCTTTGGCTTTGTTCACTATCGGCATTTCTGTCACATCTCATCAAAGGGACCCCCCAAGTCTTTGTTCCCCTGTCCTTCTCTTATAGCTCCCATGCTGGGTCTCCATGATGAGAGTCATACTCTAATCAATCAGTATCTGCTACCACTGCTTCTAGCTGAAGAACAGTGTATCACATCACCAGTCCTTCTGTTAATTAAAGTGGATCCTGCTTGTGACATTTATACAACAGATTAAAAGATAATGTAAGAAAAAAAGGCTTTTGTTAAGCTGCAGCTTCATTCAGCTCTTCACCATGGGAATTTTCTCTAATTCAACTGTTTTACATACACTATAGCAAGAATAATTAAGCTGAAAGGGGACAAAGAGTCAACTGACATGACAACTGGTGGATGTCTTACTGAACAGGGAGCCTCCCTAGAGCTGGCAAAATGGAAACAGATCCAGCACAGTATCTCTTCTCCTGGATTTCTCTGTTAAGCCCCTGAATTAAGCAACTTTGTCCACTCAGGCTATTGCCTACTGAAGTAAATGTCCAGGACTGTTCTCTGACATCCAAGTAACTCATACAGAACAGCCCACATCATATACTGAATATCTAAACCCTTGAAAATGAGATGACCTCAGTAAAAAACTATTTCAAATGCCCATAGTCTTTTTGACTACCGGGAACTGGTACAGTTTAAGCAGCAGAAATTTAAGTGTATGGGAACATTCTTTCACTGACACAGTTAATTATAGTAAGAACCAGTGATTGCTTTCAGTAGATAGAAACCAGCTAAACTGATTGGTAACAAATTCTCACAGAATAAAGCAGGAGAACTGGGTCCTAGACTGACTATGATTTCTATTTCATAAGGCATAACCTTCGCTCTTTCTATTGATGGTAATCTGTAACACCATACAGAATAAAAATTCTGAGGCTAGGAGAACTTAGCTTTAGCATGCACTTTTCACACTGTAAAAAGCAATGAACTCATATTTACCAAGATATCTATTTCATATACATAGCACAGAAACCCATCAGTTTCAACTTTTTCAAGAGTTTGTGAGAAATAGAATGACTTGTAAGAAAGATTCTCAGTTTTGCACCTTAACGTGGAGAATCTCTGATTTCTTTAAAGAAAGTGAAAATCAGTAATTGAAACTGAAAAGCTGGCTTCAAATTTCTATTCTGATGTAATGAGACTGTACTCTAATGATCAGCACACCACAGCTCCTAGGTGTGCACATTGTGAGTCAGACATTTTCATTATTGAAAATGATGTAATGAATTCATAATTACATCATACAAATGATGTAATTATCATTCATTACTCACATATGGAGTGAGTAAATCTGAGCTGAATATTTTTATGAGTTCTTGTTGCATGTTTTCTTCCCAAATGCTTCCTGAACATAAGGACTATCTCAAGATGAATTACTTTTTTCCTCCCTTCCTAATGCCTCCTATAGTCTTACTGAGCTCAACATGTCAGAAGAATAGATGGGCTAAAAGGAACAACAACAAACCAAAAACCCCACAGATTCATGAACTGTCTGCACTTCACCTTTATAGAAGTCTTTCTATGGCTAACGTGCCTGACATTTTTCCTGTTCTGGCGCTGGCACACTAACCCCTTTTCACGTCCCCAGAGGTTTACATTCTCAAAGTGTTGGTAGATCTTCAAAGTCCTGGATCCATTAATAAGCTGTGCGGAAAGCTTTTGCAATTGAAATTCATCAGATGATCAAAGTCTTCATTTGAAGCACTCTGAGAATTATTCATATAGTGAGAGGTATTCAACAAATTCCTCCCCCTGTCAAGTGTGCACTGTAATCACTGAACTCATGGAAAAAAAGGAGACACATTCGTCCCAGAGACATTTTCTGATCATACCTTTGTACAAGTTTCTAGCCCCCCTTTAAAAGAGATTGAGGTCCCAGTTGAAGATGGGCACCTCTGGCAGTCTCAGGAAAGGTTTTTAGCTTCTTTGAAATAAGAAAAATTATTTCTACCACCAGCATTTCCTCTCTGCTTTCCTGTGGCTAATTCCTAAGTATCTCATTGGTTAAAGTGAGGCTCTCATGCTTGTGTATCTATTTCCTGAGAACTTCTCAGTCAGGGGTGCAATGTACCTAAAAGTTAGGTTTTGCTACTGCAAATTCCTCTGGGAATCTTAACCTTAATGCCTGTTGCTACTCACTTCATGACACGTCTTTTTGGAGATTCTCTGGATGTCAATGAAACTTGCCCCCAGACAGCCCGGAAAAACACCAGAGAGAAGTTCTATCTTGTGCCTCTCTTCAAGTTTGCAGTATTAAGTTCATGACCAGTCATCCCAGAATTAACAGTAATTATCCTTATTGCATGATATTTATTACAGTGGGAAAACAAACATATAAATACCAAACAATTTCTAGTAGAGCAGAGTACAAGTCATGACCTGTTTCAGTTTGGGAGCACACTTGAACTGTCCATTTGCAGTGCATAAATTGCAAAGCTCTGATGGAGTATTGACTGATATAATCAACGAGATTTTGTAGCACTCTCTAATATTTCAGGCGCAGCTGAGCTTTACTGAATTTTCTCAAGTGTTCAAAAAATTACTGAAAGCCTGAATGAATGCAAAGTAGCACATGCATTCCCCATCAGATGGTTACCAACAGTGTGACAGCTATATTAAGCAGAGATAATTACTGCTTATAATCCAAGAGACAGGATTTTTTTGGTGCATATGTTTGTTCATACAATGATTACCATGTATAAGAATGAGGATACAAGGCAATAACAGATTTCTTCCCTTTGGGAATGTTTGTGAGTCATATTACAATAAAAAATGAGTTCTTTTTGCACATGTACATAAAAATGCCACTTATTATGTAAATTCAGTCTGCCCGGCATTAACTTACCTCTGTTATTGAAAAACACTTCAACCTAAGGGCCCCAGGTCCACACTGCGGGGGTGCAGCTGAATGACTTTCCTATCACTCACATAAAAATAAATTAATTAAAATGGAAGTGATCATGAATCAAGGCTACGAAGAAATTTTTATCCACATAAACTGTCTTAATATAGCCTAATATATGCAGAAAGTCCATCTAATTACCATAGCACATTGAGATTTCTGGGATGGCACAAACACTCAAAATAAAGCAGAGTGATTATCTAATTAATGTTTAATTGTAGCTACCAGTTATTGTCCATCAAGTCTCTGGGTGCATATGCCTCCTTTTTTCTTGTCCAAACATAAAAGTTCCAAAGACTTACAAAAGAGTTTGGGGTTTTTAGAGGGATTTTTTTTGTCGTTTGTTTGTTTTTTAAAAGGCAAGCTCAGAGAACGAGAAAAAACCTACTTTGTTCTGCTAATCCACAATTCAGGGATGGCCCAGATATTTGGCTTCAACTTGTCTTTGGAGTGGAGCTGTGCTTTAAAATTTTTAAAGTCCTCTTCCACAGGATTATTTTGTTCCTCTGCTAAGAACGTCAAAATAAATTTTAACCTTTTCTATTTATTTTTAAAATGTGATGTACTTGTTTACTTTAACTAAAACAACTTTACACTGTAATATATGTGAAATACAAAGCTAGGGCTTTACAACAAACCAAACATTATGAAACAGTAACTTAAACAACTTGGTAGGACCATTAAAATATATATATAAAATTTTGTTGATTTTTTTTAACTGGGGGGTTTTATTTTAATTATTATGAAATATTTTATAAGGGAGAATGTGAAAGCAATTTTGGTTTAATATGTTATAAAATACATGTAGGCCGATTTTTTTAATTAATTAACTCACTATAATTAATTTCATCAGTGGCTAAGCCACAACTCTTGAGACAAGTGGTGAAAAGAAATTCATGAGACAAAAGTAGAATTCAAAGTTCTATTCCTGGCAAGATCTTGGCTGGTTAATATTAATGCTTCCCACATGTGCAAAGTCTTATGTGTTATAGATGTCTGGATACAGCTGAGCTGCTGAACAGTTCTCTCAAGGCTGTACTTTAGAAGGATTCAAAAACTCCATTTTCCTCCAACCTAGTCAGGCAGATAAGAAACACCCTACACAGATTTGCAGTTAGCACCACACTGAGGACATGGTGGGTCACCACCTCACTTTAAAACAGTGCCAAGAATGCACACTTTGGTTGAAGGAGATAGGGGCTTCTCTTTGAGAAGGTTCATATCCATTGCTCTGTTCCACCAGAAGGAATGCCCAACACTTAAGTCCATGAGCTATTCTGAATTAGGGTATTTTCCATACTCCTCTCATTATGTCCCCTCTTGGGTACAGCTGTTGGCTGATTTCTGGGGCATCTACCCAAAAGGGTCTCATGCTCCCCATGCTCATACAAGTTGCTGCATAGGTAGATCAAAAGTCCATCTAGCACAGGAGCCTGCTTGCCATGCTAGCCATGAACTGTTACTCTAAGAAAAGTAATGTGAAAGATGTGTAAGGCTTTTCTCTAACACTTTCCCCACTCCAACTATTTTTGACATAATAAAATTAATGTAGTCATTTACCACCTTTTAGATCACAATCAGGGCCATCACTTTTGTGACTGTAGATTTCTTAAAGAAAAAATTACATAATTTTTAAAAATACACCTTACAGAGCTAAGCCATTAAAATATTAGAAAATAAAATCCCAAGGATTCAGTGAGCCCCTCTTGAATATGTACAATCTGATATGTGCATGTCTGTGCTGCAGTGCAAAATGATTGACGAATGAAAGCAAGCAGTAATTATTCCTCTCAATAAAGGAGTAGCTTAAAGTACATTAATAATTACTGAACCATCTAATATTTTACCTACATCAGGTAAATTATGAGCAAGGAAAATTAGTAGTATGCCTTCTCTATAATCAAGAAGAATATTTGGTGACAGTGGTTATTATTATCAAAACCATCTTCATTGAACAACTGCACTAGTGACAAATTATGTTTATATTTGTATTGATCACACTTATTTACCATGACAACAGTAATACTGTTAGTGTTAAGCACAGCTATTGTTATGCATTTACATGGTACTTCACAAACACATGCTTAAATACCTGGCACAAGTTTTTTTTCCATTAATAAGTTCAATAATATTCAACATAATCAGTCCAATATCTACCCTAAAGGACTAACAATCAGATTAAGCAAGAGAAAAACCAGATACAGAGTGATAATTTACATAACAGATTACCTGAGGAACTACTGGGGAGAATGGAAAATTAGGAAGGACACCTGAAAGAATTTTGAGATTTAATAGAGAACTGGAAGAAAAGAAAAAAGCTCACAAATAAATAAATTTAAAAAAAAAAACCAAACCCACACTATAGAGGAAAGAGATTGGAGAATGGTAGAATCAGCAATAACAAAACAGGCAGAAAAGGAGAAAAGAGACTAGGCAGGGATATGAAGGTGATTACTTGCCACGTCAGCTAGCCAGAAGCTAATTTACTGCCACTGTCTGTATAAACACTCAGCCCCCACAAACGGTGGGTACTTTTAGTTCATTCATTCATTTCCTGGTGTTCTCACTATAAGCTGAACACACAGACACACAAGATGTTGACCTGCAGCAACCTGTAATTGCTGATTAGCTGTCCTGTATCTTGCACGTATGTCTGACCTTTCAGATGCTTCAGATGACCCGTCATGCTCCCGAAGACCCTGTATGACAGAGCATGAACTGTGTGGCCATACCCGCTGGGTAATCAATTCAGTAAGTTAACGTGGTTAAGATAACACCTAGCAATTTCTCCACTGTGGACAGGTTCTTAAATGGTTTATATAAGCAAGGAACAAACATAGCATTTGTTTAAATCAAACATTGGTTTTTCTCAGTTCAGCACAAGTTTTAGAATATACTTCCTCTGCAATTTTATATTCCTACCCTATAGAATTACAAAACCATAAAGTGTGCTATATTGGAAGGGATTTCTTGAGGCCATCCTGCTTCTGCTCAAAGCACGGCAAATTAAGCAGGTGGCTAAGGGCATATTCTGTAAGGTTTTGAGTATCTCCATAGATAGAGAATCCACAACCCCTCTGAGCAGCCTGCTCCAGCATTTAACCAATCTCACAATAAGAAATTTTCCTTCTTTCTAATAATATTTTTCAGCATTCCAACTTATATTATATTCCAAGTTATAGGCAACAGCAAGGGCTCCCCATGGCCTGTTCTTCTCAAGGCTGAAAAATCCAGCCCTCACAGTCCCTCCTTGTACTCCAAGTACTGAAGTCCCCTCACTGGCTTGGTGACCTCAGTATGTCAATGTCTTTCTTGTACTGGAAAGCTCAAAACTGGAATGAAATGTATTTTCACAAGTGTTGAATACATGGCAATAATCAATTGCTTTGACCGGCTGCCTACACACTTGTTGTCCAGTATGAGGCTGTCCCTCTTTGCTGCAAGGGCACAGCAAAGACTTACCTTGAACTTCCTCCCCACTAGCACCCTCAGGTCTTTTTCTACAAAACAACTCTACATTCTCAGGTGCAGAAATGCACTTGCCTTAGGAAACAAATAATCACCCAAACTCACTGCAGAACTGGGTATTTCTAGGCTGTTACTTCAGAGAGCTTTGAATTGAAAACTACACTGTTCTGAGTTCTGAACTCTGTCATGAGCAGAGTTCATAAGCAGAAAGGAGATATTTCTAAAGTAAATTTTTAATGCTATTTTAAAAAACAATGGGGATTTTTAAGCAAGTTTAAGAGAATAGCTCAGCTTAATTTTCTTTTAGTACCATAGTTAGAAATTAAATATCAGAATTGATAAATGAGATCATTAACCTACTGTACACTGCCATCATTGCAAGATTTTCATATCGGTATAAATAAAACTCAAAAAAGTAAAGAATTTAGGTGCCTCCAAAACAAAATCTCAAGCAGAAAAAAACCCCAAAACTGTTAGAGGAAAAAAAACAAGTATATTACCTCACCTTGTACATGACCAAAACTCTCAGGCCTCCCTGAGTCACCTCTCACTTGCTCTACTCACAACACTCAAGATTCGGGTGCAATTTCTTGCAAATACTTGAACTGGAAGTGGCATGTAAATAACACAGTAACACTAACTTTCCAATCTGGTTGCAGAAATATGGACCAGAAAGTATGAATTTGAATCAGTAGACCTCCATTGCACAGACGAAAGCAAGATTGTATCCACAGGTATGGATATATCCATGGATGTTGATGACTTCGTACTATGTACTCAGTAGCATGACCTAGACCATGGGCTTTTGAAGAAAATGATTAAGCAGCAAAAATTTGTGTAAGGAGATACTCAATTTTAAGAAGCATTGAGAGACATAGAAAATACTTCAGGTGCAATATCCAGATATAGAAGCATAGAATAGTTTTGGTTGGAAGGGACATTTAAAGATCATCTAGACTAGCACCCCTGCAATGAGCAGGGACAACTTCAACTGGATCAGGTTGCTCAGAACTCCATCCAATCTGACCTTGAATGTTTCCAGGGATAAGACATCTATCACATCTCTGGGCAACTTGTTCCAGTGTCTCACCACTCTCATCCTAAAAAAATTTATCTCGTATATCTAGTCCAAATCTAGTCTCTTTTCATTTAAAACCATTACCATTTGTCGTATCACTACAGACTCTGATAAAAAGCTTGTCCCTGTATTTCTTATAAGCACCCTTCAAGTACTGAAAGTCTACAAAAAGGTCTTTTTAAAGCCTTCTCCATGCTGAACCCCAACTTTCTCAGCCTGGTCTCATAGTAGAGGTGGTCCATCCTTCTTACAATTTTTGTGGCCCTCCTTTGGACTCACTCTAACAGGCTGATGTCCTTCCTGTGCTGGAGACCCCAGAGCTGGATGCAGCACTCCAGGTGGGGTCTCAACAGAGCAGAGTAGAGGGCCAGAATCACCTCCCTTGACCTGCTAGCCATGCTGCTTTCCATGCAGCCCAGAATTTGATTGGTTTTTTGGGTTGCAAAACCACAAAACACATGCCAGCTCATGCCCAGCTTTTCATCCACCAGTATCACCAAGTCCTCATCAGGGCTTCTCTCAGTCCATTGATCCCTCAACCTGTACTGATACCAGTGTTTTACTGACCCAAGTGCAAAACTTCGCAAGCTCTTCCAGGTCTCAATCGGGTTCCAGGTTCTATATGCAAGAGAATATGTGAAAAAATACAAATTCAGGCTTAGAAATTTTAGAAGCCAAATACTCATTTCAGAAGGTACTCTGTACTCCATAAGCTGGAAGACATTATATTTTTCTAAGGTCACCCAGCCCTAACATTATAAAGATCAATAGATCTCGACTGAGTTATAAATTCACGAAGGTTGTACACTTATCAGCCATGTAGTTCTTCTATGAGGAGTTAGCATGAGCTATTGTAACTCTTGAACCAACAGTATAGTGGAAATAACAATAAACGTTCTCCCAGCACAGGTTTTTTTCCTTTCTCATTGATGCGCATTTATTGTAAAAACTTTTGAAAGTCTCCAGCCAGGAACTAATATTGTTCCCCTTATGCCCATCAATTCCCTAGAATTCCCTTTATCTATACTGTTCAACATTTTTAACTCTCACACAGCAATTTTTCCTAAACAGTGACAGTGTCATAGCTGAAGATTCCAAACAGTCATAGAAAAGGGTACAAATTCCGCTGTCAAAGAATAACAGTTCATAGAGTGATACCTATATCACAAAAAGAGCAAAAGCATTGTGTAGTCCTTATACGCCCCAAGCATCCAAACACTAAATTGGTTAAAACACCTTTTGGCCCAGCATGAGTGAGGCATTATTTACTAAGCCAAGAACAGATAAAAGCACAAGCCCATGTTCTCAGTTCCAAGCCTGACTGTGAGTAAAAATGTGGAAGGCACAGTCATTCATCCACCTACTAAGATTAAACCACTGGATGAAATATCACTGTTATTAATTTCTATGGTGCCTAAGCTTCCATTATGGCCAGTGAAAAGAGAGGTCTCAGAGCTCAGCCTAAAGAAGACCTGTTCATCGCCCAGATGAAAAGCTGCTTCAGCACTATCTGTATTAATTAGATCTCCCTTAACATTATGATATGTAGCTCGCATATAGATATGTGCACTGCAGACACCTTATAGTCAGGAGTCTGAACCTGGAACAGAACCCTACTTTTTGTCTTCTTTCATTAATTTTTTCTAACAAGAACCAAACTCCAATTTGTTGGCACTCGGGAGAAAAAATGAGATCAAGTCTGGATTTTCCTACTAGTGCTTAAGCATAGACCAAGCAGTACTGTGAAATATTGAATAAGATATGGTTAGATATATTTTGCGTCCTTGATTAGAGCTTTCACCCACAGTACTTAATTCAGTAGCCAAGCAATTTAAAGCTAAACCCCTAATTTTCAGGTATTGGAGTATAAATCTAACTAGGGAAGGGCAATATTCTCCCAGATAAGAAAATAAAGCCAGAAAGAAAGCACAGCAGACTCACAGTCAACAAATCTTAACACAGGCAAGTCAGCACATTGGAGTTGCTGAGGAGGCTTACAGAAGCTTTCTCCAAAGTGTCCTTTGTGAGATCTGTCAGCTTGTCTTGTCAGCCCTGAGCATCATGCAACTGCATATGCTACTCCTGGTGAGGGCAAATGCGCCAACTGAAAACATCATTGCTTCCAAGTCTCACAACTGCTTTATTTCAGAAAATCATAGAGGAAAAGGTCACCTTGAAAGCTACAGTGTAGAGAGAAAGGCAAGTGTCAGGCAGGCACAGTTCCATCGGAGAGAGGCCGGAAAGATATAATCTGGAAAGCAGATCAGGGACTTGCCTAGAAGTGCGAAAGCTGACGGACCCTACTTTCAGCTGTGCCTGCATTGCAGTGGGCACAGTCAATAACAGGCATCACAGACAAACTTCACAGCATCCTGACTCTGTTCCTGGGCCAAGTCCCAAATGTGGATCACAGCAAAGCCTGGAGGCAATTTTGGCAACAATTTGAAAATTATCCCAACAGGCTGCCATCAGCTGAGTATTGCCAGCCTATACAGCATGCCTGCTACTTTTTCTCCATCTTTGATGTGCACCTTGTGCTGAGTACTTCAAGCTTATCCAGAAATGTCTGGGTTGCAGCCAGACCTTTGGCAGGGAAGCAAAATGGAGGAAGCATGACAGAAAAGCCACCACAATTCACCATGCATGGTGGAAAATTCAGTCATGGCACTGAATGCACATTTAATGCTTTTTACTTGAAAAGTGCAACACGATATGTGCATTCCCACTACACACGTGATCAAATTTTACTTTGCCATGTTTATGCCTTTGATGTCTCTGTCTTTTATGTCTTCAATTCTTGTTGCAGGGTGAGTCTGTCCAATTTAATGTTTTTAAACACTTAATACATTGTAAGAGGCAGGAAAAAATTTGGGCTAGGGATATATATTTGGGAAGAGAATGTGAAGATCTGTGAATAAGTGTTATTTTTCAACCCACATCTTACACCTCTCCTTCAGCTGTTGAGCAGCTTCTTGTTTAACAAAACAGCAACACTTCTGGGACCTGAAATGGTGTCAGTGGGTACAGATTAGTAAAAAATAGAACATTTGATAAAGAAAAAGAAAAATATCTACCCCAGATATTCTACTCTAGGATCTCAAATAAAAACTTACTCTGTGCATATTTTACCCTCTTCCAATGCACCTGCTTTGACCTTTTGCTTTTGAACAAAAGCAGGAAATTAGATCTGAAAGATTCCTAAGCCATCGTCTTAAAAATATGCAGTCTCCTCAGCAAATACCATTATATTTATGGAGCTACAATCTTGACTTTTGTTCTGGACTGACCCAGTCTTTAACCACAACTTTATTATTTACTCCATTCTGGAAAAAGAATTAATAACTGCTTTTGTGAGAACAGCAAAGTAATCACAAGTGGCTGAGACAACTTCCTTTTAAATGCGTTTAAATTTAAATTTGAAATATTTTTACAAAAGTATCGCATGTATTAGTAGCAGCATATTTCTTAGGTCTGATATGTTAGATTAATAAAGGATTTCCCAGTGTTTTCAAGGAGAAATTAATCTCCTTTTTATTTCACCTGAGCAAACTATTCAGTCATATGATCCCTTGTAAATTTCCACTCTAATCTGTATTTAGTTATGTCTTTGAACTCAGGTATTAACATCAGAAAAGTATAGTTTAAAGTGACCATACCTCTCAAGCCAAAAACATGTAATATTGCTCATTAATGTGAGAGGACGATCTCTTCATTTTTAGATTATTAAAGTAGAAAAAGGATTGGCTAGTACCAAACTTCTTTTTTAATAACTTGAGATAATAGTCACATGGTTTAAAGATAAAGTGGAACATCACTTTCTTTTGTCAGTATAAATCACTGTGATTTATATAAGGTTTTCCCAGAGAATAATTATGCACAAAAAAAAAAATCCTTGTCATAGCTTTCTGGAAAATCTAGTTCAAATTCCTGGAGCCCTTTTACTCTGTAGTGTTTATCACCTTGATTGGTACAGAACAGTAAATCTCAAGAGAACGCTGTAGGTACTATTTTACCCACTGACTCTTTACGGGGTTTAAAAGAATACTGTAATTAGCAGATTAAATTCTGTGTTAATAAATGCAAAATTGTGCCCATTGGGGAAAAAACCAATCTTAAATTGCATGTAGTGTGATGAGTTCCAAACTAGTTAATTACCACTGAGGAAAAAAACTATCTCTACACTACAATGAATAATCTAAGAAAATTACCCATAGTGATCACACAGGAAAGCAAAATGCTAAAAATGGTTAGGAAAGGAATAGATACCACAACAGACAAAAATGTTATTTCACCGTTCAATTCTGTGATGCACTTGCATCTTGCAAATCATGTGTAGTTCTGATTCTCACATCTCAGAAAGGAATATAGTAACTCTAGAAGACGCATGAAGAAAGCTGAAAACTTTGTCAGACAGTTGTGGTGGGTTGCCCCAGTCAGCAGCTAAACACCCACCAGGTCATTCACTCACCACCATCCCCAGTGGGATGAGGGAGAAAATCTGAGCAGCAAAAGCTGAGAAAGCATGGACCAAGATACAGACAGTTTAATGAGTGAAGCAAAGCTGCACACACAAAATAAGAAATTTATCCACAAATGGGTGTTCAGCCATCTACAGGAAAGCAGAATCTCTACATATTCAATGGTTACTTGAGAAAACAAACCCCATAGCCATGAACTCATTCTTTCCCAAGCTTTTATCACTGAGCATGATGACGTATGTATGGAATATCCCTTTGGATATTCCAAAGGGGTATTCATCCTGGCTGTGTCCCTTCACAGCTTCTTGTGCATCCCCAGGCTTCTCACTGCCAGGATGGGGTGAGAGGAAGAAAAGTTTTGACTCTCTGCAAGCACTGCTCAGCAGCAACTAAATCATCCCCGTGTTATCAACCCTGTTTAGATCACAAATTCACAGCACCATACATGCTGCTATAGAGAAAAATTATTAGCTCAGTCATAGCCAATAAAAAAAAAGAAAAGGTCCAGTATAAGAAATGACCAAATAAACTAGATCATCAAGTTGAATGATCAAGAAGATGACTCAAAATAAATAAAAGAGGAATGCTTTCATACAGTATGTATTTAACATATTGAATTAGTTGCCACAAGTTGCTGTGGCTTCTAAATGTTATATCTATTCACAAAACCATTAAAAAAAAATACAAATCCAGTAGTAGTCAGTAAATGCAACAACAACTTGATCAGGTACAGATTTCCCTATACTTACAGATCTGCATAGGCAAAGGGAACACACATGGGAAGAACTCCCACATAATCTCCATATTCATATGTTGTCACAAAGGTATCCCCTTTTGAGTTATTTGGATAAAAGACTCCTCTCACTTTTGAAAACTGAAGATTTCAGTTTCCTTTAAAAATGTGAAAGAAGAATTATTTGTAAAAAGCAGTGAGATATCCATTGCAATGACCTTTTAAAACATAAGGGTGTTTTCTTTCTCACCTGCTTATCCCATTAGTCTGCAAACTGATCCAGAGACAAGAGAAAACACATTTATGCCATTCCATGTCTATCTCATTCTTCTTCCTCTCCCTCTCTTTCTGTGTGAAATATCAGTTTGCTATCATTTTTATTTTCACATAGTTACATAGCTACCTGGAGCTAATAAGAATTATGCTCTTGCAGAGCCCAGATGAGAAAGGGCATGTGAGTTCCCTTTATAGAAGCATATGACATTGATGCAGTGGACTGCAAATAACATTGAAAAGTTCAAAGTGAATGAACTGAAAAATATCTTAAATTTCTTTCTGATCTGGTGATTTCAGCAGTTCCATGTATCAGGGAAAACATAAACAGTAAAGGTCTTGGTCTCATAGAAGTCAATGCTAATTAATTCATGAAAGTCCTATGACCTATATTAACCAGGACATCAAACAATGACTTCTGACCTTAAAATGTTTGAAGTTCATGTCCATTTTTTATTTTTATAAATTAAATTGATGTGATTGTTTTTTCTTACACTCAGTTTCATGATAGATCTAATTAAAGCTACAGTCCCTAAATATAGTTAATATATTCCCTTTTGACTGAATTTTTAGCTGCCTGAAGTCCATCTATACTGACCTTGTTACTGATGGCACAGACTGAACCCTGGTTACTAAGACAACTTTGGGCACTGGCTCATATCAAGGCTCTTTGTATAATGCAATCCCCTGCAACAAACTACTCTTTCTTCCATACCCAGATTTCTACTGCTCAGTTTGCTGCTTGAAATCCATGACTGAATTAACACATTCACTGTGAAGATTGTTGACAGAACTGTGTCTCTGTAGGAAAACAAGAAACAAATTTGACAGTGTTATATGTACCTAGTGAAATCCCATTCCTACCCGGGCTAAAAATGTCTTACTGATTTTATTAAAGGAAATCAACCACCTGATTGTTAGAGATCATTTGAGAGATTTTAATAGTACTGACTTTTGAACACTAGGCCATTGGTTTAAGCACAGTCTTGAGAAATAATGACCAAAAACAGGTGCATGTATGTTATTTTTTAAACCAATATACTAACTGTGGTTACCAACCCTGTTCTATGCAAAGGACTGCTCATATCCCATAAGCAAGCATTGTAAAACACATCTCTTCTATTAGACTCAGCATACACATTAAAAATTTAATCACTTGATTCAGTTGTCTCCCATCAGCAGCTTAGGCATAGAATATATTATTTGGTCCCAGGAGACCCCACCTTCAGTGCTGCATTCAGCTCTGGGGTCCTCAGAAAAGGAAGGACATTGACCTGTTGGAGAGTCCAGAGGCGGGGCATGACGATGATCAGAGGGATGGAGCAGCTCTTCAGTGAAGACAGGCAGTGAGAGCTGGGTTGTTCAGTGTGGCAAAGTAAAGGCTCTGGGGAGAGGTTACAGTAAAATTCCAGTATCTAAAAGGGGCTTACAAGAGAGCTTGAGAGGGACAAGGGAATATAGTGACAGGATAAGGAGGAACTGAAAGAGAGTAGGTTTAGATTAAATATTAGGAGGACAATTTTCTGTGATGGTGATGAGGCACTGGAACATGTTGCCCAAAGAACTCATGGATACCCCCATCCCTGGAAGTGTTCAAGGCCAGGTTGGATGGCGCTTTGAGCAACCTGAACTAGTGGAAAATGTACCCTGACCATGGCAGGGGGGCTGGAACTAGACGACCTTTAAGGTCCCTTCCCAACCATTCTATGCTATGATTCTCTGGTGCTCTAGAAAAACCCAGCCAATCATAATTGTTACTTTATCCTCAATACAGAAAATATCCTCTTTTTTTGTTACTGTCAAGGCAGTGCTTTCCTAAAATGTTAAATATCTTTTAAAATAAGTTGACACCAAGTGTTTTGAGGAGAACACAGTAATAATGCAAATATTATATTGTTTACTTTATTTTTAGCTCTTCATATATTTAAATCTGCTTCACTCCTTTTTAATTGTTATCTAGGCCAATGTAAAGTAAATCTTACAGAACTTATTAATTCAACCTGATAATTTCCAGTTAATATTAATGCTTTGGCATATAGAACCACAGAAATAAAGGCCAAAAGGGACCTGTTAGGTCATTTAAACTGTCTGCATATGAATGGTGATTATATTTCATCTGGTCCTTTGCAAAACTGAACAAAAAGTTTGCATATGACTACAGCATATCTTCTTGAAAAGTCTTGATCTGAAGCAATGAAAATATAATTCATGATGTTTCTCTCTCCCCTGTAGCTGACAATCAGATTGTTGCTATGTTTTTCAACATAGGGTCATCATCTTTTGCACAGCTTCAGTGCAAGGGGTGGAAAGTATCTGTAGCCTCCCACGTGAAAGGTAGAAACAGTTGATTTGATCCCCTCAGGTACTACAGACAAAGGAATCTCTTGTTCTCTTGATAGGTGTTATTATTATATATGTTTGTTAGTGAAACAGAGTGCTACTGTTTCTACCACTCCAGAAAGGTGGAGTTTTAAGAAAAGATTATGAGTTTTGCATCATCATCATCATCATTTGTCTGTGGTTCTTCACTGGACAAAATTATGTCCTTGAATTGTCATTGGGATATGCAGCAGGTGGCATTTGGGGATTGTCCCTGTGCCTGGTGTTTAGTGGCTCTCTCAGGAAAGCTTTCCCATTAGAAAGCTGACTTTAAGCTACAACCTGCTCAAGGTGCTGGCAGTGTGGATTTTTTTCCAAAGTGCCTCAGAGACTGTGCACAGGGAGGTGTGTTAATATGGGATGTGGGACTCTCTAGAACCATGTCCATAACACCTAGACATTCTACAGGTATACTTGAAGACCCACAACCCTGTCCTGGATCTCTCACAGCGAGCCTTTGCAGTTCTGCACTTTTGTAAAATAGGATGCACATATTTAAAACTATTTTTGGACTAGAAAAAATTCAGACCTGAAGGTATTTGATGTCATCCTGACAAGTCAGTGCCTCCACTAACATTTTCTCTTCCAGTCCTTTCAAGTAAAATTAGCTAATTCAGCAAAAGTTCAGTTTTGACAGTACAACTGTTTGTATAATGGAAGTTTCTGCTGTCAACCAAAGATCACACTCTTGATGATGATCACTATGCTGGCAGATGCTGCTATAACAGACACAGAATAAATTGCATACACTGTGAAGTGCTTTGACAAGCGTAAATAGTCTAGGCCTAAATGTCTGTATTGCAATTGAAAGAGTACTTGGGCTTGAAAAGCATTTAAACATTTTAAAAAATATTACCTGGTATCTCATGACAAAGTGTTTTGGTTTAACTCCAGCTGCCAACTAAGCACCACACAACTGTTCACCTACTCTTCATGCATCAAAATGAGAGAGGAAATGAGAAAAGCAAAAGTGAGAAAATTCACAGGTTAAGATAAAGACAATTCAATAGGTAAAGCAAAGCATTTGCTTTCTGCACAAGCAAAACAAGGAATTCATTTACCACTTCCCATGGGCAGACAGGTGTTCAGCCATCCCCGGGAAAGTAGGGCTCCATCATGTGTAAAAGTGACTTGGAAAGACAAATGCCATCACTCTGAATGTCTCCCCCTTCTTTCTTCTTTCCCCAGCTCTATATGCCGAACATGATGCCATACAGTCTGGAATTTCTCTTTGGTCACTTGGGGCCAGCTCTCCTGGCTGTGTCCCCTCCCAGCTTCTTGTGCATACCCAGCCTCCTCACTGCTGAGGTGGGGTGAGAAAGAGAAAAGGCCTTGAGGCTGCCCAGCAGTAACTAAAACATCACTGTGATATCAACAGCATTTTGGTCACAAATCCATAACACAGCTCCGTACCAGCTACTCTGAAGGCACTTAACTCTATGCCAGCCAAAACCAGCACATAGAGTAAACTATAAAAAACTTCTAACATTACATTTTCATTTTACTAACTTTTAAAAATATTTCAATTGATTTTTCTTGATTGATTTTCAGGCTTAGCTGAACAGATACTCCTACCTGGGTAAAAAGCCAGTGTTCCGTTTTTCTACTGCCCTACAGCACTCGCTGATTCTGCTGGTGATTTACAGCTGTGCAAAATGTAAGTACAAAGGTAGTCACAACAATTGCCATTTGCGCCTGTCTCAACAACCATAAATAGCAGTGCCAAAAGGTAAGTAATAAAGATTCCCAAGCGTCGTGCCCTTTCTTACCGAATGGCAGAATAAACATATTGTGCCGTGAATGTTCTCCTAAATTTGGGAAGTCTTCTGTTCATTCTAATAACTCCAAAACTCTCTGGAGTTAAACATTATGAGTCTCACAGAATTTTGCAATTTTGTGTAACACAGAAATTATTGACTGCTTTTCTCTCAATGAGGTTCTTCTAACATCCAGTTTTATTACCATTTGATCCTAGATATTTAATGGAGCTGGCATTTGTTACACATAGAGGAACAGACCTTTAAGGCAGCACTTGCTTTACTGATTCTACAAAAGCAAAGGAGGAAAGAATGTGACTTATCACGTAGACCCAGCAGACAATATAAACACAAGATCACATCCAGCCAACACATTTTCTTTACTTCTGGAAAAAGCTATAGGCAAGCATCTGGGAAACATTAAAGGATAAACACTTTATTAGTACATACTGCTATGTATACATTCCATGGCCTTACCACTTTATGATGTTATCAAACAAAATGTCACAAGCAGAGCTAGTTTGGTACTTGGCCAAAAGAACCCCAAGGAGACCACAGCTACTGTGGGAAGTGATGTTAGTAATTCATAGCATGGCATTTTTCTTTGAGCTAGCAACTGAATGCAATAAAAGGGGTGATTGCTTGCAAATTTTCATCAGTCTATGAGGCAAAAATGGGTTTCTGAGAATGTATTCAAAGCAAGAGGTTTATCTTAGCACCAGCTTTGCTAACTATTTTCTGCCTATGCAAATTTTCACAACTTTTTAAGCAGACATCATTTTGCATCAGTTCTGATCAAGATGTTCACATGTAGTAGGACCAAATTAATAAAAATCATGCAAAAAATTAATAGTAATGCTTTTTGGTGAGCTGAATTAATTATTTTGCTGATGCATAGTGGAATCCTTTTCAAAATTAATAAAATACAGAAGATTTGAGTGGCGGGTTACCTTCATCAAAATTTTTGATCACATGAAGGAAAAATAAGCCAATAGGGAGTCTATTCTGATTTAGTATTGCAATATTTTTGGCTAATATAATTTTTTAAATAATGAAACTTGCTTCAATCAAAAGCATTCTGCTTGATCATATAGACATTTTGGGGGAGAGAGGCTGGCTTCACTGTAAAGTGTCAACAGTCCTTTTTTTTTTCCCCAATTTATATACTAAAAGGTACTGGTATGATGATCCCAGTCTTTTACACAGTAACCCAGGAACTAAAGTATTCATCCAGTATATGCAAGATCAAAGTCCAGGATCTTTACCTGCTTCTTGATTTCTGGGCCCACTGTTCAGATAAATGTTTTTATTCTTGCTTTTTGAAATATTCACTTTCTCCCATGTATGACATGAAATTGTGTCAATAGTTATTACATGTAGCCAGGAGACAGGGGAATGTCTAGTCTGAGAGACACTTTTTAAGAGATCTCACTTAACATCTTGCCATAGAAGGAATAGAGGAACCTCCACAGAGCAATTCATTCCACGTGTAAGTAGGAAAAGGATGCAGTTCATCCTGCTAGACTTAACTGTGTACGATGAAAAGACAGGATTGAGTTTTCCTACATTTCATTGTCTAAACACATATATCAACATATAAGCCAGGAGCTTAAGTTCCCATTTATGTCACAGGAAATCATCGCCAATACGGAAAATGAACCTGTAGTGTGCTACAGAGCTAATTAAAGTAGACAAACACTTTTGTTTTGCATAGTTTTAAAATACATCCCAATATAATGAAATATGACTTTTTTTAGTTTATTCTACCTGAAATCTGTTAACCTTTACACTTTAGTAAAAAAAAAAGATTCTTTGTTTACTTCCAATCAGACTAATTCTTTGATTACAAAACTGAAAATCAATTACTTATCAACCTCTGTTCTTGACAATCATTTATCTCTCAAGATCTCCCATTAACACATTATTTGCACCAATTCACTCAAAAGACTTCTGTGTTTCAGTTTCAAGACCTTTACCTTTGAATCTATTTGTAAAGGTAATTTGGGTGAAATCTTGCAATTCTTTAATGCTTCGTTGCTAATTGCTATGGCTTCATTTCTCACAAATGACTCAAAAGAACACAGATGAAGCCTTGCAATGAGGTTTTTTTACACTTTCATTTTCTTCTAGGGATTGTAAGCACAGACTATTTTGATGCAGTGCTTTATATGCTTAGTGGAAGTAAAAGCTTGCTAAGGCATGTTATGATGGATTTGAGCTGCATTTGAATTTGGATTTTTTTATTAGTTTTTCACTGACATGTTAGCAAAAAAGATGAAAATAGAATTGGGAGATGAAAGACTGACTTAATGCCATGTTTCCTACCAACTACTTGAAGGATAAATCAGAACATTCTCATTAGATGGTATTTCTCTATAACTATTAAATGAAGTAAACAGTCTGTTTAAAAGCAATATGACAGAACAAACCTCAGCCATGATGAGCAACACGTTGATTTTACTGAGCACATTTCCCCTCATATTACTTGTGGTTGTATTAAAGACAATAATAGCTGGGTCTGATGATATTTTTTAATGTCAGTGTTATCAGACAGAATCCTTTAACACACTTTGATTATATGGTAGCTGAGCAGTCTGTTGGTAATAGGTTTAATGGTGCCTTTTGACAGTCTTATGTAACCATCTCATTTGATCAGGACATATTTCCAAACTAAAGCAATTTGTAGAAAGACCTTTCCTCCTTGTTCCAGCTTGTTTACTTTCATTTAATCACAGTTGCCTTCTCAAATTGCATTTTTTCTGTCTTTAGGATGCTTGTCATTTTTGTTAATACTTAGTAAACATCTCAGCTCTTTTATTCAGTTTCTTTTTACAGATCCTTCTTTTGACATCACGTCACTTAGTGTACTCAAAGTTCTCTTTTACGTGTCTTTTAATAAATTACTTTCATTCTAATATTAAAATCTTTATTGCTAGTATTCCACAGAATTTAGTTCTCCTCATGCAGTGTTTTCTCTGTATTATCTCAGCATAAGTTGTTATTGTAGGGCTTAACTTTATGTATTATGTGATGACAGACTAATTTATTGTTGTTTTTATGACTTGTTGACAAATCCTATTTCCACTTCGTCATAGATGAATGCAAGTAGCTTGGCCTTAATGCTTTGAAAACAAAATCATTACAGGTTGGTAATCCAATTGCCCTGAAAAACTATTATTTTTTAAACTTTTTCTTTTTAAAGAGACAAAAAGAAAAAAACAAAAAAAACCCCCAACCAACCAACCAAAAAAGCCCACAGATCAGAGCATTTGAAGTTCAAATGCTTATATAAAACTGTGCATGGTTTCATTTGCTTCTTTACCACAGCTTATCTCCTAGGTTTGATTCTTTGCTACACTGGCTTGGACAATTCTTTTATTTTGTGCATTCACTAGTAAGTGCTTTCTAATTTGTCTTCCTAATTCTATCATTCAAAGACAGTATTTTTTCCAGAATGCAACCAAAGGAGTTGGTTAGAAAATTTCAATACTATGGTAAAAAAAAACCTGTTACAAAAGCACCTAGTGTTTTTGTAATTATCCATGTTTAAAACTCTTGAAATTACAGTCAAAATTACAAGGTTTTGATTAAGTTGTAGTCAGAGAATCTTTGTGGCCTCAGTGAGAAGACTACATGATGAATGTTCAGAGGATTTGATACCTGCTTCATCTTCTTTGTGAACAGAGAAGGGTGGGTGGGTGATGTGGTTGTTGGAGACCATCTTGGGCAAAATGATCATGAAATAGATGGAGTTTTCAATTCTTGGAGAAGAATGGAGGAAGCTTATCTGTTGGGGAGGATGAAAGTTTGGTAAGAAAGTTTCACAGGTATGGAGGCTTGGCAGAAAGATCTCTGAATGTAGAAACTGGGGATGAGGTAGAAATGGAAGCAAGTTTCGGTATAGAATAAAAGATGTTTTGCTGAAACAGTGATCGCTGAGTAACTGAGAAGGCAAAGGTTGGAGATGAGTTGGAAGGAGATTTTTACGAATAGGACAAAGGTATGTGACTGCAAACAAAGACATGTTTTTCACCAAGTAAATAAGTCTCAAGAAGAGCATAAGTAAATAGAAAACATGTCTTTACCAAAAAGAGAGATATGGCAGGCAAACAAGAAATGTTGATGTAGCAAGAAGAAGAAAGGTCTGAGAATTTTCCATTGTAAGCTTAAACTGTAACTTACTTACTCTTGTGATTGGATAAGAATGACTATAATATGGTGATGGTAGTAGTTAGGCTATAGGCAAATATAAAGATATTGTGTATGGTGTTTATTGGTTGTTATGTATTAAGATACTCGGCAAAGAAAAGTATATAATGCTTTGTAACTTGAACAGAAGGTGGCTTCAGGGATGCCTACAGCTGGAGCTGGCAGCTGTAGGGCTGGCTCTGGATACCCACTCCCTGAAATGCTGTAACTTCACCTATGCAAGAAAGAGCTTTCAAGAGAGCCGCCTGAATTCCAGACATCCTTCATGAAACTTTCTCCTATACTTATCAAACCTAGCACCTTGAATTTGCAGAGCAGACTTTGGCCTGTTAAGAAGCCTAATTGAGAGAGTCCCTTAGTAGGCAGTCCTGAATAGCAAAGGGGCTCAGGAAGGCTGGATATTTTTCAAGAGGGAAATGTTAAAGACACAGGAGCAAGCTGTCCCCATGTTCTGAAAGATGAGCCAGAGGGGAAGACTGCCCTGGCTAAACAGAGAGCTTTGCCTGGAACTCAGGAGAAAAAAAAAAGGAGTATATCACCTCTGTAAGAAGGGGCAGGGAACTCAGGAGGACAGGAGGGATGCTGTCAGGTTATGCAGGGAGAAAGTTAGACAGGCCGAAGCCCAATTAGAACTTAATCTGGGTACAGACAGTAAAAATTGTTTCTCTAAATATATTAACAAAAAAAGGAGGTATCCTGACCTGTATCAGAAACAATGCGGCCAACAGGACCAGGGCAGTGATGAGGTCACACCTTGAGTCCTGTGTGCAGTTCTGGGTCCCTCACTACAAATAGGATATTGAGGTTCTGAAGCAAGTATAACAAGGGCAACAAAGATTTGAAGGGTCTACACAGTGAGTCCTGTGAGGAGCAGCTGAGGGAGCCGGGGTTTTTTAGCCTGGAGAAAAGGAGCCTCGGGTGTGACCTTATCACTCTCTACAGTTACCTGAAAGGAGGGCGTAGCAATGTGAGGGTCAGTCTCTTCTCCTAGGAAACAAGAGGCAAGGAAATGGCCTCCAGTTGCACCAAGGGGGGATTAGATTGGATATTGGGAAAAATTTCTCCACTAAAAAGGGTTGTCAAGCACTGTAACTGACTGGGGTGGTCACCATCCATGGAGGCATTGAAAAGATGTGTACATGTGGCACTTAGGGATATGGTTTAGTGGAAGACTAAGATTAACAGTTGTACATGGTGATCTTAAAGTTTCTTTCCAACCTGAATGTTTCTATGACCATACAATTTAGGATGCAATTTGCTGTCTACTACTGTTCTATTACTGTTACTGAATCAGGACCCCTATCTTGAATGCCCACAGTCTGGCAACTCCCATGGACAGAGAATCCCCAGCTGTGAGAGACAGAAAGGCCATTTCAGAACAGTGGTGACGGGAACCTAAAAGCTAAGGCCTTTCTTCAGTGAAAGAACTCATGAGGCAAAGACAGATGCCATAATGTCACCTACTTCCTTTCCTAGCAAGACCAACACAACTTACTGTTATATCATGCTCCTGCAACTTACCTCACGCACAGAGCCTTGTGATCACCTAAGAGCCACTTAAAGAGGGCTTCTCTATCCCAGTGATGTTCCAGATATTTGAGGCAGAGCAGACAGTAAATAGACAACATTGCTTGGACTGCCTAGGCACTGAGAAAATATAAACATATATAAATATATAAAAGGGAGGCTACCCCAAAAAAAGTCCTTTTATCCATGTCTTTCTGAGGACAGCACCCTATGGCAAAAACAGTTGGTCTTAAGCAACACAAGAACATAATTTCCCTCACTAATTTCCCTTGGGATGAGAACAGCTTTAGTAAATTTTCTCTAGGTTACCAAAAAAAAAAAAAAAAAAAAAAAAAAAAATCAAAACCAGCGTCATTGCTTTTTATCATATTTTTCCACTTTTCCTTAAAAACCATAGATTTCACTTCTTTAATTTTACAAATGCTACACTACAGAAGAATTCACTATCTGCTGACTATTCTCTTCAGCTGTTTGCAGAAAGATTTATCTCACCTAACCTTTTCTGTCTGAACAGTATAATCTGTTATAAGTGGTCATTTAAGCAATAGGGAAGAGACAGGTATATTCAGACTATGATTCATCTCAAAGATAAGCAGAACAAACATAACCTCTGCCTATGTGCTAAAGAAAAAGCCTTATGTAGATAAATTCATGATTTACAAACAGCTTTAAACCTCAGTGATCACATCATGGCTGTACCATTGTCACCTATGTCTACAGAGCATAGATACTCACCAAGTACATTTATTTTACATTCCTACAAAAGAACCATTCTGAGAGAAAAAACCCACACAAATAACAAGCCCTCCAAAACCCCAATATTCCATTGCTGTAAAGATGTAAAGAGAATATTTTATTGCTCACAAGCTTCTTAGACCTTTCATATAATTAAATTTATTTAAAATAAAAAAGATTTTAAAAATAAAACACTCATACCAAAATTTGCGGATGGTTGCTGCCTGCTTTTAAAATGAACTATTTTAGATTTTGCGTGGGAGAGAGAACTAAGCATTTTTTCTGCTGAATAGAGTTGAATAGGAATCATAGGTACAAGTACATCTGTCTACAACAAAGTCTCATTATATAAAGGAGACAGTCTTGTTTAGGACTCATTTTAAAGTATTTTTCAAAAATATGCCTTTAAATAATGATGGATTCTTTCAGTGTTACTCCTTTAAAACCAAATTTACCAACACATCTGTCTGTTCTTCATACAAACATGCACTTCAGTGCGTCTTCATAGCTTACATCTGAAATTGCCAGTTTCCACCTGGAATTTGTACCATGCAAGTGAGGCTTCAGCAAGCAAGAGAAGCTTCTACAGCTTTCAGTGAGTAACACTGGTTTTGCAGAACTGACCCTCGCAATTCCTCTGACTTTTTAAAGAGTCTTTCTGAGAGTGCCACAGAATGACAGCCTTTCACCAGTCATCCCTCTAGAGATCTCTGTGCTATGATAAATCACATCAATTCTTGGTGGGATGATGTTACTTTGGATTCTTGCTTTTATGTTGGGACAACAGATTAAAACTACTGATAGGCATAGGGTTAACACCAGAGGCAAAAATACATACAGAATAAAAGCAGGACTAACAGCTCCACATGTCAGCTGCTATAAATCACTTTCTACCTGTTTCTGTCACATCCTTTTTGACTTAAAATAAAAAGCTTCACCTTTGTTTCCATTTAGGGATTTTTTTTTCCCAAACTCATCACATTCATGAACAAGTGAGTTAAACCTTCCAGTTACAGAAGACACACAGTACTGTAGCTGAAAACTTTGTGCAATGACAGATTAATGTCAAGAACCTTGCATGCATTAAAAAAATCCCATAGTTGTGCTTTCTAATTTTTTTCCATTCACACTACAGAATGAATGACACCTATCTCCCATTTTTGATCCTGACGCTTAGAGGATTTAAAATAACAAGGGGAAATGCCTTTATCTTTCTTCCTCTGAACTCCATTATTAAGATAATGGAACTATTTCTTCCACACAAGTTACTATCTGTAGTTCTGCTCTGGCTAACTGTGCCTGCTGCAGTATCTTCCATGGGATTTTAAAGAAAATGTTTAACAACCTCATTTAAGTACACTAGTCTGCAGCCCAAAATGCTAGAGAATGATTGGTGACTACGGAAATTATTTGCCTCAATTATTTTCACCATCACTTCACCAAATTATCTAAATCCTAAAGCCAGCATCCTGCTTAACTTAAGCAGGATGAAGCCAGGCAGTTGCACCTTAAATGCAGGTTTCCACAGGAATTCAATGAAGTGGAATAGAAGGGAAAGATTTACTCATTGCCCTGAAACGATATGCCATGCTATGTGGCACTCAAGTACTCAGAGACAACTTTTAAAAAGTGGAAGAGTCTTAAAGAGTAGTTCAAAATTTTAACTATTTGAAAGATGTTAACATAAATTCTGGAGGACCAACCTTTATTAAAGTTAAATTCAAAGTAGCTTTAAAACAAGTAATTCTGTGAGAACTAAAGTAATGAACCCTGGTTACTACTTATGACTGTAGAAGATATCGATAGCATCAAATATTCCAGGATATAAATCAATGTATATGTATATATATATTTTTTTTAAGACAAACCAATGAATCAGCCAGCAGATTCACACAATGAACATGCATGCCTACTCAAGAGTGACGTGTATTTCTTAGAAAATTTAGTAACTGTGCTAGTTTGAAAACAAACCAGTGAGAGGCACTAAGTCAGAATAACAATTTAATGGAAATTAAAGAAAAGGGGGAAAAAAAAAAGGTAAAAGAAAACACTGTCAAACTGACAGAGTCAAGGTACAACCTGACACCCTGTTAGGCAGGGTGGTGGTAGCAGTCTGGTAGAAATGGTGGCTGCAGTCTTCTGAAGCAGTGATCCTGTAGTAAAACAGTCTGCTCTTCCTCAGGAAGTCCAGTGGTGGCTGTGTAGCTCCTGTCCTCTGGAAATCCAGTGGGAAGCCGGTGTCTCTGGTGTTCAGCCTCAGATTATATCCACGATGGGATGCTTGGTTCCTCCCTCTGGGTGGAGCATCTCACAATGGGGTGATGAGTCATGAGGCAAAGTGTTGATTAGGCTCATTAACAGAAGATAGTCCGGAGGGAGTTATCTCTGAGTCAGGCGGCAGGACAATGATGGGCAATTAACAGAAAGATAGTCTGGGGGGAGGAGGCAAGGAAACACTGCCCCACCTGATTTCAACGGCTGATGGGGATGGTAATAGAATACACTGCAACCCAGGACATTATCCACCCCTTATTCTATTACCATCTACATTATCCCAAATCAATACCTTCTTAAACTCTAAAACACACATACATATATATATATATATATATATACACAGTGAAATCTACACACCGTTCTCACCTAAGATTAGGTCTCCTTGTGGTACACAACGGGTTTCCCCATCTTTCTGCATTACCCACCAAGTGCAACCAGGTCCTTGAGCAAAGACAATCCCACGGATGGGTTTGCCTTTGCCTGAGGTGGGATTAATCCAAACAGTCTTTCCTAAAATACCTCTCAGGTGTACCACAGGGACTCTATCTCCATCCACTGTGTGCAAGGGTTCAGACTCGGCAGGACCAGCTCGATTGATGGACCCTCGGGTATTGACTATCCAGGTGGCCTTTGCTAAGTTCACTTCCCAATTTTTGAAGGTCCCCCCACCAAGTGCCTTTAGGGTAGTTTTAAGTAGTCCATTGCAGCGTTCAACTTTTCCAGCAGCTGGTGCATGATAAGGAATATGATATATCCATTCGATACCATGTTCTCTGGCCCAGGTGTTGATGAGGCTGTTCTTAAAATGAGTCCCGTTGTCTGACTCGATCCTATCAGGGGTGCCATGTCTCCACAGGACTTGCTTTTCCAGGCCCAGGATGGTGTTCCGGGCTGTAGCATGAGGCACAGGGTAGGTCTCCAGCCATCCAGTGGTTGCTTCAACCATGGTCAACACGTAGTGCTTGCCTTGGCGGGTTTGAGGAAGGGTGATGTAGTCAACTTGCCAGGCTTCACCATACCTGTACTTTGACCATCGTCCACCATACCACAGAGGCTTCACCCGCTTGGCCTGTTTGATTGCAGCACAGGTCTCACAACTGTGGATGACCTGTGAGATGCTGTCCATGGAAAGGTCCACCCCTCGGTCACGGGCCCATCGGTATGTTGCATCTCTCCCCTGATGACCAGAGGCATCATGGGCCCAACGAGCTAGGAATAATTCTCCCTTGTGCTGCCAGTCCAGATCCACCTGTGATACTTTCACCTTGGCAGCTCGGTCCACCTGCTCGTTGTTGCGATGCTCTTCATTAGCCCGACTCTTGGGTACGTGTGCATCCACGTGTCGAACCTTCACGGTCAGCTTCTCTACTCGGGCAGCGATGTCCTGCCAAATCTCAGCGGCCCAGATGGGTTTCCCTCTGCGCTGCCAGTTGGCCTTTCTCCAGCGATCCAGCCATCCCCACAGAGCATTAGCTACCATCCATGAGTCGGTGTAGAGATAGAGCCTCGGCCACTTCTCTCGTTCAGCAATATCCAAAGCCAGCTGGACGGCTTTAAGCTCTGCAACCTGACTCGATCCACCTTGTCCCTCGGTAGCTTGTGCAACTCGTCGTGTGGGGCTCCATACTGCAGCTTTCCACTTTCGATTAGCGCCTACAATTCGGCAGGAACCATCAGTGAAGAGGGCATAACGTCTTTCAGTCTCCGGGAGCTCATTATATGGTGGGGCTTCCTCAGCACGAGTCACTTGCTCTTCCTCTTCTTCAGAGGATAATCCAAAAGTCTCACCTTCAGGCCAGTTTGTTATAATTTCTAGAATCCCAGGGCGATTCGGGTTTCCAATACGGGCACGCTGTGTGATGAGGGCGATCCACTTGCTCCATGTGGTGTCGGTGGCATGATGCGTGGAAGGAACCTTTCCCTTGAACATCCAACCCAGCACCGGTAGTCGGGGTGCCAGAAGCAACTGTGCTTCAGTGCCAATTACCTCTGAGGCAGCTTGGACTCCTTCATAGGCTGCCAAGATTTCCTTCTCTGTGGGAGTGTAGTTGGCTTCAGACCCTCTGTAGCTTCGGCTCCAGAATCCCAGTGGTCGGCCACGAGTCTCACCAGGCACCTTCTGCCAGAGGCTCCAGGACAGACCATTGTTCCCGGCTGCAGAGTAGAGCACATTCTTCACCTCTGGTCCTGTCCTGACTGGGCCAAGGGCTACCGCATGAGCGATTTCCTGCTTGATCTGGGCAAAGGCTTGCTGCTGTTCGGGGCCCCAGTGGAAATCATTCTTCTTGCGGGTAACCAGGTAGAGAGGGCTCACGATCTGGCTGTACTCGGGAATGTGCATCCTCCAGAAACCTATGGCGCCTAGGAAAGCTTGTGTTTCCTTCTTGCTGGTCGGTGGAGACATCGCAGTGATCTTATTGATGACCTCGGTGGGAATCTGACGTCGTCCATCTTGCCACTTCACTCCCAGGAACTGGATCTCTTGGGCAGGTCCCTTGACT
Source organism: Corvus cornix cornix (assembly GCF_000738735.6). NCBI lineage: Eukaryota > Metazoa > Chordata > Aves > Passeriformes > Corvidae > Corvus > Corvus cornix. The sequence goes on along the minus strand of NC_046332.1, from coordinate 61,231,634 downwards.
TTGCTCCTTTTGATGGCAAAGCCAGCTTCCAGGAGAATCTGGATGATTTTCTCTCCTTTCTCAAACACTTCCTTTGCTGTGTTTCCCCACACGATGATGTCATCGATGTATTGCAGATGTTCTGGAGCCTCACCCTTTTCCAATGCAGTCTGGATCAGTCCATGGCAAATGGTGGGACTGTGCTTCCACCCCTGGGGCAGTCGGTTCCAGGTGTATTGCACACCCTTCCAGGTAAAAGCAAACTGGGGCCTGCATTCTGCTGCCAAAGGAATGGAGAAGAAGGCATTGGCAATGTCAATAGTGGCGTACCACTTCGCTGCTTTGGACTCCAGCTCGTACTGAAGTTCCAACATGTCCGGTACAGCGGCGCTCAATGGTGGCGTGACCTCATTCAGGCCACGGTAGTCCACCGTCAGCCTCCATTCTCCACTGGACTTACGCACTGGCCATATAGGGCTGTTGAAAGGTGAATGGGCCTTGCTGACCACCCCTTGGCTCTCCAGTTTGCGAATCATCTCATGGACGGGAACCACAGAGTCTCTGTCGGTGCGGTATTGCCGGCGGTGCACTGTTGCTGTGGCGATTGGCACCTGTTGTTCTGCAACTCTTAGCAGTCCCACGGCAGAGGGGTCATCTGAGAGGCCAGGCAATGTACTCAGTTGTCTGATATCTTCTGTCTCCACAGCAGCTATCCCAAAAGCCCAACGATGTCCTTTTGGGTCCTTGAAATATCCATTTCTGAGATAGTCTATGCCGAGAATGCACGGGGCCTCCGGGCCAGTCACGATGGGGTGTTTCTGCCACTCGTTCCCAGTTAAACTCACTTCAGCTTCCAGTACAGTCAGCTGCTGGGATCCTCCTGTCACCCCAGAAATAGAAATGGGTTCTGCTCCCACATACCTTGATGGCATCAGAGTACATTGAGCACCGGTGTCAACCAAAGCCGTGTATCTTTGTGGGTCAGATGTGCCAGGCCATCGGACCCACACAGTCCAAAAGACCCGATTCTCCCTTTCCTCTACCTGGCTAGAGGCAGGGCCCCTCTATTCCTGGTCATGTTGCACGTTGCTCCCTTCCGGTGAATACGTTCCTGAGGTCCCTTCAAGAGGATCGGTCATATTATCATTCCGGTACCGTCTGGAGTTCTGTGTGCGGGAGACCGGAGCGGCGTTGACTCTAGATGCACTTCTTGTGGTAGTTGTCCCTCTTTTTAGTTCACGTACCCGAGCTGCTAAGGAGGAGGTGGGTTTTCCATCCCACTTACTCATGTCTTCTCCATGTTCCTGAAGGAAAAACCAGAGGTTACCTCGTGGGGTGTATCCTCTCTCCCTGGTTGGGGGTCGCCGGCTCCTAATGGCAGAGACTCTTGTTGGTTCTGGCAGGATGTGGTAAATCTCTTCCTTAAGTTCCTTTCTCAATTTCTGATGGCCTTCTTCAATCAAGCTCCGGACTTGCTCAGCCAAAAGACTTGTTTCCACGGATGAGACATGGGTGCGAAACGGGGCTGTGACGGTGTCCTCGTAAATCCTCAGTTTGTTCACCAAGACGCCCACCCTGTCCTCGCCTTCCCTCCATTGCAGCGTTGCCAGGTAACGGGAGTATATCTCTGGTCCAAGGCGTGCGAACCTCAACCACATCTGTGACGTGCACTGGACACCATCTGGGCTCTTAGGAAATCTCTCATCTTCTGAGAAAATGATCTCCAGCACAGCCAATTCCCTCAGGCACCGGATACCTTGTTCCATTGTGCTCCATTTTCCTTGGTGCACCTGGAGGTCTTCTTTACAAAGGTACCTGTCCCTTACACTTGTAAGCAGTCGCCGCCAGAGGCTGAGGGTTTCTTGGGTTCTCCCGATCCCCTGGTCAATGACCACATCCCGGGACAGAGATCCCAGTTGCCTGGCCTCACTTCCGTCCAGAATGGTGTCATTGGCTGCAGCGTCCCAGATGCGGAGCAGCCAGGTCAGGATAGACTCGTTCGTCTGGCGGGTGAATTCCCTCCGCAGGTCTCGCAGCTCACCCAGGGATAGCGACCGAGTGATGATCTCTGGCTCTGCCTCTTCTGCTGGGTGCGAAGGTCCTGCTGCATCCTCGTCAGTCACTATGCGGACTGATTTGCTTTTTGATTTCTTCTTCTGCACGGGGGCAACTGCAATCGGTTTAGGCTGTTCTGGTTCAGTGATGGTTTGCATGGGGACGCTGACAGTGCTTTTGGTTCCTTTCTCCTCTGTGACAGTCTGTGTAGAGATCGACACTGTTGCTTTTTGTTCGGTTCCTTTCTCCTCTGTGTCAGTCTGCGTAGAGATGGATGCGGTTGCTTTGCTCTTGGTTCCTTTCTCCTCTGTGACGGTCTGCGTAGAAATGGATGCGGTTGCTTTGCTCTTGGTTCCTTTCTCCTCTGTGACGGTCTGCGTAGAAATGGATGCGGTTGCTTTGCTCTTTGGTTCCTTTCTCCTCTGTGACGGTCTGCGTAGAAATGGATGCGGTTGCTTTGCTCTTGGTTCCTTTCTCCTCTGTGACGGTCTGCGTAGAAATGGATGCGGTTGCTTTGCTTTTGGCTCCTTTCTCCTCTGTGACGGTCTGCGTAGAAATGGGTGCGGTTGCTTTGCTTTTGGCTCCTTTCTGTGTGACAGTCTGTGTAGACATGGTATTTGCTGCTTTGCTCCTTTTTACCTCCTCCTCAAGCAGACGTTGCACCACACTAAGTAGTGTTTTGTTTCTAAGCATGGTGTACACAATGCAGGCCATAGAGAAAAAAGAGAAGAGAACTGACAAGAAGATTATACCATCCTTAACATCCAGAGGGAACTCAATTTTTTCAAAAACTGCTGTGCCTGGCCTGAAAGGCTGGAAGAAACCACTCTCTACTCCTCCCACCAGGGGCTGGCTGTGATTGTTGAAGAGGTCCCAGACATAGGAGCCCAGACTAGGACAGCCAAACAAAATTGAGTATATATTCCGAATGGTATTCATCGCCTCGCAGGTTATTATGCTATAGACATAATAAACCAATAAAGCAATTCTCATACCATTCCCTGGTTTTAACAGGAGTAATACAACAGGCAGGTAGTTCCCCATGTGAGGAAAAACATAGAGAGCAAAATACAGTACCCACATAGACAAGCTGAGCACCATGGTGAATAGGTTTCCGTTAACACAAAATTGTAATTCTGACTTTCTCTCAGAGCTGCCCCACCTTGGGCGCCAAATTATGTGCTAGTTTGAAAACAAACCAGTGAGAGGCACTAAGTCAGAATAACAATTTAATGGAAATTAAAGAAAAGGGGGAAAAAAAAAGGTAAAAGAAAACACTGTCAAACTGACAGAGTCAAGGTACAACCTGACACCCTGTTAGGCAGGGTGGTGGTAGCAGTCTGGTAGAAATGGTGGCTGCAGTCTTCTGAAGCAGTGATCCTGTAGTAAAACAGTCTGCTCTTCCTCAGGAAGTCCAGTGGTGGCTGTGTAGCTCCTGTCCTCTGGAAATCCAGTGGGAAGCCGGTGTCTCTGGTGTTCAGCCTCAGATTATATCCACGATGGGATGCTTGGTTCCTCCCTCTGGGTGGAGCATCTCACAATGGGGTGATGAGTCATGAGGCAAAGTGTTGATTAGGCTCATTAACAGAAGATAGTCCGGAGGGAGTTATCTCTGAGTCAGGCGGCAGGACAATGATGGGCAATTAACAGAAAGATAGTCTGGGGGGAGGAGGCAAGGAAACACTGCCCCACCTGATTTCAACGGCTGATGGGGATGGTAATAGAATACACTGCAACCCAGGACAGTAACGAAAAAAACAGAAACCCAAAATAGCACCTTCCAGTGAAAATATTTTAAGTTCTTCTTGCAACACATTGTTGGTAATTAGATTGGTGGTATACAATACACAGGGGAGAATGGTAGAGAAATGTGAGTTGATTTTGATGATGACTTACAGTTCAAAGGATGTGTGAAGATTCGTTGGGGAAAGGGAAAAAAAACCACACACGTTTCTAAAACAGGAATGACTAGAGAACAGTCACCTGTGAAGTTAATCAGCACAGACAATGCATGCTTATTTATTCCAGCAAGTTTGCACTTACTTTCACTGTATGTGTACAGTTTTGGAAAACTACTTTACATAATTATTCTTTGAAGAGAATAATATTGAAATATCATTCCTAATAATAAATCTGAGCTTCCATTAAAATTGTAGAAAACACATTTGAAAAACCATCAGCTAAACAAAAAAAATAGATGTATGTCAGATTTCAACTACTGTCAATATTTTTTTCTATTTGAAAAAGAAGATAGTAAAACTTTAATTTTGTTCTTCCTTTCCTAGAAATGTTGATTATATTTTGTATCAACAGTTTTGAAAATATCACCTCTTCAGGATACACGAACACTTCTCTAAGAGATTTGCAAGAAAAAAAACTTGTAATGCAACATTTTTTTTTTACCTCTTCATAGTGAAGTGCAACTTGGCCATTAAAATACTAAAATTGAACTGAATTGAACTGAAATGTGCATGTTGTCAGCTACTTACATGCAATAACTGAATTTCTCACCTACTGGCTAGATTCTACCAGTTATTCTAATTTGGAAAGATAGGCATCACTCAAGAAATTATTAATGTTCACTATATTAGATGAAACCCATACTACAATGCCTTTTCTTTTTTATTTTTTCTTTATTCTTTAAAAAAAGTAAATATATCTTAGAAGTACAACTTTTCTGCCAGGCACTTACAGACAGAATAGTTTTTCAGGTTTTCTAGAACTAGTGCCCTAATCCTTGCACAAGAAGCCAAGGAGAGCAACTACACTGTCTGACCACCCATTAAATAGTATCTTGCACTTCACAAAAAAGAAAATCTAAAACAAAGGAACAAAAGACTTAAATAAATATATTTTTTTGAATGGGGAAAAGAGAAAGCATGATGATATTACCTTTGAGACAATATGAATGTTATCTGAAAAGCAAATTACCTCCCAGAATACTCCCAAATGAGCCCTTCTCCTTTAGCTGTATGTAACTGCTCATGTAATGAGCCACTGCTGAATCTCTGGCTCCCATGAGCCAAAATGACACCGTGTTAATGACATGAAAAACAATATATTCTGGGCTCGTGCTATCCGGTTAAGGGGTCCTGCTCAGCTCTGCTCAATTCAGTCATGTGTTGTGCTGCCTGTCATTGCCCACTGGCCAGGGTGTCATACATCACCCGTACGTGTGATTAGCAAGGAAAGCCCTCACTGTCCAGGCTTGTTGCCAGCCCTGACACCAATGGCTTTCTGTGCTCCTCCTCCTCATGACCACTTTCCCCACCAGCTCTGCGTGTTGCCCAGGCCTAATGAACCAAAGTACCTGCCCACCTTCACAACGTTTTATATCTTAACAGCAGGACAGAAGTTAAGGAAGGCCACAAGCAGCCCCACCTGAGTAATTTTTTTCTTCCCTTTGCAAAAAAATTACCAAGCTTTCCTTGACTAAAATTTCTGACATATGGACTACAAAGTTGTGCCATCAAGTTAATGTATCTGTTTTCTATCATTATAAATGGGTAGCAGTTAGCTTGCTTGCATTTCTAGAGCGTCATTATAAATCTCACATTTTCTCCAACTTTTAAAGTAATTGTCTTTAAGAGAAATGCCCCCAGATGTTTCAAGACCCGTAAATCAACCTTTTTCAGTGTGCCCATTGGACCATTCTGGTCTGTCTTCCTAGCAGAACTTGAAGGCCCTTACAGGCTTCCAACTCACTGGAGATCAGGAAAAAATCAGCAGTTCCCCTCAAGCTTCAAGCTACCAGGCTTACACAGGATTATTCTTTCATTCTCTGGGAAAAAAAAACCCAAACATATAATAGTTTCAAAAGTGGTACTTTCTCTGGAGTGAAATTAATAGGTGTCAGAAGGTATTCAGCTGATCAGTTGGCTGGAGATATGCAAGGACTGTCCTTATTCACACCTCAGGATATTTCTCACCATGGAAAAGTTCACAGAGGTATGGTTTTGGTGAAAGTTAAGTCATGCTGTGAGACAAAGGTAGGAAGTCTCACTGCCATCAGAATAGAATAGCCACTTGAATTTAAAGGCGAGACAATTTAGTTTTACAAAAGCAAACTGAAGGCTATATAAGGCAACATATAAAACATGCACAAAATATGAAATCAATTTCTTGCGTGAAAGACAGCTTACCTCACAAGATGAGTAACCCAGTGACTGAAGCAATGGGGCAACACACTGCTGCTGAACAGTGGTAAGAGCAGGAGGAGGAACTTCATCATACAATATCATACTGCTCACATGACCAGGCAGAAAATATTCTTCTCATCCTGCACTGTATTTAGACACTCCATGAACATAGCTGATGTTGTTTTTCTTTTGGCTTATGTGCATTTTTCTCTTAGTTTATATTCATTAGGTGTACAAAAATATTGTGCATGATTTTTTTTTATTTTTCTCATCTCCCCATATGAACAGCTCTAGAAAAAAATAGATTTTCCTGTTTGAAGTTTCATGAGCAAGGACATCATTGAGTACTCTTTGTGCACAAGAATTTGTACTGAGTGGGTAAAAGCAATAGCAGGGGGAAAAAGTGGATTCATAGCATGAAATGTGCATTTAAATCTTAGCAACAGAAGCTAAAGAGTACCCTGAAGCATCTACTCCAATTCTCAGAGCAGATATTTTTGTCTGTTTCAGTTAAAATTATTATCAATAGGGTGAGACCTATAAACTGAAGAATTGTTTTTGTCCTTTGTGGTAAAACAGGAAAAGGATAGTGCTTCTGTGCTTTGAGAATGCCTGCTGCATGGTGGGAAAACATCCTCTGAATCCTTTCGTGAGCTTCCACTTTCTAACACAGACAATGCCTTTGAACACCATGTGCCCTGAAAAAGACACTCCCTACCTTCAGCATTTACCCTACTTGCTTTTGTTTTGGGTTGGGCTTTGTACAGTTTTTCAGGGTCATGGAAGGATGGGTTGCCTGAACGAGTTGAACTTATGCCCTAAAGTATTTTTTTATTTTTACTTTTTGCAAAATATAAAAATAGATTTGAATTATTAAGAAACAACAATTTGAAGCCCATTGCCCAAAGGAAACATGCTTGGCTACCTCTCAACACTACAAGAAATCCTTACAGCTGTACTAGTTTGAAAACAAACCAGTGGGAGGCACTAAGTCAGAATAACAATTTAATGGAAATTAAAGAAAAGGGGAAAAAAGGTAAAAGAAAACACTGTCAAACTGACAGAGTCAAGGTACAACCTGACACCCTGTTAGGCAGGGTGGTGGTAGCAGTCTGGTAGAATGGTGGCTGCAGTCCTCTGAAGCAGTGATCCTGTAGTAAAACAGTCTGCTCTTCCTCAGGAAGTCCAATGGTGGCTGTGTAGCTCCTGTCCTCTGGAAATCCAGTGGGAAGCCGGTGTCTCTGGTGTTCAGCCTCAGATTATATCCACGATGGGATGCTTGGTTCCTCCCTCTGGGTGGAGCATCTCACAATGGGGTAACGAGTCATGAGGCAAAGTGTTGATTAGGCTCATTAACAGAAGATAGTCCGGAGGGAGTTATCTCTGAGTCAGGCGGCAGGACAATGATGGGCAATTAACAGAAAGATAGTCTGGGGGGAGGAGGCAAGGAAACACTGCCCCACCTGATTTCAACAGCTGATGGGGATGGTAATAGAATACACTGCAACCCAGGACAACAGCAAAGACTATGCAACTGGATGAAGACTCAAGCTAACATGATGAAGCATTTGAATCAACTTCAAGCCACCAGCTGGAAGAGTTCTATGTCAAAATGGGTGAGACAAATATTTTGCTGAGTATTTGGTCTGGATCTTTCCCTCTCCCTCATCTGTGGGGATGCAGGCATCCTTTTAAAGCAGGCATACCTTTTAAAACTCTCTGCTGACAGCTTAAATAAGTGCCTTTCCCAAGCCTTTGGCAATCTTTCAATAAATTGAACAGAGGAGCACCTGCACACATTTTGTTGTCCTTTTCCACAGTCCACTACTGGAATATTGCTTCCTTTCTTCTTGACAATAAACCCAAGTTCTATTCACTATTGCAGGTGGAAAAATATCAGCAATAAAATGTGACTCCAACTTTTCCTGACATCTCAGGTGTGCAATAAATCTGAATAAATCTATGATCGTGTGTAAAGATCAATAAAATCATTTATATAGAAAAGACCCTTAAGATCATTGAGTTCAACTGTAAACCTACCACTTTCATCACTAAACCATGTCCCAAAGCACCATGTCTACATATCTTTTTAATACCACCAGAGATGGCGACTCAACCACTTTATTGGGCAGCCTGTTCAAATGTTTGATAACGCTTTTGGTTAAACTTTTTTTCCAATATCTGATCTAAACCACCTCTGGCACAACTTGAGGCCAATTTCTCTTGTCATAAAATCATAGACACTTAGAATGACTTGGGTTGGAAGGCACAGTAAAGATCATCATCTCCTTATTCAAAGCCCCATCCAACCCGGCCTTGGACACTTCCAGGGATCCACAACTTCTCAGGCAACCTGTTCCAGTGTCTCACCATCCTCACAGTGAAGAATCATCTTGTCACTTGTTGGGAAAAGAGACCAAGTTCGTTGTATAGAGTGACATAATTGCCTCTGAGCCTCCTTTCCTCTGGGCTAAACAACTCCAGCTCCCTTAACAGCTCCTCATGGGATTTGTGCCCCAGACACTTCACCAGCTTTGTTGCCCTTCTCTGAACACACTCCAGCACCTCAATGCATTTCTGGTAGTGAGGGGTCAAAAACTGAACAGAGGACTTGAGGTACAGCCTCACCAGTGCTGCACAGGGTAGGGGAATGCTTCACAGTTCAGGGGGATGAGAAGATTGCTTCCCTGGTCCTGCTGGCCACACTATTGCTGATACAGGCAAGGATGCCATTGGCCTTCTTGGCCACCTGGGTACAGCTGGCTCACGTTCACCCAGCTTTTAACCGGCGCCCCCAGACCCTCCATGGATGGATAGCTCTATTCATGAGACCCCAAGCACTGAAATGTGCTCTAAGCCAGATGTCACACTGGCTAATACTAATAGAGCCGAGTTTCTTGGTGAGCAGTGATAACCTACATGTAGCCATGTGACTGCCAATCGTGTGTTGAACTGATTCAAATCTATTTAGTGCATAAGATATGGAAGAACATTGATAAAGTTTTGAAACTTTTGAAAATTTCCTTATTAAGCTATGGTTTCTCTTCCGATACTGGTCAAAATATGTTTGGATCCCAGAGAATCCACCAGTGGCACTTGTACATCACACAGCTCTGTCATTGCTTCTCAGTCTTTGACTGGCAAGCCTAATTTTAGAGAATCATCAAGTATGTCTTACATTCCTGAAATAAAAGAAACATGAGAAAAACCTGCACCTGTGACTTTTCAATTTCTTTTCCTCTACTGTTTCAGGTCTTAAAGAAAGGAAAGATTTTCTTTGATTGAGTTTTGCTAGAGTAGTTGAGAGTGTTTAAGAAAGTCTAACTCCTGGGGAGATAAAAACATAGTGATCACAGACCTAGCAAGGACAAAATTACAATTCCTTCCTGCTGCTTTAAAATATGCAAACCTTCCACTTCATGGCTACAGATCAGACACAGAAATGGGCACATTTTAAAGTGAGAGTGGTGGAAATGCTTTCAATTCCATGAACATTTGCTTTCATCCTTACCTGTTGTTTGTCACTGTTGCTGGAAACACTAAACCCCAGAAGACTGCAGCATTTTTGCCCTGGAGCTTGAAGCTTAAACTTTCTGAATTTCTTCTTTTAAAACTCTGAGTTTTACTTTCAACTTGACTTGAGATGTGTTTAACACTCCTTTGTCTCCCCCACTTTTTTATATCAACTTAGATTCTTGATAGTTTCCTAGTTATTCTAAGTTTTTTTAAACAACTATTTCCAAAGACCCCCACAAACAGAGTGGCATACCATTTAGAGTTTATGCAAATTTCTCTCCAAGAAGAGAGGGACTTTTATTATTTTAATTCATTGCTCAGCAGTATCTTCCTTGCTGAACAACAAAACAACTTTCTTGAATTTCTTACCCTAAGGCAAGGAGAAAAATAACTAGTTAGGCTATGGGATTCAGGTGTCACTGTGCCAGCAGAGCTTACCAGAGCAGACTGTGGCTGATTAAATACTCCTTTATGCAAGGAGGATTTCAAGTCACACGAAACATTTCTTCTTCTGTTACAAAAACTTATCAAGTTCCAGAGGCTTTAAAAAGTCCACATGGGAAATTCAATTTATAGAGACGCTTTAATCAATTATTTTGAAAAAGATTCCAAAACAGTGAAAACATATCCAAGTGAATGATATCCTGAACAGAGCAATGAAGGAAACTAAGTATCCGTGGAGCTGCTGGGACAGAGCTGAAGGTCAGGACTCCTTTGCTGTTGTGTCTGTTTACACAATGCAGTTATGAATGCAGTGATCCAGGTGCGATTTCCAAATAAATAGCAAAGAAAAACTGGGTGCTAATTGAGAGTTAGGTGTTTAAAAGAGTAAAAGGGATCATCATTACATTCAAAATCTAGATCATAGTTAATTTATTGTAATTGTGACATCAGTCACAGAAAAGTAAATTTTATCAACAATTTATTGTGGTCTCTTCATTGGACTAACAGTGCCAGAGAGACAGACGAAGTTCTACTGTTGGAAAGCACATAAGCTGTAGGGAAACTACACACAACAAAAGAGAACTTGGACACTAACAATGAAGTTAACACCAGAAAAACAACCTAAATCCAGTGCAGTAATTTACTGTTAATTGATCAACTGTTAAAATAAATGGATATTTTTGAATTGTTGCTAAATAGAATGAAAATAATTGTGATAAGATTTCATGCCACAATAAGAATTGCAAATGGAGAGAAAATACAGCATTTATGTTATATGGAGTTCAGAAGAGTATCAATAGGTGTTTAAATCATCTCCAGGAAGATCGATACAAATCACGAGAGATGCATAGTTTATCATTTCTCTTGACCAACAGAAGCAACACAACAGATAGGTGTAAACACTGAAGTACTACTCTTTGAGGGCATAAACATGCCTCTTGAAAAAAGAGGTTCCCATTTAAAAAATGAAGTATCAGAAGTAAATCCATTCACTGCAGTGAGTTCATTTTAAGAAAATTGTCTTTTAAATTGGGAGAGGAAGCCTCATCTAAACAGGTCTTTTGGGCTGCCAAAAGAAAGTCCAGATCTGCCACGGAGGCCTGTATATATGGTATTTCAACTAACTAATATAAACTTGGACCAAACATCAATCTCTGGTATCAAATGGCCCTTTGCAGTGGCACTAATGGAAGTATCCTAGAGTTATTCCCTTCCTAAGCCTCAGAAGAATCATTTGCTTCAGGTACAGCCTTATCTCCAAAGACTTATAACTGCATTTGAGAATTTACAAGCATAAAACAAGGATTTGTGCAAAGCAGTTATCCAGAATTTGTGTAGATTTTTGAAATTATACTAACCATTTTGTTCCCTACCTTTGACCATTACATAAAGATTTAATGAATAAAAAGCAACCAACCAAAAACAGAGAAAAAAAATCCTTGTGGGTGAGTTTTGGCTGAGTGTTTTGAAGTTTTGTATGAAGGCTTAGTATCACAAAAGACCATTAAGCCAAATGGGCGTTGTCTTGGAGAGGTCAAGCTGCCACTGCGGCAGCAATGCAAACTGCCATAAAGTGTTTGAATGTAGATGGGTGTAATCAAGGAGAAAAAGGAGCCCCGTGCCACCTTTCATAGCTGACTTTCTGGAGGTGACAGAGAAATCCTCTATGAGGTCTATATGGCAGCACGCACTATGTGCCAACAGGAGCGCCAGGCTCCTAGGAAAGCTCTCCCAGAACTGGAAGGTGGAAAAGCAGAGCAGTGTAGGGCTGTGGCTGACCTAGCAGCCCTGTTGGAAAGTGAGTTGTCTTAACCTGCGCTCAGAGCTGCCTTGGCCCATGCAGGTGTCACACGCAATGACACCGTGCAGACACAACGCCTGTGTCCTGGGCTTGTTGGTTCAGAGGCTCAGAAACAACCTTTAGCCCCACTTCATGCCCAGTACCTGAATCACAAAGTAGGAGCTGTAACCATTCCAGCTAACTTGGACACAACCTCTTTGGCCTATGGAGGACAGAAAGCATCTCCAGGAAACAACACACTCACACACAAGAGCTGAATGCCCTCTGAAGCTCTGTCTCTCACTTTCTCCCTTCCTCCTACTCAGGCTATCTAACAAAAATGCCTAGCTGAGCTGGAATAAATATGAAATGTAGATTTTAATATCAAATCTGGGGAAAGAGCCTCCATACTGTTTACTTTCAGTCATGAAGGAAGGAGATGATTCTTTTCAAAAAATCTGGGCTTTTGGTTGAAAGTACCCACTGAGCAATGCTGGTCTACCAGGGCAGCAAGCAAACTGCCCTTAAGTGACTGTCAGGCAGCAGCAGCTGCTGTCAGCACCCGTTAAAAAAAAAAATCCTAATGTGCTTGTTATTTAATCAGCAGCCATGCACCTTGTGCTGACTGTATGTTACTGATCAACAAATGGATGTTAGTTTTTCCCTGAAGAAAGCAATATAGTGGGACATAAAATTAATACTGAATGTCAGTGCATATGAGTAATAGATTTTAATGTTTTTAGCTCCTTAGAGGGGAAAAAAAAAAAAATCAATTTCTGAGTAAAAGTTTGATTCTTTTACACAAAGCCAATTCCTACCAAAAGCACTCAAAACATTTTAATCTAAAAACAAAAACCAGCAATAACTTTTTCACCTAAATTAACCTAAAATCTTATTTTAGACTTTTTTCCTGAATTCTTTCTTATAACTTTGATATAACAAAGACCTAATAGCCCTCTGATCAGATGAGCTATAAATAAATTACTGAATAGTAGCGCATAGTATTTTATTTCTTCTATGTACCACCTAAATACAAAAGATACAGGTGCGGATTTAAGGTTGACTTGAATCAAAAAACTTACAGCTTAGGTATTCATAACACACATATCATCTTTATATCTAAACTCCTCAGATCAGGAACTTCATCCCACAGGGCATCTAAGCCAGCAAAGTCATACAAGTATGCAACTTCTGAATCACTGTAATAAAGCAAAGGAGTCTGTTGGTTGTGACCACTGGCATAAAGGAGACAGCAAAGAGATGTAGGGCAGTAGAGACCTACAAGAGGAACTGAACAGGAATTATAAGGAGGCAAGTGAAATCCACCTCCCAGAAACAGAAGGAAGGAGACACCAGGCCCTGGAGGCTAAAGTATTCAGGTCTGAAGTGAGAAAGCCAAAACTAAAGAGCTCTTCTCAGAGAAAAATCTCTATAAACCAGGTGTTGAATCTAGTCAACAAAGGGCTTTGAAAATTAAAGAAAATATTTCAAAATTCTTATTATTTTCCTCACAGAGCAGCTGGCAATTGTTGTCAACAAATGCTTTCCAGATACATTTCTGTCCAATTTCTTTTGGAGAAGAACTAAGGGCCAAATGAAGTATTCTTATCCTCTTCCTTTCTTTCCCAATTATAAGCAAGGATGAAATGTCACCAGGAAAATACTTGTATAATTGGCATATTTGATTGATGCATAACTCCACGGTTCCTGATTATGTGTCCAAGAACAAAAGTAACTGATCATCCTGCTAACAGTTAAAAGTGCACTGAGTGCTGAGACAAAGACCTTGTTGGGAAAAAAATAGGGGAAACATTAGCATGGTATAAGATTTCAAAAAACAAGATAACAATCCTCAAACACGATGCAAAATCTGATCAATTGTACTGTCAAAATGTGTCCTTCAACACAAATTTCTTTTGAGAGCTATGGTTTCATAAAGTCTTTGCAGAACAATGTGATATGACTTAGCAAGCTGGGCTGCTCCATCCCAGCTTTTATATAAACAGCTGGTTACAACACACTTTCAAGGGAAGCATCTGATTGGATTTCTTCCCATTTGATTACAGAATTTAAATGTGCCATTTCAAGTCCTTTTCTCCTGTGAAATTTGCTCAGGAGGAAAGAATGAATTTTTTGTTTAGAGGGTATTTCAGTGGTAAATTGTTCTATAGAACACTCACATTTTTTCCCTGAAAGATCTGAGTCCTTCCTCACCTCCTCTTCCTCCCTCAAAATCTGTGTAAAAATAGCAGAATAACAGTTCCATACAGCTACAACATTGAGACATGTTCAGTGAAACAGCACTTACATCAGAAGGAATGGCTTGGAATGTTCAAGCTTAAAATAGCCAGCAGACTAACTGGTAGCAAAGGGGGACACTTTGTATTTATAGTAACAGAGCTGTCCATCATATAATAGATTAAAACTGATTATTACTCATCCACTGAAGTCAGTATATAATCTGTTCAGTTCTTGCCCCTAGATACCTAAATACATCAGGGTTCTTTCCTGTTAAGACAGAAATGAGCACAATGTTGGTAACAAACCCAGTGACTAATCTAAATTTAATAAAAACCCTCCCCTTCAGCTATCAAGGTAGCAAGAAATAACAGAACTAGTCACATGCTTTACTAGTGAAGGATAGCGACCAGCACTTGTTTTCCTGGAGGAAATGTCATCATAACATGAGAAAAACTCCACAGAGTTAGTAGCAAACACAGCAAAAACTTGACAGCACTTTGTTTTTAGTTGGTTTTTTTTTTTAAATGATGATCAAAACTACAGATAGACAAATATGCAAACAATAAAAACTGTTTCAAATAGCAGATCCCCTGAATTTGTGAATACACTCAATGATCTGACTTAACCTGATACTATTCTCAGACTGTGTCTCTTGGAAGCAAAATGGAAAGTCAACAATCATAAGTTGTATTTCTAATGCAGCTCTTCATGGATATTTCCTTGGCTTAATGCTGTTCCAGCTGTAATGAACTAGGTAAGATTCATGCAGAGAGGCAACATGTTTTATTCAGAATGGAAAAATAGGTCACTGGGTGAAGAACTTCTGCACAAAACATCTCTGCTTCGAGGTGCACCGATTTTAAAAAAACATTACTTGACCATGCAAACACTCCTGTCCCTGCAAAATCATCTCAAAACAACCTTGTTTGTGTGGCCTGCATTTTAATAATACTTCTGCAATCTTGCTCTACAAAGTGTACATACCTTGCTAGTACAAAATTCTTTGACAGTACATGTATTTAAGCTATGTTTTCCCAAAATACTTCACCACAGAGGCATAGAATCAGGAACATCCACTTGTAGAAAATCTTTTTGACTCCTTCAATATCTATTTTTCTCAGACCTTGACTCAGACATTTGAATACATCAGGTCTGCAGCAGATGTACCAGAAGATCAAATTACAGTAGTGCAAGGGAGTCTCAAAATATATTTCATGAACTTCATCAGTACTTACATTAACATCAACTTTAATCTTTGAAAAACCTACTGAACTATGAAGAGTTGTTCATTGCTGCAGATTTCTTCTCCACTGTCTATGGGAACACTAGGTTAAGTAGGACACGTAATTTTTCTTCACTTTGAAGACATGGATTATACAGACCTTTCACCTTGGTAAATTACCTAGGCTGTATCACGTGAATAAAAAACCACATTTTAGGCATTTAAAAAAATACCAAAAGTTTCTGACAGCTTCCATTTTTAAGATAATTTTTTAAAAAGAATTTATATAATCTATTAATGCCTTTTCCTGGTCTTAAAATCAAGAGTCAAACACGGTTAGAAGGGGAAAAGGGATTTTACCTTGGTATTTATTTTAAGGATCCTTAGGTGCACTGTGTCCAGGTCGAATGCACCCCAATGCACCCTGCAGTGCACACCCCCAAAAGATCTCGTGTAACATTATAGGTCTTATTAATTAGCATATCTAGCAAAGATTCCCCAATGAGAGGCTTGAATGAGCCCCCCTCCCCAAGGAACCTTCCCTTGCATGGTCCTGTCTTAGTTTACAGAATGTGTTCTGGAGAGGACCTTGGGGTCTGAGGCCCACTGATCCCTAACTACGAAGCTTCTAAAATATTTAGTCTCCTAGCTTAACAAACAAGTCCAAGAATGTAGGTAAAAAACCACTAAGAATACAGAAGTTTTAAAAAAGGTGTAACAGGGGTATAAAAGAAAAGGCAAAAAATCTTCATGACATCACTATCTTATTATATATGAATTCATATGTAAATTATATTAATTTTAGGAAGTACTTATTTCTTCTAAAATTTAGAAATGTTGGGTCTGAGTAAGGTTAATACAGATTTTTATAAATTAAACAGCTCCCAGCCAGTACTTATTTGGTACATCAGCAACAAATTATAAATATATACTGATGCATCGATGTAGATTTTAGGACCACAAAGTCTAAGATGACACATCTACATATTGTCCTTCCTTTCCAACCTTTGATCTCTGCAGCAGCTGGCAGTTACGCAAGCTACAGACAGCTGAAAAATTCTGCAACATTCTGTATCCTCTGGGACATGGATAGCTGAGTACACAACTAATTCTATTCAAAGCAGAAACTTCCATGTTAAATCTACCACTTTCTTTTTTCTGATTCTGTTAACATTTTCTGTAGACTTTACTCAGTTTGAGACAAATGTCCCTGCAAGCATGCTATTTCTGCAGATACCCCTGTATGGAAAGACAACTCTTAATTAGTGGGATTCTAAGGTAGTGATAGCCTTTTAGCATGGAGATGACCCCATTTGCTCCTTCTACAGGATCACCCTAATACTGTCATTAGATACCTGTGTTTTAGTACTGTGTTCACCATACAGAGTTTTGTTTCTCTGTGAGTTGATGAGAAAGACCACAAAAAGAAGGAGTCATCCATGTATTTATTAAGGTCAGACAAATTTCAGTAACTACCCTATTTTTATTCATGTCCAAGAGAATATTTCAAAGAATTTGCCCATGTACTGAATGAAAATTAAAAAAACAGAACACTAATATGCTGAAAATCCCTACAGTGAGGTGCAGGGCTGTTTGCTTGCTCTTCTCATCTGCCCATTGGACTGTGAACGTATTCTACAAATTTCTGTGCAAGTGGATCTTCAAATATTAGTCCATAGGCACTCCTGCATTCCATGTTGATGCGTTTGTTTTTACATGCTTTAGGCCAAAAATATAAACTTCTTTCCTACTGAGCTACACACTTCCTGTCTAGCTCTAAGCAGATGTTACTTTAACCCTGTTTCTAACACAGAAACTAACCAAAAGTTCACACAATTCCTGTGTTTGGCCTTACGGCTAACTTAAATTATTGAATTGTAAGCTTCATGTAAGCTTTTTCCTGAGCAGAGTTACTTTTTCTTTTAACAGGAACCCTCTTTCCTCTTACATATCTTCCTTTACTACTCAGTAACGCTACAACTCCTCTTCTACCCCTGCTAATGCCCACCTGACTAACATACCAGACTGAGTCAGAAAGGAGCTTTCTGCTTTCCTAGCCTCTTGTTACAAATTCAAACTCTACCATCCTACCCTACCTACTATGTAGATCATGAACTCACATTTCTTACTCTTCAACTGCATACATTTGGCATCTCCAAGTGCCATCACCATTCCGATAACTACATGGTATCTCCAGTGCCTGGAGATAGCTATATGAAAGGACAGGCATAACATGACTGTGGACATCCTACCAAATAAAACTCTCTTCAGAGTCTTCATTTTCTTAACATTTTTCTTTCCCTTTTTTCCAGTTCAAAATATTAGCCAAGGGAAAGAGTGATGGCAGCAACTTCCAGAGAGGCATTTGGTGAAAGAATAATAAAATTGGTAGCTCATTAAGAAAACATGCAGTTGAGAGTCATACAGTAATGTTATATTTATACCTTCAGCAAGGTTTATAAGCCAGCTAATCTCTTTTGGCAATTAGATAAACTAAGTTTTCCAAAGAAAAAGATTTTTTTCTGAGTAACCTGTCTAATTTTGTGTCAAAGAGGTTAACTATACCATGGCAAGGAGTCATAATTATTGATAACACAGCACAGCAATGGTGCTTCCAAAGATCCACCGATGTGAAGAAGGCAGATAGAAACTGACTAAAGTTATGAAGCATGTATTAAAAAAATGTATTACTTTTCCTTACATATATTTTGTAGAAAGGATGATTTTCTATTATTTAAAACATAAAAAAGAAAAGTCACTTCATGGATATAGGTTGAGGATAGGGTTTACAGACTTCCTGAGACTGCTAATGGATTCACGCTGCACAAGAAACTTACAATATAGTTAAGGTTAGTGTGACTTGTTCAAACTAGTTAAGTGTAAAGGATCAATATATCTTTTAAAGGTAGCTAACTTACGATGTCAGACAAAAATCAGACAGACTTATGAGATAACAAAAATGATTGACAGGGACGTGACATAACCAGAAAAAATAACATATTGGATATATTTAGTAACTTATGTAATGTTACGATTTAAACTGAGTTAAACCCACCTGTCATTTGCCCTCCCAGCCACAAATTCCAGCATCTCATAAAGTGAGAAACAAGAAGAGTTTAATAATCCAGAACCTCTTAATGATTGACTCAACAAGCCACAATACAATTCACCTGTAAGAAATGCAGAACAATTTGAAATGGGCTGTTAATTAAAAGCTAAGAACCTAAAGGTACATGCATCGAATTTCACCATCACTTAGTGTTAAGATAACTCTGAAGTGGTGTTACCTAATTGAAAATGTGGCAACAGAATTTACAAATAAATCTCGAATACTACCACAGAGGGAGAGATAACAGCACTTTCCTAGAAAACTGAAAAGTACAGTAGGCAATGATAAGTAGAAACAGAAAAAAAAAAGGGAGATAATTGAAAAGGATATGTTCCTAGCTAGTCACAGAAAGGAGCTAGTGGTTTAGAAACAGCCACATAAGGGTCAGATGTGACATTCCTCAGAAGTACCACAAAAATTTAAACATTGCACATTCAACTTTTACCTGGCTGATGTCTCCATATGTATCATCCCTCACTCCTATAATTTTCCCGTTTCATTGCAAGTCACATATTCATAAATATGTTCCAGCAACTGTCTGATTTTGAAAAGTTTTTAAAAAGCCCCAGTACAAACAGCTTAACCAGAGTGCAGTGCAGCAAGCAGCAAAAAAAAGGGCAGGTTGTGTTATTGCAGACTGTAAACTCAGAGAAGGTAATAGGCAGGCACTCCAACAGATTGCTCGGAGATGTCAGGGAGTCTCCATCATTAGAGATCTTCGATACCTACCTGGACATGGTCCTGGACTACTGGTGCTAGGTGGCCCTGCTTGAGCAGATGGGCTGAACCAGATGACCTACAGAGGTCCCCTTCTGACCTCAATTATTCTGTGACTCCACTAAATGAGGGCATAGAGTTATCCCCAAAAACTGTTGAAGAAGGTACGTGAAGCTTACTACTAGCAAAGTGATAAAACACAAAAGTTCCTGCAAGCCTGAACATGCCTGTTTCATCTCCTCCCTACTAAATTTAGAAAGTCTCCTTATGTACATAAAGCTGTGCTGTTGACAGCACATTACATCTAACTTCTTTAACATATTGTACTTCTCAAGGCTACGTGACCATGTTTTATGTGGCATTATTACAATTTTTCACAGGACTTGCAGAGCTCTTTCTACCGTTCCCCCCATGCCATTTACAGCACTGATTGCACCTCAAGATTTCTCAAGTGATAAGGTAATTTTTGGAGTGAATGTGCTCAAATGGTCAATCTGTCTGCTGAGACAGACTCAGATAAATCAAAATGACCCAAGGCCAACATCAATAAATTGATGTAAACAAAAAAAAAAAAGTATTAGAGCCTGATATGTACCTCTCAAGTTAGCTATTCACTCATTTTCATTAAAAACTGAGGAACACTGGGTAGACACCAAGGACAGCATGACAGATGATGGGTCATCACAGTTAAAAAAGCAAGAGAAGTGGAAACAACACAGTTCCAGTGTCACAGGAAGGAACTACCACATTACATGCTTACAGCCTTTTTTCCTGTGAGATCTAACTTGATTCAATATCCTAGTGAAATTCTATACAGTATATATAAGTATTTATTTAATTACTGGATCTCAGACTGATCCCCAGAAGCAGGACACTACAACGTCTTTTTCTTGCAGTCAGTAAGTTAGGTAGAGAGCAATCCACTCATTCCCACAGAGACTTCATAAGACACTTCTCATTTTCACTTCAGTGAAATGTCAAATTATATCCAGAACCAGAGTTACTACAAGCACCATCTGGTTACCACTCCAAATGCTGTTTTTCTTTCGTTGTATATGTTCTTAGTTATTGTTTTCCTTAGGACTGAAGGGTGAAAAAGAAGTTGGTGTAAAACAAGAGAGTATGGTCTGGTTTCTAAAACCAGTATTATAACTTTGAACTAAATAGTAGTCAAGGACAGTTCACAAGTATTACATACACTTTCACTGGTTATGGTCATTTATCATCTATTTCAAAATAGTCAACTGCCACTGCTTTTGGACATTGCTACTCAGTTTTCATCCCTATTTCTCATTCAGAAGATAATTCACCAAACTGAAAACTCACTTTTTGGTAGTCAATATAACACCTTCTTTGGCCATGGTTCATTTAATTGGGGAAGATTCATATCACAAAACCAATCAGTCCAGTGGGCTCAGTTTCAAACTTGAACACAGCAAATGATCCACCTACATCACCAAGAACTGAAGTCTTTTCATTGATTAGTCAATGTGTTTCAAAGAACACTGCATTTTGAACTACAATCTAACAACCATTTCATAATTACCTCTACCATAGACCAGAGCATTAAGATGGAGTCCTGCAAGTCAGGGAAATCCTTAAGTAAGGAGTATAACAAAGGATGCTAATTTGCCTAATTAGACCAATCAAGCACAAAGTGGGGGAAAGTCCTCTTGCAACTGAGCATAAAACCTGCAGAAAGGAACTGTCCCAGTGAGGAGGCAACAAAAGACAGCGCTCTCATTTCTGGGATGACTGAGGTAATCACTAGGCTGTAATAGGATTGATTGAGTACTTCTCTTTCCTTTCCAAAATAAGGATAGAATGTCTAAGTTTTGCAAGGAAAATAAATGGTGTTAAGCGTCCTCAAGACAGAAGTAAGTCTGGCCCTTTGGGGGACATAAGGGGAATGTCTAGCTTCTGGATTTAAGGTAGGAGCTGTCCAACAAAATGCTACAAACAGACCATGATGATGCAAGAAATCTGGACTCTGGGGCCACTGACATAAGAGGGACATGGATTCATTGGGTCCAAGAGGAGGGCTGCAAAGATAACCATAGGACTTGAACATGTCTCCTCTGAAGACAGGCTGAAGCAGCTGGGGTTATTCAGCTTGGAGGTGAGAAGGCCCTGAGGAGACCTTACAGCTCCTTCCACTGCCTAAAGGAGTTACAATAGAGGTGGGCCTTTCTCCAAATGCATGGAATGAAAGGAGGAGAGGCTTTAAACTGAAAGAGGATAGATTTATACTAAATATTAGGAAGAAATCTTTTCCTGTGAGGGTAGTGGAACACTGGAATACGATGCCCAGGGAAGTTGTGGACTCCCTACCCCTGGAAGTGCTCAAAGCAAGGTTGGATGGGCTTTGAGCAACCTGGCCTAGTGGGAAGAGTCCTGATCCATGGTTGGGCGTTTGGAACTAGATGGTTTTTAAGGTCTGTTCCAACCCCAAACTCTCCAGATTCTGTAATTCTGTGAGTATTTGGTGCTCAAAATAGCACAAAAGAAAAACTCCCTTATTAATAACAGCTGCCACCTGCCTAGAAATTATGAGGACTTAATGTAGACAAAAAGCTGCTACAAGTAAGACATGTTTGAGTCCACCAGAAAAACCCTACAGTGATCCATGGTGTAATGAACAATAGACTAACAGAGTCTAGAAATAAAGGAATGACAAGAAGCTGGAAATTGAAAAATTAAAATTAGCAAAGCAGACCATTGAAAAGTTCAGATTTAAAACAAAGTATCAAGATTCACGAGCATTGGGCAGCAAAGTCAAGCTTACTTCCAGCTCTGGAGAGGCTTGAAGTGTGTGGTGGGAGAGAAGGGGAAGAAGTTTCCAAAGCATTAGGCAGCTGCTGTTATAGTTTCATCCTATTGGACTGTTTGATGATCATATTTATTAGCACTAAAAAGACTGAGGGATCTTAGAACCTCTGTGGAGCTTAGAACATGGTACCCATGCAAAAAGCAGCTGCAGCCTCTGTAAAACATTCCAGAGAAATAGGAAAGTGTCATTGAATTGCCAGTGGCTCTTTGTTTTCAACCACTACAGCTTGATTTCTGGTCACACAGATGTGTGCAACAGAGAGACCATATGCCTTATGCTCAGGGCTAGCCCAGCTCCCCACCATCCTAAAAGGAGATTTCACCTGGACAAAGGTGACTAAGGGAGTCCACAGACAGGTGAGGGATTTTAGAAGCATGGATAATGAGCATCCAAGCACTTGAGCACATTGTCAGTGTCTTCTTGTTTCTTATCAAAATAGATGTACTTAAATGTGTGGATTTTCAGCTGCAGAAAACAAAATGATTACCCACCCCTGAAGGGGGTCAGACAAGTGCAGGGGAATGAACGCTTCCCATGTTTTTCTTAAACATGTCTCAAATCCACTTTGATGGGACCGCTCCCAGGAGGGTGTTGAAGCCATTCACTTTCAGAACTGCTCACAGAATATCACTTTTCTACACTCTGTACAAGCAAGAAATTCGTCAAACACGCCCAGTACCAACTGTTGAGGCAGTTTTATTATGTGGGTATCTGTCCCCTGGGAGCAGGACTGAAGCCACCAACTCAATTTGCATAAGCTACCATGCAGTCTTCAGATGATAATAAATTAAGGTGACAAACTCCAGCTAAAGGCTGGGTATCATTATTACAAACCCCCTGAGCAACACAGAGACTGTGTAGCTTTTGAGACCCTAAATCAAACCCATAAGATTTTTGTGAAGATAGGTTTTGGCATTTTGTATTTTATATTGTGTCAAAGAAAAAAAAGGCAGCAGCTTTTGGAAAGTGTTTTGGGGTGGCAAAAGTGTCAACCAGTATGTTAAAAGTTAGCTGAGCATAACACATAATCCTTAATATGCATTCAACAACACACACTGTAATGACTGAGAATGCTGCAAATACTGAATGTAAACTATTGCTAATGTGTTTTACAGATCACACCACAGAGCACATTCAGTCATGTTTCAAGTTTCAGCTGACAGATTGACAGATACCAATTGACAGAACACACTGCAGTGGAATTCTTGACATTGGTTTTATCTATCGCAGGGTGTAGATGCACAACCACAGTAGGACACATTTCCATGTGAAAAATTAGTCATGGGAAGTGGTGCATTACTGTGTTTCATCAATGCTGATTGTGTGGAAAATTAAGGATGATGAAGGTACTGTTTTCACTGCAGATTCATAAAATGTTCCTTTAATTGCTGCAAGGCGTAATTAAAGAAAAATACTGATATGAACTAATAAGCTGAAATACTTCATTTGCATAATCAATTTCTATCTGGAAAAATCAATGTGATGAAAGCAGAAAAGTCAAAAGTATGATTATACCTCAGCTCTTAAAGGTGGGTGATTCATTTTAAATTGCAGAGAAGTCACTCTGAGATCTTATGGCTTCTTCTGCTGAAACATAATGACAAAAGAAAAGTTCCGTAGTGAATTTGAATAGGAATAAGGCAGACCTTTAAAATTCTTTCCCTTCACTAAAGATATACAGATAAAGTATACAGATACATATATATATATATATGCGCATACTTACGTGTGGATAAATATATATATATATATATATATTTACATACTTATGTATGCATACCTGAACAAAAGTCCTATGAGCAGGAGTATACAACATGAACTTTGCCCTGGCTTAGGTTAGAAAAGTTCTGAAATTCTGATAAAAAGTAACAGTAAGCACATAACAGCATAAAGTGCTAAAATACGCCTGCAAGAATTGTTACTCAAAATTTTACATGCCATACGGATTCTTGTTCTTTTCTAGATGACTCATATTCATATTTGTTAACAAATTCTCAGAAACAACTGCCACAGGAATAAATGAAAAGACTAACTCAGGAAGGATGATTTTAGAAGCAGAATAAATAGATACAGGCATGCACAGTACATGCAGTTCTCAAGAATGTTCACATAGAAGTATCACAAATACTGTGAAATCAAAGGCATTTTGGTTTGTAGGAAAATGAACCTCTAAAAAATTCAGATAGAACTAAATATATCTACATTGCTTTAATAGATATTTCAGCAGATTGAAAATATTAATTACTAGGTAAAATATTTTGAAATTTGAATTAAAGTATCATTGCATTATCAATAGAATTATATTACTCCCAAAAGAAACTTCTATTTCTTGTTATTTGCCACATTTCATTAAATCATAAAATCATTGTATGACCCATACTTGTATAACTTCCTAGACCTCCTGTGGCTGCCAGTGACAGTCTACAGCTACACAAGGGAATCAGTTCATACAACAATGCATACTAATGAAGCAACTCCTGCAGCACCCTCTGCCAGCACAGGAGAAAATGCATAAATGTTGCTGCCTTAATTGTGCAGATCATTGGGAATTAAAACAGATTTTTTTTTTTAATGTACTATTAATATATTCTTTAGGATTCAGCTGTACCTTGTGTCCCATCAATGTGTTAATTCCTTGATGCAAGTTTAATCCCTTCTCATTGACAGAAAGCCAAAGGCTTCTAAGTTGCTTGCTCTCCTATAATATTTCTTTCCTTTCCTTTCTTTTTTTCCTTTTCCTCCTTTTCATTCCTTTCAGAGAACAATTCAGCATACTGCAAGTATCTTTCAGTTAAGGGGCAGTCATAAATGTTGGTTTGAAGAAATGAGTTTCCTTGAATCATCCTGAAGGAAACAAAGAAGATAAACCTTGAGCAGTCTGTAAAAGATCTTAACAATTAATTTACTGTCCGACAAAGAGATGATTCACTTACTCCACCTCTGTTTCTTATTTCTCTATGCACTTTTACTTCTGGCAGTTTCATATGATAAGGTAACATCTTGTTTGTTATATATTGAGTATTGAGTACCACAAAAAAATCCCCAAACACCTGTCAACAAATGTTTCAGCCTAAATGACCTTTTTCAGATTTCCAGCTGCAGCATGTTCTCACTCAGGTTCTGGATATAAAGCAGTTTAAGGAGATGGTAAGTAGTTTTATGAAAAACAAAACTTTTAAAAAAGAAAACATAGTTCATCATGCAGTTTCTCGGAAAAACGTCTGGTGTTCTAAAGTGTGTGCAAGGCAAGAAGCAACAGAAATGTGTGTCTAGCAGTAACTGGATGTTCAAAGATTAAAAAGAAACTTAGTTCTTAAAGCTAATGTTTTGACAGATCCCTTCCTCAGGGTAGTCTTAGTTGAGACATAATAGTTCCTACTCCTAAGGTAGCAGAGCAGGGGTGACTGTAGTGTGGACTACAGACCAAAACCAGCCCACAAAGTGCTTGTCCAGATGTTCTCTGTGAGTGCTGCTGGCCAGCCAGTCAGATCACACTATCTGCTGAACACTCAGAGATGAAGCTCATGAATAGTAATTCCAGATAGTCTTTAAGTCATCTCTATTGGAAAATAAGAGCACTCCCCTTTCTGCTTCTGGGAGGTTTTCTGGAAGGCCCTATGTAAAACAAAAGGGCATAGTGATCAGACAGAAACAGAAGCTGGCCCAAACCTCAGCTCCTATTTTTGTTGCTGCTCAACCCAGAAGAGAAGACCTGGCTGAGAAAGACCATCTTAGTCTTCCTCCTTCTCAAAGCCTGAAGCAGGAAGGGGGAGGAAATGCAGATTTCTCCGTGCAGCTTCTGCCTATATGTGTTCAATAGATTTGGCTTAGCCTATACAAACACAGGGGCCAGCCTTGTAATGTTAAGGGAAGTTAAGAGCCTCCTCTAGCCACCCTGGCTCAAGCCCCCTCCTGTCTGCTGCTGGAGCCCAGCCCAGTACCCAGAGACCTGGGGTCTGCCCGGCTAAAGATTGTGGCTTCTGCTGTCCCCCTTTGCAGGTTCAGCCAGCAGTGAAGCTGATCACATAATTTGGACAGAAGACACAGACACAGCTGGTCACACAGAGAGCCACAGACTAGGCACAGACTCCAGCAGCCCCCACATTCAGGACTCACACCAGGCACAGGCACACGCCCCCTCCTCTTCTTGGGCAGGCAGAGGGTCACAAGTGCAGCACACAGCCCACACTGCCCGGGTTCACAAGCACACACACACTGGCAGATCCCCTGAGCATGGCCCCACTAGATCCCCTACACCCCTGCTGAGATCCTGGACCCCCTTACTCATCCCATGGGTCCCTGACTCCCAGGCTGGTCCTGCTGGGTGCTCACTACACACGCACAGAACTCACACACTTATCCCATGGGCACCCCACAGTGGCAGGTCACCCCAAATACCAGCACAGACCCTCCACCTACCTGATACCTCTGCCCAGACCCAAGGGCCCTCTACTCTCCAGCTGGTCCAGCTTGGGTTTTATGGGGAAATACACATGCACCCCCTAGACACACTGTTTGGGGCAGGTACAGACACTCGCCCCCAGGAGCCGACAATCAGCACACAGGCTGTGGTCTGCAGTCCTGATCCAGCCACTGAGCCCCTCGCTCACCTCACTCATGCCTGTCCCCCTATATCTGTTTTTCAGGACACACACCATTCCCACCTCAGTAGGTAAAATTTGAAATTTCCATTGGCTACAGTACCTCATGATGAGATCCTGCTGGTCCCAGTAGCTGACATCCTCTTTTTCTTTCTATCCCTTTTTAAGCATTGAAAAAAATTCTTGACTAGATCCTTAAAGGAGCAGATATTCTCCTTCTGTGTACCTTTACACAAACCAAGTGTGGTGCTTTTTCTGCCCAAAACATAAGGTCTCCCCTGAGCCTCCTTTCCTCCAGGCTAACCACCCCCAGCTCCCTCAGTCACTCCTTGCAAGACCTGTGCTCCAAACCCTTCACCAGCTTCATTGCCTGTCTCTGGACTCACTCCAGCACCTCACTGTCCTTGCAGTGAGCTGAACTGGACACAGGACTTTGCAGCATCTCCAGTGACCAGCAGAGATGGGACATCACTGCCCTTATCCTGCTGGCCACACTATTGCTGACACAGGCCAGGATGCCATTGGCTTTCCTGTGCTCCTGGGCTCACACTGGCTCATGTTCACCTGGCTGTCAACCAGCACTCCCTTTTCCATCAGGCAGCTTTTCAGCTGGCTATAGCAGTGACCAGAAACGCCAAATAGCAGTAGTACAGCAATAAGTAGAAGGTGCAGAGGCCTTGAAAACACAAAAATAATGTTTTGCATAACTTTATACAGAAACTGAAACAATCCATATCCTGCTGCTGATAGCTTTTAAGAAATATCATTTATATAATACACTTTCTTAAATCACAGAATCACAAGGCAACTCTTGTCTATTTTCCAACTGTTCTCTCTTGACAGGAGAGCTTTTTCAGTGGGACACTCATAGATGAACAGTGTCAAGTTTTTAGCCATTTAGAGAAAAGGTATCATTAACAAATAAATAACTTGCATTTGTTCTCCTGCCAACATCACCAGGCAACTGCAGAATTATTGCCTTCTTGATTTGAGATATGCACCTCATTTCAAAGCTTCATTTCTCAGTGCCTTTGATCAGCTCATCCTTGTAAAAATATATACCATTAAAAAACTCTCTCTGTGGGCTTGAGTGTTTTACTTTTTCATACCAATTGCCCAGTGATTATAAAGGGCAATAAGAAAACTAAAGCTAAAGAGCAAAAAAATGTGACAATAAAAATAGCACATATACCATCTGCAGCATCACTCAGTACAGCTAATTTATGGTGTGATGTTGAAAGTCAGAACAAGGCTCAAATGTACTTGCCTAAACTTTTTCTCCTACACAGGTTAATAGAGATCAATCAATCCAGTATACTGCTCTTTCAGTAGACTTAATGTACAGTGAATGAATAGTAATTAAACTTTAACTTTCTAAATTGTCATTGTGCTATGATCTCACTTTTTTGCTACCACCTATAAATTACATTATAATGAATTATTAAAAGGCTAAAGGAGGCAGAATTGAGATTAGAATATCAAGGTATGACAGCAGCAAACAAGGAGGGCTCTGCTTTTAAAGAAGTTTTTATCCTACAAGTGCAGTAAAGAAGAGTACATGATGTTTTGCTGGGAGCAGAGAACGAAGTTACACATGATTAAAATATTTCAAATGTATGCTAGCAATAGAGATCCTCTTCTGGACTGCATAGCAGAACCAGATGAAGGATGTCAGACATCATGTCAAGAGCTACTACACAAAAAGCTCAGAGCTAGCTTTAGTCATTATTGTACTACTAGACTTAGATCTCATAACTACAAACTAGATCAGATACTTAACACATTTAAAAGCTTCCCATACTCTGCCAGTAATATCTCATGTCCTCCTTCACCTACACTTATCTATGCCTGATTTTACTTAATGGATGTTAACGTTCAAGACAGTTCTTCCAGTTTCCCTCATGCTCTCTTTATAGTCAGTAGGAAAAGACAAACTTCTACAAAATAATTTGGAAGAAGAGCCTAAATAGAAGAGGTCCAGATTTCCTTTGAGCAGATTAACTAACTGCTGACCAGGGAGAGGCCAGTGAGAATTGTCCTAGACTAAGTGTCTAAAATTGGGCAGCTCAGTCCAAGCCAGCCTGGCCTAAAATCCCCACACATTGTTATTTTTTAAATAATAAAAAGCAAGTTCCACTTTCAGTCTGTCTGCTCCCAGAGACAGTTTTGCAGTGGGAATGAAGCAACTGGCTTTGAACCATAGCGACATAGCCTGGTCTCTAATAGGGCAGGGCCAGAAGCTGGCTCATTTCTCCTTCAGCAGCCCAGGAGAATTCATCCAGCAGCTGATAGACCAAGGCTTGCAACCTGATACAGAAAGATCTAGACAAAAAGAGCTGATAGAAATTGAATGCTGGCCACCAAAGCATGGCAAGTTTTGTGTGCATAGTCCATGAGGAAGTGATGTGTGAGAGTGTGGGTGTATTTATAATATAGACTGTAGCAGTAGAACTGAGGTGCTAACCTCCCAGAGAGGAAACCAGGAGGTCTGTCAAGAAAGAGAGGAGCTTGTTTAGACTGGAGGTGTCTGAAGAAATAAACCACCTTCCTTTATCTCCTCTGTTTGACCCCATGGTTAGAACTTGTTTCTACTGAGGGTCACCAATGCTAAAAGTCTGGGTAGGCTCAAAACTAACAGGACAATATCACAAGAAAAATAATCACCAAGAGCTATTAAATGCAAAGACACCCCTCAATATGTAAGGCCATCTGTCAGGAACAACTGGAAGCTGAAAGAATATTCTAGAAAATACCAAATGCTGACTTTCTTCATGTACTCTTCCTCAGGCTCCTGTTGGTTAGTTGGTTAGCAGATACTCACACTGACAGGGTAGGGATACATTTTGTCTTTCTGGTCATAGTCATAAATACCCTTACCAGGCAGCAGGGTAAGACCTGGTCTTACCTGGTACTCTGACTTCCTAGAAAATCTGTCACTGACCCTCTCTAGAATGAACCCAGATAAGTATGGTGGAAAAACATGAATGTTTGAAAGAAAAGTTTCACTTGATTGAGGTATTCCAAAGAGAATAGAAGATGAAAAATTGTTTCCTTCCATAGGCAGAGTTGGTAGAATGAAAAATCCAGCAAACAGATCAGCAGAAAGAGATTTAATCTGTATCTCTGACTTTTTATAATCGTAGTGGAGATACAATCCATGGATTCAGGACCAGCTATCTAACTTTTTCAATTTCCTGTTGTCACATTCTTCACCTGGTCATCCAAAGTGTTTCAAGATGTAAAAGCTGAGACATCCCAAAGAACTATCAAAACTCTCAAGGGATTCCCTTATTTGTTAATCTTCAGCTATTCTTTCTTATAAAGCAGCACAACAAAACATAAGCAAATCCTTTCGTCCTTGTCCATTCAGCAAACATTCTACTACACAAACGTTTTAGAGATTTGCAAAGCAAGGATGAATGGTTGAATCAGGGTTCAAGCAGACACGTTTCCTTATAAATCAGAATTTTACATAAACTCTGGGATTTAGAGAGGAGGGGCACTATTGCTAGAAAAAATTCGACTCTGTCATGTACATGGGCCAGAGATATTAAATCCTGCTTTGAATCCAAAAACTGTGGATGAGCCAATGCATATCAAAAGGTTTTAGCAAGAAAAGAATTAAAAAAGAAATGGGGCCAAAATACTAAACTTTTCCAAGCTCCTGAGAAATGACAGTTCTTAGAGACACAGAAGACAGTGTATCTCAACAAAGTAGTCTAGAATATTAAAGAAACCAAAACTGGGGAGTTGTAAAAATAATTCAGTCTAATGTGTTTAATCAGACAGAAAGCAATAA
Source organism: Corvus cornix cornix (assembly GCF_000738735.6). Classification (NCBI taxonomy): domain Eukaryota; kingdom Metazoa; phylum Chordata; class Aves; order Passeriformes; family Corvidae; genus Corvus; species Corvus cornix. The sequence continues at coordinate 61,201,202 of NC_046332.1, read as the reverse complement.
AGTACACTAACTATGAGAGACCTAGATATTTCAGTTTAAATTATAAACCTAAACTGGAAATGTTAGTTTCCTTCCAAAGGCAACCAGAATACCCAAAGCATCTGGCTGCTTTAAATAATGCATGAATAGGGAAAAAATTATTTTAACTTCTTTAAAAAAAAACAAGCAGAATTTTTGTTAGAACTCTAAATTTACATTCTTGTTTCAGAAAAATAAAAATGCCTTGAGAGACATAAAACATTCTTAGACTAAAGCAATACACATTAAATTAAACAATTCATATTGGTTTTATTCAGAAATTATTGATATAACATATTTAACTAAGACAAAATATGAACACCTGTTCATCAAAGCGTTAAGAGACTTAGAAGCTGATATTATAACATCATTTTTACTTTTGATCAAGATTCATTTTAATAAAAGCCTGATATCACAATTACATTCTTATGCACTCTGAGGAGTCTTATGTGCTTCAATAAGAATACTCACAAAGAACAAAAACAAGTAGTTATCTAAGTCTGTAGGATTAGATTTTAATACATCTGGGAAAAGTAATTTAACTATTAGCCTCTGGGTGAGAAGAACCTGAAAAGCGCTGATCCCAAAAGAGGCCTGAATCTTTTAATTGGGAATAAATTAGATTACTATGTAATATGACAGGGGAAAAAAAGGCAATGCAATTCCGATTGAAGCATCACGTCACAGAAATAAGGAGAAAATAATCCTCTCTGTTTAGGCCAGATAAGAAAAATAGTAGCTATAGTAGCTATAATTAGAAAAAAAGCCCCATATAATTATATTATTGAAAATGAAAACATTGAACAATTATTAGAAAAAATATCCTGATAAGGGGAAGTATTAGGCTGTGGCATAATAGTTAGGAGGAAAGAATAAAAAGCAGAGCAGCACATGGGAATTTTAAATGCCATCAGACAACGTTAGAAAAAGTACTCCCAGGACAAACCTTCACTGGCTGGAAGGCAAGGTACACAGCTTCCTTTTCATATTTCAACCACTTGTCATTCCATGAGCTCTCCAGCTGCGTGAATAGCACCAGAGACTCTGGGCCAGATTTGGATGCAGTGGCTCCCACGAGATGTAGACAACCCTATGTGTGAGTGTATTCCCTCTCTGCGGGCAAGGCGCCAAACGTCTCACGGCTGAGCCTAACTGCACTGAATTATGTCATAACTAAATAACTACAATTACTTACATTAACTATAATTTAATGCAATTACCTAAATGATCACAGTAAGCTGGTGTCTCAAATTAGCAACTTTTTCCCCTATTCAAAGACAGATGTCCTTTGCAGCAACTGTCGGTGATTTGGGTTTGTTTTGGTTTGGGGTTTTTTCCATTTGTTACAACCTGTCTTCCCTTGACAATTTAATTGAGTAGCAGTTACCTGCCCCTCAGAGAGCTTACCTCATGGAAGAATTTTGAATCCAGCTGAGAATTAAACAGACATGGAATTACAGCTCCTTCAAAACTAACAGCTCAGAAGACTCAGTTTTGCAACACTTTCTATTATAAAAATGTGGGATTTAGCTTGTTATTACTTCAACAAATAGAACAATTCCAGCCAAAATTTTCTATGTGCTGTGATTTCAATTTTAATGTTTATAACCATGAAATTCTCTGTGAAAGAGAAAGCTTTATCTGAGTTTCTAAGATCAGATAGATTTTACATTTTCTATCATCCTGGAAACCTTGACCCTTTCCACTTAGAAGCTGCTGGAGGGATGTTTTATGGAATTACCTGGGCGAGAAAAAAAAAATAAGACCTAAGAACCTCATCCACCTCTAGTATCAGAGGCAACCAGTTTCCCCTCAATGCAGAAAAGTGTAACAGTCTAGGAAACCGTCTGATTTGACTTCAAAAGTAAGAAAACTAGAGGAGGCAGTGGAGAGAAAAGAATAGACCACTGCCAAAAAGATTAAAAAATAAAAAAAGAAGTCTGGTGAGCCTGGTAGAAGAGAAACTGGGAGCTTAATGAAAGAAGACTATGACTTCTTAGTTAATAATTTTATGGGCAAGAAGATGTTAGGCAAGAAAGCTGTGACTAGAAAAATGCAAGGCTGAAGGAAGAGGAAACTCTCCTCAGCAGAGGTGGTTAAGTACACAGACTGTGGAGCCCAGAGCATGGTATCATACTTGACAGCCTAACCAACTTCCAGCAAGTGGTGGCCCAGGACCTGGCACATTTGCATGAACCATTATAAACATTTCTACTCCTTGAAGTGGTGGGAACCAGTGTGCTGCAGGAATGAGAAAGTGATAAACTATGTTTTCAACTTCTCATGCAAGGTAATTAGCCCTACACAGAGAGATTTCATTTGGAAAGCATGTTGCCTTCAGACCTGTGATTGTGCAAAAGGGAAAAGGCATATTCCTCTGGGTTCCTCAAAGAAACAGCCAAAAGGCAAAACCATGGCACACAACAATGGCATTCTGGAGGGGACCAAGGCATGACACTGGACAGGGCTGGCCACAGCAGTGCTGAAAAGAGAGCAGGACCAGGAGTTCCAGGCCATACAAAGACTGTTCTCCTTTGGCTCTGTACCACTTAGCAGAGCTTTCTTTAACACCATATTTTTCCTTGTTTATATATTTTTTTTTTGCTTAATAAACTAGATCACCCAGCGAGCACCACATAGACCAGATACCATGAATAGAAGCATCGCAGATAAGATTTAGAAGAGCTTTAAAATTTTACAAATTCATATTACCTGCAGTGAATTTTCTTGCACCACACTAAATAAAAAGACACAGCTATTGCGATCCTCTGCATTGTGAACAGAGCAAGTTTCCTTCACCTCTCTACAAGGGCCAGATAAATCTGCCCACTAAGCTGAGAAGAGGCATTGTCTTCAGCAGTCTTTGGATCAGGTGCCCAGTAATGTTAGTGTCTGGGTGAAGGCAGAACAAGAGGGGTACAACTGTACTTCAAAAGGAAAAGCAATTTAACTTTTTTTCTGTTCCATGGGAACATGAACTGCCTCTAGCCCCGGGAAACACAAACTAGATCCTGCAGTTTAGCATGCAGCCTACCACCCCATCCTCAAACCCTCCCAAAAAAATGAACCTATGCTAGTCATTTCCCCAGATGCAGTAATAATTTTTAATAGAAAAGTGATCATTGCTATAATATTGAACATACAGAAGTGTTGCTCTTCTACTGTTTAAAAAAAAAAAGGCAGCTTCATAAACTGAGTCTCCCTATTCTTTATGGTTTATGACTTGTAAATCTTCTGCTTGTCAGCTCTTTTCAAAGTCTGCTTATTCTATGAAAATAACTTGTGAGGTAGTCTTAAGGAAAGTCTCTAAGGATTAGAGAAATGTTAGTGGATATATGAACAAACCACCATCTACAAGCAGGAGGTTTAAACCGGCTTGGCAGTAACAGATCCTAGCACATAAGCTTTTTCTTTCTTTAATTAAAAAAGGGTTTTGCTTGCTCAGACTGGAGTTCTTTCTTAGAAGCTGCCAAACCCCACAGCCTGAGAGATGCAAGCTTGCTGTACTCTGTGTGCCCATCTCCAGCCAGCAGCAAGGTTCAGCAGTCATTCCCAGTAAGCATAAAAGCATCTTATGCAGGGAACAGATAGAGATACATCCATATTCACACACACCACACAGATCAACACAGGCAGGAAACACACAACACCCACACAAACAGGCAGCCTGAACCCTGCTCCTCCTCTCCAGCTGATCGAGGTTGAAGGCTGTCAGAAGAACACCATAGGTGACTGTACATGCAGTTATAAATATGCACATCTGTTAAATGTGCATGTGCAATATTGATCCCTTCAGTAGCTGGCCCGGAAACTCAATCCATACAGTATCTAGTCCCTGATCATCTGGTCTCCCCAGCTGTGGACACACAGAGCTGTGAGCCCTTGGAGGTTCATGATTTCACTCCAGCCAGTGGCACTAAGATCTCTTTTCCTACTCACTGGCTAGTCCAGTTTCAAAATCATTCATGTTCATACACACACACACTCAGGATGGAGAGTTCACACAGACAGCAAAAACAGGGCTTTATAAGAAGATATGGCAACCGTGCTAATTAAGCACAAGGTTCTGTCAGACAACTCTACTGACAAGCAAATTAAATACACTCAATAAGGTCCTTTAAACCCTTCTATTTTCCCCACAGCAGTCCTCCCCAACCCATGTGTAAGCCTCACACATTGTAACAATTCCCTTAAAATATCCCATAATAAATTTTACACAAACACCAAAATGCTCTTCCGCCTGCATTCCATGATGAGTCCTATTAGCCCTGTGGACAGTTGCACAAAATTATAAAGTAAAGGACAATATATCCTAATCCTTATATAAATTCTCCTTGTGCAGGTGACATATTCAATTATTTTTAAAAAAAAAACCCTGAAGCCTAACATGATATAGTAACCAGTATCAGCAAGTTAAAAAAAAAGTTTTGATTTGTATACACACAAATAATTAAATTAATGTTACCAATCCTTCTGAGACAGACGAGACAGTGGCTCCAAAACATGTATTAAAATGTCTAATGCAAAGAGGCAAACAATTTTTCCACTAAGGGCTAAGTACAGATGCTTTACCCCACAACCATGAGGTTTAAATATTTGCATTAGCCACAGAAAAATTGGCAGAGAAACTGTCTGTAGTAGATCATAATCTTCCCACCTTTTTGTAGAGTTTATCTTGAAAATCTGAAATAATCATTAAGCATTCTCTCCTGAACATCATGTAAACTAATCTAAACTGAACTAAAAACTAAACTAAACACTTTAGTAGAACTAAACTGAGCAGATGAGTAATTGGTTGTTTTACCTGGAGCTACTTCTTTACATCCAAATGGTGGAATGGACAAGAACAGCATTTTCTCCCAGAAAGAGCATGCTGGCCTTCCCAAATAGAACTTGATTTGCCTCAAAACACAAGGCTAGTCTGAACCTGTAGGCAAGCAATAAAGACTACTGCAGTCTGGTTTTAGTGAATTCACTGCCTAGGAGTTCTGCTTTCCAATTGATTTCTCAGTAAAGCTGCTGGATTTTGATGTAAGATTTTTACTTTAATCTTTGAGACTCTAAGTGATTACCTTCAAGTGATGATATGAAAGATAGCTGACAGCCACAGCAGAGGGTAACAAAAAGTCTTTATCTGGATCCCCTTTGCTGTAATCAGGACTTTCTCTGGCAAACAGCCTTGGTTTTTTGAACCTGTTCACCTTTAATCTCAGCACACAGATTTGTTTCTGTTTTCAGACATGTAGCAGAGCCCACCACTTCTCAGGCTATTTCCCTAGAGGAGATTGCAGCGATTAACTTCATAGCCCCTGTCTTTCTCTCCCCTTAACCCATGTGATTGAATACATTAGACAGATAATAACCCAACTTCATGCTGCAAAGCAACCATGCAAAGGGGGATTTCATAGCCACAACCTGCTGAACCATTCATGCTGGATACTCAAGAAAATGAGGCCATTTAGCTTTGAATGGAAAGCAAGAGGTGCACCATGAGCAGAAATTATTAGTGCTCAATCTCTAGTTCTCTTTTTCTTTTTTTTCCAAAAAAATTACTTTTCTGAGCATGTATCATACTACATAGTATTAAATAGGAAGGAGAGATAAAGGCTCCTTATTCCATCACCTGAGCCCTTCTAGGAAACCATTCTTCAAAGTCCATTGCATGAAATTCATCAAATACATACTAAGCTCTTGGTCCTGAATAGCTTAAAATCCCAAAAGATCTTTCACAATCTACAATAGGTAGCAAAAGCAATAATAAAGAATAAGATTTTTTTTTAGTTACTAAAAGTCAAAATTAAGGAAAATTATATCATGACAGAATTTTAGGATTAAATCAAAACAATTCACAAACACTCCTCAAATATAAGCTTAACAAATGCTGTATTGCTAATGTGTACATTAAATGTCAAAATATTTCTTTATTTTGATGTGAAAAAGGTCATCTCTTGAGCATTATCATAACAATGCCACTTCTCAAATTGTAAATAAGTTCTCATTTCTGTTTTAAATTTTTACAGTTTCACTGTCAACAAATTTAAATTTATCTCATTAAAAGACTTACTTGAAAAATATTATTTTTTTTCAGGACAAATTTGACCATAATATGAAAGGGAAAAATACACATTTGTATATGTAAGAGTGTGTGTGTATGAATATAAGTATATATACAGAAATATGGAGAGATATTTATAAAATACACACTTCTCTGTGGGTGTACAGATACATACACACATATATGCACACTTCCATATTTGTGTGTATGTATGCACACAAGGTTCTCTGTGCTTCATATAATTTATAATTTCATCTTCCCTTATGGAAAGAATTTGTCAAGAATTCCACGAAGCTGAGTTATGAGCAAACTTGTCAAAGTTAAAAGTGAACCCTTAACTATTAAAGCAATAAAACTGTAATTGCTTCCCAGAAAAAATGCTAAGTCGCTTTCATTGCCACAAAGGAAGTGTTAATATACTGTAGTTTTCTATGAATTTGCAATAAACCAGTGCCTAGCACTGCCATTTCCATAGGCAGCTAACAAAACTTATCTGGAGCATTTATTGTTTTAACACTCTTTTCCAGACATTGTGGATAGATGATGACCTCCATGGAGGAGCTGCATTCTTTGTTAGACCATAGATGATAGCTTCTAATAATGTACACCATGACCCTGTAACTCCAGAAAAGAAGGAGTAAGGGAACATAGCTTTTATTTCAGCCCAGTAAATCTGCCAACATTTCATTCTACAGACATCTTAATCAGAGAAAATCAGAGTTCCTCCTAGCATCCTCAGTCACTATTTTCATTCTTTTTCAATTCTTGAGACATCTTGTTCACATAAGATCAGAAAAGCCTTTAGAGACCTTTGGTACTCCCAGAATTACAGCTTGAGAATCATTGGTTCCAACCATGGCTCTTTCCTTGGCACTCTGCTCACATAATGTTCTGAAGTGCATGGTGTCATTTGGAGGGTAGAGCACAAAACCGAGTGACAAAAAGCATTAGAAAAAAAAAGAGGAGATGTGATTTGAGGTGGGAGGTTGAAGTAAGAGGAACAGACAGATAGATTAGAAGAGCCCTGATATCTTTTCCTGCACATCACCAAGCCTTCAACAGTATGAGAGGAAATATTGTCTGTTCAGATGGACTACTGCCTAATAGCTAAAGCAATTTGCGGGAGATGCAAATATGATTCCCATCAAATGGAGGAGGAATTTTCAGGTCAACTGTGAATGCTTTCACATCATTAACAGCTTCTCCTGCTTCTGTCCTGCAACATTTTAAAAAGGGAAACATAAACAGAAAGTTAAGTGCCTGGAATCTACTCGTCTTTGGCAAGTGATAGGCATCAGCCTGAAAACCAAGAATAAGAGATTTCAGGGCATTTTGGAAATTTAGGCATTGGCCAAAAAACCACACCCTTTCACAGCAGGCAGAAGATTAATGGATTACAAGTTTGCACTTCAATGATGAAATTTCACTGCAGCTTTAGTATAAAGAATTGAGGCTTTTCATTGCTTCTCAACCTTTGGTACTCTCCCAACATGAGCAAATCACAACATTCGTCAGAACTCTTCAATAAAACGCACAGCTTCAGGACAAGGCACCAGTACAAAGAAAAGCTAACCATAGTGTTAACAAGTTTAGGTGGTGATTAAGGTGTTGCCTTTCAGGGGTATCACAAATAACCCAGCAGCTACTAAAACTGCCTGAAGTTTCTTCACAGCACTCCAATACATCCCATGGCAACCCACCTGCTCTGTGGCAGCTGAGTGGTGTTTTGCCCTTCTGCTGCCATGACAGTGCTGGCATTAAAATGTAATCAATACAATTCTGTGTGTGATCCTGACCTAGCTTCAGAAAGGCATATAATTGGATTATCTATTGAATTATAACCTCACAACAACTGCAGATGGGGCTTTTTTGTATCTTAGTCAGTCAAGGACAGGTGAAGTATGAGAGCATGTTACTGAAAACAGGAAATTCTATTAATAAGTCTACATTTAATACATTTCAGTATGACCTGAATCTCCTCGAGTCTAGAAACTTAATATTTCCAATTTATTAGCAGAGTAACTTTGAGAACATGAATAAAGGAAAGAATTAATGGAGAGAATCCAGTCTAGGAATTGTCTTCTTTTCCTTCTGTCCCATCCCTATCTCCAGAGATCTGAGTTTATTCCTCCCCAGGTCCCACAAAGGACTGAGAAGCTCGTTAATTATCAGATAACAAAATGCAGTCATTTAGCCTATGGCATATAAACAAGAATTAGGAATTATGTTAGCACTATAGGTTTCAAACTGACTTCTGTGGCTGCGTTGCAGTAGTAGCACAAAGCACCAGAAGCATTTACCTGAAGTTTACCCTGCAAGCTTGTCAGTCAAATTATTTCTGAATCATTCCTGGATCCTTGGCTGGGTACAATACCTAGAGTGGACCCCATGAGTAAAACCTTGTATCTTTATTCAGCATTACTACCCTTATTTAGGGTTGGGGCAAAACAGAGATCTACTCTCTTTTGAAGGGCAATAGGAACTTCAATGCTATTCCATAGGGACATGGATCTTAATAGTCATGAGCTAATTAAATAGGACTGGACTTTTCCTGAGTGCTTTAATTAACACATTCCTGACTAAGAGAAAGGCAATAGCCATGGAACTACTACAGGTATTTAAAAAGAAAGTCCACAATCATGGCACAATCCTTTCCTAACCTCAAGCAGCTGAGACAAAAAAAAAAAAGTTCAGACACCTTGGTCTAGAGAGAAAGAAGTAGAGAACTAAGGAGAGGCTTTTCATAGACCAGAAGCTGACAGCTAAATGCAAAATAATTTCCCTCTCTTCTGCATCTTTTTTCCTTCTGAAAAGCTTCTCAGGGCTGTTGGTTGCCCAATGTGTTGTACAGGTGTATGAAAATGAAATCTGGCTAAGTTAATTTTCCCCACAGCAGCCCTCACAGCTCTGTGCTCTGCATTGGTAGTTGGAAAAGTGTTGGTAACAAACCAGTGTTTGGCTCCTGCTGAGCAGGGCTGGCACAGCCTCAGCGCTGCCTCTCCAACATTCCACTCTCACCAGCAGGCTAGGGGTGGCAAGACACAGGCTTGGGAGAGGACACAGACAGTGCAGATGACCCAAACTGACCAAAGGATATTCCATAAAATACGATGTCTGCTCAGATATAAAAGCTAAGAGAAAAGAAGAGGAGGAATCAGGGGGCATTCATTGTTTGTTACTCATTTGTTATTTACGATGTTTGCCCTCTGGAGTAACCACTACACGTGCCAAAGCCCTGCTTCCTGGGAAGTGGCCAGACATCACCTGTTGGTAGGAAGTAGAGAATAAAATCTTTCGGGTTTTTTGTTTGCTTCCATGGGCATGACTTTGCTTTAGTAAATTGCCTTTATCTTAACCCACAAGGCAGTTTTCAATCTTGTTTTCTCTCCTGTCCTGCTGAGGAGAGGAATGACAGAATGACTTGGTGGGTGCCTGGTGTCCAGTCAAGGTCAACCCACCACAGTAGAGAAGCTCAGATACCTGTTTGGGGACTGTCTTTGAGTCGTACCGTGGGCATCTCATCCAATGTCTTTTCATTTCAAATAAGACATGGAGTTGAAGAGGGGAAGAAAGGGGATTGTGTTTTTCTTTAAGCTTCACACTGTGACTCATTGGCAATGTCCCAGCACCTTATGCTGACAAGCCTCGATATCCCAGCACATCACAAAGAGAGAACTAGTTGTTTAGGCTTCATTTAACTACTATTTTATCCCATAGCCAGCTTTGATTTTCTATGTTTATTCTGTTTTAAAGGAAACAGCAGTTAATATCCCAATGTACATTTTATTGCTGGGTTATGGCAGGAGCCTATCAGTGAATAACCATAGCTTTTGGAATATGCCAGGAAGTATTGCTGTGAAATAGTCATGCAGGCAATTGGACAAGAAATGCAACAAAAGAGTGAAATTCCAGGATGACAATCAAATCCACTCTGTTATTATGTTGTTTATACCAAAGCCCATGGCTCTGCTATTGTTAAGGGTCTTGTCAGCTTTTCCATTATATGTTCTTATTTTCAGGGATTTGTTTGTCACAGTGATTCACTTCAGGCAGAGTAAAAACATTAGGAGACTAAAATCTGGCCAAAGGCAAAGAGCATTGTTTACAGCTGATAGTCACAGTTGGACCAACTCTCTGCTTTAACAATGTCAAAAAATAAATGGAGATCTAATCATGTCTTCCTATAAAATGAAACAGTGATAAGAACAAAAATTTTAATTTTTTTTTTTTACAGTATCAGAACCTATTAAGAGCTAGAATGTTGGTGAACAAGACAAAATCGAGTCAGAGAAACATGGTCATTTCATCCATCACAGTAATTTTCATTCATCCCCAGCTCAGAATTACAGGGTTAAGAGCAAGAGTGCTTTGACATCTCTATCCACATGGTCAGACTCTGCCTGCACACATAGGCTGAATTCAGTACACTTTGAACTCATCTAAGTATCTATTTCTATGTCCTCTGAAGAAGCAACAACCTTCTTCAGGTAAAATGGACAGTCCTAAGATGTAAACAGAGATCCAAATGCCCACAAGCTGGGGATAGGGTCACACTTCACATATCATGATTCATATGAATGAAACCAGAAGGACCCATCAAGCTACTACATACAAAAGAGGCATGATTCAAGCATTCCCTAGGTAGACCTTAAGATAATAATTCTCTACATTTTTTAATTAACTCTCTCATTAAAAGATGAGTAATAAACTATGGATAAACACACATGTATGTTTTGGCTAATTTTTAATAACCATTGAAGAAAAATTTCAACGAAAACTCATATTTTCCCTTTTGCAGAGAAACTCTTCCAGTACTCTCATAATCTGATTCATAACTAGAAAATGCAGAAATGTTTCTTGACACAATCAACATTTGAATCAAGTCTATTCTAACATAAGAAATGGGAAATATAGATGTATAAAGAACAAACAGCTTTATAAAATAATGCACATTTCTGAATACCTTCTTAATTTCAGAGAAATATATGTAAACTTAAAAGTCACGGATAACTTGATTTAAATAGCTTACCAGGATTTCTTTACTTATGTATATACATGGTACTCTTGCCAGCAGGGAAAGGAATGTAACATAGGGCTGGCAGCAAGGAATGCCAGGTTCACTTTCTGGCTGTGTGTTCACTGCCTGTGTGATCCCAAAGAAGATGCCCTACTGTTCTTCTATAGAATGGTGTCATGAAATGTTCAGAGACAACAGGCAACAAATTCAGCCTTTTAGAGAAAACAAAAGGTGAAGCGTGGATAGCTTCTAACATGGAAGGACTTATTCCCCCCTTTGTAAGGGGGGAATTAAGTGACACCATCAACTCTTGGGTGGATACACAGAATTGTTTAAGCTCTGAAAAGTACATGTCTTTAGTCAGCAAGCACATTAAGAAGTGTTCACCTGAATATTTTGATTACTGCAAGTTTATTCCTGCAGTACTCACTAAGACAGGCCATCCCAATGATTTGGTAGAGTGGCAAATCCTCCTGGACAAGTGCAGCAGTATTAGAAGACCACAGTCATCCTGTTAGATTTGAAACCTGTGCAGTTATTTACATCTTTTCACCTCACCTCCAAGTTCTAAACCTTAAATCTCCAGTTACTGCAGAGCTCTGCAAACACTGGGAGGTCTCATGTATGATGCTAATAATTTTGGCAGAGCAGCAGGAGACACTATAATTGCCTCAGCAAAATTCCTTCATTTATGTGTCTACACGACTGAAGAATCTGCAATTATTTTTAAATATTTACTAATGTGTCTTTAAAAATATATTTATAGACCTAACATTTTGTGCAGCTTAGAAACTGTAAACTGCACGGGCTATTCATTATTGCTCTGTATGTTACACTTCACTGACACCACCATGTCTCTAATGAAAAAGAATCCTGGAACATTTATTGCAACGTGAATTTTAACAGAGTTCCCAGACAACACAGGTACTCTTCTCCAACTATAAAGAGTCAACATGAGCTGTTGCATTTCTAGTGGACTACTAGGATAAAATAGAAATTACAAAGCACATAGGATAAACCAAAAAAGTGCTCCAACCTCCTCAGATGATACTCAACAGACAAGCTATTGTGCTAAAATTGCCTTCTATTTAATACACAATCTTAATATCTCCATGTTCAGAATAATTAGGAATGGTTCTCTAGGCTGCTCCCTCTTTAAGTGAAAAACATTAAACATTTTGATAGCTTTGCTGTACTTTGCTGTGCATATTTTCCTTTGTCACAACAAATTGGAAGTAAATAGTATCAGTAGAGCATTAAGAAGGATGAAGAAAAATTCACTCACATGAACTCACACAATATCCCTTAGTTAAGAACTTGGCTGAATAGGGGAGTTTCACCAATAATAATTTTCCTCACAGCTGAACAATTCTTTGTACAAGTGGAGATTTTTTAAAATATGACTTGAAGCTCCTCTCAAGTAATACATAAATAACTTAAAAAGGGTAATTCTTTTAAATCCCAGAATAAGCCTCAACATTTGCAGCTGGCTGGGGAGAGGAAAAGACTACAGAAAGTTGCTTTGTGGAGTAAGAAGTAAGATGTACCACCAAGGTGGCTTAGAAGAAATTGTCACTGTGATTTAAAAGATACATTTGAAAGCTTATTTCTGGATACATGCATGCAAACCATAGTAGTGAACTTCCATGGGAAAGAATCATGATTTAGAGTCAACAGCCCCAGAAGTCCTTGTCTGTGGGAACTCATGCCTTCTGATCAATGAATCAATATGACTACACAGAAGCATCTTATTGTTTAAAATACACCTATGTTCACACATCTCACAACTTTGACGTAATACCTTACTTATGCATTCTACCTACTTATACATTTCACTTGCTTATCTTATACTACTTATACATATCGCTCTACTTATACATTTTCTTACTTACTTATACTTTTTAGCACTTCTACATAACACAGTACTTGTGCATTTTACTTACTTATACATTTTACCTACTTATACATAATACGCTGCTTGTGCATTTTGCAGCTGCTGTACATGAGATCTCACATTGCTTGATTGGTTTCTCTATTTTGTCCATGAGCTCCACACACACTTTTCTGATAATATGATTGATTTTAATCTAGTGCAGTACAGTCCTTTTTTATCTATTCCTTGCTGTCTTGGTATTTAGTTTTTCAGCTTCTTCTTTCCCAATTCAGCACAGTTTACCTTTCAGTCCTTGATGAATTCCTGAGGGCTCTAACAGGTGGGACTCCTGATCCAAGAAAGCAGCATTGGGACGATGACAGCAACAAAACCTATCCACTGATCAGCAGCCAAGTTAGTCCAGGGAATCCAAACAACAAGACAGCAAAGGACAAAGAACAGATATAAACCTATCCCTCCTCTCCCCTCAAACCTTCAGACTGGAGCTTAAAAACCCTCTTGGGGCTGATGTGCTGCAGCTGAAGGTGGAAAGGCCAGGTGAAGCCAGTGAGGGTAATTCCAGCCTGGTCCCACTCTGAGGGCTCTGGTAAAAATAACTAAAAATGGTTTGGCTGGGGCACACTATCAAGGTTCAAATACTTTACAACACTTGTCTACCATCTAAAAGTCAGCAAGAATAGGCTCAGGTGATCTCAGACAAGACCAAAGATGACCTAGGGACTTTTTTGAAGAAGTGAATATTTGCATCGAACTTAAAATATGAGACTTTTGAAACACTGTGCAACCAATGCAGGAAAAAGACAATCATGAATTCAACAGTAACTGGGCTCATAAGCTAAATTTCAAGGTAAACTAGTATAAAATCCAGTCTGAAAGTAATGTATTTGTAATGAAATTAAATTGCCAATAATTAACACTTTTAAGAGCAGCTGTAAGAATACTCACAAAAGTTCATTTATAATTACTGATTTTTTCCAACACATTCTGCCTCATCTAACTCATTTCAGGTAAGATGGAGAACTGTAGAAAGCTATTGCATTGCTACACACAAAACAGACCATTAACTCACCTTCTTACGCTTCTGTATAATCACTTAAGCTTTCTAGTTAGAGTATCTTTCTAAAGCACTTGGCTCCTCAGACGCAACAGCCACCTGAAATCTCAACAGAAAATTAAAAACTGTTCATGAATTAAATTGAAGAATGATTTTATTTTAACTTTAAATTAAATTAAAAGCAAAACAACTGAGACAGAGCAAAGCAGCCAACTTCAAGTATAGCTACTTTCCCTTTAGAGTACTTCTCAGTAGGTGGATTGTATTGAAGACTTCTATTGAAAATTGAAGTACAATAAAGGGAACAATTCCAGAATAATTACCATTAATATTCTAAAGTTGTAATCAATTAAGAAGCAGTGAAGATATTTAGCCAGCCTCACTCAGGAATCAACACAATATTCGAAATATGAGTCATGTTAAATTCTAAAGTGTATTTAGGACATCATTTTCTTGATAGCAATACTGAGCGCAGTGATTAAAAATACACACAGAGGAGTGCAGGAGCCAGTCTTGCGCACACACACACACACACCCCCATCTCTAAACCCATTTCTTCTGCTGCAGGGGAGCAGCTCTGCAATGCACTGCACTGCAGGGAAGAGACAGCCCTAGAACTGAGATAGCCATTAAAGAGAAGGATTACTGCAAGGGCTGGGGAGCCCTCCAGTGGGACACAGTTATCATAGCGATTTCTCTGTTTCTCCAGCGCCTCTGGCTCCAACTTTGAGGAAAGTACATTGATATTTGCCACACAGATCACAGAATGTGCTGATTTGGAAGGGACCCACAAGGATCACTGAGTCAGCTCCCAGCCCTGCACAGAACCATCCCCAAGAGTCACACCATGTGCCTGAGTGCATTGTCCAAATGCTTCTTGAACTCTGTCAGGCTTGGTGCTGTGACCAATTCACAGGAAGCCTGTTCCAGTGCCCAAACACCGAAGAATCTTTTCCTAATATCCAGCCTAAACCTCCCCTGTCACAACTTCAGGCCACCACTCCCTTGGGTCAGGACACTGGTGACTCTTCTCACAGAGCAGAGATCTGTTACCTCGGCTGTTCCTCATACAGCTTCCTTTTGAGGCAGGAGGCACAACAAAGGAGGGCACAACATCCTTGTGGCCCTCCTTTGGATGTTCTCCAATAGTTTAATGTCATTCTTACATTGTGGCACCCAAAACTACCCCCAGGATTCGAGGTGAGGCTGCCACAGTGCAGAGCAGAGTGGGACAATCCCCTCCCTTGCCTGGCTGGTGATGCTGTGCCTGATGCCCCCCAGGACAGGGTTGGCCCTCCCAGCTGCCAGGGCACTGCTCACTCATGTTCAGCTTGCCATCCACCTGGACCCCCAGGTCCCTTTCTGCAGCACTGCTCTCCAGCATCTCATTCCCCAGTCTGTCCATACATCCTGCCCCATCCCAGGTGCAGAATCCAGCACTTTCCCTTGTTGAACTTCATATGGTTGGTGGTTGCCCAGCCCTCTGATTTTTTGAGGTCTCTGCAGGGCCTCTCTCCCCTCGAGGGAGTCAGCAGCTCCTCCCAGTTTTGTATCATCTGCAAATGAACTCCCTGGGGAGCCAGTCTCATCTGGAACAATAAACGCCTTGTTCCAAATCACACCAGGGAATTGTCCAGCACACATAGAAACAATGAAGCAAACCCACCCCTTTACTCTACAGCTGTAAGCCTGACCAAGAAGAACACAAGCTCAAGTTCAAGTCCTTGGTCCACCACGGGGTTAAGCCAATCACTGTGTGATCTGCTGCGGGGTCAGGCCAGAACACCCCCCTCTATGCTGAAGGATAGAGAAGAAGGTGCATAGGAGAGTTTTTAAAAATAAATTCACTTGGAGCAGGCTGCATACGTGTATAACTCTGTAAATACTACAGAGAGCTGCCAGCCAGCTCTCCTCCAGTTCATTTCTGAGTCCTTGCCTCATTTCTTAATAATTACTGCTGCATTTCTCAGGAAAGGCCATTAACTGTAATGAGTCAGAACAGCATCAGAGAAAATAGAACTTTTTTGTTAGAAGTGCCTGTGGATTAATGCCAACATTGATCAGCATTGATCAAAGCATGGATCAGCTCTTATCCTTCTTGTGTCAGGGCACTTAATGAAGCCTAAATTGAGATCCTAAGCCACAAGAGAGATCTCCAGCAACAAGGGAGGTCTCCACAAGAAATACCAAGGGACTGTTCCAGTCAGCTGGCATTACCAGGTAAATTCACAGCATCCATAGCCCAAGGGAGGAGTGCTCCTATGAAGATACTTCATCTCACAGCAAATTTCATACTTCTGACTGCTCAATCTGCTCCCAGTCAATTTTGCCTCATGCTGATTTTGGGAAGGGTGTTTGTGTCTAAATATCCAAGGACAAACTAGGTCAAAGAAATAGAACTTGAGATTGTTTGCTTTTCAGGTGCTTGGAGGCATGCAGTTTTCATAAAGTTTTCACCTGTAGTTCCACAGATTTCAGTTTGATCTCCAGGCTCTTTAGTCTCTACAGAATATAGACCTTTCCACTAGTGTACATCACAAAACTTTTAGTGCTCAGCCCTCGTGCAGACATCCTCTTGAGGTCAACATAAAGTAGCAGTATATTCAAGTGGCAACAGAAGAAAACATCTGTTGTTGTAGTTTAAATTGCATGGTTTACAAAGTAGAAAAGCATGTTAAATTATTCCTTAATGCTATGTTTCTAAAATGCAAAAACTATGAAGAAACTAGGCCTGTCTCAATTTGCAATTTTTGTGAAGCACTGAAAATAATTGTTAAATTCTAGGAGCAGAGAGGCAGAACATTGGCGTTTCAAAAAGAAGGCAACGACTAATTACTAAGAAGTCAGAGGAAAAATATGGTTTTGTTCTGCACTTTCATTATTTTCCATTCAGCAAGAACTAGAACTGATTGTACTTAAATATTTCATTAAGGCTTGAATTTTCAAAGGTTGAAACAAGCTCTTCAGTGCTTAAATGCTCACAATACAGGAAAAATAAAATAGTGTGATCAGTATAATTATAGAGAAAGAATAAAGAAGCTTTTCTTTCACTGATGTCAATAAAATCCAGCTTGTGCAAAATGAACGGTTACATCAGCATTTCATCAATTTACTAATATTAAACTAGAATACATTAAAAATCATATTTATAAAATTATTTATTCTAAACTAAACCAAACCCCAAGGAAATACAAAAAAACTCCTGCAATTTATAGAAGAAAAAAAGAGCTTTACTTCACTGTATAACAAGAAGTTTCTATTTCTCATCATATTCTCACCACATGACCACAACAACATTCCTGCCCATAGCTTTAGTTTACAGAATAATTAATAGCTATTATTGGATGGCTATGCTGCATAGCTTCCCACTTTTACTCTAATATAAGAGTAGTCTCATATAGATAGTAAACTTTTCTAACAAAATATTACATTCTAATAGAAGAGTATTTAAAACAGAAATTAAGGTAAATATATGCATTTTTTAAAGATGAGATCACACTGACTAGTTAGTTTTTACATTAATCTCACAATAAAAAGTGTCTGATTCATTTTACAGGGTATCCTCTCTGCTTGAGGAAGAGGGGAATTAAGACAGCCCTGTTCTGCTGCCAGACCCAGCAGGAAACGACCATGTACACACACATAGACTCTGTATCCCTGGGCAAAAAGCATCATTGAACTGTAGCTAAAAATCAAAAACATTTAACTTCACTATGCACCTGAACACACCTGTCATGTGGGTGTGATCAAGGAAGGGAGATGGGGCAGAGAGGGCCTTGGGCCTCTAAGGACCAACCTGACATTTCAACATCTTTCCTTCCAAAATTTGGCAGAACCTGGTGAAATCATGTTGTGACTTGCTACTGAATGATATTTTGGCTTTATCTGTTGTGGGGTCTGTCCATAGAGCTGTCCTGCTCCTACAAAATGCAATTACCAGAAGGAAGTAGTTCACCACACACTTGAGGTTCAGATTGCCTGCTGCAAACAGGGAGAACTACTCACACTGAAACATTTCTCACACAAAGTGGAGAAACAGGGACCTCAGTCAGGTATGTATCTAAGTTTTATAAACTATTTACATGAAAAAAAAAATTAAAGTATGAACTTACTTTTCAAAAATATTTCTAGAAGCTAATTTAATTTATCCAAAAGTCACCATTTTTTGACAAATAGAACAGTTTTGCCAGAGTTCATATAATTAAGACTTAAATTTGAATGGTTTGCAGCATCATTTTAAAAATGTTTTCCAGACAAAAATAATTTTGCTTTGTTTTGTTAGTTCTCTTTTAAGAAAAAAAAAATCCCAATCTTTATGTTTCAACAAAACAAAATATGCAACAAACCCCACAAGGTTGTGTTGAATAATGAGGAGGCAGTCATCTGACAAAACACAGCATTGCTTCATGATCAGGAAGTCTGATCAGGACTCTTAGGAGGAGTTAACTCACTTGCAGACTGCACAGTTACAGCATATGTTGCCTTAATACTTCACTGCTTTATTAATATTAAGATGCAGTCCTGTTTGTAGGAGCATTTGGGAGACGCTGGTGCTTTCACTGGATGAAGTGCTTGCTCTCAGAAAGTGGTCTGTGGTAGATGAGATTATTCCCAGTCTTGAATATGCCAAGTTTCCAACTTTTCTTGGATATACACAGTAATACTATATATGCTACAGCGATTCTGATAACAATTTAATTCCAGATCAGGGTCAAGAAGAAGCAGGAGAAAGGCTGCAGGGAATCAAGTTCTGGGAGTGCATGAAGCCATGATTAGGGTATAACTCATGTGGAAAAAGCTTGGAGTTGATCTGTACTCTTATTTTATCTGTGACCTGCTCCAACCCCAACAGAATAATTTGGTCCAAAAGTTCACTTGGAGTCCTTTCATTTCAAAATCAGCAGCAAAGCAAGAAAGAAATGCACACCTGAGGGACTGTCAGTTGGTTAAACTGCTTTTGCTGTACTCAATTCAGTGGAGTGATAGTAATTTACACCAGCTGTGAATCTGCCCTGGTGTGTTTCATTTACTCTTGAAGTCCTTTAAAAAACATACCCAGTTCACCGAGTAATTTTCTCCAAACTTTTGAGGTCATCCCTACCTACTTCTGAGTCAGATTCTCTCTGAATCAGAATGGGAATGATACAGTTCCTCTGCATGAAAAGAAATCGGTTCTTCCTAATTTACAAAGATTTCAGTGCACAAAGTGGTGATTCCATGTATTGTGATGGCTCATAAATAAACACAACAGCAGAATCGGTGCTGTTGCTGGCTATTCTGCAGGAAGCTATCATTCCTACTAACAATATGTCAATACGCTTCATTAAGGACTAGAAAGCAGAAGAAAGATCAAGTTCATGGCAGGTTTTCAACACAAAGATCACGAATGCATATTTGCATCCCAGGAGATAAAGAAACTAATCAAAAGGTAGCAAGCTACAGTCCAGGAAAAGCTGCTGCAAGAAAAGCAGTTACAAGACCACATTCAGCAATTCAAAACCAGCTTAAAAATAGTAAAAAGTGATTCTAATAGTATATCCATGGAAACATATTTTCCTATTGAAAGGCAAGGAGGCGAGAAGGAAAAGAGGATAATAAAAAATCACAAGAAACTTACACAAGCTCAGTCTCTGTGAGACTAACAAATAGAATTCTCTCTATATTGTTAAAATACATTAAAAGTAATCTGGAATTTTCAGAAAAAAATAGGAAATTATCTTGGGTCTAGCGATAATGACCAATTTAGTCAAATGAACCTACTGAAAAGCTTTCTGTCAAAAAAGAAATACAATTTTGCATTTTGTATCACTTGTGATAAATGGCATTTTACTGCTTAAATCACATTCCCCACAAAACAAATAATCATCAGTGTATCAAAGGCAGGAAAAGTCTTTCATAGTGACTGAAACGTCTTTAAACTGCAAAAGATTCTTGAGAGAGGTAAGAAAAGTCACATACTGCTCCATACCCTGCTGTAATTCCCCTGGATATGGATTAGCAGGATCTCTTGAATCAAGGTCAGTGTCTTCTAATGGAGTCAACCAAGCTATTTCACCTTCAGCAACACATCCAAAGCCTATGCCCTTCTGAAGGCCAGGAACCTTCTTCTAGTGTCCAACCTAGCTTTACCCATGGGACAATGAACACGTCGGAATCACCTTTTACCATTCTTTTCTAACTCTTGTTTCCTAGCTTTTACCCTGGATATATTTCTACTATGCAATTAGACCTTCTCTTCCTGACTGAACAAGCCTGTTTAACTTGTTCTGAAAGAGTGATTCTCCATTCCCTGGTCATCCTAGCACCACTTTCCTGCAAGTTTTTGCATTTGAAATAATTTGAACTCACAGAGTTTATATGAGAGTAAATCTGTAGTAGAAAGGAATTGGCTGTGGTCTAAGGGATAAACTTAATGGTACGTGTGTGCTCTGGACTATATTTGTTGCTTAAAAGGGGGAAAATAACACTGGGTTAATAACTTGGCCTCCCCAATCTCATTGCTTTCCCTTGTTTCCTCTCAAAACGCTTTATTATTAATTGCAAAGAGCATATCACAACAAAATTGGAATGCAGAAACTTGTCTGTGCCAAGAAAAAAAACCCTCTTCCTAACCTCAAGGACATTTTGCCATTAGTAAATGCCTCATATAAAACTAAAAATAAATGCGTGGACTCAGCTTACAAGATTTTCTCTCTACAGCTTCTCCTCACTGCCAAACCACAAAACCCAGACAAGGGCAAGAGAGCCTTGGGTGCCCTATTTCTTCTCCCCGAAGGTTATGATTGCTTACACATTAGGTTATACTTCAAGAATTTACAATGTAGAGTGATAAACTCATTACTATGTTATTTCTGCCTAGCTTCATTTTTCCAATTATTCCTAGGTTTAAATGGAAATGTATACCAATGCATACAATTTTATATTTTGTCAGACTGATCCCTGAAGACTTAGAGTTTTATTTATGCAAACATGCACATGAAATGGCCTCAACTGCTACAGCCAAAGTCTCCAGTCTCCTTATTTTTCTTGTCTTTTGGAAGATTGAACTAAACTTTGCAGAAAATGCCCAAAAGACATGAATCATCCCTGTTGCTAACCTGGGTTCCACTGCTAGATCAAAATTCACCATGTGAAAAAGGCAATTTCAAAAGCAGAGGCAAACTATGGCAAGGAGGCATTACTGAATGCCTTGGTATTTTCATAGGCTGAAGGACTGAGATTTTCACTAGTCTCAGGCTGAATCTCCTCTATTTATTCCTACCAATATGTGACAGTACAGCCTAGATTCATGCAGCTGAAAAAAATTATCATCCTTATCAGTCCCCTCCCCAGTGAGCTGCAAAAAACAGATATGGTAGGATAAAGACACCCCTCTGCACATCAGTGGCAATGACTAAGGAGATACAGACCACTTACACCAACTTTGACTGCCTTACTGCACAACAGGTAAACAGCTCTAGACTTAGAAAACGCTGCACATTTTATCAGGTACTTTGCTGGCTGAAATAGGGGCAGTATGGCCTGATAAGGTCAGTTCTTAGTCAGCACAGACATCTTGATTATTTCTTGGTGAGCATTTCAGAATCATACACTAATTTAAGTTGAAAGGGACCTAAGGGGGTCATCTGGTCTGAACATGCAACAGGGGAAACTTTGCCATTAGATAAAGTAGCTCAGGGCCTTATCCAATTGAGTTCAGAGTGTTTTCAAACATCTTCCACACATTCTTGAGGCAACCTCTTCCAATATCTGATTGCCTATGATTTTTCTTCCCTAATGTCAATTAAGATTTTCCTTGATGCAGCTTGCGTCCATTGCCCCTATCCCTTAACCTGTGTACTACTTAAAGGACACTGATTGCACCTTGACTATAGAAGGAAAAAATCCTTCTCCCATCGGATAGCTGAAAACATCTTTTTATGCACAGGAAACAGATGGGGATAAAGGCAAACATTACTATTTTAACAGTTGTGATAGTTCAGAATACTGAGAGATTCTGTTACCTAAGAACTTAAAAAGACAGGTTCAACCCATGAATAAAAATGTGTGTTGATGATTGCTAATTTAACATCAGTAAGATTGACCTTCTCAAGAATGGGAAAATGACCTGTTGAGATAGGAAGCCCTATAAAAAGTGTTTTATAAATGGGTTTTCTGGTTTAGTCCTGCTACCTTGCTCTATGTCAACTCCAAAGTGATATTTCCATTGCATAAGAAGTGGAAAATAATGATAAAGATTTAAATGATTCATTAAACTTTGGCATGCACATTATTGAGATAAAGCTCATACTCTTCTTTCAGGCCAGCCTTAATGAATTGCAAATTTTTCCCCTGAAGCAACAGTGATTGGATATTGATCTAGAAAATGTAAAGGGATGTGATTAAAAAACAAACTACATCAGAATGAAATTAAAACAATGTGGAATCTCATTGTATGATGAAATGTAATCATACTATATACACTACACAGCATGGGAAGAAAAAAAAATTGCACAGTTCCTTCTCTCAGAGGAAGCAAAGTAGGGGTAAGAAAAGTCATCATTCATTGTAAAACAGGCAAAATTCATCCCTGGAGTGAGCTACCTGAGCTTTTTCTCAGTCTGCACTTGGATTTTATTAAGCCTTCTATTTCATTCTTTCAAACTTGTCTTTGTTTTTCTCTTGCATAAAGGATGCAGGAAAAACTCAATTTTCTTTTTTCAAAACAAGCATTATTCTAAAGCTTCTGCCACACCAAGAGAGAAGAGATTCAGTGTGTTTTGCATGGCTTGAATATGACCTCTCTGTCCATTTACAGATGGCTGGTTCAGTGCACAAGAACTGTTATTGGAAAATACCCTTAACTTATGCTGGTAATTTAGTTTTAAGGAAATATGTAAATTGAGCTGAAGTAACATATGTAAATCTAAAAGAATTTAATTTCATTTTCCTATCTGATTTCAGCTCACTTCTCTCTAATGTACCCTGTCCCTCAGGATACCTCAGTATTTCAGCAGACATGAGGTTTTATGCCATGTTGTCCCCATCCCAAATATAACCCTCATCTTACAACAACATCCCAGAATTAACTCTGCCTTACCAGAACACGACTCCACACCCCTGAAAAACTTGCAAAATCCAGTAATAAATCAATCACTTCAGATTCTGGTATCCCTAAACTTAATCCCAACCCTGTTAAACTATTTCACTGGTTGTTGTCCATTCCAGGAATAATGAGAGAGGTTGTATGCCCCTTATTCTGGCATTCTGAGTAGATCAAACTTCAGTCCACCATGAGACTCCAAGTGGGAGTGAGTGCCTCAGTTGCATAGGTCCTTTCCTACTACATGCAATAGGAGTGTTTCCTCCGTCCTTCACCCTACAGAGAAGACTCACACCTTTCCCTGTCTAAAAAAAAAAAGGAAGTGTACACATACATCTATACTATGAAGAAGCTGGAAGTTGTATGCACATTTAAACATATGTACAAAGGTGAAGTCTACATTCCTGTGAAGAAAGAAGGTCTGGGTGATGCCTTAGATTTTAACTTTTATATTTTTCAGATCCTGTACTGCCTAGTGTGTAACTCTGAAACTTCACATAGCCTGTTAGCTACTGTTCTCTCATTCTGGTTAGACATAACAAACCCTCTCTAGGTTTGCACTTCAAGGACACCTTGTTGTCCCAGACCCCAAAATATGTAAACTAAAGCCTTTGAACAGGGGGGAAAACTTGGGGAAATTACTTCATTGCCTGAGATTTTAATTGAAGAATTAACCCTGGTATGCAAATGGACCAAACTTACGAAAGTATGAAAAACCCATGACCCGGGATCCATCTTGGGTGAAGCCTCTTGACTGCCCAAGGTGTAGCTTTGAAGGCCCTTCAATAAATACCTGCTTTTATTCTCTTAATCTTGTGTAGCCTCTGTTTTCAGGTAGCCACTTCAAGGCATCATGGGGACTGATCTGAAAATCTGAAGTTTCACATCTTCAGCACAGCCAGAAGAGCCTATGTCCATTATCCTTATCCCTGCCCCATTCCTGGAAGTCTTCAAGGCCAGGTGGGATGGGGCTTTGAGCAACCTGGTCTAGTGGAAGGTGTACCCACTTATGGAAGGGGGATTGGATCTAGAGGATCTTTAAGGTCCTTTCCACCCCAAACCATTCTATGATTCTACAACTTTCATTGTTATAACTACCTCATAATCCTAACTCTAGCCTTAAGCAGAAACTCTAATGGCTGGGGATAAGAGGAACTGGAGATCTGTTATGGATTGTGAGATATACACATCAGAGAATAGAGAATATCTGATTTTTGAAAATGACTGGTTTTGCCTTGAACCTCATCAAGAAAACATGAGATTGTTCATGTGAGAGCTTAGGTTTTGATAAGGCTGGAATGGAAGAATTCCATTTCCTTGTCAATCATCCACAGCACAGAGTGCTACAATGACTTACAGCATCGACAGGGACAAGTAACTCTGGGACAGATCAGTCTCTCCGGTCACAGTAATTATACTCAAGGAACCGCCTTACAAAATCAGGATATTCAGATTACGGCCAGGATTGTGACTAGGATTTGTGTTTGGAACAACAAGTGGAAAGCTAAACTTCCGGCACATCATTAATCTGGGCCAGGGAGCAGTCAGGGGTCTGTATAATAGGAGATGTGATCTAGCCAGTAGACTGCCTAGAATTAAGTAAAAATTGGGGTTAGGAATTGGACACCTGAGGAGTACAAAAACATTAGGTCCTCCAAGACCAACATGGCTAGGATGAAAGAAGGTGCTGGCAGAAACAAGGCTATGGTTTGTCCTCATTTGAGGATGATTAGTCCAGGGGTTCAGCTGAATCAAGACAAGGGATAGAGATCAAATAGCTAGTAGGGGTTATACTGAATAGTGCAGACCATGAAGCTGATAGCCACTGCCAGGAAGGGAGAGTGGCTAGAAGATTCCTGAGATAGGAAAGGCACAATAGACTCTAGTGTTAAGTTGTAGAATCAAGATTAAGTGTATCCACAACCTTCAAGACATTTGGGGGTCTGTGGTAGTCCTTGGCAAATTTTGCAGGGTTCAGAATGAACTTGAGAAGAGTATTTTGCTGGGCTGTTTCAAAGCTAATTTAGGTAACTCCTAATTTTCCGCCTACGTGTATTCATAACCAATTTATATTAATTTGTTGCTGCATTCAGTTAATGATCCAATGACACAGGAATCACTATGCCCATGTTCAAATTATAATGCAATTAAAATCAGCTTCTCACACAAACCCTGTTGAACTCTTCAAATCAGATGGAGGGTCTGCATGCACCTTACTTACAGCTTGGGAAGGTTATTTTGCAGCTGAGCCAGAGAGTCCTGCACAAGAGTGCAGCTCACTGGTCACTGCCAAGGGCTGCAGGCAGCAGCTCACAGCCAGCAGCCCAGCTTCTGCTTTGCCTTCTCTGGTTGTCTTCATTCCATAAGTAACAAAGACAGAAGATGAAAAGACCTGACTCTGTAGAGCCAGGCAAACTGTAATTAATTGCCCTTCACTTTCAGATCAACAGCAAAGAGGAAAGAGATCAGATTCAGAAGCTGTGTATTTCTCCTCGCCCAGAAGCTAACTCCTTAGGCATCACTCAGCTAAGTGGATCTTTCTTAAAAATAAACAAACAAACCAAAACAAATTCACAAAAAGCAGTACTTCAGTTCTTCTAAATTCCAACACAAGAAATAAAAACATAGGGGCGAGTAGCCACAAGCAAGAACAGCTTCAGGGATAGCTCATGGAGAATGAAGCCCTCTCTGAGAAATGGAATACAGCATAAAGACCAGAACAGCTGGAAGATAAACGCAGTTTTTGCCCAAACATGAGAGACTGAATTTGACTCTGTACATGAGACTGATTCCTTGTTCAAAACTCTTTTTTTCTTTCCTAAATGGGTGACTGAAATTTGTAAAATAAGTATTTAGACAACTATACTCTCTATCTATTGTCATTTAAGCCTATTTGTGTTATTCAGCAATACCAGATATTTTCCTGGATTTTTAAAGGAGTTCTATGATTCTGTCTTAAATGTGTAAATTTCCCTTCCTACAAGTGAAATGCTTTAGAGTCTGGTGGTCTGTTGTATGTACACTTTGAGCAGAATTTCTACCACTGCTGCTACCATTCCTAGGCCCAGCATCCAATTTTAACAACCTTATTTCTAGACTGCCTTTGGGAACACACAGAGGTCACTTGTTCTAAGGTCACTTGTTCTACCTCTTTGAGAGAAAATTCATCTCTATCTTCAGACACAGGGTTCAGGAGTTCTCCTTAGTCACTCCTTGGTTACTCCTGCAGGGCTAAAATCCAAGATATAGTTACTTTGTGCTTTATCATCTCCAGCTTTCACAAAGGCTTCTTATCTCAATCCAAACCAAATTATAATAGTTATATAGTCTTAGGAATCTCATGCTTCTCATTAGTTAAAGATGTATCCCTAAATGGATAATCCATTTCAGGGCTAGTTATAGGTATCACAGCAGGAAGATTTTAATTTATCCACTGCTGTGAACACTCTCCCGTATATTGCAGATTCCTGTGTCCTTGCACCCACTTAAGGTCTCCCTTTCCCAGGAGCTGTTAGGCAGAAGGAGAACTGCTGCTATAATTGTTACATGGGTCAAGAGCTGCTGCTATTCCTGTCATCTCACACTCATTATTCATTACTCTGGCCACTTTGATTGCATTTTAGTCTGTATAAGCTGGTTCTGTTTCCTATTAACCACCAGAGTAAGAAAAGTTTCAAGATTTTTTTTTTCCACTCTAATAAAGAGGGGGGAAAAAAGAAGAAGAAGAAGGGGAAACTAGGGTATTTCTACCAATTACCTCTTCAAAGACTCTATTTTCACAAAATCACAGAATGACAGAGTAGTTGAAGTTGAAAGGGAGCTCTGGAAGTCATCTGGCCCAACATCCCTACTCAGTCAGGGCCACCTAGAGCTGACTGCCCAGGAAGCTTTTGAGTATCTCCAAGGATGGAGACTCCACAACTTCTCTGGACAATCTGTGCAAGTAAGCAGTCATCCTCATATTTCCAGATGTTCAGAGAGAGCCTCCTGAGCTTCAGTTTGTGCCCATTGCCTCTGGTTCTGTCACTGGGCCCCACTGAAAAGAGCATGGCCACATCCTGTTTGCATCCTCCCTGCAGGTGTTTTGTACACATTGGCAAGATCCTCCTGAGCTTTCTGTACTCTAGGCTCAACAGTCACAGCTCTCTCAGCCTTTCCTCATATGTGAGTTTTCCCAGTCCCTTCATCAGCTTCTTTGCCCTTGCCTGCACTCTCCCCAGTACATCCACTGGTCTTGTACTTGGGAGCCCACAGGAGGATGAAGCACTCCAGGTGTGGCCTCATCTGTGCAGAGTACAGGGGCAGGATCACCTCCCTTGACCTGCTGGCAGCCCCGGATACCATCAGCTGCCTCTGCAGCAAGGGCACACTGCTCTGCTTCAAGTGATAAAACAAGGCCCTTCAGATCCCCTTTCTTGACTGATAACCCACTTTATCTCAAGGATTATTTTATCCAAAGCTTTCCTCACCTGGAGGAGAACTCTGGAGAACTTCTGAAACTTCTAAACTGAAAATTAGTTCTTCTGGGCTGACTGCCATGAGCTGTACCTATTTGTTAGTCAACAGAGCCATTCCCTTTTCTGAGACTCACACAATGGATTCGTACACTCGGTTCCATAACCCTAATTCCTTTCTCTGTGAGGAACGGACCTATAGCAACTTCCTCCCCATCATCACCCCATTCTTAATCAATTTCTGAGTGGTTCAACAAGAATGCAATTTCCTCTTCAACAGGCTGTTCCACTCATTACTATTTACCATAGTTAATTCAAGCTGTCCTCATCTCTAAATTAGAATTGGAAAACTTGACAAACTGGAAAATTATAACTGGAAGAGAGCTAAGTCCTGCTGTACATCCAAAGGGAAAAAACCAACCAAACAACCAGCAACAACACAGAGCTCCTGCCTTGCACCCAGTTTACTGACTCACAGCCACATTGGTTGAAACTGAAGGTCAGATCCATGGGTTACATACTGAGGTTTTGCTCAGCCATGTCTAAGGCCATGCTCAGCCAGCAGCTGTTAGCAATAAAGAAGAGTAGATGGACTTGACCAGAGGTCAGTCTCATCAGCTTCTGTATCAATTGGATGCTGTCTGTGTTAGCTCAGGAGTGGCAATACCAACAATGGACCTGGAATGGGGAGGTGTGATCATGCCACTCTTCTTTCAGGCATGATGCTATAGCCTCAGTTTGTGTACAATTGCCAGCACATAGAAGCAGACGGCAAGAGCTGGTAGCTCTCGATGATCCAGCCCTGGAAAAAATTTCCCAGATAATGGGAAAACCTCCCTCTTTTTTTTTCCCTCAAGGGAAGAAGCCATATGCCACTCTCCTGATTCAACCCAAGACTGTCTTTTATACTCTTCTGGTACTGGCCCAAGCACAGCTTGCAAGTTAAGAGCCCCTTTTTTTAGCACAGGTGAATCTGACAAGGCTCCATAAGAATCAGGGGTTTTTCACATAAATATGATGTTTGTGCATAGCAAAAGGGTCTGGAGAGGGAGAGGGAAGCAGAAGAAAAGAAGAAAGGATGGAAAGCAAGCAGTCCAAGCCCAGCACCAGGGACCATAACTCCACTAACAACAGACATTAAGGCCAGGTGTAATCCTCACTTTATTAATATGAGAAAGTGAACCTGCCTCTCACACACATACTTCACCCTATTTCTTTTTTCCTAATGCTCTTAGAAACTTCTACCTTTAGTCAGTCATCCTTTCTATAAGGGTCTTTAAATTGTAATGGCATCATCTCCCAGTTCTGGAGGGCTTCTTTTTCACAGAATTATTACTCCTATCTGATGAAATTCTTCGTACATTCATATTACTATATTTTATTTTCTGTCAAATTAAACTCCAAATTTATTAATAATGTGATCTCTGTGTGTGTCACTTTAGGAATTGGATCTTGACCCGCACATTTGCCACCCTAAACCTCAGAGATATCAACGTTTATGTACCATTTGAACTAAGTTCCATAATCCGTATCTTTTTTCACTCTCTCTGTGTACACATGACCCTTACACACAAAAGCCCTACAACAATATACTGCTGAAGCCACCAGCACTGGACAAATCCAGGTAGTTTCTAACCAGCATTGCTGCATGGAGGAAACAAAATGGTACATTTGGCAGCAGGATGATCCAAATGAAACTGTACATCTCAATTTTCTGTTCTAACAACAGAATTCTGTATGCTGTGTTCCCCAGACTAACAAGCATTGCCATGTGCAGATTTCTATACCTGCTGGTTGCCCTGCTCCCCAAAGAATTGTGTTTCTAAAAAGAAATCAAATTATCTGCAAAGGCAGAACCCTGGTGAGAAAGAGAGGAGGTGGAGTTGAGCTTCACCTCTTAGCACTGAAGTTGCTACAGATATTTGAAGAGCAGAAAATGATACCTAAAGCTGAAAAGAGTATGCTGCCAGAGGTACTAATTAAATGTCTGGAAACTCATAGCAACTTGGATAGTCACATTAATACAATCAAGTTAGCAAATCTTCTCTTAGGATTACTCAATTCCATTTGCGTGACTTGATTCTAACTCTAAAATTTATTAAATTATCTCCCTTCAAATGCAGACAAGAAAAGGCATATTAAACAGAAGGCAAGGTTTTCCCTGCAATATAAAAGAAAATTGGAACAGAGAAACAATTTTTAGATGAAAATAAGAGAGACAATGGGAAAAGCAGTCCTTTGTTGTTGAATTTCACTCGATTTTATAAACCAATAAAAATACAGATTAATAGATTCCTTGTGCAATAAAAATGGAAATAGGACAAATATATTTCCTCCTTGCAATCCATTTAACCAGAAAATTCTGCAATGTTCTGCAAGAAGTACCTTCTCTCTAAGAACAGAGAAGGAATATAGAGAAAGGCAAAATTTTGTGCAACAGAAAACCTGCAAATTAGCCGAGCTATATCTGGTTCCTGGAACTAATAACACCAAAGCAAAATAAACACTCTCGGAGTAAGACTTACTGCTCTATTACTAGAAAAGACAATGATCTTAAATACAGGATTGAAAAAGCAACTAGCAATTACATTCTATTACACTTTCTTTAAATCACTTCACAAAAAGAGTCAGTGTTTAAAAAAAAGAGCAAGGAAAATAAAATGTTCTTTGAAAATACTGACCACTCAAACTGACACCCCAATGCAGTAGTACACACCTCAGCTGGACATAAAGACATTCTATCACATGTATTCATCCATGTGATGCCACTTTGTCCATTACTGCCCCCAGCTACAGTCTGGCCTTTCACAGTAGGGTAGGGTAAACCATTACAGGAGGGTAAACCATGTTGCAAAGCCAGTCAGCCTCCACTGCTTCCTCTGAGCTTTCAGGCTAACAAGAAGTCCTGTGATACAAACATGGGGAGTGCAAAGCAGAAAATTCACAGAAATCTCTTGCAAGAGCTGCCTTGTGACATCCACCAGTACCTTGTGCCCCATAACAGGAAAGGCCAGGGAATGTACAGCCTCCAAACACAACCCACTGTTGAGTTCCCATGGTAAGGGCTGTACTGACAGCAGGAGTCACAAACCACCATGCACTTACATGGTCCCTGGCTGGGCAGCCAATGCAAACCACATTGCCAGAGCTGCTTCCACCTGGCAATTCACAGAACTCTGTTTTAGAAGTTCAAGCACTTCACTCAGTCAATACCAACTTACACTAAAACTTCCGTGAAAAGTCAAGGTCTTCTCCCCAAACTTGCACAACCTACTATAAATAAGCTCCATGCGGATGTTTTGAGGATTGTTTCTTTGTTGTTGGGAATATCTAAAATGCTGGTTTGCACTCTTAATTTTCTATCCCTGGGATAGGAGGCAGGGAGGAAGAAGGGATGGCCCTCAAGGTAGCCTTGCTGTCATGCTCTGTAGATCAGAGCTTCCATCTCACGTTTCCGAAGAAACTGTTACATTTGCTTCCTAAATCCAGGTCTGTTAATCAACAACAATTAATGACAGCAAAGGACACAAAATGTCCTTGAAATATAAGCCAATTAAAAAAGGCAACTACTGTATTTTAACTGATGCAATGACAATGACTATTTTTAGATAAGCCATAAACCATAGAATACACAAGGACTTGGGAGGAGCTTTCTAATACAGCAACAGACACAAACACACCAAGGCTACAGACTGAATCATGGGCATTCCTGGTTGAAACATAATGCAGTGCAATTTTAGCCAGTATGGACAGAGGCGTAACATATTCCATTTATTAAAAAAGGCAAATATAACTGAAACTGGAAATAAATCCAATTGGATTTTTTTTCGGTTTTTGTACCTTCTATTTCAAAGAAGTTTGTTGTAGAAGTAAGATGCCTTTACAAAGCCATTATAGAAACAAATCCTCTGAGGTAAAAAGGAAATTGCAGCTGTCAGACATATTCCTCTCCATCGCTGTAAGTAGCATCTGCTTGAAATTACCCCTAATGAACAAGCTGTATTCTTAAATTTCTGCACAATCTGAGAAACTTTGATTTAGACATTTTTCATTTAGAACTGGAGGGATTCAGTTTGAAAGATTGCCTGGATGTTTCTCAAAGTAATTACCAGAGAATAACAAAACTGTGAAGAGGTGCTGAAAATCCAAGTAATCAACATAAGCACTTTGAAGAACACACATCAGAGACAGCAGCTTAGATATCCTTAACACAAATACCACTGAAGAATTAGGATCAATTTTTTACTGACTTCAGAAAGTCCATTAATTCCCCTTCCCTCAAAGACAGAAAAGTAAAGCACACTGTGTTAAGAAGTTTGAGGCAAAACCTGTGTATCTGCCTAAGTGCTTTCTGTCCAAATAAACATGACTACCTCTTTCTTCTACCCCTCCACACATGGGCTAGAATGAGGAACATTTTGTCAATTTTCCATGTATCTTGGGGGAAAAAGAAAGGAATTTTGTAGGTTTAGATTAAGCACTCCCTAATTAAACACTTAAATTCTCATACAGTGCTTCTCATATGAGCAGTCATTTTGGTTTTTAAGTAAAATATCAGAGGTAAAATATTTCTGGTTTTATAAGCTTATTTAGTGAATCTATGAACATTCATAATCAGTGACACCTTTTTACTGTTTTCTGAGCTCAGCACAAACAGAAAGGTAATTTCCAACATTTTATTAGAACATATATTTTAAAAGTCAAAAAGGTAAGGAGAAGCCACAAAAGGACATTGTAGGAAATTGGTGTGGTTTCATTTTGGGTTTTTTGGTTGATTTGTTTCTTTGCTTGCTTTAGGAAAAAAGTTACCTACCTTTTATCTACTTATCTTTTTTGCACCATAGAAATGTGTGCTTTGCACTGATCAAGCTCAACACATAAATTCCATGAACTTCCTGTCATTCAAGCTGACCTCTCTTAAGCTGAGGACTACAGAAGCCATTCCAATTTCCTTTCAGAATTTTTTTCTATATAGATTAGAAAATTTCTAATCCATATTTCTGTATATCCTGGACAAACTAAATTTCAGTTACCTTTAACAGATCTAAGCCTGAAATTTAGGGACATCAGCATGAAGAGAAATCTTACTACCAAGAAAAAAGAAAATTATCCTGTAAACGATAGTGAACATCAGAGAAGCCACAATTCAAAACCAAAGGTATGAAACCAGAGCACAACCAGTGTTAAAACTGATGCTAGAACCCAAAACCCCAAGTAAATGTTATTTCTGAAAGTAAAAGTTTTATTGTCATATAAGAAGTGATGATTTCAACAATGTGTTTGGAGAGTTCATAAACTGTTTTTGAGATGGATGTTTATTTGCAATTGTGACATTCTTTTTCTGGTATGGTTTTTCTATCACACCATGTAGCCTAAACCAGTAGTTTTCCTGCACTATGAGAAAAAGATTTTAGGACTCTGACATAGCATTACAGGTATTCAAAAGGAATTGTCTGTCTTGCAGAGTAGCACAAAGCCTTGTCTTCCCACAGGGCAGAGGCACCTACCACCTGCAGCCGGGTATCTTCTAATGCTCCCTGAAGCTGGTGAGCAGCCTGTTTCAAACATCACCCAACACAATCTCAAGAGCAGATCCAGGTGCTCATATGACGGAGGACATGGGCATATGTCACAAGGACACAAATAAAAATCACTCTGCTTTGGCTACACTAGTACAGTCATAGTGTTAATACTACTGTAATCTGTTTCCATAAGGGAAAGGGAATGACTCTGTAAATTATGACAAGACTTTGCAGTAGGAGGATTTCTACCAATATAATTACTCAGGAAGGAAAAAGTTATTAGGCAGAGAACATATTTCATTGTATTCCAGGCTCATGTTTACCTGTGCTAAGATATTCATAAGGAACTATAGTCTATAAATAGCTCTTCTTTGAAAAGGTAAGCACCACTAGGCTCCAAGTCATGCAGTTCTCCAACAGTATAAGTATTAAATGACAACTCTTACGTGAATGAACAATGATCTTAATCAAAAGGGCTCAATGAACCATAGCATTATAATTTGATCTTGTTCATTTCATATTACGAGGCATTAGATAAACTGGAAGTAATTTTTGGAATTTGCCAAGCACAGCTGAGGTCTCTCCTTCATAATTCCTTCAATTAAACACATATAGATACTGACTTTCAGATTGTATTTTGGGCTATTTATCTTCACAGCATATCATAACTCATAATAAATAAACACAGTATAAACTGTCATGCAAAGTAAAGTTTTAAATATGCTAACAACTTTCATATTTGGAACACTCAAATAAGCAGCTGGAGGAACTGGACTAAAAAAGGTTCAATAAATGTAGGCTCTTAAAAATTTATTCTCGCATAAATCCTCAGGTAATGCTTTAATTCTGCAGTCCACAGGCAAATATAGAGGAAGAGATGTACTTAAAGTGATGTGGTAGACCAATAAAAAATTATATATTCCAATCTTTCAGATTACCCTGTGACCAGCACAGTCTATTCCAAGTTTTACAGGATAAACAGATATATATGTTACAGCGCCTGCTAGTAACTGCTGGCAATAAAACATACCCATTGAGAGCAAGTCCTGGAGGAAACAAGCATTTATTTTTCATTAAATGGGTACTTCAGGATATGCCTACCCTTATGATTTGTACAGTTCCAACTTTCTTTGGAGGCAATTTGGAGCTCCCTGTTCCTCAGGTCCCACTGCTGGGAATAGACGCATTAGCCCAGCTTCTCTGCTGCCAAGTCAATGCTCATCAGACTTTGTTAAACTTGTGCCCAAGGCTACCCTTGGTCCTGACATTGTCCAAGACACTCATTTCTATTTCACATTGAAAACACAAGTAGCTAGCTGGGAGATTTTATTCTGACAGCACTAGAGTACTTTGCTTCTGGGTCCTACCATATCACATAACATATCCCTGTCAGTGGATGTTTTCCCTGCCCTACTTCAAACCATTCCAAAGAGTGTATTTAGGATTTTAAAAGTTGCTTCAGACTGGCAATATCAACAACAGAATAAGTAGCCTCTTCTACCCTAGGCTCAGTTTTTACTGTCCGAGTTTTTGTGTCAGGTGTGCTCACTCTTTCAAGGTGGAGTTTAACCAGCCAGGTCAACACCTCATCAAGAAACATCAGCAGACTGACACAGAACTCCAATATTTGCCAGCAGAGCATGGTTTTGTTCTGTTGAGTGAGTCACCTGGCATACACGGAGTATGAGTCAAAGTACTCTAGAAACATGTTAGAGCAAATTCACAGTAGCAGCAAGATCAGCCAGGCTTAGATTCTGAACAATCCAAGTAATTCTTTCCATCACAATTACACCCTTATCTTGCCTTACTGTGAATTATTTTTAAAATAGCCTGGGTTTGGATACTCCTAATAGTTTACAAGATGAGACATTTTAAGATAGGAAAAAAAACCCCATAGAAATTGTACTTGCATAGAAAATAGCACATGGCATGCTGTAGTAACAGGTAGTCCCTGCCATTACTGCAAATCTGTCACATTGAGCAAAGGTTTCACTTGCCTTCTGTAGCAATTATGACAGACTGAGCCCCCAACTACTTGATTACCTCTTGTTAGTACATCAACTAAGCTTTGTCCTACCAATGCTCCTTCGTGATCTATGGTCACTGAGTGACATATGCTATGTGTCAGCAGGACAACAAAACCTACTGGGCTGGATGCCACTAACAACAGGAGTACCACAGGGCACTGCCCTGGAATCTGTCCTGTTCAACATCTTTATCAGTGACCTCAAAGAGGCAGTGAAGTGGTTGCAGTTAAAGTTTGTAATGATACCAAACTGGAGGCAGGCTGAGAGGAGAACAAAAGTATATGCTTGAAGACAGGGCTACCATTTGGAGGGACCTAGACAGGCTGGAGGAATGGGCTGACAGGAATCTCACTAAACAAAGCACAAATGAAAAAGTGCAATACCTGGGGAGGAGGAACCCCTTTCAGTGGTACAGGCTGGGGGACAGCTCTGTGAAAAAAGACCCATGGATATTGCTAGACACTAAGTTGAACATGAGCCACTGGTATCTCTGACAGCAAGGGAGGCCAACAATAATCTGAGCTGTATCAAGAGGAGCACAGACAGTAGATCAAGTGGAATCATCCTCCTTTACTCAGGTCTCATTAGACCCCACTAGAATATCACATACGATTTTGGGTTTAAAAGTTCAAGGAAGACATCAATAAATTGGAAAGAGTTCAGTGAAGGGCTACTGCAGTGCTCAGAGCAGGGGCCTGTTCAGCATAGAGAAAAGACAGCTGCTGGGGGACCTATTCCCACAGGGAGATTTTATCAAGATAGAGCCAGGCTCTCCACAGTGGTGCATAGCAGGAGGACACCACATGCTGAAGTAGGACAGACTCATGAATGTAAAGGAAATATCTGACTGCATGTAAAGGAAAGACTCTTCCCCCTGAGGACAGTGAGTCAAGCATTGGAGCAGGCTGCACAGAAAGCTGTGTTTGAATGTTTCTGAGGCCTGACTGGATGAAGCCCTGAGCAATGAGCAGTGAGCCCTATTTGATCTCACAGCTGACATGGTTTTGAGTAGGAGGTTGACCTAGACATACACGTCCTGAGGTCCCATCTAATCTGCTCTAACACCACACAGTCTTTTTCCCTGCCCAGCAGAAGAAAGGCATGCAAGACTACAAGTTTAAAGAATTAATCAATTCAGTTAAGATATATACAAGTGAATAGAAATTGCTGCACACATTACAAGCATGAAGGACCATGTGAGTCACAGAATCTCCTGTGACAGTGTGCTACCACACTCTAAATTACTATTGTGCATGATTCACAGAATATTGTCCTTCCACACCATCATTCAGCACAGCGCAGAAAAACACTTCAAGGGTCAGATGAGAGCTCTCATCATGTGAAGGTCAACAGTGACACAACCACAAGTGAGTATAATTGAATATTTTTAGGCTGTAATTAGAAGATTTTTAGCCTTCTGGGGAATTAAATTCTGGAACAATCTGGTAACAGAAGTAATAGGGAATTAGAGCTAAGTGCTTTCTTCAAGAGCTAAGGAACTTTATCAAAGGGATAAGTTAATCAATGTCCATAAAAAAAATTAACAAAGACCTCATACGCCGAGGACTCAGGAGAGTGCTATTTGCTATGCTGAAAAAATATCTGGATAAAAATCTACATCCTATGTGATCAAAGTAAAAATTGCCTTAAAAATATGGTATTAAAATGCAAAGTAACAGTGATAAGCAGTCTTTGATGAAAGGATCCGAGACAAAAGTACACAGTATTACTCCTGCCCAGTCCATCCCAAACCAAAGTATTTTCCCTGTGAAACAGTAGATTTTTTTTGTCAGGAAAAAAAAAAATACAACATACAAAATCCAAACCAAATATTATTATTCTTTACTACATTGGAGTAAAGTTATAGGTGTTATGTTATAGATGTTATGTTACTTAGGGAAGAGTCAAAAAAATTACTATATGCAGTGGCTTATGGATTGCAGAGCAGAAATGGCTCAAGTGAACATTGTGGCCCAAACACTTCAGCACAAGTTTTCTTGAGAGATACATAGATTGCTCCATAGGAACTTGTTGCCTAAACAGACCATAATTGCACGTAACAAAGAAAGAGTGTGACTCATCATTCATGAACGTTCTCTCCACTGCAGGAGGTACAAAAATTACAGGAGAAGACGTCAATGTTTTGGTCAGATGAGCTCAGTTCAGTTATACAGATTGGCTCGGCTTCAGTGTAAGACCTACACTTCCTCCAAAAGAGACTACACGGTCTGCCCTTACTAAAACAGTGGTCCCCAATTGTATCAAGGGAACAATAATATATAGCTACTGCTATTTCTAACCACCATTGAAAAGGCAAAATAAACAATCTAGTGGCAGACTGGTTTTATTGGCCTACTAGAAAGCAATAGCATCTCACCTACAGGCAAACAGTGTTAAAGACCTTCTTAACATCTTCCTCAAAAGAATCACACTATTGTAAAACAGGGAAATCAAACAAATGGTACTGATATGGATGACACATTCAAAGCATCTTAAATCTGAGGTTCTTTCTATAAATACTGTACATTCTGCCCATTAGTGTCTGCATTTTAGGATGCTACGTATTTTTCAGACGGCAAACTTTATTTGGAAAAAAATGTTACCATATCATCATTTAAAGTTATTTTTTCCACCTGTCTTGTCCTTGTTCCAGTACACACAACTGCACTTTACAACACATTAATGATGCATTAATGATACAACATTAACCTTCTACAGGTATTTAACCACAGTGTGGCAGCTTCTTTCACATCTTCCAGGGTACAGCTTCTCACATTAAGTTTGGAGGAACTCACACACCAACATCAGTATCTTAACTTCTCTATCAATATTCATCTGATACTCCCAATCATTGTCTGGCTTCTTGAAAAGTGCTGGGAGAAAGCTACAGTGCCAGAGGCAATGAAAGCCAGGTTCCTCACGGGGTACAGAGCCTGAATGAAATACGGGGATAAGCTGTTTTCAAATACAACTGTTCTATATAGGAATTGTTCAGATCTTCAATATTTGGAAAAAATTGCCCAATTCCACATCCACAGAGCATAAAGGTTTTTGGCTGATGTGTGTGGCAAGTTTCCACATTTCAGAACTCTTGCAACTTTGTTTCTTTCTAAAGACATAATTGGAATCAGCTTCTTCTTTTAAACTCAGCCGCATTTTCAACAGTTTATGTACAGCTGTAAGAATTTCTTTTCCTTTTGAAAATGAGAGACCAAAGTTAAAGCAACTAAGCAAAATGCAGCAGCATAGCTGAGTTCTATTGTCATTCTGCATCTGTAATACACTGAAAGTGAGCTGTAGCTTCTACTTGTGATTAAAGTCAGCATAACATGTCTCATCTTTGTCATGTACAAAGTTAATTCAAGTTTTGATAAACATTTTAATCCAATAAATTGGGGTAAAAACCACACTTAGTACCTGGCCATCAAGACTATCTATTATTGGGAGTATTTGATCACAAGACTGATATGACAAGAGCAGTGAAATGTCAGAGTAGATCACCTGTCTTATCCCATGAATTACACTGGGCTAAAATATTTTTTTAAGAGACTGGGGGAAAAATATTAAAAATATCAATTTTGGAAAAAGCTATTTTGCATTCAAATAGGATGTGGAACATTAACTTTGTATATGCTTATCTAGTCCCCCAGTAAAAGAAACCCACAGTTTCCTTCATGGCCTTATCAAAATGATAAGCACTCCTTATTTATTCTGCTTTTCACTTTTATTATTGTAAACAAGTTCCTCCTTACAATAATAAAATTTCTGTAGCTAAATAGCTACAGAAAAATATTCAGCACAAATACAGTTAGAATGAGACTTAAATCTGTGCAAAGTCAATTTAGATTACAGCTGTTTTAGCAGAGGCATAGCCATTCATCTAATGACTAACAAATATGCCTGGGATTATTTTGACTATAGAACAAATATAAAATATTCTTTATTTTCTTTAATCTTTGCAGTTAAGAAACACGGTATAAATGCAAATCATTCAAGATCTCATGCAAACTAAACTGTCTGAAAATTACATTAGTATCTTCTGCACAATACTCACCTACGCACTCATTTTACAATAGAAATAGTCAAGTTGCAGGAAAAAATGCAAGGCACTATAAAATGACTATAAACATTTTCCTTAGAAGCAGCTGCCAAATTTTTTTTTAGACTATCTATAGTTCTCTGTTGCTATTATACACCTCCCCACAGGGTTTGCCTCCCCACAGTTCCTGTTTATTTGAATACATATAAGATTTATTTTCAATATATACTAGATTCTGGTTTCACTCATAACACCATAATTTCCAGAATATAATCATGTCCATCAACAGCCCATGCGCTTGCATGGAAACTGATTTTTTATGGCCTCAATCCTGTGGGAAAACTAAGTATTTATATAATGTCTATGCCTTTACATTATTTTGAATCATTCTCAGAATAAAATTGCAATTTAAAGCCAGAGCAGGCCAACATAAGCAAATGATATGAAGTAAATACTGAAAATAAGAGTAATTATGAGTCTTTACCATTGTTTTTAAGGATAGTAACACAAAGCTTTTCACATGCAAACCATGCTATGAGAAGGCCAGTGCCTACAAGTTTGGAGTACCTTCCATGGTTTAGCTGCTCTTCTGCAGTAAGTTGTTCAAAAACATTCCATAAAGAAAAAAAGACCAAAAGAATACCCCAATAGTTGTATAGCAAGCAGAAAGCTAAACTGAACTTACTTGTGCAATTGTCCATTCTTCAGGCTTACATTCCTCTCAAGAAAGTTACAGTATTTTACTAGAGTTGGATCAAGTCATGTGATGAAAAGACAGTTGAACTAGAATTGTTCTTCAAGAAAGCATCTGTAGAGAATCACTCCAAATGACACATTCCTGTGTTTGCATAAAAGCACTAGAGATTTTTCTGTATGAAGTTCCTTCCAACCATAATGCTAGAAAGGGACTGTAACCCTACATTGCCAGATTATTTCAGCTACCAACCTTCATTAGCTACTTTGGCTGTTTGGGAGTTCTCTTGCAAATATCCCTTCAGATTAATCCCAAGCTAAATCTTCACATATCTAATGCCAAATACAGATTATCTTACAGATAAGATTTGTCTTTCCTGTGATATCAACATTTTGCACCCCAATGAAAATATGTTGTTAATACTGCCTTGGAAAGCCATATTCCCAACAAGTTTCATCTGCATAAGGCTCAAGGCAAGAGATTCTGCAGAGGAAGTTCCAGCAGTGTTTCTTGGAAGAGTGACCTTGACAAGTAATCCTCAAAATGTTTTGCACAGTTGTTGCCAAAGAGCTAAAAAGAAAGTACCTGCTAGTGACAAAAAGAAAAGCTATATTAAAATATACATGCGAGTATCTATCAGAAGATCTTAGACCAAGGAAGAATTTTAAATGAAAACATGACAATTTCAATCAGATTTTAATACAAAATTCTGAAAACCTGTAAGATAAAACCAAACATTTCCACTTTTTGTTTCAAAATGATCTTATCTCTCAAGAATATAAAGGAGGAAAAAACCCCAAAACCCTAGTCAATGATACTATTACCAACTTGGCATATAACTTTTAGAATAATTTAAACAAGAAATTCTAATTGTTTTTTTCATTCAGTAAAAATGTTATACACAAGTCCAAGGCAAGAAAAACATCTCATTAGAATTGCACTCCTAATTTCAACACAGAAATTCTCAAAAGCTCTATCTATAATCTAGCAAAGGAAAGCCATGAACCAGGGACGTACTGGTTCACAGGTCAAGAAGCACAGGTTGGCTCATTTCCACCTTGCAAAGGACAAAGCTCCTCTGTGACAGGTTTGTCTTAGCAACAGCTAGCTAAGAACACTCCAATACAGAGCCACACACCAAGCTAGTAAATAAATAGTGTGCATGACCAGGATCCAGTGCTCCTTACCAGCTTTTTCTCTTTAACTACACAGATGTGGCCACACCAAGGCCAGGAGCCTCCTTTTGCTGTTGCTTTTGACAAACTAGAAGTTAACTTTCACATGTGTTTTGAAGACGCATCTAGACACGGTAACTTCTTCTGAACACAAAAGCTAAATAAATTAATGTTGTTCTTGTGCATGCAAACTTTACTACAGTATGACTGGCAAATTATTGTATTTTTGGTTTTGATGGACTACACAAATAAAGAATGTAATTTATATACCCACCTAGTTTATCGTCATGTTGTTTCCAGATACAGGAATCAATAAGCATGAATATATGAATTCTTGCTTTTCAAAACAGGTTGATGCAATAAGTTTTTAACTACTCAAACAACAGTTTTTCAGATCCTGAAAGGCAGAGCTTTCAGCATATGCTATTTCAGTTGAAGCCAAAGCAGAAAATAATCATAAAACACAAAGACTTCAAGACTTTTCAAGACGACTCTGGGGTTGTTTGCTTACTCTGGCTTTCTAGATCCACAGCACCAGTGAAAAGACCAGGACACGGTCTTTACTGTTTCACAAAAGAAACCAATATTTTCAAGGATATTTCATTTGCCTACAGCTGCACATACATGTCATAATCTCAGAATGTCACAGCCACTACAGAAGAATGCTGCTTTGCATTTGTAGTCTTAAAATTTCATACGAAGGCATCATTTTTTAAAGTTCACTAAATCAGACTATAGTTTTCTGAATTTTATGATTTAGTTCACAGCAAGAATGAAAGCTCAAAAGAACGTAAAAGTTATTTTAATTTCAGAAATTGCTTTGGTACACTGACTGTAGGGCTTGTTTAATGTACATCCTATTTGCAAAGAAAAATCAAAACTGCTTTTTAAAACAATGCTATGGCTGCATTTCTTTATGAAGCTGAATAGTTGCTCTCAGTGGTCTTAGCAATAATTCTGGAAGTAAAGCATTCAACATGCAATGTATTAGATCTACAGTTTATTTATTTGCTGGTACAATTTAGCAGAACTGACCAGGATGTTTCATACTATTTGGAAAGTGGTTTCTAAATTTAACAAACTTCATAAAATTGGTTGTGTATTAACTGATAGTGAAGAACTTCAACGTTGTACAGCTCATGTTTAAAACTCCCAAAATTCTTCAGAATTATTAGTAAGGTTCATCGTAATTATGAAGAAGCTGCTTAGCATCCATTAAGACAGCAAAACATTTGGTTCCTTACTATTCTGAAAAAATTTACGTGATTGGTAAGATTTGACTGCATTTAGACAGTACATTCTGTAGTGCAGATACATTCAGTTAATAAACAAGGTTCTATTCAAACAGTTTTGTATGAGCACTCAGAGAGAAATTCAGCAGAATTAACTGTACAACTTATACTATCAATACATCTCTCAGGTATAATTCTATCTTTACAAAACTACCTCAAAACACATGTGCTATTTCAGTCTTAAATGATCAGAATTAAGCTTAGAAGGGATTTGCAAGTTATCTAGATTTTGAGTGCTTCTCAGCTAAAGAAATAGTGAAATTTCAACTATTTGTCATAATCACATAAGATTCAAAGATACAGCTTAGAATGAAAAGTAGTTTGATAAGATTCTTCCAAGCATCAATGACAATTGAAAAAATTATAGTAATATGAAGCAATAAAAGCAGAGTTTAAATCTACAAGAAAGTTAGTACCTACTACCCAACAGCTCGCACGTGTGCATGTATACACATATTTATACTTAAAATACCAATGTG
The DNA here is from genome assembly GCF_000738735.6 of Corvus cornix cornix. NCBI lineage: Eukaryota > Metazoa > Chordata > Aves > Passeriformes > Corvidae > Corvus > Corvus cornix. Next base: position 61,158,400 of record NC_046332.1, on the reverse strand, counting down.
CATCTTTCAGTATTTTTGTTTAAACAACTTTTCTGTACCTTTTAGAAATGTTTCTGTTTCTTTAATATAAATATTCTTACAAAGAAAATATTTACCTAAAATTATTTAGAAAATTGAAACTGATTATTTTTCTTTTCTTTCTTTCTTTCTCCCCTTTGACCTTCTGGTCACAGATCATGAAAAACATAATAAGCAAATCTGTAATTTGGCCTTCAGCAACTCTGGAAAATAGACACAGAAAACATAGTCAAAACCTATTCAGAATTTTACTGTACAATTAGCTGAAAAATTTTTAACATGCTTCACTAGTGCTAGCCAAAAATCTAAATTAAATGCTCAATCCTGTCAGCTTTTGAGAAAATGTGCTTTAATTTTACTTTACTAGAAGCAATATTAGAAGCAAAATCAGTTCAAAATTAAGAAAAATCATGATACATTATTATGTTAACTAACAATGGAGGCTCAGTAAAAAGAATACAAGGCAAAGAATAGAATAGTACACTGTGGTTTTATTGATGGCAGCAATGACAATTTGCCTCTTTGATATGTAAAAAGTATTCAGCTTCATTTAACTAAGAACTTTAAAAAAGTCTTTTGTGGTGTCAGGTCCAAATTCCTTCTGCTCACGTGAGCTTCCTTCTTCCATCCTGCTGCTTGGAAAAACCCCAGAATTTCTTCTAGAAGAAGTGTTCAGCAAGTTGGGAGTTGCCAGTGAATTCCCCTGACTCCAAGAAGGTTTCTAAATGAAAAAACTAAAATACAACAGATAAGGACAAAAAATATTGGCACTCAAGAAACCATAAGTACCCCCCATCCCTGGGCTCTTTGTCACTTCATAGGCTTCACTGTCACTTCATTTTCTTCCTCCAAAAGAGTGGATATCTGCTTTTCAGTACTTACGGAGACACAATTCTTTAAAAAAAATAAATCAGAAGGCTGCACTTCAATGCAATAAATATAATTGGTCTAGTACAAAGAACACTTTCTGGTAAAGACTTCTCTCTCACAAAACCACGATTGTTAAGGACTTCGATACAGATTTTATAGCAAATGTGACAAGGTGTAGATTAATTCTGTCATGGAACAAAGGAAGACCAAAAAACATATAAGGACCAAGCACTTACAGGTTCACACTCATAGGTTCTTTCAATCTCCTCCAAAAGGTCTGACCCTTCAAAACACTCATTTCTGATTACTTGCTCCCTTTCTATTTCAGACTATTAAGACATTCTATACAGAAAATGTAACCTCAGGACGTATTTTTAGTATTAGATTCTAATTCTTATATCTTGACTCTCTAGGAGGAATATCTTATTTTACAGACCTGTTAAACCTAGTATTTGACTCATACCCACACAAAATTCCCTCTTGATAAAATTCTGACAGTGTTCTCCACCTCACATGCTGGATATTAATAAATTATCATTTCTAGGTTAACTGCAACCACAGTGAGGTACTGACTATCCCACACTTCTACTTTACCTCTCTGTCTTCATAAAAATCACCAGGTCAAGACTTCCTGCAAGTCTGCAGTAATTGTTCGTCCCTCTCCAACTTTTTTAGAAGTCCCCTTTTTAAATACTGAAATACTGCCATAAGATCCTTTTAGAGACTTCTCTCCCCCAGACTGAACAGCTCCATTGATCCAAATCCCACTTTTAAAAAACAACTCAGAATTTTAAAATCTTGAACCTCCTCACACTGAAGACCCCTTGCAGTAGAGACAAAGATTTTGAACTGATCATTTGGTAATACTAATTCCAGATTTGCATGCCCAAATTCAACACCTGAATGAGTATGCTGAACACTAATCCAGGAAGCAGTACAGCTTCATTTCTGCATTGCTGCACCACTGCACTAAAAAGTCCTCCTTGCCAAGTGATATAAGATTATATAGGTAGATCTAAAAGGTTTTGAGTATGAGGTGATACAGTGACTGTATGGACCTTATGCTTCATCTTTGATACATCCCTATCATACCCAATACAAATAAGGCCAGCACTTCAGTTTCAGTATTGTCTAAGTTGCCTTTGAGAATGACATACCTTGGATTTTAAATGTTACAAACTACAAGATTAAAATTCTACAGAATTTACCAATTTATAATATAAAATAATCATCATCAATGGTTTTCCATCTCTTCAGGAAAAAGACATTAATGTACTTTACATAATAGAGAGGTACTCCCTTTCAGTAAGTAAAGGTGTCAATAATAAATGATCTGTCAAAGAGGTAAAGCATCCTGCAGTGGACAGTTGTGGTAAAATTATGTGTCACTAGATCCCTTAAAACTTCCCCAATAAATCTTGTTTTCATTTACCAGGTTATCAAAAACTTGAAATAAAAACAATATGCCATGCTCTCAAAAGATCTAAGAAATGAAAAGGAGACAAAACCATATAGAAATCCACTTCTAGGAACCGGCATTTAACATTGCTGAATTTTTACATGTCAAGATATTAAAGCTACATTGCTGTACAAGTCCAGGTAAGCTGAAAACAATTTAGAAAAGGACTGTGTTTGATTTTCTGCCTACATTTAAAATCAGTTAAGAATTAATTGCATTAACCACTAATTTTTGGGAAAGCTCAATAGAAAGAAAAAGCTGTAGTTTTCTGTGCCAGATAAGTTTTGATACCAGATCTGCTGTCCATTTAAATCAGGATCCCATTATAATCTTTAAAACAAAGTATAGGACCACGTGCAAGGAACACCTGTGCCTTAGCCTTAGAAAGGTTCTTCCTTATCTGCCAACAAGAAATTTGCTCCTGAGATACAGGAGTTACTACTGACCAAAGCTAAGCACAGTTTTCCAGATTTATACTGTAAAACTAGAGAAACACCAAAAATATTACCTAAGATACAAAAAAATTCCCTGGCTTTGACTGCTGTGTACACTTCACATCTCTCATTCAACTGACCATACTGACTCTGCTCAGGGCCAACTGAGCTGGTAAAAGCTCTGCTCAGTGCATATTCCAGAATAATTTCTGCATGAACTATCTCAGGACATGTTTACTGATAGTAATCAAGACACGTACTTAAAATAGAAAATTGAATTATATTGGCAAAAATAGAACAATTATCAACTCTCTTACATTGCCAGTACTGCTGTAAATGAAAAATACATTTTAACATATACGCTAAAAAGTAGAATCATATGTTATTGCATGTCAGAAATATCAAAAGGTACAGAGATCAGCAGCACATGTTAAGCCAACAAAACATGACTGGAGTAATGAAAGGAACAAAAGAGATTGGTAAAAATAAACTGGCTAGTAAGGAAAAAAAAATCAGATTCAATAAAAAGACACACTGTGGATGTATACCAAATAGCATGTGACTTACCAAAGCTATCTTTAGTTAGGATAGACTTTTGACCATCCTTTGTAAATTAAGGATTTAGAAGATCAACAAGTGAAATGAAAGCAGCACAGCTTATGAGATTTGTTCAGTAAAATTATTGTAACTGTTTTATTTGGCTGGCCTTTTAAAATTTATGAATGTATTTAGCAGATGTCTTTTCTAAGGATGATATATAATCCCTTAATTTTGGGGTATTAATTAATTAAGGATTACATAATCCCTTAATTTTTGGTTATTAATAAAGTATAGGTGCAAGTCTATCCTCAAGATTCAGAGTATGGTAAATATTCTTTGTCTTTGCACCTCCCCATCCAATGGTGAACTCACAGATTTTATATTTCTCCTTCTCATGCAAGCAAAAATACAAAAAGGGTATTTATTCACATAAATGGCTTATAAAAAGTAGAAGATGGGACCTTGAACAGAGTTAGACAGTCCTGAGTTCAGCAGGGACTGCAGCTGCTTATTTCAGAGAAGCTGGTCCAATGTATGTGAATGAGAGAATCTTGCTGCTGCTCTCAGGTGAAAAAGTATCAGGTAAAAGCTTGCTGAGATGACATGAGCCTTGACATAAAGCAAAAGTCAAAAGCTCTTTGTTGAAGTGTTTTATTGCTTTCCCTCTTCCCACAGATATATTAAGTCTTCCTAAGCCACAAAATTCAGAGATATATCCAATTTCTACCATAAATATAGCTATAACCCTATGAAAAGTATAGAACAATCCAGATTTGTTTATCTTGAAATCGAAACCAATACATAAAGCACCAGTATCTTATATTTACCTTTTTTTCCTTATTAATCAGTTTCTAGCTCGGGGCGGTTGATAAAATTGTTGAGTGGGTCGTGTGGACCGCCGTGGCTGACCATCACCTCCTCTGCGGAATTCCAGAGTTTGCTCATACGTTTCTTCTTCCTCCTCCTGCAGGTAAATAGCATTGTTTTAAATGAAAGAGCTGGAAAATGCATTATGCATGAGTTGGTATATGCACATATACATACACACACCACATACAGACATATATGGAAGGGTGAATCCATGCTCACATAGCAACTGCTGCTTTTGTGCTGATGACCACTCAACAAAATAAGTGATGTATGGGAGTGGGCTTTTCAAACCCAGGAAAGCTAACAAAATCAGGCTGGCAAATCTCAAAACTCAATCCCCAGGGCAGCAGCAGAAGTTATTAAATATTTGCAGGAAAGAAAAAAATCATATGTATTAAAGAAAAATTCTTTTCCAAGAGTTATACAGGCAACAAACTCAAGAAGCAAGGTAACCTCAATAACCTGCCAGAGCAAGACAAATATCAACTTTCAGGAGTTCACAAATGTGTGTGGAATGAAATAAAAGAATTAGAAAATAGAATTACAAGGAACAGCATCTGGAAATATGCATGCTAAATACACACATCTGAAACAGTAGATAAAAATTTATGATGCAGTAATAAAAAGCCTACAAGTAGGGTGAACAACAGTTTAGAGATATACTTGCTATGTGCAGCAATAATAAATACACGCTCCGAATAATGAGAGGAGAGGTAAACATATTTGCAATATTAAATCGCTCCTAGGCATCTTCATACCAGAAAGATATTCACAAAGTACATAGAATTCAGAGGTGAAAAAAGAATAAATTCAAAAATAATCAAGATACTGGAGAATGACTTACAAAGATTAAAATAATTATGTATTTATTTTGGTTAAGAAATATCAAATGGAAAAACATTCATTTAGGGGAATATTTGAAGGTGGTACACATTAAAGATAGAGAAAACTTTTAAGAGTGTTAGAGTTTATAGCAAAGAGAAATAGAAGAAAAAAATCATAGGCTGAAAAAATAAAAGCTCCTGAGAATGACTGTCAAATGCTGTCTCAGAAAAACAGCTTTGATTTCATTTCTTTAATATCTTAACACTATACTGTAGCAGACACCAGGCCTAGTGGGAACATGCTGAAAGAAATTAGCTTTGGGGAAAAAGTACTGGATATGTAACTCTCAATCCCTTTTATTCACAACATAGGAACATAAAGCAACACAAAGCAAGAGCATTGAATGATTCATTGGAAGTTCATCAACAATTCCAACACCCAGGAACTGTCAGAGGGCAGCATGCACATAACAGAGTAAGCAAGTCACAGCAGTAAAATATTTCACTTTAAGCAACAGAAAGGAAAACCTACAGCTTAAGTTTCTTTCTGTTGTGAAAAGCGAGATCTTACTAAAGAAACCTCTCTTTCTGAATTAGCCTGAGTATCAATAAACGTGCATTTTTAAAATAACAATTACAAACAACAACATTCCTCATGGTAAGGTCTCCTATTTACAGGGCACATCTGTGGTCACAGCTACATTTCCAGATTAAGCATTACTACAGAGAACCTGACACAACTGTGTAAGAAAACAGATTTTCAGCACTGAATACAGCACAATTGATTTATATCTCTTAGTTTCACTGTGGCTGAAGGCCAAGAAGCAGAGTTCTGCTATAAAACTTAAGTTTTCTCAGCATACTTCTTTTACCACCTGCAGCACTATAAATTCCCTCATATAAAGAGGTTCAGAGACACTGATTATCAAAAAAAAAATCAATAGAGCATTAGATGTCTAACACAAAAGTCCACACAGTTTGCAACATTGCTAGCCTTAATACGAACACTTAAGTTAGTATTTGAGATCATCTCCCACCACTGACAATGCAAGCTGAACTAGCAGCAAGTGTTAAAAAGTAGGCTAAATGCCTGAAGTGGTCTAGATACCTTCAGCTCTTTCAGTATACTCTAAGAAACATGAATAGCTGAAAATAGCATGGCAATTAAATAGTTCAGTGTATAGCATCTCACCTGTAATAGCCAACCTCTTTCTGAGGGTAAGCACATCAGAGTAAATTTCTACAGCAGCAAATCTTCATCAAATCTCAGAGTTAATGTTGTTGATCCTTTGAACTCAGTAAAGTCAAATTCAAACCAGTATTTGTCTTACACACTTCTATTTTGGTGTAATTGTCTTTACACACCGAATGTAAAGCTTCACATGCATGCATTCCAAATCAAGAATTTTTACTGCGATAGGCAAGAGTGAAATGTGAAATCACATTCACTTTCTTGAGGCTCTGACTAATGTGGAAGTGAGAAATGCAGCAAATGGTAGTAACAAATGAGTAACACCTTTCAAGTGTTCCCTCATTCCTTCCTATGCACAGTGGCTCCACACACAGTTACTGACCGTCTTGTTGAATTCAGCCATCGTCAAGTCAGACAACACATTGTCATTCCTTGGATCTTACCTATTCACATTTGGTCCTAAATGAATCTAATATTCTCCAAAATAACAATTTTCCAAGTCATATCTTTATTAAAATTTTCTTACTTTACAAGTAAATTAATTTCTTTTCTGTCACCATTTCTTAATAATTGTATCCTCAATTCACTACTGCTGATTTTTCACCCTCTATTGCCATTTTATTTCCACAGAGTCACAGAACAGATAAGGTCGGACGGGACCACTGGGGGTCATCTGGTCCAATCTCCTGCTCAGGCAGCGTCATTCCAGAGCACACGGCACAGGATTGTGTCCAGACAGTTCTTGAATATCTCCAGTGAGGGAGAGTCCACAACCTCTCTGGACAACCTACTTCAATGTGTGGTCACCTGCACAGTGAAGAATTTTTTCCTCATGTTCAGGTGGAACTTCCTGCACATCAGTTTCTGTGCCCATTGCCTCTTGTTCTATTGGCTGGACCACCAAGAAGAGTCTGGCTCCATCCTCTGGACACCCGCCCTACATAGTTAAGATTTCACTCTCAGTCTTGTTCAAGTAAAACAGGCACAGCCTATTTATCCTTATTTCTATTTTAAGGAAATTCCTTACTACCTTAAAGAAACAATTCCATTTTGTGGACTTTTACCTCACTTTATTTTAAAATCTCTCCACCCTACACTAAAAACTGCCATTTTCTGGAACAGCATGCACTCTTTGCAGGCAAAACTACATATATCTTATGCTCACTTCCTTGTTTTTTCTGTTCTTCAGCCAAAAAACTTCATCTGTCTAAACTTCTTCCATTATAACTGCAGTCAGTTAGGTCACACATCTTGTCACCAACTCTAATTTTCCAATCTTTCTTACTGCTTGCTTTCAATTGATCAGTTGCTTGTGACTCATTCTAAATTATTCTTATCATTATAAAATCTAGATTACATTGTATAAAGCAAAGGTGGCCACAATTCTCTCTTAGAGCATCCCCATTCTCCTTCTATTACCAGTAGAGGTTTTAGTACACTGCTCCAAAACTTACATATTTTATTATCTCCATACTTCAGCTTATTTTTCATTATTTATCTAAAATTCCAGGATCCAGGACTCAGTTTGTTAGTACTTACACAATGCCCACTGAGATTAAATGATAGCACTAAGCATAACTGCAAAAGACAGGAAAAATGGGCAGATCCATAGGAAAAAGCAAGGAAAAGTTCACAATGCAAACAATGAAATGCACAAAGAAATTTCTGCACTAACAGGTTAGAATGAAGAGAGAGAGGGTGGAGCATGCCAGCTTCCTTTAGGTATTTAAAAAAAGAAGACAAACAGGGAAGGATAAGTAATTTGAAACTTCATCTTCCATTCAAAGTTTTGCTGTAAAAATCTGTTGTTAATTTTGATGTTCTTGTCCCATCTCATAAGAGAAGCAAGAACTAAACAAGGGTAAAATGGGAACATAAGCACATCCAGTGCTTATATTTTGGACCCATATACTCTGAAGAGCTTGTACCACCACCAGATTTGACCAGCTGACCTTAGTGAATCAGCAAGTCACTTCAGTCCAGACAAGTGACTACCAGCCTGCTTTTACATAAAAAATGCAATGGATTTCATAGCTGCAGAATCAATTATAAATCCAGCATTTAAAATACTTCACCAACCAGTTTACTCTTCAAATGAACAATATTAGAGCAGAGTAAATTTATACTTCATTAAAAGCTTTCTCTCTGAATTTCAACTGCAAGACTTCATTGCATTCAAAAGAACTGTTTAAATAAACTTGCTTTTTAAGACACAGTCCTTTGAAGTGAATACTTACTGCATAACTTCTGAGAATGAATAGGTGGATTACAGCAAAAAACCGGACACAACTTATGCATTGACAAAAAAGCTTTGCTGAATGCTGTGCTCACATATATTTAGGAAGCAGTTGCAAGTCACAGCTGAGCAGCTCCTGAACTTTTGCCACTTACAAAGTAGTTACCTCTGTCTTTTACTGCTTACGGACAGAAAATTCTGCTCCATTCACTGGGCCCTTCTGCTGAGACTTTTCAATTATAGCTCTCTGTGGGCTATTAAGGGATGAGCACCCAAGCCTGTGTAGGGAGGCATGAAGAAGCAGCATGAAGAAGCAGCGAGGGGCCAGGGACTGTGGGACAAAGAGGAGACAGAAGGCAAAGAAAGGAGAAGACATTTTCTATTTCAGTAGTGTCAAACCACTGCTTCAGTTAAGCTGTAGTTTCAACTTCACCCACACACTGAATGCATGGGGAACTTGCTGGTTCAGTACAAAGAGAGTGCTGGCTTCCTTGTAAAATGACCTTTTCTTTCATGTGCATTTCAAATTCCATTTCCTGATCCAGATTTAATGCCTCTTTGCGCTGCCCACTCTACAGGCAACAGCTGTCTCCTGCTGTTAACACACCAAGTGATCTCTTCTTTCCTGGTTAAATTCCTTTCACAGAATTTGCTTCTTATGCCTAATCATCCAGTGTTGAGCTTCTTGAGTACTTGTTTTGGTTTTTGCATTTTCTACTTACCAGTGCTTGGATCAATCAGAAACAGACTGCAAGATTATCCAGATGAATCAAAAAAAGAAAGCAGAGAAAACTCATACTATGGCCATATTGAGAATTCACAAGTATTCTAGAAAGAATTCTTTTCTAATTATTTTATATGCAATATATTATATAGTCTATATTTGCAAGGAAAAAAATTTGCTGAAGTGTCTACAGTTTAAGTGTCACTTAAACTTCTACTTTATCTGAATACTTAAATGGATTCTTTGAACTCTGTAATAACTAAGATTTTGTGGGGGAAAAAATAGGTCTGTTATACAATTTTAGAGTGGCTTTAGGGCATAATTTCAAAAATTAGCATCAAATGAGGTGTAAAATTTTTAAGTAAAAGAGAAATTATGACTAATGTAATTTTTCAAGGGTCTTAACCAAGTACTGACTTTTTTTTTGAAGTGCATATTACAGAATAATTCAACATATTTGTTCTTGATCAATTTTCTTCGCAAATTAGGCTTGTTACTTAAAATATCAATTCCTTTCACAGAGTAATCTTCTCCCAGAGTAATCTTTGTAAGCCTGAAGATGCTCACTTTTTTTTTTCCACAGTGCACAACATATCTATATTAGACTAGGCCTATGGGCATTCAAATTCCTGAGTTAAATTATGAGAAGAGCAAGTGGGGTTTGAGGTTATCCTGCTAGATCTGCAGACAGCTGACCCCTCACTGACAAAAGATCATTAAGATAAACTCTTAGCCCTATTAATGCCTTATCGTCTCTCTGTAAAGAACACACAGGATAAGCAATTGTAAAGGATCTATAGGGTATACAAGTTCTTCACCCACTTGAAACTCATTACCCAGTAAGCACCTCGCTGCATATAGGACTTAGCAAGCATTAGGTAATTAGTACAGATACACGAGTATAAACTCATATTAACGCTGGTTTGACTTTTATGTCTAAACCATCCATAGCTTTCCTGAAGTTTATAGCCCTACTTTCACTCCAGTAAAATAGTACGTTAGGTAAAACACTGGTCACAGAAATGGAAGTGTCAAATGGCATTATGAGATTTAACTGTCCTTAAAGGGATAAAATTGACTTGCTGTACACTACTGTATGATTTACTAAAAACATCCTGTGATTTTGAACTGCAACTACACAATTACTATTTGTTGCCTTTCTATATGCAGCCAGAATAATCCCTATCCATTTATAAAATGTTTTAATCTACTATACCAGTGACATCTTTCACCTTCACTGTTTCTCAGATTCTATGAGATTTTGATGTACTATACAAATAAAACTCTACATTGTACTTTCAAGCTCAGTATGAAGTCTTTTATCCAAGAGAGAAAATCAGTTAATATTTCCCTAATGCAGGAGCAGTGAATTTCAACAGCTACTGACCACGTGTTACAACAAACTTGCTGTAACAGCATTAAAAAAAAAACAAAAACAGAAAAACAATAAAACATATACCCATTGTTTCCCTTATTTACACTTAGAAAAAGGAAATTATCCTTATGAGGATATGTCTTTTTCTCCACTGAACACAGATCAGCCACAATCAAATGTGCTCCTAACTATGGTATGTAAAACTAAGAGGCATGGAACTATCCCATAAAAACTGTTGCTTTTCCATGTTCCAAATAATAATTTCAAGATGACCCTTCCCTGAGTAGTCTTCTGTTTAGCATCTGAAACAAATTAATGATAATAAAATTTTCTGTTGACTTTCCTTAACCAAACCTCAGAAAATTTTATATTTTCTTGGCCAGATTTTGTAGAATTCTATAAAGCACTTTCAGGACCAGCATTTTTTCAACTAATTCCTTATTACACATCAATTAAAGATACTAGATTTATAATAAAATTATTTGGTAATCCTGAAAAAATGTAATATACACTATTAATTTTAATTATAATTATCTCATTTTTCCTCTGCTGAAAAATATAAAGAAACCGAGCTTCAACACCAGCTAATTTTTAAATGATTCTGTTAAAACCAAATAGATCCAGAGTTTCAAGTGAAGTAGATAGAAAGAAGCAGAAAATTTGTAGATTTTTCAAAAAAAATCAAGAAATGGAAAATAAATGGATGGGCAAGGAAAAGATTTACATACTTAATCTGAGACAACTAGAAGCAACACAACAGTTAATTTGGAATCAGACATTTCTTTGTACCTCATCGTTTCAACTGTGGAAACAAAGCACTCATTCGTTTTCTAAATAGGCAGCTTTTCGATTACATTTCCATGAAACGAGTATAAGGTAAGCCCGGGGCATGATTATCCCACAGACATATTGCTGGCTTATTGATTCCCCTTAAGGGTACTGCATAGTTTATTCATACTTGTAGTCATTCCCTCTGGCACACTTTGAAATAAACATGCAACTCTTCTTGCGCAGTTTGTGGTTGAAATAGACATACTTTCCTGCAAATTGTGTTCTCAATACAGGAAAAAGTAATGGATTTTAAAAATTCCTTACAAGTACACATTTAAGCCTTTCAGACCATATCCCTTTCACTAGTAAAAGCTTCTTCACTGAGCAGTATCAATACCAAACTATAAATATTTAAAGGTTTATTTTCAATTTCTAAAAGAAGAGTCGATACACTAAAGTGAGATATTCTATATGAATTAACACAGAACCAATGGACACATCAGGTTTTCTCCATCCATCCAGAAGAAAGCCACAATCTGGAAGTGTTTCCAACAGGCTGGTAATACAGACAGTCCCAAACCACAGTGGAAAAGAATACTTGCATAGACTTGGAAAAAAAAATCAGCATTCAGTTTCTCTGCACAAAGTGCACTCGTGAGGAAAACCGTACAAGTCCATAGAAGAGTGAGGGGGACGAGGAAGTACTTGCTGTATTGCTGAACCTGTTTTAGCATGTAAACAGGAAATTCTGCCACCATAAATTTCAGAAAGAAAATACTCAGTGATGCCATGAGAAATTATCTAATACTTTCCTGTTAGGACACAAAATCACTATCAAAATCTGAAGAGGGAATAAGAGAGTTTTGGTGATTTTTGGTGACATTTTATGAAAGAAGGCTGTGTGCAAACCTCACCCATGACAGAATTTGACATATGAATCCCCAAAGTCCCACACAGAGATGTATATTATGTAAACAAACACCTATGTGAATTTATTTGTGAATGACTGACTGCACACAAAAAAATTAGAAAGTAAAACATGGCAAAATTTATTTCCATAAAGATACAGAAAAATTCTAAATTAATATATATAAACCAACACCTAATTAAAAACCAAAACAAAACTGCATACAGGTAGTGCAGGGACACAGAAGTTTAAAAGAGTCTTGAAACAGAATGTGCCTGCGAGACAACACAGAACAGCCTCATGAAAGGCAGAGTATCTTAACTTGAAAGTCAGGACCTCTACATTACTTATACCTTGTATGCTTTACATTTTAAAGTAAAATTTGCTGAATTGCACCTATATTTTAGCTAATAACCATGACTTAAAAAAAAAAAAAATAGACCATGTCATCCTGCAAGTTCTACAATAGAAAGATGGTCAAAAGATGATGATGGGCAAAATATGCTTAAAAACATTAGGAACTTTTAATACTGCTACAGGATAGAACAGTTGGTGGCTAGTCACAAATGGTGTTCCCCAGGGCTCAGTACTGGGGCCAGTTCTGCTTAATATATACTTATCAGTGACCTGGGTGAGGTGATCAAGTGCACTCCCAGTCAGTTTGCAGATGACACCAAACTGGGTGGGAGTGTTGATCTGCTGGAGGGTAGGAAGGCTCTACAAAGGATCTGACTGGATCAATGGACTGAGGCCAGCTGGACGAGGTTCAACAAGGCCAAGTGCTGGGTCCTGCACTTGGGTAACAACAACCCCCTGCAGCACTACAGGCTGGAGACAGAGTGGCTGGAAAGCTGCCCAGTGGAAAAGGACCTGGGTGTGCTGGTCAACAGTGACTGAACATGAGCCAGCTGTGCCCAGGTGGCCAAGAATAGCATCCTGGCCTGTATCAGCAATAGTGTGGCCAGCAGGACCAGGGCAGTGATCGTACCCTGTACTGGGCACTGGAGAGGCCCACTACAGGCTGGGGAAATAAAGAAATTACATAAGGTTAATTGTGTGTAAGGCACATCCCAACAAAATTACTGCCTACATCTCAAGTGCTTTCATAAAGCCAAAAGATAGATTTTTGTGGAAACTAAATTCCAGTAGAAATGTTTTAAATTAATTTCAATAAACATCCACCACCACTCAGGAAGATGAGTAGTCCAAAACACTCCGCCTTCATTTAATGAATCAAGTCACTGAATTATCTTGAACTGTAAGATCATTCTAGAGATTTTCCTAACAGTACAGAAGCCAAAGAATTAAAGACATCAAAATTTTCTCTGATGCAATACTCAGGGACATTTTTTCTACAGGAATCTTAGAACTGATTAAGTAGACTGTACCATTCTCTTTTACCAGCCTTGTTTTTTAGTGTAGTCAATGAGGACAGAAGCTAGATAAGAGATCCAACCAGGACACATTTATTTACTGCACCTACTTAATTATTCAGTGGGAAAGATTTCCTGCTTGACACTTGACACACAACACAAAAAGACCATAGTGTGATGCCAAGGCCATCCAGGCCTAAAAGCCATAAAGAAACGGTGCCCAATCCTTCAAGCAGTTATTAGCCTGCCATAGATAAAGACATTTGAATGGGTTTAAAACCTCCATAAAACAGGTAGACAAAAGTCTTTGCCAGCTTAAAGAAGCTGTAAGCCTTTACCATTTACTGGTTTTCAGCGCTGCTCTTTACACTGCTGGGGAGAGGTTCGAACACCTTCAGAAAACTAACAGGAGTTTACCTCTTCACTTACCTGAAACAGGACAGATATGATCAAGTCCTGAATTACAGTTCAAGGTAATTCAACACACACAGAAGCTCTTAAAGCCCTGTGACAAGACACAATGTTATCAAACTTGAACTCTGAACTGTCTGCAAGCAAGAATTACCTGCAATCCAAGATCCTTTGCTATTTTCTTTCCTCAGCTCATTCCTTACTGGAGGAATGAGTTGAGAAAAGTTGCAAAATAGATTTTCAGTCTCTGCAGAACAAAAGAAACTATAGAAAAACCAGGAATATGTATAATATTTATGCTTTAATAATAATTTTTGCCTTCTTATATCTTTATGCAGAAATACAGTGCAAGATACTGCAGGAAGAGGAAACTAAGCTAAACTATAGGCTTCACTTCGTAACTGGAATTCTTAAGGAATTAGAATAATTCTAAGCAAAGAATCTGTAAGAATTCCAGCTTGTTTAGAGAAAAATCAATTAAGGCCATAACATATATATGTGGAGCTATATACATACATCGGGAACACATTGATCTTTATTTTCTTCATACAGTAGTAGGAAACAAAAAAAGATAATTGTAGTGTAAATAGGGTGGAAAAAGGCCTACGACATTACTAAGGAAATAGAGAATGGAGAACAAAGCAAAGACTTACTTGGCTTTGGGGAAAAACATCACAAGATAAGCACTTAGACTACACATTTTCATAATTTATTACGGGAGAAATATCCTACAAATTAGAGAATAAAATTAAGACTTAAAGTTTAAGGTATTATCTTGACTTTATTTTTTTTTTTTCCACAGAACAAATTATTAAGTGATTTAGGAAGGTCCTTTCAATGCTTTTCAGTTGTTAGTATAATTTTACATTGTTTACAAGAAAAAACAAGCAAGTTCTTACTTCTACAATGGCATTTCAGTGACTTTTTTTATTTGGATTCAATACTTTAATTAAGTAACCCCTGCTACATTGAGGGAACTAGCGGAATACAGTATTGTAGTGTTACATACAAGACACTTATAGGAACTCTAGAACAGTGGAATCCAAATGCAATTTTATTATTCAAAATATTTACGAATTGCATACCTAGGACATATTTTTCAGGCACTAAGAAAAACAATAAACAGTTTTAGTGTTCTTAAATGTATTTATATTGCTATTGTATATGATTATTGAAAAAAAATTCCCCACTACCTTTTTGGTTTACCTAATGTAAAACTCAGCTTTGTCTTCTACTTCTAGCCATCAGAAAGATAAAGAGCTGCATGTAAGGTGTCAGACAGATTGAAAACTTACAAGAACTCTGGGCAAACTGGGTAATGTACAGTATACAATCAATTATCAAGGAGTCTTGGCCATCTAGTTATACTTTTTTCATGAAGATGGTAAGCACAGTGTATTCTGAGAATATGAGGCAGATTTGATCTACAGTCAAGACAAGAGAGAACAAAGTAAAAAAATCCACCAAAAAACTGAACAAACCAAAAATCACTTATAAAGGTTGTTAAAAGCAGACGAGAAGCTCAGGTGCTTAAAATATATGTAATGTCTTCAAAATAAGGTCACTGTGGTACTTTGGCTGTTCTTTCAAGTGATTAGTCAAGCAATGTTTTGCTTTGCTGTTTTTTCTTTCTCTCAATGGTACACTTTCATCCGTTTATAGTTGTTGGACAAAAAATTAAATTCAACACATGAATATTAAACAGTGCTGAAGCAAACAATAAAGAATAATCAATTCTAAGACATAGACTAAATTTATGCCTTAATAGAGTTCACTAAATCTTTTCTCAGTATCAGCAACTCTTTCAAAACGGAATCTGAATTAGGACATCGGAACGCACATACAACATATTTCTACAAGTTTTCAGTACAGACACGTAAGAAAGGATTAAGAATCATGTAATCACAGAACGTGCTGAATGGAAGGGACCCACAAGGATCATCGAGTCCAACTCCTGGCCCTGCACAGGACATCCCAAGAATTACACCATGTACATGAGTGCATTGTGCAAATGCTTCTTGAACTCTGTCAGGCTGGTGCTGTGACCACTTCCCTGGGGAGCCTGTTCTAATGTTCAATTACCTTCTGGGTGTAAAATCTTTTCCCAATATCCTCCCCTGACTCATGCCATTTCATGCCATTTCCTTGGGTCCTGTCACTGGTCACAAGAGTGAAGAGATGGGTACCTGCCCCTCCTCTTCCCCCTGTGAAGATGTTGAAGACCCCAGTGAGGTCTGCCCTCAGTCTCTTCTTCTCCAGGATGAACAAACTAAGTCACCTCAGCCATTCCCCACAAGGCTTCCCCTCCAGATCCTTCACCATGCTTGTTGCCCTCCTCTGGATGCTCTCTAACAGCTTAATGTCTTTCCTATATCATGGTGCCCAAAACTGCACACAGGACTCAAGTTCCACTGTACTCTGTAGAGCAGAGCAGGACAATCCCCTCCTTTGACTGGTTGATGATGCTGTGCCTGATGCACTCCAGGACACAGCTGGCTCTCCTGGCTGCCAGTGCACAGTCACGACTCAAATTGTCATTGACCAGGACCCTCAGGTCCCTTTCTGCAGCACTGCTTTCCAGCCTCTCATTCCCTAGCGTATACACACAACCAGGGTTGCCCCATCCCAGGTGGGGAATCCAGCACTTGGCCTTGTTAAACCTGATACATTTGGTGAGTGCCCAGCCCTCTAATTTGTCTGGGTCTCTCTGAAGAGCCTCTCTGCCCTTGAGGGAGTCGACAGCTCCTCCCAATTTGGTGTCGTTGGCAAACTTATTCCTTTGAGACCTATGTTTAAGTCATTAATGAAGATGTTGAAGAGCACAGGGCTGAGTATGAAGCCTGCAGAATCCCACCAGTGACTGGTCACCACACCTCCGATGTCACACCATTCGCTACAACCCTTTGCACCTGACCTATAAGCCAGCTGCTCACCCATCACATGATGTGTTTATCTGGCTGTGGGCTAGACATTTTGTCCAGAAGGATACTGTGAGAGACAGCATCAAAAGCTTTACTGAAATACAAAACGATTACCTCAACTGGCTTTCCTAGGTCAGCTAGGTAGGCTACCCTGTCATAGAAGGAAATCAGGTTTCACAAGCAAGACTTTCCCCACACAAAGCCATGCTGGCTGTGACTGATGAGTGCATTGTCCTCCAGGTGTTTTTCAGTACCTCCCAGAATAATCTTTTCCATGATTTTACCAGGCACTGAAGTAAGACTGAAAGGTCTGTAGTTTCCGGGGTCCTCCTCGCCCTTCCTGAAAATCAGGACAGCATTTACCAGCTTCCAGTCAGATGGGACCTCTCCAGATTCCCAAGACCACTTAAAAATCATTGAGAGAAGTTTTGTAATTACATCAGCCCGCTCTTTGAGGATTCTTAGATGAATCCCATCAGGCTCCATAAATTTGTAGGGATCCAGCTGGACCAGCAGATCCCCCACAATTCCAGATTCAACTGGGAGCTGATCATTCTCGCAGTCATGGTTCTACAGCTCAGGGCACTGAGACCCCCTTGGTCCATCATCAGTGTTAAAGATGGAGGCGAAGAATGTGCTAAACCCCTGTGCCTTGTCCATGTCCCTGTTGGTGAGGTGATCATCCTTGTCCTGTAACGGGCTGATATTATTTTTACACTGCATATTGCCATTAATATATTTGAAAAAAAAAACCTCTTTTTATTGTCCCCTGCATTTCTGGCAGCTTCAACTCCAACTGAGCTTCAGCCACACGAATTTTCTCCCTACAGTGGCAAGCAGCATCTCTGTATTCCACCCATGCCACCTCACCCTGCTTCCACTGGGCATACACCTTCTTTTTTTGCTGTATTTCCAAGAGAATATTCCTGTTCAGACAAGCCAGCCTTCTGCCTTGCCTGCTTGACTTCCGACTTTTGGGAACTGCTTGTTCCTGTGCTCTTAGGAAATGATGTTTAAAAGGCGACCAGCACTGATGGACCCAAGTACCTGCATAAACATTTTCCTAAGGGACTTAGCTATCTGGAAATTATCTGGAAGGACTGAAATAAAAATCAGCATATTTCCAGTAATACATGCTCGTTGGTGCCAATAGTATCAATCAGTGAAAGAAAAGGAATTACTGAAGTGAGTTTAAAATCCATTTTGTTCTCTTGTAAAGAGGAACTACAACAAAATTACTTGAATCTTAAGTCAAAGAATTAAGCAGCATGATAACTTCATTTTTCATTCATGCATGCTATCTAGATTTATATATTAGTAAGAACACTGAGACAACAAAAAATGACCAACTGTGTTCAGCTTAAAAGACAAACCCGAGTATCAATGCATGACTCCAATGGGTGATTAAGAACTACAAATGCATAACAAGGATTATGCTTAGCACCCAAACACAAAGAAGTGAAGGGGTAGGTCCTAATCAACTTTCTTCTGCAAAAATCCTATAGCTGCAAGGACCTTCTAGCAACAAAGAATAATTTCTCAGAAAAAAACCCATTAAAATGATGTTTACTGTGAAGATGTTGATTGGCATTTATCTTGTGTAACTATAACGATCTGAAATTTCATTGTTTGAATTTATGCAATTCAACTAGGCTCCCTTGGGAGAAAAAAGAACCTTGAGAAAGGTATCTTTCACTTCTGAATGGAATAAAAGTCCTTGGAAATTTCTTTTTTGTCTCCAGTAACAAAGAGGAAGCCTCAACGACTCGATCAGGATGCAGCATGATGTCAGGACTATGATACTTACTGGCAGAATCCCCTCTCCATACATTGTCGCGCCCTTGCGTCAGCTTTAAGAAACTAACTCTGAAATAAAATAAGCCAATCCAGGGGCCATTTCATTCAACTCATCCTGTGGCTACATGACTGACACTCCACCATGGGAGGAGAGGGATGAAGAAGAACACATGGTCAGACATAGGCAGAAGAGGCAGGGAAAATAACCACCTCTACTAGGATCAAGTAGGAAATGGCACCTCACTTCTAGAATCAACTTAGTCTTAATACTAGGCTAAGTTCTTAGACTCTGAGAGCAAACTTTCAGTGGCTCAAAGTAAAATAAAAGCCACTCCTCAAAACTGTAATCAAATGAAGAAAAGTCTGATAATTAACCTAGAAAAAGGGTTAAAATAGTACAGTCATACAGTAAGTAACTAGCATTTTACAGGTCAGATAGTAGGACAAAAAGAAGGGGGGAAAAAAGAGCAAATTTTCATATAAACAGCAATGCCTCAGCTGGGGAGAGCTTCAGGTATCTTTTTAAGTAAAAAAGGCCATCTCAGAGGCCATAACGGCATCTGAGAGCTATAGGCAACAATATATGTTAAAAGACCACTGGGAAGAAACAGGAGTTGACTGTTCAGCCTTTGCAGCAGTAGTAACATGGCTCTATGACCCAAAAGTAAGAACTCAAAATAAGCACAGTCAACTCATCATTAAGGAATCAATATGTAGATGTATATTTTTTGTGCAGCCTTTTATAGTAAGAGTAAACAGCAAAAAATTGTGCATTCCTGACATTTTTTTTAATCAAAATGATATTGACTAGTAAAGCCTTTTGAAATTCCAACTTCCATAAGGCTAATACATTCTAAACTTCATAAAACAGATTTTGATGCATACATGACCACCACAATATTTGGCAAAGAAGAAATCATTGAAACAAGAATAAAATCATGATACAAAATAAAGGGATACAGATGTCTATTTTTAGTCATACATACACGTGTAGTGAAAAGCTTCAGAACATACGTTTTAAATTACTGTTTCCTAACCCTTACAGAACAACATACAATGTACATGAAATAAAACAAAAAACTGGGTTGAATAGAGTAAGTAACAACTTTTAAGAAAGAAAACATGCATAAAACTGTTTGGCTGACAGATCAGTTATTCATTTTCAAACAATACAATTGAAATTTATTATACAGGAAGAATACCACATCGTAATACACTTCTATCAGGTTTCATATAGACAACTAAAATCTGAAATTTTGTTCATGTATTTGAGCAACTATCTTTCTACACATGTAGGTAGCAATCTTTGCATGAGTAGGCATTAATTGCTTAATAGTTACATATTTTGTACAGACTATGTAGTTTATATTTTTTAATACAATTTGTTATCACATACCCACGTGTCTGCATGAACAGGCCTGATGTTGCTGAGAAGCACCTCTTCATAATTTCCATAATCACTGAATTTAACAACTGCAGTTGTCCCAGAAGAATGGAGAGCTTCAATTTCTGCCCGGTAGAACTTAAAAGAGAAATTTTCAAAGGTCATAAAATACAACCAGAAATACCACAAATACTTAACAACTTCCTTTTCATATATGTCTTTGTGTGTGCATACATATTTAGTCTTAGGCAGTATTATATTTTCTTTTAAATTTGTACCAGATATTAAACCAGATATCTTAAAATTCCACATGGCAGACTCCAAGGGCATGCCAGATTGTATTTAGAATACTCATTGAGAAAATACACAGCTTATTTAAGTAGACTGAGCATCTAAAAGACCTGCTTTCATCTCTCTGAATGCAGAACAAATTCATCACTAACACAAATGCTGCTGTATACAGAGAAGTGCTATTGTAAGATATTTACTTAAAATATACATTAGTAAGTGCTTATCAGCCACATACACCATATGTACTTGTTTACCTAACTTATCACATAATAAAATGTGATAAAAATATGATGAAAATATGATAGAGCTGCCCCTTCAAAAAGTCCTTTTTCTAAACACAAAACTTGATTTTTTTACATTTATGCAAATATAGCTTTCTTGAAGATATCCAATCACTTTTATCTGACTGAACACAAAGAAATCACTGCCTCCTAAAATGGTTAAGCTCAGTATTGTATTTTATCATCACATTTCAAAATTGTCCTAGACGTGAGTAGCAGTATTTATGTTAACTACCAAGATACCAATTACTGTCTAAAACACCTTCTGATCTGCTGAATACTCTTCAGGTAACAGTCTGGGATTATCTCATATGTATTTATCTTGCAAGTTTTGTACTTTCCAAAATTTAAAAATCTCATCTCACAGTAATGCAAGTATGCTTCTCAAAATAGGAAGCAATTCAATAATATGCCATTATACTTCACACTAATCCATCCATTCAAGCTACATATTCCTATTTAAGAGAGTCAACTCACTGTATGTTGCCACTACCAAAAATCCTGCATGGTTTATCATTGGTTTTAGTCATACCAAAAAAAGAGAGAAAAATATAGTTATGCTGCTGAGCTAATGCAGACCAAAAAAAAAAAGGAAAACGTTTATAATAAATAACGTAAAATAGACATAACAAAAAGTTTTTTAAAAGCAGAAAAAGGTGTGAATAAAACATACTCAAAGAACAACAATATTTAAGGTAGTTCTCAGATTATCAGAAAGGGTCAAAACCCAAAGAAACTACCCATGTAGAGTGACAGAGAACTCCTGAACAGATGATGACAAATCAAAGAAAACAGTTTAAAAATTTCTTAGCAAAGGAGAAGAAATTAAAATGTCATGTTGCAGGAGAAATCTTATTAATGGGGAAGAGCTGAAAAGCAAGTACTTAAACTTTTAAAAAATCAGTAATACAAAACTATCATGCAGCATAATTCATTTGTTCCACAAATTCTTCAGCTAATAGTCTACTAGTGCTAATCAAAATTAAGCCTTTTGCTGTTTCCATTCTGTAATGACTGAAAGAAAAGTGGCAGGTTTTTTACATCCCCATTCCTGCAGACTTTAGTCTTCCTTTGCAGTGATAAAGGTTTTGTGCTGACTTGTTCCAGAAAAAGGATTTACACATCTACCATTATAGATATTCTAGATAGCACAGCATCCTGGTTTTGTTCTTCAGCAAAGAATATTGGCAACTAGATCCATATTCATCCCTTCAAATTTTCGGAGTTTAAGTCAAATGCTTCAGTGAGGAGTTTAAGTCATGCTAAAGTCCACTTACACGAGAGAAAGAAGGACTTGATTTAAACACTTTAAAGTTTTGTGCAATTAATATAAGTGATGTATCTCATAAATATAAAAAACAGAGCATGGAGCTAGGCAAGAAGCACACTACACACCTACGAACAAAGGCCATGTCTCTGTAGCAGTGTGCTAATTATCTCCCACATTTGGGTAAGAAAACATTAGAGGCACAATTTTGAGATACTTCTCATTTGGCAAAGGCATACCTTGTTGTCTTCCCAATAAAGAGCAAAACATTCATCCCCCGGTCTCCAACTTTTTCCATACTCCATGTGAATCGATGGTTCCAATATTTTCTCTGGTTTGATGGGCCCAGTTCTCCTTTTGGGACCAGTGTTGTAATACAACATTTTATCATCAAAAGACGGGATCGTAGTGGGTCCTGACGATTTGATAGGTCCTACTCGTCTTCCTTTCTGATGATGCTCAGTATCTCCATTTGGTACAGCACTAAAATTATCAGTTCTACTGGGATTTTGGTAATCATTATTAACACCAAAATGTTGCTCACTTTTTACCATAAAGGCTTCACTATTTATTGTTTGTGCCTTCCTATCACAGAAATTTTCAGAATTGTGTGTTTGGTTTTCCCTTTTCCCACGTTTCTGGTTATTGTTGTCTGTCACATCTTGAGCAGCAGAGTTTTCCTTGAATTCTGTGAAAGACACACCTTTTCCTACTCTGTTTTGCATGTTATTATCCCTTTTTTTGAAAGTAATATCACTCTGGTGAGTGGTTATAGGATAAGCCAAATCCTTTGACCTATCATTTCTAGGATAATGTCTGTCACTTTTATTTTTTTCATCTGTCCAGTGTTCTAAAGAGCTGTGCCTTTCAGGACCTCTGTTTCTTGGTAACCCACCACTTTCCAAAGCCTGCCTTGAATTCTGAAAATCCTTTTGAAAACGAGGGGGTTTCTCATTCCTTGGTTGTCTCATGTCATTGCGAGAAACATGTCTTGAATGATTCTCTTTGATGCCATTCTGTTCTGTATTCATAACTTTATGCTGTACTTGATGTGGTGGCTGAAATTGCAATTTTGGTTCTACAAAGAAAAAAATTATTTCAATTAACATATTTCACACAAATACATTTTAGAAATACTGTTTCAGACTCTGAAAAAGCAACAGTATTCTTTAGAAATGTATGCACCTTTGTGACACAGAAATTGAATGGTACACACAGAGAATTTAGCAGGCACATTTGAACTGCAATTCCTTGTTATTGGAAAATATACACTACTCTGGGCTGTACTTAGAATCAAACCACCTATGAGCAAGAGAAAAGCCAGGCATAAATTTCCAGGAGATTACTCATTCCTCCCTATGGACATCAACAACTTACTTGAGTAAGAGCCACTTAAGACAGAAAAACACAGAATTCCAAGACGGAGAAAGGAAGAGGGAAGAAAATGAGGAGAAAAAAGGAATACTTCTAATCTGAATAGAAACTTTCTGTAAAAAGACCTTGTTAACAGCTATTCCGTACAAAAGAGAAAAGGCAAGAAATAGAAGCAATAAAATGAACACAGCTAGTAAAATGTAGATAATAGGAATAGTAGCAAAGCCCAGAATTCTGGAGACTCTTGATCAGTGAGCTGTAACAGGAACTCCGAGAAACAGAGACTAGACAGGAGTAAGGGAATAAAAGCAGGTATTTATTTGAAAGGCCTTCAAAGATCCTGGGGAGCCAGAGGCTATAGCCAAGATGGACCCCAAGATGGATGACAGGTCACGAGTTCTTCACACTTTTATAGGTTTGGTTCATTTGCATATCAGGGTTAATGCTCCAATTAAAGCTTCAGTTTAATGATGTAATTTCCCTCAGCTTGTCCCCCTTTAGAGGCTTTTGGTTTATACTTTTTGGGCCTAGGACAGTCTTGGTGTCCTTGAGGAGCAGGCCCATAGAGGCTTTGTTATGTCTACTTAGCATGAGAGAGCAGAAATTAACAAGCTACAAGAAAGTTCAGAGTTACACACTAGGCAGTACAGGATTTGAAAAATATAAAAGTTAAAACCTAAGGCATCATTCAAGCGTCACCTTTAAGAGCTTCAACCAGAACTCTTAACTGATGGGAATAGAGACAAGATTATCATGAATATCACAAGAAAGAGGAAACATGCTATGGCCCGCTGGAGAGGAGGGGAGCTGTGGGTATCTGTGAAACATTTCATGGAATTATGAGCTTTTTAGGCAAACATGGAATGGGTTTTTAATGGGTTGTTTAAGTGAAGAGCAAAAGGAGGGAAGAAATAAAGATGAGCCCAGGAGAAAATAAAGAGGAAATTATATTAAATAGGAAAGCTGCAAGTAAGTAGGTTGCTGGTCAATACATTCCTGAATGTGATCACTGTAACCCGTCTCATCTCCTTATTAAATTCTCTTTCTAAGTTCACTGTTGTGTATGTGAGGGAACATGTTTTTAAACCTACTGGCAAATTTGAGGTAGGATAAGTTGGTAACTGGGACAAGGAAGAGCTGGCAGCTGAATACTGGAGAGGCCATGGGTCTTGAAGGCCATCTACTAAGGAGACTCCAGATCTGGGCTCACATAGAGGCCAGGTAAGCACACTCATGTAACCCTCCTACCAGCTCCAGTCAACAAGCTGGACCAGAGGTGTCTGAGGTGGGTACCAGAGGTCAGGGGTCTCCTGGCCAGGAGAGACTCACATGGGTGTGTGCGTGTTGGTGGCTGGGTATGAGATCTGCTAGCAGACTTTAAAGCTCATGGAAAAGGACAACATAAACCCATTAGAGGGATTCATGTTTATATGAGCAATGCTGTGCCATGTGGGTGGCTGGAAAGGTGTCATTCTCTTGCCTGTGTCCATGAGCCTGGTGTGTGCATGGGCCTGGTGGGGCTGTGCACTCAGGTTCTCCTACATTCCTATGGGAAGAAATGTTACCACTAGAAACAATGAATGCTGATACCTGACAGCAAATGTATCAACTTTCATAATTACACACTAGATGGCAAGTTAAAATTAAAATGTAAATTTTACCTGGTTTATTTTTTTTTTTTAGAAAAATACTTTCAAGCATCACACTATTATTAGTAGCTCACAGAATTTTTATCAATTTAATTTACTAAATTGCCTAATAAGAATCTAGCTCTATTTTTACATTTATTTGATGTAGCATAACTTTTAGAAGTCACATTTGCTTTACTAAAATGACCTAGTGCTTTTATTTTTTAACATGACATAAGCATACATGAGGTTTAGCATGAACATGATCTTGGTAAAAATACATCTTACTCTATCATTTATTACTTTGAAACCCATCACATTTTTAATGCACTAATATGTAAAAATATGCTACTCAGAAAGATACAAGAGTTTCATAAATATGCATTATCTTTTTTAAAATGCAAAGATGACTTTAAATCTTGTATAATTAAATTTTTTTTGTTAGAGTAAAACCTTTATAGCTAAAAGTACCTCTTTATTTCTTCTTTACAAACGAGACATGAAAATACTGTTTTTCTTTACTTTAAATCTGTAACTTTTCACTAAGTATCTTCATTACACTTTTCCACTTCTGTATAACACCAATCTTATAGACTTCCTATCATCTAGAAAGATTTGACTTCCTAATTAATTAATTAACAGTCTTTGTTCACAAGATTCTTAATTTATACCTCTTCTCTTCTAGTAGTAAAATGCTCAGGCTTCCACTCTTCCTATGCCCAACCTAAGCTCTTATGTCTATTCCTAATTTTAATTACATATGAAATGACTGAACAGTTTGATGACCCCTGAATGTTTACTCCCTTGTACATACCATTGAAGAAAAATGCATATAAAATGCTAACCTAATTCACTATAAATCATCTTATTTAATATTCTGTAACATTAAATCCATTAAATAAAAGTCATTGTTCCAACAGAAAAAAAGCAGGAATGGGTTCATGACTTGATTTGGCATGGTAACACTTTGCTAGGTGGCAGGATTTTAGACTTAGACTCGAAATGTTTCCCCTTGAAGGCTGTCCTTTGCCCTTTTTCTAAATGAATAAACATTTCCTGAGCTGAGATGGGTAGTGACAGTACTTAGTACATACAAGGACTCTATACCACACAAAAGCATGCCAAGCAGTTACAGTTTAGTTAAAGCCTCCAGGAAAAACCAGAACGTAGACACATTCTTCTATAATTCAAAAAAGTTACTGAAATTTCTATCCAATTTCATAGCATGTAATTGTCTACCCAACATAATTTGATCATAACATAAAAGCAACAAGCTGATTTGAAAGTGTGTTGCATCCTTCGATTACAGGTTTTTATTTTTTTTAACTAGTAGTGGAAAGTTAAAATAATACCTGTGTTAAACAGCAGGTAAAGTGACTAGAAAATTTCAAAACCGTAAACACGGGTATTTTTTTCTAGGTCTCTTCACTGTGACATACAAAGGCTGACACAAAACACCTGACATTTTTTAGTCTAACCTTAAGGTATGCAAAATCCAATAAACTTATGTTTTCTACAGAGGTGCAGTTCTTGTGCTAAAAGCTTCCCTGGGGACTGCATCATACACGGCAGCCTTGAATGAGCAGGACACATTAATTGATTGTTTGACGTTCAAGCATAAATCACTCACAAATGGAAACTGCCAAGTAACAGTAAATGTTACTTTGTCAACAGTAGTCAACAAAAAAAGCCAGGAGATGAAAATAGTACTGGTTCTTCGTGTATTTGTGCTATCTGGCCTGATCACCAAAAAACCAAAGGAATTCTAAAGATTCTTTATGAGAAATAGGGATCAACACAAGCATCAAGGGATCCCATTCACAGACTGTCTACCATAACTGCTTCTACTTCCTGTCCTAACTCCAACAAACCATTAGCAACTGTTCCCAGAAAAGTAATGCTTCCTACAGGGCTATAACAAATATTAATTCGGCATTTAGCATGAAGATTTAGTCAGCTACTCTCAAACGGTGAGATGGGTTAACTTAATCATTGTTGTAACCAGAGGTTTGGGAACACAGTCTGGAAAAAATAGTTCAAAATTAATGATAAGGTTCTTGTCATCTACTGGGGTCAGTTTGGAACCCTCACTCACTTACGTTATTCATTTTGGCTTTTGTATGTGATGACGCAAGAAGATCATACAGGACCAATCACATTCCCCTGATTACAAGAAACCAGCAGGACCTGCTGCACTTGGAAATCCCAGCCAACACAATTTATAAAGTACTGCTCAATGCACAATGGAATTTAAAGAGTACGGTTTCCTGTAGTCCTCTCCTGTGGATTTTATCACGTTTAATAATGTGGTTAAATTCAAAGACCATGGCCCTTCCCACACTGGTGTCAATGTTTTGGGTTTCTCCTCTCAAACAGAATAATATTTTTATGTAACTGTATGGAAGTATATCTTTGAGACAGCTACCTCCAGGGCATGTTCTATCTTGTACTGGCCAAAAGATTAAAAAAATTAGAAGCACATTAGTTATACATTTGCACACACTTCATGGCATGAAGTAAAATTCCCATTATTCAATAGCTTTGACAAGTTAAATAAATATCAATATAATTCTTTCTAAAATGTAGCAACACTGAGGAATGGGGACCTGAGTGCATGTTTCTGTTGAAACAAAACAAATACAACCTGAGGAGGAGAGTGATAATAAAGAAGTGGACAAAAAAAATCCAAAACATTCTGCTGTTGTATTCACTACAAACTTTAACTAACAGGATTAAAGGACTGGAACAAAAACTGATAATTTTTTTATTATTCTTTAAAATGTATGAAATTTACTATATTTTTCTCTTTTATATTTAAAGAGAAAATACAAGTACAAGCCTTGTAACATATATCATCAGTGCTAACATACCAATACAACAAATATATGTGATTTTCTTGATAGTCACAATTAGCTCTGACTGAAGTTCAATTTTTAGAAGTAAAGCTGAATAAGAAATATGACTATTATTCAATTTGGATCTCTTGTCAATAGCATTCCGTGTTTATTGAAAACATGGCTACTACATGGCAGATTTCAAATGTTACAAATTTCTTTTAACTCCAGAAAGTCAGACTCTTTTTTTCCCCTCCAAGCGCCCTTGCTCCCAGATATTCAAATAAATTGCATGACCACAAAATGGAACAAATATTTTTGAATTACACTACCATTACCAATTTATTTCAAACTTTAATTTATTTGGGACTATATAAAGAATAATGTTCATTATTCCTTAATACTACAGCCAGAGCCCTTGTATTGTCTTATTCTTTCTGATAATCCTTGTGTTTACTTATTTAAGCTGGCAAAGATAGATGAGTTGTTCCTCATAACAAAAGAAAACAATAAGGAGATTAATGGAAAAAATCTTTTGTGTTCAGTAGCAGAAATTATCCAGGTGCAAGCATAGGCAGCTAATTGAAAGCAATTTTGTCTACTGTTTGTGTTATCTCTTGCAGTCAGGAGGCTTCTCTTCCCAAAATTCAAACTACTTAATTTCAATACAGAAATACTTTTGTAGGTGCCACCAACCATTCACAGTTAAAAATAAATAAATAAATAAATAAATAAACATGCCGTTTAATGCTAAGGATATGTTTGTTTTAATTCTTCACATTCCATTTAAATAAAGTGTGTTTACAGTATGCTGTGTTTTACAATAAAAGAGCTAGCAGATCATGGAGTCAGGTATTTAATACTTTTAACAGCCGTAATTACTTAAAACAGTATTTCGTTAACTGAAAAAAGGAGATCAAACATAAAAATCCCATCACAAGACACCACTTACAGGGAAAAAGACTAACATGCTTTCTTATAACTAATATGTACTTTTAAAAAAAAGAAACACCAAACAACAAGAAAAGTAATGTGCTGTCTTATCTTTTAAAAGGAATGTAAGTACATCCTAAAAAATACAAAGGTGTTTCAATTCATAAATGTTTTTCTACTTGGTCTAAATGCAAGATGAAAAGGTACCAAATCAAAGAAAAATATTCAACAACAGTACTGCAGTTCCTGTTCAGCAATAGAACCACCAAGCCAGAAGTGAATTTAGAAATTCTCTACACTACTAAGGTTTCAGGTGCAATTAAACACAGTAGATAAGAAAAATAAGGAGGGATGCACAAAGCAAATCAATCCTCTGTGTATTTGAAAAGAGACACAGTTCCTCTTTTCAGACACTTTCTCTCCCCTGATCATATAAGATTTTGAAGAAATTTGGTGTAGCACAGGATTAAAAAATATTTCGTTCAGTTCAGCAAAACTGCCTTTTGTTTTTTGGATTTTACATTGACTCTCAGTCATTTAGAAGGAATTACACTGTCTGAAGCACATAGGACTTTACTGCTTGCAATAATGATAAATACAGCCATTCTGGGTAATCATCTGCTCCTGGTCATATGCTAACATGTAATAGTAGAGGTGTGCTCATTTATTCAAAACCACTGTCCCTATACAAATCCTCTTTCTGAATACCTAAAAAACAACATGAGATTTTAGAGACCATACAGGACAGCAAGGTGCCAGAAATACTATAGAACAATCTATCTTCTTTTATATGTAGTATAATACAGTGTTTGGTGAATATAAATGGAGAAAAACCTGCCAGCCTGGGCACTCCTTAGTGTATTACTGTGCAGGAAAATCAATGAAGATATATTCTTGGCTATGTAACATTACATATTTGAGTTGTTTCGATCAGTTTCTCCAATGTGCCTTTCATTTCTGACCAATACTTTTCTAATTCTAAGTGAAACTACATGTCTCTACTGCTCACAACTGACAAGATCAAATGAAATTTAAGAGGTACTAATAATATATATATCCTGTTTTCTGCAGACATTTGGATGCAGACTTCATGATTGAAGAGTTCACAGTCCTAAGTATGGTCACTGCAGATAGATCACTCTGCAAATACTTTTAAAACTCCTGTCATCTCAGTTTGAATGGAACTTAAGACAAGTAATAATTAAGAATTTAACCGAAATGATTTTCAAAGGCAAAAGCAGTAAAATGGCAGAAAATTAAATTTCAATATATGATTTTAAGGATGTGTTTGAATTCATCAGACTGCAGAGCTTATCTCAAATTTGGCAAGGAAAAAAGCACTTTTAAATGTAAAAAATACATATGCCTACGTATTTCTTGAAAAAATCCATTTAAAAGACTCTGCAAGCAAAAGTAAAACCTGGCATAGAAACAGAGATGCAATCCTATGGGCTATACACACTCAGTAAGGAAAATAAAAGCTAAGAACACGAAACTAAGCAACCACTTCAAAGCCTTACAAATTACAAAGTACAACATCTACTTTTTTTTCAGAAGGAAAAAAAGGCAAAAAGATTGAAAGGAATTTCACAAAATAATCAGAACACTTTCTGAACTCTTCAAAAATGCTAACAAGTTGGGTTTGGGTTTTTTTCAGGAAAGTGGTTCAGGAATAGTACACTGGATTACATATTGATCGCTCAGATAAAGGGAGAAAAACCAACATAGTGATAAAAAAACCAAAAACCCCGTGTATCGTGCTAAGAAATATGCCAGAACCTTTGGTAACTGAAGGAGTACTAAACCTTTAAAAAGTTTTAATAGAATTATGTTTTTCTTCTTATGACATTTATGGAATCTTTTTATTTTTATTTAAGAGGAAAAAACCTCATAAAAGCTATGTGTATTTACCTTTAAAACACAATATTGAAGGTTATAAACTGAAGTAAAGATAACAAATAGATCTATTTTTTTACTCACATAACACTATGCTTTATTGTTTACATACATGTACTAAATCCAAAGGATCATTTAAGTCCCCCTAAGCAATCAATACTATCATTTTAAAAGAAGCAATTCACTCATTTCACAAGTCTTGCTAAACTATTATTACTTACTTACTACAAAATCACTGACAATACGAAATTTATATAACCCGCAGGGATTATTTCTTATATTTTCCTTTAAATGTCTTTCAGTCAAACATAAAAGCCTTCTGTAATATCTCAATATAAGCACAAAATGTATCCATAGAAAAAGCAATGTTTGCAATGTAAGCAAAAAACACTACCACTGTTTTCATTTCTGTTCACTGTAAAAAATCTAACATATCTTTGGTAAGTAAAATGAGGTGCCAAGAAATATCTCAAACATCATTCCCTATGCCTGCTTTCTGAAAACGTGATTATACTCATTACCTGAACAGTTTACAAAATTGTATCAGCTAATACAGAATGCTGGTGTATTTGAAAGGTATTTTCTTTAAATATTTTAGATTTCTGATAAATACAGTGAAGACTTATGATATCATGAGTGAAGACTCATGATTCAGGAAGAATCCAATCAGATTAACAAACAGTGATTTACATCATTTTATTCCAAATTACTGACTTTTAGACATCTAACCACCACGGAGCAATTTATTTGACCTTTCTTCAAAGGAGAGGAACAATTCTTCAAGTACTCTTTTTTTTTTTAATGACTGACTGTGGACAAAGTTCTAGGAATCAACTTTTAGATGACAGAGTTAGGAAAAAGAATACACTGTCCAACATTTGTTCCAGATACATTAATTTCAGTAACTCACCCTCTACTGTTAGAGTACCCATTTTGGATTCCAAGAAATCAAACAGTGTGCTTGGTGCAGATGGTCTGGTATTTCCTAGCTCCTCTTCATCTTCAGGTCTTATTCGGCCTCGGCCCTTCCCCTTACCTGTAAGCATTAAAGGATTTTTGTGAATAGGGAATAAAAAAATAAAAAAACATATACACTCCTTCATTTGATTTACAAAATGTTTGTATTTTCTGTTTTTAAAAAATTCTGCCACAGAAAGGCAGTGATAGGACAAGGGAGAACAATTTTAAACTAAAAACTGGAAAGATTAAGATTAGATGTGAGGAAAAAATTCTTGACTATGAGGGTGATGAGGCACTGGAACAGGCTGCTCATACAAGCTGTGGATGCTCCAACCCTGGAAGTGTTCAAGGCCAGGTTGGATGGGGCCCTGAGCGACTGGTCTGGTGGGTGGCCTCTCTGTCTGGGGGGTGGGGGAGGTGGAACAAGATGATCTTTAAGGTCCCTTCCAACCCATGTCCTTCTATGATTCTAGGATTCATGTTTCCCATTAAAGGGTAATTAAATATTCAACTTCCAATTCAAAAATTTTCACAAGAATATAATACACAGAGGCCTTTCTTAGGGATTTGCTTTCAGGTTTGCAATGCATTCTAACTTCCAGGAAAAAAACATGCAGATATGCCCTTCTGTAACTACATTAGTAATCCACCATACACAAATTCCTTGGCTTGTAAACAGTTTCAAAGCATCTCTTTGCAAGCTTTACCTCTAGGTGGTGGTCCCTGAATGGGTTTCTGTTTACTGTTGTTCAGAAGAAAATTTAATGCTGCCTCTAGGCTGTTACTGTTATCCATAAGAGCCTGTCTTGCTGCTTCCTTGCTAAAACCCATCTCTGTTATGTGTTTTAGAGCCTTTTCATCAACCTGAAATAAAAGGTACACACAGAAGTAATAAATAGAACACTCTATAAACCCACCAGATTTTATATTAATTTTTCTTTAGTTTTTAATTGAAACAATATTTCTAGTTTAATTGATTATAAACATTTCAGTTTTATATAAAATCTTCGCATACAATCTCAAAAGAACCAGCTAGTCAAGGGGTTTTTTATCAGTAGTATAGTTTTTAATTCATTAGTTTTCAGTTCTACTATTACATGCTTTCAAGCACAAATGTTCCTACTCTATATGAAAACTAAAAGAAATAACTCAAAATAATATCAAAACTAGCCATCTGTTCCTGTTTGAACCCTTTCACAACTTTTACAGACAATACAAAACCCAGTTACATCTTAAACATGGAAAAAATATAATTGGCTAGAGGTTTTGCAGAAGAAAGCAAAGAAATGCAAACAATTTACTTCTGCAGAAATACAGGCTCCATTATTCCAAACTGTATAGAGCTTGATGACAAAAAGGCAAAGCAGGAATCACAAAGCATTACATACAGAAAATAACCTTGCACCTGCACCAAAATTATACCAGTTACCCATCTACTTCAATAGCTGCAATCAAAAACATTCTTAACAGGAATCCCATGGATATAACATTGTGTCTATAGGTTCAAAAATAGCGATATCAAGACCCTACAAAAAAATCACAAAACCCCAAGCCTAAGGGAATCTAACCTCTAAGGCACATATTTAAATTTTACTGGATAAATATTTAGCCCAGAACCACAGTGAAACTCATAATCATCTCAGTAAGGTACAAAAGCATCATAAGTATTCTAAGCAGACCTCTAAAATTAATTGCAAGGAAAGTCGGCATTCCTCGAGGTATTTTGATTTTATTCTTGTTATATTTGGGGTTTTGTTTTTAATATTACACATTTAAGATTCCATTTAAGTCTTCCACCTTACCAGCTCTCGGTAGACACCTTCATTCTTCCCCTCTGGTTTTGCTATCTTCTCTTTCTGGAACAGTTCCCTGTTTCGATTTCCTCCAGCACTCACACTGAGATTGCTTCTGCTACTACCACCACCTCCTCCAAATGTTTTGGTCTTTAGATAAGCACAAAAATAACATTTCAGCAAACGGAATTTATGAAAATAAGCCTCAATATTTAGCTAGTAGAAAAAGTGCAGTACTTTTGTTGCAGCGGTATTTTTTTTTTATTATGCTCTGGGTCAACTAATAAAGCACAAATTTAAACACACACAGAAAAAGATTAATTTATTAGTTAGGGATTTTTTTTTCCCCTGTGCCCAAAAGAGGCTGTAAAAAAGGTACATAATTCTAGTTTTTACAACTTACTAAATTTGAGAAATAAGCTAAAAAGAAGACCAAAGGAGAACATATAAACCTGACACATTGGAACTAAATTTCTGAGCTACTTTTTCAGACTGAGTTCAGGGAATCATGGGGGTTTTGAGAGTCTAAAAAAGCAGATGAAAAATGATAACCTGCATTAATTAGCTAAATCTTATTAGTGAAATTGTAAACCCCTCATTTTTTAGTAGTGTTAACAAAATCATATCTACAATAAAACATTATGATACATTTATTAGCTTTATTAAAATAAGATCATAGCCATCAATCCAAAAGGACTCTAATTCTGACTCATCTTTTTAAAGATACAGGAGTAGAATTATAAGCAGGCAAATTTCAGAAAGCATTTGTCATTTAAGAGAGAAATACTTAAAATAACAAGAAAAGATCAATCACAGTCAGTAAAATGTTGTAACACATGCATTCTAACCTCTTTGCTCTTTGCTACTTCTGCAATAGCAGCTGTTCTCTGCTTTTCAAATTCATCATTGTCCGCAACAGGTTTTACAGTATTTGTCATTTGCAGAGTCTTTCTGCGATCAAGGTCTCTGCTATCCACTTGCACATGAGATGCACATTTCTGAAAATGCAAAAGAAATTTTTAATTAACTCTTCTGCCTACTCTCATTTGAGAAAGACCAAAGTATTATTCCATTAGAGTAGAAGACTCTCAGATAAAGACTATTATCATGTAGCTAAGACATCATGATGAAATTATGATGGTTCTTGGAAATCTGATGATCCTTGCCAAATTCTTTGGTATTTAAGAAGGGACTGCATTAGTGCCTACACAGTCTGACCAGCAGAATCAAAGGCTCCACACACTAAATAAAGTTAAGTTTGAAATTGAGAGGAAAAATGTTACTGGAAACTGGCACAACAAAGAGACAGGATTAACACAGTTTTGGGGGTTTTTTTAACAGGCACATTTTTGATATCCAAGTTATCAAGATCGAAGGTGTTTTGATTGCCTTTACCTAACTGGAACAAGGTACCTAGATATCATAATACAGGTACTTTTATGAAGTGACAAAGTACACTATACCTGCCCAAAAGGTACAAAAGGAGGAGGACCACCTTCTGTTCCAATGTTACTCCTATTGTGTTTTGCCAAACTCTGTAAAAAAATATTTGATAATTAATAAATTGCAAACAGAAATCAGATTATATAAATGTCTCTATTTCAGAAAGTATATGAAACTTGCAAGATGGACATTTTAAGCAGAAAAAAAATCATATTTTTAAATCTTGGGTCACATAAGTTAAGAAGAAGGTTGGAGGAGAGGCAGAGAAACAAAGAAAACTATGAATATTTTTATAATCACTAAGGCAATACGTAGAGCAAATGTAGAAAATTCAGTTATAGACCAAAATCTACACTAATAGAACAAAGCAGCACACAAATAGGCAGCAGATGTTTCTTTATACAGAATACAATGAACTTGCTGCCAGTAGAGATTGTAAAGGCATACAGCATGTTTAAAAAGGGATTGGACCAATTTAGCCCAGAGAAGTGAAGGTTTAGGGGGACCTTAGCAATCTACATGATGGAGACGGGCTCTTTTCAGTGGTGCCCAGTAAGATGACAAAGACAGTGGGCAGGAACTGAAACATAGGAGATTCCCTCCATCACAAAACACTTTTTTGACTGTGAGGGTGACTGAGACAGGGAGGTTAGAAAGTACCCATCCTTGGAGATATTCAAAAGCTGCCAGGACACTGTCCTGGACAATTGGCTCTAGGTGGCCTTGATTGAGCCAGATGACCTCCATCCTCAACCATTTTGTGAAATTCATGATCCCATGCATAAGCAAACACAGAAAGTATTAGTCAGAATTGTAGCCCCTGATACAATACAGCAATTCTGTATGCCAAGGCTGTATAAGTGTTCAGACTCTCATCTCTCCCTAAAAACAATCTCCTTTTTGCCACTGCTGGAAATGAAATGCTGTGCTACTAAGAAAAAAAAAGAACAGGTCCTTAATGCTGTTAAAATGCACCAAAATTGCATTCCCTATATTGTATCTCTTTTATTATCTTCATTTCTTACAGTCTTTTTCCCCCAATAGACAGTCATGCATTACTACACATACTCCCTGTTGTCAGAGACAGCCTTAATTACTTAAGCTATATATGACATTTACCTATATATTTGTTACCCTGATGTAGAATTGATTTAAATCCATCATCTGAGAAATGGAGTATAAACATGAATAAGCTTTAAGCCACCATGTTATCTGAGAATTTCTTAAACTAAGTAGTAGATTAATTTAGCTAATACATACTCAAATTAAAACTTTTGGTCCACTCCTTTCAAGTTAACCACTTTTTTTAGGAGTTGAAGACTGTTTTCTAAATAATTTATGGTTATTAATTCCTTTCAAGTTTAAAAAAAAAAAAAAGAATAATCCTTTTCCTCATGCCTTGGAGCAAAAAACACTGATAAAGTATTAAATAAATTATTCAAAAAAAGCACTTAGAAGTGCAGAAATCATAAAATTTCTCTGCTTTAGTCTCAATCAGTTCACTTAAAGTGCTGCCTTAGAATTAAGAGCTAACCAAGGGCTGATCACTGCAGCATGCTCATACCTCCCTGTACCTAATAACTGAAGCAGCACAGTACAACAGTGATTTCATGGCCAAGCCATTTCACTTCCCCAGAGCAGGCACTCCAGGTGCAACAAACCCTGCACTTATTCTGGGGTTTCTATTTGTTTGCTTGTTTGTTTGTACCTAGAGAAATGCATGCAATTTTGGAATGAATTCCCATACTGAATCAAATGATAATTAAAAAAAAATAATTATACTCTAGCCAAGAATTCAAGCATTGGATTAATTTCTCATGTCCTATGTCCAGGAAGAGCATGCTGAATTTACACTATTTTCTTTCTTTCCCAAATGAGAATCAAGAAAACACACAGAAGACAAAGATTGTTTCAATCTACTGCTCAAACATGCAATTGGGCAAATGGCAAAAAAGCCCTTAAAAACTGACTGCCAATTTACCAACTTTCAGCTACATGAATTTTGAATCATAACAATTTATTGCATAAAACTGTTATCCATAATGAAAGAACTTTAATGATCTAATGGTAAATAAGAGCCTTACACCTTCTTCTCAGGGAGCACTCTCTGCTGAGAAGTGAGAGTAGCTGCTTTAGAAACCAAGTTTCACATTGCACCAAATAAAAAGCAGACTGGCAACATGAACAATTTTCTTTATCTTACAATTAAATTTCCTCACACCCCAGCAGCAACTATTATTTACAATAAACTTTGTTATAAATACATTTAGTATGCTTCTTTTACCCTTTTAGCTCTATTTGCATCATGACACTAAAAACATATTTCCTAGGGAATCTCTTAAGAAACTAAGGTTTAGAATATGAGATTCCTAGGTATTATGTACTATTGTACCCTCACCCTTCTTTCTACCTGTATTTTGAAGTATACATAAAACTACTCCCTTTTCCCATGAGGTAATCTCAATATTTACCCTCACCTTCCCCAAAGTAGAAAAATCTTTAAGTATACTAGAGAGCTTTATTTTTAGATGATCAGTAATTCTAAGTTTTAAAAGTATAAGAGCCTGCCAAACAGTCTCACCAATCATCTCAGCATATTTGCTTCAGACTTCACTCATAGATTGTATATATTGTCTGGTGTTTTGTTTAATAGCAATACAAAATTGCTCTTCCTTCATAAGAAGGGTAGGAGCGGTATCTCAGGTACTGATCCTTCATGTTTGGAACATCAGTCACCATCAGAACACGAGGAATACTACGAAGCAATAATTATCTGGAACTGTATTTTTTCCTAAAGATGTCCGTGACACTTTACCTTACATTTCCAAGTAGTCTAGAAAAAAAATCACAGTAACAGTCTCATTTACTCCTTCCTTATTATTTACTGTTGCTTAAATAGGGGCACTTGAAAAGACCTGAAATTTCCAAGCAAGAATTTACTTTATGATAAAATTGAATCCTACAAGGAAGATAATACTGCATTCATTCCACATATGCTACATTGTAGTGTGAGTCTTTTATTACTAAAACTTGATTCCTCCTGAAAGGAATTTGAAACACTGCTCTGAATAGAGTAAAACAGTAACACAACTGAAAAACTAGAAGATGACAAGTAGGTGCAAGGACAATAACTTAAGACTGGATAAACAACTTTTATTCTAAAGTTTCATAATGTTATTTGGCTTAATAACACTAACTTTATACTAAGTGTAAAACCCCCTTATTTCATCATCTACACAGGAAGCCAAATTAACACATCTCAGACTTTCTAGTGGAGGGAAAATAAAAAACTGCCTTCAAAAATAAAAAACTAGCTTCAAAACCAGTAATTTAACATAGCCACACAAATAAAAGTTTTACGTCTTTTTATGCAAACAGTTCATCATTTTAATTAAGCTTCTGTGACAAGATGAGACAAGGAATGGAAATGTCCTTATCACCTCTCAGATATTTTAGCAATTATGCTTATTTGTCAACTGCTCTCTTCTGCAAACCTTTCTGAACAGGATAGAAGCATCAAGTTCATAGGGAAACTGCCATCATGTAGCATCTGGCTTTTACAGACTTGTTTGAGCCCTATCTGTCTAGCTGTCAGTCTGGATATAGAACTGGAACTACAATTTCCAGTGGTCATGGTTCACCCATCCAAACTGATTTCCTGTCACCAACAGCTTTTCTGACATGGCCACATTCATGTGCTGTGAGCTGGTCAACAAGAAAAAGAAAACAATACCCTGGCAAATTCCAAAAGTTTGAGAATTAGAGAGCTGAGAGGACAGCAGCAGGCAATAGTTAATTTTCTGTATCTTACCAGAGCAAATCAGTGACAGCTACCACTCCGTTAAACATATCACATACAGCCAATAGAACTGGCCAACAAGCGCTGAAAGCTGTAGTCAGCAGCACAACTTTGGTTATTAAATGCTTTGCTTTCTTTATTTATGTAAATAGGGTCTGTTCCAAGTTATTTCTTGATACTGACTTCAAAAAACAATTAATAATTATAAAGCAATTATTTGTTGGAAGTCCAGGTAGAAGAAATATGAAAACAGACTGTCCAAAATATCACCAAGAAAGCAAACCAGTTCTATTCTTGTGTTACCAATTACACGGCATTCTTAAGAATATGTTAGGTCTGTGTTCTCTCTTCTGCCCCATCAATCTTAAAACTCAGTGTTTTTTAACCGAAGAAAGAAATCACAACACTTAATACTAAGTAAGAATAAAAATCATAAAATGGGATGTTTCTGCTGTTGGCCCCAGAACCTTTTCTATTCTGAAAGCTTCATTTAAAACCAGGAACGCTTCTGTGTTTAAAAAAACCCCTTATTTTCAGCGATAAAAGCACAAAAAGGATGCCAAACAGAATCTAGTAGAATGTGTAACTGTAACATTCAAATAAATTTTGGCCCAGTTTGCTGAAATCTATTAAGTGCAACCAAACACCAAAGAAGGCTAGTTCTAACAAAAATGACTGAGCCCAGCTTAGCAGGAGCAACAGTAAATAGTACTTCATACAGAACTGACCATCATGTTCATAAGCAGCTACTCTGTTTCAACCCCTGCAGAATACAGAAAGGAATCAGCTCCCATGCAAAGATCACTTGTAATTTCTTCATTTGCAACATCATACATAAGAACTCTGGCTGCAGCCCTAAAACTATTGGGACACTACAGTTCTAAAAGCTTATCATATGGAAGTTCACAGTCAACAGCAGAAGCTTGAAGTTTTTAAACGTAATATGCAACTTGTAAGACAAGCATTTCCAGTGGTGTTACCTCACCCTTTGTAATTCCCACTTTTCTATAAGATGCTCCACTTCACCTCCAAGAACTGCTGTGTTACTGTCATCCAACAGCAAGAATCCATTTCTCACTTCAACAATTCCTGAAAGCTTAATTTTTGTTCCAGGTGGAGTGTTCAGGCTAGAGGTAGAAACAAAGCCAAATAATTCAAATACATTTATTACCATTTTGCCACAAAGAAACACATAAAAACCTGGTCATATCATAATTCCAACATTTTCATATGACATAATAAAAAATTAGCATCAAAAAGCACAGTACTTTTCAATAGCTTTACTGGAACACTTCCCACTCATTATGCAAAAATTCCATACTGCAAATTAGATTCTAACAGAGATGAATATTGGCAATCTGTCTGTTTGGTTAACATTCAATTTCACAATATCAAACTGAGGATATGATTTGTTTAGACTAACAGACAATATTCTTAGACAACTGGCTTTGAGGTAGGTTCCTCATATTTACAGTTAAGAGTGGATCTCCAGATACTAATCATCTCATTTTTTTTAGACATTGAACTTAGTAAACACAGAGTGGTTAGAAAGGAACCTTTCTACACATTGCTAAGAGCTAGGACTGTACTAGAATAAATACGAAAACCATGTATCTCGTAGCCCTTATTACTCTGTAATTTAAAAACATACGAATACTTTCTGTCATCAGCTCCCACAAGGAGCCACCTTACCTTCTTCTCAAGTGAACCTACCCTAGGAAAAGCAACAGCACAAGAATAAAAGAAGCATGTATTTCCAACATGTGATCGAAAGACATGACCAGCAGTGCAATATGGAAACTGCTTCTTCTTGTGAAGAAGGACAAAGACAGTTCAAACCTTACAACTGAGAGCCAATAATCTCTTTAAAATATGCTAAAGCTACTATTGCAATTACAGGCCCATACCACATGGTGAGGAACATTCATAGCAGAGTGAGGCAATTACAGTACCAGTGGCATTTAACCTTAGCAAAGTTAATGGATTTTTGGATTGTTCTGATAAAAGCAAAGAAAATGAGATCAAAAAATACACATGAAAGAAATACAGAAAAAAAATTAAAATTAGGCAAGAGGAGAGGGGTAAATGGAAACCATAGTCATGAAAACCTATAATTTAAAGGAAAATTGTGATTTTTATTTATTTCAAGTAATACTATGTACTGAAACAGCATATTATTGCAGTTTAATAGTCCAACATCAAACTTTAAACAATTACATATAATACAAATTAAATCTTTAAATGTTATGTAAAAGGAAGAGCTCACAGCATTACTAGAGTGATGAGTTCTCTAACATTTTTGAGATTTTTATCGAAAAGCTTTCAAATTATGTCTTGAACTGGGTGTTCATCTTTAAATATTTTGTGATCTAGAATCTACTTACACAGGAGTCTGTTTGCCTTCCTTTACTGCTCTCTTTATATTTGCATTGGAATATGATATTCCAAGTTGTGCTGGCTCAAGCTAAAACTAAAATATCATTAAATGTTCTGATAGCATCACTCTAAACTGCAAGCTGGCTCCTGCTCAGAAGGAACAGTTTAACAGTAAAACGTGACATTCAAAAATTAAGTACATATCTATATCTAACTGTTGCAGCTAGCAGAGAAAGAAGAAAAAGGATTTTTTTTAAACCAAAGTTAACTGAATTAGAGGAGTGCAGAACACACCATGACTCTGCAGACTAAACACCAGAGATCGTTTTTAGCATATCCATAACCAAACACACAAAACATCCCCATGTTCATCAGTAAATCAGCTTTCTTACCCTTCACTTTTAACTGAAGAAACATCCAAGTTAAAGGCCTCCCCATGGTCAAGCAGTATTAGTTGCATTGGCTTAGGAGTGTCAAGCCCGTGGCATTCCTGCTACAAAGGTAAGGCAAAAGATCTACTACTACTAAAAATTGGGGATTTGGCCCAAGTTTACACACACCCCCAAAATGCTGTGTGGCGTGAAACTACAACTCAGTAGATGGCTGCAGAAATCCACTTTCTTCCATTATGTACTTCAGCATAAACTGAACTGTAAATTACATTCATATATACCTTTGCATGCTGAATTTAAGTTTCTCCTTTATATACAAATCCAAGAAGGAAGCCTCTTTTGTCAAGCAATTTTTTTTATCAAATACTAAGGACACTCCATTTTTTCAAGGACATTGAAGTATCAAAGCAAAACCTGGAAAAGAAAGTTGTTCACCTTATTTTTGACATGCTACTGTATTCTATAGCTGTGCAGCTTGTGTGTCCATCAGTCATCTGTAAACGTAACATTCTGGGAGCAGCCTGAGATTCTTCGTTATCCTTTGGTGCAGCAACATTGCGGATTTTCTGTATTTGCAGGACACATGGCCCTTCCAGCTAGGTAAGTCAAACAGAAAAGACAAAACTATGAGCACTGTTAAGCAAACACATGGCAATATCTAGACACACCAACAGATGCCCCCAGGCAAAGAAAAGTGTAATTTGATCATGTTCAACTTCTATCACTCATGTACTGTATGTTCTAAAGCCTGATAAAAATGGCTTTTTCAGAGA
Source organism: Corvus cornix cornix (assembly GCF_000738735.6). NCBI lineage: Eukaryota > Metazoa > Chordata > Aves > Passeriformes > Corvidae > Corvus > Corvus cornix. The sequence goes on along the minus strand of NC_046332.1, from coordinate 61,116,254 downwards.
AAGAGTTGCAGTGCTTCACACATCTCTGAGATACCAATTATAAAATAAAAGTGAACGAAAACAGTTGGGGAGGAAAACGAACAAAAACACCGATACTGTCACTTCGAACATAGTACGGAGTCCAGATAAGATTTCACATGCTGTACTGCAGGGTGTCACTGACAAGTCTTCTAAAGAAAGATAAAAACAGCTTAGAAGCCTATCTGTTTGGATCAAGAGGAAATTTCAAGTACAACTGCTTTATAAACACCAACTAGAAATATAGCTTCTTTAAACAATGGTCCAATCAAAACATAACTAACTGAAGGGACATCGCTTTTCTGGTGATTACATAAAAATGGATACCCTACTATACACACCACAATCTATGTTACAAAAAATAAAAACAGTAACTAAAAAAAACCACAAAACAAACAAACAAACAATACCCCCAAATAAAACAAAACCACTATGAACACAAAACACCAAAATAAAGCAAAATAAACCCACCTGAAAAACCCAAGCCCAAAACAACCACCTAAACCATTTGCAACATTTCAGCTACAGCTGAGTCATTTTGATTTCTCTGAAAAATAAAAATTGTCTGTGGCTGCTCAACTGATCTCTAGCTCCTAAAAGACAGTGAAAGATTAAAAAGTGCACATTTCACCGGCTTTTAACCTTGAAGAAACAGAATAGGTAGCCCAGAAAAATGAGAGCAGATAACCAGCAGGTAAGCATATATAAAGAAAAGAGAGATTAATAAATAAGAGAATAGGAGCACAGTAGCTTTACTATGACGGCAATAGAAGATCTGATGTATAAATCACTCTCACTGAAAGAAGCTTTTCTAAATGCAGTTCAGTTTTAACTGGAACAGCAAATCTGATCATCATTTTAATAAAAATAAAAATAAAAATAAAAAAGGCTGTAGGAAACAAAAATCCACAATCAAAAAAACAATGAAACAGAAATTGGGACGCATATGAGTAGCCTTTAACAGGAATTAAATTGCTGGTACCTTATGTTTTCAACTGCTTACCATCAATTTGTCAGTACTCAGAAAGGAACTCTCTGAGAACACAAATCCTTTCTGAATGCTTCTTCTGCAATTAATGTTTCCATTGTAATGAAACTAAGTTCTCAAAAGAAAACCACTAACACTTTAAATGTAACAGCTATTAAGTTATATGTTATAACTTTATAGTCTTCTTTGCACTTCTATTCCTTTAAAAATACTTAAAATATATTTATAGTATATAGTCATCTTGATAGAAATGTGAGGATTCAGTTTTTCCAAATCCTATGCAAATGTGGCCATCTTGTGGTTAATACTGGTAATATTTATTTTTTTAAAACCATATAAAACATGTATATTAATGAGTGAGTGAAATAGCTCCGTGTATTAATGACTGAAGTTGATAACCATCTATAGTGGTCAAATACCCACGTTTCATATTAGGACTCTCCCAGCTTTTATGAAGCTATTTGCCTATTATAATAATACTTCAAAATAAAGTTATTTTCTATGCAAGATGGAAATACATCATAGGTTCTCAAGATACAGGTAAATAATACTAATATTAGTCTTGGCTGAGAGGAACAATAGTAGCACACAGTTTCTATTTTTCACTGAAACATTTCTAAACAACAAATTAATACTTTCTACTGAGAGATTATACTAAGAAGTTGTTCCTCTCCCATAAAGCAAATATTCTTTTTTGTAAAGACATAGCTCTGTAACATAATGTATTTGCAGACATTGCAAGCTAAACAGCAGCACTGATTAAGGAGTCAGATTTGCTTTACGTTACTCAAAAAAAGGAAATTACAGTTAAGAAAGCAAGGATTCAGCATATTCTCTAATAGCTTGAGCTAAAAATTATAAATAGGAGTCCTTCTCAATCAGATTTTTTTCTGTGCAATCACTCTTTCCAAAACCTGAAGGACTATCACCCTCCAGGAAATGGTTTGCAAGTGTCTGGTTTGGGTTTTCTTAGAGCAATTTTCTAAAGATCTATTAATATAGATAAAGTTAATAAAACTCTTCCCATAAAGTTAGTTTACTAAGTAATATGCTGCATGCATAGACTGCTGCCTAGCTAAAATCTGCAATCCTGCAATGGACTCTCTATCAAGTGTTCTTTGCATAAATGGCAATAACATTTGTGCTTTTTTTCTTGCAGAAGTCTGTGCTTACAGCACTGACCACTCCATTTAGACAACAGAGTAAACAAATCCAAACAGCTCTTAACAGCCTCTCTCACCAATCAATCTTGCTTTTTTAAAACAAACCCACCCTAACTTACCAGTACCTGAATTTCAACAGTAAAGAAATATGTTTCCCCAGAAATTTCACATCAGTGATAGACTGTCAGTATTTGAAATAAGAGATAAAGAATTGAAGTGAGAACCGTGCTAATTTTAAAATAAAATCTCTTCATTTATCCACTCTCTGAATCACATGTAAGGAACAAAACAGGAAGGGTATACAGAAGGGGACAAAACTTCATTTTTATCTAAACACACACCATGCATTAAAATCTAGCACATCCAAGTTTCAAGTACAATACTCTAGCACAGAAAGTGTTACACCATCTAACGTGTTGTATTCACGTAACCTGTAGGACACACAGTCATAGGAAAATTAAATAAAAGCACATAGCTGCAGCCATGGATGGCAGTAGGCAAGTAACACAGCATTAACATGTATTACTATGTATCAGAAGCAAACAGCTACTTCAACTTATTCCTGGCCTGCTTTGTTGCTCTCTCAGGATAATACAGGAGAAAAAATGAAATTCTGATACAATGTAAAGACCAAACAGGTTAAATGACTTTCCAGCAGCAAATGAAGTTGCTAGGATTGTCCTGATTTTTTTTAAGCATTTCAAACTTGTGAAATAAAAACCAAAAGGTCCTCTTTTATGAAACTTATGTTCACATATTTACACTGTAATATATTCAAACATTGGGGGATTTTGTATGTGAAGTAATGACAAAACCAGACTAATGTGCCATAGAAGACTCTCATCACACAGAAATCAAAACTACAGAAAAGTGAAGTAAAAATACTGCCTACCTTTTCCACTTTCCCACCATTGATGTCACTGGGGAGGAATTTCTTGCCAATCGTTCTTAAATCTGTCTGAAATTATTACAGAAAACAAGAAAATATTAACTTAAAATATGCACTTAAAAAAAAGAAAAAAACAAAAAACGTAACATAGGAAAAAGAATAGCATTTTTTCCATAATGACAACTCTTTATTACAGAAATCCACTCCTCTGTGTCTGATAAAAAATTCAGCAACTCAAGAGTTTACAAAAGAAATCCTTTTGCCTTTTAAATTATATTCTTAAGTACATTTTCAGTGTTGATTAAAATGCTATTAAATAGACAAAACCAAATAACTATGTAATGTTTAATTGTCAAACATAGCTATGAGGTTTAATAGAGGTAAAACATCTTTCTTTGCTCTCCAACTGGCACTTAGAGAAAAGTATTTTTAGTTTCTGTCTTTTTACATGCACAAATCCTTACTTATTATGGTCATAAACAACTCTTTCAAAAGAAAATGTGCTAAATGTAATTACTACAAGAACTTGAACAGTAACTTGCCATTAAGATATGTCAATAGCCTACTGTTCTGGCATCCTGATCTAGAACCAACCAGGACTGTATTTTAGTATCTGAAATATTGTAAACAACTGATTTACTCTGGTTTTCAGTGAGAAATACTGGTATGTTACAAATAGAAAAAGCAATCATAGGAATATGTTTTTAGTATATTTACTGAGTATCTATAGAGGGCATAAATGCCCAATCCTCTCTCTGTTGCACAAGTTAGCCAGGTAGTGATAAGGAAGCACATTCAGTTTTCAATCTGAGCCCATCGGAGGAAACTCATCTGTCATCTGTCAGTTGTGTATCTCTGAATTGCACACAGGCTCCTACAAACTGTTCCTGTGTGTTCTGTATCCATATCATAGAACCATCATAGAATGGTTTGGGTTGAAAGGGACCTTAAAGAACATCTAGTTCCAACTCCCTTCCTGTGGGCAGGGTACACCTTCCACTAAGGCCATATTGCTCGAATCCCATCCAACCCACCCTTAAACACTTCCAGGGATGGGGCATCCATGACTTCTCTGGGCAACCTGTTCCAGTGCCTCACCACCCTCACAGTAAAGAATTTCCTCCTAATATCTAGCCTAAACCCACTGTTAGATTGAAGCCATTCCCCCTTGTCCTTTCACTATGTGTCCTTGTAAAAAGTCTCTCTCTCCATCTTTCTCATAAGCTTCTTTCAGGCCCTGGAAGGCCACAATTAGGTCATCCCCAAATCTTCTCTTTTCCAGGCTGAACCATCCCAATTCTCCCAGCCTTTCCTCACAGGAGACCTGCTCCATCTCTCTAATCGTCTTGGTGTCTCTCCTCTGGACTTGTTTCAACAGGTCAGTGTCCTTCCTGCACAGGGATCCCCAAAGCTGGATGCAGCACCCCAGGTGGGGTCTCACCAGAGGGGAGCAGAGGAGCAGAATCCCCTCCCTTGCCCTGCTGTCCACGCTGCTTTTGCTGCAGCCCAGGACACCTTTGGCTCTCTGGGCTGGGAGTGCACATGGCTGGGTCCAGCCCCTCACTCAGCAGCACCCCCAAGCTGTTCTCAGCAGGGCTGCTCTTGATCCATTCATCTGCCCAGCCTGTGCTGATACTGGGGATTGCCCCAGCCCAGGTGCAGCACTTTGCACTTGGCCTTGTTAAAGATTCCCATGGGAGATTCCCATGCATCCATTTCTTGAGCTTGCCCAGGTCAGTCTAGACAGCATCCTGTCCTTCAGGTGTGTCAAGTTCACTACTCAGCTTGCTGTCATCTGCAAATTTGCTGAGTTTGTACCTTGTCCCTTCATCTGTGTCATTAATGAAGACATTTAGTGACACTGATCCCAATACAAATCCCTGAGGGGACACCACTCATCACTGATGTCCATTGGGACTCTGAGCCATTGACCACTACCCTCTGGATGGGACTGTCCAACTACTTTCTTATGCCTCTAACCATTCATTAAAATCCATCTTTCTCCAGTTTAGAAAGAAGGATGTTCTCAGGGACTGTGTCAAAGGCTTTACAGAAGTCCAGCTAAATGACATCTGTAGCCCTTCCCTTGTCCACTTACGCAGTCACCTCATCACAGAAGACCACTGGGTTGCTCAGACAGGACTTGCCCTTGGTGAAGTCTCCAGCTTTGTAGTCAGAGCAGTAGGAAGGGGACACAACTTTTACAAATTCTTTTTAAGTTCTTAGACAAAATAAAAACATTTGAAGGACTCAAGATACATTTATGTCTATTTCACACTTATTTAAGCAATTCACACACACTCCAAAAAGGTAAAAAAGGTCAGCTGACTTCTTGATTTCTACTGCCTGAAACACACCTATAGTAGTCAAGAAGAATTTGTAAGAAGTGGAATATAAATTCACTGTTATCCTGCCATTAAAGACACACTGCAACTCTCTACTTTCTCAACAGACAAATTAACCTGGGCACAAAAACAACTGACTTAATGATAAAAAGTGATAAGTAATTAAATCTGGCTTTGGAGTTCTTGTGCAACATTTCTGGTTTATTTTTATTATCTATCAAACAAACCTGAAATAACAACACAGGCACAAATGATCATGTCACTACTTGTTCCAGCACATGCAGGGTAATACCCAGCAACTCACAAGTATTTTATTTGGGTCTGTATAAAGTAGCAATGTGTTCTCAAATATATGGGCATGCTGCTCTGGTCCAGAAATCAAATGCTTACCCTTTGCATGTTTTCTATTACATTCTTTGCATCTTTACATTATAATTTTGCTTTAATTCTTTTCCTATTCCTTACATGAACTGCTGCCTGCATGCACGAATGATTGAACATAAGCTTTAAAGAATAAGTGAAAGGAGCAGAGGGGACACTCTTTTTCAGCGTATCATCTAAAACCATCTAGTGGTTGAATCTTGAGGGTGAACAAAATAATCCCCAACAACTCTCACATAATTTCATTATTTTATTATTTCTAATTTCATCAAGGAAGAACACTTTTATCTTAAGCATTCAACTACATTCTGTTCCGTCTTGAAACAACATATAGTTATTACAAAGGACAAAGTTTAATATAAACTTTATAAAGTACAGACAAGCTTTAAAACATCTGAGTATGGATTTGATAGAATATGTTAAAATAAAATAACAAATACACAAATTAAGAAAGGCAGTAGACTTGCTAATGTTTACCAACAATATATACTAGAATTCTAAAAAACAGGGATTCACATGCACACTTTTCTCATATCCTCAAAAATATTATGGTTTATTGCTTCGAAGATGTTGCTCTATCTTGTATATTCCTTGTTCATTTTTTGCCAGAATTATGACTACTAATCCAGATTTCTACAGTAAAGAAAAAAACCTGGTTTTAGTTACATAAATATGTAGACAACACTGGATATGTAGTCTGAATGTGCTTTAAGGAGTATCATGTCCAGAAGTCAAAGTAAGGATGTTTTATTCATCCCAACAAACTTATTTTGCACTAAAATTTCATACTTGTATCATTACACAGAACTTCTGGTTGTATTACTGCTTGTAGTTTGACTTTAGTTTTACATTTCATAAACAAAAAAATACTTTCCTCTGCTAAATCTGTTCATTTCTTCTGCTAGGGGTTTTGCAGTTTGGAATAGGTGTTCTTTCCAAACAAAACTCAGAGTTCACACAGGCATGGAGAGAGGTAAGTACTTTGTCCTTTACATAAATCACACAGACAATGGTACACTTAGACACACAAACCTATACTTGAGCCATTAGATCTACCATTTTTAGCATGATTTGTCAGAAAAAATGATTTCACTACCATAACTTACATTAAGGGCAACTAGGATAATATCATTTGTATTAACTTTTTCAGATGAACTTAAGCAAGCTTCAATTCCTTCATCTGAAAGATACCTGTTAAAGAAAAAAAGAATTAGAATATCACATGATGGATCAATGAGACAAACTTTTTTTCTGTGTATGAGATTGTCTTTAGTTCCTATCTTTTGTTGAAGCATAGATGCAAAAATACTTGAAAAATTACTTAATGTAATCAGTTTCCTTACACTGGGATGGGGTTAAGAAAAATATTTCTTCTTTCATAATTTCTAAACAGAAGAAAATTTTTAAAAATGCAAACAAGAAAAAAAGTTACACTTACAAAGTAATCAGAGCCATCATAAACAGGGTAACACTGTGCTCCTCATGCCCACCCCTCAAATTATAGGAACCTGGCTTCAAAAACAACCCTTTGACCTTTACTTGATGGAAGAAGCATATTTTCACTTGTGCATGTGCAAGGAAAAAGCAAAACAAAACAACCAACTCCCATCCTGCTCAGAACACAACCACATCTATTTGTAAAGAGCAAGGCTGTACAGTTAATCCCTCAAGGGCTGGGGCACACAACACTGACATCCTCTAAAATGTATTTTGGTTGCCTGGGCTACAAAGAAACCAGTAAAAATGAAAGCGCATTACAGTGTAGGAATAGTCAAATATGGTGAAAAGTATTAAATAAGAATAAAAATTCTCCTCCACAATCACACTTGGAAAAAGTGACACTGATAGTGGCAGTGCAGGATCACTATCTTTCTGGAAAAATTCTGTAAGTATACAATAAATTTGTTCATCTGAACACTAAGTAAGTTTTGAATTGATTACCTGAATCCATTTTAAAGGGGTGACCTATTCTAACCTTCAAAAAACACTTTAAAAAAGGATAATTTTAACTTGAGTGGTCAGAAATTGTGACATTTATTGTTCGTTTTGCCTAGTCTAACCCATTTGCAGTCCCAGTTTTCAATTTTATGTAGCTGGCAACCTGCCTTCTTCTGCACAGTTCTTCATTTTATTCAAATACATCACAGCAACCATTAAACAATTGACAGATGCCCAGTCTGAAACACAGTACTTCCTCAACATTTAAGTAACTACTCACCCAGAAATCACCATTTCCCAAATAGTAAACGAATGATTTAACAAAGAAAGATTAATACACCCTAAGAAATACTAAAAATAAATATTCCTGGGTGCTTCAAGAAATACTTCTTTTTAAAGAAAATAACATGCACAGTGTAACATATAAACAAGGCAAAATACTTGAAGGGAAGTACACTTGACAGACCTTTTTGATTCCAGCCCTGGTAACTTTAACATTGCCCTCTCCAGTCCTGCTAGTGTTCCCATACTAATTACTGGTCTCAGCTGTGGGATGTATCTGTTCACATCAGACACTGGGATCTAGCAAATCCTGAGTCACTAGCCCACCATCACCAAAAAGAAAAAAAACTAATAATGAATCAATTCAGACAGCAAAAAAATGCATATATATATATATTTATATAAAAGCATAAGAAGAAACAATCCTATTTTTTTAATAAAAGACAGATGCTTGAGAAGAATAAGGTAGCAAGACGTGTTGGCTTGCATGGGAATACAAGATTTCCCAGCTGAGCAACTCTGAGCTTCAGTACTATGATATGTGAAGATTTATGCAACTCCTGTGCATTAGCAGATCTCATTAGCTGGAGTCAGAAGGTAAAGCAGAACAGCATTCCCACTCCGTGCCAGGGGAAACAGATACATCCAACAGACTATCCTGCTCTCGAGGCTTCAACTGTGGCTTAATTACACCAACAGACTTCCTAGAAAGAGCAGTATCATAAACTTTACAAGTTTACCTTCTGCCATCTTCAGCATAAAACTGAACATAAGTTGAACAGCAGGGGCTGGGGGGAGTACAAAATCCATAAACTGAGTTTTAGACTGTTGGCTAAGTCATGGAAGGATTCTTCCTCTTCTGCTCCAAATGCAAATGAAGTCGTTCTTCATTCTACTGAAGCTAGAGGGACTGCAGTTCTCTTACAGAGTTACTTAAGAGTTACCAAGCACTTCAACATAAGCTACTACCATTTTCCAGCAAGAAAAAACTATTTTTAAAGAATGAGTGAACAAGAATCTGGCCTACAATTAAACTTTCTCTATATAGGACAAGATCAATTCTGCTATTACAAAAATCACTGCTGAGTCATGTTTTACTTTCTCACCTCAACATGAAGACTGAATCACAGCTGTCAAAATAGCACTCTGGTTTAGTTAAATTTTCAGTTTGTAACTTTCCAGATATAAATTTCTACATGAATTCTCAGTTTAGTTTGTCTCATTATTTAGAAGAGCTTTTAAGAAAGAAGGATAAAGAGAAACTCACTGGAGAAGACCACTAATTTTTGACTTGTGATTATTTAAGCAACAGCACTTAGCAAAAACATTGCCCATCTGACCGAAATCTCTGACAACCTCCCAGAGACACCAATCATGAAATACCACTGGGGGCATCTGGTAGGTTGATTTAAGCAAACGTCAAAGCTTTTTAGCAAAAAACTGTTTGACTTGGTTATTATAAAAGTTTTCAAAAAAGCAACATCTGTGAATATCAATGTCGGGCGATATTTTATAGTTTGGGGGTGGTTGGTTTGATTTTTATAGATGCTTATTACATGAAAGTATAAATTAGTTAAATGCAAAAGATCAAGATCAAAATTACTTTCAAGAAAAAAAGAGCAAATCAACAATTCTGTCAGCAGAATTTTGCTGAAGAACTTCAACAGAGAAAAAAAGAGCTTTCCAGTAGTGTGTCAAGTGTTGTTTCTGTGTAAAAGGATGCAAAACTATAGATTTAGTAAGAAATTGTCAGAAATTAGCCAGGAAGCAAATTGCAACCAGGAAACATTGTGCACCAGAATTACCCAAAGCACAGATTTCTCCTGCTTTAACAGAAGCTTGAAAACAGTGTTTCAAGCTTCAGGTATCAAGTCTTTTCCACTTTGCCCTAATAACATTACTATCCAGACTACTTCACATACCAATGAGTACTCCAAACATGTTTAGATTTTCTTAGCAAACTTAAGAAACTTATTTTAAATAAATTATTTTATCTTCTCCTGTTTGTACGGTCTCATATAAGAACTATCTAAGTTTTAGCATTGAGTATTTCCTGCTACAGGCCCACTAATTATTTAAGAAAATAAAAATAAGTATTTTTATTAAATTTATTTTTAAATAAATGTATTTATACAGCAAAACATACATCTACCTCACTCAAGTATGAAAAGGGAGTTACAATAGACAAAGCTACCTCTTCAGATGGCATAATCCTTCCCCCAATAACATAAGGATTATTAAGTCTGAGCTTTTTGCAGACTCTGAAGGAAACAAGGTCCCCTTTTCTATCTGTTCTTAGTGAGGGCATGCAATATGCTGAAGGTAGGACCTTTGCAGCATAAGGCCATTTAATTATTTGTTCTCTGTATTAGATCAAGGAAGGGAAAAAGAAATCTGACCCCGAACAAAACCAAAAACAGTAAAAATCTCCTCTGGAGTCAAAGAGAACAGCCCTGCAGCTCTGTGTCTCTATTATACTCACTCAAGTGCCTCGCATCATCGGCATTACCTGTTCTGCCTATTTTGCAAAATACCATGACCTTAGTTAACAAAAGGTGACTTACAGTGTGATCCTAATACATTAATCCAACACATTTCCTATTGCCAAGTGGTAGGAAGCAAGCCACCCATGAACCAGAGCACACTGCTGGAAGTGGGTGTAAGTCCCCCAATTCCCAAGATTTACCTGTCAGTGCTGTACAAGCAGTGTCTGTCAATTCTTGCTCTCCACACCTCCATTCCAAGCCGTCCCCACCAACTTTCCTTTATAAATCAAGGAGATGCTGGGAATAACCTGGCACAGAAATGTTGCTGCCAAAATCAACAAACTTCCCTTTTTTCCTTCCATAAACAAACATTTCAGAATTAAGCACTTTTGCTTAACGTGAAGCAGCAAATAAATAAAAGGTACAATAAATGGGTGACAAGTAGAGTGAGCAGCAGCCAAGCTCCACAAAGCTCTTCAAGAAGTCCAAAGCAAGCCAGTGGCTGACCACTGACATCTTACAATGACAGCAATGATACAAACTACTTCCCAAAACCAAAAAAGCCCCCAACAACACACACAACCCCACAACATAACCCTCCTCTATGAGGACTGGTAACCAGACTAACATATACTGAAAGCACCTTTAGTTTCCAAGAAATAAAGTATTCACTAGACTTCTGTCTTACAACTGTTTTAAAACAAACTTAAAAGTTACATGTTGAAGTCATGAAAACAACTGCATTGATTTCAAGGGAATTTTAGTTAGTAGTGCTGCAGGAGTCACACAGGGATTCTGTGGCATTGGAACATTAACACAAATTAGAAGAAAAAAAGAAATAAAATCACAGTTTACAACCAAATGGGCATAAATCTTCTACAAATGGTTGAGATGGTTATTTGTGAAGCATTCTCAAGAGAAAGGAGATGAGAAGAGAATGGAAAATAAATGTTTCTACTGCAATTCTTTTGCATTACGCTTGCCGAAACCTGAGGGATATCTCACCTATTCCTTCCCCCACTCCAGCTCCATTCATCTGAGACATGAAGCAGTACAATCCTCTTAGCAACAGCTTTTGTCAGAAAAACATCTCCTGTAAAGTACCTGCATTCCTTCAAATACACCTTCAAATGAAACATTAAAACAAAACCATTAGTAATGAATCAGCATTTTCTACATGAACAACTCACATACAAATCCAATTCTGCAATTTTTCTGTCAAAATGTTCTCAACAAGCTTTTATGAAAAAAAGATTTCAGCAATTCTTCCTTTGTAATACACAGAAAAACATATTACATCAGTGACAGGCAGAGCTGGTTTCCCACTGCTCCTTCATATCAAGTATAACATCAATTTAATAACCCACTTTTGCACATTATAGGTGTGCACATTCTCCTTTTCAGTGCTTCCCACTGCTATGGGATATAACCATAGCACCAATCTTGCCTGTGCCTCTACTTATCCCGCTTTATGTTCTGCTTTACTTCATAAAGAACAAATTACACCTGATGTGGCCTGAACAGACAGATTTCTGTGCTGCTACTCTATTACCTACGTCTGAAACACTGAAGAAATTGGCAGTATCAAAGCAAGATGCATTTTTGTCTGCTCTATACTGCGGGATCAAACACTTCATCTGCAGACATACATGCACGCGTATACACACACACACACACACACACAAAAATGTTTTAAATGAGAGCCTTATTCTCTAATTAAATCCACCAGGTAAACAACTCTCCTAATAATATTTATTTTTCATGAGCAGTTTTCTTGAAAAGCATTTTTTCTCTCTTTGTAATTAACAGTTCATGCACAAACAAAATCTTTAATCTTCCACACTTTTTCTGTCTCATAATTTTTCCATAAATCCTCTGTAATTTTCTTCTACCATCTCTAGAATTAACATCTTATTAAGTAGAAGCTTTCTTTAAGGAAAAAATAAGGAAAACTTATATTAATAAATATGTTCTATAAAATCTACGCATTCCAGATTCCCAACTCTTCCCAGAATCACTGTGATATTAGCAGCAAACACAAACTGCACCACTTCTAATTCAATGCCAGCCACACAAATCAATGTTTGAATTTTATAGTAAATTTTATGTAGCTATTTTCACTGTGTTTATGCAAAAATTGGAATGTTCCTTACATTTCTTTGCTAAAGAAGCAGATTTATACAATCGTGCCATAAAAAGGCAATGTTTTCAAAGGAAAAAAAATAGCAGAAAGCTTTCAAATTTTTCTTACTTGGTAGCACCTCAATAGAAGAGAGAGAACACTTGAACCAACTAAGCAAAGAACATCTTAAAAGACCGCAGTAGTACAAGACCACCACTGGGTGACAGTGTTGTTCCATAATAGAAAAACTGTAGCTCTGTAGCAGCTATTTTAAAAACTTGGGAGTTCTCTTAATAGGGCTTCAAAATGTTTTGCTGAATTTCAGTTGTATAAAGGAATTACATACAATGTTAGAAAATTCACTGACGGGCTATCCACAAGAGCTGTTTAAAAAAGAAAAACCAAACCACATTTTAAGACATTATTATCCAAACATGAAAATCAAATTTTCAAGGAAGTTTTTCCACATCCTTTAACCTGTGTAACCATTACTGGGAAGCGACTGACACTGTTTTTCCATTCAACTTCTGAGCTTTAAGTTTAAAGAACTAAATGGGCAAAATTAGGACAAAATTAATATTGCCTTTATCCACAAGGCAAACATCTGCAAGAAATGACAAACCTAAATTCAAGTGGCATTCTTGGCAATTTTACTATGAGTATTCTCACACCAAGAAATGTCTTTTCTTTTTGCAACTGCATTTAAAGATTTACTTCCTACGTCTTGTTCTTGTCTTGGACATTTGGTGTATCTTCCTCTGTATTTTGCACATACATCAATGATTATTGCTATAAACTGTATTTTTGTTTTCCTATCACTTTTTCAATTTGTTAACAACACTTTGAACTCTGACCTGAGCACTCACAGCTTTGCAGTTTTAAGGAGCTTTATCTCATGTTTGAGCTTAGCACTTCAGCCAGGTTTTTAATGATAGCATCAAATCAAGCATGACCTAGATGTTTTCATGTAGCCTCAGATTTTGACAGTGAACCATCCACAGACATTCTTCCTAGTACAGTCAAACTAGTTTTATAATTGCCTTACAGGAACTCAATCTAAACTGTTTCCCTATTTCACACCTTAAAGATGCTAACTCAAAATGTTAAAATACAGAATGGACTGTATTGTATCACTATTAAAAACCCACTAAGTTTAAAGTGGATTTATGCTAGCAAAAGCCTATTTGAGCCATCCAGAAAGTACACTGAGAAATACAGAATTTTGGTTACAACTCAGTAAGCACTTAGATGAAGAGACACCAAGGTATTTAAGTCTCTCTTTAAAATATTACTGACATTTCTAAAGCTGGTGCACAGCCACTACATCATCTTGATTCCCCAGGCAGTTAAACTTGCATCCCAGCTACCTAACTTTTCACTCCTGGGAATACACCACTTCCTTAAGTGCAGTCTCCAACCCAAGCCAAGCTGAAAGCCCAGAAAGGAACTCATAAAAAATCCATTCGCAAGCTCATGTTCTCAGATGTTTAGCTAACAAAACTTAAGGCTTAAACCTCTCTCAGATGTCTGTGACACTTGACTTTTAATGAAAACATGAACTAAGAAGGTCATTGTATTTTTAGAACAAACAAAAAAGGTTGAGAGATTTTTTTACATTACATAATAAAATCAGAATAACTATCATTACTGCCCCCACCTTTTTTTTTTTAGTGTGAGAAAGCAAATCCAAGTTAATTAGTGCTAAAATCTACTTTGACAGTAAAATCCTAACCTACGGAAAGCACAGCAAACATTCAGTGCCAAGGAAAAGGAGAAAAACCAAAATGAAAACAAAATCCAGAAGTTCAGTGTTTAAACAATGCATTAGCTTCTTCCTGGGTTACTTCTACCTGAAACTTTCAAAAGAAATGGGATAAAGACCAATAATTTAGGAGCACTAGAGTTCTAAACATATGCAATATCAAACACTACAAATATTATTTCACTGCATAAGCAACATTAGTCCAGCAGCTGACAGTGAGGCCTAACATGAGCACCCAATGTGCTGCTCCTTCAGGAACCTCCTGTTCCTCGCCCAGCCTACTCCATCTTGATGGGGAGCCACTTCCTTGCCACTTCCTACCAACACTAGAGAAGCAAAGGTCCCAGATGGAACTGCTCTCCCTAACAAGGAGCATTTTCCCTCTCTCCTAGAGTAACAATGGAGAGGAGAGCTGCCTTATCCCTGGGTCAGGAGGTCCTGAGACAGGATTTGGTGCTAAGGAGGTTTCTGCTTGGTGTCAGAGGCAGAGGGCACCCCAGCAATCCCTCAACGGCTTCAAAGTTGTATTTCTATTATGATTTTTTTAGTCACCTTTACCATGTCAGCCTCTTATCCATTTCCAAAAGACAATGACTATTGTCATACAAAAGCTTGAGTAAACAGTGATGTTTTAGAATTAAGCTTTAATATGTTTGACATGCAAAGAGAACTGTAAGTTTATTATTAGGTTAGCCTGACAGTCAGCCATTCTCACAGCTCCCTAGATCCACATACCACTCTTCTCTTTTTAATTACTGGAACGTGTATTATTTTGGGGATTTTCCCCCTCCAGCCTCTCTGAAATTACTCTGTTCCAAACATGAAGTATCAGAAGCAAGTTTTCAGCATACTCTTCATCAAGTTCTTGCACACAGAACATGAATTTTAAGACATTTTAACAGCTGAATTAGTGAGTTCTTTACAGTCACACCTCCCATAGTGTGATACATCGTGTGAAGTGTGCTCTTTTTAAGTCTATTTTCTTCTGTAAAATTCCTACTGCTGGGAATACTTAGAGTATGAGACCGGCAGCACATCTTTAGCAAGTATTTCACAACAACAACAACAACAACAACAAAAAAAAAAAAAAAAAAAAAAAAAAAAAAAAAAAACAAAAAAAAAAAAACAAAAAACACCACAACCTTGCTTCTTGAACAAAACATAAAGCTTGTTTACTTTACAACTACATTACACATCTCTAATAACACTACCATCAAAAACCTTACATTCTCCACTTGCTCTTTCCCAAATGCAATATACTTCATTCACCAAATGCTTTATGTAAGCTATGTAAACAAAACTAAAAACTAGAATCAGACTTCCTTTATCATTTCCGTTTCCAACAGAAGAATACTAAATAATCACTTGCAAAGCCCTGAACCAGAGTCAGAAATCTTGGAAACTGGAGAATCTCTCACCACACAGGTCTACAAGAAGCTGGTTTCAGGACACTTACAGTTCTTCTACAAGCAGACAACTGGGCAAGGGAGAAATGCACGTGGAAAAGCCTGTCTTGAGCTGACAGGAAACTGCTAATCAGGGCACTCTCTGAAAGGACTGCACAGACGATGAATTTACTTACAAAAAGCTCAAATTAGATGAACTTCTCTGAGCGCTGTAATGTTCATCTCTTCATTGGCATCTCTAAACAAGGTGAGAAATTACTGATGGTCAGGAAAAAAGCTACAAATTAAGATCTCAAATCTGCATGTGGTAGGTTTTTAAAAACTGTACTGCTGCAATTTTAGGTCTTATTTGTGATATAGTTTTAAATTGCACTAGCAGCACTATGAGTATATGCAAAGGTAGCTACTCTCAAAGGCTTACGTAAGTAAAGAGCCATTACATTTTCCACCTTAAAACAATTGCAAAAACTACTGATAAATACTCTAACAGGTAATTTACATTCAAAATGTATCTGACAAAGTATAAATTTTTCATAATAAAGATGGCACAATCCAAAGCTCTTATTAGGAAGTGGGGAATGAAGGAGATTGAAAGGATGAAAGCAAACAGAATTTCCCCCAGTTAAAAGATAAAATCACCAGCTGCTTAGCATCAGTCTGGAAGGAACTTTTGCCCACCTCACTCATGACTTTATTTCCACTTGTGAGCCCTGCATTAACACAGCAGACACAGAGCATAACTTTCTCCGCTGGAAGTAACCAACCAAGTTCCATAATGCAGCCATAATCATCAATCACATCGAAACGCAGGCACAGGAGTTACTTCTTTCACCAGCATGAATGTAAGACGAGGAGTGCCCGAGTCAAACTGAGAATGCTATTCTGCTTCAGTGGCTACACACTCTTTTTATGGTGGAGATTAAAAAGGTATATAATAGCTCTTGCTTCACTATACAGTTACATACAGAATCTTTGAGAGAATGAGTTGGTTAACCAAGCTCAAGAAAACCGTTAAGAGCCCAGGACAAATCAGAAACTTTAAGAATAATAGAAAATTATATTTAAACTGTAAGGAATTATTATTTCATGATGAAATAAACATGGTTTCAGGTTTTGTGACTTCCCAGAGAACTTTATTCAAAGGCTGATCGTTACTGATGGCTTAGACAAAACAGTAAAGAGGTAGTGAATTTTATATTTAAAACCAAAATATTAAAGGACATTTTTCAAAGGAAAAAGGGAGATTAATTATATCAACCAAACAAAAAAAGAAGTCAAAAGAAAGACTGAACAAGATATTCTGGAGGATTAATTTGATAAAAGTTAATAATAAAGACACTTCAAAGCAGATAGAAGAATCCTGACAGGTGACAAGGATGACAAATGACTGAGTGGCAAAAAGATTGATAAAAAAAAGTTATACTATGCAAGTTGGTTTTCTTTGGGGTTTTGGTTGGTTTTGTTTTTAGTTGTTTCTAAATCTCTATAGAGATTTTGAAGTTTTCCAAACTAAAGTTCTTGCTCAAATACATATCTAAGAAAGTTTCTCAAACTGGTATCACAATATAAAAGGCCTTAGAATATATACAGCAGTGAAAGCAAACCCCACTGGGATCAGCAAGTATCCATCCAACAGCTCTACAGGAGCCAAAATCTAGAACTGCTGACATGTTTTAAATAAACACCTCTAGCAGAAGAATGGAAAACAATAAAACATCAGACATGAAGATCACATGAAATCCTAGGAGTTACATAGACCCTTATGAGTAAACTCATATAAGCTATAACAAAGACTAGAATTTGTAGCCTCATGAGAACCTTGTGAGCTTTAGAGGGAAGACAGTTTTTCTGCCACACATCCCACCCAAGATGTCCCACCCAAAGCTATTAGACTTCTCTGAAAGATGAAGAGAATGCTCTGAAAGATGAAGAAATGAGTGGAGAGCAGAAGGATGCAAGGAGGAGGGCTGGAAAGACTTGTTGAAATAGCTTTGGCAAGACCCTTCACCAAAGGTTCTTAAAGGAAATGAATTAAGGCACAAGAAGAAAGAAGAATCCTTTCTCACATACTAAAACATGGGAAGGGAAGGGTATGAACACAATGGTCTCTCTTCTAGAGGATTAGTTAACACTGGATACATTCCACTGGTTTGCACAGAACACCACAAATTTTAAGGCAAAGGACTGGATACCAAGGTGGTAACTGGTGATGATTATACAGTTCTAGATGACACCAAAATCTATAGCTTACTGCTCTCTGTGACCATAGGATAAGGTGTCAGCTGAATTTCAACATTAATAAACACAAAGCACTGCACAATGAAAAGAAAAAAACCCTCATACAATGTGCACGGTCCTGAGCTCTAATTTAGTTATCATTAATGAAAAAGATGTAGTCATTCTGGACAGTAAGTCATGGCTCAGTAGCAGTCCAAATCACAAAGAATACTAGGATCTGTTTTGAAAATAATACAAGACACAACATTATAAAACAAAGCAAATCAAATAATTACTAAGTAACAGCATTGCTGTATGTAACTTTCTGTTATAAAATTTCAAGTTGCTTAATTTTTAACACAGACTTCCACCATGTGTCACACTGTGCAGCACAGATTCTCCTGACTAGCTGCAGAACCTCCATCCATGGACTTCTTCCAAGATGTAGCTAAGCAAAGCTACAGCTGACCTAATCTTGAGTCCTTCTTGGAGCACAAGCTTTAATTAGGACAGCTTTCAGAGATTTCTTAGAATCAAACTTCCTGTTATTTCAAGAACTCAATGCAATCTGCAACTCTACCTTGAACATATTACATATTCATATATTACATTTTAATATGCAAAAACATAGGCTTAGTTCTTAAAATCCTGAAGTTATGCTGCCCTTAGTTAACACACTTTATTCTTACTTCCATGCTGGCTTTATATATGTACATTTATTTTTATTTCCACAGGTTTACAATCAACTGGAATTATGGCACAATTTCATAGATGTGTTGTCAGCCCTCCAGGACAGTGTTCTGTTTGTATGCTTTTTCATACCTTAGATCAAAAGCTATTTAGCTTCTATAAATTCATTTGGCAATCCTTTGGCAAATAACTTAATTAACATATACATTCTACATTTAATTACAAGAGAAATATAAAGTCTGTTGCTAATACTGGTAAAGAGAGACAAAGATACCAAATCCCAGTTCAGAATACATTTAACACTCCATGTGGTAAGCTTTCCATCCTTCTGAGAGCATGACGTGTTGTTGTTTGCACTGCTGCTTCAGCATAGGTTCAATGCATATGCTTTCAAATGTTACAATTCTTTTCTAGTGCTCCAGCTCACTAATCTCTATAAGACATACAGCAAACAGCTGATACCTGTGTGGCCTCTGTCTAACCAGGCTGATTATATGACAGATTAGAGTCCTCAGCTTCTTACAAAAAGCCAGACAAGAATTAACTAAGACCAGCTCTCAGTGTACACAACACAACCAATGAATGGTGATTTACTGTACAGCAACTTAGCACGTATTTTGATCAACTAATGAATTGGGAAGCCGTTGAGAATCAGTAATGCCTCCAACACCAAACCAGATCTGTAAGAAACTATCACATAGTTAAATGTAGGAAAATGAGTCTGTTACCAATATTGATTTCTTCCCCTCCCCCAGAAGAGTCCCAATTACAAGTTCTAAGTATTGTAAAAACCACTTCTAAGAATCTGAATGCAATTTTGCAATTGATATTTAGAGATTTTAGTTGGCTGGATCTTTTAAGGTGATTTTGCTCAATCCCTGGCAGGAACACAGCAATTCATTGCAGTCTACCAATACCATCAGTAATCCCAAGTTAAGATCCCACTACCACTTAATTAACCATATGATAGAAGTCTGCAGTTTGATGACACACAGCACTCCAAACATCACCATCTCTGATGTCTCTAATTAGATGTCAGCACTGAAAAACTTGAAAAACAAGTTCATCCACACAAACTATTCTCTTACTCACTCTTACAGGCACAAAAAAAGGGGAAGATTAGAATTAGGATGCAGAGAAAGACGATAGAAAGGCTATTGAGTAATTAAGTATTACTAGCAGTAGCCTGATGACATAAAAATGACCAAAAAGCCCTCTTGATTGGGCATAAAAGCATACGATTAAGGCATTCTCTTGCTGTCAGATTCTGGGTTGTATTTTCATAAGCACAGACTTGCCAATACATAGTTCCAGAACAACCTTGGTTATTTCATTTTTAAATGAATTTAGTACCATTTCTCTTTTCCTCCCACACTCAAACTGATGTTACTGCCTTCTAAATTCATGTAATTTTTAACTGTTTTTCCAGCTTATAAAATGAAGGTAAATACAGCAATTATAGTGTTTATGCTAAATTATTATTACAAGGTAGACAGTGAGGCTGTGATGCTTCTGGCATTCCACTGCATAGAAAAGCCAAGTCTACCATCAGACAACAATTAGTTCTCTGCCAAAACAAATGGAAACATTTAAAAATTTGAAACATGAAAGCATGGCAGGAAAAAGTAAATTCCATTACCAAATCAAAATTCAGACAAAGGAAAAGCAGCTCCAACATAAACACATCCATGAGTTAATCACTGTTTTTCATTTCTATTTCTTTCCCTTTTCTATCTTCCTCTTCCCCATGGATCTACACAGTTCTTATTCTTAAACTGCAATACTTCAGAAAAAAAAAAGTTGATCTTATATAATAATATACAAGAAGGTATGCAAGATACCAAAGCTTTATGACCAAGATATGACCTGACAGCTTTCAAATGGGTAGTTCACAATACTCTCAGAGAGAAGATCCACAACATAAATACGTTTCCCTGAAAGTACACCATTCTCCATGTCACTACAGTATTATTACACTCTTAGACAAAGAATTTATGTTCTAGCCTTGAAGTCATATAGCAATTGATCTACTCAACGCTATTTTTATTTTCAGAATAGGACACACATTATTCACACAAGCAAAATAAATTTATCCAAAGGTACTTTGTAGAAGAAGATGCAGAATTAGGTACAGAAATCAGGTGTACATTCCTGGGCCACACCTCAAGCATTACTGCCCTTCAAGTATTACAGACATCTAAAAGAAGAGATTACAGTTTTTAAATATTTGAAGACTTGAATTTCTTAGGCTTCTCTTTTTCACCCAACTCTTTTAGCCTTTCCCTAGAAGGTCATATTGTTTTCTAGCTCTCTACTTAGACCTCTTTTTCTCCCTTCTCTTCTCCTCACCCACTGAGCTTCCATGCAGTGCTGTAGCCAAACTGGACATCAACTCCAGCTAACGCCTTACAGCACTGACCAAGGTCAAAGAACCTTTTCAGGTATCTTATAAACACCAAAACTAACAACCAGGACAGCTGCTTTTTATATGCCGTTCAACAGCATGATACTGCATCATACTTCCTGTGGTATATAACAAAATATAAAAAAAGAAACCTCGAAATATTTTCCTGCAGAATTGCTTCTCATAAACCCCTATGATATGCAGGTGACTACTCCTACTTACACCCACAAAAAAATCTGCATCAAGCCTACTGAAATACATTTGTTTCCCTTCTATCCTAGACCCATTTCAAAGTTAATTTTGAATTCCAAAGACTTGCTGCTGAAGTGCTTGCAACCCTTCAGGTTAGACATTGTCTCATACTGTAAGTAATCCCCCATCTTACAAGCAACTGTGTGTGCTGTATATAAACTACATTTTCTCTTAAGTACCTAAAAAAAAAACCCCAAAGCTTCATTAAATAAACAAGACAGCATTGCTTTTTTCCTTGTCAAGACTTGTCATGCCTTGTCTCTTAAATTTCTGTTTGCAGTTGCTTGTCATCCTATTATGTTTGTCTATAAAAACACTGAAAATTATTAAAACTGTTTACAGAACACCATGTTAGCATGAGTGTTTTAAGATTCTCATTTTTACAGGGGAAAAAACTAAAGGAGCAGTAACAATAGCTAAAGCCCACGAATCTTTTCTCACAGTGTTCTTCTGCTGCCACATTCACAGAAGTGTGAAGAGTGAATCATTCAATTTTACATAAAGCAAAAAGCAGGCATTTTGGAAGTAATCTTGTTATCCAACTACAGGCACAAAATTTTAAACTAATCCTAGATGGAGATAATGTAGATGAATAGATCAAAGACACAAAATGAGAAAGGAAGAGTACTTCATAGAACAAGAACCGTGTCTTAACTTGTTTCCCGTGATGCTTCTTTAATATAAGAGGACATAAAGAATTATCTTCTGAAAACAAAAGCCTGTATCTCACCCCTAATTAATGTAAGTTTAGAGAAAGGAAAAAACCAAAATCACAACACAAAATATTTGCCAAGTTGTGCCTCAAAAGATTTGTCCTAGGTTCAGATTTTGGAGAACACCGGTCATTTGAACTTTCCCTTTGTGCTAATTGCTAACAGCTGGACCTGTACTCTATGTTAAGTGCTGGCATTCAAGTATGGCATCTCAAGTTTCACTGATGTCAGCTTACAGTGCCAGTGTTTACAGTCCTCTCCTCACATGACGTCCCAGATCATAGGTCACAACATCTTTCACTTACATGTTACCACTCATGTCACATGCCAGATGAAAGTGAACAGACAGGAACCATAACTTGTTCCTGCACATGACACTGTCTCGGTGACAGACACCTTACTGATACTTCCATATTCAATGACTCCGTTACGTGGAATCTTAAGGTGAAAAAAAGATTTACTTTCTACAAGGGTAGTTTCTCACAGACATTGCCTCACAGTAGGGAAGCCTCTCAGCAACAACTGCTAGAGGCTTTAATTGCATAGTTTACATGCAAGCTATCAAATACAGGCAGTATTCCTATAAATAGACCAGATTTATTCCCCAGAGACAGCACGTGTTGATTTGAGATGGGTTACAAAGGTTAACCTACACATGATTTGGCATCAGGACTTGGATGTGGTCTGTTCTTGTTGCGGGACGGCAGCCAAGTAGCTGCTGGCAGCATCTTACAGCAAAATTTTTGCTATGACTAATTCAGGTGACTGTACCAGTACAATAGAGAAGAATGAATCTATCTTTCCCAGGGAAAAAAAAAGGAAACTGTCTATCTGTAGTAGTGAAATTCAGGGCAAAGATTATCTGGAACCTCTCAGTAGCAGTCCCAATCCTTTCTATAGAGACGTGGTATGCTTTTGCCATCAAAAGAGCAGCTTGCATGTAGTTCAAGCAGCTACAACCACCTTCAGCTACAAAAGGTAAATCCATTCCTTTCCTTCATTGAACAAAGCAATATATTTGTGCAATAAAAATACCCTAGCTTGTACAAACACTTCCATAAGCTTGTTAGGCAATTCAGCACCATTTCCCCAATCCTAGTCCCTGCAAACTCCCAGGAGGTGCCTGCTTTTAACTGGAAGTACAGGGGTTTCACAACCTTCTTAAATACATTTGTCAGGCTTTTTAATCAAGATTTATGAAATATGGCAGTTCTAACCCGCCCTCTTGCAACCCATGAAGAAAAATGCTCACTCGTTAGTCCAAGCTGTTTTAGAGCAAAGGTCTGTTCTGATTCTCATCCTACTAAAACAGCAAGGGTACAAACTAAACACAAATTCATTTTCAGCATACTTCAACAGTTTTGCATTGCTGGAGATATGCAGCTGTATACTAATATTCATCTCCTTCAGCTAAGTAGAAGATAACATCATGCTGTGGCAGAGTATCCCAATTTTACCCACAGATGCAGCATCCATGAAGATTTATCACTCCATAAAGCCAAGACACACTAAGCATTGAAGCAGTCACATCTGAGAGGCTCAACATATAGAGCAAAACTTCCTAGACAAAACTAAGCTAGCACATCACAGAAGGAATTCAAGCAGTAAACAAGCAAAACTCACAGACACCAAGAAAAACCATTTTCGTAAATCAAATAACACACCTCAAAATCTCAGGCATGATCTTTCAGGAAAGAGTGTCCCTTCTTCCACCTTTTCCTGCCTTTGCCTACTGGATGCTAAGTTCCCTTCCCCAACACCTCTCATACCCCCACCCAATAGATCTTAAGTTTAAAGTTCAATTGCTGATGGAGAATAATTGTATCTTTGTTTCTGCCACACATTCTCACTCCTCTCTCTGGCTGGTAGCTGCTCTGGCACAGTAATTTTTCCCCCCACTTAACTCTGATACCACAGAGGTGCTGCCACAGTCACTGATGGGCTCAGCCTTGGCCAGCAGCAGGTCTGTCCTGGAGCCAGCTGGCATTGGCTCTCCGCACATGTGGGAAACTTCTGGCAGCTTCTTACAGAAGCCACCCCTGTAGCCCCCCGCTACCAAAACCTTGACCCACAAACCCAATCTGTCATGCTCTAAGTCTAAACACAAAAGAATGCTAACATGCTTTTTACAAATAAAAAAAGTTTGCAAAAAGTGGGTTTTTTTGCAAAAAGTGCTGTTTTCTTCATATAAATAAGTAGTTTTCAACGTTTTCTACTTTAAAAATATATTTATTTACCAGCTAACGGTAATCAACAAGTCACACAAAGAAATTGTAGTTCCGACTGAAGATTTTAGCTGCCCCAGGGAGTAGGAGAGTATTCAGAAGTTACAGGAACATGCCAAAAATTTAGGTACTCCAGGAACAAGGACCTTGACATCTTCATGTGCTCAAGTTAAAGAGCTGTCTATGGAGGTACCTAGTAGTACTATGAGACAGCACCAGCTTCCAGTTCAGATGCAGGCCAGGGTGCTGTGTGACACCTGGCAGCCCTCAGCCCCATCCAGCACTAGGCACCTGCCCGTCAGGTAGCACGGCAGAGCCCTTGTGCCTGCAGGACCTGGCACTTCGCTCACACCGGCACGCTGCCCGCTCCACTCACAATGGAAAAGCAAAGCCTCTGCCACAGCTGCCATCCATAAAAGAGCGATAACAACATCTCTGCCTCACAAAAGTACTGCAGGGAAAATTGAATTTGAGGTGGGAAGCATTCAGAGACAAAACGTGGATATTTTTATGAACAAATTTGGAGTCTTTTAAATCAACAACTAAACATTTGAAGCAACATGGTTATTATACCCTGCATTCAAAAATACTGCAAAGATCACATACACAAAACCACAGCCCTTCCTCTGTTATCTTCCTCCACATTCTCCAAGGAAATGCCACACAGAAAAGCACAATTGTTTTATATACAGAGATATATTGCATTTGATGCTATAATTAAAAACATAATTAAAAAGCAAAACCAATTAATATTGTCCACTATGGTAAAAAAAATTAAATCACTGGACTGCATCATACATCCATCTTAACTATGGCTGACCAACCCAGAAAACAAATACTACTTTAAAAATGGCTCAGATGAAAAGGTACATTTTATGAACTACCACTGCTCCTCTGAACTGGGCCTCCAGAACCAAAAGGTGAAGCAAATAACAGGAACTCATCCAAAACTCCAGAGCTTCAAATGCACAAAGCGAGGCCCTACACTCCAAAAACAAATAAAATTTATAGAATCATTTCAGTTGGAAAAGACTTTTAAGATCATTGAGTCCAACTATAAACAAAACACTGACAAGTCCACAACTAAAACATGTCCCTGAGTACCACATTTACGTATCTTTTAAAAACCTCCAGGGATGGAGACTCAACCTCTTTCCTGGGAAGCCTACTCCGAGTCTTGACCACCCTTTCTGGGAAGAAATTTTTCCTAATATCCAATCTAAACCTCCCCTAGGAACAAACTGAGGTTTTTCCACTCATCCTACTACTCATTATTTGGGATAAGAGACTGACCCCACCTTGCTACAACCTCCTCCAGGCAGTTGTAGAGAGTGATGAGGTCTCCCCTGAGCCTCCTCTTCTCCAGGCTAAACAACCCCAGCTCTCTCAGCCACTCTTAAGACTTTTACTCCACACCCTTCAAAAGACTCATTCCTCCTCTTTGGACACCTCCAGCATGTATACATATATATGTAAATATTTAAAAAATATATGTATATATATAAATAAAATCTACACAGCTAAAAACAGGAAAAAGCAATCTGCAACTAACCGGTGGCATCTGAACAGTCCTGACGAGATTCAGTGACCCTCACTGCAGAGGGTAGGTTGGATATTTGAATCTGAATGAGTCACTGCCCCATTTGCAATCACCACAGCAATTTATCTTTCTTATCTTGGACACCTAGCTTAGAAAGATGAATGGCCTTCTGGAGGTAATTATTTCTGTAAATTTAATGGAGATATAAGAGTAACCAGCTCAACACAGGCATCTAAATTTTAGGCAATTAAATTTGGACAGAGAATTAAACTTGTGTCTACTGTTGGAGCATAACTCCAAGACTACACATTCCTGACAACAGGCATCAAGACAAGAGCACAAGATCTACATTTTGAAATGCACAGGCTAGTATTTACCTACTATTTGAATGCAACTTGAATGCAAGAAAAACTTTCAGTATAGTCAGAAAAGATAAAAAATTCTTCTGCAAAATAGTGAGAATCATAACATTAGGGAAAACAAAATTCTGTCCTTATAAATAGCAATTAAAAATATGTATATACACATTCAAGCTCTTCTGAGAATCCTAAGAAATCCCCAGATTCCTGAATGCCAAAGAAAAAGTCCTTCTTAGGAGGAACTAAACTTGTGTTTCCTCCTCTTTCCTCTAATAGGAAGACAGAAACAGGTACCACAGTCACAGTCTTGTAGAGGACTTACACACCTTTGCTATGCATTTTGCCTAACTGCACATACACCTGGTATCTCCTCTGAAGTTTGGTTAATGGCCAGATGCAATTCCTGATTTCTGTACTAACAACGGCAATCACAAAATTGACTGTGAAGACTCCCACCTCACAAAACTGCACAACAGCACACATCCAAATACTCTTGACATGAATTAAATTCATACATTCTGCTCCTAATTCTGAAATTTTTATTGGGTCTGAATTAACTCAACTCCGGCTCCATCTTCAATAGGTAAATGACAACATATCATCAAAACTTATATAACAATAACTGTAAGTGTATTCATAGCTCCACCTATTTTATCAGTGAGGTGAGATGGGGTAATTTGTGAGCAAGCCTTGGGATACAGTGTGGTGTTCTACAGGCACTAAGGTTTGAGATATTCACCTCCAGCCATGTGCAGCACTTACACACTGCAGCTTTCCCTTGACCAAAAACATCTCTTTAAGCTCCTCCTGCAACTGAAAACTGCAAGCTTTGGTACACAGAAGTGCAAAGGACACTGATAAAAAATGGTGACAAAAGAGAAATAAGGGTGAAGAATAAAGGTAGAAGAAAATGACAAAATAAGTAAACTTGTCTCTGCCTTTTTTTTACCATTACTTCAACTAAGACCATTCATTTTTCTGCACTCTGATGTTCTTTCAGCAGTATTCAGAAAGGATATGCAGAAAAAATGGAGCAACATGAGGCATGTCTTTACTGTCATGAACAAGTAACTCGTATGACAGCCATTTTGTCAGATAACTAGCTGCTTTTTAAAAATGCTCTTCCTTTTTCTCTTTTTGCTTTAGGGTTATTTGACTGGATCTAAAATGTTAGCACATGTGAAAACATTGTAAGGGGAGACCCATGTTCTTGTTATCTGTTCAGCGTACTGCTGATTAACTGAAAGTCCTAATTACCAGCAACTCTGCCATCCTTCATTAATACACACCCACCCCCACTTAACTACTTCAGATTCTGTTTTCCTTACAAGTTTTACAAATAGTTAAATTCCAGTCTACTTCCATCTGAAGTATTAAGAGCTAAACACCTTAGTACACACCTGCTCTTGATCTCTGACAGCTGAGGGAGGTGTTAGAGAGAAAAAGTAATGCATCAGAATAGATGGAGAAGTTAAATTCACAACTCCTGCATTCTGATTTCCAGGAAGAAGACACTACAACTAACTTGGAGTTAGGACAAGTTATGGTGCCTCATTTTAAGAGTGAGGAAGAAGTAAAATTTTTAAAATAATGCTCAGGACCATCATCTTCCTCATTCTGAATAAAGCAAGATAAGTTCAGCTGAATCTATGAAGACAGTCCCCTTCAAAAATTATACTCTCCTGTACTGCAGGATAATTATCTGCCAATAACCATACATGTTCTATAAAATAAATCATAAGAGAACATCATCCCTCTCAGCCATTTTTATTTTGGACAAATTCTGATAAAATCCTTTCTGCACCTGCTGAAATTTTATCTACATCAATATTTCAAGAAAAAGTCACTTTCAATCTGTCTTGAATGAAGAGCTTAGCTTCTGCTTCTAAAAGCATGAAGGGATTTAAAAACATTTTACCACAGCTGCACGTTGTCCTAGCAAAGAATAAGTGCAGTGGATTTGTACAACAAATAACATCATGCACAAAAATTAGAACTCATCTTAAAGCACTGCATAAACATAGCACTCTCCACAATTTCAGGGCTAGGTACCTGACCCTTTGTCACTTCCGTCTGTTGAACTTGCTCTAAGTGCTAAAATACACAGAAAGGGAAAAAAGCCCCAAACAAACAAACCCACAGAGTGACTCACTAAACCTAAGGGGTAATTTGCCTGAGATCCTGAGGTAACTCTAAAGAAAGTTTGATTATATGTAAAATGGGGAATGGCATCAAAGAAGAATGACTATTCACAACAGTGTGTATTACAGATTCACAAAGCACAGGAGGCAGAATACAAGTTTCAAATCCCCAGGGCCTGAGCTGGTATCCATTTTACCTAGATTGAAACACTCCAGCTGCTAAACTAACAAGCATAAGGTAGAGACCTGCACTTTTGCCAAATTTCTCTTCCCTCCTTTTGTACTCAGAAAAAGCAAACACTTCACAGATTAAATAGATAAACCATTTCACATGAAGTCTAGTTTCTTCATTTTTGTTTTAGTGACCAAATCCAAAAGTTTTTTAAATGCAGTTCAATTACTCTTAGAAAAACAATGATTATATATTATGCAGTCTGTCCAGCAGCCATGTCACACAGATGAATTCTAATCACGCAGGCCAATTTTAGCCAAATTTGGCAAAGAAACAGAGGTCTCAAAGACGACTAAGTTTCCCCTAAGTTTCACAGAAATCAGCTGCCTGGTAGAAACAAGACATACAAATTAGCAGTTGCATTGTGGAAAAAGGAAACAGAACTTGGCTGTCATCCATCTCCAGCAGCAGCAATCAACTGGTCAATTGAAGCACTCGCCTAGCTCCAAACCAGCCATAACACAGGCTGGTGCTTGCCAAATGCAGAGGGACGTGAGAGGAAGCCAAATGTGTTCTGGAGTAGGACAGGCCACATGAAGGAAGTGAAGGCATGATAGTACACAGGCACTGGGCAGCCCCAAGGGCAGTGCAGCAGTCCCTTCACAGGAGTCAAAGGGGAAAGTTTGCAATAATTAGTTTAGTATTAGGAGCTTGAAGACAACCACACTTTCAGATTGCCACAGCTCTGAAAAGCTTATTTTCAACTTGTTCTTTATTTCAACAACGAGGTAAAGTAATCATATGATGCTATGACTCATAACTGGACTATTTACTTTCTTTAATACAAGAGTTTTAAGGTTTATGCTCTAATATTCTGATAAGAAATAATGAAATCAAGTCTATGCCACAACATTTAGGAAGCAATATTAAGCTAAAAAGTACATATTTAAAAAGTACATAAATATACATCTGCATCCTGTAGAAAAATATAATTCCCAGTATATGATGGGGGCGGGCAGGCAGGCAAGCAAGAACCAGCAGAGATAAGACATCTCAAGCAATAACCACCTCTCAGCTTAGAAGTAGGAACTGATGACACCCTCCATCTGCCAAACAGTAAAACAGGTATATCATCTTCACAGAGAAAGACAGCATGAGAAAGCTAAACTTTTTCATTCTGCATAGGAACATATCCACATCCAGTCACCAATTCTCACAGAACTGTGCAAGCTAAGTCCTACCTCTTGTAATTGCAAATAACTGTTGGCACTCCTACACTCAACTCTTCTACCCAAAATCACAAGTACACGATGGGCTAAAAGGCACCATGCAAAGGCCACACACCTGCAATTTTGAAACTTTCATGTAATTTACCATGCACTGTATTTAGCTTAATAAGCTGGTAATTAACTTTTTTTTGAGGGGTAGAGGTTGAATAATACCATGTCTGCATCACATCACATTTTCTCAGCCATGAGGTACTCTCCTCTATAATGACAGAGACTGAATATGTATCTCCCTTCATCTTCCTCTTTCTCCTTGTCCTCATCTGCTTTTCCTAAACTCTCTGTCCTGCCTGCCCTTCTCTTTGTTACTTAACAGTAACAAAGCAGATCAAAAACACAGAACACCTTTCTTTTAAAGGCTAACTAGAACGACCAGGTTTCGTCACCATGAAAAAGACCAAAAAGGGTATTTAATATATCCATATGGTTGCAAGTTACATTAAGGAGATAAAAAGGGATTGGCTACACACTGTCCCTAAGTTTGCAGGTGGAAAATTGAGCAAACTTAGGAAAAGGGTGTTTCATACAGCATATGAAGTTGTTATTCACTATTCCGTGGCTGCTAAAATTTAACGTAGGTTCAAGAAACAACTGCACAGATCCATGCAAAAGAAGTTCATCAAAAGTTTACTAGAAAGAAAACATCTAGCTGAGGAAATTGCTGAAAAAAACCCAATACTTAAAAAGCTGGGGAAACCTTCTGAGACATCATCTCTGCACATTTGTCACACTCTGGGGCTTTTCTACAAACAAGAGTAATTGCACTTGATTAGAGATAGTTCTGGGACAGAAACTTTGATCAATACAGTAAAGGACAGCTGAAGACCATCCCCTGTAGAGACTAAACAAGGGAAGATGTGCATGAACGGAATGATTTAAGCTTGGACCTGTAGCAAAGTCAACTCAAAATACCACTTCCGCTTAAAACAAAGATCTTTTGTGCTGGTCTCCACACACTCCAGTGTAGAAATTAGAGAAATCAGAGGTTTAGGTAGCAGCCAGACAAAAAAAAGTCATTCTAGTAATGGTTCTTATAAAGTACTTACTTTCTACATAATACATATGTTCTATGTTCTATAATGAAGTAGTACATTACCTTTCTTTTTCCTACACATCAGCATAGCTTGTGCTGGCATAAGCTTGTCAAAATTTTATTAACATAACCACACTACAGTTTAAAAGAGATGCACAACTTTTCATCAAAAAGCAAGTAACAGAAATCATTTTTGTTTTGGTTTGGGGTTTTTTTTTGTGAGGGGGGAGAGTATAGAGGATGACATACTAGTAAAAATTGAACAATGCAAGATGTACCACCACAGCAATTCCTTGGCCAAAAGGAACACCCCAGAGCTCAACAGTAAGAGCCAAGCCATACTCCTCCTTCCAACCACTGACGCCAGGAAGTAGCTGAACAGAAAGCAGCTCTGTGGGCTCATGGTGTAGAACAATTTGAACACAAACCCATGTCCCTGTACAGCGGTAAAGTCTAAGGACACGCTGGGCTTCAACAGCAAGACTGTAGTCAGCAAATCAAAAAACGTCATTATTTCTCTCCTCACAGCACAAAGCCATGTCTAAAGTATTGTGTCCAGTTTCAGGGGTCCCCATTATGAGGGAACACCCTTCAAACTGAAGACAGGCCACTGAGATGTTTTGGGGGCTACAGCCCATGTTCATAGGAGGCACCGAGAGCACCAATGTTCATCCCAAAGAAGAGCAGACCAAAGAAGGAAGCTGTTGTGCCATCCCATCATCTGAATATGGCTTAAGGAAACAAAGCCAGTTCTGAGTGCTGTGGAGTGAAATGAGAAAGTGCAAGAAACACAGGCTAAAACATGGGAAATCTCAAATGGACATAAGAGAGAGAAAAATTTTCCCAAAGAG
This sequence comes from Corvus cornix cornix, assembly GCF_000738735.6. Taxonomy (NCBI): domain Eukaryota; kingdom Metazoa; phylum Chordata; class Aves; order Passeriformes; family Corvidae; genus Corvus; species Corvus cornix. The sequence continues at coordinate 61,084,591 of NC_046332.1, read as the reverse complement.
TGGCTAAACTATAGCAGGCCACCTTGGAGATATTCAAAGCTCAACTAGACAAGACCTTCAGCGAGGTGACCTAGCTTGACTTAGCCCTGCTCTGAGCAAGGGCTGGGACTAGGATGGCCTCTTCAGAATCTGGCCAAGTAAACATTTTTTAAAATTATATATTGAGCAAAAAAAGCAAAACCTGGCATCTTTATAAGAACTAATTTCCAAAAATACTTTCTCAGAGGAACCTTTTCTCCATTTTTTTCCCAGAAGGGATACTTAAAAGTTGGCTTATTGAGACTGGAATACATAACATAATATTCTTACCTATAAATAACAAAAGGCTCAATCTTTAGTAGACCAAGTTTAAATATGATCATTTTTAATCACCTTATTTAGCTTATCAACTGTACTCATGAAGGAGGCTATTCATATTTCTCAATGTAAGCTGTAAAATCTTACTTTACTACCACACAAAAGCAGCACTGAACCATAAAACTACAAAATGAAACTTAAAAACATTATTAATTGGTATTTTGTTATTAAAGCATGTCTTCCATACCAGTGTCAAAGACCTGGACTACTTCTGCTTCAAGACACTTCATATTAATGTCAGAAATAATAAAAGCTTAACATGCCCAGTGTTTGCTGACTCAAAAAGCAAGATGCTAAGCAAATACCTTCAGTTTTATTTGAAACATTTAAAACAGAATTTCATCACCAACACAAAGACACCAAGAATAGCTGCTATAGTGGGTACTGATCTTAGAGAATCGATTCAAGTGCTCTAACTAAAAAAACGTAGCTTTTCAAGATACCCAAGGCACATCCTTCCCTCCTACATATCAAAACTGGCACAAACAAAAAAGTAAGTTACAATCTGCTCAGAAGACAAGGATGAAAGATGAGGATCACTACTGAAACAATGAAGTTTAATAAAACTGAAATGTCAGGCAAAAAGTAATTTCTTTTACAGCTGTGGCCATCAACGCTTAAAACACACACATCCCCATTACTATTATTGCATAATTTTAACTCAGCACAGAAAATTCTTCTGGATACAGAACAGTTATTTTCAACCCTGCAAAGGTGTCCTGTTTATTTTTATTCTACTTTGTGCCAAAATAGCCATTTCTACAGACCTTTAAAACTAGATTTATAGCATATTTACAAAATATCATTCAAAAGTAAACAGCATGAAGGCATGCACTCTTGCAGTGTAAAAGAACACACACAAAGACTTGTTCGCAATTAATTTGAAAAGCTCTACAGCAACAGAGATTCATATATTCCTAAAACTAAAAAAATACTACTGCACCTATAAGGCATTCCAAAGGGCTTCCAATGATTATATCCAAGTTGCAGTTCATCAGTGCTGTGGTTTAATCCAGCAGGTAGATAAACACCACACAGCCACTCACTCACTCCCTGTATTTGTCTGGGGTGAAATTGCAAAATTTAGAGGTGACCACTGGATTAGGCATTTGGTTGAACTATCCCACACACCCTACTACCACTTATAACTACCCGGGGCCGGGGGCAAATCTCTATGTCATATTCTTAAATAGTTGTTTCGCCCTGAACAAGACCTGAAACACATTCAGGAGACATAGCAATAGGAACACGCTGGTTTGGACATGCCAAGGATACTAAAAGTTCTCCAGAGCTACTGCAGTTAGCCTGTAGGAGAGGGGGAAGACGGAGGAGCGTCCCCCCCGCAGCCAGGACGGTCAGAGGAGGAAAGGTGCCCAGTGCAATTATTACTGGTTCCCGTAGATGGCTCCCGAAGCTCGGAGACGGCGGCAGCGCGGAGCGCCGCACCACAGCCGTCTCACAGCCACAAGGTTACCGGGAGCCAGCGCCACAAAGTTCAACGCAACGAAAACCTCAACCCAGCCCCCAGAGGTGATGAACAGCACAACATGGAACATACGCAGCAAGTATTGTTACTTATACAGCACATACATATATACACTTAAAGCAAGTATTGTCAATACACAACAAAGCTCGGAACATGCAAATCAATACTGTAAACTAAAAGAGGGTAGATGAAGATGAAATGTAACTGTGGTGAGACACTGGAAGAGATTGCCCAGAGAAGCTGTGGATGCTTCATCCCTGGAAGTGTTCAAGGCCAGGCTGGATGCAGTTTTGAGCAATCCAGTCTAGTGGAATTTGTCCCTGCCCATGGTAAGGGGGTTGGATGGAACTAGGTAATCATCAAGGTCCCTTCCAACCCAAGCCATTCTATGACTCTACAATTACAACAAATTTGTTTCAACATGCTCCAGTCAGATCTTCCACTATTTAAAACCTTTATGTCCCATACTGGGTGCCAAAAAAGGACTGTCGTGATTTAACCAGCAGGTAGCTAAACAGCACACAGCCACTCGCTCATTCCCTCATCCACAGTGGAATGGGGAAAAGAGCTGGGGAAAAAAAAATAAAGTAAAATTTGTGGGTTGAAATAAAGATAGATTAATAGGACACAAAAGGAAGAGAAAATAATAAAAATTATAATCATAATGAATTTGTATATACATAACAAGTGATGCTCAATGCAATTGCTCATCACCCATAGGCCAAGGCCCAGCCATTTCTCCAGCAGCAGCCCCTGGTCAGTATATACACTGACCATCATGCCATATGGTATGGAATATCCCTTGGGACAACTGGGGTCAGCTGTCCCAGCTGTGTCCCATCCCAACTCCTTGTGATCAACAGCCTCCTTGCTGGTGGGTTAGAGTGAGGAGCTGAAGACTCCTTCCCAATATAAACACTGCTTGGCAACAACTAAAACATCAGTGTGTTATCAACAGTATTCTCATCCTAAATCCAAGTACAGGGCTGAAAAAAATGTGAAAGTGATCATCCAAACTACTGCAAAACCGAGTTAAGCATCCATAAGTGCAGTCTAAACATGAAACCAGGGGCATACTTTTCCTAACTGGTAGTATTCTTTCATTAAAATGCTTGCAGTTATACCCACAGAGTTGTAATAGAGGAAACATTTTTTCAAAGTTAGTAAAAATTTGAAGACCACTTTGTAAAAGAGAAAATGTACATTGTCCTTCACTACTACTGCTATAAATAAAGTGTAAAAAAATCTGCCATGGTAAGACACCAAATGATGTTCCCTTTCATACTGTTTACTTAAATGCTCTTTGAAGTAACAGGTAAAAATCAGGTGCTGAAGTAGCTCACTATTAAGATTTATTTTCATATTCTTTAATTCTTTCAATTTAGTGTTTTGGCATTGCAGGCTCAAGAAGAGAAAGAATTTAAATTAAGCACTCTAACACTCAAGAGATTCATCTAACCTCCCAGCCAGATGATGTGTAACCAGAGAACAACATATGGTCTTTATTCTCCCTGCTTTTTTTGAATGATCCTCTAATTCAAGCTTTCACTTCCTTTCCTTCCCAAGTTAGTCACAGAAACATTTCATCTGACAGAAAATTACTTTCTGTTCTGTCAGTAAGTTGGGGGAGAGAGGGAGGGAGAGGGAGACTCAGTAATTACTGTTATTAAAAGATTAAAATTATGTTATTATTTTAAGAATCAAACAACATTGACACACAGTAATTATTCTGAATAGAGAAAAAATACTGGAAGACATTTAAGAGTAGAATTATGCAGTTACAAAGCACAAAGTTCACCTCTAGTGCAACAGCATGAAGAAAATATGACCACAGCTAAAGCACAACAACAATTACTCTTCTAGACTAAATTAAGCTTTTTCCATTTCATCATGTTATTATCATATGGTGTCATGGCTTAGTTAGGAACTAAAATGTAAATTAAGAAAACAGAACAGAGACTACTGAAGTGTTCAGAAAGACATTCTCTTTCCTTCTCGTCCCCATTCCCAAAATTACATACTAGTAAACCCTCAGCAGCATTCTCCAAGGAAATCTTTTCCATCTCAAAACCACAAATAGAGAATCTTTTTGCCTAAGCATCCAAAATCATAAATGAGCATAAATTGCAAATTTCTGCAACAGTTATTTGATCAAGGCTGAAAACCTGGTGCATTTAGAAACCTTAACACATCAAGCATAAAACCACCTTCAAATTCTTGTTACCTTATTTGCTTATTCTGTAGCAATTCTGTCCATTTTAGACAATTCTTCAAAATAAAATTCTGAAATGTATGCCAGAAATTTTTCAGACCAAAATCAGTGTGAGAGATTTCTTTGGCCATTAAGAAAAAAAAATACCAAAAACTGTTACTTACTATTTAATGACACAAAAATTGGTTGAAATCATTTTATGCTACATATTCAAGAATGATTTGACTATTAAACAAACCCAAACCTGTTTATCTTAAAATGTTAAGTATAAAAAATGAGGCATCCACTTCCTTCACTTACTCTGATTTTCGTAGTTACAAACAAACAAATCTGGTATTATTTTGTATCAAGAATTGTAGATAGCACTCAAGTGAAAAGTTGTAGAGGTATTTGGCAAGTATTTGCCAAAAGGCAGAACTCCAGGCTGTTTCTTACACTAGCTGAACTACAACTCTCTAATCTATCAAAACCTACCTGTGTACTACACAAATGACGGCGTATCATACCTTACATCTGAATTTAAAAACTTGAGTAAATTAAAAATTTGAGTAAGTTTTTAAAACCAAGAATCATGACTGTGCTCATTATACATTCTGTTTTCAATGAAAAGCAGCTTGATGGATCACATTTTTACATAAGGATCCTCTCAGCACTCCTTATCAGCTCATTACTTTAACACGAAGTGTGCCTCATTCAGAAATCACTACTCTGCACAGTCAGAACCAAACCCTTGAAAATCACACACCTTCTCTTCAGCTCCTTCACTGATGTTTTCCCCCCTCATGCTCTTCTCCAAATAACAGTTAAACGAAAACTTCACACTCACTAGTACTTTCAACTGTGTAACAGAAAGTGTGCTAAGAAGTTGAAAAATGCAATGTTCATTAGCACTACAATTCTAAAAAATAGTTTCAAGTTCATCTCTGCTTTGTATTTAAAACTGTCTTGGACACAGTATCACAGTTACAAAAGTAAAAAAAAGTATGTACTTGGAAACTCTGAGTAAACTTAACTGCCCTGATGCCTTTTAAAGTCTGCCACACTTCCACTATACAATGAACCTAACAGTAATTATGGCAACATCAACCAAAACAAGTGGAAATGTGCTTCCATAATAAATGGCAATTTCCATTTCTATCATTCTAACAAGCAACTCCATGAAACAAGATGATCCAGCTGTTGAAAGACGTATTTTACCCATTCAGTACACTGCTATCAATATCAGAGCTAAGTGATTTCATATCCCCATTAAATAGGAGAATAATATTATTAATGCCCTTCATAAGGGTACTGGATAATGCACATTTCTAGCCTGTGATTTAATGATGTATCCTGATTTACATCTGTAAGTATTTAAACACTGAGATTGTACATATTGTATTTTACAACAGTAAAAGAATATAACACAGTGCAACTTCAGCAGACTGAAAAAAACAAGTGAACACGAGTCTCTAACAACTACTTAATAGAATAGATTTAATGATAACACAGGCACACTTATCTAGCAGTAATAGCTGCAATGCAAAAATGTCAAACTTTTCCAGGTAACACACAGAGATGTGCCCAAGATAACCTCACTAACTCCAAACTTTGATAAGCTTCCAGCAAGCAGCACTGCTGTAAAACAGCAGACGCTAGAAACAGCCCCTGCAGTCAAAAACTGCAGGACAAGAGCTCTTGCAAGCTTTCTGCTCCTTGAGAAGATTTGCTACTTCATGATTCATAAGACGCCAACAAGCCACAGCAATTTGACATACAAAAGTCACAACACCGTGGAAGGCTTTCTTTGTTCATGTAACAAAATTCTTTCCTTTTTTTCTTCTCAGATACAAGCTGTGAACACTCTTTCTCAGTCACATTTTCCCAAGAAAATGCTGGCAGCCACCCTAAAGCGTTAAATTGAACACAAATATTCTAAGGCTGGGGCTGTGCCAAAGACACAGCTGCCATGCCACTGAGAGTATCTTGAAGCTGTCTGAACACACATGGCTTTTTCTTCTCTGGCTTTCTTCAACAGCTTTTTTTCGGGTATGACACAGCACTAGAAACTCGAGCTGTTCCTGGAGCACAGGAGAGAAACAAGAAGAAAGAAAAAGCCAGTCTTGACCACCGCCCCCAGACAGCACTCCCTCACAAAGAAGCCAGTTCAGCAGTCAGTTCTCCAGTAAGTCTTCGCTTGCTGTCAGTTAATGCCATCACTCCCATTTCCAAAACCTAGGCTACATTTCCCCAAGTGAAGGGTTCAAAATGATGCCAATGCAAGAATGCCCATCATGCTTTAATTGCTTACCAGTGGTACAAAGATTATTTAAACCACTTTCTTTTTCCTTAAATGTGCAAAGAAGCTCAAAGGTTGTAATTCAGTCCTAGAGCTGTCCAGTCCACATAAAATCTGACACCTCATGATTATGCATTATATTAAGTACATAAAAAGTGATTCAAAACATTCCCATACTATTCATCCCCCAGAGAGCCTTTCCTTCTTCCTGTCAGCTCTATTAGAATTACTCTTACTGGAATTAAATATGCTCCTTTTGCTCTAAAGAAGTAGAAAACCTACTATTCCTAAAAGTATGAACAATATGCACAGCTTGGAGAATCAGTCTTAAATTTATTTTAATTGTATTGCTATGACAATCACAGAAAAAAAAAAAAAAAACAAACCAGCAGTATATAGGATATTTAATATCCAGTGTTTCCAAGTGTAATTCTATCTAAGTAAAACTTCAGGACAGCTCCTTACTTTTATGTACTCCTACAGGTATTATTTACATAAAGCTGTATTTTAACCAACCATAACTCATGAAATACACACACAGAAAATCCTAATGAATATCACTCTGTTATCAGTATGAATGATAACAATACCCTGCTCCAAAATCACCAGCCACCCTCCCACCAGCTTGCTGCTCAAGCACTCAGGGTCTGGGGAGTGTGAGCACACAGAAATTGAAGAGAGAGGGAAACATCTGTCTCAAGAGTCTTATAACATTATTTCAGAATGCAAAGTCTTTGCAAAGGTCTGAGACCCAGTTCATCGATATGCAACATCTACTGCAAATGCCTCATATTTCTACCTTCTAGATGACACAGGCTTTCTAATAATTTAAATTACCAGGAACATGTAAGTTTAAAAGAATCTACTTTTGCTGAAACGGTAACATACTGACCTCCAGAAAAATCTAGACTCTTAAACACACTGCTGCTTTTATTAATTCACCCTTCCATTGAGAAATTCATTTTGGTTTGCTGGAAAAGGCAAATAATAATCAAGCATGGTGCTATTCCATCCCTCCCTCAAATCCCTACCAAAATCCCATTTTTACATGCTTTGCTTACACTACACTGAGAAACAAAATTTCTCTTAAGGGGAGAGGTAAATCAGCCCAGAAGAGTAAATCTCAATTGTGTAACAAGCTCCACCCCATTGCCTTGCTTATGTGATGATCTCAATTAGTTTAACAACTGATTATTTGAAGAAAAATTGATACAAAGTCTTATGAAACTCAGCAAATAGGAGATAATATGCAGCATTTAATATGAGTTCTTCAAAGATCACCAACTCAAAAAGAGGTAGAAAGAAGGAAAGCAGTATGTCACTGAGTCAAACCCATGATGAAGTATTTGAATCCCATAAAGAAGGCAAAGCCTAAGAATTACAATGCTAAGTAAATAACTTCTAAAACAAGACTCAATACATTCAAAATTCCAAAGACTCCAAAAATGAGACTAGCTGTGGAAAACCTACACATTCCCAGAGAACTCATTGATTGGAAAGAATCAATCTGGGACATACTATACCAAGAAAAGTAAGGCCACTGCAAAGGTGGGTGTTAAAAAAAAAAGTCTGCAGCAATTTAAAGGTCTTTTAACTTCAGTTTTTCTTTCCTCCATTTTTTTCTTTCACAGTAGCAACAACTTCACTCTAACTTGAGACAATTCTATAAATCAAGGACATCTTATATTAGTGCTTTAGCTTCCCAGCAGAGAAACGAACAAGTGAAGTGTGTGTCCCCCAAGATGGCCCATAAATCGATTTGAGATCTCACATAAAAAGATGCAGGGAGAGTGTCTCCCAACAACTATTGAAAACCAGGAGGGTGAGCTGCAGCAAGACAGTGGAAATCACAGCTGAAATGGAGTGCATAGGGAACTGTCACACTTGCTCTGCCTTTTCTCTCTGTTTTCAACAGTCTGATTCATTTCTCTCCAAATCCTCGCTCCCTCTTCCCTCATCCCAAATCAAGAGAAGAAAATCCTTTCTTCAGCAGAACTACGGTGTGAGGTCATTTATCTAACAATATAAAAATAAGAACATAAATGGTGTTTTAACTTATGCAGTCTAGGTCTATCTAACACAGTTCCATTTTTGTCAAGGGTGGCCAGAGGCAGATAATCCAGGTCAAGAATGCAAACCACAGCAAATACCTAGACATAAGTGTTCAGAGTAATTCCTGGCTATCAGCCATTTTAGAGCTGGTAGTCCAACTTCACTGTAGAGTTCAGTATCCAGTGCAACTATCCCTACCTGGCTTTGCCTATTTACAGTTTTAACTCACTTACATTTTTTCTGCTCCGCAATATCATGTGGCAAGTAAGTTCCACAATTTAATTACACATTGCTTAACAAGCTACTTTAATTTTTATCAGGTAGCAAGTTTAATTGACCATGTGGCCTAATTCTTGTCCTAAGAAAAACAGCTACTCTTGCTTTCTATTCATCATTTCTGTTTGATCTATGGATTTTATAGATCTCTATCATTTCTCCCCCTGTTGTTCTGTTTTTCAGAGTAAAGATCTTCATCTTCCCAGCACAGAGTATCTTCCACACCTCTCATCCACTTTTTCACTGTCTACGAAACCCTTGCTGTGCTGGGATGATTACTTTAATGCACATTGTTAATGATTTTGACACACCACTGATAAACATAATGACCTAACAATGATTTAATTCTTTGTGAACAATTCCCAACAGCTGTCTGACCACTGCCCTTTTCTGAGTAAGTAACAGGAGCAAATATAGAGCTCATCGCTGTGTATATAGGTTTACATTATTTTGCCCTGTATGAGAATAATTTGGCATTCACCAGAACCAAACTACACTTGTATGCGAATGAACTGGAAAACGGTTTTGGAAGAGTTTGCTGCAAGTACCCAACTAGTTCAGATTTTACCAATCCCCACAGATCATCAAATTTCTATGGTGCCACAGTACTGTCATTCCTTAAGAATATAATGACCCTCTTAACCCCAGCAGAAACCTACTACGAACATTGTTCCACCAAGAAGCAATAATTTATCTATCTAGCTTCTCATCTTTTAACCAACTGTACTAACCCACAGGATAATCACTTGTCTTTGGCACAAATAAGCTTTGGTTGAGGTCCTTAGTAAAAAAATTTACCCACTTTTAAACCAATCTGCTACTGATTTCAGTAAATGATTTCCAACTCTACAGTTGCAGCATTCAGTGAGCAGTAATTGTGGAGGATTTAGTAAGAGATCTGCTTTCATTTTATGTCCTGCCTGCAGATTACATAAACCTCACCAAGTTCACCCCTCTTCTGCAAAGGGAGGTGTTTCAAACATGTTAGTCCCCTACCTCCTTCCATCTCCTTATTTCACCTATCCTTTTTTGCATCTTTTAAACAATTAATTATAGCCCTAAATTTGTTTCTTGTCATTGTAACAATTCCAGCTAGTAATAATTATTTTTCAAACACCTAGCATCTTCTTTCAAAAGAAGAAAAAAGAGAAAGTAGCATCTGAGTTAGTTTCTTGGGGCTGTTCCCTTAACAGAATGCAAAATGCTGGACGTTCTGCACTCCATCAGAGTGAAAACGACGAAGAATTCAGGTTCTAACTACACATTACTTGTGAGCCAGCAGGAATGCAAAATGATCAGATCACCCAGTAAGGGATACACCTGAACAAGTAAAAAATGTGGCATTTTGTGATTTCATGGTACCAATCAAACTTCACAAGATTACGCACATCACAAAAGAAGTGTCAAGAATCTCAAAACAGATGCATCTCTCCTGTGAAACACTGTGTTACGCTTGTGTCTAAGGAAAATCTTTTATCCTGCCTGGGCTTGCTCAATATGCAGGAACCAACTTCAGCTGGGTTTTCCGAAAATGTTTTATTGGAATAGCAAAAAAACATGAGGGAAAAGCAGATCATCTTGCAGAATTCTGGAACTTACTACTTTGCCAAATGCCTGCTGTGCTTTTAGAAAGTGGTGTTAGATTCATCCCTGTGAGAACTTCCTCGTGTTTCCAGGCATACACCTACTTTTGCTTTAGAGCTTGGATCATATCAGATGTTTAGTCCTACAAGAGGACACATGTGAACACACCAAGCTTAAATCCAGAGTTACCCAGTATGCACCACCTTACTTGCTGAAATAACAAAACCGCAGTTTAAAAGTTTGTTGTACATCAACTCTGTATTTTTCACTTACCAAGTATATACAACCACAACAACATTAATATAAGGGTTTTCTCATGGACTATTAAGCAGTATTCTTCTGTTTCCAAACAACTAGTACAATTCCATTTCCTCTTCATCTCTGGGAGTAACTTTTCATAGTCACATCATTGTTTACATAATCTTCAAAATACATTAGGTTTTACAAGACTGTATTTTTTTGCCATAGAGTTACGAATTTTTATGGCATCACACACTGGAATAAAAAAAATCTGTACTAGTTGACAAGGAACTCGCAAGTACATTTAGCTGTACTAAAAAAAAATCTTTAGTTATCCAGTTTCCACCTCTTGCTTTCCCACAGAGATCAATCACCCGACCCAAGATCAGGCTAAACCTGCTGTAGGCCATGGCACATTGGCAATTTTTGACAATATGTTGGCATTTCTATGTAAAAAATTCCCAAGCTCTGCAAAGATCTAGGAACACTGAAGAGGTCTTGGCTTGTCATATTCTCTTGTGAAATGGCACACAGGAAATTTAAAAAACAAAACAAAACACACTAACAAAAAACCCAAACAAAAACAAACAAAAAGAAAATTCTGTTGCAAGCCAGTAAGAAGTGCTTTGCGAACTCATTGTTTACATAAGGGGATGTATTCTGTAGTCCTTCTGAATTTCAGTTCTAGTAATAAAACTGGATTCACTAATTCATGGTCCATTAAGGTCCATATTTTAATAAGAACACTAGAAACCTGGTTCTGAAATTCAGGAATATAACTATAACAATACAAAAAGGTAATTCTGCCACTTGGCCTTCCTCCTCATGTTTGATAATTAAATAAAAAAGTTAATACAGAACTTCTGTTCCAAGACAGAGTATCTTTTTCACTGACATGTAACACAAACACTTTATCTGTCCCCTAGCTGGAGCCAATATCTCATTCCAAGGAACAGTGTCGTGTATAACGAAAAGAACTAGCATCAAAAAATGCAGGCTTTCAATGAGAGCTGCAGGGATCTGTCTTCAGAAAAACCACTATTCTGCACACAAACTACAGGGGCCTTTTACTCATTTCCATAAAACACCACTATCACAAAAAAAAAAAAAATAAAGGAAAGAAAAAAGGCTTCCAGCTTTACCTACCACTGTTACATTTACTAGGTAGGGCTAGTTTACCTTCCAGAAGCTGACAAAAATGTAATTGATATACTAAAGGCAAACATTACAAATTCCCAGACAATTTTATAAAAGATTACTCTGACAATACCTGGTTGGGGGAGGGGAATAGATATATAATTACTGTTCTGTATTAGCTACACTGTATTACTGTTTTACTTGAAAAATAACTTTATCTTTAATTCAGAATCATAAAATGTAAACACCAGTTGCAGAAACTGACACAAACAGGTGTCTACATTAACTCTTCTAACCTTGTAAGATTTAAGAAACTTACTCTAAAATCCAGTCAGTACAGGTAGTATTTTACAAGCTAGCAGATTTTCAACTAAGCAAGGACAACCCTTTTTTTTTTACTTGACGTGCCACGCAGTGCTTCTGCAGTTCAAGTGGGGACAGATTTTAACATAAAAAGTTGGTTTTGGTTTTGTATTAGGAAACTTATCATTCTGACATCAGGTGACAGCAACAGTAACAACCAATTTGGTACAAAACATTATTTAATCACCAGTGTAGTCAGATATATAATACTGCATTAAACACCACTGAAGGCTCACTCACAGATGTGTTAAATAACTCTAAGATCTAATAATATGAGAAAAATCATAAGTAAGAGCAACAGCAAAGCAGTTAGAAGCATGGATGTTCAGGTTACGATTCTTTTTAAAGCGCATGAAGACAGCTAAACAAGATCTCCGAAACATTATTTCTTTTTCCACTCCACCTCACATTCCTCAAAAATACAGGCATTAATTCCTCCCTCTTTCATAATACCCTCCCCAATGCAACTAGGTCAAGGCATAATTTCAGCGGACCTGGTATCAGCCCATTAGTGGCCCGATCAACTTTCAAGCTCTGGCTCCCACCCTACAGGACTGCAAGAATAACAAGTGTTTGCAACCATTCAAGTGTCTACACTCCCAAGGAGGGCAGTAAACACTGCAGAGGAACAGACTGTTTCAAAGGCACCTCATATATGTACCTGAAAGCCATTTACCAGCGGTACTCATTCAGCTGAAAAGGCAGTAAAACAACTCAGAGTTGAAAACTGTGATAAAATTTTGAATAGGCAATAGCAAGAAAAGCAAACTAAGAAAATAAAACTACTTTTATGGAAAACTTTTGCATTTTCAGAGAGGTCTAAGGACAGAAGAGGAGAGAGGCAAGTTTCAAGCCACAGTCCAAAATTCCCGTTAAATAAGCCAATGTTATAAAAAGTAGCAGAAATAGTTATGATTATTTCAATTCAGCAATAGCCAGGAACCACAGGATTGTGCGCCCTAGAACCACTCAGAACAATATTTTTGAAGCTTGATACACTTACCCAAGAAGAAACCTAATTACTCTATTTGGTTACTATTACCACAAAGTAGCACTACAAAAGCTGGGCCAACAAACACAGCATCACCCGCTGCTTAAAGGAGGTGATCATCCAGCTGCACTTAGCACTGGTGTGGCCTTACCTGCAGTACTGTGCACACAATTTGAAAACTATGTGAAGGCCCTTAAATACATCCAGAGGAGGGCAACAAAGCTGATGACATGTCCTGTGAGGAGCAGCTGAAGACTGGTTTGTCTATATGGGATTACAGGAGGCTGAGAGGCAACCTCATTGCTCTCTTACAGCCTCCTGAGCGGAAGAAGTGGAAAGGGAGGTGCTGATTTTTTCTACCTGGGATCCAGTGATAGGATGAACAGGGATGGTTCAAAGCTGTGGCAGGGAGGGTTCAAACTGGACATAAGGAATCATTCCTTTACTGAGGGCATAGTCAAATACTGGAAGAGGTTTCCTAGAGAGGTGATCGATGCCCCAATCCAGTCAAATATTTAAGAGGCATTCAGCCAGTGCACTTAATAACATACCAAGATTTGGTCAGCCCTGAAGTGGTCAAGCGATTTGACTAGATAATTGTTGTAGGTCCCTTCCAAGTAAATGATCCTGTTTTATTCTAAATCACATGACACCCACTTTAACCTTTTCCATCTTAGACATACATGAAACCACAATCCAGGAAAACCACTAACTTAAACAGTTAAACAGAAATATCCCAAGAACGCCATAGAAAATAACACTGTGTCACATAATTTGAGCAGTTTTTCTCAATTACATCCAAAGTATGTTGCTCTGTGCTTTAGCAGTTAGCACTGAAGTTTAGGTTTGGTGAAAGACTTTCCAAGTATTTAAGGAAAAAAGTTAGCACTGACTAATCAGTGAATCACTTCAACAAAACAAAACAAACAAACAAGCAAAAAAGTCCCAAACCAAAACAAAAACTTCCTACAGTGCAAACCCATTTTTGGCTAGCAAATAAGCGTTTGCAGTAGGTATTTGAAAAGCACAACTCGTTGAAACACGTTGCTCCAAAATGGATATTGTGTACCCAACGACTGGGACTAAGCAGAAAACGCAAGTCCCGAGTTCAAGCCTCACGTGTGCCTCATTTACCCTACCTTAACCCCACTTTTTTCATCTTGCCTTTCCTACTGAAAAGGCGCACAGTGCAATTAACAACCCCAGCACTACGGGCAGGCACCAGGCCTCCAGGCGAGGCCGGCCCCGGGGCAGGAGGAGAGGCGGGAGGCCGTCACCGATCCCGAAGGGGCTCGGGGGCTGTCCAGGGATGGGCATGCCGGCCCTCCCCGCAGGGCCGCCGGGACGGGCCGGGAGCGGCTCCCCAGGGCGAGCCAGCGCCAGGCCCCGAGCGCACCGGGGGGCGGCACCACCCTCTGCCCGCGGCCGACGGGCTCCGAGCGGAGCTGGGGCGGGGACGGCCCCCCGCACCGCACGCCTCAAACACGGGCCCTGCCCACCCCGCCCCGCCGCTCCGAGTCACCCCCGGAGGCGGCGGCGGCGGCGCGGCCGAGCTCGGCCCCACTTACCAGCCCAACTCGGAGAGCGCCGCCCGCGCCCGGTCGGCCATGGCGCCTCCCCCGCCGCTCACCCGCAGCACTCGGGGCCGGCGGGAGCTGCGGGGATCCCCGGCACTCGCTCGGAGGGGGAGGAGGGACGCGGGGCCCTCTCGTTCCCCCGCCCCGCGGGCCTCTCCGGGCGCTCGGGCCGGCCAGGGGGAGGGAAGGGGGGAGGGAGGGAGCAGAGGGAAGGAAGGAAGGAGGAAGGAAGGGGCGGAGGCGGCGCAGGCAGAGACGAACAAAGCCCGCGACCGGCGGCTGCCTGGAAGCTGCCGCCGCCATGGCTGGGAAGGGAAGGAGTGAGGGCAGCGCAGCGAGGGAGCGCTGGCCCTGCTCCTGGGGCTCGGGGCCTGCCGCCGTGTAATGTCGGGAAGGGTTTGTTTGAATGCGTTTCGTCTATAAATAACATTATTGACAGTAGCGTTGTGCTAGAAAAGGCTCTCCTCCGTGCCCTCAAAACGGGTGTTGCGGGTGAGGAGGGATATTTAGAAGGGTCTGGCGCGCAGGTCGCATGAGGAGCAGCTGTGGGAGCTGGGAATGTTTAGCCTGGAGGAGACTCAGGAGAGACCTCGCTCTCGACAACTCCATGAAAGGAGCTCGTAGCCAAGTGGGGGTCGGCCACTTCCACCAAGTAACATGGTAGGACGATTGGAAATGGCCTCAAGTTGTGCCACAGGAGGTTTAGACGGGATATTAGGAAAAACTTCTTCACAGAAAGGGTGAAGTATTGGAAAAGGCTGCCCAGGGAAGTGGTGGAATCACTGTCCCTGCAAGCGTTCACAAAAGCTGTAATGTGGTGCTTAGGGACATGGTTTAGTGGTAGACTTAGCAGTGCTTGGTTAATGACTGGGCTCATTGTTAAAGGTCTTTTCCAACATTAATGATTCTTTGTGAAAGACAGTTCCTGTGTTTCTTTTATGTTCGGCAGTTATTGTTTGGGTTTTTTTCCTTAATTATTTGCCCTAAAATGGTGGATACTGATATGAACGCTTTGGGGTTTTTTTAATCTGCCTTTTTAATGGGAATTATACTTTAACAGAATAGCACGATTTCATTATTGCTGTTGGAAGTGCCCAGTGCTCTCGGCTGCCAGTGACGAGCGAGGTGGGAGCACAGTCCTCCTGTCTACTCTGTGTTCCAGCATTCAGAGAAACGGCCAGAAGGTGAAGGTGAACACGAGCAGTCCAGGAGTTAAGAAAATGCTTATCAAGGCCTTGGCGCTCAGGGTTTCTGCCTGCAGGTGAGGTCAGGTGCTCTGCAGAAAACACTTGACAATTTGCATTAGTGAGTCGTGTCCAGCTACTTCTGTAACCCATCAATGCCAAATGTTAATACTTCTTTTTCAGTGCTGAGGTTTTGAAACTTTTCTACCTGCTGTGTTTGTCTATTAAAGATGGACTTTTCTTCATGGGTCACTTTTATCCTTAAGATGTTTCAGTTTTTATGTAGCATCTTCAAGTCAAAACTTCCAGTTTTGGTTTGGTTTAGGAGGTTTGGTTATTTTGATCCACCTGAAAAACCTCTCTTTGCTGTACTGAGTACAAATCACTTGGGATTTTTACACATGACACTCTGTGCTGCTCATTCACGGTATTTTCTTTGTGTCTATAGTTACATACTCTAGGACAAAGATTTCGTCCCCAGTAGATATGGTGTCCTGTGTGCCTGCTGTTTTTAAGAAGGCACATATATTTTTAAGTTGATAATTATTAAAAGCTTGACACAGATGAAGGAAATAAAATGTATATTACTCAGGTTCAACTGAACAATGTTTAATGCTACACATATCCTTGAAGCTTTCCTTAACAGAAATTTATAGGGGAAAAAAAAAAAAGGCAGTTTAAAAATGGAAGACTGACATATGTGATTTCTGCCAGCAAAATCTCAAAACAATGAATATAGCAATAGGGAAGCTTTAATCCTTGTGGTGGTCATTAAACAACCAAAAAAAAATTTAGCAGAGGGAGCATTATTAATTGGGAAAGTGGATTCTCAGAGGTCATGCAGTCCCATATCATGACAAGGCTCCAGGGGAACATGAGCTTCCAAAGGAATAATGTCAAGGAGAACTAACTAACCTAAGAGCCTTGAAACAGACCTACTCTATGTCTGTACCAAAGAAACTCTTGAATTAGTGATGAGGAATACTGTAAAGCGAAGAGTCACACCTAGTGTTGCAACAGTAGCAGCCACTGACATGGAAAAGCACTAGCAGATAGGTGGAAGTGTGGTTCCAGTTCAGAGATTATTATGCAAAAGAAGTGGGAATAAAAACATCTTGTATTTGGAGTCTGACCCGTCTGCACATTAGATTATCAAGAAAAGGTTGTAAACATTGTAACTCAAAATGGGATACCCAAAGAGCCAATTAGTAAGGGATGGAGTATGACCTAGGCAAAGATAATGAGAATTACAGACTTTATGCATTGCCTCATGTTAGTTTAAGACATGGAGGCATTTGCCTACTTAAATCTTCATTGAAATCGCCAGGCAATTGTACCAGCAGTTTATGCCAGCATAGGGCTAGCTGTTGCACCTCGTGGCACTAAACACCATCTCTATAAAGAAAATGTAGGTGCTGTCCCTCTTAAAGATCTTCAGGCATCTGCTCTAACAAATTCATTGTATGCGAGCTGAGATGTGTGTGTATATATATATATATATATATATCATGTGTGCATCCTTTTGTACAGGAGAAGTCCCCATTAGTGTGCGTTTCTCTGCTCACTGAGGGCACTGTCTGAGCTTTGCAGTTTGTAGCTGCTGTTGGCTGTGCTGCACTGAGGTGAGCAATTAGTTCCACTGTAAAACAGAAGGTGATACAGTGCCTGCTCGGCAGTCAGAAACCTGCAGATAAGAGCCTCTGTACCAGCTGTTCATGATAAAACATTCTTAGAGCATATTCTCTGTATCGATCACCTTTAGAGTAAATGACATTGCTCAAGGTAATGAGCACTGGAGTACCTGAGGCTGTACGGGGACTGACCTAACCCCCCACACACTTCTAAGGGGCTCTGTGCCTCCAGAGCTTTCTCTGAAAAATGCTTGTTGTTCAGATGAATCAGTGCATCACTGTCCACAAAATTCACATGGACTTCTTCTGTCCAAACTGCCTAAAATGCAGTTCTGTTTGACTGCTGCTCATGTGACCAGGGACAACTTAATCTGTGCCAAAGTGTTTGTTTCACAATGTTCTGTGAATACCTGAAAGGGTTAGTCTACTCACGCACCTCTTGTGAGACAGAGCTCTAGCAGACAGAACTAGCACACAGCACAAGAGAGCAAGAGCCAGTTTTTGAAGCAGGTTTCCTTGATTCATTGGATTGATTCATCCTTACTGCCTTCATCTCCTGCCAATTCCAGGCCCAATCCTCTTGGTTAGCAGTAGGCTCACAAAACTGGGGAGCTGAAACTTTTGACTGCATGTTCCAGAAACAGGCAAGAGCAGAAACCTGTAACATTCATTGTGAGTTATGGCATCATTCACCCTAACCTGCTGTGCTGAAATTAACAACAGTGGGTTGAAGACCCTGAACATCAGGTCCAATGAGAGGTTCCCACAACAGCAGAAATGCTGTTTTGGTCTCAATTTTTGTCTTCTATAGAATGCACTTTCTTCATTACATTATCTGAAGGTAACAGGTCTGCTTACTGAACAAAAAAGCAGATGATCCTTATCCTGGATCTGTAGCTGAAAGTAACTGGACACTGCATGTAAAGGGCCTTTCCTTCTGGTCACCATATTTCTAGGAGCGTGCTGGTGTGCTGGAGTTTCAACAAAAGTGGTTCTCTCTCCACATCCCATGATGGGCTGGGTCCTGAACTGATTTGACTGCAGTCAGAAGGATTAGCTTTACTACATGTATTGTTGCATGTCAGCCAAAATATTGTATATGTTTTATCTGAAGGAGGAGGACAGTACTCAGCACTCAGTCTTTCTTCTCATCCTTCTTCTGTCATGCACTTCCTTAAATTGTAGATAAAGAGCAAAGATAGTTGGTTACAAGTGTTTCACACTGGTGATTCCTACTGGGGGGGGAGCAGGCCTCACTTGTCGAGTCTCATGGCAATCAAGTGGCTGTCATTTGTTATGGCAACTGGAGAAGGGATTGACTTTTCACAGACTGAAGAGAGGAAGGGAAAATTACAGGAGTAAAGATTTTTTTCATGGGGGAGAGGAACGAGAGAGGCTTGGAAGGGAGCAGGATGAAGGAAAGACAAACAGCAAGTGCATATCCTACATGGAAATGGTAACGGATTATGAAGTCTTGGACATAATACCACCACCTATAGCCACAGACTGTGGTTAAGGTGGTAGTGCAAGGAGAGAGAATTTCCACTAAAGGCCAAGGCTAACATTTTTGTCAGGCTGCTCTAATTGATTTTGTCACCTGACTGTCCTCTTCTGGAACCCTTCAGTTTGACCACACTCCCCACTTTCTCCTGCAAATCACTCAGTGTATGTCAGGCCACGGGCATCTTAAAGGTATAGTTCACACTGGCATTATGTCAGTCAAAAAGAGAGCATCACACTCAGTGAGGCACTGTGGCTGTCAGGACAGGGGCGTTTATATATGGCACAGTGATGCTATTGTCGGCTCTGTGCACGGCTGCTTATTAAAATCTCAGTAGTTCAGACCTGAAAGTGCAGATGAACCACTGCAATGACCACTAGGGTACAATGGATCACTAAGTACTGCAGAATGTAATCACATATAATCATGACGCTTTCAGAGCCCCTCGTGGGCCGGCAGAAGGGCTGGTGTTTGTCAGCCATTCTGGCACAGCTCAACCTATTGCCCCTCTGGACGCTGACTTGGTAAATAGCCAGGGAGCAGAGGATCAAACAGCATATGGCTTTGCAGACGTTACTGGGCTGCAGTAAACATCCCAGCCCTGAACAGCTGTGCCTTGTCTCTAACAAGATTACTTTTAAGAGAATGATACCTTCTGGACTGGATGAAAATCTGGAAATAAGCATGTTGTTGTCAGGGCTTTGAGTGCACCAAGGGGCTCTGCAGCCTCTTCCCTGCTCCTTGGGGTTTGGCTGCCCATTGCAGCTCCAATATGGTGCAGCTGTAGCCTTGGATCAGGATGCTGGTGACAGAGCTGTGTGAGAAGAAGCTATGGGAAGTCTCATGGGGGCTTCCTGCTCTTTGCTTGGGAGCTGCATTGAAGCTCAGGCTTCCATCCTTAAGACTTGTCTTAGGTATGCCTGTGCCTGTCCATGTGCCTTGCTGATCCTGAACCACTGATTTGATTTGCTGGCTTGGCCTTGCACCTGCTTCATCACTGCAGACGTGTCTTTTAATCTCGAATACTGTCTCACCCTGCTCCCCAGTGTGGCACCTGCTGAGGTACTGTGGGATTGTGCCTTCCTAGGTGGGATCATTGCCCTACCTGCCTTGCTATTGCCCTCAGCTCCTGGCTTCCTTGCCTTGTGGGGCAACCCATGCTTGCTGCTTCCTGAGAGCTCCTATCCCAGAGCCATGAACGTGGTGTTACACAGAGGAGTTAGTGTCCCACTGGCTGTCACCTGGTGTCTGAAATCAGTACACATGATGCAAATGAACAAAGCTCAGTAACTGCAGACACTGCTGGACCAGCTGCTGGCCATACAGTTGTCCACTCAATGTATAGGACAGAATAGTGCCCTCAAATAGAAGGAGAGCAGGTACGGAATGCCTGGTCCTCTCTGCAGGCTTCTGCCTCCCTCATGCTTCCCCAACTTTCAAGCTGAAAGCTTGTCTTGGTAAAATTAAGGTCAATGCATATGAGCACTGCTGGGCAGAGCTGCTCATGAAGGGCTGCATGCTGAGAAATTGTGGCCTATATATGAGCAGACAAGTTAGGGACAGCACTTTTACAGCCTTCACAGATGTGCTAAAGGCCTTGTGGAGTAAGTGCTATGTAAGAGAACACCTCACACAGTGTCAGGGAGCTTTCAGCAGGATGTAAAGAACCTGTAAGTTGGGGATGAATGGAACACCATAGGGTTGCCTGTTCAGCCACATGGACAGCCCTGTTAAAACTAAGGCAAATTCTCTAGGGTAGGACAGCAACACTCCAAACACCAAGGTAATGGAAGCCTGTAGATCAGCCTGTCAGAGCCACACAGGCACAGACACCATCATCCTGCATAGTACACAAACAGAGTATGTCCTTAACTATCAACACAGATTAGATTGGAGAGCACCACTGTGCAGCAAAACAGGGACTACTGCGACCACCTATTGCACAGCACTACCTATTACCTATACACCATGTATATGTGGCTGTGCAATAATTCTGTATATTGGGGTTTTTATTATTACTATTAAAAGCCATAAAGTTTTAATTTTGTATATCCACAATACCAGAAGACATCATCTCTGTTGAACAGTTTGGGGCATAAATGACCCAGTAATCTGTGTCAGCACTTGACTTAATCGCAGTGTGAGAGAAAAAGACTGAATAAATAAGTGCTGCTTTCTCATGGAAATCTAAAAAGATTATTTTTGGATTACAAAAGATTCACTCCGTGGTTTTCCTCAAGTGCTGTCATATGTTTGTGCTTGAGGAAAAGCAAGTTATTGGAAATCTATGCCAGGCTCCAGATAAGCAGTTGACTTTCTATCCATGATTTAATACCACTAAACGGGCAAGAATGTTTCTTTGTTATTTCCTGGCAGTGAAAATATACTGTGTTAGGCATCTTTCCTTTTCAGCTGTGACAGCTTTTGCCAACCACTGCTCTTCCCCTGTAGTCTGCAGGCCCAAAACAGTACAGTTTGGAAAAACACCTAAATTCCTTGAGAACTTTTTAGAAGTAGCAAAATCAATGCTTCTAACAATCAAGTGCAATAACTGGGCATGCTGTTTCCTGACCTTCACTTATGAGTGATTCAATTCCTTTCTTTTCTAATTCTGCTTTTATTTATGCATCTCTTCTGTCTCCGTTGATTTTAGTTGTTCTGTCCTCTGTGCTCCTTCTTTCCTGCCTGTTAGCAAAACACAAGAAACCAAAAGAATGTGAATCATGTGATCTTCATGGTAGGTTTTTAATCTTCTTTCAAGAGAGAATTGGGCCCTATTTTCTGAGTACCTGCAGTATTATGAAGGGAATTACAAAATTATAGAATCATCCTTAAATCAGCCTCACATATTTTAAGCTATTAAAAGCAACATATTCTTTTTCCAACTATGTTTCAGCTAACTTTTTGATTAAGTGTTGCTGTTCTCAAAGATGAAGGATGAAAAGAAACAGAAATGCTAGAGCCCTGAACAATTTCTCACTATTTGCAAGGATACACTTGGAACTTCCCTGGCTTGGATATTCATCCTGGCTAGCTAAGACATTTCAAATTGAGTCCATAGAGCAATGGGGCATAAGAGCAAAGTGAAGAGCTTCAGGAACTAAAAAAATTTCAAAGCCGCACATTCTTAAGTGGGCTCCTGTTGCCACAGTTGTTTTAAAAGTTTTCATTCCTTTATTTCAGTACAAAATCATAATTTCACTTTTTTCACAGCCTACAAAAAATCATGATTTAGTACAAAAGTGAATATATGTGTAAATGCAGCAACTATTCTGTACAGAATCCAACAGTTGCCAGTCTAGGGGACACAAATACACTTCAGAAAGCACATTGCTGTTTGGCAAATTAGCGAACCACGGAAAACTGGCACTCACCATGAAAAATTACCAAAAGGGGAAAAAATGGAAGAATAAGAGATTAGAAGAAAAAGTTGTGGAGGAAGACCATTAAAAATTGAGAGAATAAAGAGAAATTTGCAACAGCTTGGCCACAGCATAGAGCAACAATTTGGGCTACCTGTGTCAACTGCAGTTCAGACCAGTAAAATAAGATGCAGTGAATGAAAATAATTTCTTGTAATGAAAATAAGACATCAAGTAATGCTGCTAGTAAGCAAACCAAAGTAGACACAACATCAAAATGTATAGTGAGGTCATTAAGGACTCCCTTTTTCTTCTCATGCAAATGAGGCTTTTGGCTTGGAGAGTGAATACAGATTTTATGAGTTTATCTTTTTCCCTCATCTGGCCACAAAATCAGAAATAATCAGTACCCTGTTCCACCCCCTATAAAATTCACTGAGGCATTCCTTCAATTATGTTCACATATGCTTATGCTTGTGGGGCTACTATGTGAACCAGACACATGGCTGAAAAAAGGGAAGTCAGAGAGAAGGGATGCTGAAGTTTTTACTTTGAAGTGGATCTCTTTTCTGGTCTGATTTCCATTACAGTCCTGCACCTTGTTGACATAGGGGTAGAAATTAATTAAGTCAGCAGTGATGCTGGAGACAGTATATCATCAGATCATTGCCTCTCTGGAAAAAAACAAACCCATTATTTGTGGAGCAGTGTAGCTGCAAATTAAAGGTGTGAGGAAAACACATAACTGAGGGGCATATGAAAGGCAAATGTGAGACGGACAGGAAGTGTGTGTGTGGGAAAAGCATTTGGAAAACAGCCAAGGGATAGGAAGAAGAGGTATAATGTATGGTAGCAACACTTTGTCCAACTCTCTGACCATCTTTATAGAACCTAATTAAAACTTTAAAATTTTGCTGGGTTTCTCTTATTTTCAGATTTTCTTCAATTACTGCTGTTAAGTTGCCTTTTTACCTCAGCAGAGCACAAGCATGGGCTAAAACTTCCTGCTAAAAATGAAACAGTTGTTTCCCATTAAAGCACAAAAAGCTAAGCAGCAGAGGAGAATCAACCAGCGGTTATTTACCAACAGTTTGTTATCTATTTCAGTGCTCACAACCATGTTCTCTTAGCCTGATAAACAGGGTGGCCTGCTGTTAACAAATATTGCCTGAAGCAAAACACTAAAAAATCTAAAAGAACCTTTTATACCTATTTTACATATTTATTTCCAAACAGTTCCTAACAGCTCCAGTTAATGCATTAAGGTGCCCAGTCCTTACTGGCTGCACAAATCAGTTCTTTGTGCTGACACCAGCAGTATTGCCATGGTTACATGATTAGAGTGTCTTAACCTGGCAGGTGGCTTAGCAAAATGCCGAGTGCCAAAACAATCCCAGCACACGATCTATACTTTTCCATCAAACAAATTAGTATATCACATGCTCTGTTGTCCAGATCATGGTAGGGTGGGTTGTTTTTTATTTGCCGTTGGTTTTTTTTTCCTGGATAACAATGCTGTTCTCAAAATTTTACCACTTTGCAGCTCTAAAATTGCAAACAAACTATTTTCTAAAAAAAACCCATCCTGTTTCCTCTACTCACAGGTTTTTAGATCTAACAATCTCAGTAAAATCAACAACCAAAGAATAAGAAAGATTGCATAAACCACAAAAATTCAATGTGAAGTTTATAACTACATTTAAGGTTGGACTATAAATCTGGAAAGATCCCATACCATCTGAAGGCTGGCCAGCTATTACTTGCTTGAGAGGATTCTCTGTTTGCTTTTTTTTTTTTTTTTTAACTGATGATTTTGAAGCTGAGATCCAGAAGCTTTGCAGATAGATTCAGCTGTAAACAGTTGGGGTTGTGGGGTTGACAATACCAGAACTGCTCCATCATGGTATGAGAATATTTGCCTACCAAGTATCCAGACCAAGTAATTCACATACAAATAGCAGAATTACTTAAAGCAATGTGCCTTCTTGAGAGGAGAAAGTATCAGAGAAATACAGAAAATTAAAATGTAATGGACAGATCAAACTTTGGCAAGCAAGGTACTGCTAGCATTTTCTTAGACTTTCCAAATCACAAACTAATACAAAGCCTTAATACCTCAGCTGGTATTATTTTAGCATTAATTATAAAGATATAATTGTTACATGGGCTACATGCAAAAACTTCCTTTTGTTTCCTTCTGTGGAACACAATGCTAAAAGAGCAGAGAGGGAGTTTTTGTTCTTAACACTTTCACACTGCTTGCCAAGATCCATTTTCTGATCTGAATATATAACAGTGTGGTAGCTTATATAATACCTAAGGTATCAAAACACCTTGTAGTGTATAGAAGTTTATAGCTGTTTTGTAGATTCATTCATACTATTGCCCAGTATATTTTCTGTCTCACCCCCAAAAAAACTGACGTGTTGTTTTTCACAGCTTGTTTGCCATCTCCCCTTTCTCATGCTGATTTCACTGCTGTGTTGATGAAGCTCCAGTCCTCTGTCTTTATATTACAGCATTCAAGTTTAGAGATTCTGAAGCCTTCCTTAGAAGTGACTCAAGTAATTTTTCGCATTTGGAGGAGAAAGCTGAAAAGCCTTCAATATTTAAATAGAAACATAAGTTTCAAGTGTAGTATAAAGGCTTCAGATCTCTTAACTTTATTCATCAATTAACATATCTGCAACAGCTGGGGTTTGATCCATATTTTCAGAGAACAGTAATGTTGCTGATACAGCATTTCCAGTTCAGTCACAGGAATACTGAAGTGGTTTTCAGAAGATAATTTAAAAAGTACTCAGTTGACAGGATGTTTCTTCAGGGAACCATTGATCGCAGTCTCGAATTGCAACAGAGCCAGAGATTGTCTTCATTTTAATTTCAATATCAGGAATGCCTTAAGTGACGATCACAGCTAACCCATTTTAATGACAACCCTGAACATTTAGAAACTCTTATCTATTCAATATACTTCTGTGCAGAGAAACAAGAACAGATGGATACTTCCTTAACACCTGCTGCTGTGGGAGTCTTCTGAAACACTTGCAAGTAAGAAATTATTACTGCTATAAAGTGTCTCTCAGTTTTATTTGTTTAGAGGATTTCTAAAGAACATGCATACAATTTATTTTGGGTTTCTCAGCTTAGATGTCGCTTTTGGAAAGCTGAGGAAGGATCACTTACTGAAGGAAAGCTTATTTCTATGCCTCATAAAAAAAGGGGTTTAGGATATTAGATTGGAGATTTACTGCAACCTGTTGTGTAAGGAGGCTGAAGAATGCACATGGTATGCTACTCCAGAAGTGAAGGAACAGCTCCAGATCAAAGAGCCCAGTCCTGCAAAGCAGGAGGAGTTCCAATGGAGAAGAGAGGGCTTTCTAGAGGTAACCATGGCAAATTGAAACCAAATGCTTTTCTGACTAGGAACTGAAAGATGAAGTGCAGAAGTTTTAGCTCATAATTGCCCAAAGAACTTTCCATGGGTGATTTAAATGTTTCTCTACTTCCACATGTCTCCAAAAGTAGAGAGACAAATTATTTCCTAGCTTTGGAACACTCTTCTCTTCTGAAGTTACATGCATCAGTTTTGTTTGTTTTGTAGACTTTCATATACAGTAGACTCAAGAAATAAAATGTAAGTTCAAAGGATCTGAAAGTAAAATGTTATTAGGGATTCTAATCCACCTAGATTATTTAATGGGTTTTATTTTCATTATGCTTAGTGGTCAGAAACTGCCCTAAAATAAATCTAGTTAATTTCAATAGGAGATACAACCCAAGTTGAAATATCAAAAGAAGACATCCATCTTTTGGAACAGATGTTGCAATGATGAATGCAGGTGATAAGAAATTTGTAAAATGGAGAGGATGGCAGTATCTAACACTGAAGGAAAGTGTTTATTCCAGTCTAGGAAGCCATTGGGGATTAACCTTGTAGCACATCACTTTGATTCCATTTTACAGGTCCGCAGACTTAAAACTTGAAGTAACTATGTAGACAGTTTACTCTGAGCTTTTGCATAATAGAGGTCACAATACTTCACCCAGTAATTCTTGACCCATAATTTCTGACTGGGCTGGAGGGCATCTCTTAGAAAGACACACAGTCATAATTTAAAGGGTTCACATAGTGATAAATTCCTTAATTCCCAAAGTAAGTTGTTCTGATTGTAAATTGCCATCATGCTAAAATGATGTACATTGTTTTAGATTGATCTATTTGTCTTCCAACTACAGAACTTTTTTATGTTGTCTTACTGATTCCACAGTTCTCTGATCTGTCTCATCCCACTGTACAAAAATGAAATAACCGCTGACTTTCCTGTTGCGTAAACTTATTAAATGAAACTCATTAACTTCTTCTGGTTTTAACACATGGATTTCCAAACCTTACCAAATTGAAAAAGATTCTGAAGAAAGCTGCAAGTATTTGCGGTATGTTTTTAAAGACTAGACAGAAGCAAATAATGTAATTCCTTACTCATCTCTAAAGTAATGCCATATATAAGCATAGAAATGTGCCTTTGTTAATTTATCTAAGGATCACAGCAATTAATTCAGACACTTTAGATATTAGGTTATCCTGCCAATTTACATGCTTCTAAGATAAATCTTGTAATTTTTTTTTGGCTCCTCTGTCCCCTGAACACAAAGATAAATTCGCTATATGTCTAGGACTTGAATTTCAAGAGCGGAACTCTATACGATGTTCAGCACACTATTTTAGATAAACCATTTATCTACTCTGAGTGATTAAAACCTGAAGTACATGACTTATGAGGAGAAGCTTAAACAAACTGAGTTTGTTTAGCCTGGAAAAGGCTGGGGAAGTCATTGTCCACAAATGCCCACTGGGTATAGGGAAGATGAAGCCGAACACTCCTTGAAGATGCAGAGTGAAAGCATGAGGGGGAGTGTGCGCAAGCTGCTAAAAAGGAATTTCTGGTAAAATATTAAGAGAAAAAAAATATGCTTCTACTGGGGGTAGGCAGCCACAGGTATCTCCACCGTTAGGAACCACTGGCCTTAGAAATCCTCAAAGCTCAACTGAGTGACCCGAGCAACCTGCCAGACCTACTATGAAGGGTGGATCAGACCAGATCCATTCCAGAGAATGGTTCCTTCTAGTTTGCATGACTCTGACTCTATGACTAATTAATTAGCTCTGCTGGCCTAACTCAGTGGTGTAACTGAAGCTATGCTATAATTTAGGCTTGAAATACAGACCTTTCTCTGCAGACCTTACATGATACTTGACAGGAACAGGGATTTTTATCAGGATGCTGGATCATAAAAACAAAAGGCTACTCAGCAGACAAGAGCTGAATGTCCACCTCATCCAACCATCCATTGTGGTTGTCTTGGCCATCCCTGTCTCTCCTGCATGATCTAAGCTACTTCACTTAACACCACAACCTGATATGATAAACTATCATAAATTCCAGTTCTGCACAATAGACAAGTTTTAGTTCCTCATACTAGACCATGCCATAATTTCCAGCAATGTAGTTTATGCTCCTGCATAAAACACTGACATTTCCCCAAGGCAGGTGGAGAGCAGATGAGTGAGAAGAAGCAGAACCATGGGCAAAACCAATTTCTGAATCAGCAGCCTTCTTTTCTGCTTTCATAGCAACTGAAAATTGGTCCAAAGAGTTATATTCTTGATGAAGCTACATGCTGTGCCAAAGCTAAATGCTATTGAGCTTTTAGCTCAATCGGACATGATTAGCAATGCAAGGTATATCATATGTTAACAACTTAATTTGTACCTGTTGTGTTCAAAAGAATCATCCTATTATCTTTACTTAACATTCTTTTACACCCAGTTAAACTAATCCAGTGAAATACACATACATAAGAATTAGGCCTTTGATATGATCAGTAAATTAAATTAACTTGACTCCAGGAAGAAAAAGATAAGAAAATGCCTGTCCTTATGAGAAAGGTCACAAAGAAAGAATGAGAAGAATGCACACTTAAAACCAGAATTTAAAGAAATAATGGCCAGAGGGATAAGTGGCCTGCCTTTTCTGTAGGTTTCTGTCTGTTTGACAGAAATCTTTTTCCTTACACTTTACTGTACTCCAGATTAAGGACACTTTCTGGTTATATGTTCTGATTTGATATACCTAATGTGGAAAGATGGCTGGGGGTAAAATTAGAGGCAACAGAGAAGTTATATTCACATCCTAACAGATGTTATAATGGTACCGAAATGATACAGTAAAATGCAGCTGCTGCTCCTTGGATGGGATGTGGCCAGCAGGCTCAAAACCTATTCCACCAAGATTACACACACACAGTCTGCAACCATAAGCACCTGCTGATGGGGATGGAATGGAGGGTGAAGCAGAGATGGAAACCCTATGGGGGAAGGCTCTGTTGAAATCCTTGCAGGGAAGGGAACTCGATGGTACTTTTCAGCTGATGAACCCCACAGCAGCTGTCAGTCAGGGGAGGTAGGAGAGGGTGTCTTGCTGCCAAGCCAGCAACTCCGGCGAAATCGCTCTCCTTGGGTGAACTTGGTTCATTACAGCCTAATTATAATACAACACACACCTCCATCCCAAAGTTACCTGTCCCCAAGATACGACCACCCCTGACTGAGGAAGTGTCTATATTTTATTGACTGTACCTTTAAGAGTGAAGCAAGAGAATTTTGCAACAATCAGTAACAAAGGTGAGCATGAATAGAGTTATTCAAGCTCCACCTAAACATAAAGAAATAGTATAAAAGTATATTGGGAATGGGGAAAATTAGGGAAGACTCCATCATAACTGCTGCAATCAGTGAATGGGCTGAACCTGTCTTCTCCCTCATAGGCATGGGTAAGAACCACACTCTGTGTGTACTGAATACTATTATGGGGGATTAGAGTTTGTCTGTGCATTGCTTTGAATATGTTTTTGCAGTCAGATACCATCACAAACAATCCTTGAAACTTAACCTGACATAAATTTGTATTAACAAAGAGTGATATTCTGTAAACTGTTGGCGTGAGTCCTTCATGGGCACTGGCAGTCACCAGCAGAGGGGAAATACTGGAATAAAGTGGAAGGCCTGCTGACGGGTTTCCCTTATGCCATGTTGTAACTGCTTGACTCTGCCTAGCAGGCTGCAGCTCCCTGTGAGCACAGCCGGGATTTCCTAGGGCCCTGTGACTGGTCGCATCCCGGAGTCCATTTCGGACAGCCCCGCGATCTGGCTCCGGCAGCCAGCAGCGTTACAACGCAGTGGTGATGAAAGAGGTAGAGAAGGGTCTCCCATGAGGGTGGTAAAATGGCTTTAATCCCATCTTGTCCCGGCACCCTCGGAGGCAGAGAGAGAAACCTCGTGGTCTGGGTGCGGGTTGGTTTTGTCAGGGGCCCAAGGGCGGTCCCTCGGTGGAGTTGAGGTACAGGAGCCAACAGGGAGAAACCGAGGGAGTGGCCAAGGCTAGGGCAGGGAACGGGGGAACATGGCAACGCAGAATCAGGGTTAACAGGCTGTCACAATGCCATCCATGTGTGTCCCTGAATAAGTCAGTCAAACCACCCTCCGATCCAGCAGGATTGCTCAGTGAAGGGTCCCTATCACAGGATACTGACAGAATGGTTGTGCAGAAGGGTCTTGGCTTTCCTGGGGCACTGTCAGACAAATCAAACACTAAGGGGTCAAGGAAATCTCCCCTTTTCATGTGACTTCTAAAATGCTGCACTTTTATTGCAGAAACAAAACATACTCTATTGCAGCAAAAAGTGAGAAATAAACATGTTAATGAATTAAACAACAGCTACATTGGCCAGTGGGTTGTAAATATATACATCTTCTTTGCTGTTTTCCTCTCCAGTTTGAGGGTCACATCAAAGCTGTGTCCCTGTATTGACAGAAGAAGTCAATACTTCAAACAATGGGAAAAACAGAATATGAAACTGTGAATGTATGTGCAGTGTGGGTTGCTCAGCTAAGGCTCTGCGTATGGAAGAAATGTCTTGTACAGGGATGACACCCTGGGAAGCAGTTTTTTTCTGAAATACAGTTTTTGCCTTAAAGAATATGTCTCCTGCTACTTACTCCAAGATCAATTATAATTGAGGAGATGGATGTATAAAACTGTTCTCAGAACTTTTAACTCCTCTTTCCAAAAGCAACTGCTTTACCTCAGCTGTCAAAAGGTCCAGTCTATAGGATCATCTGCTCATGCAGCCAGGAAGTTTTAAGTGGTGTGAATATGTGATGGAAAGGGTGGCTAAGTCAAAGTTGGGCAACTTGACTGGAAAAACAAACAAACGTTTTCTGCAGCAGATGAAATATTCACTAGTCTTAATGACTGCAGTGGCTGCAGTGAGGTTTGTCCAGCTAATTTCTTTGAAATATATTGGCTTCAAAAATAAAACAAAAAAAAAGTTTATCCCACTTTTTGAGTGGATGTGTCAGTCACCTGCTGGAATCCAGCTTTAGCAAAAGAAGACATAAACTTACTTAAACTTTGTCTTTTCAAGTGTCTTTGTAGACTGTGTGAGGTGTTTCAGATTGTAAGTTTGTTTTTCTTTAACTGTGTATAATGGTTTGGTTTTCAGTCTTGGCAGGTGATAAAGTGATCACACTCAAACAGCGTTACCAGGAACCTTCTTTTGCTATGGCAGCTCACCCACACCTTCTAACAGTGTTGTTCAGTGACTCACTCGCTCTGTTGCTACACAATTTCTCCCTTTCTCCTGAGAACAGGGAACAGCAGTAGTTTCATCTTTGGCTATTCATCTCAGAGTCCTCTGCAATTCTATTCCTACTCACCTGGTTCATCTCCATTTTCGTAATTGAAAACTGAGGTTTTTGTCCATACAATGCATAATAATATGTGAGCTTGCCTTTCAACTCTATTGATCTGATAAAAAATGTATTTGCAAGTAGTTTTATCAAAGATTCTGCAGCCGTAACCTGACTTGTAACTGCTTTAAAACTGAAGGTGTGAAAATGTGTGTATGTGTATGTGCATATACTTGTCCCTGTCTTCTCACGCAATAACTAAATGTAAAACTTTGAGTGTTATTTATGTATCTACTTAAAGCTCCGAAGTAATTACTGTAGAGTAAATTTAAAAAAAAAAAGCAATGCAAAAATTATAAATCTTGCTTTATGTTTGGGGGCCGTACTAAACATAATTTGCCACAAAGCTGCATCTTGTGTTTGCAGAGTGTTTATCAGCTTTCACTATTTATAACAGATGGAACTAGAGCATTCTGAATGTTTCTATTAAACGGAAAATGGCACTGCAACATAAACACAATATTGCGGAAGTTTGGTCTTGCAAATTAAATTCTACAAGCTGGCAGATAGCTTACAAAATCATCTTATCCTCTCTTTTTTAGAATATAACTACAGCAGATATCCATTGCCACGTGCGCAGTGAGGGCAACATTATGGCTGCATACTCTGAAACAGGAAAGGGAGGATAACACTGATATTCCACCAGGGCCATTGCATGGATTTCATGAGGCACTATCACCTATGAAAAGAAATGAATGGACAAGCAACAAAGACAATCTATCCTTGTAGCTAAAGAAATCTCAGTCTGATTGTGATCCTTAGGCACTTACATTGGACCACATTACTGGTTAAAATACTTTTCCAAACTGATTTTTTCTAAGTCAATAGACAAAGTAGCATAATCACAACCATCCCACACTCAACAAATGGCCATTGCTGATCTTGCAGAAACATCCTCTTCCAATGAACAACATGCTCTTCCAAAGCTCTGACTTTGGCCATCTTCAAAGACTGTGAATAATTGTTTGCTCATGGGCATTTATGTAAGTCCTTCAGCTGGTAAGCATCTCCTCTTCCAATTTTCAACATATTTTCTTTTCTCAGAGGCTGAAGTGTCTTTCCTCCTGGGTTTCCATAATACCCTTCCTTGTTACAGGTCCACCCAAGACTAGAGGTAGACAGTCATTCATTGCCTATAATTTCTGTCTTCATTTATTTAAAACAAACAAACAAACAAACTTGATGTGTGGAAATCAAACCATAGCACCATAAGGAGTGCCAGCTATATCAGTGAGTCAATGTGTTAAAATTCTCCCACCCCCATTAGTTTATAACCCTCTTGAAAACTAGACCCACAGAGATGGCCACAAAATGGCACCATCATCTGTAGCTTTGCTCACATAAAAAGTTCTATCAGTTTTTATCTTCAACCCCTTGCAGAAATATTAACCTCAGATCCTATTCCCTGTAGAGTCTGCAGCCCCTGGAGAGTCCATGCAGAGTCAGGTTTACCCTGAAGGACTGCGGTCCATGGGAGGGCACAGGCTGGAGCAGAGGAAAGGTAAGTGGAGGAAGGAGTGAGAAAGAGGAGTTCTTATGGACTGACTGCAATCCCCATTCTTTCTGCACCAGGCAGGGGGCAAGAGTGAGTTGGGAATGTGTCTCAGTTTGAGACAAGTTTAGGGGGAAACGCTCTGGAAGGAACGTCTCCCCCACAGAAGGTTTCAGCACTCCCTCCCCCATCGATACGAAAGGAATTTCTTGGAGGAAAGTGAAAAAAATTATTTATTTAACAAACAAAGTGCCGGCAGGGCACAGGAAAAATGAATAACTGTTAAAATATTAAACCTCCTGGATGCAGAAGAAAGCTGGTGGGTTTAGAGTTCCCTCTGTAGCTGGCTCGGGCCCTCCCAAAGTCCAAAGTTGGGATGCAGTGTCCCTGCAGCCTTGCTGCCAGTCCATGGGGTCCAATGATCTGGTTCTTGGATTACAGCTAGGCCCAACAGTTCCAGAAGAGGAAGAAGTTGTTTCTGAGGATTTCAGAATGCCGGTATGGGAACAATTTCTTGCCTCAGCTAACAGTCTGGCTAGAAGCCAGAAGGTGCTCCCTCGGCTCTGCAGCGGTGAGAACGCAGGGGAGCGTGTGTGAGTCCTTGAACACAAACCGTGCTGAGGAATTTGCCCGGCTTCCCCCCTCCTTTCCCTCGGACCCCGCTTAAAGCTGCGGGACCCATTTCTGGGCAATAAGCAGATGATAGGGGAATAGAGTATTATCATAAAATCACCCCAAGACAGAATGAAAGAATGATGGGAAGCCTGGGGAAAAGGGGGATGAGGGTAGTGGGAAAGTGCTTTAGTTTTTGTTTATTTTTCTTATCATCCTACTCTATTTTAATTGTTAATATTAACTAATATTCCCCCAACCAAGTCTGTTTTGCCCACAAAAGTCATTGGGAGCGATCTCCTTGCCCTCATCTTAACCCATGAGTTCTTTTCTTCTTATTTTTTCATCCTGTCCCACTGAGGAGGAGCAGGGAGAGAGCAGCTGGGTAGGAGATTGATAACTATGGCTAACTTACCATACCAGTGTATCATCCTTGTAGCATCTCTAATTTGATCTGGATCAAATGAGAGTATTGAAAAAGTCACAATTCTAAAAAAATGTGTGCATGTAACTTCATGTTCTCAAGCTAAGCACATGAAAGGTTTCACTTGCCACTTTGTGGGTAAAACTGGACATTCCAGCAAAAGACACAAATATATGCCTTACAATTTTTTAATTTCTCAAAAGTTATCCTTAGTAGTTTTCCTCATTTCTCATTTTTAATTACAGAGTAGGGGTGGAAATGAATTCCAATTACCCCAAATAACTTTTGAAAAATAATTCCTGTTCTTCCTACATATTCAATCTGCAAGGTGTATGCACGAAGTAGCATTTGTCAAGACGTGAATACATAACCATAATGACATTAATGTCTTATCCAGGAGTCCCTGCTGGATAAACATTGCTGGGGCATCACACTTGCCAAGCAGAGCCAAGGCAGTCTTCTGTACCTTCCTGTTGCTTTCTACAGCTCACGCTCTCTGCCATTATATCCTTCAATCAAGCATGATTACATACGTGGCTTCAGCTGGCATTCTGACAACTCAAGGCGTCAGATAGTGACAAATATAAACAGTGCTCTTAAATCTGGAAATCAGTATGTAAGAGGTAGCATGGTTGAACTTTGGAACCAATATAAGCTGTATCACTATAAAACAAGGAATACTACAAATGGTATTAGACATTTCAACAACATCTATATTATGTACCTTTAAACCTCCCAAAATATATTTATGGTATCAGGAAATTATTCTAATGGATCTGATGCACATGCAGTGTTCAGTGAAGTGGATTGCCCCCGTAGAGGTTATAAACACATCTGATCCATAAAACTCAGCCTCCTCACTGACCTGTTTCGCCTAGTGACACCTAATTATTTGAGCTAGCAGATTTAAAATGTGCTTAACAGATTTGTAATTTTATCCTGAGTGAAGAATCAACTCAATCAAACTTCTATCCAATTTTAGAATGGCATTAAAAAAATTTGGCAACTGAAAAACTGCTAAGATGTTTTTATCAAAGCAGTTGGGAATTATACTTCTGAAATTGCCTGCGGCTGTTTATAAGATTTTTTTTTTTTAAAACAGTGCCTCTATATTGATGACAGTGTCTCATCTATTGCTATAAACCAAAGCAAAAAATTTCAACATAATGATAAAAATGAAGTTAAAGTTGGTAGCTGAGCTTCTTCAAAAAGGTTCTGATTTTGGGGTTAGAGTAGTCTCATGTCTTTTTATATCATGTTTAATAATTCATTTTTGCCTCTGAGAGTCTTTTCTTTCTGAAACTTGGCATGACATAACATACTATTAATCGGCATTGTACACACTCAACTCTCAATCTTTTCCATTTCCCCAAGTGCCATAAAAACTTAAGGAAGGCAAACGTCTCAATTGAAAAGCCTAAATTTAATGTTTTGTCACAATTCAGCTATTATGCAGGAAGCTGAATGGCTTATAATTGTTAGGTCTTTAGCTGATACAGGATCACAGATTTTAGAAAGCTGATGGGTTAGCAAGGCCAGCTATTTCATTTAAGCCAAACAAGGAAGCAGTACAATTTATGATTCTTTTACTAATGGCAGAAAGCAATGGAACCTTAGAATAGCATAGTTCAGTTGGAAGGGACCTAAGACAAACGTCTAGTCCAGGTGACTGACCAGTTCAGGACTGACCAAAAGTTAAAGCATGCTATTAAGGGCATCATCCAAATGCCTCTTAAACACTGACAGGCTTGGGGCATTGACCACTTCTCTAGGAAGCCTGTTACAGTGTTTGACCATCCTCTCATGAAGAAACGCTTCCTAATCCAGTTTGAACCTCCTGTGATGCAGGTTTGAACCATTCCTTTCTGTCCTATCATTGGGTCTGAGGGAGAAGCAATCAGAACATCCCTCTCCACTTCCCCTTCTCAGGAAGCTGCTCCGGAGAGCAGAGGTCACCCCTCAGCCTCCTTTACTCCAAACTAGACAAACCCGAAGTCCTCAGCTGCTCCTCATAGGCAGCACACAAGGCACACAAGTATTGTGTTCAAAGTTCAGATTAAGTGTTAATATATGACCAGAGTTGAAATTACTATGTGTGTATGTGTGTATACCAGAAGGACAACACAGAAAACAGCAAGAGAATTAAGTCACAGAGCAATCCAAAGGAGAAAACTCAGAGTAAAATGTTATCAGGTGAAAGATGTGTCTCCTGTTTCCTATTTTCCACCGTATTCAGGAAAATAGGATTTCATGTACATTTTTCAAAAATAAACAAGATTACAACAAAGACATTTCTGATTGCAAAATCAATTTCAGGGGAAAATAAAACAATCTGAAAGGTCTCAAACTGCTTAACTTCTTAAGCTATATCTCTATGGAATAGTGTCTTGCTATTCTTCTTATTATAGACCTGTAAGAGAAAAGAAGGGTGTTATTTCCAAAATGTTATAGTTTGTGAGTTACAAACTGAAGGAAAAACAAAAATATATTTGTGAGGCAATGAAGGATTATTGCACATTCATTTAAAGCCAAAACATACAGTTTGTAATTTAAAAGTAAATCATTCTATATTTAAATGTTACATTTTTCTTATGAAGTGATTTACCCAAGCAAAACAGCAATGCTGATTTGTCATAAGAAAGCCATTTTGCCATACAGAAATGGAATATTTTTCAGTTAGAGTTATTTTGATCATTCTGTGATATAGCTATTTCTTCTTACATTATTATTTTTTAACTGTTAAAAATAATCCTGTCAGTGGTGAAGGAATAGAACAACTTTTCAAAGTTTACATTTCTGTTCTTATGAAGACAACATGTTCAGAAACAAAAAACAAAAACTGCCCAAACTCCTAATGCTAAAACAGGAAGTGTTCTGGACATTCTGCTAGAACATGGGGAGGAAGCTTTGGTCCTTGCTCTGAAGGTCGCTGGTATTTTTAAACAAATATGGTTTAATGTGAAGCATTCCTGTTCAAGAAGCCTTGTCTGGAAATCGGCAATCTCTTCTCTCTTGGGTGATTCCTTTATCCACAAGCCTTTATTTAGGCTTTGCTTCTCCACTTTTCCACATGGTCCTTGTATGCTGAGCTATACAACAGTGCATAAATCATGCCGTGATCGTGTCTGAAAATCAGGGTATATTGAGGGGATGGCTCGAGTCAAAGGAATGGCTGCCAATGTGGGGATTGCAGTGGAGCATGAAGTGACAGGCAGCAACGCACCACCAGCAAATTAGAGTGTGTAAGGGATTAGACCAAGTTGGAATGGATGGCTGTGGGCAATACAGATGAATTTTAGCCTCATTTAAAAAGGGTTTAGCAAGACTGGATTCTTTCTGATCATGTCAGCATCCTTCAAATGTACCTATTGATGTCGGTAGTCACTGCCTTCTTCCCACAGAAAAAGTCTTTCTACTATTTGCTGTACAATAACAACAGCCAAAAAGCAGGAGTGCCCCAAAAGGCCAGGTGATGAGGTGTGTGTCTTAGAGGCATTTCCAAGGCAGATTAACACTCCTGGAGTAAAACTGGCCCAGTTTTGACAAAGATTTTTCCTATGGAGTGTGGCGATGCAGCAGCCACAGTGAACAAACAGTTGCAATACAGGAAAATAACACTGAGACATCATCATTCAAATGTCACCAAGACAAATATCCCCTGGTTTGGCAGCCAGAGACCACAGAGCTCTAGGTATGCTGTAGCAATTCTTTGGGACTTCTGGCAGTGGTAGGAAACAGCTCTCACCTTTCTCTCAAGAAAAAAATTACCACTGCAACTCCCAAGGCAACAGCTCCCAAGCTTTCTGAGAGTGAGAAAATCCGTCTCTTTACATCTGCTCTTCCGGCTTTGCCCATCAGAGGTTTCCTTTTGCATCAATGATGAAAGGTAGGAATGACATCTAGGTGTTCTGAGGTCTGTTTGGAGCCCCTCACCCCCTCCAGCACAGACATCTTGCTCGCCTCGCATCACTTCGCTGTAAGTAAATGCGGGGACTCCACTTTTCAAACACCACAAAGATGTGAAAGAAAGAGCCTGAGTGTGGACCTATGTTTGTCAATCAGTGGAACAGATCACAGCACTGCTTAGGAATGACAACATTCAGGATTGAATTACTGCGCACTTTTGAAGAATCTTCTAATCAAAATTAACTCTATCCAACAAGCAAAAATTTGGTTTCTTTCTTATTGTACAGTAAATCACTACAAGCTTTTATTCAGCATCTAAAACTGAAATGGAGTTTGGTTTCAAATGCAAGACAGTAATGAAAATAAAACCCAGAGATATTCTTTGTGAAAACTGACAAATTTCAGAGAATGCAAAGTTCAAATATTCCAAATATGCAATTACATAAACTATTTCATTTTGCAATAAAGCCCAGTAAAACATTAAATTTTTAATGCTCCTTCACCATAGAATATACAAATCAACTTTTACAAGTTTACATCTTCCAACAATAGACAGCACTACAAATTCCTACATTCACCACAACATTAAATAATGTTATACCATTTTAACATTTGCAAAAC
This sequence comes from Corvus cornix cornix, assembly GCF_000738735.6. NCBI lineage: Eukaryota > Metazoa > Chordata > Aves > Passeriformes > Corvidae > Corvus > Corvus cornix. The sequence goes on along the minus strand of NC_046332.1, from coordinate 61,046,493 downwards.
TAATCATAACTGCCTAAGTAGTATATGATGATCAACTTAGCTCTAAAACACGTACATAGATTTTTTTTCTCACAGCAAAATGGAAAGTTACGATAGAAGGAGCAACATCTCAAAAATATTTTACTACTTACACTGATTTATCTGAACTCAGGACTAGGAAAATATTCCACTATTAATTACAATGGTGTAAATCACAATGTTCAGTGTCAAAGAATAAAATGTTTCTGTTTATTAGCATCCATAAGCACAAAGCCTGTTGTGTATTTATAGGAGCAATAGGCTGAATTTTATGTTTCATTTAAAAATTAGCAAAGTAATTTTAGGCACAGGTGTTCCTTAGAAAAGTACAAAAGTCACTTTTAAATGGACACAAAGCTTGTTGATGTTTATTTGTGCAATAGGAACACGCCTGCTGCCTCAGGAGAGGAACCACAGGGGTTTTTCCTCACAGAACCGAGCCTCAGGAGCTGCTCATCACGAGGAGTACTGCAAAGACAGCTCGGTATCTGAGAGTGCTGCTGTAGCAGAGGAGGGATCTGGACTGTGGCATGCACACCTTAACACAGCCCCAGGTTAGACAAGCAGGCTGTTAGTTAGCAACCACAGAAGGCTATTAATCCTTGTATAAGGTGATAGATACACTACACTCCCTGTGCTCTTCAGCAAGGTGAAGGTAGGATTGAAATCAGCTGATTAGCAGCTGGTGGGAGAAGAATAGGCACAGATTTTATACATCTGAAGTAATGAACAGAACAAAGAGGACAATTTACTTATGACATTTACAGATTCATGCATTAGCAAATCACAAATCAGTCTTCTTGTGCCTGTGATTTCCACCACAGAACAACTCCTTACTAGTATGTGGTTATTGAAGTGTCTTCAGCAGACCAAAAGAAAAGGAGGAGAGGTACAGGAATGTGAACTTCACATCAAAGTGGATATTCATGCTCATATGAATGTGCAGGCGTAAGAGAGGTGTAAGAGGTGTAAGGAGAACACAGGGATGACTGACCTCTGTCTAAACTGGAACAGGCCACTCCACAGTCTACTTGCCATCAAATATCTTCCTTACTATAGACCAGCATTGGCTCAGATCATTACAGAGCACTATAAGGAAACCCAGTTTTTAAAGATTTTAGGCAATAAAAAAATAACTTCAGAAATGGGAAAAGGAGTGAGGTAGCAGTGTCTGCTTTGGCATTAGTGGTAGCTACAGATTCAAGTTACTTTTGCCATTATCCCCTCATTCACCCATTACCAAAACACATGGTCGTGCCTCACTAGTTAGCAACTGTTGAACCTCAGTGACAGTCCCTGGGAGGGAAATGCTATCAGGTAAGTCAGGGAGCCCTGCATGCACCTCTGAAATGTAGTCCTCTGTCTCCAAGTAATCGGGATATTCTGTTCCATGTACTGTGGCAAATCTCCAAGCATCACGCAGGGCTGAACTTTAGATGAAGTTGGCGTATTTGAAACAGCCAGGCTAAGTCAGTCTCATTGTTTGGATCAACCATTTTTAAACAGACTTTAGAAATAACCATTCAATTTCTCGTTTAATATCTTCATTTTTAATTGGCTTGATGCATTCTTTATATGCATTGAAATTCTAGTATACTAGCTCCTGTGGGAAAATAGTACTCAGCAATTTGAATTTGTTAGCTGCTCTGAACATAGGGGACCTGATTCTCATTTATGTTACAGTCGCTTTATATTGCTCAGGCAGTAAATTGCATTTACACCCAGTAAATGAGCAACCCGAGTAGTGTAAAGTAACTTTAGCATGAATGAGAATTAGGCCCAAAGCCTTCCTAAGTTTTTGTAGCAACTCTGTTATTCATCTCAATTGGTGAGATAGGGACTGATTGACAAACAAATAGCAACACAGTATTGCCTAGTTTGGAAAGAGAATTGAGCTAGGGATTAGAAAGCCCCAATTCAGTGAAGGAAATCAGACTGGCTATTAATGATGCCATGATGATTTTTTGCCTTTTCTTTTATACCCCTGTTATACCTTTTTACAACTTCTGTATTCCTAATGCTTTTTGCCTACATTCTTGGACTTGTTTCTTAAGCTAGGAGACTAAACATTTTAGAAGCTTCATAGTTAGGGATCAGTGTGCCCCAGACCCCAAGGTCCTCTCCAGAACATATTCTGTAAACTAAGATAGAACCATCCAGGGGAAGGTTCCTTGGGGAGGGGGCTCACTCGAGCCTCTCATTGGGGAATCTTTGATAGATATGCTAATTAGTAAGACCTATAATGTTACACCAGATCTTTGTGGGGTGTGCACTGCGTGTGCATTTCGGTGCATTCGACCTGGACATAGTGCACCTAAGGATCCTTAAAATAAATACCAAGGTAAAATCCCTTTTCCCCTTCTAACCGTGTATGACTCTTGATTTTAAGATCAAGAAAAGGCATCATTAAAAGCCTGAAGTCCAACAAAGCACTAAGGCCAGATGGTTTCAGCATACATTTTTACAATCAGCTAAGTATAAAAGATGAAATAGCTCCCCTGCTGGTTAAAGTATTTCAAAATTATTTACAGATGGGAATTAATGTTAATGAATCGTGTAGCTAACTCCCTACATACCATGCTGAAAATTTACCACCCTCAAGTTTAGTCCCAGCCAATGCACCAGAAAGTTTCATCATTTGAAAATGAAAATAGATTTTCCTTGTTTTACCACGTACAACTAACCACTTCAATTTCACATCTAAGAGGCTTAAACAAAAGTAGGATCATGAGGGACAGAGCTAATACCAGAAACGTCCTCAACGTGAAAATTATTTTAATTGTAAATTCCCACGGCTGGAAGAGTTACTCATAAAATACAGCATGCAGCACGAGTGTGCTATGGAGAGGACTGATTTTAAAGATGTATGCAAGAGTGGTTCAGGGGAATACGGAGCTCTCTCTCTGGGTGAGTGACTCAGAGCCATGTTAGGTCAAAATACAGATTTCACCATTTGACGCTCCCATGGGGCAGCCACTCACATGATAAAAGTGCTAATGGGCCACTTAACTGCACGTGTCAGTGAAACACTGAGAATATTCTCCTCTTTTTATCTGAACATATGTGTTGATTGTTTGCATAGACACAATTTATTAGATCTAACCCAATCAAGAATTTTTAATAAATAATAAAGGAAACAGAAAACTCCCCCACTGTGGACTTTAGTCAGCTTGCATTAATGCAGATTTTATCCTGTGTACAAATTCAAAATCAAGCTTTTGCCTCACTAAGTGGCACAGGTGAAGTAGACTGGAACCTGAATGAGCAGTTTTAGATTTCTCTTCTCTACACAGATAAAAATCTCCCTAATCATTACACTCCCTTAACAGACTCATTTCTCTGAGGTACACTAGCTTACCGTTTGATCTCTCTTCTCTCATTAAAAAGCAAACAATTTAAAAATACTCCTTGATCAAGGTCCTTTCAATTGCTCATTTTACAAATAGGGATAATCCAAAATGAATGAGACCAAGAATAAATTTCTGCTATTAGTCATATGTAATTACAGTCAGACAAATGATACCTTTTCATTTTAAGATTGCATTCAGGATCTGGGTTAGCATGGGAGGTTAACACAGCACTCAACTTTCAGCTTTTCCTTTGTTTCACTTTGACTTTAATTACATTTATTTGGCCTGTAATAGCAACTGACCTAACCACTTCTGTATATGAAGAAACTACTATTAGATACATTATTTCAATAGTCTGGGTTTAGAGGAAGATGAAGACAGGTACAGCTTCTGCAGAGATCATTAAATGATAAACCTTTAGCCCTGCTGAGAGAAAACAAACAAAAATGCTCAACAGCTAGAGAAACAGGTTTTAGAAACACATGTTCAGAAAAGGTAAGAGGTTTCCTTATGTTAAGGTCATTCCTTGAACAACCCTCTCCTGACTTTCCCTTCATTCAATTATTTTCCTTTTCAAATCCTTCAGCCTACTCAAATAGCCAATGCTGAAACATGTTTGATGCTCTCCAATACAGGACAGCTGTGGATTTTCTTTTTTTTAGCTCCAGCAGTGCCTAAAGTGCAAAAACCATCCCCCCCACCCCCCCCAAAAAAAAAACAAAAACAAAAACAAAAAACCAACAACAAAACTGAAAACAAAAGGAAAGGGTCCTTGCTGAAGGAAACTGGAGTTACTTTTGGAGGGAACCCCTCATCATGAGGACTTGTGGCAGCTCTGCTCTGTAGCAGGTTCCCACCATTCCCATGACTTTGCATGGGCTGCTCAGTGACCGACAGCAGTGCTGTGGGAGGTGCTGGTGAGTGCCAAGCAGCACTGTCGGACTCATTATAGTCCAAATCAGCAAAGTTCAGCTAACAGCTGATTCCCTTGTAGTACATTCACTTGTTAGTAATAAGGACTGTCACTGAAAGCCTGGGGGCAATTTTCTAAAACCCAGTTTATTATCCAGATCATGAGAGGTAATTCCTGATGGCACCAGCATGCACAGAGCTGGCGGTCAGCTGGCACTAACTGCAAGGAATCCACACGTGCCACGCCTTGTGCACAATACATAAAGGCACATTTCTCAGAGATATCCACTGCCTGTCAGTAACGTACCCTGTCATTAATTCTTATTGCCTAAGTTAATGATAACAAACTCATACTAGCTATTGCGAAAAGTCCATTTCTGCATCTATCTTTTCCGTGCAACTTAGCTTAAATATTCAGTCTGCCCTTGCAAGAACCCCCCTAGAATACTGTGTCCAAATCTGGAGTCCTCAGTACATGAAAGATGTGGACCTGTTAGAGAGAGTTCAGAGGAAGGCCACAAAATTCGTCAGAGGGCTGGAGTATCTCTGCTATGAGTATAGGCTGAGAGAGCTGAGGCTGTTCAGCCTGGAGAAGAGAATGCTCTGTGGAGACCTTATAGCACCTTCCAGTACCTGAAGGGTATTCTGAAAAAGAGGGACAGTGAGTTTTCACACAGGCAGGTTTTGATGGGACAAGGGGACATGGTTTTAATTGTTTTAAACTAAAAGAAGAGGGATTTAGATTAGATGTGAGGAAGGAATTCTCTGCTTTGAGGATGGTGAGGCAGTGGAACAGGTTGGCCAAAGAAGCTGTGGATGCCCCATCTCTGGAAGTGTTCAAGGCCAGGTTGGATTGATCCCTGAGAGACTTGATTTGGTGGAAGGTGCCCCTGCCCACGGCAGGATGTTGGGTGTAGGTGATCTTTAAGGTTCCTTCCAACACAAACTGTTCTATGATTCTGTGATTCTGGTTCTATGTACTACTGTCATCTCAGCAGCGACAATATATTGTCTATTTTCATGTGAGAGGGGATTTTCCCCAAAGCCATCTGAGTATACTCTTTGTCTGCTGATACCTTATTTTTCACTGAAAACTTTTTCTCTTCTCCCTGGACTGAGAATTCCTTTCTCTCAGTTCCTTTTTGAAGATTTTCATTAAAAGGATGAGAAATAATGGGTACACAAATACTATAGCTGATATATTTCAGTCTTGACATGCTGAAACAGATAGAGTTTGAAAGAACAAATTACTCTCTACAGTTTTCCTTATTGCATGTTAGGAGAAATTTAGATTGCTATATAAAGATTTAACAAACACATTAAGATGTAAAGACCATTACTTATTAAACTAAAACTGTGATAATGCAACAAACAAATTAAAAATACTGTTGCAAATAAATCAGCAAGTTGATGGTTATTTGATTTAGATTATCAAATTATTCCAACTATGAGTCAAACCCAGTTGTGAGGCTGAGACAAGAAAAAAGTGGAATTGTTTTTTCTAGTCCTGTATTGGGAAAGAAATTGGGTTTGTGTCTCAGTTTAATACAACTATTTTGTTCCCATTTTTTCCATAGTAATAGGGATTTTCTAACAGCGATTCAACTGTCATGACTGCTTTCATGGAGTTATGCATAGACTGGATATTCTCAAGCAAGTACAGAGCCCAAATGAGCTTCCTTAGATACATTTTCACTGCTGTTTTCCCTTTTCCTTAAATGTCATAATTGTTCTAGTAGCTATTCTTTTGCTTTTCTTATTACCTTCCCTATTGCACATAACAACATAAAAACTAAGCAACAGAAATAAAAGAGTGTTTACTGTGACAGGTTTCTACACAACAGTTGCTCCAGAAAGCACTTCTGTAACTTTGACAGCACTTACTCACATAAAAGACCAATTTGGGAGCTCATTTTAAGGTTTCAGAAAGTATTATCAGAAGTGTTTTTTTCACAAGCACATAAATTCATTCTTTGTGCTTTCATGAGCTGGCAGGACACGAAAAAAGTATTCCCTTAACACAAGGCAAGAAAAAAAAGAAATAGGATACACTTTCACTTCTTGACCTGCAGATCTTTGATGGATACAGGGGCTGCATAGAATAGCTGATACAGTATCTTGCTTAGTTTTTTGACACCTGCATCCACCTAATGGAAAGCAGAGGATTTGTCATCTGTCACACCCAGCTCAGACAGTTCTTGCCTGCTCTTGCAGAGTGTGCAGTATCCAAGACGAGGGTGGGACACTTCTTTTATCTGCTGTGTGTCCACCTTAGGTGTGCCTTCCATCACCCCTGGAGGTGATTCTCACATGCAGTCCTCGATAACAGCAGCAGGCTTCTTAAATATCGGATTAAATAGCACAACCTTAATACTGGGCTGCATGTCCTACGTACAGTTAATACAATCCAGTCATATTTCCCACTTGATAGGCTATAGGGCTGAGATCTCTAGAGGGTCACTAAGCCACCCAGCAACCACCCTTGGAAAAATTCTCTCTTTGATCTGGCAATGAGGTAAGCTCCAAAAATACTACAGCTGAATTCTCTATTATCTGGGGTAAATCAAGACAAACTAATGTCAATCCCCCAAAATGTGATTAGTAGGAAATACATTGCTGGGATACTGAAGAAGCACCACTGAAGTCAGCCAGCATTCAGCATGAGATGGAGCTGAGAACAGAAGAGACTCAGACTCCTTGCTGTGCCCTGTAGCACCCTCTGATCAATGGTTTCTGGCACACGGCTGCAGATCTGAGCTGGCTCTATCTGCTCCCAAAGTGCTGCTGAGGGAGTTAATAAGCCTCCTGGAATTCACTGCCCTGGGAGGAATGATGCAAAGGCATGAGGTTGGCTCTGTGGTGCTCAGCAGGGTGCTGGGACTGAGCCAGAGCAAATGAGCCCGGCTGATCTGCTGAGGGACAGTTAATTGCCTCTGAAACAGGCACCCCAGGACTCTCGGTTCACTCTAAGGAGCAGGCTGAGGCTTGTAGGAGTCATGAATTGATCAATCAGCCACGGAGAAGTAGCTAAAACTGCTTTTGACTTACTGATGCTGACCCTGGAAGCAGTGCAGTTGTGTTCATGCAATGCTCTGTCTGAAGCAACAGCCTCTGCACAGAGCCAGCTCCTGTGCCCCACTCTCCCTGTCGGAGTAACCACCAGCTGGACATTCACCCACTTAACCTCCTGAGCATTAAGTGTATCTTGCATGCAAACCCCAGGCAGAGGAGGAGTGTTTCTACCTTCTCTTAACAAATAAACCATATTTGAATCAATCTTTTTAAATGATTAATGATCTTGTGAACACTCATACTCATTCATCTTTTTATCAAGAGATGCCAAGCCATATATCCTTGCATGAAGGGAAATTAGGAAAATGTGTTGTAAGATTTTATGAAGGAGTATTTTCATGATCTGCCCAGCAGAAACTGCTTCTACACCTTCTTACACTAAATTCTATTTAACATCACTTAAATGTAAGGTATTTCTTTAACAGACAGTTTTCCCTCCACTCCTCATGGTCTCTCTAGCACTTGCATTTACTGAGACTGCTGGTAGCAAAATTAATGAAATGCTGGCAGCGTTTTTTCAGCAGAAAGACACTTGCTGCAAGATTCCTCTTCCCTGTTTCCTTTCCACCTTTTCTTCTTATTGAAGAGGATGGCAATTTAGTATTTTCCCCCATGCCTTGCAGTTCCTTCTCTAGGCCACCTGCTGGATGTTATCACACCACCATTACCTCTATAACATTGATTTCTGATGAATCTGCCTTAAAAACTGTGACTGCGGTTCTGTTAGATGGGAGTCATTCCACACCTGCAGTCTCATTGACATGAAATTCAATTAATTTTGCATTATGATCAGAAACATAAAATAGATTTGATTTTGCACAAAGCTGACATTTCAGCCAAGAGAGATGTATATTATACTGATTTATGTGATTAGGGAAAAACACTGTGAGGTGTTTTTCCATTATGGTACCCATCTGCAAGAGAGAGATTCCTATTTATATGAGCAGAGGGAAAGTGCTTTGACCTAGGAATGAAGTAACTTGATTGTCCCCTCTTGCCATTGCTCTGCTGTATGTCTGTATATCTCAGAAAGCTCATTGTGTAGCTAAACCTCAGACCTTCCCTTAGAAAGCTGCCAACTGTCACCTCCCAATTCATCATGAAGTGGCACTGCACACTAACTCTTAGCTAACGTTTTGTCAGAGCTTGACAAAATCACTTTCTTTCAGGAGCCCCACTTGCTCAGGCAGAGTCCTCCTGGAATGAATGTGCAAACAGGATTTTGGATATTTGCTAGGAGGACTAAAGAGTATTCAAACTCTGCTGATAGCCTGGGAAAATGAACCCTGTGGTCATATAATAGGGATGTTTCCCTCTCCAGTTTCTTTTAGAGAATGTGTTGTTTAAGTTATGCATCTCTTGGGTAACTCTTAATTAAAAAAGTATAATCAGTCAGTGATAGCATCACATACTAAGAACAGACATTGCTGTCATTGGGGGATATATTTTTGGATGTGTTTTATATGTCTGCATCTGGATTTTCTTATTCACTATGCCATGAGATGTAAATTACTTCACTTTAAAAAGAATAGCACATATTTTAAGAAATTTATTCCAAAGATAAAGATTTAAAAGTTTTCCTCAAGCCAGAATTATTAAAAAATGAATACTTTGAATCTAGAGCTCTTCATTTATTTTAGGACTTCAGTTTTTGCAGTCACCTGTCAAACATAACTATTAAAAATGACAACATATTAAAAAAGAAAAGTTTGCAAACAAGTTTGTTTGATATGGCAAATAGTTCTTGGCAGTGAAGGAAAGAAGCTGTGATGTGAGCAGTCGTCTTATTTTTGCTTGTTGTAATAAATGCCAACCTACAGATGGAATTCAAGCAGTAATTCAAGACTATTAAATTATCTACTTTAAAAAATGAATCGAGTCCTCCCTTTTTAAATGCTGTGAAAAAGAAATCATGTTTTTTTTAAACTTGCCAGTAGAAAAGGGGATAAGCGGGAAGTACAATTGATCTCATCTAAAATCTTACCGTTGAGAACATTTATTATGGCATAAGGCAGAAAGGGAGAGAGGTTTATAAATGAGATCCAACTGTCTCTCCAGATGCATTTTGCTGGAAGACTATTCAGAGTGAACCTTTAAAACTTGAATTTGGAAAGCATAAGCCATGCTAAAAATCTAAGCTGATATACTCATTTGTAACAAAATGAATGTGACACATCATGTCTATGACAATATGCAATTTCACCCTGAGAATTCGGTTTTCAGAGGTGATTTAATTTTCTTTAAAACATTATTGAAAACTACAAGACATATGGGTATTAATTTTGACAATGTTCACCCTACAACTAAAATACAATAGGAAAACCCACTATTTGCTAAGTCATCTATGGAAAGGGTTGGTACATAATTATCTAAATGCTCAGTAGGATTATTACTGTAATGTTTAAAGACTCTGAGCAGGAGATAGGATAAAGGTTAGGAAAATTAGATGACTTATAAATGCTTCATTAAATATTTTTTCATGTATTAACATAACCCAGAAGAAGGACGCTAAGTCAACCTACCACTCTGTAAAGTTTGTACATACAGTGTAAGACATGGTAGAGTCAGACTGCAGTAAGAGGTATGTCCATGGTATGGAGCTGTTTGATAAATGCTGTTGCAGTGTTTGTCTTAGTCCCTAAACTGTGCCTACTAAAGTCATTGGGAATTTTTTACTGCACCTAGAGGCAATGAATAAGGCCTAGATTCTTTACATTTGCTTTTACAATTTGCTTGATATTCTCAAACACAGTGCCGTGCTCCCTGCAATCCTGTGTGTACGCAAATGCACACAGACATGCTCGCTATTAAGACCTAGATGTGGGATTGAATTGCCTGCCTCCACACCCACATGTCTACCAGAATGAGTTGCTGTGCACCTCTCATGTCTCGGGACGTACAGCCTTCATTATCCAAGCTGCATTAAAATCACAGCTCCAACATTGATTTAGCAAAGCGTCTAGTCCTGTGCCGGCTTTAAGCATGAAAGTAGTCCTGGTGAGTTAATGGTGCTCCTCACGTGATTGAACTTGAGCATGTGCTTAATTGCTTGATTTGGGGCCAGAGCACCGAGAACGCTGTGGGACGGAGCTGTGGGCAGGGGAATGTGCTCTGCTAAGGCACACAGGTAGTAATGGCTTGGTTCAAAACTCTTTATTTCCAACAGGCAAAAACTTTGAAGAAGCCAAAAGTTTTTGCGGTTGTTTGAAAGGATCATCATAGCTCAAAATTCAAGGCAATAGGGGGAGCAAGGTGGCAGTACGGACTGGATATAAAACAGAAAAAAATAGGATCAGAAAGAACAAGAAGATTATGAGATATAGAAAAATGTCAAAACTAATAAGAGGAGATTTCAGCTACCCAGACACAGGAACAGGGACACAATGAGAGAAATAAATCAAGCAACAGTCATGTACTATATCCTCAATGTATTAAAAGGTGGCAAAAAAAGACGAAAGTTCTTACTTTCAACAGTGCAGCTGTTAGGAGACAGAGGTGGAGGACTCACTAATGACCATAATCCAGTTGGATTCATTACTGCAGACTGAACCTACAAGAGGAATAAAAAACCCCCAAGGACTTTGAACGTAGAAGAATGGGGAAGTGCTGGAGGCAATCCAGTGGGTTAAGCGTCTAATGGGAGGTGTGGGAGGAGGGAAGGACAACGGAGGAAATGGAAACTGTTCACAAAGCAGTTACAGCATATCCAAGGGTGATACATACTATCCAACAATATGTACACTAGGATGAGAAAAAACCATAGCAAATAAAAACAGGATTGAGAAAAAGATATTGAGAGATAAATAAAAAGGATACATAAGCAGTGTAAAATTTCAGGTGCAGAGGGAGAACAGAAAATTTATACAATTAATTTAAGATAAATGAGCACAAAGATACAAAAAGTGCAAGCAGATAATGAAATTAAATTAGAAATAGGGTGATATCAGAATATATCCCTAGCAGATGTAACAAAAACTCTGCAAAGAAAGCAGAGGGTTTTCAGGGTGAAACCAAAGCAGCATGATACCATGCACTGGTTCAAGCCACATTCGTCATGGCTGACTTTCCCATTCCTGAAAGGTTTAAAACAATTGGAAACACTTGTTTTTAGACAAAGTTTTCTCCATTTACTACACTCTGGGAGAAAGACAATCCTGCTATCCCCATCTCACAGCCACCTTTCCCAGTTCATCCCAGGTGAGTGAAAGGTATTGTGGCAACACATCATCCTTAGCAGACACTGCAAGATGCTCGGGCAGTTGCTTCTTTCACTGCCATTCCACCTCCATATTTCACAAACTGGAAATTAGAAATTACAAGAGGCACTGGGTTTGAAGAGATATTTACAGTTCTAGAAGGACTCATTTGTACTTTCAGGCCAGTTCAAGCAGTAAGATGGGAAACATACCTCGAGTGTAATTTTGGGTGTAATTTTTGGATAGACAGTTTGCCTGGGCCAAAAACATCCCAAGAAGCATCCTGAAAAGTTATAACTACATAAAGTTAAGCTACCATGCCAGAGAGTGTTCCTCTCTATTACGTCAGACTGTTGACATGGGCCCTTGTGAAGAACATTCTTCTAAGGACACTTCTCTTTCTGTCTTCCCACTAACAGCTGAGAAAATCTATGCAAATCTTCCTCCCCAAGCTGGTCCTTGGCTTCTTCCCTTCTCCATCCCCCAGCTAACAATCTAAGCTCATACTACCAAAATAAGGCAAGGTGGGGTGGTTCAGGTCAGAGGACTTTTACTATCTTGGCAGTGTTATAGCTTACAGCATTAACAACTTACATTACAACATTAACAACTACCATCTTTCACATCTACTTGATAAAGTCTTACAGGACTTTATTAACCCATTTCCCAGGAATGGAGCAATTGGCTTTTGAGCTGCCCAAAATGGTGTTCCTAGAGCCAACCCTTCCCATGTGTTTTCTCCATGGCAACATATTTTTGTCAGAAAGCTATGGCTGTAATTTTAAAAAAACTGGAAAAAGAAACAAAACAATACACCAATAGCCAGCAAAAGCACACTACCTCTAATCAGTGAAGTCACTCTAATCACCTTAATCAGTGAAGTCCACAATAGAAAGTCTTTTGCTAAAAGCAGAGGACTACATCTCCCAATTTACTCCTGTATTTGAACCATAGTAATACATTGCACAGGACAGTGTTGTTAATCACTTCTGTTTAGATGTCTCATTTTGTGAGCAAATTTTATCACGTTTTTTTTCATTCAAGATTCTGTACTGTTTTGGAAAGAAAAATGCAACGCAGCCAAAGCCAGTAACAACAATGTTAAATGACAGGTGGCCATTGCTATACAGTTTGAGGAACTGGTCCGGTCAATCAAATGTTGTATTTGGAAACAACAGATAGGAGGGCAGGTACTTCCTTATCACCATTTGTACTGGAACTGCAGCTCCAGTTCTGTTTGAGATGGCACAGCACACAGTGGGATACAGAAATACAATAGTCAGAGAAGCTGCTTAAAGCCACAAGAGAAAGCATGGACTGGTTTGACAAAGATACAAAAAGCTCTTGATATTCATGAGATTCAGTAAGCACTGATATAAAACTTCTTCTGATACTTAACCCTTTATGGTTGTTTTTATTCTCACTGTAGTATGTGCTCACAGTCCTGTGAGCTATTGGAGAAAAAGATGAGAACCATGTACACCAGATATCATAAGGTACCACTTCCCCTGCATGGTATAGCGCACTTAATTCCCTCATGACAGCTCCTAAAATGATGAAATATGTAAAATATATATCTAATACTTGGACATTTTTATTAGACTTGTTTAGTATTTTTCACAATATCAAAGTTGCAAAAACAGATTTCATGTGCTCAGACATCTCTGAGTTCATTCTGTTCTTTCAGAAAAATAAGCATTTCTCTCAGATTAGAGTTTTCTTTATGACAAAACAAAACCTGAAAACAACACAACTCTCTTCATTTAAAATCCCAGTGTTAAGAAGAAATACAATCATGTCCTTTATTGATGGTTATACTAAATTACTTTGTTCTTTTGCTTACACATAAAATGTTAACCGCAGTTGAACACATCAAGCTATCTAATGTATAGAGAAGCTGTTGCTCTTTATACAGCTTTCACATGAAAAATATACACATTTAATAGTATAGCTTAGCTCTATTAATGTCACTTAATCAGCACAAAATACACTTGACTAGAGATACCTCTGTCTCTTGTGATATGAGCCTAGAAACCAGTGTATGTATGGCTTGTCCTTTTTAATTCCAGTCAGTAGCACACCTACTGTATATAAATGTGTCTTGATTTTATTTGCTTTCAAGTTCTGCATCAGTGAGAATCTTCAATAACGGAAGTAAAGCACTTAAAGCTCTGCTCCCCTCTGCACCTTTCAGCAATAAATGAATAAGACCCCAGTTCTAAAGGTAAGGCTAACCCTTTGCTCTAGGAGGGAGACCTTATTTCAGTAGTGTTTCACACAGATGAAGTTAAAGGGTAAAGGTTTAAATTACTAACTACAATAACTTGTCTTTTTTTTTTCTTGCACAAGTCTCTTCTTTTCCCCACAAAATATTTTGAATTTCAGAACATGGAAAACCAGGACATTTGACATAAACTTTTCATTTGGGGTTTTTTTTAAACAGCTGAATATACACTTTATGTTTTCAGAACAACAGTAAAGGAATTTGAAAAAAAATACTTTGCTAAAACTGTAATTAAAAAAAAAGATCTTTCCTAAAAGCTTCTTTAGATGAACTAAATTGTACTGGACATATATAAATAAAAAAGAGCAAAGAAGAACATGAACATATATTACTAGTGTAATTCATCAAAAACAGTTGACACTTCAATCTAATCCAGAAATGAAAACACAGAACTTTATAGAGTTATAGGAAGTAAGCAATTTAAGCGTACCATGGCACAAGGTCATCTAACAATGAAGACAGGAAGATGTTCTCTTTTTATTTGCTCTCCTTCACTCCTTTAATCCTTCTGAATCTATCAAGTACAGATTAATATAAATCTTTTTAACAGCCAGAGGTGATCTTGAAATCAGATAATTAATAGTAGTGGTTCAAGTTTTGTATAACAAGTCTATCTTTTTATTTTAATATAAAATGAAAGGGTACTTTATGTAACTAAGCTATCGCTCTGGGAAAGGGGTTTTTATCCATAATAAAGTAATGTAGGTCTTAACTAATTAGTTCATCATTTTAAAATGTAATTTTTTGGTAAAACTCACTGAAATTGTTCATCTTCCTTAAAAGGGTGCTGATGTGGAAAAAAACAATTCTCAGAATACACTCACCACTGCTCATTCAAAACACTCACTTGCCGAGTCATTCTCCACATAGTTCAGAGCTAAATGTATGAAGCCAAGGAAATGCACTCAATTTGCTTTGAAAGTAAACCTCCAAGGCAATTTCATAAGCAAAAATCATATTCATGTCATACAGATACTGTGGTTTAGTTTATGATTCCAATTTGGCCTGGAGAGCTTTCAATACTCTAGAAAAAATACTTCACCAATCTATATGTAAATACTTCAGTAAAACCACTGAACAGTGATCAAGTTCAGTATTAATGTCACAAATTAAAGATGGCATCTGAAAACGTACTGTCTAGAAGAATGATCAGAGCTCACGCTGAAGAATAATCTGTGTTTTCAGCAGCCTATAAGCACCATGGAAAAAAAACGTGGTGTTGCAGTCATTAAGTTACAGTGTTATATAAAAAGAATACACTAAATACTGAAATACAGCCAGTGGTTTGGTGGCAGCAGGGTGGGTAGCAGGCAATCACCTGAAAATGCCAGCCTAAAGAAACTCATGGTAGGACTAGCAGACCTATGTTGTACAGTTCAAATTGGCAAATAAATATACTTTACGGGCTTGCATTTCTATTATACACTATTAAAGAAGAAAAAATCAACCAAGTAACCCAAATAAGCTCTCAATTTCTAACTATTTGGTTGTCTCAGTGAAAGTGTGTTTATTTAAGCAGATGCGACGGCACATTTGTTTGCCCCAGGGGAGAGTGGGAAGAATTAGCCAAATATCCTGTTGAAGTCCTATCAAGAGGCAAAGAAAGTTGTACTGGAGGAAGGTACAACCATTCCCATACTTTCCAATGGTTTAGGGGTTTTGTAGCTCCAAGACACATTTACTGTCACTTGTTTACACCACTGCCCACCTCCACGTAGGCCTGCATTGCCCTGGGACTCAGCTTTCACACAGCAGCATGGAGAGAAGCCAGCTGGAAGGGGAAAGTCTCTCAACTGTTCTTGCTCCTGCTTCTCTCCCTTGGCTTCACTGTCTTATTTTGAGTCTTCTGGATGTGGGACACAGGTTCAGGCAGTATAACTCCTCAAAGCAGTCACTAAGTTGGCATGTAGGTTAGCTACAAGACATATGGGGCAGGATTCAGGTCCAGACCATAGATACCTAAATAGAGGTGACCACCTATGCACTAGATACACAAGGTCTCACTTCAGATAACAAAGGTTAATTTGGTGCCCACACAAAGCTGCTCAATTTCATTTTAGATGGATGCCCTACGGTCTCAAAGACATCAGCCAAAGGTTAGCAGATGAATACAGAACTTACAGAAGATCCTCAATTGCAACTGGTATCAGTAATAGCAACTGGCATTAGAGCAGTATCCTACAGGTCTCAAACGACATTACAGGGCCACAGCAATGTCACATTTCCCTGCCTTTCTTTCATAAACCTTGTCACTGCACAACCTATTACCGAAACTCTATTACAGAAATAGCATAAACAGAAGAGGAAATCGTTCATCCATCCACAATTCCTCATTTCTGGATCTTGTTGGACCAACCCAGCATAAAGAGCAGGAAGCATCTGAGACATGTACTGTCTGGCAAGGCAATTTTCACACAGAAATTCATAAGGGAAAGGAGGGTGCTCCCCTTTTCAGCGCAAGGTAATTCCAAAATGGTTTTAAATTGCAAGGTGCTAAGAGTCAGAGACATTCTCCTGGAGAGATGAGCTGCCACATCTCTCACTGCAGTGTCAGCATGGAGGTGGGCACACAGGGAAGCGCTCTGGGCAGCTCTGCCATTTCAGACAGGACAGGACAACTCCGCAGCAACAACCAAGAACAAAAACTTAACAGACAAAAGTAAATTATGAAAAAACCATTTTGCTGTTGCTTTTCTTAACGTACATTAATGAATTAGATATTCCTCTAAATGCTGTTGTGTCTAGGCGTTAGATATCTGCTGATTTTTGGTATGATGCATGAAAGAACTGAACTGGAGGAAGAGGCCATCAGAGCCTTCTGACCCATTTTTAAAAGAGTTATTCTGTATGCTGTGAACGACATGGGATTTGGCATGCAGTTAGCCTGAGAGGAAAGTAGGAAAATGGCTACTGCAAAGCCAGAGGGGTAAAAAGTAGCATAAAAGCCAATGAATATATGCAAAGAAAGATATGAAGGTCGCTGAGAAAGGAAATCTAAACTTGATGTGAAAGTCTAGTGTCAGATATCATGATAATTAAGCAATTCCTAGGAGACTGAAAATCTGCAGGAACCAGCTTGCCTTGCTTGAATACAGTCAGTATAGGAGATCTCCTTTGGATCAGAACCAATCAGCTGCAACCTTTTCTCTGCTTACTCCCTATTTCCCATACGGCAAAGGAAAGGTAACAAAACACAGCTCAGAAGGTAAAACAGTTTTCACCCACAAATACAAACAGAAAGGAAGCCTGGTGTAGTCATTCTGTGATGTGGGTGAAGAGGTCTCTTCTCTCCCAAAATTTGTATCTGATAAACAAAAACAGGAGACATGACAGCAAGGAAGCACACTAAAAGTACTCACCACAAAGCACAAATTCTATTTACAATTATATTGTAACTGCTTTTAGCTGACTTCAATCCTTCCCAACTGGAATTCACCCAAACAATACATTACAGTACAAAATATTTTATAGATGTTATCTAGAACAGGAAGTTGTGGCACCTACCCATGGCCAGTGTGCAAGGTATGTGCAATAGGGAGGACCATTTGTCCTCATGAAAATGATTTGACGTCAATATGTTACAATAGTCTATGATACTGCAAATTTGTAATACTTTAAACAATGCCCCAGATTTGCCTATGGTTCCAGATGTTCATTTTTAACTCACTATTTTATAACAGTACAAAGGGAGTTTAACTTGTCAAGTGGCTGGCAAAGCTGAAAATGAAATATCGTAAGAAAATATGTCAGAGGTAGACCTTTTTGACCCAAACTTCTCTTTGGTCAGCAGAACAATTTGTCTCACCAGTCACTGTATAGGCTGCATCAGTCGTATAGCTGATGTTTTTTCTGGACTTGCATCAAACAATCTCAGCACATTGATCAGGATATTCTTAAATCTCTGTGCTTTCATGCTAAATCCAAGTGTTTCCTTTTCATGTGCACTCAACAAATAGACATTCATAACCTCAGAACATAAAAATATGATGGATTTTATCTTGAAGGACCTAGAATAATTAAATGCAACCAACTTGTTTCTGGTTTCTGAAAGGTTTCCCTTCAGCTCTGCCTCAAGGATGTGACATATTTGCTGTTTTTCTCAGTTTTGATTTCTTTAGCTTTGTCAGGGAAAGCAATGCTGCTATACATCACACAAAATATTGATACAGTAGGGAGACATGAGTGACAAAATCCAGCAGAGAAAAAGAGTTCAAATAAAAGTTTTCATATCTTAATCCCTACAGGATTTTGCCAATAACATAAAAAATGTTAAGACTTGGCAGATATTATTAACCAGAATTTGCTTTCCTTAAAGAATAGAAAAAAATTTCTTACCTCAGAAAAGGATGAGCAGTCAACAAAAAAACCTCATCATCATTAGGAATGCAAATTCAGGGTAAATTTATCCAATGACTTTACTGAAGAAAAACTGCAGAAGTCAAAGTCTGGAAGCGAAAGATCCAAAATCCATACTGCTGTCCACTGTTCATTTTTTACATGCATTTTATTTCACCCTATGCATCCATGTAATTCTGTGGTATCTGCCATCACTGTATCCAAGAACCTCCTAAGCACTTAAAATCCATTTTTTTTTCATTTCCCTGCTTGAAGAAATAGTTTGACTCTTTTCTGCTCCTACACATATGACAATTTAGAACAATTAGGTGAAGGACCTCTTTTTAAATGTTCTGTTCTAAACACAATAATCTGCATGGGTAGTGTCTTGGAAGAGTGGCAAGTACAGGGTGCTCTCAGGTGACCTTGGCAGCACCAGGCCAGCATGGCAAGCAAGGGCCTGGCAGCACAAGGCACAGCTAACACAAACACCACCATATTGGCTCATTCCGAATCCGTGCTTCCCAGCAATCCCAAATAATTTCAAACTGTGAGTGCAAACAACTGCAGGAGAAGGAGCTATTTACACATACATCCCCCACAGGGAAAAAGACTACAAACTGTTACTGTTCTTTAGGAATTAATTATGGCTGTTTTGTTTTTCTCATCTCCATCAAATAGCAATATTATTTATCGTGTCATTTGATTCATGGTTGTGCTTGTCAAGTCCAGGCAGATGCCCAAGCTAATAAAAATTCCAACTAACAAGTAGAATATATACAATATCAGTTTTTAAAAGCTAGACACTCTTCCTTCGGAATAATTGCTCTACTCAAGATCTCATTTTGATAGGCTATAATAGCTGAATAAACAAAACTAACTAGATTAAAATTTGATCATGCAGACACCACTAGATCATGATTACATTCTTCAGTGAAGGAAGGATTGTTTTAAAGAAAAATATGAAGACATATCAGATACAAAACCCCATATGAAGTAAAAACTATCTGTAAATACAAAGTAAATACTTTTACAAAACAGCAGAGAGATCCATTTAATCATTGGCATATAGCTGCTTCTGTAAATCCTGGGTAAGTTAAGATCATAAAATCAATTAAATTATATTACTGCTAATATCCCAGTTCCCATCGTTATTTCTGATATTCCAATTTCTAACTGTCAGCCACATTGAAATTCAAGGATACATACGTGGCATCCACACTCAGTTCTTATCGCTGAATACTGGCATTTGAAGCTTGGTCCTTTTTGTCATCAGAAGATGGAAAAGCCTATGGAGACCAAAGATAAAGAGATACTGCTAAGAAGATAGAGCCTCTGGATAACTGAATGAGGGGACAAAAGCAGTGTAAGGATTATGTTGATAATAGATCTCAGCCAGATGTTCACTGACTTTTTCTGCCTTTTAAAAGCAGTGAAGCTTGCCTAAGTGAGACATTTTCAATAGTACTACTGTACCTTGGGGATTCTGAATAAAATTGCTGCTTGCAAATGTTGTGTACTTGAGTTTTTTTCCCCTAAGAATGACAAATTTAGTAGTTACTCATTTTTATTTCTAGCCTGTATTTCATATTTTGTTAGGTTTCTTACAGCTACTTTTCATCTACTACAGCAGTCTATATGTACAACCAACTGTCCCTTGCCAGGAGGAGAATGAAGCATCTTCAACCCCAGTTTCCTGCTTTGCTGGGATTCAGAGACATCGTCATGAATAAACATACTACCCTGATGGGAAGTATTGAGCTCAAAATTGTAAAGAAAATCTGGGGTTTATTTTAATGTCATCACAGTTCATAGAAAAAAAAAATAGTTGAGTGCAATATTCACAGAACCCTGTGCAGGGAACAGAGCAAAAATGGTGCTATTTAAAGAACAGACTGCACTCTACACAGTGTCAACACTTGCCTGTTGATACTTGCTGTTACACACCACATCTTGTTTTTGTTGACCACCTAGACATATAAAATGGCTTTCTTTATGTGGAAGACAGGGCTTCCTGGGAGCACAGAGGCCTCTCTAGAAGCTTTGTTTTCCACTCATTTCCTTCATTGTATAGGAATGTTCATCCTATTTTGTTCCACTGGTGTTTGGATGTGTCCTGCTTCCACTCATTCAAAGCATTAACTTTTTTTCTCTCAAAACAGCATTCAGATTTCCTCCCAAATCAGAGATGCTGTCCCCAATTATCTTCAACCTGTTGGAATTCAGCAGACGAAACTGCCAGTGTACCTGCAACTCAGCACTGCTGAGGCTACATCTGGACCATTGAGATCCCCAGTGCAAGATGGAAATTTGCTGGAGTGAGTCCAGTGAAAGAAAACAGTTTAAGGGACTGGAGCATCTTTCATAGAGGATATGTTGGGAGAGACAGGACTGTTTAGCCAGCGAAGAGAATGATCAGAAGAGTGTTACCAATGTATTTAAATACCTGATGGATGGAAATAAAGATGAGAGACAGGTTCTTCTCCATAGTGACTAAGAAGAGGCAATGGCACAAGATGAAACACATGAAGTTACATTGGAACACAAGACAACACTTTTTTTTTTTACTGTGAGCATGATCAGAAACTGGCATAGGTGGCCAAGAGAAATTATGAGGTCTCCATCTGAGCAGATATCTACACTGTGCCTGGACACAGACCTGGGCAACTTGCTATAGCTGCCCCTGCCCTGAGCTGGTGATTGAACAGGATGATCTCGAGAGGTCCCTTCCTACCACAACTATTCCGTGACTCTGTGAATCAGTCAAGATTCTTGTTACAGACTCACAAGAGAACTGATATTGAACTAAATTAAGAGTTTTACAAAAATATGGAAAAAGTTTATCTGAAATTCTGTATTGTCTATATTTTTTACATACAGTAACTGACATCAACAGAAATGCAACTCTTGTGTGTAAAGGCCTATGCATGACAGATAAAACCAGCTAAACTAGATGTGAGTCCCTTTTTCCTATATAGGCATCAGTATTTTTACCAGATATCCTAAATACTTTTCTTAAAATTGGGTTCTATCAAATAGAAGCTATTTATCTCTTTCATAAGGTTAGGCAAATAATCCATTCAGAATTAACATGCAGCATCTATCCCCAAGAATATTTTGTAGGAAATTATTTTAAAATAAGATTCAAATCTTTATAATTAAGAAGGGCAAATATATTAGTAAGAATAAAGAGATACATTTCTAATCTCCAAGTTATACTAATTACTCTGTGATTTTTGTAATTTACTTCAGAAGCAGCAGAACAATGCAGTTTTCTTCACATGCATGACCATCCTTCTCATTTATGTGCTTGACACATTGCAACTGGATATTTATTCTTACAGCAAACTTTAATGGCATTGAGATTGTAAGTGCGTATCTTTCATTTAAATAAATTCACACTTTTAAAACCACAACGTTTATAAATATTTTTCTTTACAAATAACATTTATAGAACTCTCAAAACTCAGCCTATTATTGTTTGAAATATTTGTTAGACACATAATTACAGGAGATTAAGGGGATGACTTTGCTTCAGACAAAACTTCGTATTTCCTTTTTGTCTTTGCTTTTTTTTGTCC
Source organism: Corvus cornix cornix (assembly GCF_000738735.6). Taxonomy (NCBI): domain Eukaryota; kingdom Metazoa; phylum Chordata; class Aves; order Passeriformes; family Corvidae; genus Corvus; species Corvus cornix. Next base: position 61,024,745 of record NC_046332.1, on the reverse strand, counting down.
CCATGCTAAATATCATATACATTTGAACCCTGTAGTTAACAGACACATCAAATACATTTTTACATCTAGGAGAGAACTGTACGAATTCAGTTTGTTACTGCCTCTCTTCACTCAGCTAACATAAGGAAGAACCACTTGATAACACCAGAGCTGTGCAATCATGGCTATTGCACAGTGTGTGTACAGCACACTGAGACTCTCCCTGTGCTCAGGTGAGGGATTAGACAGGGCATGCCCAGATTAGGCAGTGCAGCAGCCAGCAGAGAGTCCTAAGGTAGCTCAAAACGAGATGAGGGCGAGTGACTTGCTAACACAGCCTCACTGCTTTAAATAAGCAGCTCCTTTGTAGTAGGTACGGGAGCTCTACGGGCTCCCTGTTTCCCTGGTTTTTCACCCGGAACAGGTTCCAGCACCTCTCATACTACCCTACCAGATGCTGACAGGCGCATCTTGGAAAATGAGTCACAGCTTGAGACAGGAAAGAGGAATTTTCCCAGGGACCTGCAGGTGGCAGAGCACGGAATTCTGTGGGGCTGCGGGCAGGGGAATTGAACAGCAGTGGGGAGGGATAAGCCGTGAAAGCAAGACAGAAGAAACCCATGGGTGTCAGGAATCCTTTCAGACTTAAGAGTGAAACTGTGACAGTCATGAAACTTCGGCATTTTCTTTTTGCACTTTGTTCCTAACTTCAACCACTGCCTTCTGAGCACTGTCCTACTCCCCATCTTTGTCATTTGTCTTCTGTGTGCCTTCACTGTGCTACTTTTACAGGCTCCCCAATAGCATGTCCTCCTCAAATGTACTATTTAAAAAAAAAAAAAAAAAGGGAAAAGAAGCACAGTTCCTATGCCGCTACTTCCTAAAACTTACCAAAATCCCATGTCAATAAGCTCACACAGATTTCCATATTTGATGTCCACAATTCCCTTGGCTTTAGTAACTCTCCATTTCATATCCCCAAAACCACACCTATGTACTGAAGCAGCTGACTGATTTGCACTATTATGAGGAAACATGATTTGAAACTTTTCAAATGTAACTGATCTGGTGTAAAGATAGAAATATTGGAAAGCTTTTTCCTGTGAGGACTCACAACATTGTAGGCTACGTTCTATCAGCAATACCAGTTTCCTGCAGTCAGAGTCAGAAACCTTCACTACAGTCACAGCTAATAGGCAGTATTTCTTCACACTGAAGGAGTACACAATTCTGCTTCTTAAAAGTACAGAGTGCAAGGGATGGTTGGAAAGAAAAAGAAACCTCAATAAACGAATACATTCTATATTCTTTGTCACAGAACTTCAGCACATGTGCCAGTGCCAAGACCCACATCAGAACAGGATGCACCATATACACTAGGTTCAGAAATACATACTGGAACAGGAAATATGTTGCCCTGGCATAGCAGCCCTCATCTGTGTATGCTTTTTCCAATCACATGAATATAAGGGACTAGAGCAGCTTCTGCCTCCACTAATAATCTAAGCTCAGTGTCTTTTCAGTGTCAGTGGAAGAGATTGACCTGATACTAATCAAGCAGTGTCTTTGAAGTAGGCCGAGCTCTGCCTGTTTTGTTTCACAGAGGCTTATAAGACAACACTGACCAGTAACAGCTTTTGTCTCATTCTGGCTGCATAGAGCAAAGTAGCAAAGGTGACAATATCTATGTCACTCAAGACATCAGTGTTTGTGGGCTTACTTTACTCATCTTCTCGAAATCCTCATTGATCTTATGTCATTGTCTCAGAAAGTCAATAGGCCATTGCTAGTCAGAACAAATAGCAATTGCACCTAAAAAACAATTAATCTTGTGAGTGTCTTAAAATGCCTTGGGTATCATGGCTAAGTTGAACATTAAAAATGAAGAGGGTTCATCTGAATTGCAATGGCATCATTAATTAGTATCAATAGCTTGTATTAATTCTTATTAATAAAATAATTGTACTTCTCCTAAGTGGCTAAGCATTTGTCAATAGCAAGATAAAAGACATTTACTAAGGGGCATATTCTGGCACATTTTTACCTGAAATATTTTCTTCCTTAAGTCTGTATTTGTGATATTGTTGATTGTTTAACAAAATACCTTCAACTCACTATCTATTACACTCACTACATATCATTTACTCACTGCATAATTATGAAGAATAACAAGGAGGTGCCACTTTACAGACTATAGATACTTAATGCCTGTGGTGCTACTGCAAGGGAAGTAACTTTGCAGATCTTTTAGACAGAGCAAAAAGTTATGGATAGTCAATCAGTGACAGAACTAGAGACCATGTCTAATTCTGTCTTTTAGGTGTGGTGGGTCAGTAGTGGTTAACAGCCAAACTCCCATCCAACTGCTCACTCAGCCCTCTGCTCAGCTGGACAGGGGAGAAAATATGATGAGAAAGCTCATGGGTTGAGATGAGGACGGGAAAATTGCCCCCCAGTTACTGACATAGGCAAAACAGATTTGATTTGTGGAAAATTAATTCAATGTTTTAACAATTCAATAGAATGGTAAGAAACAAAGACAAAACTAAAAACAACTGCCCCCCTCCCAAACCTGCCTTTTTCCCAGGCTCCACATCAGTCCTTCATTCCCAGCTCCTCTCCCTCCTCCTCCTCCTTGCATGATACAGAGGATAGGGAGTGGAGATTGAAGTCAGTCCATAAGAGCCCCACTGCATGACTCCTTCCTCCTTACACTTTTCCCATGCCTCACCATGGCCTCCTCCAGGGGCTGCAGGAGAACCTCTGCTCCTGTTCTGGGGCACCTCTCTCCCTCCTCCTTCTCTCATTTTGGTGTCTTCAGGGCTGTTTCTCTCATGTTTTCCCCTCAATCCTCACTGCATGTGCAGCATTTTACCCGTTTTAAAGTATCTTCTCCCTAAGATGCCACTCCCTTGGCTGCAGGGCCCAGAACTGGCTGTGTCCAGCACGCAGCAGCCCTGGACACTCCTTGCAGTGGCTGCCCTGCAGCCCCTGCTGCCAGCAGCCCACCACAGACACCCAGTACAGAATGACACCAGCGTACGTGACAGGCATCTCTACTCAAGTGTAAAGGAGAGAATCAGTCTCCCAGCTCCCATTCCCTGCATGACCCATGGTGTCCAATAGTACAGATATAAGAACAACAGAAGAGGGATTGAAAATGCAAAGCCTGCCCCACATAGATTCAGAGCCCTCTCCTTAAAATACCCTTCTTGGAGGGTCATCCTATCTCTACCTCTTTTTCTTTAACATCAAAACTTTTAGGAGGGTTGGATTTATTTTCTTGCTCCAACACTTCTAGCTAAACTGAAGTAGAAACACAGCTTTGGTTCACACAAATTGACGAGCAGCAGATGCCCCGGGCTGATTCCACAGGCCCACACGTGGCAAGAGTCAACCTGGAACCATGTATGGACCAGACGAGTTCTATCCTGTGGAGAGCAGCACCCCTCTAACACTTTTCAGCTGGTGAGGATGGCTCTGCCTCCACTGGGAGCTATGGTGTAGACCCACACTTCTCTCCAAGTGTATGCTCTCTTCGAGTATCATGCTTTGCCAGGGCTGGTGCTAGCCTGTTTGCTACCACACTCACTGTGGGAGAAAATCAAGACTTAGAAAGTTTTTCCTAGTTGTTGTAAACTTCTGGTGGAAATGAACCCCAGTAGACCAAAGGTAAGATGTCCATCTGATGGAGACCACCCTATCACAAAACCCACCTTGCCATGTTCTCCTGCTGAACATGAAACACTTTTATATCTGTGACTACAGGAAATAGCTTTTCAATCTCTGTGGCTCAGGTGCTTGTTCAGGTTCTTCCTCCTTCAGTTAATTCTCCACATTTTGAATTTCTTCATTCTGCCCCTCACCCCACACCTGATTCTTACCAACTGTTCTACTACTGAACTTTTGTAATTAATTTTACAGAATGAAAAACTGCAGAAACCAGCTCAGAATCAGGAGATTTGCAACAACTGACTATGCTTATTACCTACAGAAATATAAATGCCCAAAGAAGATAAAATTCTCATCATAATAATGAAGAAAATGTGAGAGAATGTAATTTTAAAATTCCAGTACTTATTAACTAAACAATTCAAGTGGGGGAATTGAAATTTACATGAAATAATTAGAAATACTAAGTATTCTTGAAACTCTCAAAATACATTTTAAGTGTGAAAAGTTCATGCATCCCCATGCAATATTACTATGAAAAAATGGTTTCAATATTAAAATCCTATCACTGCAATGCATATGTCATTTTTGTTGCTGTAATATAGATTTTTACAATGATCAATTCGCAATTATTAGCCTGAAAAGCATCTCAACAGACAGAAATAGAGATGAATACCTCATTGCTATAGAGCCAACATCAAGTACTTTAGTAATTTTTTTCCTTTTCTTTCAAAGGAGGAAATTAAACCTCTGCTTATAAGATTTAGTGGTCCTTCAAAAAACAAAGGCATTAGAATGAGTGACACATGATCAAAAAAAGTGTATTTGGAGTGTCAGAGCAGTTAATAAGCTGTTGGACTTTGAGATATTAAAACAATAAATTTAAGATACAAATTCATGAACAAGAAGAGCTGTGAAATGGTAGGCAAGTGCTCTATAGCATTCCCTTTATTTGCTTTATGACAGTGAGTCCATGTATATTACAATTCAAATCAAAATCCATTATGGAGACAGAGGGAAAAAAGGTGGGGGAGTGGGACCCTGTTTTAGGGGACAAACTGTAAGAGGGATCAGATAAAGTGAGGAAGAAGAAAAAATGGAATTAAAGTGTCAGACTTCACCTTCATCATTTTACTTCTATCTTCCCTTATCTTACTGATTTGTATTTAACTGCTGGGGTAAGGATTAATCTTTCAACTTTGAATACATAAAATCCACCAACTATTTTTGTTACTTATTCTTGCATGTAAAAATCATGTAAACAGCACAAGATTAGCGAGTTATGTTGCTTACATTATAAAAATCAGCCACATGGCATTGTGTTTTCCCAATTCATTATTATTACACAGAGTCACAGATTATCACACTGGGAAATGCTATTGAAAAATCATAAACCAAAAAAAATCCAGAGGAAAATGTCGTGTAAAGCTTTAAGAGACATGGGTTTCTGGTGGATAAAAAGCTGGGCAGGGGTCAGCAATGTGCATTTGCAGCCCAGGAAGCCAACTGCACCCTGGGCCTCATCAAAAGGAGTGTGGCCACCAGGTCGAAGGAGGTGATTCTGCCCCTCTGCTATATCTTCATGAAGCCTCACCTGGAGAACCATGTCCAAATCTGGGGCAGAGGAAAGACATGGACCTGTTGGAGTAGAACCAGAGGAGGGGCATGAAGGACCTCTCCTATGAAGACAGGCTGAGTGAGTTCAGTTGAGGTTGTTCAGTTGGGAGAAGACTCTGGAAAGACCTCACTACAGCTTTTCAGTACTTAAAGGAGTTTATCAAAAAGGTGGAGAGCAACTTTTCACACAGGCAGACAGCAACAGGACAAGGGAGAATGGTTTTAAACTAAAATAGGAGAGATTTAGGTTAAATGTTAGAAGGAAATTCCTTACTGTGATGGTGGTGAGGCATAAGAACAGGCTGCCCAGAGAAGTTGTAGATGTCCCATCCATGGAAGTGTTTCAAGGCTAGGATGATGAACTAGGGCTAGGGACTATGAACAACCTGGTCCAGTGGTTGGTATCCCTGACCATAGCTGGGGAGTTGAAACTAGATGATCTTTAAGGTCCCTTACAACCCAAATCATTTTATACTATGATATGGGCAATTTTTTGCATGAAAACTTTCGAACTATCAAAACAATGTTCATCAACCAAACCAGCAAGGTTCTAAAATGCAAGCTGTCCAACAGTTTTCACAAATGTGTAGACTTCATAGTTAAAGAAATACATCTTTGGAGGAATTAAGGAATGTTAGTGACCTGAATTTGCAAGTGTTACCTAGAAGAATCCCTTCTAGGGGGGCTGAGATAATGAGAGAAAACACAAAGCACTTTTTTGAAAATTTTTCAAGTAAATAATGAATCTAGGTATCATTACAGATTAGAAGAAATCTATGAGGGAGAATAACCAAGGTGATAGAAAAGAAGATGCACTAAAAAGTTAAACACGTTTGCTGAAAAAAAAAAAAAAAGGCAGTCAATTCCAAACCCTTCCTTTTATGCAACTATATCTTTAATGCCAGAGATCCTTCCAGCAACACAGCAAGATGAAGAAGGCTCTAAGATCTGTGTTGACCATGCGAAATATACATTGCTTTAGAACCTGGACTAGGAGTAAGATCAATTAATGGGTGAAAAACACACCTCAGCAATGAAGATCACAGAACTCAACTGTATAACACTGCCTCAGAAAAGGACTTCAAATTTTCTTCTTCGTCTTTGGGATTACAAGTGCAGGCTATCTGCAGTCTTTCTAATAAATAAAGCATCAAACAGAACACAGCGAAAAGTAAATGGGTCAATTGCTGTGTGAGGTCAAAAAACCAGCTTTACCCATTGACTTAAACAGTATTGCACTGGGTGCAAATTAGGATTAGTATTTGAGTAATTCTGTACCAGACAGTCAATTTGTATGATGAAAATAGAACTCGCCTACTCAATACTCTATTTACAATTGCAAATGAAGGATGAGATTGATAAATCATCCAATTTCTGCCAACTTCTACACAAATAAGTTACCTATAGGCCAGAATTAATTTGTTGCAATGACATTGCAAGGTCAGGTGTCCCAAGGAAGCAATGTGCTAACCCCTCCACAAAGGGATGATGGCAGTCATTTATTTGTCCTCTTTGGGCTCAGAACTGATGTCTTTAGCAACTTTTTTTGACATGAAGAGGTGATGGTAGGTCATATGAGAAGGTTCTGAACCAGCAATTTTATAGTGACCTGCATACTGAATGGAGAAGAGCAGTAGCTGCATTCCCAGTATTACTGCTGGTTCAAAGACTGTGAAAATGGAATTTAGAGAGCAAATTTGCATCCCTGCATAATCTCACATGCCAGGCTGTTGTAGGGAATAGGTGAATATAAAACTCCTATCTGCATTCTTCATATGTAATTTTAACATACTCTTTTCACCTGGGAAGTCTGGCTCAATGAATCACTTGTCTTATCTAAACTCTTCTGCCTTAAAAGTTTGATGAAGGAGTATGAAAAAACTACAAAATCTCTCTGTGGGAAGAGGAAAAGCAAAACAAAAAGTTAAAGAAGAACTAAGCTCTTCCTTAGCTACTGCCAAGTATCAAATTAGTTTCTGTTCATTTGAAGACTCACTTTGTATTAACTTTTCTTCTGACATTATAGGAAACAGAACTTGCCTGAGGCTTCATCCTTTAAAGACTGTTTCTGAGATGTTCTGTAATTGTTGGTTGTCATGAGGTTGCCTTGCTCTTGGATCACAGTTTGTGAAGAGAAAAATCTGAACAAACATATTATTTTTAAAACCACGATGGTACAGGATAGCAAAATGTCATTCATGTCCCATTTCTGCATAGTGATCTTTTCCCTGCATTTGTGAGATATATACATAATGGTATGCTTAAAGGGAAAAATGTGTTTGAAAGAAAAAGACCCTGTTCAACAGTTTAAAATGCAAAACAAATCCTATTTACCAGAAAAAGAAATCCATATCAATGCCTATGATTCTCCTCGCCTCCAGACTGTGATGGAAAAAATGAGGCAGTTAAAACAAAAACAGAAAGTTGTTTTTAAGTTTGCTTGGAGCACTGAGATGGAAGGACACTAGAGTGTAACTTAACAATTAATCCTGATTCTGTTCCTTATTGGACACACTGGCAAGTCAGTGAGGATCTGTTCATATAGCTCTTAACTGAATTTATGACTGGGTAATGAAATTGTTGACCCTGAATGCAGGTGTTTCTAAACAGTGCAGAGGAGCAACTGTTAGTAACCATGAACAGTAATCTTAGAAAACCATATTTCACACTGTGGGGGAAAAAAAAAAAAAAGTATGAGATTTACTCTGTACCTGTCACAAACATAAAAGTTAAAAGGAAGCAATATTAAAGTAAGTGCTCAGGTTCTGTCTCTATTCAATGGAGAGAAGTGTGGCCTTCAAAAAACTTCTAAAGGGAAATTTCAGGCACCTAATTCTGGTGTCTAAGTGCAAACACCCTTATCCTTCTTTATCTTGGCATTTTTTTCCCTGCTACTTTGGTGAGAAAGAAAGCCCTTTGTCATTACATCCCTGGAGACTGCTGGGAGTATAAAGGCCAAGGAAGTGGTTGAGTTCCCATCCCTGGAGGTCTTTAAAAGACATGTAGATGCTTAGGGATGGTTTAGTGGTGGACTCGGGTGGGACTCGATCTTTAGGATCTTTTCCAGTATAAACAATTCTGTGATTACATAGGTCATTGGTCATTACATAGGTATTGAAGGCAGGACCTTGTAACTCAGTTGCACAGTTTGAGAGATGTAAGAAGAGGAAGGCTGGAGGCTTTTTCTGCAGGAGGACATCCTAAGACAAACTGATCCATCTACTTACTTACCATCCTTCTAGGAACATTTTCTCCAGAAACACATTGTCTGGTGAGCACCTATGGAACTGCATGACAGAACACTAATACAAACACAAACAAATAGTTGCAGCTGCAAATACAGTCTTGAACAAAACTTTTTATCTTCTTCCCACTGGAACAACCAACCAACTAACCAAATGTGCAGGTACCAGATAGGCCATGTCACTCCTTGGGCTTCAAACCACAGCAAACTCACAGCTGTGTTACTGACTCCTTTAGGCAATTAGGGAACAATATTTTTGTGAGTAGTGCCGGAGTTTCCTCACTTAGAAGATGGTATATTACTATGTATCAGGTATCTGACATAACTGATGAAATATTGAGGTATGGCTTTAGCTATCTTGCAGAATTAAGACCAATGAGTCTGAAAGTCATTCCTTTATGAGAGCTGTTAGGCCAGTAAATATTATGAAACATATAATTTGTTTTTATAAAAGCAGACCTCTATGACTGAAGAAAAAAAACCTCTAAGTCTTGTATGTTTTAAATCCTAAGTAAGTTATCTGGGAAAGCATGTTTGAGAATGCAAGAACTTGTGCAATATCATGTCACTTTTCAAATTACAAGTTATGAATTTATGCTGCACGGTTAAACAATTTTTGTAGCTTTTCAGCCTGACAGTACAAAGTGCTAGTTATACATGACATAATGAAGTCATACAAGACAGAAATAAATTATTCATGAAACAGGTTATACTTATTCTGAAAAATTTTGCATTTATTATTTTTCACGTATTATTCTATATAGCTGGAAAGAAAACCTGGGAACAAAATGGGTGGGAGGTCTTCACAGACAAAGAACCCCAGACACACAAACTTTTCTAACTGTTACAATTTCTCAAACTGTTGCAGGTCAATCTCACTCTGTTAAATCCAGGTCTAATAATCTGCTGCTGTTAGGGGCGGATATAATGACAAAGTAGTCTCTTAGCGTGTTTGAGATGGATAAAATAGCAAAATACACTCAGAACCTGCTGCAAGAACTTGAAAAAAGGAACAGAATAGATTTTTTTCTCAGAGCTGCTGTGTAGGATAAAGAGCACCTACTGAACCTAACCTTCACTCTTGAACCTTATCATCATATTTTCTTCATCCTTAAAATGATACATTAATTAGGTGTGTCTTTAAATTATTATAAAAGAATATGAAAGAAGTTACTCCAAAATTACTTTGCTTGGTGAAATGGTATTTTTAAGGTGAGCAAACAATAAATTTACCTTTTTCATATAATGTCAAAGTTTATTATTTTTCATTATTGAAAGTAAGAGGTCTTTTATCAATACAGGTGACTCTTCAATGACTTCTGTGCATGCATTCTTGCTCTCTTCCTGAATAATGTTTCATTTATAAAACAAAAAAAAAGAACTGTTTTATGAATTCAGTTATGACAATGGAGGAAAGAATGAGCAAAGCAGAATGTTAAAAGTAGAAAAAATTTCCTTGCAATTGGCAAGGCACTACAAATACACCTAGTGCACTTGTAAGTATGGGGATTGTTCTCTGTGATGAACAAAAATGCATAAAGCAATTCAGTCCTTCAGAGGCCTGGATTTTGTCTTCTTTGATATGAACACTGAGACAAGTGTTTGGAGTGCTGTTCCTGATAAGAAATAAAATGTAGTAGGAGAAGGCATTTGAACAGTGTAGGGATAGTCACACTTGTAATGATTAAACACAGTTTCATACAGAGTAATTTCAAAAGCAAAATCATTACAAAGGGAAGAAAATATACTTTAAAAAGAGCTTTATCTGACATGGCAGCACTATTCTAATGTTAGTAACATATGCTAGTTTCATAGTCTCTGTTTTGATTGTTTATGCAATCAACTATGTGTGCCAGGGTCCTAATAACTGCAAAGCTAAGCATCCCATGTTTCTGCCTTCTTGTCCTTTTCCTTTCTCATTGATATTCTCAATTTTTAAAAGTTTTGCTGTTACTGTGTTTACTCTTAACTTCCAAAGAGGAGGATCATGGATGTGTAGAAAGCAAGTGTGGCAAGGTTAACCTTAGCAGACTGAGAGGAAAGTATGGAAAGACAACAAACTGCAGATTTTTAAGGACCCCAGAGGACTAGGACACCACTCTAGGAAATAGGAAATTCAATGCGGGCTTGTTTCAAAGTTTTCTGAATCACTTTGCTCTTTTCATCCAAGGTAATCATATGCTAGAGATCTGCACAGTAAGATCACAGAGAAAAACCTCCATACAACAGGACAGATAGGGCTGGAAAACAGCTCTGCAGAGAAGGACCAGCAGGGAAGCTATCTTGGTGCCCGTAAGTTCAATGTGAGACAGCCGTGTACCCTGTTGTGGCAAAGGTTAACCACATACTGGGCTGCACTAGCAAAAGCTTAGCCAGCAGGTCAACAAAGTCGATTATTTCTCTTTATTCAGCACTATGGAGGCTGCATTTGAAACACAGTGATCAGGTCAGGGCTCCCCCAGATGAGATACGTTGTCAAAATAAACTCCAACAGGACATAAGGAAAAAATTATTTCCAAAGGTGGGTTAAGAACTGGAAACAGCCTGTCCAAAGGGGTTTTGTCATTTTCACCATGGAAACATTCAAAATCCAACTGGGGAAGGCCGTGAGCCACTTCAATGACCACTGAAGTGCTCTGCTATTATCAGGAGTTGGGACTAGATAACCTTCGGGGATTCTTCCTGAATTACGCTACGAACTATTAGGAAACCCATTTTCCTAGTTATCCACAAAGCAATTAAAATGTCATAATTCTGCTGTCATTTTTATGTAGCACAGGCCAGCTAAATAAAGAGATCCATTATGGTTCCCTTGCTCAGCCATTCATTTCCATCCTTATATTAACTCCTCACTTGTGCCAACATAGAAGGCAGTAAACTAGGCAGAAAAACTTGTCCAAGTTAAAAATGGAATATTTCTTTTCCTTTCTCCTCTGCCCTCACCTCTCTTTGTCCAGCACAGCTGTTTATGTGGGCACAGCAGCAGGAAAAGTAATCCAGGGAAGGCCAAATGTCTCTTTGTCAGCTTCAGGAGTTTAAAGTGATGGTTAAACTACAGCATAAATTTCTCTAGCTTATTCACAGCCAATGCCCTTCAGCTCTCTTGTAATAAACTGTTTCTGTGGGTATAATCTCTCCTTGTGGTTTCTGCTCAGTTAGCTCACCTCAGGCAGTAAGCTGTGACCTCTGTGGCATGTTACATCTGCTATGTGATATTAACCACATCAGAAGCCAAACTTTTTAAAAATGTCAAATAATTTTTCATCCCTCATTTCTTAATTCCTTATTTACAGGGCACTAAGGCCCTTATGTGCCCTAGAGGGTTTCCAGCTTTATTAACTACAACATTATGACAAGATTCAAACCCACTGAAAGTAATTTATGATGAACTTTTTTTTCCTTTAAGTGGAAGAACCTAAAAAGACTAGTCACTGAAAATACACCTCTTAATCTTGGTAGTCTATGTCTCCATAAGTATAATACCTTTGTAACTTTAAAGGACAGTGTGAGGAAAAAAAAAATGTTAATTTTGGGGAGTATCCAGCTAAAGCAGTGTAACATAGACATAATGTTAAGCTGTTACAAGTGTTCACCAGCTCCAGCAGCTCCAGGCCTGGGGATTCCTCCTGCCTGGCCACTGGAGCCCAGCCCAGGGGACCCAGGGTCTCTGTCCAGGCTGAGGGACAAGGCTGATGCCTTCCTCTTTGCAGGTTCAACCAGCAGCAAAGCCGAGTACATATCCCAGAGACACACAGACACACACTCATGTGGACACACACATTCACAGAGGACACCAACACAGCCAGTCACACAGAGAGCCACAGACAAGGTACTGCCCCCAGCGGCTCCCACATTCAGGACTCACACCAGACAGAGGCAGAGGCAGAATGTCACTAGTGCAGGACACACAACAGGTTCTTGGAATCACAGAATGGTTAGGGTTGGAAGGGACATCTGGAAATCATCTAATCCAAGCCCCCACTAAAGCAGGTTCACCTTACAGCAGGTTGTAGAGGATCATGTCCAGGCAGTTTTTGAATATCTCTGGGGAAGGAGAACCCCACAACCTCTCTGGGCACCGTGTTCCAGTGCTCCATCACCCTCACAGTGAAGAAGTTTTTCCTCATATTCAGATGGAACTTTCTGTGTTATAGTTTCTTTCTGTTGCTCCTTGTTCTGTTGCTGGGAACCACCCAGAAGAGCTTGGCTCTTTCCTCCTTACACCCTTCCTTAAAATATTTATATACATTGATAAGATCTGCCCTCTGTCATCTCTTCTCCAGGCTAAACAGCACCAGCTCCTTCAGCCTTTCCTCATAAGACAGATGCTCCAGGCCCTGAACCATGTTAACCTCCATTGCTGGACCCTCTCCAGTCTCTCTTGTACTGAGGAGCCCAGAACTGGACACAGCACTCCACATGTGGCCTCACCAGGGCTGTGTAGAGAGGCAGGATCACCTCCCTTGGCCTGCTGGCAACGTTCTTCCTAATGCAGCCCAGGATACAATCAGCCTTCTTGGCCCCCAGGACACACTGCTGGCTCATGGACAGCTTGTTGTCCACCAGGACCCCCAGGTCCTTCTCCACAGAGCTGCCTTCCAGAAGATCAGCCCCCAGCTGGTACTGGGGCATGGGGTAATTCCTCTCCATGGGCAGGACCCTGCACTTACCTTTGCTGGACTTCATTGAGTTCTTCTCTGCCCAACTCTCCACTCCAGGTCCCACTGAATGGCAGAACAGCTTTCTGGTCTGTCAGCCACTCCTCCCAGTTCTGTATCATCTGCAAACTTGCTGAGGGTGTGCTCTGTCCCTTCATCCAAGTCTTTGATGAATAAGTTGAACAAGCCTGGACCCAGTACTGACCGCTGCTAAACTACAGGCCTTCAGCCAGGCTCTGTCGCTGATCACAGCGCTCTGAGAGCCACCACTCAGCCAGTTCTCAACCCCCTTCACTGTCCGCTCGTCAAACACTTCCTCGGCTGTGCACAAGCAAACACACATTTATGGATCCCCTGAGGACTTGCATGGCCCTTCTGCCCACCTGGCACCCCTTCCCACATCGCATCCCCCTTATTCATCCCACAGGTCCCTGACTGACTGGCTGGTCCCACTGGATCCTCACTGCACACATGAAGAACTCACACACTTGTCCCATGGGCATCCCACACTCACAGGTTCCCCCAAATACCAGCACAGACCTTCTGCCCACCTGATAACCCTGCCTGGACCCAGGGCCTCCTACTCCCCAGCTGGTGACTACACATGCATACCCTCCGCATGCACATGTGGTTTGGGGCAGGTATGGCACTTAGAACTGGAGTCTTTACTTACCCACAAATTGAGTGTGTGGCTGCTGAGAAATCATTTGAGCTACTTTAGTCCTCAGTTCCTTTTCTCCAAGGCAGTGGTGAGCCCTCCTACATCACTGTGCTGTTCTAAAGATCAGTGCACTCAAGTTTTGATGTTGTCAGACATTTAAATAATAAGGCCTACAAAAAAAAAAAGGTAGTATCTTGATGAATATACCGAACAAAAGCTCCCTTCAAAGCAAAAGGAAGATTAAAAAAGGCACCTCACTAAAGAGGTTCATAGCAGAAAAGAGGAGGGAATTCCTTTTACCCAGCCTCCGTCAGGTGCCCACATTAGCAGGACATCACAGAGGTAAAAGGGAATCAACCGTCATGATGTTCAGAAGGCAATTTATGTTATGTGTCATTAATTTTTAGAGGCATTTCATCAGCTATGTCTACAACGAGAAGCCTTCCCTGGTCCAGGCATTCACTGACTATCACAGCTAGACTGCACACACAGACCAACCCTTCACCTACCACTGGTACTCAAAGAAAAGGAATGTGCTTTGGGGGAGGACAGACACAGCACATTTCAGTTATTCCCTTACCTAGAAAGCTAGGAATGATATTAAAATGAACCACACTACAGAGGTGTAAACACAGCCTTTGTGACTGGTTTTTACAGCCTCCACTTGCTTTTTTAGAGTCACCGTGGATCTGTATCTGAGCAAAAACTGAATTGGGTCCTATATCCCACTCCAGTAATGTATTCACAGCCTTCACATTTAGAAAAACTAAGAAAACAAAATACTTCTAAGAACTTCTATTCTTAGTCTATGAAGCCTTGGTCTATGCACAAAGCTAAGCCTAAACTAGGATTACCGAGAAAATCACACAGACCACCTGCCTCTGAAGAAGATGAGATCACACAAAATCACAGAATCATAGAACGGTTGGGGTTGGAAGGGGCCCACTGGAGGTCATCTAGTCCAACCTTCCTGTTCAGGCAGGGTCCCCTAGAGCTTGTTACTCAGGATTGTGTCTAGATGATTCTTGACTTTCTCCATGATGGAGACTCCCCAGCCTCTCTGGGCAATCTTTTCCAGTGCTCAGTCACCTGCACATTAAAAAAGGTTTGAATTCATATTCAAGTGGAACTTTCTGCTCATTGCCTCTTGTCCTGTTGCCTGGCACCACTGAGAAGAGCCTGGCTCCATCCTCCTGACGCCCTCCCTTCAGATACACACATGATAGGCCTGGCTCTTAACCCTTCTGTAACTCCCTTCTCATGACTGCTGTTGGCTGACTGTTCAGTCTGGTCTCTGCTTTTCAGTTTGTGAGTTGTCTAGGATTTCTCTTCCTCTTGAAAGAGTTTTAAGAACTGCCTCATGAAAGGACAGGGGGCCTTGGTGATTAGCCTCCTTACTTAGCCAGTATGTCTCTCCAAATAGGAAGACAATTGACAAATAAGATGTAAAACACTACAGGACTCCCCACTGCGGCTGCTACATAATGACTACCTGTCATTAAAAGTGTCTCAGAAGCTTTTAATAAACTCAGACAAAAAAATCTTTACAGTGGCTGGTGTCTCAGAAGGCACAATGAGATTTATTAAGAATTTCTGCAGACTTTAGACACCTTGGTGTTCATGCAGTACTCAGATATATTCCCATATGGATTTATGATAATTTCCATTCAACCTAGCCCTCTGTCAAGGAAAAAAAAAATTTTTTTCTCTTTGAGGAATAAAACTTCTCATTTCCTTACCATGTAATATAATTAAATATTATTTGTTTCTTTATTGAGTGTTAAGGTTGGACATGTCCTCCCAGGAGGTACCTCTGTTAAGATTATACACCTACACCCAACACTAATCAGCTCCACAGACTTTTAAAACATGTCACTTGGCTGACATTGAAGGCTGTAAAAGAGAACAAACCAACCCAAAAAACCACTTCATAGTCTCAGCCACCTGACAGTGCATAGATGTAAAGACAGATTTAAACTTTTTAAGATTGTTCTTAGACTTTTTAAACTGCATTGGTAGTCTTCACTTCCTTTTTTACTGCTTTCAGCTAATTTTCTGCTGAACACTAGGAGTAAGCAGGTGTAGTAAGAAGAAACAGAAGAGGGCTCACAAAACATATGGACTACCTTTTACAAAATTAGGCATAATCTGGTGTGTATGTCTAAATTACGCATACAGAAACTAAGAGAAGGTAACAGACTGTGTGCAACACTAATACCTGACTTGTACTGCACAGCAGGTATTTGATTCATGAATTTACTGCATATTTCAAATTTTGAGTGCCTAGTTTTGAAATTTTATATATATCCATTTACTACAACAAGTAACAGTAACGAGTGAATCACTTTTACTCCTGTTGTATATTTAAAGGGTACTTATCCAAGCAAAACAAACAGACATTTGGACAACAGGAAAATGGCTGGTTTAGCTCCTTTCCATTCTATCTAGAGACATGTATTCCATAATGCAACAACAGAAGCTACAAACACCAGTTAATACACTGGAGTATGAAGTGTTCTCTGCAAGGAAAAAAAGAAAACTCACAGACAGCTTGTTTATGACTAGAAGAGTGTAAACACACATCTATTTTATTTAACTCGCTAATCCTCTGACACAACTTGTCATGTGTTTGATCAGCAGGCTTCTTGTTCATCTTCCACCGTAGAAGTATCTCGGCTTTCCTTGGGGGTATTGACAGCTGGCAGCAATCACAGCCATCTAACTGCCAGTATCTCATTTAAAGGGAATGACATTCAGCTACAGAACTGAAAATTACTTTAATTCACTGTATTGTACTGCGCATCTCAATGAAAAAAATGCAAACTCTCTTGGGAATTGAGACATTTAGACCCTTGTTTCTGGGAAGGGCTTTGTTCATTAATCAGTACTTCAGAGGTGAGCAGTGCATGACATCACTTGTTCTTGAGCAGGCCTCAGGTATGAGGCAGCTATGTCTATCATAATCCAATTTGGATATGTTGTCTTCAAGTTAAACATTAGGAAGCAGTCTTCTTCAGAATTAATGTAATTGGATTATTTGTGGCCTTTCAAACAAAGGCAGCATATTTTTCAGCAAATCACACTTTCAGAACAAATCAGTCCACCTATCTGGCTTTTCAGCTCATTTATGGCAAGTCAAGTATAAGTTATCCTATAATGTGCTGGAGTGCTGGACTAGAGTCCCACGTAACTTCCTTCTATCCTGTCTTCTCCGATTCTCAAAGAAGGAAAGTCCAGCCAAAAATGTTTTTAATGACAGAGATGGAATTTGAAAGAACTTTTCTTAAAAATTTCAAGTGGTATCAAGCTTTCTCAGCATCTTGTCCTGACTTTGAAAAATGTTAGGAGCTTAGTCCCCTAACCCACTGTATATTAAATATCCTTTAACTACCAAGGGGCAATTCCCAGCTTGTCCCAGTGTCAGGTTTTGATATAGCACAACTCCCTAGAAAAGTTAAAAGGACAAACTGAATGTCCCATGACTCTAGAGAACTTCATATATTGCTGTACCGATGGACTAATGGGAACCAGTGATGGGACTGGCACAATCTTTTTCTATGTCATCACTTGTATCTTCTGCAGAGTGGGGTCAATTTTGCTTCTTACTCAGTATGTTAGTCACTGTCCTGGTTACCAGAATATGAGCAGGTCTGTATCAAAATTTCAACCCATGCATGTCTCTATCATATGCCTATCATCTTTCTTGTCCTTCAAGTCTGTAGTTTCAGAGCATTGTAGGCTCCTTAAGCATAAATTGGTCATCCTGATTTCAGTTCTCAGGAAATGCTAGCTATGTCATGCTTTTATGTATTATTTCTGAATCTTCAGCTGTGTAATCCAGTTTCCGATTTCAATCAGGGTTTTTATCAGATGTCTCTTCTTTCCTGACATTTTATACATTTGGCTTCTGCATCACTAACAGATTCTTATATATTTTCCTAAACTGACTATTGCATCAGTTAAAGCCTAGGTAAATCAAGAGTAGAGAGATTAAAAAATGTCATTAGCGCAGCCGTTTATTATTTTCCCCTTGGGGTGACATCAGATACAGAACCCTTGCAGCTTAAAACTGATCCAAGGTATATACTGCAGCAGATCGCCCATCTGGTGTGACTTCAGAATATTAAAATCTTCTGCAGGCTATCAGCGCAAGGACCAGTCAAAATCTTTGCAATTGCCCAGACATCTTATTTCACACTGCACAGATTTGTGTGATCTCCAATTAAGATGTTCAGAATCACCATTATTAGCTTGTGATGAATGTTGATCATATCACCCAACCACAAGAGTTCTGCATTTCAGCTGTAACCGTCCAGCTAATATGCAGTTACTGACACAAGGTTTTGTCTCTGATCCAAAATATTACAGAAAAATCAAGAACTGTCATTTACAGAGTGTGAAATCAAACAACCTTCTAGACTCTGTTGCACACTGTCACTGTAGATTAACATGATACAACTCCTAAGTGATTGCAAAGCCATGATTTACGTAAGATTGAATCTGAATTAATACGGCTTGTATAAACTCCCAGTATAAAAGAAATGGTTATACAATGCAACTTTGGTTCTAGATACACAGATAATTTTCCTCTATGCCACCTAAAACATAAATTGACAATTACATCCATCCCCACCTCCCTCTCACAAGCCATACTAATAGACATAGGGATAAAACATTCGATTATGAGATTGTGCACATGTACAGTTCAAAGCTAGAAAATACCACAAGTCCGAAAACTCTATAGAACAATGTCATTTATAAAGTATGGATTATTTACTAAATATGGTGAATGTTTAGAAATGACAACAGGTACTTAGTTACTTCTAGTACTATTCAAAGAGTGGAAAGTTAGGTACGGAAAGCAAGCAGTGTTTTTTCTGATATATCTGTTCTGGCAAATTTTCTCATGTAAACACAGGCAGAAAGTAAAAAAGAAAGTCTAGAAAATAGAGTTTAGGTGTTCTAGTCTTCACATGTTAACATAAGTATCAAGCAGCTCTGTGTATTAATCAAGATGTTTATTATTGTAAAATGCCAGAGCTGTTTTGAATGAAAAAAAAGCAATGCCCCAAAAGCTTGCTGTCTCTGTAGAAGAGAGACAGGAGATACAGACTAAATCAGGAACAACACCCAACAGTGAGAAATGCTGCATTTAATTCTTCATTTCTGTGGGCAGATTGGCAAAGGAGAATTCTAAAGAAAGATTTAAAAAATAGCAATTAAGTTGTTTGTGGATGCTTACATATGACTTCTTCATAGACTGAATGCCATCTGGTGAGAAGGCACAAAGGTACCTGTTTAGAAAGCTAACAAATTAATGATAGGACTGCTGTCATATACTGATTAGAGAGTTAATTTCTTCATATTACAAAAGTTTCCAAGGTTGAATGTGAAGTTCTGCAAGTGAGAAAAAACCTCCAATATATTGTAGCAGAAAAGAGGGAAAAAAAAAGACTAAACAGAAAGCTGGAAAAGATTTTGCCAAGAAAATGTGTTAGAACACTTAGGTTACTAGCAGCATTAATTCTTTTAATCACCACCCAAGTAATTCTGTACAACAGGAATGTATATTTGCAACTTAACACTTCCCACAGTTTTTGAAGTAGTTTAATATCCATAATGATAACAGCCTGCAGCAAAAGGAGTAAGGGAACTAGTCATTAAACCTTTAAGGGAAAAAAAAAAATCTGTCTTCAGTTTTCAGACTATCAAAAACTATTTTCAAAGACATACAGATTACCTTGAAAGTGTGATTATTCAAAATGTTATTCTCTCAGGATCACAAGAGAATTTTATTGTTAATTCCAAGGAGTCATTAACATTGCTATTTAAATATATCTGTGATTCAGAATTAATATGAATATGTATAATAACATCTATTGAAAGGAAGTGAATTTATTGACTGAAAATTGCTGAAATCCCCAGAACAGTTTGAAAGAATGAGATTTACCTCACCTGCCTTCAGCATTTAAATGTACTCTTCTGGCCTAGACCAGGTATCAAAGCATCTTCTATAGTCAGCGAAGACATAAGAAGGATCTCCAGAGGTTCTTCTTTCCATTTGTTTTAAATTCATATTTTAAGAGTGGATGAACTGCCTTTTGCAGATGTTAGTTTTTCTTCCCTAGATAAAAGTGACAACTTCAGTTAAGTGCTAACTCCTTAATCATAGAAAGAGCCTATCTTAGTTCTTTAGTGATTAGATTGTCCTTAGCCAGAGAGTATGGACCTCCCCCACACATAAATGCTACAAAACTCCCACATATTTTATTTTACAGAACCATAGTACTTGTAAATACTTTCTCATTTCAGTTATATTGTCACTTGTTCCCAGCATCATTAATTACTTGTAACATGAAGAGCTACAGGAAAGTCACACCACCTAAGCAGGACTTGGAGTGACCATTACAGAGACAAGGAGTCTTAGAATGAGTAACACCGTTGCTGGGGAAGGGGAGGGTGGGTGAGTCAAGCTCATGATATGCCTAAGCAATGCAGTTTATTTGGGATAGGTACATTCCGACGCCCAGTTCTCAGCAACATTCCACACATAAGCCTGCCTGGTGCTTTTGCTGATGAGCTCTTTGCCCTGCTCTTGCTCCTGTGCATTCTGTTCTTTCCAAAATAATCTTTCTTGGTGCTCATTTCCTGCAAAGAGTGAAAAAGAGTTGACTGCTACACCGCTTTTAATCATGTATACTTTGAACCACCTTCAGGGCAACATTCTTCCTTTTTCCATGCTGTAGTTCACACAAAGAAAGCTGTTTTAAAGTATGTATCATCCACCCAAATGCTGTAGCTGGATTATCACAGCTTGGCTGCCTTTATTAATCTCCCAGCATCCTGTAAGCCTGTGCAGATCTTCATATTCCCTCTCTTTCAATGGACAAAAAGAGGTCTTTGTTGGTGCTTTTCTAGATGGAAAACCTGCATCTGTCCAATGTCCGGATTTGAAGCTCACAAAACATGTAGCAAATAACAATTTTATGAGCACTTAGTGGGGTATATGATTGACTTCTTGCTGACTTCCTGCTTGACTTTAAAATCTTGTCAAAGGCTATCGTAACTTCTTGGAGGAGATTTCCTCTTCATTGGTACCAGCATGACTTTTCAATACAAGGGGAAATGAACTCATGAATGAAAATGAATATAGTTTTGTAGATGGATGGGGATAAGGAACTACATTACTTTTCAGAGACTAATAGGCACACGCAAAATACTTTTGGAATTTTTTTTCTCTCAGGTTAATGGTGGTTGTAAAAGTACCAAACAAAGCTCTTGAGCCTCATGAGGTTATTCATGGGATGCACACACATGATGGATTCCTGTATCACACTGTAGATGCTAAAAAAGCTGGCAGAGAAATTTTCCTATTTTTTACAGCAGCTTGTGAAAGTCTCCTTTCTCACGCAAGCTAGCTGTCAACAGTGTAGAGGGTTTTCTACACCAAGACTTTATCTCACAGGTGCAAACTTGTTATGCACAGTCTTGTTTTCCACACTGAAGAAAGTATTTTGAAATGGGTGTCATAGCATTCAGCCAATCACACTGGGAGGTGTATAGTCAAGCACCCAATAATATTATATCACTCTTGTGAACAAAGCTATATAAACGAGTCTGTAATTAATTAAATAATCCCATTTATCCTGGACTTGGACTTCTGTGTCATTTTTCTCACTGTCCCCACAGACAGCAGCAACATCACACCATGGAAAAGAAGACAGCCTTTCACTCTGCCTGATATGAACCTATGGGGAGAAGTAAGATTGGGTTGTGAGCTGTAAAACCTGCCTGCAGAGGCACATGGCAGCACACAGAGGCTTGTCTCCACCAGACCCTGGGGGGAGGAGGTGTCACAGGGCAGACCCCTATGGAGAGGAGCTGGCTGGGAGCTGACAGACGGGTGAACAGCGAGTGATCATCCCACAGAAGGAAGTGTGCTGCTGATGTGGCAACACGGGATAGGTCATGTAGTGAGGATCACCATGTAAGGAAATACTGTGCCTTGGAAAAGTGTATAAAATCAACTCATTCCTTTGAATAAATGATTCAGATTCCCTGCTGGTCTGGGTCTGTGATTCAATCGCCGACATGAACCCTCTTGATCTCACTCACTCCTCATCACTGTGGATACACCCAATCATCACTAGACCCTTCTTCAGGAACTGTTCCTGACCCTGACCTTTGGCCTGACTTCTTCAGACCTGCTTCATCATCACAAAGTCACCTGACAGTCTGGACTATTGGTAAAACCTGACTATCACCTCTGGACTGGTCTTTCTTGCCTCGGTTGCGGTCAGTGGGATGGGCCCTGGCTAGCAGGACCCTTGTCCTGATGGCCATGGTATCTTCCTCAGCACCACATCCCTTAGGGAAAGCTGGTGCTCACCGTGCCCTGACACTTAAACAGAGGCTGAGATTCTGCTCTCCCTAAATTTTCCATTTATAAGGTAACAGAAACTGTCAACTGGCCTCTACTTTTCTTGCAAATACACCTTGGTTTAATAAGTCTCCATTCTGGTTAGATTGTCATACAATGAACCAAAGCCATCTTGAGACTCTATTGCCTATGGCCAGCTGAGGAGAAATCCTGTAATTGTTACGATACAATTTCTTACACTTGCCTCCCTCCCCTCAAACACATACCTGAGAGCTAATTGCATCTCTAGGTCCTACAGGATAACCTCTGTATCACAATCCAACATAATCATCTCTCCGTTTCTGCAGAAATACGTTGTAAAAATAAGTGAAAGCATTCATTTTCCTTAACCAACAGCTTTCATTTATTATAACATAGGTCAAGGAAGACGGAAACTTATGAACTTCGTTCTGATTCACACTGTCATAAAACTGCCACTTAAGGAACTTCCTAGAAAAAACCCTAAGCTTAGCTGTGCTGCACTGGAAGAGTACTTGTGATGCAGAGTACACCCTCCAATTACGCTTTTGATCTTCCTATGACAAGAGATGAAGCTACTATTTAACATAAGAAAGGCAGTGCATTGCACTCTGTAGAAATTTACGACTATGCGTGTTAAAGAGACATTAAAAATCAGGTTGTCTGTTGAAACTTGCCAAGGAACAGAGGATCAAAACATAACATGATGTTTGGATAGCAAGAGAGTGACGTCTGCTACCCATAAAATTGCTGTTTATGTTTCATATTGAATGTATTTCAGAAATTTCCCCAAATGATATAGATTGTTTTTTTAGAACAAGAGGAAGCATTTTTCTTAATCTACATGTACGTACTTACTGTATCTGAATATTAAGTTGCAGTAAGCATAATATGATTATATCCATTACTCTTCAAAGAGGAAAAATTAGACTGAGAAACTTAAAGATGGATTAGAATAAGAAAATCAGCCAAAGAGAAATAAAAGCTATATAAACAAATTATAGTCAATTTTGAGACTTCACAATACATAAGCGACTCATAAAAAGCATTATATATGCACATACATATACGTGTTTATCTCTCTTTTTCCCTCCCTCTCTCTCTTAAAATGATACATCTGTCAAAAGAAAATAAGGGATTTCTGAAAGCAAACTGTATCATGCGCTAGTAGAAAGTAATAAAAATTATCACAAGGAAATATGAAAGACAGAAACTTAGAAGGAAATTTGGAAAGTGAATCATAAAAAAAATACAGAAGTATATTAAAAAAGGAAAGCTATGAGGAATTTGGAGAGTTATCAGAAAGTAATGGAAGATAATTACATCTCAGAATTCTGACAGAAGGCTTAAAATCTTTGCAGAGAATGCCCTGAAAAAATCACTAAGCTTGATCACACTCCTATGGAACCTTATATTAACAAAAAAAACTTCAGCATGATTTTATCCTTTGAAAACATATTTATTTTCTCTTGGGCAAAATTAACTGTTTGCAATAATTTTACTAGGAACGCTCAATAGTGTAACAGTAGAACAGACAAGGTTTGAACAGCTCATTTAATTCTTTAGGCGGCTCTGAAAATCCCACACGAAGTATAAAATTACGTAACACAGCCTTTATTGTGCCCCATGACACTCAGACCATTTACAATTTATATCACCTGCCAGGCTTGGCCTAGTCACTTCAACTAAAGTTAGAACTGAAGATAATTTGGCCCATAATTAAGTTACAAACCTGAACTTTACAATAATGTAGTATGCAATGTATCCTAAATAGTGCCACAAATCACATCTCAAATACCCTCATAAAGATCAATTTGATGAACTGTGTAATGGACTTCTTTACTGATTTTTTCTCATCTAGGCAGTATCTTGAAGGAGGTATATTAGATTTCCTCAGCTGAATTAGAGGCTAGCCTAAAATATTTTGTGAGAAATTATTAGCAACACGTAATCCACAATAAATAGATGAAGCAAACTACTTTCCTACTTCTTAAATCTTCATCCTTTACAGAGTGACTCTGAAAGCTTCAAGAAGGAGAATGGTGCTATTTAGACCACAACTACTTCTGAAAGTCCTTAACTTAAATTCTAACTAGAAAAGAGACAAAATTAATCCATTGCATGTAAAATTTTGTTTGAAATTTCAAAAAGATATGACTGATATATCGAAAACAGGATTGTAACATACACTGTCCTCAGGGATGCCTCAGTTGTCTGTCCATTCTGGAGTAAAGACAGCTATACAGCTGTACCTACAGGATCTGCTAAAACCAGCAGGATCTTGCTTTGTTGTTTTCTTCAGTAAAAACTCTCGTGTAATACGAAAAAAGGTGTAGAAGTATTTTAGACACAACTCTCAGTGGAAACTCCATTTCAGCTGGAGTCCTTTAATTACATCTTTTTTAAGTGCCTGGAAATTACTGCCATGCAAACCTGAAGAATAGCCCTGAAGTTCTTTGTGCTTCTCTAAAATCTAAGTATTTTTTCTAACTGTTGCAAAATACATATTCCATTGACACTTAGCACTGATACCATTGTGCAAATGTGACTGTCCAAGACTCCTAGCAATAAATAACTGGGATGGAAATCAAGGATATTCTGGTTTCCAAAAGTATTTCTGCTGGTAACAGAAAAGAATTACAAGAAATACGACCATAATACTTTTCTGAAATACAACCATAGTACTTCTTTTTTATAAGAAAGGGAAGAAAGGAACTGTTTTTAGAAGACTCTAGAATAGATACTTTTAAGAAACACGAAATATATGTGCCAAGAGAGGTCTGATGAGTTCAGCTTTACTAACACTATGATCCAAATAGCTCAGAGCTGCTTGTCTTTACAGACAATTTGACATACCCGGGAAGACAGTGTTTTCTTTAATTATCTGTCCTGTCATAAGTCCCTCTCTGCTTCCACCTAAAATATTAAAAACAATATACAAATATTAACTAGCACACACTACTTGTCTGCCAGGGTGCCAGTGAATGATGGCAAACAATTGTTTTGAGTACTTCCAACTGTACGTAGCATGCTGGGCAGTCAAGTCAGATGAGAGCAAGAGCAGGGCTTTAAAAGAGATGCATCATAAGATAAGGATACATTCTTAAAGCACCACATCAGAAAAATGATCTTGTTACCAAAAAAGAGCCCAGGGAATACCAAAGAAAATTACCTTTTTTTAGCATTGTCTTGGTTTAAGACAATTTAAAGAAGTGCACTCTCTAAAATGAGTTACCTCCCCTCAATTTCAATAGATCTCTTTCCACCAATAAGGAACAAATATGAGTAAATATAAGTGAAAAAATAACAATTTACTAACAAGCAAGACAGCAACAGGCAAAAAATAACAGTGAAAAATCACTAGACAGAAAATTGCTAAATCTCACCAACCCCAGGGGAACAAAGAAACACCCAAAATGTTTCCAAATGTCTTCCAAGATGGTGACCCCCACTGCCGACCGCGTGTAGGGAGACAAAGAGAGAATGGCGTCATGTTACACCCCAGTCACTTAATTCCAGGGTTTAAACAAGGTTCTTTTGCTCTGGGTAGACACAAAGGGGAAAATCCCAACCAGATATTCTCAAGAGGGAAAAAACACACAAAAGTTTACTGGCAAACTACAGGAAATTAAGGAATATTGGCAAAAGAGTAAATGCATCACTTATCACAGCATATACTTAGCCCACAAAACACAGAAAACCTTTAAAAACACTCGATGTTATGTTCTGTGAGAAGAGAGTTAGAAGAAAAAAGGGAGAAAAACAGAAAAGATAGGAAAGATAAAGGAAAACAGACATAGCTCCCAACTCCTGGGTTGCCGCCAACGTAAAACTCCAAGGGCTACAGGACAACGGGGTTGCCTTGCGATCAGGCTCCTAAAAACCTTGGCCCATCCTGGGCCCTCCTCCCAGGTGGGACTTACGGTCTCTCGGCCACTCAGGGGCTCTGACTGACGGACACTGCGGGGCGGGGGCGCTATGGGGGCAGGGCACCACTCACCACAGCAGGGTCTGACCCACCGCCTACCACACATTCTAAGCTTCCCCAAATGTCTTGAAATAGATCACTTTTTCCAGTCTCTGACAGCCCACCACCGGTGATCGCGTAGTCTGGGAAAAAAAAAGGGACGAGCTGGTGGCAAAAAGACCTCTCCCAGGAAGGTAGGAGCTTAGGCAGCAGCTCTAGTGGCCGATGAGAAGTGCGGGTCAGCTGCGCTGGCTCCTCCTGCTGCGCACTGGGTTCTGCTGCTGTCGGTGCTGCTGTCTGCCCGCCACGCGTGTGTAGGGGCAGAGGGAAGCGGTCTGTCCGCACCAACGCGGGGTGACCCAGCCCCAGGAACTGGCTCACTTCGCAAAGTTCACTCCGAAACAGTTTTTGATTGCGAAATGCAGTTTTTCTGAGTGGCTACTATTGCAAGCCCAGAAAAACAAACAGAAAACCAAACAAGCAAAAAAGCCGACTGCCCAAAACAACCCCCTCTGAAGCAGAGCCTCTACCTTCACCAAACATTTCCAGGCAAAAGAGCAGATTGGCTCAGGTGCCCCAACCTTGTAAAAGGACCAGAACCTCCCAACTGCCCTTCCAGTTCTTGCCATACTGGGTCTTAAAAAGACAGCAGCAAGTCTGGGGCACAGATAGATACGGAATACAATAACATTCTGGGTTACCCATGACAAGAATTTAGCCTATACTCAGTTCTCAGAATCCCTTTAAACAGATTCAGAACAAACAGAAGTTATCTTGATCATGAGCCTAAGCAAAGGAAAAATTCAATCCTTTATGAAAACTATTAAAACCAAAACTCCTTTTTGTCACATTTTATTTGACTTATAATTCTGTAGCTTTTTTCAACTAAGTTCATAACCATAACCATATATCAGAAAACACCTAATACATTTTTCCCTTGTAAGAACTTAAGGTTAGTGCCATATTAGTCAGCAAAATTTCAGTTCCTTCTGTTATCTGATTATCATGATCTTCTGGCATAGTTTTAGCTATGGGTTTTAATTTTTTGTAGTCTCTGCTAGAAACAGAACGTAGAGATGACATATACTACTAAAGTGGCAGTGACACTGACTAAGTGACAATCAAATTATGTGCAAAAAAGCCAAAATAATTCTGTTTGTTTTACAGGGAAAAAACTAAAGCAAATTTTCTTCAAGAACAGAGTATGAATTTTCTCATAACTGTAACATAAATTTGTTCATTTATTAGCATGATAAACTGGCTAACAGCCACGTTCCTTAGTAAACTTAATAGGCTAGATTAGATGAACAACTTGAGATTTTATCTACCCATTATCTTAATAATGGAATAATATGTTTTGTGAACCACCCATGCTGTGAAAATTAAGTAAGATCTTATCCACAGGTTACATTTAAGGATATTACATTGCAATACATTTAAAATATTAATGAGTGTTGTTGCAATATAAAAATACAACTGTTAAAGATTTTCTCAGATAAAACAAGCATCAATTGCCTCTATAAGATGAGAACAAGCCATGTTTTTCCAATGTAATTTTTATTGGCATTATGAGTTAACAATCAGGTAGGTATCTTTTTGTAACTCCTTTGAATAAGATGTTGGGAAAGGTAGAAGATACATATTCAGTTGGTACAACTTACAAATAGCCATGCAAGTTTGAGGGATTTGGGCTAGAATTGCCTGTTTGGGGCTTTTCATGGGAGAAAGAAGAAGCCATTTTCCTGAAAAGACGTGCCATTTGCTTGCCTCTGCCAGGCCACAGGAGCTGTGGCTAAGAAGGTTTTCCTTGTTAGTATACTTAAATAGGGTAGTATTAAATTTGTATGCTTGCTTTGTAAAAACAACAACATTGCTGACAAAATCCTTCATAATTTTTATGTGACAGTTCAAAAGGCTGGACCTCATGAAAGAACAGTTAATTGATTGTCTTATCTTCTTCTCATAGGAAGGAACTAGGTGCCTTCAAAGGAAATCTGGACAACTGCCTAAACACAGTCAAAGGCCAGCTTTGAAATACTTTGCCCAGGAATGTATTTGAAAAACTGCCTCCCTGGAACAAGGAATATTAGGAGGTTATTCTTTTGGTTTTTTAAGTCCTGAGTCACAGTATATTAAAAAAAAAAAAAAGAGAGAGAGAGATGGAACAGAATGTTAAGAGCATAAATAAACCCATCAATCTAAAGGACTACTTTTGCAAATATCCATGGTTAACTTTACACAATCACTTTGTCTCAGACTTTTATATTTGAAAACTTCTCATTCCAGAACAAAAATAATGCAAAATGACCAAGCTATTTGCATGCCCCAGACAATATGCATGCTATGACTAAGTAGAATCTCTGCACAATTTTAGTATTACTGATGCATTTCTTTCTCATGATTTTTTTCCTCTGTCATGATTAATCTTGGTAAACTGAGCTGTTGCAAGAGTGTATTTGTTCTGTGAAACACCTAACGAGCACAAGAGGGGTAGTATAAAATAATAATAATAGATCAAAAGTACCAACATTTACTTTCGGCTTACTAAAACTGTCTGATAAATTATTCCCTTCAGTGTTTCTCTGTTATTGCAACACAGTACCTTGAAAGTGATATATTGGCACAAGCCAGTGTGTACCACAGTGCAATTAGGAAGTCCATTTAAACAGCTTTATCATACACACACATAGCCTGATTAATTTTCTAATCAAATGTTCCAGAAAATCATTAACCATGACATTAAACAGTGTTCTGCTAATTATACTCTCCACAAAGAATTCCAGTAATAAATTTACAAAACATCTATAGAAAGGTGCCAAAGGATGAACAGTATAACATATACAAATAATTACGGCATCTACCCTGCGTGGCCCCACAGTTCCCTCACCCTGCAAAGGTTGAGTCTGGGGCTGAATTCTGCTATGTTTCACCAGAACTCTGTGTATTGGCAGATGTTACATTTTGTAGGTCACTGCCCGTGTAAGTCATGGTGAAGGACTGCATGACAGAAGAGAAAAGAATTTTTTCTGATTTAGGAAATACTCTAGAGATATAAATGCTGAGTGTTAGCTTTCCTTTTCTTAATGATCCCTAACACTGAGATTTGGAAATTGATTTTCCCCTACATAAGTCTCCAGTTTGCATCATTATTCTAACTACTCTTAATTTAAAATAAAGATAAATGCAAGGTATTGATTGTAGTAATGAGAATTCAATTGCCTTGTAAACCATACGCAATTTGCTAATTTACAGCATAATGAAATCTCTATTTATGTATTTCCCCATAAACCACAGAGTCTTGCAGGTCTTTCAGTGATGGAAAGCAACAGATTGCATTAAACAAATGCAGACTGTAGGTACACCTGTTCTTTTGGCCTTGGCAGCACAGTTAACAGCTCCTCCACACAGACAGTCCATCACAAAACAGAAACACGGACACAGGAGGATGATGGAAACACTGCCACTGTTTTGGATAGGGATTATGTCTTTTCTGTGTCATTCTGCTTTCTTAACCCAATATCACCAAGACGGTATAAAAGTAATATGAGAAGTATAATTATATATAATATATATGTATATGTAAGTGTACGTATATATGTATATATTGCTCTCTACAAATACCAGGACAGAGGTTCTAGTGGAGGTGGGGGCCGGTCTCTACTGTGACTGCAGTGACAGGACCAGAGGAAATGGCCTTAAACTGAGACAGGAGAGATTCAGATTAGATATTAGAAATTTTTTTTCACTGTTCAGATGGTCAGGCATTGGAATAGGTTGCTTGGGGAGGTGATGGAGTCACCATCCTTGGAGGTGTTTAAGAGGTGTCTGGATCTGGTGCTGGGTGATTTGGATTATTGGACCGGATGATCCTAAAGGTCTCTTCCAAACCCGATGTTTCTACGATTCTATATAATAATATATAGTTACATATGAAAGCCAGTGCTCTAATTATATAAAAAGGTCACACAGAAATAGGTGAACCACTTTCCACCTGTCAAACAGGGGCTTGAGGAATGGAATCGTAATCTTCAACAAAGCCACTTGTTGGAAATCGCCATCCTAGGCCAAAGAGGTGAGGGACCCGCCCCGTGTTCAGACGCTGAACAGAGACGATCCAGAAAAGACAGGATTTGCAGGGTAAGGAAATAAACTGTCCCTTCCTGTGTGTGTGTGTGTGTACCTCGGAGGCGGCGGTACCTCAGCCCGGCGGGATTGTCCCGTTCCCTGCGGGAGTGGCCCCCGCGCTGCCCGCTGGCACGCGCGCTCCGGCGCTCTCGCGGGTCCGGGCGGGGCGGGCCGCGGGGCCGCGAGCGGACAGCGGGGCCCGGCGCGCGCCGCTGCCCCAGCGGAGGCGGGCACAGCTCCCGCCAATCGGGAGGCGCCGCTGCCGCCGCGCGGGCGCGGATTGGCCGTGGCGGGCGCGGGGGGCGGCGCCGGCAGTGGCGGGACCGTTCGGACGGCGGGACGTTGCCGGCTCCGCCAGCCGCGGCCGTTGGGAGCGCGCGGTCGCGCGCGGCTCGGGCGTGGCGGGATTAGGGGCTTCTCCTCGCTAAATCCTGCGCTGCGGTGAGGCTGCGGCTTTAGCGCTGAGCCCCGCTCCTCCCCCCGCGGCGCCCTGCCTGGCCGAGCCCAGCTAAGCCGCGCTAATCGCAGGCGCCCAGCTCGGCCGGGGCGCCGGGCCTGGGCCCGGTCGCGGGCAGCGCTTCCCCCCTGCCCATCTCCCTTTCTCGCCCGTGCGCGGCCATGGAGCCGCCGCGGCCGCGTTACTGTGCCCCGTCCTCGCCACCGGGTCGTGGCGGGCGGGAGAACAAGGGGCTCCGTCGGAAGGGCCCGCCGGGGACCGGGAGCGCTGGGGGCCCCGAGGAGGCGGCGGACAGCAGGAAGCCCAAATTCGTAAGTACGAGCCGGTGCCGCGGCGGGGGTGCCCGAAGAGTGGGGCCTGCCAGGCCTGTGCCGAGGGGGCCCGGCCGTGCGGTGACACCCCCGTGTCCCCCCGCCGCCGTCCTCTCCGGGGCCAGTCACTGCCCCGACACCGGGGCACCGAGTGGGAATACGTGGCGCCGTCAGGTTCAGCTGGGCTTCGAAGGCTGATCGCGCTTGCTCCAGCTCGCCTCTTGCTTGCCCGCGTGAAAGGATGCAGCAAGTTTTCAGGTCTCTTCCGAAAGCTTCTTCACAAACCTTCATTGCCTTACTTGCTGCGGGACAGCTATGGGCGCAAGGGGAGTAGAACAGACTTCCAGCTCTGAAACGGTGTTACTTTTAATAGGACTGCGGTGGTTTTTTGTTTGGGTGTTTTTTTTTTTACTT
Source organism: Corvus cornix cornix (assembly GCF_000738735.6). Lineage (NCBI taxonomy): Eukaryota > Metazoa > Chordata > Aves > Passeriformes > Corvidae > Corvus > Corvus cornix. The sequence goes on along the minus strand of NC_046332.1, from coordinate 60,993,242 downwards.
TAGTGATATAAAGTCTACAGGGAAAAACCAGGTCTTTGAATTTAAAGGACATAGTTCTCCGTAGGCCTGCTTTTACAAGCTTTTGGCTAGTACACCAAGAAATTGGGAATCTTGAGACGGCTTATAATTGTTCACAAGATAATGTGTCTGTAAGATGTGCTCTAACTAAAGAGTACTCAGAAATAACCAGTTTGTGTTTGAACATCATGAAAATTCCAAGCATTAGAGCTGGGACCAACATATATTCTACAGGCCTTGTATCCACAGAATCAGTTGGGTTGGAAAAGACCTCTGGAATCATCAAGTCTAATCGGTGACTGAACACCACCATGTCAACTAGACCATGGCACCAAGTGCCACATCCAGTCTTTCCTTAAACCCTTCCAGGGATGATGACTCCACCACCTCCCTGGGCAGCCCATTCCAAGGTCTAATCACCCTTTCTGTGAAGAAATTCTACATAATGTCCAACCTAAACCTCCCCGGTGCAATTTGAGATTGTGTCCTCTTATCCTGTTGCTGGCTGCCTGGGAGAAGGGTCTGACCCCTGCCTGGATACAGCCTCCTTTCAGGGAGTTGTATCCAGCAGTATCTGCCACATGCAGAGGAGATGCAGCCCATGCTCATATTTAGGTGATGCACGTTGGTCTTTGTTCAGTGGTCTCTGAGCCCACCTACTCTAAAATGTATTTATTATGTAATTACAAGAGATGCCATAACACTTATATTAGACTCTTTATTCTAAGGTGTATTTGTGTAATATTCAATACTTGAGTGTCTGGCACTTGTGCACAGGTTCAAAAAAGTTAGCCAATAAGCAGTATCAAACAGGCTGGCCAGACCTGTTCTGGAAGGTGACAGCTTGCTCCTGGAATGTTCCTGTTTGCTGCAATCTTTGTGTATTGTGGCTGCAGAGATTGCTGTTTGAACCATGTCCCTGTGCCTTTTTCTACATGTTAGAATGGGCGTATATGAAACTGTGACCAAGAGCTATTTGCTTTGCTTCGTAAATGGCTGTGTATCTACTGGGGACATGTGTTTTAGTCATGCAGGTGACATGGCTGGACATGTGTAAGGCCCAAAAAACCTCACTCGGTGAGGCTTTTGAAAGGGCTTATGGTTGTTCCTGTACTCTTGAGTTAGATGCCTGGGAGAAATACCAACAAGATAGCCTCAAGATGTCAAAACAACAAAAAAGACATTACTGGCAACCTCAGAAGATCAAAGAACTTTGGCGAAAGGTTTAGTGCGACATTCAATCAGCATAAAGAACTTCTCAAAGCATTAACTTAGCCCATTTGACTTGGCAAACTGTAAGCCCGTTTGATTTTGAGATGCTCAAAAATTCCAAGAACAGGGAATTAGAAGAAGAGAGAAAGAAAACCAGAAAAGATATAGAAAAGGACACATATAGCTACCAGCTCCTGGGTTCCAGTAGTGTTCAGCTGACAGAAATGCCAAGAGGAGTTAGGGTCAAGACGTGCTTGCCTTGTGTTCAGCTTTAAATATGCCTTGACCTTCCTGGGCCCTTCCCCAAGGTGAGACCTCTGTTCATTTGGCCACTCAGGAGCTGGGTTTGGGACTCCAGAGGCAGGTGTGGAGCATTGCCTCAGCTATGGCAGGGATTGGCAGCCACTGTGGGGCTGGGATACAGGCGCCAGGAGTGGGGGTGTGTGTGGAGCAGGGCATCACCTCACTAGGGCAAGGCCGAACCTGCCCCTTTCCCCACATGTATGCACCCTAAAATGTCTTGGGACACCAGATCTTCCCAGTCTCTCACAACATGCTTTAACATATGATCTGTGAGGCGAAACCTGTGTGGCCTGGCCATTGTAGAAGATTGGATAGTGTTGTTGGTGTATGACTTGAGGGTTGGATTATTCCTTTTGTGAGTGAGAGACATGGATTTTTGTGTTTGAGACTGACAAGAGCTCTGAGTCAAGAGGTTTTACTTATTACCGATACGTTAACTGCCCAGTTCTTACGCAGTTAAAATAATTGTAGTGGTTTTCATTTTTTCCTCTCACATTATGTGTTAAAACAGAAGTAGTGTGTTGCCATCATGTTCAGTTTTGCTAACCATGTGTTAAAATGGCAGTACGGTAGTTTATAGGGATTGGACCACTGACAGAAATGTGATAAAAGCCATTAAGGCTTTTTTACTTAGATGAAATCTCATCTTTTCAGTGAGAGAAGAGCTTTTCTTTGGTGCAGGGGAGCTTGTTTGGCACATATCTAAGCTTCCTAGGCTATGCAAGGGTGATTTTGATAATGTTTTGATATAGGCATCAGATGACTTGTTTTTTTGAGGTCATGGTGTTGAGGTCACAGCTACAGAAAATAAAGGGGGTCGAATTTGGGGTTCTGACTCAATTTTATAGGGTATATAATCTTGTAGGTAGGTGTGGGTTTTGATAATTTTTTTTTTTTTTGGCTTCTTCCTGTTCACCTGCCCAGTTTCTCTTTAAACAGGGATAGATGAGAATGTCCTTAATTCATGAGAATGCTTTGTCAAACTGCAGTTTTCAAAAGAGTTTCACCCTAGATGATAGTCTTATTTTTCATCTTTAAATAATCTCTTAAAGCAAAGATTTTATCCTTGGGTGTTGATAAGGACTGAAGAATTATGGATTGAACATGGATTGTATTCTAGGTGTGCCATTAACTCACTGGGTGACCTTATTGCTCTCTACAACTGCCTGAAAGGAGGCTGTAGTGAGGTGGGGGTCAGTGTCCTCTCCCTAGTAGCAAGTGACAGGGCAAGAGGACAGGGCCTCAAGTTGTGCCAGGGGGGTTTAGATTGGGTGTTAGGTAAGCTTTCTTCACTGAAACGGTGGTCAAGCACTGGAAGAGGCTGCCCAGGGAAGTCTCATAAGATGTTTAAAAGATGTGTAGATGTGGCACTTAAGGTTGTGGTTTAGTAATGGACTTGGCAGTGTTTGGGTTGTGGTTGGGACTTGATGATCTTAGAGGTATTTTCCAACTTGACTTGTTTGCATCTAACTGTTCCTGTAATACGTCTTCAATGTAATTTTATTAGTTAAGTTAGTTTTGTGTCAGAACGTGTAAAGCCTGCCTCTCACCCCTATGGGCTCTCTGTAATCCAGTCTTAGATTTAGCCTGTGCCCTTTTCTGTGTTTGGAACACTTAGAGTGCCCATACCTCATGTTATCTCAGTTATGTTTCTGTCCGTTGTACGTTTGTCAAATTAAATTAGCTGTTAGATTTATTGACCTCAAGTAATACAGATTATGTGCATGTAATATTTCTCAGTGTGCAAGGCTTGAAAATAAGTTCCAGTCAATGCAACATATTGATCTGTCATAGCAGATATGCTAATCTGAAAATTAATTTGATTCCCTGACAAACCTTGAGGTGAAATTGGATTGCTGGTTGACAAAGGTGACATCATTAACATGTACCTCCTTTTAAATTTTTTTTTCCCTTCTAAAGAAGATTTTTTTAACTGAGGGAAATACTGTTTTTTAAAACCCACTGCATTTGAGGGGTGGAGAGGGGAGAAAGAGGTATTGGAATCAACCACTACAACTGTTTAGTGCTGTCAAATGAGGCCTTGAAGGACTCTTTCTGAATAAACTAGCTTCTCAGAAGAAGTGAATGAGTTTTAAGCCTCAGTTGTCTCGGTTCTTTTGCAGAATAATTTAAAATATATTTTTTAAAGGAGTGGTGGTTCATTTTGAAGCACATAACAGCCTGACTTTGTTCAGCAGTACTTTGTTCAAGTTTTTAGAAGAGTGGGAGTTTTAAAAGGGTCAAAGATTTTCTGTGGTACTCTGGTACTTCAGCTTATTAAAAGCTTGTGCATCTACTCTTGTGGTTTAGGACCTTGTAAAAAGAGGAAATCTACTGAAGGATGGCAGATACTATACCTGTTCTCTATGTATACATTGACTGAGCAAGAAGCTTCTGAAATCTGCTGGGGCAGGGTGGGGTAAAAAGCAGTTGTTTTCCTCTTCCTCTCCTTGATTCCCTCCTCGCCTTAGAAATGTTTGGAAATCATTACAGTGAGTGCTAGATTATGTGACTTTCAACTGCACTTTACTAATACTACATCTTACAGACACTAGTCCTCAAAAGATCAACTTCAATTTCTAGCTCAAATTAGAGGTGTTTCTATTAATTTCAGTATACCATTGACCTGACTTCAGTGACTTTCAGGTTACGTTTTTGATTAAGTTCTTTATGAAATTTATGAGTCAAGAAGGGTTTCTTGTTTACACCAATCTGTTAAAAATAGACAAATTAACAGTTGCATTTAACAGTGTCTATAAATCAAAGAAAGATGTAGTTAAGAGGAAAAGCACTTCCATTTCTCTGGCATAGAGTAGAAAGGTAAGACCAATCTGTGTCAATATCTTTAATTACAAAGTGACTGAATTATTGCTGCAGTTACGCTGCAGTGTAAGACCTTGAATCTAAATTAGTCTTTTAAAGAAATGATTGCTGAACAGATGTTACCTAAAACACTTCATCGCAGCTTTGTAAAATTGTAAATTCCTCATGCTGTTATTTTTGTTGGCATGAATTAACACTGTGGGTTATGATATTAAATTTTAGTGCTGTGTTCTAGCACTTTGTTATATGGTCTTACCTGTAAGCACCAATTTTGAGTTTAACTCATCAATGCCTAAAGAATATCACTGTGTAGAACCTGTCATGTTAAGATAGTTTTGCCCCTGATTGCTTTCCAGATTGCTTTCCAAGCAGCAGAGAGAGAGTGTGTGATAAAGCCATTATCTAAATGCTGAAGTAGTAGATTGGAAATTAAAAGCAAGAAATGCTGTGCAGTTTGTAAATTGTGCTTTCAGACTGAGGTAGCAAAATTACTGAGGGAATATTGTTACAAAGGAAATCCTAAAGTAATAGCATTCACTGTAATCATCCAATTAACTTTTCTCTGAGTCTACAGGTTTCCTTCAATCTTTGATTCTGTCTTCTACTTGTTTTTCTGCTGGAGAATATTCTTTGGGGAAAAAAACAGCTAGTGTTGAATCTTTTTTTGGTGTTAAAATTAGTGCCAATGTGTTCTTGCTCACTTTCGAATTTACAAAGGTGGAGAGGGGATTATGTGATTGCATGTACATCCCTAGTCTTTGTCTTATTTCAGCATTCAGGCATAAGCTGGCTGGGTCTTCTAAAACTCACCTTGCTTAAGCCCTCCTTTTTTCCATTTCTTTTTTTCTTTTCTTACAGCCACATGCAGACTGGAAGTTCTTTGTAATGTATCAAAGAACCTATACACGTGCATGGTGGTTTGGAGGGGGGTGTTTTATGTGGATTCGTTTCTTAGTTTTCATCTGCAAAAAAGGCAAAAATGAAGATTGCAAAAGATCTGGACTGTGAATTTTTAATGTTTTTGTAAATTGAAGTGCTTCAAGGTGGTGGAGGACATGCGTGTTGAAATTGTTTAGTTGGCTGACATCCTGTTACTTTGCATGCCTAAAACCCCTCTCATATTGGCAGGGGTGTATGGCAGGATGCTTGTCTGTCTTCTACTTCCATTCCAAATCATATTTTGTTGGTCTCTCTGTCATACTAGCAATGTCCATCCCTGCCAGGCATGATCTGAGTTCAAGCACCAAACATTCTGTGTTTAAACAATCTGCTTTCATTCAGAAAGTTAGATGAGCAACATCGTTTTGTGCTTATGCCACAGTTAAAAGACCACTTGTGGAGAATGTAGATGCTGCCTCTTCTGGTAGAGTGCCAAAACTCTTAGATGATACAGACTATACTCAGTATTGTACTAGGGTAGTCTTTGCTGGTTCCAGGCCACACTGACCTGTAGTGCTGGTGGAAAAAATGCTGAAGACATGGAATCAGAGTCCCATGTGAGGTGTCATTCTGAATTCTGATCCTGTTTGCCTGAACTGCTTGTACCACATCTAGAGAGAGTGTAGTCTGTAAATATGCATATGCAAAGATAGGGAAATAGATGTAATGACTCAAAAGATCAGACTAGTACTGTTGATCCAATTAAGTGGGATTTGTCATTGCTTTGCTTTGCTTCACTGTCTCTACCTGCACTTGACTGTGGTAATTATATAGGCAATGCCTCAAGTTACTAAATTCCATCTTGCAGATGAACTTCAAGTATGTGCTGCTGTTTGAATCTGCAGTATAAGATCATAATCTTGTGTATGACTGTAAGATTCTTTGCTGTGAATATATATGAAGCCAAATAGTATTTGGCTTCGTTTAGCTGCGTGGTGTGAAAGTTGCATCACACATGGCTTCATCATGTGTGACCTTTCCAAGAGACACAGTACTCTTTCTGTCTCAGGAGCAGCCGTCTTGTTGCTGTGCTTGTGTTGTAAAACTCAGCCCTTGTATCCTGTACCTTTCGGCTTCTGTTTAAGGCTCTGACTATCCTTGGAATTTTTGAGCTCGGGCTTTTGCCAGCTCATCAAGAACACTGTACCATATGTGGCATGTGTGTATATCCCTCTGTCTTATGACACTGGTTATTTAACAGTGTACCTGAGGGACATCATCTCCCATAAGGGGTAATTCTGTCAGATTGCTTCCTTTCTTCAAAAATTATACACCTATGCATTTGTTTTTCATTGGACTTAGCTTTAAGCAACCTGCTTCTACTCAATTGCAAAACAAAATGACCTCTTCCTCCATGTCCCAGACTAAAAACTAAGTTACCTTGAAGAGTGCAATTTTAAAGTTTAGTTGTTTATAAAAGTGTATAGCTGAAGACTAAGCAATGGTGTTACTTCTACTTTTCTAACTATAGGTGCTACTGATAAATCTGTCCTTCTGAACTGTCCTAATTAACTCTTTAATATCTTCATGCTTTTGTATCTCTCTGACTAGAAAACATAATGTCAGCATATTTAAAATATTGATAATTTGTTTTTCAGTTTTGCATATCTACTTTCTACATCATAGCCTAGAAGAATACTTGTACATAGCTGCTATGCTTTCAAAGCAATAATTTTGTTATTGTGGAGTAGTTCATGGAAGGTGCAAAATAGCATGTAAATATTTTCATCCATTGCAAAGCAGTATTTTGTAAATTTACTTAATGTTTTTAGCACTGACTGAATGTTACAGGAATATTTCTTAAGCCATATTTATTTACTTGCTGGCCTATGTTTAAGGCAATGTGTTCACTTGAGCAGAATGTGTCTTTTGTGAACTGATATATCTGAGCCTGAAAGTAGAAATGTGTCCCTGTGGTAGTACACCACTCCAGCTTTTACCTTGTCTTTACCTGATTCCCAGTCTAGTTATATTTCCTCTTACTAGAAATGTGTTTTGTTTGGCCTGTAAAGAATAAAAATATGCTCTTGTTCTTGAGTTACAGCACTCCTCTAAATGTAATGCCATTAAAAGATCCAGTGTGGTTTCTTTGTTGTTAAGACCACATGTAATGTTTCACATCTCTGTATCCTTGAATACTATAGAAGACCAATAAAGCTGTCAACTGATTTTACTTTGTACAGCCTTGTCAGAAGAGAAGGACTTGGTGAGGGAGAGGGAAAAAAAATAACCCCAGTACTTATGTTTTAACCAACTCCTCTGACTGGGAAGCATTATAACATAAAGTTTACTACATAAGTCTTTAGAGATGTCTTACAGCAAGTCATTCAGCCTTTTAATATTGGAGTGCTGAAAGAGCTGAACATTAGGTTGTAGTTCGCATGGAGTTTCTTCTCCTTTATAAAGAAAGTCTCTAAATACATCACCAGTGTTGATATTTAGTCAAACTAGACTCCACAAACTTCTATGAAAGAAATGCTGGTATTTTTAGACTCCCGTACTCCAGGTATCCAGTAAGACGAAGACTTTGAGAGAAGACTCATATCTGTATATCAAGTTTGTTATACCATTATGGTGTCCTTAATTGGTTGTGTGGTAATGTTTTTTCACTAATTAGTCAGATGACATGCATCAGTGAGGTATTCTGATCTACAAAATGGGAAATGTTTCACCCTTTATCATAGTAAATTGCATTGCTGAATTTCGCAACTTAAATGAAAAGTAAGGTACTTTTCATTTGATCTATCCCACTAACTTCTGTCTTCTTCGAGGAACAAAACCTGAATCTGAAATTGCCTGGTTACCTGCATGATGACAGTGTCTTGTATGGAGGAGTTGCAAAACATCCAACATCTGTTCCTAAGTGGAAATTAACCTGATGTTGTTGCTTTTCTGCATTTTTTTAGTAACAGGAGTGTACATGAATTTGACATGAGTCTTGAATTTCCACTCAAAGCTTAGAATGCAGGTTGTTTTCATTCTAAGCAGATTATGTAATCTCCTGCCATGTTAGAGGAGCTCCTGATGGTATTTGTGCCTTGCTTAAGGCTTAGTGATTTAAGTCATCTGTATGAAAAAGGAATACATTTTTATGTTCTTCACTACCTAGTTGCAGTGTCAGACCATATGTTAGTATTTTCTCTTGCAGTTTAGCTCGCTTAAGGATAGAAGTATTATACCAAACATTGCTAAATGCAAAGTCATGAGCTTTTGCAAATGACACCAGTTAACACTTTTACTGTCTTTGTAGCTATTTAGCAGAATGGGAAAAACAAGTAATAAAACCCAGTTCTATAGCAGTGTGTGGGGCAAAAGTGGGATCTACACGTGTGGCCGGAGAACACCAGTTAGAAGACTGGGATACAGATCTTCAGTTTCCTGGCTGGACTGGAGTATTTTCACTTAGTTGTTGTTTTCATTTATTACAAATCCTCACCTATCAGAGCATGGAATGGAATTATAAAGGTTCAGTAGTGACCTAGCTCCTTTTTAAACAATTTTTTTTTTTTGATAGTAGAACTTAGTGTGTCACTGAATAATGTGTTTCCTTGCACCTCCTTTGATTTTTAACTTCATAACCATTCATCAGACACTTCTTCCTCAGTTTCTTGACACTATTCAGACTAGACCTCTTGTGTCATAATACTTGATTTAACACAAATTGTTCTTTAATTCTGAGGGATGAGCCAGGGAAGATGTCAGAAGTACTGATCATAGAATCATTAAGGTTGGAAGCCTCTGAGATTGTTATCATTAACCTAGCACCACCACTTCCACTGCCAAACCCAAGTGCTACATCTCTGCATGTCTTTTGAGCACTTCCAGGGATGCTGATTCCACCACTTCCCTGGGCAGCCTGTTCCAATGCCTTGCTACCCTTTCAGTGAATAAATTTTTCCTAATACCCAAGCTAACCTCCACTGGTGCAACTAGAGGCCATTTCCTCTTGTCCTATTGCTTGTTAACTGGGAGAAGAGACCAACCTGCACCTTGCTGTAACCTCCTTTCAGGTTGTTGTAGAGAGTGATAGCCAATTATTGTTGACTTGGTGAAGAGTTTCCAAATCTGGTTAATTAGGATATAGTCATTGACAGTTGCTATAGCTGTTGCCATGCTGTGCACACCAGGCAGAGAGGGGAGTCTTAAGAAAAGGGTAAGAGCCTGTCTCACTAAGTATGTGACTTCACATTCTTGACATTTTCCTGCCTAGTCTGTTCTCAGCCTCTTCATAGAAACAATACATGGGATCCCTGCAATGCTGACTCATCAGTCACCAATGATCTGTGCTGCTCTTTGGTTTTATGCAAGAGCTGTATGTCCTAGCACATGCTGTGTTTGTAAATGTGCAGTGGAGAGCAAATGTTGGTCCAGGAACTGCTGTTTTGAGTGATCTACAGATTCGTTGGATATTACTATTATTAAATGCTTAGTTCAGTTTCTGCTCACAGCTTTGTGCTCTGCTTGCCACAGAGGCATTGCATGAGACTATTCAACAGTGTGAGTAGTTTGAGTGTTGCAGCTTGACAGATAGTTTTGAACTTCTGAGGAGCTCTGTGCTCTTCTGCTGAGTTTGAAATCTCTGGATGATTTGTTGTTGGTGTCCCCCCAGCTGTCTTGAGAAGACACATGTCTAGTAGCTGAATTACGTGCAGGTCAACTGTATATTTAGCTATAGAATATAATTTAGTTATGAAATACAATAAAACACAACTTGTTTCAAGCTATGCTTGGTTCATATTCTTCTGATACTCTGTTGGAGGGTCAAATGGAAGATTTTTTAAATCCGTATAACTTGCTGTGCATTGTAAACCAGGAAGGTACAACTTGCTGAGAAACTTGCTTTATTTCAAGTGTCGAGATTTAACTTGCATGTGATTTTGAATAAAAGTAGCTATAACTGAGCTTTTCTTTTTTTTCTTTTTAACTGCACAATTTTGACATGACTGCTTTCCTGTTTGATTTACAGCATTTAAATATCAAGACACTGACAGATGATGTGGTAAGACAACTTAAGTTTTGCTTTGGCTATGCTAAGCAAATAACCTTACTGCTAATGCAATAGAAATAACCTTACTGATACAAGAAACTATCTTAACTTTGAAGATAATTTAGTTAATTGGCAAAGTCTCACTGAACTGGTAATTATCTGTAACGTAATCAGTACGAGTAGCAAAAATGTAGCAAAAATGTATGGATGGCTTTGAAGTATGCTGTAATCACAGCTAAATGAGCCTGACACAGGTAATTGTGCCAATCTACATGCAGTATAGTTAAGATATCTGTGATTGCATGTTTAATATTAAAGTTACTTAGGCTGCATGGCTAGCTTAAAATAACATGTTTAACAAAGTAACATTTACTTGTGAAACTCATTAATGCTTGTTCAAACAAGGTTAAGTATATTCAATGTCATGCTTAACAATGTGTTTCTCAAGTTTGATCAGAGATGAGGTTCTGTATGTGACCACAAACCAGATTTTTTTCTTGCTCTTGAAGTTACCTATTTCACTGCCTGTACTGTTCTATTGTAGGTAATAATATTTTTTCTTAAAATACATGATTTTACAAAGTCTTTGAATTTGCCTAGAAAGTAATGTTTTGTCATCACCCAAAGATCAGCTGTTACAACTTCAGTGTTATACAGAGTTCTTGATGAAGTATTTCTGTGTGTAACTGGGAGCTGAAGTGCAGAGAGATGGATGCTGGACAGTGCAACACATGCTGAGAAACACGGCAGTTTGCCAGCTTGGGAACCAGCAGCCAGGTTATGTGGATTAGGTGTACAAACTTAGTAGTGTTGACCATATTGCCTCTGCCTGTCTTTCCTAGTTTGACTTAAGTCATCTGTTTCTATTTCTTTAGCAGAGTTTCGTTGGATGGAAATTGTTATTAAGAAATTTGAGTCTGACTGGCTGATAATACAAGTTTGATTGTATAAACTTGTGTTTATCTTAAAGAGCTAAGGAAATGCTATCAGCCCTCTGAAAGCAAAAGTATTTTTTGGTAACTAGAAAACAAGTTTTGATAGTGTCATGTAAGGGTTATAGTTGGGGTGCACAAGGTATTGCAGTTTGTTTTTGTGAGATGCCTTTTTTTTCCGGTTAAAGAGGCTAGACTGCTGCCTTATTGCACTTGTCCAACTTGTAATTGTAGCCCCAAAAAGTCAGTGGGTTTATTGTGGATTTTTAGGATAAGGACAAAAAGCCTGTCAGCTCTATAGTAAAAAAACTTTTCCCCAACTCCTTAAATTTCTCAGAGTATAGCAAACATCCCTTAACAGAGTAATGAAACCTCTTTTGCAGAGTAGTACCAAGTTGTTTATATTAATATATATTTTTTAAAAGGGAAATGACAGCTATTTAGTAAAAGGCTAACAGTAAAAAAAATTACAACACCGCAACATTTGAGATCTTTTAAATAGTTTTAAAGGTGGATATTCTGTTTACTTGCAACATCATCTTGGAATGAGGGTATGCTTTCAAATGGACACTTTTTATCCCTCTATTTCAGTTTTCCGTTGATTTACTCTTCCTGTGTCTGATTCTGGGACAAGGACAAAATTTGTAGTAAGAGAAGATAAGGAAATTGAAGGTTTAAGATTACTTGATTTTGTAGCTTTCAATGAAATAATGTATTTCCTTCTCATGGGCAATCATTTGCATGTAAACTTACTGCTGCATTATACTTTCTAAATTATTTATGTTTTATTACACCCAACCCATTTCTTATAAATACAGTGTTGTGTGTCGGTGATCAGGAACTTTTTTTGTTTTTAAATTCAGGTATGTTAGCAACATGTTGAGAATCTAAAATGCAGACTGCTTTTCAGTATTTAAATTGTATTATTTGTGAGATGCTGACGAATTGTCTACTTTTAGTGTCAAATCCTCATTAAGTTCAGAAACACCTTGCTTTTTACACATGCTTCTTTTAGCTTGTTTGTTTACTAACTGCAAAGATGGCAGTCGCATTCTTGCTCCACAGAGGAGTGGAAAGCAGGTACCTGAGACGTCAAATTATCTCTCTCAAGTGCTCCACATTCCAAGAATCACAGAATCATCAATGCTGGAAGACACCTTCAAGATGGTGTAGTTCTACTGTCAGCATAGCACCACCATAATCGCCCCTAAACCGTATCAAGTGCCGCATCCAGATACCTCTTGAATGCTTCCAGAGATGGTTAGTCTATAATGCTCCTGGACACCTTATTCTAATGCCTAACCACTCTTCCAGTGAATTTTTTTTTTTTTCTGATGTCCAATCTGAACCTCCCTGGGTGCAACTTAAGGCCATTTCCTCTCATCCTTCCACTTGAGATGGCAGAAGAGGCCACCTCCCACCTTGCTAAAACTTCATTTCAGGCATTTGTAGAGAGCAGTGAGCTCCCCCCGAGCCTCTTCTTCTCCAACATAAACAGCCCCAGCTCCCTCAGCTGCTCCTCATAGGACTTACATTCTAGACCCTTCGCCTGCTGCATTGCCCTTCTCTGGACACACTCCAGCGCCTCAATGCTTTTCTTGTAGCGAGGGGCCCAAAACTGAACACAGGATTCGAGGTGCAGCCTCACCAGAGCATCACCAGGGGAATGGTCACTGCCCTGGTCCTGCTGGCCACACTATTTCTGATACAGGCCAGGATGCCATTGGCCTTCTTGTCCACCTGAGCACAGCTGGCTCACGTTCATCCACTGTCAACCAGCGCCCCCAGGTCCTTTTCTACTGGGACTTTTTCCAGCCACTCTGACCCCAGCCTGTAGTGCTGCAAGGGGTTTTGTTCAGGATATGGCACTTGGCCTTATTGAACATCAGGCCACTGTTCTCAGCCCACTGTCTTGGGGTGACTTTATGATGTGTATCCCATATCGCTGCCCTATGCCCAGAAATTAACTTTGTGCCTTTCTATGCCTCTAAATTGAGCCTGAGAGGGGGAAGGAAAAACTGAGCAAAACTTTTTCAAAGCAGTTTGCAGCTTGTTCAAGGTCACACAGATAGCAACTTTTGCCCAGCTGCAGCAGGGGAGCGAGGAAGCACCCAGCTTGCTTTTTCCCCGAGTCAGTTTTTTGGCCAGTTGTTCAGCTGCTTTTTCTCCAGAGAGAGACTGAGAGTTGAATTTTTCCTTCCCTGGAATTTTGGATTTTCTCCCTTTTCTACTGGACTGCATGATTGCTTTAATATCAGAGCACATCGGGAGGACTCTTCACCGGGCACAGAGGGCCTGGCCCCGGCCCAAGCCCCAGCTCCGAGGAGACCAAAGGGAGGACTCTAACACTTTCCCAGGTTTTTTCTCCACAGCAAGAGATTTTATTATTTAGCATTATTATCCTTTTCCCGTGTGTTTGTTAAATAAATAGCTTTTATCTCTTCCACTTTCCTTCGAGAAAAATTTATTTTCCCCAAACCTGGTGGGGCAGGGGCGGTGGCCTGCCTTCTCTCAGAGGATATATTTCTAAATTTGGCCAAACCGGAACACCCACCTATCTAGCCTGTCCAGATTCCTCTGCAGAGCCTTCCTGCCCTCCAACAGATCAACAGTTGTCACCCATCTTGGTGTAATCTGCAAGCTGACTGAGAGGGCACTTAACCCCTTTATCCAGATCATTGATGAAGATGTTAAGCAGGACTGGCCCCAATACTGAGCCTTGGGGAACCCCACTTGTGACTGGCTACCAACTTGATGTAGCACCACCATTCACTACAACTCCCTGGATTCGTCCGTCCAAACAGTTTTTCACCCAGTAAAGAATGCACCTGTCCAAGCCATGAGCAGCCAGTTTCTCCAGGAGAATGCTGTGGGAAATGGTGCGAAGTGCTTTAGTGAAGTCTAGGGAGGCACCATCCACAGCCTTTCCCTCATCCACTGAGTAGGTCGAATGGTCATAGAAGATCACGTTGGTCAAGAAGGACCTGCCTTTCCCAAACCCGTGGTGGCTGGGCCTGATGCCCTGGTGGTCCTGTACATTCTGTGTGATGTCACTCAGGATGATCTGTTCCATGACTTCTGCTGGTACCTAGGTTAATTTGACAGGCCTGTGGTTCCTTGGATCATCTTTCCAATCCTTCTTTTAGGTGGGCCTTATATTTTCTAATTTCCAGTCAACTGGAACTTCTCCAGATCATCAGAACTGCTGGTAAATATTTGAAAGTGTGTTGGGTGAGCTCTTTAACCAGCTCCCTCATTATTCTCTGGTGCATCCCATCCAGGCCCCTAGACTCGTGGGTGTCTGATTTGCAGAGCAGATTACTAACCATTTCCTCCTGAATTATGGGGGCTTCACTTGGCTCCCCGTCAGTAACTTGCATCTCTGGGAGTTGAGTTTCCTGAGCACCACTGGTTTTGATATTAAAGACTGAGGTTAAGAAGGTGTTAAATACCTCAGCCTTTTTGTCATCCCCGGACATGATGCTACCCTCTGCGAGCAGCAAAGGATGGAGCCCTACTTTTCTGGCAATGTATTTATTGAAACTTTTGTTGTCTGTAACAACAGTGGTCAAATTAAGTTCCAGTTTGGCTTTGACTCTTCTACTTTTTCTCCTAACATAACCTTTCAACATCCTTGTAGTCCCCCCAGGTTACCTGATCCTCCTTCTGGAGGTGATACACTTTTCTTCTTTTTTCTTTTTTCCTCTCCTCTTTGCCCTGAGTTTCAGCCTAAGTTCTCTGTTTAGCCAGGCTGGTCTTTTTCTCCTCTGGCTTGTCTTATGGCATATGGGGACAACTTGCTTCTATATCTTTAAAATTTCCTTCTTAAAGTATGTCCAGCTTTCCTGGACTTCTTTACCCTTCAGAATTGACTCCCAAGGGACTCTGTCAGTCCATGTCCTAAAAAGGCTAAAGTTTGCCTGCCAGAAGTCTGAAATGGCAGTTCTGCTGGTGCCTATTCTTACTTTATTCAGAATTGACAACTTTATCAATTTTGCGCTCGCTGTGCCCAAAATGGCCGCCGTGAACCAAATCACCCACCACTCCTCTGGTCACAAACACCAGATTTGTTGGAACAGCTCCTCTGGTAGGCTGGGAGGGGATTCACCTGCCACCTGGGCAGGGCCCTACCTGCATTTTCCCTGTCTCTTAGGTCCCTTCCTGCCTGTTGGGGAGAGGATCTTCCACTTCCTGAGATGCAGTTTGCTGGCATGCCAGCCTCAGCATTGGCAGAGAGAGAGAGCGTGAGAGTAAGGCTCAGAAAGGTTTACAAAACCTGCATATTAACAGAATTTTATTAAAAGGTATCTTATGAAGACAAAAATGAAAAGCATACTGAAATTCCTTATAGCATAAAATTAGACTGATTGCATAGCAACTGCTTTAAAGATTAGAAAGGCTGTATAATTTTCAGTATATAGAGAAATAAGATTCAGAGTGAAATATTGTCTGCACATTTAGGATGTGATTGTGCACATGCCTAAATTCTATAAATTTTAGATTGGTAAAATAATCTCTGAGATTGAGCGTATTAGGAATAAGAAGTCATTTTATCAAAGGGATTCTTCTGTGTATCTTGGATAAACCAAGTCTTGCTCTTCCTATAAGCTCTACTGCTAGAAGTGGAATTTCTCACATATTAAGAAGTTAATCTTGTAGAGCAATTTTACTGTCAAAGAAAGAATATATTTTTTAATCTTCTGGAGCTTCAAGGAGGAAAAAATATGTTAAGAGGTCTTTGACTCAGAGTCATTGAAAGTAACTTCTTTGATCTTCTGAGAAGTATTTCTGCTGGTAAGTGGGTTGCTTTAAGTTCTGAAGATACTGGAATAAATTGTTGCAACCCAGTTCGTTGTGTCTGTTTCCTATCCAGTAGGAATAATAATTACTTCAGGTGAAGACACAGGATTTGTTCCACTTTGTATTCTTCTTTTGTTCCTTCCTATATTGTTAATGTTCCTCTAAGTTTTGTTGCGTGTCAGCATCAGGGTTTTACAGCATGACTGAGCTGGTGGCTTCTGTGACTAAAATGACTGGCAAAATGTCTGGGAGACTGAGCTATGCTGCAGTGCTTGAGCAGATTTTTCAGATGTGAGAATGTGTTTACTGAGTATATAAATAGCAGGCAGTTAAAAATGTGAACTTGAAAATAAAGGGTGGCTGTACTTTTTGTCCTACATGTCTATAAGGCAGAGTGAGAAGAACACCTGGAGAAAGAGCAAAAGCTGTAAGCAGTACTCTTGGCTTTATGCCTTCACTCAGGAAAAGAATATTTTGTACTTGTATATATTTCATATCAGAACTCTGCTAATAGATTCTGCTTAGTGATCACCATCAGTGTCTTGATGGTCCATATATATGTATGTATATTTATATATATGTGTGTTTCTTTATGAGAATGGGAGTGGAAGAAAGAAATCTGTTCAGTACTTCTAGTAACATATTTTAGGTTAAAACATAATAATTCTGTGGTGCTATGTCTTCATAATGAGGTATCAGAAGTTGTGTACTCAGAAAGACAACCTATGGGGAAGATACCTTCCTACATCTTTCTTCCCTCCTCCTTTCATTCCTTTTCCTCCAGGCTGATTACAGTAGCCTTTGAGAACTTTCAAGATTCTGAACATCCTTTGAATACCCTTGAAACCAACCTGATCCTTTTTCTGGGAGCCAGAATGTTGCTGTGTATGGTTCAGGTGTTGTTTAAGATCAGAGTCTTAATTAAGAACATCACCCAGACATTTGCCCAAAAGCTGGATAGTTCGGGGTGGAGTAGTGTGTGGGACTCTATGGGCCAGTACCTAGGGCAGTGGTCTGTGTTTGCACTTTACCCATAGCAGGTGGGTAATCCAGAAAAACTAGTAAAAGTTTTGGCCTTGGAAAAGGTGTGCTGGCAACCCAGGAGGGCCCAAACCGCTGCAGTGTATTGGTGCCTGGCCCAGGCCTACCAAGACATGTCCAGGACTGCAGAGTGCCCTCAGGAGGGAAAGAAGGTCTCTGAATCTGACAGTGGGACACCAGGCCCTACAGCTGCTCCAACCACGGTGACAGACACTGTGGTTAGTTCAACCCTGATGACGAACACTGCCACTGAAGCAGAGAAACAACATGGGGTGGTGTTACTTGCCCCTGTACACAAGCAGAAGAAACGTATATGAAAGTCATCCTTCAAAAAAGCTTTAGCAAAAGCTGTCAAGGAGATCAAGGAGGTTGGAGAGGGTGGAGATGATGAAGAAGCAGGGCCATCACAAGGGCCATTTTCAGTGGTATTACCAAGGCCATCACTTACAGTGATACTGAATGAGTTTTTATACATGCAAGTGCTGGATTTCATTTTTGAGGAATTTCTTAATATAGGAATAGGTGATTTGATGTGTTAATTAAGGGGGAGATGAGGGAGGCAGGGTGGCAGTGAAGTGACACCTTTCACTCCTGCCTGCATAGCAGCTCTGTTAGGAGGTGATGTCTTGATAAGCTGCAGCGCCAACAATTAGTCTAGCAGTAACTAATCCATTAATTCCTGCGTTATCAAGTGTGTAAGTTCAATATATGCCATTTTCTTACAGAGAATGGTATAAGAAGTCATCACTAAGATCAAAATGAGAGCACAAATAGATTTACTTTCTAGGGACCTGATCAGAAAGGGTGATGAGCCGGAAAGTTTGTATTTTGGATCTGTGTGTGACTTTGATTTTTCAGGGCCGTGGTGTGGGCATAAAATCACTTTCTTATTTCATGGGCTCTCAGTGGAATAGTAGTGGGTCTACGAAATAAACAAATGAAACTTGGCCATCTGTCCTCTATGGTTGCTTCATTTTGGCTCATACAGATATTATTCTTATTGTCCTAGAGCACTGTTCCTGTATGCATCTATATGTATTAATTGGTAAAATAAATACCAAAAAATAGAAGAGATACAAGGTCGAACTTGCTTTAAACTATAGTGAAACTTTGTATCAAAGCTAAGCTTAGGTATAGCCTGTTGGTTAGCCTGATTTAAAATGTTTTGGTGTAACATGGAAGATTATTGAACTTTTTTTTTGTTATTTCCTCCTCTATGCACTTGGATTGCCAGCAGCATCAGTGGTAGATTTCATTACATCCAAGCAATGAAATTTCTATTCTTTCTGTATAGTGCTTTCTGTGGACCATGAAATTATTCACCTGTATGGAATACTGAGAAGTATTAACTTTTCTGAAGCACTATCAATGTATAATTCAAAAGGGAAGAATATTTAGAATATCCACACTGTACTGCTGTGCAAGTCTTGTTGTGAATTCCCTTTTATTAATGTATGGGAATCTTCTTTTTAGACTGCATTGTTATAAATTATTTAAACTGATTAGTTTGACACGTGTTTAAATGTGCTTATAATCCTATTATCTCAATTTGTCTTACATGTTCTGCCTGATCAAATATATTCCAAGATGTGCTTTCCTCCTCTAGGATGAGTGGTGTAGGATTTGGTGAATATGGGGAATATGAATATTATAGCATAATGTATAATGATGGAAAACATCTACTATAGATTCAAGAGAAGTTAAGGCAAAAATATAAACTAAAAATGGGAACAAGTGAAATACCTCTTTTCAAGGAGGAATAGGCTCTTTTCCCTGAATAAGGGCTGTCTGTTTCTAGTGGACCTCTGGGACTGCATGGGGTATTTCATGATGAATCTGCCTGGCCAGAGCTGCTCTTGCTTCTGCTGTGTGGAGCAGGAGATGGAAGAGGAAGCACTTGGGGAGCACAGACTGTAAAGAAGGGACTGAGATTTTTCAGGAGATACTGGAAAAGGAATTTAGGGCACAGCTGTCTTAAACCTGATTTGTTCTCTGTTCACTGATTCAAGGGCTGAAATCTGTTATTTCAGCCCGAGTGTCTTCCCTCTACACCTGCTTCAAGTCTGCACATGAACCATCTGCAAATACAATGGCTTGTGTCTTACGTTATGCATTTTATAGTGACAATGTGGGGGCATGGAGAAGCTACTGGCTAACATTCTTTGGAGCAGGTGTGCTGCCTTTCATCAGTGCTCTGTGAAAGGCATTGCTTGAAAAGAAAAATCTCATATAATGGGATTTTTTTACAATTCCAGTCTAGTCACTTCAGTTCAAAGTCTGGCTTCATCCCCCCACGCTTACTGTAGACTTCTGATTTTTAAAGCAGGAAGGGAAATTGCTTTCTAGTCAAGATGTAAGATGGTTTTTGCCACTGATGACTCTCCACTTCCAGTGATGTTAGCCTCCCTTATGCTTTTGTTGCATTCTTCTTTTTCCTGGGTCTTGCCTATGTAATTATTCCTGTAGAGTATGCTCTTCCTCATTGCCTGCTGGTTTGATGTGACACAGAAGGGCCCCATCATCCATGCTGAGCTCTTTTGTGTTTATGCTATATTAACTTTCTGCTTTTGCATGTTCTATCACCATCTGTGAGTGACTTACAATCTATTTCTCTGTTCCAAAAACTGTTTCTTTTCAGTTTTGAGCAGGAAGAATTAAAGTCTTTATATTTTCCCTCTAAACCTCTCTTCATGGATGTCTGATAGTCAATTCTTGCTCTGACTAGAGTGGAACACTTGTACCCAATTTTTGCTACTGATTTCCTTTGCTCTCTCTGATCTTAATTCCACAGATGCTATAATAATTTTACTTGTCATTTAGTTTGGTAACTGATGTACTTGTCTCAAGATACTTATCTTAAAGATATATTGAAGCCTCAGAATATTTTTGCATAGCATTCCAAGATAGAAGTCTGTTGATGTGGTTGAAATCTTGTCCAAAATCTCTTATGCATCAAATGTTTCTGTAACTTTCTTTTGTGTTGACAAGTGTGATTTTGCTGTTCATATCTGTTCAAAAGGGTGCTACAAAGATGATGAAGATGTAGTGCATCTCATTATGTGTCAGCTGCTTTTGGGTTCTGTTGATTCTTGTCCATGTACCTTAAAACACACAAACTCTAGCACTGAAAATGTGTGAAGTCTCACTTAGTAACTTTTGATCAAAAAGTTGATAAATACCTAACCAGGTAAAAATCCCACTACCCAAACCACATTTCCAAAGAAGGTTTTTGGCTACTGAGAGGATAAAGAAATCCAGAGCTATTGATGTGTGCTGGGGATTAGTCATAAGGATCATTCATGAAATCATAAATGTACCCTATGTAACTTTAATAGAGGAATCAATGGTTTTGCCAAAATGAATTTCTTAATAATTGGAACAAAGGCACTAAATTTTGTATAACATGATGCAAATAAGAAAATAAATAGAACCATGTCTTAGTTATGCTAACTTGTCTTTTAATAAAAAGTAGTTTCTTTGCATATCTATATATTCTACAGCCACGTTAGGAATACAGCTGTTTCTGAGTAACTAAAACCACTGTAAAACTAAGCTTTTGGTAAATAAGCCTGCTTTCTCGTATTCTACATGTAACGCTTGGAAAGAATTCTTCATAAATTGGTTTTGTAGATATCTATTCCTCCAAACTTTCTGTAAAATTCTGATGTTCTGCTTGATTTCTCTCTAATGTAATGGGATTCTGGTCGGTTAACTCCAGTGCTAGGCAACTGACCATCATATGTATCTTTAGGAAAACCCTTTAGAATAAGGCAGTTAAATAACAGGTAAGCTACCACAGAAAAATAAGGATGTTTAACTTCCAAGAGCACCCATCTTAATAAGGGGTACATGGAATGGAAGCAGCATGTGATATGTTATACCTTTTGTGTTTTCAGTTGGATAGATTTGCCAGTATAAGAATTCCAAAAAGTAAGAAAGAAAGACCTCCTCTGCCACATATGAAGCAGTCACATTCTACAGATTGGTCATCCACACCCATGGACCCGGAGGATTTTGCTCCAAAACCACTGTCGGAAAGAGAAATCATAGCACTGTTTGAAAAAATGATGGTAAGAGTCTCACACTTTCTTTTACTTAAAGAATGACAACATGGCTAAGTGATAGGTGGAGCACATATTCTTCACTGCATGTGTTCTAATCTTTACCTGAATTACTAATGTTATTGTTGTTAGTTGTAATTATGTGGTTATTAGGGTTTTTCTCAGGGAATAAAGTATTGGAATTACTTTTTTCAATCTTTTGCTCCAAGTATATTTAAAATAGAATTGACAAGCAAGCTTGTGCAACACATTTTGAGGAGGAACAAGAAATGGGGGATCTTTCTTCCTTTCAAGATTATCTAAAACCTTTACAAAGAGATTTTATGCCTTCAAATGTCACAGCTACATTTAGTTCTGAATTTATATGCCATGTCACTCTTGTACAAAAAAAGAGACTTGCCTCTAAGGCAGCATTTGTCTGCAAATTTGCTTCTTTCCTTAGCTGGCATTGTTAGTGCACAAAGAACAGTCACAAAGATCGTGTGGCATTGGTAGCACCTCAATAGGTTGAGCTTTTTATCGTGATGATGACATTTTGGGCAATTGAAAACTAAACACGGAATGGCCATGAGAGAAGAGTGACTGAAATCTGAAGAGCACAAGAGAACATTAACAAGGAGAATGATGCCTAGATTATTATTTCTTTCTCTGCCTCACAGCAAGTAACAAGTAACTCTTGAAACACAAAGGGACTACCAGGGACTGGCATGTGGAGAAAATGAAATGCACTGTGAGAGAAGTACCTTTGTGGAATTTGTACTTCCTAGTACTCAGTGATGGTAGCTTAGTTTTGAAGAAGGTTTTGTAGAAAGAACTATAACTGAGAGATAACATTCAGGATTGTCGTGGTTAAGTTGGTGAATGAAAGGAATAATTAACTGTGTTACCAACTTTTGTATTTATATGTGT
Source organism: Corvus cornix cornix (assembly GCF_000738735.6). NCBI lineage: Eukaryota > Metazoa > Chordata > Aves > Passeriformes > Corvidae > Corvus > Corvus cornix. Next base: position 60,971,217 of record NC_046332.1, on the reverse strand, counting down.
TGCCAAATGGTTCATTTTTCGTCGTGTACTTTGATGTCTTGCTTCTGTTAGAAGTTTCACTGTAAATGATAGTTGCTCAAATGTTAGGAAATGGGAGAATTTTTTTTATAAAGTTTGAAGGTGTGCCTCCTTCCATATACCCCTGCATTTAGATTGTATTTCTCTGCCATCCTGCAGACATTCTGGTATAGGATAGTCTGTGATGTTATACTATGGCGTAAATAAATGGAAATTTTCAATAAATCCTCAGAAACCTACTACTGCATGTCTAGATAAATATAAATGCTTATATCCACGGATCCTGAAATAATTAATTCCAATTTTAAGGCTATGTTGTGAAAATATGTTAAAGTAGTGATGACATCTGGATAATTTGAAGGCTTTTCTAGTTTCGTTGAATAACAAAGTACTTAAACTTGTATTTGATAAGCTACTTTATCAGTGTTGTTTTATCTATAACATGTACCACAGAAAGGATTTTTCAGATTATCCATGTGTGAATGGGCGGAATAATGCTAGTTTAGTCACAGTAGATTACGTAGCTAATTATATATTGTAGCCTCTAGTTTGCTGTTCTGATCAAATTAAGTGATTTTAGAGGGGTGGATTGGTGAACAATTTGAATGTTGTAGCCAGACTTCTAGAACTAATTTTGCACAAAAAAAAAAATTCAATGTGTTAGTACTGAAGGGAGAAGTTTTTAAAGTCTGAGGGTTTACTGAATGTCTACATTATACTTGGGGTTTTCCTGGATGCATATGGCTTCCTTCTTCCAGTATTTTATGTCTTGTGTATTTTTCATGGGAAAAATTATGAAAGAACTCATAAAACCAGACAGTTAAAGATAATAATTAACTGTTATTTAGCTCCTTTTATTTTTGTTAGTGCTATTAGGAAAATATACATGTGAAATGATGTATTCTTTTTTTCCAAAGAGGTATTGCTCACCTGTAGAATATATTTCAATTATTTAAGAAATAAAAGGATGGAGATTAAATATTTTATTAACTAAGCAATATCTGTTGTGCCCATTGTGTCACTGAATACTTCTAATCTGTATAAATTAATTGTTTTAATGATGTTTCATTTGTTAAAAACAAGAACAAAGAAATTACTTTTTACTGCACACACAGACACAATATTTCCCATAAATTAACCTGCTGTTATATCTAGGCTTATGGAATACAGTTTGTGTTGACAAGTTTCTTAATTCTTGGATTTTTTTTTTTTTGCATTTAGAAGTTAGATACTTTTATTTAAGTTTAAAAGCTACTTTCGAGAAAAGATAAAAGCAAGTTTGAAGGAAACTGCTTTAAATAGAAGAATGAACTTTGCAATACCTACTCGATAATGTGAAAAGGTTGTTTTTTTACTTTAGGTTAAGTTCAAAATTAACCCTATCCCAGCTGAAACCAGGACAGGGGTCAAGCATTTTCTGCAATAACTTCTTGGATTATAATATAATAATATTATAATAGCTTGGATTTATAGAAAAGTGTAAATGTTTCTAGGAACTGTGCTTGATTCTGTTCTATTCAGCATGAAAGCTATTGACAGACAAGAAAACTTAAGTTTTGGTGCAGTGTAAATTCTAAGGCTTGTCTGTGCTGTTTGTCTTTGATTTCTGACTAGGTGAAATAACTTTGATATCAGGACGGTTACGCAGTGATTTTGTAGCATTGCTCCTGCCAAAGCTGGTGGGGATTCACCTCATGAGTCTCAGCTGAAAATAACTGCAGTAATTCTTGCTAAGCTTGGGTAATGCACATAGTAATGTTGTGTGTGCTTTATATATGTGTTCCAAAATTGTTAATTGTTCCCTAAAACTTTTTGTTTTCCTTTTTCCTTTTATTCTTTAACCTACACCATGATAGGAGATGTCATTTCTCACAGATGTGCAACTGATTATAGTGACCAGGGCATTTCTTGGCTAGAGCAGTAGAACTCCCTGTGTCAGAAATGTTAGTGACATTCAGAAGTGTGACTTGTGGGGTTTTGAGTGTAGGTCTCTCTCTGCTCTTTTTGACCTCTGGATTTATGTTGGAGTGAATGAATTATGACGGGGTTTTGATAGTAGTTGGAGGTGTTGTTTTAATCTTTAAGGATTTGGGCCTCGCTTATTGCAAAGGTGATTATTAATTTGTGAACTACTTTCAGTGCAAACCACATTCTGCTGCCTAAGATGAAGCATTTGGGAATGGAGGAAGAGAATTATGGAATAAATTAAAATTTGAAATGGAAATTAAAAATATGCAAAATACTGGTTTGAGTACATTTATAAATGTTTTGGGAAGTATTAAACAATCCTTTTCTGTAGTTTGGTGCATGTGTATGAGAAACTGTAGGTCTTTCCTAAGAAGAGAAAAATGGTTGTGATGCACTTGTTAATCCCAGCACAGTTGACTGGTTTTTTTTTTTTTTCAGTCTGAGTTCAGAGGGAATATGGATAAGGGTTTTTATGGTTTTGATTAACATCTTATGAAAAGTTGTTTGCCTAACAGCATTCAGTTGTCTAAGTTCGTATTTTTGTATCTTTATTCTTTATTTTATTTAAGTCAGTCTCTTATATTTGAATAATTCTGTTGCTGTACGACATTTAAGGCTGTTTTTTCCTTTTTTTCCTCTCCCATTCTAGGAAGATATGAATTTAAATGAAGACAAGAAGATGCCATTGAGAGAAAAGGATTTTAATACCAAAAAAGAAATGGTGATGCAATATATCAGCACTGCTTCTAAGTGTGTAAGTAAATGACTAAAAGCTTACATTGTTTCCTGTTGGACAGAAAAAGTGATTCATACATGTTACATTCCTTTGACTAACTTCTGTTTCTCACAGTGTCCTTTAATAAAGTTTGTGTCTGTCTTATTATTTTACAAGATACAGTGGCAGATGGTCACTTGAAATGTGTCTTTTATACACAAACCAGCATGTCTTTTTGGTAAAGGTAGGTCTAAGAGTGGAGAGGAAAAGATTCTGCAAAAACTTACTGCAAAATCTGGTGTTGAATCTTTTTCTTTTCTAGCACTGTTTAAAAGAATTCCTCAACTGGTGAGCCTTTTTCATGCCTGACTTAACATAGAATTCGTGTTTGATGCTACGTAATAGCTGATAATGAAAATGTTGTGCACAAAATCAGTTATTGTCCATATTTTACCTGTAGAGATAATGACTGGTTGTTTTAAAGCAGTGCAAGGAGTTGTATGTAAGTGCCAGATTAAGGATGCGGTTGGCATAAGAAAAACGGCTTAGTTTTTGCAGAGTAGGAACTGCCTCCCGTGCTAAAGGCTGCATGGCTAATCCTGTCCTCAGATATTCTGAGTGTTTTAGAATTCATATGTTTGAATCTTTGACTTTCACTGCTGTATGTGACTAGAGATAACAGTAAAAATTGCCTGTATGCAATTTTACCTAAACACTGAGAAAATAAAACATTAAGTATAGTAATTTAACTGAGATATTTATCTTACTGTCTACTTCAAATGATGTACCTTATTAGTGTAATGCTCTAGCACTTTTAGGAAGCTAGGTATGCCTAGTGCAGGACTGAACTTCCTGGAGATTATTTAAGATTAGTTCATCAAAGCTACTAGTCCTTCTACAGCATAACAGGACCTTAATATCAGAAGATGGGGTCTAGCTTGTTTTTAATTTCTAGAGATACTGCATGGGAAATCAAAAAACTTCAGACTAGTAAATCCTACAACATTCTTAAAGTTTATCTACTCAAAATAGTATGTGAGGGTTTATATATCATTGACACTCCTAGCCTCCATATGTATTTTAAGACCTCAGTTGTTTGATCTAAAAAGCAATGTAATAATAGGACATGACTGGCTGTGCAGAGTTGCTGCATTCACATCTGTTGCTGGAATTGTAGCATACTGATGGTGGTGATGTTAAGGCTCTCTGTCAAGAGAAAGGTTTTCATGTTTTTGCTTCTTGGCACTTAAGACTTGCAAAGAACTGAAACGTGTATAACAGAGTAGGTCTCATTGATCCTTCTTTTTGAGTGCCATTTGCAATTTTTGTTTTGTCTTTGGATGTCATCACACTTGTGTTTTGGCAATGGAGCTTCTTGCTCTATGCCCAAAGCAGCTGTATAAGGTACTTTGTTGAAGAGGACAGGTCTCCTCCCCCAGGGCAGTGATTTGTTCCCACACACTGTTGTCTTGTGTGTTTTCCTAAAGCCCCCAACAGCATTTTCTCCTTTCTGTTCCCTTCCTCTGCTGCTAGCCCACGTATTCCCCTTTCTGCAGTGGGAGATGACTAAAGACCAATCCATGCAAGGAAACTTGTCTTTCCTGAACTCTCTTTCTGCAGTTGTGTCCTTACTGGAAGTGACATGCACCTGTTTTGTACTGGGAGAAGCTGTTTCTTTGAGGCACAGGTTCAGTACTTTGATATGGTAGTGCTGCAGATGATTTCAGATTAGTGCTGGAGCTACTGGGATGGGAAATTCCTTTCCTTGCCATTGAAAACTCTTTGTTCCTGGCATGCTCTTTTCATTCCTCGAGTTTGTTGTACTGCCTGAGTGCCTTCTGAGTCTAGAGAGAATAGTGCGCTGCACTCCAAGAGTACTTGGCTAACTTTTGGTGTACCTTGCCACATGAAAGTGTCATACTTTTTCGGAACAGTTGAAATGCCATGTAGCACCTGACTACTGTGTGCAACTAATCCTGTCTCAGGCCTCTTTCTAGGAGTGATACTGCAGTAACTTCTTTTGATAGTTCATACTTCTTGAACTTTAAGGAGATGGGTACTAAGATATTTTGCCTTGGGAAAGATACCCTCATTCACAACTGTTTTGGAGAGTACTGAACATTTTTTTATCATTGACCACAGCGTCAGGATTTCCCTTTCTGAGAAGTGCACAACTCCTTTCCAATAATCACAAAACACACCTCTTTGCATAGTAATACTTGCAGAAAAGGAAAGTTTTGAAAATAAATTTCCATGTTATGGGGTTGGTACTCAAGTGGAAATAAAAGCAGCATTGCTATCATGTTACTGTACCATAGGTTTTGCTGTTTTACATGTTCAAAACACACAAACTGGGTTTTTAAAGTGAGTTTTCTTTTCAAGGTTTTGTTTTTGTTGTTCACATTGCTCCCTTGTAATGTTTTAACTAGATTAATTAATGCTGACTTCATGCTGCATCTGCTCACAGACCAGTTGTTTTTCAGTTGAGCAATTAAGTTTCTGGAGGCACTGATGCCTCAAGATATTCCCTCTTTCTCAGTTAACTTGAACATTCTGAACTTAAGCAGCTTTTCCCATGCTGAAATACAGCTAATATAATCAGTTGCACAATTAGTACCAAATGCAGCTCTTATTTTATTTAAGCACTGGCAGATGTATCATATTCTTGTTATGTTGCAGAACTTTGGCATAACTATGAATAAGTGGTACTTGGCACTGAGGCAGTTTGTTGTACAGACATTCACAGTTTACTGGTTCTTTTGCGTAGGGTAGTGTTCCAGTGGGGAACTGAGTCTGAAATGGGATGACTGGTTACTCTGTGGATGTTGATGTGAGTCTCCACTGCTTGTGACACTGTTTTTGGACGGGTCACATGAGGCTTTCTGAAATGTCATTCTGGTGAATTCTTCTAGTCTGGCTGGGCTCTTGTCCCATGTGACCTTTGCACTTCACACATTGCTATTGAATATATTAAATTCCTTTCAAAATACCTTCTTACCATCTTAACTCTATGTCCTGTCCATATGACTGTCCTATATGACTGTGCATCAAAAGAAAGCAGTTTTACTGACAACTTATAAGTATTTTGGTTGCATCAGTTTTGTCAATTTTACAGCAGGAACTGCTGGGAGAAGTCACTGGAAATGACAGATTCTCCACACAGGATATTAATCCATATGCTTAGGCATACAAGTAGTGCTTATCAAGCAGTCTATGCACATCAGGAGCTGCCAGCAGAATTTCTGAGACTTTGAAATTTCCAACTCTCTTGTAACATTTAGTTAAATACTTTGTGATGAAGGCTGCTGGGGGTTTGTTTGGTCATTTTGTTTCTAGTCAGTCTGTTACCTCATCTATGCAGAGTCCAGCTGGAAAGATCCATGAAAGAAAACTGAAAATACTGAGTTTCTTTTTGTTTGTGGGAACATTTATTGTTAAGGATTTTTTAAAATTTTCTTGGGGTTTCCTTGATCTGTCTTTCAGATTCTCACCTCAACCCTCATCCCTTGCTGTACATCTCATTTACTTTTTTTTGTGGAACAGTTATTGGAAGTTTCCCTCATACTTAAGCGTAGGGATCTCCATCAATTCAGAGGCATGTTCGGAATTATATCCATGTACTACTACATGTGATGTTTCAAAACACAGCATGAGATGCTATATTTTTGGGATGATTCCTGACAACAGGTGTTTTTTTGTTTGGTTTTTTTTGGGTTTTTTTTGGTGTCTGGATCTGTTATCAAGTCCAAGGAAATATAGTTGGAGTGGAGACTTCTGTAGCCCCCAGCGTTCCATTGTCACAGAGTCATACAATAGAAAGAGGCTGGAAGAGACCTCTGGAGATAGTCTCATCCAACTTCTTATCTATTCCATTTTTCGTATCTGTGATAGAGGAGACTATATAGTCTGCCTGAGCAACTTGTTCCTGTACTTGACCAGCCTCATGCTTAAAAAAACAGAGGGAGGAGAGGGAAACTTTGTGTTTGTCTTATGTTTAACCAATTTCCTATATTTCAGTTTGTGCTTCTTGTCCTTTCACTGACAGGGTTCCCCTGAGCCTTCTCTTCCTGGGGCTAAACAATCTCAGTTCTACTAGCCTCTTCATGTGCTACAGATTCTCTTGTAATTGTGTCTACAGCCCTTTCTGGACTCATTCCAGTATGTCCATGTCTCTCATGCTGGGAAGTAAGGAACTGGACAGAATTCTCCAGATGTCTCACCACTGCTGAGCTGAGGGGAAGGGTTATCTCCCTCGGCCAGACGGTGATGTGCTTACCTGTGATCAACTTGTCGTCCATCACAACCCCTATTTTCCTACAAGCCTACATCCCAGCTGGTAGCCCCAACACATGTTGGTGTGATGCCTTTTCCTGGTCTTAAAATCAAGAGTCAAACATGGTTAGAAGGGAAAAAGGGATTTTACCTCGGTATTTATTTTAAGGATCCCTAGGTGCACTATGTCCAGGTCGAATGCACCTCAATGCACACGCAGTGCACACCCCCAAAAGACCTGGTGTAACATTATAGGTCTTACTAATTAGCATATCTATCAAAGATTCCCCAGTGAGAGGCTCGAGTGAGCCCCCCTCCCCAAGGAACCCTCCCCTGGATGGTTCTATCTTCATTTACAGAATGTGTTCTGGAGAGGACCTTGGGGTCTGAGGCCCACTGATCCCTACCTACGAAGCTTCTAAAATATTTAGTCTCCTAGCTTAAGAAACAAGGCCAAGAATGTAGGCAAAAAGCATTAGGAATACAGAAGCTGTAAAAAGGTATAAAAGGGGTATAAAAGAAAAGGCAAAAAATCATCATGGCATCAGTGCATGGGATTATTCCTTCTCAGGTTCAAGATTTACAGTTTTCTGTTGTGGAACTTCCTGAAATTGCTCTGCCTGTTTTTCCTGTCTGTTGGTGTCCCTCTGAATGGCAGGTCAGCAGCCTGGTCTGTCAACCATGCTTCCCAGCTTTTAACTTCACTTCTTTGCTAGAAACTATTTAATCATCTTCTAATTCACAGAAGAAAAGATAATTTCTCAATATTTCCTGAGGATCTAACAAAGGGAGAAAACATCATCTGCATGAAGCTATCTATAATAATATAATGAGACTACCTCACTATTAGTAGTGAAAAATTTCAAGTTGTTATTGCATTGTAAGTCTAATTCTCTTCAATTCCTGACTTAAGCCACTAGTTAATCAAGAATTATTTATTAAATCTCTTTCTGCAACATGACAATTGTGCTTCTGTTTTCGAAAAAAGGAGTCTTGCAATGAAATAACTCAAATCTAAGTTTTATACACCATTGTATGCCTGCTTTTTTGTGTTTAGATATGTCTTGTAGAAAATATATCTGTCCTTCATGTGAAATGGGTATTAAGTGGACAAGACATCTTATTTTTTAATGTCTACATGAAGCGTCTACTTCTGCAAGAGCAGAAGTTACTGCAGTTACACACTGAGTGTTCTGGTGTGCTGCTTCTTTGCTTTGTATTCTTGTGTGACTGCAGTCACCCTTCTGAACCTGTGATCTCTTCAGAGGATCTCAGAACTGGGTTTTTCTTCTGTTGAATATTGAATATTAAGATGTTTGCAATGCATAAACAAAATCTATTCAATACAAAAATTTTATTTCACTGAGCATACGTGATAAATTTGTACAGTTGATGCCTGCTGCTTTGTCTACTGATTATAAATGTGTTCATAAAATGACCAAATTTAGTCAGGATTTGGCAAATAGTAGATAGGCATCAGTTACAGGTTTACAGGTCTACATTATATATTTTTCAAGGAACAGAAACGGTTAGCCATTAATAATCTATTTAAATTCTATATGCACCAAATGAAAAACAAATGTATTTTCTGTGTTTCAGGGAAGTCTCAAGAACAGTAGGAAGATTTCTCCCCAAGAATTTATTCAGGATTTAAAATCTGGGTCAACGGATGAAAGACTAGTCACTTGCTTAGAATCTCTCCGTGTGTCCTTGACTAGTAATCCTGTCAGGTAACATCATTAACACATATTGAAGAGATTAATCATATTCTAATTTCTTAATGGATTAAAATTAATGGATATGTAGATGTACATGTTTCAAGGTTTTCCAGTTAATGAGTGTATGCATTAGTGAATGATTGCAACTTCTTTTTTATCATGGATTATGTATCCTCTGTAGGTCTATTATTTGTAATAGAGTTGGCTGGTCTATGCAAGGTAATATTAAGAGAAGGTAAATTAAATATGGTGCAGAAGCAGTTCCCTTTGTTATCTGGTGCTAAGTAGTCATTTTTTTTGCATTTGTATTTTTGAAATATTTCTCTTTGGTCTTCTAACTTATTTTTGTCGGGGTGATAAATAACAGGAGTTAGGCACCTTGGTGTAAGTTTGTTCACCAGAAAAGATTTATATTTTTAATTGACTCCTTCTGTCCAGTGTACTTTAAGCTTTCTTTCTTCCTGCCTTCTGGTATTTTTTTCTGTATGTGTAGGGTTTATCTACAGAAGAAAGCACAACCTTTGTTTACCTGTGTTTTATTGAAGAAAGGTTAACTCTTCAGCAATCACTGATCAGTCTTAATTTTGATTTGTTCTGTGCAGCTTGGTTTGTGAATGCTGACTTTATTTTATGAAATTGTATTTTTTCCTGTTCTAGTCTATTTGCATCCTTTTGTTTTAGAGTTTAGAGTTACCATTTAAGACAATGATTGAACACATGATTTGGGGAGACTCTTTGGGTTGTAGTTGAAAATAATGCAAATGAAATGTTGGGACATGATTAGAAAAGGATTGCACATCTTTTTTTTCTCTGTGTGTCTTGGCAGAGTTGCTGATGTCGGTCTTCTCTGTGGGTATTTGCTTCTTTCCTTCTATTAATTTGTTTCTGAATTGGATTGTCTTTTCTTATTTAGAATATGTCATGGTTCATATGGGAGGAAACATGCTTTACAGTAGCCTGACTTATTCTGATGAAGGGTTTTACGGAAGATATAATTCCTCCCTGAATGGGAAACTACTTTTAGATAAAAAATTGCTTCCCCTTCTTAAAAAAGACCCCAACAACCCACAGCCTGAACTTTGCTTGTTGGTATATGCTTGGAGAGAGAAATACAACATCTATGAAATGTGACATTCTGTTTAGAGCACTCTATTCTCTCTGTTCTTGATATGAGTGGATAGTTTCATCTTTTTGTATGTCATTCCTTTTGCTGCTTCTTTCCTACACATCGAGAGAGAAGTTAACTTTCCCTTCCCCAAAAAACCAAAACAAACCAAGGCCTGTGATCCTGGTGAGGTGCTAGTTAATGGATGTGTGGCCTAAGAATATGTCTGAATTTGAGAGCCTAGAATTGGAAATAGAGTGACTATGGCTTACAAAAACACCAGAGAAGAGGTATTTGAATAGACATCTGTTTAATAAACAATCTCTACTACTTGTCCATGAATGTGTTGTAGTTTACAAATCAAAAGAAAGATCACAACCATTAGAACATACGTGTTCTGAAACAGTCTTCTGGTGTATTTAGTGATGCTGAAAAAGTAATGTTTGCATAGACCTCACTAGACTTAAAGAGAGCATTTTAAAACAGCCTTATTAAAACCCGTAAGTTCTTATGTACGGTTTATATGTAAAAGCAAAAGTAGAACAGCAACACACTGTTTTTCATACTAAATGTTTGTGGAGTAAACATTTTGAAAACATATTTCTAACATGTAGCAACAGTTGATGTTTGTTGGATGCAGATATTGATGACCTTGATTTTCCTGCCAGTAGCCAGATCTTTGAGTAAGAACTTGCTTTGACACAAAAATGCCGACCTCTGGTCCAGCTGCTATAAATCTACGATTATTTAGACTTCAGCTTTGTGTGATATGGACAATGAGAAATAATGGATGAAACTTTGGGATTTTATTTTGTGCATATATATTAAGAAAGGATGAAGGTATTAATATTGAATTTAAACTGTCATTGTGTATTTTGTGGGCTGTGATATTTTTGACAATATATAATTTAGGGTTGGGTTTTTTTCTGATTTTTCAGTTCCTGTACTTTAATCAACTTAACTGTTAAATCTTGTTGACATTTCAGTTTCTAATTCAAGAAGTGGTTCTACAACGTTGTTTTCAATTAGTTTTTATTGCAAAATATATTGTTAGTTCACAGAGAAGATCTGAATCAAATGACGCTGAGTAGTTTGATCCCTGGTACTTAGAAACAGGTGTTGAAATCTATGGCTTACTGCAAAAAGCTGTGTTTATTTCCCATTGCTATAAAAAGAAAGCCTCAAAAAGGACAGTCTTGGTGACTAATCTTCAGGTAAATAATTTAGGTGTTTTGACCTCACAGTTGCCAGCACAGTTCATCAAAAGTGGTCAAGTGATCTAGCTGTACATAGTGTTACAGGTAACTAGTTATCTGCAACTATTTCTTCTCCTTTTGTATAATAGTTGCAAGAGATTGAATTTCATTAAGAGGACATTTTTAATACATTGAAAACAGAGGCACTGATAACTTAGTATTTTGTCAGAATGACAAAAAAGTGAGTGTTTTCTTTGGGTAGTGTAAGTAGATTTTGTTCTCTTATAGAAGCAGAGGTAAGGGCAGTAAGAATACATCAATATTTTAGTTAATCATCCCCAGCTGTTGGATGTACAGCAAAGTGGCTGCTCATAATTCTGCTAATACAAAATGTTCAAAGAAATGAATCTTGTAGGGTTATCTTTAGGACAGATATGGCCAGATCTGCCAAAAATAGTTGCCAGTTATTTGCCTAATCTGTTTCAGAATAAAATACCCATCCAAGAAAGAGAAAATCTATTTTCATAATATATTTACTTTTAGAAGAAAAAAAATGAAGTATCCAGTTTTCTATTACTATAATTATAAGTGCTGCTGCCGGTGTTCCTTTACTTGTATTTGATATCAAGGGGTTTTGAGCAATACTAAACAGGACCGTGAAGCAGCTGTCTCATGTAGAAACAGCCGGCCAAGGGTTTAACCTTACCAGAAGATGCCTTTGGTAGTAGCGGAAATTTAAAATTTTTGTTGTGTTCTCTTGGAGATATTTTGGGTTTAAAACCATCCAGTTATGTCTGCTTTTATTTTTGGTGACAATTTTCTTTCACTGTGATTAGTCTTCTAAATGTCAATTTTTTTAAATGTCTTTTTTCTTTCTCTCTAGCTGGGTTGAAAACTTTGGCCGAGAAGGTCTGGGACTGCTGTTGGACGTTTTGGAACGATTGGTTGAGACAAAAAAGTAAGGCTTTAATATAAAAATGTTAGCTTTTCTTAATATTTAAAGAGCATTTATTTACACTAAATTTTTGATTTATTCAGTCAGGACAGAGTTGTGAAGAGGAGTCAGCATAAAGTTATACAATGTTTGAGAGCCTTCATGAATAATAAGGTATGGGATTTTATTTAATCTTGGTATCTAAATTACTACAGTTTGATTAGATAAGATACATGATAGGTATAAGTCTGTGCAATTTGGTGAAGTGGTGGGTTGGTCAATTGTGGTTTGAAGTTCTTTCTCTCTGCCAGAAGTCTGCCACTTCCTCTCTGCAGAAATATTCCAAGAAAATAATGTGGAATTTTGATGCTGATATATGCCCTTCTTACAGAATAAGTGACCTATTTGGAACTTCTCTCTCATTTAATTTTTTTAATTAAGTATTTCACAGACTTAAATGTCATTTGAAATACTTACTTGAGGGAACCATCATTGTCATTTCTAGATATTTGATAGTCATTTGGATTCTCTCCCTTACAAATGTTCTTCTGTTTAGTATGGGTTGGAAAGAATTTTGGGAGAAGAGAGGAGCCTCTTGTTGCTGACCAAAGCAATTGATCCCAAGCAAAGTAACATGATGACGGATATAGTTAAACTCCTATCTGCAATGTGCATTGTTGGAGAGGAAAACATGTAAGTACTGGATTCAAGCAAGAAATAGTAAGGTAATTTTACAGTATCCCAAATTATAGTTATATCTGAATGAAATGATAAAATTTTCAATTTAGGTTTGAAAGTAGTATCTGTATTGTCAGTTTTCAGAATACCTTTGTGATTTTTTAATTAAAAATATAAATAAACTCATTGATATGTGGTCATATTAATGAATTTTCTTTTTGACGTGTGGATGTACTGATTAGATGGAAATAGTTGTGCAGCAATTCTTTTGCTTAATATCTATTAGCATAATTCTCTTAACCCTTGTAATCTAGTAAGTCATTCTTTGGTTACAAGAATATGTAAAGGAAACAGGTATTGCTTACAAGAAATTGTTTACAAGAAATTAAGGCAGGTGAATAATTTGGCAACATGGCTTTTCAGATAGCAAATGAACAAGTTTAAATATCTCTGCTGAGTGAAATGATTCTCTTTTCTCACAGCCTTGAAAAAATTTTGGAAGCTGTAACAGCAGCAGCAGAGGAAAGGAACGTTGATAGATTCTCTCCTATTGTAGAAGGTCTTCAGGATAACTCAGTCCAGCTGCAAGTACGTACTTTTTTTTTTTTTTAACAAACCACTGCAACAAGTAAAAATAAAATTGTGTATTTTTCTGGACTGAACAAGTCATTACAATAAAAAGGAGTAGGGATACTGTTTCAAATTGGGGTCAAATCTTGGAATGTTGTTTATAATTTTGCCTTTAAAATGTGCCATGGGAAGATTCAGTCCTGGAAACACAGGGGTGTTGCAGGTTAATTTGTTGATTTCTATTCACTCAGATCTTACCTTTGCAAGTTAAAAGACAGTATAAATTTAAAATAAAGGATAAATCATATGTTTGGGTGCAAGAAGATCATCTCACTTCTGGCAATATTTATTGAAACTGAAGATTAATAATAGAAGATTAATAAAAAAGCAAGCTTTTAGGCAACTGTGTTTTATAAGTAATGTATTAAATCATTGGGAGGTCTATCATGCTCAGTTTATGATATAATAAAATTGCACTCAAAGTCTGAGGAAGGAAAACTCACCTTATTTTCAATTTTCTTCAGTTGGATGTAGAGTTTACTGCAGGAAGGCACAAAGTATTACACTGCATTTGAATGATCATTATAAATCGTTGGTCTGAGAGTGTGGATGTGAACTCATTGATATTCATGTAATCTAGCTGAACTGGAAGCTGTTCATGATTATAGCTCTTTGTGACTATTACAAAAATAGTAGAAGATTAATCTAAAGATTGAAAGAAATGTTTGTGTTACTCAGCTTTTATATTAAACAAAAGTTCATGTCTGACAATAGAAGTTGCTGTTTGTTTCATCTGTCTCACAGAAAAGCTAACCATAAAGGAATATTTGGAGGTGGAGAATTGTTTGTAGTTTGGTTTTGCCAGTACCAATGGAATTCTCTTGTGAAAAATTGTCCCTTCGTTGTTACCCCTTCTCTCATCTAATCATAGACCAGTATGGGTTGGGTAAAAGACCATGTGCTTCCAACCCGGCTACCAGGTTGCTCAAGGCCTAGTCCAACTTCACCTTGAACACTTCCAGGGGTGGGACATCCACAATTTCCCTGGGCTATCCATACATTTTATGGAATTTCAAAAAATTTCTGAGATACCAAATTTTCTCTGGGATATTAAAAAAAAATTATAAAATATTTTGATTTAGAAGGGAGAAATGCTGTAGCTCACGAAAATTCTTTTCCAGTTCCAGGATGTTGTATCTAAGTCTGTAGAACGTATAAGGGTTTGAGGACTACCAGCTTGAAATTAGGAGGATGTTGTTTTGAGTGTTAGGCCTTCAGATGTGATGCTGAATTTTCAGGGCTTGTGTATATTTGCATCTGTGTAGATTTAATAAAGAAAAAATCTGTAGCTTCCTTTTCTTTATAGTTGAAAATGCATGTGAAACTCCCCTAAAAGCAGCCCGTTAGTTTATTTGAAGCATCAGGCAAATTAAGTTAGTCCTTTGTACCTCTCCTTTACCCATGATGGATACCCACTTTTTCAAGGGGTGCTCAGCTCCATTAGCAAGATACCACTGGTGAGGTAGCCAAATCAGTCAGATTTGGCTTCAGGTAACTTCAGCTGAGTTACCTGTGCAGTAGCAACTTTCTTTTTTCTGGGACTGCTCTTCAGATACTAAAAAGTTTGTTCCTACCAGTTATGCCTTCTCTCAATTGGGCTATACGTCCATCTGGTATTTTGTTATACTCTGATATAGAAGATAGAAGCATTGTTAAAAATGAGAATTTGTGTAAATGTTACAGTTGCAATACTTCTGCTAAAATACTTCTGCTAAATATGTTCATTTAGCTTTGCTGAGAGTGTTAGCCTGAAGTTCCTGCAAATAGGTAATGTTTTGCTGTTTCATTTGCTGTATCTTGTGTAGACATGGAAACTCATGAAAAGTTCTTTTTTGGGTTTTTTTTTTTTAGTTAAACTTTCATTAGAGTATGTTCCTTCTGCTAAAAGGCTTTTTGATATTTACTTTTTCAGACTTCATAAATGCTTGCTAGATTTCTTTTTTTTAAGACCAGAAAAATCAAGGTTCCTCATGTGAATCAGCTGTAAACTTTTCTAACAATGACATTGACCTGGTGGTTAATTTGACAGTGTTTTAATGAGACAGAAGTTTACAGTTGTCAGTTACTTGGCATACTTGCCTTGATTGTCTGCTTGATGTATGTATGCTTGCTTTGTGGCAGTTCAATTTGACACTAACAACTGACCTTTTCAATTTTGGATTGACTTAACATTTCTGTTACTAGAAGACTGAATACATAAAAGGCCTCAGTAGGGCAATTTTTGTATTTGTAGTGAAGGCCATGTCTATTTTTTGCATTTGTTGAAAGCAAAAGATATTCTCCCTTTATCTTTCATAAAATCCAAAATTATGGAAAGCATACTTAACTAATTTCATGATTCAAGACAAGATTAGTGATCTTATTCTGAGAATATAACTACAGCCTGGAGTAATATTGAGTTTCTGGTTTTGTAAAGTAAATGTAGTTTAACATCTTAAGTCTAAAATGAATACAAGGCAATCTGATACCTTGTATATTTATGATGACAACTGAAAAGTCTAATACTTTGCTTGTTCAAGTCATGGAAGCAGGAAATACAGCTTTTTGGGCACAACCCATTTTGATATGTAAGAAAGTGATGAAAACAACAACTTGTTTGTTGCCTACTTCTCATTCTTCTAGTAGAATCGAACGAGTGCTTGTGCTCTCTAATCATCGTCTTTCACCACTGCTTCTCAAGCAGGTGGTTTAACTAAGGAAGAGTGCTATTCTTCCACGCAGATCTAGTTGCAGATGCCAGCTCCTTCTAATTTTGCAGTTAGGACTGAGAAGAGGTACGATGGTGAAGCAAAGGTGCAATTTTTCCTTTCCTGGTTAAGTTCCTGAAAAATGAACACTGCTTATCCCTGTGGAAATGTGCAGGTTCATGGGTATCCTAGGAGAAACATTTTTGTGACAAAGTAAAAGATCTTAGGTATTCATCAGTAGCCTTATCCTCCCAGTATTTTCAGTTGTCAGGGAATACCATTTAATCTTTCTTTTTCATTTAGTAATATGAGGATGTGAGATTGCTGTGACATTTTGGTTTGCTGAATAACTTGATGATTCTTGGTCGTTCTGTGCTAATGAGGTCCTTTCCATAACTGCTTATGTAATAGGGTCAATCAGAACAAAGCTTACCTTACCTAAATGTCAAGACTGAATGAACTAATTTCAAATTTTTGTCATCTTGTGTGATTTAAGTATTTTATACTAACTGCTAGGTACTGAATTAGTTTCACTTGGAGCATGTTTTAAATGTTTGTGATCCACTATCCGATTCTTGCTGTTGCCTTTATCATTAGTCCTTTAAAAAGTTTTTAAACTTAGAAAAAAGATTTTGTGATCCAATTTACTCAAATCTAGATGTGTAAGCAATGCCTTGCTTAGACTTGTGTTTCCTTCCTCTTGTATAAATTTTTTTCATTCTCCTTTTTGTAGACTTGTGTTTGGGACTTTCACTGTTACTTTGTATTCCTACACAAATAAATAGTTTGCTAATATTATCCAATGAATCTTTGTCTTGTTTGTTCCGGGAAGGCTAAAGTATGTTCTTGTTATGAACTGCAATTGAATTCCCACTTGATTAAATTTGATTAGAAGTACTTTGAATAGCAGTACTTCTTACTGATGAATTTCTTGCTTTTCATTGTCATATCTGGCTCTGTTGCATTTGAATAGCGCATGTGCACATGCACTGTGTTGATTTGGCAAATTAAAAGAAAATAACCTTTTTTTTGGAAACAATTACATCTGTAGATATCCTTTCATTGAAATTGCCCTGCCTATCTCAAAGATAAATCCTGATCAAGAGCAAACTAGAGTTTTTCATAGTAGTACATTTTCAATCTCTGACTGACTCTTCACTGATAGTTTAAATAATCTGCAATAAATGCTGTTTCCTTCCTTAACAGTCCATTCACATAGAGTTTTGCAGGAAAACATACTGTGTTTTAAACTGCTGATAACAATGACAAAGGTTCCAATTTATATATAATCAAACAACGTGGAGTTTGACTTATTTTGAAATGTAAATGTAACCTTGTAGTGTACTGTACTTTAGTACTGACTGTATGGTAGTGTTGTCCAGTGAAGTCTACAGTCATTGAAATGCCTCACTGATGTAACAGGAGAACAGATGTTGGTGGCAGCTGTCAATGCACTGAATTACTGGTTTCGAATGGCACACTAATTGAATCCAGAAAATGCAATTGAGTGAAAGATTTACTACCCCAGAGAGATGAATTGGAGATGGCATAACTTGTTTCAACTAAATCAGATCAAAATTAGGGGAAGTAAAAATTTTCATCTTGGCTGCTGAAGGGGAAGACAAATACTCATAAAGTGGACCCATACCAAAACAAATACAAAAAGCTTTACGAATAAAGCCCATACTTAGAAAATAAGACAATATATTCTGTAAGGTTTAATTGCACTAAATTTAACTGGTTTGGTTGCCTGCGTTTTCTACCACTTGTTGCATCCAAATTCTTCTGTTGTGACATTGTAACGTGCAGTTTGTAGGCCTAAAGAATACACCTGGTATTCAAAACCAAGGTTTTAATTTTACTCTAAGTGAAGTCTTAGTGGTCTAATAAAATTGCTCTTGGTAGTGCTAGCTCCTCTCCACTCCCATTCCATGCCTATTCCTTTCTATGCTGCATTTTATTTATGGTCATATTCTATCCACTAGTTACAGAAATGTACGTAATGGTAAACTTTATGCCAGAGACTTGTACAAGGCTAAGAAAGATGTACAGCTAGTGGGGTGATAGTGATTCTGTTACTAGACAAATCTTGCTGCAACTGAATAAGGCAAAGCTGAGCTCCAGACAGGCAAGCCAAGTCTCGATAAAGCCTGAAAGGTCTGGAACCATCTGGTATTAGCTTCATACAAAACTTGTAGCCTGTTAATAGAAAAAATAAGTGGGATGCAAGGCCACGTGTCCTGAACAAGACTGTACAGGACTACAGACAAATATTCAATATGAGGAGCTTTTTCTGTGTCCAAAAGTACTTGGTTGTGCAGCAGTACCTCTTTTCTCTGTTGGGTGCTGTTGAGACAATTCCTGGAAGATTTTATTCAGTCTACTTTTGGGAAGTGGACAGGGCACCTTAGGTGGTTTCAAAATTTTTGTTATTGTTGTGTCAGTGTTTAGATTTAAGATAATTATATTATTTGTATTTATCTTTTGGTAGTTGTAGTTTCCTTTTCTGGGGTTAACACCCTTCCTTGTAACCTAGTGTAGAGTGATGCTTTGGCAGTCACATATTAGAGTAACTCTTAGGAAGAAGTACTTGAGCAGAAACAAGCTTCAAGAGTAATACAGAGGTTTCGTTTGAATTTGAAGAAAATAATTGGTAAGTTAACAAAGTCCTATTTTCCCTTAAGTTTCTAAAATACTGTAGACATACATACAGAAGTAAATTGTATAAAATGAAGGAAATAACACATTTCAGGGAGGAGAAGTATCCTAAGAATTGTTCTGACAGGCACTACAAAGGTGAAGAATCCACTGTGACAGTTAAAGGCTCAACTTGTTATCAATTTAGCAGTTTTATAAGAAGAGAAGAATAACCAAGGGTTGTTTCTTATTTATAACTTTTAAGAAGCCTGAAATTGGAAAGATCTTTTTCAAGGAAACATACTTTATTTAAGGCAATGTAATGGTATTGTTAGCTATATTCCTACTTAACTGAGTTCTTTTAAAACCAAGTGCTACTAATGTAATGCCAATACTTTTCTGAAAGAAGCACCATAGGTATATTCGTCTTTGATACATGAGGTTATTTATTTTTACTCATCAGGGGATGATCTAATTGCGCTCACTGTAAAGAATATGGAGGAAGGACTGGAACAGGCTTTCATTGCCTTGCCGTGTCTGTTAAACACTTTCTTAAAGAAGAATACAAAGGCAGACTTACACTGAGACACGGGGAAGCTGTAAGAAACACTTAACAGACTTTAATACAACCACATAATTTTTGAGCCATAAAAACTTTTTAAAAACAAATTTAATATTATTTAATACTGGTAGAACTTTTGATTTAATCTACTTAGTATGCTGTGTTCTACATTTTTCTAAATTGTTTTGACATTTTGCAAACTGGTTTAAATTTTTGAAGTCCAGACTTAGGCTGGAGCATTCTTGCCTGCTCCTTGGGCCTTGCAAACACCTTTTATTGATTCTTGAAATAGAACTTTGCTTTATAAAGTCATTTATATATACTGTCCATTGATTCGTGTTACATTTTTTATATTACTCATTTTGTTCTCAACTATACAAAATACATTTGTACTGTAGAAAAAGTCAAGCTTGCTGATCTGTAGTTGTCCAGATCTTCCAGAAAATGGCCTTTTAATTGTCAATATAATTTCTGCCATCTTCATTTTCTTCAGTGTCAAGATACATTTCAGTATAAACTTGGATGTAATAGCAAGTAAAGTTATTTTGTCCTCAATTTTTTAAAAAACTTTGAATGTTTGAAGAATCAATGTTCTTTTGTTACTTCTCATGTTAGCTTGGTTCTCTGAGTTCTTCTCCCACCCTTGAGCTGTTTCATCTCTGTTCTACTTTGTGATCTCCTTTCACACACCAGTAGAACACTTGACAAAGTGTTGCTGTTTGTGTTGCTTTGTTTTCTTTGGGCACTCCTTTCCACCATGGTCTTTAACTGACCCTACAGATTCTGTTGTTGTGTTCCCTCTTTTGTTACCTTTGAGGAGTTAGATCTGTTAATCATAGATGCTTTTTGCAAATAGTCTATCAAAGTTGTTATCTCGCTCTCTGTTTCTGTTAATACGTTTTCACATTTGATCAGTTAGTTTTGATTCCCCCTCCACTTGTGTTGTTTTATTTTGTTTAGATGATGTAACTTGATCATTGTCTGGAGTAAGTTACAGAAGTCTATCTTAACACTTACGCAGTTGATTTAAATAATCACTTTGAATCCTGTATGCAGTTTCGGGCACCACAATACAAGAAGGACATCAGACTGTTAGAGTGTGTCCAAAGGGGGGCAACGAGGATGGTGAAGGCCCTTTAGAGGAAGCCATATGAGGAGCAACTGAGGTCACTTGGTCTGTTCAGCCTGGAGAAGAGGAGACTGACAGGAAACCTCATTGCAGTTACAGCTTCCTCGTGAGGGGAAGAGGAGGGGCAGACACTCTTCTCTGTGGTGACCAGTGATGGGACCCGAGGGAATGGCCTGAAGCTGTGTCAGGGGATATTTAAGTTAGATATTAGGACTGGGTATCAATTTTTCACTCAGAGGGTGGTTGGGCACTGGAGCGGCTCCCCAGGGAAGTGGTCACAGCACCAAGCCTGTCTGAGTTCAAGAAGCATTTGGACAATGCTCTCAGGCACAAGGTGGGATTTTTGGGACTTCCCTGTGCAGGGCTGGGAGTTGGACTTGATGATCCTTTTGAATCCCTTCCCACTAAGGACATTCTATGATTTTATGAATTTAATTTACTGTGCTTTTCCTTATTTATGTCAATAAAAAATGATAGTTTTCTATTTTATTCTTATGCAAATCTAGATATTTGCATGTACTGAATTTCATAGAAGTTCTGAGGGAATAGAAATTAATTTCAGCTCTTCCTTCAAGTAAGAAAAAGGAGCAAAGCTTGTTCCTTCCTTCTATTACTGTTTTAAAGTTATTGTTGATGCAAGGTATGTAGTATGACAGAGTAATATAAGAATAGATGCCGTTGTGGCAGCTTTTATCCAGGACAGGTGTTGGATGGATTAGTACAGTGGTTCCAACCATAGCGTCCTCCCTTGAGCATTCTTGTCCTTTCAGACATCCCCAGAAGCTGAAAAGATGGTCCCGACTCCTAGCGCAGAGTTGGGGACCCTTGAGGTTCTCTTTTCAAGTGACTCCAAATACATAATTTATGGGATTGGCTGGAGAATGCCTCATGCTTAATTGGATCATTGTAACGTTTCGTCCCTAACAACCTTCGTGAGCTCACAGTCTGATTGACTTGATTTTCTTGGCAGGTTCACAGGTCTCACATTAACAGATTGTTTACATTTATTACACCTCTGTTCTTAAAACAAAGCTGTTCTCTTCTAGAGTGTTAGCTACTAAGTTCATCTACATAGACTAACACTGTAGTCAAACAGGTCTAAATTATGCTAATTGTCATTCACCTCCATAACAGTTCAGCTGAAATAATATCTAAAGCTCCTTTCATGCTTACATTCTTCACAGTAGGATAAAGGTAGGATAATGGTTGTGGTCTGTGCTGTCTTTTAATCTTAGCATGTTCCTTCTGGAAGCCTAATGAGTGCTGTTGTTTCTCACAGTCTGTATCAAAGTAGCTTGTACATCTAGTTGTTCTTGTGACCATATGTAAATTCAGTAGTTGGAATTATACTTACTTAGAAGATGACCGGGATAGCATCTTTCCAGTATCGCCTTTTGCCTATGGCATAATGTATCATCATTTTTTAGACTATAAAAGGCTTTACAGCAAAGTATTTGAACCAGATTGCTTTAATTGTTTACATAGTATTTATGTTCCAAATACAACTGTAATTGTCTGTTGCTTTTAAAAAGCCTGTAAAATGCTGGAATTAATTGAATAACGTATTTCTTGTACATTGAAACAAGACATGCAAACAATAAAGAGGGTAAAAAAAGGAAATAATGGCTGTTTGCATCCTTATTAGAGATAAACAGTAAGTTGCCAACATTCTAAAGGCTCATGAATCTGGACAGTGAATTCCTGCTGTTCCTGGCTATGGGTTTTCAAGATGAGTCTTTTGATTTTTTAGAAGAGGATCTACTCACTAGTTGGCCTGTTACTTTCTTTTGAGCTGGAGGAGTCATTCCCATGAAGTATTCTATAATGCTCAGTATGTTTAAAGAGTGACTATTTCAAAAAGAAGTGGAACAAAACCCATTCTGTTCTTCAGACTCAGTTTAATTTAATCAGCATTTAAAAAAAAATATGTTTCACTGTACACAGACATTATTATGTCACTAACTTCTTATATATATGTATAGATTTTTTTTAATGTTGATAATTATGTTTTATCTGCTACAGTTCATTGGCTAAAGGAACTTGCTATTTGTATAAAATGAAAAAATTCAAGAGAGTGAGAAAATATTTAATTTTTATGAAAATTTGTGAGCTAGGGTGATATTTATAGCTCATGTGGATGATCAGGAATTTAAGTAGCTTAGTTACAAGATTACAGTAGTTTTATAATTAGAAATGATGTAGTGTCTAATTACTAGTTTGTTGTATCTTTTTGATTGTGATGCATATTGAAATCTAAGAAATAAATTAGTTTATTATTTACTCTATTACAGGTAGCTTGCATGCAGCTCATCAATGCTCTTGTTACATCTCCTGATGACTTGGATTTTAGGCTTCACATCAGAAATGAATTTATGCGCAGTGGATTGAAAGAGATATTGCCAGTAAGCATCTCGTCATCTCTCTTTGCATTACTATTTAAATTTTTTAATTATTTGAGCTTGAGGGGGGAATGGGAGAGAACAAGTTCTAATAAATTATTCTCAAAGGCATTTTATTAAGTTTGGGAGAGACCAGTCAGATACGAGAATCAGCCTTAAAATAAAAATGAAAATGTGAAATGTGCTTTCTGAACTTTATTCTGATTCCTCAGCATTTTATGACTTTGCTTAAGAACATGTGACAGATTGTTAAGCCAGCCTGAAGTCGTGTTTACCTTTTCATTTTTTAACTTAACTCATGTGCTCTTGTAATTTTAAACTTTTAACTAACATAGACTTACGGAATTTATTAAAAAGATAAGGTTTATTTCCATATGGAAATGCTAATTTTGCAAGCCTTTCTACTGTTTCTTCTTTGCAGCAACTACAATGTATAAAGAATGAAGCACTAGATATTCAGCTGAAAGTGTTCAATGAGCATAAAGAAGAAGACATGATTGAATTCTCTCATCGTTTAGAAGATATTAGATCTGAACTAGAATATCCTTTTGAAGGCCAATATGATCTTTGCTTGTATCAGAAGTAGTGTGGCCGGCAGGAGCAGGACACCGATCGTTCCCCTGTACTGGGCACTGGCGAGGCTGCACTTTGAATTCCGTGCTCAGTTTTGGGCCTCTCGCCCACAAGAAAGATACGGAGGGGCTGGAGTGTGTCCAGAGAAAGGTCTGGAGCACAAGTCCTATGAGGAGCAGCTGAGAGAGCTGGGTTATTTATTCTGGAGAAGGATGCTCAGGGGGGCCTTGTTACTCTCAGTGACTGCCTGAAAGGAGGTTATAGTGAGGTAGGGATCAGTCACTTCTCCTAAGTAACAAGTGACTGAATGAGAGGAAAGGGCCTCAAGGTGCGCTGTGCAAGGTTTAGATTGGATAATAGGAGAAATTTCTTAGAGAGAGTGTTGTCAAGCCCTGGAACAGGCTGCCCCGGGAAGTGGTGCAGTCCCCATCCCTGGAGATAGTTAAAAGATGTATAGATGTGGCATGTAGTGGCATGGCTGAATGGTGGACTTGGCAGTGCATGGCTAATAGTTGGACTTGATCATTTTGAAGGTCTATTCCAACATAAACGTTTCCATAATATCAGCGGGACAAATATGAACAAAATAAAGCATATAATGGATATTTTTCTGCTGCAGTTTCTGTTTAAAGAAGTTATCAGTCAACATTCGACTGAGATATTTTGTTCTTTGTTATTATTCTCCTTAACACTTTTACTGAAGTAAATGATGTTTACAACATGGTGTGGAATACAGTTAAGGACACTAGTGCTGAAGGATATTTTCTTTCTATTCTTCAACATCTTTTGCTGATAAGAAATGATTATTTTATCCGGTATGTTTATTGCTGTGTTAAATGTTAATTATGGATTTTTTTTTTTATTATTCAGTCATTAATAGAATATTTCTTCCATAAATTTAATGATAGGTTTTAGTCTTTCTGTGTGGATTGTAGTTTGTGAGCTCATGTTTGAAAGTATCAACTTTGAATCAGTAATGCCATCTATATGTTTTTGTCTCTTCTGCTTAGTGTATGATTGTATTTTATAAATATAGAAAACTGTTCTTTTTAGGATCTGAGCCTCATTGATTGCAAGTATAAGTTGATCAGGAGAGATGTCTTAATCAGTTATAAATCATGGTAGTAGCATTATAAGTTTGTGGTGTATTTGAGTCAAAGGGCAAAACCAAGTGTGCAAAGAAGTCCACTTTATATAGAAATCTGAACTTATGCTTAATTTAGAGTAACTTTTGGGTTGGAATTGAGTACTTTCAGTATACGTTATAGGATAGTGTAGACATATTTGTGTCTCCTGGAAAGTTCATCAGATAAATTACAGGGAAACAGTTAATAAAACTTTAGGTGTTTGAGGCTGACAAACACTTTCCTTCCAAAAAGGAATCTGCTTGAGTTGTCTTTGAGGAAACACTGGAGGAATGAGGTATGAACTGAACAGGGGCCATCTGTTTTCTGCACAATGTTCTGCATAACCTTGCTTTTCAGGCAAGGTCTAGCACAGATGTACGTTTAAAGGTTAAGGGTGCTTGCCTGCTTTGGGTACATCTGTGCTAGACCTCTTCCACCTGAAAAGGTTTGAATTCACAGCTTGCATGTTCTGGGCAAGTGACGCAGCTGTCATACCCCCTGGCATTTTAGAACAAGGTGTTCTTCATTCCACATACTGAAGCAGGGCTGCAATGCAGTCATACTCTAAAAAGTCACAAAACTAGTGCAATCAAGCTGAAGGAAGACCCTTCTCTTTACTGAGAGGAAGCAGGAGGTGGTCTTCCCTCCCTGTATTTCCATAGGGGGAGAGATGTAGATTTTATAATATAGAATTAATTATCTTTAGGTCCACTGTTTTTTCAGGCTTTTTGTAACTGTTTTTGTGTAATAAACTGCCAGACGTGATTTTCCTTTGAGACTCTAGGGGTTTGCACCTACCTTTCTATGGAAACAAATCTGCCCAAAGCTTTTGATGGTACTTTGTTCATAGACAAAATTTTAAGTATAGGTTGATAAATAAATATGCCATAAAATAGCTCATCTCTGTCTTTAGTCCACAGTATTTCAAATTAATTGAAGAGTGTGTGTCACAGATAGTGTTACATCGAAGTGGAACAGACCCAGATTTCACATATCGTAAGAGATTAGATATCAATTTCAGCCACTTACTAGGTAAGTACTCTGTTTGGAAATGATTACAGCATCATAATTCCTTATATGAAACTGTATATGTAATTAAGAAGAATCTTGTGTTCCCTGCATATGTATAAGTGTGTTTGTTGATTTTTTTCAAGACATTTGTGTAGATAAAGCAAGATTAGAAGAATGTGAAGAGAGGGCTTCTGAACTTTCCAGAAAAGTAAGTAATTTTTGCATCATCTGATCATAAGATGGACGCAGGATTACTTAATAGATTAATGAATGGTGTAACTGGATAGTTTTTAACTTCAACTCACAATTAGTTCTGTGTTAAAATGGCAATTTGGGTGTTCCTTGTGGACTAGGAAGCCAAGTGGTGTAAAGTAGTTAACCTTAACTGAGAATCTTTCTACTATTTAAGTTTTAAGTATTTTCTACTATTTAAGTAGAACTCTGCCTAAAACCAACTGAATACTGTATTTCAACAGTTATCAGTTTCCCTAATGAGATGAACAGTGGGAGAATAAAAATTGACTCCTTCATATCTACAGACTGTATTACTGTACATCCATGGCTTTTAAGCTACTCTGTGTAATGCTAACTTAATATACATTACTACTTTATGCCATTTCCTATCATAAAGACCTGTGGTGGTGATGCAGATGGTTCTTCCACCCAGCAGACACATGAAAGTTAGACTAGCAGACATGTCCTTAGTATTGTTGTCATATGAGTTTTAACAAGCACAAAAGGAAAAGTTGGAATTTAAAGAAACTATGCAGAACTGACTGGTACCAACAATTTTCTTTTTTTCTTTTTTCTTAGTTTGAAAAAGATTTTGTAGCTCATCAGGAGACCCAGGCCCTACTGCGAAAAAAAGAGGAGAGAATCAATGAACTTGAAACAGAATTACAAGCTTTTAAATCACAGGTAAAAGACAGTATAAATGAATGTATGTAATAATGTTTTTGAAAGGAACTTCCTTTTGCATCTTCTTTGGATTCTGATAGTACAGTTGAGGGTTTTTTAAAGAATCTTTGTTATCGATTATTATTGAATGTTAGATTCCTTTATTTCTGTTTTATACAAATAATTGTAATGTGACATTAATTAGCTGTAAGTTCCCAGATGATCCTTTTATGCCTGAGCTCTGTTAATTAAACTAGTTTCTTAGGTTTCATTGGGGTTTTGCTTTCAGAGTCATACATTTCCAAAGTAATTAACCACATAGGGTAATAAGTCTTATGCTTTTAGATTAGCATTCATCATTGTGATCTTTATCCCTCCACAAGAAATTGCTCATTATGCAGTTTGCTATACTGAGGCATTACCATGGATATCCAGCAGTGAAAGAAATAACCTGTGGCTGGATAAGAACATTTCTTGATAATTTTTCAATTTTCAAGCATAAATAGATGTTTTAAAACACGATGGAGAGGAATAGTGCAGATTTTTTGAGGGTAATATTTCAGTTAACTTGTAACTACTTCAGCTTTTAAATCTATGCAAGGAGACTGTGTGACCAAGTGATTTTTCTTGTGTCTTATTTCCTGGAATAAGAAGCACAGTCTAAAAATGGTAAATGGTTAAAGAAAGACAGCATCAGAAAGACATGCTTATAGGGGTTTATTTTAATACTTCTGAGGGATTATTTTTATATTTATTGGCTTCTTTAATTTTCTTAGTGAGGAAAATTAATTTAGCTCTGCTTTGGTCTATTTAGAAATGTCACTCTAATTCATGTTTCTGGTCAAAATTAATTGTTAATGTCAAAGTCAAACATTAAACAAAAGCAATTACAGAAATTGTTGCATTCTAAAAAACCAAATATAGTAAGAGCGGCATATCATTCATTAGGAAAGTATTTTTGTGTGTGTGTCTTGAAAACATAGTAAAATACTTTTTGTAAGTGAAATCTGTTTCTTCCCATTTTACTTTTTCTGTTATTTACTGCATTAAGTATAACTTTTTTTACATGCAGACAGAGAGCATAAAATAGGATTCTGCTCACTAATTTTCATACCGTGAATTATCCCACTGTTGTTAAAGGGATACATTAAAAGTTTTGTAAATGTCAGGTAATTGATTACTGCGATTTGGTACTTTTAAATCTGTCTAAAGAGGAAACTTTGGTTTCCATATGGCATCAGTTGCTACTTAGCATGTTGACTTCTACCTCTAATGACTGTTTTTCCCCTGGTCTCATTCCTTTACTCCCTTCTTGCATTTGGTATGTGTTGATGTATTTCTTTCATTTCTGGAGCCTAATTGTTCAGTGTCTACTTGTCAGTGTAAACAATGCTTATGTTCACAAATTCAAAACATTATCAAGCTGTCGTGCATGCATTTATCTGTATTTATTAATATTCAGCTATTTCCTTTTAGAAATTTTAAATCTTTTGCTTATTGTATTTCCCTTTATTTTCTAAAAACAAATGGGACTGTTTCAGCTCATAGTTAGTTGAAAAGGTAATTAGTGCTAGCACCAGTAGATAAATATTTCTTATTTATTGTTTTGTTGTTTTTGTCAGATACATTCTTATTTTTGTTTGCAGGCATATGATAGAAGATCTTCAAATAGTAGAAGTAATTTTATTAGACTTGCTGAAGTGCTAATCCTATTTTGATACATTATAGATGTCATTTCTGTATGGAATAAGAAGCTGGTGCGTAAGGAAGCTTTATTTTTTGGAAGGACATTTTTTCATTATTGCTTCATGTTTTCAATTCTGTAGAATAAGAATGCTCCTATATTGGAAGATAGCTGTTTTTCAGCAGAATTATTTATCTCCTCAGATTCTGCTGTTATGTACTTGGAAAGTTTCTCTGTAACCTGTAGGATAAGAACAAGAGAGACTAGGATGTTACTTTTTTTTTTAATTTCAGCTAAACCATGATAGTCTAGATAAGATCTCATCAAGATACCTATCATATCCTTCTTAGCTCATGATCAGTGAAATATGACAAGTGGGAAACACCATTTCAGTTTGTCATTTTTGGTGTGCACCCCCCAGGTCTGAATGTCCACTTCAAATATTGACACTTCCAATCGTGAAATCAAAAGCACATTGGGCTCATTATCATTCTTATTTGACTGTTCTATACAAGACATTTCAACTGGTTTTCTGGATTTAATCTATAAACTATGATTGTTATAGCATTTTGTTGATAAAACTGTGAAACTGAGTAAGAATATTTTCCTTATCAGTATGGCTCTGTGCCACCTGGTCTTCTGCCGTCAACTCGAGGAGATGCGTCTGTTGTTCCACTGGAAGGTGCAGGACCACATCAATTCCCACCCCCTCCTCCTCCACCGCTGCCTTCTAATGGAGCAATTCCACCACCACCACCTCCTCCTCCTCCTCCACCACTTCTGAGTGGCTTGGGAACTCCTCTGGGTTTTGGTGGTGCTCCTCCACCACCGCCTCTACCAGGCCTGCCTGGAATACAGTGGTCTCCGCCTTCACGTGCTTTGCCATTTGGAATGAAGCCTAAAAAAGAGTTCAAACCTGAGGTTACCATGAAAAGACTCAACTGGTCTAAGGTAGTGTTGATTAATGACAAATACTTGATGTAAAATCTGACATTGAATTTGGGGAAAATAGATTGTCAGAAGTAAGACTAGATAAGCAATTGATACATTAGTTAAAATTATGTAAGATATGAATACCTGTCTTTAGTTTTTCATTGTTTTGTGAAAACTGTGTTTCATTGACCCATGAATCATCTGGGCAAGTATCTGTTGACTTTATGTGATGCCTGGAAAAGTCAATTCTGGTCTAGAATAAAACAACCTTGACAGCAGCATGCTTCTTATGCTTTCTGGGACTTGTTATGCCTTGTTTTTTTTCAGACACTTTATGTTGGATCAGTCACTGCACTCTACTTATAGCTATACAGTTTCCAAACAAGTGTATTGCATCTATCTAGCCTGGGCTGGAAAGAAGAAGTGCAGGTCTTTCCATTTGTCCATAGTATAAATGTACTGACATAAATTTAATGGCCGGCAAAATACAGACTCAGTTTGGAGTTTGGTTGGTTTTGGTGTTGGTTTTTTTTCCTTCTCCATTGTGACAAGATCAAGTATACCAGTCTACTGAGTTTGGAAACTATAACTATTTAGATCAAAATAGGTCAGTAAAGAGATTTTCACAATTAATGAAGTAATCAAAGCTACATTCTGAAAAGTAAGGTACTTCGCATCTAGTTAAACCAGCTGTGTTTAGAGATTATTTGAAGTTTGCCCAAGTTTCAAATCTAGAACAAAGCTAATTTGCTCTGTTTAGACCTTGGATAAGAGTGTGTTTTCTGCATTGTTAGAATCTGTTTGTCTGATCTCACTTATTTGAAGGGTTATTATTTTCAATGAGAAATATATTAACAACTCTAAAGATGAGTTGTGTACTGAAAGTTCACATGTTTTACAGAGCTCTTAAATATTTAATGTGCTTTAGACTCTGCAGAGCACAGTTTCTTCATAGTATCAAAATAATTAATAAAATTTTGTTTTGTCTCTTGCTCGTAGATCAGGCCTCAGGAGATGACAGAATCCTGTTTTTGGGTTAAGGCACAAGAGGACAAGTATGAGAATGCTGACATGCTTTGCAAATTGGAAGTTACGTTTTGTTGTCAAAAAAGGGGTAAGTAGTTGATGGATTTGATTTTCAGCTTTTGGACACCTATAAAGTTCTTGGGACTTAAATAAATATATGAAAAAATGCTCTGAACATAACATCAATATTCTTGTTTCTAAGTGAGATGTATGAAGAAAAAGGTCTGAAAATCCTACACTGCTTAAAGCAGTAATATTGAGCTATTTTACGTAAGCATGACAAAAACTGTGTGACCTGTAGGAAAACCTCCCAGAAAAAGACCCAAGAAATTCTTCTGGAGAATACAGATATCATTTATCACATTTGAAAAAAAAAATTATAAAATTTTATCAGAATACCTTCATAAATTACTGAAACCTAATCTGGAGCCCAGAAGATGATGTGTTTACCCTCAGAACTGATATGATAATTGATGTGTGTTGGATCCATGAAGGACGACGGTCTTTCAGTGATTTTTTTTTTTTTTGTTACTTCCTGATAAACCTGTAGAAACATTAATCTCCTTTGATATTTTCTTAGCTTTTTGAGCTTTTAAAGCACTGTGAAGGAACAAAATATTTGAAAGTATTCCTGGCTTTAAAACTTTAGTCCCTTCCTTGGAAGTAAGTAGTTTTAGTAGTAGGTTAGGTTCTTCTGTCCCATATATAAAATGCCTGTTACTTCTTCACACATCTTTTTTCTCCCTTCTTTTTTCATATCAGAGATGTAGTACTTTAGAGCAGCCAAAGGGCTGTAGTGTTTAATTTCTTTGCAAATTGAACAGGGGTTATTGTATTTTTACTTTGTTTTAAAACTTTTATTTTGATATTTTTGTTAATAGAGTGGCATGGCATTCTCAGATTTCTCCTTCTTTTTGGGTATGCTTTGGTGTGTGTTATCCAATTTTTTTTTTACCATAAGCAAGAACTTTATTCCACTCTTGTCAAAGCATGATTTTTATGCCTTAGCAGTGTTTCTACTGATTTAAGTGTTATAGCTTATTGCTGCAGATACTTAATAATAGTAAGAGTGTTGTACAAAGATAAAAAGGCAAGAACGCCTCACAGACCATAGACATGTTTGCTTGAATCTATTAAAATAAGTCTAGAAGCTAATTATGGTGCCTTTATAATGTTAGGAGAATTCCCAAGAATGTTCCTTGAATTAATAGTTTGGAAGTTTTAAAAGCCACTGGAGGAAATAATTTCCTATGTGTAATTAAACAGTAAAATTTGGGAGACAAGATGATGTTCAGACCAAACATGTTAATGGCTCAGAAGAGGATTGCGAGTCTCCAACAGACAGCAAGAACATTAGAGTTAACAAGATTAACATCCCTCAAAATTTAACTGAATGGACTGAATACATTGTTTTGTCAAAACCCAATAGAAGAGAGTTACTGGATCTACAGTTGGAAAGTCAGTGAAGTACACTTTCATACCAAACGTGTGTGTGTCTGTGTAGCAATTTAAAGACTGTGGTCTGCAGGGACAAATTTCTTTCTTTTTTACAGGTGAGGCTTACTGCTTAATCTATTTTATTTTTTAAGTTTTGGAATCTCTCTCATCCCACATGGATGATATGTGTGCCATCATCTTAATTTTTCAAAGGAAGTGGAGACACTAAAGATTTTATTTAGAACAGCAAGTAGGTGTTTAAAGGGCAACATGGAACTAAATTTCATCTTTGTTCAAGTGAGTGGTTTACAGAACTTTACATGAATGCTTAAGTATGTTAGTAGGCAGGACCAGATCTCAAGGTCTCTTGTTGACAGCATGAATTCCAGTACAGAGGACAGCAAAGCAACTGCTTTTGTTCTCGTGACCATGGACAGAGGGGGTACTTCTTTGTAGCTTAACTTACTGATTATAACAAAACTTACCAAAGCAATTAGAGACATACAGTTTTCTTCGCAGTCTTGAGGAGATTTAACACCAGGCTCTCTAAAGTAGAATCAGCAAGCTATTCACTACACTCAAATTGGGAACAGTCCTTGACTATTTCTAAAGCTTTGTCTCTAAAACCAGAAAGATGAGAAATTGAAAACAATTCTGTAGCCAAATGATGGCATGCTGGTTTCCACTCTGCTGGAGGGTCTGCTTATGCACTCTTCTCATTAAAATCTTTGCATAAGAAGAGGTATCTAGTTGAGGAAGCGGGGATCAGAATGTTCAATGATAGTTTGAGTGAATTTTATTCTCATTAGGTAAAATCAAATTGAGGTACTCAAATATTCAGTTGGTGCATTTTGCCATCTAATATGCCAAAAGGGTATCAGTGTTGATCTAGAAAAGGAAGTCTTATGTCTATGTAAATAAGCCACTAAGGAATTTTTGCTAGAAAAAGGAATACAGAACAGTATAGAATAGATTTGAAGATTCAGCAGATATTTGTATAGGAGTTATAAATTACGTTGATTCTGAAGCGGCATTGAAGCAATTGAAAAACGGAAGATGTTATGGAGGTATGAAAGAAATACTACTGCAAGAATAAAAACTTAAAAGAGGGCCTAGCTTCAGACTGTAGGATACCTTTGTTGTGTGTATCCAGAGACGTTTCAGAGACATGAGCCATGGAAGAAATCCCTGAAGGTCATCTTGTCAACAACTTTTTGTAAAGGGACCAGTCTAATTCATGATGCTCAGGACTTCCTCCAGCTTAGTTTGAGGTATTTCTAAAGATGGAGATGTAGGGACCGACAGCCTTTCCCCATGTTTGTCATTGTGGTGAATTTTTTTTTTTCCATAATATCTTTTGGAATATCTTTTGTTGCAACCTGTGCCGATTTCCTCTTGCTTGTTGTGCACCTCCAAGAATTCCCTTGTATTTCCAGCCTTCTATCAGGTCATTTGAGCCAAAAATATGTGTTCCCTTGTCTTTTGTTACCCTTCTCAAGACTGGTAACTCTTTCAACGTTTCTGTCTGCAACTATGTTTCAGAACTCTAATCATCTTGATGATTTTCTGCTGTACTCATTCCAAAATACTTATTTTTTTTTTGAACTGGGGAAATCCATACAAAATACTCCAGATACTTCTCCCAGACAGTGGGGAAGTACCTCCCTTAGAAGGGGAGTAGAGGGAAATAACCACTTCTGTGACTTGCTTCTGTCAGCAGTCTTGGTACTTTACTGGAGGAAATGTTCTCACTGTGCTGCTTGGTGATGGTGATAATGGAAAGTCCACAGAGTCTATGGGTGATAGAGGGTATTTTTTCTTCTTTTGCATCTTATAAAGCTGTTTTTGTCACTTTTCAACCATTGAATCATTTTGTGAAAGTAACATGTTTTATAAAAATAAAACCTTGAGATGAACACTGAGAGGTATCAAAGCATCAGTTGTTGATGGTATTCTGGTAGCAACTTACTGAAGATGAACTGTGATTTTTTTTTTTCATTGATTCCGAATTTACTCAAGGGCATAATGGCAAACCAACTCCTTTGTCATAAAAGCCTGAGCGAGGGGGCTCCATGTGCGTCAGAGCATGAGTTCATGCTTTGGGTCATTGTTCCTGTCCATGTCATGGCAATATCCCTGACTGGTACAGTGAACCCTTAACCTGTGAAATGTCACTGGATTGTCATCATGGTTACCCTTGTTGTGGGTTTGTTTTAGTCTTTGGTTTTGGTTGGGAGTTGTTACCTGAGTGGAGTTGGTTTTGTGTACCTGTGACAGCTCCGTGACTACTCACTGGCTAGGGGGGAAAGAAAAGTAATTGACAAGTTCTGAAAATAAGCTGATGAATGTGAATGTTTTGCATGAGTCATCTTTGGTTATCTGATACATTTTAAAGGCAAAAAGAAGGATGGGTATGAGGGGTAGTTAGAAGAGACATGAAAGAGAAAGAAATAAAAAGAAATATCAAGAGTTTGAGAATTACCAACCAGGGTTATCCTCATGATCTCAGACCAGTGAAGAAAATCTGTGTCAAGCCTTTCTGGCAACAATGGTTTTAAAGGAATCTCTTGCTATAATTTTTGGAAAACATTTAACTAAATATATGGCTTAAAGTTAATTGATATGTGAAATACTGAACAGCAGAGCTGGAGTTTACATGTACTTCTTATTATCTTAGTCCTAAGAGGTAAGATGAACAAACATAAGTGCTCAGTGTTGAATGACAACTGCTTTGTAATGCACTGGAAGCCTGATGGAAGAATAATCACTGGTCTGTGATGCTAACGTGCTGCTAACTTCTCTGGAATTATTAGAAGTACAGGCAGGAAGGTGACACTTTGCATAAAAGATAGCATGAGCTCTAGAATCATGAAAATCTTGTGGGGGGAAAGAAACCTCCTGTGCAAAACCTTGTGAATGGAAATTCCTTCTAATAATATTATATTGTATTATTAGCTCTTGGATCACATGATGGATATGATGAGAAAATGTTAAGATTAGAGAAGCTGAAAATTTTGTGATAATAAAGTGGGAGATTTAACTATATCCAAGATTTGAGTAAACTTCGTATTGTAATACAGAAAAAATGCCAGCAGCTAAAGCTATGGGGTAAAAAA
The DNA here is from genome assembly GCF_000738735.6 of Corvus cornix cornix. Lineage (NCBI taxonomy): Eukaryota > Metazoa > Chordata > Aves > Passeriformes > Corvidae > Corvus > Corvus cornix. The sequence continues at coordinate 60,936,765 of NC_046332.1, read as the reverse complement.
ACTGCATGTGACTTGATAGGGAAGTTCAAGATAGTATTGCAAGAAAAAAGTTAGCATTAAAAATGTAAAAGTGTGAAGATATTGGGAAAACTCATTAAATATATCTCGATAAATGTGAACAGGATGTTCTTCACGTACTCATTTTGAATCTTGAATTTCTTGCAACGGACCTTTCAGCTAATTTTGAAGTGTGTATTTAATTTTTTGAAAATGAAGTTAGCTAAGGAATTGGTGGGACCACTTGGAGGCAACTTCAAAAGTTCAGCAGGTTCAAAGAACATTAGAAAATTTCAGGGGTATATGGTCCAAAAGAAATAGGAAAGGCTGTATTTGTAGGAAGGAACTTTCTCTTTTGCTAAGTGAGGAGAATGGATTATAAGAAGTGGTAAGGCTGGCATGATGTCTTTTCTAGGAGCATCTCTTATTGCAGTTTTTGTTTTTTTAATCATTGGTGTGAGTGCCAGCTTGCTTGCAGTAGCTTCAGACTACTATGTTCAAGACTTACAATACTGAAATAAAGTGAATTTTAATATGCAAACACTTGGTTTGTGGAGATACTTTGAAGAGTACTGGCGTAGAGAAGGTTATAGCAGTAAGTTGCTGAAGTCTGTGAGTAAGTGTAATTAATGAGAAAAAAGAATGAGACGGTAATGGTTAGGCATAATGTGGGACATGTGTTCAGGATAACAAGAGAGAACCAGCTACATCTTGCTTACAGTAATCCTTTGGGTGCTTGAAGTGATTTGCCAAGGTGATTCCAAGACTTTAAGACATTGTAGAGTACACAGGAAGGCAACCTCTAACCAAAAAAGAAGTCTTGAAGCATTTTAATCCAAAATGACAATTTGGACATCTCATGTATGCAAAATATAAGAAAGCTAGTAGTTTCATGAAATATGTGCTTTGTATTTAATGTGCCTTATTTATAAATATCCTACCAGTAAGTTGATTTGACTTGATCCAAAGACTCTTATGTTTAAAGTGATGAAGTCCAAATGAGGATTAGAAATTGCACATCAAACATACAAGAAAACATTTGTAAATTCTTCATTATTTTGAGCACTATGCAGATAACTGCAGTTAATGGGAGATGGCATGAAAAAATTAGAAATGTACTTTCTTTTCTAGATATCAAAGGGAGCTGATCTAGTAAACTCAAGAGAGAAAGATTGCATGATCTCTGTTTTTTTTTTTTTATCAACTAAGACAGATTTTCATCCTAATCTTATTGGAAATGGCAGTGTCTGATCCCATCACACCAGAGCACCTGCCAGACTTGATTATTCAGAAATAAAGCACTTCTGTGGGAGTACTGTCTCTGTTGGCACTTGTCTTGAAAAAGGTCAATATAGTTCTAATTTTTTTTTCTCCCCTGTATACTTTGTAAGAAAAATCAAGATCTAAGATGCTATAGTGCCAATTAAGTCTCAAATATTTTAAACCAGAAAAGAGAGTAAAGGCTAGCCAGAAGATCAAATTAACAATATAAATCAGTTTAATGCTGTGTTTAACACGCCATAGCTACCTTGCATAAGCAAGAGAACATGCTGTCATCCATATGAAAGATTAGGTGGAGCCCACTGTTCCTTGTATTTTGCTCCTCTGGAGGAGGATTTATCAGAGGTGGCTACAAACTGTACTTCTTGTAGAATCTTATTGTTACAAACGTGTATAACTGCCGGAGTATAGTTTAGTAACTTCTGCTATAACACAGCACTGAGTAACCTGATTTACCTTTTAATGTAACTGTACAAGTAAAAGTAAGGCCTGCTATGCACTTGTTTGGCTGCCTTTCAGTATCATCCTAACTGTCCTAAAAGCAAAATTTTTTCAAAAAGATTGTGTATATAGAATGAAATAAGGATGAAAAGTTTCTTTTTGAAGAAGTCAAGAGTAACTTAATGAGCATTTGCAAGGAACAGCAACCAAAGCACTGAAATGTCAGTGGTATCTTGCAACTTGAGTATATCATCTTCACATGGAGAGAGTGGATGATATATTTAGTGCTGCTTTGGTAGTAACTGTATTAGTTGTTTCTGTTGTTAGCAAATAGAATGATATCTGCTCTTATTCTTTTCAAATATTTGTACCAAATCATATTTGTTATGCAGAGATTGATGTGTAAGAATCAGTGAGTGAATATACTTCTGTTGTGCATTGAGCTTGGCTGGCTGCCAGATGCCCACCCAACTGCTCTCTGCTAAAATGGAAAAGTTTGTGTGTTGAATTAAAAACAGGGAGATCACTTACCAATTACTGTCACAGCAAAACAGACCCAATTTAGAGAAAATCAATTCAACTTTATTTTTTCTGATGTCCTGTCATGGATAGGAGAAGCATTTAGTTTTTCAGACCGTTAAATGTATTTAAAGAAGTGGGATGTGAATAACTCCTAAAACCTCACTTTGGTATCCCGAGAGCTCCATGAATGTGTGGCAAACAAAAAACAGAAAACCTGAAAAAAAAATTAGCATAGCAGTGGTTAAAATAGCCTGACAATGGCATTTTTTTTGTAGTTTGATTCTTTTTGAAGCTAGAATTGTGGCATGTTTTAATCTTTAATCTCCTTCTTTGACAAATTCTTAGGATGAATTCTCCCTTGAATTAATTAATTATTGAATGACTGTGTCATCAGTGCCCTAATCTATGTCAGACTAATCAAGAGTAACATCAGACCATTCTTCTGGTAGGACTGTAGAAAAGAGTCAGTGTGTCAGGAGATGTTTTAAATAGGATTAGAAAAACTTCTATTAGATAAGGTACTTTGATTTGTATTTTCAATTAGGAACTACTTTGTCAGATAGTGAAAAAATATTATTGAGGAGTTTGTTACAGCATTTGTAAGCATCTACATAAGCACAGTATTAACTATACCTTAATTTTAATTTATTTTACCTTTTTTTTTTCTTTCTGACAGAATTGTAGCATGTGCTGTTATTAAACGACTGTTTCTTACCTTCTACACACAGATTATTATTTCCTGTCAGCTCCAAACCAGATTGAGTGCTTGCCTTTTCTCCTCAGTGAAGTGCCTGGACAGAGTAGTTCCTTTAGTTCACCTTTACCTTTTTCTTTCAAACAATTGATTCTTTTTTTTTTTTTCAGTAGTTGATTTCTACACAAAATACAATATCGGTGTGCAGTCACATCATGTTTGATGAAAATATGACAGTATATTCAGGGTAACAAAAGCACTCCACTCCCGTTTCCCAACACTGTGATAGGAAAAGCTTTTGAAAGCTTCATGTTTTAGAAGCAATAAAAGTGTTCCTTTATTGATTTCTACTAGAAAATGTTTCCACACTGAGAACGAGTAAGATCTTAGAGGAGATAGATATTATTTTCATGTATCCAGAGATCAAAAAAGTCTACTCAATTTCATAAGGCTTAAACTATAAATACCAATGGAATAGAAAAACACGTTTGGAACTTAAAATGCAAGTTATGGAAAGTCATCCCAGTGCCCCTGCTCAGTCTAATAATTTTGTTTATTTAATGGAAAATACTCTCTTTAAGAACTTGAATATAATTGTCACTATACTGGCAACTATGCTGCATGAATTAATGTGCTAATTTTGTATCACACAGGAGGTGTAAGACTCTACACCTGGTACAAACCTATTTTCATGGGCTTTTACCTCCTATTTAGTTTTGCTACATGTTTATATACTACGTGCTTTTGATGAACTTCTAATGTTGCAAGCATTTATATCTGACTAAAGGTAACACTATATCTGAGTGTAATAAAATCTTCATTACAGTGCTGCTTTTATTGTAGCCTTTTTTCATCGTGAACTGAGCAAAATAATTTACATGCAAGAAATGTTGAACAAACCTTATTTGGCAAACCTTCAAAGTCACTGTTGATGAAAATTATTAGCATTTAAATTTCCATGAGCACTAGTTTTTGTCCTTTAGAAAATCTATCATTTAGCTTTTCAGTGAATGGCTTGTTTCAGAGGAAATTCATTTCAAGGACAATTCATTTTGAAAAACAAACAAAAAAATCAAGGAGATTATGTGTTAATGGAGCAGTGATGTCCAGTTAGGCAGCTGTTAGATAGTACTTGGGTACTGGTATGCCATGCAGACTTGAGCAGTGTTATATTTTAAGTTATTCATATGTAAAAAAAAAAATGTATAGACATTTTCTTTCCTTACCCACTAAGATTATATACTCTCATTATCTACTAACTTTGTGTAAATATGACCTGGCCTTATCTAATACGTAATTTATTTTCTTAATAAAGTGAGGTCTTAATTAAAAAACCCAGTAAGTTGAATACTTCATATGAACTTTTGTGAAACAGGCTTCCATTATGGGCTGCTGTTCTCTGCATGATATCAACGTGGTAAATTTCTCATATAACTTCCTCATTCTAAATAGATTTTTCTAGTCTCTAAATATCTTGCCATGATAGTTTGCTGACAGATATTTTAACAGGGCTCTTTCAATATTTTTTCTGAAATACACGTCACCATGAAGCACTTTTGTAAATGTCCTGTGGATGATGTACCCCATGTTAAGAGCAATCAGGTTCTGAAGGTTATGTAAGAAATGAGAGAATTTATTTGGTCTGAAACAGTAGGATTTTTTTGGCAGTTAAATCAGAGTTTTAACAAAATATTCTTTTACATGTGATATAATCTAGTTCCACATTCTGAAAACTTTAATAATAGGGCAGGATGTGTTTGCAGTGTTGTAGTTGTTGGCTGGCACAATACTTAAATATTTACAGTGAAATAGTTGTGTTTTCAGATATATTCTTCTTCTGGATCAGTTTGTTACATTCAAAGTCATTTAAACTTAAGAGAATGAGGGCATGGACGGCATATCCTGTAGCTTTTAACAACTTCATATTTCTGTTTTATAGCTTTGCTGCTCCACTCTTCCTATTTTTTACAAGTTAGTGGAACTCTTCTTTTGAACTCACAAGATAGTTCTTCTACAACCTTACCTCTAACATCAGTTGAGTAATGAAACTTAGAAATTTCATCTGCTCTATTACTCAGCTTAACTGTTGTAAAGACTAAATGTTTCCTGCTGTGCAATCTGACTTGTCCTTTGATATAGAAATGCCTTTTTCTAAAATCGTAAATGCATATGTATAGCTGGCAAGGATAAGAAGCTAGCAAGAGCCTGCTTAGGTCGACTGCTTATCTTTGCAGTTCCTAGACTGTGGGGTGTAATGTCTTGTGGCACTTAAAATTTGGCTGCAATGTACTTGATATATATGAAACAGAATGTTTTCTCTTGTTGCTGGCATTTCAGTGTAAGATCTTGAGAAATGCTGGGTCATCAATTTGTAACAGTGGGAGGATGGAAATAGCAAATTGGTGTTCAGCAAGATTGTTTGAATAAAAGCTGCTACCAAAGCTGACAAAATGGAAGGCAGCTATAGCTGGAATGCATGAAGAGAAACTGGGATTCAAGGCATGGTTGCACATTGCAGCAAAAATCTTGGCATCTGTATTTCAGCAGATTTATAATGTTGCTGTGAAAAGAAACAAATATGGATAGATGTAGCTAAAACCAAACCAGGTTAGATCATCTTAACTGCAAAAAGCCAAAAGAGAAAGTTTATTTTCAGTACTAATCTAGTAGCGTGAACTGAATTGCTGTTTTAATGCTCTATAGAAGAGAAGCAGTAGTGATAAATGGACTTGTTCAAACTTTAAAAGGAGAAGATAGAATCCATTTGCTGCTAGCTGTTGACTCTCAGAATGTACCTGGGATTCTTCCTTATTCAGCAAAATAAGGAAGAAGTAGTGATCGAGTGGGGACAAATGGTGAGGTAAGCTGAGCTGTGCAGATGCATGCTTTATAATAAATGGAAAGAATCTCAACTTCTTCAACAAAAACAGGTTTTTGAGAACAAGATACTCATATGCACTGGAAGTAGACAGTTCCGATCTGCAGGTTTCTGTTGCTGAGAACCTGGGAGTGCAGACCAAAACTCAAAGTAGGAAGCATATTTGGAACTATATAAAGCTCTCCTGAAACTACAATGGCAAAAATAAGTCAGTATGAAAAGAATAAGAGAAATTAAGGAAAAAGCGTTCCATGTGTCAAGGAGCTAATGTGTCTGATTTTTCAAGAAAATAATGTGATTCATTTTGTTAGAACTCATGTTTGCCCTTAGGATGAAATGTAAATTGTGTTATGCTTAACTTTCTTAAAAACAGTAACAAAAATTGTTAATTTGTACCACTCTTGGTGTTTGTTTTGAACTGTCTGTATAGCTCTTGGTCTTCCAGACTCTGAAGCTAAGTCTTACTCTTTGATCACCAGCTGGAGTTTTCTGTTTACTCAGGGTAATATTTATATTCAATCTTGGGGGGGGAAGTCATATAGATTTAATCAAATTATTATTCTGCTGCAGGACCCATATTTACATATAATGATACTCAGGTCAAATAGAATGAATACTGTTTACTAGTAGAACTACTAAGTAATTATTTTGTATCCACAATTAGCCTAATTCCTCAAAAGTCTGCAAGGTCTAGTGACTAGGTAGTCAACTGTTATGCATGCATGAATGTAACAGGAAGAGAGGGATAAAATCCTATTCTACAGCATCTGGAGATGCTAACTAAACAATATGAAAAAGAGTCTAACTGGTGCAAAACAGACTTATTTTTCCCTTTTTGTCATTTTCCAGCATTTAAAAAGTTGTGGCTAATATGAAGATGTGTGATGAGATAGTGAAGAAATACTACTATTATTGTTCTGATATGATAATTTATATTTTTTTCATAAAAGATGTGTGCAATAATCAAATCTGCATACTAGACTAATTATGCAGAATCTCTTCAACGGAGACTTCATAATCTTCAGTCTTGTAGAACTCTAGCTCAGACTTTGAGAAGCAGGAATTCAAGTAGCTTTAATTATACAAATTTTGTTTGTCTGAATTGCTGGAGGAATGAGAAGCTTTCTGGACAGAGGTTTAAATGCATGCTAATTAGAAAGTCTTTTAATATTTAGCTTAAAACTATATTCACAGTATATTTGTCTGATATTCCAATGTAGGTAGATACATTAGATTGTCAAATAGCTATTTTTAATGCAGAAATACATACCCTTTTTAACATAAGATAATATGAAGTTACACTCAGTTTTATAGGGTGATGTGGTATTAATGTATTCTCCAGCCAACAAAGACAAGAATTCTCTTGCAATTCCAGCATTTCTCTTGTTTAGCTTCTGTCCAGTAGTGTGTCAGATAGAACAGCATTTCAGTGAGAATGAATGCTGCAGATCTCTCCTGCTTGCTTTTTAATAAAATACTGTAAAATGGTGAATATTCTTAAAGCTTGCTTGCAATGAATGCTTTCTGAGTTTGAATCTTTCTCTGTTTATGATTGACTCATCACTTCATTCCTTAATGTACCACAAGAGTGTCTCATAGTACAGTGAATGATCTTTATTACTGAGTAGGTATTACAGGTTTGGTGAAAGAGGAGAGAAAACCCTAAGAAATACAAACGTTGGAAGTAATGTCAGTTGCACATCTGTAATAATGCAGAAGAAATGTGATTCTGTAATTGGAAGATGCATAACCTTGCTTTTAACTAGGAAACTCTTTTACACTTTCTGGAAAAGTGAAGTCAGTGTTACTTCCTGCAAGATTTATTTTCATTGAAATAGCACTTGTCTTGTAACCCAGAATCAAGTTCCTGATTGACTTCTGTTTGTGTCAGTTTTTCATATTTATCTTTCATATTAGAGAGAGCTTTTAACAGAATATTTTAATTTAAAGAAAGTTGTAGCATTTTCTTTGCTATTTATATGGAATAGCACACTGAATGTTAAATCTTGGAGTATATTTAAATATTGCTAAGCACACTGTGAATTAATGGGAAAGGTTCTTTTGTGGATTATAAATCATGTATCTAAATTAGTAAATTTACTTCACTCTTTGTATTTTTTTTTATAGTAGTGATTAAAAGCTTTTAATGTGCAAATTGTGAAAACCTGTTCTAAGATTAGAGCACTGATGTGTTCTTGGAAAACTGTGCTGCAGATTACCATGTAGTCTTCAGTTATACTCTCCAGTTCTGAGGAAAAGGTTAAGGTGATTTACACGTTTGGTGTGCATTCTGTTTACTTTCCTACAGAAGTTGGAACTTTTTTGTCTCTTTCTAAATAATGTATGTGTTATAACTAAACAAATGAATTATATTTCTGATTTGAAATAAATCCTCATATCCTGTTTCAGAGTTGAGAACCACATAACTCTTCACATTTTATTTTACCGCACATCTCATGCCACTGACTACAAGTAAATAATATGTGCCTTTTTATACAGTTTATGTGGCTCTAACTATTAAGTGCAATCACAAAAAATGCACTCTAAAATATGAGGAAACTTATGCAAAGGGAAAGTACAGTATAAATGCACACACAAAAAGCAGTGACGTTTCTTGGGAATATTTTTACCAGGTAGTTTTATATTGCTAAATACAAGCGAAGATAAGCAGTAGCTGGAAAAATCACATTATCTGGTATAGATTATAAAGTTTTTAAATGTAGATTTCTGGAAAGTGATAGGAGGAAGTAAGGACTATTTGCACAAAATCGGTATGTGGATGTATGACAGCACTGCTAAGTTAAACTTCCTTTGAGAATAAAATACATGCTTTTGTTTCAATATCATAGTTCTGGCACTGCAGTATAGCAGACTTGAAATAATCAAGCAAGTTTTACTGGTTTTATTGTACAACCGATATTTCAAACTTATTGATTCAGAGAAAAGAAAGATACAAAGTACTTGCATCTTTCAAAAAGTTGGATAGGTAGGTGCATCACTATCAGAAGCAGCACTGAGAACACTATATGTTACTTTCCCCCTTTTTACTTTATTATTTTTAAAATCTGGAAAGAACAGATGTTGTTACTTACTGTAATTAACCAGATCAACCTAAAACCCTCTCTCTGTTTTATATTCAGATATACATTGATAAGTGTATTGATATGAATCAATCATAGTAGTTCTAATGGCTTGTTTTCCTTATAGATTGCTCTTGAAAAATATTGGTTTATGGTATTTAATAAGTCTTCAGTAATAAGAAGCTATGACTTACTTACTGAGCATTTTTTGTGTGAGTCCTTGGATGCCTAAGGAAAGAAAATAATCTGGTGTCTAAATAATCTGGTGTCTAGAGGTATGTGATGCAATTTCCTTGTACTGTGGATACCTTCATGAGTACGTTATGAATATAGCAATTTTATCTGTTAGAGTTTCTGATAAATTGACTTGTGGCTGCAGTTCCTAGATGTTCCTTTCCTGCTTTGGCTTGGTTAGTGTTCTTCTCTTTCAAGACTTATTTCAAGAGAAGCAGAACTTTAGTCGATGGTGTATAAAGTCATAAAATTAAATAAATGATCATTGCCTCATTTTGTATGTTTTTCTCAGTACTTTTTGTTAGATATTTTCTGTATCGGACCTGTCCAAAATCAATAGTTAAAATGGGCAATCTTCTGAACAGACTTGAATAATTTCCTTATTACAGGGTATATTAAAGCATATAATCTAAATAAAGGTATGCTCCATTTACCTTTATTTGCAGTCTCATTATGGCTTGAGACTATGAGAGTTTAGTGTTTCGTATGACGAGCACACGGATTCTTAGCAGTGTAACTCACGAGCTTAGAGGGAGTACCCTGTAACAGTATAATCTTTTGCTTGACACACAATGTGTTGCAACTTCTAAAACCTCATTTACTATTCCTAATGTCTTACTTTAGCTACTCTTAATGTACTGGGCAACCCTTAAATGTGTCTAAAGTGATCCTACAATTTGATGTAAAATGTAGAGTGTTAAGCAGAAACTTCTAATCTAGAATATGTTGATAGATCCGTTGTATCCAGCTTGAATGTGTGAGGTCAGTCAGATCTCTTGGCCTGTAGAAGACTCAGAAATTACTATGGTTTCTTAGCTGTTAAGCACCCCCTCTGAGAAAAAGAAAATAAAACAACTCCTCACAAATGACCTGCCTTTCCTTGCCCTCTGGAACACTTAATCTCTTTCACTAGTTAATTTTCTAATATTTTTTAAAGACAAACTTTGGAAGTAAGTTGAAATTGTTTATCAGACTGTTTAGCAAAAATTATTACAGAAATACTTAACAGTAATTTCTGATGTTTATAAGCATTAATTGTATGAACTGTCATTTAATTTTAAAAGCATTTCTTTTCTTTTAAAATATTTTCAGCAATGTTAACACACTGGAAAGAGTGTGGAGGTCAAGGTGGAAAGTAAGGCTTGGGTGACTGAATTCCCTTCATTTTCTGCTGAGGTTCAGTGTACTTTTCAGTATGAGTGACCCCTTGAATTTAAAGAACATCTCGTAGATTAATTGTTAGTGTTTGGTCTGAAGTCCTCAGGCTGTTGTCAGAAAGCTACTTTTGATATTCATTGTATGACTGAAAGCCTAGTATTTGTGATGGTTAATAAATTCCTACTGCAAAATATGTAAGGCTGTTAATCTAGCCTATTGAAGAGTTGCAGTGCAGACTTACGCATGATAGTTCTTCATTCTTAATTAACTTTTTTTCTACAGAATGTAGACTATGTTGTTTGTATTCATGTATTAATAAGTTAAAGCTGTTGATAATACCTGGATTTATTTATTAAATATGCAAGTCTAGCCTTGCATTAAATATGCAAGTCTAGCCTTGTATGACCTTGATTGACACTGGCTTTAGTTATAGAGCTCTGTAACTTGTTTATCATGCCAGTACTCCATTGTGCTCTGGAGATTTGATGTTAAGTACCATTTGTTTATTACACTTAAAAATGGATTAATTTGTTACTTGCTGGTTTCTATTAGTTTGAAAGATATGTTAATGCTGCTTTCAGTAAGTAAATCATCTGGTTCTTTCAGATTTTCTCAGAAACTATTTTGACATATTTTTATTAAGTGGAGTGTTCCCTTGTGCAACGGAGAGCTCACTCACCTGTAGCATGATTGCTAGGTATATATTAAGCTTCAAATGCCAGGTTGAGTTCCTTCACAGAGACTTTTCTCAGAAAACTGTGCATGCATGCAATTATAGTCTGTGTTTCAGAGAGAAAAGATATTTTCCTATTTCTTGGACATTCAAGACTAAATCTCTAAGATGCTCATAGTACAGTAGCTATGCATTTTGAGCATCTACACTGTAAACTGTCTGCTCGCTCCAGTTTATATGGTGTCTGTTTCCACAGTGCTAAGTAGTGTAGTTTAATTGAGATGGAATGTAGCTTTCTTGTAGGGAGACAGATATGTGAGTTATGGACATTGCCTTATTAGAGCAAACTAAACATTCTTATAACTTACTTCTATTGTTCATCTCCATTTACTTAATTCTAGTTCGTTTTAAACCTCAATCTCTTACTTTGAGGATTTACATAGACTTGTAAGAACAGGTAAATCAGAATTATAGCTGTTGCTATTACTTTTGCTATTTGATGAGAAACTAGTGTTTAAAGATGATAGTTCAGTTGCTTAAGTATAAGACAATAAATTTTCTGAGTTTTAGTGTGTTTAAATCTGCCTGATGGTTTAATGGCTGAGATAATTTAAATTAAATAAACACTTCTGTCACCTTAGATCTCAAATGGTTTAAACTAAATCAAACATTCATTATTGAGTAATGATTATGTCATATCAATATAATATGATTTTAAAAAACTTTATGTAAGCAGTCTTTTTGTAATCAACAAGATTACCCTTCTAACAAAAACTTAATAATGATCACAAATTATAGTTTTACACTGTTATTTTCTAGAAATAGTAGCGATCTGTTAAATGTCTGACTCTGCACTGCTTCAGATTTCTCAGTAGGTTTTCAATGTATGTTTCTGTCTTTGTATATGTTTTTCTTTAATTTTGCATGTATTTTGGGAAATCAGTGTAATGTGTTACATTCTTGCACCACATCTTTTTGTTATGTGTCCAAATACTTTTTAGAAACTATTTATGCATGTCTTTTTCACTTTCTGCTTCCTCCTGTCTTCACCATAGCAACTATATTCTTGAATCTTTTTTCAGCCTGTATTATGTCTTATATTACTTTGACCTTTCTACATGTAAAAAAAATTCCAAACTTTACTTATCTTACATTCATACTAAAAACAAGTCTTAACATCATATTGGATGTTACTAATTTTTGCTTCTTTGTAAACCTTGCAACCTCTGGGTTTTTTTATAAAGAGATATGTATGCTATGGCTTTAGAGATCAGGAAGAAAAGAATCTTTTTTAAAATTTTCCTTTCTTTTTGTGTTGCAGTTTAGAACTGTGATTTAAAAAAAATATTTGGTTAAAAATACGATTTTTAATGTGTGTTGAAAATAATGGCCATGCAGCTTTAAGTATAGGGGGTTTTTTTTCCCAGTCTGCAACAGTAGCAGTTTTTTAAAATGTATTTTCTATTACGATTAACTTGTGGATATATCTATACCCATAGAGATTTACAAGAATACTACCTTTATAATTTCTAATGAAGAAATGTCATCTTATACCAAAGTGTCAGTTTTTCTTGGAAAAGGCTTTTATACCAATAGGTTTCAAGATAAAATCATATAGTATTATTTTGTAAATTTCTCTAATACATAAAAAAAGGGTTTTTTTTCCACCAACGTTCAGATAAAATACAGGTCATAGCTTAGAAATAATTATGCTTCTAGAAATGTACAGTATTTTAGTGTAAATGTAAACAACAATAGATTTGCGTATTTATTGACAGAATTAAAATGATGTCTCTGAGTGCCATGTATAGTCAATCTAGATTTATATGTTGATTTGAAGTTAAGTGGACACAAAAAAAAGAATATTTTAAAAGTTGAACAGCTCAGTTATTGTTTTTTGATTTGTAGCTTATGTGTTGCATTTTTTCTCAGAAAGTAAATGCAAGAAGGCAACTCTGGATCATTTTTGTGTGAGATAGCTTTAGTAAGTAGAATTATTGTGCAGAGTCTCAGTGTGTGCTACTGAAAGCTTGGATGATAGTAAAGGAAATTGTAGCTGTCAAGTGCATGTCCCAATCGCTTAATAATGAATCAATTATGTTGGTACTGCTGATCAACAACAACAAAAACATCAACACTATACAGCTAGAGTAAGCTCATGTATTTCTAATCTCACTGTCATATTTTCGCAAGTGGATAGTGTAGAGAAACATTGCCATTTGGTTTTACTTGGTACTGAATAATTTTGAACATTTTAATGGAACAAACTCGGTATTTTGGGACCTAGCTGTTGAAACATTAGGCAGTCTTTTTTACTTATTTGGTTTACTATTTCAAATACTTGAAGCAGTATGGAAAGAAGTACAGCTAAAAGGGACTGGAAAGCTTTGGAAGAAGAATTTTGCATTTCTTCATTGTCTAATAAAGTGTCTAATACAGCCCTGGTTATCTACTGTGTTAGTGTGAACAGTTTTAAAGTAGTGATGAAAAATTGAGGGCTCTACTTGGAAGTGGGAAGCTGCTGTATAACCTCCCTTCTTCCTCTTACAGAGAAATGTATATATAGCCACATTTTTCTTCAGGTTGACTGGTTAATGGCATTTTGGGTTCAACTGCTGAATAATTTAAAAAAGACAACAGCTTCCTATTTTCTTTCTGAGGAACAAAGGCTTAATTTTTTAGAGTGGGTAAAAAAGATAGAAGTTGAAATTACTGTCCTGATTCTGAATATTGATCAAACCAGTTCTTCTTAAACCCCCCACCTCAATTATAAAACATGACATTATGAGTATGTTGTTATGATACAGTATGTCTTTTTCTGTTCTTAGTCTGAATTTAAAATCACTAAGCCAAGTTTTGTAAAGCGTATTATAAAAAAGAAACTGGAAAAGAGAACCTTTTCTTCAGAGGTTCATGAACTGAAGTATGAGCATCTCCAACCTGAATAATGAAGGCAGATCATAGTATTTGTCTATGGACAGAGCTCAGACCACTTCTTTACTGGAGGTGTTCGGTGTTCGTACCTCTGATAGGGGAAAAGAGGGAGAGAAGGGCAGGAGCATAGCTGACAAAGAACCATCAGCTGTGATTGCATAATGTTTAGAAGTCTTGATTTCTCAAGGCAGAAACCAGAAAACGCTCCCTATGAATATATGGTATTTTCCCATTCTTGTACTTCATTTGGGGTAAAATTAAGTTGCTGTATCGATACTGCCATGACATTTGTTTCTGTTTTTATATGCGCAGAAGTTTTGTGTTTTTTTTTTTTCCTTACAGAAAGGTTTATCCATCCAGAATGCACAGACTATATCTATATCTATATATATATATATCTTTTGGCAGTGGTTTTTTCTGCTGTAGGTTTTGGGGTGAAATTACCTTCCCAAAGTTTATCCATCTAAAATTGTGGTGGATATCTGTCTTTGCATCTTTGGATGCACTTGAGGTCCATTGGAGCCCTAGGAGAGAAAATAACTCAAATGGGTAGATAGAATTGCATCTACCTTCTCTTTCCATAAAGTGCTTTCATAAAGCACTGTTAACTTTGACCTGTTCATAATCCAATTTTCCAGAGTAAGTATGGGAAGTCCAAGAGCTTTTTGAACTTACTCCTTCCAGAGTACGTGTTGAAAGTGTGAGAACTATAGACAAACAATGCTTAAGTATATAGTAAAATGTTTATAAAGGACAATTTGGGGAAAACAAAACTACCACCACCTGCCCACCAGCCCTCCCAAAAAAAAAGAAAAAAAAAAAAGCCACAGGCAAAACACAACCAACAGCACCAACAGCTCCAATAGCTTTCTCTCCATTCTTGCCTTGCATTGGTCTAGTTGAACCAAAACAAAACATCATGTTTGCAGCCCATCTGTTGTGTGTCAAATTCTGTATTGTAGAGGGCCCAAAGGCTTAATTTGCAGATGCATCAGGTATTGTTACAAGGGAAATGGGTGGGATTTAGGATGAATAAGCATTGATTGCTATATGGAGAGAACTTTATAATAGTAGTGTGGTTGCTGGTTGCTTCAAATGCATTTATGATTTTACCAGTTACTCCCTTGCTGATATCTCTAAGCATCACATTTCTTTTAAAAGAGTGATATTTATTATGTAAACTCCAGGATGCCGATCAGGTATGTGAGTAGAGCATAGTGTGAATGCCTGGATACACAACTGTTAAGAGACAGAGATTGCTTGACAGTGATTGGAATTCATTGAGGCATGTTATCCATGTGTACAGATGTAACTTCTTCTATTTTGAATATACAAGGTTGAAAGTAAAGTTCCTGCGCCGTGTTTGTATGGGAACATCCCCAGCTTTGGGGAAGACCATGATGACTTAATGTATGCCTTAAGAAATGGCAGTGGCTCAGAGACTGTGGTGTACTTGTGCCCTTATGCAAGAAACTATAACTGCATTTGTTCTCAGTGCTGCTTTTGGGAGGTAGGTGCTACAGAAAACAATTAATTGATTAACAGCTGGTTTTAAACTGTACCTGAAATCTTTCCTGCTTCTGAAGGCTCCTTGCTTGTTTGATGCAGAAAAGTAAGTCTTGCATTATCTTTGTTTGTTTGTTTGTAATGATGCTTGTCCAGCATTCTGTTTGGAATAGATGCAGTGGTCTGTGTCCATGCTGTCATTATGTGTGGTCTTTTCCTAAGGCGGTGGAAAATTTTAATTTAAGTCTTGGCTTTTTTAAATTGAAATTTCTTTTATTCCTTACACAATTGCCTTCTATATAAATTGACATTACTAGCTGTTGCTGGAGTCCCCTGTATTTACTTGTTTCAAATTGAAGTATTTGGTCAGGATGTAGGTTTCTAATGGATCTTCAATGCAGTTTCTTTTCTGCATCTAAAGTCAGACTTTTTGTTGAAAATCTGCTTTCACTTTTATAGCTCTTCTTTCATCACCAAACTTTACTTTTTATCCTAGTAAAAAGAGTGAATAATTTCTGCAGATATCTGTCACTTAATAATAACAGTAAAAACAAAACCCATTTTTATTATGAAGGCCGCCTTCTACCTATGAATACTTTTTAAGAAATAATGTTTCTCTAGATATGGAGATTTTTCTGTTGCTGAAATGGAACACTTTCATTTCAGCAATTTCCTGGGAAACTAGAGATAAATGTAGAGGAAGTTATCCCCTGACTTCCAGAAAGGTTGAGTTTTGGGGCAGCAAAAGCAAGAGATAATGCAGCATTGATGTGATTCTTCTAGAAGAGACAGGGAACATTATCAGCACATAGCAGTTTATTAAGAGAGTTCGACATCTGAAAGATTTTTTTAACATTATTTTATAAGTAATCTTGTTAGGTTTTGTGGTGTTGTGATTTTTTGTTTGGTTAGGTTTTTTTACTATCGGTACCTTATTATAACCATAGATTAGGTAGATATATAGCATTTTGTTGCAGAAAGGCATATGTATTTTGGATTTGGATTCATTGATACTTCCTTTTTCAGTTACAGCAAATCCTATTTGGAATTTTGGGTGAGACTGGAAGATTAGGGGATAGCTTTTTTCTTGCCCAAGAGAAAGAATGATATTAAGAAAACTAAGCTCTATTTTCCCTTAGCTTGCTATGGAATACAATTACACAACTCTATATACAGTTGTTTTCCTTAGTGATTTGTGCTTGATCTGAATTGTTTTGTTATATTCCTAAATATGGCACTGATCTTGCAGAGGAGTACAGTAA
This sequence comes from Corvus cornix cornix, assembly GCF_000738735.6. Classification (NCBI taxonomy): domain Eukaryota; kingdom Metazoa; phylum Chordata; class Aves; order Passeriformes; family Corvidae; genus Corvus; species Corvus cornix. The sequence goes on along the minus strand of NC_046332.1, from coordinate 60,920,105 downwards.
AGTTATCATCAGAATTTTGTAAAGGTGATTTGAGATTTGGGAGTTGTAGAAATTTTTTGTTGTTTTATTAGCATTTAAATTAATGAATGACAAGCTAAGCTTCAGTTTGTATCACGTGACAATTTGATAAATATTTTTGAGCTGTGAGCTCACATATTTTGATATTTGTCATGTGTTCTGGAGAAATTTCTATCTTAGAAAATTCAAGGCAACTGGGTCATCAAAGTGTAAAATACGCTAGGATTTCTTTAGCCTTGAAAGTCTTGAAAGCTGCTGGACAGGGCAGGTGACTCTTAAAAATAATTGTAATTCACTGAGGCACACTATAATCTATAGGAAAGTTCACCTCTGCACTGTTCCTGTCCAGTTGTTGTCTCAAACAATTATCAGCAAGTTATTGTTCTGGTATGAGCCGTGTCATGCTTGAAAGTGAGATGAAAAAAATTAATGAGGGTGCATAAATGCTTGTTAAGTATATACAGTTCAGTTATGCTCAGTTATGCTCTCAGCATTCTTCACTATGACTGTTGAGATTGCGGCAATGTACTCTAATGAAACCATACAAACAAATGTGCTGATAGACAGCTCTTGCTTTAGCAATAAAAAATGTTGGCTAAATTCATATTTTGTTTCAGCGTAATGCTTGAAGTGCTTGTGCACATAAGGACCTTGAATTTGACTTATACTGTGGACCATTTTTGTTTTTTTCCTTATTCAATGATGTAAATCCATTTCATTGTTTTTATTAGAAACAGTTTATATGATTTTTAGTGATGATTGCAAAGAAATCGTGCATCATTTAGTGGTTATAGCAAGGGAATACTGAGGAGGTTTATTTTTTCTGGGAACAGAAGACAGGACCTTTTCTATAAGTTAATTTCAAAAATGAAAGAGGACTTTGTTTCGTAGATTCATTAGTCAATTATCAATGATATGCAGAAACACTGAACAGGTTTTCTACAAAATTATAATCAAAGAGAGAGAGTTAGATTAAGAAAAAGGATGAAGTGTGTGTCAGATTCAGCATACGAAAAGTAAATTATGCTAGAGAGTTGATAAAATTTTAGTTCTTTTGAGAAGATGACAGTTCTAAGCAAAATAAATATGATCAGTTTAACCTCTGGACTGCAGTAGGATTGCCATTGTACCAATATTAATGAAAAGTTGGATTAGCTGCAGACTTGTAAAACAGGTAATTTTAAGAGGATGTGGGGAATATCGGAAAAGGGTGCATTGGACTATGAGGCTATTAATAGAGTTTCTGAAGGATCAGTTTTGGGAATAAATATTTATTAAATAGTCTCAATGATTTGTTGCATATGTTGAGAAAAGGCTGAACTTTGTGATGGCAGGGTTTGTAAGCGTTTTCAAATTCAAGAAGGGTAGGATGTTACAGAAGCTGGATGAGTAGAAGAAAGACGCATTTGAGAACAAAGCCAAGTACTTAAGAATGATGGGCAAATTTTATGTTATTTTAAAGTCCTGTTAATTCTGAAAGAGCTTGTTCTATCCAAGTGCATTTCAAGTAATCTCAGGATATTTATACTACACGTAGGATCCACAAAATCAGAACCATAGGACTTCTTTCATACAAAACCTTTAACTGTAACTTCACTTATTTGTTTAAACAGAACTTTTCTCACATAACAGAGAAATGTCAACGTATTCAATCCCTTGTTCATGTTGCTAAATACTACTGCCTTTGCCCAACTGGTATTTACCAGCACGCTACTGAGGCCCCAGCGTGTATGTGAAGTTTGCAGGGGGGCCAATACAGAGCACAGGATAGGAAGATAGGTAGCAAAAAACCAAAAAATTTTATCAGCTCTCTAGCTTTGCATGGCCTTGCTGGCATTCATCTGCTAATAGTGGGTTATGGAGACCTGTAGTAGCTGACTGACTACTTACAAGGTGGTGGAGTATTGGTGGTGTTTGGGAATGGAGAGTGTGAAGTGCAAGTGTATCAGAAGAAAGCAAAGAAACCTGCTGATTAAACACCTGAGAAAATAGGTCTGAAACAACCTAACATTTCTCCAGTCCATTCTGATGCATTTGATATTGTGTAAGAGCATGGCATAGAACTTGCCTTCACTTGTGGTCAGGGAATCAGAACTTAGTGGAGGTGCTTATGCCTGAAATTTAACAGTGTGAACACAAACTTTGGATTAGTGCTAGAATCTGTGATTTTTACTTCAGTTTATGCCCATATGGGTGTTTATATATATATATATATGTATTGGTTGTTTACAAAAAAAAAAGTATATGAAGGTAAGGGAAGAAGGGCAGAACAAATCCTGGATTTCACAGAATTGTTTCCAGTAGGGAAGCATTGTCATTAATATGTTTACAAGTCACGCCTTGTAATGTGACTTTCAGTTCTAGTGTCCCAGACTCAAGGCAGATTAAATCACAGATGCGTAGAAGCTGCTGGTATCATCAGTTGAAGAGATTAAATGGATTTGAAATATTTAATTTTAAAAAAGCAAAGATCATGTTGTAGTGCTAAGATATTTTCTTATTCTTTTAGAAGAATGTTAGAAAGGGAAAAGTACGGTTTCAACCAAGACAAATAAGTAAAAACTAGTCATGAATAAATTTAAACTGCAGATTGCTTCCAGACAAGTAGTTCAGAGACATTTGGGCATATGTACTTTGTGAATGCCTCTTTAAGAAAAAAACCTCAATATTTTGAAGGTAGACCTAACAAAAATATGAAAAATGTATATGCTGTGCTTTGTTTTAGGAGTGACTTGAACTTTGGACCATGAGTTCCTATTTTATGTTTATTAGATGACACAGTAGTTGGTATTATTCTTGCAAAAACTTAAAAGTAAGGGATAGATTTGCATTCCTTTATCTTATTTCTCCCGCTCCCATACACCACATAAGGTAAATGTTTATAAGCAGCAGGTTTATCAGGGGTGTGTGAGGAAGAGGGTGGGTTGCAGGATGGGAGATCCACAGTGATTTGTCTGTTTTTTGGCTTGCCTCACAGATTTTCTGGCTCCCAGGGGTTGTAACAGGGGGTAAGCAGTCTCACTCTGAAGGTTCAAACCCAAGCGTTTGACCTGCAAGGCCACTGCTATTTTCAGGCTGCCATTCATCTCACACCATCATCCTGGAGATCTAGTCACACTGACTGGTTTTATTCATACCAGTGTTTCATATCTTAGGTTGGTATAAGTGTCCCATCCTGATCTCCAGACATGCTTCAGGTGCTCTGAGGTATTTCAGGGGCTGGCGTGGGAATGCTATTTATTATTTCTGAGACCATTGGTCTCCTGCTGCCTTTGTAATTTGGCAGTCCACTGCTGACTGTGGCTCCTCATTCCGTTTCAGTCAGGATACACCTGCTCCTCCCTAGTAATCCCAGTTTGCTATTTTCATCCATTTGCCCTTTCAGTTTGGAGTCCCATGTACTGCTGTTTCTTGTCACAAGTTAATGATCAGTCCTTTGTCAGGTTGGTACTGCCCCCACCTTAGTGGTTTGTGAGGCATTGACAGTGCTATGAGGTGACAGTGGTAGCTTAGTAAGTTTTTTCCTCCCTCTTACGTCAGGTCATTCATTCCTGCCCTTGCACTACCCCATCTATTTTACTTCCATGTCTTGGGGTTTTTTTGTATAGTCACTCAAAGAATTAGGTTGAAAACCTGATCCAGTGTTTCCCTGCTGGAAATATCTTGGATTGTTTTAAGTTGATATCAGAGGTTAATAAAAGAATTAAAAAATAACATCAGAATACATAGAGTACCCTTTATAAAACCGTTCAGCAGGAGTACTTACAGATGAATAACTTACAGTGCAATGTGTTCTGCAATGAAATTACTTCTACATAATAACTAATAAAATTGTCTTTACTATGCACTGAGGTATTGTTCATCTGTTAGGATATTTAATAAAACTGATTTTGAGAGCTGGGTGCTGGTAAGGCTATACAACACTTTCACACAAGTGAAATAAACCCTGTAGTTTAAAGAAAGGAGATGAGATCTTGCTGGAATAATTTTTCTGTCAGAAATGCATCTTCAACCTATGTGTACATTCAGATGATACTTGTTAACTTTACATCTTACAATAACAAAGATCAAATCAGCTATGAAAAATGTCTCTCTTATCAGTTACAGTGTACTACTCTGAGAGAAATGACCCTTAAAAACAAAGTATTAATTGAAAATGTGTAATTTTTGTTTATAATTTACATGATAGCAAATTTAATGAATTTTTTCTGTGCCATATTTCAGTGACGGGCAAATCTGGTTCTGCTAGATGGGGGGGTCCTGTTCTCTGTCTTTTTTGATAGTGTTTACATGGCTGTGAAGGGAAGTGGCACAACTAAAAACTAGCTTCTAGAATTCACTATACAGATAAAAATAATGTCAGGAAAATGGTGAACAGTTTCTTTCAGATGCATTGGAAGCTTCTGCTCAGCTGGGATCACAGGGTGGTGCTCTTTGAGCAACAGAACATGTGTCAGTTCATTGACACTGAAGGGAAGAGGCCTGACTGATGTCTTCTGCCCTGCTCCTGGTTACATGGTCTGCCCCACAAGATGATTAAGCTTGCTACTTTGATAGAAAACTTTTCTTTTCCCCTGTTAATTTTTCGGTCATTTTTGTGAGTTGAAGTTTTTAAAATACATTGATTATTATGCTGGCCTATTCATAAATTCTAGGAATATGCAAGCAAGAGAAGAGCAACGTGTGTAAGGGAAGGAATAGACTCCCATCTATTAGCAGAAGTGGTCAGCTATGTCTTCATACTGTGACTTTTGAAATCGTAGAATAGTTGGAATTGGAAGGGACCTTTAAAGGTCATCTAGTCCAACTCATCTGCAGTGGGCAGGGACATCTTCAACAACATCAAATTGCTCAGAGCCACATCTGACCTGACTTTGAATGTTTCCAGGGATGATGCATCCATAACCTCTCTGGGCAACCTGTTCCAGTGTTTCCTCACCCTCACTGTAAAAAATTTCACCTATATATCAAGTCCAAATCAACCCTTGTAGGCTAAAGCCCTTGTCCTGTCACAACAGACACTAATTTCTATAAGCCCCATTTAAGTATTCAAAAGCTGCCAGAAGGTCTCTGTTGGGGCCCTCCTCCCCCCTGCCATGGAGCCCTGGGAGAGGGGCCCTGAGGGCACAGACACGGGGTTTCCCTGCCCCTGCTCAGCCTCGTTCCCATTGGTTGGTTTGTGTTCCCTGCGCGGGCAGAAGGACCCTTGGTCCCGTGACTGGAACAGTTCCTGGGCAGAGCCCCGGCCATGCGGCTGGAGAAATAAACATCTCTGAAACATCTACCAAGAATCGGATCATATATATTTCTTTTCCACGGGCTGCCTTGTTTGATACATTGTGTTACAGTATCTGCCCTGTAACAAATGGTGGTGAAATGCGGAGAAGACACGGATCCCTAAGGACAGAAAATTCATGAGTAAAAACCACTCTAAATCTCTCTCTTCTCGCCTTGGTTTGGATATTCTCTCTGGACTATGGAAGAATCGTGGGAAATGTGGCTCTCTGAGTCACAGAAAGAAATGTATCTAGAAGTTAAAGGAATCCTTGAACAACAAGACAAGAAAGTATTTGTTCTGGGAGATCTAGAACATTTTTTTTACTGGCTTTTCAAAAATTTCTTTTATATTTCTCGAGACTTACTTTTTTTATATTAATCCTCCTGGAATTACTGGAATTAATCACGGGTGTTTTTGGCACGAGATCTGGGATGAGATAAGAGATCAAACAAAACATGCATTAGTGATAGAACCTCTCCGTGCATCCCTTGTAATGAGTGAAGCTCTTGAGGAGCATTTGTATGGTTCCATTACCCCTAGAGCAGAGGATGGCCGTAATCCCGTGGCCGAGACCGTGCAGCCGCCATCCCAGGAGCATGTGACTGCAGCCGTGCCAGCGGAGGTGCCTGTGCTGGATGCGCCCGGCCCCCTCGGGAGCGCGTGCCTTATCACGGACCCCATCCCTGTCTCGGGGTCCCCGGCCGCACGACTGCGAGTGAGGGAGCGATGCCGCGGGTGCCGTGGGCCACGAGCAGCCAGGAACCGGGCATCGGCGTGGCAGCCCACTCTGAGCACACGGCTCGGAGAGCCCTGCAGAGGGAGAAGCGGCGGTTTCCACAGCGACACAAGAAGCCACGCAGCGCAGCGCCGAGCCGGAACGGGGCCGCTCTCAAAGCAGCGTGGAGTTTGCAGAGCGGAACCGCTCACAGGGCACGGGGCCAGCAGTGATGGCAACGCGGGGCCGCACAGAGCCCAGACATGCGCCGGAGCAGCGCTGCTCAGAGGGTGTGGAGCAGCCACAACACGGGGGCCTGACCGAGAAGTCGGAGTTGGCGAAGCAGCAGCCACATGGGACAAGGAGCCATGACGAACACGCAAGCACGTGATAGGAGAAGTTATAGCAACGAAAATCACAGGAACTGTGAAATGGTACAATGTAAAAAACAACTATGGATTTATAACATGAGATGATACAGGGGAAGATTTATTCATCCACAGAACTGCCATTAAAAGAAATAACCCTAAAAATTACCTGCAAAGTGTAGGAGATGGGGAAGTTGTACAATTTGATATAGTGCAAGGAAAGAAGGGTTTACAAGCAGCGAATGTTACTGGGCCTGGAGGTATTCCAGTCAAAGGCAGCCGTTATGCACAAAATTATAAACAATATCCATCCCAGCAACTTCCCTACCCACAGCCTACTTTCCCCTTTTACCCTATACCCAATATGAACCCTTTCCTAAGTTTACTCCATCCCCAGTTTATTCCTAATCCGTTTTTCACCCCTATGCAATTCCCTTTCCCTACAACTCCGCTCCAATGCCGAGGGGGGGATAAAAGGCGGAGGGAAGAAATTAAACCCTCTCCTGCCTCAGTTTCCCCACAAAGCATGCCCGGAGAGTCCTGTCTCCCTTCTGTCAGCCTTAAGATGTTCCAGAGAATCTGTTTGGACATTTAAAGACTCAGGAGGGTGGCTTATTTTGTTTTGAAACTGTTCTTGTTATGTTTATTCAGTTGTTTTCAATGTTAAGTTTTAAATCTCTTTTTGTTAAAAATAAATGGGTGAAATGTTGGGGCCCTCCCCCTGCCATGTAGCCCTGGGAGAGGGGCCCTGGAGGGGAGGCACGGGGTTTCCCTGCCCCTGGTCAGCCTCGTTTCCCTTTGGTTGTTTTGTGTTCCCCTGCACGGGCAAGGACCCTCGGGTCCCGTGATTGAGCAGTTCCTGGGCAGAGCCCCAGCCATGCGGCCGGAGAAATAAACATCTCTGACACATCAAGAATCAGTCCATAGGTATTTCTTTTCCATGGGCCTCGTTGTCTGATACACGTGTTGCAGTATCTGCACTGTAACAGGTCTCCCTGGAGGTTTCTCTTCTCCAAGATAAACAAGCCCAGCCCTCTCAGCCTGTATTCATAGGAGAAGTGCTCCAGCTCTCTGATTGTTTTTGTGGCCTTTCTCTGGATCTGGTCCAAGAGGTCCATGTCTTTCCTGTGCTGGGGACCCCAGAGCTGGATGCAGCACTCCAGATGGCATTTCAGCAGGGCAGAGTAGAGGGGGGCAGAATTACCTCCCTCAATCTGCTGACTGTGCTGCTTTTGCTGCAGCCCAGCATGTGGATGGATTTCTGGGCCACAAGTGCACATTGCCAGGTCAGGTCCAGTCATTCATCTACCAGCACCCCCAAGTCCTTCTCCAAAGGTGAAAAAACTTGAATTACTATATGTTCAAAGACTTCTAGTCTTTGAAACTCAAGGGCTGGAAACATCTATATTAAATTGAAAGTTAAGATTATGATGAAGCAATTTTGACAGTGTAGTGAATTAAGTTATAAAAAGGAAAAAGATTCTACTTATTCTTGTAAATAAATAATAAATACCAATGTTTTCAAAACTTGCGCAGTAATAAGAATTAAAATTAGCTTGTACATTGGACTTGGTCCAGAAACAAGCCATGTCCAGCTTCTAGAAGCTATTTAGTGAAGTTTAAAGAGTTTTGATATCAAATAAAGTAATGAATTCTTCATTAAAAGCTTTAAAAAAGTTAACTAGTAGACTCACCTGAAAAAAACCCCAGACTGTAGTTAAGGAAATACAGAGACTGCAGCATATGAAACATATTTAACAGATCCTACGTAAATTCTATAAGCAGCAGAAGCCACGTCTTTGAGTGACTCTTTTTCATGCAGGTTTCACTTAAGAGTATATGCTTGTATTTTAATTCTGAGGACTTCAGTAGGTTTCTGATTGTAAGTGCTTTACTGATTTAGAGCTAAGGCGTTAAAATTTTCTTACTATTGAATTTTGAGCATGGATAAAGACTTAATAAAAATGCTATACATAAGTGTGATTTACTGCTTCATATCTGCCTTCCAAAGAAAAAAAAAAGAGTAACACCCCTTTTTACCTGCTTCCAAATGCTGAAGCTCAGAATTATTTCTGTTTGACCAGTAATGAATTTACCTCCAAGCTGGACTTTGGGGGGTCACCACATTGAAGCAAGAAGCACAGCTTCCATGGTCAGTAGAGGAAGCTTTAGAATAGATCAATAAAGTGGACAGTAACAGATTGCTAAGACCAGCTGGTATTCACCCTGGACTTCTAAGGGAACTGAAGGATGAAACAGCTGAGCTATGAACTGTGCTGTGTAAACTATTACTTGAACTTCTGCCAACATCAGAGGAAAGGAAGCAAGGTGACAAATGTGATGACAGATTTTAAAAAGGCTTGAATATCTACAATTGCTGAACTTGATACCAGTGGTGGACATATTATAGATAATCATTGATAAATGGCAGAATTGGTTAATAAATAAATAACTGATACACTGGCAAAATAGGTTTTTGGGAACTGTTAGGAAAGGAAAACAATAAATAAAAGTGTCACTGTGAAAGTTCAAGCTGTGCCCACATCATGCATACTTTGTGTGGTTTCCTTTCCTCTTACTAATAAAAAGTATAGTAGAGGTACAGCAAAACTGATCAAGATTATAAAAATAAAGTCTTTCTTTGTACAATGCATGATTAAGAATTGGAGCTCCATGCGAAGGACTCAATGTTTAAAATTTATTAGGTTTAAAAAGCAATTACACAAATGCGTGAAAGGACAATCCGTCCAGGATTATTAAATGAAAAGATTTTGCTCTGGAATTTGACAGTGTCTGAAAGGCATCTACGGGACACCAAATAGTGGAGGTGAACAGTTGCCATTCTAATTTACAATGACTAATGTTGTGGTATTTCTTGAATCAACTGTGCTTACTTCAGGTACAAGTGCACTCAGTTCTGTTACTCAGCTTTTGATGCCTTTGACAAGTAATGGATCAGCTTTGTAAGGCCCAAACAGCTAAATCTTGATGGTAGGAAGCTTCCTGGTCTTTCAGGGTTCAGGCATTCTTCCTACTTCCGCTGGCTATGCCTTCTAACTTCACTTTATCCTTGTTTTTATTAAAAAAAAAAGAAAGGAGGTATTTTCAATGGTATTGTAAAATGACTTCGATCTAGTTCACAATTTCTTTCATATTGTGAAGCAGATTGTCACAAATAACTGTGCTGGTGAAAAAATCAATATGAAATGTGTAAGTGGAGCTGATGGCAGCTGTGTAGTATCATGGTCTAGGTAATGGGCTTCCTGGTAGCCTTTTTTTTTTTTTTTTCCTTTTGAGACTAAAGGTTTGCTTTTTTTTGTTGCATGTCATACTATGGGATGGCTCCCCAGTAAAAGAGAGACATGGACATACTGGAATAAGTCCAACAAAGGGTCATGAAGATGGTGAAGGTACTGAAGCCTCCTTCCTGTGTGGAAAAGCTGAGCGATTGTTTACCATGGAGAAGGGGAGGCTCGGGAGGGTCTTGCCAGTTTACATAAATACCTGAAGGGAGGGTGCAGAGGATGGAGTCAGACACTTCTCAGTAGTGCCCAGTGACAGGACAAGAGGAAGTGGGCATGAACTGAAACACAGATGGTTCCTCCTGAACATCACAAGCCGCTTTCTTGTTACTGTGAGGGAGACTGAGCATTGGCAGAGAGTGCCCACAGAGGTTTTGGCCTCTCCTTCCATCCCTGGGGGTATTCAAAAGCCACCTGAATACAGTGCTGAGCACCTGGCTATAGATAGCCGTGGGTGAGTAAGGGCGTTGGACCAAATGACCTCCAGAAGTCACTTCCAACCTCAATAGGGGTTTGTACCAAGGTACTCCACATTTTAGCCTTGAATAACTAAGTTCTGCAGGATTTGTTATTTAGCTACAACCTCATTTTCTATTAAAAATCTGTTCCTTTGATTCCAGATAACTTCTGGGAGATAAAGACTGCAGGTTTTTCAGTTGAATACCCTGATATATGGGACACAAGATACCATTTACTTTTAAGAATTAGAGTTCTATACAGATGAAGTAGGCATCTGCTTTCATAATGACACTCGGTATAGGTACATCCTTTGAGTCTGTGACCCCAGGCTTGTTCTTTCATTTTTCAGTGAAGAGAGAATGCAAGATGACTGTTGTCTTAGCTAAGAGGCTAGGAAGAGTGTAAGGTCATGTGTAATCTTCTGTATGCTCTGTTACTTAGTGACCAAATTACTCCACTTAGTGATGAAATAACTCCACTGAATGTTCTGTGTAACGTAGTTTTCAAGTTTCACCTGAAACAGGAATTCAGACTTTTAAAAATAAATACTCAGATCTAAATGTTTGGATATATTCCTTTTGAAGCTTGTATTTCAAGGGTATTTTGCTCTGGGTTTTTTCACAAGGATGATGTATTTTAGAGGATTTTTTTTCTTTAGCATGCAGATGCACAGATGCGATTTTTCGTATAAAGATTGTGGGTAACAGATTATATCAAGGCCTGTGGCAGAAATAGAAATGTGTATTGCAATTCATGAATGTAGATTATTTCAGTGGCACCTACCAAGAATGTAATTGTTTCAGAGTTCTACAGAGTAGCTCCATAGGATCTAGTCCGCAGTGTTATGAAGTGCTATTCTGTAGGCTTCCAACTGAAATATTTGTAAAACAGTCCTGTCACCACTCTTTTCAGGACCTTAATTTCAGTCAGGTCATTGCCACAGATGGAGGTAGTTGACTACATTTGAATGTGTATATGGATCTGAATTTGAAGGAGATAGTAAAAGCAATCTGTCCAGTATCTAAAACTCCTCTGAGGTATTTGTGTGTGTGTATGTTAGCAACCACATCTGTTAATTTTAGAGTCTTGTTAATAAGGATGTGGGGTGTGAAGAGGAACTGCTAAGGGTGGGGGGGTGCATTCTGTGTGTTTCAAAGTGCTCTAGCACTTTGATTCTCAGCCTGAGGGCAGAGCAGGAGCATCTGGTGAGGTACTACTGATGAAATATTGTCCAGCTCAAATGCTAGGGCCATGTGTATGTTCCACAGTGGGACAGATTTAGTGTACAGACAGAACTTTAAAGGCTGTGTGATTTTCTGTTGAATAATAGCTTAAAAAAAATGTAATTTTGAAAAAGTTAATGGTTTAGTAAGATCAAACTTCAAGGGCAGTGAGAACTGTCTGTGTATTTTGTGATCCCCTGATTTGATTCTTCTCTCATTAGCATGGTAACATCTCACATCTATTTCCTTCAAGTCTCCTCCTTTCTGCAGCTGCCCGCTCCCACTAGGCTGCTTTCTTTTTTTCCACTGTAAGCAGATGTTCCCATTTTCTTTCTTCTGTATACTTTCCCCTCTATTCCAGTACTCTCCACAAATGAAAATTTGACTGCTATTTTCTTTGATTTCCTTTTAGTCTAGATTCTTACTTCACCTGTTCAGATATTTCTATTCATTCCCCTCTGCTGTGGGACTTTTTCCCTTTTTTCTTGATGGAAATAGGAATAGTTATGTTTATTGGGATTTTGGGGGCTTTTTTTTTTTGCCATGTGTCATGGTTTAGGAGCGGCACTCCCTCATTTAGTGCCCCCCTGCCACCTTCAGTGGGAGATAAACGCAGAGATCATGGGTTGAGATAAAAGCAATTTGCTGGAACCAGCAGTGAGATAAGAACAGTAGCAGCAACAATATTAATAACAAAAGTTTACACAAAGAGATTGATTTGCAGGTAAAAATTGCTCACTGACTGGGACAGTGAACAAAATGGTGGACAGGCCATCTGCCCCCATGTTTTTCCCCTGAGCCCAAGACAATGAAAAACATGGCAGACAGACCATCTGGTCAGGACCAGTGTTACCCCACCATTCCATTTGTTGCTTGGTCCCATGGAAAAGGAGTGCTCCCTCCTTCCCCCTCTTTTCCAGGAAGCAAGAGAGAGACCCATTTTCCTTCTCTCTGGCCATGAGGTGAGATGGGATCGAATAGCACAGTGTCTTGGCCATGCCCACATGGCTCCAGCCTTCACCCCCTCATGGCTCTTGTAAAAAATTATTGGTGTCCTTGGCTGAAACCAGGACATTAGCAAAGGAGGTAAAAATTTCTAGAAGCAGTAGGAGGTATCAGAGTTTTCAGTGGGAAGCACAACAATTCAAACCAGCAAGAAAAGTAATATGCATCCTTTGCTTCTTACTGCTGCCAACTACATAAGGACATGACCTGAATTCTGCTGAAGAAGTATCATGTAAGTTTGCAGTAATTTAGTTTGTTGCATAATTGTAGAACTCTGCATACAATTTCTGCATGAGTTTCCTAGAGTAGATACGTTCTATGCTTACATGTTTTTTCTTAGTGTTGCGATGCCTTAAGTAGTGCTATGTAACATTGTGCATAACCCGCTCCTGGGTGAAAATTCCCGAGGCTATTAATAGCCACTTCATTTGCAGCATTGTTTCTTGATTTAAGTAGGGGATGAAGTGGTGCATGTTTAACTGTTAAATTTTTTTTGCATGTTTGTGTATCTCTGTATTATCTCTAAGACTTGTAATGAATAAATTTTGCTTTCTAGTGCTGGAAGAAGCAAACTTTTTTTTTTTTTTTCTATTTCTGCCCCTATTAGTGTCCAGTTTGAGGCTGTCAGGACAAGTTTAAGCGAATTAATAAATTTAGATAATTTAACTTCTTTTTATTGTAACTACAAAGGAAATTATTTTCTTTCTTGTAAAGTTTTTGCAAAGTTCCAAGGTAGCTATAAAGCATTTTACTGTATTTTTGTTAAGGCATGAAAATTTATTGGAACCTGTACTACAGGAATCTATAGGTCTTCTAGTAGAATCTGCAATTCTAGTGTTGACAAGACTGAGGCAACTCAAAAGTCATGTTTTTAAGAGTCACCGTTTTCAGTGTGTAGCTGAAGAAGTTAAGAAATTTGAGAGGTCTCTTAAAATGTGTAACTGCTGGAGAAAACAGTCACGTGGTTCTGGGATCTGTAGCCCCTTGACATACCCTTCTGGGTTCAGTAAGGGCTCTTTTTCCAGCATAATCAGAAAAAGTGCACCTTTAGTGGTAACCTTCTTTTTATCCAGTAGCTTTAATGTCATTCTATTCCTTTGGAACCCGGGCTACAGAGTTCTCACATTGGTGGTGAAAACCTACTTTTGCTGTCACATGTGGAGTAAGCAGGGTGTGTAGTTTTTCCTGGTACAGGAGAGTGCTAACCATTCTGTTAAATCTGTGCTAAAAGAATTTGAAGGCCAAGTGGTTTTGTGGGTAGAGTGGAAACAGACAAAAGAGGAGGATTGTGGCTTTGTAACCCATTTTCCAGGACCCTGGATATCAGCCCTTCTTCTAAGGACTGCTTTATGTCTTAGCTTAGTGATTTCATTTGTGCAAAATACAGGTTCCTTTCTGCACTGTGGCACGTCCTCAGGAGCATCATGCTGCCTAGCAGATGTAGAGTATCAAAAGTGATTTAGAAGATGGTTCAAATTTGTGTCTCTACCTACTCGGAAGGGACTTGAATCTGTTTCTTCAGTCCCTGTGTGAGGTCTTGAAGTCCTTATCTCTTCGGTTGTATCCTAGATAACAAAGCTCAAAGACCTCAAGAGGTCATTTAGTCTGTGTCCCAATCCTTGGCAAAATTTATTGTGCTTAGAAAAGCATTTTTTAAGAATGATGTAGCTCCTAAATATCTCTCTTAACATTTTCAGAATTAATTTCAGCTTAGGGAAATCCTCTTAATAATTCATGTTTATGTCTAGTTTTCTCAAGGATCATCACTGAGCTAGAAATTTTAATCCTATGTCTCCTTGACAGGACTTCTCATCTATATCTATCTCCTTCAGAAGTCAGTAGCACATTATATTATTGTAGCATATATTCTACTCTCAAATATTTGAAGCACGTATAACTTAATTTGGAGCAATCATACTGTAAAAGCTTGGAAACTAATTTCATTTGTGAAACAGTATACAGAATTAGATAAACAGTAGCAATACATTTGGTAAATAACATTTGACAGTGAAGATTTGTTCTGGGGGGAGGAAGAAGGAGAAGTTAAAAAAGGAGTACAACCAGATTGTATTTAAGGAAAGATTTGTGTGGTTTTTGCTTCTTAGTTTGTTTGCATAATAATTGCTACTAATACCTTATCAAGCCTATGTTGTTATTTTAAGTGAAATTCTTATGACAATGTGTGAATAATGAGAAATAAGTTCAGCTTACACAGTGTATTCAGGAGATCCTATCTGTATGAATTATTTTCTGAAAAGAAAGAATAAGCCAAAATCTCCAGCAATGTTAATATATGTTTATAAAGTCACTTTTTCTTTGTGGTATTTTTAATAATGTGATTCCATCACATATTTAAAAATACATCTTTTTGAGGGGGGAAGGAAAATACATCTATATATCTATATCTCTTTATGCTGTATAGGTATATAACAACTCATATATATCCTAAGGTAATGTTAATTTTTTAATAAGCCAGTGGCTTTTGATAATTTTAGTGCATATAGTTAGACAAAAGCAATCACAAAAATAGATAAATGTCTCAGTGTTGAGACGTATTGCCATGTTTTTTAAGATTTGTTATTGTTAAAATATAATTCATAGTCCTAGCCTGGCCAGGTTAACTGGAGCATGTTGCATGATATTTTAAATATGACTGAATTTGTACAATTAACATTAGCATGTTTATTCATGTCATATATATTAAAAAAAAATCTAGAAGGCTAACAAGCTGACAAATTTGACTGAAGAGCAAAAGTCTTGGAATACAAGCAATACATGCAAAACCTCTCTATATTTTGTCTGTTTTCTATCATCTTTTCTCTGTAAATTGACTATGCTTGATAGCAAATATGCTTTCTGAATTCATGAATGTTTTTCTAAATATTAAGAATTAACCATGATTATATTTGTGTTTACTTTGGCAGCAAAAAGAGAGGAGGAGGATTTTGAAGAAAAAAAATCCATTAAGAAGCGAATCAAAGAATTAAAAGTTTTGGATCCTAAGATTGCACAGAATCTGTGTAAGTAGATTCTGTTTTTTTTTTTTTCCCCAGAAAGTAATATACAAACGTTCCATAAAAGTGTCTTTCTCTGTTGTCTGATTTCCAGGTAACCACTTCTTGTTTAAAATGTGTTTAAATATGTGGATGTTGTTTTTAAGCCCAAGCATGTGAGTTGATACAGCCGAAGCACTTAAGCAGACCCCAGAAGCAGTTAAAGATTATTCCTGTTCAAGGCTGTATATATTGAAGTGCAAGCATACAGCTATGTATCTAATCTGTTTGTATGTCCAATATATTCATCAAGGAATACTGGCTACCCCCCTTCCCCTGAATTTCCCCAAAAAGAAGGATGATAATGTGTGCAGGTTGTCTGGCCATCTCATGACCTTTATAGAAAGTAGGCCATACTTGGTACTATGGAATAGTATGCAAAAAAAGAAGATAAAGTTTTGGTGGAGAGAAGTGCTAGGAAGAATAGATTCCTAAATGCCATCAGAGATTAAATAAGAAATAATTGGATTATGGTGAATAAATAAAGAGTGCTTATAGGAGCATTTTGTTTTCTGGTTCTGTGGTTTTGGTTTGTCATGGTGCTTCTTCAAGGGAAAGCTCTGACAAGACTGTTGAAAAAAGTTGTAATTGTCACCTCAGCACAAAATACTGTAATAGTAGTGATTCTTCTGTAGAGCAGACTGTCTCTGACCACTTACGGAGGTCTTCTGTGATGCTGGATGTTGTACATAACAAATGGATATGGAGAAGGCTGGAATTGAAAGAGAACAGTAATTAAAAATACATTAAAAATTATCTCTTACCTCTATTACTTGACATAGTCTTTGTTAATCTGAAGATGGTATGACCTGTTTTGCTGCTGTTTTTTAAGTAGAAGCAAGATAGTTGTTGTCTTGCTTTCTTCATTATTTGTGGAATCTTCGTTTTAGCAATTTTCCTTGGATCTTTCCGAGTGCCTTATGAAGAGATCAAAATGATGATATTGGAAGTAGATGAAACACAGCTCTCAGAGTCCATGATTCAGGTAACAAAAATGACACTTAAGATCCCAATATTTCAAGAGAAGCTTCTCAGTAAATAGAAACCTGTAGCTAAAAAAGCCTCTTAATGTAAACTTTTGGCTAATGAATCACTGCAAGAATCTTCTTGTCCTATGAACTGTAGATTTTTTTTTAAATTGTAATGCTGATATTTTTACAAAAGTAACTTGTGTTGTTTTTGACTGGGATTAAGTTTTTTCACAGTGGCTGGTGTGGGGCTGTATTTTGGATTTGTACTGAACACAGGGTTGATAATAGAGAGATGTTTTTGTTAATACTAGCAGGGCTAACACAGAGCCAAGGCCTTTTCTTCTGTTCATACTGCCCTGCTAGTGAGGGAGCTAAGGGTGCCTGGGAGGTTGGGAGGGGACACCGACAGGTGACCCAAACCGACCAAAGGGACATTCCAGACCGTATGGAATCATGATAAGTATATAAGCTGGGGGGAAGAAGAAGGAAGTGGGATGGAGTGGTGGTGTTTATTTTTTCAAGTCACCATTGCACACAATGGGGCCCTGCTCTCCTGAAGATGGCAGAAAATACCTCCCTGCCCATGGGAACCAGTGAATTAATTCCTTGCTTTGCTTTGCTTGTGTGCATGGTTTTATCTCATCCCATGAGTTTTCTGGCTTTTACCCTTCCAATCTCTTCCTGATCCCACTGTGGGGAGAGTGAGCAAGTGCCTGCTTGGGACTTAGTTGCTGGATGGGATTAAACTATGACACAGCTGAATTTATATTCTCAATTTTCCATATTGTCCACACCTAAATAGAGACTTTTTCTTGGGTACGTATGATGTTTTGTTTCTTCCCTACTTATCAATTTTTCCTTTGCCTTGTTTTTACCTCTGTCTTATCTGCACAAATCTCTGTTTTGTTTGTTTAGTTTGGGTGGGGTTTTTTTTTGTTAGAGCCATAGCAATCCAATATCTTGCCCTAGGGCATTTACAGCATTCACTGCTTCTCTTCCTTGGAATTTATTTAGGTAGTGTCTTCCCTTTCAATATTGTTTTTTTAAAACACAAAGCTAGTATGACTCTTATGTGGAGCCAAAGGAAAATGGAAGTTCTTCTATATGCAGTGATATTCTAGGGTTGAAAAGCTGAAGATTTAATGAAGTAAATACAAATGAATCATTTTAGAGCCATGGAAAAAATAATTTGGAAGGGGTGTCTTGAAGCCATTTGAGCCAAGGCTCTGCTCGAAGCCAGGTCAACTAGAAAGTTTGATCAGGGCCTTTTCCATCAAGTTTTTAGTATCTCCAAGGCTGGAGACCCCATAGGCTTTCTGGACACCTTTTCCAGTATGGAACACATGTGGTGGAAAATGTTTCTTTGTTTATCTAACTGGAATCTTTATTGTTATAACTTGTGACCTTGGTCTTCTATTGCACAGCTCCAAGAGGAACTTAATTGCACCTTCTTTGTACCCTCTCTTGGGTATCTGCACACATTTAAGTGCCTGTGAGGCTTGCTTTCCTGGAGTTCCACAAACTGACTTCTTTCAGTCTGTCCTTGCCTGTCATGTGCCATATTCCTGAGTCACCTTGATGGGCATCAGTAAATTTGAAAAGATCTGTCTTTGAAAGAATTATCTGTCTTTTGAACATGACTCTGGCATACTGTGATCAACTTCGAATTATTGCTGTTGTGGCTCATAATGTCAAAACATAATATATCAATAATTGATAATTACTATCTATCTACTGGTAATGTGGTGGAAGTTTTAGATTGCTAATCTCTTCAGCATACTTAAAAGTGTGTTACAGACTTGGGTACCAGTCCCTATTGAAACATGAAAGAAAGTTGAAGGTAGATTGGTTTTTTAGAAACATACTCTTTTTGCTGGAATGTTGATTAGTTATAACAAATACAGGTATTAGGATCATAAAATTAGGTTTACATTAAGGCTTACTGAAATTCAGATGTGGCTTGTACTGCAACACATAGCAGCTCGTATTCAGAGGTCAGAACAAGTCAAATCTGTATTTGTATGGTTTTCCTACAAAATAAATTTCCACCATATCGGAATGTCAAAACAACATCCTACTGAGGAGGCTGTGCAATGCTAAGCATGCCATTTTTCTTCCTGCATGCAGTTTTGCCCTCTCCTTGTCACTTGGATTTCAAAGATATTTAATCTCTCTTCAGCTATTTGGAGTTCACTTTCCCTTCTTCATTGAAGAATGAGATGTTTCTCTTGAATATTTGAAGGAGCAAGCATGAACCATCATCTCCAGTGACAGTATATATAGTCATTGTATAATTCTCATTCTTTTGTTCAATGATGCAGTTAATATTGGCACTGAAACTATTACTTTAAGGTTATTAGGATGAACATAGTTTACACTTCTAAATTGTTTTTTTTTAGTCTAGTTTGCACTTAGATCACTTTTTCAAGGTTTTCTTCATGCTCAAGAGCAGCGTGATGTGTATCTTTATTTTATTTGGTATAATAGTAGAAATTCTCTACGGTAGCATGAAAAACTGAGGGATGGAATATGCTCTGCTGTTATGTTCAGCTTGAACTCTCAGATAGTCCATGCTTGCTCTGAGACTCTCTCATGCTATTTGATCTGTTTTCAATGGTTAAAATTTATCTTGTTAGAAAAATTAGGTCCTCAACAATAATAGGAAGCAACCTGTATAAATAAATACTATATATCAAGATTATGAAAAACTGTCATTTTGATAATTTCTGTGTGTATTATTTAAAGAAGGCAAAACTTATTTTTGCATTTAGGCTCCAGGGGAAAAAAATCATCAAACCATTAATGGGTAGTTAATTAATGATAGTTAATTAACTTCTATGTGAAGTTGCAGTAAGCTGAGAAAATTTATTTTCATGGGTAATTTTTTTTGTTTTTCTATCATTATTTTTAATTTCTTCTGTGGACAGTTGTTTTCATTATAATTGTATATGCCTTGGGATAAAGAATGCCTAATTTTCCATATATTTAAAATATCTAACACACCCTAGCCCACTGGAGCTATGCAGTAACAATGTAATAGGAGATAACTTTTTGACACTCCGCTGATAATCTTTTGGCTCTATTAACTGGTATTAGCAGTAAAGTATGTTGAAAGTCAGTGTATCCAGTAACCTCCCTATGTAGGTGGCATCAAAATTGAGTCCAAAGTGATTTTGACAGTGGTTGAGCCCTTTTGTGTTTGCTTTTGGAGGGGAGTGAACAATTTTATTTAAGAAAAGGGTAAGAGAAGTTGAAGAGCCAAAAGTGAGAAATTATATCCTGCAAGTGTACAGTAATGTTAGCAGCTGCTGTGATTGTGTAAAAGTCAGTGGAAGGGAATACAAATGATCATGCTCACAATATCCTGTACGAGCACAGTCATATAAATCACTCAGGAATATAGACAGCATTTTTTTGCCAAGTGATTAATCACTTGAAGACCTAAATCAGGTGGAAAACTCAGTAGAACTTAGGCTTCAAATTTAGTTTGAAAGTTCGGATGTAATAATATTTATCCAATGATTTCATCCAAGTTGCTAGTTTCTGGGTAAAACAACCCTATAATAACTCTGAAAAGGGACTATCTGAGTTCAAACTTGAAAATGGACTTAAGACACTCATCTTTCTTTGAAAGTGGTAGAACCATGTGCCTCGTTGCTTCAAAAAGTTGGTATCTGCCTTCATATATACTTAGGTTACTAAATAAGTATCCAGCTGTCTGTCTCTATTTCTACCTTCAAAATATTTTTCAAGTATGCATTATGGCCATGCTATGAAAATATGTTCTGTGTATTTCATCATTCTGAGAAGACAGAAAGCATATATAGGTTTGCAACCATATGGCTATTTTTCTTCATTCATATAAGTTACCTTAGGCAGTATGGTACTTCTTTCTAGGAATTTCTTGCTTTCAGCAGGTTTTCTTGTTTAGCTGTAAGTGTTGTTCAGTGTGTCCTAATATCACTGTTTCTGAAGTTGGAGATTTGTCCTTAATCCAACTCTTGTTATGATTAAGAAATAAAATGTATTTTCTCTCCATCTGTCTCCATCCCCCTCCCCCCACTCTGCTTCATTTAGAAATTAAATGTAGTGCTGAAAAATGTAAAACCTCCAAAAGTCATGTTGTGATCCCAAAACTCATTGACTAATTACTGAAATGTTTCCTGTAACATAGTAAAAATTCTTTCTTCTGCTTATTCTCTGTTTGATATTCAAAATGTGTTTCATCTGTAGCTGTTCAGAAGCTTTATTTGAACACCATAAAAGCTGCTTTGATATCAGCTGCTCCTTCAGTTTTGGTTGCTTTTTTTCTTATTTTCTGATGCTCAATATTGAAAATACTCATCCGACGCTTGACTGTTTTTGTTTTTTGAAAGTTTTGTGGGCAGTTTCTCTACATAGGAAAACTATCTCCGCATCAAACAATAACATTTTACTTTTAGTAAAGATTAAGGAATCGTGTTATATTTAGAGCTATGTGAGTGTTGCATATCAAAAAAAGAAATAGGTGTGTTATGTTTTTAATTTAAAATGTATCTTTTTACACTTTGTACCCTTTCATTTTTGCTCAGTGTTACTGATTTAGTGCCGGACAGCTTCATCCATAATTAATAAATTTAGTCTTTTTTACAAAACTATTTTCCAAATGTAATAGTGGTAAGGATACATATGACTGCTGTTCTACTAAAAACCAGAAAAATATGTGTCCAACCACCCCATATGGACTTCTGAATTCAGCTGAAGCTGAATCTCACTTCTGATTTACTACTTCTAGCAAGTTTTCAGGCTAAATAGTAGTGTAAGTAAGTAAGTAAGTATAAGGGGTTTAAACTTCTGTTTTGAAATGCTAGAAAATAAATTACTCTTTTCAAAATACTTTTCATCTAGCATTAGTAATTCTTGCCATCCTTTGGATGGTTATGTTACACTTGAAATTCTTGTTCTGTTTGCTTTGAAGTGTTCTGTTTGCAGAACAAGTGCCTATCAAGCATATTTTCTTTAAAAAAAGTTTAAAAAAAAGACTACAAGAAGTGTCTGTAGAATCAGTGTCAGGTGCTGGCAGTATTGTATCACTTACCTTTTACACTCAGTTACTTTAATTTGTGTGTTGCTACGTACATTCTGGTGTCTTCAGGGAAGAGTTGTCTTAGGGGAGTGTATGGTAATGATGCATATGTAAACTCATTTGTTTACAATAATACAAGCAACACAGAATCTGAGATTTTTAAGGCTATTTTGTTTTTCTTTATAGAATTTAATAAAACACCTCCCTGAACAAGAACAATTGAATGCATTGTCCAAGTTCAAGAATGAGTATAACAATTTGTCTGAGCCAGAGCAGTTTGGAGTTGTGGTGAGTTCTGTTTTATTATCACCTTTTGTTTTGGTCCTTTCTTGAAATACAGTTTTAATATAATGTTATAGCAAAAAATAGACAGTTGCTTCTTGCTAAAAGTGAAGGGGCTCCAGACTGGGAGAAAAGTGCAAGTGCTGCCTTTCAATTGGACGTTTATTGAACATATCCATGCATGTGGAAGGCCTGATTATTGAAATAATACTGCTGGAATGATTTTGAATTCTCTTTGTTTAAAAAAGTAATTTACTTTTGCAAAAGAAACCAAACCAAAACCATAAAAACTTTGGTGTTTTCTGTAGCAAAGTTTCACTGCGAGATACAGAGCTATATTTGAATTTCCATAGCTAAAATAGTTTGGCCTTACTTTTGTTTGCATTAATAAATCTCAACTTTTTCACTGAAGTTTTCTACACTAATTTTTTTTTTCTATTCTCATTCTGTAAATGACAAGAAAATAATGTCATAGCCATCATGTTAACATATTCTGCCTCCTGCCTTCTGTGTTTTATACCATGTTCTGTCAAGAGTTACACATAATCACTTTTTCCCTTCCCACCAGGAAGATATGTTTGTAATACCTTCCAGGTGGCATTCACAAAGGAAGACTGGAAGTGAAAAAAGGAAAATGCTGATTCAGTGCTGGCAGTTGATGCTTTTTGTGGAAATACAGTTTGCATATAATTTCTGTATCACTCATAATTCATAATTGGTAATTACTTCATCCAGACAAACTCAGAGTAATGCTATATAGTTTCCTGGTGCATATGTCTATACAATTCTTTGATTTTTCTTGTCCATTCCTGGAGGTTCAACCTAAGGTGGTTATTGCTAAGATTAGTCTATCTGAGGGAATTTCCCGTGAGGGAATAATACTTATTCAGTTGGATGGAACTGTCAGTTGATGAGAAGAGCTAGACCAGCAACAGTGTAGGTAGAGTTTTGTTGTGTGTAGCCCAACTTTTCTGACAAATTTGTCTTGAAAAGTTGAGGCAGTGTGATAACTCAGAAAAATAAAATAAATGGACAAAATAATAAGAGGTCTTATATCTCAAAAATTTGTGGAGCTTCTTTTCTGAAGGAACAACCATTTTTCCACTGGAAAGTGCAAGTCCATGCTTCTCCTGGTTCTCCATGCAAAACATTAAAAATCAAAGTCCACAAAAGACCAAACCCCATCATTAAGCACAGTTTCTCTCCTGTCACACCTTCTATGCGTGTAGTAGAGCAGTTCAGAGAGCAAGCTACAATGGTAATTATAGGAAACATTTTTCATTTCTGTTCAAGGGGGAAAATTTTAATAAGTCACATTTTTTACTCTTTGAATATGGAATCCTATCCATTTGCTTTTCATCAAAGTTCTTCAAGTTCCATCTGGCTCTCTGGCACCTTTTATTTTATTGTTGGCAATAAGCAATATTGTGGAATGGGCTGAGAAATTCTACTAATTTCTTTAGAAGCCACTATTGCTGCTAATATGAATCTTCACATTATTGCTGGTTTTGTTGGTTTTGTTTATTTTTCCTTAAAAATGTTGGTTTATGCCTCATTTTTTGCTGTCTGTTTTAAAAGAGAAGAATCAAACTTAAATACGAAATACAAGACTTTGTCTTTTAGATGAGTAGTGTTTTATAGTTATGTTTTTTTCAGAGAATTAGGAAATTCCATGTTAATTTGCTCTAAAGTTGTGATTAAAGGAACAATTGAACTATTCGACTCCTAAGGAAGAACCTAAATAGTGAATAAATGGCTAATTACTACTTGTGTGATAAAATTTTTTTTAACATGGAAACCCATTATCTTTCAGGCTTTGAATTGAAAGTCAAGGTTTGATACTGTGAAAGAAACAGCAAGACCCTTAGTGAAATACTGGCTTGCTGTGACTGTTACAGTATTGTATGTTTAAGCAAAGTTAATAAACTTTTGTTGTTGGCTTAAAGACATTGAGGGCATGACTCTAAACAGTTCAGGTTCTCTTCATGTGTGTGGCTTGTGGTTTTGGAGTTTTGTTTAGGTTTTTATCTTATGGTTGTGAGGATTTGTTTTCTTTGTATGACTCTATGAGTTGCTTTTGTGGTTTCTGCCTTCTCTTTTTTAAAGTTATTTATCATTTTTATATTTTCTGTTCATTCAGCAGTAAGTATAAAATAAATCCTTTATTGTCCTTATCTTTTCTTCCAGACTTTGAGTTTTCTTTAGATAAACGACTTCATTTTCCTTTAGGTTCTTTCTTTCACTTACTCCAGGCTGGTGTCTCAGAGCGCAGATATAATCACCTATTACTGTGGAGTTTGTTTTTTGTTTTAGGGTTGTGTGGTTTTTTGGGGGATCAGGGGGATGGGGGCAGAGAGGGACTTGCACCGATTCATTAACTATTCTATGAAAATTACATTAATTCTGTTCATCTTATTAAAAACTTAGCTTACTATTGTTAACTTGATGTTATATTGAATGTTGTATTTTCTTGCTCAAATTCTTGATGAAGTATGCTTGTGCTTGGCAAAAAATAAATACTCAATTGCATTTTTTTTTACCATAGTTGTTGTTTTGTACTTGGTTTTACTTACTGCAATAAACTTCCTCTAAAAGTTTTTTAAAACTTCCTCAACCTTCATATTAATTTCTTGGAGGTTTCATTGATTACCACATAATCACAGAATATTTTCAGTTGGAAGGGACCCACAAGGGTCAAGTCCAGCTCCTAAGGGAATAGCCCATATAGGGATCGAACCCACAACCTTGTCATTACTAGCACCATGCTGAATCTTCCATAAAACTTGTTAATGATGAAGATTATCTTTGTGTTTAGAAATGATAGTCCTGTGACAGCACACCAGCAATGTGAAACCCACTGGAGATGGAATTTCATCTAGATGTTTACCTTGGTGACTGTTGACAGAAGGTTGTGTTTTGGTGGTTTTTACATTTTTTACCTGGTGCTTTCTTCAATGGACAGTATAAATATTTTGTTGCTTTAGGACTTTCAGCAGTGTTGATTTGTTTTGTGGTTAGTTCTTTCCTACTAAGAAAAAGGTATTGTTTTAGAGACTATTTTTTCCTAATTTTTGGTGTAGTGTCTGTCATCATATCAAAGAAATATTTAAGGAGTAAATCATTTAGTAATGTTAACCTCATTTGTTTCAGTGAAGTTGTTAAAATAAGTATTAGATTTATTGATCAATTTATTGATTTATTGAGTGCAGTAATCTGTTTAATGGATTTTCATTGAACTATTACCATACCACTGGTCAATATATTATTCATAAGGAAGTTGTATACAAGCATCTTTCAGCTGTTCAGAACTTGAATGTTCTGAATTTTCATAGAATTCCATTCTATGATTTGATGTACACTTGTCAGTGCCTATAATTCTTTGTGGTGTAAAAGGGTCCTGGACCGTATTAAATTTATTATATTGTTTGAAATCCATAAATGCAATTCCATTTAAGAAATTACAGTTTTGATGTTTTTTATAAACATTTCTGATGTAAAAAGTTTCTAATACTTGACAGGATTCTATTAGCAGAGATTTGACCTCAGGTGTAGTCAAGTGTACTAGCGTTCTGACATATGAGAATACTGTCTCAAGAGCCACATGTGATAGCTCCTGCTATATTTCTTCTCTTATAACCCAGGACATTTGGAAAGATGTTCCCATATTGTCTGGTCGTAAAAAAAAAGGAAACAGATTTTTCCTTGATCACTTACATTTGCTCAAAGATAAAATTGAGGGAATTACAAAATATTGTTTCAGAAATAATTAATGCTCAGACCTTGTGAAATTCACTGACAGCTAACCCAAATAGAATTTGGCGAGCAATCCTCATGTGGCTTCACAGCTTGTTCATTGATGGATGTGTTTTTAATGAGTTTGTACCAAAGGAAAAGATTTCACTAGAGTAAATTGAAGATTAGAGTGAGGCCTGATGAAGGCTAGTTTGTCTTAAATAATTCAGCAGACACTTAAATTGATCAATTCCATATTCAGCTAATAGTTTCACCTGTATGTTCTCACTGAGGATAACTCAAAATGTATTAATATTTTTTCACTGTTTGGAAAATATCATACTATCACTGTTTCTGCAGAGGTATACTCTGCCTTTCATAATACTTGATGCTTGGACATAGCCATACCTAGTGACATTTCAGTCTGTTTAAAATTCTGAAGTGTTGAAGTGCATCTGGGCTGTGAGATATTTTGATTCTGTTAATTTCTATCTGCAAGCGTTATCTTCCGTGTCTTCTAGATGTCATGTGTATCTGCTGCTCTCCCTTGTCAGTGTTCTATATCAGTATTTCCAGCCTTTGCAGGAGTGTTGCCAAAGATTAACTTTCTATTATGTGCCATCTGTGAGAGTTAAAAAATCTTTATGACAAATTGCAGTCAAGTTACCTATGTTGTAGAAAAGGAGAACATCCTTAACTCCTGTAATGTTGATGTATTTCAAACCTTGAACCTGGGTAAGGGTGGAGAACAAAGCTCCAGAAATACCTTCTGAAAGCGACCATCATGATCTGCACTGATCTGACTATTTGCAGTTTCCATTGGATTGGCTTATGTTACTTCCTTTCCGTCAGTGAAAGATTGTGGTGCCATATTATAGATGAATGCTTCTGCAAATGCTTCAGTACCAGCAGGTCTTACTCTTATCTCTGTTTAGTTCCAGTAAAACCATTTTGGGTAGTTAATCTAAAGAACAATTTAAAAAATTTTGTCTTACTGTTGTCTGATGTTAATTCAGATGGCTAGAAGTGGGTGGTTGGTTGTTCTAGCACACACATAGGCTATCTCAGTTTTCTTCTTGGCAGATATCTCTACAGCTTCAGATCAGGAATGTTATTTGCCCGGAGGGTCCCCATCTTTTGCTTCGAGCCATTCACTTTGCACATTCTTGTAAATGTTTTGAGAGCCTGTCCTGAGTCTGATTTGATGTTTTTCTTCAGTAGTAATGTAAGCAACCCTCTAATGTTCATGTCATGCTTTACACATTATAAGGAAAACACTTCTGTTTTGAGTAAGGACCATGATCCCGCCATTTAAACTCAGCAACTTCAAGGGTTTCTTGGAATTCAGTCACCTAAATTGAGTGAGGTATCCAATTAACTGGCTAGTGTAGGGCAGCTGTGCTGAAAGGACCTGGAGGCTGATCAGTACCTCTTAAATCCCTAGAGCTTGAAATTACTGTGCAGATATTTTACCTGTTGCAGCTTCAGACTTTAGAGCTCAATGGAGCTCCAAGTGCTTTAGGATTTGCTTTCCCTGTGATCATTTTGTAGAACTGAGGAACTTTCTCCAAGACATGCAAACTGTCTTCTACAGCATTCACTTATGTAACATTTCATGTCAGACTGTTTTTGCCACAGATTAACTCTGGTTCCAAATAGACCAAATAACCATATGGACAAAAATTCCCCAGTCATTACTGACTTCGGTATTGACAGGACTACAGAAGCTCTACTGTGGAATGTTTTTTCCTTACCAGTTCTGTCATCATTATAGACATGTATCTTCCTTCTTAGGAAATTAACTGGGACACTCCTTGTTGGGTCAGTAGAGAAGATGATAACAGATATAACTTGCTGGAGGTCTGAGCTTTGGGGTCATGTGTGTCACATCAAAGATGTCAGAATCAGCTGCTAGCTGTGTAACATCAAATTTCACTTTTATGTGGGAGTTGTTAATGTGGTTCAACCTGATGGGAAGTACTAAACTTGCTGTCATGGTTTTGAGACATTCTTATCCAGACCTTTATCATGTGTCTGTACCTTCATGACCTCTACTTTGGGATATTCCGTATAGTAGACTTACTTTTCATTAGGAGATGGATTCCTGGTAGCAGCCAGACAGAAAATGAGGCATTTATTTTAAAGTTAGGCTTATCAGATTTTTCCATCTGGAATACAGTTACATCTGATTTACTTTTAGAAACTTTCCTCCATTTGGTTTGATATTATATTATTTGATTTTAAATTCCTCAATGACATATGCCCTTGACTTCTGGTGTTAATTTATTTATTTTTGCTACCTGTATGAATTTGAGGTTTTACAGAGGATTTTTACCTATATTAAACGCTTGGTTTCCCATGAGGAAAGCTTTTCAGTCTAGTAGCATCTGCTCCATATGTGTCTTTTAATGAAAATAGCCTTTCAGACATCTGTTAGGCCTGCTAAAAATAGAAGAATTTTGGAAATTCGGACCCTCCCCTTCTTGGAAGATTCCTTTTTAGGAAAATATCATTGTCCAGTTTCAACTTGGAAAAACAAAAACTGTCTGTATTCCATACTGATCAAGTTGTCAGTACATCTAATTGTATTTTTTAGATAAGGCAAAAAACAAAAGACTACTTTCTTTTCATGGAACTTACCTTTCTGTGAATTTCAGCATGAAGACTGTAAGCTCAGCTTATTTTGACAGCTGTGTTGTAGCCCCCATTGGCAATTCTGAGATCTGCTCACTGACCTTGCTGGTCCATCTTTGTTGAACATAATGCAATTCAAAACGGTACCAGGGATTTTCTGCGCTGTGAATCAGTGCACTGTCATCCACATGACAAGAGAAGGCTGCCTGTGTGCAGCTAGGAGGTAATTGATAGGTGTTGTCCCTGTGTCACTTACAATACACTGCCTTCTATTCTGACCTGCATATCCTTTAGGATATTGCAAATCTTGGATTTGCAAGAAACTTAGTCAGTAGTAGAAATTCAGGCTGTTTATAATTCAGGCTGGAGAACCAAAGTATCAGGCCATGCTCTCTATCACTGCTAATAAGGCTGAAAATTCATTAGTTCAATTATTTGCTTGTATATATATATGTGTGTGTGTGTGCGTGTGTATATAACGACTTGATTTCTCTTAAGTAATTTTAATTTTGTGTTGGCAGTTCTTGGCTTTTTCATCATTTCCTTGAGGAAAAAGAGTGTGTCAAAGGTGAAGATAGATGTACTATTTCCACATATCCATAAAAACATTTCAAGAAAAACACTGGTTTTTTATTGTGAATTGACCTCCCATACTGCGAAATAATGTTTGATCTTTCCAGAATGCTGCTGTTTTTCACTAAGATTTAGGCATGTTGGCTGTCCTTTTCAAATTGAGCAGGATGTTATTTTGTCTTCTTTAAACATGATAAAATGTCTGTTAAGGTATCAGTCCTTCCTTATTTGATTTCTTTTTCTGCTTTTCAAGTGCCTGGGTCTAAAGGTAAGTGTCAGGAATTTCCCCTTTTTACCTCTGCACTCTTTAGAGTTCACTGATGCTGCAGTGGTGAAAGCCATACATTATCCACAGGGAATGGTGTTCCAGTTTGCTCTCTTTAGTCAGCTTTTCTGTAACAGTTATTTTACTTTTTGGATGGGAACATTTTCAGGTGGTCTGACAGCTTCAGCACTGTTGCTCCTTTTAAAGAAGGTATGAAACTGAAGTGCTTGCAGTGTTTTTCTCTATGAGCTTATGACAGGAATGAATCCCCTTCAGTGATCAAAATGTAGTGTCAGTGGAACTTCTGAGATGCTTTCCGTTACTTGACATCAACAAAAAAGATAGTGAAGGTACACATATATCAGACTGCACATTCTTGTAGTTGCTTTGTGATTTATGCTGTATTTGAGAGAAAAACCTGTCTTTGCTGTTAGATGTGAGATCTGTGAGAGCCACTACCGAGTAGCTCAACTCATAAGTCAGTTCCCATTTGGACATGCTTGTAGTGAGACTCTTCTTGTGGACTATTACTTAAAAAGTAGAACAATTAATTACCTGTATGCTGAGTTCTCTGACATGTATAGCATGTATAGGTTTCTTCTTCAACCTCCCATTTTAGTTATTTGGATTGTTAGTTTTCAGAATTGCACTATCAAGACTGAAGTAAACTTATGTCCTTATATGCTGATTATTAAAAAAATATAGGATGTTAACATAAGCTGGTCAGCATT
Source organism: Corvus cornix cornix (assembly GCF_000738735.6). NCBI lineage: Eukaryota > Metazoa > Chordata > Aves > Passeriformes > Corvidae > Corvus > Corvus cornix. The sequence goes on along the minus strand of NC_046332.1, from coordinate 60,890,431 downwards.
GCAACACTTAAATTCTTAGCATCTCTTGTGGTAGGGTGTATGGATTTTACAGTTTTAATATAACTGTGGACTACATGTCACAAAGAAAGCCAGATATTACTAAGGGAACTCTATCTCTTCCCAATTATTGACTTAGCAAACAGGTAAAGAAATAATACCAACAACATGCATTGTGCCTGGATTTCAGAGCATTTTGAACAACAACAACAACAATAATAGTAATAGTAGTAGTAATAACAATAATAACAATCCCAGTGGCATTTCTGTTGTGTTTCTGATATGTGTTCCTGTTTCTAATTTTCTAGATTACATATATCTGCATTCATCCTTAAGAATTACATACTTACATACTGGATGTCTTAATTTCTTATAGTTCAAGTGGTTCTGATGAAAACTGCCCCTTTTATGCAGATGTGCATGCTCATGTTTGTGCAGCTCATCTTTGTGGTCTAAAGTGCACATGTATTTCAGTTTCAAGGATCTGGCTGTCTGAAAAGCCTAGAGTCCATAAATGATGCATCTTCTCGTGATTCTATAGTATCTTGAGTTTAGTACTATTTAAAATCAATGCAACTTACACTGCATTTTTAAAGTTTCTATGGTTTACTATTAATGATCATCTCTATTGCACCCTGAGTAGGGTATTAAATATTAAAATTCTGGATAACTTTAATGGAATGTTGTGATTTTTTTTTTTCTAGTCTAGTCTCAACTTTTTCCTGATTAACTTCAGGACACAACTTAAAATTAAAAACATTGTTCTCAAGATGCTGGGAAGTAGTAGTACATATACAAATTTAGTAAGATAATTGAGGAAGAGTTAATAGTGATTCTTCCTGATAGAGCTAGGAGAGTGAATTTGTAGCACTTGCCTCTATCCACTACCTTAACTTTCTTTTAAGTAGTTATTCTTAAATTAGGTATAAAGTCGTAAGAGTACTGTGTTAATTTCATGTGGAATTTAGGTATTTCTCTTTCTATTTTGCTGCGAGTTCAAATTCAAGTTCCATTATCATCTGTTCTTAAGTAAGAATTTTACCACACTTGTAGGATAAGAACAGAATATCTGCCTACAGTTGGTACTGAGCTAATAATGTTCAAATTGTACATTTTAAGTGTTTTACTTGAGCACCAGGCTGGAGGCAGTCTGTGGACTAAAGTGCAACAGCTGATTTTCAGCCTAGTTTAATCTGAAAGACATCCTGATTGTGTGCTCTGCTTTATGATGAAAACCAAAGTATGGTTAGTGGAAAGGATTTCGTATTTTATATCAAGATTTCTTACCTGATCTAAAATGCAAATGATATGTTGACTTCAATGAGACATCATTGAGTGGCTGCACAGCTATGCAGGCATTTCTGAAATGGCCTAGTAACATAAAATGTTAACTCTACCTGATTTTATTTTCTTCTACTGTCACAGTGAAACCAGTAAAATAATTGTAAATTCCATCCTCTTCTGCTTCTATATCAAAGCCTTTGGATTAGACAGCCTTCAGTTTCACTTTACACTGAAAATGGATGGAGTGTCACCATTGTCCTTTACACTGAGTCTCTTGGGATAATCAGTACCATATGACTTATGAACATTGCACTGTCAGAGGAATTTTCACATTGATAGACTAGGTCTGTGTTGAGAAGTAGTCTGTAAAACCTTAGGTACCACTGTGGTTTGGAGGGAGATATGTCCAATTTAAAGGCAAAAGTTTAAGGCCACTATATGAAGCCTACTGCTTTGTAGAAGTGCCAATATAATTGCTTCTTTCTTGCATTGAGAAGTACTGATAGCTGGAATAATGTGTTCATTTTTAAGAAAGAAAAAACAAAAAAACAAAACTTAGTTTAAGATTTTGGGAATTGTCAAGGTATTACTGTCTTGAATCTGGCCTTGAGAAGGAAGAAGACAAGGATGAGGAAGGAGATCTTACGGAATTCATGAAACTGATGAGAAAACAGGGATAGGGAAAATAAGATAAGCAACTTATGGAATAATTTTTTAGTGTTTCTAGTGTGGATGTAGTAAACAATGTGCAAAGTATGTCTGGAGTGAGAATTCAGTGACCTAGTATATAAGAAGATCAAAATTTCTGTTGAAAATACATGATCAGTAAACCATAGAAAAAGCCAGGTATTTTGTATATGATCTACAGAAGCTGTTTTCCTGGGAGCATTCAGCTGCACCTAATTAACTGTATTAGGTTAGTATACAGAAGCGTAGGCGGTATGAATACTGGTATATATTAGTGTATGCTATATTAAGTGTTTCATAGCTGAGATTTTTCAAAACTGTTTTTTTCCTGCAAGTTTATAATAAGCTCTTATTGACGTCAGCTTTCAAATATTTGCACCAGAAAATGAGATTTGTCTTGTTTTGGTACTAGAGTTAGACAAAATTTGTGAACTACTTTCATTCCTTTGCAACTACTGGGTCATAAACTTGGATTAGTTTTATAGGATTTGGTATGTGAGTTGACAGATGTGATACATGATGACACTTTATCTTTTATTGCTTACACATACTAGTTATTTGGAAAGGATGGGGGCAGTTCCTATTAACCACAAGATGGGATTTCAGTTGCTTACCCAAGTGTCCCTCATTCATTCATTCATTTGCTATCAGTTATAGCAGATATATTGCTTCTTCAAGCCTGTCACACCAATAAATCATTTCAGAGCATATGCATTTGTACAGTGCCGAAGTGTACTATGAATTTTAAAGGAAATCTTCTATTTTTCTTTTCAATCAGATGAGCAACGTGAAGAGACTACGGCCACGGCTCAGTGCTATTCTTTTTAAGCTTCAGTTTGAGGAGCAGGTGAACAACATCAAACCTGACATCATGGCTGTCAGTGCTGCCTGTGAAGAGATAAAGAAGAGTAAAAGCTTTAGCAAGCTGCTGGAACTAGTATTGTTAATGGGAAACTACATGAATGCAGGTTCTCGGAATGCACAGACCTTTGGATATAATCTCAGCTCGCTGTGTAAAGTGAGTTTTGAAATGTCCATGTTGAATATTACACGTTTTGTTTTTTTTTTTTAATTTTGCTACTTAAATACTCTGGTTTTGATGTTTTTCCTGAAGTTAATTATTTGCTTACTATTTTTTTTCCTTATTATTAGCATTAGTTGATAGTTTGAACAGTACAGCTAATCCATGAATAGTCATCTTGAGACTGTCTTGAATTTAATCACTTTTAAGTGATTCTATTTTGAGGGAATAATAAAAAACCCAAACTAAATAAGGTTATGTAAGGACCTTATCACTGTGATCATAGTAGTTTTGTAATTTTAACATGTCTGAGCACTTCTAAGACATCTATCACATTTTAGTATGTTTTAATACAGTTATGTTTTCTTTTTTACGTGAATTTGCTCCTTACGTGATTCTCTTCTTATGTTGCTGAGTTTCATCAGTTTCTTACTTCTTCTAATTTTTCTTACATTTTCATTCTTTCAACTTTTATATAAGGTATATACTAGAAGGTGTTTATACTTTTCTGAGTGTTAATTTATAATTCATTCTAATGCTAATTACCTTTCCCATATTTACTGTTGTTATTTTTTTTCCTGTGCTCTCTGGGAGTTTAATGCAAAATCTTCAGAGTGCACATACAGTTCTTACAAGCAAGGAGTTATTTGAAACTTTGTGTGTAGTCTTTGTCTTTCTGTTTCTTTATCTTTTTGTACAAGAGAAAATACAGTTTGTTAACTTCTACATTCATGAAACTAATCACTGTTACTCTGCTATATTTCAGAAGAATTCTTTCACTGTGGTTTTTGAGTGTTGAATGTGATACCTGTGACATAAATACTTAACCTAGTTTAAAGTAAACATTAAATATGAGTCATCCACCTAGAGTTAATACCTTGTAGATGAAGTGATTGAGTTAAAGATACAACTTGTTGAGAAACATATTCAGAAGGAAGATACTAAAGGTTCTTTCTCCAATTAGGTGCATTTACTTAAGTATGGTTTTACAAGAATCTGTCCTAGGTGTGGTTGTATTCTCTGTATTTTTAATGCACAGGACAAAAAATATATCTATGAAAACAATGTGAAGGTAATTGATATAAGCACTTTGCAGAGCAGGAACAAAAGTCAGAATTTATCTTGGAGACATAATTTATTAAGATCTAGAATGTGAAGATTTTGAAGATAGCCATGGAGTACTAGAAAAAGGAGAGAGGACTGATGTGTATAGATAATGAAAGTATGGAATGAATGACTGTAATAGTTCTTCTACATCAGAGAGCAGCCATGAGTATTCTCAGAAGAGGGATACGATATTGATATGTTAATACTCAATCATTCATTAAATACTGAAGTATTAAAATTATATGCATGTTTATAACACAGGTTCATATTTATAGCTAATTTCTATTATGTATCACAGAGTATCACATATGTCACAGTGTCACATTGTAGAAATTTTTTGTGGTGTTATTGAGACATCTTTCACTGAGATTCCCAATACAGTGGAAGTAACATATTTTATAACATTGCTTACAGTAAGGATCCTGGAATACATTTTTGGGTTTTGATATATATATGTGTTCTGTTTTCTGTTTATTTGGAAAACTGTGTTTCATATTATTATTAATCCATTTGGCTGAAGGAAAACATGCACGTTCTGGAAGAGTATATTTCATCATAGTAGAATTTTGAGCTATAAAAACAAACCAGACTTTTTACAGTTAATTATGACATATCAATACTGTGTTAAGGACTTTGTGCCTTGATATTCGGATGTAGAGAAGTCTTTGTGCAATTGTGGCACCCCTTTTTGTACTCATGCTTACTTTGTGACTACATGCTTGTATACTTTTCCTGCTAAGTTTTTTTATGTAGAAATAGTTCTTAAGTAGTGAAGAATGTGATAGTTTCATACATGATGTCATTTTCTATTTATAAGAATCTCTTTGATTTAAAACAACGTCTCAGTTGGAAAACTACAGCAGGAGTGTTTGTCAGTTGTTAATTGTTAGCGTTTTTGCATGAGTAGCTGCAAGTTTTAAAGTGGCCAGGCTTGAAAATAATTTTATATCTATAAAGAGTCCAGAAAGAAAAGTTTATGCTTAAGAATTATTGAAGTTAACTTTTTTTAAACAACGAGACCTATGAACTCTTAATTACTGTGTTAAGAATTGATAACTAGAAGAAGAACTTGTACGTGTTGAGGTTGTGTGGCTTCCACTATGTAAATATTTTTAGGCTAGAGTTGATTTCATACATAAGGAAGGAAATCATGTAATGCAGTGGATATGTGCATTATGTATAGTCAGATTTTGCTGATCAACTTTGATTTTTATTTTTATACTTTCATGTGCTTATTCACAGTTTTGCAAATATTGCTGTATTGTTAAAATAATTACATTTTTGAAAGAAATATGTATACTGTTTTTGAATACTGACCGCAAATATTGCGTAGATAATAAATATTTAGTGTGATCTTTCTAGGGATTTTTAGCAAGGGGAGAAATTAAGCAGCCCATTGCTGTCTTGAAAAAAAATGTACTACTTTAACAGTTTGTTCTTTTCTTTCCTGGATGAATAATTACTAATATTTATTAATTATTAAAATGGTCAGAAATAAAGTTTTTCTCAGTGTTTTTACATTTCTTTTTCTTTTTCCTGCCCAGTTGAAGGACACAAAATCAGCAGACCAGAAAACAACATTGCTCCATTTTCTCGTAGAAGTGTGTGAAGAAAGCTATCAGGATGTCCTGAATTTTGTTGAGGATTTTCAGCATTTAGACAAAGCTAGTAAAGGTTTGTGTGACTAACTCAAGTTTTGATTTTGACACATTACAGTGTCTTGTGTGTGAGATGATGCTTATCTTTTTTCTAACAATATTTAAAAATTAGATATTAATAGTCAATATCACAAATCAGTAATTTCAGCTGCTGTGAATGGTCTTGAACCATACTTATTGTTTGGTCCTCTAACATTTACTACAGGACTTCCCATTACCTTTCTTCTAACATATCTTCTAGAACCATTTTCCAAGTTGAACTTCTTTTAAAAGTTCTTTCCTGTTAATAGATCTTAATTCCAATTTTCAATCTTTTGTATGGTAAATGTATCACTCACTGTCTTCTAATTCAGACATGCAGGAAGGCTGTCATGGCATCACTTAATTTTATTTTATTTTTTTCAAAACATAGAATAGTTTTGTCTTCCCTACATGTATGTTTTTCGTGCAACAGTAGCATTTGAAGTCTGGAAAAATTTGTACTGTTTCATCATGCAATACAGAATATGGGAAATCTTTGTATGAGCAGCAGCAGAGTTTTTTGCAATTAATTTCTTAATTAAAAGTGCCTTTTCCATATTTTACCAGTTTAAGTAATTTAAACAGACTAAGCATGAAGGTAGAAATTGATGCTACCTCATCACTGTCCTACTCTTGAAGGAAAAAAATGATTGGATGGTCTGTTTCAGTTAAAATTTTTTTAGTTTATGTCAGTTCGGAAATTATCACAGTTTATCTATATTACTTTGTAGAGTGTCACTCTCATGCCTCAGTCAGTCTCCCTGCCACAAGTTACAGCTTTGCAAAACCTGCCTCTGATAGAGAACTTGAGATAGTGGTCCCTTACACAGAGTTCACTTTCTGGTTCATAAAGTTTCCAAGTTTACTTGATGCATTATAACCTGTAAAATTTAAATTATTTTTAAATAGCTGTCAAATGCTTCAAGCCCTTCACCTACCTGTTTGTACTGGTAATAGAAACAGTTTCTTCTGTGTATAAATTTAGTGTGTTTGGCATTATTTTCACTGTTAACTGGTCACTGATTTTTTTTTCATTACTAATATATTCTTGTCTGTATTGTGGTTGAATTTTTTATATCCTTATTAGAAGGCATTATTTTCAGTGTAGACAGTCTTCTTGTCTGACAGTGCTGACTATTTTCTGGAAGAATTCTGAGATCTAAATCAATGACCATTCAAAGAGTAGCCAGTAAAATTATCAGTTAGCCCAGGCTTTCTGTTCTGTTTTAGGCATCTGCTAATGACTAGTTGAGTCTTTGATCTCAGTAGGAGGTAGGATGGAAATAAATGATCATGTTTTCAAGTTTATATATTGAATTTACCACAGTGTATTATGAGATGCATTTTGCATTTCAGTTTTACCATATGAAAAAGACAAAGGCTTAGAATAACTTAACGGATTAGTGTACCAGTGTGTTTGTTTACACTTGTTTCCCTACCTGCAAAACTCCACTCTGTTTTTGAAAGATTCCTGCTGCACTGGAATTTTGGAAAACCCAGCAGATCACAAAAACTGTAACTCGTGGAGGTTTTTTGAACCTTTTAGTACTCCTGCAAAAGTACATTTCTATGAAGCAAGTTGATTTAATATGCACTGACTTTTGTACAGTAAATTTTTAATGAAGTGGCTGTTTTTGCTTGGGCTTACCAAAAGGTCAGTTAAAAAGAAAGTCTGTGAATCTCTTCAGTCACATCCACCATAATGGTCTCATGTAACTGATAGGCTGATGAAGTCTGACAAGTTGACTAAGAGAGCTGGGAAATCATAGCAGATACTACAAGCAATCATTATGACTACTAGGAGCTGAGACAGAGGGGAAGTCATCAAAAATCTTTTATGTAGTCAAATATGTGTATTCCAGAAAAAAAATACTTGTTTTAGAACAGAACTTTGATACTATGGGCTTAGAGCATTTCCTCCATCCCAAGATACTGTAAGTTAGGGTTTAGCAGAAATAATCCATCCTGGTTTGCATTTCAGGGAGGCAGTTTACACTTCCAGTGAATCTGGAAAACGGCTGGATCCAAATGTTACATCTAAGGGTTACAGGCTGCTGATAGCACAGAAGGGAGGAAGTCAGCCTGGGTTTCTCCTGTCATCCAGTAGAAAGGTTCTATTCACATATATGCTGATTTGTTCCTCAAAGTTGTTGGGTGAGGAGACAGCAGCACTCTTTTCTGCTTTTGTATCATGTTAATATAATGTTCAATTTTTCCCTGAACCACAGAGGTTGTATTTTGGTCCAGTACTTGATTTTAAATCCTTTTCTCTAGCTTTTGTCCTGGCAAAGGTTAGGGCTTTGTACAGGTGGTGGAATTAAATTCCCTGCATGGTTTTACTGAACTTTGTTTTCTGAAGTAATTTTTTAAAGTAATTCCCAAGAATAAATCAATGAAGTTGGGTAAGAATATTTTATTCTCCTATACCTTTGTTGCAAGCTAGTTTTTATTGAACTGGTTTTATTAGCTGTCTGCATATCCATGTCTTCAGATTCAATAATTTCACATTTTATATCTGGCATGAAAGTATTATTTGCAGGTGTCCTTTAAATTATAAATCAAAATTAATGTGGTAGAAAGATGTGTAAATGCCATTTGAACAATATTAACAGAAAACTTGAACATACATATTTATACATAAAAATGGAACTATGCTGTGCACTTGCTGGTTTTGGCTTGATCACCTTCAAGTAATTGTTCAGTCTTCTACAGGTTTCTCAAAACAAGCTACTTAAAGGATGCTTTTTTTTTAGAATTCTTCCTTGACATGACTGTCCTTGTATCACCCAGCCCATTTGTAGCATGCCTTGTATCTTTTTTTGTTTTGTACTTGCTCATTCTTAAAACTTCTCTTTCAAGTTATTTCTTATGCAAAATGGTGAGCATTAGAACATTACAACATTCAGCAACTCATTTTCTTTTTATCCTTTTCAGACGAAACATTCTTGCTTCTTTCATTTCATTAAGTATTGTCCAGTGATCGTACAGTAAGCTGTTAAAATAGCTTGTAAGACTTCAAGAGCAGCGACAAGTGACTGCACCAAGTTAATGGTGAAGCTAACATATTTTCTAGTATTTTATAAATTATTAAATATTCGCAGTATGTAAAAAAAGAGTATTTTTTTAAATCTTACTTTGAGAGGCAAACAGTAAGGGACATGTGACCTGTGCAATTGAAGTTTGCTTCAGGGTATTTAAGATATTTCATTTGTGGGGTGTTTTTTTCAATTGTGTGCTGAAGTTTTAGTTTTTACTTTTGTAATACTAGAAGTAGATTTAATTCACTGTTACAGTACATGAATTAAAGATACCTTTTTACTTTGAAGTATAACAAATCCTGTTTTCTAAGTGCTCTTAGATCAGCAGGAGGAACTTTCCTTGCAGCTAATGAGCTTACAGATATGACAGTTCCTGAAGATTTATATAATTAAAGCTGTCTTTTCTTTCAAACATAATCACTTTCCTGCTTTTCTGTTAGTATTCCAGACAAGAAATATTTTGGTAATTCAGTACAATTTACTAATTTCTTATTTTATGGTGTTGTAAAGATTTATATTGCATTTATCCAGGCTGCTGTTTTACTTGATTGACTCTAATTTACAAAGACCTTACAGGTAATAGTGTATTGAGTTTTTCATATTGTAATAACACTATAAAGCTGCGGATTTTCCTTTCTCTAAAAGACATTAACCCATCACAGCTTTACAAGTAACGTATTCATTTTCTCTTTTTTGAAACTTTTTAGTTTTTTTCCATAGATAATTAATTTCACTTCAAAATAAAAAAAGCTAGGAACCAAATTGAAAATGTGAAGTTTAAACTATATTAATGAAAAATAGGACACCTCCACCTAAAACACTTAAAATCATTAGGATAGCATGAGAGACAAATATTAATATATATGCTGTAAGCATTCTATATGTCATAAAGAGAGGGGTTTTTTTCTTATTAGAGAGTTTCTAAGTCAGTGGCAAATTTCTCAGTACTATTAAATAATATATTCATGCTATACATTGCTTGGGTTTTTGTTTTGATTTGGGTCACAAATTCACAGGCTCTTATTTTCAGGCTGTCAGGATTGTTTTTGTTTGGGTTGCTTTTTCTATGCTTTCAGAAAGCATTGCACACTTCATGAGTTACTCCATACTCTTATAGTCTATCAGCACCAAAATCAATAGATGGTTTCACTATCTTGCAGATGACACAGATTTCTCAGTTCCTATAGCAGACTTACAGTGTGAAATAGACTCAGTGCAGAAGCTGAAAGCAGGGTTTGAGAGAACAAAGAACCGCCCTCTGTAAAAGACTGGGCTCACAACCATTTAAGGAACCTTGAAGATGCGTAAGTCCATGGGACCTGATGAGGTACTTGCATGGGTCCTGAGGGAACTGGCCAAGGAAGTGGGTAAGCCACTGTCCATCATATTTCAGAATTCATGGCAGTCTGGAGATGTTCCCACTGATTGGAAAAGAGGAAACATAACTTTCATATTTAGAAAGGCAAATAAGGAAGACCCAGGGAACTACAATCTGTTGACTCTTGCCTGAGTGCCTGGCAGAATAATGGAGCTGATCCATCTGGAAACTAGGCTAAAGGACATGGAAAATAATGAAGTGTTTGGTGACAAACAACATGGTTTCACTAAAAGCAAATCATGCCTGAAAAATTTGGTGGCCACCTATGATGGAGGTTACAGCAGTGGTGGATGAGGGAAGGACGAAAGATGTCATCTATGTGGTCTTTTCAAAGCATTTGACTGCTGTCCTGCACAACATTCTTATCTGGAGTGGAAAGACCTGGATTTCATAGATAGACCAGTCAGTGGATAGAAAATTGGCTCAATGGTCACACTGAGAGAGATGCAGTCCATGGCTCAAGATCCGTGTGGAGACCAGTGAGTGATGAGTGGTGTTCCTCAGGGAACTGGTATTGGGACTGGCATTATTTAACATCTTTGTCAGTGACATGCACAGTGGGATCAAGTGCACCCTCAGCAACTTTGCCAGCAACATTAAGCTCTGTGATGCAGTTGACAGTGGAGGGAAGGGATACTATCCAGAGGAACCTGGACAAGCTTGGGAGGTGGGCCTTTTGAAGTTCAACAAGGCCAAGTACAAGGTCCTGAACCTGGGTCAGGGTAATCCCAACCACAAGGTGTAAGCTGAGCTGCATCAAAAGAGGTGTGGTGGGCAGGTCAAGGGAGGTGGTTCTGCCATTCTACTCTGCTCTTGTGAGACCCCACCTGGAATTCTGTGTCCAGCTCTGGGGCCTCCAACATAAGAACATGGACCTGTTGGAATGAGTCCAGAGGTGGACCATGACGATCATCAGAGGGCTGGAGTACCTCTGTTTGTGAAGACAGGCTGAGGGTTGGGGATGTTCAGCCTGGAGGAGAGAAGGTTCCAGAGAGACTTTTACTGCACCTTCCTCTACCTAAAGAGATCTCCAGCAAGAGAGTTGGAGAGGGAATTTTGACAAGTGCGTGTAGTGACAGGACAAGGAGGAATGGCCTTAAGCTGAAAGGGGGCAGGTTTAGATTAGACATTAGGAAGAAATTCTTCACAGTGAGGCTTGTGACTCACTGGAACAGATTGCGCAGAGAGGTTGTGGACTCCGCATTCCCAGAGGTGTTAAAGATCAGGCTGGATGGAGCTTTGAGCAACCTGATCTAGTGGAAGGTGTCCCTGCCCATGGCAGGGGTGTTAAAACTAGAAGATCTAAAGTCCTTTCAAAGCCATACTATTCTATGATTCTATGGAATGGTAGCCCATTCAGAAATCTACCTCAAAAAGTGTTTGGAGCTAATAGGGAAACAGTTTTATCTGAGGGTTTTTTTTTTGTTTGAGAATTCCTTTTTTAAAATGCAAAGTTAATTTCCCTTTTTTTAATGTTATGTGTGGGATTTCTCTACCTCAGATGATAGTTTTCAAGAATGATGGCTATGAATTATAATCAGGAGTCTTGGTACCAAACCAGAAGTCCATTTTGAGAAGTCCGCTGACTGGAAAATCACTTTATTCCTTGCAGCTTTGAGAACTTTTAGTTTCTTGTTCTCTAAGCCACTTGGCTGCATATCAAGACACTACCCAAGAAAAGTATCAAATGTATCTTATGCCTTCCTTTATATGGTAAGAAGCCAGTGTATATTTTCCTTAGCTATTGAATACTCTTATAAGTTAGTCTAGAGGCAGCTAAACAAGCTAAGCATTCCTTAAAACAAGTGAAAAAAATGTGTATTTGTTGGTGGAAAAAAAAGCATCTGTATTCTTAAAGACAGAGATAGATTGCTCATAATGATGATTGTATAAATGATGCTCAAAATAGAAAACACAAAATTTTACGGCTTAAGAAATAAACAGTAATAGGTGTTGAGTTCATTTGGCTTTCAAACGAGAAATATTAACTGTAAAGCCTTAAAATAAATACTGAAGTATAGCAAAGTAATGACGAAGAATTCCATATGGAAAAAGAGGATTGAGATACTGCTGTTTAAAAGGAAGAAAAAGTTTTTGAAAGTCATCTCTTTTCTTGCTGTTTGATGTCAAGACTGAGAAAGTACATAATGGTTTTAGTCACTAATTTTGCAATATGGTAGAGTACTAAGCAATAGAGGAAGTTACAAAGTAAATATTTGTCCATTAATGCAGTTCTTAGGTTAGAAGTCTATTTCAAGCTCTAAATTGTGTGGAAGAGATTCTTTCACAAGACTGAAAAAGCTTGTTATTTTGTGGCTACTGTTTTTTTTAATTATTTGAAAAAAAGTTGGCTTTTAACTTTGAAAATCTTAGGCTAAAAATTCGTATCTATTTACAGGAAATGTACCATTTAAGACAAAAATATGCCACTCCAATATTTAAGATAGCATACCAGGAGCATTGGATATTTGAAAAGGGGAATTCAAGGTGATGTGGTTTAAAGTAAACCTTTAAATAGTTCTGCATTTTTGTATTTATTCATGGTTTTTTGCAGTGCTGTCTATACTTGTAATGGATCAACAACTCTTGCTCTATTGGGACACAAGTCCTATATCAGCACACTGCAGATTTGACATATTCTTACATGTTCTAATTTGAACCATTTAATAATAAATTTAACTTACTGAAAATGAGTAGTTAAACACACCTCCTTGTACCTTGTCTTTTATTTTGGGTTTTTTTTTTGGTAAGTGCATTTCATGATATAAAAAATATAGCTTTAAGAGCCAATGGAACATATGCAATACTGTTGTTTTGTAAATAATCTCTTTAATGTTTGTGGCTATAAGTTATGTGCAGAAGTGTTATGTGACAAGTAATTTTGAGTTCTGATTATGCCATGAACTCCTAAAAACTAAGTGAAATACTCTGTTTCTTTAAGGCATAGAAATATATGCATGTTTTACAAGCATTAATTAGCAAATCAAATACCAAGCAAGAGCTTGAATATTTGCACATTTTTACCAAAATAGTGCTTCAGTTTCTAATATGATATTGAAGTATGCCAGTAGTCTGTGCAAGTAGCTTGCTTTCTCTATCATCTTGTGGTGATCCTGTTAAGTGGCGGATCAGGGCCAATACCTGGTGCAGTCCTTGAGCCATGTGTTATTTAAACATGGTGTAGACAGATATGTAAACAGTCCAATATTCAGATAAAGCTGTTCAGTACTTCTAATTTCATACTCAGTCAAGGGGGTATAAATGTCTGGATGTTAATGAAAGTTTTCATTGATGTTTTAAGTGATAATGAGAATAAAGCAAAATTATATACTCTGTAGGGGAAAAATGTAGATATCTACTGAAAGACAAAAAATATCAAATGGGTGATGCAGAAATCAATTGCAAGAGGAACCTTAAAATGGTGGAAAAGGCAATTAAAAAAATGTTGAATGCATTGTGCAGGTGTATAGACACTTGAAGGTAAGAAAGCTTAATCTTAATGAGTAGGAAGGTGCAAAGTGCATTTAGATGGACATGTAGACTTGTGTCTTGCTACCTCTGTACCTTACGGAGTTAAAGTGGCGAGGTTGGGTAGAAGACTGATAAAAGTGACCACTTTTAAATTTTTATTTTAAACACTACTAGACTGATCTTCATTGCCCTTCATGCTAATAGTTCATTGTGAATCATTATTAACCACTCTCACTGCATATTCAAAGCAGTTAGTTATTCACAATTATAACCTAAAATATCTGCAAGTGTACAACACACTGCAGTCAGCTCAGCACTTAGTGGTCTGAGTCCCCAAGGAAGCAGGTGAGGAGGCTCAAGAACTCTTCAGCAAGGGAAGCTGCAACTGATGCAAGGGACTTCTTTCTGCTCCCTCTGAATTTCATTTCTTTTATAAGATGGTTTTGTCTCTTGACAGATCTTGGTCCACCACTGTACCATATCACTGTGTGCTGTGCAACGCTGGGGGACCTTGATCCCTCTACTCGGAGCTAGTGCCATATCCTGTTGCTTGGCCATTTTTTCCTGCTTGTGTTAGCAGCTGCTTCTTTCTTTTGGTAGCAGCTCAGTGAGGAATAACTGACAACAGTGAATTGTCATTCAGGTGTTTCTGTCTTCAGCTGTTTCCCATATTTACAAGTTCTGAGCTTAAACCGTACATTATAAAAAGAGATGTGGTGTCAGACTGCATTTCACTCAGGAGGTTCTTGAAGTTTATAACAAGTCCAGCAGGCCAGGGCTCTTGTGGAGGTAGTACAGGGCATAGCTGCTATAAGATCTGAGGCCTATTACTACTGATGATAGTAATATTATTACTGTTGAACTGTGTACAAAAATGCTTCCACATCGTTTAGCAATTACACTACGTTAGTGTGCTCATATTTGAATTGAAAATAGGCGACAAAAATCCTACTTAGCTGCTTTTTTTCATGTGTGCAACTGAAGTCTGGTCTGGCTACAGAAGGGAAAGACTGAATGCTAAAGAGCCAGTGGCAATGTCAGGGCTTTGAGGGAAAAAAGATCTCAAAAAGAGTGTTGTATGCACCTTAGGCACGCACATGCACAAAGAAGAAAGGGGAAAGAAAGGCAAGAAAGCCAAGAAATTGCTATAGAGACAAGGGAAATCATTATTTTGGGAGAAAAAAAGCATAAATACTGTATTTTCAGTGCTGTGTGACACTGAGTGTATCTGAGTAGATCTTATGCTAGTCTTAATGGATATTTCAGATCTTTGCTGGTGTTTGCAGAAACCCTCAATACTTTTCCTCTGTAATATTTCTTTGTTAGTGCTCTAAATCCACCTGAAAATATGGGTGGGGTTTTTCTTGTTCGTTATTGGGCTGCTTTGGGCTATATTTTGTCATTTAATTTCACTTTTAAATGCTGCATTAATAGTATGAGGACAATTTTAGAGAATTATTCAGTAAACTCAATCAGTCCAGTGTGATTTTCACATGGCAAAACCAATAGTATATTTCCAGATTTTTTTTAAATAATATGGTATAATTTTCTCTATCAGGCTAGAGGTCAGTTTGTTACTCTCTCAGAATAAAGGGGCCATAATAGCACAAGGGAAGCAAAGTACCTGTAGGCAAGAGGAAGAGCATCATGATAAGGAGATAGCAACAGCCAAGCAAATTGTCATACAGGATGGGCACGTAAGATTTCTGAAATAACAACTGATGCAAAAAGTAGCAAAAGGTTTGCAGCAATAGAAATGAGAGACCATGTGAGTATTGCTTCACTTTGGAGAATTATTTCTAGTATTTAAGATAAAACAGGTAAAATTTCAAAGCTAGATGAAATATTGTTTTAATTTTAAGCAAGTATAATGATCTGGGGATGGGACAGAGTGGAGCAAAAAGTCTCCACAGAAATTTGTTGAAAGAAAAAAAATCAGAGTGCTGTATTCTCATACTGTAAACACCTGTTTCATATTCTGCATCCTGAGGTAACTGAGATAAAACTAGAAGTTTAGTAAGTACATTTCTTACCAAGTTTGCTGTGGCTGTAGTAATGTCTTACTATAGAGTATTTAAGAAATTGAAAAAAGAGTGATTTGAGCAATTCCATATCTCTTTATCTGACTTTATTGATATGAAAGTTACAGGGGAAAGAATAATCCACAATAGAGGTTAATCAGAGTAGCGTAAAATAAAATTGAATTTATTGCTATCTTTGGTTATTATTTTTTTTCTTTTTTTTCAATCCCATGAAATCTATGTTGACTTCAGTAAAGCACTTGGTATTATGTACAAAGGGAGAATATTCATTAGAATAAAAAGTAGAAGAAACAAAGTACTGTCTTAAAAGGAATGTGGCCAAAAAAATATATATAAAATTGTGGTATTGCACCAATGACTGTATCTGACACAGGGTTAGATAGTTTGCCAGATGAGATGGGTATTGGGTTGTCATCACTGAGTGATCCTGAGGAAGCAGAATAAAAGAAATTAAAATCAATAGCATGAAGTACAAGATCATGCATCTTGATACTGTAATAAGGGCTTTGGCCAAGAAAAAAAGGATATTTTATTGGAAGTTAATCAGATAAGGTATTCCCAGAAGAACTGGAGAAATTGTAATGCAGAAATTAAAGGGCTGGTGAGTCATCACCTGAAATACTGTGCAGAAATATTTGAAAAGAGAAGCAGTTGAAGAGGCTTCCGGAATAATTGTAATATTAGAAAAAACAGATTCAGAAGAGGAAGCCCTAAGAATGAAGTTGTTTTAACCATAAAAAGCAGATGGTGGGAAATCTAATTATTGCTGACAATAGCAGGAGCCATTTTGGAAGAGAGCTTTGGGAGTTTTGGGGGTATGATTGGGTGTAAGTTAGGAGATTGTTTAGGCACACATGCATTGTATTCAGTGAACAGCTTGGTTTTGTGGGCTCTCTAACATTCAAAACCCCAGGGTTTGACTTTGTTTTTTAACTAGCATATGAGTTGTGTACTTCAGTTTGGCTTGGGTTTATTTCTGAATCCTTCCAGGATTAGGGGTTAAAGTTAACGAGTTTTTTTCCCTTTTCTGCCATTCTTCTATATCCCTTCAGATTTTATACCATGCCTTTCAAAGGGACACAATAAAAGGTTGGCAAGTATTTTATATGATCTTTTTTTGGAAGAGCTGATTATATTTAGAGGTTTGATTTTTTTTTTTAATCTGTTTTCACTAAATTGAAAGCTGCAAAGACAACAGTACCAAACTTAATAGCAGCATATTGTGAACTAGCCTTTACTTGAGGCTATCATTAGAAATACAGTCGTAAAGGGAAATATATCTAATAGTTTTACAATGCTAAAAGCAAAGATTTGCTGAAATCTTAAGTTCTAAAACAATTTAAGATCATGACAGAGGAAAAAACCTCTTCAGGGCAAAATACAGATATAAAGATTCTTGATCAAATATGTAAATGTTCAGTGTCAAAAAAACTGAAGTACTAGAGTGAAAAACTGGCTTTTCTGGAAGCAAGAGCTTTAAAATCTCTTGTACAGAACCTATTAATCAGCTCTAGGCACTGAGTTATTTTGCTGGGTTTCTCATCTGGGTAAAATAGTGTAGGTGTTACTCAGCTGCCACCTGCAATTGGTGTAGAGGAGTTTTTGGTGGGTTGGGCTTTTGTATTGTTTTTAAATCTCTGTTACTTGCCAGCTCTCATGATTTTGACATTATGTATATGACTATATGTACTATAGGTATATGTCACACTAATTTATACTATGAACTCTTTATGCAAGATAAATGGTCTTGTGAAGAGTCCTATCAATAATTACATTAGGCGTAAGTTGTTGTAATTGCGTTTCGTAGCAGCTTTCTAAGTAAATCAGTGACTTAAAATGGTGTGTGCCAAACCCTCAGATGCTTCTCATGACAGCAGAAGTATGACTTTCTATTAAAATCCGGTTTGTTTCTGGGACCAGTGAAGACTGAAACTTGTCTTAGTCAATATTGTCAGCTTCTAATTTTAGCTATGCTCCCCAAACAAAGCAGTTTTTTTAATTACTGAAGCCAACTGGCCTAACTGGTGATGATTTGGGTTTACCAATTGCTGAGTGAAAATCTGCAAGTCTAACATACAATTGAGAAACTGTTTTTTGAGTAACCAGAGACTTTCAAAAATGGTGATTATGAGGCAATTTGTCCCATTGCCATGGATCATTTTAGAGTTGTGTTAACCATTCTGCTATGAATGGGATTGTAGTTGCTATGCAGCATTTTACTCTGGTCATTTGGGGTCTCTGTCAGGCTTTTATCAGAGAATTGTGTTTATACTATGTATTTTATATTTTCTCTCACATAACTATTTGGTAGATGAAATTATGGATCCACTACAGATCCTAGTAACATAGGGACACAGACTTTCTCCAAGGAGGTTTTTTTTTTTAAGATGAAGATGAAGGTAACTATACCTTTACAGGTACAGTATATTATGAATTAAATAAATAATTAAAAAGAGAAAAACCCTCATTAGACTAGAATTCCCAGTGTGTTCTTACATCTTTATATATTGCTCCTATCAAACTTAACTAAAGTTGACTTCATAAATAATCAGAATTAAGTTTGAACTCATGGCAATAATATAGATCTAAGATAGAATACATGCTAACAAGTTATCTTCAGATTACTCTGGTCCTGGTCATCTTGATATTTCAATCAGCTATTTGCAGATCAAGCTTTCCACTTTACATGTGTTGCTTCAAATGGATGAAAGTTGTAGTTCTCTTTTCCTGGCAAGAAAATTTGCACTTTTTCTACATCCTTCTGTAAATCCCCGATGTTTCAGCTCCACTCCTTTTTTTTACCTAAGTCCATGTGTTGCTCTCTTGTACCCCTTCAAGTGCTTGGCAAGCACTTTTGCTCTGACAAATTGTTGAGTTTTTTATCACACATAGTGGTAGAGAATTGAGGTTTAGGTTTCATGCATAGGTGTTTAATAGCCCCATTTTCTGTGTTTGAGAATCTTACTTTCTTCATGATCTTCCATACAAATGTTTATATTTTCTGTTCTAACAGAATGAGATGGCAAAAAGCTTTGTGGTTCTTCGAATATGTTGAAAACTTGTCCTTTGGTTAATCAGAAGAGACAGACTGGCATATGTATATCTCAGGTTATTTAAAACGGAGTGTTAATTGCAATGCAAAACCTTGGGCATAAAAACAAATGAAAATACAGCATTCAAACAGCATACATCTAATCAGAATAAGAAATCTGCCTAAGTAAGGGGAGCTGAACGTTGTAGCGTGACCTCCTCATCTTGCATTGTAATTTGTTCAGTGTGCTTTTATTTCAGAATTAACAATGTAGTATGCTGACTTGGGTAAGGTTTTAACTTGTGTATTTTGAAAACTATGGTTTTTGTTTAGTGTGTTAACAGAATGAATGTTGTGTATTTTAGTCTCAGCAGAAAACCTGGAGAAGAGCCTTAAACATATGGAGAGGCAACTTCAGCAGCTTGAGAAGGATTTGCAGACTTTTCCAGTTCCTGAAGATAAGCACGATAAGTTTGTAGCAAAAATGTCAATATCCTTTAGAGCACTCTTAAAAAACAGAACAAAAATCCCTAAGTAGTTTAACTGCATTGCTTTAAATTTTAAATTTCTTTGCATAACTTCTGTCTAGTTTGTAGCGTGTATTTTTGAAAAATATAGCTTGTTTTTCCTCTCAAAAATTAAATACATGAGCAGTCCAATTAAAGGGTTCCTCTGAAGTGGAATGAATGAGGAAAAAAATGCTTACTGTCAGGTTTTACACTGTATATGAATTTCTTAACTTAGTGAAAAGCAGTTATAATAGGAATGTTAAGCACCCTAGTGTTACATGGTATTTTTATGTCAGAGTCTCTTAGAAAAACGTCTGTCACCCTGTGTCTCTTTTTTTTTCTTGTGTATGCATTACCATTGTGAATGTTTTTATACATGGTACCGCAGAACCAGAAAATTTCTGTTATTTCAGAAATGAGATTCATAGCTCATGAAAACTGTTTTCTGGTGTTATTTTTGAAAAAATTCTTTTTCTCATTATTTATTCCAAATCATGCAGCCAACTTTACTGCCTGTCTTTCATAAGAACAGCTAGTGACATGAAGGTAATAATTTAAACAGGAAAAAAAACATTCTTTTAGCAAATGCTGGCCATATATGCTTAGCACCAAGACTAATCTGGAAGCAGAAATATGAGCAGACAGGTTGAAATTTGCTCTGCATGCATGGTTAGGTTGTTACCTAGCTGGAAGACTGCTTTGTTATGTACAGAGGCTGGGGGACTCAGGACACGGTCCTCTTGATTCATCTCATCCTATTGCACAAGACATGGCAAGGGACCCTGAGGCTGAGTGCATGTACTGGTTTTTCCTGTGTTAGGGACAGTTCTGTCTTCATTAGATTCACTGCAACCTAAGAGTTTGCAATTTAGCTTCAGGCCTTCTCTGGCCACTGTGGGTTATCTTAACCTTCCAGTGTTGGTACTAATTTTTTGTAAGGTTGGGTATTTCGTTGTTGAGGTTATTCTATTTATTGTTGGTGGTGATGCCATTTTTTCTCAGCTCAATGTGTTTTTGGGAGATGTATTGCACCACCAGCATGGTGTGTCTACAGTACGAAACGTAAGTTTGGTCCCTGAAGAAACAGATAGCACAACAGGAGAACTAGGATATGGGTCCTGAAGGCAAGAGATCAAATATTGCCAGGAAGGTAGAGGAAAATATATCCATGAGAGCTTTTGGACAATATTGCTAGGACTTAAAAAGTCTGTGTTTTGTTTGGAAAATTATATTTAGTCTAGGAAGTTAGGAATGGGAAGCACTTTTAAAAAGTCTGAACTATGAAAAAGGACAGGCCCTTCTGAATCTGTTAGAATAGAATAGACTATTTCAGTTGGAAGGGACCTACAACAATCATCTACCCAAAATAGTCATGATGCAGGCACTTCAAATACCCTCTTAACTTTTTGCACTTTTTAGCTAAGGACTAGATTTTGAAGGAACAGAGAGTATACAGCTTTCCTTTGACATGTAGTTATGAAAAAGATAAGAAATAAATTAGCAAAATTCAATTGAGAATGAGTGAATCCTCCCAAAATTTAAGAAGGAGAGCAAGAGAAAAGTTGATGAATAAAGATGTACTTATATGCTAATACTAAACATCTAAAATCCAAAAATGATTATGTAGGATGCCTCATTTCCCTTTGTGTTACTGACATTTTGGGCATTTATGAAACTTCCTAGCAGAAATGACTGGAATACTGTGATAAAAGGTTATAAATTGTATTTAAGACAGAGTAAGTAGACAGACCTTGTCAATAAACAGCATAATTTTTTCGGGGATTGAAATTCTATTCCCATATATGAAGACCATTAGAGCACTTTACTGATCACTTAAAAAGGATAGCAATCATCTTAGGAAATGCAAAGGAGGATCTACACTTCGTCTTTTTCAGCCATCTCAAAAGCTCTAATCCTGCCAGAGAAGACATGGATTATCAATGCCTGCCAAGAAGATAAGTCATAGCCATAAAGTTAAATTTGTTCTTTGCATCAGTTTTCTCTAGGGAGAACTTCAGTTGACCCTACTGTGTAATATTTTAAATGGAATAATGATGTTAAATGAAGGAATCAGTAGAATTCTTTTTCTTAATAGAAAATAAATAGCAATAAATGCCCAAGAGTAAACAGTGGTCACAGAACACTTGAAAAAAATTCAAAATTAACTCAAATATAAACTTAATGGACTACAGATTCTTACATGAACTAAGCTAGCTGAAGACACAAAGGAATCATAGAATTGAAGAATCGTAGAATAATTTGGGTTAGATGGAACCTTAAGGATCATCTGTTTTCAACCCCCCTGCTGTGGGCAGGAACAATTTTCACTAGACCAGGTCAAAGCTGAAAAGAAGCCCATAAGTTTTTTAGAAGGGCTACAAGGAGGGTCTACAAGTCATGCTTCTCTACCAAGAAAACTGATGAAGACTAAATACAAAATGAACGTGTATTTATTTGAAATATAATAAAGAGAAACCATCCTTTGCAGGTCTATTGCAGCATGCAGATAAATAAATATAAGAAGTCAGTAGAACATAACTGAATTTCCATCCATGTTTCAACAAGGTGTTTTAACAAAGACTTCTAAGGAAAGAAATTTCTTAGGTTAAAAAGTGGTTTGATTACTTTTTTTTTCTGGATTAATGTCTTTGAAAAAAATCCTGTTGTTAAAGGGAGATACTGGCAGATGCTGACAAAGCAGCAAGTGAACTTCAGTGATTATAGAGTAATAGATCTGAAGAAGAAACACTCTTATTAGAACAATCGGGAACAAATGCAGTTGAGAGCAAGCAGAAAACATAAACAATAAGATACTATAAAAATCAGCAATACTCTTACATCATCAGTTCTTCCATTACCCCAGCTCAAAAAGTGTAGTGTATATCTACTGATGTGGCAGAGAATGGGGGCAATGTGCAGCAATTGGCAATAGGTTATGCATATGGGATATTTTAATAGAGTAATACTCAGATGGTGGAAAATCAAGAAAATTAAGACAATACAGTAAAAATACTTGTAATTTTGTGTCCCCTATGGAAGGAAAGAGAGGAGTATATTCTTTGTGTCCCATGTGAAATACTGTCCAGTTGCTTAAAACATACTAACAGAAATGTTTTCTTGGACAATGGACAATTAAACCGAAGATGTGAATGAATTTCATATAAGGCTGAGATAGGTAGCTAAAGAATGTACATCAGGAACTATTAAGCACAGCAGTCCAGAGTAGCTTTAGCTCAGAAGGACTAACATGCAGAATGCTAGAAACTGAGTACTGCACCACTTGAATTATCATGCTGTATTTGCCAAGTTTCCTTTCCTCCTTGTTTTCCCTAATTGTTGGGTATTGACTGCTGTCAGAAACAGGCAAAATAAATATTTGGTCCTACTTAAAATAAATCAGTACAGGTAAAACCAACTGTTACGATCTGATTAGTGACCTGAGACCATATGCTAAAGTCAATAATACACATTTTATTTAACAGTAAAAGGGGGTGAGGGGGGGGAAGGGAGGGAGATGTAAAGCAGGAGATAGTCCCCACACGTCGATCCAGTGGCATGCTGTTGGTCTTTCTTCGCCCTGGGCTTCTTGGTGGTGGTGTGTCCTGAGGTGGTTCAAAACTTTTCACTATTTTTACATTTTAGCAAACAAAGGAATTAATGCTCATTGGCTACACAGTTCTCTTCCTGTATTGGTTAAATGATTCCTTTGCTTCTAATGCTAGTTAGTCTCGTGCTGTCTTTCTCTTCGAGTCGGTGTGATTCTTGGTTCAGTGGGTTGTGATATTCCCCTGCAAAAAAACTAATTACCTTTTACCCAGTCAGAGCTGATTTCAGCACAGTTGCTGAGTTGGATTTCCTTGTGAACCATAAATTCTGCATTCTTTGTGTCCATTATCAGTGATCCATTTTTCTCCCCCAGCTCTCTTAACCCACCCCTAGGTCTGAGATAATGCTCAGATAATAGTACTGCCTTTATCTTACCTTGAGTTCCTGTCACAATGGCTTAATTTATTAATCCCTAGGAGGCATATCTGGGGAGGGGCATTTTCAGTGGTCACAGCTGCCCATCTGTCACATAACTTGGGGTGATCTTTGTTTGACCAGTGATATGTGTATTTGCAGTTGCTTCTTTCCACAGTTTGCCAGTGGGAATTTTTGTCTGGATGTGTTAACCAGGATGTGCTACCCAGATCTCACCTTTGCCAGGCGTTGGAGTTGGAAACATCTTGTTACTCCCTTCTGTGCTTATCTCATGGCAAAGTCCTTCTGTGGCCTAAAGAGTGTTTGAGACAGGCAGCTGTGCTCTATTAGTCCTTACACCAGCCATACTGTATATTTCATTGTTTTAGACTATTCAAATACAGTATTTTGAATAGTAAATATTATGAACAAAGTAGTTTGCCCTCACCTACTACCTGACCCAGAAGACAGACAGCAATTTCTAAACAGCATAGTTGCATATGGTTTCTAGTCATGTCTGTGAACACACTAATTAAAGCAGCTCACTTTTAGAAAAACAGGAACTTCAATAAATTACGAAGCAGAAAAGGTTTGATGTAAAGGTTAGATAATCCTGCACAGCATGATGAAACCTGGAACTGTCTTTACTTTTATTCCTATGACAAGGAAATCTGAATGGTGCTGATGTCTTGAAAAGCATGCAGCTCATGAAAAGAAACCAGCAGGAAATCTGAAAAAGGAAGGATAGTGCTTTGTTGAAAATAATTTTTCATCCCGAGTACAATTAAGCTCCATGGACAAGCAGGCTATTACATCCTGTTGCTAAATATCACAACCCAAAGCCCCCTAATGAACTGATTAGCATTCTTGTTTCTTTAGGAAGTCAGAGATATGCACAGTTGGTTCACTCTTTTATTGACAAAATCTGTAATTATGAATATTTCTCCTATATATTAGATTGTGTTAATTTGTGAGCCATCATGTGTATGCTAGCTGAAAAGAAATAGTTATTATTGCAATTCTTCTGTTTCCTTTAATTAGGAAAGTCAAAGAATATTGAATTGATATTGATCTAACGTATTAAATCCATCAAGTTAAATGTTCCATAAAAAGCACAGTGAACAAAATACACTTGTATGTTCAAAATAAAAATTTAGTGGGTTTATGGAGAGTATTTAAATTGCATATTAAAACTTTAATTAAGTGATTCAGTCAACATGCTCTTTATCAGTACAACTCCCATCTTGTGATTTTTTAAGCAGCAGCTGAGAAAGTTTGAGCTTAGTGATAAAAGTAGTGTTGATGGTGTTCTTTTACAGAAACTTACGGAACTAATACTTGAGAGACAATCAGTTGATTGCTGCCTTTCAGCTAGGAAAAAAGTTCTTTCTTTTGATCAATTCGCTGTTCCTTTGCTATTTAATTTGATTTGTTGACACTGCAGAAAGGGAAGGAAGAAAAGGGACTTAAATGAGTCAGAGCCTTCACTACCAAGTGAGGTAGAAGAAACCCATTTCAGCTGCAGGGAAGGGGCTACTTACTACCTCCAAACTGTTGGTTACTTAATTGACCTCATAGTTTGAAGTTCCCCCTGTGCAACATAAACTGAATCTGTAAGATGTCCTTGCATCCTAAGGACTTTGAAGATTACAGGACCTGAGCTCTTCAGGTAAAAAAAGGTTGTATGTCTCTCTTTGAGAGAGCATCAAGATGTTTAGTGTGTGGACAGGTAATGAGATAGAGCTTTTGGTAAATTTAATTAAAGTCTACAATTCATTTAGTATCTGGACTTAGGGCATATATTACAGCTAGCACTGGTTTTACTTGTAATATATGATATATACACAGTGAATGCAGCAGCTTTGTGTGATACAAATACCTGCCAATTTGTTTTAGTAGAATAACAGAGATAAGTAGGAGTGAATCAAAGAAAAGGTATTATTTGACAAGTACTCTTCAGAAGGTACTAATTTAAAAATCTAAACATTTCTGTGTGTTTCTTGAATTATTATATTCAGATGCAGAATTTTTCTGTTGAACCTTGCTTATATGTATATAGAAAGAAGTCTCTCTGACATCTATTTTTCAGACAATTGCAACCATTTTCCCAAAATGTGGGAAATCCTTAACAGAGCCCTACGGCATTCACACCACTTGCTCTTAATAGAAAATCATTTGTTCAAATGGTTTGAAGTGACCTCAAAGTCTTTTTGCATCAGTCTTCAAAAGGTTTGCCATGTTTTGTGGAGATTGTTGTCATCTAGTATAGTGGCGGTCTCAGTTCCCTTTTGAAGATTCTGCTGAAAAAGAAGTGGTTAATATTGGGGTCTTTTAAAGAAGAAGTTGAGATTAACATTATTCATTATCTTTTCTAGGGTAATAGCTGCCTTTACTGGGCTCGATATGCTGCACTGTATTAGTATTTTATATACCACAGTATATTAAAATCAGTATAAATTTCAGAGAAGCAATTCACTGTGAAGAGAGCTGCCAGAATACGCAAGACCAAACATACAGCAGTTAGAAATTTTGCCACAGATCTTAAACTTGTCTCAGCTGTGCATTAATTAGCTGAATGATCTGTAGTCCAGTGGTTCCAAAAAGGCAGTCCATGAAGTAAAGCCACTTCAGAAAAAGTTAACAAATACCAAACTTGTTCAGTTCATTTTCTTCCCACCTGTGTTGTAGCTCAGCTGTACTTGTGTCTTCATTCATCCAAAACCAATGAATTGTGTAGTTGATAATGCATATGTATCAACCTGTTCATAATAATTACAGTTGGGATTGCTGTACTCAGTAGTATTCCCTGTTGTTTCCAGTTTAGCTGGAGCTGGCTAACAAAAGCCATATTTAAGGAGAAAAGGAAGAGGAGTTATTAAAAATACCTAAATTGAAGCACAGTCTCAGTAGAATGCCAACATCTTAGGGGTATCCCATAATGCACCAGATGGAAAATAAAAATCTCAGGATTCATTGTGTCTGGCAAAACATCTTGTCAGCGTACTGTACTTTGTGTTTAAAATTATGCATCAGATATTCAAGGGGGGGTCAGTTTTTAACAGTATAGAATTAACCAGCTTATATGGACTCTTTTAGCATAGCTGTAATTTAGCTGTGTCTTGAAGAATATCAGAAATTTTCTCTCACCTCCCCTGCTCCCCAAGTTTTCTTTTCAGGATACTGTCTGGAATTTACAAGATGAAGTCTACATTTTACTGATAATTTCATCCTTTTTTTTGGTTGTTTTTCTTCCTAGAAAACTGGAAAATACTGGAATGTTTAATATTTGGCATTTATACATAGAGACAGCAAAACCAATTTATCTGATTTTCCTTTACCCTTCACTCTGTGGAAATAAGCAGCCTCATAATTGCAAAAAACTATTTTTTAGTAAGATCTGTTAATAATCTAAGAATCACAAATAATAAGTATCCTAAATTTTAGGATCAAAAGTAAACCAGATGTAGGAATTCTTTTTTCTAGTTTCAGTCCTTTTTTATTGTTTTGGTTTGTTTGCGTTTTTGTGAACTGGTGACATTTTTTTTGATGGTCTTAGCTTGTGTTTTGTCATGTCTTGTTTCTCATAATCCTTTTTTATATAGTCCTTGTGCAGCATTTAAAGACAAACCTCTCATCAACTTTCTTCGCTTTCCTACCAATAGCTTTTTAAGAGTTTTAATAATTTTTAATAATCTCAGATCTAAAGATCAGTTTTCTGTGTGCTATGCTCATCTTGGGAGCTAAGTAAAGGAGATTGAAACTGATGCAGAAGAAAAGAGGGCTGGCAACATCAATTCTCTTTGAGCTGTTCCCAGCCAGTCAGCACAGGCAGTCTGAAGCTGCTTACGAGCTGCATCTTGTGAAGTTACTAAAAGCATGAAAAGAAGCTTGTACTGGCACAAGAGCCATGTTGAGAAAGTCTGAATTTAGGTGGTTGAGGGGTGATGGAAGATGTGTCTTTTTAAATTGTTGAAATCTTGACTTTTGTTAGTTCTTTTTTACAAGACTGTCATAGTGGAGGCTGTTCTGCACTTACAGATTCAGCTAGTGTCCACTAGTGACTAATTAGAATATTGTGAAAGTGCATTATTTCTCCCTTCCTGCACATATCTGAGATCATTATTGTGTGAATTTCTGGCCTGGATTTTAAATCACAAAAAGAAAACCATGAACTTCTTACTTGCTATTTTAAAAGCGGCCGTAACAAACCAGAAGGGCACTTAATAGTGAAACTGGAATGGAATTCAGCCTCTAAACAAAACTAAGAGGAGTGCATTGCAAAAAACCTGAAGAGTGAAAACAGTCATCCAGCACTAAATTGTTAATAGGTACTGGTCACTAGTGGAGTTCCCCAGGGCTCAGTATTGGGGCCTGTCCTGTTCAGCATCTTTATTGATGGTCTGGACAACGGGATTGAGTGCACCCTGAAGCAAGTTCGCGAAGGACACCAAGTTGGGTGGGAGTGTTCATCTGCTGGTGATAGAAAGGCTCTGCAGAGGGATCTGTGCAGCCTGGGTCAATGGACAGAGGCCAGTGATGTGAGGTTTATTAAGAAAAAGTGCCAGGTCCTCTGCTATTCTGTTGGTCTAGATTTTCGTGCACTTGATTAAAAATTCTGTGCTTCATAAAATGACCATAGTGTATTTAATCTGTGATAGAAAGTGTACAAATGCAGTAAATTCTCTTTTGCAATAGTTGAGGTAGACAATTGAGAGTAAAGATAAAATGGCTATTTCTTGTCTTTTGTAGTGTGTACTACAGCACGAAAATAATGGAACATAAATATTTGTTTAGCTACCATTCCATTAAAGTACATACATCCTGAAGTTGCTCAACATAAGGAAATGTCTATGTAGAGTATTTTGTCTTTGAGCTTCTTTGGCAAACTACATTTTTGGAAGTCCTGAATAAACATAGGGGTTTTTATTTCATTTGTGTTATGCAGTGTTTTGATGCTGTTTATAAACGGTTTCTCTTTTATATAAATAGTTTTATTGTTTTCACCTCTAATTTAATTAAGTTGTATTGACATTGTAAATAGCCTTAGAAAAAGCATAAATACCTGATGCAGCCTCTGGGAACATAAGTAAATGCATTGCTGTTATGATGAAGTTTTTTATCTTTCGTAGTTTTTACTTTTAATACTGTTTATCAATATTTCTATTTTTACTCTAATTTTAGTAGGAACTAAGGTATTTATTGATATTCAGGTTAATTATTGGTATCTGTACCTAAATTCCATGGAATTTATAATTTATATACCTAGGCGTTTAGCTGCAATAAGGAGACAGTGATACTAGATAAACTACATGGGTGCTTGAAGTAAGATTAGTTACATACATTTCATTTCCATTTCATTTCATTTCATTTCATAAGAAATTATTTAGTAATTGAATAATCTTTAAATTTAAAGTGGTTGAGGTATTTTGATGAAAATCCCTGAACTCATTCAGAGGCCTAGTTTACACAGTAAATGCTAGGAATTATATACAACATGGAAGGAATTTTTTTGGTCCTTATTTGATGAAACAAAAAATATGTATGGCACACAAATCAATGTTAAGTAAAAGCAGTGTGTTTGACTGGATTCACTGAGTATTCTTACAGCCTTAACAGCAGTGTACAGCTTCCTAGTTCATGCCAAAGAAGATTTTCAGAAACTTTCACGGATGCATGAGAACATGGAAAAACTCTATCAGAACGTGATGGGGTATTATGCCATTGACCTGAAGAAAGTTTCAGTGGAGGAGTTTTTAACGGACTTAAACAACTTCAGGATCATGTTCATGGTACAATATGTTTATTTTATGCCTAATGTTTCTTAGAAGTTATATTTTGTAGCCTTATCTGTATGAATGAATTTGGATAATAAGCTGATTTGTGTCACATCTGGCTTCTTATGATTACATGGCTTAACTTACTACTACACTCCTGCAGGAATATTGTATGAGCATGAGTTTTGTGACAAAATCTAGAGGAGTGATCCAACTAATGCCTATAGGTCTGTAGAAAGAGTCACTTAGTCATTTTGCCACCTATTCCTCATTGCAGCCTGACACTTATCATTACAACACACTTATTTAGGTTTCTTGCATGTTTCCCAGTCTTGTTTGGTTTTACTTGGTTGGTTGGGTTTTTTAATGATTTCAGACAGGTCTGAAGATATAGGTAGAGAAAATTACTTCTTTCACAGATACTGAGAAACACTTTGAAATTTGTATGTCCATCAGTTGTGAGGAAAGGACTTAAACTGGAACCCATATTTAGCAACCATTTGGAACATGTAATGATTACTAAGCCTGTGCTACTTCAGAGTTTAACAACTAAAAGCCTAGAAATTATTCAATTTCAATAATTTTGCTTGGCAAGTTACATATGCCAGATTTTTCAACAGGGGCATTGATTGTGTTTTCCTAACTTGATCAGTGCCTAATATGAAACTCAGTAGTCTGATTTTAAAATTAATAAATATTACAAAATATTTTTATTACTTTAATTTCTGATGTTTAAACCATACCTCCCATGTAAATGTTGTAGAATTCTAAATGCTTAGGTTCACATTGAGTTGGAGGCTCTAAGGAAGTGGTTGTGCTTTGCATTAATTTTCCCATATTTCTTCTCTGTGTCTGTAAAATTAGCACTGATGCTAGCCTCTACTTCACAGCAGTGTCATAAAGATAATTAATGCTTCAAAACAGGTATTATTGATGAGCATGATAGAAGAAACCTTGAGGAAAATTAATAATTCTGTCTTGCAGAGCACAGTTTGAAGGCTATATAAAAAAGTTGTGTAGGTAAGGCATGAAACCGCCTATCACTCAATGACGCTAACCAAAATCTTGAGTAGTTGCTCAGTTTTGAGGCTTTTCAGAAAAGATTTTTGAGATGCCTAGCGTGAGACAAATGAGCTGATTTTCAGGATTGTTTAGTATTGGTCTTGATTACTGACAGAAACTGAAGGTGATTGTTATCTTGGAAAATTTACAAGTTCAGAAGGCTTGTAAATTTAGTGCTGAAAAGTCATTGGATTATTAAGAAGCTCAAACTAAAAGACCACTCATCACCAGTAGGTGTGGGAGATTGAAGTTCAGTCAACTTGTTGTTGTGCAAAGTTGATGATCTACATGAAGTATTTTCCTACTTATAATTTTTTTTTTTTTTAATTCTTAATTAATGAAAATGTATTAAAAAGTTTAAAAAATCCCTGTGTTTAAATCTGGAGCCCTAGACTTCAGTTTCATAGCTAACTTTGAACTGCACTTCATATTTCAGTGTTACTTGATAGCTGTGACAACTATTATTTGCACTTTGTGAGCACCAAATTTAGAGTACAGTTACTTAGCCAGATCCAGAAAAAAGGGGTGAAGCATCTTGCCTTCAGCTTCTGAAGCCAAATTCCTGGTACACTCAGTGGAACATCTTAGGTATCGGATATGTCTGTTAATCTCCCTCTGTACTTTCACAGCATCATGGGTAGTGCTAACAAGCTCATTCCTTTCCTTGGAAGTAGTTTTCATGTTGAAGAAATTGTCTAATGGTTAGAATTTTCATCCAGTTGTAGGAAAGGGAGCGAAGACACCGTGAGGCAACAGCTCTTCTGTCCAAGAGTAGGCTAATCTGGCTAATCATAGGGTATAGAAACTCCTTGCTCCTATCGGCACTAGGTTGCTCTGCAGCAGAGACATAACTTCAAGAACCCGAAGAAGAGCAACCAAGTGTTCCCTAGACTCTATTTTTCCTTTATATGATGCAAATACTTCAATGAAAATTAGAAATGACCCTGGAAATCACAAGAGAGAACCCAAGAATGCTTCCCTCTTGCAAAATCTAGGTCTTGGCATTTCACTTACCTTTCGTGTTGAAAACACATGGGACATGTAGGATAGAATTTGGCCTTAGGGCATATCTGTATGTGAGTTTGAGTGTCTAATCTTGTGTTTTAGTCAAGGGAGATGCATATTTAATTCATTTAATTCATTTAAGAATTTGGAGAGCTGCCTACCTGATGTCTCAAAGGAGACAGAAGAACAGAGGCACCTAGTATCCTGGAGAAGTGTCTTAAATAGTACCCAAGACATCATCAGCCTGAAATTTTTAAGCTGTGACATCGAATTTGTGGAAAATCACTTTCCTGTTACAAAAAGGCTGAGGGCAAGGTGTGATACTCCAAAGCATCCAATCCACACTTCATCTGAAGGTGTGAGCTATTAAGTCAGGCCCACTAGTTCAGTGTGATTGGAGAGAATAGACATCTACATTTGAATGACTTCGGTCAGAGGCTGAGTCCTATTGATACTATTTTTGGGGAAATAGTAGGTGCAAAGTAGAAATTTCCTTGGTCACTTTGTTAGGAAAGTGTGTAATTTCTGCCAGTATTGTACTTGTCAAGTACCAAGTCCCATTTGGATTGTATCCAGTAGTTTATTCTACAGAATGCCCAGTCTGAAAATCAGCAAATAATTTGTTAAAATTAATTCAATCAAAAACTTTAGCATTTTGTAGGAAGCTTCTACCCTCTTCCCCATGTATCAAATTTCACAGAGGTGACTTTGGAGTAGTCACTGTGAAAGTACAGTTTTGCTTTGTATAAACAATCCATTTCATTGTTGTTTTTTCATGATGGAAAGTTTATTCTTCTTCAGTTATCCAAGACGAGTATTTCTTCACAAGCTTTATGTGGTATTTTTCTTTCCCCTTCTTTTGGTCACTCTCTATGGCAGTGATGCTGCAAACAGTGCCTGTGCAAGTATTGCTGTAATCCACATTCATCTGTACTATATAAAACTTGTCAGTCCATTTTTTTTTTCAGTGCAGCCTGGATATTTTCCTGCTAACAACATTAATTTTCCCTGCAAACTTGCAGCTTTTGCCTCAGACCTTGTGAAGATGTTAGCCATTATGTAAGAGGGGACACCTTGATATATTAGGAAGGACAGGGTTTTGTGTAACTGTGTTCTTAAAAAGGAAACCTTCTGCGATGAAGAATAGGTGCACTTTACATTTAATGCAAATGTAAATTCTCAGAGAACTGAGAATTTACCACCATACATAGCTAACACTAAAATAATGAAAATGTAATCCTAAAATACTTTTGTTAAAAATGTATGGAATGTGATACAGTTCTTTTGCTTAATGTCTGAGTATGCAAAATTTTTATTTCAAAACTCTGAAACTCATTGTTCTGTTTTAGCTTCATTGGAAATTTTGGAGTGCATATTTATAATTCAAAATAAATAATATTGTACGGATATTAACCAGAAGAAAAGAATTTATAAACCTAATGAAATAATGCATGTCTTGATAAGAATAAGAAAAATGCAACACTGTTACCCAGGCGGCATTGTTTTGCTTGGTGTAGTGGCAGCATGAGAAAGAAGAAAGTGTTGAAATTATTTTAGAACTACAAATGTTAACATACTATTTTGTAGAACAAGGTGGTTTAGACATTTTGAATTCTTCCTACATTAACATATATTCTTAAGTTGTATTTCTTGCTGAATTTATAATCCTCATTTGGGGGCAATTAATATGCTTTTAAGGTATTTATTCTGAATTTGCTTACTCTTCTGAATAAAATGTACAAAATATGGAATGTAAAATACTTACTTGATTTGATAAATTAAGGTTAGGGGATATGGTTTGAAAGCTTTTTTCCTTTGTTTTTAAGGTTCAGCTTTGTTTTTGCTAAGACTTCCATTTTAATGGAACTCTCTTACTTTTTTAATAGCAAGCAGTAAAAGAAAATATGAGAAGAAGGGAAGCAGAAGAAAAACAGAGACGTGCTAAAATAGCTAAGGAGAAGGCAGAAAAAGAAAAGCTAGAGAGGCAACAAAAGAAAAAACGCTTGTTAGAAATGAAAACAGGTAAGTGATGTAGAAAACACATTTTACCAAGCATTTTACTGGAAATAAAGCTGCTATTTTTTCATTATCTAAATGTGCTATGAGAAAAAAAACAAAATACATAAATGACTTTTCACTGATTAAAGTTTTCAACAAAGAGGTTTTTAAATTTGGGGTTTTTTTAATGAACTTTCCTAATTGCTTGGGGGTTTGAGTTATAAAATAACTCAAATTGCTGCTTTTTGGAATATATTGAACCTTGTGTGACCAAGTGTAAGTTCAGTTATGCTCAGAACCCCTTATGTTACTTGAGAAAAGACATTTTCCAAATCAGAAAGCCATTTTCTTTAACTAAGGTTATATACCCATTTTTGTTCTTTTATAAGACTAAGCCCTTCCTGAGGTACTTTGTATTTTTCTGTCAGTTGTTATTTCAACAGGTCCCTATTGAAACCCCTCAGAAACCCCTTCAGCCGTGTATTTTAAAAGTTACTGGTGCGATATTGTCTTTTGTACAAAAGAGATGGCAGATGCTGAGTTCTCTGTTACTAAGAGAGGTGTCTGATGCTCCTCTATACACCTGTATTTTATCCTAGACTGAGCTTCTCTAGTCCTTCAGAGTGATACATGACTTACTGTGTAAATTGCCATGACCTACTCCTTTTTTTTCTGAGCAGATCTTGTTTAACAGTTCCCTGTCTAAATCCTGTTTGGCACCTTTGGTATAAATGATTATCTGTCTCTCCCAGTTTTCACTAACAGCCAGAGTAGGTGTGTTTAGTTTCAGAGATGCTTCAGACCAAAAGTCTTTGATTTATTTTTATAAGACTATCCATATTTTGAGGTGTGAGTCTAAAGCTTTCTCATAAGGTGGGAAATCAGGCAGCTGCTCTCTGAACACAGCATTTCTAATTCTTTAGGACAATTCAAGACCCAATCAGAAAACCACCAGTGACAATCTTTTCAAAGCTCGCAGAATTTAGAGGAGGCTGCAGAAGACTAGGAAGGGGTAAAAGTGGTGTCTGTATTTATGCATGGTTGGAAGTGTTTCAAAAGAGATTTCTCTCAGACACGTTGTATGTATGACTGATAGCATTTTGGATGGAAAATTGATAGTCTTTTAGTCAAAGCTAAAGCTACTCTTAAGTCCTGTTCCTCATAATGTCATATTCAGGCTTCCCAGAATACAAGTGCAAATACTGGCGACTTATATGTTGAATACACTTGTATGTAGGCCTCTGGTAGTGAACCCTGCCACTTCAGCTAATGTGGCAGGGAACTAAGTACTTGTCCTCTCCTTGTCTTTAAGTAGCCTGGGGTTTTCATATCATGTGAGTGTATAGAAAGATATTTCTTGGCTTGTGACTCACTTAAGGTTCAGTTTGGAATGACTGATCTAAACAGCAGATAGTAAAAGATAATGTTAGGATCACCTCAAGCTATAAATGTTTTGAGTCTTATATTCACTAAATTGGCCACTGATGAGTTGTAAGGTAACTTGTGCCTGTTTGCAACATATTTTTAAGTCTGCTAGAAAACTCTAATTCTGGGAGTGGAAGGGAAAGCACGTGGTGTAGATTTGTTTGTCAGGGAGGACAACAACAAATATATGAAAAGTGGGGTTGTTTGTTTTAGTTTTTAATGATGTAATGATTTAGTTTTTAATTGTTATTGTTATTTTGACAGTCTTACCAAAATTGTATTTACAGTATATTATTGGAGGCATAATGTTGCTCTGATTTTTTGGAGTTACATAAGCAATCAAAAGAACATTTTTTTTTCATTTCCTCTCTTTTTTTCCTAGCTATAATTTGTTCATCTAAAGGCTGTCTTCTCATTAAAAATCTGTTAATCAGTCACAAAATGCTTACATCTGATCTGCTCAAAAATTCATAATCAGGTCCTCTATGTCAAAATGCCAAAACACTCTTACCTAGAGTGTGACTGTGGAGTAACTGATTTTTGCTGCATATTATTTCTTTAGATGGTGACTAGATCAGATGTTAGATTTGTAGGAACATTATTTCAAATGTTGCTTGAATAAAACTCATTGATATCACCAATCCAGAAGTTATTTTTGGGATTTCAAAGAGGTGCATACTTGGAAGAAGAGAAGAAGTGAGAATATATATGCTAAATAGTTCTTGAATATTTTTTTTTTCTCGGTGGATAGGTCATAGTGTACTCTACATCTGAACTCTTTTTTTTTTTTTTTTGAGTAACATGGCTTTTTAGCTGAAAATTATTTGAAGATTAGGAATGGCTGTGTATTGCTGTACTATGTGCTAGTTTGCAGTTTCTTAACTATTTCCCGTAAACTTCTTTTTAAAAACTCTAAGAATCAGCAACAGCAATAAAAAATCAAAACAAACTAACAAACAAAAACAAAAAAAAAAGAATCCAATCCCACTTTACCGGGCTGACAGTCATTAACAGCACTGGTTTTGCTATTGTCTTACCCTTGTGCATTATTTGTCACTATCACTATAATTAGTTCTTAGTACCAATCAATCACTACCTCTGCATAGTCAGTCTTAACATCTGTGTCCTAAATTTAATGTCAATATAAAATCCCATGGAGTTGATACAGCAGTGTTAGTGATGGTGGCTACTAATGATGGTCCTAGTTGACAAGCTGACATACAGAAATTTGAGAGATTTTCTGCAAGGAAAGCTAGAACAGAAATGGATAGTTTTTTTCTACTCTACCATCTCTCTTTCCTTCCCCTTGCACCATTTGAGACCCTATTGTTTTATAAAATGGATGCATTTCTAGATCATTCCAATCCTCTTGTCTATCCCTAGGTTAGAGGACGTAAAATGCTTCAGGGTGTGTTAATTCCCCAGGCCACACCAGTGCTTTTGATTTTCTCTTGCTTAGCTGCTGCTTCTTTTCTTAAGGTAAAAGCAATCTTTTCACAGTGCTTGAGGTTGTGCTTTTTTTCAGTGACTGTTAATTAGCCATTAGTGATTACTTTATTATTCTGGAGCTTCTCTTTTAGCCTGTACTCCATACCTTTCAAGACCTGAGCTGCTATCCAGTGCTTAAACAGGATTTGTATCATCATCCTAAGCTTGTCTTGTTAACCACTGGTCTCATTTACAACACAGACATTTAACCTGCCCTAGATTCTTCTTTGTTCTTGAAGTCCTTTTCTTTGGGTTTCTTCTTTCATCTGCTTTTGGAAGCTATTTGAAGAGCAGGGTTTTGTTGCATATCATTCTACCTTTGGCTGCACAAGGTGGAGGAAACTGTGATTCAATTGTTTGCATAAAAGTAACCTACATAATACTGCAGAAGTTTTCAGTTATTTGGGGGGTGTTTGGTGACTTTTTTTTGCATTGATGAAAACTTAATATAGAATCACAGAATAATAGAATGCTAAGGGGTTGAAATGGACAATAAATCCCCAACCCCTCTGCCATGTGCAGGGACACTTACATCATAAAGAAATATGTAACAAAACACAAATTTTATTAAAATATACCCAAATATGTTACTCGAGTCAATAAGTTGCATATAGCATGTTAGGACTGTATTTATACCAGTTTTGAATGAACTACAACAAAAAAAATGAACACCACAAAGGTCATAATAACCCAAAACTAAAATGAATCTGGATTTAAGGTAACTCCTGAGTTTTAGTTTAAATTAATTTCTTCAGCATGAAAACAATAATTTCATTAGTAGTAACACATTTATAGCAAACATGAGTTCCAAGGTAGTCCTATAATATATCAGCCTTCTCACAAACTATAATAATCTTTCTTATCCTGTGTTGTGTCTTTGATATATAGGTGACAACTGAGTCATCTAGATCACAGGTATGCTCTGTCATCCATACCTCTATATCAGGCTGCTTTTGCAATACTGTTGCACCAAATTGTGCAATACCATTGCAATACCGTTGCAACCAATTAAGTTGATATGCTCATTTTCTAAAATTAAATAAATATGTGTACTTTGTGATAAGTCTTCATAAAGTTTTAAATTCAATTTTTTTATATCTCAGATACAAATATATCAATATTTTATAGTTTGTGAGGTGTGTAGTGTTTTATGAATATGCAGTACAGCATGTTTTAGAAAAACCTTAACATTTTAGGTAGGCTTTACATTATAAATTTTGACCTCTGCTAATAAGAGCATAGATTTCTATATGAAATAATTTTATTTGCTCTCTTGCAAATTGTTTTTGAGATTTGGACCTGAACCAATGTCAGATTTACACACACCTCTAAACTGTAGTTTGCTGAAAGTCTCTACTTTATGTCTCAGCAACACCTACATGTCCTAGGGGTCACAGCTCAAATAGTTCACTGATAAAAAAGGCTGCAAGTCTTCAGTTTGTGCAGTAAAAGTATCAGCTTGATATTTTCCTTTCAGCTCCATCCCAACTTGAAAAGTAAGTGGAATTCAGTAAACATGTTGACTAAGTAGTGAGTGATACTTAGCATTTTGAAATTTATGTTAATAAAAGCTGTCCTCTAAGTACTTTCTGGACTACAAATTTTTATTAATCATGAGATACTTTACTTGCTTTTGTGAAGCCAGATCAAACTATCACACCCTATCCTTCCAAAGGATAGCCAGTAAAAGGGGATCTTTATGTAAATGTCACTTGTCTGCATATTATTAACATTCAAATACATACTTTCTCATGCTGTTCAGATTCTTAGTAGAAGCACACAAATCAATTATTTTGATCTTATCAAAGTGTAAAGAATTCTATAGCTGAGATAATAGCAGCTAAATTTATTGTAATATAATTGAGAACTCCATCATTGTGGCATCTTCATTGTGTCTTACTTTGAGTGTTAAGTAACAAGCCACTTTTATCAGTGGTTATTTACAAAGATTGCCCTTTTCTTGCATAAAAGCAGTGAAGTAATGCCAAAATGGAACATCGAATTTCCAATATAGAATATTGTTTTCAGTTGTGTCATTCAGTTTCATTTGTATCATACTGATCTGGTTTTAAATAAGTTTTAGTTCATTTAAACAGTTATGACCTTATTTGCAGTCAATTTTGCGGCATTTATTTTTGCCGAGGTTTTATATTGTTTATCTGGTTTTGGAAAAATACCCCCCACATTCCTGTGTCACAGACTTGCTAAGAGCATTTTAGGCTTTGGTTCTTCAAATATTTACTACTTTATTATTGTCTGCTAAATTGAGCAATATGAATATTTTCATTAGTTCTATAGTGTTCTGCAAAACAAAAGGACACCGTGAATCCCAGTAGTAATAATTTAAACAATGAAAGTAGTAAATGTAATTCGGTAATTAAAGTTCAGATTCCAACAGATAAAATGCTTGCCTTTGAAATAAATTTAAAAATCCCCAAAGCTATTTGTATTAGTAGGTACGCTCAAAGACCCTACTTTGCCTGCTTAGATCACGTTTGTAAGGCTTCCATTTTATTAATTTGTTCTCACTGGGGTAAGAGATTCAATACTTCTCAGGAGTATTCCTTTCCTCTGAGAGCAGTGAAGGACTGCAAAAGTCACTCTAATGACATCATTAGTTTCTAACATATGTTGGTAATGTGTTGTTTTAAAATGTCTGCTGGGCTAATATCCTGATAAAATATAGATTTTTGGACAACAGTAGGTATATTACTAGCTTTTGGGAATTTAGTAATATGTTTCATTCAACTAAATTTACTGTAAAGGGGACAAAAGATCTGACAATGATATATATGAAGAAGTCCTAAAGATATAATATTAATATCCAGCAAGCATTTTGTGTAAGTTGTTTTCTCCAGGGAGTTTCCACTTTTGGAATTTCAAGTGCTCCACTCAAGTCAGTTCCTCCCTGGTGCTGATAACTTTTTCTTGTTGTTTCCTGATTGCCTCCACTTATCCTCAAATTGGACCCTCTTCACCAAGAGGATTCCTGAGGTCATCTTCTGTTATTTGAATTCATTCTTAAGAATCAGTTTTATTAGGAGGCCAGTGGGAAATAGCTCTTTCCATAGCTGTGAGGAGTGTAATCTCTTCCTCTTCTGTTAAATTACAATGGCAGAAGGAACTCTGAGACCTCTTAGAGTTGCTTACTCAGTACTTACTCACATTAACACTTACTGGAAATTGGTATTAAGCCCATTACGAGTTTGGAGAGTAGATCTAATTTTTGCATAATGTCTGTTTACAAAAAGAGAAGAAAGTCATACATATGAGAAAGGAGATGTCACTTGATATTTCTCTAAGTATGGAGGTTGTTTTTCAGCTACAATTGTATTGTTTTGACAGTAAAGTATAAATCTGGGTAAATTACCAAGAACAGATGTTCCCTCAAGAATAATTGGCACATTCATGCTTGAAAAAGGTTCCAGAGAATGACAAAACACAGGTATGTTTAATCAAAAAAACCTAAAAGACTCAATGTGATACATCTGATGTAAAACATCTGAAGCCACAGCAAAAGATGAGATACAGCAAAACCTTACCTGTTCACAGAGTTGGATGTTTTTAGTGCAAAAAACTAGGACTAATTTGAATGTATATTAATTTAAATCAACAACTAACAGTCACAGGTTATGCTCTAACAAGGTGTCAAAGGTGCTAAGTTTTCTGGAACGTGGAGGTTCATGCCCTTATTTGCAGCCCATGGACTCAGAATGCAGCAGATGCTATTAGTTTGTACTATGTAGTAGCTCCAAAAGAGCTAGTTGTTTGGAAGAAACAATTATTTTCCTTCTGAAAATTTTACTTAGAAGTGGACTCTTTGGAGATAGCAGCTGAAAAGCGTTTGTGAAACTGAGGTTTACACAAAGCCCAGGGAAAAATAAATAGCAGCTGTATTTGGAAGAGAGAAAAATAATCAGAACGAACAGAGCCGTCGAAAAAATTATGGGTCAATAAAATGTTGTCTGTAGATGAATATTCTCATAAGGCTTGCTTTATATGTTATAGCAGTAAAATTTGTAAACAAATGTGAAAACAATGCTGCAAACTTAAAATGGCATTACCATGAAAAGCAATTACAATCTCTGGAGACATCTTTGGGATTAAGAGCTCTAACATTTATACAGATAGTAGGTTTTGATTTGAGTAGGCATTTCCTACTCCAAATACTACCTCACATTTCTGCAAGGAGGTAGACATCAGAGTCCTCTAAACTCTCGCTCCTGCTGTGTGATGCTTTTATTCTCTCTGTTTTTTTTCTGTATCATCAAAAGTTTCTTCTCTCAAGTTGCAGAGGAAGGGAGGAATAAATATCCCTACCAAAGCACTGGAGGATATGCTTTATTTTTACTTTCCTCAGTCCAAGGTTGTAAAAGAGCCAAGAACCTCCTCTGTAATTGTTGGAAAGCTAGCTCATGGGAAGGTCATGTCTCTGACTCTTCCTTCAAACTGAGTCTGCGGCTGCTTCTATTTCTATGCTGTTTGCATTGACGCTTATCTTCACTCAGCACTACCTCAGCGGTTGTACAGAAGTACAGTGTTGTTACTGCATACCAAAATATTCTTGCTCTGAAGCTTGCTGACAAAAGTTACTTGATTTCTCTGGCAGCTTCTCTCTATTGAAGGCTACTAAATTCAAATACAAAGTCTTGAATCATGAACAGCTGGAGACCAAGAGAGCATTCTAGAAATGTAATGATATATTTATCCTGTCCTTTGTATAGATGTTTGCTGTTGGCTACTAGTGCACAAAGGATGCAGGGGTAGGTGGGCTGTTGATCTGATTTTCCTGGGTATTCTTAGGCGTTTATAGCTCCCCAACCTAAGACCAAAGGGTCTTTCCCACCCCAAGCTGTCCAGAAGTTTTCCTTAGAGTAAGCTCAGTCATGTAATCCAGTCAGAACTTTATCACTTCACTGGTGAAAAATTATTTAATTTGAAAATTTCCTTGAGCGCCTCATCTCTGTAGTACATCTTTCAATATGAGTCATCATTGTGTTTATTTTCTAATTTATTGTCTGTTTATAAATTTAAATGGAAATAGTACTGTGCTAAATAAGCTCCTTCAGAGGCACACAGTAACCAAGAGACAAGATGTTCACATATACCCACACAGGTGTTTTATGTTCAGCTCCATATCTTCTTTTAAGAAGTTATGTTCAATTAAGAATGCTCCTATAGTTGTTCTTACTGCTTTCTAAATGAAATTGTAATTAATTAATCTCAATAATAGATATTTGTATTTTTTCCCTCTGTGAAAAAAAATGAATGAAAATGTTGTATTTTCTATTTTTGTTTTACCTCTGTCTCGCGAGTTCTTTTACTCAGAGTTCGGATTAAAACACAGGAGACGCAGGGTTCTTCTTCTGACTGATGTTTATTATTTCTTATCTATAGCACCGCTGCATGGGATATGCCTCTAAGTTAACAAAGTGGAAATTGCCCCCGAGTGCTACCTTCCAAGGTCTTTTAAAGTCCAATCTATCCAATTAGGGAATGCCAACTAATTTATTTCTACTTATAATCCAGTAACTAAACATTTATGATCCGCACTGCAGGTTTTTTGAACCAGTACCAGAACACCCAGATTTGTGAAGAAGAAGGAGGAAAGAAAAAGAACTAACCCACACTCAAAATCTTTTCTCCATATTGTTGCTATATCCCATAAACCTAATTTTTCTACATCTCTACATATCCCACCCAGTGATATAACTTTAATTACACAGCAATAATCTCAGTGCTATCACATAATTTGAGAAGTTTTTCCCAAGGCCTCAGGTCAGATGCAGTGTGCTTTTGAGGATCATTGCCTGTCAGCATTGAAAGACTGAAATTCTCTGAACCCAGGGTTCCAACATGAAAATACTAGTTTTTGGCTAGTTTAGAAGGCAGATTGATTGTATTCCTGTCAGTGTCATTGGAGACATATGGATACATAAAGAAAATGAGAAACTCATTAATAGTAAAACGTGTTGACTGACTTTTTCATATGCAATCAATAGTTCTTGCTATTAGCTGTCCTTTCAAATCATAGCCTTAGATATCTGAGTGCTTAAGGCTGATCTGTTTTAGTTATAAATGGTTAAATACAACTAAAAGAAACTTAGCATTGTTCTCAATTTAGCAGGCTTTTTTTCCCACTAAAAAGACACAGCATCCCAAGTGAATAGGAAAAGGGCTATAAAAGGATTGAGTCTTCAAACTGGCTTTTAAAAGTATTATCAGGTAATGCAATATAAAATGCATTACTAGAATATCCTGTATTGTTGAGTTGGTGAGAGAGTAGGTGTGTATGCAAAATTCAGTGGACTTCAGTGAAAAGGTAACCTCTTTGTAATCAGTTTGTGCTCTTTGCCTACTGTTCACTCTGGGCATCTCTAAGATTAATCTGGCACAGTCACCTTTACACCACACACAGTTCCCCACCGGTGTTTATATATATAAGATCCCCCTGAGCCTTCCCTTTTTAGGCTGAATGGTCCTAGCTCTCTCAGCGTGTTCTCATATGAGAGATGCTCTAATCCCTTTGGCATCTTCGTGGCCCTTGAGTTTGCTTGGATATGTTTGTGTCTCTGTTGTACAGGGGCATCCAGAGATGGACTCAGCACTGCAGGTAAGTCTCACCAGTGCTGAGTAGAGGGGAAGGATGCCCTCCTGTGACCTGCTGGTAATGCTTTTCTTTGGTTATCTTTGCCACAGAGGCACAATACTGACTCATGATCAATATGTTGTCCACCAGAATCCCCAATTATTTTTTTTAAAGATGCTTTCCAGCCAGTTAGTCCCCCACCTGTGCTTCTGTATGAGGTTTCACCTCACCACATACAGATCTCTTGTTGGATTTCATTAGGATGCTTATGTGCCAATTTCCCCAACTTTTCAAGGTTCTTCTGAATGGCAGCACAATCATCTGTTGGGTCAGCCATTATTTTGAATTTTGCACCATGTTCAAACTCGATCAGAGTGTACCCTATTCCATCATTCAAGTCATGAAGGAAGGTGTAATAAGTATTATCCCCAGTATCTAGTCCTGGGGATATACCACTTCAAAGGCTTGGCATTCTGTTCATTCTTTTATAAGTCCAGTTTACCTGGATCTGTCTCAGAAACACTTGTTCTTCCAGTCATTTTACTGGATCTGGCACCAATATAAATAAAACTGGATAGTCTCTGTGAAAAACTCTGTGAGTTTAGTGGCTTTTTTCTGTTGTCATAGAAAGAAGGGAGTTACAGACTCACAATGAGCATCAGAAATGTTTTAGTAACATTTTTATTAAAAAGCTCAATATTAAGATGATTTCACTCTTAGTCCCATTACTTAAATAGGAAATTGTGATCCAGCTGAGATGGAGAAATTGGTACCTTACACCACGGAAGTATTTTTGTATCTCTGGTACAGAACCACCTCTTACCACAGCTTACCTTTTGGTTTTTTGGTATGAGCTATCTTAAATTAAACTGGTTTAGATAACAATTTTAATTTCAACAGCTGATTTAAAAGGGACTGCTGTCTTTCAGAGTTCATGAAGGGTGGAGTTTTAGTTTGAATTTAACTTGTTTTAAGCTCTATGGAGCTTGGGGCCCTCTTTGTTCATATGCTTAGAGTCAAAATGTATCTATTTCTAAACCATAAAAGCACTTTAGGAAAGCTCAACAATGGACCGATTTATCGAGAGCAAACAGGATGGCATGAAACCTACTCTTCTCAGCTAGATTTACGGAGTGGGTTCATCAGCCATTAGGAGAAATCATACCTTTTTTAGAGTATACTTGCCAAGGGCTCTGAAGCACTATCAAAGGCTTTCTACTTTGTGTTGGGCATAAGTAAGAAATGTAACTCTTCCGGTACTGGACTAGAGTGTTGATGTGAAATATGAGGCATGTGCACGTGTTTTATTTTTGGGAAGGGTTGTTATGTGTCTTTTGCCTGAAGTCACTGCAAATGGTGAT
This sequence comes from Corvus cornix cornix, assembly GCF_000738735.6. NCBI lineage: Eukaryota > Metazoa > Chordata > Aves > Passeriformes > Corvidae > Corvus > Corvus cornix. The sequence goes on along the minus strand of NC_046332.1, from coordinate 60,846,525 downwards.
ATTTTTCTGAAGTTGGATTTAATACTTCTAAATCTAAAAGGAGCTGTCCCTTCAGCCAGTTCATCCAAGGCACACTTGGCATCTGTTTCTGCTTTGTAACTGTACATTGGAAATTTTCTTGCTGTATTACAAGGTTCTTCCAAAATTATATCAATGTCAAAGGAACCCCTTTGTTCTGGGTTGCATAGTCCTGTGCTGGCTGGCAGTGTCCTGGGGACTGTGCAAGACTGCTGCTTGCTCCGAGTCCGGGCAGAGGAGTCCGTTCCCGGGCGTGCGGGGGAGACGGGCGAAGCCTTAGCTCAGGTTCGCCTCACACCCCGCTGGCTGATGCGCGCAAGGAGGAAAGATAAAACGCAGAAGCTCCACGTTGGGGAAGAGAGGTTTGATCCAGGGTCTGCGTGGAGAGTGCCAGAGAGCCCTCGTGGGGCCGGGGACCGCAGTTTGTACCCCGGCCAAACGGGCATGGAAAACATACAGTAACCAATAGCACATCTGCCAGGGGGTGTTAGCGGGGCAGGGAGAGGGGGTTACAGCCAGTGGAGGATGGGGTGGGTGGGCAGGGGTAACAGAGACCAATCAGCACAGCCTCCAGCATCTCCCAGCCACTTCAGGGGTCTTGGGCTGGGCAAGCAGCTGGACATGGGGGAAGGGAGACTTGCAGCCAAAGGTAAGGCATGGATTTATGTATTTCTCCCAGCCTTATGAATGCTCAGGGCTTTTGGGGCTGGCCCTGGGTTGTGGTTCTAGTTTGTGCACTGTTATTGAAAATCAGACTGATAGTCATGTATTCCTTAACTCACCTGTCAATTAAGATTATCTGGTTGCTGCTATGGCTTTTACCAGAAAAAGTTCAAAGCCTTAGAACAAGTTCAAGTTGCAGTCTATATATCCTGTTCATTTTCTGGACAAAGTTGGACTTACCATCCACCCACAATTTCTTTTTAAAATTGTATCTGAATGTCATTGGAATGAAGAGTGGTAGTTTAGGTAGTCATGGCTAAACACGTTACATTAAAGTATTAAGGTTGCTTTATATTTTTATGTTTACAATGTAAAAGCCTTCAAAAAGACTTCTGCCCTGATTATATGTATGGCTGCAAGATCTAGAAGTTGTTCATGTCAGCACTGTGAATACTTCACAGAATCTGGCTGCCTTACACTCTGAGACTGAAAAGATGGAACCCACATCCAAAACATTGGAGCTCACTGCTGCACTCATGGCTTAAATGATCTTCCTCTTTGTGACCTGCTGTTCTGCTTCCTGGAGCCTAAGTCATTCAAGACTACAGCATGGCTAAAGCTTTCCTCTTGTGATTTTGTTCAGAGAATGTTACTTCAAATTTTACTCAGATGGAGACCTCTAGTCAGCTGAGCAGTGCTTTGTAGGCTGTACTAGTCAAAATCAATCCTTCTACAAACAAATATAAAGGACTTTTCATGATGTCTTTAAAGTAAAGATACAACATTAATAAAGTTAAAAGATGTAATTTTCTTTTTTTCTTCCTTGTGAAAATAGTCTGGAAACATCTCAGCTGTCACTGTCCCAAGCCTGGTTAATTATTTGCCTCTGAAAGTTTTGTACATAAATGGACAAGACATGATGGACCTAAATCTGGAAGAAGACTTACATTTTAGTCAGTCAAAAACTGGGTACAGTATATCCAATGTGAATTATGTCCTGAGCTGAAGAGGGAAAAAAAAAAAGCAGTTTGTATTCTAGCAAACAAGAGTAAAAAAGTATCAATTCTGGTACTTCCTGAATTGAGAGCAAGTCTTAATTTTTGAGATGAGGAAAACAAATCTGATGGCTTCAGCACTCCAGGTTTGTTGTTAAATTATATAAAAGCTTGAGTGCTGGCATGGAGTTACATCAAAGATGATACAAATATAATTAAACTTGGCTATCCAGATAACTTCAGAAGTAGCCCTTGAGGTTTTGCAGCCTTTTCCTTCTGTTACAGCTATGAAATCTATAGGGTCTCTTTTTAAGGTATATATTTGTCCAAGTTGTGTGGTTTTAGTTTCACATGAAACTTAGTGTGTGGATTTAGGAGCTGGTCCTTCTCGTTACAGTATAGCAAAAAGCTGTATGTAGATGCCATAAATAGAGGCAGGTGGAAGATGGTTGTCAAAGCTCCTGTAGCTAAATCTCTTTAAGTGTACAGAATGAGCAAGCAACATCAACAGAAACCATGCTAAAGAATCCCTAGTTTGCCTTTTCTGAAACTTCTGAGTATTGTCTTTTGTGAGAGGAGTAGCTGAATAGAGCTTTGATTCTGTGTAAGAGGAAACAGGCATGTTATTATGTTTTCTTCTGCTAAAGTGAACTTTTGGAGTCCTAGTGTTCTGTGATTTATTTTATATTGGAGAGGTTCAGGGGAACTGTAAAAATGAAACATTTTTCTTTCAAAATAATCTTGTTACAGCACTCTTTTTATAAAACCATATTGCTAATGATACTTGTGATTCTATCATATCAGTGGACTACTGCTCCTGGAATTATGGTATATATAATTTGTTCTTTAATAAGTACATAAAACGCAGGTGTCACTACTAACTTCAGTATCTGTTGCTGTCATTTTAAGACATTATAATGTACATGTAAAGCTAATGATACTCAGTGCACTAGAAGAGAAGGGTCTTCAATATTCTTAACATTTTAAAAGACGTAATTATGAAATTAGGTAGCTTATATCTGACTTAGCACTGAAATGTCAAGGGCAAGACTCACTGGCTACTTTGGGAAGTTTACTTCTCCTTTAGATGGTATTTAAAAGACAGTTGTATGAGTTTTAATTAGGTATGATATTAAAAAGTGTTTAAATCTTATATTCTGCAATTGAGGGAAAAGAGATCATTTAAATCATAAAAGGATATTTTTCTCAAAGGAATTACTGTGGACTATGTAGCTATCTGCAAGCCAACTACAATTCCTAGTTCCATGATGTCAAAAGATTCATGCACTTGACTAATTAGGAATCCAGTTGGGACTGGTGCCAGTCATCTGCAACAGCTTGTGAAAGCCGATTTAAAGGTCCCATAGGAAGTGTTAATATTGAACAGGATTTGTGACTCCTGTACTATCATGGTAGGAATGTTGTATACAGCTGTCCCAAGGTAATTCAAAAGATTTCTCAAATACTGCATGGTAGATTCTCATTTCTTAATCTTCCCATCATAGACACTTGAACAACATTATTAATAGTGTGGGTACTGATAGTTACCAGCGTAACTTGATAGAAGTTGTCACAGTCAGCTGCTGATGTAGGTATCAGAAACCAGAATTTGGAGCCTACTGAAGTTGTAGGAGTTTGAAAACCAGGCTTTCTACATGTTTTGGGTACAAAGATTGTTAACTATGGATGTTTTTATTTGCAGTAGCTTGTTTCAATACATCCATGTATACAGGACAACTGTTAGAGGAGTTTTTTAATTCAAGTTTCAATCTACTAAAATTTATTCTTCTAATACTGTTTTGCATGTCAGTGGATGCACTAATCTGTAATCCACTTTGTGCCTACCAGAATATTTCAGATAAGTGTGAAAAACAGATAGTACCCATAAAAATGTTACAGCTTTACTACAAGAAGTTCTGGTTTTGCAATATTTCTGTTTCATTATTTTAAATCTTTTTTTAAAATTTATTTGATGAGCCTTTTTATAGTAACCAGGATTTTTTTATTACTGAAGGTTGTTAAGTTTTTGAAATGACTGTGAAATCCGCAGTAGTCTTGGACAGACTTAAGAGGAAACAGATGATGTGCTGAAATAGCATTGAAAATTTTCCTGTTATTCCTACTTCATAAGAAAAAAAAAACAACTTATGAACTCTTTTCCATAGATGTTAATGGTATCATTTTGGTGACTGATACTATTCAATCTTTTTTGAATTGCTGTTATCCAAAATGTTTATAAGCTTTCCTCCTGCATTCATGTTCCTTAATGTAACTAATGACTTGGCTCAAAATTTCTTCAGGCATCACATAGGTTTGAAACTACTCACTGACTATATTCATTCCAGACATTAGTATCTTAGAGAATTGCACGACATCCGATGGAGAAAGGAAAGTTAAACAACTAACAAAAACCCCCCAACCAAACCAACAAGAAAAAAACATCACAAAAAAAAACCACAAAGCAAAAAAAAGCAAACCAAAAACCAAACCTGAACAAACGAATAGGAAGCTGAAGGCATAGTCTGAGTAATTTTTTTATAAGGTATGTTCCAAGTAATAATAATAGCTGTGATAGTCCCTTAGTCATAAGAGAGCAAACTTCAGTGTAATAAAGCATGTTATACCAAACACAAAGCAAAGAGCAAAAACATTCTGTATTTCAGTCTTCATGTTTATTCTATACCTGCCATATATACAAATGTTAGGCAAAATTATGATTTATTTGCTAATTTTCAGTTATTGGGTTTTGTGTATAGTACTTCTGTCTGAGGTTGAACACTAGTCTGGTACTACAGAGTATAGAGAAAAGAGAAGAACTAAAGGTTACTGTTTCCTGGATAAAAAGCTGGCTGGATGGCTGAGCCCAAAGAGTGGTAGTGAGCAGAGTTACATCCAGCTGATGGCTGGCCATGAGTAGCCTTCCAGAGGGCTCAGTGGTGAGCCCTGTCCTGTTTAGTATCTTTGTCAATAACTGAGTGCCCCCTCAGTCAGTTTGCAGATGACACCAAGCTTGGTGACAAGTGTTGAATTTCTGGAGGGCAGAAAGGCTCTGCAGAAGGATCTGAACAAGATGGAACACTGAGCTGAGGCCAGTTGTATGAGGTTCAACAAAGCCAAGTGCTGGGTCCTGGATGTGGGTCACTGCAACTCCCTGCAACACTACAGGCTGGAGACAGAGTGGCTGGAAAGCTGCCCAGTGGAAAAGGCCCTGGGCTTGCTGGTTGACAGCGGATAAACATGAGCCAGCTGTGCTCAGGTGGCCAAGAAGGCCAATGGTATCCTGGCCTGTATCAGCAATGGTGTGGCCAGCAGGACCAGGGCAGTGACTGTCCTCCTGTACTTGGCATCTTGTTATATGCACCAGGTACTTTAGATCCTGATTTGCATATTCACTGTCAGCAGTACTTGCTGACTCTATCCAAGATGTGTGTTGAGCTAGGGAGTTTTGTGCGGTGGGGTGTAATGAGATTTCTGTCATGGAATTCTTTATTCCTCTGTGGACATTTTTTGTTGTATAGTTAATCCCTGGAATTCTGTTCTTTGTCCTCCCATGCATACATACAATGGGGTAACAAGATTCAAAAATCTAACACTTTCTGATGTGTTTATTTAAGGAAGATTGTTTAATACTTGCATTTGGTTATCATCTCAGAGTAACGTTCCTAATTCTTTTGGGGGTTATTATACACATGGGTATAATATTAGGCATTATAAGCATGTAATTTGATAAACAGAATTTTCCTGAACTACATCAATTATTTAATATTGGCCAGAGGTTATTAAATGTGAATGGAAAATGGCTTTTGATTAAAGCTACCTATGGATATCACTGTATCCTATCCAGTCCAGTATTGTTCACTCAGCTTCCTGCTGAGAAACAATTTCAACTTTATACAACAATAACTGAATGATCTTTTGTCTAATGTAGCAAATCATATAAGGGACAGCTCTTGAAAGCTGACATGAGACTGATTATTTGCAGTTGTAGAAGGGTACTGAAATGAAAATATGAGTGAAATGACATTTCACTTAAAACTGTGCTTGACTTTCTGTATAGAGAAAGAGGAATGTGAAATGAGCGGAATAAAATTTGGCCTAGTTCAATCTGTAGAAGACTGAATCTGTTGTGGTTAATTACAAGAGAGCAATTTGTAAATATTAAAGCACTGGTCAAATTTTGAAATAAATAGTTTTAATAATACCATTGGTATCCATTATTATTGGTTTTTGTCGGTATTATTCTTTATGCTTTGATATTGCTATGGTAACCTAGAGGGTTTCTTCTTTCTCCTTTACAGAAGGTGAGGAGACTGGAGTGATGGATAGCCTGTTGGAGGCCTTGCAGTCAGGTGCAGCTTTTCGAGACCGAAGGAAAAGGACACCAAGGTCGAAAGGTGAATATTCTATTTTATATTTTATTTTCCAGAGAAAGTTAAAAGCATTATGGGTCCAGTGCTCTAGAATTTAAATACTGTCATGTTTATTTCGTTCATGCAATGACTGTTTTCAGGGGTGTTCAGACTGTTGCTTATGTCAGTAAGACTGGAAATTAATGTACTGAACTTACTATAGCCTGATCATTATGACAAGACTTTTCAATACAGCCACATGTACTTTAACTTTTTAGGGTTTGTAGTTGTATGGTGGAAGTAAAAGCTATCTTGCTTCATAGGTGAGTCTGAGTCAAATTATTTCTCTGGTATATAACTGTCATTTAGTCCAAGAAATACTTAACTTCTAAATGGTTCTGCTTTGTAATGTTGTAATACTCTGGTAGCTTTCAAACAGGTGTTTTATTTCCATTGTTTCTTTGCTTTTGCAGACATACCGCAAAATCTCAGTCCAGCCACACAGCGGCCTGTGCTGAAAGCTTGTAACCATGGTAATGAACCATATTCATGAATTGCATGCACTTCTTAGCTTAGCTTATGTAGTTGATCTGTGCTTTCAAGACTGCTGTGATTATTTTTTCAGTTTTGTACGTTAGTGGAGTACTAAACCATATCAGAACTTGCTTTTTAAGAATCGTCTGAATATCGCATCCTGAAACTATACTTACTGATTACTCTGCAAAGCTCTTCTATCATTTGTGGGATTTTTAGTTATTTAAATTGTGATTATGTTTTTAAACTGTAGCACTTTTATAAGCCTTAAGAATTATTATGCAGTTTTTTTAGGGCTTATGGAACTGTAGTAGAAAGCAGAGATTGTGTAATGTTCTAAGTGTCACTAAGTGCTTATTATACTGAATCAGAGAACTTTTGACATTCATTCTGTGTTTCATTCTCTTGGTTTTCTTGATGCTATAGCTGGAATGGTTTAAGCTATCATTTACCAGTATAGTTCCAAAGGGGTGTTGTACCAACAAAGTTATAGTAAATGTTTATTTGTAAACTGCTGAACTATCTCACGGTAATCAGTAGGACTTGTAATACAAGAAAAGTTACAATGCAGGTGTGGGTGCCTGTTAACTTTGTTAGATAGACAATCTACAGAATATTACTATATTAGCTGTGTTTTAATTAAGCTTCAGGAGTCCAGAGTGACTCAGTTGCTCATGACTAGTGATCTCAGGAAAAAGTTTATATTTCTAGTGCCTCTGTTAAAGAGAAATTTTAAATAGGGGAAAAAAAATCTTCTTTCTTAGTTTTTAAAGCAGAACGCATTGGTTTTTGATATTTAAATGCACTGTTGGGTTTATAAAGCATATGTCATAAAATTGATTATATTAATTATACCTCATGTTTATTTTTCTAAGTGACTGTAGCACAAAAAAACCCCAAAACCATTGAATTTGGCATTATAAACACAAAATTGAAGAAAATAGAGCTGGAAGGACAGTTTGTAGATAATTACAGAAACTGGATCAAAGAGAAATCAAGTATATTTGACAGGTACCTGTCTAGCACATAACATATTGATATTTCAGTAATGACTATAGACCACATCTGAATTTATCCTGTAAGTGTTTCTGCTTGTATGAGCAGCTGTATTGAATACTGCTTCTTATCAGCACATTCCATCTAGGTAGCTGTCTGTGGACAGACTGTAGTTTCCAGTTTTCAAACTAACTGCCTTTGGTCAAATATTATGTCCATGTTTCCGATTAAAATCAAAACAACAAAAACAAACAAACACTCACAACTCACCAAAATTTTAATGCTGAAAAATCTTAGTCTAAACCATGGATAGATTTGTACATCAGATGGATGTAATTGGTGCTAAAGTTTGAAGTTCAGATATCTAATTTGGGGAGAAGAGTAAAAGTAAATGCTTGGATTTTTTGTTCTTTTTACCAAAGTCATTTTTTCCATAGAGCATTTTGAGACACTCTAATTCTAAGACATTTTAAAATGAATTCAGCATTTCTTTCATCTGTCTTGTTAGCTCAAGAACAGGATAGTAAAGCTCTGAGCTTGCTTTTAAGGAATTCATTAGCATGTTTTTGATTTGTTGACACTTGTCACAATATCTACATGTTACATCTTCCTATCTTGAGCCAAACAGAGCACTAAACCTGGTGTAGATTATGGTGAGTTCAAAGCCTTTTTTTTCTTTTTAGTAGAAGTGTATGGTCACTTAGGTTACATACTGTCTAGAATGAATGCTATACCCTGAGTGTCAAAGTCAATTTTGGGTAGTAATAGTAACCTTAATGAAGTTAATGTGGTCAGTCAAGACAGGAATTATTATAAAGTTTCTTTCATTTTCTGTTTCCTAGTTCAACATTGTATATGTCAGTATTTTTCTCTGTATCATTTTTTCTTGCACTTTATATCTGATATATAGATACTCAATAGCCTATTCTTTCTATGTGTATAATAAGTGATGAATGCTCTATATAATGGTCAATTACACATACACCATCCAAGCAAAAAGTCTGTGACTTCAGCCAACTTCAGAAAAACTGAGATATGTCATTAGACAGAAGTATTGGCTTGGTTTTTCGTTATTTTTTTCCCAACCTAAAACTTCAAATGGATGCCAAATTTCATATCATGGAAAAAAAGCCACTGTCTTACTGTAAGGCTAAAATATGTGGAGACTGCTGAAGTCCTTAAGTAGCAATTCAAGCACTTTCCTGTTTGCTTCTCTGCTGGTTTTGGTTGGTTTGGTTACTGTTTATTCTGCTGAGACTAACAGATTCACTTAATGTAGATATACTCTATTAATGCACACTGCAGATTCATACCTAGGATTCATCATGCAGTCAAAAACAATTACAAGCCATGACTTGAAATGTCTGTCCTGAATCCTTTAGAGTGTAGTAATCTCTGTTGGGCAGATGCCATCAACATTAGATAACTAATCTCTTCTGTTTCAAAACACAACCAACGAAATTAATAAGATCTAGTTTACTCTTTATGATTAAAGATATTTCTCTTTAAAAAGTGGAGGCCAAATCAGACCCAAGCATAAGTATTGTTATAAGCCCAGCTGGCAATTAAGTACCTCCCAGCCACACGCTCTGTCTTCCCTGGTGGGATGGAAAAAGGTAAAACTCATGGGCTGAGAAAAGAACAGTGTAATAATTGAAATAAAATTATAATAATAATAATAATAATAATAATAATAATAACAACAAGGAAGAGGAGGAGGAGGAGGAGGAGGAATGAAAAGTAGAGGGAGGGAGAGGAATGGAACACAAGAGAAACAAATGATACACAACACAATTGCTCACCACCGTTGACCAGTGCCGAGCCAGTCTCTTCCCAGCAACCAACATCTCCTGACCAACTTCCTCAGTTTGCATGCTGAGCCTGATGCCATATGGTATGGAATATCCCTTCGGCCAGTTTGGGACAGCTGTCCCAGCTCTGCTCTCCCCCCAGCTTCTTGTGCCCCTGGTCACTGAGCAGGGCACATGCAGAGCATGTGAGCATCCCATCCCACTGCTGAGCAACAACTAAATCATCAGTGTGTTTAGTCTCAGTTCAAAACAGAGCACTGTAGCAGCTACTAGGGAGGAAATTAACTCTATCCCACACAAACATGGGACAGGAAACTGGTTCCATGTCTCACAGGGCATGACTAGGGAGAGAAATACAGCCTGAATGCACACTTTCTCCATAGCTGTCATATAAATGGAAGCAGGACGGTGTTACAGTGGGGATAGTGCAACACGTGTATCAGACAACGAGGCCCGCGGAAAGAATGTATATGGACTGATTCTTGATAGCTGTTTCAGAGATGTTTATTTCTCCAGCCGCATGGCCGGAGCTCTGCCCAGGAACTGTTCCAGTCACGGGACCAAGGGTCCTTCTGCCCGCACAGGGAACACAAACCAACCAGTGGGAACGAGGCTGAGCAGGGGCAGGGAAACCCCGTGTCTGTGCCCTCAGGGCCCCTCTCCCAGGGCTACACGGCAGGGGGGAGGAGGGCCCCAACAGGAGGGAAATTTTTCTAACCATTACCAGTGTCACCCTCAGTACAATGTTACATAAGATACCAAACTGGAATGTGCTTTTCAGGCTTAGCTAAACCCTGTAGAACAGAGTAATACAGAGGAACAAGCCAATGCTGCTTAGGTCTAGAACTGAGAACTGAAATTGTTTCCTTTAACTAAATAGACAGCTTAAGGGAAAAGAAAAAAAGAGGAATAATAAATTTAGTGAAATGCTAGCTATTGCATGGGCCATTTTTCTCTTCATGATCTGTTGAGCTCCCCTGAAAGCTCTAGTAGTGTTCAGCTGATACTTCTGATTAAAAAGGAATACTGGTTCTCGTGCTGCATCCCATGATAGCTAAATGTTTCTTATTTTATTTTCAATCCTACTGCATTATTCTGTTATTGAACAGAATGCCTCTTTCTAACATGATATATAGGTTTTGTCAAGTTTAAATCTGCTCTATTTTTGTTGTCAGAATTACCAGTTGTATTTTTTATGCTTGTGACAAGGCCCATCAAATCACAGTATTTCTTGTGGAGTAGAAGTTCTGCTGCATAACTAACAGAAATAATATACATTTGGAATTGCTAAATCTTGGAAATGTTTTAATGCCTTAAAAATGCAAATAATATATACTAGATTTTAGTTGACATAGATAGGATTGGTATATTATGTTGTATATTATGTATATATAATGTTTTGTATTTTTAAATTACCAACTGAATTGCATCTATGTGCAAAACTACCTGTTAATGCTACAGTTTGCTTTAAGTACAAAGGGCCAAAGACTGCAGTAAATATTGTGGTATATGCTTTTGCTGTAATTCCAGTTCAGAGCACTGTTTGACACAAGCAGAGTATGGGTGTAGTTTTAGTGGTGTACTTAGGATTCAATAGCATCTAACAGAGGAGTTCTTTTATTTTATTTAGGGAACAGAAGAAAGCACTTAATTTTCAATGATCAGGATTTTGCGCATTAGAAGATCACTTCAAGCAACTAGTAACTATGCCTGATCCAAGTTTGTCAATTATTTACGGCAAGAGTCAAGGCATATTTGCAGCTTGTATGTTTATTTCAAGCTACTGAAGTTCAGATACATGGAGCTGCATATCCAAGGCAGGGCAGAGCCCACTGCAGCACAGAAAGCTGCATTATTCACTAAGTTTTTGGTCAGGTTTTTCAGCCTGCATCAAGTTCTCTGCTGCTATGGCTACGCATTTATTTGCAGTAGCATTAGCCAAGCTAATGCTACCTGAATTGCATTAATACAAATTTGAGATGCAGCTTTGATTTCATATAAACACATACGTCAAATGCAGCAAAAAGAGCTTATTGTTACAAGCAAATGGTATTAAAAATGCTGTGAGTAAAGAAAAGCTATAATAAAATGCAAGTAAAAAAATACAGATTGCTTTTTGAGACTGCAGAGATTGAAAGAAATCTTTCTGTCACAATCAGTAATTGCATTGTGGATTACATTTCTAAAGGTGACAAAAAGGTCTTGTTTCTATATTGAGATCAAACTTCCATGGTAAGAGATGGTTGTAATTGTTGTAGCTGTTTGTTAAGCAAATCTATACACAATAGAATAATTTTCATGTCACATGTAGTCTGAAGTATTTTAAAGACTTTTGTTAAATAAAACCCTTATGTAGCAATGTCATTGTGTCCCAATTAAGCATAAGGAAACCTTTTCTTCATGTTGCTGGGTTCTTTTCATCTCATATTTATAATAGAACTGTCATCTGGTATTCATATTAATGTCTCTGCTACCTTATTTTTGACAAGCAGAGCTGACAGAGAGCTCAAGCTCATCTTAGTTCTTGAAACAGTGTGGCCACGTAGGGGTCATTTTTATTTCATCATTTATATGACAGCAAGCTATGACTGGCATTTCAACCTAATTTTTCCTTAAGTCTGTGTATGTTGCTGTCTTTTCCTCAACTGTATGTAGTGAACATTAGGAAGTACCTAACAGTGAAGAAGCTACCCATGAAGATAACATTTTCCCCAGAACATGGTAGCAGTAAAGGCGCCCTCTTGAGCATTAGCAGTCCTTCACGGTAGATACTGCTTTGAAGGCACTGTGCATGTTTAGCCGTGTGATCACAAAATATCAGTACCTCTGGTGGAGAAATTTTTTGTAAAGCTTTGTGAAGTTTTATTCAATAGACAAGTTTTCTCAGCAGAAGACATGAAATAACTGTAGGCACTGTTATGAAATGAAAACATTTAATAGGATTTGTATTAAAAAATGGTTCTCAGTCGTCGCCATTTTAAGACCAAATATTCACTTCAATATTGACTTCATAGGTCAAGTAAAATTGCTGCTTATTCTAACAGAAATAATTCCCCTGGAACCATCTACACTGTTTATAATAGTTTTTTTCCTAGACCATACAGCAGAGTTCAAAGAAACTGACCATAAAAGTCAATTTTGCATGTGTGAGAAAAAAAAAAATAATATCCAGACAAGGAAAGTGAATTTACACATTTTTATTTCTTTCTTTAGAACTATTTCTGCATTTTCACAGTTGCAAACACATACCATCACAAAAATATCCCTGAAGAATTTTCTTTCCAAAATATCTAGGAAAAGATTAATTTTGATGCAGAGTTTTTAGCAGTCTCTCACGCTCATAATTTAATGTTAGAATGAAGAAAGTTTCTAAGTCAGAAGGGATGGCAGCTAACAAGAAGAGTTTAGAATGAAAAATGAGAAATTTTTTTTTGAGTCATTTTCTAACAAAATGTTCCTTAAAATAAAGACTGACATAGAGGGGTATAAACCACTCATTTATTTAATCATTTATTTATTTTAAAATGCGGAATGCTGAAAAATGGATGGAGATTCTGTCAAGAGTGGAAAAGGGTACTTCAAATTAGTAGTAATTGCATATTATTACTGTGAAAATACTGATCTAGACGAAAAAAATGCTATCTTGCCCTTAGTATAAGCTAAACATACACTGGCAACCTGTATTTAGAAAGGTGAGGAGGAATGGTAATCGTACAAAAAATGTCCCTATTTTGTTAGTCTTGTGAGATTTCCCTTATCAACTCTCATGAGTAAGGTTGCACGCATATCCTTCACCCAGTGTCTTATCATAAAGCATTATATCTGAACATAATGTAGACAAAAAGGAGTACCCAAGCTTTGTCAGAGTAAAAATTTTAAGTACCACCCTGAGACAAAGTGGACCTTATAATGGGGCTTTTTCTCCAGAGGCTGGACAACTTCATTCCTAAAACGCGACCCTTTGAAGATGTCAAATTAGACACTCAGAAGAGCTAATTGCTATTGTAAATATTTTGCCAGTGTTCATTGGTATTAGTTGAATAAGGTCACGGCTCTCAAGGGAGGCAAGGACACTCTCTGCAAGATAAAAACAGCAGCAAAGAGGTGACATTTGAAAGCAATGGTACTGTATATTCCATAATTGCACATGCAGTAAATGTCACCTTCATAAACGCCTAGGTAGGTAACCAGATTTCCAAAAGCTACAGCAGGCAAGTTATATAGTCAAAGCAGTCAGCTGAAGATTTATCAGTGAAAAATCTTAAATCTGCAAAGGGAGTTGTCAATTACCAACACTTTACCCATATTTGTGTTTTCATTTTTTAGTCACACAAAACTTCCCATTCGAAGACAATTGCCAAGTTTATATGTGTAGCAAAGAGATTCTGCCACTTCTCAGAGCACTTTTCAAGTCTCTTCCATATTAGTTAAACACGATTTTAGGTATAAATTTACCAGTCTCTTTCACTTCTGAATATTTTCTGAATGTTAAGAACAAGTAGTATCTGAACTCCTGCCTCATTCTTCAGAGGCTTTTAGAAATTTGATCTGAATAGCAGATTCACTGAACAGCAACCATAAAACTCTTTATATTGTGGGTTTTTTTAAATAGGTAGATAGATACACACACACATATATTTTCTTAAAAGGATTATCTTTCGTAAAGAAACCACAAGTAAACCACAAGTAAATATTAGGTAGGAAATTTTCATCTGCTGCACATTAAAAATGAGTTTTCTCTAGTTAAAGACTTCACTAGGGACAAAATCTGAGATACTAACAGATTCCTGACTGAACAGGACCTGAGTCTGTTCTGTGGCTCAAGTGATGTCTGGTTAATGCAATATTGTTTAGTCAGTAGTTCAAAAGATTTAGAGAAAGCACAAAACATTATTCATTAAATTTTTCGAGCACTTCTCTTAAGTAATTTTTTTGATGTGTGAGGAAGGGAACGTGATTCCTTAATGTTCTCGGATTTTTTCCTTTTTTGGGAGAATTTTGTTTCATTTTTTTAAAGTGTTTGCTGTAACAGAACAAAAATGTAGTGTAGAAGAAATACTGGAGTTATGTTTTTGCCTGACTTTTTTCATTATAGCCAATGCTCTACAAAGGTGCAAACATACAGAGAAAACAAGGGTGTCTTCAACTTCTTCCTACTGTTGGGGTGCCAAGTGGGGAACACTTGGAAGATTTACTTTTAATTTTTGAATACTCTAAAGGGAAATTAGCAGTTAAGTTGTATCAGAAGTAGTGCTTGTGCCTGTAAGTTGCTTGATTAATCCAGTATCTTTGTTTCATTCAAAAAATAGATGAGTCTTGTGTATTTCCATCATACATGCCTAACGCAATATCTGCACCAATCACCAAGCAAAATAATTTGAAGCCTCAGAAGGCCTTTTGGTGGCTCAAACCTGGAGTTCATGAGTGATAAAGGAAGGAAATGTAGGGGTCAAGTGCAGCTCTTGCCTGAATGTCAAGAGGAAAGATGATAGCCAGGCTTCCACTGAATGATCTGGAGTAGTGTGAACTGGTTGGTTTGCAAATCCTCTTTTCTTATGGTGAGATAGCTTACAAATCCAAGATGAGAAGCTGCAGTTTAAGTAATTTCAGGAAAGAATATTTGGATTTTGGAAGATACTGGGCTAATCAATCTATTCCCTTTCAGCATACACTGTGAAGTAGTTTGGCTCTTATCCTTGGCATGGTAATCTTTGGGTTTGAAAAAAAAGCCAACAACTTTTTAAAGCAAAATTGTTTTAACCAAAGAGAAAAATTATGTGAAATCTATGCAATTTCCTAGATGATATTACTCCCAGTATATACTGGATAGCCAGTGTATACTTCTTTCTTTGAGAGACTATAGCTGTCTAGTTAGAAGCATGGTGTTTCTGTTACAATAGTTCGTCACGATGTCTTCAAAAGAAGACTTTGTTTGTAATAGTGAAGTTTTTTATTTTCATGGGGGAAAGAGTTTTTGTCATGCTTTTTTTTTTGTCTCTTGATATTATCTAACTCCATATACCAGAGAAATAAAATAAAAACTGTTACCTGACCCTACAAGCTTGACGGTATTTGCCATAGGTTTTAAAAAATCTAAAGACTGGGATTTGGAAAACGAAGAGGGAATTTATTCTACGCTATTCAAACTTGCTGTTCTTGATTTTCTCCTCCTTGTAGCATAGCAAAACGATAAAATAAGAAATTGAAAAGATAACATCAGGACTCTACTTAGTGTCATAAACAGGGAAATGGAATGAAATCTCAGCAGATTTTCAGCACAGGCAAATAATTATTCCAGAGGTTTTTTTTCTTATCTCTTTTCTTACGCTTTAAGAAAAGAGATGAGTGTACATGGTGCATTATAATACAGTGCACATAAAAATACTTGAATTAGGTCTAGACAGTCTACTTTGTGTACTTGAGGCAGGATAGCTTTTAGGTCGGGAACAAATTTGGATATCACAGCCCAGTTTGGGGGTTTCAGAAGATATTTTGACATCTCTGTACTACACCTAATTGAGCTATGCAGTTTCAGAACTATGTCCAAGAATGTGGCAGGAATCATTATCATCTATCCACATCCATTATGAGTATTTTAATCACTAGACTGACTAACATTATGTTATTTATAGTATATATAGTTATATATACTCTGTGAGCAAAGGGTCTAATTAACAGAAGGGAACTTTCCAGGGATACAGAAAACATGGTTTAAATCTTCTCCTTGAGGGAAAAATAATTCTTGATGAACCAGGGTTAAACACAGCTGAGTGAGAGCTTTCATTACCCAGCTTAACTTTGGCTCTTAAGTTTTACTGGTCTTTTAGCTTGGTAACTTAATTTATTAACAATGGAAGCAATTCCTGTCAGAGTTGTGTACCTTAGCTGAAAGGCAGCTGTTTGAGTTACTACAGATACATGTTAGTCAGAGAAATAAGACTTAAAGGTAGTGATCTTCCCATTGTTTTCTCTAGGCTCCAGAGAAGGGATCAGAATATAAAACCTATTAATACGTAAAGGCTACTGCTGCTTTTACAGCTTTTCATAAGGTTGGCATTTTCTGGTTTTGGTTGCTTTTTACTGTAGTCATAATTACATTTGGTGATTATTTTTTTAATGTTGCCTTAGGTTCAAAAGCAGAGAATAGTCCCCAAATTATCTTTCAATTCCTTGCCAAAATTGCTTTCTTTTCTGTGCCTCAGCACAGAAACATTTATCTGAGTACATAGTCTTATTTCAATGGGTGCATTTTATTGCTGTCACTACCAGAGAAAGGAGACTGAATATAGTTTTTCTTCCTATGTTCCTTTGATCCATCTTTTCCACAAGAAAGTGAACATTATGGTATCTAAACCTTCACTCTGCCATCATTAGCTCAAGAGCTAGCTGAGTCAATCTAATGTTTCCAAATCTGCTGATTAACTCATATGAACACAATGCTAAATTAGGGAATTAGGCTGAGGGAGGAGCTTGTGGAGGACATTGTTACATTTTTTAAGTGAGATAATAATAAATGACAACTATATCAAAATAAATGCCACAAGCTGATAGAGTTCCCTACCCTTTCCTCTGATCCTAAACCTTTTTTTTTTTTTTTTTTTTTTTTTTTTTTCTGAGGAGGTGAGTGGGAAGTAGCTTTGGTTTTGGGTTGTTTGTGTTTTTATACAATCATTAAGGTTGAAAAAGACCTCCAAGATCATTGAGTTCAACCTTTCACTGAACACCACCATGTCAACTAAACAACAGCACTGAGGGCCACATCCAGTCATTTCTTGAACACTGCCAAATATGGTGACTTTACCACCTCCCTGGGTAACCCATGTCAAAGCTTTGCCACTTATTCAGTGAAGAAATTCTTCCTGGTGTCCAACCTGATGTTACCCTTGTGCAACTTGAGGCTGTGTCCTTTTGTTCTGTTGCTGATTCCCTGGGAAAAGGGGTCAACCTCCACCGTGCTACACCCTCCTTTCAGGTGGTTGTAGGGAGCAATAAGGTTTACCCTGAACCTCCTTTTTCCCAGGATAAACAACCCCAGCTCCATTGCCCTTCTCTGGACACACTCCAGCACCTCAATGTCTTTCTTGTTGTGAGGGGCCCATAAACAATCAGAAGACTTGAGGTGTGGCCTCACCAGTGCTGAGTACAGGGGAACAATCCCTGCCCTGGTCCTGCCAGCCACACTGTTGCTGATACAGGCCAGGATACCATTGGCCTTCTTGGCCATCTGAGCACAGCTGGCTCATGTTCAGTCACTGTTGACCAGCACACCCAGGTCCTTTTCCACTGGGCAGCTTTCCAGCCACTCTGTCTCCAGCCTGTAGTGCTGCAGGGGGTTGTTGTTACCCAAGTGCAGGACCCAGCACTTGGCCTTGTTGAACCTCGTCCAGCTGGCCTCAGTCCATTGATCCAGCCTGTCCAGATCCTTCTGTAGAACCTTCCTACCCTCCAGCAGATCAACACTTCCTCCCAGCTTGGTGTCATCTGCAAACTGACAAGTGCATTGAGGGTGCACTTGATTCCCTCATCCAGATCATCAGTAAGGATATTGAACAGGACTGGCCCCATTGCTGAGCCCTAAGAAACACCACTAGCAACTGGCTGCCAACTGGATTTAGTTCCTTTCACCACCACTCTGAAACACTCCAGGCAGTGTTTCATCCAGCAAGGAGTGCACCTGTCAGCTTCTCCAGGGGAATGCTGTAGGAGACAGTATCGATGGTTTTACTGAAGTCTGTGTAGACTACATCCGCGGCTTTTCATCAGTTACCTGGTCATAGAAGATCAGGTTGGTCAAGCAGGACCTACCTTTCCTAAACCCATGTTGGCTGGACCTGATGCCCTGGTGGTCCTGTATGTGCTGTGTGATCACACTTAAGGAAATCTGTTCCATAACCTTCCCCAATGCCAAGGTCAGGCTGCCAGGCCTGTAGTTTACAGGAACCTCCTTCACACCCTTCTGGTAGAAGGGTGAAATTTGTCACAATTTACATTGTTTGATTCTTAATCTGAGATCTCCAGGCTCTGCTTTACAGACATCTACAATTGCACTGAAAGGAAGAATCAAAGCACTAAACACGTAAAGTGCTTTATAATGTTAATTGCTCTGGGATATGAGGTATTAAGCATTTTTAACTGACCTCCAAAATTAATCTATATATTTAGTCTCTTGAAGAGATAAAATACCTCATAAATAGATGCACAGTTTAGGGTGTTTAGGCTCCTTGTAGTGGCTAGAGAGAGGCACATACTAGTCCTATACAGGAGTTAGCCTATATAAATTGTTAATAGTCAGTGAGTTCATGCCTTCAATTTAAAGTGCTTGAGGCTGACAGACCTGATAAGCGTTGTTCACGTTTTAGTTCTCTGTCTCTGCGTATAATAAAATTAATAAAACAGGGCACAGCACACTCGATACTGCAGGTGAAACAGTAGTTTAAATAGCCACTCTTTAAGTTAGTATTCTGTCCTAGGCAATGGAAGATACAAGTGCTTCTGAGGGGCAAAAAAATAGTTATTCTCTTACATGCATACATACAAAATTTACATTAAATTTGGATAGCTAACTTTGTCATGCTTCCACATTCTAGTATCTTGATACTCATCTCTTTTCCTTTACTATAGAGTATGTTTGTGTCATTTGTGTTATGCTGCTAGTGCAATAATAATATTTTTGGGTCTATTCATGTTTTATTAAACTATCAGCATTAAAAGTAAATAGATCAGTACTGTGGCTTTAAGTTTTGCAGCCTTTCTGTAATGAAAGGTGAGTTCGTAATTTCAGCATAAAGAGTAAATCAGGATTGATGTGTGAGTAGTGGCAAACTCTGTGTTGGCCATTCAGCACAGAATAAAAAGTACTTTGCTATCAGGTAATCCCTAGTTTTGTAATTGTACTGTAGATGGTAGTCTTCCCCTTTCTCTAAGAAATATAAAATCATTTTAATTCTGTGTGATCCATCATCAGGCAACTACTCAAAAAAGTAACATTCTTAAATGCTCTCAAATGTCCAGTAGCAAAAATAAATGAAGGGCAGAGTGCATTAAGGGATTTCCAGTTGTGTCTCACAGGGCAGAGAAAACTGCTGTGAGAGAGCTCCTGGGATAGCTCCTACTCTTGCTGCCTTTAGCAATAGCTTCCTGACTAATCAGTCTCCAAGCTTACCCCAGTGCTTTAAGTCTGTTCTTTCTCTGTTGCCAGCTGCTGACTGAAAACAGGACACAGCCAATTACTCTCTGCTGAGCTTACCCAGTCTCTGTTTATCCACCTAACAGCAGTTGCTCTGAGATCATTTTATTGAAAACTTGTTATGTAGTGAGATTTGCTATTATAAAATCTTGGATTTGTTTCAGTGGGGTCAAAAATACATGCATCTTACAGTCCAAGATTGGATCATATTATTTGGAATAGTTGCTTCCTATGGGACAGGAAACAAAGCATGCTGAAGTGGAATTAATTTCCTCCTTTTCCACATGCCAATGCTCATCAAATAAAGAAAGTGTTATCTTTAATATTAGAAATTAAAAGATAAACTGTTAAACCTTTTAATTGTGGATACTACTGACTATATCCTAATTTCACAGTTTGGGTTCTGATCTTCTGTCACAGATCTTTTTTCTTCTTCTCTATTCACATCAGAAACCATATGAATGATACGTAATGATGGGGTTTTTTGTCCCCAACCACATCTTGTAGCATTCTTATTTTAACCCATCTTCCTTACTCATTTATCAGTCCTACAGCACATTAGCACATTCAACAGAACCACTTATCTCTAGTGTTTAAAACATTTTACTCCTACTTCAGTCTTTAACTGCAGATTTATCCTAATAAAAAGGGCATTTTTGACCTGTGCCAATAAACTATAAAATGTACTATGGTCTAAAAATGAGAATGTTACTTATTATAGAAGTCTTTTACACTCACATTAGTAATAAAGCTGTGGTGACATTGTGCATGTTGAAGGGACTAAGCAAACAGAAAGGTTTCAAAGAATCTCAAGCAGATGTTTTCTGGGAAAGCTGTAGTAATACAAAATATACTTTTATTATTTTTCTAGTAACTGAAAGTCCAAAGAGATGCATTAAAAAAAATTATGTCCTGATTACTTTAAGCTAAATGAGAGACAGGTCAGCACTATCTTAAAGTAATGTGCTGTCCAAAAGTCATAAAATATTTTTAAATTAAATAGCCATACAGTTTACATCTTTTTGATGATCTGGGGAAAAGGTGATGGGGTGGCATTCAAACATTGCACACTTAGATCTCCCATCCAAAACTGGGTGTCACTCAGAATCTGGTTTTGTTCAGATATTGCTGCAAGATGCAGTTTAAGATCTGCTTGCTCTGGGGTTGCACCATACAATCAAACAAGGTTTTCTTCATCTGTACTTCTACAGTGCCAGTGCATTGAGTAGTTGCAGGGTATTTTTTCTTATATTTAGTACCTCTTTGCTTTTAATTTAGCCCATTTTAAAAAAATCACCAAACAAACAGGAGTTACTTCTTATTTTTAGTTTGAAAATCTTTATACCCTTAGCCTGCATTGACAGAGTGAAAGTTATTTCAGTGTTCGCTTTTAAGTAATAAATTTCTGCAAGTGATAAGAAAACTTACTTGGTCAAGAACACTTTTAAACAAAAGTATTAACTGTATTTCATATGGAAATAAAATTTGACTAAAATTAATCTACCAGGGCCTGGCTTTTTGAAGGCTAAACCAAACCATTTAGGGATAACAATAGGAAAATATGAGAAATGGGAAAGCTTTTCTTAAGCTGCCAGTGTGTATGCTAGTAGAGGGTGCACTCCACTGCCTTATGTTCTTGGCTTCTGTTGCAGATTTCAGCCTTAATTTTTTTTTAGTTATTAATGTAGATTTCTCTTTACGTCAAATTATCCACCTTCAAAAACTGAGTACAGTAAAATGTTGCAATCTGTTAGTTTTCTTGGAATATGGTGAGCAAGCTAGTGGAGAAGTGCACTTAAAGGTACTTTGTATTTGGAAAACAGTGCTGGAGCATTGCTGTCCTAAACAAGATTTTCAGATTTTGGAGCTAATGATATACTTTGTATACTTACATGAGGTAAACTGATGAAAAAAATATATTGACCTTGAATTGTGAATTGCATAGTGCTTCTCTGCAGTATTAAGTTCTGCTGCATATCTTTAGGACAAAAAGAGCTTGGTAGTTTTCACACTGCATAATACTAGAAATATCATAATTGGTATTTCAGTTTCTTTTAACGTGTTCTTGTTTGGTGTATCAAAGACATTAAATTTGAGCTTTGAGCTTATGCCATTTTCAGTACGTGTTGAAATCCTCTGTTTAATGAAAGTAACATACTTTAACAGATGTTTCACCTGCTGTCTTTGAGGAGTTACTTGAGGTGAGCAGTGGTGGATTTGATGTTTAGTTCTTAGACTTGCATAGAAGTGGGTATGTGGAAGTGAACAAATTCACCCAAGAAAGCTGAAATATCTTTCAATTTACTCTGTAAATCAGTCCAGGCTTATTAAGTCAGCCTAAGAATAGAACTTCTATCAGCTAAACTTTCCACTGGGATTTATGATTGGAGTGCATATAATAACTCATTACTGATCAATGCACGAGAGATGCTCTGTTGTAATATGTATTCATGGGAAGTATCTGTACTCGTTTTCCATTTTACATTTTTGTAAATAAAATCCCATTAATTATTAACAAAAAATTGAGTCAACCTTGAAACTCCCTGGATCACAGTGCATCAGTCAAACAGAAGCAGTGATTTTTCTGGGATATCCTTTATTTCAAAATAGGTTTCAATTAATATTAATTATTTCTTCCTTGTTGGCAAATTACATTTTCAGCAGTTTAAGGTAACAAATACTGTGGTCTAACCAGTATTATTTGTCAAACTAAATTAATGCGTAAAGCAAGTTAATAAGACCATTGTCTAAAGCAATGACAAGATAATATAAAAATTACCCAAGTTCCACTACAGACCATTTTGATAAAAAATTTTCATATTTCTTTATCACAATCTGAGTTTACCTGAAAGTTTAATTTCTAATACAATAGAAATAATTGCAAGTAGAACTTGGGGCAGAGGTCTATTAGTTTAAAGAAAAAGTGTTTACAGGGGTTTTTGGTTTTTTTTGTTTTTTTTTTTTTGGTTAGTTCTTAGAAATTGTTTCATTTGTGCCCATTCCTTTGATACTCTTGAATATGAAGAGGAATATGGAAATAAGTTATTTCACACAAACAGTGGTGCTAAAAATGAGACAGTGTTTTATCTTCTGAGTCACTTTTTAAAACCTACTCTGATAATAGTCATTCTCCCCATGTTAAAAAAGAGAGAAAATAAGTACATGCTTTGCAGAAAGAAATCAGTGAGATAGCTACATTTTTACTCTTTCCCTACATACAGGAAGCTGTCAAAAAATGTTGCAGCTGACATCATAGTCAAACTGACTCTTGGAGTCTTGAAGCATACTAATTTCTTGGGACGGGTATTTGATCACTAGCCAGTTCAGTGGCCCAGCTGCGTTATCATGAGTCAGCTGCAGGACTGCTTATAGCAATTATTCTGAGTGGAGTTTGCATTCGATACACTCATAAGCATTACCAAAAAAAAAGTAGGTTTTTTTTTTTTGATGTTTCAAAGGTTTAACAACTCACAGCAGCTTTTTGACTTAAATGTGTGGCCCAACAGGAAAAAGCAGCTTGAAGTTCACTGTTTTGTTTGGGATAAAAGTTTTGAAGAGTGCTTCTGAAACACTTTATTTACATGTTTTATTTTCTGGTACAGTATTTTCAGTTAATTCATATTCAGCTCAAATTAACAACTCCGTGTGCTTTGGGATAATTAAATTACTGTTTCCTCTTATCTTGGCTCACCATGCAGACTACTGCCCACCCCTATAGCTGCTTTACTCCATTGCTGTAGCAGCTCCGTTATTTAGGGATAAATCTTTTCTTCTCCCCATCAGTTGTTGTGAAAGAAATGTAAGCCATCTGTGACAAAAATTAGCATATTTAGACCGACTTCTTGTGTTTGCTTGTCTGGCTGTATCCAGGTATTTTTATGTCTGTATAAGGGAAGGAGCAAAAAAAGGTGTTTCAGCTGTTCCTAGTTAATAAAATTGACCTGTTCCATGGACTGGGAGGAAGGGGAACAGACGGATGAAGAAAACCAGGTTCTTATGAGTTAAAATGGAAAATGAAAGGGGAGGGATGTGAAGTGCGGCTGAACAGGGTGCATGAGCCCAAGCCACGGCTGCCGTGTTGGGAGTATCAGCCGCCACATCGTCCGGGCAACCCGGGTTGCCATGGCGACGGCAGCAGCGACCAAGAGACGAGTACCACTCCCACTGCCCGGCCCTCCCCAGGACTGCAGATGCCAGATGAGTGTTAGAGACTCCCCAAACCTTGTTCTGGCAAAACACCTTTATTCCCAGCTGAAGGGAGGACCAAACAGAGCTGCTGCTGGGTTTACAAAGCTCTTGCACATTCAGCAAAACTTTACAGTTGTGGGTGTTTCTTTGTGGCGGTTGGTGAAGAGAAGTAGGGCTTAAAAGGTAGATATGGAAAACAAACACTGGTTCTACTCCAGGGAAACTTGCAATTAATTTTTTTTTTAAATTATTATTTATGTAGGAATACAGATGACTACTAATAGCACAGGCACTCTAATTGCCTCCCAGGAATACGACATAAAACTGATATGGTCCCTCTTATTTGTTATATAAGAGGGTATTGCAGAACAATGCACTTCGATAGTAGAAGAACACTTCATTTTTCCTGCACGAGTGGGCATTATCTGTAGTTTCAAATGCAAGTTCTATTTATTCACCTCTAAATGGGGTTTTTAAGCCATGTGTCTTTACGTACCAGAAAGAGTCCTTAAAATAGCCAATTACATTCAACCTTTAAAATTTCATCAAAGAAGGACATAATGTGTGTTTGTTTCTGGAAAGTTAAAATTGCTCGCAGTTAAAATTGGTTGCAGTGTTTTTAGATGACCAAGATTTGTATTACCATTGTACCATACCAACTAGCTTAAAACACAGAATGTTTGTTTTTCTGCTTTTCTTTTCTGTCTGTGCACATATACCTATTTATGACATCCAGTTCTCTCACTCGATTATTTCCTTTAACTCCAGAAAAATGTTTGAAACTGCCTAAACCCTTTAAGTGAGGGTTTTATTGAGCTTAGGTTTGGTGGGGGGGGGGGGGGGGGTGCGTTTGCTTGGTTGTTTGGGATTTTTTGGGGTTTTTTGTGTGGTAGGGAGGATGGGGGAGTATTGTTAAAGTTGTAATGCAATACCCAGAAAGATTTAGTAGAAATCCTGGGCTGAAAATAAATGTGGTAACTCTTCCATAAGTGAGTCTGTCACTGAACAGCAGGCTGACTGCCATCAAGAAGCACTTCTGACACTGTAGATATATTTTGGGAAAGGGGGGAGTAATGGAATGGGTTATTTGATGGGGAGTTTGAGAACGTATTGCCTGAGAGAAATGTCTGGGGCAGAGCTGTGCATACCTACTCTTTTTTTTTTTCCCCTGGTGGTAAGACAAAGAGAAAAAATAATTTTTACCCCAAATGTACATTTTTCTGCATTGTATTGAAAACCGAAATTTCTTCCCATTTGGCATGAAATATTTGCTTTTCTGAAAGAAAGAAAAGCATCTGAGAAAGAAGGAGATGGATGTTACTGCCTTTCCTCAATACCCAGATTACTTCATCATTTAGCCAGGAGATGAGAACACAGATTCAGTTTCGTTCCTCTGTGTGAGAATGTTTGTGAATTTTCTAGAAATAAACAAATCACCTACACACCAGGCTTAGCTGTTCTTTCCCAATCGCTGCATGCTCTTAGTATCTATGAGTAGTGGAACAGTCCCAATGGATTAAGCCTAACTTAGGACTCAGTGAAAAATGGGTTTGACAGAGTTAATCAAGACATCCAGCCACTGCATTGGATCATCAGCTTACTTTTTAGGTGAACTTGCAAGGTATACGGCCTCAGTTACTACAATTTAGATAACCCTTAGGTCAGGGTATAAAATCTAAGAAGATATAGATTGATCTATGGGCCTTTTGTGTGAGATGCAGGATTTTCTCTGTGGATGATGTGCTAGTAGAATCAAAAGAAAACATGCCTGCAGCCTTCCTTTTCACATCTTTTATACAACTCTTCTTTTTGTAATAACCTGTGAAAACATGCCACAATAAGTGGCAATTTCTTTATCTGCCTTTGGAGAAACAGAATCCCAAGGTACCTTCCCTGAATACCTTGGGAATAAAAGCTACTGTGTTTGACATCGTTCTCAAGATCATAAGACCAACACTATTTCTTCATGCTTTTTTCCCCCTTTTTCTTTCTTTTTGTTTGGAGGTTCACATTTTGCAACAGGATTAAAATTATGACAGTGACTTCTGAAAAAAGTTGCTGTTCTAATTCACTTCATATTTTTCCAGATCATCTCCCTCACTGCCCTTTTCTGGGGCCTTCGCAGGAGAAATTGTTTTAAAAAGATGATGAATCAATTTAGGCAGAAGCAAGATAAATTCTCCTACACTTTCAGGAAAATGTCTCTTGTATTTTTCTGTCAAATGATCATCAATATATATTAAGGTCTGGTGTGCAAGTACTAACCAGTCATTTCCTGGATATTTCATCTATTTCTATTTCTTTCTTCATTTTTTTTCCATTAGTTATGGTTAAGATAAGAATTGAAGAGCACAGTATATGTTTGTCATGTCCCTACCATATTTTCCTACACTAACAGAAGGGTATAAAATAGCATTTGGGTTAGGGTTTCATCTCAAATGAACATGTCCTTCTTGGTCTATACATTTTATGAGAAAATGAATTCATGCTTTCCTGTGTTTTACATTGCTGTGTCAGCATCTTCTATCACCTCATCAACCTACCCATTTCTCTAAATGCATTCCTAGGATTCGGTGCATCTATCAGTGATACATTAAAAAACAAAAAAACCCAAAACAACAACAAAAACCTCCTACTCTTTTGGACTTGCTGCATGTTAAAGACTGAAGGAATTGGTTGGCAGTGGTTAGGTGACATTGTAGGCATTGTATTCAACAAGGCTGTTGGTAGATATCGTTTGCCCTAACTACCCAGATAAGGAAAACCCAGAAAGACAAGTTGTGTGGAAACTGGTTATAATCTCATAACCTTGGAATAAATAGAAATGGAAGATTCCAAAAGATATTCAGTTAAGACAAATTAAAAAAAAAAAAAAGTGGCAGCACTCAGAGGAACATCAGAAAGGGAGTTTCAGCCAGCTGGTTTGTGTGGCTTTGGTTGGTGTGGGTGTTGTTGGTTTCCTTTTTTTTTAGTAAAACTGGATGTCCCAAAAACTGCCAGGAATCAGTCTTAGTTTTTTTGTTGTGTTCTTTCATGAATCCTTTACACTTTAGCACAGGGAATCCTGGGAATGTCACGTGATAGTGTGAGGTTTTTTTACAGGAGGAAAAGTGGAATTGTATGTTGATCAATTAATATACTCCCCAAGAAAATTACATTTTTTAGTGTTCTGTTCTATAAGACTTAGGTGCTAATGGAACTATTTTCTCTGATTTAACTGCCTAATATTAGTACTATGGATCAGAAATAAATTTTCTAAGTGATTTAAATAAGGATTTATTTTAGTCAATGAAAGTATTACCAATTCAAATAATTACATTGCTATAAAGTTCCACTATAGAAGTATGTTATCCAAAGTGGAAATATAACATGGCTTTCATCCCAAAATACAGATATAAACCATTAAAACAGCATTCTCCTCCAGAAACATGTGAACAATGGTTTGCTGGAAAACTGAGTGTGACAGACCTTTATTTCTTAAGCATACACTGTAACCTGATACATACCATGGTTTAGAGCTTCACACACACCATAGAGCCAAACCATTCACCAACTGCTTTAAGCAAAGGAAGATTACAATTGATTTACTGATTCAGTTCTTTTCAGATCAGCCTTGGAAACTTTGATGTGAAGCAGATCCACCTGTTAAGATATGTAGCATCTCTGTTGCCACGCAGTTCATTGTGCCACTTAGTATACCAGTGAATTCTGTAATATAATACAAACTTAGGTTTGTAACTGCAGAGGATGTTTTAAAATATTATAATCATTTTAAAATATTATAATTATTCTTTTTCATCTTTGTAGAACATTGAAGATCTCCTTCTTTTATAGTATTAATATCCTAGCTGAGCATGGTAGGAAGAATACAGAATTATCTATCATCTCATGCTTGGAAAGGCTCTGTTTCATTTAAATGATTCACTTTCAGGTATAATTACTGTAAGGCCATAATAACGGGTCAAAAGAGCAATTCCTTTTTCGATCAGATGGTAGTATTACCTAATAAAGAGAAAATTCCCAGCAAAGCTAGGTGTCAATAAATTGTTAAGATTACAGAGCATGGTTCTCTTGGTTCCCCCTCCCATCTTTAAAAATGATTGATGCTTTATATTTTCTAAGTGTTGCTCTGGTGCCAGTGTATAGGAGATTCTAAACAAAACCCGTTTTATACATTAACCTTCCTGAATAGTTTATAGTTAAAAATTATAACAGTAAAGTGAAACAAGATGGACTGAGTAGAGTTGACAGCACCTTTCTGAGTGATGAAATTGCTATTGATTTATGACAAATGCCAGTAAAAGCAGGCAGGGACTGTTTTGTTGCTGTCAGATGAGAACTGAAAGTAGGCAGGTTTTGTTATCAATCATTTGTTGTCTGTGTAAGACAGTGGCAGGCTGCTATAATTGATTTGATAGCTCTGTCTGACTTGAGCTCCAGTGGCCACCACAGATCATGGCAATGCAGCAGTGCACAGAACTGACATGAAAAAGAAGTGACATGACTCCTCAGAGGCCAGGTTGTATGATTTAAAGGTGTATGTTTGTCAAAACATTTTATAAATCAGAATTTTCAGACTGAGAGGCAATTTATTGGTAGCATCCAGTTTTGAGGTTAGTCTGGAAATGGGCTTATTTTATATTATGGCATTAATTTAATAGATGTTTTATGACCTAAAAGGATTTGCATGGGTAAAGAGACTTCTTTTTTCTCTTTCCTTTGTCTTGAAGAACAGCTTACATGGTTTCATTCAGTTTGGTCTTTTGATGAAACTTTTCCCCTGATATAGTATCTGTCCCAGTTATGCCTAGTGTGATTGTAGAGTATCACTGTGACACTGTGATCCTCTGTAATAGCCTGGGTTTTGTGTTTTAAAGAAATAATGATGGCTACTGAAGACCTAATAGGACTACTGAATAAAGCTTTGGGGACCTAATTCTGAGGTAACCCCAAATTAATCTGTAATATAATGTCCAGAAAACCTTACTTATTTCTATGTGAATTTTTGATTTGTGAACAGTTTCAAGTTTGGTTCCAGCTGAGTTAAGTAACAAACACAGATTGTCTTCTTTGCCATTTCCTGCAAGGGTAAGGATTATAGAATTAGAAAACACACAGCAGAGAATTATCTTAAGAAATATGAAGTCATGGATACGTTCTGCCTCTTCCTTATTTTAAGCATTAATTATACCAATTAGAAACAAACTTTATTCCCAAACAAAACCATGTAATGATGCTTATTTTATGTATGTGACAACTTAAGAGATAAGAAAGCATCATATACTTTATGTATATAAACAGAGGATTCATGAGCTAGGAAGGACTTGGGCAGTTAAGTAAGTGTAAAGATCAGGCTTATTTTTAATTCCACTGCTGTGCATCTGTACAAAAAGTCAGTAATTCTCTGTCTGGACCAAGGAAAGTATTTTTGCAAATAAAAAGTGAGATATTGATGCCCTCCACCAGTGTTAAAAAATAATTAATTCAACTAAAGTTAATGTAGAGCAGGGCTGCTAGGTTAATACAGACAAATAGACTATTTAAAATTAAGTGATTGAAACAGCTTGGCTTGTTTAGTCTAACAAAATGAAGGCAAGAAGAAAGTGTACGTGTACATAGATATGTGTGTGTAAAATACACACAGATCTGTATTACATCCAATGTAAATATATACAATTATAATATATACAATATGTTGTATATGTTGGAGAAGAAATGTTAACAGCATAAACACAAGAGCAAATGGAGATTAGTAACAAGTACAGTTTTGAAAATAGCATTCTAGTAGGATGGATAGTTGGTCCCATTTACATTGAGACATTTTAAAATTTCATCTATTAGTCAGCAAGTGAAAGTTTATTAGCATCATCATTGAATATAATAAAGGAACTGGAATCTCTTAAGTCTTATATCCTATATTTTAACTGTGACTTTCTCCACACTAATTTGTATTTTTCCCAATTAACTCCTGTTTGCTTAAAAGGCTTTTTTTTAGATAAAATGCTCTCTCAAAAAGAGATGTTCATCAGTTGTGTTTATATTACAGAAAAAAAATTGTAACATTTTTACGCTCCAAATGTCAAATATAGCTAGATCTTTTAAATATATATAGCTTTCCTATTTTTTTTTCAATTTTATTAACATCTCCATGTCAAAGAAAAGCAAAAAATGTTTATTTCATTTATGCTGATGGACATTAATTGCAGAGTAATATTATAGATAGGATGAAGAAAAAAAAGACTACTGATGTATGTAAAGGGAGATCATATTTCATCCCGTTTCTAAAAATATTCCAATTTAAAGAGAGTATCAGGTGGATAAGACATGGAAAGCTACTTCAACTACATGGGTGTTTTGATAAAATACTTAAAGGTAAGATTTAAAGACAATACAAAAGGAGTATTGAATGCTACAAGGAACCTGAAGAGACTAAGAAAATTGAAACAACTAGGATTAAAGATGTAGGTAAAGGTATTATGGGAATAGTCTTGAAGACTTTGAGTTTCTACAACTGGAAAAAGTTGTAATGAGTCCCTGTTCCACCTCCTAAATGTTAGTCTAGGAACAGATACCCAAAAACCCTGTGAGAAGAAATTTTCTGAAGAACTTGGATCTAAATTATTTGCACTTCGTACAGTATGTTTATCATCTTAAATTTTACCTAGACACACTCACCGCAAGGCATCAGAACACAGGCGTAATACGCTCCTGCAGATTACTGAGCAACTGCATTAAATGTAGAAATACTGACTAAAAATCCTGCACAATTATCTCATAGAAAATTATGCATTTGATTGCTCTACTTTTATGCCATATTTATATTAAAGAGTAACACTGTAAATCCAGTCAATTTGAGCTGTAAAATACCTTGAAAGATCTGTTCCACAAGAAACAGGTCTGAAACTTGCAGAAGATGATCTGGGTTAATTAGCTGCAGCCTTTGAGACACCATTCCAACATGCTGAAGTTCATGGGTTTTGACATAAGTGGAGGACTGAAATATCAAAACTGCTTGTGTCAAAGGTGATTGTGCTTAATGATGTATCTCAACTAGTGGTGCCTCTGCATCCTTGTCTCACTATTTATCTGCCTCACCTCATCATTAATGCTGATCTCTGTGCTTCCACAAGCAGAGCGTTTCTGTATCCCGTGATTTGTTTAATACACTAAGTTCCCCAGTTGAGTGGGCTGCTTGCTCATTATGGAGCTGGCACTGCACTGGGGACTCTTACTGAGACTCAGAGTTAAAAGTGGCTGCTCTGCACTCTTGGTATGCTCATTACACAATTGGTTTCTAACCTTTACCTCTTGCCTTCCCCTAAAAAAGTATCTGAAAAAATAATTTCAGTTATTAAACTTGTATTTCTCTCCACCAGTAATCTGCAATTTTTATTTTCTATGTGCTTCTTTAGACTCCTGTGTCCTCTTAATAAAATTTGAAGCAATTCACTAGAATGTAACATGAATACTCTAGCCTCTAATATTAAGGGTAAAAATTCTGGAAATTTCTTATCTTTCCTTAGATACTGTGAGCCCTCTCTTTAGCCACATAATAATAATAATATTTTCTAAAAAACTTTATTGGTATTAAATAGATATGAAAGCATTGAAAGGTAAAATTTACTTTTATATATCCTGTAAACTATGTTTGAGCTTAGTTACAGATGGATAAACTGAGTAGCTTGTTTCCATACGTATAATTTCACTACTTGAGAAAGTTGTTATGAAGCGAATATATAGCTACTGATTTTTCTTAAGTGTACTAATTCAGAAACTCTCCTTCTGGTCACCTGGATTAGACCATTAACATTTCAGAGAGCATTTCATTAACATTTACATAGCATCTCATCAGACTGTTCTTTGACTTGATATAGCATGAGACCAAATCACCTCTGAGATTTCCCAAGGTGCTTCTTGCCTCTGAAGCTGGTATGTCAAAAGCCCTTAGGAACTTGCATGTTTTTCAGCTAGAATATAATGATGGGACTGCGATTCAGACAGAGCTTTGAAGGAAGTGTACCAAAAGACACCAAAGGCTCCCTATTTATCTTCCCATTGTAGAAGAATATAAAAAGAATAAATAATTATGTATGTAGTGAAAAATGAAAACTGGTGGGTGAGCTGGATGACCTGAAAAACTTCAGAACCCATTTGTATCCTGCCCTCAGTGTCCTCTGAGAAAAGTTCATCTACTTCATCCCCTTCTATTCTACATTAAGAAACTTGGCTGAAGCTGAGCATGTTTACTTCCTCAAGCAAGAAGCAAATTGCCCCATCTCCAGAAACTTCAAATTCAGCTGCCCTGCATTCGTCAGGGGATAGTAAACAGCCAACCTTTCCTCCTGCTGCTGTGATCTTTTCACAGAATGGCTGTTACTGCACCCATGCAGTGAACTGTGAACAAACAAACTTTACAGATATTTTCTATATAATCCTTTACCTAGACATAAATAAAGATACATGGAATCACTTCAAGGTGTTCAAATGTTATCTGATGTTTTTCTGGGGAGGGGAGCAAAGAAAGCTTTCAGTGTTTGCCTCTGCAATGTTGCCATGCATCTTTAGGTTAAATTTTATTTCTTTCTTATAAAATGTTGTTATTGTTAGTCGTTCCTTATTTTTTAAATTTTACTCCCCCTTTTCCTAACTTGAAGGATAAGACCAGACTATACTGCAGTAGATTATATATTTATAGCTAATTCTTTGTGTTTGGAGTTTTCAGGGAATACATTTTAGCTTGAAATTTTAATTGCATGCATTTATACTTAATTATGTATGCCATTTCTACTTTTTGTGGCTTTATTATTATATTTTTCATGGTTTTCTGTCCATTATTGCTTTGTGAAAGTGCAATGCAGAAGAGGAAATGGGTAAGCTAAGCGAGGTAAATAATGCAGAATGTTCCCTTATAGAGGAGAATTATTCCTTTATTTTATTTCTTTGAACTGCAGTTGGGCAAATGTGATTTTTAAGTTGGCTGTGTCCTTTTTCTAAAGCACTTGAAAACATTTAATCAGATACTGATGGCTAGCTAAATCCTACTGAGATATGAAACAATCTCCATCATTCTTTATCTTCGTAAAATCTTCGTTTTCCCTTTCAGCATTTTTTTTTTCTGTTTTCCTGAAAGGAGAATATAAACAATGATTCTCCATTCTTGCACTGTTATTTAAGATTCTGTGTTCTGAAACTTTGCAAGCCTAAAAATTCCAACATGGTGATCACCTATCACAGGAGTTTTACACTAAGACATTTCACCAGGCCAGTGGACTTTTCTCATCCACTTCTGTGTGTGTGTATGTGCGTGCACTTAAAACATACATTACTGCATTATAAATATATCTATATGTTAAACTCTGCCCTTGCTGTGCCAAATTATCTGTAATTTGAGATGCCTGTGAGTTAATGCTTCAAGTATTTGACTGTACAATTCATTATCAGCTTCTGCATGGGTTTCAGTGCGTTAGCGTAAAGCATATCTGTGTGTGAAGAGATATTCCAAATGAAAAGAAACAGCTTTAAAAAAGTGTTGTAGGTTGTGGTACCTAACACTGCTGTGAGATAATATAGTGTGTATTTGTGTGTTGCTAGAAAAGGGTCTGAATGTACTGTATGGATAGTAAAAAAGAGGGAAGGGCTGTTTCTTAGTGAGCTACTGCTCAGGCATCTGATCTACAGAGAATATACAGTTAAGAGTCTTAATTCAGGGAGGAAAAGCTGAGGGAAAACCTACCAGAAAGGGATAATGATTATTCAAAATAATCCTGTTGGAAATTCTGAGGAGTTAAGAAAATAACCTGTCATTTTTGATTGAGGCTGGTAATTTTACTTTAAGATGGCTAATCCTAAACTATGGATCAGTCATAGACATGTAAAAAACAACTGTTTGAGAAACTATACATTAAAGTATTGTAGTTTGGAATGGAAGTGAATACATGGTCTGGTCTATAGATTTAAATGCCTCGGTGTTTAATTAATGAAACAAGTGGTTAAATATAATACTTAGAAGGAAATTCAGGAGCCAGGAAGAAAACTGCAGGGATAAAAGGGAGAAGTGTTATCACTTCTGATAGGCGTGACTGGCACAGTAGTACATTTTGTACTTGATTTTTGCATACAAATACATTTTAAGCTTATTGTGATAAAAATTCCCATCGTTTTAATTAGTTTCCTTGTTTTTTAAGCTCATTCAGACTTCTAATGTGACTATAGCAACCATTTCCAAATGAAATCAGTATATTTTTTTTTATATGTAACTCAAGTTGATTTTTAGTATTTATAAATACTTAGAATATCCCTGTGTCTGCCTGTTCTACAATTGAAAACATAGATTGTATTGACTGTAAGGGTTAAGGAGAGCTTGATCACGCTTTCACTGGGATGCTGCAGTCCAAGTCTGTTCTTATGTCCTTGTCTTAAATCTGATCAACTTCCCAGAAAAATGACTTTTAACTAAGAGTTATCTGATTATTTTAAAGATATAAATAATTAGAGTTGTATCTCCTACCTCTGTTTGTTACCGCTGTGAAATTTCTGTTAATGAGTGCCAGAAGTGTGTTTACTTTTAAAAGCTGGTTCACAATTGTAATTTAACTGTTAGCCCATGATCTAGCATATCTTCTCATTGATACTTTAACAAGAATAACATGAAATTTCATGTTCCGTGTGACAGATGAACTGCAGGGTTTTTTTTCAACAAATCCATATATAACTTCTTAGTGCTCTTGCTGTACTCCTTGTTTTTTTTCCTTGATTTTGAGTAAAATAAAATATGGTTATATTACTCAGGAGAAATAATAAAATCATTTTTCACATGGCAGATAGCTCTCCTTCCTTTCACTACATTTAAGAATAGTAAAACTTAATGGATAGTTAGGAGTTTATTTAGTCTATTTTCCTTTCACATTATGAGTTCAAGGATACAGATGTCATTCTTGATGGAGCTTTCTATGAAAAAATTAGACAACCACGTCCACACTGGACAAAAGGAGCAGCATCTTTTTTTCTTTTTTGCATATTTGTTTCATTTTTGCTTCTTTATATATATTCGGAAAAAGATTTACTGAATGGAGTATCCTACTGCAGAGAAAGACATACAGCACTGATCTTTGTAATAAGAGGCTTACGCTGACTTTTGAAGTGCCTTTATCATCCCATGTTTTCCTTGGTATTTCGTTGTCTGCAGACATAACAGCTCGATACCTTTTTCTGTCTGTTCTTGTAGATTAGGATTTTCAGATATCCATGATTTTTATTAGTCTCTTGATATCTAAAAGGAAAAAGTCAGCTTATTTCTTGTAGTTCAGTGTCTAAAACTGGACAAAACGCTGAAGTTGATGAACAGGAGAACTAGGGTATGATTCATGTTTTTTAAAAGATGATGTTCCTGTTCATACCTCCTAGAAACAGCCTGATATTTTGACTTGTGTTGAGCAAGTCTCTGACACTTCTCTCCTTTGTTATTATTAGAATTATGACTTCTGAAGTTTTTCAGTTTTCTTAAATCAAATCTCTTCTGAAAAATTTATCAAGTGTAGTTGCAATTTGCTTTGAGGTTACTTTAACTTTACTTTTACTTTTACTTTAATGCCTGGGGTCTGATTTTATCTGAGTTGGGGTTTTGGGGGAGTTTCTTATAAAAAAATCAGTCAGCTGTGCATTAGTGCTCTGTCACATGCATTAGTTATATTCAAAATGCAAATTTAGTGAATACTGAAGTAAAAGAAGTCATTAAACAATATGGCTTTGGTGGCCTCATCCACTCAAAGCTTTTCTTCCCTTTTGAGTAAGGAGCCAAGTCTTTATTTGGTCTCCTCCTTATCAGTATATGTATAGAGTGATATTTTTTTTTCTTTCTTGTCTAGTTGTATCTCATGCTGAGTACTGATGTTATTATTTTGTCCTTAAGCAATTGCATTATTCTTTGTATATATTCATCCTTTTTAATTCTCTCTAAAGACTGTGGTTTCTGCTTTTCTTTTCTGAATTTCAAGTCATAGAAGTCTTTGTGAATTAATCAAGTTGATTTCTTACTACTTTTTCTGTACTTTCTCTGTGTTGAGATAATGGGATTTCATTACTTTTATATTGCATTGTTAAAACATGCCAATATTTTTGAGTCCACTCCTTCCTAGTATTTCTTGCTGTGGGAACTTTCTTCTGTGCAAAAAATAATGTGGGTAGTGTTTACAATAAAGCTAATAAAACCTGTATTTATTTCTCCTGTTTTAAAGCATTTCTTTTGAGGATTTAAACTGTTTCTAGCATTAATCTAAATTGGAATGTTGGTGTTCCATCATATTTATATTAATAAGCAGCAGTAAGGAGTGATTCCCCTCTTGAAAACTGAGCAAAGTGCTATATCCAATGACTTGAAAATCTTTTTCTCAAAGGAAAAATATGTTCTTCTGGAGAAAACCAGTTTTTATTTCATTTCTTAGTTGCAACTAAGAAAATAGAATAGATAGGTTATCTGACACTAGGTCAGTTTTATGGAGTATTTCAAAATCCATTTTCTGGTAAGATTTCTGCTTGATAAATTTTCTCATTTCCCATGTCAAGTGGCTAAGGTAGGTAGCTGTTCATACCAGTCTGTTTGGCCTTCAGCTAGACCTGAATTGAAGGTAGATAGTACACTTAAAAAATATTTTTTAATATATCAAATGGCAAAAGTGGTGAAAAGTTGCATTTTTGGTGGCATTTGGGAAATGCAGAACATTTCATATGATTTGAGTCTGAGGCCATTTTAGTTAATGATTCATGTGAACACCAAAAGACACTAAGCTGTCTTTGATTTTGACATAAGACTATCTTCGTCATATAAAATTTAACTTATTTCTTGAAGGTAGTGAAGAATTTCCCTATCCATGTTTTTTCTACCTTTCTGGTATTTTTCTACACTTATGGTCCTATGTATTCTAGAATATGGGCAATGCATTGACAGAAAGAGATTGTTTCCTTGGGTTTTTTTCCTGAGCTGTATGTGATCCTTTAATGTTAGAGAATAACTATAGTGGTGCCAAATTGGTCTCACTGTTAGTACAAAGTGCTGTTATGCAATAATTATGAAATATTTTCATTAGAGAGGAAGATGTAGTATTCTTCATTGAAGTTACCTTATGAGGATTTGATAAATGAGCAGTTAACCATCTTCGCCCTAATCCAAACCCTAATGCTGACCAGCATTGACACTGTGGTTTTCATCTTCGCTGGGTGGAAGATAACATTAGTATTCAAGAGAAAGTCTGTAGATTGTGTCTATAACTTTGTCAGATAAATATTTCAGATATTTAAAAGAATATAAAAGAGATTCTGAGAACAACTTCTGCCATGGAATTAAGTGGTTATGTTGCCAAAGAGATTACATAGATGTATTGTAGATGCCACATTTGTGATGTATGGTTCACAATGCGTTTCGAGGCGAAAGAATCCTCCTCAAGGATTGAGATGCCAACATGTAATTGGGAAGAAAAGCAGACAGATGACAAACTAAATAGACCTAATATCACATCCATCAAATTAGAATTGCTTTCTACTTGCTGAAAGCTAATAGCTGGGAAAACCTTTTCAAGGTTTTTTTCAGCAGCAGCATGGGTCAGGAGATATTGAATACAATGCTGAATTTGAGAAGATTAATATGGGCTTAACTAGACAGAGAAGAAGAATATGCTAAATACAATAAAACTTGTTTGTCTGTTCATTGAAAATATTTTTATATTTGAACAAAAGAAGTTTGCTTTCTTATTTTAGGAAGGTTGAAAATGAATTTTAAAAAGACCATTGTTCCTCTTTCAAAGAACTCTGTTATCTTTTTTCTTTTTTGTTGACTCAGCCTCATTTGTAGACATTTTTTCATGTCTTTGTACTTTTTTCCATTATAATATGTAAATATTATTTTTGAATCCTTGTAATGCACTTGATAAACCTTTTTTTCTTAGAATAAATTAGTTAAAAGGTGAAATACCTTTTTGTAACTGAGTTTAGACTGACAGCTGGGTTTTTGCAAAGTCACTGTTTCAAAGTATTGGTGTAGATTATTAACAGAATTTTTATTGGCATTAATAGTTATACTAAAGCCTGTTGAGTCAAGAAATCTGAATGTAATGTATATGCATGCATAATATCTGCATGTGTATAAAATGTCTATAGACATCATCATTTTTATATGTATTTAATTATATATTTGTTAGAATCACACATTAATTTTTTAGTAGTACCAAAATTAGGGTTTTCAAGAATATTAGTAATGAAAAATATTCTCTGTAATAGGTGTTGTTCAGTGTAGATATGTGGTCTGTTTCTTATATTTCTCCAACTTAAGGAAAACAGTTTGGTTTCCAAAAATAGTACATTAAAAAATTATAAAGTTTTTCACTTTTGGTTGATAAACACACTGACTTTTGTACCTAAATCACTCACTAGAATTCATAGGAGGTCAGTTATGTCTGAAATTCATTGACTTTAGATTGACCTGGGTAAAATAATGTGTTTAATAGAAAACTGCTTTACAAAGGCTCTCTACCATCAAACAGTATTTCAGATAACAATTGTTGTCTTCTTTTTTTTACATGCTAAAGTGTTAAAGAAGAAAATGAAGCTTTTTAATGAAATGTTACTGAAAATATATAGAAAGTAGTTGTGTATTATGAAAACAATCCTATTACTGATGAATATTTATTATTGTTCGTATTTGTGATTCAGATTTTTCCTAAGCTCATTTTTATGCATATTTACAGTGCTAGTTCATTTTCAAGCAATAATCATATTTTAAGCTTTGAATATCAGTTTTCTCTTGTGACAGTTCTACCAGAAGAGAAGCCTAGTTTGCAGAGTCTAATTACAGTGAAGTTCTGATTCCCTTAGCCTTGTTATTGGCAAGAATTTTGGCCATAGTGGAATTATGCTGGTGGTAAATTTGTATCAAAAAAACTACAAACCCAAAAACTTTCAGATTTGGGTTTCAGGTTTTTTAAAGTCAAGTCGTATATTAGGCATTACCAGATTATTTTTCAGCAAGTGCAGAACAGTCTGAATTATTACAGTGTGAAGTTCTAGCTATTTACTATAAGAATGTAAATAACGTGGCACAAAGCCATATTTATAATGACTAATGAAAGCTGTTACACTGCAATCAGAGTGATGCAGAGCAACAGGGCAATTCATTAGGAGCAAGCAGTTAACAAACAGCTAAAGCATGCCAGTTTGGACCTTTTCCTTTCAACTTCAAAACATATACTGTGCTCTTGGTTTGTTATGCTAAATAATTATTTCTAAGGTAAAGTAGATAAGGAAAAGTAAGGTTATCCCTGCCTGCTGATTCCTGCTAACTCGCAAAAACGCAAAGAGAAGGTGTCGTTTGTGGCTTTGTTAGGAATAGATAAATATTCTTGCCATGTTACGCTTGTTAAACATACTGTACTTGTGATTTGTTGCAATGGGATGTTGATTCAGCACAGCATATAAGCACACACATAAGTCCCTCCTGACTTCAAGCACATCTATTTAAATTCAGTGTTCAACTAAACTAGATCAGGGAGTCAGTAATGTAAATCAGGCAATCTGGATTTAAATTGTATGCTTCTAAACTACAGCTTCTGTAGTATTAACAATGTGTCTCTCAAAAGCCAGTGCTGGCATTTGTGATTGATTTTTCTTTCCATTTTCTGTCTTTAAGACACCATTATTAGAAATAAAAATTATAAAAGCTGTATTTAATTTCTCTTTTATACAAGCAAGATATCTAGGGAAGAAGGCAATTGTCATAGGTGCTAAATGATAAGCTTTATAGTTTTTAAGACAGGCTTCATCTGATCTTTTATTTTTGAAATAGTGTGAACCCAAAATTCAGAGAGATACGAGTACTTACAAAGCACCTTGCTGTATTTATATTTGATATAGCATTTTGTACAAAGTAATTTTACTGAATGCTATTGACAAACGTATGTGTCCTTATCTTTAAACATTAGCAATATTACATACTGAAATTTTACTGTGGTTTTAATTGTATTTGCCCATAAATCATCATTTCCTGTATGTTTTCATCGAATAGCATTTCAGGAAATGTACTTTATTAAAAGGTGAAACATTTAGTCAGTAAAACTATAGTTTGCTGGTACAGGAGAAGGAATAAAAAATAGCACCAAATGAACTGACTGCCATATTTCCATCTCTTCTCCAGACAAAGCAGGGTCTTACACTTACATGATGCTGTTAAGAAAAGGCCCCTTGTTGACAGATTGACTGAAAATTCAAAACTCTTTGGCACCTACAGTTACTTGTAATCCTGTTCTATTTCTGTGATATGCAAGCAAGTATATTTATGAAATATGTGTCAAACTTCTCTCTAATTGTCAAGGCTGTTTTTGTTAAATATGTTCAAATTCTGCTCCAGATGAATTTTATGTGTAACGCAAAGGATACAAACTTTATGTAAAACATAAAGTTAGTCAAAGTAACTTTAATTTCCACAACTTGAAATTACCTCAGGTTTGTTACAGTTAGGACAGTTTACCAGTAAGAAGTTCCCTGCTAGTGCATGGTAAGGTAGAGTTTCTGTAATTACGTCTGGTTCCACAGATTTATGGTCTGTCACATGCACATCAGCCTCTGAAGAGCAGAGGTGCTTATGCTTTTACAGAAGCAACGTTTTCCATTAAGTTATTCTCACTTTTGTACTTAAATAAGAAATCCAGACTTCCAGAATCATGCTGAAAGTTGTGAAGCATTAAATGAACAGCTAATTGTAGAATCATAGATTGGTTTGGGTTTGAAGGGACCTTAAAGATCATAAAGTTCCAAACCCCCTGCCATGGGCCACTCGCTAAATGAGGTTGGTCAGGTCCTCATCCAACCTGACCTTGAACACTTCTATATGTACATGCACAATCTCTCTGGACAACCTGTTCATGCTTCACCACCCTCTGAATAAAGAATTTCTTCCTAACATTTAATCTAAACCTGCTGTCTTTCAGTTTAAAGCCATTGCCCCATGTCCTGTCACTTTCTGCTTGCATAAAAAGTCTCTCTCATTTTTTAAGCCCCCTTTAGGTACTGGAACACTGCATTAAGGTCTCCCCTAATTCTTCTCTTCCCCACATTGAACAACCCCAGCTCTCTCAGCCTGTCTTTGTAGGAAAGACGTTCCAGCCCTCTCTTTGTGTTTGATACATACACTGATTTTCTGTAAATTTTCCAAAATATAAAACTAGCTTTTATAAAAAGTGGGGTTTTTTGTTCTAGTATAGTTTTAAAGGAAAGTTTTAGATGTTTGAAAATTTGAAATCAGCATTGTACAAAGCAGTGTTGCAGACCAGAACTGAAATTGTAGACTGGAACTTGAGCAACTTCTGTGAAGAGTGACAGTATTTGAAGTAAGCTGGAGTGCTAAATTAGGTTGCTTCTTTGATTGTGTTTCAGAAATAACTACAAGTTGGGATGAAATGATTCTTAGCAGCATTTGGAAGATGACCACTAATTATCTGAAGAAACATTTTTGTTCCTTAGGGGTTGCGTTAGCTATTAAATAAATAATCTTAGAAAGTTACAGGTATGCAGCAGATTTTCCTTTTTCTTAGGCCTAGTCAAGGAAAATAATCACTTTTCTGTAGAAACCCTTTGTATGATATTTTACTTGAATTGGTAGGGGAATAAATAACATTTGAACCTCCAATGAACATGGTTCTTCTAAACAATCACATTGCTTATAAGTGATGACCATACCTAGTACATTTTCAAGCAACTCCAGAAGTAACTTTTTATGATTGTCATCCTCTAAAATTAATTCTTTACATCCCAAGATTTCATTTATGTTGCAGAATCTATTCAATTTATATAGTAGCACCTAAATTTAATAGATTTTCTTCAACTGAGTCAGTAAGAATTCCAGAATTTAATTACTAAGCCATTTTTTCTTTTGAAAATTGCAATAGAAAAACTGCACATTCAAAAAAAGAAATAAGTCACATAGGGAAAAAAAACCCAAAAGATTTTGTCTGTGAGTTCTATTGTTCATGAAGCTTGGTTACTATACATTTGTGTTCATTAGTTGATAGGCTCTTTAGGTGAAATTTACTTACTGCTCTGTGTAGACTAATCATTCTGTCCCACATGAAATGGATGGGCGTTTTTTGTGTTATCTTTGACTCCTTAATTCAGCTGATGTGATTAAACGTCACCAAGGTTAAATTATGAATCTTTAACAGTCTATCTTTTGAAAAATTTTATCATCCAACTTAATAACTGTATCTTACTTTGAAGCTGGATTTGAACAAGATGACCTCAACAGAGGTCTTCGCCAACCTAAGCTTTTTTTATTATCTGAGAGAGCTATATCTCTTTATTAAATTTTGTGAATTAAAACACATAAGCAAATTTTAAAGTTACTGCATATGCAAATGTCTTGAATATAAAGGACTTCTTTCCATCAGGAGCCATGTAGAAGTTCTGATCATTAATTTTTAGTAATATTTTCACATCTGTATAAAAAA
Source organism: Corvus cornix cornix (assembly GCF_000738735.6). NCBI lineage: Eukaryota > Metazoa > Chordata > Aves > Passeriformes > Corvidae > Corvus > Corvus cornix. Next base: position 60,804,300 of record NC_046332.1, on the reverse strand, counting down.
TTAGAAGCTCCTTGATGAACATAAAAAGGCATTTGTCTTGCATTCCTCAGATTTAGGTTTTAGTGAGGCACCAGACATTTCAGATAAGTGTCAGGAATTTTTAGGGCACCTATTCTACAGTACGTAAATCTTCTGTACTTGTGCTTCATGTCAGCAACAGCCTTGGTATTTTTGCACCCTCTTTATTAGGGAAATCTGAGGCTTAAAAGGCTTTATTAGTTTTTTTCTGGCTTCATTTTTAGACTGATAAACAGAATTATACATTCTTTGGACTTCTTTATGACTGTGATTTCACTGGTCATGTAACTAAACAACTATCTTTACATGTCTCCCTAAAATCCCACTGGAAAGTTACTTATTAGGAGATCACCTAATCCTAAATTTTATTTTGTGATGTTTAAGGAGAATCTGTTTACCTTAATGGCAAGCTGAGCAGTTCTGGAAGCAGTACTACTGTGGTTTATCTGCTGAGGATTGACTTGCACAGCTTCAACAGATCACAAATTTGATGGCAAAATTTAGCGACTCTGCCTCATGCTTTGACCACTAAGAGATTTTCCCTAAAGTACATATTGCGATAGTTACAAGTTTTATCTAGAACGTCTTTTTTCATAGCGATAATAGGCATCTCAATAAAGGTGGGAAAATGCTTTGCATTGATGGAATTAAGCTTACTGTAAATGCAGTAGCCTACCTTGTCACATTCAAATTGGAAAAAGGAAAAAAACACTGTCAAAAATTCAATTTAGCATTACAGAGATTACTGCGGTATAACAGCCCTTTATCTGTAGTAGTGTATAAAAGCACTTCTAACAGTGCATCAATTTTCACAGCCATTTAGTAGATTAGAAAGCAATTGTAAACAGAGTAAAACCCACATTAACTCCTGTCAACAGCCTGCCTTTTTCTCAGTTATGGATTTGTTTGAAATAACAGTGAAGTCTAAAGTGATTGCATCAACACCACAGATTGTATTATAAATATGAATGAACCCATTGTAATGGACTATGTAGTAATAGATGGCAAGAATTTGTCGTCCCCCTCCCCAAAGTAACAGCTTTTGTAAGGGAAGAATAGCTGTGGCATAAGGAAACATGTCACTCTACAAGAAATTACTGCTCCTGTTGTGAAACAATAACTGCACCAAATGACAGATTTTTAAACTGCCCCTATTTGAATATTTTAGCAATGCACCATTAATAAGTGTCTGGTATTTCTTTTAACTGAAATCAACTGAAAGTTATTTAAAAACCCTAAATCAAGTATTTTTAAATGAACAGTTATTTAAACAACATTACTTGGGGTGTTATTTGGGGTGTGGAGAAAGTAGCCATGCATGGGTTTGTTTATTTTGGAAAATTGTCTTTCTTTTAACTGCTTAAAAAGCAATAAATGCAGTGAAAATGAGAAAAATACTACTTTTTCCCTCATCATCAGTTAGCACAGTGGTAGTTACAATAAACTGATTCATGGCCAGTGTGGTGAAAGCTGATCTTGAAAGATTTGAAGATTCTTCATACACAACATCATGCAGAGTGGGGTGTGTTTTGCATTTTTTTCATTTCTCCAGGAGATGTCTAATGTCTCTAACTATCACTGGTCACTAGATATTTCCTAACACCTCTTTCTAAAAGGTGTTCCGCTGCATATCTTGTTAATTGCTGCTGTCCATTTAGCTATTCCTTACAGACTTAAATAAGTTCTACTACTCAATCGCTTCTGTTAGAAATTGTGGCTACCAGTGCATTGTGATAAATCTACCACAGTCGTAATGCTAGGCATTATAAAATAAACTATAAAATAGTGCTTCTCTGAAGTAAAATGGACAATACGGTACATTTGAGTTCCAGCTTATCACTCACAGGATATTAAACATTAAGGACCAAATTTTCAAATGAGGACAAGTGTAATGTTTCGTATTCATAGAAGTCAAACCTGTTAGTGAAGTAGCTACAAAGATAAAAATACAATTTCCTCCAACTTGAAAGAATGAAATGCAACAATATTTAGCTTTTCTCAGCTGTTGCATTTCATTGTTATTTTGTGAAATATGGCAACTAGTCAATGAAACAGTTTGCTCAAAGACTTCATTTTAAAAGTCTTTTCATTTTGGCTGAGAAAGCTAGTGGTTTTCTCCATGGAGATAGTATGTTTCTTTGATAACCCATGTATACTTGTAGCTTTTAACCTTCAAATTTTTATGTTAAAGCAAAAACAGTTTCAGGAATGGTGATTTCACATTAGTGACTTTTCTGCTTTATCCTGTTACAGTTATTTTTGTATTTCATTTATATTTTGTAAATACAGCAAAAAAAAATTTAATTAATGTTTTTGAGAATAAAATGCTTAACCAATGCTATATCTAGATTTATATTATTTCATCCAATTAAAAAAATCTCATGCTTTGGTAATAATAAAGGACATTTAATGAAACTTAAAAAGAAATAATCATTGGTAAAAAAATACAGAACATCAAAGAGATTGTCTTACAGTCGTGTGATTTCTTAATTTATATTTTTCAAAAATATTTTTTAAACTTTTTTCAACTTTTTTTTATCTTTTCTTCAGAAAGTGCAGGTGAATGAGTGGTTTCTTAAATTGGACCCAGCATCCTAATGTAACTTCCTATTGTTAAATGTTCCTATTTAGTGGATTTCATGACTCCAAGTCAAATAAGTGCATAGAATTCAAGTGCTGTTCTGTGCCTAGACTAACACCATCATAAATTTGGTTATCTGGCCTTTCCCTATCCTTTCTTTACCTACATGCTCTTGGGTGAAGCTGAAAATGTTTTTCCAAAACTCTCTCATCCATCATAAGTGCTCAATTCTTTCTAAGATGCTTTCTCATCTAATGCAAATTCACATGTAGTCTATGTTTTATATAAATAAAATTAACTGTATCTTGTAGTCATTTTATTACTGGTAGCTTACTAACCTGTCTTTTTAAAGAAGACTTAAATGCCATTTACGAGCAAGTGAAACTACAAAGGAAAGCAGCTGGTATAAACTAGAACTGGTGAAGGTCCCAGGGCTAGAAAGCAAGCTATCCTCTCTTTAGGACCTGCCTTACGAGGAAATCCTCAAGAAAGAATTGCAATTGAAACTACCTGATTGTTACAGAACTCAGAAAAGAAGTACAGTCTCCTCTTACTGATGGTCACGTCACCCCTAAAGCAGTAAAGAATCTGAACAGCAGAATTGTCTTCCCAAGGCAGGTGAGGACTCCCAGACCAAGATTTACCAGTCTTTCTGGCTGGGAAGTCACATCAGTGCACCCTCTGTAGCCAGCCACCTGCCCACAGTGCTGTTCTTACAGGTGTCTGTCTCTCATATACTCTGTTTAGCTACTTCAGCCCACTTCTCTTTCCAAGTTACACCACTTCTATTTGAAAAAAACATCTTTTAAAGACTATTGGTGAGAAATTACTGTTCAAAGCTGGCAGTTCTCAGGCAGGTATAGACACACGTAAAGCAGGTAAATAAACTTTATGTTCAGATGTAGATATAGTCCACTTAATTACATGGGATCTGTTTTGCTTGCCCTCACTATCTATTTTAAACTAATCTAAGCTAGGCTCTCTCTCTAATCGAAAGAAGCCAATAGATACCTAAAGTATGTGCTTTTAATTGTGCTCTGAAGATTGCCTTTTTCCCTTGACTAGTCCCTTGACAGTGCAATCTCTTTGCCATTATTGTTCTGCAGAGTCAGGCATAATGATTCTGCACCAGGACTACCATGCTCTACAATGATTTCATTATAGTGAAATACAGCACTAGTGGGTACATAGGATCCATAGATAACATTCCACACTTTGTATTACTCTCAGAAATTCTGTATTTTGTGTAATTAGTACAGTACAAAACAACCTCAGCCACCCACAAATAGATTTTCCTATAAATGAGTTGTCTCCTAAATTTGAAAAACCTTTCAACTGGATCTTCGTGTATCACAGTCCTTCCTATATGCACCAGTGAATATGGAGCCGTGTATAATCTGATGAGGAAAATGGGATTTCTATTTTAATTCAGATGGGCATAGGTAATTTGGATTCATTTCTGAATGAATGATGGAATATATGTTAAAGTCTGTTAAACAATGAAAAGATCGATGAAAATAGTCTTTTCAAAAGATTGAGTCTCAAGTAATGGCTTGTTTTTGTTTCATACCAAAAATAGCTTTGTGTGTTGGCATTTTATTATTATTATAATAAAATTCCTTTTATTATTTTCCCATGTTGAAACCTTAATGCTTTTCTTTACTAGTTGTTTAGCTTTATGTTTTATGGAATAATTCAAATTTAACATAATATTTAGTATGTTGTACAAGTAAGAGACAAATATTCTGCAATATATGCATACAATATGATTATAAGGCCCAATGAAAATATTTTGTTTACTGCTTATTTTGAATGGCAATGAGACTATATGAATTCAAGTAGGTGCTGTTATAGTTTTTGTCACTGCATACTATTTTTATGCCTTTTTTTTTTTAACTTTGTGAGTACTGCAGAAGCATGGGTGTTTTAGTTTTTGGGGGGTTTTTTGGTTTTTTAGAGAGAGTTCATAAAACATTTTCATGGAACTCAAATCACTTTTCTTTTAATACTTTCACCTACTAATCTATCTTACTTAACAAAAATGCATACAAACAGACCTAATCTCTAATAATCACAGGGCTGCCTTCCCATTTAAAGTATCATCTCTAAAGACTAAACTTAAACACTTAGTCCTCTGTGGATGTGAAATTCTTAAATTTAGATGTACACAACTAGAGTTTTGTAAGTTTTGCATGGCCAGGACTAAATCTAAGCCAATTTCAGTTTAAAGCAGTGATGATTTTCACATGAAGGGTAGGATTCCAAATACCAATGCAGAAATAAAATTTATTTTATATGCTGAGTTTTAAACCCAGAATATATTTCGAGTTTGTCAGAAACTTGCAAAGCTATACAAAAGTTTGGGTATCACAAATCTGTCAGAGAGAAGTGCCTAAACAACTATAAGAACTATGTCTACTGGAGATAAAGGTTAGTGAACACGAAGGGTGTTTAAAAAGGAAAAAATGATGATAGGTAATGGCTGAGCAGCATACTTAATAATGGTGTCTTTCACATTTACAGTTCCTGTCAGCATATTACATACTAAACAGAGTTCCCCCACTTATATCCAAACTGTTCACTGTAACAACCAGAATATAATTTATTTTAATTATATTCTTCATGTAGCCAGAAAAAGCTTTGTGCAATTTTATAGGTTTTGTTAAATAAGTGGTGAGATGGATACTCAGAATGGTCTGTCAGGCCTTAAAATCAGCAAATCTGTACCCTGTCCTCTCTCATAGGGAAGGTATGAGCTCAACAATCTCTTGTCTCTGTCCAGGCTAGGAAATCCTCCTTTTATGCAGACTTTGCTCCAGTCAAAAGTCTTTCAGGTACAGAAGTTACTTTTAGACGTCTGCAGTGTGGGCTCTCTTTACCTGTTTAAAGTATCTACATTAGGGTGAAATGAAGTACAGTTTAGAAGTGCTGGTTTCTCCTCATTGACTATGAAGGGAGCCTGAGGCAAGCAGCACAAATTCATTCAGTCCAGTTAATCTCACACTGGGATCAAGGGCCTTTGGTCAGGCACAAGGACGCACAGGACTTTGCATGCTCTTGTTACAAATAATTTTATACAACCCTGACGAAAAGAGTCAGGTTTGTTTCTGTACCTGCATTACGTATCCATAGTCAATGAATTATATCTATTTCGTAGTTGTAGCTATAATAAGGCTGGTTAAATTTGTAGCTTCTTGATTTAAATGTAACTGAGAATATTTCAAAGTATTCATTACCACAAAAAAGTTAATTTTTTAAAAAAAGGGAATGCATCTACACAAATGTAATTGAACTTTTTGCTTTAAGCCATATTCTGTTACATAACCAAAGAGTTATAAATTTATACATCTGCTTCAGCTTATTGAAACTGTCCTGATTTTAAGCTTAATTGCTGGAAAAAATCTGTTTGGCTAGTAAGCTCATAATAAGCAAAGATTTTGAAGAGATGTAAGATAAATTATCGAATGCCATAACTGAATTCTTAGAAATAGAGGATATTCTCCCTTTACACTCCCTTCCCCATAGTTTTCCTCAGTTATATTCCTGAAATAAAAATACATAAATATCTAGCTTACTATTTTTGCTGCAAAAATTTTTACAAATCTCTTTGGAGTCAGCTGAATTGTTATTCTTAACACTGCTGGCTAACATTGAGAATCTAGATAATAATACCAGGTGTATGTGGCATTATTTTATGACACAAAACTGAAAATTATATTTCTTCTATAGGATGTTGCTTTGAAATTAATAGTAACATGCTTGAAATTTGCATTTTAATAAATTTTCTTTAGATCACAGTGAGCTGCTGAACGTTGTGAGGTTTTTCAATAGCATTTGCCTTCTTCCTTAGCGTTCAAAGCTACTCAGGTGTAGCATTTCTCTTGAAATGAGCACTAATGAAGGTGCTAGAAAGGATTTGAGAATATACCTCTAGCATGTTTAGTATGAGTGACTAACTTAATTGATGAGTAGCTATGAGTTTACAGAATATATTTGTTCTAGAAAGAAGTATCATTTTAATAATTATTATGTATATTGTGTTTCCTAAAAGGTGTTTCTATCATCTCTTTAGAACATGGTGTGAGAAAACGAATTTTCTTTATTAGAACCACATAGTGATTGTGCCTGTGTATGACTGAGAGTAACCTATAGACATTCTGGTCTGAATGAATTTATGCTCACATAAAACTCTGTGTGTACCTTGTGTTCTAAAAAAATCTTTTCAAGTATTTTGAGTGGTCTTAAATCTTTGAAGAGTATCCACAGAACTTCTCCTGGCTGTCTAGTTCTAGTTTCTACAGTTACATATGGAATAATGGAGGGGAAAAGTGAGGAGATTTCTGAGCAGTCAAGTGATTTTCATCACAGACGGACTTGGATCTGGAAATAAGTTGTTTTATGGGTTGCGGATTTTTTTGTCTACACCAAGTTGGTATCTATAATCAGTACAGTTGCAAAGTAGTAAACACCAGTGATTCCACCCAACTGGCAAAGCTCACCCCAAAACAAGACTGCCAATGGCTGGTTTAAAGTCAATGAAGTGTCTGCACATCCACATGTGAGAAAGAATTTTCATTGCTTAGATGGGATCACATAGTAGGGACTTGGAACTAAAGTCTGGGCTTGGAACTAAAGTCTAGGCTTGTAGTGGGATGCATGCCAATATAAACCGATACAGTAAACAACTGAACAAAAGCCTAAAGAGGAAAAAAATGGAATTGTGTAGAAGTTTGCCTTTGAAGTCTGAAATCTGTCATGTGAACAGCTTCCTGATGGAATTTGATAATTCATGTATGCAATGGCAACTGAGTTTCTACACTATCTCCAGTTTTACTGGGTGTGCCAGGGTTGGCTTTTATGTTCTCCACAGCAGCCCATAAACTGCTGTGCTTTGTCTTAGCGACTGGTGATGCCACCAGACCTGTGTTTTGGCTGTTGCTGAGCTGTACTTGCACAGTGTCATGGCTTTCTCTCTGTCCACCCACAAAACACACAGAGCCATGAGGCTCAGGGTGGGCAAGAGGTTGGGAGGGGATGTCCAGCACAGCTGACCCAGGCTGGTGCTCTACTATATGATGTCATACTCAGCAATAAAATCTCAGGGAAAGGAGGAAAAGTTCTTTTTGAACATGTTCCCTTACAACCTTAACCCTATTTTAAAAGGACTACATTTTTTCCCAACTTCCTTCAGAAAGCCCCTTCACAGATTTTATGCTTTTATGTGTCATACTATGAATAATATTTAGTCGAACGCCCAGAGTAATTGAAGAAGGAAAAGCGTTCATGCTAATTCAGATAAACTTCAGTGGTCTCTGCTGTAATGTGTTGTTCTCTGAATTCTTGCACTGTTCAAGCATTTACATTTAACATGAGAATGCATTTGACCATGCATGTTACAGAGAAATAAGTTAAGCATATGTTTTTCTCTTTCCAAGTGACTGAACTTGTGTATTATTATTTTAATTACCCCTCAGGCAGTCTTCTGATGTGTGATTGTGTGCAGGTCAATGTTCTGAGAGTCCTTCAACATGACAGTTCACAGAATAATAAGCCTGTCATCACACCTTGATTCATTGTTACGTTGTTTCTTGGACTTTTTCTCTTACTCTCATTTGCCTAGCAACCAGATCACAAGTCTCATACTTATTATTCAAGTAATCACCCTCTGCAGCACATAGATGCATCAATTAAAGCTTTACAATGAAGTATATTGTTCTGTGTGGAATCCTCAGGTGTCAGGAATTAAAAATTGATTTTAAATGTTGCAGGCCGCATTCAAATGGCTCATCTGTGTTTATGTTAAACAAACAAGCATGCTAACAATTCTAAACAATAGAAAGTGGTAGGTCAAAATCATTAGGAAATGAATGATAAAATTATATTCTGTTCTTAAAGCACTTAGTCTTTTAGAGCTTCACCAATTAAATGCAGCTCTAACATGTCTGAGTGCCGAACATTTATTTTAGCTCTTTCTTCAGATGCAAATCAATTTAATATCTGCTTTATATGTTCTTACCTATATTCTTTGTAAACATTTTCTGGCTAATTTTCCGATTTGTATAAATTTCACAGCAATTTATTATTAGGATGAAATTCAAGTACCCAGAAGCTGTCAAGATGGTTCAGTGATTTAACGTTGGCGTCCTGCAGCTTTGACTGTAATCAGCAGATGCTCTGGCATTACCATAAATGTTTTCTTAACCGTCTCTGTCAAAAAAAAAAAAAGAGAGAGAGAGAGAGAATTTTTCCTGTTTGGAGTCTCCTGTTTCTGATTAAATTTGGTTTGGGTTCTTTTGCATAATTAATATACCATGATGATCTCTAACCACTTGTTTTTAATATAACCTTTTGAGCTAAACACATTTGCAAGACTGCTTCATAAGTCAAAACAGACAAAGGAAAAACAAGTCTATGTTTAAGAATCCTCTGTTTCCATGGCTTGGGAGGTCTTACTGCCTTCTGCTTTGTTGTCTCAGTGAGTATAAAGGGTTCAGGTTTTCAGTCTCAGTTTTTCATGTTCTATGTAATATTTCAAGTTTCTTTGTGAGCAAGAGGTTTTTTCCTGTATGTGCAAAGATGTGCTGCATTTTAGATTTTTTGAAATTTAAAAAAAACCCTCCTACATGGTAAGATTAACTTTTGTTAGCTAGTTATTTCTAAATAGTATTTGAGTGCAATTGATTAGGAAAAGAAGGAGGAAGCGCTACAGTTAGCTTCTGTTGTTTTTAACATACCAAAGTGGCTGCTGAGTGGTAGAATATAGGGCAGTAAATATGTTCATCATGTGAAAAGTGAATACCATTAATGATGTAAATACAGCATTTTGAATTCACAATGACTGGATTAATTACCCATGATAATGTAGCTTGAATCTGTCTTGTGGTATATGGAGGAATCACTAAAAGCCATCTTTAATTAATAATTCCTCTTTTAGAGACTGTTGAAATCAGTGTCCCTTTTCAGAGCAGTTTGTGAAACTTGCAGAGTACGGTTGTTGGTGTCAAATACACATATGACTGGATCTCGTGCAGAGTAGAAACATTCTTTTACTTCCCTGATTTTTCTCTCCACACATGAACAAGACCAACTTACAGTCCATCCCAAAGAGAGGGAATAATTAAGTGAAAGCACATAGCATTAATTAGAGCATCATATAGAGAGAGAAGAATTGTCAAAGGAATAAATTTATGCAATCTTGTAGAGTGAGGGAGAGATGAATCACTTTTCCTCTGCCTTTATTTCCCCATATTTACTTTTATGTGAGGATCTTCTTGAATATGTACTATTTCCTGCTCCACAGTTTCAGTCTGATGGTTAGAACACTTACAACTATTTTCTGCAGAGCTTTGTCAGAGGAAAGTAAGGACCATAATAATAATTATACGAAAGTTACATCAACTAAGATGATTCAGCTTCATCCCGTTTCCATCCAGTGTATTCATGAAGGCAATCTTGGATGTTGGTTTACGCAAGTTAAACTTCACAGTCAGGTCTGCTTCTTTCCTCTTAAAAAGCACCCATGCTATAAAGAAGCACAGATTAGAATTTGGAGGTCTCATAAATACTTGTCCAGGTTAGTAAATCACTACACTCTTCCCTGTCATAGCATTAACAGCATGCAGTGCTCTCTGTTGCTCTTCTTCCAGAGACTCTTTTAAAAACGTTTAAAATGAGAGGTGCCTGAGAGCCGTACGCTATTCTTGAAATCTTTTGAATGATAGTGAATGACAGCCCACTGTGACCGTGTCCTGTGTGGGCAAGAACTGCCCCAGGACATTGGTCCTGTGCCTCTTACAGCAATGTGAGGAGATCGTGTTTCTATTCAAGTTAAAACTAACACCCACCTAATTTACTTTCAGCTCTAGCCTCTCCTCTTTATGCCATTCCCAAAAGTATTTCCAGGACTCTGTCGATCTCCCTTTTGCTTAGAAATAGTTTAATTCCTTAGGAGAGAAAAACAACAGATGATGAAAGAAAGATAGTTTTTCTTGTTGGTTTGATCTGATATTACAAAATATTTGTATTCAAACTTAAGGCAGTGCGACCTACCAGTACTCTGACTGCTGATATAAACCTGGGAATGGAAGTTTGGGATAAAAATAAGAAATAAAAATCGTATGGGTTTGTAACAGCAGGTGGAATAGCTAGGGAATATCTTGTAAACATTTGATATCAAGAGTAGTGAATAAGAAATAATGATAGTATTAAACTTTTAAGGCAATTACTAGACATAGATACATAGAATCATAGAATGGTTTGAGTCAGAATTGGCCTTAAAGATCATCTAGTTCCAACACCCACTCCATGGGCATGGACACCACCCACTAGATCAGGTTGCTCAGGACCCCATCCAGCCTGGCCTTGAACATTTCCAGGGGCGGGGCATCGTTTTTGTGGGGTTTATGGGTTTTGCTTGTTTAGGCTTTTTTTCAATGTGTATGCTGAATAGTAAATACTGAACAGAAGCAACAACAACATTTAGAACTGCAGTGAGTAGAATCTCATAAATATAAGGTCAGTCTTTAAGATTTGCTTTGTTGTTTGGATTTGTTGGGGGTTTTATTTTCCAGAGGTAGGAGGCTTCCTACTGTGTTTTTTTTCCGCTACGGTTGGTTAAAGAAGACAAACTTGTGTGTTTCTTTTCCATTTCAGTTATTTTCATCAGCATGTTGTTTATCATTCCCCATTGCAGCTGCTAGTGGCTTTCCTTTGATGGCAGCAGTCTTTATGCATATTCCTGAAGTTTTCCATCAAAGTGCACCTTGAAAGCAGTATTCATCTATAGCTAGGTGGTTTGCAGATAGGTTTGGAGGCTAAACGTGTCTACTGCTCAAAGGCAGTTTAGTTTGTGGGTTCTACATTAATTATCATCAGCCAAATAGAGGGTAGCTCTAGACTATGGACCTCTGTGTATCTTGTCACAGATCACTAACTTATCATTTTTGACTGTTAACTCTAAAGACGATTTGGAATGCAAGCTGCAATATACTTGTGAACAAAATAAAACAAGTAATAAACCACATTCCAGGAATTTAAAATACTCTAAAACATGTTAACTTCCAGTTTTATTATTATAATTTCCTGGTTATTTCTCGACTTGAAGAAGAGAAAAAGTTGATGTTTGTCCTATTTGTACCTTGAGAGAAATCCTGTAAACACCTAGGTTGTGGATTGTTTCTTCCCACTGAGGTCTGAAGACCCCATGCTACTGGTATTCATGTAGATCAATATTTATCGTTTAACCCCCTTTGCCTGACATAAATAATAAGATTGATTTATTGGTTATTAATACTAAAGTTATGCCATATGATTTATCCATTTTGAAATTAAGATACTTAGAATTTAGTTTTTCAAGGATGTTTCAAACCATGTGCTCTAAAAATCATTAATGACCACAAAACAGATTTCTGTTTTGGAAATTTCCATTTTTCAGTTTCCTAGAAACTGCCAAATGTGCCTTCTTTTGGGGAAAAATGCATGAAAAGACACAGGAAACCAACTGTAATTCAGGGTGAAATAGGAAGAATACCAAACTCCTAAGTCTGAAATACTCATCTTCTGAAGACACCTGCAGAGGTTTCTTCTCTCACTGACCTTGGGCGATTTCTGTCAGCAGCTTGATCCACACTCTTGTTCTTTTATCATCTTGACAGGCACTCAAGACTTTTATTAAAATCCCAGTAAATTAAAGTTGTATTTCTTGTAAAAAAAAGTCATTGTCTTATCAAAGGTGAGAACATACTAGTTTAAACAGAGAAATTGGTTCCAACTCATTGCAATTGCAAGGTATCTTTGGAAAAGATAGGTAAAAGTTTGAATGGAGTGATCAGCATGAACTGAAAGTAGTCTTTGAGAAGACGTAGGTAGGAAAGGGATTAAAAGAATTTTTAAAGGCTTTACTTTAGGGCCAAGTAAAAGGGAGCTGGTCCAGCATAGTTCCTCTCGTCAAAAATTAGTTTGCTCACAGTTTGTAATTGACTTACTTTGAAATTTAGTTTCTATAAATTCTCTGTATTAGTCACACTGTGTGCTGACATACTCTCTTCTTGCCTTTGAAATGCACATAGTGCATATTCACTATTTTAAAAAACTGTCTCATCTAAATTGAGCTTACTGATAGTGTTTATTCCTTATGTTTCACACCTTTTTAATGCAACACTCAAGAACAGCAGCAACTATTAAATGAAATATGCATAGTTTAAAAAAGAAATGTTCCAAATATCAGTAACACTTTTTCATGTCTCATGAATTATTGTCTGCTTTAGATTAGTAGAGTTGTGAGCATTTACTATGAAATACTAAGGTGCAAGAAATTACTTATCAAGCAAAGGTCTTTTGAGTACAGCTCCCACTCCTTTAGGTGTTAGGGCTGGAGCTGCCCATTCGAACTGAAATAAGTCATGCAACACACAGTGCTCCTTCAACCAGGGACATTGTTCAAGCCTACTCTTGTCGGTCAGAGACATTGTTGAAAAAACATGAAATCAATAAAAAGTATTTAAAATATTTTCCATTAAACTATCCAGAAAGGAGCTATCCCATTTTTTTATGAGTGATCTTACATAGTACAGATGGACCTTATAGCTATAGTAGTCTTTCATATTATGTCTAAATTCTGATTCTGAGGGATAAGGCAGACTTTGAGAAGAATCAAGAAGTCTTGTTATGTTCTCACACCAGGGCTAAGGTCTGGGAATGGATTTCAGAAGGCCAACCTTGGGCTGTAAAAATGTCATTAAGGGAAAATTGGGTGCCTGAAAAATCATGGGGCTCACAACTCTCTGGTGTCTGGGGCTCTAATAGGGGTTAGTGCAGGAAACAAGACTGTGGTTTCAAAATTGAGAGGAAAACATGAATTGATGATTTTCTTCTTGACATTTCTGCTAGTAAGAAGCCAAGAGTTTGGAATCTGTTTATTTAGATGGAACATATGAGGATATACCCCAGTATCCTTATGATATCCATGGTGTGTGACCATTGTCTAAGTACAATGTCACTTGTTAAGGTTGCACTGGGACATGCATGATGGTGTGGTCAGTGTAATTTGTGGGAAATGGACAGGACTTCCACACAGAGACTGAGTTGCGACAAGCATTTCAGCTTGTGGGAATGCTATACAGCTGCATCCAGAATTAGCACATGGCACTACTGTCAAAAATACATTTTTTTTCCCCTGATGTTTTGCTGGGAAGATACACGAGCACAGCATGAGCATGGTGTAGCTTTTCCGTGAGTTTGAGTTCCATGCATCAGGGATGGAGAACCAGAGACAAGCTATGGCACCACACTGGGGAGCCAGTGGTAAGAGTTATGGCTAGGGCTGTTACTTTCTCCAAGCCAAAGCCATTTGGCACGGGAACATTCCTTCAGAGTATTGTCTAGGACAGGCAAGTCATTATGTAAAAATAATTTGCATTGCCAGTAATGTCAGTACAGGTGGGCTTTAGAAAATGTTGGCATGGACATAGCTTCAGGAATATGATGTAGCATGTGGAACACAAGTCAGCAAGATCAGAAATATTCCACTGGGGTTTTGAGCATTTTTCCCTGTTAACTTGGTAAGAGATGTAATGAGGTTGTAACTGCAATTGTTCTTTTTGTGTTACAATTTTGTCATGCCCTACTTTGAGATGTATGACTGTAATATGAGCATATAATGCCATGCAATGCAGTTCTCCTTACTGTATTTGCAACTTCATTTTTCAATCAGTCTACAAGTATTTACATAAAACCGAAATATGTCCTTTAGTATGAAGACTTTTACTGAGAAACTACGTGATGAAATAAAGCTTTTCAACATCCTTTTTAATTTTAAATATTTATTAGTTGTTTTAAAAAAATCTATGTTGACTTTAGTGAGTCTCTTGCAATCATTTTTGTTCTCTATTAAAGGTAATATATAACACTATTATGCAGGATTTTAAAATCTCCAACTGATCATGTTTTTCTTCCCCAAGTTCACAGCAGGCAGGTCTCATACTACAGATTTTTTTTTGTTCAGATGCTAGTGCACAATTTCCTTTTTCTGAATATGAAGTATGTAGCCTTTAACAGATTATAAGCATACCATTATAAGTTGTTCTATGTTAGGACACCATTTAAACTGTGGAAAGCTATGTCAAGCACAATTTTCTGTCAACTGAATTTCCTGAGCATTGCTGTTAAAAGTTTTGTATCTAGATGATAGTAACTATTTGGCTTTAGGTTTTGTGAATACGGTTTTGGAATGCTTTTGACTAACAGCAATGTTAAAGCAATTAATATCTGCAAAAACTGAATTTGAATAGGTGCGGAGGACCCACAAAAGTTCAATATTGAACAAGGGAAAGAAAATGTCATGGAATCTGGACACTGAGACTTTTGTAGTGTACAATGTGATCTCTGCCTAACCCGTGCCTTGAAGCATCCACTAGCAGTAAAGTCAAAACCACTATGGGTTATCACTGAGCATTTAGAAAACTTAATCATGAATTCAAAGTTACTGCTTTTTTTTTTTTTTTTTCACCTGCATAGTGGTTGTTATGATACAGGTGAATGACAGATTTCGATTGTTGAAAGTGACCAAATAGTAGAATCTTGTCTCAGCTACTTTCAGTATATAGAGGAAATTAGTAAGTTCTGTCTTTATCCAGTGATTTTTAATGTCTGATTTATTTTTGTCTTGCTACTGCTGGAAGATGCGCCTTGCTACAGTAGGTGGACAAATAGTGCATCTCCGAAAATGTAAGCTTTCTTCTTCACAAGAATTCATGCATAGTGTCTTTCCATGAGTAGTTTTCGTTTCACCTTCTGTGTGTTTAATTATATTCAATTCTTTAGAAGTGTATTTGAACCAATACATGTGTGTAAATACATTTTGTTTCAAATAGTTGTCAAAAAGCACAAAACAAATTTATGTATGTCTGTGATGTAATGGTTCAAAGCATTTTGGGGAAAGTCTGTTAATACCTATATGGTTTGTGGATTTTCTGTGTGCTCCCTTGTTCTAGAAACGTAAGTGGCCATTGTCACTAAACCATCTCCTGGCTGTTTGGGCAGCCATATCAAATACTGTCTTCAGAAACAGGTCAAATTCCTGCTTATGACTGGTTATGGTTTCTTGCTCTCACATGTATATATGTGAATTCCAAAACTTCATTATTCTGCTGGTTCAAGGTTTTAATGTCTAATAGCAGTAAACTAATGGCTGTTTATCCTTGTACTTACTTTGTTAGTTAATCATGACTTCCAGCTTTTCTTGCAAGTAAATAACTATATACTTTATACTTTTTCGTACTGAACTAAGGAAGTACAGGTTTTCCACAGTTGTGGTCCAAGTTGCATGCTAACCTGCAGCAGTTTGCAGGCACGTAGTTCTGAATTCACAGGCAAGATGCACTGGCTTTTTTAAACCACTCACTTCAACAGTGACAGGTTAAAAATTAACTTCTTTGGTTTTACCACTATAGCACAGAATTTGAGGGAGGTGAGGTTACAATCCCACGTCAGGGCAGTGGAATGGATCTGGTACCAAATCACCAATGCATGCAAGTTTTGAATCAGTGTGTGAAGCAGTATAGAGTGTATAAGAGTTTGTTTTTAACACAAATAATTTTATGCTGGCTTAAAATAAAAAATTGAGGAATTAGTGAGACTTTTTACCTTTATAGTGGCTAACTAATTTTACACTTTGATTTAAAGAGAAGTGGTCTTTGATAAGAATGCCACAAGCAGCACATGTACCTCAAGTATCACGGCAGTTAATTATTTAGGTGCACATTTACTGAAGTGAAATCTAGGGCTGTAAGTAAATTTGTATGCTTTCTGAGCCAGGTCTAGCAAAGTTCAGGGTTTCTGAATGAAATTCACAACAGCCAATTTGCTAAGCAGGGAACTGCCTACCTTAGCATCTGCTAATACTGGACTTGCACTTAGGCATAGCAATGCTATGTGAAGTTCCTCCTTGATTGAAGTACATAAATGGTAAAGATGCCACCTGATTTAAAAAGCAGCTAACAACTTTGAGATGGTAATACTGGATTTAGATAAAATATATGTGTCCAAGTAGTATTTTTTTTAGTTGACTCTAGCTGCTCAGTATTATTTGTAGCATGGCTGAGACCAAAGTGTTCTCATTATTAAGGAAATGCTACTAATCACTAGCATGAGACTTTGTGATTTTTCTAGTGAATCTTGATGTCATCATTGCTAAGGAGATGAAGCAAGAACTACTCATGTAAACTAAAAACTTTCCTAATGCCATTTTTCGTTGTTGCAGAACCCTTCAGACCAAAGAGAAAGGCTGGTCATTCAAGTTGAATATTCCACTCACTAGTCTATGCCTAGAAGTTCACAATTGCCGTTAAGAGGGGAAAAAAAAGGCACAGCTGTCTTCAGCTTTACTCTGTCCTATCACTATGCAACAATTCCAGATTGTAGGCAGCAATTTATGGGATATGCTAAAGTGCAAGCCTCAGTTAGTTACTGAGTTTCAAAGTGGTAAAAGAGCTGGGATAGATCCCAAGAGCTGCTACTTACTAATAGCTAGCTTGCAGCAGTTCCTTGCTTTGACTGCAGCTGTGAGTCTCACTCTAAGGCACCTCTACTCTGTCCTGTATACACTATGAGAAGCTGGGGATTTTACTGCTGGATTTTACTTTGATGCCTCAGTTCAAAACTGTTCCCCAAGTCTGTTATACAGTCTAGTTCACCACACCTAATTCATCCTCACATTTTGGGGTGAACTGCAAAGTAGTTAAAATTTGGTTGTTGGTACATTTGAGAAGCTTACTTTCAGTTCCTAATTTCTTTTTGACTTTTTAAAAATCCAGTAGCTATGCTTCATCTCTGATTATATGACAATACGTTTTCTTTTACTTAAAAGTGTTGATGTTTAAAACACCAAGTATTTTTCTTGCTGCCCCTAGATTGAATGTAAAC
This sequence comes from Corvus cornix cornix, assembly GCF_000738735.6. NCBI lineage: Eukaryota > Metazoa > Chordata > Aves > Passeriformes > Corvidae > Corvus > Corvus cornix. The sequence continues at coordinate 60,786,782 of NC_046332.1, read as the reverse complement.
AGAAAGGTCTGTGGTACAGCTGGTAGTTTGTATATTGACACAGGTAGAATGCTTTTATCAGCTTGCAAATATGTGTTCAGAATCAATAAGCATAAACATTTAAGCAGAATGGGGTATTTAAGAGTGCACATACCGGGGATATTTTAATTATATATGACGGGTTTATTACATGTAATTATAAAGATGTATTCATAACCAGTCTTTGGCCTCCTGTGATTCAGGAACACTGTGCTGCTGCATATTCAAGGTCAAATAATTTTCCATAGCGTAAAACAAAAATTACATTTTTCAGCTAAGTGTCAAATTTGTCTTAAGAAATTTTAATTAAGAATTGTTTATCTGATTCAGAAGATGATGGAAAGGAGGTATTTATTTTACTCCACTTCCCAAAAGGTGATCGTACTTACAAAATTTGCTGAGATTGTCCAAGGAAGTGTGTAAAATCCTCATCCATCACCGAGAGCCCCTGGTCAGGGAATGACAGTGCAGTAAATATCTTCAGCAGCTGCCTTTTAATGTACAAGCTGTTTTCGGTAGGAATTTTCAGCACTCACATAAAACACACTGTCATGAGTGACTGCCTGTGCTCCAAAGTCATTACTATTGGGATGATGGAACATCTTTCAGCGAATAACCAAAAAACTTTAAATGTCATGTCAAGTGTGTTGAAGGCATTTTCAAGCCTTGCTCAAGGTTACATGAATATTGAGTAGGCCTGTTTTTAAAAAGTTTGAGATCTATGAGAGGAGCCACTCATATGCTGGTTTGGAGAGCAGTCACTTGAGCTGGAAGGGGGGTGGGGAACAACAGAAAAAGAAATCTGTCTTAATACATGCCAAACCTGCAAAACTCCTGCCTGGATATTAACTGAGTGCAACTTTGTGTGACAGGCAATGCCAGTGATGTTTAGCAAAAAATAGTGAATGACACAATTTCTTGAAATTACTTAGCTGCCTAAAAGTTCACAAAGGAAAGAAAAGGTATTACAGTGGATAATTAAATTAAAATAGATTTTTAAGTACATTTTAAAATTTGAACAATTAAAAAATACGTAGGAAATGTAATTAACCAGGTCAAACCTTGGAAGATACTGAGAGGTGCTAGGTACTCTGTTTTCTCTTTGACTACACTAAGAAAGGAGGATCCTGTCAGGCTATATCCATGATTTTGTAAGAAATATGGATGTTAATCTAATGAAGACATGTAAACTCTGTTTCACTTCCAAAAGACCGAGTCCACTACTTTTGAAGTGATAATATATTTTGTCTTGCCTCCTTGGCAATCATTACTCCTTCTAGTATGTAGAAGGAGTACATACATCATCTGCATGTAAAATTTGTCTGATCAAGAGGTCTTTTTATGTTACAGAATATTGAAACTGAGTATTTTAATAGTGAAACGAAGTTTGTTTGATTTGTCTTCTGCAGAGAACCAGAAAGGACAGCCAGAGAAGCCGTGTTCGCACCACAGTATCAGTTTAAACTCGACAAGAAGCCCAGTCACCAAAGAAGTTACATATGATGTGGAAACAAGTTCTAAGGTGTTGAGCAAGGCTCTTGGGAGAAAGGAAGCCTGTCATGGAGAAGGCAGCAAAGAGAAGAAAATAGATCGTATCGGGTCCCCTTCTAAGGGAGAAGCCATTCCAGAAGTAGAAGCTCTCTTGGCAAGACTGCGAGCACTATAGAATAATCATATAAAAGATTAAATAATAGTTAAAAACAATAGCCTACACTACATCTTTAAAGAAACAGTAAATTTGTATTATTGATATTACATAGTTCTGAGTTCCTAACTTCTCTGTGGATGAATGATCTACTTCTAAACTTTGTTTGCAAGACTATACAAAACAATACTATAGTTTTGCATAACTGCAAGATGATTTTTTATTATATGTTTTTACTTAATAAGCATATGAAAAGTATCAGAAGAAAACAAACACTAAATTATTCCAAAGCACAATCCTTTTAGTGGACAGGCTGCTGACCACCTGTTTTGAGTGCTTCTGAAAATAGGAATATCTTTTGAATATTGTTAAATCATCATGCCTGGGAATAGGGTCAGTAAATAACAGAAAAGGTATTCTTATATTTGCTACTGTAATTTCTATATTTAGGAGATTAAAGCAACAAAAAGGTATCATTATAGTGTCTTTTACAATTACAGTAATATACAGTATCAGCCATATTCCAGTTTGAGCTCATCAAAGAGCACCAAAGCTTGCTGAATTATAGATGTATTTACCAAATGATAATCCATGAACAGTAAACAAAAAATCTATGCAAATAATATACTTTATGTGTAATTAATATATCACTGCTTTTAATGTTATTATGATTATTATATCAAAATAATATATACAATTGCTTTGATTGCAAGGTTTTGCAACTGTGTCTTTAGTGGGAGAAAATGTCTTCACAGTTATTTACCAGTGAAATTTTTGATCTTTTCACGTGTGAATTAATATGTTTCTATAAAAGGAACATGTAATGGAGAAAGAGTTTTTCAATTGGTTTTTCACAAACTCATTTTCCAGTAGCCCATAAAGTCTTACTTGCTGGCACAACAGGAGTCTTGCATGTGATTGCATCTCTTTTATCCCCTGTCACTGTACAGCGTTGCGTGCTCGCGATCTTATTTATTAATTGCACATCAGAAAGAGTTGCTACCAATGTTACCAAGTAGGAAGCTACTGTTAGTATCTTTGCTCCATTATTTAAAGCTTCCTTATTATGAGAGTGCATTAAGAATCTAATATCTTTCTTCTAAATTACTTTATTTTTCTTTACAAAATGCTGAGAAATATGTCTTTCAATAAGAGTCAGTTACATGAAACCAGTGTTTCAATGCTCCAGTGCTTTTTATATCCTTGTTTAAGTTGCCTTTGTACCTCGTGCACTAAACATTAATAAAGTTAATTAGAACTTGAAAACTGGGCCTGTTTATACACACAGCATAGGGGGGTTTTCAGCCATCATGGGAATAAATCTCATGTTTCTGGGACTGTTGTAGCTGTCATTGTACACTGATTACATTTCCTGCCTTACCTGAAAAAAAGAGGTATAAACAGAAGTCAGGGAAGGATTCAGAGCAGTCCTGTCAGACAGACATTTCTTCAGCTCCCCTTGCAAACAATGGGCACAGCTGTCATACAGAGGCACCTTTGGTAACTTGAAATATATCTCGAATGGATAACTCAAAATACAGTGACTGATAGTTGTTCCACTAAGGTCTTCTGCAGTATTAAGCCTTACTATCCCTATTTACAGGGTGCAGTAAAAATTGCTATCTGAAAAGTCCAATATTATTGACTACATAAAATGACATTTCAAACACAAAGAAAATGCCTGTTCAAGGGGAGGATGTTAGCAGTTCACTGAATCTCTGCAGTTGCTGGGGATGTACTAAAATAAAAGTAGAGAGCTATCTCTTTAATATCAGGAGGATGACCTACCAAGGGTAGGGGGAAATACAACTTATTTTCATGAACACTATAAACTTGTTCATTTGAATTAGTGGGTGATACTCCACCACAGAAAACTGACAGTTCAGGACACTACAGCATAGCTGATCAAGCAAAGAAAAGTTACAAAACTATCTACTGAATTTTGCAATGAACAAATGCTGCTAGAAGCCTAGCATCTCCTGATTTTAAAATAAATATTTATCTTTAAAATTACAGAATTTAAGCTACTTCTTTTTGCAGTTTGGGAAGCCTTTAGAAATGTATTTCAGGGCTTTTAGTCCTTCTAAGGTATTGTGTTTCTGAATTAATCCTTTCAAGCAGCCATCAAGTTAATTTGCAGAGGATTTTTTTCTGTAGCGAGGTGAATAAAAAGCTGTGCAACTTCTTAGAATCCAAGTAACTATAGTATCCAGTTTTTTTCCTCCTTCTGTGCTTTGTACCATCGTAACTTAATCTACTCAGAGTTAAAGTACATGGTCCAGTTGAAGTACACAGTAAGTTTTCTTTCTACATTTTATCTTTCTTTAATTTCCATTAGACACAAACAAATATACAGAACATTTTTGATATGAAAAATGCTTGCATTGCCTAATGAGTTCAAGGAAAAATAGCTTTGAAAGTATTACAGCTGTATTTATTTTTATGGTTTTATGTTTTTATTAAAGTATAAAACTTAGATTGTAAATTATATAGAGTAAACTGCTTTAATAAAATTTTAAAATTAATTCATTTATTCAGTTTAAAATTTAAGGTTAATTCAATCTCAAAATACTTTGGGTAGACCTTTAATGGTAAGTGCTAGTCATTTTTAGTAAGCCGTTTTTAGCAAGTTTCTAGTCTACTCCTACAACTGAGCAATTGAGCCATGAACCACTTGTGTTAGATATAGACAAAGGTTTCATATACTGTGCCACACCTTCTCTGTAATTCACACCTGAAAATTAAATCCTTATAAAAAGAGCTTCCTGATTTCTTCAAACATGACTGTTCAGATAAAAGCATTTGAAGTAATCTTGCAAGCCACATTCCACTGCTCCTTCCCTACCTGAGCAGCAGACAGAAGGCACAAACATCCATGACTTGCCAGTACAACTGTAAAGATCTAACACATCTTTTTGATTCTTCACATGCATTTTGGATGACTTTTCACGCAGTAAAAGAATTTTGATTACTACATGAATTTTTACTTCCTGTAGACACCGTAGTGTTCATGGTGGTGGTCTAAATTTGTACGTAATATTCTAATGTTTTGACCTTAGCAAGGCAGGAATGTTTGGAGCAGTCTCTTCAAGCTGCATGCAGCCAAGCGTGACACCTGACTCGCGGGCTGTAGGTAATACCCCAGTGTGTGTAAGCCCAGGAGGAAAAGTGGAGGAAGTGCCTACATTACAAAAGTCCAAGAGCGCCAGGATGTGGTGACTGGCATGAGATGTGATGCTGCTCTGGATCGGGCACTTCGTTAAAGAAGCACGGACCAGCAACCTGAAAAAAACTACTTCTTTTTAGTTCCCAATTAATATGGCAACACTCATGCTTAGGAGATTGAAAGGACCACATGTAGGAAAAAATATCTCAGATGCAGCTGTTACAAACAGTTTTTCTCCAACACACAGTTTTCCCTCCTACAACCATTCCTCAGCCTGGTCCATTCAAAGTCACGCTCTCCAGAACTGCATGAGTTAGTGCTGACCAGCTTGAGGTGCTGCAGCCCTTCAGGCTTTTATAATAAAAGCTGAAAAAGACAACATTTACTGCTAACATTTTTCCACATCCATTTCTAATGAGCAGGACCAAATTATAATTTTTACACTTATCTTTCCAAGCCTCACAATACTCAGTAACTATAAAACAACTGGGCAACAAACAGGGGTCAATAAACCCCAAGCTATGGCACCTAAAACATTATAATAAGCAAGCAGGGTCAAGTGAAAGAGCTCAGCAAAAAAGCAATTACACGACAACATTGTTTTCTCCAGAACAAAACAAAGCATTACTACACCATTTTCTAATTTTTTTTAATGTGATGTGTGGGTTTTACACAACGGAACTGCAGCAGAAAAATAAGTTTTCTTGAGTCTGAGGAACTGTTTCTCTAGTTTATGGAATAAAAAGAATTAGACAAATTGTAATTTTTCAATTTTTCAATCTAATTTTATGCCAAGATTCCTATATATAAGAAATTCTAAAATTACCGTCTGCTATTAAATTAACTATGACACCAACTAATGAACTTGGTTTACATTTTTTTTGACACATGAAACAAGTACATATTCTTCCTTTCCAAATACACTTTCTCCATTGCACTATTGTGTGTTTTAGCTGAAGTACAGTATTTAGAACAGGGCTCTACATCTCACTGTAAAAACATGTTTGATAAAGCATTCTGGTCACTCTGACAGCCGTGAAGAATAAACAAGAGGTTTTCAGACACAATTTTTCTCTCCCTCCCAGCTGCAGAGATAGCCATTAAGTTTCATATGTTAGCTGAGTACATTTAAACCCCTCTGTGCTTCTACTTCCATAATGCAGCTTTTTCTCTTCGTGATCCATGCGATGGCATACACTGAAGAATTGTTAAGGGAAATATTTTCTAGCAGCATACCAAAAAGACACCGAGCAGATGACTTGCATGCAACATCAGCCCTATATGCCATAGGAGGCATAACACTTGAAATGTAACCCACACAGGCAGATAAGGTATTTCATTCCACAGAAAGAAAATGGTTCCTTTCATCTAAATGAGCTTATTCCACTGCTGATACCAGAATTGTGTGTATTTTGGGAGGATAATGTACCCCTATTTTTAAATCTGTGTTACATTAGCCAGAAAAAGTAAACTATGGAAAGACAGAAGTGCAGAGAACTGGGAAGCAGAGTTGATTAATGTGCTGCCTGATTTCACTTCTGGGACCTGAAATTGCATCCAGTGCAGAATGAAGGAACTGGGGGGGAAAAGAACCCAGTCTCATCTAACATTTATAAAGGTTGTGAAGGAAATTATGGTGGGTGATCCAGAGCTGGTATGGCCACAGGTGTCTTGTCTTTTCAAAGGCATATATCAGAATATCCTCAGAATAGCAATGCTGTTGGGCTGTTAGTTCTCAAAGCCCTCAAATGAATAAAAGGAAGGGAAAGTCTGGCAGAGATAGATATAAGCTACCATAAAACCTGAGAATATTTTCATCTTAAATCCAAGCCCTGCTCCCCTTCACTTTGGTAGCTAAAAGAAAAGCATGAGGAGAGAGATGGGTCCACATGGTGGCCATACCTTCCCTGTGGCCATGCCAGACAATGCTGCTCTTGGCAGTTGCCCTGGCTGGCACAGCAAAGGCAGTGCAAATGCCACTCTGCCCTCCTGGTGTTTCAGGCTGTGGAAAGACACAGGAACCATGGCCAGCAAACATGGCCTCAAATCATAGGATAACCATAAAAAGTTCTAGAGCCACACATTAAGTATAATAACAAAGATAGTCTTCAAAATTATTCAGGTGTCAAAACAGCACCAGAATGTGCACATATTCCTTATGCCTCCTAAAGACAGCTATTACATCCACTCTCTGAGTCTGATGACTTCATGCAAGCTGCACAGAAGGAGCTTCAATCCTCAATTAAAGTTCTGCCCTTAATTGAAATTTTCAGTCCAAAGCAAGCCATATAAACTTCGCAGTCTATACTTGTTGGTTAAAAAAGAGGCTTTTGTAAAAGGTCTGTTTAATTTGTTGCATTTTAATGTGAGGGTTGTTGCACATAGTTGAAAACATGGACTGCAACATGACTCTTTCCATTAACTAAGACAGAAATGGCAATTATGCACTCTGTTGATCGAATTCCTTACTAAAGAAGGGTACTTTCTGCTAATGGATAGAAAAACAGAGCAGTCCAGTCAAACAAGTCACCTTGATAGTGGAATGCAAGACCCATCAATTTTACTCACAACTTCTTCAGTAATGAATCTCGGAGCACAACCCATCAGCACTGCTCCTGAAAGACAATCACTGAGGTAGAGGAACCACAAAAAGTGGTTTGAAATGAAAAATGGGATGAGAGATTTCCACCCCTTTAGAAGGGGAATTGATTATGACGAATTTATCTCTGAGGTGCCTGGGCACTGCATTAAAAATGCTTGGACAGGAAAAAATACAATCCTGCCATGTAGTCGGTGGCACTTTGCCTTTTTGTGCTGCAGCATCATGACAAGATAACCAGGGCCCTGTCTTCATCTCCATCCTGGAATCCACTGCCATTGTGGAGAATCAGAAGGAACAGTAACCGTAGCAGTATGAGAATTTTTTTCACTTGGGATGTAATGGGTTCCAACCTGCAAGCCCTCTCTGTAGGTACAAAAATGCTGTTAGTGAGGATCTTCTTGTTATTTTTCTAAGTCCGTGAGAGACTTTTTCTCTCTCACAGAAGAGGTAGCAGGGAATGTAAACAACCAAGCCACCTGCAACCTTGGAAAGTCTTGTTTATGGTATAGTAGAAAATATTTTGATAATGGATGTTTTAGGATTTTGGCCAATCACCCCCAAGGGGTGGCTGGTCCTTTGTCCAATTAGACAATGAAGAAAAAAGTCTATAAAAGAGTTTGTAAAATAATTAAATAAATCAATCTTGCTGCACAGTTCCTGCCTGCTGGATCTTCTCCTCCTCCTCCTCCCTATGGCTGCGGGACACGGTCATATACCGTAGGAACCAGGCCAGCGGTAATACCTCTCTACAGATTAATTGCTCAAGCCTCTGGATGACAGCGAAGAGCCAGCTTTCTGCCTGTCCCCCCAGCAGGGGACGTGGGGCACTCTTGTCCAGAAGGAACAGAATGAGCTCTCATTAACTTCTGCTCCAGAATACAATTTTCTATTCCTTGATTGCCAAATCACCAAGGAGGGATTAGATGTTTTTATTTTTCTCAGAAGGACTGCGCTACAGTAAATCTTTCCATTATCTAATAAACAGTTAAAATTCAATAGCACCTAGGCAGAGAATCAAAATCAGCAGGCAAGAACAAATTAAGTCCTTCATGAAAGAGGCTGTGCAGGATCATTTCTTCCATTTCCATCTCCAATATCTTTAATACTAAATACACAAACCTATATTAAAGTTAGAATTGCTTTTAATTAGATAAAACCAAGAAGATTCGGTGTTCATCTTATACCTTTTGCACTGATGCTTTGATTAGCACAGTTTCAGCACCTTGTATCAAATAATTAACCTGTCCCATTTTCCAACTCAGAAGTCCAATATATGAACACAGGTGTCCAAAACCTAATCCTGTGAGGTCCCTGGCACGTCCTCGCAAGTACTCGTCATTCTCAGACTGCATGAAATTACTCTGATCAAAGGGTGACTGTAGCCTTTCAGGATCACGCCCTAATGAATAAAATATACAAAGGTGACTTGAGGGAAATCCTCTCCAATGTGCTGACAAAGGTAAAATAAAATATTCCCCTTAGGACATTTTCCTGGCAGAACAACTTGACCCCTGTGTGTCTGGCCTTCAGAAAGAAATGGATAATGCTCTCACTAACTAACTCATTCACTGAACTTTTGGGCAATTTTTTGCCAAATGATTGGCATGTTCCACCATATATACAGCAGATACATCTCAGAGTGCCATTAAGTTTTAGATGAGTATATAATACATTTTTAACTTCAAGCCCCTTGCATGCAAACTGCACTGTTAAATTGCTGTGGTTTTTATTTCTAAATGCTGCCTATTTTCCAACCACGGATTTGGTTTTTTGCAAATCTCTCCCATGCTACACACCAAGCATTACCCCAGAAATTCAGCTTTGTCCTTGCCTGCTGATGAAATTTTACTATTATGTGGTAATTGCAGTGCCCTGAACTCTCATCCCCCTGCAAATTTTATGTTCCTCCAAGGAGAATGTGTCTTCTTAAAGTGATATTATGTCATCGGTACAAGGTGGCTCACTAAGCTTGCCTTTTGCCCCCTTGTTCTTAGACTTTAAAAGGAGACTGTAACAGTCTGATCCAGCACCTACTGAGAAGAAATCAAAGGCTCCTGTTGACTTCAGTGAGTGCTGGAGACAGCTCCTAAATAGCATGACTCAAAGTGCAACTCTAGCCTGGAGGCAGCTATACAGCTGATACTGTGGGGCTTTATTGTCTCATTGCTTCCAGCTCTAATCTGTGCAGTTTTTTAGTATAATTATAATTTTCTTGTTACCAGCCCAATAAATATCATGCTGGATAGGACAGTTGAATTGCTGCCTGAAATTTTAACCAGCAAAAATGATCCCATAATCAGATATTTTATGTCATGCAGGAGTCAGGATTGCGTACGGTTCTAATTTTCCTTAAATGAGCCATGATCATAAAGACCACTCAGCAGAAGACACATGGTCTGCAAGGCAGCGTTCCAGTCAGTGGCTGAACCAACTGGGGAACAAAGCTACAGGCAAGCAATTTTGAAGACCATGTCCTAGAACACATGGTCTCTGTGTTGGCTGTCATGTCACCCCACAAACTGTGCATGGGTGTATTGGCATAGGTGAAACCTGGTTTAGGGACAGATTAACAATTATATAATGTGGGCGATAGTGGGCCAATGCCTCAGCCCATGCTACGGCTCCTTGTAGAGTACTGTTATACTCAGAGACTTTGTGAACTTGAAATCCACAATCTGGTATTCTTATAAAAACAAAGTATGTTAGCACCACTTCTCCTGTCCATCCGAAACTAACTCAGGCAGGCGTTACTGACTGGTAACAGAAAATTTCCCTGCATCACTGAGATTAGACACCCTGGACAGAACCAACTCTTACCTTTAAGGTAGGTCACGTTAGTGCACGGCACAATGCACCTCACTGAGAGCCCCACCAAATTTGTGTGCAAGCAACAGCCACCACCAGTGGTTTCTGTCTTTGGTCACCACTACCAAGGGGAAGAGAGTTAATTGTGGTAAAGTTAAATTAACATGAAATGCCTGACTTGTCTCATTCACATTCTTTTGACAGTAGCATATGTTCCTGCTTTACACATGAAAGCTTAATTACAGCATTTCAGGTGGCAAACCAGTTAATTATATAAAAATGGGGCCCAGAAGTCTGTGATATGACACCTCTCCATGCTTCCCTGGGAGATGTCATAAACAAAAGAAGATGTTTATTGTTAGCAGCATCAGGCTGAGGGCTGCAAGGGAGCACTGCCACTGAAGCCTGGGGTCCCTGTGCACAATATGGCTATAATGGAGAGCAAAATGCGTTTTATACAAATTGCTCTTGCTAATAACAAAAGTGAAAGGAAAGCTCTTTTTTGCCTGGAACAATACACAATCTCTTGTGCAGGCTTCATATTGCCTCACTTCAGATGTTGCTGATGTAAAAATCCCCAACAGAGATTATCATTCATCTCGGCTTTTCTTTATCACTCATCACGGCTTTCCTCCTACACAGAACAAGCCAATCTGAACTCTTTCAACTGCCTATGCTGGGAAAAGAGAAGCCAGTCTGCAGCCATGTCTATTCCCTCCTTCAACTTGAAAGAGAGCCTGAGGGGACCAGTTTGGGTGTGGGCAGATGAATTTGAACATTTGCAAATGATTAGAGAAACCAGTGTGCTACCTAAATCTAGAGTAAAGGGAAGATAGAGCGCCTGCTCAGTCTCATGTCATGAACTCCATGTGCTTTATTCTTTCTTGCCAGGCTTGAAACAGCAGATGTCTCTCTCACACACAAAAGAAGGAGGTGAATCAAGTCCTCTTGGCAGAAAATTCTCCCCTTGAATGGTATTAGCACAAATTTTTTCCTTTTAGAACCTAACACAAGTACCCAGACAATTCTTTTCCCCGGGGGCCTTCTGTCTGCCTTTCAGTTGATGATATGCTGGATATACAGCCCAAAGGCTACCTAAGCATGATCCCATAGACTGTATGTTTTAGTCTGGACCTTAGCCCTGTGGTATTGCCTGTTGTCCCATGGATTTTCTGCTCAGTTTGGACCTTGATATTAAATTCCCACCTTTGACCCATCCACCAACAGTTACTCACTAAGCCTATGGCAAAACAATGATTCACTTAAAACCAACCCACCAGCAAAGCAGCAGGCACTGCAGGTAAAAAAACCCCAGCAGCATAAATTTGTAGCAATCACCTGAGAAGAAGGTGTTTTGTTTTGTTCTTCCTCCTGTGTGTTTCTGTGCTTTGCATCAGACTGTGCTGGTGCAACAGCTATTCATGGCCTATGGTATATTTGGAATCATCAACTTCCACAAATGTCTTGGCATTGCACTTGCATGCAGTCACCTGTTTTCCATCTCATATTCTGCAGCTATGAAAATTCTCTCTTAAAAATAATATATCTAAAATGTACAATGGAAGGCTTTATTTTCACCTCAGGCTCTTGATGACAAGAATAACTCCTTGAACTCCATCTTGCAGGTTTATAATATGACTCTAAGGTTTTTATAAAAGCAAAAAGAAGGTAAAACTTAAGTGTTACACGTGTTACACAGCAAAGGACTTGCTATCTGTGTTTTTAGAGACTTTATCTCAGAAAGCCCTGTGAACATAATAGGATAAATTACTTAAGCTTGCAAAAACAAGGACATCTCAGAAGGCTGACCTCCCAGTTTCACCTTTATCTCACCTAATTATATCAACATGCAGAACTGCATAATTCCCTGCTACAGTATTCCAAGATGCTTTGTAGATCATAGGCGCAGCAGCCCACTGAAAGCCTCTGGATTTACGGCAGATTTGCACTGTTTCAGGAAAGGCAGAGGGGGATTGTCTAGTGTCATGTTCCAAAAGGATGAAGAGTGCTACTTTTGCACAGAGGGCTTCTGAAAGGCACAGCTGCTATCAGATGGCAAAATACCTAGTGTTGATACGTTTGCTTCCTTTTTTTTTTTTGCAGTAATGGGAAAAGCAAAACACACAATCCTCCAAGACTGCTGCAGTCGTGGTGTCAAGACAAAAAGCAATAAGATTTTATTCCTAAGCAAAGATCGCTGCGTTACTGAAGGCAGAGAAACCATTATGCCAGCAGCTCACAAAAGAAATCATGAGATTTTCTAGAGGTAAATGAATACTGGTAAAGGAACATAGCAACAAAACCAAACCATTTCTGATCCCTGAAGGGGAATGCGGGGATTTACCTGTGTCTAGCAGTTGGAACTATGTGCTATGGAAACGATTCAGTCCTGTAAACATGTCTAGTACCCAGCTGATCTCTCTTTCTACTGTTTTTCCAGTCATGTAAACATCTCTTGTACACAGTGTCCTTTGGCAAGGAACTCAACTCTCTTACTCCCCCTTGGCATCTCCTTTTGTTTATTTTGAACCTGACTCCTACTGACACCGTGTGCTGGAGCTAATTCTCATGTTGCAGGTAGAACGCCAATCTCGCTGGCAGTTCAGGAAAAGCCGCACACTCCAAAGGCTCGGCAATTCATCATAATTTTCAGGAAGAAGCAAAAGAGCAGTGGTGGTGATTGCTGCCTCTTTCCTAAGGGCAACAGAGGACTGTATCTGTCAACCAGACATGGCATCCAGTGAAAGCTAACACCAACTGCTCCTGTGCTGCTCATCCGTATGGTATTAATAATACTGACAGGAATGACCATGGCAGAACAAAAGTGACTACAAGGAGTTGGAGTGTGGGTGGAAACTCTTGCATGTGACAATTGTTTCTAACAAGAATCATGTTTTGGGTAACAGTAGAAGCAGGCTTCTGGGGGTGGCACTGGAGTACTGGCTTCTCATCTGTGGGCTGTTGCTTAATGAGCAGATGGTAAGGATTAAGGTAACTTAATAAGTGTGTTTGTATTTAATAGAGGATAGTGAAAAGAGGGAAACCTATCCTGAAGGATGGCATCCGGCCCTGGGGTCGTCAGTACAGTGACCTGTTGGAGCGGGTCTAGAGTACAGCCATGGAGGCAAGCAGAGGGCAGGAACACCTCTCCTGAGAGGACAGCCTGAGAGCTGGGTCTGTTCAGCCTGGCGAAGAGAAGGCTGTGAGGAGGCCTTACTGCAGCCTTTCAGCACTTAAGGGGGGCTTATATAATGGAGAGAAACTTTTTAGCAGGGTCTGTTGCAGCAGGACAAAGAGTAATCATTTTAAATTGAAAGATTCGGTCTAGATACAAGGAAGAATTTATTTAATGAAAAGGGTGATGAAACACTGGACCTGATTTCTCAGAGATGGGGTAGACAGCCCATCCCAGGAAACATTCAAGATGAGGTGTGTCAGGGCTCTGAGTAACCTCATGCAGTGGAAGGTGTCCCTGCTCATTGCAGAGGGGTTAGAGCTGGATGAACTTTGAAGGTCCCTTCCAACCCAAACCGTTCTATGATTCTACAAACAAACTGTCCTAAAAGTGAGGGGAAATCCAGATATCCCATAGGGTCCATAGAGGAGGATGTTAAACTAGTCAGAGCAGTTCAGTTCCTGTATTCTACTGCAAGTACCTGGACAGGAGATGATGGAAAGGTAGATAGATGATCAAGTCCATTACTGAATCAGTGTAACACGTGGATGGATAATGCTTACCAGAAGAAGGAGAATAACAAAACAACATGTACGGTTTTGGGAGGGAGACTTCAATGAATTCAGATGTTTGCATGGTAAAATCATCTGTGATTCTGATCCAAAGTAAATAAGTGTTAAAGATAGCATTTCCTAAGAAAATATGCCACCAAAATGAAACAAACAAAACATGGGAATAGGTACCTATCTGTAGAGGAAAAGGTTATCAGATACAAATATGAGTGAGTTGGATTTGAGGGTCAGAAAGGTTTCACAATCAGACAAACATAACTCAGTTTCAAACAACAAAAAAAGAAAAACATTCAAAGACACAGAAGAAAAAATAAAGATGATAGCAAGAAAATGCTTTGTAAGAGCGCTGAGGTTACTACCAAGATTAAGAAAAGTGGTTGGTCTGATATGCAATGGAGAAAGAAAGCAATCAAGAGACAGCTTCATGTTGGGGTCCCTCCCGTGCCGTGTAGCCCTGGGAGAGGGGCCCTGAGGGCACAGACACGGGGCTTCCCTGTCCCTGCTCAGCCTCGTTCCCATTGGTTGGTTTGTGTTCCCTGCGCGGGCAGAAGGACCCTTGGTCCCGTGACTGGAACAGTTCCTGGGCAGAGCCCTGGCCATGCGGCTGGAGAAATAAACATCTCTGAAACATCTAGCAAGAATCTGTCTGTCCATATATATTTCCTTTCCACGGGACTCCTGGTTTGATATATGCGTGTTGCAGGATCCCCACTGCAACAAATGGTGGAGAATTGAGAGCAGAACGATCCCCGATCCCTAAGCGACTGATTTGTGTGAGTAAACCCTGAAAACTTTGGATTCCTCTTCTTGGTTTTGCTTTGCTATTCCATATCTAAACTATGGAGGAACCGTGGGAAGACTCTTGGCTCTCAGAGCCGCATATGGACATTTATCTTAAACTTAAAATGATTCTTGAACAACGATTTGTAAATTTTAGCTTGATTCAAGCTCAAAAAGAACTGAAACACTTCCTGGCATGGTTGTTTAAGAACTTTTTCTATGTTTCTTGGGATTTAATTCTTACGAAGGGCTTTTGGAAAACCGTTTGGACACAGTTAATACTGGAGTCAAAATATATGCCGATGGAAGAATATTTTCGTGAATATTATTTAGTTACCGAGACTGTTGAGCAATGTCAGCTGTGTCCTGGCGAAGGGAAGCCTGGCGCAGGGACCGTGCGGCCCAGGCCCCGTGCACCGAGCGCTCTGCGAGCAGCAGCGAGGCAGTTCCTGCGCGCGGGCGGAGCCACGCGAGCCGCAGTGTCGGCGGCGGAGCGAGGAGCGGCGGGACCCGGCGGTGCCCGCCCGGCCCAGCACAGCGCGTGGTGGAGCGAGCCCCGGGAACGCCCGGCCGAGAGGGGCGGCGCGCGGGCGGCGATGGCGGCGGTGGCGGTGGAGCGGAGCCGCGCCCAGCCGAGACGCGCGCTGGAGCAGGGCACGGGGGGGTCATCGCTCGGGGGCCCGGCCGAGACGTGGGTGCAGCGCCCGGCAGCGGCAGCGAAGCTGCGACCAGAGGAGGCGACGCACGGAGAACTGAGCGGCGCGGCCCGGCACGGCCCACGCAGCCTCGAACGCGACCCCGGGAAGAGCCCGCAGGCACCAGCAGCCCCGACAATTCCAACACGGGAGCGACCGAAGGAGAGAGCAAAGACGCAGCGAGACAGAAAACAGCAGCCACTCGGAAAAAGGAAAAGATCATAGTAACTAAGATCTTAGGGATAGTAAAATGGTATAATGTTAAGCAAAATTATGGTTTTATAACAAGGTGTGACAACCAGCAAGACATATTCGTGCATAGAACTGCTATTAAAAAGAATAACCCTGAAAAATACATCCCAAGCTTGGGAGATGGAGAGGTGGTGCAATTCAAAATTATACGAGGTAGAAAAGGGTTACAAGCATCGCAGGTCACTGGGCCTGATGGTGTTCCTGTAAAAGGCAGTATATATGCAAAAAATCGTAGTCATGTTAGACAATATCTCCATTGTAAGTCCCCCCTACAGTCTCCCTTTCCTAATCCCACCTTTCCCTTTTACCCTATGTCCTATTACCCCCAGTGTATTCCCAATCCGTTTTTTCACCTATGGTTTCCTTCACAAAACCATGCTTTTGCCAACTGTTTCCCCAAAAATCCCTTTCCAATGCCGAGTGGAGGATGAAAAGGGGGAGGGAAGAAGTTAAACCCTCTCCTGCCTCAGTTTCCCCACAAAGCATGCTCAGAGAATTCTGTCTCCCTTCTGTCAGCCCTAAGATGTTCCACAGAATCTGTTTGGACATTTAAAGACTCAGGAGGGTGGCTTGTTTTGTTTTGAAACTGTTCTTGTTATGTTTATCCAGTTGTTTTCATTCTCCTTTTATTAAAATAAAACGGGTGAGGTGTTGGGGTCCCTCCCCTGCCGTGTAGCCCTGGGAGAGGGGCCCTGAGGGCACAGACACGGGGCTTCCCTGCCCCTGCTCAGCCTCGTTCCCATTGGTTGGTTTGTGTTCCCTGTGCGGGCAGAAGGACCCTTGGTCCCGTGACTGGAACAGTTCCTGGGCAGAGCCCTGGCCATGTGGCTGGAGAAATAAACATCTCTGAAACATCTAGCAAGAATCTGTCTGTCCATATATATTTCCTTTCCACGGGACTCCTGGTTTGATATATGCGTGTTGCAGGATCCCCACTGCAACAGCTTCAGGAGAGCTCTTTAACTTTCTTGCATGCCTTTGCGGAAAAGAGAAACTGGTCATGTGGCTGCCATTTCATAGGTGTGAGTAAGAGACAATGCTGCATTTTTTTAGCAGGGAAATGTAGGCTAGGAAGCATTTAAGGCATAAACAAGTTAAAATCTGTCACATCAGTTGTGTCTTAGGAGTTTTATTCCAGTTCATACAGTGACCATCCTTGAGAAGTCCTAAGGGTTCAGGAGGGATCGGCGATAGATGCCATGAAGATTTTTTGCCTTTTCTTTTATACCCGTTACACCTTTTTTACAACTTCTGTATTCCTAGTGCTTTTCCCCTACATTCTTGGACTTGTTTGTCAAGCTAAGAGACTAAACATTTTAGAAGCTTCATAGTTAGGGATCAGTGTGCCCCAGACCCCAAGGTCCTCTCCAGAACACATTCTGTAAACGAAGATAGAACCATCCAGGGGAGGGTTCCTTGGGGAGGGGGTCTCATTTAAGCCTCTCATTGGGGAATTTTTGGTAGATATGCTAATTAGTAAGACTTATAATGTTACACCAGATCCTTTGGGGTGTGCACTGCGTGTGCATTTTGGTGCATTCGACCTGGACATGTGCACCTAAGGATCCTTAAAATAAATACCAAGATAAAATCCCTTTTCCCCTTCTAACTGTGTTTGACTCTTGATTTTAAGACCAGGAAAAGGCATCAGATCAGGATAGGAAATCATGATGCCTAACAGAAAAGAGGGTTACAGCACAACCTTAGAGTGTCATTTACCCTGGATTCCACATAGCATTTTGCATCACGCTCTGGAGCTTTCCTGCAGAAAAAGGTGACTATGCAAAACCAGTCCAAAATGGTTACAAAGCTGGTTAGAAAAATGTATTTTGTTGTAGGCAGAAGTAATCTGTTGTGCAAATAGAGAGAAAAAAGAAATTGCTGTAAGTGTGGCTATGTTGAAAAATATGGTGAGGGTTTTTGGAGAACCAAAGCAAGCACAAGTGAACTTGAGTCATCACACTGCCTCAGAAGAAAGGTAATCACCATATTGGGGATTATAGATATTTGTACAGCATGGCATACTTTTAAAGTAACCAACTCGTTTTGTCCAGTCCTGTTAAAACATCCCAGGATAGCTGCGTCCAGTTTGCCAGCACTGCATTTCAATAATAAATCCAGGCACAAATCCTAAGAAGAGCAAGGACAATAATCAGAGACCTAGCAAAGCCTACCTAGAAGGAAAGATTGAAAGATTTGGGGTTGTTTACCTAAACAAAAATGAGGAGGGATGCAAAATAATATGGGGAAAATGATCACAAAGAGGACTATTCGACTATTCTGTCCTTCAAACCTTTGATGGTCAGGACAAAAGTCCCAGACAAACTGAAGTGACACTGCTTCAGACAGACAATAAAAGAGAATTCCTAGCCATATGGAGAAGGGCAGTGATTCCACCATACATCCCGCTACCATCACACCCACCCCTCGCTGCAGAGGATGTGCAGTCCCCACATTGGACGTCTTTTAACTGCTTAGTGGATCATCTATCAGGATTTCCATAATTAGAGCTGAACTTGACATATGGCAGGGTTATGGATTAAGTAAACAATCTTGCCTTGCCCTCCTGTCTTTTTGTCCATCTAAGAAAACAGGGCTTTCATCTGTCTCCTCCTTCATGATACAGTAGTCAGAATAATCCTCTGACACCTAAGCTGATCTGCTGGTACAGATCACCCCCAGATGTGTGTCCCATGTTGCTGTTCTTTCTCTGGAACCAAACCACAATATTTGACTGCCCCGTGCTCAGCAGATGTGATGCTAATGCCTGTCCCTGGCATGTGGATACTGGGAGGAAAATGGGAACAGGGGTCTGTTTCTGTCACAAGAAGCAGCACATGGTGCTGCACCCCAATTACGGCAAAGGCTTCTACTGAATTCAGTTTAAATAGGTGAAGGTGAGGGTGGACATTTCAATTTCCGTACCTAAGTTTTGCCTGCTAGAATTCCTTTCCTTTTCTTTGCAAAGCTCAGTATGAGCAGACGGCTGCATGAAAAAGGGTTTGTGTGAAACAAAAGAGACTAAGGATAAGACAGCAATAGAGCTCTGAACACCACCTAATCCTGCTCAAACAAAATCTGCTATTTTGGATATTTAAAGAAAGAAGCCTGTCTACTTGACAAACCAGAGCGGTTCTAAAGAAACGATTACAACCTGTCGCATCAGGTCAGACTGAAAAGACTTTCTATACAGCCAATGATTCTATAAATTACGTTTACAGTCACTTCACTTCCCAGCCTGAAGCAGTGCAAACCAGGGCAAAATGAACAGTGACAAAAGTGTGAGGTTTTACGCAGTGGGGTTGTAAAGAATAATATGGAGATGGGAATGAACATGATCGACTAGCAATGAAAGATTAATTGTGTGATGTGTGAGTAATTGGTTAATGGGGCTGGGTCAGCACCTGGTGTCTGATGGTTTGAAAAGAGGATAAGAATGCAGCTTCAGCTATTTGAAAAAGGTTTTGCAGGCCAAAATGTTCCCAGCTCTGTAACTTGCAGAGTCATGGAAATTAAATAAATCTAAATGTAAATTACAGACTTGTCTGAGGCAGAAAAATCTCTCTTCTTTGAGACTGATATTCATATTGTCAGGGTCTGAGACACAGAGAGGCCAGAATGGGCATCCAGAAGGGAAAAACATGGCTGGGGCAAATGAACCTGAATGAAACGTGATGCATTAACCTGGAAGTAATTATAAAGAAAGGGCAGGGGGTAGCCTTGTTAGCGACTCCTCAGTGTGTAACAGAGAGCCATTATGGTAATATGGGACTGTAAAAAATGAGGCCTTGTCTGCTCTGCAAGGATATTAAAGAATGAGTGACACTTCTCTCATGAAAAGAAGGATTGCCCCATTGTCTTTCACCAACATTTTCTCTGTCTTGTCAACAGCCTGCCTGGCTATTGCCCTTCACTGCAGGTTGGCTACATCTCAGCTGTGCTATACCTGTGTGTTTTGGAAAGGTAACAAACTCACAGCAACTCTAACAAAATTACAATGTAAAGATTATTTCAGTTGGTATTTAAATAGGCAAATTTTCAAGATTGTTCAGGAAAATTTTTTTCTATCTCTACTATGATATGATACATCCACACTGTATTTGTAGGAAATAAAAAAAAAAAATCCAGTTTTCTTTAAGCATTAAAGACCACACTCATTGGCATGTTCAGAGAAAATGTCGGCGCTGAAGATTTCCATTTCAACATCTTGCAGAGATGGGATTTTAACTCTGAACTTCCATATTTGCCTACAGTAATAAGAAGCAGCACTCTAGTTCTAGAACTACAAGCAAGAGTCTACCACTTTATTTGATCATACCAGTATTAAGGAAGCAGAAAGGCATGCAGGGATAAAATCAGAACAAGTCTTTTTACAAGGAGCAAAGGACATACAAGGAAACGAGAAAAAGATTCAGAAATAAAATAGAAGTGTGAAAAGACAACAGAGTATACAGGCTGATTATTCATAACAGAGGAGAGCAGTAATTAATGGTACAAAGTTTTATGAAAAATCTCTTGCACCAGTCTTCATAAATACTTTGTGTGTGATCAGCTACTTAGAGCAATGGTTTTAGAAGGAGACAGAAACATAAGCCAGGAGAGGAATAGAATAAAGAAATAACACTTAAATAGTTTAGATGAATTCTTGTCAGTATTCCTCAAAGAAATGCCTGCTAAGGTACTGAAGAATTGAGACAAAGCAGACTCTGTAATCCTCACGGTCTTGAAGAACTTGTGGATTCAAGACAGGTTGAAGCGATAAGAGGAAGGTAGATATAGCCCCTGTGTGGTTAAACAAAAAGAGCCCAGGCAACCAAGAATAATTAAAGTTTCATCCATGATGACACACAAGAACAAATGACTACACAGCAACTGACTAGCACTGGAATAGCACTCCTGACCCTTTTTATCTCCTTGACATGTTCACAGAGCAGGTAGATCTGGGGGGAGACCTGGCAGGCTGGATGCTGGGGAAGAGGACAACAAAAACTGTGGCCCTTTAAGGACCAGCTGCCAACCATGGACCGGCTCCATCCCACTTACAGTGGTGTCCTGGACCATGAGCAGTTTGACAGACACTGGCCTGAAGGTTGAGGCTGGGATGGACAACCAAAAGAGAGCTGTAAAGGACAAACTGTGTGCCTTATCTCATTTCTCTGACAGGATCTGGTGGATCAGAAGGGGTATGTCTTTTGAGATACTCTGATTTTACTAACGTTTCTGATGTTAATCTAGATTACTTTTTTATAACCAAACCCCATGTAATTTTGTCTAAGTGAAATTGCCATGTGGTACCTTCATAGATGCTCAAAAAAGGCCTCACCAGTGAGCTCTAAGTAATTCACTGATAAAATGAGGAGAACATTTTTCACCAGATACTGAGAGACTGACTGCGGATCCACTTCTATGCCAGGTTTACTTTGCATCGGTCGCATTACGGGAGTGGTTACAGTTGGAAAATGTACAGGTGGTACCTGGCCATGAGGCCTTGCAAGCATTTGGAACAATGGGATTAAAGTTTTAAATTATTCTGTAAATTGGGGACATAGTATGAAATAAGCATGATGCTATTCAGTAAGAAACAAAGAGTAATACTTAAAAGGATTAATATAACAATAAAAATGGGGAAAGCTTGATTAATACAGTAGTGTACTGTTAAGAAATCCTATTTTGAGACAACAAATCACCACTGTAATTTGCCCCTTTTTTTGCATTTGGGGATGTATTTACTTATAAATTCACTCAGATACATACTTACTGTGTATGTATATACTTTATGATTTTCTTATGCCTACACACACACACATGAAGGGACTAAAGCCAGTCATTGTCCAAACTCACTAAAGGAAAAGTCAAGGTCAGATTCACTCAGGTCACAGCACAGCAAACGTGGATTTGAATATCACCAAATTACTAGGTATGGCAGAAGTGCTGTAGTCTCACTGTGCCCCCACACCAGAGTAGCTGAGGGAACAGCATGACCTTAGAGACAAACCATGAGAGAACATCTGTTCCTGTGGTACCTTTTTAATAATAAAAAAACGAGAATGTGCTCCAGGGCACTGACACAATCGAACATATGTACAACCAACACTTTTGCAATGCACCATGCATGGAGTGCTGTAAATCTAAGAGATTTTAAAGACAGGTGTGACTCTTCTGTGGAGAGAAGCAGCTAATCCTGAAGCATAGAGGTCTTCTGCTAAAAAGAGGGGAAACAGGAGGCAGTCTGCATCTCAGACCAGTAATGAAACAAGAGGTGTATTCCATTGCTAAGCTGAATTTTACTTCACTTATAATCTTTTCTCTTTCAGCCTGTGTATCTATTCCTTTGACATATGACAACTGGATAATTACACTTGTAATTTGTTCCATTACAAAGATGGCCTAGTTTTATGGGATGAGCCAAATGTCGTGGGATGAACCAGGGGGGAGATGATAAACTGGGAAGCACTGCCTCTGTGGAAATGATCCTCCTAAGGCAGAGATTGGAGTCCTCAAAAGTTTCAGTGGCTGGTGAATACACTTCTCAGGGAGCCAGCACAGGATGATTGTGCTGCAAGTTGTCATCCTTGGAGATGAAAAATATCAGAAAATATATAACCAACAATTACACCTTCACCCCAAGGTATGACACCCATCATCAATGATTTTCAAGGAAAAGGTTAGACAAACACCAGTGCAAGGTACTCGAGGGAGGGTTGACTCTTCCTCAGAGCAGGAGGATGAACACACTTCCTAACTTACATTTATCTCACTAATTTACCGTGTTACAGTGCACAGGACTGACAAAAACACCTCCAGGGGTTTGTACTAGCCCAATCCTTCCAACAGTCCCCCAGCTTCCTCTGTGGTCCTGCCTGGCCAATTTATTTCATTTTGTACCCTGAGAGGGTCCTTGTTAAATGAAGGAACTCACAGCCAATTAACAATAATATGTTTTTATTCCTAAGTGCCATCCACTCAACCACACATGGAAGTGACATCCTGTTTCCCAGCGAGTCTGAATCGGTCTTTAGGTCATTTCAACTCTGAGGGCAAAAATAATTGGTCTTGTGGTTAGATCTCCTCCTGGATATACACTCCACATTTTACACCCAGTGAGATCCATAACTCTGCTTGAATAAGTGATTGATCTGGCGCTGACTGTTCTCACACTGTGAGTGTGAAGAGGATGCCAGTCCAATTCTCGTTGTTGCAACCAATCTCTGCCTTTCCCCTTATAATATGCTTTTATTTTGCCTTTTTTGTTACACAGTGGAACGCATGTATCTCCAGGTTTTCTAACATATATGCAAAGAGTGGAGTTTTCAGTCCTGCTCTGCACTGTTACAGTGCATCTTCACAGATCATATCGGCTCACATCTGCTGTGGGGGTCGTTCCGCTCCACTGGAACATGGTAATGCCTCACTTCTATCCTCTCTGAGCAATGCAACATGTGCATTTTGTTTTCCTCAGAGCCATCTGATTTATCTCTCTTCCAACCTCGCTCCAAAAAGTGTTTGACAGGGGCTTTTTGCCTTTTTTTTTCTTTCCTACACCTCCCCTGCCCCCAAAGTGTCCAATTTTTAGTCATTTTGACCATTAATTTTGTTTTCAAAACAGTTGATGATCTCTTCAGAAGCATGAATACTTGTCAGTCAGTCTTCGCATTGTGTCCATTTGCATCAGTTTGACATGCTGCGAACAGACATTGTAAAACTTAAGTCTTCCAGCCCTGTCTGCATTCCAGTGCTGCTACCAAAGCAGAACAGCTCAGATCACATTCCCTTCCAGCAGCTACTTTGCAAGAGTGCTCTTACTTCTGGATAACATAGATGAGTCCATTTTACAGTATTTCCTTTATGCCAGTGATTTTCGTACAGCTTCTCCCTGTCGACCACCATGTCACTGCTGAGGTTGGATCAGCACAGCACAGTACACCTCCAAGTGAAGCTGGTACATCTGCAGCAAGAACTTACATGCTGTAGTAGGATCCCGCATATCATTTCACAGAAGAAAAGATCTCACTGAAATTCTCTGAATGTTGCAGTCAGCATAATATAGAAACTATCACAATCTAGGCCATTACCATTTCTGTATTTTGCAACTCCTGCTGAACTCCTGCTGGATGTTCCCCTGCTACCACTGGTAGTGGAGCCCCACTTCTCATTATTCATAGAATCATAGGATAATTCAGGTTGGAAAAAGCCTCTAAGGTCATTGAGTCCAATTGTTACCCTAACACTGCTGAAGTCCTCACAGCACCCTCCAGCCCAAGCAGCTCTGCTGCCTGCTGTGGTGTGTCAGCCACAGAAAGTAAAGGACAGGGACATGAAAAGAGACAGACAGAGTGCTGTCAGGCACTGCTCAGCCCACAACAGCTACAGGAAAAGATAGTGGGATGAGAGAGAGAAGAGGAGATGGTGGTGTGAAATTGGCTGTCGGTCCAGTGCAGACTGAGCGTTCCTCCCTTCATTGGTCAGGATTCGGAGTCAGCAGCTCTCTCTGCAGGAAAGGGAGGAGAGTGCTGTGACAGGTGTACAAAGGTACTGCACAAAGGTCTCACTTCAAGAAGATGGGGAGGTCCTCAGACTCAATAGAAATAAATGTAACTTCCCCTAGAGGTTTAGTCACTAGGGGGGTGTTCTCAGCATGTCTCATAGCTGGCATTCTGTGCAGCCAGAGTACCAAAAGGCACTAGATCGGCTCTTGGACATGAAAAGGCAGTCCAGAGTTAACTCAGGGCATTACACTAGATAGGGAGATTTTGGGGTCTGCTCCTCATTTCATGGTATGACATAAGTGTAATACATAAACCCCTGAGCTGATTTTTATCACTTTGGCTAGGTGTCCTAGGCACAAGGCTAAAGAAGGTCTTCTCATTTTTTTCCCTGGGGTGTTTGTTTGTTTGTTTTTTGTTTGGTTGGTTGATTGGTTGGTTTTTTCTGTTTGTTTTGTTTTGTTTTGTGGTGTTGTTTTTGTTGTTGTTGTTGCTGCTGTGGTTTTTGGGTTTTGTTGCTTCTGATGGGTGGTGGGTTTTTTTGCCAGCTGTGCAAAGGGCTCTCCTGCATGCCTGGCTATACATTTAACAGAGAGCTTTTAAGTCTTTTCCCACCAAATACTCCAATGAAAGGCATTCTCATAGTTTATCAGAGATTGGTGTTCAACCTATTTTAGGCTGAATTAAGGTTAGAATGAGGCTTGCCTATTACTTGTGTATGTTCTAGTCATTGATTTCTGAAAGCATAACTTGTGCACCACCTCCTCAGATGAAGTTAGCTGTACAATCAGCCATGCCTAGGTTTTGGAGTTGTTTTTATTTTTCAGGTGACTTGGTTGAGGTGTTTATCCATTTTTCCCTGAACTCATGATGATAAATGACAACTGCATACTTGTATACCCAGAAAAGTTAATGCTGAGAATTTACATCATGTAGGGTGACATTTTATTACTCTGCTCTGTACAGGGCTACACAGTCCTGAAACACGGTGATTTTTCATTGCTTGAGCCCTAACTTGAGTAGAGAGTAGGTTCACAGTTGCTGTGTATGAAAGCAAGGGTGAGTCATGTCCTAAACACTCCAAAAGCTGTAAAGAAATAGAAATACACCAAAACACAATTTTATTTGTAAAGTAGTTTTAAAATAAAGTTTTATTTTGTGTATTGTTTATATGAATACAGCCACATTGCACCACTTTGGTACGGTAGCCATGCTAACACTTGTGTGTTAGATTAGCTCCAACACAATGTGAATCCCTCCTTCACCTTCTTCACTCACTCTGCTTATATTGCTGATGAACTACAGCTGGCTTGTGGTGGAATATCTGGTCTCCATGACCTTTGCTGGTTATTTTGTGATTACTAATCCTGAGCTTAAATACTTCTTTTGTTGTGTGTGGGTGCTGAACAATCCTTAATGCAGCAGCACTTTACTCCTTCAAGCGTTGCCCACCTCCTGACTGTGGCCTCAACCATGATCCACCTACCTTAAAACAGCTACTCACATGCATGCTGGAAGGCATCTCATGAAAGAGTTTCTATCAATCAACCTTTAACAACCTTTCAAACCACAGATGATCCATTCATACCTATTCCCTGGAGCACCTGTGGTGTTTGGAAGCAGGCAGTAGTCTTGCAAATAAAACCAAACCTACCAATTTAAGTAGGTCAACGAAGCCTTGGGCAAATACAGCCTGGGACCAGCTCTCTGTAAACAACTGCAGAGTTGTCATTATCAAAAATTCTTAAATGAGCTGGAAGATACTTGATTTTCCATAGTAAAACATACCCAGCAGCTTGCAGAACTCTAGAGTAATCCCAGCCTTGCTCTCCAAATCTACACTTGATACTTTTCACAGGTACAGTTTGATGTACAACAGTTTTTTTCCCTTGTTCAAACTCTTGTCAGCTGTTACAAAGCCAAACTTGGGAGCTTTTCTGAAAGTAGATTCTATTAAAAACCACTGCAGTTTGGAAAGTTCAGATAAAAATTTGGGAAGTTCCACTTTACATTACAGAAATACCAATCTTTCAGAGTCCCACAGACAGAAGTCAACTCTACAATATACATATTTCTTAAAAGAAAATGTAGATGAAGTCCAAAATGAAGGTCCACATACTGCAAAATCAACCATTTATTTCAATACTGAATCAACCACAGTTCACACAAGTAAAAATATTTTTGCCTGTGTGAGTCTCATTAGATGCTCAAATTGAAAATTACTGTTTGGCTCAAAATAAGTCAAGGTAATATTTCCAACAAAGTTTCAGCAAGATTTTCATTTAAGATGAATGAATCCCCACCTTCCTTGTAAACAAGAAATGTGAGCTCAATGAATTACCTTGTCACCACTATGAAGCAGAGAATTCTTGCTACCATCATCTGCAGGGGCGTGCTCAAATACGTATTTTTAAAATTTCTCAAAGACTGTGGGATACTGTGAGCAAACTGCTGGCACGGAAAGCACTGGAGAGAACCAGCACATGGGAAGTAATTGTTGACAATAGTGGAAAGAAAATGAGGGAAGCAATGACTGCTAGCTATGCTGGGGTAGCAAAATAGCTCTCTGGACTGAGAGCAAATCTCAGATTTCATCCTCCAAGAGGACCCAACACACAATGCCATGCTCTGTATAGGGAAGCACGCAGACTGCTGATTCAAATTTGGCAGTAAAGACTAGGCTACAAATGATCTAATTTATCTCAATTCGTAACAGCTTAGCAAATTTGGAAGAGTTTATATGAAAATAGGTAACAAGGGAGTCACAAAAGCACAGATTTAAAAGTCTTTAAGCAATAATGACTTTTCATAATGCCTGATCTTTTTAATTGATATCCCTCTGGTAAACAACAAGGAAATCATGAAGAACAGAATGGAATTTTTGCTTAGGAAAGGTAAGAAATACAAAAAAGCAGGCAAATGGGTTTTGTAGTTCTTTAACAAGAGGAAAATAGCCTACAATTTCACTGTCAAGGTGAAATACAAAGAATGCCTCTGTGCATGTTTACAAAGAAAACAGTAATCAGTCAATCATCAGACATAGCTGATTATATACTTTGATATACAAGTATTAAACATAAAGCTAAAATGCCATAAAATGACTCTGCTGACATCATTTGCAGAAACAAAGCCCTTATGACAACAAGAATAATTAATACAGGGAAAAAATCTCCAAAAAATTTGGTATTTTTAATGCGAAAGCATTTAAACCTCAAGGGAGGCAAGAAATAATAAGTAATGTAAATAATGAATAGTGGAGAGGAAAATAATTGCTGTCTTCTTCCTTCTTTTCTCCATAAGACTGAGATGATACCCAGATACGCTGAAAGACAACAAGTCTAAATTTGAATAAAGAACAGTTTGATTGAGTAGGCAAACCGGAAAAGTGTGACCATCCTGTTAAATGGACTGTCACAGGGCCCTCTTGAGATTAATAAACCAGCAAAATTAAAGCAAGTCTACACATAATCCTATTAATAAAATTGTCCAGCTAAAACGTCAAGCCGCAATGCCAAACAAAAATAAAGAGGTGGAATTTAGAGTTTCAGGGCTGATCTGTAAGGAGAAAACATATCAGGAACCATATGATATCCTACCATCATTTGGTATCCTACAAGCATTTGGTAGTAGCTGCTATGTGGTGCAGATTATTCTCTAAACAGAGACACCCACAGCCCAAAATCAATCAGTGTCAATACCCTCAGTATGACAATTCTTAAATTCATATGCTGTGTCTACATTCCATTACAGTTTACAAGTTATTGTTCCTTATAGTTGCATGCAATGTAATATTTCTTAAAGACCTATCCAAAAGAAGGGTAGGGCTTTGTGTGTGTGCGTGATTTTTTTGTTTTTGTTTTTTTAGTTAGAAGGAAATCAAGGAAGGCCCTTGTGGCAAGAAGAGCACTGGCAGGAGACGGAGGGAGGTGATCCTTCCCCTCTGTCCAGTCCCCGTGAAACATATCTGGAATGCTGGGTCCAGTTCTGGCCTCCCCAGTACAATACTGACACAGACATGCTGGAGTGAGTACAGTGAAAGGCCACAGATGTAATAAGGCATTAGATAGACCTGAGGATGGTTTGCTTGGAGAAGACTCATGGCAAAACTTTAAACAAAAGAAATGTCACAAAAATTGTTGATCTAGATTGTTGAAATATGTATGAGCCTTTTTATAAACTAGTGTTGTTTAGGATACACAACTGCCTTAACAAAACTTAACACATACCAGTAGTTACAAACCACTGTCTTGGATACTGAAAATATTATTATTTCAACAGTCTATACTAATAATTTGTGAGAGGTTAGTTTTTCTTATGATGTCCATTTGTTTTAGACTTTCTACTATATGCTGTAATTTTAAGGAAGGTCCCCTATTTAATTACTTCTAATTGAGACAAAAAGACTGCATGGACTTTAATTAATCTCTTGGAAAAACAGAGTTTAGAAATGACATACAGACAGCTGCCTGATCAAACCATGTGTTTGAGTTATTCCCAAAGAAAAGCATCCCAGGTGTTGGGGTCCCTCCCCCCCTGCCATGTAGCCCTGGGAGATGGGCCCTGGGGGGGAGGCACGGGGTTTCCCTGCCCCTGCTCAGCCTCGTTCCCATTGGTTGGTTTGTGTTCCCCGGCGTGGCCAAGGACCCTCGGGTCCCGTGACTGGGGCGTTCCTGAGCAGAGCCCCGGCCATGCGGCTGGAGAAATAAACATCTCTGAAACATCTACCACGAATCTGTCCATATATATTTCTTTTCCACGGGACTCCTGGTTTGATATATGCTTGTTACAGTAATCCCTGCTGTAACACCCAGGGACCTCATTCATTAAATGTTTTCTCTCATTCCACCGGTGTTTCTGCTGCAGTCTCCCTATTTCCACAGTAAAAACCTCCGAGAGGAACCTGAAGATATTTCAAAATTAGAATCTGGTCCAGAACACAGAAAAAGAAAGGTTATGGTATTATTTATGCACTCAAAATTCATTGAGTCTGTAGCAAAACAGAGCTGAATAAGAAAAGATACAGGCCCACAGGACTACCTTAAGCCTAAAACAAAGATCAGAGGGTTGCTTAGGGTCTTATTTCTCTGTGGGCTTTTTTTTTTTTTTTTTGGCACATATGATGAAATGTGGTGTGTGGCCTTGGACTGCCACTCCCTGCTTTCTATTATCTTCAGATTTATTGCTTGTTTTGCACTTAGACACTTCTCTCATTTTTCTGTCTGAGTGCATTTGTAACATGGCTAAAGTTGTATGAAGAAATTCTCATTTTGTCCTTATTTTTCTGAATACCTTCCCTCTAAATAGCAACTCATATCCTGCCTTTCAGCATTCATTACTGTTACACCGTAGATAACTGGCCTATGTGAACTGACTTACTGATCTCAGCCCCAGCCTAGCAAGGTGCAGAAATGCTGTCACAACTGCTCTGGTTGGCACCTTATTTATAGACTGAATAGCATATTAATCAGTATCTCATGGAAAACTGCACCACAACTTTCCCTTTAAAAAATGTCAGTAGTTTACCAGTAATGTGGCGGCACGACGTAATATGTTGTCAAAGAGTCATCTGATATTGCTTCAGTGGTTTTATGTTGTACTCCATAAAATATAAGAGGGACCTCCCAGGTTATTGCCCTGCTCATGGATAAGAAAAAGATTTTAATTACCTTCAGGGTAACTGGATCTCTTACTTTGAGCTTTTCTGTAAATGAATGCTGATTTATGGAATGCAAGCAAAAAACCAGGAGTATTATATGCTTTCAGAAAAAGAAAATTCTTCACTTTCTTGACAAAGTTAGGCTGTGTCTCCACTGATCCCAAGATCATTTGACCAAATCTATGGCAAACCATCAACCAACACATACTGAAACTTAGGAAACCATGCGGCAGTGTGTGACACATGGCCAGACCTGGTGCACACTGTGAGCAATGTGGGCATCACGGGGGTGTAAACCACACTGGCTGGGTGGGCTGACAGGGTGCCAACCCCCTTCACCACCTGTAGCTGTTCCCTCACACCTTAACACTGCTGTCTGTCTCCCTCTTTGTAATGTTGAGTGTGTCTGAGTGGCCATGCTGACATGGAAGTCAGGAGAAAGAGCAGCTGAGATTTAAAGAACTTCCCAGTCCATGTTGGGTGTTTTCTTTTTAGCCTGATGGTTTTGATGCTTTAGGTTACAGTGCAGCCCCAGTGAAAGTAGTGTTTGCAAAACTGATAGTCTAGTAAGATATAGAACAAGTGCCTGGGGACAGAGGTTCCTTCATCTGTCTTTGTTACTAGCTAAAAATTGTCACTGGGCAGCACCGAGCATCATTGTCTTTGGGAGATCTTCCCTTTGGACTGTTTCCATCTTTCTTCCATGTACTCAGTGACCAGGCCACTCTCTCAAAACATGAAATCTGAAATGGATCACTGGCCAGACATTCCCATTTCTCCAGCTCTGGTAGCATGACAAGTGCATCTGGCATCTGTGAGCCCTTCTTCCTTCAGGGATTTGTGACTGCTGAGCTGACTGCAGTTTTTTTCAGAGTGTTTTTTTTCAGAACAAAGCACTCTCTTTTTCAAAGGTACACACATGCAGAGCAGAGAGCTAAAAATAAAATAACCTTTTCTGGATATTTCCTTCCTCCCTCAAAGAAAATTTTTGCTGAAGCTTTGATACATTCCAGTCAGCTCAATACACTCCCTTCAGTTTGTGCACCCCTTTCTTTGCTAGAGACCCTTACCCACCTGTTGGTAACTACTTCATTCATCTTCATTCCCATTAAACCCTGCCATCTTTATGGCTTCATTATCTCCTCTAAATTTAGGTCTAGTAAGGCAGACTAAAATTTCTCAGCCAAGTTAAACTGCTCTAAAAAACTCACTTCTCCAGAAAAAGACCCCTATAGTATAATGCTGATTATTTTTTCCATCTCCCATAGCTTTCCCTTTTTTCCTGGTTCTACCTCTTCAAGTCTTTAACTCTCTCTGGACAGGCAGGATGATATCTACCTGTAAATGGAGGTACACAGAGAACTGATTACCAATCACATCCATATTGTTTCATCCTCTGCCGAGTAACATTGATATAAAATGCTGTTCAGATACATTTTTGAAGTAAATGGGAACACAGCACCAATTTACTAACAGGACCCCAGTTGTTACAAATTAAGCACCTGTGATATGTGAAAAGAAGTCATAAGGAGGTACCCAGAAGAATGCAATTGCCTGTGTTCTCAGGAGAGCTAAATTACACTAACTATGCGCATATATCCCTGTCTGCTTCATACCTTGTTGCAGCAGGGATTACTGCAACAAGCATATTTCAAACCAGGAGTCCCGTGGAAACGAAGTATATATGGACAGATTCGTGGTAGATGTTTCAGAGATGTTTATTTCTCCAGCCGCATGGCTGGGGCTCTGCTCAGGAACGCCCCAGTCACGGGACCTAAGGGTCCTTGGCCACCCCGGGGAACACAAAACAACCAATGGGAAACAAAGGTGACCAGGGGCAGGGAAACCCCGTGCCTCCCCCCCAGGGCCCATCTCCCAGGGCTACATGGCAGGGGAGGGACCCCAACAATACCTCAGTAAGGGGCACACTTATTGAGGTCATGGTTAGGCTTGGGATAAATACCTTCTATTTTTTGAAAGATTTTGAAGAGAGTGCTGGTACCTAACAAAAAATTTTCCAGTGAGGAAAAGCACAAGATTATGATAACAGAGAGTAGGACATCTCAGCATGTGAATCCTTGCATCTAAGTCTTTGTTCTTGTTCATGCTCAATTAAAAAAAAATGCAAAATGGACCTGTTTGGGAAATGAGAGTTTGAGTCCATCCAAGCCAAGGAAGACGCTGAGCTGAGTTTTCTGCCTTTTGAGAATGTTCTTTAACTCCTGATTTACTGTGGAAAAGGCTGCTGGTTAGTTTCAACCTTATGAATATTAGCTGCTGGAAAATCCATTACTGGTACAATCCTAATTGTAATATAGGGATTCCGTTGGGCCACAGTGCTGAAATCTGGATTTTATTTTGCCAGAGTTCATAATGTATGAAGAAGGCAATTTCTCCATAAGAGAAATAAAAAGTTCAGTTTTCACTTGATAATAATGGATGTATTCCTGAGCAGGACTGTGTGATTTGGTTTATACATGATGACAAGTTTTGTCTTGAGATGCTGATAGTAAATCTGCTGCTGATGGCAATTTACTGATTTCATGTGAATTTTTTTTTTTTTTAGTTCTTCTACCTAAAACTAAATGAGGATATTTACCAATCTCGCTGATAAATTTTCATTCAGAATCCTCATGTGAATCACATTATGTAAACAATGGCCTTTTGTAGGTAATATATTAATATATGGGAATTACATTTAGCAAGTGCATATCTTTTAACATGATCAAACACAGAGCTTAGCCACATTAATATAAATGAAAACCTGATTGTATTACTGTTTGCAGTCACACAGTGCACAGCACTGATAACAGACGTGCCAGTGCACGCACTACAGGTTATGCAGGACAAAGAAGGATTTTGCTTTGTGAGTCTTTGTTGCTGAATATGTTATGAAGAACAGAGATTTTGGTTGCTAATACCATTTTTTTCAGTAGAAAGTCTGAAAAATTTTGGAAACTCTTGGCAAGTATACAGAAAAGATGGAGACATATCTCTTCCTATATTTATATAAAGCCTTTGAGTTAAGAGAAATGAAACAAAATAACCCTTTTTTGCCTCCCTTAAGAAATTCTTCTTTGTAACAGGTGAATTATTGTAATTTCCATAGGCCCTGGGTGTGCATGATTTTGGTAGCTATAGTGAAGATATACATACAGCAGAAAAAGGGCAGAACCAATTACTGATAAATATTTTGTGTATTAGATGACTTTCCCTTTCAGCATTTAAAGGTCCTAAGCATTGGTTATTATTTACTTGATGAACACTTTATGTTTTTTTTCAAGCAATGAAAGCATTTCCACAGACAGCTGTAAGAAAAACTAAAGTGCTTTTTTATATTTACCATATATATTTATCAAAATATACATCTTGTAGTCTTTATAATCTGTTCTTTCTCAAAAAATGTCTTGTACTCTGCCCAGTTTAGGCTTCTGAAAAGTACCAGATTTTGAAGCTAAAACTCATTTTCAAAAGGGGGAGACATTTTGAATCATAAGTCTCCTTGACAGTTAATGTCATTTTGCTCCTAAATTACTCCTGGGAACAGGATTTAGAATTGCAAATCAATGAGATTTTTATAAGGATTTTTTTCCTGTGACCTGCAGGAGGAATCTGAAAATCTTGAAAAGAAATATAAATACTAACTAACCTATTCTGGTTGCTTGCAAGAATCTATGGATTTTATCAGTCAGCATGCCTGATTCAAGACTTCTCACCTTTGTAGACAAAGCTGAATTTTGCCACCTTGGCATTCTCAAAAAAATACGTTAAAATCTGTTTCTTGGAAAGGTCACTAAGATGGTAAGGTCTGCACCTTTTCCTTCTTCTCAGAAGCACACAGAAATGTTCCAGCTAATGGAGCGAAATAAAAATAGAGGGATAAAAAAAGGTCCAAGGAGCAAGGCCCATCAGTGGGCTCCTCATCATTCTACTCTTGGCTCATGCCATACTTCTTCATCTAGGTCTCACCAAGGCAACCCTGTGATGGAAAGGACTAGGCACCCCACAAGCATTATTAACCTCAGAGTCAGCAGTGGGTCCTACACCAAGAAAGAGAGAGCAGGAGAGTGAGAGTTGGTCTCTGCACATCTCAACTTGTTTTGTCACACTGTGTCAGTTGCACCTCACACCTTGGGGCTGGCAGGATGCAGTGGGGCAGGTGGACACAGGGCTGGACCTGGTACAGGAAAGCTCACATGGCCCCACCATAGGGAAGGCATGCTGATGGGAGAGGGATGTGGTGATTCCCAGCTCCATTACGGTATTCCACACAATCTCCTGGAGAACTGCTTAAGCCATGACACCTGGCCTAAAAACTCTAATAAATCAGCAAGAGCAGAGCTCACAAATTTGGGTAGGGCCTGAACACTCTACTTGTCACGCTAAACCAGTGAACAGTGCTTGAAAACAGAAGCTCAGTCCTCAAGCAGAAAATCAAATATTGTTACCTGAAAAACATCTAAACACCTATGTTTGATAATGCACATTGATACCTACTCAGGTGCTGGAATGCAGCCAGCTTTGCCAGACACTGACAACAAAAAAAGAAGCATCTTCCTTTAATTAGTATGTCCAGATTCATCCAAAGTTGCAGCCTTCAGTCAAGCCATGTTCTAAAGAGTCAAGCAACACTCTAAGCATGACAGAACCTGTCAAACTTTACCTCATAATAGCAAACATAAGTCCTTGGTTATCAATCTCCATTTTTACTTCTAGATAGTTTTTTTTATCTTAAGGAGACCTAAATGAGGGGATATTAATACTTGAAAAATGAAAGGTTACAGGCAAACTTGAAAATATTTTCTCACTCTTCTCCCTAAAGCAGGTATACTGACTGTTGCCCAGGGAAGTAGTGGAATCACCATCCCTGGAAGTGTTCAACAGTGGGATGTGGCACTTAGGGACATGATTTAGTGAACATGTTGGTGCTGGGTTAACAGTTGGACTCAATGATTTTAGAGGTCTTTTCCAACTTAATGATTTTATGATTCTATGGCAGTCATTTTTACTTGTCAAGGCAGTACCAGAATGAAATAGTGTTCAATATAGAAAAAATAAAAATTACCAAATGATCTGGGTATTAGAGTAAATCAAATCTGCTGTTTAAAAATGGACTTGGCTAAGAAAAAATTCAAAATACATATCTTGATGGATTCTCATATTGGTGAGAATATGTTATGAGCTACCTTGCTCAGCATTTGTCAATATTTGAGAAGTTATGACTGCCTGCACCATTCTCCCCAAGGACTGGACTTGGATGTTTAACCAACAGAGAAATCTTTCCTGATTTTACTTGCAGAAGGACTAGTGAGTATAAGAGCAAAATCAAACTGTTCCTTGCAAACTGAGTTAAATTTCACTTGAATTCCAGCATCCTGAAATCCTTGTAACCTTTTGCTGATGTGCTGGAGGAAAATATGGTCATGTAAGAGCTTGATAACATTAAAAATCAGGTAGCATTCTTTCTTAACACTTTCAGAGGTTGGTATGGAACCACTGGAGGATGGTGTTTGTTGCCTGATGATAGAAGTCCTCAAGGAAATCCTTGTAACTGAATAGTATAACTAAACATAAAATCCTATGAATCCCAGGAAGATACTGAAATACACTGCTGAAATAAATATCTGACTCAAAATAAAAAATCCATCTACTCACTAAGGTTGCAAGAATAGTTGGAATGATTTTAAAGCAGGACATTAAAAACCCCACAAAAATTGTACGAAAATCATGAGTGAGTTAAATTTAGTATCTGTAATCAAGTAATTGACATGGTGTGTAATTCTGTGCTGCTCTACTGGACAGACTGAAACTCCAGTAGGAACTTGAGTTGAAGGGACTGGGATGTCTGAATGAGGGGGCAGAGATCCACCTGCAGCCTGTGGAGGACCCCATGCCAGAGCAGCTGGATGCCTGAAGGAGAATGTGACGTGACCCTGTGAGATGCCTGTGATGGAGCAGGTTTGCTGGCAAGACTTGTGATCTCACAGGAGACCCATGCTGGAGCAGTTTGTGAAGAACTGCAGCCTATGGGAAGGATCCATGTAAGAGGAGTTTAAGAAGGAGTGTCTCCTGTGTGTAGGACCCCACAATGGAGCAGGGGAAGTAAAGACTCCCCTGCAGCCTGTGGTGCAGACCATGGTGAAGCAGGCTGTGCCCCTGCAGCCCATGGAGGACTGTGATGTGGACTGTACTAATGGTGGACTCCAGCAGGAATGCCTTGTTAACCAGGCTGGGAACAAGGGGAAGAGTTCATTGCAATGTTAAACCAGATAACCAGGCACGAAAGAGCCAGGGATGGAGATTGTAATGGGTGTGCCTTTCAATTGTTGTAAGCCATGATCTGAGCTGTGTTACAGGAATTAGCACAACAGGAACCTCCTGAACCATGGGAAGCAGTGAATTCATTCCTTGTTTTGCTCTGCTTGTGTGTGCCGCTTTTGCTTTCCCTATTAAACTGCCTTTATCTCATCCCATGAGTTTTCTGGCTTTTACCCTTCTGATTCTCTCCCTGATCCTGCTGATGGGGAAGTGAGTGAGTGGCTCTGTGGGGCATGGTTGCTGGCTGGGGTTAAACCACAACACGTGGAAAGAAGAAATACACATTTTAGTAATCCTGAGAGAGCTGGAGATACTTTTAAAGCTAGACTGAAGTTTACTATGTTTTTATTTATTTTAGAAATAATTTTTATTTTTTGTATTTTATCAGATATAAGGCAGGTTTTTTTTGGATAATACTAAAGATAAATAGTCATTTACAGACAAATGGAAAATGACAGGAACCCTGCTCTAAAAAAAATAATCTGTTTTATGTATATATAGCTAGGAAACATGAAAGCCCAAGGGAGCATATCATTGCATTAAAGTTATTCAGAGTGGGGGGTGGGGGAGAAAAATATTGTTCCTCTGTTGAGCTCAAGAGAGCTGTCAGCTATTGGGACTCTGAGGTATGTATTTGCTTTCAACGTGCAGAAAATAGAGAAAGAATCCAGACAAGGGACAATCTAAATAACTAGAACAAATGAAACAACTGAAATAAACACTCCCTAGAGGATTCAACAATTCCCGCAGCTACTCTGACATACTGGCACTTGGGATTATAGTGGATTTCATAATGGCGCTGACTTTTCCTACCAGAGTTTGCAAAAGCAAAATAGAGTAATGACAGACTCCTACACTTATTACATCTGAACCATACCTGGTAAATTGGGTTAGCAATAGGGTTTAAACAGCAAGAAAGCCTACAGCTTCAGAGAAACTGGGGTTGGAAAAGTCATTCCAAGTAGATCACAGGAAGGCAGTAAGATTACTGCCTCTACACCTTTCTAATCTGGGCCACCCATGGTGATGGGATGAGGGGAAGCCATACAAGAAGCGACTGAGATCACTTGGTCTGTTCAGCCATAGGAAGAGGAGACTGAGGGGAGACCTCATTGCAGTTACAGCTTCCTTGTGAGGGCAGCAGGAACCGATCTCCACTCGTGTGACCAGTGACAGGACTCGGAGAAACGGCCTGAAGCTGAGCTGGGGGTTGCTTAGGTTGGATATCAGGAAAAGGTTCTTCACCCAGAAGGTAGTTGGTAGGGCACTGGAATGGGTCTTCCAGGAAGCAGTCACAGCACCAACCTGCCAGAGGTCAAGAAGCACCTGGGCAATGCTCTCAGGCACATGTGTGATTATTGGTGTAGCAGTGTGGAGGGCCAGGACTTCGATTTTAATGATCCTTGTGGGTCCCTTCCAACTCAGGATATTTTGGGATTTGATGATTCTAGAATTCAATGAAATTTTATTTTCTGTGGTCTAGTTTTTACTCTCAAAGCAAGGAAAAACAAAGGGAAGTGGAAGTACTTCCTATCTTCACACCAACTTAAAGGTTTTCAGCAGAGATTGCAAAAAATGTTTAAGGCATAATGCCATCAAAATGATCTTATTGTTACTTTAGAACACTTGCTAGTGTTGCAAGGGTTGGGGATTTTTTGTTTGTTTGCTTGTTTAATTTTAATGCTTTTTTGCTTATTTTTCAGCCTTAATTCCTTAGGTCTCAGCCTGTTTAGGATCAAAATACATGCAAGTGCTAGCATGCGTGCACATCTTTCTGTCCTTTCCCTTACAATTTTTGAAAATAGAGATGTATTCCAGGAAATCTTGCTTACGTAAATGGGCAACTATTTAAAGAAGGTTCTCCATTACTATCCTACCTTCTCCATGGGAAAAGCTGCAGATATTACTCAACAACAAATTTCTGAGGTCAAAAATGCATGTTAGGAACATTCCAGCTAGCAAAAGCTTCAGTTGAACTAGATCAAAGAATTCAATGAGATGACCAAACCCCTTCAGATACCAGGCTTCCTTATCTCTGCCTCTGATAGAGCTACATTTTCTCCTCATTTGCTTTGAAATACACCAATCTTGAAGTGCTCTTGACTCCTAGCATGCTTCTTTTTCAGAGATTAGGGCCGATTCCTGGGAACTGAACACCTCTCTGATAAATTCTAGAGGTACAGAAGTAGGAGAGCGCAAGGTTTTTTTGATAATTAATAAGAAATCACTAGTTGTATTCCATGAGATATTACTGAGAGTACTTATTATAGACAGTTATATTCAATTAACAGTTTGAAGTTAATACTGTAAATATTACTTATGACCTTTCAAATATGACAGTGATAAGTCAATATGACCCATGAACTTGGTGAGTGACCTACTAACTTATTCCTACAATATGCTGACCTTGTCAGTCAGAAGACACACCAAGGCCACAAAGTCAGACTTGTTCCTGCAGGAGTTATGGCTAGAAGACCATACGGGTGCATGCAAACAGGCACACTTGTATTGCTGTGGACGGTTGCAAAAGGTTTTGGTTAATAAATTATAATTATTTTTTCAAAGTACTGCACTTAAATCAAAGGTAATTTTTCAAAACCAGACATGGTACAGTGAAAACACTGCAAGATTAATAGCTTCCTCCAGTTGCCAGCCTCTCTCAACATCATGCAGATATGATGAAAAAGCCTCTGATAGAACAGACTAAGGCTAATTTACATATCCTCTGCCCTGACGTGAAATCCCTTTTGGTTGATAAGGTCTAATTTTCCCTCTAATGCTGTGCAAACTAAAAAATGAAGAGTTCATTCATAGAGACTAATGAAGACCTTCCTCTTAAAATATCTGCCTTTTTTATTTTTCCAAGAATTCCTGTAGTCATGTTCATTTTCATTTGTGTTGAGATAACACCAAGGGACTGTACCCAGAAACAGAAGCTAGTAGGAAGGCAGAGGACAATGTGAAGTCTCTAACAGACTCCTGTTATTCTTGCAAGCTAAACTCATGATGCCAAAGTCAAAGAGAGGGAATCACTGAACAACTTCCTCCTTAAAACTTACTCATGAATGGAGAAAGAGGATCCCACCCAACAGAGGTGATACCTGATGACTTGAGAAAGGAGATGGCTCAAGAGGGACAAAGACACCTCAGCTGTACATCTTGAGGTCATGTTTCCAAACAGTGACTTTTGTCTGAAGTATGACTAGGTATGGACTTAGCATACTTCAAGCTTTAAGTACCCAAGCCTAAATGTTAACTAATTGACCCTAATAATCTGACATTTTACCTCCATGCAGAAAAATTAGCACAATAAATGGCAATACTTCTTCCAGACCTCTGATATACAATATGTATTATATATCCCACTTATGGAGATCCTTAAACACTCCATAAAAATAATTTTTCCATAGGGAAAACAAATCAATGGCTTCTGAGCAAAACAAGTCTCTTTCCCCATAAAGGAAATGAAATAGAACATTAGACAGTGCTGCCAGACAGGCTTTCACAAAAAATCAGTTAAAAGACTGGCAGATGCTGACACCAAAATAGGAATAGGGCACTTGCACCTCAACCATGCTTACCTCTGTAATTTGCGCTTCAAGAGACCTTTTTGTCAAAACACATCAAAGTACCTGACAAACATTAAATTTGTCAATCAAAAGTTTCCAATATATTAACTTCCTTGTACCTGAAACTGAGGCACAGTATGATTAATCAAAGTTTTCACAAAAAATAATTTAAAAAAAGAAGACATATAAAACCCCCCAAACGCTACAGAGACAGAAACATGATTTTAGGTAGCTGACTTTCAGTCCTGTACTTTAATCATAAGTCAAAAAGTTCCTTTGCAAATGAGATATATTTGCCTTCCTAATGAGCTGACAAAGTGCAGCAATCCTGATTATCACAGCACAACAATTACTTTTGTGTTATGCTGGCATTTCTGCAAAGCTGCTAAGACAAAAAGACACACAGGAAGCCAGGATAACACTATAACAACCTCTCTTGCACCCTGCTATCACACATTAGAGAATAAGCAAGTTGTTGAGCTAATGGGGCCTATGGAGATTAACATCGGTTTCTCCTACTATTACATTATTTTTGAACTCCAAAATTCCAGCTGTGAGAGAAATATATACCCGTGAAGGAACAATAGAGGAGGCTGATGCTGTCAAACTACAGAGCTTTAAAGTTGCTAGGGGAAGGAAGCTTCAATCTACCCCACTCCTACCAGTTTGATGCCAGGGCCAGTGAGAAATACCCAGCAGCTGTAGAGGGATTGCAATTCAGTAGAGCACCTGCAGAGCAGCATAAAGGAGTTCCAGCCACTTCAGGCAGCAAATCAGCTTCATTGTCAGCCAGTTAAATGCCCCTATACAAACATATAATAATGCCTCATAACATATATCATGGGGAATAAACAAGAGGAGTCGGAGATTGCACCTGCCTGCAGGGTTGTGATCTTATTGGCATCATGGAGATGGGGTGGGATGGCTCCTATAACTGTGTTGGAATGGAAGGATACAAGCTCTTTAGGAAGGACAGGCAGGGGAAACCAGGAGGAATTGTCACCCTCTATGTCAATGACCTGCTGGAGTGCATGGAGTTCCACCTGGGGATGGATGAGGAGCCTTCCAAAGCAGGGCAGGGTAGCATTACAGTGGGGGTCCAAGAAATATCAAAGTTAATGTCAAGGTTAATATCAAGGAACACTTCCTTCGAGCTCAGGAGTGACACATCCTGAGGAATTCAGACAAAACTACCAGTAGGCCTGTATGGATCAACACGGACCTGTTGCAAAGAGTCCAGAGGAGAGTCACAAAGATGATCAGATGATCGGAGTGCATCTCCTAAGAAGACAGGTTGAAAGAGTTTGGGTTTTTCATCCTGAAGAAGAAAGGCTTCAAAGAGACATTGTAGCACCTTCCAGTACCTGAGGGGGGCTACAAGAGGACTGGAGGGGGACTTTTGACAAGAGCATGTAGTGAAGAGGAGAGGCTTCAAACTGAAAGATAGTAGATTTAGATTAGAAATTAGAAAAAATTCTTTGCTGTGAGGGTGGTGAAACAGGTTTCCCAGAGAAGATGTAGTTGTCCCATCCCTAGAAGTCTTCAAGGTCAAGCTGGATTGGGTTTTGAGCAATATGATCTAGTGGAAGGTGTCCCTGCATGTGGCAAGGGACTTGGAACTAGATGATCTTTAATGTTTCTTCCAACCCAAACTGTTCTATGTTTGTATGAAAATTTTCCCTACCCACCTTCCTCAGGGAACATTCATAGAAAATATCTTCATGAGGATCTTGCAGTCATGGTCCAGTCTGGCCAGAATAGGCACACCAGCAGGTGTAAGTGCCACGTGAGTTCTACACTGCGTGCAAAACTTCTCTGTAACAAGCTGCTGCTGGGAAAACCCCAACTAGTTAGCACGTTTCTGTGAACTGAGCACTTACATATCCTTGAAGCAAGCAGAGTGTTTCTGATTGGCTCCCACAAAAGCTCTCTTCCTGGGTGCAATCCTTTATCATTAGGTTGAGATCAGAAAGGCTGGAATAATATTTAATTACTTGGGCAAAAATGAAGCTGCTTGTCATCATTCTGCCATGATCAGACAGTAAAAGAAGATTTATATGAAGATTTAAGGTCACTGATGTTTTCTTTACTCCTTTCGGAAAACTATTTTAAAATGCAGACATTTTGTGGTTTCTGAAAAATCCTAAAGAGTCTGAAAAGAAGTGACGGCTGTGAAGTTGCATCACTGAGATAGCATAATCCTTTATTACATTCTATCATTTTTAGATTAATTTAATCTGTGCTGGATCCTGAAATACTTCAGAAAGTATCTTCTTGAAGAAAAGCAGAGAAATCAACTTTGCTATTAGGAAATGATAAATTCTTGTCTCTCTGACTTCAAAGAGGTGTGCTCAGGATCTATTCCCATTCCAGGAAAGATCACGGCAAATACGTTGTATAGGAAAATACTGTGAAGAGGCCTGTGAATATCTACCTTTATGTGAAAACTGAGACTGGAATCACCACCTAAAGAGTTTTGATCTGTGTCTTTGACTCACTAGTTTTAACACGTACAGGGATAGGTAAGGGAGAAAATATGATGCTGACAGAATGTGAGTGAATGTACACCTGTATAACAGATAACATGCTCTGTGACCAGGCTTTTCAAGCCTGACCTTAATCTCCTTCCTCACAGACCCACTCAGACTTCCAGCAAAATCTTTTAAATATAGAACACTTGAAGCATGTTTTCCTATCCAGTCCCTTCCCCACCTCCTTTTCCCTCACCAGTGTGTTTCCTTGCAGGTAGGTGGAGAAGGTCAGGGGTAGTCACTCCTCTCCTACATCAGGGGCCGTGTCAGGGAGGCATCACAGTTTCATGTCACATTCCCCAGCTGCGGGGGTCTAAAGGGCAGTCTGGCTCTCAGTCACTGTCATGGCAGAAAAGAAGAACAACTCGTACTCATTGTCTGTGAGAGATGGGAGCTCTGTTTAGCTCTGGCTTCAAGTCTGATGATCTCAGGCTGGAAAAAAGTAAGACTTGATCTGGAAGTTTTCCAAGCAAACACTGCCTCAGGGTTACTGCACCTCACTAGACATCTGTCATTTCCTACATCTTTGCCTGCCCAGAAATCCTGTGTGGGACAAAATAGCTCTACCCTGGATTAAAATATCTGGTATAGTCCAAGAGAGAGGAAAATTACTATCTGTATATTGTAGACTTCAACTATTCAGAAACTTTCATACTGTATCTCTCAGTACTTCAGAGGGAGACATTTCCAGTAACTGTAGAGGGTCATTTTGCCAATAATTCTAATAATATAAGAAAGCCCTATTTCCACCTAGTCAATAGAGCCATGTTTGTGAAAACAGAACACTGACAGAAGGGGACACTAGAGGTTTAGCTGTATCCAAATGTGAATGACATTTTTAATCTAAATAATATCAGAATGCATTAAGAAAGATTTCAGAAGGGAACACAGAGAGCCACAGTGTTAAAAAGTCAGGTGAAAATCTGGACTGAACCTTTCTTTTCCTTCATGTTGAAATTCAGAGATGACCCGTCTGTCACTATACAGTATGCATTTGTCTGCCACCATCCAGGAAAGAACAATTCTAGTGTCTGCTGATCATATCAGCTCTGTTAAGTCTTGCCCATTTTTGCCCTCATTAGGCTAATGAGAAGATTTCAGATTGATGATGGGGGTATAAGATAGAGCCTTCCTTGGTCAGAGCCAGTGTTTTTACAAGCAACAGCAAAAAGGCAGACTGGCACTCTCACAAAGAGAATATTTTCAGTTCATTTTTCAGGGAGTATGTTGAAGTCAGAGCAATATCCTCTATTTCTGTCACAGCTGTATG
Organism: Corvus cornix cornix; assembly: GCF_000738735.6. Taxonomy (NCBI): domain Eukaryota; kingdom Metazoa; phylum Chordata; class Aves; order Passeriformes; family Corvidae; genus Corvus; species Corvus cornix. The sequence continues at coordinate 60,743,245 of NC_046332.1, read as the reverse complement.
GATGTAGGCACTTGCATAATACTATTTCCTTCCAAGAAAATAGGGCAGAAAAAGAAGTGTTCTGAGCTAGTATTTATCAGAAAACAAATAAATGTGCTGTTATACAGGTTGTGAAATATTGGCCTGTAATAGTGGGAGAACTGTCTGAGCAGATGTAAATAATAGAGTGCGTATAAAACACAAGTGTGCTAAATCCACGGGCCAAGCAGCAGACTGATGAAGGCCCAGACTAACTTCATTTTTGTTTCTTTTAAATTTGAGCAACTGGGATGAGAAACTCTCCTTCTGTACATGTAGCATAGGTGCAGGTTCTGTCTTATGGATGGAGGAAAATATTGATACTTCAGCAACATAATAGCTCTTTAATATTTTCAATTACCTAATGACATTTTGCTTTCATTATAACAGTCGTCTCAGGCATTTTTTCATCCCTCTTTTTGTCTTTCATATGAGCCCCTTTATTACACAATCACATTCTGTACTGTATTGCGTTATGAACAAAAAGTGGCCCATAGAATGTTATTTGAGTCACCAGAAAAGCAGAGAAGGATAAAGTGACCTATATAAAAAGCAACCATTTTACTTCACAGAACAGCTACAATTGATGTTGCAGCAGCCCTCTCGTGTTGAAAAATGCTCCACTCCCAGGTACTGTGTACAATGAACACAGGACTGCTTCTGTCCCAAAGATATTATGTTAAAGCTTAAGCAACACGTTTCAGAAATTAAATGGCAAAAACTTCATGCTATTTTCTATAGCAAAAAAAAATCCTATTTGCTTCTAATTCCACAGTTAAGCTTCCAAAGCCAACAGCGTTATGTGACTGTACAAGTGCATGAGATTAGAATTTCAAGAAATTCAGACTTCGAAAGATCTTGAACATTGTACGGTTTATACCAAGCCAAGTAACTTAACACAATACCATGAAAAACTAAACCCCAAGTCTTTTCTAAATATCTGAGATACTTTTCCATCAAGCATGTCTGTTTTAATATACTTGAGCCAGATGAATCTTGCACAGATGAATCCAGCTTTCCATTAGCAGGCATATCATGTAAACAGTGCCAGGTTTGCAGAATTACTCTATGGGAAGTGAAATAAATCAGAAATTAAGTTTAAGAAAAAAAGCACCATTTTTGACAAAAGTGCATTGCAACTAGCATTAACTGTATTGTTGGGTCTGTAACACTGTACCATTTACTGATGCAATCTAAAACATCTGCTGTTCTCTAACTGCTTATTTATGTGGAAGTTTATGAGTTTTCTATGCTAAGTGTCTCTTTTTAAATCACTTTTTCTTGCAAGATATTGAATGAAAGAAGAATACCTCAATCTTTTAATTAGTACCACAGCCAGAAAACATCAACAAGATGGCAATAGCAAGGCTTTAAAGGAAAGTATGTTTTGATAAAAGAAGGCAGTACTATTAAATTTGCGAATTGTAACCAAATAATAAAACTACTTTAAGACATTTCAAAAATGTCTCTGAAGTTGTTAAGTGGATTATAGTAGCTGTTATGTTCAGGTCTGACTAGAAAATTTCATACTGTATATATTGCTCTATATCACTGAGCATCATGAGTTGGATGTCTGCAGTTATAGGTAGATCCATTTTCTCTACTTGGAGGTCTGTGCTTGAACAAAAAAAGATTAGAGGTAAAAAAATATCATTCTCTAAACAGAAGACAACCTCCTTTTCTTCTGAAGAGAACAAACTGCAGATAATAGGCATGAGACTTCATTTTGCACAGCCGTATTTGTCAAGACATATTTTCAAAGTAATCACTTGATTTCAGTTCTTGTAAAAGCATAAATTGGGCAATCATCCCCAAAGAAATCAGGGAGTCTATTGTAAAAATCAAATGGACTACAACATCCTTACATTCTCTAATTTCTGTTGTTGCCCCTTGCTCTGGAGCAAGCCATTTTTTTTCTTACCTTTAAAGAAATTCACTAAAACTGAGTGGACAGATCATAGTCAAGGAAAGAGGGCTATCTAAATGTACACAAATTTTGTACAAGGTCAGAGTGGGAAAGAAATGGACAGGATAGTTCTTTATTCAATGTGGAACTAAACGAATTGCATTTTAAAGCATTTGATTAACAGCTAGTCGCTAAAGCAACAGTGATTAGTGTCTGTCTCTGTCCAAGATAATGGCCAGTGACTGCCTGAAGAACTCTTGGGTAAAAATAAGGAAGAAATACATTTTAATCCAGAAATATCATGAAGAAATATTTATGAACACAAAGCTGAATGTCACCTTTTTTTTTTTTTCAATTTTTTACATATATCATCCAGGAAAACAAGCTGCTTCATAAAGGACTGTGACCACCTTAATGTGAGCAATCAGAGATGAACAAAAAATAAGAAAACAAAAACAACTTCTGAGTAAATATGCTTACAAGTGAAAAGTGTCAAACTGGTCCCAATGCAATTTTAAACAACTAAAACAAATATATGAGATTGGAGAGGCAATTCTAAAACATGGATCTCAAATCTAGTTCACATCCGACTATAACTGAGCAGGGTTACCAAACAGGAAATTCAGTTTGAATACCAGAGTGATACTGTGGATACCAGGAAAACTGGATTAACACCTATGTTTCAAAATCATTTGGACTGATAACATTTTGTAAATTGAGTTTCTTCACAGCTTGCACTTCTGATGACAGTACTGTAACAAAACCTGACTACTTTCCCACTTATTAAATATTTTTAATTTTAAATTTAATTTTTAATTGCTGCATCTTTGGAATTTCCTTAGTCCTGATTTAACATCGAACGATGAGATATCTATCTTTTAAATACTTATGCAGTCAGACCAGAGTCATGCTTGTATCTTTCCAATGTATCCAAATAGAGGCATAAACCCAATATTTTTCTTCCTGTAAATGAGAAGAAGAAAAAAATTATACCTGTATTTTTATGTCTGTTGTGTTCACAGCTCTTCCTATGACATTTTGCATTTGGACTTGGCTGACAAAGCAATGTACACTTCATCAAAACTTGTGCTGACTTTTATTCTTCCTAGTATGAATTCCTGCCAAACAAGCACTCAATTCTCCTACTCAACATGCACAAGGAATGTGTACTGGACAGTAATCTCAGGGCTCAGAGAGTGCATGTTTTACCTAAGGTGACTTTATAGAAAACTGCACAGAGCGGTTCCCCACTGGAGCCATTATCAGTGGAGAGCAAGAGTGCAACAAGAGCAGTGTTACTCCTGTTTCTGATAAACTCTTTGGATCAGCAAATGGGTGTTGTCATTAGCCATTGCTGTTGAAGCCTGAGTAAGAGCTATAGAAGCCGAGAGTGGTATTGTAATGCACGTACAGTCATAGAGGGAGATGTCTGTTGGGGGGAACTCCACTTTTCCTTTGGTAACTATGGGAAGGGAACCCTGGTGGACATGTGTGACTAAGCAATTTGTAAAGACTCCACACTAGCAAAGCCTCTTAATCTGGGACTGGCCACCTGTAAAACGTGTACAACACTGAAATTTGCCACTTGGATGTGCTGCTGATCTTTTTTTTTAATGTAATTAGAAGACAAAACTGGCATCCATCTACTTCTAAAGTCTGCCCAGCACAAGTACACACTTTTATGATCACATGCTGAATGTGAAATAAAATTTTTGGTTTTTAGGCTTCTGTTCTTTGGAATCTGAAGAAGAATATGCAAAGGACCACAGTAGAAATCATCTCAGAGAAAGAACCTGAATGATTTACATTTTTGTTTGCACAATCTCAGAAACAGAACTTGGAATCATGAAAATAAATGAGATGGGGGAGAGGAGGAAAAACACCCAAAGAAAGAAAAGAGGTCATGAAGAAGAGATCAGTGCAGTTAAACATGTACATGCAAAGAAGAGTGTTGCAAGAAAGAAAGGAGTTGAAAAGACAGAAATTAATTTGCTCAACAATCCTTCATGAGGCAAGACTGGAGGCAAGGCCCAGAAAGCAAAAGTTGCCTCACAGTTTTGTCTGAATTCTGAGTTTGGTCTCTGCTTTGTTTGCATGTAAAAGCAATTTCAGTTCCATTATTCTTAGTTTCAGAGGACTGACTCTTACTTAACCCAATCTTTATTTAGCCACGACGGTTAAAGACTTCAAAGAGCACTCAGACTCAACAAAGATCTGAGCAAGGGGATAATAATGTGATCTTCTGTTTGTTTACATCCTATGATTAGTTACGAGCTGGTAGTACCTAGCTGGCAGAAGGAAGGCTGTGGAACAGAGTGACCAGGCATTAGCAGAGATGTGTGAGTCAGCCAGCATTGACTGACATGTGGGGGAAGCTTCTGGCAACTCCTCAGAGAAACCACCCATGTAATCCCCCTGGCAGGCCCCCTGCTACCAAACCCTTGCCATGCAAATTCAATTAGTATCAGGTTATAAAGTGGGCAAAGCAAGTAGAAACCCCTAAAGTTAAAAAATCTTGCAACATTTTGAATTACTCTATTTTGGAAACCAACAAGAAAGTCAGATTTTAAATAAAAAATCTGAACATAAAATAAAAGTTCTTCACTGTGGCATCTTCAGATGAAAAAACAGCTAAAAAAGACATATTAGCACCATATAAAATATGAATTGAATGTAGCCTGCTGGGCCACTGATCCATGTGGTGTTGCTGGCAATTACATCATATAGCTCCCTCTGTGAAATGATTGTATCATCTCTGCTGGATGCTTATGAAATATGACATCATCCTCAGAAATTAGATCATGCATAATCCTGCATGATTATCATGGTTATCAGACCATTACCATGACATTATATGCAAAAGCAAATCTGCAAAAAATTACCTTCTTCGCTTAGTCTATTCATCTTCACCCAAAATATACTAAGACCAGAAAGGAACGTATTCTTGAAGTGACTGAAGGAAGGCAAATCTGGGTCATGCCCAGTCTCTATGAAAATTGTTCTAAATCACCCTAATACTTGTATTAGGTATACTTGTCAAACTTGTATTTTTTCCCCCAATCTGTTTTATGAAATGTACCTCATTTATAACCCTTGAATCATCACGGCTACAATATTATTTCTACATATAAGCAAGGCATTTTTGCCCCTCTTAGATAAAATGTAGCAGACAGCAGCTATGTCCTACCTACCCTATTTTCTTTAGAAGTTCTATTTGATGAAGTAAAAAGCCCAGTTACAACACTTTAAGTTCAATGACTCTGTTGTCACTGTTTATGCTAGCAAGGTGTTCTATGATATTAATAGAGGCTTGATTAAGATTATGCTTGGATAAGAATTGGTATGTGCAATGTTTTTAGAGAATTATTTTCCTTGTGATACAGTCACTACCTAGTTATTTAGATTTCTTAGTTTGCTTCAGCACAGAAAAATCCCAGCACACAGCACAACGGGCTTTCACTAAAAAATTATCAAGGGCCGAATTGTTTGCTGGTATAAGTGCCATTGAATCATCCAGTCCAAACAAAGCTTAGTTTAGAACTACTTAAGAGATGATAACCAGTATTTTGACCTATCAAGAATAAACTGGACTGTAGCCTTTTGTGCCAGATTGTTCTAACCCATCACATCCTGATTATATAATGACGCTCCTTCTGACCCAAGTAATTAATTTGGTTCTGGAAATACCAGCTTCCCAAACTCTGTAGAGTGAGGGACTGAATAAATGAGTTGGAGAAAGGAAAAACTGAAAGATAGATTAAGGAATCAAACAGGAAAGAGTCAACAAATATATTAAAATGTATTATAAATACAGAGAAGAGGGGAAATAAGAACAAAAGAATTTGAAAAAATATACTTAAATGGCAAAATAAAAATAAGCAAATGAAAGATGAAAGAATTCACAGTAGGACAGGGGATGGAAGCATTTTGGATTTCCCAATTCATCATCCCAAAGCAGAGGTTGAAGAAATTGTTGATAACAATTGATTAAACTCACTGAATAGCTATGTTGCAAATTCCACATACTGTGCAGGCTCGTCAGAGCACAGAACTAACTAGTCAGGGGACACACAGAGAGTTAGGTAGGAGAAGCTGAAGGGCTATCACTCACAAAGCTGGTGTTAAGCAATGGAAATCCTTTTCAAACACCAACAGTTCCCTCTTAGCATATGTCACATATCTAAAGTACGTGTCTCAAGGCTCCGAGACAGCAAGAGTGACATGCAGCAACCAACATATGCCTGGCACTTTTCAAGTACTGACATACTGAGCGAAACAGCAAGTACAAGGTGAAGAACAGCATGAGAGTATTAGCATCTTCCATTTTCCTGGAAGCTGGGAGTGAGAGACATTCTGTAGTTGCCAAAGGCAATATCAGCTTTACACAGAGGCTCTAAGACACACACGATGTGCATTATGCGTGTTACTGGAGAAACCACCGTAAATGCAAAGCTGGGTGTCTAGCCAGGTACCAAAATACTTAATTGACCACCTCCACCACCACATATTTTATTTGTTTGATTGTGAAATTGTAGAGGTGCTGGCTGAGTCATGATGCCTCTTTTCACAAGCAGTTACTGTGCCAACATACAGGTGGATGTACTCCAGCTATAGAAATGGTACTAGAGGAGATCCTGAGAGCTACAGACTAGACTGGGAACTCTGGCTTCCACTGCTGTTAAGATGGTAGTGTTTATAACAGAGAATAACATCACTGAGAGTGAAAATGGACAGGGACTACTGCAAAAAGAGTCAGCACAGCTTCTGTAAAGTGAAATCTTGCAACACTAATCTGCCTTTACTTGAACAGGAGGTACCCGGACTAAAATAATACCTGCCTAAATAATATTTTTGGGTTTTTTTAAAGTCTTTGTTAAGATTCTACATCACAGACTATCAAAGAAATTAAGCTGCCACTGGATGTGGTGAAAATGCTTTTTTATAGACTGGAAGCTGGTTAAAGAATAGGTGCTACACAGAGAGGTTACTGGTCTCTTTTCTAAATTAAAAAGAATCTTCAGTGGTCTCCCAGAGATCATCAGTCCCTTGAAGAAGGAAATAAACAGTAACATTTCCTAGTCTGCAGACACAAGGCCACCTAAGGCAAAAAGGTTGGCAGGTGAACTTCACTGTAGACAGACATGAAGTAATGCACCTAGAAAAAAAAAATCTGAACCCTGTCTGCATGGTGCTGACATCAGAAATGGTATTAAATCTAGTAAAAGAGATTCTAAAGCAGCAGAACTGTCAACTGACAGTTCTCTGAATCATTGAGTCAGTGTGCAGGGGCAGCGAAAAAAAGCCTGCAAAATCTTGGTCACCACCAGGATGGATGCTGTGGACAAGAAAGGATGCCACTTTGCTGCTGTACAAAGGCTCTGCTGTGCATGCACTGAGTCCTGTGTGTCATTCTGTTCTCTGCATCTCAAAGAAGGGTGTAGTGAAGTTGGTGAGAGTGCGGAAAAGGACAGTTAAAATAGCCTATGATGAGGAGCAGATACTTTATAAGGAGTAGAGGATGAGAATCTTCATGTTGGAGAGGCTAAGCAGGAGAGAGGATATGAACAAGGCTTGCGAAATAATGAAGGCAATAGATTAGCTGAATGCAGAACTGTTATTTGCTAAATATTGCATACTAAACTGAATTGAACTGTAGGAGTTAAGTTTAAACTGAATAAAAGAAGGGGTTTTTTTTGTGCAGCAGATAGTGTTCTGAGCACAGAGACTGTGGAAGCAGACAGTATCTGCAGGATTTAAAAGAGGTTAGATAAATTCATAGACAGCACATCTGTTAAGGGATAGTAAAAGGTCTAGACAGGAATGCAACAACTTTAACTACTCTAATACAGCACTTCTAGATGCTATGGGAGTATAAGGAAAAAGATCATAGAAAGAAGTCAAGCCCATGTACTCTCCCTAAAAAGCATTCTCTTTTGTCACTTTCAGAAGCAATACTGGTCCTTGCATTTTCTTGGCACCTAGAAGTTAGATACAGCTCAGTGGTACCATGCCTTGGGAGACAGATACCCAGCCCTTGCCAAAGTCCCAAAGCCCCAGGCAGACATGGTTAGGTTTCACACAGACTCATAGCTGCCCAAGCTGAAAAATATTTAAGAGATGCTGATGGAATTAATTAAAAACAAATACAGCAAGTGATGATGATACCAGCATAGAACTGAGTTAAAGCACAGCATGGCTTTCATACTGACACTGTCCCACGCTTGTCTGACTCAGACTACAAAATAAACTGTATTGTGTCTGTCTACAAATGATCATGTAAAGTCTATTTTGGAGAAAACTAATGGGAGCAGACCAATGCACAGAAAAGTAAAAAGCTAATAATCATACAATAACAGTCAAGGTACAGTGCCCAAGCTTGCTCCTTGGCCCACTTTTGTGTAGCAACACTCTTGTGTTCACTGGTGCTGGATTATTCCACCATACATACTGAAATGGGGCCAGAGCCAAGAATGATTTTTCCCTGGTCACTATATTCTTAACTACAAACTTAAGAGTGTTGCTCATCCTGATGTAGCACAGGCTGCTTTAACATTAGTGAAGCTGGGTCCTGCTAGCAGAGTCATGAGGGCAGATGAAAGCCTAGCAGGGTTATGTCTCCTAGTTACATGCCTGAGGTCTGCACAGGCTTCTTCTGCAAGCTTTAAGCTTTGTGTTGCTTCTACTACATTTTGTTGTAGAAGAGCTGGCGGCCTACAGGATCTGCACTGCATTTTTGGCTTCAGCATAGGCACATTTGAAGCAGCAAAGGAGGTAAAACTCACTACAATCACTCACTATGCCAGGAATTTATTTTGTACAAGTCCGCTTTTCCATGCATACACTTAAAAATGTAAATAGATAAAGGAAAATATCTCTTTTTCATTTCAGCCAGGAGAGAAACTTTTCCCTGAAGTTTTTGATGGTGTTTTTCTTGGCACAAATTTTTGCCACATTTGCTGGCAACTGATATGCTAACAACTAGAAGCTGTCAAATGTAGAAGGAATGGACTCACTCCATCTCATGACCAGCAGACATTGATTCTGGGCTTTATTAAAAATCATTCTAATCTCACAGAACTGTAGCACTGAGCACTAACTGGCATCAATTCATGTGAGTGCCTAAATATTCAGAAGGACCCATTGCACTATGTTTCTGTATGTTTTAAATTCCTTCACCTGGCATGGCAACAGTATCAACCTACAAACTTCAGTTCTATAATATTTAAAGAAAACCTTTTATTTAAGAACAAAGCAAAGAAACCTTAACAAGCCGTTGTATAAGAAAGACAAAGCATTGTTTTTGGCAAGGAAAACATCACTGATGTGGGGAAATCAAATGAGTTTACAAGACGTCCCCAAAATTAGTCAAGTTGCACAGAGCAAGCCCACAGATAGGGGGCTCTGCAGGACAGGAAATAGAAGAGATACTTTTCCAAGCAGACTCATAAATCTAGTACGATCTTTTCATGCTCATATCACAAGTACGGTAGACCTTGTCCCTCTGTTCAGATGATAAATGATGATAGATATCCTTCTTAATGCATTTATATATACTTTTTTCCTCTAAAATAGAGAATAATTTACCTGTAGGCAGTTAAAGAAGACAACAGTTTAACTGGTTAACAGAACAACTATGCCATATAACCAACAATCCTGATGTTGCCACAGTTTATTGCAGACGAACACCTCAATCTGTTTATAGTACTTTTTAAAAAAAATTTTTTTTAATCACAAACTTTGCAGCCTCTCTGTAGCCTGCAGTTCTACTGTTCTGTATTTTACAGTGTGAAGTCAGGAAAATTAATGATGCTCAGTGCTGCACCAGTGCAGAGGATAACTGCAAATCTAGGACACTAAATGTTTAAAATCACTTTCCTTCTCAGATGGTAGCAAATACTCTTTAAACTTGTTTAGCTAATGGTGGTATGGCCTGTTTGGCTCTTCCCAGTAAATCTGTTTCTCTAACTTTCAAGGGCTAGGTGTGCTGGCAGTGGGCCTCTCAGTGGCCACAAGACACAGCAGTATCACATCTACCTCAGCTGAGCACACACTCCATGGACACTGCTCAGTTCCTCCATTTGGCCTGGCAAGTCACCAGACACCTGAAGTAAAATAAACCTCCATAAATCCTCCTCTCCTTTCCACGCCAGATACCACCTCAGCCCACTTTTCTGATTTGTAACTGTCCCATGCCATTTCTGACCCTGCAAAGCATCATTCCATCATCCTTCACAAACAGCGTCTGCTTCCTGCCTCTCCCCCTTTCCCTCCTCTTACTCAACATCACAGCACCTTTTTTCCTACAGCCATTCTAACAGCCTGGCTTCTTCCTGACCACACAGACACACACACTCCTTCTCTTTGGCACAAATATTTGATATTGCCCTCACCCAACCCTCTCTTTAGCATATTAGCCTTTCCTACAAACTCAAAGCATTCTTGTCTGTCATCCCCTCAATGATGGCTATCCACACATTACTTTTCCTCTATGGCTCCTATCATATCACATCAAATTCTTAAGACCATGCTGTCTTTGTCTCCTTTCACTGGTATTTCCTCTCCAGCATTCCATCCAGCTAATCTTTAAGCTCCTTGTTATTCTGCCTGATGGACATCTCTTTGCCTCTCTCTCAAAACATGAAAAAATCTTATCAACTCTGCAGAAACCAGGAAGATTTGAATGGCTCATCAGGTGGGACCGTGCCACATACCCACCTGAGCTGCAACCTGATGTTCTCTGTGCCTGTCAAACTCTCACTCGTCATGCACAAACAGGGTTTCTGGGCAACAGACCAAGCTTCCCCATCTGGATGTTCTTCCCACAAGTAACTGACTTCTGATGAAGTAACAAGAGATTCTTTCATTCCCTAATCCAAGCACTTGACTCTGCCCCACTCTTCCTGCAGAAGAAATTGCACCAGAAACGCACAGAAGGATGTGAGGAGAAATAAACACAAGTCAGCTTGGATGGTCAAAAATCAGTTAAGGATACAAGACTTTTATTTGTAATTGATCTGAAAAGAATGTATTGGTATGCTTTTTAGTTATAACGTGTACTTTATAAGGGAGAGATTTCTTGTGTAGCAAATTTATTTAAATATATATAATTTGGTGTGACACTCTTTCCTCCCTCCATGTAGTGTGTGTGCATCTCTCATAATATTCCATAGTAATTCTTCTGTTTTTATCTTGAAATCTGAGTATTCTATTACATAGAGATTAATCCATTTTATTTGCCTTCTGGTTATAGTTTTCATATCCCTTTGTCTTCTAGGAAAAATGTACTTCAAATAACACAAATAAAACATCAAACAGATAAGACAACCAACACAACCCATTGGAAGGAGGGAAAAAAAAACACCCCAAAACCTGAAAAAAGCAACACAGGAAAGAAAGCATTTAATACCTGGAATACTGAGGAGAAACAGGTCCACTTCACTACCTGCGGTTTGGAGATGACTACTTATATATTACTCTATCTAGCAATTTATTTGTGAAATGTCTGGTCACAGAGTGGGGAGATATCTTAGTAAGAACTTAATGAAGTAGAAAGGTTGCTTAATATATTCAAATAAATGTTTATTCAAAGGAAAAAAGACAAAATAAAATCCATTTCTTGGCTAAGATATTGCTGGCTAGTTAGAGACAGGAAACAGTTTAGGAGGGAATGTATTTTGCTAGCATTTTTCTCCCTAACATGCACAAAAATTGCAATGAAGTGTTTTGATGGCCTGCTATGTTTTTAGAAACTTTTGACTGCAACATTGCCTTTATAGATGGGATTGTCCAACCACTGACTAGTTGCCAGTTATTTGTTGGTCTATCAAGCATTACCTTGAAAAAACTTTCTTTTTGTTTGATAAAAAATCCAATTTCCCACCAATATAAAAAAGTGTTCCTTTAAAAATACTTTACATTTAAACCCATCCTTTGAAAGAATGGCAGCCACTACTGTGTTGTTTTTATTTTTTTGAGGTATACAGTGAGAACATCCATTTGTTTGTTCAACAGACTTCTGAAAACTTGCTGATGACATTACCAAGCTGATGACGTAAAATGTGAACTATTATCAAATTTGCAGAAGGTGTAGTTAAAATTGGTTTTGCATCCAGTGTAACAAGGTGCTTTCTATTCTGAAAAAGTATTATCTCAGTGCACTGCTACATTTTTGTTATTGTCACAAACAGATAGTGCAGGGGGAATTCTGGATAGGATTACATCTGCTGGTAAGACCTGCACTGTTCCCTGTACAAATGTGCCTTGTCTCAAAATAAAGGGAAAGGAAGGAGCTTTTCAGATGCACATTAATTAAGCCTTGTTATCAGTCAGGCAGGCTATACTACCTGGAAAGGAGCTGATTTGCAACTCATGATACAGTTCAACAGAAATCAAATACCCATTCGGATGAGTTGATACACACATTCACTGTAGTGGAAAGACCTCTCTCCTCTGGCTTACTATGGATGTGACTTACATATGTTCAGGAATCTGCTTTTTATATCTGCACAGGTAAACACAGGCAAGCACAGCTATGAAAAGCACCGTGAAACTTTATTTCTGATTACATTGTGTCCCTTCCCTATAGTCTTAGGTACTACAAAATTGATCTGAAGAGCAGATCAGACAGAGGTGCCTGGATAAGCGGTAGGAAGAGGAGGTACATGCAATTTCTGCTGTTTCTGATCTCTAGCTTATCTTTTTGACCCCATATAAGGAGACCCAGGCTAAATCATTATGGAAATTTCCTAAGAAACATTAATGTTGAAAAGAGTAGGGAATTATTGCTTTCTCATTTCTGGCTGCTCGAAACTGGTACATCAGAGCAGATATCACAGGTGTGTGTCAAAGGTTACTCCAGTTGACCTACCACTGCCATCTTTCAACCTTCACCTTGATTATGCAGGAGACAAATAAAATTGACTTCCAGTCTGCAAGAAAAGATGACATATATGATGAAATTGGAACAACTGGATTATGAGGTAAAACTGCACACATATCAGTGGATTTGAGACTTGGATGTTCCTTGGGTGACTTGTGCAGTCAAGTCAGTAATCTGTGTTAATATCTCATCTCTGAAACGTTGACCCTGTTGTGAATCAATGTTGCTAGAAAAAGGATTCACTCTTCCTTAATTTCAAACTGATTATTTGGTTTATAAAATAACTGCTTTAAACAGGAGGCTTTATACTTGTCTGGGTAAATTTTGTTCCAATTTTTATGTTGGCCACAAGTCAAAGATAACAGCTGTACACTTGTGGGTTCACTGAACTTTACGTGCTTGTTGGCTGCATCACCAACTAGAGGGAATAACCAATAATTAGAACATTTCGGGTCATCTTGAGAAGAACAGAGTTTTCCCATGTTTGGAAAGGTCATGTGACCTCTTTTTCAGATGTTCCCAAATGTGGAGCTGTCAGCCATAGAGCACAGAGCTGCATAAACAAATAAAACAGCCACCACTGTTCAGAGACCAAAAGAAAACTACACGAGGATCTACATGTAATGATGAATATTGGGCAGAGACTTTTAACTACGTACAACAATTTTAACTCTGTAAATTCATAGTAGACCTAAGGAATATCAGCAGAGCTCAATCAGGTAGTCTTTGCACATAGGCAGCCCTGGTAATAATAATTTTCAGCACAGCATTAAAAGCCTTGGTTTCTTTTTCTGTTTCCTCTATTTTTTAAAAGTTGAATCAATACTGGTTTACATAAATGTATGTTCCTGTTTTCCAGTTGTTCCTGCAACAGTGTTTATGCCTATCCATTGACAACAAAAACAATAAATGTAGTAGGATGAAAGAAGAAAGGAGAAGAAAATAGACATGATTCAGATTAAATGGCTTAGGCGTGTGCAAATTTTTTATTTCTGTTAGAAGTGCAAATATTTTTTGGCACTTTGAGACTATTATAAAGAAAAATAAAAAGCACCAATCTTCAGAAAACCTAGCTGACAAAACTGTGCTTTTCTTGTTACAAACAGCATATACCCCTCCTAATATGGACAGGAATGAAAATAATTTTTGTATTACACCTTTTAGTCCCTAGGTATCCTAAATCTGTTTGTAGAACTTCTATCTAGCAGTTCATGAGTTCATGCTGTAAATGGGTAATTTATTTGACAATATTGGAGACTTTATGCATATTAGACAGCACATGTTTTCAGTATTGAGTGAGAGGAGAATTCTTGCAAGGCTACTACAGTTATCTTTTTTATCACTACAGAATATACCCTGGGAGCTGTCGGTTACAATTGGTGTACTATTGGAGAAAGGAAATTGCTTGAACATCACTTGATACAACCAAAGGATGGTACCACTGAGAAGGTGCTACCTTCTACCCTGCCATTGGCATGTACTGTGTTTCAAATCCCAGTGAGGACTTGCAAAATCCAGAGTGCTGTGAGTTCCTTATGCTTTGTGAAATTTCCCAGCATACATGAAATTGAGGTTAAGTCCATGAAATATGGGGATGCTCACACATTCATATTTGTGTGTTCTACCAAGATAGGAAAGTGATTGAATCCAGCAAGAGAAGCTTCAGCCTGAAGTCCCAGATTAATGTCTAGCCCACCAGGCTACTAAGCATTTGAGGAAATTGAATGGTTTTCTAGTATCTCTTATTGGAGCTGTTACTTGCTATATGTATAAATAAATATCCTTCAGAACAAATATCTGCTCTTTCATCTCCTGTACCCAAAAGCAGTGCTGAAACAAGTGTCTTTTATTCTCCTTCAATACATTATTAATATAAAGTGGAACCCCTCTGAAAGAAATGATACATCCAGAGTAGTTGAAATGTGTGATGATCAGGTCACTCATCTAACAATGAAAAGTCTGCGGATTAAATTCTTCTTCTGAATCATACAGAAGAGCATCTTCACACTGATCTCCCACCTCATTCTTAAAACCTCAGGCTACCAGCTGTTTTGGTGGGTAAAGAGCTTTCCTGTTCTGATCATAAATTCCACCACTTTGGAAACTAAACTGTGAATACCTGCAATTTAAAAATTATTACCTACAAAAAACATTTTCCATCAAATAAAATTTCCCATTGGAAAAATGCTGGCCAGTTCAATTTATGACAACTATAACCTCACTGCTTTATAATTTAAACAAGACTACCACTGTGCTGACAAATCATACTCATTACACACAAGTGCAGAGTTAAGTCCATTGTTTACAAGATGCTACTAAAATGCACTGCTGAGGCTATTGGATATGCATTCTGCTCTCATGCTATTCCACAAATGCCTTCTGTATTTCTTTGTGAAATTGCCATTGAGTGTCTTGTGGACAATTGGATGACTACACCAGTCTCAAAAATTTGAGTGCATGAAGGACCCAAAACCGCCATAAAATATATAGAAGTGTGATAAAATTGCCTGAAAGTCATACCCCCAATCTGTATTTGTGACAGTTAACTCCCAGATTAACACTGGCAAGACACTGCCCATCTCTTGATGAGTTTTTGAGTGCCAAGTCTTCAACAGTGGAGAACTGACTTGGTATCTACAGAAAACTTGAGCGATACAATTCCTCCTGCTGCCGCTCAGGTGAGCTTTCACCTTCTCTGCTGGTTTCTTTTTCAGCCAATTGAAAGTGAATAACTATTCATTAAGACTCCAGGGGAAGAGAGGCAGGAGAATGAATCTGGATAGAAATAGGAAAAATCACAAATAAATATACCTAAGGCAGCCAATTTCATTTAGAAGCATTAGCCTGCACGGTTCAGCTTTTAAACAGCAGTTTCTAGGTGCCTGCTTGTCTACAAATCCTTGATAAGAGGATGGGAAAATTAGTTTTGCAGAAGTCTGTAAGTCTTTCAATAATATTTATGCCTAAGACTACAGCCCTTTTGAAAGCCCTTTTGAACAGCAAGGTGAGGGGACAGTTGTTCACTAACCTCTGCACAGACCAGAATGTGGAGAGCATGAGATTTATGGGAATTAATTTTATATCCGGAGACAAGTCTAAAATGCTCAACCTACACAATTAAATTTGATATTGAGGTTACTGGAGAAAAGACATGCAACAGGATGCCATCAGGATATATCGCCAATTTTTATCAGATCCTGGAGCCTGTGTCTCAGGAAAATTCTTTAGTACTCATGCCAGCAGCCTGCTAGTAAAATAGGAGGAAGGTTCCTGCTGTACTGGAAGTGCAACAGTTCTGCTGAGATGCTGCTGACTGGTACCTAAAATGCAACAGTTGGAAATACTGGGTTGGATGCAAGATGAATTTGAACTTGTTATAAAGCAAATAAAAGTCACTTTTGATTCAGTCTAGATCAATGCTATAAACCACTAATTATTACCTGAGCCACATGTGTAGTCACACACTGCCTTTCTTTGTCCAAACTGAATCCTTAGAAGATACATATACTGATCAAAGAAAGAACTGTCATTAATACCAGATAGCTCTTCCAGTTTCTGGAGATAGAGGGAAGGAAGAATTGTAAATATAACTCCACATTTATCAAGAGAGCAGCGTTATTTCCCTGTTCATCTCTTCTTCAATTTAAATATTTGGTCGATTTTTTTTTTTTTAAAGTATTGCCTCATTTCCCAGTAGTATAATATCTGTAGAACATTTGTGGAGCTTTAGCATTTTGTTATAATTAAAGGGATTTATTTTGCTCACAAAATGTCGAGATGCATCCATGACTCCTAAATCTGCTGAAAAGTAGAGCTAAAATATTGGCTTTACTGAAGTCAGCACTCAAACTACCGTAAAGAGAAACATGTTTTCACCTAATGAGAGTGGAGCCATGCATCTTCGAAAAGGGCGAAGTACTGTGTTACCAAAACAGAGATAATTCATCAGTGATTTATATTTTTTTATGATCTGTAAGTTATTGTCTAGAACACAGTAAATTATTGTGGCCATTTGCAATCAAGAAAAACTGCAGCTGGTTCAGACATAAGTTGTTAGGATAAAGGCTGAAAAGGCAAACCCTTCCAAAGAAGTCTGGTTGTCTATAGCCCAGCAAGATGAAAACTGTGAGGCAATGTCACCTGTTTGTGAAAGTGCATTGCAGAAATGGGAAGGCAAGACCAGTTAAAATAAAGGATGAGCCTGGCACAGAATCTGTGTAAACACAATTAAACTGTGAATTAGGGAAGGGTTTCTAACCTTTATAGAAATGACATTTTGAACAGCCATCCAGTAGTAATGATGACATTAAAATCCCAGTTTCTAACATGGAACTCGATAAATTTATATAGTCATGTGTGTGGTTGCCTGAAAAAGTAGAAGCCTTGATTTATGACCTAGGAGATTCCTTTCAGACCTAGGTAAAACATTAGTATCTCTTGGCTATAAAAATATGTTCCTGATGGACAAATTTTCTGGGGTTTTGATATTCTAGTGCATTTGTGCAAATGTTTATTAATTCAGGAACTAGCACAGATTTAATAGTCCTGTAAGTATCAAAAGAGGTATAGCAGTTCTAAAAGTAGTATTTTTATTACAAGGTAGTAAAAAAAAGAAGCCAGAGAAAAAATGCAGGATGGACAATTGTTTTGTGAGTACTGAAAACCCCTCATGCTTTAGCCACTGAGTAAACATTCTGTACAACACAAGTATCAGTCCAGTTCAAATCTAATTGTGCTTGGGTATATGCAATGAATTTTTAATGTGTTGTTTGCTTTTGACCAAATAAAATTTAGTGTAAGGCTCTTCTCAGTCAAATGACAAACCTCTGGAAACCAGGAAAACTTCCTTTCAGCGATCTTACTAATGAAGGCTCATTAAGACTGTGGAAATCTCCCCATACAATGCCCTGCCATGGCACTGGAGATTGAAATAGGGTCCTGAGTCATGGGCAGAGTTGGGGGAGGCAGCTAGGGTGGGCAAGGACAGGCAGGTCCCCAGGGCTCTGGCACTGTGTAATTTCCCATACTTTTTCTGCCCATGAACATCTGAATGCAAGGGAATGAACAGGAAAACAGAAAGATGTGCCTCAAATTCTTTTTTTGAACTGGTGTGAGTAACACTGAGGAATTACTGGGAAAAACCTTGTTTTCCTCTTTTGTTTGCATACAGCAGCAGAGAATGCCAGTCTGATGTTGTGTTTGTTCCCTGTGGCCTCTTAGCTTCTAGTTCCACCTCTGTGCACTTGGAGATTTTTTTTTTCCACAACTTTCACAGTCTGGACTGCTAGAACCTTCCTCACTACATAAAATCTTTAGATTCGTCTTATCAGCAGACAAGCAGTGCTTGCTTAGCCTGAAAGAGACAGGTATTTCTTATTTGTTTATTGGAGAAAAAGAAAAATCTCATCAGTGTCTCTTGTCCAGTTATGAACCACTCCTTCTCCAAAATTTCACACTGTTTTTTATTTAAAAATCATTTGCAGAAACTGATAATGAAAACTTACTTCTCTGCACTCCAGTGGGAGTCTTTTTATGAGCACTCTTTTGTTTACCTGGTCCTCTTGCATTGTCAGATTCACTGTCCTGTCGTCAGATCAGGGCATTAAGCAGCAGATCACATTTAATGGATTTTGACAGGCCTCCGTAGCTGGTACCTCCTACAGTGACAGCCCCAGAGACAAACACAAGGCTATGACAAGGTTTAACATCTCTGTGTTTAATCACTAGAGCTCACATAATTCTGCTGCCTACTTGACATGAAACCACTTCTGTGATAAATAATATGCTTAGTTAAAGATTCAAAAGAAAAATATAAACCCCTTCCAGAGTAATTTTGGAAAATGCTTTCACATATTATATCATATACATTTCACCTGTTCATCATGTAGGAGTCCTTTCATCCACAATTTGCTTGAACTTTGGCATTGTACATCCTTGAATTCAGAGAAGCTAGACAAGGATTTCTGCATCTTTAAGTCAAGTGTCAACAGTCCCACCCCACCTTGGTCCTGTGCAGCAGTGTAGGAGAAAAAGTAAACCTTTGTGAGATGCTTTATGCAGAAGGTTTTGAAACCAATTGTAGAGCTGAAACTTAGGAATTCATTTCCATGTTTTGAGCAGCCTCTTTGGGGAAGAGCCATTTTGTTGGCCATTGTCAAGTGCCTGTGCCAACCAGTGGCTTTGGTCAGCAGGTCAATTAGAGTCACATTCCATTAACTCTTAACACAGCAGAGGCACGCAGGTCAGCTAATAAAGTGCTAATCTGTGAAGCACTGAGCCTGATTACACATTAACAAAGAAAAAAAGTCTGTGGGCATTTAATTTCTTTAATTAAAAAAAGAGTATTTCCCACTCATTCAGGATATGACGTCAAAATATGACATTTACTTTTAAATGGTTAAAAGTGTCCTTTGCTAGCTACACTGAGCATCTTCCCGCTATTATCTTTTAGTCAGCAGTAAAAGATTGTCTTTTGAAAGATATTAAAAACCTACTAGTAGAATTTCTGGTTTCCAGTTGTTTAAAATGCATTATTTAACACTAACACTCTCCTGGAAGTGTGCTGTAGTAGTAAAAAAAAACCCCCATATATCTAGATATATATGATAGCTGTAAAAAGCTATTTATAAATCTGACACTTTTATGAAGCCATAGCCACCTATTTTGGCAATTATGATGTCCAGTGAAAAGAAATGCACATCCTTTCATATAAAAGAGAACAGAATTAAGGTCCCCCAGATTGGGGACTGCACAGTAAAAGAAATCATTGCAGCTGTTCAAGTAACATCACAATTCTTCAAAGATTTTATTAATATATTTGTCACTGGCATAATGATTTTTCTCCTGCTCAACTGAAAATTAAATTTCTAAGCAAGTTACAGCACTATTTAAAAAGAGACAGGGAGATATGCAAAGTTTCAGGGGTAAAAAGTCCACTCAAGCTAGCTGCAAATACAAGCCTTCTGCAGATCATTAATAAAAGTAATAGTTGTTCATACATGATTGCCTCATTATAATAGTGACATTCCAATTAATTGTTTCAGCACCTTTCAAATTGAACAAATTTTCTTTTGACGTTCTTTATTGTGCCCTTTATACTCTCTTGTAAAAGAGAAAAGCTCTGATCTGCTTGAAAAGAAAACAAGCAGGAACTTTGCAGGTCCTATTTTTTCAAGTAAATTAGTGGATTTTCTCTTTCAGAAGAAATCATAAGGAGTATAAATCAGATTTTTAGTCAACTAAGAGCAGCCATATATTTTTCTGCATCTGAACACATCCCAGATTTGTGCATTTCCCTTATCAAGTGCAGTTCTTTAATAACTGTTTGGTATTTGCCTTCTGTAGGAAAACTGTAAGCTATGCACCATGCATTTGAGATGTGTCATTACAAGGTTGTACCTTTACATCTATGCAATACGATTTGTTGTTCCTTTTCAGCTAGGATTTGAAAATAGTTAGCAAATAAAATAATAAATAGGTGTAATAAAATACAAGCAGCAATAGTTTATTTCGATTCCAGTTTCAGCCTAGTGCTTGCATGCACACATCTGCGTGTGCAGGACACTAACACACTGACTGTTTTAAAGGGAATTATTTAAAGTGTCTTAAATATGGCTTTCTTCACACACTTTCCCTTGGCAGACAGTACAAATAAATATTTGAATTGTCAGTGCGCAATACCAGAAGCCCATTTCAATATCCAGATATTTATACAACAACCAAAGGTACATTTAGTATTGGTTTCAGTAAAAGCCATGATTAAAGACAGATGCAGATTTGAAATTTGGTCCAAATCCCTGGACCGCTAATATGCAAAATGAAGAACACACTGATGGTAGCAGCAGTATACAAAACTTGAAAGAGATAACTATATATTAATAATTGCTGTAGCTTAATAAATTATAGCTCGCTCAATTTCTCCACAAAATGTCAAAATCAGCTATTTTTTTTCTACCATATTCCTCTTTCTCTTATTCCTCAGAGTAAGTGAATCCCCTCCTCTTGTTATGATGTTGTAGAAGTGATCAACTAAGATGAAGACTGTTCAGAGCAGTAGTTTCATAGAATCATAGTGGCAAGACTATGCTTCAAGATACAGCCTCTTCATCCATTCAAATTACATGCATGCATTGCAGATTGCAGCGAAAAGCATTTATAAAATAAGAAATATTGGATTCAGTCCCCCTGCCCACATCAGTAAATGACCAGTGATTATTTTTTCCTGATCACATGATCACTGGAGATTTTTCACCGAACCTCTGCTCCTTTCAACACAAAAGACAGACAATACTCAAAGAGAGAGCAGATGCTAGTTTTTTCTTTTATCCGCAGAATTTGATGTGTGGCCTCAGGCCCTATTTGCTGCACACTATTCAAATGTCATTCTGAAGACTGAATTATTACTTTCCGCATGGGTATTCCCTATGGTGTCTATTATTATTGTATCTGAATACTTCAGAAAGGAGCAGTTAACCATCCTCCACTTTACCTCTGTGCACTTTCTATACAGCTGAGCCACTAGCGAACTCCTCAGTAGTGTTTAATGTCTTCATCAATGGCTTGGGCAATGGGGCAGAAAGCATCTTTGTCAGCTTCTCGGATGACATCAGACAAGGTAAAGCAGTTGATAAGCTGGAGGGCAGGACTGCAGGACCTCCATGGCCTGGAGGAATGAGCAAGCAGGACCCTTGGCACACCTTGCAAAGGTGAATTAAAAGTCCTTCACCTGGGATGGAATAAGCCTGTGTGTGCTGGGCCTGAGCGGACAGGCAGCAACTCTGCAGAACAGCACTGGTGGGGGAGGCTCGGTCTTTGTGAACAAGTGGAACACAAATAAGCAGCAAAGCTTCCTTCAGATGAAGGATAGCCACAAACCAGGATGCATTAGCAAGAGGATAGCTGGCAGATCAAGGGAAGGGATTATTTCCTTGTACTCCAGCCTTCTGTGGTTTGGAGCATTTTGTCCAGCTTTGAGCTCCTTGGTATAAAACAAGCATTGACAAACTGGAAAGGAGCCATTCCAGAGTTATTAAGACGCCTGTCTAGGTCACCTAGTGACTAGGGGTGCAGAACACTTCATATACAGAAAAAGCCACTGGAAGATTTGTTTGCTTAGCCTGGAGAAGTGAATGTTAAGTATGAATCCAATTGCTGCTTTTAGGGTCTAAAAGGGCAGTTATAGAGAAGCAGAAGAGCACAGTAAAGGACAAGAGGCAATAGTCACAGTCTGCAGCAGAGGGAATTCTGGCAGGATAAGCTGGATAATATTCTTCAGTGTCAGGTCTGCTGAGCACTGCAAAATGTGCCAGGAAAAGCTGTTGGAAACTGTCTCCTGAAAGATTTTCAAATCTGAATTATTTTATGATTCTGTGATTTCCAAATAATTTTCCATCACTACTGCATAGAAAGGGAGGCCAACTTGTGCTTTAGGGAGACAAAAAGGAAGACATTTGTCTTTGCAGCCTTTTAATGAAACCAGTTCTCTGGAGGGGAAAACATCTGACTTTACTTCTCTTGAAGATTGCTCTACTATGATACTACTGGAAATTACATAAACTTCAATATCCTTGGACAGAATTTGCAGAAAATAAATGTGGAGGGTATATGAAACGAAATGTAGGTAAATTTCTGTATCAAAATTCCCTTATTTTAAGTAGTTTTTATTTGGATAAGAGCTGCTACTTCTTGCAAGGCAAAAATGTTTTTAGCAAGTCCCCCCCGAATGTACTTTGTTTCTTTCTGTTACAGATAATTTTTCACTAGTTGAATTTTATTCATGTCAGTCTCAAAGTCATCTGTTCTGTGAAGTTCACAAATTGATAAAACATTTATTAGGATTGTGCCAGAGATATTTTTATTAAAGTTAGAAGTATTTAAAGAGCAATCAGTGAAGAACTCTAAACAGTAATAAATTATTTTTTAAAGGCATGAGAGGGATGCTTTCTTTAGAGCAAACACAGTAAATCTCTCAATCTTTGTCAACGTAATATGGTATTTTAAACTCATACAACAATGAAATAAGATTCATTTTCTAAGATAATTTTGAAGTGGCCAACACAAATATATAAAGATTATATAGCAATATATGATGTGTCATGGGGCCAGCTGAAGTCAAATATCTCATTACAGGCCTGCAGAGAAGATGCTGGTGAAGGAATTCCACTCCCAGG
This sequence comes from Corvus cornix cornix, assembly GCF_000738735.6. Lineage (NCBI taxonomy): Eukaryota > Metazoa > Chordata > Aves > Passeriformes > Corvidae > Corvus > Corvus cornix. Next base: position 60,720,273 of record NC_046332.1, on the reverse strand, counting down.
GTATCCATACTGTCTCCCACAAGATGCTCAACAGAGGAAAGAACAATGTCGTGCACCTCAGGAGGAACAACCCCAGGCACCAATATATGCTGGTGGCTGCTCATCTGGAAAGCTTCTTTGCAGAACAGGACCTAGGGGTCCTGGGGGATGCCATGTTGAACATGGCCCAGCAGTGTGATCTTGCAGTAATGAAGGATGTCAGTATTCTGGGTTGCATTAGAAGGAGCATTGCCAGCAGGAGAAGGGAGGTGATCCTTTTCTCCTGTTCAGCCCTGCTTAGGACACAGCTGGGAGTCTGAATGAAGGTTGTAAAGATAAGCTGTGGCTGACCTCACTTGGTCTGTTCAGCCTGAAGAAGAGGACTGAGGGGAGACCTCATCACAGTTACAACTTCCTTTTGAGGGGAAGAGGAGGTGCAGGCTGTGATCTCTGTGGTGACCAGTGACAGGACCCAAGGGAATGGCCTGAAGTTGTGTCAGGGGAGGTTTAGGTTGGATATTAGATAAAGGTTTTACACCCAGAGGTTGGTTGGGCTCTGGAAAGGCTCTCCAGGGAAGCGGTCACAGCACCAAGATAGACAGAGTTCAAGAAGCATTTAGGCAACGCTCTCAGGCACATGGCATGATTTTTGGGGTTGTCCTGTGCAGGACCAGGAGCTGGACTTGATACTTGTGGGTCCCGTCCAACTCAGGATATTCTGTGATTCTCTAATTCTCTGACACTGTGTCTCATTCTGGGCTTCCCAGTACAAGAAAGACATGGACATAACCAGAGACAATCCAGCAGAAGGTCAAAAGGATGGTTAAAGGACTAGAGTATCACTCTTATGATGAAAGGTTATGATGAGAAAGCTGGGACTGCTTAGCTTAAAGAACACTCAGGGGATTCTTATCAACATATACAAATACCTGAGGGCGGTCAGTAAGGAGGACAGAACCAGGCTCTTTTCCGATGACGGGACCAAAGGCAAGGGGCACAAAACTGAAACACTGTAAGTTCCAGTGTCAGAACACCAGGAAACACTTTTTTTTTACTGTGATGGTGATTGATCACTAGCACAGGTTGTCCAGGGAGGTTGTGGAGTCTCCTTGGAGACAGTCAAATGCCACCTCGACATAGTCCTAGGGAGCCTGCCCTAAGTAGCCCCTCTTGAGTATAGTGGCTGGACCAGATGATCTCCAGAGGTCCCTTCCACCCTCAGCCATTCTGTGTTATTCTGTGATTCCATTGTAATGTTGCTGCCCTAAAAGCAAAGTTAGAGCTGATCTTATCATTAGTGTGTTGTGGAAATATTTAAACATTTCACTATTAATTTTTCAATCACAATAAAATAGTTCTGCCGCATATCGGAAATGTGAGGTTAATCATGGCATATGTAAGATCTGAGTGTGTAAGCTCGTCTGGATGTGAGCAGTCATATCTAACTGCTAAGGCTCAGTGACAGTCAGGGGTTGGATCTAGATCCAGGTACCATGATCAGGGAAAGCTGATCCAGAATCTGGAAAATCCAAAACCCCTGGCAAGATCCCAATGTAGTCAAAAGTCTGTTGATAAGCAGCAAGATCTTAACATCGAATTCAGGAGGCAGGAAGACAGAGCAAGATGAGAAAGCACAGCCTCTATCAAACGGCTCTGTTAGACATTGAACAGCTGATAGCTGGGTGCCCACTATGCAAGCTCACACCTCTTCAGTCTGGAGTCTGCTTGAACTTGACTGCTAAGGCAAAGCCTTTCTCTGTGGGAGCTTTGTTGGAACAGTTTTGGTGCTTCTTTGAGCTCAAGATCAACGTAACGTATTTCTTTATGAACCAAGGTAGTGTGACATCCAAAAGCAATAAATTCAGTTCTTTATTTATTGCAGTCAGTAATTTCAGTCTCTCCAAGTAAAAAAATTAAACCCACCTTCAAACTGAGCTTAGCCATGCAATATCCAGTTTCCTTTCTACCTTCATTCTTCTAACTCACCTCTTTCATCTAATTCACTCCATTTACCAAATTTGAAGCATGTCTCAACAAACATCTATGTAGAAACTCAATTGCTATTTCTTGTGTCTGTAGTAATGGAAAATACTCTGCTAGACAAACAGAAAAGTGGATCCATATCTACATTTTATAATGTGCTTATGAGTTATAGGAATGCGTAAAATTTGCTTCCATCATAATGGAAAGACAAATTTGTCCTCCAAGGTATCTGTGTTACTGAGTATTTCGTGAAAATATAAAAAGAATAATCACAAGGGAATTGAAAAAGCCCTGAAGTTTTTCTGCTGGCATATTTTTTAAATCACTTTTGGACTTAGCTTCAAAAGGACAGTCCAATCTGGCCTTTTATTCTGCTGAGTAACCAGACATATTAGCCTTCACAATCTGACCTTTTATCTCCAGAGACCTGTTTCTTGCAAGTATAAAGGTGTTAAAAGAAATCTTCAAGGACCTCACAAATTTTTTTTGGTTCATATTTCATAGCTCCAATACAGTTCTTAATTGCTAAAATAGATATTTTATATTATTTCTTTCCCTGTCTGAGGTTGTAAGCTAGCAGCTTATGACCTTTATTGCTTCCTTTGAGAAAATGCTGTTTTAGTTGTTTGAAGTCTGTCAGGTTCTGCCCACAGCCCCCTGAGTTTAGTATTTAACTGCCCTCAAAATGTAGCTCAATTTATAATTTTCAAAGCTGCCATTTAAACACAATTTTTCTAATTTTAGATCTCTCTCAATGCTGTGACCAGTAGGTTTGTTCACTCCTCCCTTCCCTCAATCCAACCCAAAGCTGTATTAACAACTTCCATTTATGCAGTTTCAGATGTTTTTTGGGCAATATCTGATGATCCACCACCTATTGCTTCTGCATTCTCCCTCTGTCTCCTCTCTCAAAAAGCATCCTATCTCATTAAGGTGCTGTTTATTCTGTACACAGAGAGATTTCAGTGCCATCCTGCCAGGTTATCTAGACAGTGAGTGGGTTCAAGGGAAGAATTCAAGTAGAAGAGAAACCCACTGAGAACCATGAAGGCTTCCGCTGCTGCAGGGGACTACACAGACCTTTGGTCTCCTCTAGTTTGAAGGCTTTTAGATCAAATTTAGATCAAATTAAAGTCCCACATATTCAAAGTGTTTTATGTGGAGTACCACCAAAGGATGCAGAGTTGCATTGAATTTAGAGGGCTGGAGGGGAGTTTAGGTCTCACCTTTGAAGATCACATAAGGAACTGAACCACAGCAGTATAAGAACAAGTGTTTAACCATGGTGTAGGGGAAAAGCAGAATGGTCCTTCATGTAGGGTAGTATACACAGCTTCCACCATTTCTTTTCCCTCTGGAAAAATAGAAGTTTTGTTTTAGTTTTCTAAGTTTTAACCCTCAGATAGAGATATCTGGGCAGAGGCACAGATGATGAAGGCACTCTAGGAGGAGGGCTGGGTTTGCCAGCAGCTGCCACCTGTCCCACAGTGTCTGGGGTACAAGTCACAGGGGATCTGCAGCCATCTTTTTCCTCTCCTCCACTGCCAACCTGGGCCAGGAGAGAAAGAGGGGACAGGAATATAAAAGACTGCTCCTGCCTGTCCCCTTCTCACTGGCCACCTCCAGGTCCGAGGAAAGGGACTGGAGGATGGGGGAATGGAGCTCTACAGGCCATTGTAGATGTACTACATTGAGGTGTAGAGCTCAGAGAGGACAACCATGCCCTGTGCAAGGGACTTGCAGAGAGTGCTGGTAGAAGCCAAGAGGGCTGATGCCATCACTGTTTGGGCTACCCAGGGAGTTCCCCAGGCATGGTCGTGGGTCTACGTGGGCTCAACCTTCAGCTGCTCCAGCCTGTGCCCTGTCTCCAAGGAGAGTCTCACTGAGAGGTGTTGAGCCTTGGCTGGCCACTGGTTTGGCCTGGAGTGAAAGCAAGGGGCTGAGTCCAAGGGCAATCTGATGAGACAGCAAAAATTCAATCCTTAAGACTGCATTTAGGGCTTTATTTTCAGGGGGGTTTTCTTCAGGGTTTTGACAATCCAATGAACTGGTTTTGGTTGCTGATGAAACGTTTCCTTCCTTTCACACAAGGCAGTACTCTTGCCTGTGTCACAGACTGCTGAAAGCACTAGACTGATGACACCGAGTAACATTTGTTGATATTACCTTAGGAGGGATTAATTTAAGCGTCCTCATATCACTAAATCTCCTTCTATCACATCTCAGTTTAGCTATAATTGATCTCTTCTGTCTCTAAAGAGCATGCTGTAGAATAATCTATATTACATCTGTGTTAAAATACACACCTCTTTTAGTCCAAAGTCCTCCTCCCTAGTTCTCAGAATGTCTTTGTTTACTTCACTAGAGCAGATGTTGAAAAACCTGCATTTCAGTCCAGCTGTGGGACTGCTCCCTTTACTACAAGTGCCTTAGTCCTAGCATAAAACAAAACAATGATTTGTTCCATAATCAGTAACAGAGAATATAGAACATCCCCATATCATCCTGCTATATTACTTTCATGACTGCCATGGGTCAAAGTCTCCAAAGGGTATTTTTTTGTGCAACTGCACTAAAATAGAGGTATTCCTACTTGTATCAAGCTACATTTTACATCTCTCAAGTTCTCTCTTGGTGTGTACACATGGCAGAATTTATATAACAACATGACTAAGAGAGCCAGCATTTTATCCTACAGAGTTATCTTCAACACTAGTCCCTAATCACGCATACGGTGTCAGCAGCACTGCAAATTAAAAAGACACATACTATGTAGGAGGAGACATGAGACCAGGAGCTCTAGCAATAAGCTCCATTTCACAGTGCAGTTTTTATACAGAGTAGCAGTTGTAAATTGTCTGAACTACTGACATAAAATAGAACTAGAAAGGTAAAGAATATTTCATATATGTCTTCAGTATTATCCAGCTCTGGCCCACACAAACACCGCCAATAAATATAATAGTGGTAAATCATACAACACTTCCGGAAGACTTATTATAAAGCTGCTTCCAACCTTCGGTTCTAAGCAAAATATAATCCTGCACATTGTGTTAGTGCTTTGTTTGGTACATGAGCCACTTTCAGGGTGTGCCACTTGGCCAGCACTTTTGCCTCATTGCCAAGAAGAGCAGCCATGCAAAACCATTTTTTGAAACTTGCATTTCTGTCATTGGAATTTTTATGTGGAAATACCACTACTGTGGTAACAGTGGTTTGGGTTTTTTGCAATCTGGATTGTACTGCCTGCAAATTCAGGTAATACAACACTCACACTGAAACATGTAAGGATATTTACTTTTTAAAAGTGAAGTGGGGCAGCAGGACAGACTTCAGATTTTAAAGAGACCCAGGAGTGAATACAATGAATCCAGAGGTTTTAACTTGTGTTTGTGTGAAGAACAAATTCATCGATTTGAAAGATTTAATGGAATTTGCTTTTTAAAGCACATTACATTATAAAACGTGTTGAATATTTCAACTAGTTCAACTATTTCTAGTACAAATAGAACTATTATTGCTGTTTAACTCTGTATCTGTAAATACTGAACTCTTGTCCTGTAAAAAAGGCTTTGCATTTTCTCCTTATTTGCTGGGATTGACAATAATCCCAGACAGAATCTTACTGTTTAAACATGACTGATTAAAAGCCTGATAAACTTTGAGGTATTTTAAAACACTCACTATACACATTTTTGTTTCATGCCACTTTTAAAAAATTTGTTTCTGTAGTGCTATTGTGAGTTACCATTTTTAATCTTTTCTTACTAGTGCTGGCAGTCATGTATAAATAGACATGTTTTGGATTCAGACAATCTGTGTCACTGCCTTGGAAAGCAAATTTAATGATAGAATGTTTCTATTAATCTATTTTATCTCTAAACTTTTATTCTCTTTCTTGCTTACTTTTTACTATTATTTTTCTTTCAGAAGAAATATGATCAAAATTACATCAGGCTTAGTCCTAAAAGATTTTGAACACCTATCATTTTAACTTAATTTAGCAGAATGTGACAATGCTTGGCACCATTTATCATGCCCATCAAAGAAGAGACAGAGAGGTTTGGCAGAGCAGTTGATTGAGTTTCCTTTTGTTAATGAAAACAATACTGCTGACAGTCCATTAAAAACATTCCATTTCTTTTTAATATTCCTGGAGTAGCAAGAATAAAGCCAGAGGGAAAGCTGAAATTGGAAGAATTGTTATAGACTTCACTTCTCTCATTTGTGTTTAGACCTATAAGGCACTGGGTCCTCTTGGTATTTTTTTTATTCTGGTATTTGTGACAGAAGAGAAAAAGAGGAATGGAAATACCCCAGAAACTTGCTTTGGACATTCAAAAGCAGCTGCACCAAATTTGTTCTGTAAAAACTTGTAACCCACATTAAAAACATATTTCTTAGATTTTGTTCCTAGTGAAAAACAAATCCGAGTATCCAGACTTACCTACCACGTAAGTGTTCAAAAAATACATTTTAATACCTTAAAATTGTTAATTAAATGTGAATTTTAAAAGTACATCTAAAAAATGTAATATACTTAGACCTTAATTATATGATGCACCGAGTTTTGAGTCATCATGATAACTCATTTTTATTTTTAGGGGGTTCTGCAGTTGCAAAGAATGCCAACACTTTTTTCTTTTTCCCATTGGAAAACTATTACTAATATAGTCTGCACATGCAACTTGAGAAGATCAGATCTTTGCAGCAAAAGTGATTACCTAGAAATTAGCTTTTTGTTTCACATGCCCTCCATTCTCCTCACAGCATTTTACCAAAAATAGGAGAAACAGCTATATCTTGCTGCGCCATTTGCCAATGATTGTTGTAACCGCTTGACTCTGCCTAGCAGGCTGCAGCTCCCTGTGAGCACAGCCGGGATTTCCTAGGGCCCTGTGACTGGTCGCATCCCGGAGTCCATTTCGGACAGCCCCGCGATCTGGCTCGGGCAGCCAGCAGCGTTACAACGCAGTGGTGATGAAAGAGGTAGAGAAGGGTCTCCCATGAGGGTGGTAAAATGGCTTTAATCCCATCTTGTCCCAGCACCCTCGGAGGCAGAGAGAGAAACCTCGTGGTCTGGGTGCGGGTTGGTTTTGTCAGGGGCCCAAGGGCGGTCCCTGGGCAGGGTTGGGGTACAGGAGCCAACAGGGAGAAACCGAGGGAGTGACGAAGGCTAGGGCAGGGAACGGGGGAAACATGGCATCACAGAATTAGGGGGTTAACAGGCTACAAATGATATACATTCTGAAATTTAATCCAAAAAGAAATTAGGTATTAATTTTGATCTGCTTCACTGTTTTTGCTTTTAAAACAAAAAAATCTAATTAAAGGTGTAATATGCGCTACAGAATAGCCTGAAGTATGTCAGTCCAATTTAAAAGAAAATTATATATATATGGATGTAACTCTCTGTGCTATTTCCTCTTATCCTTATGAATCAGTCCTCCCACCTTATGAATCCCAGAATACATAAAGATGATGTTCTGCCCTGTTCTCTCTGATACTCTTTCTCGCAGTCCTAATGCAGTCTTTCCATCTGTGATGGGTACCCAAAACTAATTCACAGCTGAGTGGTAACATTTGCTAAAAAGATAACCTTGAACTCTGCTTACCTGCCAAACAGTATTCAACAAATCTCTTCCATATCCTCTCCTTTAGTTTTTATTGTCTCTGAATCTTTGTAATTGTGTAATGGTTGGACAAAATAGAGAAAAAGGACAGGTTTAATTAGTATAAGCAAAACCTTTGTAAATTATTCATGGAGATTCAACGTTTTCAGTTGCCAAAGCCTCACTCTTGGTTTATTTAAACTTTTTTAATAGCAATAATAAGATTTCAATGCAAATGAAGCTATTCTAAATTAAGGCTCACTTCTCAAATACTTACTGCAAATAAAAAGCACCTATCCTATCCCTATCCTCTTACTGGGCTGAATAATAATTTGAAAACAAAGGTAGAGCAGATAAATCAACTCAGATTTAATTCATTCATTAAATATCACATATGTCCACGTATGATTCTTATTTGGGTTAAAAAGCATAAGTCAATACACCATAAAGTTAACACAATAACAGCATGTTACAATGAAAAGCACAGATAAATGAAATTGCTAAATTGATCCTTTTTTTTCCTCTAGGAAGCAGTTAAAAATATTCCAATTTCTCCCAGGTTTCAGAAAATTAAATAGCGGTTGTTATTCGGGTTTTATTGTTTGGAGTTTTTATTTTTTTTTTTCATCTAGTGAGAAATTGTGTCAAAATTAGAGAACACAGAGCAACTGTCTAGTGACTCAGCAGGACTGTTTGTTCTCCTTTATTTCTATGGCAGGCAATACTTGTTACACTTTTTTCCTCAAAATCTTCTTCCTTTTTCCTTGAATTAATAACCTTATATGCAGACTGTGAATCTGTTGGGCTTTGTTTTTTGTTTTTTGGTTTTTTTTTTTTCTAATTTATTTGCAAGCTTGGAATCCCTCCTTTTGGGAGCTTCTGTGATACTACTTGTGGGCACAAAGAACCATATCAGAAGCCAGGGTGTTTTAATACTAAAGAAATATAAAATTTTAAAACCCACAGAGTACAGTATTAATGTAAAGAAGCAGTATATGTCATACAAAATTTCATCCAGAGACTGCAGATGAAAAAACTGTGGAAGAAAAATGCCTATAATTTTATGATGGACTTGATTGGTTTATAAGCTATGACTGATAATAGAAAATGTCGCTACAGCAGAAAGAAAAGCTCTGTACGGAAATAGGGAAATCTGTGAGTGACGAATGTTCGCACTGAGAGTTTGCCATCTTGATTATGAGTGGTGCAGGACATCAGGACACATACAAAATTCAATGTCTGGGGAAAAAAATATACTCTATTAAAATGCTGACACAAACTGTATTCTTTAAGGCTGTTCTTGAAATAATTCCTCAGGTTTATTGAATGGAAGCAAAATGAAATATTTTTCATTTATACGAAATTTTGTTTCACTCATATGTGAACCTAAAGACAAAATCCCAATTTTATGAAGGCTCTGGCTTCCCAGGACTTATTTAAAATTTATACTAATGTGAATTTCTCTAATGTAAATATTTTAAGCAGAAAATGTATCCTCTTTATGAGCACTAGCATTATTCTCCTCATCTCTGTCTCAGCAAAGTGAAACTCTAGCACTTAGTAGCAGAACTAGCATCTGGTTTTCCTGACATGTTTCACCTTGCAGAACTAAAAAACACTGCTTTTCTTCATACAGGAAACCTTTTTTCTTTGTCTTTTTCTTTTTTTTTCCTGTCCTTTTTGTTTTAGAAGTGTACCCATGCACATGCACACACATACTGTTACAGACAATTATTGCTTGAAGAAAAGTGTCACATATAGACAGGATAGGGAACAGTCAGACTTATTAGTGTCTTATACCTAATTTTTCTTACAAAAATTTTGACTGCAGCTGCCAAGACCAGGTAACTTTTTTTCTCCCCTGTATTTCTTTAATTTCTTTCCTCTGATAATATCGAATTTTCTATCACCTATGTTGAAAGCATGGAATTTTTCCAGCATTTCTCTGCTATTTATGTTAAGGCAAAGGTGAATTCATAAGTATTTCTTTTCCTTTTTTATTTTTTAAGTTTCATTATCTAGTTTTGCTTTCTTTTGCTTGTATAGTACTGGAGAATTCTGCACTGCTGTATTTTAAATTTTAATTTTAGCACTATTTTTAATAATTTCTCTCATTTCTCTCTTAAAATTTATTTAAATTCCTTAGCATCTACAGCAAACAATTTTTGGTGAGGTTATGGTGTTAGCAGTACTCTCTTTTGCTCAATTAATATGAATTTCCAGAAGTATATAAATTTTGAAGTATAAGAAATTTCAAAGATACAGATTGAAATGATGCAATTTAAAAACTTTTAAGACTGTTTTTTTAAACCATGAAGTATCTTGGAAATATCAAAATCTGTACTCAGACTTTAAATTTCAAGTAACACCTTAAAATTTAACTTGTCACAAGTTTGGTGAAGTTTTAACACTCAGTGACTCCATAATGATCTTAACAAAACTGTAACTGAAATTTTTCTTTACAAGTAGCTACACAAGACATATCCTCAAGGACAATTGTATAGTTACCTCGGATTCACCTTACATGAAAAATTTGAAACCTAAAGAAAAAAAGGAACACAGTGCTGGAAGGATGTGTGTATCACATATGCCCTGAGAAAGGAGTGGAATCTAGAACTAAATGTACTGTAGTTTCACAGAAACTTTTACATATAGTTATAACAACAAATCTGCTGAAATTATTGGAGACCAATTTGTGAAGAAATCAACCAGCTCTAGGAGAAGTGAGTATTATTAGAATCGGAGCTAACTTTACAGAAAGCTATTATTAATTGCTATCCAAATTGAATTTGATGTGGCAGAGTCTGAAATATTAGCTCAAGAAACTACAGAGCATGTCCGTCTGTTAATTCATTAGGAGTGCAATTTCCCAAACACTGGCAGAACGCTGGCAGAAAAATTGTGGTTAACAGCACACAGTTCACTGGAGCTACTCAGCACCAGCTTTACAGGATCTCCTTTACATTAAAACAAAGCAATGTTTCATGATGCAGGTCATCAGCTCTTCTGCATTCCTCATAAAATGTTTTAGGGTTATAAGTGTAAAAAATGGAAATCTAGTGATGTCTGTTTTGTTTCTTTTTATTACAATCAACACTACTACAACACAAAAAACCACAGAGAGTGTTATTAATCTGCCTGGAAGCTGAACTTTACAGTATCAGTGAACCAGCTGCCAAAGACCTTTATAGTCAGTAGAGAGACATAGGTGTGCATAGGACATGCACTCCCATCCTAGTTAGGTCAAATGCCTGATGTAAACCTTAACATGTACATTCATTTCTCCTCTGTAAGAAAACCTCAGGTCATTAGATCAGGGGTGGATTTCCTAAGCAGAAACACTTAAATGACATAATTGCATCTTACTGTTTATTTACATTTGTTTGCATAACTTTTGCCTTGTTTGACAGACATTTTCACCCTGTTTTACAATTACAGTCTAATCAGGTAAAACTGTGTAGAAATCCAGGGGCCACTGGCTTTTTTAAGTGTTTTTGTACTTCTCCAGTTACAGAAAGCAGAATATATTTAGTGACTTATACTGGCATAGCCTGATTTTGAAACATACAGAAGATACATGTGAATATTTTTGATATAAGCAAGAATTACATAGTGCTAGTGAGAAATATTAACAATTGTCTAAATGCAATTTCCCCACCCCTTTGTAGTGCATTTCACTTACCGAAATGTATAGATCTTCAAGAAAGTCATTGTAAGTCGAACAAAACACAGAGTGAGTTGTTGCCTATTGTTTATGTGTTTCTATATCTGTGGCATATCTGGTGGGTTGACCTTGGCTGGACACTGGGTGCCCACCAGAACCGCTCTCCTCAGCTGGACAGGGGAGAGAAAATATAATGAAAACCTCATGGGTTTAGATAAGGACAGGGAGAGATGTCTCACCAATCACCACGATGGGCAAAACAGACTTGGGGAAGTTAGTTTAATTCAAATCAACTAGATCAGTTCTAAATCAGAGTAGGTTAATGAAAATAAATCCTTGCACCCCCACTCCTCCCTTCTTCCCTGGCTCAGATTCACTCCTGAATTCTCTACCTCCTCCCCTTCAGAGTCTCAGGGGGATGGGGAATGCGGGCTGCAGTCAGTTCATTGCATGTTGTCTCTGCAGGTCCTTCATCCTCAGGAGGACTCCTCACATTCATCCCCTGTTTCCAGTGTGGGATCCCTTTCATGGCAGGCAGTCCTCCATGAACCTCTCCAACACAAGTCATTCCTACAGGCTGTAGTTCACAAACTGCTCCATAGGGTTCACAAACCTGTCCATAGGGTGCAGTGCTTCAGGAACAGCCTGCTCCAACGTGGGTCTCTCACAGAGTCATCGGTCCTGCCAGAATCTTGCTTCAGAGTGGACTTCCCATGGGGTCATAGCCTTCTTCTGGCACGCATGTTCTCGAGTGTGGGGTCCTCCACAGGCTGTATGTGGATATCTGCTCTACCACAGACTTCTGTGGGCTTCAGTGGCACAGCCTGTTTCACCATGGTCTTCACCACAGGCTGTGGGGGAATGGCTGCTCTGGCACCTGGGTCATCTCCTCTCCGTCTTCTTCACTGCCCTGGGTATCTGTTTCTCTCACACATTCTCTGGCAGTCATTTTTCTGCACTTTCCCACTCTTCTTAACTCCGTTATCCCAGGTGCTACTACCGTTATGGATAGGCTTGGTCTTGACCAAGGGGGTTAATCTTGGAGTCAGCTGGCATTGACTCTCTCAGATGTAGGGGGAAGCTTTTAGCAACTTCTCACAGAAGCCACCCTGCAGACCCTTTTAACAAAAACTTGCTATGCAAACCCAACACAGCATTTTACCATAACATAAGGAGGGAATTGTAATCCATATATGTTTATAGATTAAATAAGATTTTACCTCTGTGCTGGTTTTGGATGGGATAGAGTTAATTTTCTCCTTAGTAGTTAGCAGGCAGCTATGCTTTGGATTTGTTCTAAAAACAGTGTTGGTAAGATAGAGATATTTTAGCTGTCGCTGAGCAGGGCTTACACAGAGTCAAGGCCTTTTCTGCCTCTCACCCCACCCCACCATCGAGAAGGCTGAGGGTGCACAAGATGTTGGGAGGGGACACAGCCAGGACAGCTGATCCCAACAGATCAAATGGATATTCCAGATCATATCACATCAGGCTTGGTATATAGAGATGGGGGAAGGAGAAGGGAACATTTGGGGTGATGTCATTTGTCTTTCCAAGTCATCATTACGTGTGATAGAGCCCTGCTTTACTGGAAATAGCTGAACACCTGCCTGCACATGGGAAGTGGTGAATGAATTCCTTGTTTTGTTTGTGCATGCAGCTTTGCTTTACCTATTAAACTGTCTTTATCTGAACCCATGAGTTTTCTCGCTTTTCTGATACTCTTTTGCTGGTGGGGGAGTGAATGAGTGAGTGTGGTGCTTAGTTGCCAGCTGGAGTTAAACCACAACAACCTGCAAGACAAAAATAATTCAAATATTTCACTTGCTGTGTAAGAGATTACGTGCCTCATGTATTCTGGAAGGCTAAGTTGTGACTAAAATGGATGGTTCCTTGGCTGAATAAAGTAAGATACTATCATAGCATTACTGCAAACTGAAATACCAGAGCTCTAGCATGACTTTTTCCAAATAATTTTAGCTCTTTCTCTGAATATAACTTAAAAATTTACAGTCTAAATCCAGATGCTACATATGAATTATCAAGTGGACAGTTATGAAACAGTATAGTATTGCTCGTTCATTTTAGGAATGGAAATTTCATGTTTCTGGTTCTATTGATGGAGCCATGCCAAATTCATGAAAGTGTGATAATTTCCAAGGTGGCAGAAGAAGCATGACAGTTGAATGAATCTGAAATTACCCTTACAGAAAAAGATCTGTAGAATTAAATAGAGAATAATCACCTTTCTCCAGGAACTGTAAGCCTCTCTATAGCAAGGATGTAATTCTCTATTAAATTCTATAGACTGGATTAAACCTTGAACAGAAAGAATCTAATTTCTTGTTAAATTTCTTAACTTTGTAGAGGAATTTTTTTATAACTGTATTTCATTCTACAGAACTTATAGAAATGTATTTTCCACTTCACTAGGCCTTCTGCAAACCACATTTCCTGACTTTAAAAGATAGCAAAGAATGATTATCCTTTGTGCAAAAGAACATTTATGCTTACACTGACCAAGCCAGTCTCTCTTAGTGTTAAAGGGTGAAAGGAGTAGATGTCAGTATGCTGAGATCTTCTTCAGAGGGAAGAAGCAGCACTCCTCACACAGTGGAACCAAAGCCCTTTATACATGATCTCTGCTTGAGAAGGCATGTAGCCACAAAGAGGACTAAAGCTTCTTCTGTTCTTAGGACCATGGTTTCCACTAATAATATATATCTAGCTGTGCTTGACTCTAATGGGTATTTCTGGTGAAAGACTTCAGTCTGCAGCTATCTTTTGACACACAAATTTAACCTGCACCAGTTTGTCTTCTGGATGGTTCTCCAGACTCCTCTGACTGTACTGATGAGAACAGGATAAATACCTCCATCTTTGAGGTTGACTAGGGTGAGTGATATGATGTAAGATCTATGGTTGACACGTGTCCTTCCAAAAGGCTGGGAAAAAATCATAGAGAAGCTTAAATGACACTGGTCCTTATCTATATACTGTTGAATTAAGCCATAGATTTCCACCAAGTATAGTTTAGCTATTTCACATGTTCATATCTCTGGTGACAGAAAGCTATCTCTGGTCTTCTCAACCTGTAAGCTCAATTCCACTACTTTGTCTCATTAGGGACTGTTCAGTTGCCTAAACATAATTGTTGAGTGCCTTTCAAAATTTCCTAGGATATCTGGTAGATAACTGAGGCTGGGAGATTTGGATCAAAAGAAACAGAAGGTTCACGCTCTTCTGGTCCAGCATCTAGAAACCCAAGGGAATACCCCAGAGTCTGTGTTTAGCTCACTGCCAGTGTTAGGCAGATGTGTTGAAAGTATATAATAAAGCTTATAAAATAGAGTCTCTTTTGGGTTTTGTTTTATTTCTAGGTGTGTGGAAGAATTTTATAGTATATGGCAAAAGAATATGTAAAAGAGATCTTTAGTAAAGTCTCCTGGAGTAACCATCACTTGTCTGAGAATAAATTCAGACTTTCAAGTGGCCCTCCTCTGTTCCTAACTAAAGAAATAATTTATTATTCATTTAAAGGTTTGTGTTTTTTAATATGAAAAATATTGACCAACCTCTGCTATCAGTTCTTTGGCTAGCCTGTACACATGGATAAGTTAACAGTTTGATACTTTCCAACAATCTAAATCGGTCATGTTCATATAGCTTTCCAAATATTTTATCTGATCGCTGCATGCCTTTTGAAGTGTCAATTCTTCATACCAAATATTCTATACTAAGAAGTATATTAAGAAATTAAGCCTATCTCAAATTTCTGTGTGTGCATGTTTGTAAATGCTTTGAGGCATCTGGCCAGTCCTGAAAAACAGCTTCAGAAAGCTCTGAGGAACTATTATAGAAGTGGGGTGCTGTGTCAGTCCAAAAGTGCTCTGGCCATGTTGCTTCAAAAAGCCTGAGAAGATGGACAATGCAGGCAGGAAAATTTCAGAATAACATGTTAAGCCAGCTGGTTTGAGGCTTGGTGATGCATTTTATTTTGGCAACAAGCATTAGATAGACTTTATTAAAAATAATGACAGCAAACAGATGGTCCCTCTTCATGGAATTATACTGAAGACATTTGTGATTTTTTTTCTTTGAATGAATTGCAACAAACTAATACGTTTAAAAATCATGCAATTCATGCAATTAAAGAGTGAAGAAATTTTAATTATGATCCTGTCAGTTTGTTTAGTAAGAATAGTAAGAATTTTTCACCTAAAAAAATAAAGAAACTGAAACACAAACATGCTTCCAAATAGTTTGGACATTATGTATAACTAACATTGGTTTAAACTGTGTGTGAAAGAACAGCGTAATAAAACATGTTAATAGTATTTGAAAGATTATCTTTTTTCCTCAAGAATAAAAACACATTTTTCAGTAAGGAAATATGCAGACATATTTAAAAACTTTAATCTCATGAAAAGCTTCATCTGGACAGAGGACATAAGTCTTCAGTTGTTTTTAGGGTAAATAACCTCTATAAATTCAAATATTTTTAATCATGATGAAGGGCAAGCTGGTAACAAAGGGTTATTGGGAAAGACCAGTGAAAAATCCCATCATATGCATCAACCTTGAGCACTGCATGAACAAGTCTCTTCACTTATTTCCTTACAGTGTGCCATTAATGCCTCATCATGAATTTCTTTGTCAGGTTGAATCCTATTGACTTCAGTTTTGTCTGATTGAAGAGTGTATACATGGTTTTTACTTGTGTGACCAGTAAATAAGTTTTAAAAGAAACTTTCCTCTCTAAATTATTTACGATGTAGTACTGTCAGCCAATTTCTGTGAAACCCCACTGAAGTTGTGTGAAAGCACACCAAATGTGTTCTTCCTTCCCTTCAAATATGTGTTCCAAACAAAGAATGGCTGTGTGGGGCAGCATCTGTGGTTAGTCCATTAGCTCAAGGGAGAAAGAATTACACTGCGAAGCTACAGATTCCCCCTCTCCTGATGGCTCCTCTGAGTGGTCTGTGCATTTCTCTGTAGTGGAAAAGAGACCTTACTTTCAGTTTGATTCTGCTAAAAAACGGAGATTATGGATTTGAAATTCAAATCATACAGTGCTGTTTTTACATTTTTTATATTATTAAACTACCAGAATATTAGCACTGCAAAGTCAAGCACTTAAATTATCAAACATATTATTTAAGGTCCCTAAGCAATCTTAAATCTGCCTCTCTTTCAGTATACCTTTTTGATGGGAGATCGCATTATATTTTTCAGGTGGTTCCCCTGCTCCATTTGTTACAAAGATAGATATTGTTGAGATTACCTAAAAGAACCATAGAACTGTAGAATGGCTTGAATTGGAAAGGATCTTAAAGATCATCTAGTTCCAACACCCCTGCCACAGGCAGGGATGCCACTCACTAGACCAGGTTGCTCAGGGTGAGTCTGACCTGGCCTTGAACAGTTCCAGGGATGGGGCAACCACTTCTCTGGGCAGTTTCTCAGATTGGTAAAATTCATGAGGTTTTGCCTGTAAGACCCTCTATCTTTTTTGTGTGTTTGTAGTGAATTTGTCAGGGAACTGAGAAGATAAGTAAATTTTTCTTGTGGTTAATGTAGTCAAATGTCAGCCTGGATATATGTTTGCCACAAATGCCCTTAACTGAAAAATGATGCAATAAATGTTTATCATTCACTGCCTATTCCAATAGAAGAATGGAATGCTTCTAATTTACTTTGAATGACTGAAATTGTTTTCCTTTGCTGACAATGGAAATGAATAGATGTTACTAGATTGCCATCACCTTAACCTCTGTGTTCTCCACTATTACCGCAGGCCTGGTTCCTACGGTATATCACTGTGTCCTGCAGCCATAGGGAGGAGGAGGAGAGAAGATCCAGCAGGCAGGAATTGTGCAGCAAGATTGATTTATTTAATTATTTTACAAACTCTTTATAGACTTTTTTCTTCATAGTCTAATTGGACAAAGGACCAGCCACCCCCTGGGGGTAATTGGCCAAAATCCTAAAACATCCATTGTCAAAATATTTCTCTACTATACCATAAACAAGACTTTCCAAGGTTGCAGGTGGCTTGGTTGTTTACATTCCCTGCTACCTCTTCTGTGAGAGAGAAAAGTCTCTCACAGACTTAGAAAATAACAAGAAAATCCTCACTAACAGCATTTTTGTACCTACACTCCACCTTGAAAATTACTGGTAAAATCCTAATAGCTACAAATTTCAAATGAAATTGAAAGAAGCTGCCTTTTGGTCAAAGAAAATCAGGTTCCAGATGTTTCATATGTAGCACAAATATTAACATTGAGTTGTGTTGTGCTGTGCAAATGTATCAGCTTAGTTCTGGAAACTGGCAGGTAAAAAGAGAAGTCTTTCCAATTTCAAGCCTCCATACACTCTTCATTAACATGAGCACTCATTGGCTTGGCCTGGCATCAGCTCAAGAGTCTCTGCACAAGGTGATTTTTCCAGTAGTGCAGTGTAGGTTATATGCTGACAAGTTGTTTGTGCTTAGTGGTGAAGTTGGACAATAGCAAAATTTTTATTTTGGAGAAATGTTATTTCAAATTTCTGAAACACAAGAACAATGTCCAAAAGAAAATTAAAGGGACTCATGCATGATAAATTTGATTTGGGGATACACACATAAGGATTGAAATTGAAATGGTATTCAATAATTATGAGTTTAGAGCTAAATCCCACGTCCAGAAGAAGTCACATTGTGGATCTTTGTAAGTATTTAGTCAGCCAATTCCTTGTGTCCTTCTGGTTAATTGAAGGATGTGGGAGTTTAATAATATTAAAACAAAAATCTGTATGTACAAGCACATAAACAACTAATGTTACTTAATCTATGTGTATCAGAGGCTTAGCATATGGTAACATGATTTTGATAGCTTGACTATCTGGGGTAAGAAAAAAAGAAAGTTACTAAGTTGTTATGTATAGCTTGGCTGTAATGGTTACAACTATTTTTATCAGCTGAGGATTTATTTGCTCTTATTACTCTATTATCATATGCCGTAAATCCTATGGACCAAACTATATGATTATACATGTAGCTTATGCTGTGTATTTGAAAAAATTAAAAAAAAAAAGAAAGGAAGTTTTAGAAATATTTTAGCTCATTTCTTATTTTTTATTATTACTATTTTTCATGCCCTTCTACTTTGAGTCAGGTTGGCTTCTTTACCATGCCCTCCAGATCATGGGATACGCAAGGAGAGGAAAATGATAGCTAATAAATTTTTGAAACCTCTAAAAATTACCTTCTGTAAAATAGTTTTCTATATATTATAATGTCACTATTTTATGGCCTGATGTTTCCTGACCTTCCATTATGAGAAGCTGAGGCCCCTTTTCAATGGTGTGAAGCTCACATTTATAGCCTTGTGTGGTTGTAAGATATTGGCCCTTGAACATGTTACTTATGGATAAGAGAGAATTGCTTGTTCTGGGGCTCAGTATTATTTGAATGCATAGAAAAGAAAATAGGGGAAACATGATTTTGGTATTTGTGTCTCACAATATATACTTCAGAATTAGATTTAAAACTAAAAAATGCTGACGCTAAAAGCCCCAACATATAATTGACTACCAAGATTTTATTCCATCATGTGGATACTTTACGATGGCTCTCTGTGGAAACACAGCGCTTGCTAGAGTAGAAGTCATTTTCAAACAATCTTAAAGAATTTATTCCAACATCTATAATGACTCAGTAAAGCTTTTAATGAGATAGACTGAAAGAAGTAGCAGACCTTAACTGGGTAATTTTGCAAAGTGATGTGTACTTAAAGTTACTAAAAAATTAGGTTTACTTTAGGAAAAAAGTCACTAGTTTTTCAAAATCCACAAAGCTATAGTATCAATGTTTATCAGAAAAGGGTCCAGTTCACTGTGCTTTTATTGTAAGAATAAAATTATTTATGTTTTATATTTGAAAGATGCATTTCTTCAAACTATTTCAGTGGTAGAACTGGAAATCTTCAATTTTGAATGAATGTTTTTTTAAAGGATTTGCCACCCTTGGTTATTAACCCTCATCAATGTTAACAAATTCAGGAGACCAAACATCTGCTACTGCTTCCAGTTTAACCCTTTACCAGTCTCCAAATTTATGCTTTTGGAAGAGAATTAATCTTTCAGTGTAAAAATTATGCACGTTTTATTTCGTTTAAAAAAAAAAGGGAATCGCCTAACTTTATTTGAAATCTGCTTGCAGTTTGAAAACCTGATATTTCTGTTCACAGTTCAGAGAAGATGATGAATAAATATGATGAGGGAAGCATTGAAAAAAGGGTTAGAGACTAACGATTTCTTTTGTTTGGTGCTTTGTTTGGAACCATAAAATTTGTACTGTGCTCTTGAACTATACTGTGATGCAAGCTCATGTTTACCATATCTGTGTGGGAAAGAGCTGATACTATGTTTGAACACTCTCTGCACATTGGATACTTAGAACGCAGGTTTCTAACTCATGGCATTAGATTGAATCTTTTCAAGTGCTTACTTTAGCTTGAAAATCTTTTTCTACTTAGTAAAATCTTATGTTTTAAAGTACTGCTGGAGCTGCACAGGAGTTTTATCTGCAGTAAATCATGAAAGATCACAATATTGAGTCTCAGAGGTTTTAGATATATTAACAGTCCAATAGAATGCTAAAGATTTTATTTTACTAGCAAGAACTTGGTGTAACTTGACCTTATAATAGGAAAATAGGATTTTTCTATTCAGGATTTCTAAATGCAGTATCAGGGCAGATGTGGAAAAACCCCCCATCATAATGTTTTAAACACTTCTTACAGTAACTGCATTTGCAGTGCTAGAAAAGAAGTTGTATTTAAGTATTTATTTTAGGAAATCCAAATTAAGTACTCCTATTTCTGTCTCCTCTTCATAACGCTCACAGCTACATTGTATTAGGCTGTTCCTTTAGAAATATTGCAGAGGAATTAATATTTTGTGAAAGAATTCCTGAGTGCTTCAGTGCAGTTAATTTAAGGAAAGATTAATAGAAATTTCAGCTGAACACAAAAGCAGCCCAGAAACCTTGAGAAGTTGCTTAAAAATTGCTTTTTCATGATTGCTGAAGACTGCATTGCTATTTTTTGAAAAAAAATCCAGTATGTTGCTCTAGTATGATCAATCCTCTTGTGCAGTCTAAGTACTTTAATATCGTTTGGATATCTTCCAGTTTAAATCTTGTGTTGTTATTCACATTCAGATTTTGAAGAACATAAAAAAGGAATCTTAGTAAACAAGTAATAATGGTTTAGATGGATAGACTGTAAACAGAGGAGGCGGGGAAACTGCAAAGCAGTAGTGGTTCTCAGGTTACAGACTACCTAAAGAACAATCTTCATGTACAAAAAAGAAGAGATAAATGACTGATACACCAGAAGGCTGAAGCTATGTCAGACACTAGAAAAGAAATTATGGGATGGTATTGCTAAAAATTTGAAAGCTTGCTTTAAGCATCCTTCTGCCTCAAAAACACTCCAAAGTTTTGGGAAGCAAAAGGCTTTTATGTACTGATTTAATTTGTTTCTTTTCCTTTTTCTTCCTCTTCTGTCACAAGGGCAAGAATAGCTGACACCCAGGGTCATGGTAAATTGATTTTGTGTTGTACACTTAAAAGGAGATTTCTGAAGTTTTGCTTTACTATTACTTGTTCTCAAACATTTCCATTTTTATTATTGATTCTAATTTTTTTTTCTTTGCTGTGAAATGCTTTAGGAACAAAGGACATTATTTTCATGGAGCAAAAGTATACTCCTGCATGGAATACCTGTGAGCATTTTGGTGTTGTACACCAAATTCAAAACAAACTAGACTAAAAACTCCAATGCACTAGAAAAGAACTACAGCGACTATTGTGTGTGTTTTTTTGTTAACTGTAACAAATTTGGCGCTTTAAAGGGCATGACCCTCCATATAGGAGGTGGAGACTAGAGGACAGAGAGCTAATCGTGGGATTAATGTAGATTTTATTTATAATCCCTCCTGTGTTTACATGCTTTTATCCACTGTTAGTGTGGAAACAAGACAAATCCCCTTTTAATTCTTGTTATTAATGAAGATTTGTCCAAAAGCTTTATTGTGTCTTCAGTGAAAGCCTCATGCTTGGGAAATGCATAAGCTTACCAGTGCAGCTGGAGGACTTAGAGGTATTATTCCTCAGGGACTTGCAGTACCATTTCAAGTTCAAGACAGGCGTGGTGGGAGCACATCTGTTTGTGTGTCACATCATGTTGCATTTCATTCTGATACAGGAGGACCATTGCTGTGGATGTGGATGTGGAGGGCAGTGCTTGCCACCAGCTCCATCCCACCATTCCATCCTGGATCCTGACCATTGTTACAGTGTTATGCTCAGCAGCACCAGCTTGCTCTAAAGAGTGCATAAATCCTGAGTAGGCATATGTAGGCTCAGGGATATTTAAACAGGACACTGAGCATTAGCCCCAGCATCTTTTGGCTCATTTAAGGTTTTCATTCATAGTTAATATGGTAATGCCTGAACTCAGAAGAGAGGATTGTTGTGAATGGCATGAGGAAAGGGATGCATAGTGTGTGCAATAATTTCACCAACGATAACAATTCCAGCTTTGTACCTTCTTAGCCAGAGATGATTTGTTGAAAAGTATCCTTTTTCAAATACTAAAAAAACCCCCTCCCAAGCTCAGTTGAATGTTGCACAAAGTCCCCTGCCATACTTTATGGTTGGAAGCATTTGGTTCAAGGGCTTACAAGACTTGGTTCAAGATTCACACCATCTTTACTTTTGGAATTCTTTAGAAGGTACTTATGAGCATTTTTTTGTTTATCCATACTTTTGGAACATGCCTTTTTCTTTGTTCAGTATACAGATGCTGAGATCTCCAGCTTGAAGGTTTGGTATGAGCTGTCCAAATTTTAGTGATCTATAAGAGATATAGCTAATACGAACTGAATGGCTTTTGGTTTTTGTTCTTTATTGACAACCTCAGTACAGGATTTTTTTTGTAAGAAATGTCTGTCTCTGAGTCCTAACCAATATATTTTGAAGGCTAGGTTATAATCAAATGTTTTATTATCTTTGCATCTGTTGATGCTCTATCAGATAATATGCTGTTGGGAGCTTTTGCCTGACCAAAGTACAACATTAATAAAATAGACTATGTACCCTTTCCAGTGGTTTGAGCCAGCATTTTGCAGTGTGCAGGCTGAGTTATGAAAGGAATGTGGGAAGGCAAAAAAAACCCAAATACTCACAAGACTATAACAAGAATGACTCAAATTATGAGGAAGAGAAATCTTACTAAGGTTTTCTTGATGAAATTACTTTCTTCACTGCATGAAAATTAGAGAATCCCTAGATCCAAGCCCCTTTAATACCCCAAAGAAGACTCTTGACACCACAGGAAGTCAATTATCTCCATGGTAACCAAAACAAACAGTGAATATTGCTTTAGCAGCCACAAAGAATAAAAATTGCATCTAAAATTAATTTATGTCTTGGGATCAGACACTTGAGATGAGAGAACTGGTCCATAAAGTACCCCAGAGGAGCTAGTAAAAGGAAAAGAAAGTCACTCCCTTTGAAGAGCACAGGGAGCTGTGCTTCGAGTGCATAAATTTGCTTTCCTGCTTTTTAAAAGAATATTGTCAATGTGTCCATATTTACATGGATCTCCCTTAACTTTCCTCTACGAATCTTATTCTTGGCAAAGGTTTGGCAATAATTTCCTGAAAAGACAATTACCTTGTAATCTGCCTCACTGTGCAGAAGGATCTCTTCTTTATTGCATTAATTAATTAGGGATGAATTAATTTATTCCTATTTCCTTTTTTGTCTAAAAAAAATGCATAGAATTTGTTTTATAAATATTTCAGTGGAATAAAGAAAAAGAGAATTCAAACTTGGAGCTATATAAAATTTCCTTCATGTTTATAAAGTGTGAAGACAAGCTCATAATACAAAAACAAGTAAGGTGATCAAAATAGGGAAAAGGCCACCAAAATCATGTGATTTCTGTGTAACAGTGCAGTTAATCCAGATATTTGAGCATTTGCAGCCAACAACAATACTGTATTTCTCTTTAGAATCCTCCTTTTCTACTGTTGAACAAAACTGTCTTAAAACAATGGCTTTAAAAACAATTGTATCGATATATCTGAGATATTGTCTGTATAAATGGGCTTTGGTTCATGCCACGGAGCCTAGGGAATAGCATCCTTATCAGAAGTGCCTTCAGTCACTGACATTTAGGAAGACCTAGCTAAGACGAGATCATTCATCATATATACCCTGTTTCTGTTATTAGTCACTGAGCAGCTCTGTCAGCCACAGCCAGAGAGAGTACAGGTGAGCCTCTGGTCTGTTAGGGTATGTCTCAAGTTCTTGCAGTAAGCATAAATAATGCCCAGAGTTTCAAAATGATTCAAATCTGGCATCTCCTACTACAACACCTCAATAAGTGAACTTTCAAAATGCTTTTTCTCAGGTAGGCCTGCTGTGTATTGAATGCCTTGAATGTCTGGCCCTTTGCCTGAGTTTTTGTGTCCTTTTTCTTATTTTTATATTATGAGAAGTGCAATTTAGTTTTGTCTTAAAAGTGTGTTTTTCCCAACACCCTACGCCTTCTCCACCCCACCCCCCCCCCCCACCCTTGCCCACTTTAAAAATGCAGTATTGTGACATTTGTGTCCTCAAAAAACCAGCACAAAAATCTTTGGACTGTTAGTAAGACATAGCAAAAAGAGCCTGGAAAAGTACACAGACAGGTGAGAATTGCCATTATTTAACTTAAATAATTCTTGCCACGCCTTTCAGCTTTCACTGTGAATTATCATCTTTGTACAGTACAATGCAAAGAAAAACACTAGTGAGGAATTTTGATCCATATGCTTTCCCCAGCCGATGACATTTTCTCCAATATAACAAAACAAGAAAGTTAAAGAGGATTTCTTGCCATTTGAATATTATTGCCAATTATTAAATGATGAAAGGACATTGCAGCCAGCTCTAAAATGTTCCCAGAGGGAAGAGCCTGTGCTTGGTCCATTTTTTCCTTTTGTTAATCTATTAAAAATTGGAAAGAAAACTTACGTATTAGAAATATTTTAAAATTATGGTCTGTGGGCTAAAGTTGATTGCAGTCACTAAAAATGACTCAGAACACCTTTTCCTGTTAGCTATAGAGATTCATCTTCTGGCCTGGCTAGCCAGTTAATAAGTGAAGCCAGACATGACAAATCTGAGCCTTGGCTCCTGTTTTCATTCATTAAATTTCATTAAAGAAAATGCAAACATTTAAAATAAAGTCCTGCTGTCACTTTAGCAATTGCTTTCATGGAAAAGGGATTCTGTGTGACTGCAAAATGTGCCCATGAGATAATATTTTTCTCAAGTGATTTGAAGTTTAGACATCCAGGCTGTATTTGTCAGAACACTCATTGGGACTGACAAAGCAAGGCAGGCTGGTGGCCACTGTTCTGGAACCAAAATCATGTGACTACCTGTGACATACGTGTCATGAAGAGTCCCTAGTACATTCTAGTTCCCAAATTGTGCCCATGAGCTCTTTCAAAAAGTGAGAATTAGCATTGCCTAAAATCATGCCAGGCAAAGTCTGAATAAACACCACCAATGGTCTTGCCCTAAAGGGATTCTGAGCATTACTTACCTCATTAGCATACATCAATCCCCAATGTGGGCACCTGTCCCTGTGTGAAAATTCCTGTCTTTTTCTACTCTCCTTAAAGAAGGAGTATAAATGACCAGTTAGGGTCACTTGCTTATGTTTTAGAGGGCTGAATCCAGAGGAGAGAAATATAATTCTTATCGATAATTATTGTGTTTAAAACATTTTCTTCTGATGTTATTTTATACTTACTTATCACAAAATATCCACACAGGACCTAAAAAGGAGAAGAAAAATCTTTTAGATAAACTAATGTGAAAACCTCTTGCAATATACTCTGTCTTGGATCAGCCAGGAAACCTAGAATAGAATCAAATAATATATAGTAAGAGAAAACAAATTAACGAAAACTCTTACATAATAATTTTCTTTATTGAATAAGGACAACATTTAAAGAAACCCAATCTAGAATATTATGGTTCATGTTAGTAACTCTGCTGTAAATATTATTTCAGTGCTTTGAAGAGGAGATGTACACTTAAATAATCAGACCTTGAACAATGTTCTGTTCTAGAACCTTAAGTATTTTAAAAGTTATTGGTAAGACATCTGCTCAAATCATCTCCTACATATCCTCATCCTTTTTGTAACACTACAGCACTCTTGTTCATTGTGCTCTAATAAGCATTGGAAAATTCTTAAATATAAAATGCAAAATAATAAAAGGAAAACACATCACTGTAAGTAGGGAAAAAAAAAGAGAAAAATTTAGAACACGAACATATATCTTTATGTTAAGTAGGGGTTAAAATCTAGATGATCTGACATGACACAGCAAACAAACCAGGAAAATTAAGGAACTTGAACAGAATGAATGTATTTCAAAAAAGATAAATGAACCAGTAGAATAAATTACCAGTAAACGCAATTGAAACAAAGATTATAAATAAAAGATGAAATATAAAGTATAAATGAGGTTGGAAGACTTAGATTTATTTCTTAAGAAAGAGAAAAGTGAATGATCACACAGAGAAAACAGGGAAAAGTGGGAAGGTGAGACTAGTATGTTAGAAATGAAAGGTTGCAATTGCACTCAATAATTTACTTTTCATACTTCGTTCAAGTAATTATTAAAGATCATTTATAATATGTAATTGAGAAACAGTAGTCAAGATGATTTTTTTTCCCTCGCAATTTGGAAAGACCCCTTGACAAAATGGAAAATCGTCAAGGAGAGCAGCAGCACAAATAATGAGCGTTATGTGTAAGCTAAGCATGCGGTACTTTACCCAGAGAAGTTACAATGTAAATATTTAAAGAGAACAGATGAATGTGAGGACTCCCAACATAAAATAAAAGAGGAATAATAAATACCCTGCAAGTTTGAAAGGTCAAAAGTCTCTCAGACACAGATTAAAATTTCATGGTGTTTTTGCTAGAAATATGACTGTGTTCCCCTAACAGAACCATGACCTCAATTAATTTGTGTTCTAAATAGAGGAAAAGCAATACCAAACAGGATTTTTATTGTTGCAAAATAAAAATAAGTATGCTAAAAATCTTCCATATACAACAGACAATTTATAAAACTTTATGAATATAAAGTTTTCCTCAATTCCTTTCGCACATTCAATGCCATAATCTTTAGGAATAAAAAGATTTGCTGTGAAGCATCTGCAAGTGTCCATTAGAAAATCACACTAATTTTTAAAAAAATTATTTTTGTAGTTGAAGAGAACAATAGCACTATGCAGCATCATTTCAAAAAAGAGAAGACAGGGACCTAACCCTGAAATAACCTGACTTTAGTGGATGGTGCCTGTGTATAAAGATACTTTTGCTCCTAATCCTAGTAGTGTTAGTGCCTTGGGCAATATGTTGCAGAAGACAAAGAATTACACTATTGCAATCAGTGCCACAATACTAAGATATCAAAAACACTAACCCAGCCAAATCTTTTAAAGTTGATGTTTTTAGCCCAGTGTTTTGGCTTTCTCAAGGGCATATCCCTTTTAATGTTAATTTATTTGCAGTCTTTTATCTCCATAGGAAGAATCAATGCCATTTAATACTCAAACCTCCTGGAGGGGAAACAGCAGAAGATGGGTTAGGTAAAGTCTAGAATGAACTTTCAATCATCATAGCATGAAAATATACAAAGACCCTGAATTAATTTCCACCTCCTTGCAACTGGTAGCCCACAGCTGGAAGATTACTTTTCTCTGGCAACATTTTCCTCAAAAGAAATGTGTAACAGTCCAGTGTCTTCCCTGCTCCTGCACAGTCCTGTGTTTACCAGCCATTCCACTTCGACAGAGAGGAGTAATAAGGTGGATTTCTTGCAAATGGGAATGACCCAGTAGAGATTGCTGGGGTAAGTCACCAAGGCAGGGGCACAACTGAGATTCCTTTACTGCAACTGTACCGTATTTCTAGCCCTGTGGTTTGAATGGAAGCCTATCATTTACAGTGCAGAATAAGGCAGTAAAAGGTGTGCTAAACTACTACAAGGTGAAACTACAGTTTGCAGGAGGCACTCCAGAACTGGAAGCAGTCTGGTCTAGCAGCATTTAGTTTTGCCATAGGTGTTCATTATCACTTATATATAATGGTTCAAATCATCTGAGGTAAGTTAAATTGAAATATTTCCAAAGGTTAGACTCAATAGTGAGACTATTTTGTCAAGGCTGCCCTTACAGACAGTGGAGGGGAGCAGTTTGATAGGGCTGATTACAAGCATCTAAAATCAGATTTTTATTCTGAATCAACTGCAGAAGAAATCACTCTTTTAAATGGCTATAAACAAAGTCTACACAAGCCACTTTTGATAATGCAAAATATACACTTTGTGAATACTTTACAGAACCTCCTCTTTAAGTCTCATAATTTGGATATCGTGGCTATAGGCTTGGGTTTATTTACTCTGTCGTGGTGCATTACTTATTGCAGGAAAGTGCTCATTGTGCTGTTGAAGTCCTTGGAAATAATTTTCAAATTATACCACTTGATCTATAAAGGCTTTTCAGGCCAGCAAGGTTTTGGTAGTGGAGGGCTACAGGGGTGGCTTCTACAAGAAGTTGCTTCCTGCTACATCCAACAAAGGCAGTGCCAGCCAGCTCCAGGATGGACCCACTACTGGCCAAGGTCAAGCCCATCAGCAATGGTGGTAGCACCTCTGGCATAACAGACTAAGGAGGGAAAAAACTGCAGAAATACAGCCAGAGAATATGTGAGGAGCTGTCCTGAAGACACCCAGACCAGTGAAGAAGGAGCGGGGGGAGGTGTTCCAGGGGCTGGAGCCGAGATTCCACCGCAGCCTGTGGTGCAGCCCATGGTGAAGCAGCTGTGCCCCTGCGGCTCACGGAGGATCAATTGGAGCAGAGATCTACCTGTGGCCCGTGGAGGACCCCACACTGAAGGATGCTGTGACTCCATGGGAAGCCTGTGCTGGAGAAGGCTGCTGGCAGGACCTATGGACCTATGGAGAGTGGAGCCCACTCTGGAGCAGGTTTGCTGGCAGGACTTGTGACCGCATGGGGTATCCACTGGAGCAGCCTACTCCTGAAGGGCTGCACCCTGGAGGGGATCAGTGATAGGGCAGTTTGTGAAGAACTGCAGCCCTTGGGAAGGACTCACATTGGAGAAGTTAATGGAGGACTGTCTTGTGTGGGAGGGACCCCACACTGAGAGGAAGGGTGTGAGGAGTCCTCCCCCCGAGGAGGAAGGAGCAGCAGAGAAACTGTGATGAACTGTCTCAGAATGAACTGCTGAAAAGTCTCCAGTGACTGTGTTAAAGGGTTTTGAATTGTCTATAATAATGGCTTTGGTAACTATATAGTTAACTATAGTTATATAGAGTTAATAATGCTATAGTTGTTTTCTATTACCAAAAAAAAAAAGTGAAGAAAAAAGTGCCATCATAGTGTCAGGAAAATTAATCCGCAAACACCAGAGGTTTATGTCCAAAAAGGAGACAGAGGAGTCCTCTTACTTTATTTGAGTAAAGGGAGAGGCCATGGGGCATTTCCCCTGGGGTCTCTCAAATTGTTAGGGGACACAGCCTCCTTTTTATCCTAATTTCCCAACTGCATTTCCCTCTCTCTTTCCCCATTGGCTGAGGTACTTGAGAGGTACAGACTTCCCAAAACGCCTAATACCTAAGACTCCCTTCTAATGTATAACCCCCCCTTTATTTTAATTCTTATGGAATTTATAGTTCTTCCCATTGTTTCTTTCATCTCTCAATATCCAATTTCATTTATCAGTAGACCTATAGTTTATTTGTAAAGACAAATCTCTTTCTTTCCATTCATCAATCAGTGGAATCCCTCCCATTGTTTCTTTTATCTCTCAGTACTAGTTTTATCTACCAGCAGCCCCACATCTTGCTTGTAAAGACAAGTCCCTCATTCCTTGCAATAGTATGAGGAAATTCTGATTGTTTTAGAGGTGTGCCTTAGGATAAGATGTAATATACCCTTGTGCTTCCACATACTGTCAATAAAAGGAAATCTAGCAGATTAGCTCAGACGTAAATGTTTACGTC
This sequence comes from Corvus cornix cornix, assembly GCF_000738735.6. NCBI lineage: Eukaryota > Metazoa > Chordata > Aves > Passeriformes > Corvidae > Corvus > Corvus cornix. The sequence continues at coordinate 60,690,879 of NC_046332.1, read as the reverse complement.
TTACCACTTGAAGCAAACCCAGAGGTCCACCTGAGTGTGGAGTAAGGAAGGCCTGTTTGCAGACCCCTGTTTCTGGCTGCTTACAGGCTCATGCAGTGTTTATAACATTAGTCTTACTGCTCTTGAGACACGACCTTTGTTTCATTCCTGTCTGAGAAATCCACCAAGATCTACCTATTTGTGATGCATGTATTTACATTGGTTCAAAGGTGTGTTGCAGGAGAGTCTGTACTCTCTATGCTAATAGCACTTGTCATGCTCACTAATCCTTTGTTTCATTGTGCCAGAAGCCTTTCCTATGCAAATCAATTCACAGGGGCACTTTAACATGTAAATCGCAATCTGCCTCACATGTGAGGAATTGATGGATTTTAAATTCCTTGTCTGTGGGGAAGTAATAAATGGTACTTATTTAACATAGACTACTACACTGGGTGCATCTCTAGTACTTAGTAGCACTCTGTACCAAGTCTAATACAGTGGTCTTAGTTTTGGGAATACAAGAAAGAAGGACCAAAAATCGATGATAAATGTATTTCTTTTCCTCTTTTCATCAGTAGTAATCCTGATAAAACATTTAGTGGTCCAGGATTTTTGCTGAGAACATTGTGGAGAACATTGTTCTTTCATTGTGGAGTGAATGCTTACCCCTAGGGGAAAATGTTACTGAATATTTGTAACTGAATCCAAAACATTTGACATTAAAAAATGAAAAATGGAAAATTTGTCAAGTCAGAAGAGAACTGATTCCTTAAATGACAATATGGCATGAAAAAAATCAGACATATAAAAGTTAGACAAGCTAAATCTGTGAAATTTAAAGTTGTAGAAATTATCAATTCTGAATAATATGCAACCTGGTGTATAAAAGGAATGAGAAAAAAATATATGACCCAATTTTTTTTGTGAAAATTCAAGCAAACTTCAGGAGAAGGTGAGGGTTTGTGAGGGGAAAAAACACCTGATACTAAAACTGGTATCAAAAGATAAAATCCCCGAGGACTGTACTTATCAGAGAAAGGTCACAGATCCTATGTATATGGCCGTATCATATGAATGTATTATGCTGGAAAAGATAGATTGGTTTTTTTGCCATAGAAATAGAGGGCTTGTTTCAATTTGATTTAAGTCAAAAACTGAAATTTAGCCTAAAGAAACACATAATTAAGTGTCTGCACACTTTGTTCTAGCCATTTTCTCTGTCTGCAGTGTGGTCTACTCTCTTTTCAACAGTTAATCATTCATTTCTACCTAAATTGTTACTTCATTCTGCATCCTATATCTGTTTACACTAAAGAATGACACATGCCAACGAGGTTAGTTTTTAGAAAGAAGAGAGGTCTAGATGGTTTTGGTTGGTAAAGAACATAGTTAGGCCTACTGGGTTCATCATTACAGAACAATATAAATATCTATGGTGCAAAATTGTAAGTTAACTTTTTTCAGCACTCCAGAATGGAAAGATTTCCTTTTAAAAAATGCATACCAAAATCAACAATGTGCCTTTCCTGAAGTTTTCCTTTTATCTAAAGACAAAAATATGGTGCAGTGCTGTTTAGGAGATCAGAAAACAATTTACAAGTGGAAAGAATCTGACATACCATGCTTGGCAGGCTGAAAGAATTAAAAATGTTTAACAGGTTCTGTGAATCATTATGCTCAAACCATCTGAGAAGGAAATTAAGTCCATGTAAAACTAAAATCCAAATCGTCTTTGGAATTATATATATATATATATATATATACACACATGAAACATTTTCCCCTGCGACCCCTTCCCCCACCCAAAATATTGAAATAGTCCCTCTCCTCTGTTAGTGATATGTAACCGAAACCACAATACTTAATTTTCAGATCTTCTCTAATTCTCCAGGCTAAGAAAACATAATGAAATTTTGCAGCAACACTTTGAGGAATGCGAGCCAGCTCACTGAAGGTAAGCGTAGAATGAGAAGGACTACATCCAAGCAAGTCATATCCCTTTATGAAGAGAAATAGGCTTTTGTAGGGCATGAATCATCTGTTTCTAAAATAGGTCAAAAGATTTGTACCTTCAAATGCCCATTTTTCTTCTTTGACTTAAAATGGAATTTTAGTTGAATGATTCAGGTGATTCAAACACCATAGGTGTCTAAAATGAGGTGAAAAGTATATTGCTCATAACTATTTTAATGGAATTATTCATTTGAAAGATACTTTTATAAAGGTGAAGTTGCATTATCATCTCTCACTTGCCATACAAGTATGTCCAAGTATATCAAACATTTTTCTGTTGGGCTAAAGCTACAACATATTTTAAAATTACTACTTGAAACAATAAAATTTCAAATTATTAGGTTGGATAAATCATTATATTAATCATTCTCTAAAGTCTTGTCTGGTACAAAGGCTTTTTCCCACATTTGGCTAAAAACCAAATGTAGAACTTGCCTCTCTCTCTCTCACATAGTACTCTTTCTGGAATTGTTGGAACTTGCATAGACAGTTGTTAGGTTACCCCTGTTTCTTTGCTTTTACAAGAAACATGCTTGAGGTTTTTACCTCCTCCCTCTTTTCTCCACATAGCAGCTTTACATACATGAATGCGAGCAAACAGAATCCTCAAAGACCACCTTTTCTTCTGTGGTCTAGTGACCCCTGAAGTCAGATTTATCTCTGCTAACTTTAGGTCACCACTGCAATTTTCTATCGCTCAATTAGTTGCTATAGCCTTCTTTTGCAATCAGTAGTGAGAAATTGGTGTTTTAAGGCATTATTAAATTAAATATTAAATTTCTGTAGATGATTCAGTCCTGAGAAGTACCTTCTGCTCATTCATTGGAAAGAAACTTAATATGACAGTCTCAGTTATAAAGCAACTGTGCATTTCTCACCAAAAATGACCCAAGGAGCAAATTTTAGGGCAGGAGTTAGTGCTATCTAGGTTCTTGGCTTTGCATTCCAGTTGGCTCTCTCTTGCCGGAGAGAATGAACATGTACATGACTGAATAGGAGCTGGGCAATGTCAGTTAGTCTTGGGGGCCAGGACTTGTTTTCTTACTTTGGCCTACCCATAAATGTTTACTTAGTAGATTGTCTGCATTTAGTCAAATGAATCCCACCTAAAGTGTTTCCTTGTATTTATAGTACCCTGGACAACAACAAGGCAATGTCAAAATTGCTTCCTTTCAGAGAGGAAAAAAAAAAAAATCACTCTGTCTGGTTTGTAGGGAAATTTTTTGGTGTGATATCCTTAATTCATACAGCACAACTGTCTTGACTACTACCTTAGATGAAGCCTATCTGAAAATACGGCATCTATTAAGAAACAGACATTTCTTCACCTCAGTAATTGCAAGCATGGGGAAAACCAGAAAGAAATGCAAGACTGCAGTAAAGCAGAAGACCTTTAGTGGCATGGACTGGTTGTTGTATGTGCAATATGTGATGAGGAAATAACTTGGGAAAAATGACTGTTAGGGTACAAATAAATTCACAGTTGCCAGATTTTGGCTGCTCCTGGCATGACATTTCCCCTCTCTTTAACGTGCCAGTTCATACAGAGCTGTGATTAAGTAATACAATGCATAGTGTCTTCAAATAAACAGCTTGAGGACAAGTGTGGCATCCAGTGGAAATTTAAGCTTTGGTGGTGATGCAGTAGTTAGAAATGTTGGAGAATCATACCCTAGTACATTACATTACTGCAGATAGTAATCTTAAATTTGTTTTCCTCTTTAATGTGCCATCCAACTCTTGTGATATATGCCAATTTCTTAATTTAACATTTTTACAGTACTTTTGTGGTGCTCACCATTCTGTTTAGTTAGATGCTTCTTAAAAGCACAATAAGATGATATTTTGTGCCCTTTTCCCTAATATTTATGGCAAAGTAATAATGTTAGTAAATCACTGTTTTTCCACAGTTGTTTAGTGGTTTCCCTTCTGCTGTAAAACAGATCTGCAAAAGATTTGATAATCCCTTAATCCCTCTGAGAATAGTATTTTTTGCCTTCCATTAGAATTCTTCAGTTTGACTTTATTAGGATACCTGTTTCATGTTAAATCCATTATGCTTCTTTAAAGTAATTTGAAAAAGTGCCTATGTACATTTTTGATTTTCTTGCAGAAATGTTCACACTTCTATGTATCCAAAATGAGAGTGAAAAATACAGTGGTGAATTATCATTCCATTCACTTCTAGGCAAATCCTAACTGCTTGCAAAGGAACCTAAAAGAAATGCTGTGGCTTTATAAACCAGTGAAAGGATCTTTTGTAGGTCAATTGTAGTGTATGAAAAGGTGGTGACAGTACAAAGAAGTGACCTTTATTTATGATCTTTAAATGCTCTTGATATTTTCAAAATAAGTTTCACAGTTTCAGTGATCTGGTGGAAGGGTTTTGTTTTGTTTTGCTTTACTTTGTTTGCTAGTGTTTGAAGGTTTAGACAATATAAGGTCAATAAGGGACTTGTTCTGACTCTGTACCCCTTCATTTCTGCTGATATTAGCAGTATTGAGACTTCTGCCCTTTATAGTAAATAGAGCTGAGTTTTTAAGAGCACAATATGGCATGCACACAATTTTTGAGGCTGTGTTTTTCGTTTACGTCTTTAAAAAAGAATATGCTGTATGTTCTCCAAAAGACACAAAGAGGGCAAAGAAAATGCCACCAAATAAATGCATGCCAAAGTATATTTACAAGATCCTTCAAAAACATGCTCCAGTTATTTTTATCTTTTCTTTAGATTAATTCTCTTTGTGTTTGCTTATATATATGTGGGAGTTGTTAAGGGAAAGCAGTGTGTAAGAAGAGGAGTTTGTTTCTGTTGTCACAGCTTTGATGCCTATTCATCAGTCCATAAAGCTTTGTCTAATTTTGGTTTTATTTTTTGGGCTTCTAAAAGTCATTGTGCAATGGGAATATATATGTTCATACATATTTACTTATTTGCATGTATTTTAATAAGGGGATTATTTTGCCTGGGCTGGCAGGAGGACACCTGCTTGCTAACATGAAATGTCTCTGCACCTCTTTGCTGCCAGCATGGGGTTAGGTGTATTTCTGTGAAATTAAACTCCTTACTATATCTATATTTGCCAGGTCTCAAATGATTCAATAATAGTATCACCTTATGTAGCTTAGAACAACTATACCGTTTTGGGTGAACAAAGTGCTATTGCATTAATAAAAAACAGCAAATGTGCTGTTCATTATATTTTAACAAATGAGGAATTTAAAATCCATCAGATTGTCGTGTGTGAGACAATAACGTGATTTACATATTAAAATGCCCCTGTGGGTGGATTACCATAGAAAAGATCATTACATAGTAAGGCTGTTTTTCCCCTTCATCAAAATCTCTTTTAAAATGTCTCTTAGAGAAACAAGTGAAGTGAAAACTGTCTTGATTATATATCTCATTTCATTTCTCTTGTCTTTAAAAATCAGAGAAGTTGAAAGCACAATGAAAAAGAAAAAAAAAGAAACCTTAAGAAATAGGAGTAAAAATCCTTGACAGACTGAAAACAGTTATGGAAACAGGAGGGAAAAGGTGGAGCAGAGGAAGAGAGGAATGTATTTTGAGTTTATCAATACATGACATGAGTTTGCACAAGCAGAATAGGCCTAAAACAATTTATGTCAAAACCCAAACTAGAATGATTGTTCCAAGATCAGCTACTGTCATGTCTACGAGGTCAACAAACAAGAACCTATTTATTCTACAAAAAAATTAATACTATGAATGCATTTTTCTTCTTCACTTACCTATTAACAGTACAAGAACAATAAAATTGCATGGGTAGACAAAAGAGGACTAAAATATATAGACTGTAGTCCTACTATATAGTATATGTAAGACTATGATTGAAAGAAGTTTTTGGTGTAGCAATCACTCATGCATCTTAGATTTTGTACTCTCATAATTCCAGAATGACTGCTTTTGAATGACAGATAAATGCTGACAGTTCTTGGAGTTAGAATTTCCATGTGTAAAACATATCCACATATCTGGGTCTATGCACGCAAATTTAGTCCTTGGACCTCCACAGAACTGATGCTACAAAAGCATCCAGACAAGCTTTCATATGTCATTTAGACAAAAGCAGAAAATAATTGGAAAATTAGGCTATGAAAACTTAAACTTATTCACAGACTTACTTATTTTGTGACAAAACTGCACACACTGGTGATTTTTGATTCTCAGTATGGCTGCAACATTTTGTTTGGTGTGGGTTTTTTTGTGTTTTGCTTTTGTTTTCCTTTTACAAAACAGACTGCAGTGCTTTTTCTGTGATTTACATCCACTTCCTCTAACGAAGCTGTGCAATGATGCTCTGTAGAATGGAGCTTGAACAGTTTCCTAAACTGTAGCCTGTGGGCTGCCTATGACTCGCAGAAAAGTCTTGCTTTTTCTATATAGATTGCTGCTGATGACATAATCCAGCCCTCTTGTTTTTCTTTTCTCCTTATAAGTCATACTAAAAAGAAAAAAAAATTAAAAATATCATCAGATTTAAGATATCAATTTCCTAACATTATGGTTTGATGAAAATGATGGCTACTGTGTCTAATCATTAGTTAGTTGTTAGTGGTCAGTGTGAACAGACCACATGGGTGGTCCATGAGACAGATTCTATGTTTAAACACAATCTAAAAAGAAGTTTCTGGAAACCTTATCTTTTAAAAATTAAATTGAAGCTGACAAAATGTCTCTGTGTTGGCTGCCACAAATTCCTAAAGCCTCTAGCTGCTGATATAGAGATTTTTTTTGAGATTGTATGTTCTTGAGGCAAGTTTAATAAAAACATTCTGGTTTTGTATAATCAATCTTTTTGTCTGTGTGTTTGCTCTGATCCAAAACCTATTAAAGTCAATTAGAGTGACTGTGTAAATGAAATGATGCAATGATAATGTAAGAGTTATTGTGCTGTGACTTGCATTAAGCTCTAAGCCAACTTCTTGTAACTCAGCTATTTCCATAAACCTCAGCAGATTTGGACTGACCGAGTGATCATTCAGTTAATGAAAATGTCATACTCTATCTGTTGATAAACCTCTCTGTGAAATAGTTTCTAATAGTACAGAGGATTTTCCATGTTTTTGCCTCTAAAGTTCCTTTTGTTTGTTGATTGTTAGTGGTCTATATCAAGCAGCACTGATATTCTTTGACTTATCAAAAGAAAATTAAACTTAACATTAAAAATTATGACTAATGTCATACTGAAGACATAAGAAATGCATAATATAAACTCTGTCTAGTACATGCTTAGGAAAAAAATATTTTTTTTTGACTCCCATTTTAAAGAAAATAATAGTTTAAATTTGCTGTTCATATGCTTTTTTTTTTTGTTTTGAAATCTGACATTTCCTCTTAGGAGAAAACATGATTTATACATGGATGGAGAAAGAAAAAATAGTAGAAGATAAGAAGAAAGTGGATTATGAACATGGATGTCAATTAATTTGCTAAAAGACTGCAAGGATGTGTGACAAGATCACTGTTACCTTCACAGGGTCTCTAGGCTTTTAAAAATATTTGGGTTTCGTTTGTTTCTTTTTAGTTTTGCCAGTGTGGTACAGGCAAATGTTTTTCTCTCGTTTCAGCATTGATTTTAACACGAAATCAAAGTGCTAAGAATGTAGAAGAGTAAATGGCAAAACTGGAACACAGAAGACTGGTAGAGCAATAGAAAAAGGACAGTGAGTTGTCCTGGGTTGCAGTGTATTCTATTACCACCCTCATGAGCTGTTGAAACCAGGTGGGGCAGTGTTTCCTTGCCTCCTCCCTCTGGACTATCTTCTGTTAATGAGCCCATCAACACCTGGCCTCCTGACTCATCATCCCATTGTGAGATGCTCCACCCAGAGGGAGGAACCAAGCATCCCATCCTGGATATAATCTGAGATTCCAAACACCACAGATAACCCTTTCCACTGGATTCCTAGAGGACAGGAGCTACACAGCCACCACTGGACCTTCTGAGGAAGAGCAGGCCCTTTCTACAGGATCACTGCTTCAACAGAACCACATCCATCATTTCAGGAGGACTGCAGCCACCATTTTATCAGACTGGTGCCATCACCCTGACTCCCAGGGTGTTAGGTTGTATCCTGACTCTGTCAGTTTAAACCAGTGTTTTCTGCCTTTATTTTTTTTTTAATTTCCCTTTAAATTGTTATTCTGACTTGGTGCCTCCCACTGGTTTGTTTTCAAACTAGTATATGAGTACTAGAAAGAAGGCTGGCTTTCCATTTCTTTTTAGAGAACATACTGAAAGAAATTCTGTTATTTGGTTCTTCCTCTTAGTTTATTCTACAGCTATGTTTTACTGGCCAAGAAAGGAGGAAAGCAGAAAACAGCATTGTTATCTTGGGGTGATAAGTTCCCTAAAAGGTAAGAATGTGAAATAAGCTGCCAAATGAATTAAGAAATGCTTTTTAAAAATAGACACACAACTTTTTGCTCTGAACTATGCATGAGATCAATAATGCACTAGTATAACAGTTGTTTAAATGCATACACCCATCCCACTGTAACAGCACTGTGGTCTGGATGCTCCAGCAGTCCTGTAAACTTGCCTGGGCGTGTGCGTGTAGTTAACAATCCTAATTCAGTAGCCACCCTTTTTATTTGTTTCATCCAATTTTTCTATGTTTTTTTTCAATAACAGTTTTACTCTTGTCATGTAATTTTCTAAAATGAATGTCATTGTCACAGTTGTGCTTTTTTTATTTTAAAGAAAAAGATCTTTTATTGACTTCCATTAAAGTCAGCCCCAAGTTTCATGTACTCAGAAATTGAAAATCATTGTATTTTCAAATCTTTCTGAGATCTTCAGCCTCGCCACAGTTCATTTCAACCTGCTTAGGACTTCTAACTCAACGTACTTCAGACACAAAAGTCACAAGTCTTGCAAGCAACTGTTCATGTCACATGCTTCAGATAGGGAAACAATTCATGTCACATGCTTCAGATAGGGAAACAATTCATGTCACATGCTTCAGATAGGGAAAAGTTCAATATTTGGTCTGAGCTAGATGGTAACCTGTGGAGCCAACACACTTGATCTCCAAAGTGTCTTCTTTTCCAAAAGGTTTAGGCCAGTTGTTCTGGACATCACTTTTAATGGGGAATTTAATCTCTTTAATAATGATTATTTATCTTCTTTAACTCTGAAATCAAACTTCAGTTAGATGTGTGTTTCTTAGGCAGTTACAGCTAAGTAAGAAATCCCATTTCTCAGGAAGAATTTGACTCTGAGCATGTATCCACCATAAAGCATCACTACTGCTTTGGCTAAGATACCTTGTAATTTCCCAGTCAGAAGTTTTTCTCTGTGTTACAATTGCCACAGGAAAAAATTTCCTCAGATTTATCAACCAGAGACAGAATGCTAAGGAGCACCTTAGAGTCCTATTTCTTTTCAATGGAAAGTGCAAGCTTCAGTCTCTTTAGAATCTTTTTATAAATTACATTCAAGAGATTCTAAGGTACCATTGAAAGTATTGCAGAAAACATTAGAACGAGACAGGCTGTATATTTCTTTCGGTAATAATCTTGATATCACACTGGGTAAGATAGAGTGCTGCTAGCAGAGCTTCTACCTTTATAGTGAGAGACTATCTTTTGCTTGTCTGATATTGCTGGTGTGTTAATACTAAGGGGACACTCATTCATTCCATTAATAAACATCTTGTCTGAGCCTGAAAGACTATGGCCACAGTACATATTCTATATTATTAAAATTTGTCTTTATAATCTCACTTACATTTGCCTGTTTTCAAGAAAATAACATGAAAATGAAGACAAGCAAAATATGCCAAAGCTTTAAAATTTGAGTCAGGACATTTTTTGGCAATGTAGCAAATTTGGACTAATTATTGTACAGTGCCTAAGGCATTCTCGTCAAAAGCATGATGAAATTCTTTCCTCCCACATTCCCATTAATTTACTTTTACCTCTGTGTAGTCTCTGCTAATGTCACAGTGACTCTGTTTAAACAGAATCTGAAAATAAAAGCCCTGACCCACACCACCTCAGGAGAAATTCTTGCAGTTTTTCTGCAAAACTCTTCAAAATTTTCAGTGTATGTGTGGAATATATAGTTGGAACTGCAACATCTTTGAAAGTGACTATTGCCTTCACTCAGATAGGGTTCATTTTTGTGAGGGGAGTTAAGTATATCCCCATCTTCTTCATATCCCTTCCTTTAGGAGCACTGGGGTTCCTGGAAGAACAAAAAAGGGACAGTTGATACATCTAACAATTCTGATTGGTTTTTATTTATGTGGGATAATCAGAGAACCATAGAATACCAGGCTGAAAGCGACACCAAAGTTCATCCGATCCAGCTCTTTTAGGCAAAAGCATGGTTCAGACAAGATGACCCAGTACCCTGTCCAGCTGAATCTTGAAAGTGTCCAGTGTTGGGCAATCTGCCACTTCCACAGAGAGTTAATTCCAATAGCTGATTGTTCTTATTGAGACAAATTTTCCTCTTTTGTTCAATTGGAATCTCCCTAGGAGAAACTAGTACCCATCACACCTCACCTTTTCCACATGACATCTTGTCTCCTGGGTCTGTTTAAAGCCCACCTCACCAAGATGGTCAGCTCTGCTACCACAGGCTCCTTTGCCATCCAACATAAGATAGGTAAAAATATAACCCTATAATTTCTGCTTTTTGTCATGGAAACTATGTTTAATTTACCCCTATATAATATTTGCCTTGTATAGAAGAAAACATGTAACAATTAAAACATATAACAATTAAGTTAGCGTGCTCAAAAAGAAAAGAGAGAAGCAGGAAAAAAAAAAATATAAGTACCTAAAAAGTATCTCCCCTGAGTTCATATATTTTTAAGCGTCACACTTAGTAATAAAATAAGGATTTTCATTTTACTTGTCTCCTAATCAGCTATCAGAAGAAACTCCCAGAAGCTTTTGTGTTGACATTCAAAAGCTTTGTAGGCTGCTAAAGCTGCACATACTTCTATAGAAGACAGGAATTATATACCTTACAAGCCAAGATTTTGCTGGGGCGAGCTGCACAGTTGCTCTGTGAGATATCTGTAATAAAATTTTACTCACCTAGGGGGACAGTTGAACCACAGGTTTCCATCCTTCTGCTGTTGCTGTATGTGTGATCTCTAGTGCATCTTTTTTTCTGTTGACATAAACATAGCTTATCAAAGAAGCATCTTCAGTAAGTATTTTAGAGCAGACTAATGCAGTTTCTATCTCAGTGTTTCTTCAGAATTGAATTCTAGGCCTTGAGTGACACCAAAGAAAACAAAACCATTTTGTTTCAGTGAATGAAATAAATGAAATACACTAATTCATAGGAAACTCAAATAGTGGCAACTGAGGTTTCCTCACTCTTCAAACTCCCCTTAATTTTCTTTAGAGGGAAGACTTCACAGCAGCAATTTTAGATACATAGCTGAAGCACAAGAGTAACTTCATTTGACTGTTGAAATAAAACAGCACTGATATGTACTTGGGTGGAAAAGCATAGAGGGAGATTGTAACCATACTGAGGCTATCTCACTTAAAATCGAGAATTCCTCTGCCAACAATCAAGCAAACAAAAGTATTCTTGTTTGTAATTTGCTGCATTGTACTTAAAATCAAAGCTTTTCTTGGATTTTATGGATTGAACCTCTTACGTCATTGGAAGCCAGTTTTAATTTACCAAAATGGCCCCTGAACTGTGAAGGGATGGAAGATAGGATGCAGTTTGTGACAGCTCTATTAAATAACTTGCAGAATTTCTCAGCTTTCCAAGAAAATCTGTACAGATACATATCTCAAACTATTTTTACTTTTAGGCATTCTAAAGATAGATGGAATGATAAAGACTTACCTGTATAAACACACTTTTTATACTGAAAGATTAAAAATTTGTAATAAAATGAACATAGAAAATAGCTTGACAAAGGGCAGAAACATAGTCACATTTGTATTAAAAATTCAGTAAATGCTTAACAACACTGAGCACCACTACAAAAAAGCATAATGGAGAGTAGAGAAGATTATTGTATCTAATTGAAAAACTGTAGCAGGGAATCTGTTTTGTATTTAATTACTTAAGCTGAAATTTTCTGCTCTATTCTACCAAGGTTCTGATAGAGCCTTCACCTGGGCAATATGTGAGTATATCCCAGAAGATCATTAATTGATGTGGCTAGCATCTGTCACATCTTATTCTCACTCCTTTCTTTCAAGTGGAAAATTATCTGAAGTTTTTTGATTTAGGAAGATGCATATACTTGTATAATTCATGGATGTTTGCGATTGAAAGTAAGATCAAGTGAGCTCTTACTGGATTTGAAATGGCAGCCACTGAAATTTGTGTAATGATCACAGTATCTGGGAGTTTCTTCTGTGCTTTGAGAGGGGACCACAGACAGTTTTATACAAACATATTGTGTTCCAGAGAAGAGCTGCTGTTTTGCTTTTTGGTTGCTGCTGTTTGGCTTTGTGTTTGTTTTGTGCATGTGTGTATTTCTTAAGTACTGTTTCCTTATTTACAGTAGCATAGGAGTTTAACTGTGCAATAATGCACTAAGATTCATTGGTATTTACCTCACAGGAATATATGAACTATGGATAATCACAGTGGTTAGTAGAATTTGGCAATGCTATCAATTTTCAGTATAACAGAATAATACTGAAAATGAGACTAGAATGACTGTATATTACTATGCTTTTTATTTTTAGGTTCATGTTGCAATGTCCTTTATAGATCTAAGAGTTTTTGAAGAGACTTTAATATTTAACTGTATTGACTTACACTCCATTTATGTGTAACTAAAAAACTCCAATTTACTGGCATAGAATGGTTAATTATAAGAATTTCCTTAATACCAGCAGATTTTTTTTAATTTTTACTTCATCTTTAGCTTGTAGTTGGATATTTGTGACTGTGAGGGATCTATCAAGAAAAGTGAAACTAATTATTACCTTTTCTCCCATAACATGGTAATTTGAGAAGCTGGTGATGAAGCACTGGAAAAGAAAATGAGAAATTGAAGAGGGCTGCTGGAGGATACAAAGAGATATCAGGCAAATCTGGAAAGAAAGCCTTGAAAAATAGATTTTATGAGATAAACGGAGTAACATGAGAAGAAAAAGATCTCATTAATCTCTCATGTTTTTCTCTCTTTACAGATTGAGCACTAAAACAGAAATAATGCAGCTGTTTTGAGATCAGCAGTTTTGTTGCAAATAGAAGTCTGAGGAAACAGTTCAGTGAGCATCAGAGTGTTATAGGGATAAGGATGCAGATTCTCCCTTAGCTCAGCCTTTCAAACCATTCCAGCCTACTGTGATTGTTCTTGAAAGGATAAGAGAGGCAGGACTCCCAGAGCCATAAATCATGTAGGGAAGTCAGTTATATTAAATTTAAAAAGGAGGGAAAAAACCCCACTCCCTGTGTTGCAGTAATTCTGCTCCATTGCGGATTTGCTGTAGTCTAGCTTTAGGATGAATCCTGCATGCTCTTTTGAATCTGACCATTTGATGGAATGTACTGTAGGGAGGATTTTCCTTTGCATTTAAAAAAACAATATAAAAAGTACAAAATTTTTCATTACTTTTTAATTTAATAAAGTAGTAGTGGTAAGCATAAAAGATACAATTTCCTTAAGATCACCTCTGAAATTTCCAAACTGATTTAGAACTCTGTCTTTAATAGCAATTCAAAGGTCAAGGAGAAACTAAGGGCGGATATATACATTCTGATGATATTGGCTAAATTGTGGACATCTATTCTATTCTTATCTTCTAAAGTGGATTGGGATGTCTTTCAGAACTGGTCCCCCCTCTTTTCTACCCTTGCTCTGCAGTTACCCTGGGAGTCATCCAGACTTTAAGATTCTTTTCAAGGTCAAAGCTAATCAAAACCACCCTATCACTCTCCACTGATTCAGTACCTGAACTGTCTGTTCCTTGCCTCAAAGACATGTAATACTGCTGCAATAGAAATTCTCACTGTCTGCTCTGAATTCTAGTACCATGATGCTAACGTGGTAACAGCCAAAGATACATGTTTTTAGGACGTTTAGAGGATGGCTGGTTCCTATGGCACAGTCTGAACCAGGTCTAGCAGGCCAGACAAGGGATGTGATGTGCTCCTTGAGTGAGCTCTTCTGTCTCTGTATTGCTACTGTTGGAACATCTGCAGCTGCAACAGACCCGGCATGTTGATTTTGAACAGGAAGGCTTCAATGGTCCTTCCTACCTGCATTTTCAAGTGGAGCAGTTTCAAGAATCTTGGTCCTTCTATCATGCGAGTAAGCTCACACATTGTGCTAGTGAGAGACAAAAGTCAGAATATTTTCCCTTTAATGCTCCCCAAAGTTGTGTTACAGTGATTTCTAAGTGAGGAGGCACATCTACAGATCATAACTGTGAATTGGGTTTGGCTTGATCTGTGAAATGCAGTATGGACCTAGGTAAGACAAAGAGTAAGATCCTTTCTGGATGTGAACTGCAAAGCCTAGGTTGTCTCATGGAAGGACAGCAAGAAAAATGAAAATGATGGGCAGAAAATGTGTGAAGAAAAAAGTCTAAAAGCCAAGGAATTAATAAAATTATGTGAGGCATAAACAAAGGAAATGAATTCTAAGAAGTCTCAGATTTTTATAAATATTTTCACCAAGAAATGTAAGATTTCTCCAACAATTAAAAGATGAAAATCCTTAAAATGAAGTTGTATCACTGAAAAATGGGCTTAATCTGTTGCTTCCTAGAGAAAGATTAAAAAACCTCATCCTGTAACAACTAAAAAATACTGACCTGAATCAGGCTTTGAGACTGAGCAGAGAACTGCATTCAGTGTGTGGCAGCACTGCTGTATCCAATTTAATTCAGAACACTTAATGTATAATTTTCTTTCTTGTCCACTAGTTTCAGGTATTTTCTCTATAGCCATTTGAAGGAATAAAAAGTATGTCATCCATTTCAATCAGAGAGACACAAGAGATGGCTGCTTGAATGCTCCTCTCTTTTAAAAAGAACAACTGTGTGATGCAGATTCTCATCTGGCAAGTATATCATCATTCTTAAATGGTGTTATCACACTCATCCTCTTCTTTCCCCTTTATATTGATCTTTAGAATAGACAGAACATTTTAACCTTTGGAATTTATCACAATGACTTTTCATGCCTTATCAATTCTAGTGGGTTGAGCTCTCTGCATCTGCACTGATATCTTTCCTATCATCTTGCTTTTCTCACATTTCAAGAAGTGTCTTGTTGCAAAACTCTTGTTAGAAGACATATATAAATGTCTTTGGGTTTCTAATCTGTAAAAGAAGTGGCTACACTCTCCAGGAATTAAAATTAGGTCTCCAAAAGGAAATAACTATTCTTCAGAAAATCCAGATCTCTAAAGAAAGATTATTATCTCTGACATGATGGCATCCCTACCATGCCATTTACTGTTTTCTCTTTGGATTTGATCACATTTCTGCCAGAACATTTAGTTTTATTTAAATGCAATGACAGAAACATTGCTAATCTGGTTTCCCTTCATTCATTTGTGTACTTGCTGTCAACAATGGTTTTATCAGCCATCAAAATCTAATTGAAATGGCAGTGCTGCATGTATTCATCCAATAATTACGAAATAAATAGAAATTTCAAATGCGTTTGAAAAAAAAAAAGCCCCTAAAGTAACATAAACAGAATAAGGTAATTAAACAGCTCCCACTATGATTTTTAATTCTTTTAAAATGCATATTTATCTGAAGACATCACTTCTAAACTCTAGAGGTAGGTTACTATGCCTTGTTCCTGTATGTCAAAAAGAAGACTGGCTGGATGGCGTTACTATGGAAAATTGTTCTGGTAAATAGTACAAAAAAGCACTTCATCATCATACCACCAAACCATGCTTTGCTTTCTCTTCAGAGAGCTCCTGCAGTAATACACACATGACAGTTAATAATAGATTATAAAAAGCAGTGCCCTTTATCATCTGAACACCAAATCTTTAGAGGCTTGCAAATAGAACAGTCTGTTCAGTGATTGTAGAAATGTGACGTCAAAGGCCTGTTTTGCTTCTTATTTGAAGTGTCTTCATGTTACTCTAGATACTCCACACCCTATCTTAGAAAAAATCAGCGTTGTGCATTGTAGCCCACAGACAACAGAGTTTTGCCTTAATGGAAACCATATAGCAGTAGCATATTTAAACTTTTGGAAGAAAGGGTAACAGAGCTCTCAAAATAAGCCCTGGTCATGAATGTATATATATATATATATCTAGAGCCCTGTGATGGGTTGGCATAGCAACTATTTCTTAGAACTCTGTTGCTGCCTAAGTAAACAGCTAAAGCACTGAGAATGTCTCATCTAAGCTGTGCCTGTCTGTAGTACCAGCATGTATTGTATATGAACATTTTCTTCCAAAGACGGTGATATTTCAGTGGTGCTCATTTATGTTGTCATTGTTGTCAGTGTTTTTATCATAAACCCTAATTTTCTTACTGATTTTTGTGATGTAATTTATCTAAAGATTCTATTTTTTTTTTCGAGTTCAGAATATAGCTTGGCATAAATAGTCTCAGCATAGACACTTCTATATGCTCTTAATTTGTATAATTTTTAATGGCATATTTTTCTGAATGCTAACAAAAGCTAAATGTGAACATAAATTAGTCATGGCAATCACTTAAATGAGCAGCATACCAGATTGGACATATCATGAAAGGCTACTCCATAATTCAGTCTTTTTATGTATATTTGTGGCAATTTTTATTAATTGTGTCACAATGACACATTTTAAAATGCTAATCACTTAATCTGGTAGCCTTCTTAAGTGCAAAAAAATGCATTTAAATGTGTATCATCTGATCCTGAAAAACAATTGAAGCTTGTGATAAAAAAAGATTCATTCATGAATAGTTTATAATGAGTTTACAAAACGATTCTTTAAAATGGTTAATCATTTATAATGAAGTCTAACTGAATTGTATGTGTCTTATAATCAGTTCAAACACCTATCAACATGGTTATAATTATCTGTGGCAGATGGTACTAATGTCCATAATATACTGGTAAACTATTAATTAATACTGTATAGATGGCAATAATCTGCTCATTAGAAGTTATTATTGATAGATACAAGCTCCCTACTCTTCTGTTAGAATCTTTAAAAAATGACTAACCGTTTTAGTTAATAAAGCTTTGCAAACCATTTATCCTTTTCTGATGAATGAAAGAATGTTTCAATTAGTGAATTCTAAGTGCCTGATTCCCAGCATGGAATGTTAGATTCTCTTTGATGTGGTTTCCCTGAACATTTTTCTCTGCACCTGTCTCCCTAGTGAGCTTGACAATTCATGCCATCAAGGCTCAATAACACACTCTCCTCTCCTTGTGCTTTAATTTTTCTTTCCTAGGAACCTCTTAAGGGTACTCTTCTTTCTGCTGCTTAGAAAGGTGTAATTCATGGGGGAAAGCCCTTGTATCCCACCTGAGGGCATTTAGGCACAGAGGATGGCAGGGAACCAAAATTGTTTTGCTCTTTCTCTGATGTATTTAGATATTATACAAGATACAATGCCTGCTAAAATACATCACTACGGCATTGACAGTGACTACAGTATTGTCTTGGGGTGGGATTTCTCTCACTTCACATTAGTCCTTCCTAGTCTCTTTCAGAAAACTGGCTCTGAAGTCAGTGGGGAGAAATAAGCATCTCTGAATAGGTAAATGATATGTTAAGAGAGGTGCCTTAATGGGTTTGGTGAGTCAGCCTCTGAAATGGTGTAGTTCTCAAGCTTCTGCTGACTGTGGAAAGAAGCCGGCAACATACTTTGTCTGTATATTGAATTCTAGATAATTGAAATTAAGTGATGTGAATATGCCACTAGTATGTGATTCAGCTCAAGGTTAAAATACCTAAATTAAGCTTTGTGTAAAGTAGGTCTGTACCTATATGTGCACCATGTATCTAAACTTCCACTGTAGCTGGTAGTGGCCCATCAACACATCAGTCTGGAGACTGAAGAAATTGCTATCCTCTGTAAAACAGGCATATATATTCCTTCAGATGAACAGTCCTAAGGACTTCCTTGGCTGTGTTGGTTATATTTCCAGTGATTGTAATAGGATTTTGATCTTCTACATTACCTGTAGTTGTCTACATTTTCAAACAACAGAACTGAGAGAATCTGAATTTTGCCACTCATGCCCAAATAGCATGTTTCAATGAAGAAATAATCTGAGTTGACTTGCAAACAAAATGCCCAGTTATATTTATGATTGTGGTCTGTTCCAAAGCCTGCTGGGATGCTGTGTGACGTCATTGTCTTTTCTCAAATACTGTCATTACAATAAAAACCTTTAGCAAGCATGGTGTCCTGTAGTTTCCGTTTCATCGTAAGCATGACAAAGCTACTCCCGAGATCTCAAATATCTTGGCTTAGTGCAGCACTGCTGCAGAGCGTGCAGTGTCACTGCATTATGGAGGAACGGAACGCTATTCCTGTAGGGCTTCAGTGTGTACGTGAGGGAATTTTTTTTACTGACCTTGGGTTTGATTCAGTTGACTTTATATATGATACTATGGTGGATTCTTAGCTTGTCTGGGCAGTTCCAGAATTCTTGGGAAGCAGACAAGGCTTCTCCTACAGTGTCTGGCTGTCCTGACAGTGTGACAGAATGATAGATGCAAGCACTTGCAAATCTATGTCTTGTATCATTTGTTCTTAGGTATGTTGTAGCCCCTACCTTGAAACTGCACATAGCAGACTTAGGTGATGCTTCTGTCTCTCTGCATTTTCTGCATTAATATCAGGCTGGAGATTTCACATTCCTGTTAAGTTGCTGTAGTTATGCACTGCAAGGCTGCTCTGGATAAGGAATCAGCAATGTATTTGTCAGTCTCTTTCATGCTTACACTTTGCAGTTTCAGTAGCATACACTAAAGGCTTTCTGTGACTGACAGTGTTTTTTAAAAAGCACTCCCAAGTGATTTATGGGCACTTCCAACTAGAACAGTTTTGCTATCTTTGACTATATTGTTTAAACTTTTTGCATGCAAACACTGCTACAAGAAATTCCTTTTCTATTTTGACTTATTTGGACTTGGGTGATGCTAGTAATCCTGGACTTGACAACTCTCTTCTGTAAGAGTACTGCCCTGCCACCTCACTAGCATCACAGTGACAGCAGTTTCTTTGTTCACATCCCTGTATTGATACATTTAAAGGGTATGTTTTATTGAACTATTTGTCATATGACATCTTTCAGCAGTAGCTTCAAAGATTTGCACACACAGGTTGTTTTCCCCTCCCCATAAATGCGTTTTGTAATTACCTGTGACCTTTGAATAATTAGTATCTTAAGTATAGACATTTCTCACATTGTATTTACTTTTTTAGATTTGAGATGTTGGGGGAAAAGGACTGTTCTGTGTGACCTATACTGCAGTGAGTATTGCTCACCATGAAGTCATCTTGTACTTACGCAGTTTTTGACTGATTTCCCCATTTCTTGTATCATGTAAAAGAACTTGCAACTGGGGTCTGCTATACCCTCTACAATAGGGTGTCTGTCCAATGTCAGCTATGATGTGGTTGGATTAATTTTCACTCCAGGGAACATCCTCAGACAATTTGGATACACTTCTGTTGTGCAGAATGTGGCGAGGTAGATGTTTTTGCTACTCAGGAATACTTGCCAATACCTGTCTTTTAAATTTTGGAATTTGGCAGGAATTTACCAGGTCTTTTTTCTGTAATTTTTAATTTTTGCTTTTGCCTAGGCAATATTTCATGACTCTAGACATTTGGCAGTGAGAACATTTTGTGTTTTATTCAAATAACTTGAGTCTATTCAAATGTGGTTTTGCCTGACATTTCAATATCTACCACACTACACAGCCAATATGTATTCTCTGACTTTCACAAAGATGTCTTTATCTATCCCATCCTTATTTTCCCCTCTTCTTGGTACACTTTCTTTCTTCTAATGCACTGGATATTTTAAAAGAAAGGTGCTGTTCCAGAACATTGCTTCAGCTATCTTCATACATAACATAGAAGAAGCCATTTCAGGTTTTCTGAAACATGCTAACCTTTGGCAAACACGTACCACTGTGGGTTTGCCTGCCCTGTGTGTTTGGGGTTTCTATGTTTTTAAATTTTGATTACACTGAATCAGTGCTTTCAGCCTGAACTCTATTAAATTTTTTAATTAACTCCTTTTATCTGAA
The DNA here is from genome assembly GCF_000738735.6 of Corvus cornix cornix. Classification (NCBI taxonomy): domain Eukaryota; kingdom Metazoa; phylum Chordata; class Aves; order Passeriformes; family Corvidae; genus Corvus; species Corvus cornix. The sequence goes on along the minus strand of NC_046332.1, from coordinate 60,670,664 downwards.
AGCATTGTTCCAGTGTTAAAAAAGACGCTTGAAATTCCAACATGAATACATTTCTTTGGTTTTGTGCTTGCAGTTGTTATTGAAAATGTCATCATATTATTTTAAAACAGGTTAGCCTGACTGCAGGCTCTTTTGCTCATGTAATGCTAAGGAAATCTTCATGTAGTCAGCTTGTCATCTGCCCTTAAATTGCCCATGTTTACTGTGGTCTTTTCTTTGCAGTTGATGATACTCCACACTATGTAAATATTTCCATTACATTATTGTGATATATATGCAAAAAAAAAAAATTCCTTTGTATCAATACTTACTTTTTTGACTTATCACACTGATTTCTCCTTACTGAAACAATTCTATTATGTCATCATATGCGAAGCATTTCCACTACTGAGCTCTCAAGTCTTCCTTGCAGTCTCAGATCTGCACTTGGTTGTGCTTAGTTTTTTGGATTACATGCACCTGCTCCTTTCTGTAGAGCTTCTTTGGGATGCCTGAGCATTTACATTTCAGCTGCTCTGTCTTTCATCTCTATTACTGGTTTATCACAGGTTATCTTGTTGCTTGAGCTGACCCCAGCTGACACTCACCCAGTCATTCACTCACCCCCATCCTCAGTGGAGTGGGGGCAAGAAACAGAGGGCAAATGTAAGCAAAACTTGTGGGTCAAGGTAAAGACAGTTTAATAAGTGAGGGGAAAAACACGGGAAACATGAGGTGAAGCAAAGGCAATCACTCACTGCCTCCCAACAGGGATTCTTATGCCCAGTTAGTCTCTCAGCAACGGCTGCACTGGAAAAACTCCCTTCCTTGGTATTATTGCTGAACACGACTTTGTATGGTTTGTCATACATGTTTATCTCAGTCAGTTTGGGTCAGCTCTGTGCCCTCCCAGCTTCTTGCCCACACCCCAGCTCACCTGCTGTGTAGGTCAGAGTGAGAAGCAGAGAAGACCTTGACATTGTGCAAGCACTTTTCAGCAACAGATGGAATATTGCTGTTCTGTCAATACTGTTTTTGTCACAAATCAAAAGCACACAACTGTATGGGCTGCTGTGAAGAAAATTAACTCCAGTCCAACCTGACCCAGAACATTCCTAAAATTTCTGAATCACAGACCAACCATCCTGTGATATTTAATGATATATTTTTTAATTTTTCAGTCTTCCTTTTAAACTATTGAGAAAATTCATGCAACATTTTTGTGTCTACATAAACCTTTTCAGAGGATTTGTTTAGGATTTTCTCTGAGATACATAAATTTCATTAAAGCTTGGACCATGCATTGCAACTTATGGAACATCATTTTGGGCTTTTCTACACTGAGGAGTATAATAGTGCTTCTCAGGCTCTGATGAATCTGTCTGATGCACTGTCATTCCAACTTGGAAACAACATTTTCTTGTCCTGTTCTTCATGCCCTTGTTTTTGTATGAAAGAAATCTGAATTTGAAGGAGGAACATGGTGTGCTTCAGTTTTGTCTTCCAGCTTGAGCAGTCAAGGGAAAGAATAAAGTGTCACAGTCTCGGCCTCCAGTCTTGAAACATTTTTAGTTTGCATTCTTTTTAAATGGATTATTTTCCAGTTTTTCCTGTGTAGGCTAAAGATCACTTAGGGAATGTTCTTCTCATGCTTGTCTCCTTATGGGCCTGAATTGTGACCTTTTCTTTTCCTAGTTCCTTTTAAAATTTTTTTTCCTGGTTCTTTTTGTTTCTGATTTTACATTTCTATTGGATTCATTTCTCATGCAAAGTGATCAAAGAGAGGAGAGAGAGACAAACAGGGGGTTTGGAGGGAAGAGAAGAGGGGAGATGAGCAGAGAAGAAAGCCAGCAGTGCCTCCAGATCTTATTTCTTTCTTTATTACAGCTGTTGTTTACTATCAATAACCTCCTGGAGCAAGAATTCTGTAAGGTCCTACTGATCGCAGTATAGGACCACCCTGTCAGGATGCTATTTATCTTGGAAAAAAGAAATATGAATCCAAGATCTGAATTTAACTGTAACAATAATACAAATATCAAGACCAACTGGGATCTGTATTTAATAATGATGATGATGATGATAACAGCAATAATAATGATAATAATAATAATAATAATTACAACAATAATAATTTAAGATCTACTATTGGTTTCTGGTCTTGCAGTTCATAGTCCCTGTCTATGCATTAATAGAAATTTATCTTACTGCCTTACAGAAGTGCTGAAAGTTTTCAATATTGCTTGTAAATAGGATTAATATGCTTGTATGAAATGTGTACAGAGCTGAAATGAAGTAAACTGTTTCTTTTCATGCAGTTTTAGACCTCAGATTTTTATGTTAAGAAAAAGTGTTCTCTGTACTAGACCATATGATGAAAGTTTGAATATTTTTTTTGAAAAGTAAATGCATTGGATACTGACACCTATCAAGCATCTGTCTTGCATGTGACTACATGCAATGTGACTACATTATAAAAGCTGTAATATTCAAATGTCTTACCTGTGTATGGTGTATGATACTGATTGTAGTTTTTTTTGTGATGATAGAATGCAACTGCTCTGAAGGAGGTATTTTGATGTGTGATATTGATACACTGTAGATCAAAATTCCTGTAGTTTCTCCTCAATGACAACAGATTAGAATTATTATGATCTATTGCTCTCAACAATCTGAAGATTCCTTTGTTTGTTTCTGTTTAACAACATACAGAATGTGGAAGCACAGGCAAAAGAATATCTGAAACCTGGGAAAAAATATAAACTAAGAAATTCACATTATAAGTTTCAAAACTATTGTTTCAGAAGGTATGTATTGATTTCACAGTCCTGGGAAACAGCAGTGAGGCAGACCTTTGGTAATGACATACCTACATATAGTTCTTCTGGTGCAAGCAATAACAATTTCAGAAGTGCAAGGTAAAACTTTGTCCCATTCCTGATGAAGTCTTAGAGAAAAAAAATGCCTCCCAGATATTATTTTTTTTACAGCCTTACTGCTAATCATCTACTCTCTTGTATCTTTCAAAAGCATGAGGAGTAAGTCAAGAGGGTGTTGCAGAGTGGAGTGAAAATGTTCTGTTGAATTTTTGGTGGCTGAGGTCGAGACAGTACTCTGTGTAGGGTTATGTGATGGGGTTACAGAATAGGAATACTGCGGCCAAGAAATAAAAGTTGTGGAGGGAGAAAGCTGGAAGGGTCTTGTATGAGATGCTGCAATGGCTTAAATGTTAGGTTTCGATGCAGACTGAACATGCCTGGGGCTAGAAAGCTCAATCCAAAAAAAAAAGACATAATGTTGAGCTTTACAATGCCTAACTTTTATGCCTCAGACTCTGGATTGAAGTCCAGGATTCTCTAAGGCATCTGCACTCTGTGCAGCGCGCAGGAAGAGACAAACACCTGCAGAATGTATTCACAGTAAATAGCATAGTGTACAGGTGCTGTCTAGAGGCAATCCATAAAGAAAGATGGAAGAAAGCGATGTTTCTGAATGCCTGTCTTTTAAAAGTCCAGGCATGTAGATATCGTGTTTTTCACAGCTAAGTCTATAAAGCAAACAGAAAAAAATCTAAGCACATATTTTTATCTTTGTTCTATATGCATCATACCTTTCAGAGAAATTAGCAATTGTGTTTTGTATGGAAAGGCTACTAGTTAAAGATATAGTCTGCCAAGAGCTGTACACTGCAAGAAAATGAGTTGGGTTCATGTGTCTGGTTGTCTCAAGGAAAAAGCACAAGGAAGTTATTGCATGGTGCGGCACATGGTAGTGACTGGAGAGCCCACTCAAGATTTCTCTAGGGTTAATTACAAAAACAGGAAACACTTCCACATGCTGGCTTTGGAGATACCCCCTCGCTAGAGCTCATGCAGTTGGTGTGTCATCCTGCAGAGCAGAGTTGTGCCAAGGAACGAGCTCAGATACCCAAAGCAGAGCTGGAAGTGACTGCAGAGCCTGCAATCCCGGCTTCTCAGCAGAGCTAGATAGTTTTAAAATGTGCTCTGTTGATAATTCTGTATCCCTTCTTGCTCAGGAGATAGGCTCAATGATGAGGGTATTCCAGGGTTTCCATACCACACTCCATTGCTTGTTGGAGACATGCCTGAAATGTCCTGATTTCCTATTCATTAGACTGGTTTGTATTTTCATACTGACTACAGTAAGTTGTTCAATGCCTCCGGGTAAAATACTACCCATGCCTTTTTTTTGCTATTTGTTGGACTAACTGGTACCTTGAGAGTCCCACAAACATAGGTAAAGATTGCATCTATTTAGACAGATGTGTGAACTTCTGTCCTAAATACATGACCACGTGTAATCTGCGTAAGGTATAGGTTTGCAGGCCTGAAAGTACACAGACACATGCTCATTACAGTAATGTTACCCTCCCCCCCAATCCATTAATACATTGTTTAGGGTTAGACACAATTGGAAATTAAGCTTTGTTGGGTAAAGGAAAACAGGCTTTCATTAAGGCTTCAATTGTACCCATTGTTTGGTGATAGAATAGGTAAGGTCTTGCTGTGTTAACCCTACAGAATCCATTATAAAAGCATTATCCGCAATCTTTAATAACAGCTGAAATATCGCAACAATAGCGATAATGTGTAGGGGTTTATTTTTGTAGAGAGGAACTGTTTCAATTTTTTGATCGTGTTATTGATCCGCCTTTCTTTTTGTTTAAAACCTGATGGAGCCTTGGGGACCAGAGTCTGCAAGACTGCCGGAGAGCTGCAAATACTGCTTCTGTGTATGGGGGTCTTTTCTTTCCTGGTATTTTTGAAAGATAGGCTCTTGATCACACTAGCAGGGATCTATTGATTTATACCTTTAGGCTCAGCTCCTGACATTCTGTAGGCTGTATAAAAAAATACTATTGTATTCCCATGTGTAGATAAATTCTGTGAAGAAGGTTACATATTATTAAAAGAACTTCAGTGATAATACTTGTATTATTGCATGTAGGCTAGGCATGACTTTTGTGACACATATAGTCCCACCAATGATCCTGCAGTTATCCAATGTATATTGCTGTCCACACACCCAAACACTGTGCCAGTCTATCTATCTGCCCTCTGCTTTTAAAGCTCTGAATTCAGGGGGAAAGGTTCCACACAAAAGCAACCTCCTTATTTTAGAATAGTGGGAGGGGACTTAAAAAGAGTCTTTCATTAGCTCACTCATACTCACAATGTTGACCAAAGGCTTCTAAATTTTCCTTCCATGATGAAACAGTTAATATTCTGTTAATATTTTTGGTGAAATACGGGAATACCTGGAAGCATTATCTGCTTAGTGTTAGTGCTGAAGTGTTCATCAAATACGTACTTCTTGTTTTAAACAGGATGGTCAGCAGAGGTTTTCTTCACTCGTGTTGCAGTAAAAATTATGTCTGTATTGCTTGAGCATGAGCAGTGTAACTTTCATTACATGATGTGAGCACCTGAAAAGTGGTTTCAAAAAGTTACAAAAGCATTTCCCACTTAAATTAAAAAAAGGTGAGTATGAAAACTTCACACTGCTTTTTTTCTTTTAGTTTTTTGGCTAAATCACAACATTGCAAAAATTGCATTCTGTTTCATTCTAAGTAGAATGTTTTAGTTTCGGTCTGAGTAAAATGAAAGGTTCTGAAAATTTCTTTTCACAAAAAAGAGTATTTATCTGGTAAAAATTAAGGTATTTTCCTTTTCCAAATGCCTAGGTTTTATAAGTTCAACTTAGCATTTTTCAATACAATTTTCATTTCAAAATGGAAAAATACATTCAAGTATCTTAGTTTTTCTAAACTCAACATATTCACTTGAGCAATACTTGCGTAGTTTAAATTTGCTTATAATTTCCTTTTTCATCTTAATTTTTTTGCCTTACAGGGTTTGCTCAGTCATAATTTGTACTTGCAAGTTTCTCTGGAGATATGAAAGTGCTAGTGGCAAAATCCAGTTATCCTGTTCATATAGATAGCATGATCTCTTATTTGACTTATTCTGATGAAATTGTTCCCTTGCTGAAATCATCTAAGACAAGATGGCAGACAGCATTCCTTATTTCCTTCTTCTCAGGAAAGCTAAGAAAGTTTCACCCATTCTATCATCCTGTTTGATGAACAACAATTAATTGGAAAACTATTTAGGTGCAAGAGATGTTATGTGCTAGATTCATTTAACTTTTACATTAACTGTTGGCAACTTGCCATTCTTATCACTTCTTTATTTGAATTTGCCCTTGCATCCTTATGTGTTTTTTTTTACTCGAAGTTTCTTACATGAAAGACAGTTTTGTTTTCATTTTTTCTGCCATTAATTCTCATAAAAAATAAATTGTCAAGATGTAATGCTTCATTGATGTTATCCTTCAACTTAATTATGTTGTAAGATGATCAGAGGCTGATTTCACAAGCTTTTTGAATTTGAGCCATATTTGCAGATCTTTTCCAACTGCCACTGAAAAAAGTAAAAAATGGGAAGTAACACCTCTAGATGAAGACATTGCAAATTTCTTGTTCTCATGTGTATGGGTGCATCTAACTCCTCTGCAAATTTTTTTGTTGTCTGTAACCAAAATCCTCACGTCCATATTTAGATGTTACTGTGTTAAGCATAGTAGGTTTGGCACGAATGGGTACAATACACATAACCATGGAGTCAGCTGTAATACCCATTTGCAAAGCTGGCTCAGGGAAATGAGACTATGAGCGTAGGAGCAACGAATTTCTTCAGTTAACATAAATCTATGCCTGATTATTGTTCTACGTGAAGTTCCTCCTGTCACTAATATGAGTTCTTTTTCTAGCAGGGCTTTTGTTCTTGCTGTATGAGGTAAACACTAATATTTACCTTACAGATATTGTTTCCAAACATTGTATTTTATTTTGGTAGGTCTAAATGGTCTTACTGTATTTTTTTCAACATTTTTTTCCTATGTAACCCCTGAGTTCACCATGTGTGGTATCTTTAAAGAGTTTCACATAAACCTGAGAGCTCTGGCTTCAGATAAGATTAGTGACAGGCGATAACCATTCCAAACTTAAGAGCTGGGACCACTTTCTGCAGCTCCCCTCCTGAGCAATTATTCTGAGGATCACGATCGCCATACTTTTCTAGGGTACCTGTTAAAAATTCAGTTTGATGTACCAATATCTCACACTTTAATCTATACTACCTCACTCCTGCCAAGTGTTCTGGAGAGAGAGTCTGCAACCCTCAAATCTTTCTTAGACTTGTGTTTGATTTGCAGATCTGATAGCCATAATAAAATAAATATATTTTTTTTATTTTTAGGGAATGGGATACACTTGTTCCAGCTTAGTCACATTACTGGCAACTGCATTTCAGCAGCTAGTGAACAAGCTTTCTAAAAATGCATGCTTCCCTCCTCTAGAGACTAAAAAGCAGTAGATGCTTGTGAACAGCTCCAGGGGGAGATCCTGTCTGCTGGAGTTCCACATGCCTAAGATTTAACAATACATGCCAAACAAATTTGTTTTCAAATACTGTTGGCCTCTTGCAGTTAAAGACGTGAGGCATGCCATATCCAGCTACTAAGGCTACAGGGAGTCTCCTATGTTTGACCATACTGACATGCAGGTCTCATTAACAATTATGACTCATTAGACGATTGGGACTAGACTGCTCTTACCGGACTGAATGTGAATCTGGAGACAACTTAATTTCCTTTTCACTGCCAAAGCACCTTTGGACTAGGGACTCTTTTCTTAAGATCTTTGAAAGTGTTTATGAAGGTTTGCAAGTATATGTCTTTGACTTTCTTTCCACAGAAGCACTCCTGTTGTCATTACAAATACACTTTCATACTTTACCATTTCAAAGACACTTTGTATTTCTTCCCTGTCATTTTGGGCTAGCATGATGATCACAGTCTTAATCACATCAAAAACAAACTCATAACCTTTTATGACTTGCAGTGTTTTCCAGGTTCATTAGTCCCAAGAATCTGCATGCTTGATTGTTTAATTTGAAATCTGTTGTTCTGTTTTTCTCCAAAGCTTTCCAGAGATATAGGTGGTATTCTTCTGCCTTTTTTTCTCTAGATCAAAACATGAACTTTCTGACTCTTAGAACATTCTGTGCCATCAGAATCAAAAGACATAGGAAATGGAATAAGGTAGTCTTTTCACTTAAAAACATCTGCCAGAAATCTTTTGATACATATAGTACAAAATAATTATTGGATAGTCTAAATACTTCAGTATTTTTTTCTTTTTGCTTTTCTAAAAGTCTTGCATAATTCTTTTAACCTATATTTCGGTAAAAACTTGGGACCTCTTTTTCTCTGCAATCACCACTGAGTATACTCAGTGGCCATTCTAGTGACTGTATGATCTTAGAGCAATGCGCTGGAGTAATTATTGAATGACCTTTATTAACTTTGAGCTTTTTTTTGTTTCTTGAAAGAGAATGTCAAACTTCTAGAATAGTTTTGGTCTCTCATACCTCTAATAAATGCAGTATTGCCATAATGTTGGAGTTCTGCATGAATCTTTTTACAGAATTCTTTTACATCTGCATCTTTTACTCATTAGACAAAATCTACTTTCAGTTCATTTAGATCATTATAATTGATAGTTATGATCTTTGATGGAACCAGATAGTCAAAACAATAGCACCCCCCACCCCAAATTCAGCCACCTGTCCCTATCCAAAGCACCAAGAGAATGTACATGTGCCCATATGGATGAAGGAGCTTTGCTAGCTACTGCTTTTGAAGATGTGCACCTCTATAAGAGAGATGCGACTCCAGAGAACCAGATAGGCAAGGCTGTAAGCAAGGATCAGATGTATTTTGAACAAATCCTGAGTGTGCAGCTTGAAGAAAAGGTAAGAGTAAAAGCTTTTGAGAAAAGTTCTGTTTGAAAATAGCACTAACAGCTGTGTCCAAAAGCAATGTTTAAAACGTTTTAAATTTCTTTGTTTATTTCTTGCTAATTTTCTACTTTGTTATGAAAAGCAGGATTTGAACATTTTCCTAAAAAACAAGATTATCAAAGAAAAATCTGACTCTATTACCAGTTTCTCTTTGAGATAGAAACCATAGTTACATCTTCTTGGTTAGGTAGAAGGCAGACATAAGACACATAGAGATATATGCATATCTCTAGCCTTCTAATGCTGATTTTATAAATGTAAATATAAATAAAAATAAATAAATATCAGAAAGCTTAGTCTGAATGAAGTGATCTGTATTCCTGAAGTCTCTATGCTTTTTATTTACCAATTATACATTATTTATTCTCTGTTTCTTACTCTATTACAAAATCAGTGTGTCAAAACACTGCTTATTGGTCTGTGCAGTTACAGAAGAATGTGCCAGCTACAAAACATAGACAGGAGCATGTGAATTATGGAGACTTATTTTCCTATACAGTCTTTTTCCATAATAAACGTAAGTAAGCATAGCATTTGGTCTTCATTTGGACTTTTATTTATTGCTTATTATTAAGGAGTTGTGGCTTTTGAATTGGTTTTCATATTCATTTCTGTATGTTTGTGCAGATATTATTTTTATTTTTTTAAAGGAGATTGAAATTGGGTTGCTCTTTCAATAAATAGCTGAATACACATTTACCTTCTGAAGCATTAATTGTCTATTTGTTTAAATATGTATTAGGCCTTTTATAAAATATATATTACTTACTGGACTGCTAGTTGATAACATAGCTCTTGATTAACATGCAATTCTGCAATTCTAAAAAGTTTTTGTAATGTCAGTAGTCTTTTTCACTTAACACTGCCATTTGGAAGTTTCTATACTAAGACAAAGTCCAGCATACATTAACATCATGAAATACCTATTTAAGAGCAAAATGAGGCAGTTTTGTATTGAGGAAGATAAAAAATTTGCCCTCTAAAATTTTCTTTGTTGGTATCCAAATACTGCAAAACTCAGATTTATCCCCTTCCTGCTTTTTCCATGGGGTTGTGAGCTCGTTTTACTGCATTAAAACCTCACAGTAAAAATCCACCTGCTGAGTAGGCTCTTTTCATCTTAGTTTTGGAGAGCTCAGTCTGTTCAGCTGGGGTGTTTCCCTTAGGAAGCCAGGAACGGTAAAATTGTTCTCCCCTCCTGTTTGTTATCTTCCAGCAAACAGTTCTAGTAAAGGTGCAGAGATATATATTTAATGTTTGCTAATAGAGGACTCGAGATTTATTGGGGTATGTTTGAACAATCACTCTCTGATTTGTATCCACCCTTTACATCTTGCCTTATGTATGCTGAGGGTATGTTGTTTCCTTCTTGCTTTCTTTGAAGCAGTAAAGCAGATCTTTCTTTGGGATGCTGAAAGTTAACCTAGGGCTTTAGAAATTGACAACTTGGCCCTGTGCTAATAAGGGTTTTCCTTGCTTTGCTCTAAAAATATAAACATTTTATTGTTAAGTTGAAGGTTTGCACCTCCACTTTCAGCCTAGAGATTCTTAGTACTGTATTGCTGAAGCCTAGTTAGATGAGTAAAAAAGAGAACATGCAATGACAAGACCTTCAAGTTGGAATGTGGCTTTACCATTGCCTCTACTAAAGTTTGTGTGGATGCTGCCAGAACCCTCCTCTTCACTCTTCTGCTCACTGATGAAGGATGGTGCCATCCTCCCATGGGTACTGTATGTTGTATGCAAGAACATGGCAGGAGTTTTCTTTAGCTGGCTTTGTATGTTTGTAAAAATGAATGTGAGTTACTATTCTGCACAGACCCAGTCTTTTGGTATGGTGTCTTACCTCCAGTGAAAATTGGATGGATTAATTTTAAATGGATACACTTTCTGTAAAGAGATATTAATATATGATATTGTTGGCATAAAAATAGTTTTTATTGACTTTCCACTGGGAATTTTTCCTTTTTTTTTTTCATGAACGTGATGCTTCTGTATAATTTTATTTTATATGAGAGCAGTTCTGTAGAAAACTGAAACTTATAGGATTGCAGTCTTCATAGAACTTTGCATTCAGGCTTCAAAATTGATATTCAGCATTTTCAGAGATAAGTAGCACTGACTGGTGTTCATATGGATACCATTGCTTCTGATGGGTGAATATCATTGACAGTTGTATGAGGTTGATTTCAAAAAGCTGTCATTAGTGACAGAATCTTATTTTTCTGTCCAAAATTTGCTAACAAACATCCTGCTTATGGAATTTAAGATATGAATAGTGCTGGCTTGTGAGGGAAGGAGGTGGCTTTTGCTGTACACTTTCCTACTTGTCTCTGCCAATACACCATAATCTTGATTAGTGATACAGCCTGATATTCCAGTCCTTCACATCTCCTGAGTCCAGATTTCCAGCCATGCAGAACTGTGCCATATTTGGAGGTTCAGTGGGGTGTGATAAACAACTCATTTGAGACTAAAAGCAGTATTTGAATTTGGATCTCCTGAGGTAGAAGGCTAGTTCACTTATAATTTATGTTATCTAGCTCATTCATGACAAAGATTTTCTGCACCAGAAACACCTTGACAGGTGTTAGTACAAGACACCATAGTTACAATTAATGCAACAGCTTTATTAAATTTGACATTGACATGTGTATTAATCCTTGGACTGGCATAAGAAAATCACTCAGCTATAATTTAAAGGTTTACTTATACATGTGCATATTTGTGCTTGGTGTATCACACCTGAAGCCCTTTTTCCTTGTCTAATGCCTTCTGTCGCATCAGTATTATAAAGCAGATGTTTATTATAAATTATACCTCTTTAATATATGAGTATGTAAGGATGCAAAGTGAGTTTATGACTTTTCAAGATTGTGCCTAACAAATTAAACTACATATTAACATCAATCCTACAGATTCATTTACAAACAAGATTACCTGAAGTGCAATATTGCATAACTGAATACTAAAACTCCTAGAGAAAGAATTTACAAACAGTTGAAGTACTGAAACATATAAAGTCTAAAAGAGACAAAAGACTGTTAAAAACTCATACTCAGTTCTTCCCATTAATACTCTTGCTATCAACCTTCGCTGCTGTTAAAAAACTGTACAAACTTTAAAAAAAAATGCTCAAAAGCTGTGATCTTTTAAGCTGTGGTCTTTTACAAAATGCTACACACTTCTTTTTGTTTGGAAAATGAGAAAAAGTGTAACATGAATAAATCTGAAAAAGACAGGTTTTTATATGTGCCTTTTCCATAACTGCAAGAAAAAAAAGTAGTCTCCTCCACTAACGGAGTGAAAGATTTCTGCATTGTTTCTTTTCTTAATATTCTTTTCCACTCTCTGTTGTTTGAATTCCATCCTATTCTGGAAAAAAAAAAAAAAAAAGGAAATTTTTCAAATTGTTGAGTTTGTATGACATGGTAATTTGAAAATTAAAAAATCCCCTGAAGTAATTGTAATTCATTGTCATTATATGATTTCATCTGTAAATCTGTTAATTACACTTTAACCCTTTCTGAGTTGGTGGCTTTGAGTCCAGCTATAACAGTAGTGGAGAAAAGTTTAACCCCTTTCTTTTGTCCAAAATTGGTGCTTGTAAGTAGCTTAACAAGTGTGAAAACAAATAGAATTATTTAGAAGGAATAGGAAGGAAATGTAACCAAGGAAAAGGAATGTTCACAGTAATTTAAAAAACATGCATTTTAAAAATTATTTCAATTTTTCATTTGGGAAAATGTAGCATACCTCGAGTTCATATATTTTGAAATATATTTTTATGAGGAGGCTAACAGATGTACCACACAGAACAAACTTGCAGTGGTGATGAGTTAGGTGATCTTTCAGTCTAAAATTAAGAGAGAAAGGTAACATGTTTCTTCTGACCCACTTCATGTAGATTTGAATACTGAAGTATTTGAGTTCTTTTTGAGATGCTGTTTGACTTCTTATCCTTTTAATCTTTTTTTAACTTTAAATTTGTTACTTCTTAGCTTTTGAATTTTAGGTTACCGCACATACTGGGAACTCTGGTATCATTTGTTCTCTTAGTCTTTCTCACTCTTTTTCTCTCTTATTCTTGTTTTCTTTTTTTGTCTGGGATTTATATGACGAATTACAGATGTCTACAGCGAAGGTGTGCAATGTAGATGTCCATGTCTGAACTCCTATGACTCACCCTAGAGAAAGTAAGACACTACTGATGTACAGTTTATCTCATCCTAATGCAAACATTTAAAATGGGTCAGAAGAAACACCTTAAAAAAGCCTGTTCCTCTCTATTGACTGCAAAAGATGTCAAGGGAGAACAACAGAAAGGGACGTGTCTAATAGCAGGAGTCTAAAAGTAGTAGAGGCATCAAAAAGGAAGTGATATGAAACACATTTTGTGGTCTACTCTCTTATATAGTATTAATTCCCATGAGTGTTGTTGATGCAAGCTCAATCTCTGCCATAGGGAAGGCTGCTCCTTCCAAGTCTCACTCTGCTTTCCAGTGGTTGGATTTTTTAGAGGAGCTGCTGCATCTCCATTTTATTGGGGTGCAGGAAGGAATATCAGTGTTGCCTAGTGATGAAGGAAGGGAACAAATAAAGCTCGTTACATATTTTTAATCCGGTTTCTGGTAGAACAAATGCATTTCAACTAAACAAATTCTGATTAGAAATTTTTCTTTTTGGCTTTGGCTCTCCACTTGGAAAGAAATAATTTTTACATTCCAACCATTTTTGTACTAAAACTGAAGTGCAATTAGAGTGATAAGGGAGAGCAAAGTTGAGCTATGATTTCTTTCAGTTTTTAAACCAGTTCTCCTTGCACTACTTTTATTTTTTTCTTATCAGAGAAAAAGGGTTACAAGCCACATATTTTCTTACCTTCTTAAGACAATGGTACAGGTAGAAAGTCGGAGATGTAAGCAACGCTATTCCTGAGAGTACCTTTCCATGTCTTCATATGCCAGATTTCTTTTCCAGTCCTAGCAAAAGTGGTCTTCTGATCTATTATTTAAGACTGTTTCTAACCAGTCGTCTTCGTGTATCTTAGCTTGTGGCTGTGTTTTTTTCATCAGGATTCCAAATGCACAGCAATTGTTCATTAAATGTTCAATGTTGGTTATGCCTTCTGTTTTCATTTGGGAATGCAAACAGCATTGTATCATTTGGGATAAAGGTGGGGACCTGTGAAAATGCCCCAGTGGAACCATCCAACTGAAACTATAGCAGTCACCAGCAGGACATTTGAAATACATACCAGTGGGGAGGTATTTTCTTGGGTTTTGTGTTTTTAAGGGTATGAGAGCTTGTGACAGAGAAGCAAAAGCTCAGAGAAAGGAGGAAAGAAACAGGCTAGTAAGGAAGGAAAGGACATGTTTTCAGTAGTTGGATAACAAAATAGAGGAAAGGCTGAAAGGGTTATTTTTGAAGCTGAATGTTACCTGCTGTTGGGAGGAAAGGGTTAAAGCTGGAAGATTTGTCAGAAGAGGGAATAGTGTCACTCAAAGTGACCTTGCAGCAGTGAATGCTAAAAATGTCAATGTGGGAAAACCCCATTTTTTATGCCGAATGTTGTCCAACTTCTCCCTGTTTCTCCTGTGGAGAGAGAACACACTCTCACAGGCATGCCTGAAGCTTTTGTTACAGAGAGGTGCAGAGTGCCCCTCATCCATCCCTGCTGCCCTCCCGGATGAGCTGAGCCTAACCGAGCCTGTGTGTCCCTCCCTGTGTGTCTCTGCTGCCTGGAGTTGTCAGCGAGGTAGTGAAATGAATCTACTCTTTGCCTTTCAGCTGCGGTTTGATGGTTGCCTTTGGTTACCTGCATGTGTCAATTTACACACCTACCAAGAGCTGGAGGCATTTGGCAAGGGAACTGCCTTGTCTGATTCCAGTTGAGCTCAAGAAAACTGGGGTATGTGCGTTTTGTTGTAGATAGAGAAGATTGAATCAAACATCTGAACCATCAATATGTTCCTCTAGTTGATTTTCTCTTCCCTAAAGCAGTGTAAAATTAGATTAATTGATCAAGTCAAAGAATCTATTAGTACACAGGGGAGTAGAATAGTTGGCACTGGCCTAAATGCACAGATGAAAACAGTAGTTTCCAGCAAATACTGATTTTTTTGCCTGTTTCTTCTCTCATTTTAGCACTTAAGAGGCCTGTGGGCTCTATTGTCATTCCACTGTCTAACCACTCACTAGCTGCACTGGTGGCAATACATTTTTTGCAGGTCAAAGTGCTCTTCCACATGTGTTTTACTGCACTAAACCTGGGGGGTTACATTTGTTCATTTTTTTTTTTCCCTAGCTGCCATTTTCTTTCTTAGATTACCCCTGTATTTCTTATCAGCACAAAACTTGGGCATTCTTCCTCATGGTATACTCTGATGAGGGCAATAGATGCAAACATTTCGAATGTCAAAGTCTTCATTATTGAAACACTTGAAAAGCCTCATTAGTAAGAAACAAAACAGAAACACCTACATCCGTTTTACTTATCTGTGTCATCAGTGACAGTTCAAAAAGACAAACATGTTTCCCCTCTATTACTGGCATCATTCAAATCATAAAGCTTGAAGGAAAACAAATGCAAATAAATACATGAAACTTACAAAAATATTTAATTATGGCTTTAGCCTAACATGCCAGCTGAATATGAGCCAGCAGTGTGCCCCGGAGGCCAAGAATGCCAGTGGCACCCTGGCCTGTATCAGCAATGGTGCGGCCAGCAGGACCAGGGCAGTGATTGTCCCCCGTACTTGGCACTGGTGAGGCCACACCTTGAGTCCCATGTTCAGTTTTTGGCTTCTCACTACAAGAAAGACATTGAGTGCTGGAGCATGTCCAGACAAGGGCAATGGAGCTGGGGAAGAGTTTGGAACACAAGTCCTATGAGGGGCAGCTGAGTGAGCTGAGGGTGTTTAGCCTGGAGAAAAGGGGAGGACCTATTTGTCTCTACAAATATCTGAAAGGTGGCTGTAGTAAGGTGGGAGTAGGTCTCTTCTCCCAGGTAAAAAGTGAGAGGACAAGAGGAAATGGCCTCAAGTTGCTCCAGAGGAGGTTTGGATTGGATATAAGGAAAAAACATTTCTTCACTGAAAGGGATGTCAAGCACTGGAACAGGAAGCCCAGGAAATTGGTTACATCAAGAATCCTGGAAGATATTTAAAAGATACATAGATGTGTCACTTAGGGACATGGTTTAGTGATAGAATTGGCACTATTCTGTTTATGGTTGAAACTGAAGATCTTAGAGGTCTTTTACAACCTAAAAATTTCTATGATTCTGTGGTGCTATGTATTGCAATATGATTCAGTACCAAATAATGCCAGGAAATACTTGGCAACATCCTATTTTTTTCAATGCCATCCAGTGCTCCTTGAAGTCTGAAGCAGAATATCTGTATTATTTCCACAGGAGCTAAGATAAATAACCTTTCAAGAGCATTTCAAAAAGAGAAGAAAGGATTTAATTACTTCCTTTTTGATCCAAATGCAGAAAATAATTTGTCTAAAACTGAGTCACTGAGGACTACACATGTGAAACCCTCACAGATCATCTTCTGTGTAGTGTGTGCATAAGAACTGCTTCTATGTTATTAAAACCTTTAATTACTTTGGTTGTCAGTTTGGTTTTGTTTTTTTTTTTTAGCTAAGCACTGTCTACAGGCTATTGGGCAAACTGTTGTCTGCAACATGAAAAAATACAACTGGTAAATGTATCAACTGCACAAATATGTGTACTACGAGATGAAAGAAAGTACTGTGGATGCAGAACTGCTTCCACACTCCCCACAGTCTCATTCTCACTTGTTTCTCTGGTATACAAGTGTGGTTGGCTGGCAAGTCACTTGATTACAATGTGGGAAGTGTCTAAGTTCAAAGTTAGACTTGCATCTCTATTTTCCCTGCGGAGATTTTTTCTTCCTTACCAGTCTTTTTCGTGTTTCTACTTTTTATTTTTGAAACAAAACATTATAGCTCTTTATTTCAAACAAACTTTTTCATTTCACATTCTGCTGTACATTTCCTCCCCAGAGGATTAGAAGATGGCTGAAATAACTTGAAAATAAAGTCAAATATTAAGCTGAATTTTTGTTGTTGGTTTCTCAACTGAATTAAAAAAAGACATCTACAGTTCACACAATTCTACTTGAAAGGCTTTTGTAGTGAGTGTAGAGATGCATATGTATAAGCATATAGCACATAACTCATGCAGTAAACATTTAACTTCCCTGATGAAATGTCTACAGCAGTTGGGTTAATGTAGCTCGTTGTGCCTGTGTGCTGTCACGGTCTTCTGAGATCTTGTGTCATGTGTTTCATTTGCTCCACCTGGGCTCATGACTTACTTTGCAGTTATTCTGTCATTTACATCACTTTTTTTTTTTCTGCATTGCTGCTAGTCAGTGAAACCACTTGTGCCCATGAGGAGACACATTCATTCTTTTCCTGAAATGTATCCCATTTTACGTTTCAGCACTAGACATCTGACATGGGTTTCAGTTTATTTTTATGTAAATGTTTTAGGTTGCAGTGTTTTGTTATTTATTTTGTTGCCTCCTGAGCTCTACATGCTAATAGCAAATCAGTTCTTTTTCATAGCTTTCTTTTATTCAGATGTTTATTCAGGGTTTCTATTGCAATGGAGGAGTTAGAGGATGCTTAATTTTATTTTACACTGCATAGTTTAAGAACAAATTCTTCAAAATGATTGTTTCTACTACAGTAGCAAAGCCTGGATTGTGAGATGGAAAAGTAATTCTTGCACCTGCATGTACTATAGGTAACCCCAGTCTGATGTGTCAGCTGAGCTAATGGGGAGCAGGTTGGGGAATGGGAAATAGTTGGGCTATAGCTGAAGAAGGTATGGGACGAAATAGCTTGGAAAATGCAGCATTTTGTTATTGTGAGTCCCACTGTACTGAGAGCCAGGGAAATGTGTGTTCTGTCCATCAGTAGAGCTAAACAAGTAAGATGAAACTGCATCAGTTTTATACAGGAATATTATAGTAACAATAGCATCAACAACAACAAGAGTAATAATAATAATAATAAAGAATGTAATTAAATTCTTTGCAAAGCCTATGCTGGGTAAAAAATATCACAGATTTAAACTGACTAAATTTATTTGCAATATTTTCTTTCACATTATCCTCTACTTTTAGTATCACAAAACCTCAATTATTTTAGTGGGATATTGCTGCTGCTGCTTTATTTTGAGTTTTTCAAAGAATTTATAATTGATAATTACTTTTAGATAGGAAATGCAGCTCCTTTCTAGCCATCAAAATTGCCCTTATGAAATTAAGCAACAAATAAGAATAAACATTTAACTAAATATATAACAACAAAAAAAAATCTGTTCCTCTTATATTCACATATTTTATTTTTACTTTTAATGTTGTCTGCCTTTTCTAACTTGGTTTTAATCTGCTTTCCAGGGTTGATCTCAGCAACATCACTGTGGTAGAACTTGTGCAGACAGCTATGACAGAACCCTGATAACTGGTCTCTTTTCATGCTTAATGACTGGTACTGAGTCCTGATGCATCTTCTACTAAGACAGTAGAATCCACTGACTTTAGCCCAGCTTAGTTAGGCTGAACTGCTAGTGGCTGTCATATCAGCCACTGATTTGTTGTTACTCTGTACTTTTCTCAGATGCAGGTTAGATTGGATCATGCAAATGCATCCTAGACTGGATGTGTTAGCTAAAGCCCATTGCAGCACTCACAGAAACCTTCTGGATGGGAAGGCACTTGCAGGTACATCAGGGGGTTGGTACCTTTGCACTGTGGAAGGTTTCAATGTTTAATTTGTATAGTTTCTTAGATAGCTCGTAGTGTGTCTGAGAATCCTTAACTATTTATCCTTACAACATCTCTGAGAGCTAGGGAATTGCTTTTCTCACTGTTTTACAGCTAGAGAGCTGAAATGTGCTGCTAACTGGCTTGCCCAAGGTCACATCAGAAATCTGCAGTGCAGAAGGAAGCTGGCTAGAGCCCTAACCTCTACCAGTGTGATCCTCCCTCTATCGGATAGAAAGCAAGAACAAACCTAAACCTCAGAGGGAGTTTTTCAGGCTGCTTTGGCAGCATGTGGTATTTCTAGCTATTTCTATTAGTTAAAGTTTTTCTTTTACACTTAACCTAGATGTTCTCTGCTGCAGCATAAGCCCATTAGTTCTTGTTCTGTCCTCATTGACTAAGGAGAATAATTTGTCCCTATCCTCTTTATAGCAACTTGATGTATTTGTAGACAAGTCATGCCTCCCTTCAGTGTTCTTTTCTCTAGTCTGAACATGCCCAGTTCACTTAACCTTTCCCCACAGATCTTATTTTATCATTTTTGTTGCTCTCCTCTGAACTCTTTCCAATTTGTCTGCCTTTTTGAAAATGTTGTGCCCGAAACTAGATGCAGTAACCCAACAGAGGCTTAATCAGTGTCAAGAAAACTGCAATCCCCAGCAATCCCCAGGAGCAATAAATCAGGTAAGGAAGGCAAGAGACTGGCATGGCTGGGTAGGGAACTGCAGGTCAAACTAAAGGAAAAGAACAAATGCACAGGCAGTGGAAACAAGGACAGGTAACCTGAGAAGACTATAGAGATGAAATTTGGTTGTATAGGGATGGGATGAGGAAGGCCAAGGGGAAGCTGGAACTGAACCTGGCAGGGGAAAAAAGAATAACGAGAAGGGCTTCCTGTGCTATGTCAGCCAGAAAGGGAAGGTCAAAGAAGGTGTACTCCCCCTGATAAACAATGTTGATGGACAGGTAGCAACAGATGAGAGTAAGGCTGAGGAACTCAACACGTAAATAAAGATCAGGTTCATGACTACCTGGGGAACCTGAATAAGTCTACAGAACCCAATGAAATGCATTCCAGAGTCCTGAGGGAATTGGCTGATATGGTTACCAACCCACACCCCATGATATTTGAAAAATCATGGTAGTCAGGTGAAGTCCCAGGGTCCCAGGTGACTGGAAAAAGGGAAACATTGTACTTATCTTTAAAAAGGATTGAAATGAAGACTCTGGGAACTAGTGACCTGTCAGCTTCATCTCTGTTCCTGGGAAGGCCATGGGACAGATCCTCCTAGAAGCTTTGCTAAGGCACATGGAGGACAGGGATGTGATTCATGACAGCCAGCACAGCTTCACCCAGGGCAAGTCCTGCCTGACCAACCCAGTGGCCTTCTGCAGCAGTGGACAAGGGAAGGGCTACAGATGTCATTTATCTGGACTTCTGCAAAGCTTTTGACACTGTCCCTAAGAATAGCCTTCTCTCTAAATTGGAGAGAGATGGATTCGATGGGTGGACTGTTAGATGGATAAGAAAGTTGTTACCCGGAGTGGTTAACCAGAGTCACATCTTCCATTATGGTTGCATCCAGGGGGTAGCAGTCAACAACTCAGAGCCCCAATGGACATCAGTGACAAGTGGTGTCCCTCAGGGACCAGTGTTATTTAATGGCTTCAGTAATTACACAGATGAAGGCACCAAGTACACCCTCAGCAAATTTGCAGATGACACCACGCTGAGCAGTGTGGTTGACACACCTGATGGACAGGATGCCATCCAGAGGGATCTGGACAAGCCCAAGAATAGGGCCAAAGGGAATCTCATGAGGTTTAACTACCTGTATCAACACAGGCTGCAGGATGAACAGATCAAGAGCAGCCCTGCCAAGAAGAACTTGGGAATGCTGCTGGATGACAGGCTGGACATGACCCAGCCATGTGCACTCCCAGCTCAGAGAGCCAAATGTGTCCTGGGCTGCAGCAAAAGCAGCGTGGCCAACAGGGCAAGGGAGGGGATTCTGCTCCTCTGCTCCCCTCTGGTGAGACCCCACCTGGGGTGCTGCATCCAGCTCTGGGGTCCCCAGCACAGGAACGACATGGACCTGTTGGAGTGATTCCAAAGGAGGGCCACCAAGTTGATCAGAGGGATGGAGCACCTCTCTTATGAGGAAAGGCTGAGGGAATTGATATTGTTCAACCTGGAGAAGAGAAGGCTTCAGGATGACCTAATTGCAGGCTTCCAGTATCTGAAGGGAGCCTACAAGAAAGATGGAGAGAGAATATTTACAAGACCATATAGTGACAGGATGGGGGGGAATGGCTTCAAACTGAAGCAGAGTAGGTTTAGATTAGATATGAGGAAGAAATTCTTTATTGTGAGGGTGGTAAGGCACAGGAACAGGTTGGTCAGAGAACTTGTGCATGCCCCAGCCCTGGAAGTGTCCAAGGCCAGGCTGGATGGTGCTATGAGCAGACTGGTCTAGTGAAAGGTGTCCTAGCCCATGGCAGGGGGTGTTGGAGCTAGATGATCTTTGAGGTTCCTTCCAACTGAAGCCATTCTATATTTCTATAATTCTATAAAAAACAAAATAATTACCTTGCTTGTTTTACATATGATATGTCTATTATCACAATGCAATATAATGTTTGTCTTTGTGAGAGTGTGCTCTTGTGAAATTGTATTTAGTTTTTAATTTACAACAAAGTCAATACTTTTCATGTAGCATTATTCCTGCCAAAATGCTATCATTTTCCATACCTACTGACCTCATTAATTCCCTTATCCTTCTTTTTACTGTTACAGCTTGCTGTCTCTGACTAATCTGAATCAGAGTAAGTCTTGTAAATTACAGGTGGGTAGGGTCCATTCAGATTTGAGTGGACTAGAGGGTATATGAGAGTGGATGCAAAAGAGAGGTTTGGTGGAATTTGTCAAATTACTACTGTTTTACTAGCATATTACTGAGTTATGATCTCTGCTTTTAAACCCATTATCATGTTCTCCTTTCAAATGTCCCTGCTAAAGAGCTAACAATTCCTTGATTTTTCATAACAAACCCCATGACTCTAAGAAGCTTTGACAAAAATGTCTTTGTCTTTTTTTCTTCATGGCCAATAGCAGCCTTTCTGCCAAGAAATGCAGGAATAAGAAAGAAACATCAAAACAATGTTGCTTTAGATTGGGGGATTTTCGGTGGGAATCTCTCATGGGTCACTGATACCATCCTACAGTGGACTTGTCTTTATTGAATCATATTTTATTTACTTTCAACAAAAGTAATCTCTTAAATACATTAGGGTTGTATAATGTAAATATGCCATTCAGTGTCTATTATATATATATACAATATCTATAAATTCTTTGCCCAGTTTTAATTATTATGTTAGCTGAAATTTTGTCATATATCTCTGTGCTTTTAACTTGTGGTTAGTCATTACACAGCGGCCAGTTCTCTGTCTTCGAAACATTTGTGTACTTCTATGGTGTGCCAGTCCATAATAGTTCAGCCTTGAAAGTTGCTGCATGAATTAATAGTTCCCCCTGGTGACAGCTGATATACAGTGATTTACATTTGTCAGCATGTAGCCAGATTTTCATTTATTTACTCAAAATATGGACGATTAATATTTCAGTTATTAATCTAAATATGAAAGGACAGCCTGCCCAATGCTGAATGTAAATATCTTGAGTCCTGTATCAGCTATTATGAAAAAAATTCCTAGTTAGATATTAGAAAACTAAGCTCCAAGAGAGCTGCTGAGCTGAGGTAAACCAAACATACTTGAATGACATATTTGCTTTCATTGTTCACAAAAGGCCACAGCCTCAGCCAGTTTCTAATCACACTGCACTTCAACAAGAGGCACTGTAACTCAGAGTAGAGGGAGAAAGCAGTTTGTTAAGAACTATAAATCAAAACACTCTGTATCACACTACAGTTGAATTAGAATTCTTTTGTTTGAGGCTGCTACCTGACGTGCATCTAGTTGGGCACTCATCAAAAGAGAATGTGTAACTGTGCTAATTATATTCTGGTTATTGCATAATGACCTTTAACATTGTAGAGAAAATGGAAAAGTAATGTTTCCTTTGTCTTCAGTTAAAATTTGCTTTGCCATCACATTGTCTCCAGTAATTACCTTATGTCTTAGTATTTTGGAAACTGAGCAGACAGTGGGGTTTATTTGTAAAGTTGAATCTGGTGTTAAGGAAGAACAGCTAGGGCATTTGCAGAGGTCTAGGTGATAAGGACCACATAAAGCTGATTTAGATAGCATTTTAAGTAATTTATGGTGTAAGAAAAGAAAGCCCATAACAGGGCATTGGCTTAGGGCCCCTCACTGGCATCACAACAGCTTTGCTCTTCGTCCAGTTCACTCCTTTTTGTCTTTATCACCGGCTTCAGTAAAAAGCATAGTAACCTTTAGTTGCCTGGACTGACCAAGGCTATGGAAAGTAGTGTATCACTGTTCAAACTGTAGCCCAACAACAGTGTATAATGTTGGAATCTCTCTATGCTGCAACACAGTCCAGGATTTAATGGGAGAAAATTCCATGTGAGATGCTGTGTCTGTTTCTTCTGTGTATAATTTACTGTGCAACTTAAACTATGGACCTGTTTAACTGTCCCAACAGCAGAGTTTCTAGGCCAACAACTAAATCAGCTGCAGTGCTCTGCATTTGTAGGCAGGCCTTATGATTTACAAAATTTAAGATTTTTTTTCGAAGACAGCTTTTATAACAGTTGCCAAGAAGGTTATCAAAGGTACATATTCCCCTTAGTATAATGAAAACTTTTTTTTTTGTGAAAGACATATAAACATTTCCAAGCATTGCTAATTCATTAGCAGTGAAAAATTCTAGAGAGCTCCGGTGGCTGGCCATGGAAATACATTAGTGACTTTTCCAGCACTGCTCTGTGGCAGTGATATTTCTTGGGTAGCAGTGTGGTAAGCCGCTGGCAGCTGGAGAGCAGGAGCAGGGAGGGAGGACTTACACTGTCTCATTTGTAGCCTACTTCTTTTTCAATGAGGGTTGCGTGAAGCAAAGTTCCCTGTTTCACCTAGAAAATAATTTTCAATGCTAAGTTCCCATTATATTTTTAAGCAATTTATCTTTTTATCCTGGTATTTTTGTTTCTATTCTAAGTATCATACAAATTCCATGTCCTTTAATTAAAAAAACAGATATACATCAAATATGCAAGATGTCTTTTAAAGATGTCATATCTTGGTCATGTAGTGTAGTTAACCATTCTAGTCTATTGAATATTGCTGTTAGGACCAAGGAAAAAATATAAATTTTAATTTCTTACTGAAATTTGGACTTTGGGAAAATAGTAAGAGAATATTCTTCAATAGCTGCAACATTTTATGCCACTTGAACTTGACAAGTTACAGTAAAATACGGTTTGCTTCTCCAGTAACTCCACGACATGAAACTCCTCACAGCTGTAACCCAGAGGTTCTTGTCTCCCATTGCAGGGTACTCTTCCTGTTGAGGCTGCTTGTACTTTTTTTATGGGTCACTGTTTAAAACTTAATCCCTCTTTCTCTTTAAGAGAGTTATCCTAGTGCAAAAATAACCAGTCATTCCAAGTCTTTAAATCCATTAGTTTCCTGCACTATGTCTTCTGTTGTTCCATCCCTTCTCTTCCCCACACCCACCTCCTCCAGCTTTTCCCATTACATGAATCATTTTCATGTAAATTATCACTACTGTTTTTCACTCAGCCTAACCCTGAGAGAATATTACCCCAATTAGAAATGTACACATTTTACAGAGCTGTTTGGGAAGAATGTGATAAATAAAAGAAAAAAGGTATGTTTTTACTGCAACCTACCTGCAGAATTCTCTTTCCATTGCAGATGTATGGCAAAACACATTGCAATCAATAGATTTTTTTTTTCAGTCTAGTTATTAATTGCAAGTGATAAGTGGTATTACTATTATTATTGTTGTTGTTGTTATTGCTATTAATATTATTAGGAAAACCACCTTTTAATATTTTTCTATGTAATTTAAGTAAGAAAACAAAAGTGTTTTGTTTCTATCACAGAAGAACTCTCCTTTTTGTCGTACTGTTTAGCATTATAAATATACAATAAGCAGCTTTTAAGGTCTAGCAGAAAGGAAGATTTTCTTTTCCAAACATCTGTCAGCAACCACATGGAAGAGAAGACAGTACGAGCATAATTTAGAGTGCTTTCACTTGGTGAAAAATGTTCCTTGGACACTATGTCATGACATGTACTTTAAGTAAAGGTTTTCCCAAGTGCTTTATCTTAACACTGTATGGCTTTGCTTCTCTTACACAAATATTTTTCATTTTCCTTATTGTTTGAAGCTACAAATATGTCAGAAAAGGTTCATAAACATTATTTATTCTTCTGGCATCCAGGCCTCATTGTGATAAGAGTGAGCAGTTGCCGCTCAGCAGATGTCAGGAAAACTGTTTCCAGATTTTAGTGTACCTGGATGTCATTGATGACTGTGCTGGAACACAACAAGCCAGTGAGGAAGCATCAGGTTCAGCAGGCAGAGTGTCCTTTTCCATCAGGGGCTGCCACAGGGCAATAATAACCACCGGTACCCAAGGGACTGGAAAATTATTTTCAGCTCCCTCCTCCCATCTCCCCCATTTGCACTTAACATAAACATACAATGAAGCTGCTGGTTCTGTTGAGTCAGAAAAAGAAAAAAGTCACTGAAGAATATTAAATCTGAACTGATTCAGTATAAATGCTCTTGGATCCTTCAATGACATATGTCTAAACTGTGCTGGAATTATCTCCTTGGGTAGGAAAGACATGCAAATATAAGATATAAAATCATAAAATCCTATTCATTGCAAAACAATGTATCTGAAAGGAAGCAAATTGCTGCAAAGAAAGTAGGCTTTAAGCTTAATAGAAAAACTCTGACTCTAACCATCACCTGCTTAGTGTGCAGGGTTCAAAGCCATAACCCTGCCACCTGGCCAACACAATGAGGAACCCAGGAATCCAGTGGAAACTGAAAGTACTCTGAAACTGAAATACTGTCAGATAACATCAAGGTCTGTAAAGTCACAACATATATAAAGGGGCACCTCTTTTAAGTCCAGTTTGCGCAGTAAAAAACAGCATAGGTAGACTTCAGGGCACAAAGTCCACTTACTGGGTTAGACATGTGCTTTTTCCAAGTTTATTGGAAGATATGAGATATATGGCTTTTTCCAATTACCCTTGTTAAAGAATTCTTTCTTCTCTGATAAGAATTTTATGGTTAAATTACCACATCTGCATTAGCCTCCGTAAATTGCATTTGTAAAACCAAACAACTCCAGAGTGGAATTTGGGAGACATTTAGGGTAAGTCAGAGGAATTACTTCTGGAGGTCTTATTTTACCTTTAACTGGGTAGAAACATGGCTAAAGACTTAAAAGTGTTTACATTCTGCATCTTATGAGGTATGAATCCTAACCCTTGTGTCTCTTACATGCTGAAACTATCACAGCTGAAATTTTGTTGCTTATAATTTTATTATTGCACTAGTTTGAAAACAAACCAGTGGGAGATTGCAAGCCAGAATTATAATTTAATAGGAAAATTAAAATAAATGCAATAGTACAAGAACACTGACAGAGTCAGGATACAACCTGACACCCTGTTAGTGAGGGTGGTGGTAGCAGTCCAGATGAAGTGGTTCTGTTGAAGCGGTGATCCTGTAGAAGGGTCTGGTCTTCACCTGAAGGTCCAGTGGTAGCTCTTGTCCTCTGGGAGTCCAGTAGGTAGGGCTGAGTGTGGTGTTCCAAACCTCAGATTATATCCGGGCAGGAATGCTTGGTTCCTCCCCCTGGGCAGAGCATCTCACAATGAGTCAGGCAGTGAGGTTAGATGGCCCATTAACAGAAGATATCTTCCAGGGATGTGTCATGGAAGAGATAAAGAACATTGCCCCACCTGATTTTAACCGATGGTGATAGAATACATATTTTTGGTTATGTCTTACATTGCAATCTAAGACAACTGTAAATAAGGCATATGAAAGGATTTCGTGGGACCTACAAAAGCCACTTCTGCTGTCTGCTTACACAGCAGGTTGCATATATAGCAGTGTGGTTACATTGCCAATGTTTTGCTTATTGAGAAAAAAATTATATGATTATCATCCTTCATATTGTTACTTGTCTTCTGAAAGAAAATAGTAGATTGTGGTGCCAAAGGAACTTTCCTACTGATACAGAAAATTGTGAGATATTACCACCATACAAAGGTAGGACTTGCACAAACTCAAATTAATAAATAAAAAATGGCTTGTAAGGTAAAGAAGGCTTGTATTTTTCTGTTAAGACATGTTGGTATACTATCTCTCCATAAGAAATAGGACTTTCCTAGAATTGATCATAACAAATACATTTATACTATAATAAAAGAAAAAGAAGTAATGAGCAAACTACCTTTTCAGAGCTGTATGAAAACTGTGCATACAAACTTGCAATAGAAACACACTATGCACAGCAATTGAGGCACTCGGGTTCTGATGTTTAACTGACTTTACTCCTCCTAGAGACTGTCAGCTTTATTCCCTTTTTCTAACCATGGGGCTGCTGGCTATAGCTTTAAAGCAAGGTCTGGTTATCTAGAGCAGCTGCATAACTAATGAAAAAAAGAAGTGTCAGTATTTTTTTAAGAATGTATCTTCAATCTAAAGTGATTTCAGAATCTTGATTAACTGTAAACAAAAGCTTGCATGAAAGTAGGTAATTTTAAATTATTTTACTTTTTAAATTTAGATATTATGGGGGGAAATTTGTGTCATGACAGAGAATTTCCTGAATGGTCTGTAGTTCAGTGCCTGTGGATTTCACTTGAACTGTGGAAGAGTCAGCTGCAGACTAAGTCTGTTGCCAGGCGTAGCTTCTCCTGCAAATATTGTTTGTGCGAATAAGGAAGTATTCAGGGAACCAGACTGGTCCAGATTTCATTTGTTCTTGATTTTAGGCACTTAACCAAAATGTCTGCACCACCAATTACTTATTTAGTGGTCCTTTTTTTTTTCATCATTTTTCTATTGTGATGTAAAGACCCACAACAGAACATTCAGTTCTCTAAAAGTTCAAATTTCTTTCTGGAAATCATCTGTTCACTGAGTCGATAGATAGGATGGATTTGTGCTTACATAAAAATAAGTTGAATATATTTACGAATGTACAACCTGGCAGCAGAAGATTTCATATTCCAGTATCACAGAATCACAGAATGAATTAGGTTGGAAAAGACCTTTGAGATCATCAAATCAAACCTATGACCTAACACCACCTTGTCAACTAGACCATGGCACTAACTGCTACATCCAGTCTTTCCTTAAATACCTCCAGGGATGGTGACTGCACCACCTACCTGGGCAGCCCATTCTAATATCTAATCACCATTCTTGTGAAGAAATTCTTCCTAATGTCCAGCCCAAACCTCCCCTGGTGCAGCTTGAGGCTATGTCCTCTCCTCCTGTCACTACTTTCCTGGGAGAGGAGACTGACCCCCATGTGGCTACAATCTCCTTTCAGGTGGTTGCAGAGAGTGATAAGGTCTCCCCTGAGCCTCATTTTCTCCAGGCTAAACAATCCCAGCTCCCTCAGCTGCTCCTCACAGGATTCACTCTCTAGACCCTTTACCAGCTTCATTTCCCTTCTCTGGACTTGGTCCAGCATATTAATGTCCTTCCTGAACTGAGGGCCCAGAACTGAGCACAGGACTTGAGGGGTGGCCTCACTAGTGCCAAGTACAGGGGGACAATCACTGCCCTGGTCCTGCTGGCCACACTGTTTCTGATACAAGCCAGGTTGCCATGGGCCTTCTTGCCTACCTGGGCACTCTGCTGGTTCATGTCCAACTGAGTGTTGACCAGCACCCCCAGGTCCTTTCCTGCTGGGCAGCATTCCAGCCACTTTTCTGTATATTTTGTGAATTTGTTTTTTTTATGTTCCAGTCTCTTTCTAAACCACAGCAAAAAGTAAGTAGTTGAACATCAGCATTTTTCATAAAAACTTATTTTTTAGGCTTTTCAACTGTTTATGTTGAGTTCTGTACTCTTATTTAGTTTTCTAGCCATCTACACAAGATTGGAAACAATGAAAAGCATAAGTTCTGATACATTTTTTTATTATGGTATGTAAGAAGTGCTTTTTAAAGAGAACTCATCTTTTATTTATCTCACCAAAAAACTAGCCAGATTTCTGAAGAGTTCAGCAGTGAATATGCTGAGCTTTGGGAAAAAAAATTGTACACTTGCAGCTCTGGACAAAAAGTTATAGTGAGAGTCACCCACTTACTTCGAAATATGGCTTGCAATATGTTGCGGTAGAAATTTTATCAGTTTGGTTAGATCAATATTTGTTTAAAGTGTTAGTTTTGCCACTGAATTTACCTGGTTGAGGACTGTACCTTGCCAGGTGCTGTTTTACTATACTTGAATTAAAAAAATACACCTTTAATACTTGATGGCACAGAAATATTCAGTCAATGGGATATAGAGATCTTTCTTCCAGCACACTGCTTACTAATCTTTAGTAACAGTGGTGGGTAAATGCCCAACAATCTTTCATGCAGTAGACACACATGGTCTTAACTTGTTCTGATGTTGACTTGATGATGACTTGATCTTCCTTGGAGGAGGTTCCTGAAAAAACATTGATGGAAAAGATACATTAAAAAAATCAATGACAAAATGCCACTGAGAATCGAACTCATTTAAAGATCCTTAGAGTGGCGGAATATAAAGTGAAAGAGATGCTGTCTCTCTGCTTTTATCTCTTTGATCCCATGTTCAAGACTAGTATAGGCCTGCAGCAGTGCTTAAACTGTAACACTGTTACAAGAGCAGATATTGACTTCAGCACAATTGAGAACCTAATACCATTCATTAGAGTTAGATTTTACTAATTTTGAACACTGACAAGATTTCTGTAAAGGCAGATCTAGTAAAGGTTTTATTTGTCTTTCTCAGGAAATTCCCCTAATTTTTGAAACAACAACAACCCCAAACAAACAAACAAACAAACAAATTAACAAACAAACAAACAAACAAATTAAAATAAAAACCTCACCCACAGCTGTCGAAGAGTATATATAGGAGTTTGTAATACACATGACAGAAAAGGGGAAAATATATTCACACTTTCTAATTTATTTCCATAACATGACGGGAAATAGCACAGATGAATAATAGTAATTCACCTTCTGCAAAACTCATTAAAAAGAAAAGAGACTGATTGCAGAATATATAGATTGGTCATTCCAAAGAGCTACTTTGGTCTCTTCTCTGTGGTTATAAATTATGTCCATGGTTTGGTTTCTAGGTCAGCTTCAAGTCAGTGGTAATACTTGAGTGTTAACATGATTCTGTATCTTAAGTTCAGGAGAAACAAGCTGTCACCTTTTCATTTGCAGGTTTTATCCCTTAAGTGAAATTAACTTGAAGTGAACGCATCATGGTGAAGTGGTCTTGCCAAGGCATAATGAAGCATCAGAATAACACATGCTGAAGCCAAGTTTTGCCTCATACAGTACTGGAATCCCAAGCCATGTGGGAAACCTAGAAAAATTTTGGACTTCTTTTCCTAACCTTGTCCTAGTTTGAAATGAAGTTTCCAACTATGAATTTGTGAGCTGAAAGGAGTAAGAAGCATGAATTATTTCCTGCCACATTTTTCTGTCTATGATCAATTCGTGATTTTATGCACCTTGAGTAACACTGAATAAGCATTGGCAAAGAATAAGCCTCTTCCCATTCATAGGTACAGCTTTCCAAGTTGTGGTTATATTTCTGCTTGTAGTTCATGGGAGGTGAAAGTTGGTGAGGTTTTTTTAATTTATAAAATAACTTTTATGGATAAAATATAAACATACAAATTGAATGACTAAGTGTGGTAGCTATGAGACATGGATGATCCTTTAGAAATATATGTTTGACTAATTTTTTGCTCAGTAATGACTACATTTTTTGCTTTCTGTGCTTCATCTTGTTAGATTATAAAATTCAGTTATACTGATAAAGACTAGAACAGCATGGACTTAACTGGGGCAATGAAAACTTTTAAAGGTTTGTCTTATATCTCAAGTATTTCCTCTTTTTGATCCAATTTAGCATGGGAAAACACATATCCTGAGCATACTGCACTTTTAAAAATAGATATTTCTCTATATAGCAGCAAAAGAAAAAGTAGCATGAGCTGTATTCTACACAGAGATGTGTATGTATTCCAGTCTGCAGTTCATACAGTGTACTGTAAAAAGCACAACTGAAAATCACCAGTCACTTAAAATGTCATAGTCTGGAGTATGCCTGAGTTGTGCTGTCAGTATGGGAAACAAATTCAAATAATAGGTGCCATTACTGTAGCATGAAACTATTAGTTAAAGTTCACGGTGCTTGACTAGATCACTTAAACCTTTATTAGGAAAAAAAATGAAATTTTGAATGTTCTTCTTTTCTTCCTTAATTTGAGTAGGGCCTTAAAGTTTAACCAAAAGCATCTCGAAATAAGTTCCAGTCCTGTGCTCCTGGTTCAAGTTCGAAAGAACAGAAGGCAAAACTCCCTGAGCATGGTGCTAACTAGTATCATGGGGGTGTCAAACTTGATTTGAGGTAGATTGACGTGTCATTATTCCTCACATTCCTGCTTCCTTTTTAATGATCTGCACCTGAGCGCTGGTGTGTATTTTGTGACACTTATTAGCGATCTACAGGTCTGAGAGAACTGTTGTTTATCCATCTCTCACCTGTTAAAATGTTAACAAGACGAGACGCGCCACAGTGTCTGGTGCCAACTGAAGGTCATGGCTGGAGTGAAGAAGCCCCTGACATCTGTCTCTCACAGTGGGCTTTGCACCGTGCTTCACTGAGAACAGCAGTCTGAGTGATTTCTCACCATTATCAATGGGACCGGAACGCCTGCTATTGGCACGCATTCCTCGGCTCCAGAAGTGGAAGTGTGGAGCTATTAACACACCTCATTCACATCTGAATTAAGAATGTTGGAACACTTGCACATGGCAGATAAACCAAACAAGTCATTAGGCTTATTCTTGTCCATGTAAACTCCAGTTGTGTCTGATGACAACTGTCCCCCACTGTTTTAAATCAAGACTGAGACATAAGGCTCCCGAGTATCAATCAACCTGGATTAATGTTTTATTTCTTATTTTTCTTTTGTGAGGGTCTGCTTCAGAACAACTAAGTCTCATTGAGTAAACCAATCTTTTTGATTTCCACCCTGCAATATATTCATAATACTCTAGTATTAATGGCATTTGCATTTTGGAAAATTGTCATACCTTTTCAGTTAAGTTTTTTAGGATGGAATTGACACCTCTCATGTAAAACAGTTTTAAATCATAGAATCATAGAATGGCTTGGGTTGAAAGGAACCTTAAAGATCATCTAGTCCCAAATCAGCTGCCATAGGCAGGCATGCCACTCAATACACCAGGCTGCTCAGGGTCCCATCCAACCTGGCCTTGAACACTTCCATGGATAGGACCTCCCCTCCCCTCCCCTCCCCTCCCCTCCCCTCCCCTCCCCTCCCCTCCCCTCCCCTCCCCTCCCCTCCCCTCCCCTCCCCTCCCCTCCCCTCCCCTCCCCTCCCCTTTCACACTCCCTTCCCTCTTCATGTGAACATGTGCTCCCCTTCTCCTCCTTTTCTTCCATCTTTTTTCCCTTCTTCTTTTTCCTTTAGTTTTGTCTTTTCTGTGTAGTGGCTTGCTTTGTTGTGTTGGTTTTTTTTTTTAATTTTTTCCTTTTTTTTTGTTGTTTTTGTTTTTCTTCTTTTTTTTTTCCTGCTAGTAACATTTTCTTTCTTTGAAAATCATTCAGACGTTTTAGTCCATGCTGGGCTGTCACAGACATTAACAGCTTGTTGAAAAACCCTTCCATTTCTTGTGGAGCACATGAAACGATGGTGTTCAGCAGAGACAGTGGAAACAAAGTGCTTGGTCCTTTCAGTTTTTATTTATGGCAATGGAGAGCATATTGCTGGAGGTACTAAGAACAGGTTTACTTTCTGAAGGAGTCAAATTTGTCTTAATTGTCTCTGGATGGAAACCCATCTATCCCAATAGCCATGGAAACAGCTCCTCTGATCCCTTGATCCTTTGTGTTCTGAAATATAAGTCTGTTCCGTGAATGGTTAAACAACTTCACTCTTAATCTCATTAGTATAAGGCTCTCACACAGGAACCACTGAAAACGGCTGAATGACATTCCTGAATTTGAGTAGATTTTAGTTCTGACACTAACAAATGTCCCACTGGCTTAGCCTTTCAAAAGGCAGACAAATAAAAAACAAGTTTAAGCACTACTATCAAAAATAAATACCAGGTGTTTTTGGAGGTCTTTTTCTCAGCGGTTCCTTCCCATTGATGTAGGCTATAGCAGACTTTGGGATATGACATACTTTTATTGGCTTGTTCCTTTTGAAACAAACTCCAAAGCATTGTTTTGTTTTGTTTTGGGGGCTCATGGCTATTTAGAACAAACTCTCAATGTCTTGCAAATTACAGTTGTACTCCTAAGTACAGTATTCGGCAATACATAGGAAAGATTAAGTATTCTGTAGCTGGGTTAGAGTGGAACAACAACAAGAGACTGCTGCATTCTTTCAAAACAAACAAAAAAGCAAAATTGGAAAAATTCATTTATATATTCTCTTACATTAGATGGGGCCACTGAGTGAAACATTCACTGATGAATTACTCCTCTAATCTGTGGAGGAAAACCAGCTACTGTTGAATTAGAGTCCTGGAACAGAGCCATGAGAACTAAATGGCTAAAAATGAAAACAGGCAAACATTTGAAGAGTATTCTACAGAACACAGATCTTTCAACACCTCCCCCTTTCCATGGCTAATTCATTGTCATGGAAACTGAATTTATCAAAATGTTCTTGTTCACTCCTAGTGACCCAGTGAGTCGACTTACAGAGCTGGTGAAAGGTAACTCAG
Source organism: Corvus cornix cornix (assembly GCF_000738735.6). Lineage (NCBI taxonomy): Eukaryota > Metazoa > Chordata > Aves > Passeriformes > Corvidae > Corvus > Corvus cornix. Next base: position 60,637,015 of record NC_046332.1, on the reverse strand, counting down.
GCTGAAGCAATTTTTACAAATGATATGCAGCAGTTCATAAATCGGTAAATTTTGAATGGGACCATTGTACTTCCCAAGTAGTTTTCCCTAGTCTCAAAAGACTCTTTCTGTCTGCAAGCTAGAGGTGTCTGAAATCCTTACCAATATGTTAGCATGGGAGGTACGTGTGACTATAGCTCCTTTCTTCCCCCTCTGCTCTCCTTTAATTTGCTTTTCTTCTTACCCTGTGAATTTATGCTAAAATCTTGTTTTTTGCGTCATTTCTTTACTTCATGCATTCTCCACAGCATTTTCCTTTGCTGATCTGTAGCCCAAGGATGCAAAAATCCTTCATCACCTCATCACAAACATCTCTTCTTATCTGTTACTGAAGATAGGTGTTGACTACCAAGTGTAATGCACAATGACTACTGTGTGCAGCCAGCTCTGCCAAAACCAAAATAACCCCGGAACTCGGAGTGCTTTCACCATGTTTCAGAAGGTGGGGTTGCTTGTATTTCTTCATCATACATGAAAATTTTCATATAATTATTTGGAAGGTTTTTCAGCTTCCATGTCACTGCCAAATTTCATCAAGGTTGATTTTTATTTTATTTTCTGTTAGCAATTAGTGACTTGTTGTCATGGAAACCATACTTCACATGATTCTTGAACTTAAATGGCTGAATGTGATCATACAGCACCCTACATTCTTTAGCCTCAGTAGTTAAAGACTTCTTTTGTGTGTGATCTTGATTACAGAATTACATAAAATATCTATAAACACACAAAATAATAGCAGAAGTCTACATCAATTAAAATGGAGTATTCAATAATTAATTCGTTAATTAAAGCGCTTCCTTTTCCTATTGCTTTAACCTTTCAAGTGTTAAAGAAGATCTAGGAGCTAATCATTTGTATGAAGTATCTTTTCTAATTAGCAGTTTGTGAAATAATAATGAAGGAAAACAAAAAATGGATACTTAAATACTTTTGCTTTTACTCTTAGTGCAATGAATGAAAATGAAAATACTTTAGAGAAAATATTTTCTAGGGGATAAGCCTGCATCTGTGTTTGTGGACAGTAAGCATTTATGTACACAGAAAGGGATACACTCACTTCACCTTTTTGTTTGTAAATATATGAAGTTACTTCGGAAAAAGGAAAGGATATGTCCCAATACAAGCTCAATAACAGATACATTTGAATTTGTTCATCCACTAAATATTTTGTATCTGCAAATCAAATCTTAAAACTTTATTTCAGAAGCTATATTTTTCAACAGAAACAACACTGAAGAATTAATATATTGCACTTTATTTTCTTGTGAGTGATGTTTCCACCATTTAGAAATACTCCAGAAATATTGCTGCATCATAAAGATCAGTTTTCATTGAAGAATTTTTAGATATATTGCTTTAATAATACTGGCAGAGTAAGCTGAAGCAGATCAATATAAAGGCCTGTGTGAAGCCTCCTATTCCAGATCCTAATCCTGTTCCAAACTATCTGGAGATTGCTATTTGTATGTGTGTGTGTGTATGTGTGTGTATGTATATATGCATGTGTATAAACATATTTTATTCAGAAAAACAGTTCTACATGTAAAAGTTATGCAGACATGACTACAATATTTTAAATTCACAGCTTGCACCGGTTCAATTTCTTTGTCTAGATAAATGGTTCATGAGGTTGTTCATGTTCTTGTCCCTGTCTGACTCTTGAAAAATGCTGAATGGTCTGTAATCAATAAGAGTTCAAGTTATTTGAACCTTGTAGGAAATTATAAGAATCAGGCCTGGGCATGTGAAATTGTAAATGTCACTAATGAATGCTAACCAGTAAACAGTGATTTTTGAAGACTTTCCTGGTGCTTGATGCATGAGAAGACTCAGTCTTGAAAGGACCATGCACTTACTAAGCTTTTCAAATGCCTCTTTGAAAAACTAGAACTAAACTAAACTATTGGTTAATGTAGCTGTTGGAGAGAAATGTAGTCCAAAGGCATGATAAGACAATTTATTCCCTGTGGTAACATGTGAATTCAGTGTTATTTTCTCCTATACCTCCTCCCATATACTGGAGACTCATTACTTGGATTCATTAACTTTACACAGTAAAGATAACTGTTTGCTTTCAATGATACAAAACCAAATATAATATGATTTTATCATGCACTTGCTGTGTTCAGAGGTTACTTACAAAGAAGTAATTGTGAAGTCTTTTAGTGGAAAAGTGTGCAATTATTTATACAGCATGCTATAATAACATCAAGCATTTAACTGAACACATTTTTTTTATAAAAAAAGGGAAGAAAAAAATAGGTAAAACTGTCTATTTCTTATACTTGGGATAGTAAATATACCTGCCATAAGGCAACATAGTTATAAAATTTAACCTGTTTAATGAATATTTTTTTAACCTTTAAGAGAATGAGTACATATTTCACTATTCTGTCTGTTTCTGTGCTCACTCAAATCCTAGGAAATCAAAGCAATTATTCTGAAAACCATGTAGAAAGCAGTGTGAAACCAGAATTTATCTCATATTAAGGTACATTGAATTCTGTGTTATCACACCAAGTATGGCATTTCCTAGTAAATTGTGAATCTGAGCTTCAAGCTTTTTTTTAACTGTTCTCTCATGTTAATGCAACAGATTACTTTTGATTCCTATTTCTCTAAAATTACTCCGAATATATCTTTGCATTGTTAACTTCTCCTAAAATTTCTTAGAAGTACAGTCTATACTTTAAACTTTTAAAATCACAAAACTAGTAAAATTGTATTAGCCCTGTGGTAGCTACAACACATACAGATTCTTTCTTGAACACCTCCAGTACATACTGGTTTTCTAAAGATTTGTGTTTAACTAACACTTATTACTAGTGGCACCATGTATTTGTTTTCACAAATGTATGAAATGTTTTGTCTTTTTTTTCATTAAAAATGCACAGAAAAAAAAGGCATCAAATTACTAATTCAAGTTTGTACTGGAGTGAAACATTTGACCTTGCATTTGTACAGGGTCAAAGAGTTCCACAGAACTATTGTTATTATTACAGCAATTTTAAAGAAAATATTATGAAAATAAAAATAAAGAACAGGGTTCTTCAATATGTGCAATCAGAAAAAAAAGTTACTCCTTGAAATCAGATGTAAATGGAATTTAAAAATAAGAAGCTATAAACCAGCTGATTTTCTTCATTGCCCAGGATTCCTTTGGGGTATTATTTCAGTCTTGTAATCTTTTTAACTTTTTTATACTTGGAAAGACAATGGAATATGACAGGTTCTTTGACAGTTTGCTAACACAAATTAACCTCATTTATAGGAAAACTGGCTGTGCGTGAACATCTACTTTTGCAGTGCTTTGTAAGACAATCTCTAAATTGCTGAATTTCTGGGGGGTCTGCTTCCTAAATTTTGAGCATTCTGCTGAGTAATACCATTTATAATATAACATGTGTCTTATGATAGGCTTGCATATTGATGACTCTATAATATTGGTAGAGGAAAAGGAAGAAATAAAACATGCTTGATATGTTCTTTCAAACTAATGAAAATTCACTGCTGCTTTGCATATGATTTCTTCAGGTAACAGAGTGGGGTATTTGACAATGGTTTATTCTTTAATTCATAAAGAACTGTTCAAACCAATCTTAAGGTATTTGTGGGGGGAATTTGTCACATAGAAATATTATTAGTCTAAGGGAAATATGTAAGGTTCTATTTTTTTTCTTTCTAGCCTGAAAAATGAATAAATGATTGTTCCCAGGGACAAGGAGAAGAATACAGGAGAATCTGACCTAAATGTAATCCCCCTACAAAATACTGCTAATCAAAATAACTATTAGGCTTTTCTTATTTTGCTAAATTTCATTCTTTGTGGCTGGAACCTATTTTATAATTAGGTAAGTGGTACTACATAAGTTGGGTAACGATGATGAAGAATATCTATCAAATATTATCCAACACTAATGGACTTTAAAAATAAATTTGTAAATGAAATGGCCCAAGGGTCCTGTCTGTCTGTCTTCTAAAATCATGTGTATTTCTCCATTCAGTTTAAGAGATACTGTTGAATAAATACACAGCTATACAGCAGAAGACAATACAAAAGTTTATACAAACTCCAGTGTTTCCTCATCAATCATTCTGGTTTTTTTTTTTTTTTTGTAGAACTTCTGGTGCTGAAGTAAGGACCAGGAAAGTTTCAGGGAGGGTGGGGGCAAATGCCATATTATAGTTGCTATAATTTCTCTGCAATGAAAAATCTACAACTTTAAAGAGCAATATTATGTCTGTGGGCATAAATAAATAAATAAATAAATAAATAAATAAGAAAAAAGGTTGACTTCTTTTTGAGTACTCTAAGCCTGGACTGAAATTTTTCACTTCAGGCTACCTTTTCCGAAACTGTTTGCTATCAGTTTTATTTGTTCTGGATGACCTACATTTATGGTGGTAAAACCTTTAATGTATAATCATATCATCATATTTTCTGTACATGCCAAATATGTTAGAAATAAACTATTTTAGGTACATACTAAAGCATTAAAGTATGTTTATGGATTATCTCTTGAACTGTTAAGGTAAAGTTAGATTCCCTGTTTACTGGAGGTCCAACTGTGTGAAGGTTACAGAGAGAGCCTTTGAAATCTCTAAATATAGCTTAAAAGAGTTTCTCTATATCTAAAATGTCATGACATTAACATCCAGTATCTTGGGATGCTCCAAAGTTAGAAACTGGGAAACCGATCCTTTCCAGTGGCATAGAGCTCTAATTTCTAGCTTTACAACTACTCAAAGAAATGGACTTACATTCTGACATTTTAGATATAAAAAAGGTTTTGTGAGTTCAGCTCATCCTGTATATTAGGAAGCCATATCTTCCGAGGAAAAAATTACTGATTTAAAAAGAGTAAGAATTTAATTAAATTTAAATTTATTTAATTAAATTTAAATTTAATTAATTAAAAATAATAAGAAGAAAAATCCCTACTGATTCTTTACAGGTGTTCTATAGTTCTGATTTTTATAAGACGGTGTCTAGGTAATAAAAAATATATTAATTACTCACAAATATATAAAAATCATATTATAATCAACTTCATATTTATGAAGAATGGACCTACCTTTGTAGTCCTGAATGAAACTCGGGTTTGAAGATGCAGACATAAATGCTTTTTATGAGCAGAGAAAGAAGATTTTATTTGTTGCTATTAAAAAGGAAGTTCAATTAAAGAGAATAATACAGATGTAGTGTGTGTTCAGTTTTTCTTTGACCCGGTGCTCATCAGTACTGATTGTCTGTTCTGGGGGTTTTTTTGGTGGTGCAACTGAATCTGTAATTAATTGCAGATATGAATATAAAAAGAAATTTACTTTCTCAGTGCTCTTCAGTAAAGCATTACATTGAGCTGGATGATAAATCAGTGTCTGAAGTTGTGTGTCACAGCCAGACTATTTTTCCATTGAGGGCCTATTTCACACTGACTGAAAAATGGTAGAGTGGTTCAGCTCCATTTGCTGAATAACCTGGAGGTCCTTAGGGGAAAAGGGGAAAAATCTGCTGTGTTTCAGAGACTGTTGTATCTAACTTGAATTCTTGGCATGCAAGTAGCCTGTTTCTCTTGCTTGCAATAACTTGTATTAAACCTGGCTTTGACTAGTTACTCCCCAGAGTAACATTTTGCAGTACAGCAGAAAAAAAGCAGTTATCTGTAGGTTTGCACAGAAAATTATATATACATTTCTGAGCTGAATCAATAACGCTTCCTGATATTGTACATGCCAGTTTACAGAATAGAACTCAAATCCAAAAATTTCAGAATTGCCAAATCTACCACCATTTTTCTGCCTGGATACCTTGGAAAGGCTTTGTTTTTAAAATGTGAATTTTCACAGCATTATGACAATCGTGTCATGGATAGTATGGAAAATAATGGAGAGAAGCAAATTCTTTAGCTTATGTTAATGCAGTCCAACATAACTTCAGAAACTTATCTACAAAGTTCATTTTTGTTTACACCAACTTTACTATTTCCTACATAATGTCTGCAAGAAAGTAATAGTAATTTTAAATACATAGGTATGTTAAAAAATTGCACACAAAAGGTATAGAACTAGACACATCTGTCTATTCCTTTAATGTACAACAGTTTTTTAAGATATTCTGTGTAATAGCTATAGTTGATTATGTAGCAAATAGGCCTCAATATTTTGTTTACATGAAATCTAATTTACTAATGATCTATACAAATGATCATCACTAACAGTGATGACTCAGGAAAGGACAACTTTTGCACTGCTGAAGAACTGGAATATTTAGAGCCTGAAAACTGAAGAGATATTTGAATTTAAGTGAGTAGGAAATGCTTGCTAGATAGTGCAAACATGCCTGGTTCAATTCAACTCAGATGTCAGCTGAACTGTTTTATTTTCCTTTTACATTTTCTCTTCCTTCCTCTATTTTCGTATTTCATATTGTCTTCTTTCTAAATGTGAGGTTCTAAATCAGTTACTCTTAGTCATCTAGCAGTTCCACAAGATTCTTTGAGAGGTAAGAATGGATAAAATTGGATAGATTTTTTTCTCCAGCTTTTGCTTCTTGCTGACAGATATTGAACATGATCTGAAGTGAATTTTAACCCCAAAGAAGCTTTGTAGGGAAATTCTGAGATAACCTTCTTATAATGAGTTCATTGTTAATGATTGTAAACTGTACTTTCACATTATCTGTCATGGCTTATAGACAAAAAATCCCTGTAATTCTCTCCAGCCAATTCAGTAGATCCGACAGTGTTGTAGCAGTGGTGATGTGTTTTTGCATGTCATTGGGGCATGGATGCATCCTTCACTGGTATTTTCTGCTCCTGGGAGGCCTTGCATAAAAAGGGGATTGATCAAATGGTCTCCTATAGGGGTGCCATTGCTGCAGGCTGGTCATTTACGGTGGCCAACCAAAACCAAAACTGAGACAAATAAAATAAAAAAGAACAAATAAAGGTAGCTAGAGGCAGAAAAAAAAAAACCTGTCGGTCCATTATTTTGTTATAACTGTGCTTCAAGCATCAGTGCTTGTAAGAAGCTCCAAAGTGGCCCTAGGACGAAGCTCTGTAATTGGAGGCAAGCAAGGCACAGATGTTAGCTTTTATTAAATATCAACAGAATTTAACAGTGCCAACAGCCCATTGCTGAAGGAGAAAGAAGGATGGGAAGGAAATTCCTTCTTTGAGATAATTTCATGCTTACTGTCCTTCAGACCTACTCATCAAACCTGTCATTATGCTCTGTGTGTCTGACAGAGTCAGGCTAGATATAAATACCTTGATAACTTTATGCTCTTGAGTGTTGTATAAATAACCTCTTGCTCATGAGATGCTGTAGCTGTTCTGCCTGGCTCCCAGCTGTTATTACTGAAGGGTACAATTCCCTCATAAGTCCAGTGTGGTACCTGTCATCCTTATGTATATGTCTTTACTTCCTTGGAGTGACTCAAAAGTCATTAGACATTAATGTTTAGGCAGCTGAATCCTTCCCAAAATCCTAAATGGATTCCTTCAGTGAATGAAGGCATATATTAGAGACGCTGATAACTGTGCAGCAAAATGTTCCTTTCTCTGGTGTCCTCACATTGAAATGAAGAATGTTTATAGAAAGAGGCAAAAACATTGACTCAGATCTTTCTGCTCGTTAGCACTTTGTAGATTTGGTTTTTTTATGAAAAAAAAAGTTGTTAATTTAATTTAGAGAGGGACATTATTGGGTTCTGCCATGACATGACTACATCCATCTGCAGAAAGGACTTGTTAAGGCAGATTTACTGATGCTCTTGGACTTCTCTATATTTCACTCAGTGGGTACAAGTGAGGCTTAATAATATCTCTGTTCTGAGATCTCAGATCCCTGCCCCTTCACTGGGCCAAACTAGTCATTTAGAAATACCAATCTTGTTTGTTTAGGTTATCCCTCTCTTCAGATTATTTGAATAGCACTGTGTTGTTCAGAATTTTGCCTAAGATGATGCAAAAAGGAATTTGATATGAAGTTATTTTACTTTGTGTAGCTCAGAACATTAAAATAGTGAATTATAAAGCATTGATGGCAATTCAGTTGGTTTTAACTTGTCAATACACCCAGAGTGTTCTTTGTTTTTTCAGACTGACCATATACAAACTGCCTTTATTCTGAAGGATCCCACCCCGAAATGGCTACTCAAGAGTCATTACTCAGAGGTAATTGTAGAGTTTAAAGGTATTCAGTGCTAACACCACAATCCCTCCCTCCTTTGCCTCCCCTCCAATCCCCCAAGCTGCTACAAGAAATGCTAGCAATAGAGATGTCCCAGGAGACATTGCTTTGTTTTGCAATGTTCATGCCAAAAGACAGCATTATTTTTGCCTGAAGTTCTCTTTTATGACATGTACAGATCAGCATAAAGTACCCTGCAAAATTAATTGAATTCTCCAATAATTGTTCTAAAGCCAAATACCATACAGAGCCTTAAGATATATATGCATTTTCAAATGTCTTTGTAGCCTGATTTGGGCCATTTACCTCACAAAATCTCAGCTAAAGGCTGAGTGCATTAATGAAACTGCGATTCAATGTACATTTTTTTTTCTTTTCTGCTTTTCTTTTTTTGATGTGGATGCTTTTGTTTTCTGCTACAGTGAACATGTTTCTGAGGTTTACTTGATTTGTCCACCTGTTGGTGACAATATGAGCAAGGATGGGGGTATAACAGTGAATAGATATGAAGAGAAAGAGAATTGTGTCAAAGAAGATTAGGGAGAAGTATACAGACACAGCAAATTCAGCTTGATAGTTTCAGGGGATTTAATAGAGCAAGGAAATCAAAGTTTAGTCTTCCAAAGCTGTCTAAACTGGGGAAAATATTCCTCTGCTGTGTACTGCACTGGTTCCTACTGCACAGGTTCTCTGATTCCATCCCACACTGAGGGGGTCTGCTGTCAAGGATGTTGCATCAAAAATAAGGAATGAATTCAGTTTCATCGTTTAGTTTAAAAAAATGGATGTATCTCCTAGAACACACTGAGAGATTAAGACTGGTCAAAATCAGCTTGGACAATGAAGATACATTGAGCTGAACATCGTAGCATTCAGAGGATTGCAAGGAGCTCAGCTCCTGCTGACACAAATAGATCAAGAGATGTGCTTCATCAGAGATAAATTCGAAAGTGGATCTGAGATGTTAAAGATTTGGGGGCAAAAAAGTAAGGGTAATTTGTACATAGTAAGAGTTTTAGTGTGGAACAGTCCTTGTTACAGTTATATAAAACTCATCAAAGGCAAGAATTTGAATGTAGAGTACCAGAAATTATGGACTAAATTTACATTAGTAAATAATTCAATCCAGTAGGGAAGGATCAGCAGATCAAAGCAGGTCATGCTGGCATTTATGTCTGCCATACATGAAGTCTGGAGTTTTAGCTCTACACTGGATTTAGCATGATTTCCGTGACTGAACATCTCTGCTCTGTTGTCGTGTTCCACTGTGGGGAACTGCGAGGAGCTCTTTTAAAAATGGATGGTCGGGAATGGAATGAAGCCAAACGAGGAAAACAATGTATCTGAGAACCGTTTATTGATAACAAAAAGGAGAAGGAAAAGGAGTTGCCCGAGCAAAAGACGGCTAGAAGAGACAGAAAAGGAGAAAGGAAAATGGAAAAGGACTGGGGGAAAGGAGAGAGAGGGGACAGAGAGGAAAAGAAGGTGTTTACCGCCAGCGACGCAGGGCAGTGCTGTCAGCATCCAAGCGGGGGCATGGTGGGCACGCTGCCTGCCGGCCTGCGGACGGGCTGGCTCGGACCGAGCCTGCGCGGCTCCCGGCGGGGCGCGGCTCCCGTGGCGACGGACGGCCCCGGACACGCGGTGAGTGGGCACTCCGATGGAAGGACCAGGACCCTGGACAGGGTCACGGCGACTGGCTGGATCGGGGCGGCAGAGAAGGAAGCAGACAGTCCAGGCAAGAACGCGGAGCGAAGTGGCAGGGCAGCGGTCAGGGGCACAGGAAGGCAGGACAGGTGCGAGGGCGAGCCAGAGAGGGCAGGAGAGCCAAGAGGGCAGGCTGGGGCTGGGGCTGAGGCTGAGGCTGGGGCCAGGGCAAAGGAGGGAGCGAGTAAGAGCAGCAAACAGTAACAAACCCACCAACAGGCAACAACACAGTTAGTTTTTATACCCCCCGGCCCCTCCCAAAGTCCGCCCGAGGACAGGGAACCATTGGCCCAGTCCAACCTTTCTTTGCCATCCATTGGTGGAGATCTTTTCCCGGCCTGATTGAAGAAGCCCCTCCACAGTGTCTCCTACTGACTGCCTGCTGTGGGGTGTTGCCAGGCGAAGTCTCCCCAGAGACAAGGCTTGTTCTAGTTGCCTCCTGCTCGTGGTACGTGTGTACCCATCCTCCACATGCCTCTGACATCCATTGTTGAGGCATAACAAAACTGAGTATCTGTGTAAGGCTCAAAGCAGTAAAAAGGACCAGTGTGCCACATCCTTTTGTTGGTTGTGACATGAGGATACATTTGATGCATGCATCAAGTCACCATTTTTGTTTAGATTTCTGTTAAGGAAATCAACTTTGCAGTGACTGAAATTACTCTGAGATGAATTGCATGTTTTGCTCTAGAACAAGTGACAATAGAATAATTGTTTAATAAATTCATAAAAATATATCTGTTGTTGATATCAATAGAGTGTATTCTTCATATATATCAAGGTTTGTGTAACTATAACTCCAACTTCAATAAATTTATTCCTAATTATACTTGAACAAATGAAAAGACGGGCTCCAGTTGAAGAAATTGATCACCAAGGCTGATTCACACTATGTATTTAAATTTCCCTCCTGTGCCTGTTCTACCCCAAATAAAATATTGGGTATGTAATAGATATTACATAAATGAAAAAAATTATATACTCATAGAATTATTTGGGCTGGAAAGGACCTTAAAATCATCTAGTTCCCACCCCCCTGCTGTGGGCAGAGATGCCACCCTGATACAGAAGCATTTTATAAATGCAGACTTTAACTGGGGTTATGCTAAAGAATTTATTTTTTTAAATTTTCATATCTTCATCTCTTTGTATGTATGCATATAGTGTTTTAACACACTCTTTTTAATTATTAATAATTAAATTTTTCGTTTGAAAGAAAGACTGTACTATGTGCTGCTAGTACTGTTCAGTCAGAGATGTAGCTGAAGAGTAAGTGGTAATATAGGTTCATGCTTTTTATTTATTAATTTAGCACTTTTATTTTTCAGTGCAGTATGTTTCTCTCATATTTTGCATTCTAGATCTTTTATTATGCCATTTTCCCCTTCTTTTTAAAGCACCACTAATTCATCTCAGTGCAGTAATAATCAGTAACTGGGAAGGAGTGTGGAAGGAGAGGGAGGGAAAAAGAGAGCTACTGAAGTAAATGAAGCATTACCCATGACTGCTGCACATGCCAGTGTCTGTTTCTCTACCAGCGTCATATCCTCTCTTCTGAGCATTTGAATGATAACTCATTTTCCAGAGCATTCCATGCTCAAGGGCAATAGTTACCTTCACCACAGAGAGAATTAGCACTGTCTGTTATAATTTTGGAAATACATAGCAATTACTTGCAGCAGAAACTCGGATCTCAGAATCCCTTACTGAAGAATGACAGATCTGAGCTCAGAGATGGTGGCCCAGAGCTGCTAGATTTGCTGTTCTACACAATTGGTTTATGGAATCCCCCTTCAGATCATCTTCCCTTTTATTTTTCTGTCTTTCTTCCTCCTTTCCCCTAGTCTTTATGATCTGATCCACTTAGCATCTCATCTGTATTACCCTTCTTGTTCTTTGCATTGCATTTCCTTATGATTGCATTTGGCTAATTTTTTGGGCTCATCATATCTTAAAAAAAAGAAAATGCTTAAATGAACTATGTTTCACAGTTGCTTTGCATCAGTATGAACTCTTCTTTACTTCTCTTGGATGTTGCCTGGATAGTTGCCTTTGGTTTGTCATATTTCATAGAGTCATATTCATAGAATAGCCTGGGTTGGAAGGCGCCTAAAGATCATCTAGTTCCAACCTCCCTGCTGTGAACAGGGTCACTTTCCAATTGACCAGGTTGCTCAGAGCTCTTTATTTGACCCTCTGAATTTAAAAATTAAACTTTATTTTACTTTGAAGGTCTTAAGGATGTATGAAAGCCATGTGTAGGTGTAACTAACCGTGTATTTACACTGTTGGAGGTAGCACAATAGATAGACCTCTTTTGGGATTACGCCATTTGTGATAAACCAAAAGAAAAGATAAAGCTCACTTTTAAGTATATGAACTCTCTAATGACATTTATTTTCAAGGTGAATTACAGAAAATCAAAAGTCTGAGCCTGATGTCTGTCTCTCTGGGTAAGTTTTGTTTTCACATACTATTAGAAAGATAGTTGTAACTGAAAAAAAAAGGCTCGAAGGAATGTCTGAGAAATACCATAGATAAATATCTACATTGTTTTGAGTGCATGTTTGCTTGGCACTGGTACTTTTCTTTCTGAAGTAATCTTGGAGACACTTGTGTTTAAAAGACTTGTGATTAGAAATTACTTTGTCATAAATGCACCAGTCTCATGCATGCAAATTTCATTGCGCTGGGACGCACTGCAGAATGGTTTGCAACTGGACTTCGTGGCACTGAGCACAGCCCTCTGAGCCTAGTTGTTCCACCAGTTTTCAGTGCACACTACTTTCCATGTATCCATTCTTCCTCATTTTGTCTATGAAGTTTATATGGGAGACAGTCTTGAAAGCCTTATGAAAGTTGGAAGGAGCAACAGCCATTTCTCTCCCCACTCCCTGCTCCCTCTTTGCCCCCTGAGCTGAGCTAGTCCTTTTGTGGTGAAGGCTACAAGGTTGATCAGGCATAATCTCCTCATTGTAAATCCTTGCTGACCAGTACAATCACTTTCTTTCCTTTAACATGTTTGGAAAAGGTTTCCAGGGCTATTTGCATTCTCCAAGGCTGAGGTGTAGATGACTGAATTGTAGTTCTCTGGACCCTACTTACCTTTCTTGAAGGCAGGGGTGACCTTTGCTTTCTTCCAGCCCCTAAAGAGCCTCTGCTGATCATCACAACCCTTCAAAAGTAATTGAGATTGGCATCACAATGACATCAGTTTCCTCAGAATTTGTTGGTGCATCCTACAAAAGCAAGACCTCAGTGACAGAAAAAAGGAAATATCACACCCGTTTTTAAAAAGGATTAAAAAGAGGATGCTGGGAATTATTAGCCTGATGTTGGGGAAGATGAAACAGGAAAGCCTTATAAATATGATTGCCTGACAAAAGATTTTGGGAATATGAAAACTACAGGCGACATCGAAATGAAAGCCACTTTTGAAATACCAAATCTTAGTTACTGAACAACTGGAAAACAATGGTATGGCCAACTGAAGGTAATCCCCTCTTGATTGAACAATACCCTCTGCTTGCAGGCAGGTCCAAGGGTCAGAGCAGACCCTACTAGCTCAGCAGAAGGGGTCCAAAGAGTAGTTTTTAGAAGTTAAGATGTAACACTCTATGGTAATATAAGAACTCTTATAGGCTGTATGTAAATGCTATAGGATTTGTATCTTGTATTAGATTGGTTAGTGACAATTAGAATATTCAGTACAGAAGATGATTTATTGTATTGTAACCAGGACTTCACCAGTCCATTCCTCTCTTACTCTTCGCACACTCTTACTACACTCTCTCATGCTACTTCTACTTCTTCACTCTCATTCCTCTCTCTCTCTCTCTCTTTACTTACCCGCTTACTCTCTTGCTCTCCTGGGCCTGCTTCGAGCTGAGTCTGGCAGCTCTAAGCAGTGCCCCTATACCCACGCCCTTTGCAATAAACCACATGTTCCAAGATCTGACTTCAGAGATCTCTCGTCACCGTCCGTCTCGTCTACGCCCGGTCCAGACTGAGCCCACCAAAGTCCCACAGCCTGCCAGTGTCATCTCAATGCCTAGTAAGATAATGGGACAGAACCCTGTGGAAGTTGTGTCAAAACATACGGAAGACGAAGAGGTGATTAGAAACAGCCAGTATGGCTTCATCAAGGGGAAATTGTGCCTGATGAATCCAGTGGCTTTCTACAATGAAGTAACTGCTTTTGTAGACAAGGGAAGTCATTAATAGACGTTATCTATCTGGACTTTTGTAAGACCTTTGATATGATCTCCCACAATATTCTTGCCACTGAATTGGAGATAAAGGTATGATGGATGACCTGCAATATGCATAAAGAACTGGCTGGATGGTCACTTGCAAAGTGCTGTAGTCATATATTCAATGTCCAAGTGAAAAACAGAAACGAGTGGTGTCCCTCAAGAGTCTGTACTGGGACAAAACCCATTTAATATCTCCTTCAATGACATATATAGTGGAGACGAGTGCACCCTCAGCAAGTTTACAGATGGCAGTAAGATGAGTGCTGCAATTGACACATAAGGAATGCCACCCAGAGGGACCTTTACAGTATTGAGGACTGGATCCAGGTGAATGTCATGGAGCTCTACAAGGCCAAGTGAAAGGTCCTGTATCTGGATCAGGGCAATCCCCATTACCAGCATGAACTGGGGGTGAATGGATTGAGAGCAGTTCTGAAGAGGACTGGTGGACGAAAAATTGGTTATGAGTTGGCAATGTGCACTTGCAGCCCAGAGAACCAACCCTATCCTGGGCTGCATCAAAAGAAGCATGGCCAGCAGGGCAAGGAAGGGGATTCTGCCTCTCTGTTCCTGCTCTTGTGAAACTCGACCTGGAGTGCTGCATCCAGCTCTGGAGTCCTAACCACATTGGTTAGGACTTCCCTGTTAGAGCGGGTCCAGAGGGAAGAGGGTAGATTTAGATTGAACACAAGGAAGAAAATTTTTTATGAAGAGCATGGGCCCAGTTCTGCAGAGCTGCATCCATCCTAAGGAGGTTGAGGTCTCCTTTGAGCTGAAATAGTTGATCCAGATTTTCTTGTTCCTATCTGTACAAAATGCTGTCCCTTTGTGATCCACTCTAGATCCAGTACTTATGATGTGGTCTCCACCTCCCTGTCGAAATGGTGTGTGACCTTCCCTCGTCAGGAGTCAGCTGGAGCAAGAGCGCAACACCCTTTGATCAAGTTTCTGAAGAAGCTGAAAGGGGCTTTCTAAGGAGGGGTGTGTAATTACTAAAACTGACTTGAATAAGAAGAAAAGTGACATATTTTATCATTGACTCAAACACATTATCTTGGTGTAAGACCACTTGTTGTCTACCTACAACAGACTAATAGAGAAATGAAAGAGGCTGATCAGGGCTGATCCACAGGCATTGTAATTGCTTTAAAAGGCTGATTTTATTGCTAATGAAAAGTAATCCCATGGTGCAGAAACACTAATATTTACAAATTTTGCCACTTAGGTTTGAATTTTGAAAACTTCCTGTCCTTTGTATTCTTAGTTGTCTTACATGATATAAATCTTCAAGAAATAATTTTTAAAAATTAGACTGATTTTGAATGCAGTTAGATAATGCTTATTTGGTGTTCCCTCTTTACACTTATGCTCTTCCAGCTTTTTAATGTTTGTGGAGCAAATGAAGAATTTCTGAATAGTGCCAGAGGGACATTGTGCTAATTCTTTGAGAGAGAAAATCCTTACAATTTTAGTATGCTTTAAGCACCACTGTTTTATGATAAGGTCTTTCTAGAAGTGCAATAAAGATAATGGCTTAGTTAAAATACTATCAATATACTTTGTTAAGAAATGAAAACCCCAGTTCCTCATGCACTGTATTTAAATGAGGGAATCTTTTATTCTTCCTTTAAAGAATTGCAATGTATACGTGGGTGCACTGTTATGATGGTTTTATTTTTGGTGTAACTGTGTTTAAATATAGAAATATGGCTTGGCTTAAGTGCCAACCCTCTCTGAAAGTTCTTTTCTGAGAGGAGGGTGAATGTACATTGGGGTGAGCAAATACCATTGAAGATATCTTTTTAAAATTCACGTATAAATACAAATGCCTATGATACAGAACATGTAAAAGTATGTTCTAATAAGTATATTCATTCTTTTTGAATGGAGTTAATACCCAAAGCTGAATAGATTATTAAAAAAATAATCAGGATAAGTAATTTAAGATTCTTGTTGGAGATTTTATGTTCCATTGTATGTTCTTTGTCTATCAGTTTCAGAAAGGGTGTTAATGGCACTAATAAAGAAAAGGGACTACACAGTTTACTTTCCAGTGGCTGCTTTTGGCTGCAGTAGACCATTTGAAATGTATTCAGGTAGTAACTGAAAAGGGAGTACAAGGATTTATTTGACTGTCCAGGAAAGAGGAGTTCAATTATCTTCTTGTGGATCTCTCATCGTGTGTAAAATATGGGTGTAAAGTAATTTGATCAAAGCTGAGCAACAGCACAGCACTGTGACATGAGCTTTAGATATAGCAGTATGCTATGTATCATAATTTTTTCTTCCCAGTAAAACCTAATGGGATGGTATAACTTTGGATCTCTGCTGATAGGGCCTTGTACACATCCCGTGTGACAATGTGTATTTTGAGTGTGTTGCCCTTCTGGGCTATATAAATAAATATTTTGAAGGCAGACATGAGTGTCCTCATTTTAAAAGTTTCCTTTTTTCAACCAGAACATTTTTTCAGGAAGTAGGGTCCAGGGTTTCTGGTAGAGATTATATCTTGAATTGGGATGTTTTTCTTACATCTGATAATTTCAATATAGTAAATTGTAGTTATATTTGAGTGCTTTAAAAAAATCCCACTCTTGATACATCTAAAATATTACTGTAGATTGTTATAAATTCTTCCATGCATCCCTACAATATTTTTTTAAGTCACTTACAATATGAGTTGCCTGTATCCAGTTGTTTTCCACAAATGATGGCTCACAGTAATCTATTTATGAGTCTATGGAGCCTTCAGCCAGATGTTATGTTGCTAACAATTCCACTGGCTCCTCCAAATGCTGTTATCATTTTCCTGACCTTTCTGGTGCCATACCTTTGACCTCCTATTGAGTTGGTATATTATAATGATTCTGCACTCGTGAGGCAACAGTAACTGCTGTTCTCCAGATATTTTCAGGTAGATAGTTTTTCCACATGATAGTGTGGACAGTATTTTCCTGTGGTGAGGTATTTTTTTTCTCCTCTTATTCAAGGGCTTTTTTGAGCCAGAATGACAATATTAACATCTGAAGGGCTGGTATTTTTTAAAACGTCTCATTAATCTTGTGGGATAAATGCTTGGCAGATTCCAAAGACAGAAAATGTTAAAACAAAGACAGTTGCAATATAACATTAATATAAAATGTAGTAAGAATTTAATTTTTTTTAACATATATGCAACTGTCATACTGAAGAAGGCAAGTACCATTAGGCCCAGAGAATCAGTGCAGAGAAACAGATTGGATAAGTAGTGGAACTGCCCAATTTTTTGCATAAGATTTTAAGGAGCCCAATTCACTTTCCTAATTTTCCATGAAAGAGATAACTTGATGCCTGTCTAGCTCTGTCACAGAATCACAGAATTTCTGAGGTGGGAAGGGACCTCTGGAGTTCAGACAGTCCATCCCTGTGCTCAGACTGGGTCAGCTGCAGCAATTTGCCCAAGAAGTTTAAACTCACTAGCCATTCTTTGAGGCTGACTAGCTATTCCTATCTGCAATTCAGTACTTCAAAAGATTAGACTCCATTGTTAGTAATAATTTGTACTATGCCACCTCTTCCTATTGTAGTTAGATATGGCTAGTTTTAATATTTCTTCTGTGTTTGTCATCTAGGAAAACTGAATGAGCACAGAGTAGCAATCAATTAAAAATAAATAGGTATCTCTGACAGTTTAAAGGAGTCCCAAAGAGGATGATGAGATTGGTACAAGGCAATAAATAATTTATAGCTGGAGAAAATTAATCAAGAACCCCCAATTCCCTCTGTCCCCACACGCAGGTGCTCAATTACAGTACCTCTAAGAAGAGGCAGGAGACCAATAACCAAACATCTGTGACATAAATGAATTTAACTATTAGGGAAGAAAGTCTTGAAGCATATAAACACACTAAAGTAACCAAACCAAATTACAATACAACGTACATTTGCTTTGTATAATGCCATTCATTATACTATTTCCCAGAACTCTTCACATAATTAAATAATATAAATGTTATAGAGTGTAAGTGAAATACAGCAGCAATAGAGAGATTTTCTAATGGAGGCAGAGAATACCATTATAAGCTATTTCAAAAAGTGAAAAAAAAATTAGACAGGAATTCAGACAAAGATGACCATGAGACTCAGTTTTGGAAACCTGATCACCTGGGGACAGATGGGTTCCAATTGTTAGAGAACAGAATCTTCGGTAATAAATTTGTTAAGTTAGTGAAGAAGGCTTTAAATTAGAGTTGCTGTGGGATGGCAACATCAATCTATCCCACTCATACCAGTTTGATGTCAGGGCCAGCAAGAGGTGCCCATAGCCTGGAGAGGGATCACAGGTTGGCAGGAGGGCACATGAAAGGCAGCAAATAGTAGCTCAAGCCACTCCAGCCAGTGAGTCATCTTCATTAGAACCCAATTTAAAAGTCTCTAAGCAAGTGCATGGAGCACAGGGAGTAAACAAAAGGAGTTGGGGATGTGCACACACCTGCAGGGCATGGTGGGATGGCTCCTATGACTGGAGCATTGGAACGGAAGGATACAGGCTCTTTAGGAAGGAAGGCAGGAGAGACAAGGAAGGGGTGTTGTCCTCTGTATCAGTGACCAGCTGGAGTGCATGGAGCTCCACCTGGGGATGGATGAGGAGCTGACTGAGAGCTTATGGATCAGAATTAAAGGGAAGGCAGGGACAGGTGACATTATAGTGGGGATCTGCTACAGGCCACCCTATAAGGAAGATTGAGCAGATGAGACTCTTAATGGACAAACAGAAGCAGCCTCACGTTCACAATTCACGGTCCTCGTGGGGAACTTCAGCTACCCTGATGTCTGTTGAAGGGACAATGCAGCCAGGCCTAAGAAATCCATGAGGTTAGTGAGATGCATTGATGATAACTTCCTTCTCCAAGTGACAGAGAATCCAATGAGGAGAGGTGTTGTGCTGGACCTTGTTCTCACCAACAAGGAGGGGCTGATGGGGAATGTGAAGCTCATGGGCAGCCTGGGCTGCAATGACCATGAAGTGGTGGAGTTTAGGATCCTTCGGGCAAGTGAAAGGGGTGTGCACCAAGTTCACTATCCTGGACTTCTGGAGAGCAGACTTGGGCCTCTTCAGGGATCTGCTTGATCTACCATAGGATAAAGCCCTAGAGGAAAGAGAGGTCCAAGGAAGTTGGTTAATATTCACAGATCACCTCCTTCAACCTCATGAGAGATGCATCTCAACAATAAGGAAGTTGGGCAAAACTACCAGGAGGCCTGCATGAGTGAACGTGGGCCTGTGTAGCGGGTTCAGTTCGTAAACCGGGCAGAAACACCAATTAGAGTGTCATGGTTTGGTTCAAAATACTCATTACTTGCTTATTTACTTTCTGTGAGATAAGAATTAGGAGAAAGCAAAGCAGGCGCAAAACTTAAAAGAATATAAAGAAGTTTATTAACAGACCTAAAAGAAAGGAAAAAAAGTCAGACAAAACCTTCAGAACACTTCTCCTCCCCCCACCTTTCTCCCTTCTCCCACTGACAATGTAAAAAGACAACCCTTGAGATTTTCAGTCAGTTCACCACTTCTATAATAACTTTTTTCAGTTCATTTAGGGAGAGGAGTCTCTCTTGCTCATGCTATTGAGACATCTCCACAAGAGGTTCTCTCATGGCTTCAGTATCACAGCAAGACAGCTGCCCGGGTTGGTTCTCTGCTTGCATTTGAGAGTCCCTTTCCCTGACTTACAGCTTTCCCCACAACTGCTTTGAGGGTCCAGTCTTGAGCTACTGGGGTACCATTTTAAGCTTGAGCTGTTCAGAAACAAAGGTTCTCTTTACCCGTCTCTGGGAGCATCTTAATCTCTTGGAATAGAGGCCCTCCCCCTTCCCTGGGAGCAAGAGGGTCCTCATCATCTTCATCTCTAGGACTATCTCTGGGAGCATCTCTAGGAACAGAGGTCTTCTCCTTCTGATTCGTAGCAAAAGTCCTCATCGCTTCCATCTCTCCCTGTTCAAACTTCTCATCAAATCACAGCTGCTTCAGTATTTGTTTGTTTCAGCATAGGTGCTTTTGCTCACAAGTACAGTTTGAATGCTCCGCCCCCCATGCTTTCATGAAATTACAACGGGTACTCTGATATATCATAGTCCATCACCACCATAGCTTTACAACAATTTCAGCTTCTAAGCATCTCCTCTCTCCTCCCTCAGGGTTTCAGCTCTTCCTTCTTAACTTAATGTCTGCAGGCTTCATCTGTTCTGGAGGAAACTTACAGCACTAAAAGGGTTAATCTCACCCAGCCCTGCAGCTGGAATTCACTTATCGCTGTTGGTCACATGATCTTTGCTGGGCAGTGGGCAGCTTCAGCTGAATCTTGGCCGCACTGGAGGGGGGGTGTAGAGCCGGGCCACGCCGCCTGCACGTAACAGGGGTGTGGGGAGCCACGGATGGAACAGAGCCACATGGCTCCAGGATGGCTGTGTCCCTGCCTGGCCCGGGCCGAGCAGGGCCTGGCCCAGCCCCACTGGGCCGCGTGGGCCCTGCCCAGTTATCTGTCCCAAGGCCAGAAGCAAGAGAGAGCTTTGTTTGTTCATTCTTAAACGTGGACCACAGAGGCGTGTCAAGCTCTTTAAGTGGCTTAAAAAGTTGAAAATATTCAAACTAGCCAGTTGATAGGTTCTGTCAGGTCATAGAGGAGGCTGTAAGCACCTCTTTGCAAGAGAATCACTTCCGTAGCTATGCTAACCCATGACAACCTGTTAGAGCAGGTCCAGAGGATGGCCACTAAATTGACCACAGAGCTGGAGCACCTCTTCTACACAGACAGGTTCAAACCTGTTTTGGTTCAGCGACACCTTATAGCAGTCTTCCAAGTAACTAGAGGGATCCTACAAGAAATCTAAAGAGGGACTTTCTACAAAAGTATGTAGCAATAGGATGACGGGTATTCGCTTTAAACTGACAGATGGTAGCTTTACATGATGTATTAGGAAGAAATTCTTTACTGTGAGGATGGTGAGGCACTGGAACAGTTGTAGATGCCCCATCCCTGGAAGTTTTCAAGGCCAGGTTGAATGGGTGTCTCAACAACCTGCTCTAGAGGAAGGTGCCTGTCCATAAGGGGGGGTTGGAACATGGTGATCTTTTAGGTCCCCTCCAAACCCAACCAAACCAAACCAGACCAAACTTAACCAAACCAAACCGTCCTATAATTCTGTGGAGAGTTAGTACCTTAGACCTTGGCATTAGACCATTAAAATGAGTGGAAATCATTTCATTGTCCTAAATGGAAGCAGTATAACCTCAGAGGGTAACAAGGAGTTTGCTAAAAGCAGTGGAAGCATTGATGTAGATGAGTAAAGCCAAAGACAATGACAGTGATTGTTCAGCAGAGGGAACAGGAAGAGGAATGAATAGATACATGACATCTCTGAAGAATTTTGGAAATAGTTGCCTGCCTCATTACTGGTTTTCTTCGTTTTGATGCCTGCACAATGCAGATGAAATAAGTGAATTGAAATAACAGACCTACCCCAGCTTAAAGCACAGAAGGGACTAAACAGTGCAGTTCAAAATGGTTTCTAAAATGAGTGTTGATCCCTATACATGTCAGAATAGTCCTTTCTATTCCATTTTTACCTCTTCTGTTTTATAAAGCAGTAGTGCATGAATCCTCCTGGAACATTGCTTGTGAGTTTTGAGACTCCCAGGGCTAATTCAGTGGGTTGCTCATCTGATTGCTTCAACATTAAACACACTGTGTGGCTGCTGCTACTGCTGTAGAAGACCATTTCTGTTTAACTCCTGACAAATGAGGTAGGTAATAGCTTATGTAACATAGTTGGATTTACTCACCTATTTTGATTTTTTTTTCAATTGCTTAAGGAATAAGCTAGTCATAGCTATGTTTTTTGATGTATCTTGATGTGTTGGTTTAACAAAACCTGGTTTGTGGGGGCAGAAAATAAAAGCTGTTCGAAACTTCTATGTCCGGCACAGAGCCAATTGCTGAAGGCTCTGATGATGGGCAGGTTACTAGCCCAATTAGTCAAGTTGGTGGCGCCTCTGTGATGACATATTTAAGAAAGTAAAAACCACAAGAAGCTCTCTTTCTTGCTCCCCTCCAAGGGGTGGCAAGGGGGCCCCCGGGCTCCTTCCTGGAGACGGCCGCCGGGTCCTTCCTGGTGTGGCAACTGGGGCCGTGCCACCAGGGGAGGGCCACTGGGGCCCATCCTGCCAGGGGCCTCCAGGGACTGCGTGGCCAGGCCCCTCCTGAGGCTGTAGCCGCCTGTGTGGTGACAGCAGGGACCACATGGCCAGCAGCGAGGGACATGGTGAGCAATTCCCCGATGTGGAGCCTGGACAAGATCAACCTCTCAATTGCAACTTACAGACACCAACTTTCTTCCAAGTCAGAGGAAAAGTGAGGACACGTGAGCAAAACCAACATGGCGGCACTAAGGTCAGTGAAAAAAAAGGAGAGGGAGGAGGTGCTCCAAGCGCCAGACCTGAGATTCTCCTGCAAACTGTGGTGAGGACCATAATACAACAAACTGCTTCCCTATACTTCATGAGGTGCATGATGGGGTGCAGAGGTCCACACACAGCCCGTGAAGAAGAGTGCTCATGCTGGAGCCCATGGATGCTAAAAAGCTGTAAACTGGTGAGGAACTCAAACAGAGAGAGATGACCCTTGCTTTTAGAGACCGAGGAAAAGAGCCTTCGCTTCCAAACTAGAACTGCTCATCCTTAAAAGACTAAAGCCCATGAACTAAAATGACCCACACTAGGCAGTTGTGGGAAGACTCCTTGACCCATGGGAGGGATTTCACATTGCAGCAGGTTTGGGCAGGGCTGTTGCTTGTGAAAGTTAAAACCATGCTGGAAAAGTTTGCAGAGAACTATCTCTGGTGGGAAGGATCCCATGGCACAGCAGAAGAAACTCTTTTCCTTAAACATAAAGAAAGACTCTTAAGGAGTGAAATACTAACCAAAACCCCATGTTTGTTTCCTTGCGAGGTCGGTAGAAAGAGGGAGGGACTGGGGAAAAAAGGTCTTGCTTTGATTCTCTAATTACGCTTTTTACTTTTAATTCTGTCAATAATAAGTCTTATACTGTTTAAGTTTTGAGCCTGTTTTGCCTTAAAGTTCTTTTCAATAATCCTTAACTCATGAAAATGAAGTTTTCAATTTCCCCTCCTCTGCTTAGCTATAGCAGAGGAAAATGAGTGAATAGTTTACGTGGATGCCTGGCGCTTAACCAGTCATGACACTTGACTTTATATAGGTATACATATATGTAATTAAAGTCAAAGCTTATTTCCTAATTTCTATAAATGATTCCATTTATGATTCTATTTAAATAATATGTTGGTAGGTTCTTCAAAAGCATTCCATAAGATTCAGTGATCTATCATTTTAATTTGCATTGGTATTTCTCTGTCCAAAGTACTTTTTCCTACTCTTCCCTTTTTTATCTAGTAACTACATGGAGGTGGACAATTCCCTTATCTGGTGAGATAAAATTATTTTTCATTTCTTTTTAAGGATGCCAGAATGAATCATCCTTCTTGCTTCTCATTATAGCTTATAAAACTATTATTTTCTTTTTACACAAAATGGAGCCTTAGTTGTCATCAAAACCTTGTTATTGTACTGATGTAGTGAAAAGATTTATTTTTATATTATTCAGTTCCCGCATCTAACTAATAGATTCATTTGAATGAAAAAGGTTTATAACCTGTAGCTGAAGGTACAAGACCCAATTCCTTATGTTTGACACAAATGATAGTCAAATAAAAAACATACAGAAAAGGGATAAACTACTATCAGAACAGATTATTGATGAGGAGTGCAAGAGACTACCTGGGATGAGATTCAGCAGACACAGGTCTCCTACATTAATAGATTTCATGTCCACAGGCAGATTCTAGATGACTCTTAACAGTGTTTCTTCAAATGCTCTTTCACTATGTTTCTGATTATTTTGTAATGATATTTTAAAATATATTTTATTTATAAGAGGAATTCCAGAGTGCAATTTAACAGCCTCCAGATCTCCTTTACTTTTTCAGGATATTTTATTTTTACCTGTTTTAGTAATGTCAATAATATTTCTTTTTCTGAATGATACATACCTGTTATCATTCAGAATGTGGACCTACTTATACTGCATTTGTTTCATTTAAATTATATTTTAAATTTTTTTAATCTTTCCTGTTGCTCTGTGTAAATTTGCTACATCTTGAAGAGTATGTAATTTCAAAATTTAGCCTTTTTTATCCAGGTAACAATAGATCAGTTTTGCTGATTTTACCTAAATATAAGAAAAATCATCATTTAATTTTATTTGGCTTTTTCAAGCAATGTTTCCATGGCATTTGTGATTGAAGTTAAGCACCTATTGTGGCTTATATGTAGTTAGAGATTCTAAATGACTGTTTAGCGACAGAATTTTTTTACATGGGAGAACCTTTCAAAAGTAGTCCTCAAAATTTATTTTCAAGTGGTACTAATCACCAAAAAAAAAGACTCAGGAAGTGTAAAAAAAACCTGTGTATAGTTTTAAGTGTGGGTCCAGGAACTTTTCCAAACGGCATGGTGCCATTTTTGAGTAATTTTGAAATGCAGTGGAAGGTGATGTCAGGGTCCTGAGTTTTTCAGTTTCAAGTCTGTCTTATACGTATATTCCAAAAGGTTCTTGGGGTGATGCCATATGGAATATGAAGGACATAAGTTGGTTTGGGCTGTTTTGTAGAGCTGGATACCAGATGCTGCATGTGGCTCTGATACATGTGGAACTGATCAATAGGTATTTTAGGACTCATTTTAAGTCATATACAGTGTAATGAACTTAAACTATATGGAGTACTTGCCAAAGAACATGCGTTCTCCTTCCTGGGAACCTGCTTTCTGCTGAACAGTGCAAAAGTACACCACATTCAGTATTATTACATAAAGAAATCTTTGCTTAGTGTTCACTATGTTTAAAAATGCTTAAAATTCAATCTTCATGTCCAGCCTTAAAAGTCCTTATTGTTATCATTTCTTCTTTTTGTGCATACCCAGAACTGCTCAGGCTAAGATCACCCACCTACACCTTCTTGGGATCTACATAGGAACTGAACAAAGTTGAATTAAGCATGTAATAAAATGTTGCTGAATCTGCTTTCTTTTTAAAACCTGACTGGAATAATTTTTTCCTTCCTTCACTTTTCTCTCCTCTGGTAGGAAGGGCAATCACAGAAACAGAAGATCTTAGTCCTGTTTTTTTTTTAGCACGAAGGAGTTGAATCCCAGCATTGTCACTTGCCAGGAGTGTCACTTAAAACCTCAATTTAAGGAGTATGCAGCAAAGGGTGAGTCAGGTGGAGTTATGTGAAGACAAGATCCATGTTCCTCTTGATATCGTACCACTGTAACACCGCAGAAGTGTAGGAGATGTGCAGGATCAGGAAGAGCATTCTAAGAAAGAATAGCTCCATACTACAGTTTTTAAAGTCGTTCCCTACCACGGCATCATAATATATTATTTTCTGACAGGTTTTTTTTATATGTGGATGTGTTTCAACCCCAGCCAGCAGCCAAGCCCCACACAGCCTCTTGCTCACTCCCCCACCAATGGGATGGGGGAGGGAATCAGAAGAATAAAAGGTAGAAAACTTGTGGGTTGAGATAAAGACAGTTCAACAGCAAAAGCAAGAGCTGCACACCCAAGCAAAGCAAGACAAGGAAATAAGTCACTGCTTCCCATGGACAGTGTTCAGCCACCTCCAGGTGAGCAGGGACCCATCAGACATAACAGTGACTTGGGAAAACCAATGCTGTCACTCCAAATGTCCTCTATTTCCTCCTTCTACCCCCCTCAGCTTTATATACTGAGCATGATGTCATATGGTCTGGAATATCCCTGGTCAGCTGGGGTCAGCTGTCACTTCCCAACCTCCCTTGCACCCCCAGTTTCCTCACCACTGTGACAGTATAAAAAGCAGAAAAGGCCTTGGCTCTGTGTAAGCTCTGCTCAGCAACTCTATCCTGGTCAAAAGCTGTGCAATGTAATAGTCATTGGGCAAACATACAAACAATTAAGAATGAAGAAAAGAGAATTCCTTGGGGTAGAAGAGTTTAATTCTATGTTTTTTTCACAACAAGCACTGCTCCTTCTTCCAAAGTGTGAATATACCTGAGACCCTATCCAGGATATCTCGTTCTTTGAAAAAAGCAATAATTGCAGTGTAGATCCAGGAATTAATTCAGACAGGAATCCAAAATGAAGAAGGGTGCCTAGGTTTTTGAGTCTCAAGTTCAAGACACAACATTTAATTCCAGGCAGGTTTAGTGATCAGCACTTCCTTGGGTCTTATTTTTGGCTTGTTGTTCATCATATGGGTTTATTTTCATTATCCTTCTGAGATGATCTTCATTCCTTAGGTTATATGTATTTACCTAGTTCTAAGATTAAGATTAAACTTTCATTCTGGGAACTAGGCCTAAATTTACGTGTTACAGTGTATCTATGTTAGTTAGGGACTAATACTGCATCTGGTCCTCAATAGCATGGTGTATGACACAAAAGAAGCAGTAAAGGAAAAGGCTGTCCACACAATGTTTTGTGGAGGTGTACGGTGCCCTCCTGTTTTGCAAGGGTGATTCATAATATCTAGCTTGGGTTTTTGAAATTACTGAATTGCAGTTTGACTTGTCTGCTTGATAGAATATGTGTTCTGATTAGGACACAGACTCTATTCTGAGAGATATTCTGCCATCTCTTCAACATTTCTCATCAGCTAGTAAATTTCATTTCTTGATTAAATTTTATGATTAAACAAGACATATCCATATTTATGACCTCCCTATCAAATTTCTGGAATTAGTACCAGCTATAGTTTGTTCCATTTACTTTGTATCTTTGAGTTGTCCCATATTATCGACTTACACTTTACATCTCCATGAAACAGTACAAATTTTCTTTCTTTGGTGGATGATTTTTGTATTTTTTAATAATTTTTTCAGTCTACAATCAGATTGCCTATATTATGCCAAGGTTTCTTTTGTACTTGCTTTAAGTATCTGGACAAAGAGCTTACAAAAATGATAGTGCTACTCCAGGCAGCCAAGGCCATGGAGTGGAACCGTCCCATTCTTTCTTTAGAGCACACTAAAGATAACATAATCAATCCTTATATCTTTCAATTTTTAAAGCTGTGTTTGTCAGAAATATAACAAACTAAAACTGCCAAAAGGAAATCACACTAGATAAAAGGGTCTTGCTTTTCACACAGCAAAACTTAAATTGAGCAGTTCCTGTACAGACTGGATCCTACTTATTTATTTCCACTGTAAGTTCATTCCTTGTTTTTCTTGTAAGTCTCTTGGATCTGTTTATATTAAAATTACCAATTTTCTGTTTTCATCTGCCTGTTTCACTGTTGTACTGGACTTGCATGGCCTGGACTTGCATGGTTTGGGTAGTGGGGGGAGCTATGGGTGTGTCTTCTGTGAGAAGCTGCCAGAAGCTTCTCCCATGTCCAGCAGATCCAATGCCAACTGGCTCTAGGATGGAGCCACCAAGGTCAAACCAATCAGGAATGATGGTAATGTCTCTGTGAAAACATATCTAAGAAGAGAAATAAAGTTATTGTGCAGATGTAATTGCAGCCAGAGAAGAGTAGGGTGAGAACCTGCGGGAGGGACTACTCTGCAGACATCAAGGTCCGTGGAGAAGGAGGCGAAGGAGGTGCTCCACATGCTGGAGCTGAGACTCGCCTGCAGGTCTTGGTGAAGGCCATGGTGAGTCAGGCTGTGCCCCTGGAGCTCATGGAGGTCAACGAGACTGCAGACATCCACCTGTAGCCCGTGGATGATATCCATGCTGGAGCAGATGGATGCCTGAAAGGAGGCTCTTACCCTGTGGGAGGCCTGTGCTGGAACATGTTGGCTCTTGGCAGAGACCTGGGGACCCATGGAGAAAGAAGTCAATGCTGGAGCAGGTTTGCTGGTAAGAAGCCTGCAAGGGGACACATGCTGGAGCACACTGTGCCTGAAGGACTGCACCCTGTGGAAAAAATGACCCATGCTGGAGCAGTTTATGGAGAACTATTGCCTGTGAGAGGGGCCTCACACTGAAATGGGGGAAGGACCCCTCTCCCTGAGCAGCAGCAGGAGTGATCTGTGATGAACTGACTGTAACCTCCATTCCCTGTCTCCCTGAGCTGCTGGGGGCAAAAAGGTAGACCTGGAATGGAGGGAGAGGTGAGGGGAAGGTGTTTTTAAGATTTATTTTGCCTCTCATTATCCTGCTCTGTTTGTGCTGGTATCAAATTCAATTGATATTCCCAAACTGAGTCTGTTTTGCATGTGACAGTCTTTGGTGAGTGATCTCTCTCTGTCCTTATCTCACCTCATGAACCTTTTTCATATTTTCTCCCTCGTGTTCAGCTGAGAGGAGTGTGATAGAGAAGCTTTGGTGGGTGCCTGTCACCCAGCCATGGTCAACCCAATACAACTGCGTATTTCATACATTTCTTTCACTGGAGTTTGCTCAGTTGCTTTTGAGAAAAGGAGAAGTTTTCAGGGGCAGGAATCAATTTGGTACAAAGTAATATAGGCACTACAAGGCATGAAGGAAAACTTCCTCCCTTAGCCCCCAGCTACTTGAATTTTTTAAAAAAATCGTAATGCCTACATAGTATTTTATAGTAAATTAGTAACATAAATATTTCTTCAGTTACGACACACTTATCTAAAAATCTAATAAACATTCATTTACTTTAAGTTTGATTGTTTGTGGAAAATAACTGAACTTAGAGCCTGACTTTGTCCTATGGCACACACAATTTTTTTTTTGCTAGAAAATGATAGTGAAGTTGTCTTACATTTTCATTTGTGAAAGAGGATTGAAAAGATATGATCTGTAAAGAAGGAATTTTTTCCAAATTAAAAAAAAATACTGAAAAAAGAATTTCTGTAGATAGAAAGAATTCTGCTTTTGAAAATATTTTTTTTATCTGCAAAAACCACATTATCTGTGTGTAGAAACATTTCCTTTTGCTTGACCAAATATTTGTAATTGTATATTCATGTCTAGTGTAACAATAGCAAATACATGTTGTAGCTATGCTATATGTAAGATCAATAAGTAGTGTGGTCCAGTTATTTCCAAAATGAGTAACTATTTGGATGTCTTCTGCTTTCCTACTTAAGAAAATGAAAACTGAATGTTTAAACCAGTTTGACTCCAGTGGTCTGAAAAAAGATATTTCTTTAAAATGCATCATCTGAAGAACAATGTCACTTAGCAGAAACCGAAACTTTTGAAAGTCTTAGCCATGTTGACCAAACCATGGAGTAAGGGACAGATTTAAAAACTGAATTTATTATTGTCTGTAGTCATTGCAGAAGCAATTTTCTGCTTTTTCCCCCCTGTGCTTATATTTGTAAATATATCTTATACCAGCCCAAATGTAACACTAGGAGGGTGTTTTGGATATGGTCTGGCCACAGAAGCCCAGCCATGACACAATGTTGGTATTAAGCCAGTAGGCATTATCAGTTTATATTGAAGAAAAATGACTGCATTATACATTTGTAGTGGAAAGGACTGAGTAGAGCATTCTACTCTATGATCTATCTGGGGAAAGCAGGGTATCTGCTGGTCTGAGCATCGTAGCCCAGTTTCTGATGTGTACTTTCTTATAGACTCTTCCAGCATCAACAAGAAGAGCTGAATAGCATTTCTGGAGTTCTCACCCTTTTATTTCTCCCAGTGTTCATTTCTTCTTATCACCAACTTCTATGTGTCCTGGCCTCTCTATAATGCAGATAAATAAATTATCATTACCTATGACAGATTGTAGCTGTTCAAGGAGATACATTTTCTGCCATCAAGACAGCATCTCCCTTAGATGTAACATACACACAGTAATCCTGCAGCATAAAACTACAGCTGGAAACTATTTACAGAAACTATGGAGCTGGATTAACTTTCCTCTCTCTAAATCAGATAGGCCTCACCAGGAAAGTTATTACCTTTGAGAGACTTCTCTAAAACCTCACCTCACCTTCCTGATTCACTCAATCTCTGCCATAAATATGGTGGATCAGTGATGTTTTGTCCAGATTTTTTGACTTCTGATGGTATCATTAAAGCTCTCAAAATTTGTTTTGAGGAGGGAAAAAGCAAAGGACAATTTTACTGAGTTTTGGGTAAGGCTAGAATCCAAAATGTTGCAGTTAAAACATATGGATAGGCAAGATGTCAGAATGTGCTCCTGAGCATCCTACACTTATGCAAATAAAAATATGAGGATCTTGACATGAATTACGAAGTAGGAATTTTTGAATCTGGATACACTTCAGCTTCGCAGATGGACTCCAAGCTATGATGGGACTAGCTCAAATCCCCAGAATATCCTGGATGAACTTCATAAGGGGAACTATGCCCATATCTGGATTTTAGTTTAGCAGGTGGAGCACATCTGCATTTTGAAATCACATTACCATGAGTGTACAGGGTGTGTGCGAGAGTGGAATGCTTGATGAGGGTTGCCCTCACCCTGAAAGAAAATGCATTTTATAAACCTGTGTGCTCAAAGAAAATCTTGACAGGTGGCACCTTAATAGGAGCTTGAACCTGCACAAATTTGCCACCTCTAACTTTCACACTGTTTGCAAAAACAAACTGACAGACATGGCTGACTTTTCCTGACATAGCTTTAAAGCAGGGCATTGTTTCAGTGTGTATTAGCATACACATGCAATGGCAAGACACTCTTGATTTAAGTTGTTTTTTTTGTTCCTGGATTTTTGGGTTTTGTTTTTGTGATATTTTTTCCCCTTTTATTTTGTCACCAATGGAGTGGAACCTGCTCCTGCTCATCACTCTTTTTTAATCTAGCCCAGCGATGAAACACACAACTGGGGCAAGCTTGGCAGTTGAAGGATCCAGATGCTAAACTCCAGGATTAATTTCTCTAGCAGAGGCAACTGGGAGTCAGATCCTCTCTCTGGCTTTCCTAGCAGCTTGGTTTAACCCTCAGCCATCCAAAAGGCTCATTTTTGTGTTAGACTGGGAGTTCTGTTGTCCTGGAAGGTAAAGAACTGCCAGATTGACTTTGTCAAATGAAGGATTTTGTATTTAAATATCAGTGCCTTGATTTTCTCAGCGATGGGAACTCAGTCATTGAAGACTTGTGTACATGCTAATGATGCTTTCATTTGGCATCTTCCTGAGAATGTGACAAAAGAAGGAAGTTGACATTAGCAAGTGAGAACTGTGAAAGGGAGGGGTAAAAATAAGCAGTGATAAAGTGACATTAAAACAGGGAATGCAACTGTGATACATGAAGAGAGAAAAATCAAAGTAGCTTAATTAATGTAGAAATGTAAAATCAATTAAAATGACATCAAATTAGCATCATTTAACGTGCTTTTTTTTTCATTGGTTGCCTTTTTTTTCTGTTTGCTTAGTTAGTTTGCTTTGTTTTAAAGTGACCTTCTCTTATACTTGATGTCAGGGAAATGAATTGCGACAGAACAGTTGAATGAAGAAATCTTGCATTCTTCCAGTAAATGTCTTCCCCTTGTTTCAGTAGTACTTGATGAAAAGTAAGCCCTAAATATTAAACTTAATTCAACCTCTAAATTGTGTATACTGTGGTCGCAGGGACTATTAGCCATCAGAAGACATAAAGCAATATAAGCACAGTTTGGATTTCCAGCAATGAGTAATGCATTGTGTGTATTTTTAAAATAACTTAGCTCTGTTTTTATCAAGCAATACTTGTTGAACGTGCACCACATACTAAGTTGAGGAGGGCTGGGAGCCCTTGCCACAAGAGCCCTCTGCACTCCCTTGGAGGAGAGAGGCCTGAGGCCAAGGTGATCTTCCCCAGAGATAAGCAACCTTCCTCTGGGTCATGGTGAGAAAGTGAACCACCCCCAGCATGCCTTGTTTCTATATGGTAATACCCAGTACCCAGTTGGCTAGTTGGTTTCTACCCCACCCCCTGCCTACCCCATATAACCTCTGCCTCCTGGCCCTGGTGTAGGGAGTGTTGTCCCTCGTCTTCCCTTCACAGAGGCTGCTGGACAATAAAGGCTGCCTCTGTGGAACTGCTATACGAGGCTTCTGTCTCCCTATCCCCGAGTTGCCTTGGGTGATTTCACAAAGGGCTGAATCACAAGAGCTGGAATCACTTGTAGCTGAGAAATCACTACACTTGCTGAAATCACCTGCTGCCCAGGGAAGCCGGCCACTGCCCCTGGAAGAGTTGTTCCTTGCAGGACACTCTTTCTAGGAAGGTCGTGGCACACCTTGGTTGCCCATCCCCTGGCTCCCTGGAAGCAACACTAAGTGAGAAGCATGTCATTTCACAAAAATATTACTAGGGAAAAAAATTAAGATGAAAGAGAATTAAAGTGTAACTACTACAGAAAAATACTTAACAATACGGTGAATGCTCAGTTTCACATTTGAAAATAGATCTTTTTATATGAACATATGTAAAGTAATAGCACGCACTTTTTAAATATCACATCAACTATTGGTTAAAAAAAAAAGCCTCCAATACAGTATGCATCTCAACACCAGATAGATTTATGTTTAAATAATTTTTCTTCTTCCTGCTACTGGGTCTTTCAAACCACTTTACAATAGGTATAGATTACTTTAGAAGAGGAAATTTGGCAAGCTCTGTAGAAGAGTGGGAAAAACTGGAAGTGAAAAATGAAAATTAAACTCCACAATCAACATTTTCAGCACGGAGACAGAAGGTGATCTTAAAGGTTACATTTATTTTAAAGATTTATTCTGCTGCATCTAATAGCAATCTTGACCAGTCTTGACCACTTGCCAGAAGTGCTCTGTGGGAGAGGAGTTAGAATGCAGTTCTGCAGAGTAGGGAAAAGGCTACCTTTTGGGATTTCTCCTTTGCTTTCCTGGATGAGCACATTCTACCCAGAGCATAGAAGTAAATCCATTATCCTGAAGGCAGTAAATGAGTTTATGCTCATTGTTTCCACATTTGTGCTGTATGCACACTTTGGCTAGCACACCGTCAAGGTCAGATGAATTTTATTTAACAGATGAAAATTAAGTGTATGCAGTGCAAGTAGTGTGTCTGCTTATGTGTTGTTCTGAAAAGTAATCTGAGAATTTTTGTCTGCAATCAAGCTCTAACATGATGCCAAGATTCATGACCTATGATTCATAGGTGGGAGCACAGGTCTTAGAGTTGTTTGTGAGCAATAAATTACAAGCTCCTGATTAGAGAATTTTGGAGTCTGGCTTTGGTCAAGGCCTTGTCAAGTGAAATAGACCCAAGAAATGATGGATCAGCAGAGGGATTAAAGCCTGGTCTAAAGAAATACATTGGGATATCTCTGGGGATAATCAGACCTTTACTCCAATAAAGGATAAGTCAGCAGTATTATATATGTGAAAAAAACATATAAAGTCTCTATTACCTGTGTTCATGCCACCTTGTAAAATTAGAGTTTTCTTGCCTGGAGCAGGGTACTTTACAGCAAGTAGGCTGCAAAATACTATTAAGTCACTTGCCAGCATTTCCTATGCCTCCCCTACCAGCACTATTTATTGTGGGTGAGATCCTGACACCGCTGAAAACAAAGATAAAATTCCCACTGAGTTTTTTGGGGCCATGATTACAGGATTTTACCTTATAAACAAATTTGATTTGATTTGCAGTAGATCAGAGTCTTTTCAGATTGGGGTGAGTAGAGGGGCAGGATGACCTCACTTATCCTGGTGGCAATGCTCTTCCTAATGCAGCCCAGGATAACATTGGCCTTCTTGGCCATGGAGCACTACTGGCTCATGGACAGCTTGTTGTTCACCAGGACCCCCAGGTCCTTCTCCCCAGAGCTGCTTTCCAGCAGATCAACCCCCAGCCTGTACTGGTGGGTTATTCTTCCTCAGTGCAGGAGGACCCTGCATTTGCCTTTGTTGAACTTCAGACTTTTCTTCTGTGCCCATCTCTCCAGCCTGTTGAGGTCCTTCTGAAGGGCTGCGCAGCCCTCTGTGGTATTAGCCACTCCTCCCAGGTTTGTGTCATCAGCAAAATTGCTGAGGAGGCATCTGCCCCTTCACCCAAGCCACTGATGAATAAGTTCAACAGTTCTGGGCCCTGTATTGAACTTTGGGGATACCACTAGAGACAGGCATCCAACATCCATCCCGGTGCCACTGATTACAACCCTCTGGGACTGGCTGTTTAGCCAGTTCTCAATCCACTCACTGTCCTTCTTGAGTTTGCCTATGAGGATGTTGTGAGAGACAGTGTTGAAAGCCCTGCTCAAATTGAGGTAGACAATATCCACTTCTTTCTCCCCTCATCCATCCAGGTAGTTTCATCGTACAAGGTTATTTGGTTAGTCAAGAATGATTTGCCATTAGTGAATCCATGCTGACTACTCCTGATCACCTTCTTGTCATCCATGTGGATAGAGATGGCCTCCAGAGTGAGATGCTCCATCACTTTCCTGGGGATTGAGGTGAGGCTGACTGGCCAGTAGTTTCCTGGGTCCTCCTTCTTGCCCTTTTTGAAAGACTGGGGTGATACTTGCTTTCTTCCAGTACTCGGGCCCCTGTCCTGATCACTATGACCTTTCAGAGATTATTGTGAGTGGCCTGGCTATGGTGTCTGTCAGCTCTCTCAGCACTCATGGATGCATCCCATCAAGACCCATGGACTTGAGGATGTCAAGATTGCCTAGGTGTTCTCTGACCCAGTCCATTGCTTAGTTTTGCATAAACTGTAGTTTTAGTAATCTATACCCAATCTTAGGTACAGGAAAACAGAGATAACCAGTTACGATGTTTTGGTAGGAAAGAAGCACCATGGTTTTTCATTTTTAGAATATTTTTGGCCTTTCTTTCAAAACTGTTGCAACTCACATTGATTTTCACTTTAGAGCATCCTGTTAATAGTCTCAGAGAACTTGCAGAGAAAATAACATCTCAGAAAGAATACTATTCTTAAGGAGTTCACTTCTGCCAAATAAAACAAGAAAAATCCTTGCCAATTTTAAAGTACCAGTTTTGGAGCTTGTAACAGGAGGCATGAAGGTACTGTGAATAGTTCATCATGTCAGAATAGTGCTTTATTCCAGGTATTTGAATCACCAAAATAACTATTTAGCAGCAAATTTCATAAAAAAAGACATAGGTGGAGATATCACAAGAGAATTATTTAATTTACTCAGATAATTTTTAATATAAGAATTTGAAGGTATGTTCATTTATCATGTCATTAAGGCATATAATATCATTGTTCAATTTAGAGTTAGGAATAGCATGTTGTCTCTAAACAGTGTTGATATTATGCTTTTATTCAGTTATATGGGTACTGCTGATATCCTTGTTTGTCAAATTACTACTGTGAGAGACTCTGTAGATCAATTTAAGTTTCAGTAAGCCTTTCTACAAAAAAGAGCTAGCATATGATTAGTCCATGGAAGCCTATAAAAGCTGTAGGAACTCTTCTTGAGAGACATAAATTACTTCTTTAATCCAAATACATAAACAAACTGTTTTGAATAAAGGAACATGCAGCACAGCAGAAAACGTACCAGTCATTTTTCATTGAAATACGTTAAAATTCTATACCAGACTGATATTTATTGTATCATATTCATGTCTGTTTCTAAAATATTTGGAGATGTCAATATGGTTTTGAATTAGATGGTTGCAAATATGGGGCTGTGTCTTGCTGGTTGGAAAACAACTGTTCATCTGACAAAGCAGTTATCCTAGGCTGTGTTTATGGAAGAATTGAAAGGTAAGTAGGCCTGATTTTCCTGAAAGGAAACTTCACACAACATTTCTGTGTTAGTTCAACTGGTTCTTCTAACGTTTTGTAATAATCTGTACAGCATACCAAATAAGTTTTGCTTTTAAAAGTTTTACCAAAATAAGTTATTTCTAGCCAATAAAATGATATATCCAAGTGTGCCCTTGACATCTAGAAACTAGGGGCAACAGCCTAAGAGATGAAAACATTTGGAAGCTTTATCACTTTTTTTTTCAGCTTTATATTCAGAAATTGAAAGGGGTTTTGGATATAAGTTTTAACAGAATGCTCCTTATTGAGTTGCACCTGAGTGGAATAGCCAGTGAAAAATGGTAACTTATGAATTATTTCTGAGCAGATAGTTACACTAGAACTCCCTCTGAAGAAATGGTTTTATTTGGATTTTGGTAGACTGTGTCTCCCTTTTGGTCAGTCAAGTGCTGTTAAACCCTCTTTTGAATTCTGTAAATTCTAAAAATGAATTTCTTCCCTAATTCTCTTGAAATATGGAATCAGACGTGGAATGTGAAGGTAAAAGTACGTAAGATATGTATGGCATGTTTTGTCTTAGGAAAGAAACATAAGGCCAACAGATGTGATATGTGAAGTCAACTTGTTTTCTTTGCCTGTTCACTCTTGACACCATCTGTCTGCACAAAACACTTCGAGTTGAAAACTGTGCAGCAGAGGTTGTATCTTCATGGCTGGTTTTTTTTTTTTTTCAGAAATCCAGTCTGAAGTGAGGAGGCTAATGAAATTATTATTTATAAGTGTGTTTCTATGTTTCATATTCTATGTAAATATTAATCTGTGGGAAATAGTGAATAAGATCTACTCAGAAGAGAAACTGACATCAATCCCAAATACATACATGTTCAAACATTGCTAAAATATTATTTTCATTTCTGTGGATATGTTTATGTCATTATATTCTTTTTTTTTGTGTCATTATTATAGTAGTGCCATTTTGGAAGAGTAAATATGTACTTGAAAAATCTGTATTGGTATTCTTATTTTTAAAGAAGTGTATATATTATTCTACTTTTGGTTTTTCATTTGATAAAAAATACATAATTTTATTAAATGTCACTTTAAATTAGTGTATGTTGGGAGTTTGTGCCATAAAAAACCAAAGGTAAACCTTTCAACTGACAGAGGCAGCTTTGTGCTAATGAAAGAGTTTACATATGAATCTGTTAAGAAAAGATTTGTTCTGTCTTCCCCTCACTCCTGCATTTTCCTATTGCTGTCACTGTTTTCCAACCACTTCACTTCCACGGCCCATAGTTATCCTGCTGTCAAATGAATTCTTTCCCTCTTGTCCTTTCAGAATGATAGAATCCTAGTTGATAGCTAAAAGTATTGCTATTATTCCCAAACTGCAAGACCTTCTGCTCTATACAATTATTTTTTTTAGTATGATTTATGGTAACAAATTCTTCATTGAAGTCTGCATTGGTGAATTTACCCTCATTTAATTTATCTACCATTAATTTAAAATCATATGTGAAGAACATCTAGGCAGTCTATTATCCTGGCCAACACAATTTTGATGGGCTCTTAGGGTTTTTTACCTTATTATCTGTTTACTTTTAAGTCTTAGATCATTCTTTCCTTCAAATTGCTTTTAAATCATTAGGTAACAATAGCTGCCCAAATAATACTTTATTTTCACAACCACAGTGGTACTGTATGGACTAAACCCAGGAGCTACGCTCATCTGAAAGACAGAATTACCCAAGAGATCATATAATCTTTCTGATAAAGATTATAATTTCCTCCAACCTGAGTACATTGAATATCTACTGAGATTTTTTGTACCCTACTTATAGTAATTTACATTTGTAGACCCTGATTTCTATAAGGCAGCTTGCCTCTTCTAATATGCTAAATGCCATCAACTTTACAAAGAACTGAGGCAAAATATTAACTCAAGTTTTGGGGCCATATCTAGATTTTATTTAATCTTTTTTCTTGATCTATTTTTAATTATGTGGATAAGAAACTTTTCAGTATTTGTTTAATATCCTTTGCAAGATCTAATTTATCTTGACTTTTGCAGTTCTCACTTCTTCTCTAAACATATTGACCTGTAACACATAACTTTCACTACTGATTAAACTTTTTTCCCCTTTTCTTGTAGCTCTTCTCTTTTTCTCGCTTTTGAAGACACTATTTTCATCCATTTAGATTTGAGGCCCTTTTCTCCAAGTTTCCTCCACTTTGTAATGAAAATTGAAGAGAATTCCCATGCTTATGGCTTAGGGACATTCTAAATCTGTGCTACATTCACCTCCTGAAAGTTTTCTCTTCTGAATTGTAGCGGGTTGGGTTTGTAACCAGTCAGAAAACACCAATTTAATGTATTGGTTTAGTCCAAAATACTCGTTACTGTTTACCTTCTGTGAGATAAGAATTAGGAGAAATGCAAAGCAGGCACCAATCTTGAAAGAAGATAAAGAAGTTTATTAACAGACCTAAAAGAAGAAAAAAAAATCATACCACACCTTCAGAATGCTTCTCCTCCCCCCGCCTTTCTCCCTTCTGCCAGTGACAATGTAAAAAGACAACCCTTGAGATGTTCAGTCTGTTTACCACTTCCGTAATAGCCTTGTTCAGTTCATTTAGGAAGAGGAGTCTCTCTTGTCCATGCTATGAAAACATT
Source organism: Corvus cornix cornix (assembly GCF_000738735.6). Taxonomy (NCBI): domain Eukaryota; kingdom Metazoa; phylum Chordata; class Aves; order Passeriformes; family Corvidae; genus Corvus; species Corvus cornix. The sequence continues at coordinate 60,598,375 of NC_046332.1, read as the reverse complement.
ATCACAACGAGACAGCCACCCGGGTTGGTTCTCTGCTCACATGTGAGTCCCTTCCCCCCGCCTTGCAGCTTTTCCCACAACTGCTTTCGAGGGTCCACTCTTGAAATTACTGGGGTAAAATTTTAAGGTTGAGCCATTCAGAAACAAAAGTTCTCTTCACCCATCTCTGGGAGCATTTCATCTCTAAGAACAGAGGCCCTTCTCCTTCCCTGGGAGCAAAGGGTCTTCCTCATCTTCATCTTAGGACTATCTCTGGGAGCATCTCTAGGAACTGAGGTTTTCTCCTTTTCCATTTGGAGCAAAAGTCCTCATCGCTTCCATCTCTCCCTGTTCAAACTTCTCATGAAATTACAGCTGCTTCAGCATCTGCCTATCTCAGCATAGGTGCTTTTGCTCACAAGTACAAGTTGAACACTCCACCCCCCATGCCTTCATGAAATTACAACGGGTACTCTGATATATCATAGCTTTACAACAGAATTTCAGCTTTAAGCATCTCCTCTTTCTCTTCCCTCAGGTTTTCAGCTCTTCATAGCACTAAAAGGGTTAATCTCACCCAGGCCTTGCAGCTGGAATGTGGCTTATCGCTGTTGGTCACATGATCTCTGCCAGACAGCGGTACAGCTTTAGCTGAATCTTGGCCACAGTGGAGTGGGGCAGGAGCCGAGCCTCTCCGGCTGCCCACAGCAGGACTGTGGGGGGGTTCTGCAGGTGGAACAGGGCCCATCAGTTCCAGGATGGCTGTGGCCCCCGCACGGGGCCCGCAGCCACCTGTCCCAACGCTGGAAACGAGACAGAGCTATGGGGGGTGTTTTCTATTTTTAAGTGTGGATCACAGAGGCAGTCACAACTTTAAGTGGCTCAAAGAATTGTCCATATTCAAACTGGCCAGCTGATAGGTTCTGTTAGGTCACAGAGGAAGCTGTAAGCACCCCTTAGCAAGAACATCACTTCCGGGACTATGCTTGCTAACCCATGACAGAATTTAAAACCTTCATTATAGAACTACTTTTATTTGGTTCCCCTTAATTTCAGCTGAGTCACCCACAACCACTTGATCCAATGTTACACCATTGTCAGAGACTGAAATATTATGGTCTATGAGTTAAACATTTTCTTAAAGGACTTTTAAAACTGTATTACAAAAGCTGCAGAGAAGACTACCACAGGTAGTCTTCTACCTTCTTGGTCTACTACCAAGATACCCCCCTGAATGGGGCCCTGAGGCCTGACACTGTTCACTGATGAAGGTAAGATAAAGTAACAACTCAGGGCTGGGGATATTCATGGAGCACAAGCCTAACACCTCCAAGGTGGAGACCACAGCCCCAGGGCTATCAGCTGCCAGGCTCGAACAGACCCTTGCACCAAGGCGTGGAGGGAGGAGAGGCTTTGGGTATCTGGGAAAAGCCTCTGGTCAGAGGCGCAGTGACCGCCCATCCTCCACTGTGCAGAGGAGCCCAGCTGAGGGGTCCTCACGGGGAGGTTGGGGGTGGGGGGGAGAGTGTCACCGCTTTCAGTGAGCTAACGGGATGGGGAGCCTGGACGGGTGTTCCAGGATCCTTTTATTATTTTATTCCGTTATCAGTCTTACATACAGAGTTGAGACAGAGATGGTACAAAGATCACACTGTCACAGGCATCCAAAGACTTCCTTGTTACAGAGCATTCTTAAAAGCTTCTTAGCCAATTAGCATGCTTCTAAAGTTACAGACAACTGTTTTAACCAATCCTCAACAGCGCACGTACATCTGTTGTATTCAATACTTGCTTGTTGTGCCTTTATACAACAATTCACAATATTCCATTATTAGGCTTAAACTTATCAATCTTGCTAAGAATATTTTTTGCAACTTCAAAACCTATCTCAGCCAAACCTAGAAACTCTAACCATTGTTTTAATGTCCTTGCTTGCTATATAATTGTATCCTCTTCTATCTTCAAGTTTTTGCAGCTAGAGCTGATTCCTAAATTCTTTTTTGCTTTCTTTCGGAAACCTGTTTTTTTCTCACACCTAAGAGCTTTTCCACCTTTTGTTTCCCCACACTTATCCACAGCAGGAGGGGGTGACATGGTCCATCAAAGGGGCCCCCCTCAAAGGGGTCCCCAGACCCTGCACCAGAGCACCAGAGATGATGCAACAGACCCTCAGTGTTGCAAGGGACAGTGTCAAGCTGGCCCCTGCAAGGGAAGACACGTTTAAAGAAGCATATATTAATCCACGGGATTCTGTACTCTCTGGTGTGTGGTGTGGTGGTGTGTGGCAGCATGCAGTGGCGTGTGGCAGTGTGGTGTGGTATGTGGTGGCGAAGACCCTCACCACCAGCAGACCAGATGGAGGGGAGCAACGAGATGTTGTTGGGACCCTCGGATGGGTGATGTGCTTCCACCTAACCCCTGTCACCTCTCCCTGTCCCCCAACCCCCATGCACTCTCTCTGTCTCTTTTTCTCTCTTTTTCTTTCTTTCTTTTCTTTCTTTCTTTCTTTCTTTCTTTCTTTCTTTCTTTCTTTCTTTCTTTCTTTCTTCTTTCTTTCTTTCTTTCTTCTTTCTTTCTTTCTTTCTCTTTCTTTCTTTCTTCTTCTTGTCTTTCTTTCTTTTTTTTCTTTCTTCTTTGGTTCTTTCTTTCTTTCTTTCTTTTTTTCTTTTTTTTTTCTTGTCTTTCTTTTTATTTTTTCTTTCTTCTCTCTTTCTCTCTCTCTTTCTCTCTCTCTTTCTCTCTCTCTTTCTTTCTCTCTTCTCCCTTTCTCCCTTTCTCTCTTTCTCTCTCCCTTTCTCTCTTTCTTTCTTTCTTTCTTTCTTTCTTTCTTCTTTCTTCTTTCTTTCTTTCTTTCTTTCTTTCTTTTTCTTCTCTTGTCCTCTCTACTATTAAATAAAATACATCAATTTTTTGGCATCAACATCTGGCCTCGTTGGTTTTAATCTCGTTTCTGGGAATAATTTGAACCTTCTAAGTTCCTTCCGGTTTATGCACAGAGACCTAGCTTCCTTTGCTTTTCTGAGTTTAAACCGGATTGTAACAACCACTAACAAAAACTTGGTAAAGAGTTTTTAATAGTAGTGCCTCATATGAGGCTCTAGTCTCATAGAATTCTTATTAGGAAATAGAATTCACATGAGTTTATCTGAAATAGTTAGTCAGTACTTATATATATATAACAATAACTTTGACCAGATGCATTTCTATCCATAATGCAAAACTGATCTATTTCCTGTTTGTAGAACGTACCGGGGAAAAAACCAAATAGCAACCAAGAAAACCCCAAAAGAAACCCAAATGAATCCCCATATGAAATAAGCACTGTTAAAGTTTGGGTGAATACAGTAGCTGAAAGAAAACATGCATGTAATAGTGAAGAGAATGGGTTACTGCCTCTCCAGTACCTCAGTTGTCCAGGCAGACTGACACAAAAAAATAGCATGTATTTTATTATGACCCAATGTAATATTTAGAAGAAAAGAACACAATTATAAAAACAAAGAAAATGTCCATGAAAGAAGAAACTGAATTACTTAGTATCTAGTACCTGATCTTAGCTTGAATCCTCTGTCTCAAAACTGATAGAAGTGAAGGGCCATTCTGAGTGTTGCTATAACCCAGTGATAATTATTCCATAAAAAAGTGGAACAACTTCAACATGAAAGGGAGACACAAAATTTATGCAGGTGATGGATTTACAGGATGTAAATTTCATACATAATGAAAGCTCAAAAAATTGACCTGTTATTAAAAAGGTAGAGATATTTCCTTCTCCACTGGCTGAATTTTCCAAGCTTAGATGGGCTTGGAAATATAACAGCAGGATACAGAGTCAGGCTGCTGATTACCTTACTTAGACATACAATTTTTACTGAAGGAGTTTGTGAAAGCTGCTCTCAGATAGACGTGAGAGGGTTAGTCTAAAGGTAATCTTCTGGTTTCAAACATAAAATATAGAACTCATATAGCCCACCGTCTTTCCATCTTAAAAAGGGAGTCAACCTTTTCAAGTCATTTAAAAATACTATTCTCAGCTGTACAATAGACTACACCATTAACAAGACGAATCCCTCATAGTAGTAGAAGTTCAATTAATAAATAATACACATACAATTAATGTATTTCTGACAATGTTTTTCAATTTGAAAATATTAGTCCTACAGAGTTTTGCTGGGGGAACTGGTATTCTAGAGGTCCCAGCTGACTGGCAGTTAGAAAATCTACAAGAAGGGCCAGAAGGAAGATCCAGGTAACTACAGGGCTGTCAGCCTGACCTTGGTGCTGGGAAAGGTCACAGAGCAGATAGTCTTGAGTGTCATTATGCAACATGCAGGACAACCAGGGCATTTTGGATCAAGTGCACCCTCAGTCACTTTGCAGGCAACACCAGGTTGGATAGGAGTGCTGGTCTACTGGAGGGTAGGAAGTCTCTGCAAAGGGATCTGGACAGGTTGGATTAATGGACCAAAGCCAATAGTATGAAGATCAACAAGGCCAAGTTGCACCTGGGTCACAACAATCCCCTGCAGTGTAACAGGCTGGGGGAAGAGTGTCGGGAAAGCTGCCCAGCAGAAAAGGACCTGGGGCTGCTGCTTAACAGCTGGCTGAACCCAAAGCAATGTGCCCAGGTGGTCAAGAGGGTCAATGGCATCCTGGTCTCTGTCAGCAATAGTGTGGCCAACAGGACCAGGGAACTGATTGTCCCTCTGTAGTTGGTACTGGTGAGGCCACGCCTCTAGTCCTATGTTCGGTTTTGGGCACTGAGGTGCTGGAGCATGTCCAGATAAGGATAACAAAGCTGGGGAAGGGTCTGGAGCATCAGTCTGATGAGGAGTGGCTGAGGGAGTTTGGGTTGTACACCTTGGAGAAAAGCAGGCTCTGGGGAGACCTTATCACTCTCTACAGCTACCTGAAAGGAGATTGTAGCAAAGTGGGGATCGGCCTCCCAGATAACAAGGAATAGCGCAAGAGGAAGTGGCGTCAAGTTGCTCCAGATGTTTAGGTTGAATATTAAGAAAAATTTTTTTTCAGTGAAAGGGTGGTTAAGCATTGGAGGAGGCTGCCCAGGGAAGAGGTTGAGTAATTACCCTGGAGGTATTTAAAAGATGTGTAGATGTGACGCTTAGGGACATGGTTTAGTGGTGAACTGGGCACTGCTACGTTTATGGTTGGACTTGATGATCTTAGAATTCTTTTTCAACCTAAACAATTCTATGATTCTATGATTCTACTTAATCAAGTATGTAAATAGGAAGTCAAGAAAAGGAACTCGTGCCAGGCTCCTATTATGTGATACCAGATGCATGTGAGACTCTTGTCCCCATCTGTCTGTTTCATCTTAGATATGAAAACATCATATTAATTTTGACTATCATATTAATTACATCTGATTGTTTAGGACATGAATGCATCTCTCTTGGTGCAGGTGGCATAGTTTTCAATGTGATGAACTATAGCAATCATGGAAAACTGGTGAATTTATTTATAATTTACACTGAAAAAAAATTTAGTTTTTACGGAAAATATGTAGATCTTTCAGTCATTAAGGAAATTACAGTCACTTTGGTTGTAGTAATTTCTCTTTTATAAAAATGTGGCTTAAGAAAGAAAAATTACTTGACTGTAATTGATTTCTACTGTATTTTATTCTTTTATGCTACACCTGTCATTTTATCTGCATGTCTCTCAGATTTAAGACTACAGAAATTACTGTATCTGAAGGTAGTATTTGTGATGTGCTACAGATTGTATTGAAATCTTTTGAACTCATTTAGGCTATGACATTCTAATGCAGATTAATTAAAATAATTCACAGTTACTTCAGCCTGGGACAGAGAAAGGGAAACAAGCCCCAGATGTGAAATGCACTCATCAGGTTCCCTCACTGCTTGATTACTTTTGTATCCATCACATTTGTTCTGAAGTAGTAATCGATATTTCGGCCTTGAAAGAAAATGGGAGATGAACATTCCTGGGGTAAAAAGGCAAGTCTTTTCCCGCTGGAGACGCAAATAATCTTTCTGTGTGCCTCCAGAAGTGATGTAAACAATGGAAAATACTACCCAGCTTCAATTACTTTATCAAAAGCTCTATGTGATTCACCTCCATGACCTATCTGAGCCTCTGTTCAGCGGGAAAGCCAAAAGTTTGAGTCTGACTGACTCTCTGTCTTCACCCCACACTCTCAGGGCACATGCTTCAGCCCATCTACAAGGCTGACCACAAACTGCTTGAGGTGATGACAGAGTTTTATTTTTCTGGATGTTTAAAGTTCACTGCAGGAGGAAAAAACTGATTCAACTATCTTACTTCACTTGTGTACTTCATAAAATGTCCAAATTAAAAGTTTTTCCCACTTACCAACAGCTAGCAATCTTTTTAGCTTAGCCTGCCAACAGACTCAGGGTTTTTTGATTTGGCTTAGTTTTTTTTTTTAGGGAGGGGCATTCTTATGTGAACAATGAAAAATTAAAAACTCATCTAGTGAAGCTGATTTTGGCTGTCTTGATATTAGGAAATAAAGGTTTTCTCTGTGCTTAATAGTGTCATATGGCTCAGCTGGGACTTGAATTGATCTTTGCTCATTTTCTCATTTTCCAGCTGAAATCTTGGGCTGGGACACATTGTTACTGTGTTTACCTTCAATGCCTCCTGCTGTTCTTCCAGGCATCTGTGATGACACGTCTTCATCTTTTCATTCCTAGTTTGGTCTGTCATATAGCCAGAATTAAAATGCGTGTTACGTGCATTTCAGATCCTTGAATGTGGTAATGGCCTTCAGGTTTAAAAAGAGTACTGAAATGTCAGAACAAAGATGTGATGCCTTGCATCTGCCATCTGATTCATGGGAAAATCTCTTACAGAGAAGAAAATATTTTAAAAATAAAATTAAATTAAAATTTGCAAACACAAATAAGTTGTCTGAGCATGTCAAACTCGTGAACCTAGGATGTGTTTGATTGAATGGAGCAGGGATAGATGCTACAGTGTGGCATCTATTTACCCGATCTGGTAGCTTGTGCAATTTCTGTGAAGTAGTAAGCCCAGGAGCTGAATTGGGTTCAGAGGCTACAGTGAACCTCACAGCTCCTTGAGAAAGTATTTTCTCTTCTTTACATTCTGATTCTATTTCTTTTAGTAGGTCTAATTCATGTTTTATATATCCATAGTACTGTTAAAATGTGAATCATTCTAAGGATCTCTTTATGACAGCCTGGCTATGGAGTCTGAAAAAGGGGTGGAGGGAAGACCCTGTAGCAAAAAAAAACCATGAAAGAACAGTGTGCTAGAAAATTATAGTACGATTCAGCTGTTCTCAGATATTTGCTAAAGATGTGAGCCCACATTTAGGTTTTGAGAAAAAGAAGCTAATAGGTTTTTTGTATTCTAGCCCAGAGTACTCCCAAGTCCTTCAAAAATGTTATGGCCTTTTCTAATTTTTCACTGGTATTTCAATTCTCCATTTTAAAATTAGGATGAAAGAGGAAAAAAAAAAATTTTTTTACTGTGACAGCACCTAATGTCTGTAGTCAAAATCATAGGTCTATTAGGTAATTCAGTGCAAATATACAACCAGCTGGTGATTTCATTTGACACACTGAACTCTAGTATAGCAGATGTAGGGACAATAATTAGGTGTTCATGCCTTTTGGCACTAATATGTTGTTATGTGATTCCAACATGTAAAAAAACCCCCTGTTTGGGATGTTCTGGGATCTTCCCATTAGGAGAAGGAGTTTCTGATAGACAGGTATTTATTTTTTGCCACCCTGCTTATTTACAAAAAAATTCCTTTTTCAATGAGAGCAGTCAGGCTACAACAGGCAATTTCTTTGCTCAGTTGCTGGCAAATCTTTCACTGCCCTGTGCTGTCTCTCCAAACTGTTTACCACAGAACTGCTGAGATACTTGGCTCCTTCTCCAGGTATGTGTAAAAGAAATTTGGCATGATGAGGACTTCTGCCTTCAGTCTCCATTAGCTGTGGTGTTTCGCAAGAACTATTGCTCAGCCACTAAAATCCAGAACGGACTTAAGTGCTCCTTACTTCTCTCCCCAGTGACACAAAGCAGTTTGTTCAAGCTGTGTAATTAGCTAAGCTGTGTTACTAGGTGAATGTATTAGTGAAGCTATACATTGCTTACCCTGAGTCTGGAAATATTTTAAAGTTTAAACTCCTAAATATTTTTAAGCTTCAAAATGACCTTTTTCTTCTTAATCACATTATGGATATTTTACACACTGTGATATTTTTGTCCCAGAGTGTGAATGGATTGCTCTTTTAGGCCCTGATTCAGCAAAGCACTAGGGTATTTCCTGCTTTAAAAATCAGCAAAACACTAATATATTTCCTACTTTAAAAAAAGATTAAAGGTCTTAAAGTAATCCTTGGAAATTCTGCCCCAGTTTATTGGAAATTTTATTTAAAAATTCAAAGAGAGACTGTTATTCTTCAAAATTTATCATATCTTAGACAATTCTAATGAAGGAATATAAAACTTTTCTTCTCACTCACTTTCTTTTGTTTTCTGTGGGAAGGTTCATAAGGCTGTGTTGGCTTGTTTATTTTAATTGTATTGTTTATTTCTAAGAGACAGTAAGACGTTTACGTCACAAGATGTTCTCCAGTAAGTTCAATACACAAAACCAGGTGGATGATGTTGAAGAAATTAGTAATAATACTTGCTTGTCCCTGTTTATTTCTCTGAATAGCAAAATAAAGATACTGGAAATACAAATCTAAAAAAAGAATCTAATTGTCTCAGGCTTTTTCAGAAACCGTAGATTTTGAGACGTGTTTTCCCGAGATATTAATCACTGGAAAATTTCTGTTCTGAGAACAGGTGTCCTATAGAATTGATGCCACCCTGATCACAGTGCTCCCTATTGAAAAGTACATAACAGTATTTCATAAAGCAAATTATTGTATCATGATTTTTAACATTGGCACAATAAAGTGGTTGCCAAACCAGCTGTACGAGTCCCTGCAGAAAATATTCCACTGCAGGGCAACATTCAGTTGATGTGCATCAGGCACTGTAAGTGCAAAACATGCATGTGGACAGAAGTAAGCTTTAAGGGATTGTCCTTTGCTGTTCCCAGCTTGCTCTTTCTATCAAAGGGCTACTGCAGTAACTGGTCAGATTTGAACAGCAAAACTCTACTTGGGTGCTTGATAGAAAAGCATCATGTTCAGGCACTGGAATCACATCACAAGTGTTCCAGCAGAACAACAGGCATCAATAAGGATGCATATAATAAGGAGGTTTCACACAGCCAAAGTAGCACACATGACAGAGAAATGTAGCTAGATAAAGTGGATCAGTGTCTTCTTTCAGCCAAAATCTTACACTTCAGTAGAATTAGTTCACATTTAACACTGCTTTAAATGAGAATCCTCCAGCTCTTTTTAACAAATCAATGTATAAAATGATTCTATGATTCTTTTATTTTGGATTATATGCTCCTGGCATAACAGCAAAATGAACAGACCTGAGACTTCTGAAGACAAAATAAGCACTGAAACAATACTGTCATGATTCCTTCCTTTGTAAAGCCACAAATGAGACATTTGGGAATGGAAAACTGTTTTGAGGGAACATTAAATTGGCCAAGAACAAATTGCTACAGAAAATGACATCCTTTTCTGAACATCCATTAGTTTCTGATAATCAGGAATTCTCGGATGCTTGAACATTCCATTAGTATGAAGCAGCGAGTTAATTGTAATAATTATCAGCAGTTTTAATTGTTTTGTTATAATGTATTTTGCAGTTTGTTTGACAGTGTGAAATCAATATGCACCTCTAGGAAAATTATCTAGTATAATAAAATTAGGCTCCATTATGCCTCCCAACCTTGGAATTAAACTTTGCACATAAATGTGTATTTCTGTTTGTATATGTAGAAGAATTATACTGAATGAGTAGAGATGCATAAATAAATTGGACTTTGTTGTTAAAGTGGAAGATGGATTCTCCTCTTAAGAATTGTTTCTGACTTTCAAGCCTTTAGTTTTCAGGCGTGCAATCAGAAAACCACTGTTACGTGTCTTCAACTTTACTGATTATTCTTTTATGTTACAGAGAAGAACTTGATAGAGATTTTAGCAGTGGTTTCTAGAATACCTGTATTTATGTCATGGCAACAAAAATGTGGTGATGTATGTGAAAGTTAATTGTAATAATGATTTCTAGATGGGGATCTCAAAGCACAGAGAACCAGTAAAGAATTAAATGATGCAACATCCAAGAGAAGATCCTACTTACAGTTATTTCATCTGGTCTAACAAAACCTGAAAATTATGGAAAATAGTTACACAAATCTACAAAACAGTCTTCAATATGATGGAAACTAAACCCCAGACATTTGAATTACCACCCAAATAACATTGACTCTTTCCTTACACTCTTGAAGTCATTACCTACAATTCCTCAATGTCCTGTAGGCTTTATAATATTCCTCAATATTGTAGTAGGGCATCTGATACTGGAGAAGGATTAAGTTTATTGTATTTTGAAGAAGATGTTAAAAAATTGGAGTGGATCAGAAAGAAGCCACAGGAAAAATTTGAGGAGTATGGAGAGGTGTACTTCATTAGTATCTTCTCACAGTTTTATCTGTCAAAAGGAAGATCTACATGCAGTTTGATTACAGTGTTTGCTGTTTTGTGAGAACACCCTGTATAGTTAAGGGCTTTTAAATTTCATTAAAAAAAAAAGAAAAAAAAAAGAACTGTAGTTGTAACAAGAACCAACAGCAAGATGCTGTAGTTAGGAGAAAAAACCAACTAACCCTGAAAATAAACCTTTGGGCTTAGTAGTGATTTTAATGGGTGATTAACTGGTGGAACAAGCTACCAAAAGAAATGAGAAATTCTACATTTCTATATTTCTCTCAAATGCCTTTTGAGGGTATTTGTTTTAATCAAATGCAAGTTAGTTTTGTAAAGACATAAGATGAAGTGTAATCGTCTAAGTTGCAATGTTTTATGATGCATGAGATGTCAGACAAAATAATCCAATGATTCCTTCTGGTTTTATGCTGTGATTATTGCCTACGCAATTTGCATCCTCCACATTGAAGTCTCTTGACAAAAGATGTAAATTCCTGTCACTGTCTTGCAAGAGTTAAAAAAGTTAAAAACTTCATTATTGTTTGTTCTTTTTTTATTTGCCTATGGAAAAAGACAGAAGATGCTGTGAGTCCTGGAGAGACTTGAGATGGTCAGAAGCTTAGCTGGATTCCAAAGGAAGATTGGAAGTCTTCATTCATTCCTCTATGAAGACAGAAGCTGGGGAAGAGAAGAAATTAGTGAGGGGAAAAGACGACAGATGGGATGCAGGGAAGCAGTGATACCAACCTGAAAAGATTTGTGATCACTACACTAGGCAATAGATGAAATTTTGGAGCTAATTTCCTTCAGTCTCATTTACATGGTGAAATGTGAGGTAAGGGTCAGTGCATAGTCTAGCAAGGAACAGTATGAAAATGTTTTCTGATAACCTGAACCAGCTCTCTATAAAGGCCACCTTCAGAATAAATTTGTTATATAGTTTCCTTATCCTGATTGAAGAGTTTTTTTGGTGGGGCTTTGGGTGAATTTGGTTTTTTGTTGTTGGGTTTTTGTGTGTGTGTATGGTGTTTTGTTGTTGGGGTTTTTTGTTTGTTTTTTATTTTGTTGGTGGTGTTTTGTTTGTTTCATTTTTCCCTCCTGTAGGCAAGTCTGTTCCTGCTTTTGTAGCTATACAGGATTGCTCCTGAACTGAAGGGAGTGATCCTCTCTCTGCTCTCAATGGAGCAAAGCAGCTGAGAATGTGTTCAGTACACCTTTGCGGAGTTGCCACAATGGCTGCATACTTGCAACATCCTTGGCTAAATGCCTGTTTCACAGTTCAATTTTTAGGGGCACAATTTCAAGAAATGGATGTGAATATTGCCTCTTGCTGCTTCTCTGGTTTTGTGATCTATAAATAAAAAGAACTTTAACCTTTTGTAAGCTCAATGGTAAGTTATTTGTTGGAACAGCCATGTGTCAGCCCCTAGCTGATTCAGAAATGACAACTAAGGAGCAAGCAGACTATGCTTCGTGTAAAATCCAATTGTAGTGCCATCATTGTAAGGGAGGCTTGAGAGCTCTGTTGTCTTTTTGGTAGCTGTCACTGCCTCTGTCAAGGGCTTCGTCTGAATTCAGAACATATCACTTTATTTCCTTATAATGACTAATGATGATTCATGGTTTTTGCTTTCCACTGTCTTAGATTCCAACAATGCATGTTTTTATACCTGCTGTCTTAAATCCCTCTATTCACTGTTCAGGAAAACTTCTAAAGCAAGCACACTCAGCCTTCCAAAGGGTATTCAATAGCTCCTGAGGATTCTTCCTTTTTTTAATACTGTCCCGTGCTGTTTCAGCTATTCTGCCATCTTCGAGATTATAATTACTATTGTCATTGCTGGAGCTAGACATCTACTTGGGGAGTGCTCCAGATAGAAGTGAGCTGCACCTCCTCCCTCCCCTGAGTCCAGAAGGATGGATCCTTCTCATCCCTGCTGGTCCCAAAGGCAGGAGGCTTCTGGCTGTTCTTTGACCCTGACCTCTTGGTTTCCAGTAGATAAAGCTGAAGTCAAATCACTGAGCTGACAGTTTATAAAATGCATTACCTTCTATTACCAAATTTTAAAAGCCTGGAGCAACTTCTTGAATTTTAGAACTGATGTTAGTTTTTGTTGTAACTTTTTTTTTTAACTGTAGCTACTGATGGTTATTTCAAGTGACTTAACACATTTATTTTTATAAAGGCAACTGCTACTATCTGCTTTCTCTGTCTCTCTCTTCCAGAGAACTGAATTAGTGCTTACTTTTAACTGTGTTGGCTTTTGCTGAAATTATTTAAGACCCTCTCCCCTTTTCAATTTTTGAAACTACTGGGATGACACATCTAATACACTCTACATTTCTGAAAACAAATTTTTTGATTCTAAGGCTGTGGCTTTGATTTTATTTCAAGGTGTTGCTGCTTTCCTCTGATAGGGAAAACCCACACAGAGATGCCACATTGTTTAGAGAAAATGGCAAAAATGCCTACAGAAGGATGCTCAGAAGAAAGAGAGCTATGTAAATGACACATCAGCAGCTGTACTCAGAGACTGGCTATGCCTCATGCACACAAGGTGCGCACTGATGGGTGCGAAGGAAAAAAAGGAGGGTATGCTTTGGGGGAAAACCAGTGTTTTTCACGGAATGATTTTTGTTCCACTGATTTGTAGGGATGAATTGATTATATATTCCCTCACAACCTAGGTCTTTGCAGGAATATCCTGTGCTGGCACCATGCAATGGCAGAACTGCTGTAGACTTGAAAGGACTTTCAATGCGTTTTATTGCATGGTTAACAAGAACAGACAAGTTTCCTCCCCATTCCCAAGAAACAGGCTACTACTTCAAAACCTTTCTCTGTGACTACATGGGAGCAGGACGGAACTTTGGTCTAGACCCGATGAACTAGTGTAGTTCACCGAGGAGCAAGAATGAGCACCACAGGAGTTTAACTGTCTCACCAGGCTGCAGCATATCCATTTATTTTTAGACTTCCATGGCACAGCTGGAGCTGACAACTCCAGGAGTAGTAGTTCTGTCCAAGAAAAGTAGTGAGAGTTGTGTTCACAACCCATGCTCTGAAAGCCATTAATAATAAAAAATAGAGCACTGTATGAAAGATATTATTTAAAGGATTCTTTCAGGATGGCTTGTGTACTGTCAGACTGGATGCAGAGTAAAATGTATGAGCAAATTTCACTAACAAGGTATAAAGTGTTCAGAACATCATGCGGATAATATCCAACCCGCCATTTCCAAGGGTGGCTTAAGTAAGAGAAAAACACAATGCAGATGTGCCTTTCCAATTTCTTTTTACTGTATTAAGAGTCCCTGTGGTATTTTTAAGTGCATTTTCTGCATATTTTTGCATTAAAAATATTAGGTTATCACATCCTTGTGTATGCTTAAAGATGAACAATTTAGAAGACTTCACAGGAGACTGAAATCTTTGTACTCTTAATAAATCATCTGGGAGGGAAAAAGAACTCTTTCTGTGTGAAAGAAAAAGATCTTTATGCTTTCATAAAAGGGAGAGGCAGTTCCATCTGCTTACCTAGGAGATCCTAAATAAAACTGAGACTGCCATATCTCGAAGTTAAAAATGATCACTCAAACCACTTCGTCTTAATTGGGAAAGCTACAGCTTTGTTTTTTTTGCTGCATCTCCACAATCAGGCACAATATTCCTTTCCCTGATTTTATCTTTTTAGCAATTTTCCTTTTTTACCTTTCTCTCTTACTCCACTATCAGGCATTCTACCAATACACTATAGAACAGAATTTGAAAACAGCCATAAACTTTACTTACACGTGAATAAACAATAGCAGAGATGTTATAATTCAAATCAGAGGCTAATTCTCCCTATCATGACTCTGAGCCTGCTCTGTAAAATCTGCTTCAGTAATGTTGTTAGAAAGTTAAAAGGCTTTTCTACAGGTTTTGCCTGTTGGATGCAGTTCTATCCTATACAGTATTGAAGATGTGACCAATGTGATAAGGAATTTAAAAAATTTTCAGAATTGTAGTTTTCAAAGGACCTGTTGTGAAATAAAAGAAATGTGTGAAATTGAAGACTGAGGGTACTGATTTAATAATTTCTGACTAGTAACAGATAAACTCCTAGTTTGCTGAGGCATACAAAACACTGAAATACCATTCATTACACATGTGAAATTGGTATTTTTTATTCCTATTCTCTGATAAGAAGCAGAAGATATAAGATGAAAAATTTAAGTTAGTTTTATTTATTTATTTATAAAGGAACGTATTGATACCAAAGACACCTTAGAAATTAACTTACTGCATTCCTAAACATATTTTTCAAGGTAATTTTGAATAAATAACTAAAATAAATAAAATAACTAAAATCCCCTTTTCTTTCAAATCATATATGCATCTTTAAACACTTCAAACTTTACAAACTACAAAGTTTTATCATAATATAATTACATCGTAAAAGCAAGGTGTTTCTGAAGTGCCTAAAAGTTGTCTATATTGGGGTTTGCTGTTCCTCTTCTTGTTTTGAAACCAAGAAAGGAGGATTATAGGCGGATAAAAGAAAAGCGGAAGTATATGGAAGAAGATTTTGTTATGGAGAACTAATCTCAATAATTATATTTTTCAGATACACTAATTATGCATGAAGTTCTTGCTAAAAGGTCAAGAATATGTTAGTATTCCTGATGTTTCATGTTTGTAACGAGCTGCAGCTGTTGTCCCACTGTAGCTTGTGCATTCTATATTCAAGTAAAATGAAAATAAGAGAAATATATTTTAATGCATGTTTCTAATTGTTTTTCTTTTATAGAGATTCTTCTAGCATACTGCTGTTACTGTGATGTTTTATCACCTCTCAAGATTAAAAAAACCAGTCTACTACAGCATTTGCTATCAGTGTAGATTCTTCCCAGTTTGCCAGGAAAGAATATGCTGAATACTAGTCTTTATGTGTCTGTTTTCCACAAATGCTGAATTTATATCCTTAAAACAAACAAACAAAAAAAAAAACCCACAAAAAACCCCCAACCAAACAAACAAAAAAAGTGGGGTTTGCATCTGAACCTCACATCTGTAGGTTCTGTGATTTTTCTTGGCTTTTCTAGAAATTAATTCCAAAGGCAATATTATCTTGCTGAATAAGCACAGCAGTCACCCTTGAGGGAGATTAGCTTCTACATCCACAGGAAGCAAGCAAGAAAAAATAAGATTCTCAAGAAAACCAGTGAGACAATTAAAAGAAAACTACTTACATGGTGAGCTTAAGCAAAGAATAACAAATCAAGTTTCAGGATCAGTAGAAAGTAGTGAAACCAGCACACTGGTAGCAAAGTACTGTTTTAATCAAGGTGTGCATGGAAGCAGGTATTTCATCCCAACAACAACCACCAAGGTTTTTGGATGCATGGAAGAGAAGATGTAGATTAGGAGAGAAAGATGGGAGAGGAAAGGAGATAGAGAGAGAGAGAGAGATATCCCTGCTGTTAGCAGGTTGCTGACTTCTTCCAGATCAGCCATGTGATGTGTGATGGTTCATGCTTCTTTAAACCTGCAATTGTTAGTGTTGTTGTAAAATGAGTGGCTTCTTAGAGTTGAATCTTCCTGTGCTCAGTCTAAACTTGGTGAGATTGTAGCATCCTTGGACAAACCATGGTGTTTGCAAACATTTTGAAGCCAAGAGAGAGAACAGAGCTAGCCTGAATTTGTTTCAACAGAGGCAAATTGCAGGACTTTGAGTAACAGGACCATTGAAGGACAAAGAGCAAGCAATAAGTAAATGGAGCCAGGGAGAGGTTTTTTAGTATTCTTTGGAATTGTGTCTTCCATGTACTAGCTGAAGTGCAAACTGAGCTATATGGTTTTACTGCTGCAGGTATGATGATCTCTGAGAAAAAGAATGCTTAAGCTATGTAAGAATCCTCAGAAAGTGACCGCTGGATGGGCTGAAGAGAGATGGGACAATAGGAGAGGTTCTTATATCCCACTTTTGTGAAGAAGAATGGAGAGAGAGAGATATGTTGAAGAAGCAGAAAATATGGAAAAAAACAAGAAGAAAAAAGAAAGCCTTAAAGGTTTTTGAGTTCAATACAATAGAATCCAAAGGTAAGAGCAACCTGTTGAAAATTCAGCTTTGGGATATTATCTGGTCCGTGTAACAGAATACATATATTAATGATCAATGATGGGAGAGTTAAATAAAATGATCTAATAAGGCATTAGTCATATGAAATATCCCTATAAAATGAAAGTAAATTCTTAGCTTAATCATTCCTGTCTACAAAATTCAAAAGTAATTTTTTATTTGACTGTAAGCACGACTATTAAAAAAGGGGTTGTATGGAAAACTGATTCTATATTGTACAGAGAATAAGAACTAAGTCTGAAAAGAGCTTTCTTTGTGTTTTTCGGTATGCTTGCTTAATCGTTGTTACAGCTAGCAGTAGTAGAGAAAGACAAGGTGGTGCTGGGTTTGGAGCAGATAAAGAAAAATGTACACTATCTCTTTCCAATAATTTGATTATCATTTCAAAGTTGTTATTTTGCATATTCCTGAACTTCCAGAATAGGCATAAATATGATTTGTTGAAGCCAGTGAATAAGGTACTTGACTGGAAAAGCTGTCTCTGAGAAGATGACACTACTTTTTCCCCTACAAAAAAAACCTGCCAGTCAGATCAATTTCTCTTTATTTCCATTAGGCACATGACATAGTTGTCGGCCAGAATTAGTCAAAATTATAATTTCAGTGCCTAAGTCCATTAACATATGTGGAAGTAAGGAACCTAGACTGTAGATGGAACTGACTAATGTATAAAATAGTTCCCATGATCTCTTCAGCTTTTGAGATTGTACCAATACCGCAGGTGTTTCAATAGAAAACACATTACTGGGATTTCTTTATTTTTGTTTTTGGGTGGTCAGCGTATTGACAGTCAGGGCTTCCACATCAGCCACCTTGGGAAGGAAGCAGCAGCAGCAGATACACTGAAAAAACACTTTTTTCCTGGTAAGAAAACTTCAGTACTACTAGTATTCCCAGACTTAAATTTTCTCCCTGTCTCCAAAACTAGGGAGAATGCTTGAGGACCAACAGCAAAATTTTCAAAATGTGACTGCTGGAGGAAACCATCTCTCTTCAGAGCCAACACAGGTGGAATAAAAAAGGTAAGAAGTTGTGTTTGTGGCAACACTTCAGAAAGCATTGCCAGTAACAGTGAAATAAATAAATGAGTAAACAAGCATTAAAAAAAATCGCTTAGCAGAAGAGAAATACAAATAGAGTTTTAAAACTGTCATTAGAAGACACCAGATATATCTGACAAAATAAGAGTCTGTGTTAACAACCACTCTTGGAGACCAGATACTAGGAATAGATGGATTACTGTCTCGCTCAGTGTAACACTTCCTCTGTTCCTTTTTTAAATGCTATTTTTAAAACTAAGATAAACTGTATTTAAATACAGGAAGTAGACCACGGGGAAACAGTCTGTTATAAGAGATTAACAAATTTCCTTTTTTTTTTGATGCATATGCCTTTTCCTGTTCAAGAAGAGTCCTTTTAGTAACAAAAATGCATTTAACCCCTTCCAAGTTGAATCCTGACTCTGCTCTAGTAAGCTTGAAAAACTGCAATTTATTATAATGTGCTGATGTCAAATAAATTAAATAAGAATTTTGTCAAATAAATTAAATAAGAAATGTGTTTTCCCTTGAGGAGTAGGCTTTTGCCTGTAGTTCTGCTTACTTCAGATAGGCTGTGTTTTCTATTTTGGTCTAAAGATACTTTTACTACCACCGTGGCTACACAGGTCTTTGAACAGGCCTAGCAATCAAATTTCTTTTAGCTCCTCTTCAGGCAATGTCAGAAGAAAAATACTGGGCACTGAGGGTGCTATAATTTGTTTGCATTTTGACTATGTTTAGACACTTGTAATTGAATCATGGGTGACATTGACTGTTATGCATCATGATTTAGGATTCAGGGTATTGGTCAAATTACTATTCTTTGAGAGGGGTGCTCTATAATGAAGTCACAATTAAAATCCAAATTCTTTTGTAAGTCAGTGGGAATTACATACCCAAATGTCTTCTGTGCCTTTGAAAATCTCTGCATAAGTTTATAAATTTGATCACAACAGTCCCTTCTGGCCCTCTAATCTATGAATCTCTTAAACTTCCTACCATGGGAATTAAACTAATTTTCAGCTCATAGATTGGTTATGCTGAGATCCACTTCATTTACTTACTGATGGGATTTATTTTTCCCTGTTTTATGCTGAAGGAAATATAAAACCCTCTTATATTTCATGGTAGCTGTTGATGAATTTGTTTGTTTGCCAGGAGTTTATTTTGGGAGGTAGATGACCATTTCTGTATATGTTGTTTAAAGCAAACAACCGGGTTTAAATTAAATAGTTAAAGTTTTTATTATGTGCTTTTAATATTATTTCAGCAGTAAAGAGAGCATGTAATCAGCAAAAAGAGAAAGTAAGCACACTGCAGGGCTGGAAGAGAAAGCTTACTTTGATTTTTCCTTCCCCAGTGATGCATGGATGAGAAGACATTATGGATTCATACACGATTTCTATATCCCAGGAGGACTGCAAAGTGACTTTCTTCTCTCTCTGGAAGACTTTCTCATGAAACAACAATGTGAGACAAAGAATGGGTAACACAAAATTTTTATGTACATCTCTTCCTTTGTCCTTTAAAAGAACCTTGAAAAATATTACTTTTTTTAAAAAAACTTAGGGTCCCATGAAGAATGAGTCTTACTTCTTAATGTAACATAGAAAACTGTTTTCCAACAGTATAGGTTGGACTAAGAAGACTAATCCCTCAAAACCCTGCACTGCACATATGTTTGGCTCACACCATTGTTGCAATGTTGCAAGACATGGTGATGAAAAAAAGTTGGATGTATCTGAAATATAAGCAGTTGATTATTTGTTTTTATTTCCTCACTCTGCTTCCTCCTAACTCCTCTTGCTTTGAACATTTGCACATCATGAGAATAATATATTCTGAAATGCTTGTGAGTTCACTCATTTAGTGAGATTACCATCCTCTTACTGATAATTGCCTTTTGCTCCAGATGAATCTTCACAAATGCAAGAATCTTTACTATTCACAAGAATATATTTTTACTGATGAAAGAAAAGGCTTTACTGTGTTTTGGAAACCTGCTTCCCTGTAAATATAAATATCAGTAAGTCCATTAGAAGGCATTTCACTGTTTTCAGAATTTCACTGTTATAAAAATTTCATTGTAAGCTCCTGTGCATATTGCTTGCCAATTGCATACTTTTATAATATATTGAGAGCCAACTGGATTGACAAAAGGCAGACAGTTTTCTTCAGCATCAACCATAATAATCATGGAGCAAAACCTAGGCTAGCCTTTATTATGCTCTGCCTAGAAAGATCTGGCAACATTCTTAGTCCCAGTTTCTAAGAAAGGTGCTGTGGGCCCAATTCAGTTGCCTAAACACGGACATCTAGGACCAGCTGAGACACCTCATAGTGCCTGACCTGCCCTTCAGCAGGCGCAGACTTTGAGTGTCATGTTTGCTGCCTTTGTATGAACTCTCAGCTATTCTGGTTGTTTCAGTGGAACCAAATGCCTGTGTGTTGGCAGCTGAAAGAAGGATTCTGTTCCAGGCTGTGTCTAAGACTGCTCAGCCTGCCTATTAGCTGGGTGTTAATCTCCCATTGTGGAAATTGTTCAGTACAGTCAGTGGAGAACAAGTCATCTCATGCTATAGTAGTCGCCTACAATTCCACTCACCGTGTTAGAGTCTGAGAAGGAAGGAAAATAGAGAAAGATGATTTAGAGGCAGGTAGACACAAATTTTTTTTTAGCAATCAAAGTTAGGAAAAAATATTATAAATTAATTCCCATGAAAATTAAAACTGAGACCTGCTAGTATCTCCTTCTTCAGATCTTCAATTTCCTGTTATTTTTACCTAAGGCATTGCTACTTAAAAGAAGGCTTGGTTGAATGACAAGTTCACAGAATCACAGAATGCTTAAGTCGTGTTAAAAAAGAAAATATGTATATAAAAATTGAATTTTTTTTCATCTTCTCCATCACTTATATATAACTCCCAAGTTAAGAAATGCTTTGGTTAAAATTCAGTGGCCTAAACACAGGCATTTGGCGCTATTTCAGGTTTTCTGTATCTCATACATTCATGTGGGGCTGACAGATCTGACACAGTGGGTTTCACTGCCCTTCTTCTGGGGTGACAGATGATCTGGTGCATTACGAAAGCATGCCAAAAGCGACATTGTTTAACTCCAGTTAGGCAAATCACACCTTTTTAAGATTAAGATAATGTGTGAAGTCAGGAGCAAAAACTTTCACTGATTTCCATGAAACAGGATTTATACCCCGTGGTTATGACAGCTGCAAAATATTCACAACCTCTTGTGTCAGTGTCTGCAAGAGACTTGTCAGTGTCTGTAAGTCTCATTGATATGGACCTTTTCCTCCTCCAAATATTAGCAATATAAGATGTTTTTCTGACTTTTACAGAAGTTGAAGAGGGACATAAGGAAGTTAAAGATGTCAGTCTTAAGAATATCTGTTACCTGTGAAAGACATAGCTGAGATTTATTAAGATCCTTGTGTACTCCCCAGAGATGTGCTGTAAACTCTGCTCTTATGACTAAAGCAGTCAAATTTACCCACAGAAAAATATAGTGGCATCTGCATTTATTCAAGTTTGATTAGTTGTCTTAGAAGGTTTTCTATTTCAATTATTTTCATGGTGGTAAAACAGTTGCTAGTAAAATCACATCATTATTTAAGCAGAACTATCTTTTTTGATCATTTAAACACTAATTAAAGTCACTACTTGAATTATTCATAAAACTTTCTTAAGAAATGACACACTTAAGAATGACTGCCTATGAACATAATTGTTTTTGTGAATTGTTCAACTTTTTTTACCTGACAGCTTGGCAAAAGGAATTCATACTACCACAACCACAATTTATTTTGCTTTGATGTGATAGGAATTTGAGCATGAGTTTTGCTTATAAGAAGTGACATTTGATTCAGTCTGCCCTGGCACGGTCCTGTAGCACGCTAGTTAAAAGTTAATATATAAGACAATTTGAAGTGGATTGCTAGGTACTAGTAAGTATTTTGTAGTACTAGAACTTATCCTGATGGAAAAGATGGGAAATGTGGCACAATATGAACAATGCCGAAGTAGATTGTTTGCTTCCTTAAAAGGTAAAGACAGAGGCATGGTACAGCTGGCTGCCAATCAACCATGGATTTCTGTTAAGGCGTTACTCTGCTAATGAAATGGCAATCAGTTCTGAGAATTAATTTCAACATAGGCATTAGGAAGTCCTAAAAACCTTTTAAAGTTCCTTAGAAAACATCACTGAGGCAAGTACCAAAGAAATATACTACAGTGGTTAGGATAGCATCAAATAAAAGAGAAGGGTGAAAAGAGGAAACACATGAACTTTCAGTACGGAATTGTGATGCTGAGAACAAAATTAATCAAGACACCAAAGGACGAGGAGAGAAGAAATTCTTTAATCTTTAATTGCCTATACACCAATGATAGGAGCTTGGGTAATAAACAAGCATAATTGGAATTGCTTATTTATGAGCATAAACACAACCTCTTTGGTATAGCGGAAACCTGAGGGGATGATTCACATGACTGGAATTTTAAAATCACCATTTATGCATCTTTTAGGAAATAACATTTAGGCAAAGTAATAAGGGGAAGGGCGCTTTTTTTCTTATAAAAACCCAGAAGATAACTCTATCTTTTCTTGAGTTAGCAATAACTTTGGGAGGGAAAAAAAAGGAAGTATGGTAACTGGTGTTTATATTAATAAACTTGGAAAAGAATAGCATCTACAAATACATGCTCCTCAGCAGTTATGCAGAGAGGGCAAATTTACAAACACCAGCTCTTCAAATCACACTGTAAATTGGATAGCTGATTCCTTAACTACTTATAAAATTCTGGAAAAATTAAAAATCTGAAGTCACCCCCTGGAGTCTAGGGTAATTCATTCTTCATGGCATAAAGTAGAAAACAGGGCTACCATTGTTAAAATATCTCTGTAGTTTCTTGCTATTATGTAAGTCAATTCTCAAATGTCCTCTCAAAAAAGCCATGAAGATAAACGGGAGGGGGGTCAGAGAAGTGCCGCAGGATTGAATAAACACAGTTAAAGGTCACAGCAAAGTGGAAAACTCCTGATATTAAGGTTATTTATCTTACCAAATGGAAGATTAAGAATGACTCTAGGATGGTTTATTTAAAAAAAGAAAAAGACATTAAAAGATAGTTTATCAACACGTAAGGAAAGTTTATGTTCCAGTCTTCAACACTTGTTTTGGGTGCCTGAAATATATTTTATCCATAGTGTGTGTAAGTAGTTCCTGGAAGACCACAGAACAGATCCCTCTGCTACCAGCTGAGTAGTTGTGAATCTTGATTTTGCCAGTGGAAGGAAGACTGTGACCCCAGAAGTGGAGCAGCTGGGAAACTACTGGGTTACCTTTTCATGCACTTTGTCACAGTGCCATGACAACACTAGTCATTGCTCTGTCTTTGATTTGTAAATTTTTTCTGTCTGGTCAGAACTGTTTCTCTTAGAAAAGCAAATCACACAAAATGCTATTGAGTATTGACTGTGTAGTGAATATAATCTCAGGATAATTTTAACTATGGTACAAAGCAATGGGTGTGCTGTAGTTTGATAAGGAAGATAGTAAAGTCCTCATCCAGCTGCTTGAATATTAGGTTCTTACAGTTTCTATTAATCAGCATTATGTATACTATATAGATTTCATATTTCTTGTATATGAGGCAACTTCATTGTCACCTGCTATAAATTTTAGAGTGATGGAAGGGCAATGAGATGAAGTGCCAAACTATTTGAAAATCCAATTGCTGTACCTTGTGTAAAGAGCCTGTAAACTGTTACTGCTCAAAGATTTTCATTAATTTAAACCGATTGTGTCCTTAAGCTGTAGTATTTAAATACCAGAGCCTCTATTCAGGGTGAGTAAGCACATCTGGGCTGCACATCCATTAACATAAAAATTTTCTTCTATTATGTTTGGGAAAAATTTTTCTGCAGTCTTTTCTTTAAAAAGAAAACTCTCAAGATATTTCTCATGATTTAAACTTTTTTTCTCCTTCTCCTGTGATTATAAAAGGCTACTGGGTATATAAGATGGTAATGGTAGTGTAATAAAAGGGATTATAGCTCCTGAGAACTGCTCATATACATTAGAAATAATATGAAATGTAATAAAGAATAATTAGCAACTAGACATGAAGGTTCCGTCTGGTCGATCTGATAACCGAGTTGCAGACACAAGGAAATGTGACTCAGTATCTGAATATATGAGGGAGGCAGAAAACTTTCTGAATCTAATAAAGTTTAATTCTAAATTATTTTTAAATTTGTTACGTAGCACAAATATATAAAACCTTAACCATACAGTCTTTTTAGCAAAACATTCATTCTAGATCCTCAAGTATTCATGTGATTCTTAAATTTGGCAAGTATAAAATTCCTTTACTTTCCCAAATTATTTCATTGTGTCTAACTGAGGTTCCTTCTCGTGTGTGGCGTCAGACTACAGATTACAGGAAAGCTGGTGCATCAGGCAATGAGTCCATTATTCTGGATTCCAAGTGACCTGTGCTGCATAGACACAAAAGAAATTGAATCATTTAAGTGAGAATTGTTCCCTTTACCCTTGTTATTTGGGAAATTCAGTGAACAAAAAGCATTTTAGTTGCTTAAAATAAACTGCATGTCACCTTTAACTCACATCTGTGTTTCATTTGTAAAGAAATAGACTGTTTTTCACATGTAAAGCACTAAAAAGCACAGAATTTTATCTACAAAATTTCATCACTGCTCCCAGAACAAATACAAACATAATGCAGACTTTGTCACATAAAAAGAATGTAGCCTGTCTAGTCACAGCTGTATATCAAAAGGACAAAAAATATGGTGACTTCTTCTCCTTGGAATAGTGTCTCTAAGTATTTGTTGTGTGCTCTACACCTGTTACATGACAGATTGTTAATGCCGTGTGTGTTCATTAAAGGTAGAGTGCCTCCTGTGTGTTATAGTCCTTAAATCTGTCTCTGAAATCCCTACTTGAGCACCCATGATACATTTTACCAGATTAGGTCCTCTGGGAGGTCCAAAGAATGACTAGTAGCTGTTCTGTTCTGAATCAATTTTTCTATCAATGGTAACCATTGTTCATTTATTTTAAGTCACATGAAAATATTAATTGTAGAGTTATTTAAGCAAATGTCAGTAGAACAACCAGTCCTGATATAAGTAATTAAACATTATCAAATACAGCTTCATGGATTTCTGTCATCATCTCTGCTTTAACAGACCTGAGGCATATTCATAATGTAAAAGTATATTCTTTATTTGATTTCCTGTGGTATTGCTCTATCTGCCTACAGATGGAATAGCATTATCATGGGAAATTAGTTGTGTGCAAAACATGAACAGTCTGGCTTTCTCCTTCAACTGTTTTCTTCATCTTTTCCAAATGATTTTCACCTTCATCCATTTCATTGACTGAAGTCACTGGTAGCCTACTCTTTATCTTGGTCAAGGAAGTGCTCAAAAATTATTTTCTTCTTCCTTTTATCTTGATGATTTTTATCATCTATGCTTTTTCACTTCTCTGTGCCCATCAGCCCTTTCCTCAAGGCTCACTGTTTTTGGTCTCCAAGGTGTCCAGTACTACTGCCATGAAACTACCCCCTTACTCTGGAATCACTTCTGTTAAAATGGTGGAATGTCAAAATCAAAAGAGCCAACCAAAGTCTAGAGCAATGGGCATCCTTGAAATATAAAGGATGTACTTACCTAGAAAACAAAATATTTTGCACAAAATTTCTCAGAAGATGCACAGTTAGCTGTGATATAATAGGATTTCAACAAAGAATCAGAATTAAATTTCATTAAATCTTTCTTAACAAACTCAGATTGATAAAAATGATTTGTTTTAAGCTAAAGAAAAAGGAATTATAAACAAGAGATAGTAAGGATGAACAGTTCAAGGATTTCCATTCTTTCAGTCACAAGTGCAGAAACAATGAGTGCATTGGTAAAACAAACGGGAAGTTTATAAGGAAGGAAGTTTCTAAGTATGGGAACTTTAAAAGTGCTGAACAAGTTTGTTTTGACTAAGCAAAACCAAATGCTATGGATAAAAATAGTACTGAAGTTTTGTCATGGGTATTAGTGGGGTTGAGATATGACACCAAGGAGAGGAAATCTTTTTCACAGTCTTGTAAGGCATGTGGTTGTACTCAGAACAGGTGTCCAGGCAGTGGACATGGGGGCTGCAGGGTGGCCTTCATGGGTAGTGGCTGGGTCTGCCCTGTGCTGGACACAGCCAGTTCCTGATGTCCCAAGATGACCAACCACAGGGCCTGCCTGGCCCTGAAGGCAAGGGATGGTCCATCTCAAAAATGGACTCTGTGGAACTAGGCTGGATCAACTTACAAAAGTAGTGGTTAGAGTATTTCCTGATCTTTTTCACATCAAACTTTGATGATTCATAAGAACTGTTGTATTGACTGCCTTTTGCTTTGTCACTGGCAGAGAGCAATGAGAATGCAATTGGGACAGAATGTTCGTGGTACTGTCTGCTATACACAGCCCAAAGCAAGCATTCGGTTTTTATCTGCTGCACTGGAAAGAAAATGGAGTTGTCACCTTGTAAGAAATTAATTTCCAACACTAGGGTCTCTTTCATGGAGATTGCTGAGGTGCAGTTGTTACTGCTGCAGTGCTGTCAATATTCATTAATTGTCTCAGTCTCATGTAGAGCATGAAATAAACAAAAGTGGAAATCATCTAAAAGCAGAATTACTTGGATTTTTTCTTTTATTGAACATACCAAGTAAATCCTGTGTGGTTGAAGCCAAAATTTCTCTTTAAATCTCTTTGATTATGGAAAAGTCACAAAATAATTATTCACAGCACAAGAAAAAACTTGTTAAAAAGTTTTTTTTTCCTCCCGAAAAAGAAAGTTTGCATATGTGTAGATATACAACATTATTATAAAACTGCATCTTGTATATTAGTATTATTTTATTTATTGTTTATCACTGATGGCTGGTGTCAAAACAATAGAAATACTTGATATTTCAGATTATAAAAATGTATATGTAGAAATAAGTCAAGAAAACTGATACGGATACCGATATTTGAGTTCATGCTTTATATCAGCTTACCTCTGAGTTATGATGAAATAGTCCAGCCCTAGGGGTGTAAATGTGAAGACTATCCATGTCCTGGGTTGCTAATCTCCCCAGGTTCAAGGTGTTCAATAGGGAAAGATAGATTCCTCTGGATGGCAAGGCAGAATCTAAAATTAGTTTCAGTATTATTCCTCTTCTTATAGAAGATTATAGAATCCTCTGAATTGCCTGTAGAGATGCTTCTGTCTCTCCATTAGCTGCAGAAGGAGACTTGGGAGATTAGTTCCCCTGTGCTAAAGTTCATTTTGTGAAGCACTGCTGTTCTATGATTGGTTCAAGTCATCTCAACAGGAGCTGCAAGAATTCTGTCCATTGCCATGGACATTGGATACATCAATTTCTCAAAATGGAAAGAAGGAATTAATCTAGAAATTGGGATGTTTTCATTTATTCTAGGAGAAAATTGTCCTAATATTTTAAAACTGAAAAACAGGATATGAAAGCAATAATATGCTATAGTGAACAGTATTGCATTATACCCCTCTTGACCTATAAAAATGTTCAGATGAAAAAATAGTGAACAGAAATAAAAGAAATAAAATGCAATTTTTTCCTATATTAAAGGTTCCAAATTCATGTATAAATTCATATTTCAGAAGAAATGCCAAATATTTTATCAATTTTTGTGAATGAAATGTTGAAAACGTATTTCCAAAAATATTGCAAAAGAAATCTCTCCTGAAACCAAGCTAATCACATTCAGCTTTTAATAAGCAAACAGTTTAGGCTGCTCAGCTGTAGCTGTCCAGTTCTTCAAAAGACCTCTGGTGGATCTCTAAGATTTAATGACTATTTCTATATTGCTAAATGCATGGCTGCCAGGGACTTAAATTTAGCTCTGGGACTAGATGTGAATATGCTCAATCCATGCTATTAAGAGTAACTCTGTTAGTATATAGAAACATCCACCCTACACAGCATCTGGCTGTCAGTCTCTTCCCTGTCTATGGGGTTGTCCTCTACAATTTTTATTTAGTAATATGATATTTAGGGTACATGTAGACTGCCAAGTTTCTGCTGTGTCCTCCACTGGTGAGTTTGTTGAGAGTGGACTTATAAGGGAAAAGATTATGGAAGAATGTTTATAAAAACCTGGAGATATGCATAACAGAGGACAGGTGACATTGTGGTTGGTGTAAGGAACTTAAGCTGTCTGAAGCTTAGACATACCATGGCCTCAGCCCTACTCCTGCAGCGTTCGTGAAACTATTATACCTTTGTTTCTGTAAAGCTAGGTTTTATGGTGACACAAACTAGTATGAGACAGCTAATAGCAAAAGTCAGATCTGTTAGAAATGAGAAATTAAAATATAAATTGCAAACAAACCTCCTTCCTGGTGCTTGTCCTTGCATGGTAGATTCTTTCCTTAAGGTTTATTTTTAATCCAGTTTCTGGTTTGCAGCAAAGTGTACAGAATGCCTAATGTTACTTTGTTTCTATCACCCCTAAATTTGACTGCACGTCCACTCCCAGATCATTCTGGTCCTTAATCCTACTGGTGGCTTGCGAGATCTCCTGCTGTCCTTCCACCTCCTCTGCAGAAGGGTGCTGTGTCCCTCTCAGAGTGGTCCTGTTGATGCAGAATGTGGAAGTCAAAAGATAAACTGGCAGCTTCACTCAACTGTTTTTGAAGAACGGGAAATACAACAGATGTTTTGCAGACAAAACAGGTATTTATACAAACTGTCACCCAAGGATATGTAAACTTTTTTGTGTGCAAAAGCTTTGAAATATTATTTGAAGGTTGCCTCATGGGGTAGAAAATTATATTGTACCTCACAGAAAGCATTAAGTTTAGATAGGCTGTGCTGAGTTGGAGCAGACAGGGTCATCCCCAGAAACAGAGAGAATGCAGGTCACCTCACTGAAGGGTGTGTACATGTGTGAGGCAATAAGCAGGTGTGTTAATAACTTAGGGATATAAAATTTGATGAAAGGAAGGGAGAAGAGCAGTGAGGAGTGTAAATTCACATCTGAAAGGAATACTAGAAGGACGATAAAGAATGGGATGAGCATAAAAACTTTTCCCAGACTTTTTATCGTGAATTCAAACTCTAGATATAATGATCGCACAAACTTTTGTTCACACAATTGCATGTCATTCTGATTTTTTTCCAGAGGCTGTTAAAGCGCCCACCAAACTGTAAGGATTGGAACTTTTGTGTTCAGTTTGCTGTGATCTGTTAAGAAAACCAGGCTACTTTCATGATCTGATGAACAGGACTTTCTAGGAAACCTCCCTGACATTTAGTAAAATATCATGAAGAGTAACTGAATCCAAAAGATGTCTATAGCACATAGTTCTTTAAGTACTATTTTTCATACTTGAATACAGACATTATCATTTTTTTTTTAAGATCTGACATCCTATAAGAACACTACTTATAAAAATACAATAATTTTGTTTAATTGTTGTTAGCAAAGAACTTGTAGAGTAGATTTGAAAAAGTATTTTTAGTTACTTAGACCTGGACAACATGTCATTGAGAACCCACACTTGTACATTGTTTCATTATAACATTATCAGATGTTGTGAGCTCTGCACATTGTTTCATTACAGTATTATCAGACATTGTGGGCTATGTTCTTCCTGTAGTCCTGAAGTTAATGTTAATTTTGAAGACTTTGAGTTCAGTGACTCCAGCTATAGGCAACAGGAACAAAGAGTTAAATTCAAATTACTCACCTCCCCTTCTGGAAAACTGATTCTGAAAAATCCCTTTCAATACAAAAACTGAATCCCTCTTTAAAAAGCACAGCAAAAGAAAAAAATCTGTGAGGCAAAGTAAAACCTTTTTCTTTGCTGAGGTCGAATAATACTAGCTTGAGAATAACTATTATTTCATACAATTTTTTTGCCAAGATGTTAAAAAAAGGAAAGTGGTATCATTATAAGCAAAACCTGTGATAAATAATTGAATCTTACTGAGATATTCATTTTAATAACATTTGTTCTGATTGCCCATGAAAAGCATAATGACTTCCAGTGATCTAAGTCCTTTAAAACTTTCCTCAAGACCTGGAGTATAATTCAAACAGAATAAGTCTAGAATATTCTTTAATACTTAAAACTTATATAGTTACTTTTATCATAAGTGTGCTTGAAGTCAAAATTAGCTCTAAGATAGTTTAGAGAACAGTAGTGGATAATGTCTATGCTTTTTCAAATTTGGTTGTAAAACCCAAACATTCCCTGCACATTTTAAAAATAACACCAGATTGGGGGCAGACAACGTATATTTTATCATATTAGGAAATAATGTAGTTAGCATAAAAAATATGTGATAAAATCTCAACTCAACTAGTACATAATAGTGTTAAAAGGGAGCGCTGGTTTCCTTTTATCTAAGGAAAATTATAATTTCACATTTTTTTAAAGAAAGGGAGAGATTCACATAATCAGTACAATATGAATATGGAACTCTCCACTTTCCCACTTTTTACTGATTATAAACAAACCAAATAATAAAAATGTAAGTATCACCGTGCATTTTCACCTATTGGATTCATTTTATTAAGAAGACATGTTTAAAAAAGAGTGACAATTTTGAAACAGGTTTTTAACCTTTCCAGAAAACCCAAAGAAGTAGTGCTAGGATCCAGATATATAGAACTATGCAAGCATAAACTGTTTCATTTATCTCTGCTATTAACAGGAAATACAGTGCCAGATCACTTGACAAAATATCTAATTATTTAATTAACTAATATGAGTATTTATCACTGAAAGAAGTGTGTCTGAGGGAAGTTCTTTAGTGTTTCATTGGTTTATAGTTAGGCTTTGGATTAATTGTAGGTAGTCACACTCAATGAGTCTTGAGGAAAGGATGTTCCAAGAACTAATCACTTGAACATTTGATATACTGGTGAAACAACACTGATAAAACAAGTTTGATGTTTCAGTAGCTGCTTTGCTGAATGTGTTTCTACACTGGCAAACAAGGCACATATCAGCCTCATTTTCCCTGCTGTACCATTCTGGTTTAATTAATATTTTCTGTTAGTTCTCTTCAAGAAGATTATTTCATTTCTCTGTCAACAGTTATTTTTTGAAAATATAATTAGACCTAAACCTTTCTGAGATCATTTTATCAAATTTGATAGCTTAAATGAGAGACATTGTCCTTTGCAAATTCATATGTTTTCATTAGATTAAAAGGCCTTCCATTAGAACTTTTCATTTAAATTTATATGAGATTTCTGATGTGTAAT
This sequence comes from Corvus cornix cornix, assembly GCF_000738735.6. Classification (NCBI taxonomy): domain Eukaryota; kingdom Metazoa; phylum Chordata; class Aves; order Passeriformes; family Corvidae; genus Corvus; species Corvus cornix. The sequence goes on along the minus strand of NC_046332.1, from coordinate 60,567,285 downwards.
TCCATGCTTCACAATATTTGATTTCTTCTGCAATATTATCTGAACACTGTTGCTTCTTTATTACATTTAGTGTTACATTTCCCTCCTTTGGTGCTCTTATGCTAGAGGAGATGATAATTAAAACTACACAACTTTAGTTGTTTTTCTTTTTTCACCGAAAAAGATATTTTTATGGGCACCAGAAAAATAATCACTAATAGTGTCACTAAACCTTTAAATGCAGTTGTAATGAGAAAAATTTCTTTATCAAATTAGATGCTTGTTAGCGTGATGCAATTTTTTTTCTTTAACCTGTGCAAGTTAGGGTACAGAATAATACTATTAACCCTTATGAAAATGTTTTTTGTGTTAGTTTGGTTGGTTAGTTGGTTTTTTGTTTTGTTTTGCTTTGTTTTGATCAAAGAGAAAAAAAGATTCAGATTTGAATATGAATCTGAATATATGAGCAAATGACTTCCTGTCCACAGCGCTGTTCTGTTGAGACTGGTTATGGGAGAGACACATGCAAAGGGTTTGCTACCCAGAGAAACCCACCTTTGGGCAAGGAAATGTCCATCTTGAAACACTGTCTTTGTCTCTATTACATGGAAATCAAACACCTGCATTGTGCACCTAACTGGATATCCTTTTAAGTTTGTCCTTGTAGTTGAAGTGTTCTGCTTGTTCTTTAAACTCGAAGTGAGGAAGTTGGCCATGGCCTCCCTTCTGTGCCCTTGGGAGAGGCAAATCCCTCTTCTGCAACAGATTGCTGACTTCTGCCAAGTGTTGAAGTACATTTCACTGATAACACTGAAACATGGCCTTGTGCTTTGAGGGCAAAATTGTCAATCAGAAATAACAAAATGGAAGCTCTTTAGATTATTTGAATTTATTTCTGAAAATAAATGTTTATGATAGTTAAGTACAAAGCCATAGGTCCAAAATTTCTATAGGTTCTTTCAAAAAATATGCTACATCCTCCCCATTCCTGCAAATCCCCAAACATTTTCTGAGTACAATGACAAGAGATAATCTTAAGAAAAAATAGATAAGCAGGATTCAGCTGCTTGAGCAGGCTAGTTGCTTTGAGAATCTGAAAATAGAGAGGGGGCCCTAACCCCCAAGAGCTGAACATGGTCAGACATAATATTCCAGAACACAGGGAGGCAGTGATTTCCCACAGGAAATCCCTCTGATATCAGATTGTCAGCTACGAACTTTCTAGAATTAAGTACTTATGGCCAGCTCTTTCTCCTGGGAGGCAGGCAAAGACTTCCTTGACATCTATGGATAGTCAATACAGCAGTCACTGGGACAAGGCTGTGCCTTATCTTGCAGTCCCAGTGGCATAGCTTAGAAGAGAAACATAAATCCAGGCTTCTACAGCCCAGGTTAAAAAAAAAAGACACCAGAAAGCAGCAGTCTGAGGGAATGAAAAATTTCGTTATTCCCTCTCCAAGCTGTTATATCTTTTAAATAAATAATTGCATATACAAAAACCACCACCCCCAAACCACCAAACCCCACAACCCACAAAAGAATGATTTCCTGTATCCCATACGAGAGTTTGACCCACCAAGCGAAAAATAAATAATTTCTTTTTCTCTTTTCTGCCCAGCTGATTCAGTAGGTTCAATGCACTATTCCCCCATGGAATTGATGAGAAGTCTTCCCAAGTGTAGGAGACACCAAGGGCTCTGAGCCACTCAGAAAAATCTAGGTCTGGTCAAATACATATGACAATTTATAGATGCCTACATAGGTGCCCCTGTGACTGTATCGTAAGTGTAGATACTATAGGGATATGAGGCATTTCCAACACAAGAGAGTATCCGAGTATGGAATCTGTAGCTCGGTAACTCTAGGCACTCTGATTAGACACATTAAATCACAATCAGACGCTCACATTTCAGTATAAATTTATCTGGAAGGGCCGGGAATTTCAAATGGTGGAAAAGAAACATAGGTTTAATTTGTATTCAATGGTGTCTCTGCTCTGAAGTCACTTTTTGAAAACTTCATGTGATCAAATCTGCCAACTGTCTGGAAAGGGAAAGGTAGCCCCAGTTTTTCCTAAAGTGCTTGTATACCTTACAAATGAGAAACACACATTTCATACTTGGGCTACTGCTTTGCAGCATAGTCAGATTACAAATGGACTTAAGGGATGCATGTCCCTTCAGGATTCACTGAAGGTAGCTAATATGATCAGGGACGCTGACATGATTGTACTTGCCTGATATCTTTTCCGTAGAGATAGTGACAGTGAAGGGAAAAAAGTGTGTCTTGTCAGGATAGTCTGGGGGTATTTTTGGCATGTGCAGCACTCAGTTTGTAGAGATTTAAATGATAGTACAAGTTGCAAGGTTTTATGGAGACATAGACTGTGTCTAAACACCAAAGCCAGTGTGACTAAACACCAAACACCAAAGTGGCAGGATGGAGTGAGGAGTGGTACCTGCTCAGTGGGACAATCTGAGGACCTGAAAAAATGAAATAGTTCTGATAATGTCTGACACAGTCATTACAGTCCTATACAGTAAAATCACTGTCAGTACTGGCTGTTCAGCTGCAGGTAAGGTTGAAATGTTCTGCATTTGTCATCTTCTCCCTGTTCTGAGAGAAATGTTTATAAAGATACTGTTTCCTCTTCAAACCAATAGAATGAAAATTATTGTCTCAAAGGTCTTTTATCTCACTATTGTATTACTCCAGGATCCTCTTCAGAGCATTTCTTTCTTCCCTTTAAGAAATTTTTATGTTGTGCTTGCAGAGCAGAATCAGTTGCCAGGAAGTGAACTCTTTTATTGTCACGATCATGAAGAGCAACAGCACACAACTGGAGCTCTCCTGTGTCTTTTTGGCCACTGTGGGAGGAGTGGAGGCAAGGAGGAAGAGGACATGACATGAATTCTGTAGGCACTAACTAGGAGCAGTATGCTGGCATGACATCTTGGCTGAATGCTTGTGCCCCATAAAATTGCAGTGCTCTCTTGTGTGTACACAGCAGGCAGTTCTGGTCTGCCTGCAAGTGTATCTACAAAGTGGTCTATTGCTTTGCCTTTTTTTCATTTCTACCCACCCCTCCCTCTTTTGGAAATGCCTATCAAATACTATCTGTTATTATCAAAATGCATTTTCTGTGTATATTTTACCTTATCAATTTACCTTTGTTATATCCATTACTTCCAATTAACTGAACACGATTTACACTTATCTCTTATAATTGTCCTTGTGAAATTATCAGGTGAATTTGGGGCATGTTTTTTAATTTGCATTAAATTTTCCAAGTTAGAAGCATTAAAAAGTCATTTGAATGTTTCCTTTACATTGAAATTCCTTGGATTCTCAAGTTTCTCCGTTTTCCTTTCTCATTCTTTTTCAGTGTGCCTCCAGGATTTCTGTATTTTTTTTTTCTCATGTTTATTCTTTTTTTTTTTTTTTTTCAGCATTTTGTCTTAAGCTTTCTTTTATGGTCTGCATAAAATTTCAACACACAAAAAATTAAGTTGCTTTCTTGCATCAACTTTGTTTTTTGGACTTCACAGAACTAGTAGGGCATCCAAAAAATGTCCATAAAATGCTAAAGAAAACAAAGTAATTTCAACATTTGAAACTGTAGAAAGTCAGTTGAATTTATCTGGAGAATGTAATGTTTCTGAAACATGGAGAAGTGCATACTTACTGAAATCCAGCATCCAGGACAACTTTTGCAGTATTTCAAGCTCTGGACAGTATTACTTTAAATAAGAAGTAATAAATATTTTGACAAACACTGTAAAATCTGTGTCACATGCAAGAAGTGATTTTCTATTATCAGGTTCTCTGAAACTTCCCGGTGCCAACACAGACTAAAACAAGAAAGAATGTAGAGACAGATAAGCATTCATCTTACTGGGATTGAAGAGGAATGGAAAATTTTGTGGGAGGACTGTTCTGTGTATTGTCTAAAGTATGTTGGCAGAAATTCAGAGAAGGTGGTTTGCAATGCCACATGCTCTTGGGCAAGTGAATGAGGCAGTTTTGCTGAGATGACCAGATGATTGGAAGCATGGTATGGCAGCAATTGAAGAACAGTAGCCATAGAAGCCAGAAATTATCCAGAAAATGCGGTTTCAGAGGTCAATATGTTTTCTGAAAAACACATGGAAGACTCTGGCATGACAAATTATTACCTTGCTTGTCAAATAACCAAAGGGATTTAGATAGATTTAGAAGGGGGATTCAAATTGAGTTAGACATTTAAGCTCTGAACATCTAATCTCTTGTCCCCACAAGCAAGCAAAATACTCTTACAAGTTGCCTATTGATCTAAGCAATCTGAAGAGTAGGTTTGTGCATGAGGGCAAACCTCTTGCACCCTACACACTCCCAGAGACTTTAACTTGATTTTAACAGTTGTCTGCATCCACCTGCAGTGAAACATTTGCAGAATTTGGGCTGGTCCAGTAGGTGTACTGGGAGTGACTTTAGGCTGTCCAGGTGACTCAGGAGCACAGGCACTAGCAAGATTCTAAGTTTCTTGACAGTTTTAAAAACTCCTGCAATGCAATGCATTTTCTGGGACTCAAGTGTATTGATTTAGTTAGTCCTTCTGAAGTGTTAAAGCCTGTTTTCCAGTTTGTCTTTGCCCTGATTGCAACACACCCCTCTGTAGTCAAAGTAGAAAAGCAGTCTGTTATGCTGTGAGAAGCACTCACACACACTCATTGTGTGTGCTCATCTTTTGATCTCTTCCTTAAAACCCAGTACGACTCATGAGAATGTGTTTATAGCTGAATAGTCCTGAAATGTTATGTCGCTGATGCAGATTGACCTCCATAAATAGCATGTCCTCTATTCCAAGATCCATTTTCTCCACTCTCTACTGCTCCTTTGAGATGATTTTTACTGTTGTTCCTAGCTCTAGGGATTTTTGCTGAGAGCCTGTTTGCAGAACACATACCACACATACCTTTCAAGGCTCTCTGACTCTTATTACTGATATTACTTTTAAAAATGATTTAGTGAAGGCTTCAGATGTGCTAAATGGTTTGGCAAAAAAGCATGGAATGCCTCTAGAGAGGGGCACCCACCTGCTGACTCATGAGCCAGTGCTTTTTTGGTTTTACTGTGCTGAATGTAAAATAAATAGCAGGTGATGAGAAATTTTGTACACTACAATAAAACACAGAGAATGCACAGTTCATGACAGAAAAGTAAATCACTGCTGCACATTTTGTTACAAAATGTAATTCTACTGTTCTGTTTCTCAAAATGCTTCAAGTGAAAATGCAAAAATCTCCTTTTGCAAAGCATTTTAATTTCAGATCACTCTTGCAACCCTCCAGCCTGTCTGTTCTCTCCCCCAGGAAGTAGCACCTTTTTTAAGTACTAAGTCACAAATGGCAAGTGCCTGACCTGAAGTATTTGGCTGCTATTAAGTTTCTTCAAACACAAGAGAGAGGGAGAGAGATTAAATATCACCATCATAAGCTGCTTTTTAGAAGGAAAGTGGCTAAACAAAATGCATTTAATGCAGACACAGTTCAGTGCCACAAACTGCACTAATGTGATGAGGTAAAGAAGGAAAAATAAAGGAGTGTTGTTTCATCCTCCCCTGGATTGTGGTTGTGCCCAGTAGTGGGTTTCTTAATGTTTCCATCACATCCCCCTATTTTTAGAAGTTAATAGCTTGACTATAACAATTTGCTTCAGGCTGAAGCTTGGAATACAAGGTCTCAGTCAGGGAGCACATTTAGTGAAATAGAAGATTACCCATTTTAAAGCCATATTTTTTTTTCTGTCATAAAATCTAAAAATATTCTCCTTTTCAGAAATTACATTGGCATCTGATTTATCTATAATATAACCTGATACATTTTCTCATTGTGTTTAACCAATGAAAATCCCCATCAGAAAAAAAAAAAGATGTTCCTCTTTTTCTTGTTTTTGTGTATCAATGTGAGCCTGGTGACCACTGTATTCACACTTTTCAGACTTTAAAGAAATCTGTAGCTATTTGAATTTCAAGGAAATATAGAAGGAATAGATTATATGACATCTGCTGTCTGTGTGGTTTTTTTGCTTTGGTGCAAACCAGGAGAAAAGATATAGTTGAACTCTGAGTTTAATCTAATACTGCAGTTCTTATTTTTTTATCTGTTTTGGAGACCTTGATTGCTTAGGTGCTTCAGCAACACCAACCTGAAAAAGTACTTGCTAGAAAGACAAGGTGATTTGTCTGAACAAAACATGAAACTTACAGCATGATGCCTGTTAGTCTCCTGTAAATTTATTTTTCTGTGTTTGGAATTATGCTAAATAGATGGATGATAGGAGAGTATTGGAGAAGAGGCAAGAACTCAATCTTTTAGAGGAATTAAGATTATTGTAGAAGTGATGCAGTGGTATTTTCAAAAGCATCATATTCACATTTTAATGATCTAAAATACTGCAAATAACATTAGATATTTTGTGTTTGTTTAGAAGTTATTTATACTTTTTGGAAGTCCATTTGTTTTGGTTTGTATTGTGGTTAAGTGAAAATTAATTTCCCAAATTATATTATTGCCTTGTTTTACAATGTTTCTGGGACTTTTATGGACTGAAAAGCTGTAGTAAATCTCCCTTTCCCCCACATCTCTGTTAATTTTACTCACATAAAATTGAAATCCTTTAGTTTTTCTTTTTTATTAAAGCACAGATGACACAATGAAATACATGAAACTTCCATGGAAATAGAGAAAAAGAGAAGATATCCTGTCGCTCAGTCTTTCAGTGGTGTCTCTGCAGCCCAGTATTCTGGTCACTGACCTGCTCTGAAGTGGGACTATGACTCTGTTGAGCAGTCTGTCCGTTTGACACAGCATCATGATAGTGTGACTTTTCACTGTAGCATCTACACCAATTCTTGTTACAACCCAGCTAAAAAACATAGTATCAGGCAGTTGTTAGACTTGGTACTTTAAAAATTACCTTGGACTTTTTCCATGCAATGGAATGCACTTTATTGTCATGGGCTTCTCTATCATCTCATACCCTTAACTTTGGAGATTTTACTTTAGCATCTTTCTCCTTTTTTTCTATTATTTTCTATTTTAGCTGTGAATGACTTAGCAATAGAAGCAGCCTCTGTAGGAAGCTGAGTCACCTTCAGGATGACATTTTTTTTTTTATTTTGACAGGTACAGCAGTACATTACAGGGTACTTAGAAATTAACCAATTTGTAGTAATGCTTGGTTGGGTGACTTCTTTCATTCTCTCTGCAAAGCAGGTTATCCTGGCTGATCTTCTCCTACTCTCAGTCTCCCTCCAAGCAGGGAGAGCCTACTGCTCAGATCCTCAAAGCAGATCCACCAGGCTACTGACATGTAAGCATGTCACAAGTGAAGTGTGCTGGACAGGTGCTCTAGATATTTCTGACAGCCCTCCAGAAAAATGTAATTATTGGTCCTTTGTTCAGTGCGGACTGGGAAGTGTCTATGCATTTCTTACACATTATCACCTCAAGTACAATATTTTTGGCAATAATTTCAAAAAGCAACTGTCTTCAATTTCATCAGGCAATGGAAAATCTGCGTTTGAGCAACAGATGTCTTCTGTGAAATATTGAGGAAAGCAGGGAGAAAAGCCTCAGGCAGTCTTTGGAATGGGGATGTTTATCGAACAGCTTTTAACAGACTGACCAGTAAATTTGGTTGGGTATTTTGTTTTTCATCCTTCTGTCATCTGCAGCATATCTAGTGTAGAATCAGCCTTGATAGAAAAGCTGAAATTTATTTCTAGTTCTGTATTCCCAAACTTTGCGTGTCCATGTTATGCAAACTAGATTTGATGAAGAATGATAGACAGTAGATATTCTTCCTTCCTTCCTTCCTTCCTTCCTTCCTTCCTTCCTGCTTGCCTGCCTACTCTCCTTCCTGCCTTGCTTCCTTCCCTGCCTTCCCTTTCTTTCCTTCTACTTCTCTAAACATCAACATTTATCCTTTGAACTTGTAAGTTATTATATATCATACCCAGTTTAAAGCAACCTTCACTTTAAATTCCGTGGGTTTTGTTGGCTAAGTCAGTATTTCGACAGCATTATTAGTTTTCTTTGTGTGAGTATTGTCAGGCAGACACTTAGCACAGGTAAGTATATTCCAGTTCTGTTTGGAGCTTAGTGGTGAATGTCACCTATTAGGTCTTTGCAAAATCCTCACAACTGCTCAGAAATTCCACTGTATGGAAAAATTTTCTATTGTTAAGTAGAGCTTTAATTAAAGCCATACTTTGTTTTCAATGCAATTTAAGAACAAATACAAAAACCGGAAGATGTAAATTTTACAATGCCTGGCAATGTATCCAATTCTGAGCTGAACAAAGAAGCTTATATGCTGAAAATCTTGTAGGAATAAAGCAAGTAAGATAAATAAAAAGCTTCCAGTGCTTAATTCCAATCTTCTCCACAACAACTGGAGCTGCAGATAAGACACCTACTCAGAGTAATGATGCATAATGTGAAGAAGCAATAACCCAGACTGCATAAGTATGAAGGAATGCCATTCTTTTAAAGAAAAGTGTGGCAAATGTGAAGCTCCGTTAATGTTCTGAGCCATTTTCAAAGATATTTTTGTGAAGATGGCAAATTGCAAAGGTTTATTTTTTTTCCAAGTGTGATAGAGAGAACAAGAAATGTAACTAATATGAGGGTATAAAGCATTTGTCCATGTACTATCATGTAAATATTTATGTTCTGTCAGTTCATTATTAGTGGAGGTTCTAATAGGAATATAAATATTATAAAGTGTGTTTACAACAGATAAATCATAGGGGTGCTGAAGTAATTTGCAACATTAAAGCTCATTTTGGATAATTACAGAGCCCCAGAAGATTGTATTTATGTATTACAAAGGAAGGGGGTGTTCAGAGGAAAGCAGTTCTGGGCTGCTGACATTCTGAGGAGGCTGATCCTGCCTGGAACTGACTTAGGAACATATGCAAATACTAATGAAGGATTTTGTGAATAGAAGAAGGGTAAGAATCGGCATAGTTTCAATTGCAAGGCTAACCTTATTCATTAAAATTTCATGCAGATGAATTACTGTAACTATTGAAGTAATGTAAGAAAAGATTAGTTAAGATTATGCTGGCTATGAAGATACTAATGTTTTATTACGCACAGAGTTCTATTTTGCATTTTATGTGGGGGTAAATTAGATCGCAATGTTGTTTATCCTTGTTTTATGAAGGCTATTTTCATATCCTTATTAAAGCTTATTATTGCTCTTGCCTTCCCTCCCCTCCTGATCCCCATACCCCTTTTACCTAGGCAAACTAAGTACAAAGTGTATCTTCTTCTGCATGCCTTAAATACAGTTAAGGACAAAATAAAGCAACCAGTTCTCTCCTCCATCCCAAAAAGGACTAAGTAGCAGAGACTTTGGAAGGTCATATTACAATGAGATTAAAATGTAGCTCTCAGAATTTAGCAGCAAATAAATGTAGTTCAGCTGTTTTCTATGAATGTTTTATTAATAAGATTAATTTAAAGTGAAACATATATTATTCCATTCTATGACAGGGTAGTCAATGTCTATCTGGTAGATGATCGCTCAAGTAAAACTCTATGAGGAGGAACAAAATTATTTTCTGAACAACAATAAAAGAGCTCAAAATTAGACTGGAATCTATCTATCTATATCTATCTATCTATCTATCTATCATGCTTTTTTCTTCATGGTACTAAAAGCTATCAAACCTTTGTTGCTTGTAGGATTTTTATTTTTCCTAGACTGGTTATTGGACCTTGATTACCATTAGAGGACAATGTTACACTTAGATAACTGGATATGATACCTTTTGACTTTTATTTTTTTCCCCAAACTGTGGTCAGAAGGGTGTGTTTTGTGTTTTTTTTTAAATTTTATTTTTTCAAAATAGATAAATGAATACATAAATAAAGCATACTAAATACAATAATAGGCAGCTAATTGCTTCTGTCAAGGCAAGAGATCAGGGTAATAGCTCCCTGAAGTAGGAGTTACATAACTTATGGATTTCTTCACGCTGAGCACTCCTTTAGACAGAGACCACACATTCATAGCAACATCTGTCCTAAAGCCCAGTATGTTAGAAAAAGTCAAAATAGCTGTCTTCACGTAATTAAAACTCATTGTTCTGCCCAGTCTGGCTCTCTCCCTACAAACCACCCAGTCTCCCTCTTGATAGAAGTGAGAATTTCACCTGCCAAGGCTTGTATCTGTATCTTGCTTAGTGTGTTAAAGAGCAAAGTTGTGACACAAAACAAAACTGCGAGTTGCTGCTGGGAAGCCCACAGTCCACTAGGCTGCACCCAGTGATCTCTCACTTGCTGTCCCCCAATATGGTCTCCTTTTCTTCACGTGCTCCTTTTTGACTTGCCAATGCCAATGTTCATCATTTCCCTCATGACAGTAGGATGTGCTAAATATCCTGCTATGGGATAGGCTTGGAGAGAGAACTTCAAACAGTGAGAAATGGAATAGGAGTTGACTTGTTAACTAGATTCAAGAATATTATAAGTACTTTCTATTTCTAGTACTCTATCTCCTGTGTGATTCAAAGAATTAATTTAGATAGCATTTAACCAGATGGAAGTTGAAATTTATTTCTGAGAATAGAGTAGGTTTCATAGATTTTTCCATTGTTATTTTTGTATAACCTTTTTATCAGTATCTTTCATTTCAGCTGTCATCTCCTCTCCTGTATTCTGTCTTCACCTTCAGGATTTCAGTGGACTTTACCATCATCTGAGTTTCAAAATTTAACTCTTTAATCCTTATCATTGTTTAGCCATTGTGATATTTTTATACTAACCTTTTGCCTACTAATACTTATATACAGATATTTTTGTATGCTCAACTAATGAACATTTATTAAAATATAATCAAAGTGAATGCACTGAAAATCTGTTACAAAAAATGGAGAAAGAGAGAAGGAAATTCAGCTTCTTCCCTTATACCACTTTCATTGCACTGAGAGCTGTTAGACGCCTAATCTTCTCAAGTAGTGATTCTATGCTTTTAAGAGGATTATATTATTAATAGTTTAATTATTCATTATGCACTCTTTTTCCAAATGTAACAAAGGTTTTTGTCACTTGGTTTTAAAAAATAGAATGTGATGTTTTAATTTTTTAATCATCATGACTTGCTCTGGTTTTGCCGGTACTTTCATGGAAAGTTGCTTCAAGAAGGACACGAGGAGATGTCTGTAGGAGAAGCAAATAGATCCCCTGCCAGTGCAGTGATTCAAGCCACTGGGAGAGTAGCACGAACTAGCTGTACTCCAGAGTCTATGGTTTGATTACTGTCACTACCAGTCAGATCATTAATCACAACAGTGGTAGTGACAGCAGATTTCTTGACCTCATCATGAAAGGCAAGGAGGACATCCACTGGAGCAATTCATCCTCCAGGCATAAGAAAACTGTAGGGAGGATGTCTTTTTTTATACAGTGTATTTTCTTTTATCCATTAATTCTGTCTGTAATCTTGGCAAAATATGATAGCTACAGGAAGGCAAGATCTTGCATTTCATCTCCTCTTGGAGAAACATCTTTTGTTTCTGATGACATAAAATACATGTTCATTTTCTCACCATTCTGCATCCCTGAGGATGTAGTAGCTTGGCACTGGAAGCCAGAAATGTGAGTAAGTTTCTGCAGCTGTCTATAACAACAGTGCGTGTGACCCTCTTTTGTTATATAGAGGTTGGCTGCATGGAAAATTGCTATGGGTCCCCTTCTGAACAGCAAAGCATATATTCCTTACAGAATAGTTGTTCTCTAGTGGCTGGGGAGTATTTACAGTGTCTTCCTGCCAAAGTTTTTAACCCTGAAAACCCAGAGATACTTATTCTAAAAACTGAAGACTACAAGAGAGAAAATGTCCAGTTGCTGATGAAACCGACATCATTGCAACCCACTGTACAGTCCATGAAACCTGTGGCACTGTTTCGTGGTCTTCAATATCTATACCATTTTGTTGACAGCATCTGCTGTTTATTTTGCTTTTTCATTTCCTCATGGAAACTTCCTTTATTTTCCCAGTTATTTGAATACAACCATTCTTCAGAGAAATGATCTTGATCAACCTTGACAATTAAAGCCCATTTGATACTCATTTTCCAATAAGATTATTTGCAAAAACTATTAATTTTGTCAACAGAGGATTGTAAAAGTGCATTTTAAATATTTTTTCAATATAAGCAAAGTGAAATTGCGGGGAATTTCTGTTCTGAGACTGGGAAAATGATTATGAATAACTTCAATGAATAGCTTCAAGGACATGATCAAATACAGTAACGTAGTAATTGCAAGTCATATGAAGAATTGCAAAGTATCTATGCAAATAAATACTCAAAAGGGAGGGTAATTGGCATGGGTGTGTCAATGAGGTCTCTTTATGGCTTCATTTTTTCTCTTCTTCACCTGCCACATAAAGTAGAAAATGCAGTATCATTGGATGATTAACTAGAAACACATACTTTCCAAGACCATAGAGAACCCTTCATTGGGCTAAGTGTTTTCCGCAATTTTCTAATTTATATACTGCACTGAGAGCTAATGGGTACTTAAATAGTTTTAAAAGCAGTTTTCAAAATGAAATTTTATCAGAAATAGCCATAATAAAACTCTAGTCATGAAACATCCCTTTGCACACAGAGGTGTGCCTCATTTGGATGGCAATATGTGAAGTGAAAAGCAGCTCTGATTCATACACACATAACTCAGGAGCAGGCACTGGTCATGACTTCCAGTCATAGTAGAGACCTTGAGAATGTTAGCCAAAGGCAATGTATATAATAGTATTCCTATTTTAGTTACACAATTGGTGCTAAATTGTGACTAAAAGTAATTAATCAAATGCTCATGGAGGTGTAACAACTCAATTGTTTGGTATTTCAAATAAAGTATTTCAAGTACATCATTTCAAATGTCAACTAAGGCAGTGCCATGAGAATGGGCATGAAGCTGTGAGACCTAATTTTCACAGTGTTTACTTAAAACATCAACATTGCACTTCAGAGCTTACAATTCAAGCTTCTATATTTCCTCTTTGTGTAGGAAAAAGTGCCAAAAATATTTTACTTCTTGTTTCATCTATATAATTCATATTTATATCTCCAGTTGTTCAATTTCACCTGGAAATAGTCACTTCATGTTTGATTTGTTTGAACTCTTGCTTAAAGCCTGTCCTCTTGTTTTACAGCTGCTGAGACCCAGACATCTTAAATGCTGGCTTACCTTTGTCTTCAGGATTCTCACTTCTCCAGTTCTGTACCAGTTTGGATCTTCATATTTCAGGAAATTAGAATTATATGCTTTAATTGGGCCTTGTTAGTCTTTTACCTGTAACTGGATACTCAGTCAGTGCTTTATTTATCACTTTTCTTTCTGATTCTTCACTTCACTTTCTCTCTTTTTTTATCATATATTTTCACACAAGCAGTTCACAACATTAACGTATGATCATGTAAAATTATTTGGCAAATGCCAGTACTCATACAAATAGGTCACAGTTAAATCCCAGCTAGTGCCAAGTGCTAGCACTGTGCAAACTTCCCATATAATTCACTAAAACACCTTAGTGTTAACCTCTGTCTCATCCACTTAAGTGATGTGGGCTTTATATTACAGAGAGTTTGTAAAGTGTACAGAAGTGACAAGCAATTATTTATTTTGCTCTCTCTCTTAATATAAAGAGAAGCCAACCTGCCAGACTTTGATATCAAGCCCAACGAAAAAATTTCAACAACAACAACAGCAATAATAATAATAATAATTTTAGAAAGAAACATACATCCTATTTATCAGCCTGAAGGAGTCATAGATTAATTCATATTTTAGCATCAATAGTTGACTACAGTCACCTATAGTTTGGGAGTTTTGTTAGCAGTTTGAATTAATATTTTGGGAAAATTAAAAAAAAAAATCTGTCCACAAACCCTCATAAAAATTATGTACTAAAGTAAAAGGAATTAAAAAAAAAATCCAGTGAATATAAATACCTGAGATTTTCACAAATTTACCATCTGTTCCAATAAAATTTACTGGTGAACTAATTTCATGCACTAATACAAAATTAATGGAAATGTAAATGTTTGTCAGGCTGGAAACGCTGCGTCAGTGCTCTTGTTTCTAGTTTCCAGTATGTTTTCAGGTGCAGGTAGAGATATGAGGGATTAGGGAGAAGGCACAATACTGTTGAGTGTTAAAAAGAGAAGGAAAAAAGGGGACACTAAATGTAACTTTTTACTAGGAAAAACCCCAGTAAATTGAATTATGACTCTTGCCTACAAGGGCAGAAATCTTGCTTCTATGCATTCAACAATTTTGCAATTAAAATGTGGGGTTTGTGCTCCGTGCTAAGTGGACTAACTGAACAATCATGTTCTGTAATGTTTTGCTTTGTTTTGTATGTAAAATCCACTGCAACCTACTTTAAACATGGAACTTCCCTAGCAATTATCCCCCACCAGTTTAGGAATAGGTAACTAGATTGACATTTTGTTTAATTATCACTATTAAAATGCAAGCTTGTGGTATATTATTGTAATCTAGCAATAAATGAAATGTGCTAGTATTCCCACAAAGAAAAACCTTTCTTTTTGGGTGAAAATTTACATCATAAACATTAAAAACCTATGTAATATGGGCCTGTAGTAGTAATAATAATAATAATAATAATAGCAGCAATATAAATTATATGATTATCATCTTCTCATTCAAAATTTTACTTGCTCGTACCTGAAAAAGGTATGAATTAGCATAGCCTAAGTGTTATTTGTATACTTGTTTCCACTGAGCACTATCTTAGAATACAAAATTAAAGCTCTGTCATTTTTCAAGTTAAGCCACTCCTAGCTGCCAGAAGCAGATTGTTCTACTTTTTTCTATGCATCCTATTGGGCTTCTATCTGATCTGAAGTTTACCAATATGGATTGTGTTTTGCAACATGGTTATAGCAGCCTTTTCCAAACACCTTAAAAACTGCAAGAGACTCATCAGCTCCTGTATTCATTTTACCATCTTGGTCCAGTAGTTTGCTTGGTTTTGCATGTGTTTTGTTATAGGTAAAATACTGCAAGATGAAATCTAGAAGCAGCATAATTTGTGAAAGTTCTTAAATGTTATTTGGAAATGAATCTCGTAAAACTGAAATTATTCCTGAGGACTTTCTTTCTAAAATTATTTTTTACAAAGAGCTGTGTCTAAAATTATGAATTTCTTGTGGACATAATTTTTTTACTTTGGCCCAAAGTGGCTTTGTTCTGGAAGAATGCACCTGGATTTTCTTTTTAAATAGTGCTGTACAAGGAGTGATTGCTTCTCCCTTTTATCCAACAGCTCCACAGGTATCCAAGACACTCTTCTAAATGGAACTGAATCAAGTTCTGGCCCTTCCCTGGCAAGGAGAGCCTGAGGATATCTCTTTTGCCTACTCTTATCACTGAGTTCATGAGGGTGTTTTTTGGCAAGGTTCTTCTGATGTCCTGCTTTTAAAGTTGTTCCACTTTGTATAGAGTAATTAAGGATTCACAGGGCTAGAGCAAGCAAGGCGGAGCAACTGTATGACACTACAGGCAGGATTAGTGTGCTTAAAAAGGTGAAACTCTACTTTCTCCTCCAAATAATAGTTCATCATGTGGTTAGGTCTTTTGGAGATTTTTGACCTTCAGGTTCCGTAATAAATTACACGCTCCCAAGAGCTTTAGTCTTTGTGCAATATCCATTGCTTTAGATTAAAAGAACAAAAAATTGCAGGGTTTAAGGTATCAACATTAGGTAGGTAAACATACAAACTGACTGACTTAAGAGAGTTTCTAATGGATTATCCTGCCTGCATTTCAGTGCATAACTTTTCTTGCCAGTCATCAGTGTTGGTTGGATTGGGGTCATAACTTTTAGACTGAAAATCTTGATATCATTCACTTCTGGTAACCCAGAGAAATCCTCATTCTCTTCACACTTTCTTTAACTTACATTGATTTTAAAACTAAATTAGATATGACGCCTTCCCTCACACCTGAGCACACAAAATCTCATGATCTATTTCCTTCTACTTGTCAGGCAACTTTGTTATTCTTTTCAAGCAGCTTCTCAACCTTCTTACTCTATCCCGTCCCATCACATTGTGTCCTGTCTCATCCCATAAGTTTTTTTTCAGAGAAGCACAAAAGCATCTTTCACTTTTACTCAATTCTCAAAATATATTCCATCTTCACTTATTAATATTTTTCTACAGTCTCTAATTTGGATGGATGTATACTGGGAGCCTTTTCAGCAAATGTGAATATACTTAGGTATTTTATGATATAGTCTAAACCAGAAAATCCATCATGGGCAAATTACCAAACTCTCATTTTCCTCTACACTCTTAATTCCACTACAGGCAGTTGTAAACCCTACTTTCCCTAGTGCAGATGAGTGATGCTTTTAGGATCAAAAACTCTTTATGAGTAAATAAGCAAATTTCTTTTTTTAAAGAATCTCTGTTTGTTTTGTCCTGCTAATTAGCATTCACATTTTAAAATCTAATAATTTAAAAGAATGTCCTGTCACAGATACAAGAGGTGGACATATCTTTTTAAATAAATGCTTAAGTTTTTATATACCCTGCATGAAAACTGCAGTAAGGTAAAAAGTTTTCCTTATAGCACTCTCTTTTTCCTCTAGTATACTTTTTTGTATCCTTTATTTTGAGGGATCAGCAAAATTAAAGTGTTGCTAAAACGAATCAGCATACTTCTCCATCCCTATTTCTATATCTTTTCAACTTTAAACATGAGGCCTAGGGAGGTTAGTAGTGTCACTGTGCTATCTTCTTTGCAAAATCTGTATGGTGATATATGACATGCAAGCAAGTAGGCAGCCAGAGATACAGAAAAAGATTGGGAAATTACTTTCTATATTGAACTATGCTATGCAGTGAACACTGATTTTCTGTTATATCCTGCAGCTATCTTGTTAAAATAATTTTTTTTGGAAGTCCTTTCCTTTTGTTTCTAGATTTTCGAAGTCTTAGCAGCCTGTCTGAAAGAAATAAAAGGAAAGTCTGAAAATTTTTTGGTACAGTATGAATACCGATTAATTTTCTGATGTATTTTTAGTCATGTTCCATTAAATATGTAAAATGATGAGTCGCTAGTATTGGTGAGAGTGGGAAGTGGAATATAATTAATAGATGAAAGAATGCCCCTTCAAAATGTAGCTGCTATAAGCACACTTCGCTGATCATGAAATTTCTAATTTCAGCACTCATATCTATATTTTAGATTGACTATGCCCTGGGGCCTCAGAAGTGATCTCCATTTACTGAAAAGTCATGGGAAGTCATGTTTATTGTCTCAGCAGGTAGCTACACTTTAGACTTAGTACTGAAAACCAAGAGAAAACGGAGGCTGGTTTATGTTATTTGGTGCACGCTGAAGCCTCCTGACTGATGTGCATGGCAGAAAATAAAAAAAAAAAGGTAAAAGAAAAAATAATAGCACATGCATCAGGTTCTATCAAGCTTTAAAATCTCTGTTTTAAATGTGTCAGCCTAAGTTCTTCAGTGTTTGCAAACACATTTGCAAGTGAGAACTGTCTTTCTGTTCAATTGTTTCTGCAGTGGAAGTTTCCTTCTGTGGAAGGAAATGTGACCAATTTAACACACAAGGAACTCTGAGCTTTTGTGTAGGCTGTAAGCATTTCAGCAATATCCTTTAGACTCCCGTCAGTTCTCTAACCATACACGTGGAAGGATTTGTGTGTTAAAATTGACTACAGTAATGAAATATTTGTTTATTCAGTTTCAGACAGGATACTTATCTCTCCGAGGCTGCAAAGCAAAACATTATGCTAACATATTTCATATATGTAGGCAGCAGAGAGGCAGCCCCAGACAGTCTGCTCTCTTTTTGTCACATAGTGTTCTTAGTGCCTAATAACATTGTGATGAAGGGGCTGTTCTGTATCTGTGTAGCCATGTTTATTGCCATATGGTGGTTCCCAAATTACCTTGCACTCCTATGTGTCAGGATCAGCCAGAATGGTCTGGCTGGCTCCCAGCATCGAGCACTTGCTGACAGGGCTGATGCAACTCATGGTGCAATACAGTTGGTGATACTGCATTTTCATCAAGTTACCTTTCCTGCCAGCTATTATTTTCTACAGTTACAGAAGGACTTCTCTAGCTTACTTTTTTTATTAATTATTATAAATCCCTAAAACACATCACTCAAGCTTCTGCTAATAATACCTTCCCTGGGGTATAATACTAACTAATTAATCCATTACCTAATTAATCCAAATCCTTGAAAAAGTTCGTTTGAGTGTCCCATTAAGAGTGTCAGTCATATTAGTTACTCTAACCCTTTGACTCCCAGGCTTGTTGCTAGTATTTCTGGAAGAAGTAGCATATTTAATTTTTTGAACATGAGCGTCACAATATTGAGTGGGCTGAACCAGGAAAACCTGCTAAGACTGGACCAGCACTCCAAACGATGTATGTGTTTGTTATGATTCTTAACCTCCTGCCCTAAAATAAACAATAAGCTGCACCACAGATTTTCTGATAATTTCATAGACTTTACTGAATCTTTTTTGACATAACTAAATTGCTATATCTTTATCTAAATAGACGTAATCCAATCCTGAGGTGATCTAACAATTTTTATCAGCCCGGCCAAACAGTCCCATATGTCAATATGTTCATATTGCAGATTTTAGTGTGACATAACGGTATCTAAGCACGCTCTAATAAATTATCTCATATACTAGAAGTAGTTTTCTCATGATGTTGAAAGTTTCTTTACAGGATAACCTGATTTCTTGGAAAATTAATGAGTTTACATTTATTCTTTGATATGTAGGTAGCTGAAGTATAGTGCTATCAGTGATGTTGACATACCCTCTGTTATGGTGCATTTCTGTGCTCATAATAAACACTGAATCCATGGGAGTAAGGAATGTCTAAGTCTGTAAAAAGAAGCACTTGCATTTTGGAATTATTTAATTGTACACAGAGAACCATAATTGCATCTCTTCATATTCTATTATATCCTGTTATCCCACAGTGGATTAGCACTAATATAATTGAAAAAGTGTTTCCAGAACTGAAACATGCTAGAAAAGTCAGAAAGCTTCTATTAGGTCTTGAATCCACAAGGGAATCTTAGTCTGCTATTATACCTAGCACTTCATAAGCTTTTGTTTCTTAAGACTAGAACTGCAAATCATTTTGTGAATCAGAAAAATGTTAAGATTTTATAGATGTTGAAAGTTATTTAATAGTGTTCATGAAATGTCTTTATGTCTTAACTAGAGCTTTATGAACAACTGATTTTTAGATGAACATAAAAGTCCGGACAAAAGCATGAGACAGTCCTCTCTGCTCTTCGTAGCATTAAAAATCTGGGAAAAAAAAGTCACTCTGAGCAGGGGATTTCTGTTGTCTTAAGTCAATTTTATTTTTTCTTAGTATTGTCTTTTTATTTATAAAGATATATTTAGCAACATTTCTGGATGAATAATTATAAGAAAAAAAATGAAAAAATGTGATGGAATGTAATGATTTTTCTTTGCAAAAAGGTTTTCTTACATTTTCAAGAGGAAAAGTATTAGTCAAATGCTATTTAAATTCATTAAAGATTTCTAAGTTCTTCCTAGAATACGTCTGTTCACACAAAACGTTCCTGCAATTGCATGTTGTTATAAAATACTTATGATTACAACCAAATCTACTTATTTATTAAGTCCTATTCATGAAATTAAGCCCTTAGCTTCAGAAAGGTTTTCACTAGATGAAATGCACAACTTCTTTTCAGTAGAATCAATGAAAAGCTATGAAAAGTCTTGTTTTGCCTGCAGTGATTTTTTTTCAACAATGATGTGCCATGAACATTACTCTCCAAATCTTCTGCTTTGTTTTTGTATTCTCTAGCTCTGTGCATCCTCTTGAGATTTACTTTGACACAAACACCTGTTTCCATCCTTAGGCTCCCTTCTGACCTTCATTTGGTCCCTTACATTACAGGTAAGTGTTAGAGACAATGGGTATTTTTCTAAAAGATATTTGAGAGGAAGGCTCCTAGCCAGTTGTGATATGGTGCAGCTCTGACCTTGAGTCAGACTGTTGGGAAAAGAGCTGAGCCCTGGCTTCTCTTTGCTCGAGTGGGGTGTTATACCTCAGTCTTTGCATGAGTTGTTGTGCCTGCCATGCACATCAATGATCCTGGCCCTGACCTGGTGACTTGAACTCCTGCTCTCACCCTGAATTCATCTCATCACCATGGACTTGCTTGGCTCCTAGATGCTGGCTAAACTTGCTTGCTGTCACGGGACTTGCTGTGCTCAACTCATTGAGGGTCTGCATCCTTTGCCAGCCAGGTCCCTGCCCTGCCATCCTTGGTGCAACTCCTGGCCCCTGGCCCTCCCTCTGTGACAGAGCGCAGCCCCACTCTTGTCTCTCCCTGACAGTGGGTCTCACTTTACAAGCCCCTACTTCTGTATTGCTGCTCAGTATCAATTAACATGACTGTAGCAGAAGACATATACTTTGGAGAAATAAGTAGCAATAAATAAAATTACAAAGAAATTTCTGTTTAGGAGTGGAGCAGCAAAGAGAGCTCTAGACAGCTACTTTGGTGTGTTCAAATGGCTAACCCTCCTGTGGTCAAGACGTCCTTTTCAGGAGTGAGAGATGGTTGCTGTAAAGAGCCTATAGGTTACAACCCTCACAGATACATGTTGCTTGGGGGAATTGAAATATTGGCAGAAAATTACTTGGCATAATGAAAACATCACTTGATTATCATTCATTCAGTAATATTATTTTCATTAAGTAAATGGAGATTTCAAGAGCTTTCATGCCTCAGTCTCTCAGAAAAGAACACTGAAAAGCTGACCCTCAGCATGAATGTGAGCTAATAAAAGCTTTCCCAAATTGGAGGTAGGCAGTGGTGCCTACCAAGGTAATGTTTGTCACTGTTTGAATCGACCTTTCTGTGAAGCTTGAAAACCAATTCACATGTAATTGCAAAAGCTGCCTTTTGGTAATATCCTATTTTATTGACAAAAGGGGTGAGGTCAACCCATTTTCATAACAATCTTCTTGAAGAAATCCTTAAGCACTCTATCATTTATAGTTGTTTTGCAATACAGCCTGTAAAAGTATTACTGAGCTTAGAACAAGCAATAAGAAGGGGGAAAATGACAAGTTTTGTATCAGTTTTGCTGGGTTTTTTTTAATAACTGTTTAAAGAAGCAGCCTAACAGCCTACCATTAATGAGCAGAAAAAAGATAAGTAACATAATTTTTTCCTCTGTTCATGAGTCTATTCTAGCTTTGAAATATTGCTTCCTTTAAAATCAAATTGTTCTTCTTGAATCCTTTCACAAATGCAACAAATGGAAAAAAGAAAAAAAAATATACAATGCAAAGGAAGGAAGTGGTTTTCAAAGTCAGACACATTTAAAAGGCTTCTTTTTTTTGTAGCAATAGCTACAAACGTCAGCAGTGGCTAGTGACAATAGGTGATAAGTGGTTGTCAGGAGACTTGGTTCTGGTTTTGGTTCACTACTTACAATTATGGTTTCAGTGAATTTATTCTTTTATCTGATTTTGGATTATCCTAGCTTGAGTCATAGTTTTCACTGATTAGTTATTACTTGGGAATGAATCATTTTCTTGGACAAATTGCTGCTTATCAATTGTTCCTAAACAGTTCACTACAAGTTATTTGTAATTTTCTCCCTTAGTTGCATGGATGATTACCTATGTCAGATAGCAATGGTTTTGGTCCTTGCTGGGATAAAACAAGCTTTCTGAGCTAATGTGCCTGAAAACAAAACCCCACAGTTTTGATTCTTGTTATTGAGGTTGATACAGTAGATTGTTTTTTAAGCATAGGGAACGATGGATGAAGGTAACATAAAGACATAGGATACTTTAGGATATTTGAAATATTTTGGTGACTTCCTTTAGCCTAACACAAGACATCCTTTTTTATGGATCCCATATTTACAAAATATCTGATGAAATTCAAAAACAGATTTATCAGTGGCTGTATAATAATTAATTCTATTTTCTTTTGTCACATTCAAATTCACAGTGAGAATATTTTTAGTAAGAAAGCTGAAGCTAGCTGTGTTTTTTCTTCACCTGCTTTATTCTGTAGCAGAACTGTAACACCACACTCTTTAGGAAGCTGCTGTGTCATTTCTCCCTTTTATAAACAGTAGATGACTTTTGTATAGAAGCTGAAGAAGGGCATGGATTGAATATTCTGCTCTTTCCTTAGTGCCATGCTGTTACCAGTTACTCTCTATTCTTAGCAGCATAAATGCATACAGTGGCCTCTGTCTCTTTTCAAATGTGTTAGTGCCAGGTCTGTACTTTTCGCTTTTAGAAGACATCTCATTGGTCCGTTAAGTATTCCAAGTTAAATAAAGCCAAAAGGTCACCTATTCTGCCTGTACTTAGTTGTGTTTAGGCAATCAGCAGAACTACCAGATACATCCTTGGTCCTTAGGGTCTTCCAGGATATGGGGCCCTCTTGAAATCTTGTTGTGGAATCACTTCAATTCATGACTTGTGTCTTCCGCTACTGCTGTTCATTGTTTATTTTGGCTTCCTTTGCTTAGATGGGAGCCTTTCCCTTTCCTTTCCCTTTCCTCAGTTTTTGAAAGCACAGTACCTATTTTCATATGCTCACTTGCATGTATGTGCCTGCACAAATCTTGCCTATGTTTTTGGGTTTTGAATTTTGAATAAAATCTTACCCTCTTCAGTGCTTGCAAGAACAAGCCCAGCAACTACAAGCAAAATCAACTGTCAAAGTTGTTATTTGCAAACATGATTTGCAAGTTTGCTTTTGCTGTATGTCCCTGGTCCAGTGTAACTCCCTCAATAAACGGGTCATGAGGACTCCAGGGACAGTGCTGCAGAAAAGGAAACTGGCTCTATTCCAAAGTTGAAAAGTGCTTTATTCCTGCTGAGGAACTAGGCATCTATTTTTAATTACCAGTTTTGTGATTACTCCTTCAATAATGCTACTACCAAAGAGAGTTATTTCATTAAAACAGTGTTAGCCAAGTCAGCCATTTAAAAAATAACCAACACCCCCAAAAATGTTTGTTTTAATTAATTATAAAGGGCAAAACACAGAAAACAAGTAAATATTAATAAAAGATGGCAGTCTTGAAAAGGGCAAAAGGGAGATAAATACATGTATGTACTATTGTACAGAAAGAAGCACTTTAAATAGAACTGTGTGCAGAGTCAGACTCAACAGAATATCCATTCTTGCAAATTGTTCTTAGTAAATCTATCTAATCTATTTATTTATCCTCAGATCATGCACATTTAGATCCGAGTTCTGCCAGCTGAGTTAATAATTCTTATCTGAAAGTAATTATGTTGGTCCATAAGTTTTCACCACTGTGGTGTTCCACATCGTATCAAACTGCGTGACATCTCATCACATTAGCATAAAATGCATTGTGGTGCTGCACAGCATGGTGCAGTGGCAGACTAGAAATGATGCAGCATTCCTAGTGCTAGTGAACGAGGAAGTGTCACTGGTATTTAGAAACTTGTGCCTACTGCAGTTTGATTACTCACTAGAGGGTTTGGGTGTTTCTTCTTTCCTTTATATTTAAAGGGCTTGAACTGGATATTAACTTTTATGACCCAGATTTGGTGGTCTGGAGAAGAACTGTTAGAACCCCAAAAGACTTCAAACCTACCTTTTAGTTACAAAAATGTGTCAGTTCTGAATTTATTGACCATCTGTCAGACTTCACTCACTAGGAGCTAGCTGTCATTGTTTGTTATTTGATGCACTTCTGTAATGACTCACTGCAGGGAGCTACCAATATCTCCATCACAGCAATTAATGAGGTCACTGTCTATCTGCAAACATCTCAGTCTATAATTATTTTTAGTTGCTATTAGCTAGTGTGCCAGATCAGAAGAAAGTAATGTGTCTATATATAATATTTGGCACTATCAATAATATTTACCTGTTGTGGAGCTATTTAGCTGATGGTTTCTATTAGTATTTTTCTTTAATTTTATATGAGATGTCTCTTAAACTAGCCCCATCAAAATCAAATTCTCATGAGCAGTAAAAACAGCTGCCACGACTGAGCTCCAGTACTCTATTCTATTTCTCTGTCTCAAAATATCGACTATATTTCATATGCATATTTGGTATGAATATTTCTTTTGTGCTTATGGTAGATAAATATAAGTTTGAAATTCTTTCATTATTACTACTGCTACTGTTGTAGTTTTATGATAGTGGTCCTAGCCACAATTCAGAACAGGAATGCAGCAAGCCAGCACAGGGTGGTAGGTTTTCCGGTCTTGAAAAGTATTATGAAATTTCCCTAATATTGTTTTCAGAACAGTAGTTCCCCAGGAACTCCATGAATATTTCCGCTCCATTGTGCAATGGATAAGAAGACGTACAAGAAGATATCATTCCCATCCTAAGGAGTTTAAAATCAAAAGAGGCAAACTTTATTATGTGTGGGGCCAAAAAGAAGGATAAAGTATTTCAGCACATTTAAAGAAGAAGGATTTTCCTGTCATTCAAGTATCATAGTAAGGGAAACATCAGGACTTATCTCCAGAAAATTATTTCAGACTGTGCAAAATGTCCCTTTTGGGTCCTGTTTTTGGAACTAAGACAAAAATGGTCCAGATTCAGAAAGGAGAAACAACAGGATGTATTCCTGGATTTTTCTCTACCTAGTGCATTTTTCCTGTGGTGACACGGGAAAGAGGGAACTTATCCAACACATAGGAACTGTCAGGTTCAAATCTTTTCTATTCCAAAGTGATTAAACACAAACCTACAAAAGCAGAATGACAAAAAGGATTTGTAAGATGTATCAGAACACTTTTTTGTCACAATCGATTTGTGTAAATTATTGGAAAAAATTTGAGTAAAACTGCAAATAATTTTGCTTGCCTTAATTTCCACACTTATTGGGCTCACACAAAATTTGCCAATTTACACTTTTTATTGGATCATTGAACCTGTAGTCAGTAGTCAGAAAATAATTGCTAAGGATGAATGTGGCAACATTGTGATGCAGTAAAATACTACAGTGGTGTAGATGATGCACATAAAAGGAGGCAGTAAGAATCTTATAGATGACATGCAGCAATGTTTTAATGTTTTGTGTCAAACAGACAGTTTTATTCTTGAATTTTCTGATCACTCATTAGTCAGTGGAAAATGCTATGAAAAATAAGTAAGTATATGCAAAATATATGTTTTACCACATTTTTTTAAGGTCTTGAAAATAAAATTATTCTTCAATTGTTTCCTTTTATGTTGACCATTATCTTCAGCTTTAATTTATTCTTTTTACCAGAATACCTTGCTGAAACTATTATTCATTATTAAATTAATTGGTTTTTCTATTAAGATATGATAATCAAATTCCTTTCTTTTCTAAAGCCCAATCACAGGTCCACACTAAAACCCCTGTCATTTTACTGATGTTATAATTTCTCACCACCAGTTCTGTTAATTTGCCCTTTCTGCAGTGAAAAACCTTCACTGCACTGAATAAACTGTTTGCCCAAGGAGCCCAGTGAGGCTTGGAGTGAAATCCCTGGTAAGATACCGGATAGAGCAAGATTTCTGGGCAGAACTGAAAACAGGAGCAAAGGTGTTTGCCTACAGACAATTCAGAGATAAAGATGGTGAAAGCTGGGCAAACAGCACACTTCCCATGATATGTGGTAGGAGCTTAGGAATAGGAGAAAGGTTGGGGTAGGAGAGCAGCGGAAACCTTTTTCAGGGCTTAAACAGAAAAAAGTTAGAAGTGAAAGCTAAGACAACAGTCTTACGTGCTGGTTACTCAGTGCTGAAGAGCCAAGGATGGAGACCCCAAAAGGTACGGCAAGGTTTTTCAAGTGGCAAGAAACTGAGGGGTTACTGGCAGCTAGCAAGCCTGATGAGAGTAGGAGATGATGATTGTGGAAAGTATCTGAGGAAGCCTTGATCAAAAATCTCCAGAGAAAGGCCTGAGAAGTTAGCTTAGTTAATCAAATGTTAGCTATACTGTCAGTGTAATATTGTACCTGGGACTTCTAAAATCTGATTCCTCATTTGACAAAAAATTTTTATGATGATATTTTGAAGGGTATTCAAAATTCTCTCTTCTATATGGAGGAAATTCTCCATATGGAGGCCCACTCTAAGGATGCAAAGAGCAGTTTATTGTCAGGATTCACTATTTTTAGGCAAGTACAGTACTTCTTGGTTGCTTCCACACCTTGATGGGAAGAGTAGTCCAGATTTTCCTTTCTTCCTTAGTTTTTGAGATGTAACTTCGGAAAATGGAAAGGAGAAATGAATTGCTTTTCCCTCAAAAAGGTAAAAAAGGGAACAGAGAAAACCTGATGGAGATAATTTGTTCTCTCCCTCCTCTTTCTCTGAAATCCTGCTTTGGGAGAGATGGATGAATAACTTCCAGAGGAAAAGTTAAAAAAAAAAGAAGTTAAAATGGAGAAATTTGATGTACATATTTAATTGCTCAGGTGGCTCGAGCTGACAATTTGAATGGATATTGGTGCTTCAAGGTTATAATTCATATGGGTAGGCCGGGCAAGATATAATCTTGTAGTTCCTTTTGATGGCTTGGGTGATGCTTCACAATATGATGCAATGAAACACACCTTCTTCAGTGAATATTTAGCTCTCCTTAACATATAAATTTGGGAGAGTGAGTAAGACTGGTTTCCAGATGATTTGAAGGTGGCCCAGGCTTATTTTGAAAAAGCCAGTCAGGGAAATGTGTACTTAAGAAAAGCCTTAAGAAAAACCTATTAACCTATTAACAGTATATTTCACTCCACCTTTTTGTACTTAGAAAATCTGCAAACAGCTCTAGTAGGTTGCACATTCTCACTTAGCTAAAATAATTTTAGAAGGTAGCATATGTAATACTGAATCAGTCAAACACAAAGGCAAATTCCAATCTCAAGTGATACTACTTTTCTTAATTCTTTTTATTTAACAGTCTATTTGCTAGTTAAATGCCATTTATTTAGGTTCATAATACCACAGAATTAGCATTTTTTTGTTGTAAAGAATAAAATTCTTGTTTCATCAAAAGCTTTACTGTGTAGATCTCTAGGAAAGTTATACAATCTTTTTCTCACATCAGCTATTTTTATTTTCCTTTCAGTTTGGTATTGTTTTCCACCACACAGCTTTGTCTCCTGCAGGTTGTCAAATTTGTCAGGATCCCTTATTTGTTGGAAACTTTTCAAGCATAAGGGTTATTCTTTTACTAGCAGCTCTAAAAATATATCCCCAGAAGGTATGACTTGTATGATGATAACCTAGGCTGTGAGAAGGGACACAACTGAATAACAGTTGAACTGAATACTAAATAAATAAAACTGACTTTTCTTTCATCTGCACAATTCAGCTGGGAGTACTTCATCTACATGAGTTGTTGAATTTGAGTGGATCCAGTCATTTGTTATGACAGGTTGCAATTAGTCAGCATGCTGCTTATGTTTGCTTAAGATTCTGCTTGCTGGAATACTGAAAATGTTTGAACAAAAGAAAGCCATAGGACCTTTGACTGACCTAACACCTGGTCTGTCTGGAGATACTAGTTGGTCCAATGTTTACATGAACAACAGGTTTCAGGAAAAATGCTGTAAAACATAGATTTTCTCTGACTACTGTCCCTTTCATTGCTTTGTTTACGTAATTTATTGAAATCTAATTTTATGTTATAAGATAATGGGGGGGGGTTATTATTTTTAAAAATTATTATGCAGCCTGCAATTTCTAGCACAAGGGGAGCCTGAAATGGAGACTGGTATCTCTACTATTACACAAATAACAACATTAACAGCCTTTTGTCTCTGAGGCATTAAGACTGCAAATTGAGCAGCGTTAATGACTAATTAGTGTTTTCAGCATCTTCTCTGTGCACGAGTCAAGAAAGAGATAATTTTCTTGACTTTTAAAACTGTATTCCCCTTAAATATGAACATTTTCTTAAATTGAATATCTTTATATTCTTAATGGGAAAATGTAAAATTTTATTTTAAAATTTGAGAACACATCACATTTAACTTGAGAAATTTCCAGCTATGGGAAGTTGTGATTTCTTTTCTCTGTATTGTGGAAAATCTGTTATGACAAATGATATTGATGTAAAGCCTATAATGAAGAAAAGAGGGATAAACATTTTATATTACATTGTCCATAGATGGAAACAGGAGACGTTGCATTACTTATATCTAGTCATTATAGGGCCCGTGCAGTTTTAAACACGTAGTTTTTCAAGTGAATGTTCTGGATTCCAGCAGGCTAGCTTTTGAGGTTTGTAACAAGTAGAAAAAAGTGAAAGAAAAGTTTAATTCAATTTGGTGAAGAAAATATAAAAGCAGAAAGGGGTCTGGAGGATATAATGAAGACATCTGAATTGTTTGGAAGAGACGGGTGAATAACTTCCAGAGTAAAAAAATCCCCTTTCCACCACAGGTATCTTACATGCTTGAATTTTTAAAATATTTTTTCAGTCCACTGTCTTTTTGACCATAATATGAAGGTTTTCCCCCCAGATTTTAATCATATTAATGAACTTAGAATTAACAAACTACAGAATGGTCTTAATAGTATTTTTAAATTATTTTAAAAAGGGTTATTATGAAGTGAAAGAACCCTTTTTCTTCCTCAGATTCATTGCAGGTTTCTACCTCTATCCTGCCTGCTCTGGAAATTTGTTCTCAAAGCTTTGTTGCTCATCTTAACATCTATGGATCATATACAGTCACCTAGAGTCTTTAAAGATGAAATTTAGATTAAATTTTTTCCCAAAAATAAAGAAGAGACACCTAGGAAAACTGTGGAGTTTATTTAAGCAGATGGATAACTCTTTTTGACAGATCAGAAATCGTCTGAAGGACAACAATATTCTTAATGAGGTTTCCAGAGAAAGAATATACTGCTTTTGCTTTCCTGTATTTCAGATAAACTTAAGTCATTCATGTACTGCAAACAAATGGATAACAAAATATTTTTATATTTAAACACTAATTTTTACCTAAATATCCAACTCCTGACAGGAGAAAATTGAACTCTCTCCAGGCTGCAAGTTTGCTGTAATTTTAAAAGAACAACATATTTTTTGCCTCTTATTTCCTACATGCCCTTTAAAATCTTGTATAAAGTCTGCATTTTCCTATCTTCCTAATGGCTTGCTATCACTGTTCCTCAAATAAATAGATATGATAGTAAAAATTATTTTTTAAAAGCATTCAGGGCTCCATCAAATATCAGTGGTCAAAGTCTCCTCAATTTCAGTGGATAGAGATTCAAAAAAACTTCATTATAAATATGAACCTCTGCTTTTTATTTTTATTTATTATAAAATTTTTTATATTTCCTGAGTTCCACAGGTTCTTCTGTTCATGCTCTGAAGAGACCATAAATTATTAGAGCTTAACTTCATAACATAATTCTGGTGTGTCTGTCTGTAACATGGCTTCGAGGAGAATGTGAGATAATACATCTGGTACAGCTCTCATCCTATCAGGATGATCAGGACACTTTGTATAGGTCCTGGTTACATCCAGTTTCAACTGCTCAACGAGCAGGATGATAAACCTGAATTTTCCGCCTACTACAGTGTTCCATCTACTAAGCTATAGCAGTATATGTAGATACAATGTGATCTTTCTCTCTAAATAACATTGGCAACATTTCATGAGCTGTCTGTTTCTCCAAATATTTGTGTGTTATGGGAATACAGATTGGATTTGTTCTCTATTAGGAATGAAGCATTTTTAATGGGACTCAAGACCAGAAAGGGGCAGCTCTGAGATGAGCAGAAGCAAAATCAGGAGTTCAGATAGCTTTTCATTCAAACTGAAGTACATTTAATTTAATATTCTGCAGAAGAGAATAGGGGTGTTAGAATGAAGTCTTATCTTTACCACAGTCTTGCTTATGTTCCACCTTGTGATACTCTCTCTCCTCTTTTTCTGTGTTTCTAAATCCATTGAGATAATAATGATTTACTGCTGCTCTGACTCATAAAGATGCACTAAGAGCCTAATCCAGGAAGTCAGTAGGATTTTTGCCACAATGAATCAGTATAACCCATGTTGCATAAAATGAGCAGATATAAAGTGCATTTCAGGACATGATATGGCCTGGTACTTTCTCCTGTGATGGTGCATGGAATTCCTCTGAAGAAAGCAACTACAGTCTTGTTTTCACACTATGGGGCAGAAACATACCACCTGGAAACTGTAATTTCTCCTTCAATTTCTATTGCTGGTTCTCCATATCTACTGGTCTCTGTGGGGTCAGTATAACCCACATCACTGACAGAGTTATTCTTTTTGAAGCCATACCAACTAAGCCTGTGAATCTGTCTGCCTTCTGAATGTCTGTCTTTAAGAACTGTTAAATCCCACACAGCTTGCAGATTTTAGATTGTTCATTTCTCAGGTGTATCATCCTATATAAACTGCACCCCAAAAGACAGACAGAAAATAAAGGGAGAGACAACTCGGTACAATATAAGGACAGATAATCAGTCAGAACTTGCAAAATCAGGAGCAGATGTAGCCCAATTTAACTGAACAGTTTCACAGGTGTTCATAGGAATGACTTAAACATGAAACACACTTCTCTTCAGTGCTCCTTAATTTTTTTTTCTAGAGCCCCTAAAATTTTATATACTTCACCAAACTAAACTAGAAAATGTATACGGAAAAGGCAATTGGAGCTTAGTCGGATATAACTGACTTAAAATTCAACATGCTGTTTGATTTGGAATCATGGTGAGCCATATTTATTGAGGGGATGAGAGTTAAGTAATATCACATAATCATTTGGTTTTGAACTCCTGGTAAAAGGCATCCACAATTAAAATTGGTATATGCAAGATCTGAAGGTTGCGAGAAAATGTTGGAACTCTAGCCCTATTTGGCTTCAATGTGTATAATTCTTTCCCAGCAGCATGTGCTGGAATTTGTCATTTTCTCACTACCTGAACATTGTGCTATCAGCCAGAAACACAGCATATATGCCATTCATTCTTTTCAAGCTGGTGCTTTCCTGACTGCAGTTTTAGGAGTTTATTGAAGGGAATGGACAGAATGATAATGCACACATTTTTCATGCGTATCTGTTGTTATGGTATTAGCATTAATCCTCTGACTTCCTATCATATTGCAGAATGAAAAGGTTTTCTTCTGCTCAGGTGCTGTAACATCTGGAAGACAGAATCTATCTGGATTTTGTATTTTATATAATATTTGGATTAATTTTTTTCCTGGAAATTATATAACACATATTCTTCTGCAGCATAGCTCCTTAGATGATGTGTACTTTCTTGGTAAGTTAGACCTTACTAAAGTCCTTCCTTGCATTCAGGGGGAGCTGTACCTGCCAATTCAAAGAACAGACTGAAAACTATGCATGACACTGCCATCTTGAACTGCCTTTACAATGCAAACTTTATATTATTTGGCTTTATTTAACCTACTCTTCAGTGCCGTATTTTTTTCTTTTACCAGTGCACAATTTACTTCTTAAGCAAATGAGTTCTACCTGTCAGAATTTGTCAAAATCTTCAGGAGAGTTTGGTGGCTTGACCTTGGCCAGCAGCCAGACACCTGCCCAATTGCCTTCTCACTCCCCTTCTTCAATAAGGCAGGGGAGAAAATAGGATGAAAGAGCTCATAGGTGTGTCGTCGGCTCCTGCATGCGCTGCAGATGGATATCTGCTCACCCATGGACCTCCGTGGGCTGCAGAGGGACATCTGTTTCACCAAGGTCTGCACCATGGGCTGCAGGGAAATCTCTGCTCCGGTGTCTGGAACACCTTCTTCTTCACCAGCCTCGGAGTTTGCAGGGCTGAAGCTCTCGCATATTCTCCCTTCGAAGTATCACAGGATCAGTTAGGTTGGAAAAGACCCCTCAGATCACCGAATTCAATCTATGACCCAGCACCACCCTGTCAACTAGACCACGGCACCATCTGCCATGTAAAGTCTTTTCTTAAACACCTCCAGGGACTCCAGCACCTCCCTGGGCAGCTCATTCCAATGTCTAATCACCCTTTCTGTGAAGAAATTCCTCCTAATGTCCAGCCTAAACCTCCCTTGATATAGCTTAAGACTGTGTTTATTTGTCCTGTTACTTGTTGTCTGGGAGAAGAGACTGACCCTCACCGTTCTACAACTTCCTTTGAGGTCCCTGAGCCTCCTTATTTCCAGGCTAAGCAACCCCAGCTCCCTCAGCTGTTACTCACAGGACTTACTCTCTGACTTCTCCCTCTCACAGCTGCTGTGCAGCTTTCAACGTTTTATGTTTAACCCAAGGCTCCAGCCCTTGGCTGTGAGACCCTGATGTGGGTCAGTTGGAGACAGCTGGAACCAGCTACGCCCAGCATGGGACTGCCCAAACTGCTTCTCACAGCGGTCCCTGCAGCTCTCCCCACCCCTGCAGTATTCACATCCTCTGTAACATCCATGACTGTATCCCTCATGAGCATTTTTATCCCTCTCAATTCATCCCTCTTCCAAGATAAAAAAAACTAATTACCTCATTTTGGCCCAAGAAGAAAGAGGATGATATTAATGATCCTTGTTTCCTTTTCCTGTAGGTTTCCCAGGACCCTGCCTTTGCAATGGGAGCTCGGCAGTGTCTATGGAGAGGGTGGCTGAATGAGGGCTCAGGTAGAAATGTTCTCCAAATGTCATTCAAGGCACCAAGCTTTCCCGTGGAAAAAATATAGGGTTTCTAGCTTTTTGCTTTGTTCTTGCCTGTAGGCAAACTTCAGTCCTGGGTGTTCTTAGGGCTGATGCTCTCACATATTCTCACGTCACAAAATCACGGAATCAATTAACTTGGAAAAGACCTCTGAGATCACTGGGTTCAACCTATAAAGCTAAACCTAAAAATATAAAGCAACCTAAAAATATAAACCTATTGAATACAGAGTTAAGAGTTCAATTCTGTTTTTCCAAGGTAGGGCTATTACTTGACATCTCCATGTTAGTTTTCACCATCTGTAGTAAAATAAACTGTAATTTAAATATTAAGATTTTATACAAAATAATATTTGATACTTGAACAACGATTAAAATTTGAGGTTTATGGAGTAATATGTATTTTTGTATATATGTTATCACTCTGCTTTGAGGGGTTCATGACAGACATTTAACATTTAAACATATCTGAACCACAGGTGTTTTTTTAAGAAAGTTAAAAGCTATTTCACAGCATGAAACAACTGTGAGTTTCTTATACTTTTTGAACTGTAAAGTAAAACAATTACTCAGTTAAGGAATTAAATTATTTAAGTAGCAAGTCGAATTTGTTACTCTTTCAAGTAATTTTTTAAAATTAATAAAACATTACTTAAGTAAATTTAGTGCTTATATCTCAAATACAATGTAATAAATTTCACATAAATGAATAAGTCATTATTTAATTTAAGTGTTAATGCTAGATCTTCTGAGAATGAGATCATCTTTGCCCTGAGAGCCTGTGGCTCCTCGTGCAGTAGACATTGAGTATAGGATGAAACCAGCCTTATCAGCTGGCTTCCTGAACTAGTCTAGGTGACAAGAGAGCAGGGGCTGGTACCATTAATACCTGTAGGGCTTAGTGAAGAAGGAAGAGTTGATGGAACTGATGGATCTCATCAGTCTGCTTCAGTGTACTTCCTATTTTAGCCACAGCGCCATCCTTGTCAGAGTTACACATCTTGCAGAATTTTCTGTGGGTTATGTTGTTTAAAATGAATTCTGTTAGAACAGTGGTCACACTGCAGAGTAGAAACAGGCTGCAGATCACATCAGGAAACCCTCATGCTGTTTGAAATGTCCCTGCAAGCCATCCACATCCCAGCTGAAAATTTGGCAGATCCCAGAAACCTGTCCTTGGGCCAACCTGGGAGGATGTAGGTGAGATTCCAGAACTGAAAAGGGACACGCTTCTGAGATTAGCAGCCTCCCTAGTGTGAGCCGTCTGATGCAAGCCTGGGGAGCTCTGCAAGCCATAAGAGCATTGTGACACATCATGGACTCCAAGACAGAATTTTGACTACCTGCTTTTTTAAAAATTCCCTTTCATGCAGATTTTGATACATCGACTTCCACTTCCAAGTAGGTGATTTTCCAAATTGCTTTTCTACGCCATTGTCCCTCTGTGTTCTTCTCCCCTAAAGTACTGGCTTGATGCACAATTACAAATACTTTGTGCTTTCCTCCTACTCTGTAGCCCTAGATGTTTCCTCTGGAAGCCCCAGCTTGAGCTGTCAATCTTGGCTCTTCAGGTGTTTCAGAGCAGGCAAGGAGTCTAATCATCATAGGATTTTTTAAATTCAAAGGCTTCTGTACATGGAGACTGAAGAACAACTACCTTAATTCTAAATACTCTTAATCAAAGCTCTGCAATTAAGGTAAAAACCTTTCTTTTTTCTTTTTTTCCTGGTTCCCAGTGTGTAGTCAGTTAATAGCTGAGTTTTACAGGGGATGCTTAAACTATATTTAATACAGTAGGTTTTTAAATTACATTAATAAATACTATTTAGTAGGGTATGATGGGCTAATAATTTCCATGAAAAGCAATTGAGAATTTCCAAAAATTGGTAATTAAACTCAAATTCATTCTGTCTGCTGACATACAAACTGCCTATCACAAACCATAGGCACCTCCGCTCTGGTTTTGTGTTCCTGTCTACATTTAATTACATAAATGATTGCATTTTATTTCACCTTTCAAAACGCCATATGTAAGGAGGCTACGGTGTATTATTCATGACAAGTGATACAGGGTATTTTCATCTAATCCAACAATACTCGTTCATAATTACTTTTTAATCGTGTAAATGACTTAATAGCATTAGATGACAGTAACTTTATATCCTCCTGCTGAAAAATACCTTATGGGTAAGAAACTATTCAAGTGAGTGAGAACTTGAGGAGTTCTTGATTCCTGCTTCTCCTAGGGCTGGGAGTTTTGCAATTCTGGTAAAGGAGTAGTGTCAAAGCTCATCAGTTCCTTGGAGACAGAAAGCCAGAAGGAAATTTAATTATTTATCTGTGACTAGTACACTAGGTCTAACAAAACCTTTCAGCTGTGCTGCTTGCTCATTTCCATCTATCTCTAACTGAGCCAAGTCATGACTGATTCTCACCTTCAGGTGGTTAATTGGCGGAGTTTGGTGAGCTAGCCAGAAGTCTTTCCTTTATATGGATTTTTTATTAGGACTGGGCAGACCACCGAATCAGGAATATTTACTAAAACTCTTCTATTTTACCTTTCACCACCAAAATAGACACATTTCCATTGGAAGCTTTAACTCGGGGCTTATTCAAAGACCTCAGGCCATGAATGATCTCTTGTTGCAGGGCAGTGTTGCTGTGGAGAGTGCCCTACAGTATAGAAGCTGCAGAATTTGGGGAGCTACAGCTTGACACATCTCTTTGTATTTTTATTTTCAAGCTCCTTTGATAGGGAACTTTTCCTGACTTTTATGAACGCCTGGGTGCATAAGGAGGCTTTCCTCCAGACCTCAGGAGGAGTTTTATTGTTATACTAGGGAAATGGAATAACTGTTTAATCTTATGAAGTTTTTACAGAAATATTATATTTTTCCTTGCATGTGTTTAATAGTGTTTTATCTGTGCAAGATGCTGATGTTGGTAATTAACCTTTCAAACCAAGAAATCCTCTTCCCAATTTTTCAATATCATCCAGCAAAAATGTTTGGAATTTTTATTATTTATGATCACAGGGTTGAAGCATCTCTTCTATGAGGATAGGCTGGGAGAATTGGGGTTGTTCAGCCTTGAGGAGAGAAGGCTCTCAACAGACCTTGCAGCACCTTCCAGTACCTAAAGAGATTGCAAGAGAGCTGGGGAGGGATTTTTGACAAGGGCACGTAGTGGTAAGACAAGGGAAAATGTCTTTAAAATGAAAGCAGGTGGGTTTTAGATTAGAAATTAGGAAGAAATTCTTTACTGTGAGGGTGATGAGGCACAGGAATATGTTGCCCAGAGAAGCTGCGGATGCCCCATCCCTGTGTTCAAGGCCGGGTTGGATGGGGCTTTGAGTAACCTGGTCTAGTGGAGGGTGTCCCTGACCATTGGAGCTAGATGATCTTTAAAATTCCTTCCAACACAAGCCATTCTATGATTACCTGCAGTTGTCTTTGCCCAAGGAAGAATACAAAGTCAGAGGTCTTGATCCAGTGTGCATTTCTTGAACTACTTAATTGAAAAAATCAACAATTCATGTGAACACACTCTGATTTTTGAAAGAATTTCATTAAGGTGTCAAAGTCCTTCATTTCAATTAAATTAAGAATTATATTTCAAAGAGACAAAGAATTATTTGTCTAAAGCTGACTTTATTTTGATTTAATTTTTTTTTTCTGGCTATGTCAAATCAGTAAGTCCCACCTTGAGAACGTTATGAATTATGACTGAGCAAAAGACTCCAAAAAATAAACACTTCTTCTGAGTTTGCAACCTCTAGTGCCTGTGAGTGTATTTTGCATTGAATTTTCTGAAGCAGAAGAACTGAGAAGAGTACCAAAAAAGTAAGCAGCAATAGGCTGGTAATAGAATAGTGCAATATTGCTGGAAATTCCAGCAGAGCTCATGGACAAAAGGAGTCACTTTGAGGGTCAATTGTTGGGCAAGGAATGATATCAGCTTTTAATTTTTCATAATGCAGATACTTCACTTTACCTAAAGAGAACTAAGAATAGAATTGAAATGAAAGTTTTAAAAAAAATATATTTGACCCACTAACTCCCAAGATATTTCAATGTTTTGTCCTCATTTTGGCTATGACTTTATTTCAGAATATCAACATTTTTTATTGGATGGAAGTTCCATTTTTCAAAAGGAAATTCTTATTTCTGACTGCTTTTGCTAGTCTGCTGTGTCTTAAATCTGTGACTTGAATGTCCTTTAAATCAGCACAGTATGTTGTGGCTAAACAGTCACTGTTTTATCATGATTGTATAGCCATCGCTTAGACAAGTGACTGTGTAAATACATATAGATAAAGATATACATGTAACAATTTTCTACTCTCTTACTTCCTGAATATGAAAAAAGAAGTATGAAATCTGAATGCTCAACACTCCTTCCCTGAAAACAGCTACTTAATTTTCAGGCAGATAAAGCTTTGTGAAGAAATCCTACCTAGCATGGACAAAAATCATGGATTCTCTTCTGCCTTACTGGGAATCATAATAAATACTCATTATCCCATGGGGAAAAAAGAAACATTAAACAATGGGGTGGGTTAATGTTATTGATAAAACTGAGTCTGGATGGAAAACAGCTAGAAGAAAATGGAAGAACACATGAAGAAAAAATCAGGAAGAGAGAAGAGAATGGACAGCGGTGAAGTAATCTTACAATGCGCTGCCATGAATTATTGTACTTCTTACTGCTTCATTCATAGAATCATATGGTTTGGAAGGGACCTTGAAGACCATCAAGTTCCATCCCCCCCACCAACCTGACAGCAACATCTAGGGCCAGAATAAAAGACTGGCACATTTTGCTTGTCACCAACTAAACAATATGGCACAGGACATTATACTCGGTCTCATTCTTTTAATGTTGGCTCAGGAGATGAAGGAAGTAGGTTGGTATCAAACATGTAAAGGGGTGTATGGAGACTGGAATTCTTTCATGGATTTGAGAGAGTACCTCTAAGTAAAGTCATAAAGTAGCTTCTTTTCCTGGATAGTAATTTGTGTTAAATCTGTTCCAGTGTCATGTGGAAAGCATTATTAACCTTTGTAAAACAAGCCAAAAGAGCTACTAAAACTGGAGATATAATGATTATTTTTTCAGTGACTTACCAAATCAAGGTTAGCACAGTCTTGGGAGAAGTCACAGACCCCATGGTTTTACTTTTAAGTGACTGCTTATTTTTGTCCCTGTGAAAAGTTACCATGGACACACTTATCATGACATTTTGTCCACTTCTCTGAATAATGTAAGGCTTTTCTATATTGTTCTTGGCCATGATGAGAAACTCTAAAATCTTAGCTGTATGGGACACATTGAATCATCTCCTTTTTTTGTTTTGTACCACTTAGTGAAATCCTTTCCAGAAGGAGTGGAATCTCTTTCTGGCTTTATTTTCCTTACCTTTTCTTCCTGGGTGTAGGAATGCTGTGCTTACTCAAAAGCACTCATGCTCTGCTGTCATTTGGTTTGGGTCCAATGCCTGAGGCATGAAAGTTGCCCATTTCAGAGGCTTGGAAGATACTGGAAGTTAGCACCTTTGGCAATGCATCTTTTTTTAGGAATAACCTGTATTGCACTACTAAAATAAATTTCCAATTTATTTTTAGCACACTCATTTTGCAGCTACTAATTCCTTCTCTGGATAGACAAGAGATTACTTACTATGTAAGGAGCTGTGGGCAAATTTTATCTTCTTCTCTTCTGTGGTAGTGGGATAAATACCAACACCATTTTTGACTGAAATTTTGAAGGACATTTACTCTTTTCCAAATTGGCCATGGAACCAGAGGCATCACAGATTAGCCAGGGCTCCACCACTGATTCTGTCTCCAGGCAGCTTTACACAACATATTGGTGTTAAAACTGTAGAAAATATCTGTGAGTAGTAATGTATTACAAAAGGGGTTTGCCTTTTTCTTTGCTGAAGATCTATACCTATTGGGAAGTTTCTAGGAAGAAATCTAGAAGATTCTAGGAAGAGCAATGGGATTTTCTTTCCCTTACTAGTGAATAATCATTTATGGTTGATGAAAACCCAAAATTTCTGAGCTATGTATTGTATTGTATTATTGTATTGTATAAATATCAAATGCAAAAACTATTTTCAACAAGAAAATGCATGTTCAAAACATGAGGTAGAACTACAAAACACCAAGAAGCAGTATGATATACATATTAGTGAGACCTATTTTATACTCCTGTGCTCCAGATGTGGCATGGAATATGGATTTTGCTACATAATTGTCTAGTAATGTCAAGGTGTTTTGTTAAGTATTCTGTGACATAGAAAAAGTCATTCTATAACTTGCCTTTTGCCATATTACATTCATGGCATGCAAGTAAAATATGCACTCAGATAAGACAATAGTCTGGCATAAAACTTTCTGAAGTGTGATTTGGAAGTCTTATTTTATATTTTGGTTTAAAAACATTCATTACTATAATGTGCCTTTAAAAGTGCTCTAAAAGTAGGAGTCACAAATTTAATGCTACATTTTTGAAGATCTTTGTTCTGTCAGAAATCATGTGAAATGAAAATCAGCCCAAATATTTGGCTTAATTTCTTTTTGTTTCACCTGTAAGGCTGAAATCTTCTCATACATGCATGCATTTTTTCTTTTTGATTCCTGGTTTTAGAAAAATTAATTGAATCATTAGCTGCACTCTACATAATTTCAATTAAATATTGGTCATTGGTCCTACAATAAGTGCTCACATATTCCTTTTAAAAATACTTTGATTTAATAGATTCCAATGGCACTATAACCATTACCTAAAATGAACTTATTTCATAAGCATACCAATTTATACTTTAGAAAAAACCATGTTGACATGAAAAAGTCAGGCAGATGTCAGTTTTATTGTGCAAATCACCTTTACAATGTATGTTCCTTGATTTGAAATGTAAGGTATTTCAAAAGTATTGTGAAGTTGGAGAAATAATACATCAGCTCAACTCTGGAGGCTTAAGATTTTTTCTTCATTACCCCACTGAGCTTTGTGCAATAAGTAATGGAAAATGCCTTTTCATCTGTGCAGTTGATAAAGTTAAAACTTCTTGATTAATACTCTTTTGCAGAAATCAGGTACTGCTACAGATATGCCTCAGTGTTTGTAATTTCTTTTGCAATAAAGATGCAGCTGATAAGGATTTTACTTAATAAGGGTAATTGTAGTTCAAGGGTTTGGGTGTTTAATATTCCTTAGGTATCTGTACTGACAAATTTAAAAAATGTGAGAATCTCTGATACTTGATGATGACTTTTAGTGATATTACAAGAATTTATGCAAGTCTTATTCAGGTAAATGGTGCAAGGAATATGGTTATTCATTGTTCTTCTGTTGATATAACATATAAAGATAAGGCATGTAGGTGGTGGGTACAGTAGGCAACTGTATGAATCTAAGTTTTCTTTTTGACTCTGCTACATTTGACTCTGCTAACATAGTTTTGAAATGGCACCTTTTAAAATCCATATAAATCTTACTTCAAAGTATTCTGGAAGCATTTCAATATTCTGATTATATCCCAAGTCAATTTGGAATAATCAGTTAATTGTCCTACCAGTTAAATTAATGTAACAGTAACAAGCACTGCACATGCATCAGCTGAAGGACATACGGACCATATCCATACAAGTTAAACATGACTGGGAACTTTCCTAGGC
Source organism: Corvus cornix cornix (assembly GCF_000738735.6). Classification (NCBI taxonomy): domain Eukaryota; kingdom Metazoa; phylum Chordata; class Aves; order Passeriformes; family Corvidae; genus Corvus; species Corvus cornix. The sequence goes on along the minus strand of NC_046332.1, from coordinate 60,526,854 downwards.
ACTGAGATCAGCTGGTAAGAAATGGCACCTGCTGATGCCAGTCTTAGCTTGCAGAAGGGAGAATGAATGCAGCCTGTCTGCTGGGAACAGTTCTCAGAACACGTTAAATGTCAATCCATGTGCAGGATTTATTTGGCAGAGGGATTCCAGTCTAGAATTGTGCAAGGGTCTTATTAAAAAAAAATAAATTGGTAAGTGATAGTCTCCCAGTACCAGGAGATGTTCTACAACACTGCCTATAATTTCTCAAACTGTGTGACATTTCTTTGCCAGTTACTCCTGGACAGATTTCTGGTTGCAGCAGGATGTCTATGAGTATTAGTGAGAGAGGAACACATGCAAGGTTCTCTAAAAAGGAAAAGAAAACCTGTACGAGGTGGGAGTTGGTCTCTTATCCCAGGTAACAAGCCACAGGACAAGACGAAAGGGCCACAAGTTGCTCCAGGGGAGATTTGATTTTATTAGGAAAAATTTCTTCTGCAGAAGGGTTGTCAAGCACTGGAACAGGCTACCCAGGGAAGTGGTGGAGCTGTTATCACTGGAGGTATTTGTTTAAAAGACATGTAGATTTAGGGGACGTGGCTTTGTGGTAGACTTGACAGTGTTAAGATTGGACTGGATGATGTTAGAGGTCTTTTCCAACTTAAAAATTCTGTTCTTCTATGATTAATGAAATTCAAGAACTCAGGAGGAGAGACTAGAGTGAAAAAGGGGAAAAAGGTCAGTCAGAGGATATATATCTGGACTTACGCAAGTATATAAATATTTGTGTATGCTAACACCATTTCTGAGTACTGGAGGGCAAAAGTTCTGCTGATGCAAAGGGAGATCTTCAACTCAGTAACTTCCTTGTCTTTATGCATTTTAGTAGCTTCATTAACTTCAGAATGTGGGATCTGAAGACCAGCTCTGTTCTCTGTTGGCAATTGACTCCTTCACTGCTGCTGACAAATTATTTACAAGCACAGGGAATATTTAAAAAATGTGAAGGCATTTTCATGCTCACAGAAACCCTATGCATTCAGTTGAGTTTACATACTACATAAAAAGCCAGCTGTGTTTTGTGTACTGGCTTCCTCAAACAAGGCAGGAAGAAGGAATCCTTGTACATGAACCATCAGTGTCAAAGTTAATGGAAAACACACATTTTCTCTGAAAATTTTACTTTGCTATTTTCTCAAATGGACATGAAAATCCACTGGGGATGGTTGCCTGGCTACTGTAAGGTGTTTAAAGACAATTGAAATCAATGGAAGATTTTAAGCATAAAGAACTTGCTGAAAATCTCTGTGCTGCTATTTCCACTAACATTTTGTAGCAAGTGTAAGACACTCACAGGACTTTAAAGGTTGGCACTTAGCAGCTATACATATTCATCATATTGTTTGTTCCTTTCCCCTCCCTCCACCCTCTTCATTGTCTTTCTCATGGGTATCTGAACTCTTTAGGTACTGTTTTGTATTCAAGAACATTAATTCTGTTTTAAATCCACAGTGGTCATGTGCTCCACTAAGTTTGTGTTTAGCTTTTTTGTCTCTGGGTGTCCTTTCATTGGTGAGTAAAATTTGGTTAATGGTAGGGGTGAGATGCATTAGCTGATTCAGGGACATATTTTTATTTTTTTAACTATTTTATTTTTTTAAAAATAATTTCTTTGTAGCATTTAAGGCAGAGTAATCCATCGTGGGCTGATCAGAATTTTGATCCTGGTCTCATCCCTGATCACTTTGGCATTTATTTAACATTATTTTTGCCTTACCAGGCTGACTAGGATAAAACCTGTCATGTGCATTCATCTTTGTTAAAAGATGAATGACTAAGACAGGCTTTAAAAGCATTTTAAAGAGCGAGTTGCTGGAACTGCATTCTTAATCTGCATTCCTTCCTGCTGTCTTATGGGCTGCTCTGAAACTGTGCTTTTTAGAGGTCAGATCACTTTTCTTCAGGTTTGTATAAAGGATGAAAGCCATAAATTAAATGGCCTATGGGATAAGTTCAAGAGCTAGTCCATTTCAGCTACAAACACCCTATTCCCTTGAAAATTATGACTCATCAAAACCAAGAATTATATCTCATTTCTATAACTCCAACTAGTTTAGCTCTTATCCATTTGGGATTGGACTTTGCCATTTATAATAAAATAAAAAATCCCAACAACAAACCCTAACAGAAAACTTCAACCCTCCCCTTCACAACCCTTTTTTGTCCCATTAGTTCAGGATAGAGAAGTACAACCTGCTGAAATAGAAAATTCTCAAAGGACATCTTGATTATGTTACCTACAAGGCCTTCATGATATACCATCATCTTTTATTCTACTCCAAATTAGGAGTCAGAGGATCATTGACATAGTGTGACATATAGTAATTAGCTGTCCAGAGTCATCTCCAAGTGAGAAAAAAAGAGGAAAGTAATGAATTCCTTCAAAGTGGTGTGAAAAATACACAAGAACAAGGAAGAATTCTCAACATGGTCAAGCAAGCTTGTCCAGTGTGACAAAAAATGAAGTGCTCATTGACATACTAGGTCTGAAAATTTCCTGGCTTTGTGGAGAAACTACCTCTTTGCCAGTATTCTTGTTCTCAGGTGAAGAAAAGAGATCCAAGGATATGTGCTTCACACTCCATCTTCTTTATAAGTGTCAGTCTGACACTATTTTTCTAAATGCATTAAAAATGATGCTGAGATTTTGTTGTTAAAATTAAATTAACAGAAACAGATAGGTTAGATTTAAAATAACTTCTTTGTGGACATTAAGTAATGCTAGAGAAACAGTGAGATTATGCTACATAACATTGTCTAACTAGCCTGTCAGTACCTTTTCCTTCTGCTACACAAGCTGTTTTTCCAGCAGACAGTCTTGTACAATGTATATAGAATGGGGATTTGAGTTACAGTGTAATGTAAGATTACATTTGACACTTGGATTAGGGCCCTTACTTCCAATTCTCCTCTGGTTTGCTGTAAAAAACTAATAAGTATGTGTCAGATCCTTTTCTCTTTTACAGAGGCTTGTGACAGGGATAAACCATAGTCTCCTGTTATTCTTGTTAGCTGAAGGCTCAGCCATCAGGTGCTGTATTGTTTCGCTCATTTATTCAGCACTGCTTTACCTTCGGTTGTGAGTTGATTGATTTGAAGTTACTTTAACAATTGTACTCCACAGAGAAGATAAGAACATTTCCATGCTTTGAAGACTTTCTCTTAGGATTTGGAGTATGGCAGGCCAGTCATGGCATTCCAGATCTGGAAGAAAAGTCAGTAACTGACTCATTAAATAGAACTTCAGCAGAAAATAGAACCCAGAATCCAGAATCAGGAAACTTGTGGTCACTTATGGCCTGGGACTTGTGACATGTAAATTTTATATATACATGATTTTATTATCTTTGACACTGAGCAGACACTGAGTCCATGCCTTTGCATGTGCCTAACAGTACAGAGTACTACCTGAATGGGGTTTAGAAAACATAAAAAAGTTTAGGTTCAATTAGCATTAGTTATCCCTAGTGCAGAGTCAGCTTCTGAATTAATCATAGTAGATTCTCTAGATGATCAGTAGAATAATGTAGGCATTTCTAGGGTGGGATTCATCTCATCCTAACCTAAACTCAACCAAAATAGAAACATGAATCATGCCACAGAAGTGTTTCTTTCTCTGCATTAACTGTAGAGGGAATCTAAACAAATATGTCAGATGATGACATCAAAAATTTGTTGTTGTTCTTCCTTCTAGCTCTCTGGGGGATTAAACGTTGCATGCCTTCTCAAAGCATGTACAACAGACTGAAAAGACTGGCCATTGCATAAAGGTAACAAAGGCTGCCTCTTTCTTTAGAAGAAAAGTCTTGTTAGTGTCTGTGTCACATTTCCTAACAACCTAATAGCCATGATAACCAACAGTGGGCAGTTGGTTGAGATGACCACAGTGATGCCTGGATGGTCAGTGATGCCAGCATGACTCCTCCTAATGTGTTTCTGTGCAGCCTCATGAGGCAAGGAAGAAATGGACAGGGAAGACAGCAAGACTGTCTCATACCTGTAAAAGAGAGGGATACTTGCAGCCCTCCTATGGTATAAGATCTCTCTTTCACTCTGCTGACACCTGATATATCATATACTCAGTGGTGAATGACTTTAAGATTTTCATGGCTGATGGATTTAATTTGAAATGCATCAGTGATTATTTTAAGGAATGTTTGCCGTTTACAGCTCCAGGTGTGCTGAAACAATTCTTTTGCACTGCTGAAAACTGTAATTGTTCCATTCCCATTATTTCTACTAAGCTTAAAAAGGTGTTCTGAACTACTTATGGCATACAGTGAATCACATTTTCTCTTTGTTGCATTATGAAAAATTATTATTTCCTACAAGAAGCTAAAGCAGGTGACATTTTTAGAGTGAAAATGTGAATAATTAAGGTTTGAATGACATGATGCTAACTGCTGTGGTCTGTCCCACTTGCAGTTCAGAAGAACTGTTGAGCGAGTTTAACTTCATGGTTTGTGGTATCATCACACATCTCTTTGTTTGGTCTTCTTCTATTATGTGTCAGTGAAACGTTGTTCTGTTCTCTTTTCCCTGAGTAATGGCATACTGAAAGTGGGATAGCATATAATAGTTAGTTTCATGATGCCTGTACAGCCTCTTGAAGTATTTTTTATCTTGTCATTTTTAGAGAAGTTAACAATTTTAGCAAAGAAGTCCCTTATGATATTACCCTTTCCATACACAGTTTTTAAATCAACAGATTTTCAGAGACAATGGAGGATTGTTGATCCATGGTTTTACCTGGAGAAAGGACATGCAAAATAATGGAAGAAACATCAGAGATGTTTTAGGAAAAAAATAAAGGACAGAAACTCCTTCCATCCATTGTTTTTGATTTGCTGGATTGGGTATTGTTAGGAGTTTGATTCTACGAGTAGCAGCAGTTTGCAGTGACTTACTCAGCAGTGGAAGGTACCTATGGGTAGGTCAGCACTGATGGGTATAAACTGGTGTCATTCTTTACATCTACCACATTGCAAAGTGACATCTCCTGCATTATTGCCTGTCTTTGAATATTCTGTTGCTGGTAATGTTTCTGCTTTTTCTGACCTAATTCTGGGTTTGGCTAAACTCAGCTGTTGTGACAAGTAGATGGATATCACAATCTGATACTCATTCTCAGCAGTAATATTAATTTAAGACTGATCTTACTTAATTTTAGATATCTAAATCAGAGACACCTACCGAGCCTATCACTACTTGCTGACACCAAGCTCTGTTGTGGGGTCAACACAGGGTTGAGAGATGGGCCTGTGCAAACCTTATGAAGTTCAAGGAGTCCAAGTGCAGAGTCCTGCAGCTGAGTCAGGGAAATCCCAATTACAAGTATAGGCAGGATGGAGAATGGATTGAGAGCAGCCCTGAGAAGGATTTGTGGGTGTTGGCTGAAGAGAACCTCAACATGAGATGGCAGTGGGCACTTGCAACCCTGAAAGCCAACTGCATCCGGGGTTGCATCAAAAAGAAGCGTGGCCAACAGGTCAAGCTAACATTCTGCGATTCTGAAGCTTTCTGGAAATTTAACTTCAAATTTTCCGTACCGTAGAAGTATTCTGTATTCGTTGAAATTAGAATGATTTTATTATTATTATTTGTCTGTCCTTTCGCTGTTACCCAAACTGCTAATAGTTTTCCCTGTGCACATTGAGGAGAAAAACAAATACATATCAAAATTAACACTGATTTGTAATGAATACACTGTTTACTGATAGGAAAAGCTGCATGAACAGAAAGCAGTTGTGTTGCTCTGGCTACATGGGGTTTCTTACATGTTATGGCATGAGCTACTGTCTCTCCTACTCCCCATCATTCTTTTGCACAGGTTGATTTCTGAGCCCCTCATGCCTTAGAGTCTCCCTTTAACAAAAAAGGAATCTGAGTCCTTTGCATTAACAAATCTGTCAAAATTCATTACCACTGAGCCTATGAAAATGCAGCCTTTGGGACATTATTAAAAAAAAAAAATAGAAGTTTCATAACAGCAATATCCAATCACAAATAAGATTCAATGTCATGATGCATGTTTTCATAACATAGAAATCTCTCAGGTAATGTTCATTTGTTAGAGGCAATTATTGGTGACCCTTTCTTGAATACAACAATCAAATTAGCCTTTCTCAGGACAAAAGAAGTACAGTTCTTTAACATTAAAAAGAAAAAGGAAGTAGTCTCAGAATAGAAAACCATAATAAGTGTCAGTAGTTCTTCCAGTGGGAATTATTCATGATGATGTCAACATTTCTTAGACAAATTCTAGTTCTAAGAGAGAAAAATGAGACCCACAAAACTAGGATTCTAATTCTGATTCTAATTCTAATTCTGTGAGAGAGAGAGAGAATGAGAGCCACAGGACTAGGAGTAGAAATTTTCCAGTCCATTTCTGAAAAATAAATGTATTGTATTGTTCTGACAATAAAGTTTCAAGATTTGACCTAGGAGTGGTAGACAGCTCTTTCTAATGTCTAGTTATATCCAATGACACATCTGCTGGAACAAAACCCCAAAGGAGGTGGGTGAAGAATTAAACATCTAGTATTGAAAATGATGAACCCATTATCTCTCTGAAATACATTGTTTTTATTCTGCTTCAGAATTTAGTGGATGCTTACAGTTTTTATACTCCTTGTTTGTCTTCACCCAGTTAAATGGCACAGTAAGGAGAACAGAACTTAATCCTTGTTGGAGTCTCCCTGTAATTCAGAAGCCTTCTTATAATTAAGGATGTTTTCTTAGAGATTTCATACTCTCAGTGTGAATGCTGCAAATCCCAACACTGTCTGCAGTTGTACCTTCTACATTCAATACACAGTTTAAAATACAGACCCAGTTCAGGGAGCAAGGATTAGAACCCATGACTCTCCTCCCAGCTTAGTGCACTAATAATAGGCTGAAGTCGGTTACTCCCTCTTTGTAGAACAGCTTCAATAACCAGAGCATAAAATTAATTTCCTCACTGCAAGCAATCTGTGAACCTGTGGAAAAGCAAAAAATACCAGTGTGTACTCTACCAAGCCAAAAAGGGTACATAACCAGTCTCACATTTTTTTAACTTCTTTTCTGTAGTAAAGTGGAGTTACTGTGACTGCTTCTTTCATGTGTGTTTGTTTGTCTTTTGCTTCTGTCTACTTGGTTTTAAATAGCATGACCAAAGCAAGTATTCCAAAATGCAAATTATGAGTAGACGGGGGTGTTCTCCAGACCCTTTCTTGTCCACTGACACTCCAGAAAATGGATTTGATTTGAATATTCACTTCTCATGTTGTTTAAAACCAGTAAGTTTTCTAAGTCTGTGTTTACAGGTCATGGGTTTTCATAGATTCATAGAATGGTTTGGGTAGGAAGGGATTTTAGAGTTCATCTGTTCCAACTCCCCTGTAATGGGCAGGGACACCTTCCCCTCATAGCTCATAGCTCCATCCAGCCTGTCCCTAAACACTTCCAGGGATGGGCCATTCCCAGCTTCTCTGGGCAACCTGTTCCAGTGACTCATCACCCTCAAAGTAAAGAATTTCTTCCTAACTTCTAAATCTCTCCTTTCAGTTTAAAACTCTTTTACCTTGTTATATCACTTCATGCTCTTGTAAAAAGATGCCCTTCCTCTTTTCTATAAACTCCCTTTAAGTGCCAAAAGGTCTCAATGAAGTCCCCCCACGAACCTTCTCCAGGCTGAACAGCCCCAACTCTCTCAGTGGGTCTTCACAAGAGACATCTTCTGATCATCTTTGTGGCCCTCCTCTGAACCCAATTTAATAGGTCCACATCCTTCTTTTGCTGGGGACACCAGACCTGGAAGCAGTACTCCATGTGGGATCTCATGAGGGTCTACTCTCTCAGAGAAAGGGCAGAATCACCTCTCTCATTCTGCTGGCCATGCTAATTTGGATGTTCTCTGGGCTGCAAATGCACAATATTGGCTCATGTCCAGCTTTTCATCCATGAGAATTCCTAAGTCCTTCCCTGCAGGACTGCTCTCAATGACTTCTCTCAGTCTGTACTCATGTCTGGAGTTGCGCTGACCCAGGTGCCCTTGTTGAATGTCATGAGATTCCCATGGGCGTCCTTCTCATCCAGCCCCCCTGGATGCCATCCCTTCCTTCTGTTGTGTCAACTGCACTACTCAGCATGGTGTCATCTGCAAACCTGCTGAGGGTGCACTCGATCCCACCCTCTGCATCATTGATGAAGGTATGGAAGAGCACCAGGCTGAAGACAGAGCCCTGAGAGACACCACTCATCATCTGCCTCCACCTGGACATACAGGCATTGACCATATCTGTCTGGAAGCATCCATCCAGCCAATTTCTTATCCGCTTATTAGTCCACCCCTGTTTTGACTGTGTCAAAGGCCTTCAAGTCTGGGAGGATGACATCCATTGATCTTCCCTTGTTACTCCATCATAGAAGGCCACCTGCTTGGTCAGGCACAGTTTTCCCTTAGCAAAATTACACTGGTTTTCTTGGATCATCTTGTCTTGCATATATGTGCCTTAACCTTGCTTCCATAAGGATGTGCTCCGTGATCTTCCCCGGCACACTGGTGAGGCTCACCAGTTTATAGTTCCCTGGATCTTCCTTTCTCCCCTTTTTTAAAAAAGAGAGATGTTCCGATTTTTCAAGTTAATGACTTCACCTGACCACTATGACTTTTCAAATATGATAGAGTGCGGCTCGGTGACTACATCAGCCAACTCCCTCAGGACCCTGGGATGTGTGTCATCAGGCCCCATAGACCTGTGCTTGTTCAGTTTAATCACATCGTTTCAAATCTGCTCTTTGCTTACAGTGGGTGGAATTTGCTCTCCCAGTGCCCACCTGGAGTTTCAGGAACTTAAGAGATGTGGGAAGCCTGACTGCCAGTGAAGACTGAGGCAAAGAACTTGATGAGTACCCCAGCATTCTCCAGATATGTCACCATTTCTCCCTTCTTGTTTTTTAGAGGGCTACACTCTTCTTGACCTTTCTTTTCTGACCTATGAATTTATAGAATAACTTCTTGTTTCTGTTTTGTGTATAAGGTGCCTAATTTGTCTTTTGAATTTTGTTAGAAGGCAACATGTGACGATGTTCATTATCATGTTACCTGCCACTTCCTTTGTATCACTATTAACCATTTTTCTCTAATAAGAGCAACCCTAGAGGTAGCAGACTCAGAGTACTGATGTTTGAGTATGATTCTATGTTTAAAACTAAAGGTATTGGTCCTCATTGATTATATATCCTTTGATTATATTTATTTAATTTCTCATTAATTTAATTTTTTATTAACTGAAGTTGTAGGAATATTGAGGTTTATTACATTAATCAGCATAATTTTTATCCTTTTTCTGTTAACAAAAATTGAATGGTGTGAGCTATAATCCCTCCTTCCTGCTATTTCTGTAGGCAAGGTAGGGCTTGTACTTAGAAGAGAACCAGTGTAACAGTTCAGAGCTTTGTCTCAGTATGGAGTCACTGCTGAGATGGTGAAGATAATAAGATTACAGGATGTGCTCACTAGTGTGACAGCAACTCATACAGACAAGATCAGCCTTTTTGCAGCCTAGCTCTCACCCATGCTGCCAGTGGGATAACTGTGATAATGCAGAACTCAAAGAAGGGATGCAGAAAACAGACTGTGCATGGGACAAGTGGTTGGGTGTCCCTTGAACTGTCTGGCCACAGTTAGAAATTAATACTGAATGTAGAAATTGTAAACACAAATTGAATGCATCTATGTAATGTACAGCCACATTTATATTTGTAGACTGTTTCTATTCAGAATATGAATACTTATTGCAGTATGTTCAGTTCTCAGTCTTAACACCCAGCACTATAATTTGACTGCCTACCTCTGTCATTAATTTTTCCAAGTTTATGGCAACCTCACTGCCCTCAGCCTGACCCCCAGTCTTAAAGAAATAAAATAACATGGTGATGAGGATCATTCAAGAAAGAGAGGGAAGAAATGTGTATTTATCACAAACTTGAAGCACCAGGAAAGCTGTCCTGTTCTGTGTCTTACCTCTCTGCCTCTCTAGGTCTGCAATAGTACTTTGCAGAGTTGATGTGTGATACAGTTCGATAATGCCTTTAGTGTTTAGTATAGTGTACCCAGGGAGATAAAGGAAGAGTCATACAAACAGACATGAGGGCAAGACAAGTGTCATAATTCTTGATGTGAACTTTGTCAAAGTGTATAGACAAAAACCCTACTTTTTTGTGTGTGTCTTAATGATTTTTATTATTTTTTCCACATGTATTCTTGACTATTTTATCAGTAGTGCTAAAAGTGATTTTTGGTTTGGAAGTATTTTAGCACTGTATGAATTGTATTGTTTTTGTCCCTCTCTTCTTGCTCTTCACTTATCTCAGTTCTTTTAATCTCAGTTTTCCAAAACTGGCTAAAAGTATCTGCATCTGTTAATGGAGTCTGAAGGGACTGTCCAAAGGTCTAGGCACTTGGTTGGAGAAATTTATTTAACAGACTTGTATTTCATTATTATGGTCTGAAAGCAAAGGGATTCCTTCGTCTCAGTTTGATGATATTTCTTTTTCTCTTTGTTGGCAGAACCAAATACCTCTAAATGACGCACCAGTTAAAAAAAAAAACAAACAGCCTAAGCAAAGGTCACAGACACTCAGTTCCCTGTCATTTCGAGTAAAGCCCGTCCCTTGTTCTGACTTGTTTCTCAGGAGAATTGAACAGATGGATATGTCCCAAAATAGAAACAAGTATAAAACTCCTTTGCAAAGAAAATGATGCAAAACACATTCTAATAATTTAAAATTTCAGATAGTGCTGAGAATGGACAATGAAGGGTACAAAGCTAGGCCGAGAAGAAATCACAAGTGTAATACAGAAAGATAAAATATAGACAATTCACCAATGAAGAGGGTGAAAAAGAACGTTAAAAGGAAGGAAAAGAAAAGCAAGCACATTGAGAGACAGCAGCCCTTCTTGATGTTAAAGAAAATGTTTGTCTGGAGATTCATAAAGTCTCTGAAAGGCAGAAATTACATAAGTGGTGCACACTGAGCAAGTGATGTGAATGGGGAATGTGAAGCACTCTTGTCTGCAGTGAGTCGGGGCAATGGACACAAGGCAAGTAAGGCTTGTTGATATGTATCACAGAGGTGCACAGGATTTCACAGCCTTGAAGAAGACTGCTCACCAGTGGGACCAGTTATAGCATGGAGACCATCAAGTGATTAGCCTCATTCATTTTTTTGCTAGTTTAAGTATAATTAAGAGTTTGTTTATTCATTGTTTTAACTTCTGTTCTAGGACAGTTTTTAGAAGACAACTCATGGATGTAAAGAACAGTGACTGGCCTATAAGATGACGTTTAGGTAGGATGCAGATCAGAATGTATTGGTTGTGGGTCTCTGCTAATCCATTTTAGCATTTCAGGTGAAGCACTTCATTGAGGTTGATTTAATCATCTGCAGGCTTCCTTCCACCACAGTATCAGATGTTTCCCAAGGTTATGTTTTCATCTCCAGGTTCCTCTCTGAACAGGGGAACTGCATAGAGAACTTTCAAGTCTCTGGATTCTCATGTTCATGTCTGAGCATCCAATCATGTTTGTAGTATCCCTTAAGATATTTAAATTTTGTGTATATATATATATATATATATTTACATACATACATACAAATACATTTTGTGTTCTTACAAAAGGCTGGATAAATACTTTTATATTATCTTGGGTACCTTAATATAAGCTTGGATATCATGGTTAAGACATTTACTATTTTCTGAAGTGTCTAACAGAAAGAGTCTAAAAATGCTATCCATACTTTTTTTTCTTGAAAATCTTAAGCACACTTTCTTGGATTCAGGAGACAGAGAAGACTGAGAAGAATTTTTTTTCTGTATTTCCCAACTGAACCTTGTGGGATCAAACTTTTTACATGAGTGAAGGTAGAGGAATGAAGAGACAGGACAAGAGGATTTTATCCATTTTGTCCTAAAAACTTATGAGTCTCTTGGCCGGTTTTGAAAAGATTTTAGAAGGAAAAAAAGAGTTTTTTCACAAATAACTGAATTGGGGAAAGAATCTCTAATTAGGCTGTTCCTGAGGGAAAAGATACAAGATTTCATCTCCCCTTAAAACATATTTAGCCCAGGGAGAGAGACACTGTAACTGTCCTAATCTATGGAAAGCTAGTTAATCAAAGATTGTGCATTAATAAGCATCAAAAATTCTACTTTTTGATCAAAGTTTCTCTAGTGAAAAAGTCTGATAAGACTAAAAAAAATAAGGTTTAGGCCCTATAGCTGAAGTAGAAACTAAAAATTCAAAAGGAAATCAAGACACAAATTCATTAAAGGCCAGGGTTCCTTAGTTCTTCTGTTTAGGAAACTACTTGTTGTCTCAATAAAGCAGCTGGTGATGGATTAGATCATATCACATCATGTTCTACTCTATATTAGGAAAGCTGTGAGAAGTTCAATTCTCAGAACTTTGATAATGGGTCATAATCTTCCTGACAGTATTTTAAAATATCCAACACTGATCTAACTCACTGTAAAAAAAACAAAAATTCAGTTTCATGAACTTGTTTATTTTTAGTGCTTACCACTTAGCAATTCATGGTAGGACCGTGGTTTGAATTTGGACTAGTAGTGAATTAGACTAATTTCCATCTGACACATAATTTTTAGATTGCTTTGATAAACTAAGATCTATTTTCAGAAAAAAGGGGCCATAAGTCCACCTGCTGCCAGGAATCATTTCCCACTGTGACTGTAGGAAGCCCAAGAGGAGACATGGCCTACAACTGCAATATTAAAACCATTAGTCTCAAGAAATGATTCCTTACTCCTCTATCAAATGATACTCACCTATGCACCCACTCTGCTCACACCTCACCTTTTCTTGAGTGGACTGATGTGCCCTTTCTGTGAAGCACCTGGTCCTTGGCTTCTTTGAACCTCAAATAAAAATTTCTTGTGTATATATGTGTGCATGTGTGTGTGCACAGGTGAGTAGGAGGCATAGTGGTGATGCTTCAGCTTGCAGAATGTGTTTTTTATGTCATGAAACTGATGCAAGTCATGCATACCCTATCACATGACACATGGAAGATGAGATTATTTGAGGGTATAAACCTTCCGGCATAGTAACAGATGATCTTTTGGTGGGGAGCAATTCAAAGCTTGTTCCACTGTACTTTCAGGGGGATGTTCCTGGAAGTCTCTCTGGTCCCATCCCAATCCTGCCCCAAAGGGAACTAGATGATTTGGTAAGTGGTGACTGGATGAATTAACATTTCTGTAGTGAGGATGACAGGAGAGCAGGGAACCAGTATCTGCTTTTGGCAGTGCAGGAGCACTTATTGCCTTTTTGTAAGTAAAACAGGGACTGAATGAAAAGGCACTGCTCATGCTACTTAGATCCACAAGGCAAAACAGAGATCCTATCCAGATCCACAACAAAAACCCACTATTGCCATGAGCTGTTCCCTTTTCTTTGCCTGAACTTTGACTGGGAGAGTCAGCATAGCCTGGAGGATGCTTAGAGTTCAAGAATAAAAAGATCTGAAGGCCACTGTTTGAACTAATGCACTGACACAGTTTTTCTTATTAAAATGGATACAACCAAAAATCCCTTTTTTTTTTTACAGCTGCTTATTCAGCATTTCTAGTAAGGGAAGGGTTTTGTTGTTTGTTTTTTTAAAGGAATAAATATTTAGGAAATACATAATTTTAATCTAAATAAATAGTTGCATTCGAATCAATTACATGGGTATACTTACCTCTTCTCTTAATCTGTACTTATTGAACATTTATTTTTGGTAAACATTTCAAAATTAAAATAGTTTCCATTCCCTTTCAAATGCCTTTCCTTTTAATTCTTCTCATTAAAAAGAGTAAGTAGACTTCCTGTACCAAGTCATTTTTTGGGGGTAAAAAGTATAAAGATGTACTTTAAAGGCCAAGAATAGGGTGCAGAGAACAGACACAGGACTATGGTTTAAAACCCCTTTAAATTTAGGTTAATTAAAATAAAGAAAAGGGAGTAAGAAAAAGAATGGAGAGGAAGGTCTCTCACATTCAATTCATCACAAAGATTCTGGATGTACAGTTTCTGATATACAAATATTTTCTGTTAAACGAATAAAAGCCACTTCTCTTGTGGTTATTTCCAGCAGGTTTATACGTATCCAGGTACTTAAGGAGTTAATCTCTTTTAGCATGTCAACTTGTTGCTTCCACATTTACTGTTTGAACAGCAAAATTCCTAGTCTCTGATGAGACTCTGGGTTTAGTTATGCTAGATGCTCTTTGAACACAGAGCAGCGTCTTTAGTCTCACTGGTATAGGATATGGCAGGAATTAATGCTGCCTGGAATAAAAGCTGCTAGTTTCATATGTCAAGACAGTTGTTCTAAAAAAAAAAAAAAATTGTATATCAGAAAGGGGATGTTATGGGACAATCCCAACTCTTATGTCAAGTCACAGCCTCTTTCAAAAACACACGACCAACAAGTTGCCTCAGGTTAAATATCCAGCTGAGTGGAATCTAATAAATCTTTAGATTTGGTTTATTATTTTTCTCCCTGAAGTTACTGCTAGTACTTCAGAGAGGGGGGAAAAAAAAAGAAAAAAATAAATAAAGAAAAACACGCCAGTATTTTTCAGCCTTGTTGGTAGCCTGCTGAATTTCCATACTCTGCTGTGCTCCCTGGATTATCTTCTATCCTACTTCAGCAGTTTTGACAGGTGTATGTGGAACATAGGGTTGACTGCTTTCCATGTGTTTTGGTCCTGCTTAAGAAGCTGCTGTGCTATCTACAACATTTTGTTTTCTACTGCAGAAATATAATTGTATTTTCCATTAAAAGTCTTTGGCTTTAGGAAGATTCACCTAGAAAGCAACATCAAAAGAACTCTACTGGCTGGCCTCAAATTACCAAAGTATGAAAATTCACAGTTAGGGTAAAACCTGTGAAACCTCAGTTCATCGGTACTCCCTGTGGGTAGTCGTAAGGCAATGCAAAGCATAAGTAGGCAACAGGGCTTTGATTTTTAGCTGTGCTGTCTAGTTTGTTTCAGTCAGCAAAGTAATATTCTTTTCATTAAATATTTAATTTGAATTTTCCATGTTTAACTCCAATTTTTTTTCAACTTGATAAAAAATCTTATCTGCTTGGGGCCATTACGGTTGCACCATCATTTTGTGCTAAGTCTGTCTGTTCTCTCTTTCTCTCTTTTTCTCCTTCTTTCTCTCTTTTTCTCCTTCTTTCTCTCTCTCTCTTTTTTCTTCTTTGTTCATTCCTATGTCTTCCTTTCTTTGTGTTTCTTTTCCTTTCCCTCCCTCTTTTCTTTCTTACCTTCTTCTTTGACCCAGCACTCCTTGTCTCATTCTCTCCCTCATCCTTCATTTTCTGCCCATGCCTCTTAATAGGACACTGTATGTCCAGACACTGTTTGAAATAAAGTAGTAAAGAAGTGCATTTCTTAGGAAGGCATGTTCCCCTTTTTGTTCTCCTCTATTTTATTTTCTTCTTTCCTCCAATGAAGTTACTTGACACCTGGCTTGGACCTTACTGATAAAGACTATTTGAAGGGGAGAAAGGTAAGGAGAAAATACTCAAGAAAACACTTGTCAGGTCTGTTGATGCCAACAGTTCTTTGTTACATTAGAAAAATAGACAAGACTGGAGCCCAGCAGGATATCAGGACTAACCTAATTTATTTTTCAGAGCTTGACTTTCTTTCCTCATAACCTGCTAATTTGTTCTGTCTCCAGCAACATCAGTAATTCACAGAAGAAAGCAGATACAAAGGTGATTTTTATTAGTCATCTGGTAAACCTGTGAATGACTGTGCCTGTCAAAGGCTCCTTTTCATTCAGACTGGCAATAATTTCTTCTACATTAAGTAGTCCATTTGTATAAGTGGAGGTCATTAAAGCTCCTATGAGAGCGTCATGGAGTAGATTTGGATGAGTTTCACTTGGGTATGTTGCTATTTCCCATGTCAGATGTGTAATATTATTTCTGAAAAATATTTACAGCACTGAAGATAAGGGAAGAAGGATGGTATTGTCATACTTTCTCCAAGGCTTTACATAACTCTGATAAGGATTTACTTTATACGCTGTATTTCATACTAATAAAAAAATCCCCCTATATTTATCTTCACACAATTTTCAGATAAAATTCAGTGCAATGCTTGCACGAAGTTCCTCAAAATACTCAGCCTAAGGCTGAAAGAAGAAACAAAGATATTTGAGGTTATTGTTATTTTTTTGTACTTCAGGGCTGAAAAGACGTTGAGTACCATTTATGTAGTTTTGAAGTACCTAGCTTATCACAAATTCTTCAGTTTTTGAGGGATGATATCTCAGATTCTGTAACTTGGAGATCCTTCCCAGATGGATATTGAGAATTCTGCATGGTAAAAAATATCCTAGATATCTGTCCTGGCATAAGGATGGTTTGAAGCAACACCAGCTATGATCATCCTTTTTCTGGGTGTAAATGACAGTAAATTTGACTGATACGTAACTGGGAACTAAAAAAAAAATTTTTTCATGTGTCTGAAATCTTCCCAGCTAATTAAGGATGAGAGTTCTAAAATAAATGCATGTATTTTTAAACAGTGTCTTCTGTGTTTAATATTTAATTATACCAATGCCATTTCGTTGTCCTGAAAAGCTCATGTATGAAAACATTTCTATTCATGTTCCTAATAGTTTTGCCTAAAGACAATGTCAGTTCCAAAGAACTTACCAACTAAGTAAATAAGAGAGATAAACAGAATAGGGAATAATAAATACTAGCCCAGCCATCTCATACTCCTATAAAACTGTGCTTTATCGGCTGCTGCAGATGACTTGGTAATTAAGGCTCCCTACACTTCACAGATAGACTCTAGCATAATACTGAGCCTTCTAATCTCATAGTTTGATTCATCTTCATTAATACCCACTCATTTTTCCTTCCTTTTTCTACATACTCTTCCTCAAAGAGGTGTGGGGACAAAATCCACTTTTATCTGTTCTATTGCCAAATTGAATGACTTAGCAGTCTAAGAACAATTGACTTTCAGTATGTCTTAAGCTCATAAACTTCTTTTAGCAAGTTCTTCTTGGCTATTCTTCAGTCTTATTCTGACAGATAAGTGTGCCTTAATATCCCCTTTGGGACTGGATCAAACAATTTCAGAAATCTATGTTTACTGGTGATTTTTATAAAATTATAGAAGAAACAGTTTGCTGTCCAGGAAAATGATTCAAACAGGCCACTTTTAAATGCAAAAAGAACAGCTCATAAAATTGCTTTTAGGAACAACCTAAAGCCCATGTTTCTTCATTTTACAACAAAAATTTCCTTTGGGTTGTGTTGATAATAACATCTGAGCACAATGTATTTGTTTAAATTACTTAGTAATTTTTAATTATTATTGTTTAAAAGAAATGGTACCTCAATTATATTAAATTATCACTCTTCCATACAACTCCCAGGCTTGTTTAAGAGTTAAGAAAGGCTAGGTATCTTTCAAGAAAGTAAGGCTGGAGTCAAGCATCCTCTTTCAGGATGGTAAGGATATTACCTACTATTCCTGTGCTTGTTGGACCCAGTGTCAGAGAACGGTTCTGGCCTCATTTATTTGGCTAATATAGGTATGACCCCTGTGAACTAACCTGTGGTTTCCATGCATACAGAGGTGCATCATTAGGTGGAACTACACGTTTAGCTTCCTTCTAAAATCTGTTATACATTCTTTTTGTTAAAGAAGATACCTAAGCTTGCTAAGTTCCAGCAGCAGTTCTTTTGGACAAACAAGTCTTGCATACAAAGACATCACAGTTGCCCAGTTTCTCAAAACAAAGTTGACAGTGGAGCAGCTTCTTACTTCTGCCTAATTTCTGCATATCAGACAAATATCTGGGGCAGTCGCCACTGAGCAAGAAACATGAGTTCTAGACCTCCTCAAGCTTGCACTTCCACTCCATTAAATATTTCCAATTGTGTGTATGGGAAATCTCTGAATGAATCTGCTGAGGATGAGCTATTGTGAATGTAGAAATGTTTTTTTAAGTCCAGAAAAGTCCTAAAGTCTATAGCTTGAAGGAAAGTATAACCCAAGTCTAATAAAGATTATTAGAATTAGTTTTTTGTATCCCTCAAAAGGGCAGGTGTTCAAACATGACTTGTTCATAAATGATTGTTTCTGGACATTGTCCTTATCAGTACAACCGTGAGATCTGTCTTTCTCTTAGTATGAACTACAAGCCTAAATACCTAATTCTAACATTTCTTCTGATCCGGTGGAGATGAAGTTTTAGTTTTCATTGCATTGTGGTACTCACCTCACCTTGGCCAGTCAGCTTAGGATCTCTGTAGAGTCAAAGGAGAGAATTAGTTTCAAGGTGTATTTATCTTAGCTTGTCTGCATTTGGTCAGAAGATTCACACCTCAGAAATTACAATTCTTTTTACCACTTCTAAGGAAAATCTAGCTTAGACTTAACCATTTAAATTTTGCATATTTTTAGTAATGCCAGTCCCTTTTTCTGAATATGGGTACAGATATCTAAAATGTGATCCTAAAATGTAAAGATTAAATTCCATTTCTTGAATCTTCTGTGGCTCTTTGGAAGACACATGCTCTGAATATTCTGGATAAGCTGACACATTCATTTTCTGCAACTATGGGTATTCCTTCAGCCTTTGAGAATGGCTCAGATTCTTTATTTGCTCAGAATCAAGCAACTAAAAAAGTAGGAAATCCTGTTAGATTTAGTTGCTAAAGTTTAGAAGATCTGAGGTTGTTTTGTGATATGAAAGTTGACTTCCTAAGACTGTGCAACACTGTACATTAACTCAGTAATCGTTTGTTGGCAAACACCTGTGATTCTATAATTTTCATCACATTCATTAATAGAGCTTCTGTTGCTTAAATGCACCCTTAATTCACAAAAACGAACTTCTTATATTCTTTTAACTACCAGATGAGAGAGAAAAAATTTCTAACCTCTACATTCCTATTGCCATGTACTTTCATGGCATTAAAAGCTGCAGATCATGGCAACAGAATAACTTTTAAGGGAAAAAAAAAGGCAGTAACAATTTATTTGCAGAGGAGTCTCTTCAAAGTCATCAGTTTCATGTATCAGCTTAGGACTGTAAGCACACATGTCCTGGTTCTAGCCAGGACAGTGTAAATTTTTGCAGTAGTCAGATTGGGGCAAGGCTGGGGCCCAGATGTTATTCTATACCATCACATGTTATTGCTGGGGATGGTGAAAAGGGACTCTCTTCAAGGGCTCCTTCTTGTTGAGTAAGCATGGCACCAGTCTCGAGCCAGAGGAAGTGGTCAGGGATGGTGTGGCTGGAATTGGGTCACGGGCTCTTCAGTGAGCATTTTTGCATATGAATCACTCTGTCTTTTCTACAATTCTATTATTAATATAATTGCTATTGCTGCTTGTTTTCTTCTCTCCAGTAAATTGTTCTTATCTCCATCTTTGCCTTTTGTGCCTCCAATCTCCTGCCACCCACAATGGGGAGAGAGGAGGGGAAGGGAGTGAGGTAGAAGTGTGGTTTTAGCAGTAGCACTAAATCGGAGAATACCATTCCTAAACCAGGACAACCATGCTTACTTCAAAATATTGTAATATGAATATTCAGTATAATAACCAACAGAGGACAACAATAGCATTAATTAAGTGATTAACTGAAATTTCTTATCATTGGTTTTGCCTTCTGCTTGTTGAGCTACAGAAAATTGTCTGTAGAAGTATGGAAAAATGACAGAAGCACAGCAGGATTCCCAAAGGTGGAAGTTTTCCCTCTCATTACCACTTTGCCCCATTCTTTACAATTACACTTTGTCCAAGGAGTTGGCATGTAAGCCTATCTGTTTTGATAGCCTTATATCAAACTTGAGTAACTGGTGATTTTACTAGCCAATTCTCTCAAGCCCTACAGAGCGATAAGACTAATAGGAGAGAATGATGAATGAGTGTAGAGGCAAGACTCTAGACTAATTATAATTTTTAAAAAAAGACTGCGAAAGGAAAGTAGTTCTTTGCCATCAGGGAAGGAAAGAAATATGAACATCTTTGGATCATGCAGTTCAGATGACTTCAGGCAATTCATAACGAACTACTAAAATAGAATGTAGTGTCAGCAAACAGAAGAAGTACAAGGTATGGTAACTGAAAACAGGTTTGTCAATGTATCATCCACAATTTAGTAGAGTAATAAAATGAATGTGTTAAACTGTATAGTACTCAGAAATATGGGTAAAGCGATGTTGAGAGCATGCTACTACTGTAAAGTAATCCTTCATAGAAATGCAGGTCTCTCAAGTGAAGCTGTGTTTACCAGATTAACTCCCTGCCCTTTTGTTTTTTAAAGAAAGAGATCCAAGAACCAATGCGTCTGGGCTTCACACTGAAAGCTACAAAGGAAGGGCCTGACAGGTCTTAGTGTTTTATCTTTATGGAATCACAACATTTTCACTGCCTAGTGTTCCTCCAGTCCTGTCATAACGTTCAGTCATCAAATATCAGTGGATCAAGTCATCCCTTCTGAACCAGTTTGTTTTGGTGTAGATCTTCCATAGCTATGCTTGTTTGTAAAGTAAGGGACTTCATAAGTTTGACTGTATTAGTGGTTTTTCAACGGTCGTCCCGAAAATAAACTGACCCTGTGACCAAAAAGAAACTGTATTCCAATTTGGTTTTGATTAAAACTCTTGGAAACACTGTGTGGTCAGTTGTCTTCTAAGTAAAATGAAGCACAAATGGGATCTGGTGTTGAACCAAGTGTGAAGACATAAAATATGGGGAGATGCAAGGTCAAATTACCCTTTATAAGAGAAGAGGTATTATGTTTAAAGAACTGTCTTGTTTCTAGCACTAAAAGTAATATTTATCCACTTAAAGATACTTCATAATACTGCTTGAGCAAAGAGTACTTAATTTCTCTTCCAAATCTGAGTTTGCAGCATTGCTGTGAGATTGGAAAGATTTCCCTTTTTTTTTTTCAGTCCAAAAATCACTCAGCAGAAGAGACTAGTTCTATGTAGGTTTTGCCTGGAACATGAAATAACTAGTCCTGCCTTGGTGATAGATTTAAGAATAACTGATTTAAGGCTAACAGATTTACAGCTACAATTCCTAAGGATAGAAAAGGGTTGTGTATATGTGAGATGCGGACATACTAGGAAAGCATCTTTCTTGAATACAATGTCACTGTCGGTTTTAAATATTAATAGTACGATGTAGATGTCAGCAGCTTGGACTTAGCCTGTATTTGATATTGGCACATTATGGTCTGTGTTCAGTGAAAGGAATAGTCCTTGGTGAGTTGCCATGGTAATAGGTAGAGTAGGCATGTCTCAGGTAGAGAAATGAAAGCAGAGCCAGGGTGTGATTCACCTGACTCACTATAATAATCTAGAGCCATCCTAGATATATAGGATACTCCTCCTAAACTCCAGCTATTGCATCAGAAAGGTGTGGGATTCTCATGTGTTCTGGCTCTCAGCTCCACATTTAGACCGCAGGTACATTAGAGTAACTCAGATAATATGAAATAACCTATATTTAGGCAAATTAATCATTCTATCAGACTCCTTCACTACTTTTTGTCTTACAGATTTAGGTGTGTCTGTTTCTGTATAGCTCAGCTTCTTTTTTCACTGTGAATGCCTTTCTAAAACGTTGTGTTTTCTCCAGCATCTCCCATTGCTTTTCAGTTGAAACACTTGCACTTCTGTGCAGGCTGAAGATTCTGAACTCTTTTGCACCCACCCTAATATGCTGTGGACATTGCTACCAGACAACGTCTCAGAGCTCTGTTATCTTTGCAGAAATCAGTCCACCAATTTGGTGCCATCAGGGCAAATCTAGAAAATAAACTAGTATTCCAAATATGGCATAACAATGCTTTTGTACAGCCGATCAACTTTAAACGTGTTTCATATATGCTTTCTTGGTGATCTTACTTTGGATTTAGGCGTGTAACATACGTGCATTCCTTTTCTCCTCTTTTCAATTCTTGCTACCACCCCTCCTATTCTATCAGCTGCCAGTGTAGTTTGTAGGATGTTTCACTGGTTAAGCACACTGATATGAATCCCATACATTTTCATGTCTTTGATGGGAGGACAGTAAAACATGAGTATTACTATTCTGAAGAGACCATAGGGGAGAAGAAACTCCCACAACATTTCTATAATTGTGAATAAAAAGCAAAACCAGTTATGGTTTCTTGTCATCTTCAATTGAACCTGTAATTTTATTGAGTTTTGTTCATGATTTACAGATGAAATTCAGGCTCTGATGTAGTTACTTAACACATGAGATCTCAGGGAGCTGCTCTAACTGTTTTGATAATGTATGAATGACCAGATTATATCACTGGCAGATGTTCTATATAGGTCTTGTTATACATGGATGTGGCATTACATCCATGTCTAACAATTTGTCCTGACAGTCAAAAGTCTTGTCAGATATTGATTTGACATCAGATTCATGTATAACAAGATTTTTGATTGACAGATGAGCAACTGTCCAGAATGAAACCAAAACCCCACTGTTTTTAAAATCTAACACTGCCAGTCAGTAATCTGGCTTTTCTGTAGGATTTACCTACATCTACAGTGTCGTGTATCTTTAATTTTATATATAAAACCCCCTCCAAATTGCTAAGATTACAAAGATTTGATTTAGGTTCTTAATGAAATTTTAAAGATAAGAACTGGTATAACCATGTTAACAAATGCTATAGAAAACCATGCTTGGCAGCTTCAATTTCAGTGCAGACATATGCGATATCAAAACAGCAGGGAGAAAGTGAAAGGCTGAGGGGAATTAAGGTGATGTGTGTGAGAGAAACACATTAGACATGAGGCTTTAGAGCCTGGGTATTATCATTAAAAATCCCCAGCAGAAACCACCATTGGGATTTTTGTAGTTTATGGAAACTTGACCAGAATAAGTGTCGCATAATTTCTGCTTGCTTATCTCTTACAATATTTATGCTATTCTGAAGAAGCTTTCTGTATTCTAGCAATTAGTAAGGGGAAAGGAGAGAAAAGCAGTGTCAGCTTCACTAAGCTTTTGGCAGGCATGTGCAAAGGACGTTGTTGCAGCCATGAGACAGAGAGGGAATAAGAAAGAACATAAGCTAGAGTGAAGAGATTAGGCATTCATCATTGAAACTACCACAACACCCAAACCATTCAAGGTGTATCATCAGTAATAGAGAATTACTCAGGCATTGAAAACAACCAAAAATATGGATCAGAATTTTATTGCAGAAATGCTATCTAAAGCACAACCATAGTTTTGTATTTACCTTTAAAAATCATTGTAGCCAATGCTATGTGTTTTAAGCCACACTGTAGTCCCTGGTTTTTATTTAGAAAAAAGGGCTAACAAACAATTTTTCAGGTCAACAATAGAGTGCAGGGGAAATGGCTGATGCAATCCATTAAGTTAGACTAATTATGATCAGCAGTTTAAGACAAATGGGAATCTTACTACTGATGTCAATTGGCTGGGGATCAAGCTCTAAGGGATCTCACCTACTTCAAAGGTTGCCTTCCCTCCTTTAGTCCAACTGCTTTGAATTAATCTGTTGACCCAAGGCATCCACTACAAGGATACAAAGTGCCTGTTAATGTAGCTTAACTGGCTGGTTAAGTCAGTTTTGTGGCTCCTTTGTGTTACTCAACTAGTGCAATGCATCCAGAGCATATAAAGCCTAAAAGCTATAGAGACCGATTTTAAACACATATAAACATGTATGCACCATTTCTCCTGTGCTTATCTTCATTTTATTCAGTATCCTAAGCCACTTAAAAACCATTAATTGAACCTTACAATAGTTCTGCATGCATTTTACTTGGAAGGGCTTTATGTCTGCTTTATGCCTCAGTGAGCAGCTGGACAAGGACAAGACAGCTTGCTTGGTTAATTCTGTATTTGCAGTTATATTCCTATAATGTTCGTTTCCAATTACTGTCACTACTGAAATAAACAGCTAAGTAGACAGAACGACTGGTAAAGAGAGATGTCCACAAACACAGGCAAATAGAAATGGATGTGTTTATGTATGTACACATTTTCCTTTCAAAATATCAGATTCAGTACTGGAATCTGAGGAAGTCCAAAGTCAGAAAATTATAGAACTGCAGAGCTTGGAGCAAAATCCAGTTTAAACTACAGAAAGCCAGCTTTCAGCTTTACTAACGAGGTTTGATGCTGTTATGAAACACGAATTCATTGGTGGTAATATTCATTACATTTGTCTGCCTCAGCTCCATGTGCCCCAGGATAGGGAAAAAGTAGAAAAAAACTCTTTGTCAGTGTGAGGATTTTTATGTGCTGTTTGTGTTTTATTCAGTGCAATCCATTATTAATTTCTATATTCCTAAAACCTCCAGCAATGTTGAAACCAACACTTTCAACTGCAGCCTGAGCCGTGGTATCTATTAAGTGACATCTTTGAAATTGCTGCATTTGAAACCACTCTCAAATCAGAGAATCTGGTAAATCTCTCCAGCCTGTGCATATATATGTGAAAAGGATTATTTTCAAAGAAATGCTTTTTTTTTTTCCCAGTAGGTTGAGGGTGGCTTCAGCCTGAGACCTGATACTTCAGAAGTTTTCAACTACTGTCTGATGTGACTGAGGCTGAATTTCAGATCATAGTTGTAACAAAGAATGAAGCTTTCAGTGTCTGAGAACTTCAGTTATTTGAAATTACTAATTTTAATTAACTATCAATTGTTAATTTATATCTCAATATGTTCTCAATACAGTGTGTGGAAAGGTATACATTTTTATTTTGGATGTTGAGTGTAACTAAGCTACTTCGAAGCATAGTATGCTTTTTCAAAAATAAAAATCAGGCTTTTTAAAAAAAAACAAAACAAAACAAAAGACACAATAATATGAAGGTTTATACAGACCTGATGTATTATAAATAGAAAGAAACTTGTATTGCACATCCCAAACAAGTGTTTGGGGATTTTTCTGCTGCTCCTTGTAGTAGCCTGATCTAGCAAGGACAGCAATTGCAGTAACTTTTTTTTATATACCTTTTATGCTTTCCAAATCCTGAAATACAAGTAGGTGTATTCCAGAAGGTTGTCACAGTCTTACTTTATTTAGAATTTCTTTAGTTCTTCTGTATTGTGGGTTTTTCTCTTTCATTTTCTTGGGTTATAACATCTGTCAGTCCTGTTTTATGAGTTTGTTTGTCTACAGAAAATGGAAAAAGTAATGATTGTGCCAAGAGACCTCTGTATCATTTTATATGACCATGAAGAATGGCCATTCATGACTGGCTTACAAGAGAGACAGTGGGTCTGATGCTGATATCGGTTACACTGATGTAAATGAAAAGGAGTTCCTCTGTATTTCACCAGTGTAAAATTAAAATATGAGGGAAAACTTTTCAAAATCAGACAGAATATAAAAGAAAAGTTTGTGAAAGGTCAAACATTGCTTTAGATAAATAATTTTAAATTAGTTTTAAATCTCTATTTTACCCTCTTAAAATGTTCCAGTTGGCCATAAGGGGAATAACACACTCTAGGCCTTTCACTTTCTTTGGCAATACCAGATTTCTCATGCCTCACTATCTAAACAAGCTGTGTAGTTCTCTCACAACAGCTGCACATGCTGTCTCGAGTTATTAACCCCAGTAGGAAGCCTGAGGAGCTGCTGAGTAGCTTCCTCTCCTACAGGGTTTCTATACTGGTTTGTTGGGCTCCTGCATGGAAAGTGGATGGTTTAGAAGAAGCCACCCTCTTAATAAGGACTCTTGAGAAGCTTGATTCAGATACCAAAAAATGACTATGCTTCTCATCCTGTTCCAGGCTGTGTTTGGGGAACAGAAAGATAATAGAATTGAGGGTGAAAAAAATGTTCATCAAAATGTCTTCTGTTTTGGCCACTCCAGCACACAGTGGGTTTTCTGTGAAATTTCTCTCTGTGTACAGTACATCAGTGTAACAGTGGCAGTATTACTTCTATAGATCAGATCGATTACTTCAGAGAATAAATAACTGCTTTTGGGGTATTTAGATACTACAGTGATGGGTGTTTACATGAACTGATGTGCATGTTCAGTATGTAAAATCTGCTAATTGAGCTGTACATCTGGCCAGCAAGTTGTGCAGTGTATTACCTTTTTTTCAGTAGCTTGAAGCAGAGTACAATGAAAACTTTGGAGTGATAAATTGTCTTATGAGACTCTGATAAATCTTTAAATTGATAAAGAAGCCAATGAAGTAACTATAAGAGAGCTTTGTTTCCTCATGACCTCTGCATGACAAAATTTACATTCAGTCAGTTTTGTAAAGGATCTGGGTTCTTTGCAGCCGATGGAAAAGAAAAAAAATACAATAGATGTAATGGCTTCCTTTAGTATTTTGCAAGCAGCTGGTGGATGCCAAATTGCTGAAATCTGATATGTCTATTGCCAAAGTGCTTTGTTTTTAACATTTAGGTCTAGATTCAAGCCAAATGGGCACACAATCATGTCCATAACCAGGTATGTTGCCAAAACCATAGTACTTTCCAACACGAATTATATCCCACATTCCGGAGGGATATATAGTTAACATCTTCCTCCACAGTGTGTGAATCGTGTATTTTGCAAACACCTATTTTCCTTAGTGAAAGAACCTCTTTTTTTTTGTATTCCAAAATGCCCTTGCCTCTCCTTCACTTACTATTGCTCATGCAAGGTTCTCAGTTAATGGAATTTAGAGGCACAATTAAAAATAAAACTTTCCTTCTCAATCCTCTTTTGTCTTTTTATGTCAAATAACTTCTGATATATGAATCGTTTTGGAGATGCAAACAAAGTGTCTGAGTGAACACTTCTGGTCATTATCTTCTGGATGTAAAAAACCCCAACACCTTTTCCCAAAAATATTTGTTCTGGAATTAATGCTCTTGGTAATATAATTCTGAAAAGTTAAATATAAGGGTCCTGGAATAAAATATATGCAGATATACACCTGTGTCTTAAAGTGAGATATGATAACTTTAAAAAAAGTAGATAATAATCAAATCTCTGAAGAAATTTGACCTGCATATTTAATGGATTTTCATTAATCCTTTGCTTTTAAACAGATGGCAAAATGTTATTGACAAAATTCTGGTCTCAGGAAATTCAATGACTGGGCCATCACTGATTTCAGTGAGTTACAATCTTCAAACTGCATGTGTAGAGTGAATCTCTGTTCATTTGAATTTAGAAATAGTTTGCTGACTACTTAGTGTTAGAGTATCTAAATTGGGAATTTCCTTTATTTAAAAATGGGAAGCAAAAGTACCTGCTGTATTTTGTTCTTCTCCAAAGCAATGGAGAGAGGTCTGGCTTTATTGACTTTTTGATTCTATTTTATGGATTGGTAAGAAGGACAGAAAGGGCCTCTACCTGTCTATTCAGCACTAAAAACTCTTTACTTACTGCCTTGGCTTGGGACATATGAAGAGTTAGAAAACCCATAGAAATGACTGGAACTCAGAGGTGAAAAACCACAAAAGTCAGCAACTACTGCAGATGCTGATGAATCTACTTTTAGCTCCTGAGAAGGAAAGATTCTTTTATCTAGGAAATCATCACAAATTAATTTTATGTAACCATCCCTATACTCTTTGGTGGTTCCTTGTCCAATTCTCTCAATAGAAAAAAGTATGTATAGGAGTGAAATTTTGCTGTATAACACAGGTGCTATACTAATGAAATCTGGGTAAGCATTTGGTAAAAACTATAGTGGTTAAAAGTGATGCGGAATGTCTGATGCTAAGCAAATGCAATGAATTTTTTGATAGAACATGTGTACCTAAGATACAGTCATATATTATGTAATATCCTGGGCAATCCTTTTCAGGCTTTTAAAAGTCTTATAACTCACTGCTAAGATATAAATGTTGCTGACATTAATACGTCAATCAAGCCCTGTACAAAATGGAATGATGTTACTTAATAAAATTATGTCAATTATTATAACTTCCACTATTTAATGTAAGTCCTCTTTAAAAACTGTAGAGAAAGGTCAGTAATAACAGAGGCAGAAAGGAGCATTAATTCTGTCAGATTTCAAAAGGAGTCCCTCCTTTAGAAAGTTTTGGTGGTATACTTTAAGGATTATTATGAATCAATTATTCCTTTGTCTGGAAGGAAATAATGCCAGTAATATGATTGCTATGTCAATACTAGTCATGAATTAAGTTTGGAAGCAGGGAGCAATGCAAATTACTACTACATGCTGAGTATTCATCCTGTAACTAATGAATATTCACTTGACTCTTGTAACCTAACCTAATTACCCATAAAGCCACAGAGAGATTTCACTTGACCCTAAACTTTAAACTGTTAGCTGCTCCTTTGCCTGATAACAAAGTGATAATGCAATTATTTGTGTACCACAGGAGAAAGAGGCTGACCCCCAGTAACATGTCATGTTACACGTGAGATACACAACATGGAAAAAAAATAAAGAGTTTTGGAAAAAATCTATTTCATTTTTAAATTGTCTGCCTGAGAATTGTAGGAGTCTTTTAAGAATGACATGAAAGTATCAGTTCTAAGGGAAAGGAGAGAAAAAATAGATAAAATAACCATAAGGGAAAAAGAATAAAAGAGGACATTTACTTAGGCTTAAACCAAGATATTGCAGTTTTGCTTTCATTCTCTGTGTAAAACAAAATCCTCAAACCAGTGGATATGGCCTGCATAATAAAGGAGTCAAAGGCAGTGAAAGGGGGCCTCTTAATTTGATTTTCTGTTTTAACAGTGACACAAAGGTCTGACAAGTAAAATGACCGAATGCTGCCAGCTCTAGCTAGAGACATACATGATAAATAGAGCCTGTATCATAGGAACCCTTAGGAAAACTGGAAATTGCATCTGTATTTCTGTATTTTCATATCACATCTGTATTTTCTAGGGAAGGATTTTTTTCATCTCACTTGAAAAACTAGAATTTGTTCTGATATTAATACAAGTTCTCTATCTGGCCACATTCTTAATGACAACAATAGAGTTGCTTCAGCCTAGTGTTCTTCAAGTTGGTCTTGCAGATATACAAATATACATCTGTTTTTTAATTTGTGGACTTGACTGGAAGAAGTTTTGGGTTTCTTTAAGTTGCAACTTCATGTTCTTCAGTAGGAATGTTTGTGGAAATTTTTCCCATCCCCTGCTTCAGTCTTTCCTTGCTTGATCTTTTTGTAGGGCTATTTTTCTACGCAGGTTGGGGTGACTTTATGATGTGTATAGATAAGGGTATGTATGACAGTGACATATAATGCAAAGAGTAAAAGGCACCTGAAATACTTTTGTGAATTCCTACTCCAGTGAAAAAACCTGCTATTTTGTGAGGGGTGTGAGTGTGAAAAATACTTTTCTGGCTATTTGCACTAGGAGGAATAGAAACAGTAAAGCTGGGGCTTGATAAAAACTAGGATGACACTGCCAACTTATCTGTCATGATCAATACTGCTGGATCGGGGGGGCTGTTCACTTGTTCCCCAGAGGAAAGGTAAGGATTGCTGTCTTTCCTACTTTTCAAATTTGGAGATGGAGACAAGTTTACAAAGCAAGTATTTATGCTTTTCATTTTATAGCTGAGGCTCACAGATGCCATGATTCCAGGCACTGTAGTGAAACTACAGTACAGATTGCAGGCAGCATCAGAAAGTAAAACCTAGTGAAACTTCTGGATTTATACCAGAAGCTTCACATGAATAGCAAGAGGAAGAGATTTATAAAAAACCTCCATCCTTGTCAAAGCAGAGACAGTGGTCATCCATACTGGGGAGACATGTATCAGTTCTTACCTCATAGAAAGATTGGCTTGTCCAGGAAATCCTTGATTTCTCAACAGCTCTGCAAAAACCTTGCCTATAGACCAGGGCTAATTGGAACTGACAGGAGATGAATTCATTACTAAATAAAGTACTCCCCTTTTGCCCAGTTTGAGACCTCTTCTACAGGTGAAAAAGAGGCTTAATTTTAACAAACTTTTGCTGAAAGCACACAGGAATGGTCATGTCGAAAAACATTAAAACGTGAGACAGTTTTCTTAAAGCAATAAATTTAACTAATACTGCATCTGTTGCTTTAAAAAAAGCAAATACAGAATTATAAGAGTCATGATTTGAGGATCTCTGGTTGCCGATGAGAATATTTTAAGAAACAATGATACTAAATACTATGGGTCACATTCAACATCCAGTGCCTTCAAGGAAAATTGCACTAATGTAAAAGTAATTGTTACCATATATGTCACTTTCCTTTAAAATGGAGTATCTGGGAAATGATTCTAAAAGCAGAAAAGTTTTCAGATTACCTGCTGCTGATGTTGAAGAGATGCATATATTCTTGTCGGTAATTTATGGAGAGGTACTTTTGTGTTTAGTAGATTAGGGGTTTCAAAAAAGACACTCTGACCTGCAGCTAAAATATATGTGAATACTTCTTCTTTTAGATGACAAGATGACTCCTGAAACTATTTCTTTTGTAGTGTCTTCACAAAGTCATACTATTCTCTCTGCAGACAAACAAGATAAAGGAAAGAAAAAAAGGAAAAAAAACTGAGTAATGTTTCAAGGCCAAAGAATTCACCTCTTTCCCTAAGTAGCAAAATCCCCTCTGCTTAGTCTATATAGACTTATGAGCTTAAAGACAGAATTTGTAGGGAAGGATATTAGGAGGACTTATTTTTTCTTACTCCAAAGAAATTAAGGCTCCAAATAGAGGAGAAAAGATACCTTTTTTCACAATTGATGATGCCAACAGGTTGTTTGATATTCAATTTGGAGCACATAACCTATCAAAGATGACAGATGACTCTCTGTCTCTCCAGATTGCTTTGCACACCCTGTGAATAAATCCCACTGGTTACTTCTGGACTCTATTGCAAGGCAGAGGGAAGATAAAGATTCTACTATTTCATCAGCCTCTCCTTAATCAGAATTCTATAGGGTTACCCTAATAAAACCCACAACATGATGAGTTATGAATTAAGATAGAAATTAGCTAATATAACCTGCTATCATGCTGCAGTAATTTCCTAGGATGTGTGACCTCAGTCTGGATGGGACATTATAAAAAAAGAAAAATGGTGAGACTGGGAATAAAAATGATTTACCTTGACTCTTTTCCATTCTCATACAAGTCTGCTTAGAATTATTTCAGGATTGGGGAGCATCCAGATAGGTCAACATACTGCATGGCCAATTTGTATGGGTAGGAGATACTGAAAGCAGCATACATTGTGCCATTTTGTACCCTTTAGTATATTTGCAAAGCATTCGAGTTACTAATGCCTGTAATTTTCTTCTTTTTATGGAAATCAAAGTAACGTAAATATATCAAATTAAAATAGCAGATATATTGTAAAATTAGAAGGTCTTGTGGCCAAGAACATTTTCTAGTTGTAGTATAAAAGCTTTCTTTCTTTAGTTGATCTGTTGTGTTGTTAGGTGGAATGCATACGCCTACTCTGATGATCCATCACTGTTTTATTAACATACAAATTTTCCTGAAAATATAACAAATATTATGTCACATATAAATCATATGTAGCTCAAGAATTTTTGCTGAAATAAAAGAAAAAGGAAAAATTTGCTGAAAATATTGTGATTTAATTTTTTTTCCTGTTTGAAAACATCAAAATGAAACATTTAATTTCATGTTATAGTCATACTGTTTTGTTTGTGTCTAAGATCTTAGGGACAGTACTTTGTTCCCAATAGGCTTTAAATTACTCCATGGCATGTACTCCCAGCCTGGCCGACAATTCTCAAAATGCATCCTGGAGAGTTCTCCTACTGCATCAGTGAGTGCTTCAGGGAAGCTTGTCTGTGATATGCACTAATGGTAATGTGAGAAGGAATATAGGAATTAGATATACAAGGTGCCACTGTGTTTTGGGCAGATGAAACTTTACTTTTGGGTTGAGCTGCCAATGAAATTCATCTACTTGAAATGTACAAAGCACAAGGGGCTTTGTCTTTCACTTCCCTGTCTTTCAATATATTCTATCCTAAATCTCATGGTCTGCCAAAAGTCAGTTTTAAATGTTTTTCTTTGGTTTTCATCTGTTCTCATTATGGAAAATTCTTGCCATCTTATTAAATATTTGGCAGAAGTTACTGGATTAAATGACTGGTTCATTTTTTGGGGGAGTAGGGGGGCATAGCAACTGCTATTAGTAAAGCATAAATTCTTTTTTTTAAGTTCAAGTGAGGACACAGATTTAGGAATGAAGAAAGTCTAGGTAGGTTTATTTCTGTAAACACATTAAATGTTTTAATATTCACCATATTGGTTTTTTTAATACCTATAAGAAAGGTTAGATCTAAATGTGACTTCTCTACAGGGATGGCGTACAGAGAGACATTTGCAGGTTGACAAGTGGGTCCATGAGAAGCTCATGAAATTTGACAAGGCCAAGTGGAAGGTCCTGCACCTGGGCTGGGGCAATCCCCAGTACCTGTAAAGAGTGGGAGATACATGTATGGAGAGCAGCCCTGCAAAAAAGCACATGGGGTGGATGAAAAGCTGCCCATGAGCTGGCCATGTGTGCTTGCAGCCCAGAAAGCCAAACATATCTTGGTCTTCATCAAAAGAGTTACCAGTAGGTGATTCTGCCCCTTTAACTCCATGTTCATGAGACCCTACCTGGACCACTGCTTCCAGCTCAGGGGTCCTCAGCACAGGAAAGATATGGATCTGTTGGAACCAGTCCAGAGAGGGAACATGAATATGATCAGTCGGCTTGAACACCTCTTCTGTGAAGACATGCTGAGAGAGTTGGGGTTGCTCATTCTAGAGAGGAGCAGGCTCCAGGGAGACCTTCCAGCACCCTGCAGTACTTAAAGGGCCCTGCAATAAAACTTGAGAGAGACCTTTTTACCAGGGCCTGTAGTGACAGGACAGTGGTCAATGGTTTCAACTGAAAGTGAGTAGATTCAGAGTAGATGTAAGAAAGAAATATTTACAATGAAGGTGGTGAGATACTTGAACAGTTCTCTCAGAGAAGTTACAGATGTCCAATCCCTGGAAGTGTTCAAGGTCAGGTTGATATTAGAGAATTCTTGCTGCCATTATTTTTACTCCTTACACAGTATGGCTATATCTGTGATGCTCTATTGCGCTTCCCCCTGGAATTCAGGATCTAGCTCCTCATCTTTAATTTCTGAGGTCACCAAAAGTACTTATTAAATACCCCACAACATTGTTACCTCAACTCAAATGGCTACCCTTTTCTTTCCAGAGTTTCTTTGAGGTAAAAAAGCAGTTTTATTCAGTTAATGCAAATATACTTCTGCCTGGAGTATCTCTTCCTCTACCTGTAGCAGTTTCCTTAAGAGTAGTACTTTCTCCATCTTATCTGTACTATACAGTTTCATTATTTTTTACGTCTGCAGCCTTTCACATCTTTTACCAAAAACCTAAAGAAAAAGTCTATCCTCCTGATCTTCTTCTAACTGCTGTCTTTTGGTCCAGCTATCTGACTTTTGCTAGTGCACTAAACATAGTTGATAACATTTGACAATTCTAAAACCCCACACACCATCTTCCTTCTTACAAAGTCTTCAATGGACATTCACTGTATTATCCAATTTTAAGAAGACTTGACTAAACAGGAATAGAGGAAATTTCTGATTGGATTGCCAAATCAGCCAGATATTCTTACATGATAAAACTAAGTGTTTTCATGGCTCAGCCACTGTTGCCAATGGTTATCTTCTTTTGAGGCTGTTGAAGGGAATAATTTACAGTGTATTGAGCCACAGAAAGAAAAAGAATGAGCTACATCAAAAATAAGGATTTGATGAATTTCCACTTTAACTTGTCTTCCTTGGGACAAAGTGGGATTCAGAATTTAGAGTTAGATATATGTCTTCTTCCCGCATTGGATCTAGAGTGAGCTGGGCCACTCAGAATTGAATCCATGAAACTTCTGGGCTGCCTGAGGAGCTACCTTGATATAAGCATAGGAAGGAATCAGTGATGACATGTGTATATCTAACAGCCTGACCACCTCTGCAGTTTGCTGGCTGACTGAAAGCTCATTGGAAGATGCCTCCAGCCACTTATGATCTCTGACGCTGTACTCTGCCTGGAAGGTAAGTTGCTTACTTACAGGTCCTCTTCAAAGAATGAAAGAAGATTCTCCCTGGTGGTAATGAAAAAGGTGCTACAATTGCCTAATTTGGTGGACTTGCCTAACAGACATTTATAAATTCGGAATTCTCTAGGTACAGAAAGGGGTTTTTTGAGCTGGAAGGAGACAGACTCACATCTCTCCTCCTTCTCTAAAGACTTTTACATAGAGTTAATGTAATGAGATCCCCTCTCTGTCATATTAAACTGGCTTCAAGATGTATGGAGGCAGAAAGAGAAACATATGAAGAAAAATGCCAACCTGCTGGGTTCTTGTCCAGCAGGTTAAAATGTTTGCCAGTTGTGCCATGTAAATATATATGGATAGACTACATTTGGGGTGGCCAAAACCAGAAACAAGTTATTACAAAGTCCTACAATCCTCAGCGAACAAAATACTGTTAGCCTAGTCATGTCTGTTGCACCTAACCATTAGCCTGATGCTGACAAAATTATGGGCAAATTGCATGCTGCTGTACTACTTGGAAAAAGTGTGACTGTTCTGGGGATCTCTGCCTCACAGTTAATGGCTGCTTTGCTTTGGAGACAGTGCTTGAGGAATGACTGGCAGTGAAATTCAGCTGATTACATGCAGATATGTGCAATATACAGTGAATCATCCAGGAGAAATAAGTGCTTCTAAGGAGAAGTTCAAAGTGCTCTCTTGAGTTAGATGTCTAAACCAGGTCTGTTTTACTGTATGCTAAACCATTGTTTTTCTCTCATCAGCTATAAAAGGAAATAGGTATAGATACCTAAACTGTAACATGCCTAAAGCAATAGGAAAATCCAGGTCATCATATTTACTCAAACAGCTACTAATTTATCATATCACTGTTCAGTCAAGATACCTATATTTCTCTGGATTACTAACTTTAATTACAATATACTATCCATGTTATATGACTGGTCACTTGAAATTCAAGTCTGTTCATTGAGGAGATGAAATGTACATTTCAAATTGAAAAAGAAAAGATAAATAGTAAAAAATATTAAAACCAAAATATATTCAGTGGAAAATCTTGTTAAAGTTCACAAGATTACTGAAATTTGCAAAGATATTTACTAAGTGCTGTTAAGCACTTACTTAAGCAAGGGATAATGTGCAATGACAGAAAAAGCAGAAGTAATTTTATACTTTTGTCTTCCTATTCCAATATAACTTTTTGATAGTACAAAATATGCTTGTTGAGTTTGATATAAACTTTGAAACTCATAAGTAACAGCGACATCTGTAGCAGATTAGAGAAAAGTCCAAAACCAGTCTTTTTTTTGTTTGTTTTGTTTTTTTTTTTGGTTTTTTTTTTTTTGGGTTTTTTTTTTTTTTTTTGGTTTATCTTCATTTACATCCAGCATCAACTGAGAAAGCAACCTTATCTAACAGGAAACAAGCCTCAACAAGGACAGAAGCTATTCCTAGGAGAACAGTATCTCCTCTTTTTACTATAGCTTAAATATTCGCAATATATTGCAGCGAAAATATGGTTCCTGAATTTGTACATACAGAGTGCGGCAATCTGAATTTGACACAACTAAGGCGAATGTCAGCAATACTTAAATGCTCTTTGCTCCTGGGGCTTCTAAGTTAGTTTTGGGTAATAGCAAAGAGACCAATGGATATCTTACAAGTCACAGCTTGCTTGTAGCCTCAGTTGGGTTTAATCAGCAGAGTTGACTACAATGCAAGGACACTGCTGCTAATCTAAACCCAGTAACTGGAGTGCCTTGGGATGCAAGGCAGTGGGTTACTTAGGCTCCACATTATGGACCTGTTCAGATATCGCCACAGCTCCCATTTCTCCACTCACTTGTTTTTCATGTCCTGTGAAAATTAGAACTTGAAGTTCTCAGGCCAGTGAACGGTAGTATATTGGAGGTGGGATCTGTAGGGTTTTCAAGCCATCAGAGTACTGGGAGCAGCTCAGGTGAACATCCAGACCTGTGAATTCAGAACTGTCAGGTCCCCAAGTATACACATATACTGCACCTTAGCCTGAGCCTGATCGTAAGCATGATTTATGGTCTGTTTCACTCACAAGTCAAAAACCGGGCATCCTAAGTCTAGAGTGTAGATTTTTCCATACAGATTTTCAAAGCCTCAGTTATACAGGTTGACTTAGACCTTCATTGCTTATTTGATGTTATGGTGGAAGGTGGTAGAAAAGAAACTTCTACAGCTTGGTTGTAGAGGGATTCCTTATGGAACAAGGGCATATGATACCCCTGGAAAGATTGGACAACCCAGAGTTGCTGAGGAAAAGCCTCTGAACAGGCCCCTGGCTGCAGGCAGGCCTGGAAAGCACCTGGCTGCAGGCAGCCCTGAGAGTCCTTGGCAAAGTTGTGCACTGGTCGGCTCCCCTGCTGATTAGAGGCCGTCTAGAGGGACTGGGGGTGAATCTTTGCAAAAGTAGATCTAAGCTTGTATAGTTGAACAATAAAGGGAGAGCGATGCTTAATCATATCGGTGTCTGTGTCGTTTATCCGGCCAGCTCTCCAAACTCAGTCCCTAACACTTGGTCAAGCCTGTGAAATTGTAACTCTTGAGGCTGCAAATCCAGGTCCTACATGCACTCACTCAGTTGAGGGTGCTGCTGCTTATACACCAGACTCATAAACAAGGCTCAGTAGGGTCCCCAAGTGAAAACCCATGGATTATTTGGACAAGTGGCACCCACACGGTATAGTCCCAATGAAAATTGTATACCCATTCTTTCAACCTTTCCATTGAAAGATCCCAGTGTATCACCTCATAGATCAGATGTTGGAATATATAAAATTTTCTATAAAATATGCCTTTATCTCCTTGCAATAAATTTAATTTATATATCAGCACTGTAGAAATAAAAGCACATCTTTGAAACTCTCCAGTACAATTACCTTTACACAAGTTTTTTCAGGGAAGTACAGTAATTAACAGAGATACATGCTCTTTATTCTAATCCAATTACCTTTCAACAGCTGGAACAACGATTTTTTTCTGTCACTGATTTTCAGATTTTAGCTTTATTTTAAATTCAGTAAAAGCTATAAGACTTCCTTAATCACAGGTGCTTTTGGCTCTAGGACAGATGATAACCAAAAATTATAACAGAAATTTTTGAAAGTCTTACAGGATATGTAACAGGGTTGGCTGGGTCATTGGTTAAATAGTGAGATATGCTTTCTGCCTCTAGAGCAGCAAAATGCCTCTAACCTATATCAATGTTACAAAAATTATCTGCAACAGGCTAGCTTTTCCTAACAAGAATAGATAACCCTTTTCCATTTTGAATACTTTTTTTAATGTTATATACTTACCGCAGGAGGAAGTAATATAAGTGGTTGTACAAATGCACATATGTTTAAATAAAACATCACAATAAAAAGTCACATCATTACTGTAATAGAAAAATTATTTGGATATGTAACACTACAATAGTATTATTCAGTGATAAAGCAGAAAGCAAACAAATATATATATATGCATATATAAAAAATATAACACTATCTATTATAATATAACCTATAGGTATATACTGTAATGGTTTCTATAAAACATCAGAGTTATGAATCTCAAAACTGTTGAGAACTGCAAATTTTAATGAATGTTACTTCTACTGAATTCTTCATTGAAAGCAGAAGACCCTGATTAATGAATATATTTATATACCTTACTTTCTAATATCTCTCAATGCATTTTGTGAAATGAGGGATATTTTGGAATAGCTACATTTCTTGACTTAAAAACACTTCCTCTTGCATTTTTTACTTCAGCCATAACTAGAAAGTCATCAGCCAAATATGATAAACCTCCATGCTGTTGCAAA
The DNA here is from genome assembly GCF_000738735.6 of Corvus cornix cornix. NCBI lineage: Eukaryota > Metazoa > Chordata > Aves > Passeriformes > Corvidae > Corvus > Corvus cornix. Next base: position 60,488,846 of record NC_046332.1, on the reverse strand, counting down.
CAGCTTCAGGAATTCTGCTCCACTTTGAGTAGGAGAAAATGTTTGTTATCTTGGGACATGGAAATTGAATTAGTCAGTGTATATCACATTGAATTAAAGCCTAATATCTGTGAACTGAAGGTGCAACTCTTAAGAAGGTTTTTCCCCTGGGAGGAATTTATCCCTGGGTGAATCAGTTATACATTTATCATACATATAAATATTTACCTTTAGATGCAGAATCGAAACTTTTCTCAATATCTCAAACTGCCTGCCTATCAGTATGATGCTGCCACTGAGTTTATTTCTTGAGTTTTCTTCTCTCTTAATATAGTAATTGTTTTATTCCACGATATTTTTTTTCTGAAAATGCAAAATAAAGTGTTTCTTTAAACAAACACTGTTCTCCATTAAAAAACAATCCTCCACATAGAAACTAGAAAGAAAAGGATTTTTTTCCATATTACCCAAAAGTTTAATCAAGTATAAAAATTACATGCCTTGCAAATGAAAGTGGAGTATTTCCTTTACATTGTGTGCTAATTGAACTGTTCAGTAGACAAAAGAAAACATCACTAATTACAGCAGTGATTATAAAGTTATTCTATTGTATAGAATTATCTATACAGATAATGACATAAGTTTAGGTCCAAGACTAATGTATTGATAATGTATTGATACTTTTATTTTGAGGAAACAGTGCAAAGAATCTCTTATTTTAATTTGGCACTTCTGGGATGAAGTTCAAGACAAAGTTACTCTGCCTGAAGCAAAAGTGCTAGTAAAGTGCTAGAAGTATAGGGTTTTTTCAGACTTGTGGAGGTCATCAGTAGAAAAGGAGATTTTTAGCCCAAATGTTATTTATCTAGAGAGCCACAGTCTAGAAACACCACTAAATGATGTAGCTGGTTGCTGTTATGGGAAACTTTTTGGTACTATGAATTCACTGGAGAGCTACAATTCACAAACAACTTCAGTTGTTCATGTTCATTAATTGTTAGTTATTGCTTATTAAACAAGTAATTGGCAAAAAGTACAATGCTACCCTCATTCAAAACACATTCCAGAAGATCCTTGCAGGATGTAGTGCCTATGTTTACTTTGAAAAATGTGTTCCTGTGTTCTCCAGACATTTTAGCAGACTTTTATATGTAATTTCTTCTCTAGTCTGGACAGGTCTACTGCTTTTATTACCAGTTACAATTTACAGCAATGGGTCTGCAATATTTTTCTACTTGAACTCAGTGGACCACATCATATCCTGGTTAAATTCTTCTGACCCTGAGAATGTTGTTTCTTTAACTCAGTGGGAGATGTGACGTGAAAATCTGCAGAGGTACATGGAATTTGATTTTATTTGTTAGGACTTATAGTGTCATTTTTATTGTAACGATACCTTGGCTTCTTCATGAAGAAGCACAACTTTCTTCATTGACTTCATGTTCCTCATTCAAATTTGTATCTGTCCTGTCTTTCTTCTGGTTGTCTGCATGTGATTCAGCCAGTTGAAAATTCTACTTGGTTTGTCTTATACCATGGCCTACTGTTAGATTCATTCAAAGATTCTGCAGAGCACTAGTCAGCTTTCGGTCTTCTGTTTTTACACAAGAAAAATCCTTGTATTCAAAGAATCCATAAATCAGGAAACATTTGAGAAAGAAGGCAAGGCAGTACATTGGGAAAAGTTCATTTGAAAAAACATGGTTTTTTAAGGCTCAGGTGTTTTGAAGAGAGTGAATAGCCTAGGAATATTCCCTTTAAAATAATATTTCTGATCGCTGTTCATCATTAACTTCTTAACTTTAACCACTGTCTTTTCAGATATTGAATTGGCCATAAATGATTCACTGTAAGCCATTGCTGACTTCCAACTCTGGTGCTCTGTAAACGATCACTCTTGTGATTAGTATTATGCTACTTAGGATCTAGAAGGCATTCAGAGGATTTGTATACATAGTAGTTCAAATTCATGTGGAAATATATGAGCAGAGATACTGTGCTTAGTAATATTAAGAGGATTTTCATTATATTGTAAATGGATTTGGGGCACCATTCTTCTCGAATGAAGTGCTATTCTAGCTCTCTGTTGTGTGCTCAGTTTCTGTCTGTGACCAGAGTATAATGTTTGCTGTGTCCTCACAAATAATTATGTACATATGTATAAAGATTTAATAAGAGAATGGCTCACATAAAGTTACTCACATGCAAGTGTTTGTAGGAATAATTTATAGGAGAGACTGAGGCAGTGTAAAAATCGTCCTTCTATAATGAAAACAAAACTAGAAGAATCTATAATCTGGCATTGTGGATTCAACTGTCTAAAAATTCATCCTGGAGAAGACTGCTTCATAGCATTTGACATGTTGTATCTGCTCTACTGAGACAGCTAGTAAGTGTTATTTTGCTTCTTTGTGCTAGCTGACTGTTGGGGTTTTAGTTTAGTCTTAGTTTTTTTTTCCTGTTAAAGGAATTTTCTCCCATATGCATGTTGCTAGGGGACAAATAGCTGTACTTAAGAAAGACAAAAAGGGGAGTGGGGCGGGCCTGGCTACTCTTTTGTCTACACCTGGGTGTGGGGTCAGTTCGCTCGGAGCGTCCGGAGAGAGAAGCTGCAGAGAAAGGAGCTGCTGCTTCTTTCTTTTTGGCCGTTCTTTCTTCCTGCTGGAAACAACGCCGGGACCCCAAAAGCCGCTTTCCCTGCCCTGCTGGAGACCGGGCTGTGGCTGCCCTGCCCCGCTGCTGCTTCGAGCTTTCGCTACGCTGTAGCCCTGCTTGTCCTGCCTGCCTGGGCCTCCGTGGGGTTCTCCCATCTGGATACATCTCGCCTGCCACCCGGGATTTGCGTCCGTCCCTGCCGTTTCAGCCTGCTGTTCCTGAGAGTCCGGGATCAGCTGCCCAGGGGTTTGTGAAGCCTTTGTTCCATCCTTCCCGGGATCCCAGGGCACCAGAGCCGCGGGTTTCCCGAGCTCACTCCGGAGCGCCCCCTGCAGCCGCGGGGGAACCATCGCACCTGCCCTGCTCACCGGGAGCCGCCAGCGCCCCTGCCGGCTGCGAGCGGAACTGCACCCGAGGGGAAATAGCCTGACAGCCGAGAAGGCTGGGACTGGGTTTGTGATTGCTGTTACTGCCATAGTTGTTGTTGTTTTGTTTGACTGGTTATATACATATATATATATATAGTAAAGAACTGTTATTCCTATTTCCCACATCTTCGCCTAAAGGCTCTTGATTTCAAAATATAATAACTTGGAGGGAAAAGGGGTTATATCGGCCACTTCAAGGGGGGCCTCTGCCTTCCTTAGCAGACACCTGTCTTTCAAAACCGAGACACTGACAAATCTAACTGCTGATGATTCTTTTTCTATTGTGTGGTGTTAACTATATTTCTATACAGTTTTCACAGGTACCAAAAGTGATGTATACCTTTTGCCATTTACACCTTGCTAGAAAACAAGTGTTCACTTGGAGGCAGAAGGAGATGTTGTGTTGTAACTTTGCCACATATTTTCCCCCTTCCTTATTTTTTTCTTTCTCCTTTTTTTTTTTTTTAATTAAAACTCAGATGAAAGTCTTTTCAACTAAAACTATAACCTTTTGAAGTCATTCACTATTTCCTAGCAAAGTAGGAAAGTGTGAATATGAAAAAAGCTCTCCAAAATGAAAGATAAAAAAGTATTCAGTTTGAAATTATAGAGCAGAATGTCTCTTTTGCATAGAGAATGTAGTTTCCTCGTACACTGTATATTTGATATGTATAACCATGATGATATATTTACTTTTCATATATGGTCTAGTCTGGTAATGGCTTTCTCTTCTGTAGAAGTGAGTGAGCATCAAGGTTAAGCAGTCATATTTTTTAAATGCCGCCTCTTTCTCAAAATATTACTGTGAAAAAACAGGCTTGAAAAATGAATTGGGGATCATGGCACATAACATTAAATTTATATCAAAGTACACCAATAATATCAGAGAGAAAAAATTGACTATATGAGTTTATACAGCTTAAGAATGTTTATGATGCTGTGTGTGTGTCTCCTATAGGCCTTTATACTGGATCTGTTTTAACTTTTCTTTTGAGAATGCCTCATTTGCTACATGATATTCCTCCTCATACCATAAAAACTTTGACAGATCTCATGCTTCATGAAAGCATACACACTTGAGTCTTTAAAACTTTTAAGTTTACTTAGGTACCTATTTAATTTCAAAGATACTTTCTGGTGATGTCTTTTAAAGCCTTCTTAGAGAACTGAGTTGCGGAAAAAAAAAAAGAAAATGCATGCACTGAAGATACAGCCTTTTCAACCATCAAAGATACCCTTCACCTAATTACTTCTTATGAAAAGTATTCTTCTTTTGAAATGAGGAATGGACGCAGTCCTCCTGGACTATCTAAAGGAATTTTTGCCAGTGCGTGCGTTGCCTGTTCTTTCACAACTTAGCTGGTGTCTGTCTAGCTCTTTTGCAGATCAAAGTACCCCTTAACTGTCAGATGCTGATATCTGTGAGAATGATACACTCAGTCTGTAGCAGTCTTATCTCTTGGTGTATGCCTGTGTTCCACCTTCCTTCACAGACCTTAGCTTAACCAAAAAGTACAGGTCTCAGAAACAAGTGAAGATGTCTGGAACAGTATATTAAAGACAGATTGTGAGTACTAGTTTAGTCTGGTCATCTATTTATTAACTTGACAGGGCCAGTATGTGGGTCAAGCAATACCTCACTGAGAGCTAAACAGTTAAAACTGGATCTGTCAGAGTGTAAACCTTAACTGCTTAATCTTTTGTACATTTAGATTATATTTACATCTAGTTTTAAATAGCTTGTATCAGGGTTACTTCAAGACACGTTCTCCTCCTTGTTTCTAGCTGAACTTTACAACAGTATCTCAGTAGTTAACATATAATGTAGCATAATGCAAAATTTAAAATATCTATGACCCAGTTGCTAATTACAACTAAGTAGGAATGTGTGATTTAATCTTGGATATGCCCTGCATGCAGTCCTAGGACAATGCAGGAATGGGGACAGAGTTTCCTGTAAGAAATAAGGATGACTACTGTCAGAGAGCAGTAAGTCTATTAGTTCTGGTTTTGCCATATCCTGGGGCTCAGTTGTTTCAGCTGACTCCAGCTGTTTACCACAGCATGTGGAACATCATGTTCTGGCTTCAATAGATTCATACTTTGACCTCTGAATGGATTTCTGCCTCAGGTGCTCTTTCTTGCAGTATTCTGGATTCTCTATCATGTCTGCAAGTCTCAGAGGACTGTCTGCAGACCATGACTTTGTCTGGTCTGTGTAGCTCTCTTTTGTAGACAAATTCTGATAGCTGATCAAGAGTTAAATCTGAGTCTTACATTAATTTCTCCTTTAGGCTGTTTTGTTCCAGGTTCCAATCATGATCTGATATTATCAAGGATTCAGTTTATCCCTGGATTGCTACATTAGCTCTTCACACATGAGCACTTCTATATTTTCAGGTTTTTTGTGCTCTCTGCTTATAAATGCATTGCTGATGTGTTTCATTTTTATGTAATGAGCAGCACTTCTCAAATCTCTGTATTAAATCTCTGCAGTTAGTCTACTCTGCCTGAGCCTCATCTACCTGAATTAACTGCAAAATACTACGAACATTAAGTGATTCAAGACCAGCTGTTACCAGCAGTTTCCTCTGTCTCCTTTTCTGAGGGTAGCCATGGCTTGCAAAAATAAAATGATTCATTATCTTTTAAACATTTCTGTTTTCATCACCCTTTTCAGAAATGTCAGTTTTAACCCAGCTTTTAACTGCTCCATCAGGGACCAAGTGGTCTTACAGAGATCAGTTGTTTCTATGCCACATGTAAATTGAGCTTTGTAGCACTGGTGTCTTATCATTGCAGGGTCCTGGTCCCCTAACAATCCAAACCTGAAACTTTGTGCAACTGCAGTGTTTCACAAACACAACCCCTTTATTTCTGAACACCTACACTTATTTTATATGAAAAATGGATGGGGAGAGAGGTAGACGTGTTAGGATATTTCAATGGTTCCCAGCCGAATGCGCTGCCAGGGCAGGGCTGGGTGGCACCATTAGTCCTGGGCATTACCGATACCTAAGGTCTTGCTGTGAGCCTCTGTGAAACGTAACAACAGCCACTTTCTAATGGTTCTGGCTATGTCATGACTTTGAACATCAGAAATACTCTATTAAAATGCAAGAATGACACTTCTTTTATAATACCATATCTGTGACAAACCTATAACTTCTACAACCTTCAGCTCCCTGCATTCTGTATAATTTCCTCCTTTTCATATGAGATTTACCTTTCATAAGATTTTTTTTCTCTGGGGATGCTTTTCTGACTGACTAATTTGGGCAGGGTCATGATGCAGCAACCCTTCAGCAATCCTTTTAACAGTTGGCAGTGATTGGCTTTGTTCTTTTTTATCCCATGAGGTAAATACCTGTTTCATTTGAGTTCCTCCTTTCTTAGAATAATGACAGATTCATATATCTTTCATCTGCTAATTTTGTAATTCTGCTTTATATAACTCTATTCTTTCTCTGGGCATGAGACTTGCCTAGTATGAAGCAAAATATTATTTGACCCGAGTTTTATTTTTCTCCATTCTCAAACCATCCCATGCTGTCAGTGAACTGCAGATGGAAGAGGTCATCCTTTCAAGCTCGAGTTTGTATTCTGTGTGTTATGAAGCTGTCTTCTGCACAATGAAGTTCTTTTTCCCTCCTCTATTTCACGTTACCTAAGTAATTAAACTTATCCGTTACTCTAACATTCAACAGTCTCAAGAGTTCTTCTGGTAATGGCATATACTTGTCAAATTCTGCTTTAAGTGGCACATAGCCGTTGCTGTTCCAGGATTAGAGGATCTTGTGAAAGTTTTTCTTCCTCAATTACTATGGAATTTAAAAGTTTTCAGAAGTTTCGGGTAATAGGCTTTTAGATGGCAAAGATTATAACTATTCTGTTGGAATATGTGGACTAGGGAATAAGGTAAAAGCTGATGAATTTCCTACTCCGGCTCCACTTCTAATGTCCATAAGATGCTAGATCCTGCTGGTACAACCATTTTGTTCACTGGGAATTATATACCAAGGAAAAATGAAAACAGACTTTCCATTAGGAATTTTTTTTCCAATGGAGAAAAACACTACCTCTAAAGAAAAATCTTGACTGTCTCAATTTTTTTTCTTCTGAGAAGAGAGAAAAAAAAGAATATATTTTGTCTACATTTTGCATGCATCTGTTGTCATTGTCTCATTGTAACATAATGTTGTATCCTTCTATTTTTACTGTTCAGGAATTCCTATGAATAAACCAGTCTTGAAGAATACTTACTGAATTGCGCTGTGGAGATAAGAGAGGTAGGAAAATGCCTAATGTGTGCATAGGTACTAGTGTTGCTATCTGAAAGAAAAACCACTTCACACATGGTGCTGTATCTAGAACAGTATTAAACCCCTTCTTTTCTATTTTTGAGATCTCTGGAATCCATTTTTGTTAGATGGTTTAAAGGTGACCAAGGGGTGAATAACTAACAGCAATTTGACCACTGGTGGGCCTGCACACTAATGTTGAGTCTCACTTTCTTGTGGAATGTTTTGAATTGAGGTTTTGGACATAGATTCCTAAAATGGTTCTGAACATTATTATCAACATCATAAATGAGAAGAACACAAAGGTTTTTAAAAGACAACCAGCCAATTTTTATCTCCAGCAACACCTAAAAATGTCAGGTAATTCTGAGACTTTTCTTGTTGTGGTGCTTTTTGTTGTGTTTAACTTGATTATATTATTTTAGATTGAAAAATAGCATGTAGGTCTAAAGATCAGAAAACCTACTTCATGTAGCAGTGTCACTGAAGTGATGACTATTTGATAACAAGATAAACAATAGACAAAGAAAGATTTCTGTTCATTGAGTCAACAAAATTCACACAGCCTGTGTTACTGTAGGAGGATTACATGGAAATAATTGCATCTAACATTTGATAACATGGGACATGAGCAGCTATGTGTCATCCATATAGTGATAGTAACTTAAATGATGTTGAGTACATAAATAAGATAATCAGCTGAGTAAAAATACATGATAGCTGCATGAAAATGAATTGTTAAGTAACTGGAAACCATTATTTTGATTTAAGCCACTGCAGAAATGACTGTATTGTGCGAGGTTTGTCACTACCACAAAGTTACATATATGATGCACCATGCCATGGACCTAATATTAAATGAAGTTTATGGTTAAAAGTTTTTGAATGTGTTGGGATATTTTATCTTAGAGGAGGTAGTATTTAAAACAGTCAACATAAATAATGGCTGAGCAGTCTACCTGAAACACTAAAGAGAATGTTTGGGTCCCAGAAGCAACATCCAATAGACAGACCTTGGCTGAAATAGCCAGCCACTTCCTGTGAATATTAGGCTGGTAGATTTGTAACTAACTTTGCAATCTGCTAACTGTGAACATGAGATCCACCTGTAAACTCTCTTTTTGTGATAGATACTCTAACTAGACTGTTTCTGTAGTAAATGTAAAGAAAGATTCAATTTATCTCATTCTAATGTAGAGGTTTAAATTAGTTGTGATGAACTGCCTCCTAAAAGCATTATTTTTCACAATATCCCAAGGAAGAGTGTAAATAAGTAAGTGTTTTGTGCAGGGAGAAACTATTCTGCCTCACTCGTGATTAATAAACAAAGACAGGATATTTGTCATCATTTTCCAGTAGCTGGAATTTATTTCAGAAATAACCAAAGAGAGCAGTCATCCCTGTTCCTGTAAGCCAGTGCAGGATAGGCAGAGCTGTGACTTCCTTCACTGAAGAAGCCAGTTGGCATGGTATGAAGAAGGGCAGAAGAAAAGAAGAAATGGTCCTGTGATTAAATCACTAAAAACATCCTCAATAAATATCTGTTTGGCTCCAAAATATGTAATGCGTTAGTGTCTTTAAGTAACACTCAGACACATTTTCCTATTTGTAGATTTTACTTGCCTTTTCTTCTCATAAGTTTTGCCTGTCTTCTCTCCTGGGACTTTTAACTTATTAAGGATGGGAGGGGTCATCCCAAGGGTGTGTGTTCAGACAGAGCCTTGCACCACAGAGCCTCAAGCTGCAGGTGTACTGCAAATGTGTGTTAATAACTAATGGTACAGAAATACATCTTGTGAGCATGGAGATCCAGGAAGCATAGGCTCAGCTGTGGGGCTGTGCATAAACTGCATAACTGGGAACTTAATTAATAAAAATAATAAGGGACAAGTCACACTGTGTTTTGTAGATCATCATGCTATTTTTGAAACTAACTGATGAAGCTGGGGAGAAGCTTCAATCTAGATCTGGGAAAGTTGTTTTGCAGTATTGAAATGCATTATGAAAAAAATTAGAGAACTGTGCAACTGAATTATTAGGTAATACAGCTGAAGGAAGAATGCATTTTGATGAGAATGCTAGCAAAATGGCCATTTGGGCTGTTCAGAATGTTGATGCTTATACTTCATGGAAGCATAGAATATTTCAGGCTGGAAGGGATCTTTGTAGATTCTCTAGTCTAACTTCCTCTTCAAGGTGGTGGTGGTTTTGTAATTATATCAGGTTGCTCAGGACCTGCAACTCTAGAGGGACATTAAAAAGCATCCCACAGCAACTTGTTTCCTTCCTGTGTGTAAACATTCTCAAAATGAAATTTGTTTTTCTTGTATTTAGTGAGAACTATTTTGCTTCAACTTAGGATCACGATCTCTTTTTCTTTATGATGCATCTCTTCGAAGGGTCTGCCACAGTCTCTTCTGTAACTCACCATTATGTAAAGAGAGCAATTAGATCTTCCCTAAGCCTTTTCTATTTGAGTCTAGACAAAGTCAAGATTCTCAGCTTTTGCTGACTTATCATGTGCTCCAGTTCCCTAGGCATTCCAGTTCTGCTTTACTGTATTATCTTCATTTGATCAATACCTCTTTTAAATCAAAGGGCTCAACAATAGATAAAGCCAGATGTGGACTACAGGTGCTAAATAAATGGCAATAATCACTTCCTTTGACCTCACAACTCAACCCACTATTAGGTGACGTTTCATCACTATAAAGATGTTTTTCACCCCTTGTTTAATGCTAAATAATAGTCTTCATTTATTTAAATTATTACTAAGCATAAAAAGTCATGATATTGAAAAATACAACAAGAGGAAGAATATGTATAACAAAAATCCTTTAGCTGAGGTTTCAGAAATCACAGTATGTTTAGAGTATAACTCTTATTGTGGTAAAGAGCGGGACATTCTTGCTGGTGTAGACCAAATCTTTTGTTCTTTGTTGCCTTCCGGGTGAGAAGGGGCTCCTGATTTCTTACTGTAATGTTTCCTTGATAATTATAATTTCCTGAGGAATTCATAGTGATTCATGGAAAGGTCAAACTAGAGAATTCCCTTTCCCTATGACATGGTAGACTTTGCCCTGGAAGAGAAGTAGTATATAGGAAAGATTCATGCCTTCCAGCAAAAGGGGTTATAAATATCCCGTAATTCTTTGCAAAATAATAAAAAACCTGGAGTCTGAGGCCATTATAAATAACCAATTAGACATTGCTTTAGACCTTCTTTCTCTTTTTCCTTAATACTGTGTAGAGGGACACAGATCATGCCCTCCAAAATAACCATTAATTCTTCAAAGAATGTATGTTTGATCTATGACCTTTTTTTCCTCATATTTTACCTTAATACATAACTTATGTAGTTTGGTACTTTTGGCTGGCTGGCACAATTTCTTACAAAAATATATAAAAGTGAGAAATCTTATGTGTTGCAAAACAGTATTTGAAAAAATACAATGAAGACCTAAATATCCAGTGAGAACACCTTACTGTGGAGGATTTCTCAAGAAATTTCTTGATGATACAAGTGATCAGGTAGAGGAAGGATTCTTACTGAATATATATCTCTGATCACCTCCTCCTCCTCTGGGATCTTTTGCATGTGTCCCCTGTATAGTTATGTTTTTTTTTGGTTCTCTCTTTGGTGCTCTCTTCTTTTTCTGTTGGAAACTTATAAGACACAGATGCAAAAAAGAGCTCACAGAGCAGGAAAGACATGGATGGCAAGGGTTCAAAGCCAACATAAAACAATAAAAAGAGGGTTGAGGAAGCATTGCTTCACAGACCTAGGCCAAGGTCATAACTGATTTCCATGCTGTATTGTTGGATATGCAAGGACTTGCAAAAAAGATATAATTGTAGTGAAACATGCTCATTTTCAGCAGAAATGGAAATGCTGTGATAAAAGTTTCTGATCTATAGTTCAAAAGTATGCCTTGTTTTGTAATCCTGGTCGTTGTGGTCCTTTTAAATAGGCTTTTGGGGAAATAATTCCTTGGTTATTTTCAAAGAAGTTCAAGATGATATTTTTGGCCAAATACAGATAAGAGAAGAACAAAGCTGAACTATTTGAATATTATCTACATACACACAATTTGATTTTTCTATTTCTTACAAAGAAAGAAGTAAGTACACATTATGTGGTTAAGGGAATTACAATAACATGCAAAATTACCACGGGATTAATAGATTTACTGCATAACAAGTATGCATCACAGAGAACATGATCAGTCAATAGAATGTGATTACATCTCACATAACTAAGAAAAAGAGCCACAAACAGGATTAGATGAGGTTTGAGATAAGTAAAGACCCTTTTAATCCAACAAATGGCTCAGAGTTAGAGTGACAATTGAGTGTTGAGAAAAACACAAAGGGCCAAATCCATTCCAGGTGTGACTCTGTGGAAATCAGCATAATCGCTCCTGGAATTATTGTCATCTAAAATATCTTGTAAAGGATAAAAAGATGATGAAAAAATACCAACAGTACATGTAATTGTAAAGAGACATTTTATAAAGGAAGTCCCTTTGGGTCCATCACCTACATTCAGATATCATTCATTTTTCTTTTTGCTGCACACAGAGCTGATGACAGAAAAAAATTGTCAAAATTAAAAAAAAATATCCTTTGCCAAATGAGGTCAGACCAGAGAATTAGTGAAGTAACACGATAAACTTAGCCTGGTATGCTATATAAATTGGGCTATTAATGTAAATGGTACTTCATTAATTACTCCATTTTCATCATGACATCTCTATTTGTCTGGGTAGTGCGAGACTGGATTTTTCATGATATTCAATAGACTTCACCTGATATAATGACTTGTCTGAATAGAACATAGCAGAATATAAATTAAATTGTCTTTTAAATTCTGGGTTATCCATCTAAGATCAGTGTCAATTAACAAATCCTGAACATACCTGCAGACCTGTGGGTAAAGAAGCACAATGCAGCCATATGTAATAGAAAACAGAAGTATGATTGCTATATAAATGGTGAACAGCTGGGCAGATTGCACTATAATTCTTATCCTTCAGATTCTATAACAGAAAAGGGTTGTGGAGGTAAAATGTATGTTTGGAAAACTAGCCTTTTTTTGCCCAATGTTGTTAATAAAATCATAATCCTTTTTCTGTTAGACAGTAGACATCAGCACTATTATTATGACAAAAAGTGTAGTGGATATCTTCTTTTCTTCAGCCTTCCAATGAATATTATTATTTTAGAACATTCTTGGAAATCTCACCTGTGAGAATTTTAGTAACAGCATTGAGCAAACCTGAGCACTTCTCACAAGTAAGATCATCAGAAAGAATATTCTTTTCCACTTAAAGCATTCTTCTAAATTGGATTATGAAAACACTGTGATGGGTATTGTTACCATATTTCATACGGCATCAATAAGTGAACCTACTCATTTAGGGATATGTACCTTTCTCCAAGGCAACCAGCATTGTAAAATGCTATAGTTAGAAGATTCAACATCTCTGCCTTTTAGTAGGAAAATGTTGTCATTTGTATGCTCAGGTGTTGAAGGTTTTTTTGGACTCTGTTTCCTTCCTTTAGATTTAGTCTTAAATCCCAATTACCTGATAATTTGTATTTTGCTCCTATGCCTCCAAACTCACACAAAATTAGCATTTGTGACCATAATTTCATCACCCTTTATATGACCATGGCTGTGAGATATGATTAAACCCTTGATAAATTTTTAAAATAAAAGAATGAAAAATAGAAATAAGTGAGAACATTGATACAAGTCGAACAATATTACTTGCCCAGACTCGTGTCTAACAGGTTTTAACCAAAGATTTACAATTGGAGCACTAGGAACTGTTGGCTACACAGCATTTCTTTGTGAAATAGATGAAACCTTGGGGATTTACAGACATTTTTGTAGGTACCTACCATTTGTCTGAATAATTACTATGATCCTACAAATCACAGTGAACAAAGCATAGTACTTCTTTAAATCATGTTCTGTCATTATTGCCCTTGATTTACCTTTTCTATTGCTTTTAGTGGTAGATGTAGGCAATGCAAAATGGACTGTGTAGCCTTTGCTTTTCAGAAATAATAAATAATGTGAAGCAGATGGTTATATGTTCATGGTATTTGGCTTCTTTGTGGTTTTTTGTTTGGATTTTCTTTTAAAAGAAAATTGTAGTCCTGAAATCAGATTTCAATTCACATATCTTTGTTAATGAAGTGAAATATAGCAGGTTAGTCCTTTCTACAATTTTCCTCAGAATTTTGTACAAGAAACTATTCAAGAGTAAACATAAGACAAAGCAGGTCTTTTCCATGAGGAAATGGGTTCACTGGGAAAGTGATAAGTGTATGTTCTGAGATCTTGTACATCATTCCCTTTCTTACATTTTCCCTTAGGCACTAAACAGGCACTCAACAAGCAACAGACCTATCTCAGTGACAAGATACTGGGCAAGATGAATTTTTGGCCTGACCTAAACAGACTGCTTCTATTTTCCTTACATTTTGGGATGTCATAAATTTTGAATATGACCACTTGAATAATTTTTGGCCACTATAACAATTTTCCTTTTTTTAATGGCTGGTTTGGCAAAGCGGTAGATTGTAATACAACACAACAAAATGGTGGCTACCTCTCCAATATGGAAGGATAGTGCATGGGTGGAGTGCCACAGAGCAGCTTGTTTGATTAGGAAACAAACTCTTTAATCTCTTATACGTGACACAATTTTGGTAATTTCAAATTTATCAACAATTTTTAGAATCTTACCACTGAAGTTTGCCATGTGACCCACACCTTCTGCTGACAAGGTCTATCAGTGTGCCATGTAGTACAAATGAATGGATGAACACAGCTTCTCCTTTGCTCCTGAGGCAAGAACAAATTCTTGATTTTTTTTTTCTCCAGAACAATTAAGAGCTTCATTTATGCTTCATAGCTACCTGTTGCACATCTTCATGTCATTTACAGTCTGTGATGTTTGCTGCAGCACTCACATCACATTCTGACCCTGCTTTTGAAGGAGTATAGCTGGCTGGAAGTAGTTCTTGAGAAATGAAAGCTTCACAGCTGAAATAGTCCCTTCTGTGTTAGGTCTAAGTGGAAAATGTCATCCTTTGTTGCGATCTCTGCAATCACTTGAGATTGGTGAAGTCTTGGAAATATTTTGGTGAATTCATATCTTAAATATTCTGAATTGTTTCCTGAAGGTGTCAGTTTCTTCACTGACTGATGAGGAGGGCAGAGTAAGTACACTGTACCTACTGCACACAAAAATTTTGGTTTTCTAGCTGGAAATTAACAAGATTAAGTCTAGAGGGAAACGCCTACTGCCTTCTAGTTAATTGGTTATTCTTATGTAATAACTTGTTAATGAATAAGCATTAAAAAACTTCTACAGCATTGGTCAAGACCAGGTTGGATGGGGCTCTGAACAACCAGGTCTAGTGAAAGGTGCCCCTGCCCATGCCAGGGGGGCTGGAACTAGATGATCTTTAAGGTTCCTCCTATCTGAAACTGTTCTATAATTCTGTGATGGAAATAACAATCCTTCTTTAATTCATTTCAAAACATTTGTACAAGCATAGATTACTCCTTGTCTGGGTGAACTTCAATTCTGTTGAAGTCTTAATTTAAATCTATTTTATTTGGACCTTATAATCAATACAAAATATGTACATTATTCTTAAATCAGTTTTATTTTCTTGAAAAGTAGGACATTCTGGGGCAACTGTAGCAAGCATAAAAGCATACTTCAAACAGGAAAAACAGGAGGAACCTCTATTTCTGATACACTCATGCCAAATCATTGTTTGGAATACCTTGGTAAAATATAGCTTTGATTATGTGTATATGTATATCTTCTGGTTATACTTGTTATTTTCTAAAGTGAAGAATATATCCCTCTGTCTCTATATCTAATTTTCTCAAATTTCAAATTAAGGACTAGGCATCATTAAATCTGGAATTCAATGGAGTCATACTTACAAACAAATATTCTTTCTTCATAGAGGTTCCAATTCAGATAGAAGATGGCAGCTCTCCCTTTTCAGTCTTTTAAGCCTGGGGATTTTTTCCAGAAACAAATCAGACTTCCTGGCTGTGTTTCTTGTTTACTAAGTGCTGTATACATTGACATTTAAGAATTTTTGTGTACTTTCTGATTGACTATTATAAATCACGTCATAAAATTAAAGGCATTTTTGTTCCACACAGTCCTGGGCGAGACCTAAATTGTTGTGCACTCTACTGGATGTTGTACAGTACTTCAAAATATGCATCCTCTAAAAATTTCCTTTCTGATTCCTTCATTGTTTTTCTACCCATATTTCTGATAATAATGATGGACTTTCTTGACTTTGGAGCAGGAATCCTGATTAAGATACAATTTAGCCATTTTAATCTTACATTTTTATGTTCTGTAACTAAATATACAAGGTGATCTAATATGCTTTGAAGGTGAACTCTATATTCTATAGATTATATATCTTTTGGAAGATACCTTCGAAAATCCTGTTTAACAATGTTAAAAAAATTAAATAAACAACAATGAAGATTTTTTTTAAAAAAATAAGGAAATAAAAAACGACTTTAAAACCAGAAGTACTGAATGTATATGACAGATGAAATCTTAGAAGATAAGATGAAAGAAAATATGATTAACACTGATGAAGCAGAATAGTGCCAAGTATATGTCATTTCTGAGCCAGATACATTATACAAGGTGGAAATTGAACTTTCAAGAGTCATGTTAACATTTTACTCTTATGCTTTATCAAGGTGAGTGAGAAAATAAAAAAGAAAAAAAATCAAAAACTGCACATTGGTAAGCCTCTTTTAAATATGGTCATGTCAACACTGATGAATGACATCTTCAGGTAAAGTGATTACAGGATTACATAATGATTCATTTCTAAAGGCTAGCAAATACTAATGTGAGACACCTTTTGTGGGTTTTGTATTTTTAAGCTCCATTTTTTTGGGTAACTTTTATGGAGATCTGCACTCTACATTTGTAGAGTTATTTTATGCTCTTGCACAATGCAAATCCTTTTCATTATGCACTGCTAACCGAAAAAAATCTCCACGGAGCTGTCCTTGATCTTACTTCAAAATGATAAATCTGTTTTCTTGTCATTGTTCTTTGTTGCAAGAGTAACAAACTTCCGTTCAGTCCATATGGTATAACCTCTTCACAGAATCTGTACAGCTATTTCTTGCTTGAGATATAAGCTACCATAAAATAAAGATTTGACTATTTTTGTTTATGTTCTGCCCAGCACATAATAAAACAAAGGCTCAGTTATCATGTACTATAAGTAGCAAAAATCAACAATGTAAATTGTGTAGAAAAATGGTCAATAAAGAAGTAATACTATCAAACAGGTGCAATTCTCACTCACCTTTGAAAATTTATACAAAAGTCACTAATCAGATCAACTTAGATTATGCACATGTATAATAATTAAAAGTCGGACTATTTTAAGTGCTATATAAATGTTTCCCACCCTCATGATTTCACAACTCATAGAATTAAATAAGAGGGAACAGGTCTAATGTTCAAACTTGTTGAAGTGCTTTGAGTCTTCTGAGTTTGCACATTTGAAATACTCACCCTAACCTCAATGGCGTATGTTTGTTGTTGGTTGATGAAACAGAAATACTCTGGTAAAATATCCATAACTTGTCCAACATATACCTGTAATCAGTTATTATAAATTAGGGATATATGTGATAATAAAAGTAGTAATATTAGTCATGTGCTTGACAAAGCGTAAATTACAGCATTAACTAAAGAGATAGGTCTTTCCCTAAGAAAGAAAAAAGTCAGTAGCTGACAATGGGGCTTATGAAAAGTTTCTAAGCCATGTTAGGTATTTAACCTAGGTCACATACAGTATAGAACAGACAGAATACGGAAGAAGAAATGTCTGTATCTCCTAAGAATCTGGAATTTCTTCTTTACCTTTCTTTTCCAGAATAATCTAAATTTTATGACCATCCAAAAATATTACAAGATCTATTTGTCTAATTGTTTCTTGGGAAAAGGATGAAATTTTGTCTGTTGGTGAGATGGGTGAGAAGTGGAAACCTTCTTTGAACAATTCCTTTTTTTTTCCATTTGGTAACATGAGGAAAACTCTTGTCTGCATCTGAGCATGGCTACTGGTTGGCAAGGTTACTGTATTCTGAACAGCTATGTGTGTGTACTGCTACTAATAAGAGAACAATTTTTGTCAAACACTCAAAAATGTATTTGGGTGCTCTTTAGTGCTAACTCTGAAGAAAAATACAATTAAAATATTTCAACTTTATAAATATATATGTACATATGGCTCTTTTGTTTGTTTGATTTTGTTTTGGTTGTATTCAATGTGATTACATGATCATTATTTCCAAAACAGAATAACTATGGTACCGATATATATGTGATCTATAAGTCTGAGATTTATTGGAAATATATGGTTTACTAATTTAAAGGATGTGAATTTTGCTTAGGGGAAGAGATTTTTTCCCTTAGAAGAGCATGTAGGCAAAAACCTATAGCCAATATCTCCCCTGTTCTGTTCCCTTATTCCCCCTGTCTGCTTGACATGCCCAAAAAAGGAGAAAAGAAAATCATTTGCTGAAGATATTCAGATATACAGACTGTGGGGTATGCCCAGCCCCTGCCATGGAGGGATCTCTGCTGAGATAAGAGATTTCGCAATCGCCCAGCAGGACTCCCTGGAAAGGCAACCACTTTGGTCACGGCGAGAAAAGACAGACCCACAATCCTTTAGGAGACCCTATGCAGTTCCTTCATAACCCATTGGTCCTCACCCATCCCCTGTATCCCTATAAAAGCAAGCCCTCTGCCCCTGTGCCGAGGGAGTTCTCGTCCCTGGCTTTCCCCTTCGCCGGAGGGGACCCACAATAAAGCTCCTTTCGTGCGGAACCAGCCACACGAGCCTCTCGTCTCTCTCTCTGGTCTGGCTTGGCCTGGAGGCTGCCCTGCAGAGCTGAGCTGGAATCACAAGCTGATAATCACTAAAGAGCTGACAGTCTCTGCAAGGGCCCTCCTGCCAGCAGCTGAGGGAAGACACCGGGCCTCAGGAAGGCGATTCCTTTTGGGACCATCTCCCTGGACCGGTCACCTCTTCCTGGGTCAGAGCCACTGACCCCACCACCAGTTGTTATAACAGACTGCTTTGCTGCCTCTGGAAGGTAGCTCCACTGCCAAATATTTCAGCAGAGACCTCTTTGTTGCCTAAATCCTGTCACTGATTGTTCGGGTTCCTTCCCCCCTGCCATGTGGCCCTGGGAGAGGGGCCCTGGGCGGGAGACACGGGGTTTCCCTGCCCCTGGTCAGCCTCGTTCCCATTGGTTGTTTTGTGTTCCTCTGTGTGGGCAAGGACCATCGGGTCCCGTGATTGAGCAGTTCCTCAGCATCCTCAGCCATGCAGCTGGGAAAATAAACATCTCTGAAACACCTACCAGGAATCAGCCCATATATATTTCTTTCCACGGGCCTTGTTGTCTGATACATGTATTGCAGTATCCCCACTGTAACAACTGATATTTTTCTGGAGAGATTTGACTGCTTGATTATTTATCTTTTTTCTATACAAAATCTAAACATTCACTGGGACAGAGACAAACCTAAGTGCCTCATTACCAACTATCTTACTAAGTGGGTTGCAAGTACCATATCTATCATTGTTGAGAACTGAAAATATTTATATTTTCCTCTTATTCTTTAATTAGAAAATATTTAAAGAATGTGAGCAATAAAATGTTAAAAATATCCCTAGATTCCTTGAATATAACTGTCTTAAATTATTTAAATATTCATTGTTGAATGCCTTGCCTTTTGGCCAATAGGGTATTTAAAGCAATATTTATTATATCTACTATCTGATAATAGCAAAAACTATTATTGGCTCAGTGCTTGAAGTTCTCATTCCTCACTTAAAATCAGTCAACGCTCTTTGAAATACAAAGAGAGAGAACCAGTCTTTATGCAAGTAGATAAGATGTTCACATAAATTTTTGCCCCTTCTCTCTTGACTTTGCTTATCAGAATTGAACTGTGTCAAGAAGACAAAACTGAAAGCTTGTTTCAACCTTCCCAAATATTCCATAGCTTGCTGGTTCTGACTCTGATCTTAGAGGTGTCTGTCAGGTATTCAAATACTTTTTAAGAAAAGTGGAAACTAAGTCTTGGTAACCTATTGCTTGTGTAAGTATGTAGTACCAAGGATAAGGATAAGGAACCAAAGACAGCTAAGTGGAAGTTTTTTGCTCAATTTCTCATTTACAGAACATGCTCCATTCTCTATTTGAAATTTTCTCATTTACAGAACATACTCCATTCTCTATTTGAAATGATGAATGAACTTGTGTAAAAATATTATCTCATCACATAATTATGAACTGCATCATAAAGTACAGTGTGAAGATAGATGAATGAAAATTCCAGCACTTCATAACTTCTGAATGCCTCATTCTGCTGCTTGACCAGTGTGTTTCTTTACTATTTTTTATGTTTTCAACATTGCAAATACAGGGACAGGTGGTGATAATTGGTTACTGGGCCACATCCTACTTCTCCAGGTACAGTATCGGACACACTGCATGTTAGGGAGTTACAGCATGTCAAGAATTCCCCACATTTTAGGTAAATCAGATCACTGAACTGAAAACCAGAGAATTTTCACTTGTGATAACAATTATCAGACTCTGATGTGGAAAATTCCCAAGCATTACCTCCTATTGATCACTGTTGTGGTATTTTAAATCCCTAATAAACCAAAGCTAATAAGGAACATTTATTTTTCTAGTTTCTTGTGGAAAAGACTCTCTTGCATGTCTTTCTATAGGTATATATCAGTAGACCATCATGGTTTCCAAAAAAGTTCTGGGGCTATATTTTTGTATACTCAGCTGAATTGTGAATTCTTAATTATAAAGACCGTTCCCTCCCCACCTTTAGTTAGGCAGTGTTATTAGGAATATGCCACAGTCCCTGAAAAATCAGACATTACTTGATGTAACAATTGCCTCAGTAACTGACATTAGTAAGATGAACACTTAATAACTCATAACAAATGAAGCTAAAACCAACAATTTTGTTTATTGCAAGATGAAAAGCATCATCAGCTTCTGAAAATCTCAGGTAAATCTTCAAGCTCAGGAGTCTTGAAATTACTTTCTAATTGTAGTATTTTAAAATTTTATTATTTTTTTTTCCTTACCTTATTTTATTTTAGATTTTAACTAATAAGCCTTTGATAAGAAGTAAAGGCAAAACTGCCCCTATAGTTTAATGAGTATGAATACAGAAAAAATTTTAGAAACCAGATTGATAATTCAGACAGAAGACAAGAACAATCATAAAGACTTGAGATTTATGTTTACAGGGCTGTGACAGTCCATCACTATAAAAAATGCAGATTATCCTTTTTATTTTATTTTATTCATAAAACAACAGTGATATAATAAATTATTATGTTTAACAAGTATTTAATTAACTTCTCTAAAAAGCTACAAGTCACATTTTGTTAAAAGTTCTTTCATATTCTTAAATGCAATTATCTAAAAACTATCAATCATTTTTATTAGTTAATACTTGAAAATGCATGCACATCCAATATAATTATTAACGCCAATCCATTTACTGGTTCATTTGAGTCTGGCTATGCACAATTATGTGTGACATTTTGAAAGGAAGCACCATTTTCATAATGATACAATCATTATATTTTTTTCTGAAGATCAACAAAAGATTTATTCATTTTAATTCTATTGCTTATCTGTCTACTACGTAACTTATAAGAATAAGAGAATCCAGAGGGTAATAGAAAATATAGCTGTTGCTATCTAAGTAATTGCCACTCATAAATTGTTTTTCCTTTTGTACTTTTGCTACAGTACAAATCTAGGACAAAATGAAACCACCTAAAAAGATATGAAAGAGAACTACTTCTCAGAGGTGAGAGAGTTGATTTCCTGATGCCTAGTGAGTAGACTAGGTTTTGCAATGTCTCTGTTGATCAAAGAAAAATGTTGGTTATTCTTTTTCAAAAAATCATGTTGCAAAACAGAAGTTCATTAAAGGCATAGTTCCACAAGTATTTGAGACTTGGAAGAGGGTTTGATGACTCGATTGCTTACCCAGAACTTTCGGTAGAAGTTTTTTCCCTATTTAGCCTCAGATTTGGTTTAGATGTTGAAAGGTCACTCAGGCCAGATTTAAAAACCCATTGTAATTAGGTTCCTAGTGTGCTGTAGAAGTCCTCATATGGCTTAGATCCATTAAGAGGTATAGATATTAAAATAATCCACATAAAAGTCCAAATTTATCTTTTGTCTAGTGCTAGCAAGATGTATGTGTGTCCTAAGGTGCTGTCGATGTTAGATACATCCAGCATGGTTTATAATCCAAAATGCAGAGAAACAGACATTATAGTCTCTATTCTGCTTCAATAATTATTTATGACATTGGGTAAAAAGGAATCTAGCTTATACTCTTCTCTATTTGTCACTTTGTCACTGCTCAATATATTGGACATCCTTACTTCTCTTTATTAATGCAAGTGATCAGGACCGGAAAAGGAACAAGAACTGAAGAAAGGATTAAGCTGACATATGCATGAGGGAAGAAGAAATTTTTAGGAAGAAACTTATGAGTTAGAACTTTTATTAGTCCTGCACTCTCCTCATGGTTGATAGAAATCAAGATGGTTTCTTCTTTTGAAGTGTACTTTTAGAATAGAACACACATACTTTGAAGGTTACTTTTAATGTTTTTCATAGAATCATGGAATGCTTTGGGGTTGGAAGGCATCTTAAGGATCATGTAATACCAACCCCTCTGCCATGGGAAGGGAGGCAACTCACTAGATAAGGTTACCCAGGGCCCGATCCAACCTGGCCTTGAACACTCCCACAGATGGGGCATTCACAGTTTCTCTGTGCAACCTGTTCTAGTGCCTCACCACCCTCACAATAAAAAATTTCTCCCTATGATCTAATCTAAATTTCTCCTCTTTTAGTTTAAAACCATTACCCTGGTACTATCACTATCTGCCTACTCTTCATCATTTTTATAAGCTCCCTTTAAGTGCTGAAAGGCTGCAATGTGGTCTCCCCAAAGCCTTCTCTTCTCTAGACTGAACAACCCCAGCTGTCTCAGCCTGACTTCATAGATGTGCTCCTTCTGTCTGATCATCTTTGTGGCCTTCCTCTGAACCCAAGCCAACAGGTCCTTGTCTTTCTTGCGCTGAGGACCCCAGAGGTGGATGCAGCACTCCAGGTAGGGCCTAACAAGGGCAGAACCACTTCTCTCAACCTTCTGGCCATGCTCCTCTAATGCAGCCCAGATGTTGGCAGATAAGGCCAATCTTGTGGGCTGTGAGTGCATACTGTTGGCTCAGGTCCATGTTTTCATCTTCCAGAACTTCCAAGTCCTTCTCTGCAGGAGTGGTCTCAGTGAATTCTTTCATCTCCCAAACTCTACTCATGCCCTGACCCAGATGCAGCACTTTGCACTTGGACTTGTTAAACTTTATGAGGTTCTTCTGGGCCAACTTCTTAAGCTTGTCCTGGTCCCACTGGATGGCATCCCTTCCTCCTGTCAGCTGCACTGCTCTGCTTTGTGTCATCTGCAAACCTGCTGAGGGTTCACTCGGTCCCACTGTCTGTGTGAATGATTAAGATATTAAAGAGCACCAGAGCTCTGGGGGATACCACTTGTGGCCTGCTGTGGGAATTAAGAGCAGATCAGCAAGCCTGTCTGGTTCCGACACTGATCTTAGCACAATCCATTTGTACCCATGAGAAACAGAAGCAAGAATTCTAAACAATACAGAGAGAGAACAGCAACAAACTTGCACCTGGTGTTTTTCTGAATGCTTAGAATGCTTAGGATGCTTATGCTGCATAGAATCAATAATGGTATATTATAGTTACATAAGAGGCAATAAATCTATTGCAGTAGTTAAGTGACCAGTGGATAAGTGACATGAATGATAAACATATAAAAGTGTATAAATGACACTGGCTTTGTAGAATAAACGTTTTTTTCTGCCTGGATCTGTTCTGGGGTCTGTACGTGTCATACCCGTCTCAACAGCAACAGCCTGCCTCCTCCTGGGCATAGAGTCATTGACCAAAACTCTCTCTCTGTGTCCATCCAGCCAATTTCTTATCCACCAAATAGCCCACCTGTCAAGTCCATATCTCTCCAATTTAGAGATAAGGATGTTATGTGGACTTATGTCAATGGTATTACAGAACTCTAGGTAGATGAGAACATTGAGCTTTCCACTGTCAATCGTTGCAGTCACTCCATCACAGAAGCCCCAGTTTGGTCAGGCATGACATGTTCTTGGTGAAGTCATACTGGTGGTTGTGGATCACCTTGTTTTGTGTGTTCATTAACATTGCTTTTATGAGGATCTGTTCTATGATCTTCCCAACCAAGTACACTGGTCTGCAGTTCCCTGCATTTTCCTTTTCCTGTCTTAAAAATAGGAGTGATATTTCCAGACAATGGTGGCTTTGCCTGAACACCATGACTTTTCAAATCTGACAGAGAGTATCTTGGCAACAACATCAGCCAGTTCCCTCAGGACCCTCGGATGCATTTCATCAAGCCCCATAGAGCTCTGCCAGTTCAGTTTCATCAGCCGGTCTTGAACCAGCTCTTCGCTTACAGTGGAAGGGCTATGCTCCTCAACTGGTGCTTCAGGGACTTGAGAGATGTGGGGAGTCTGACTGCCAGTGATAACTGAGGTGAAGAACTTGTTTAGTACCTCAGCCTTCTGCACATCCACTGTCACCAGTTTTTCCTTCTTCTTTATTGGGGGTGCACTCTCCTTGGTCTTTCTTTTCTGACCAATGTACTTACAGAATCCTTTCTTCTTATTCTTTATATCTTTTATCTATTTTTGGTTGCTTTTTATTTTCAGTTGATTTAAAGACAGTTTTGGGCTAGTAGTTCAGACACTGATGTCAAACTTAATTCCCTTAAGGGAAGTGAGATCAGTACTACCTTTGGGATCTGAAAGAGTCTTCACTGGATACAAGTCAATTTGCTTCAGGGGGTCATATGGAGTTAGGTGGGATGGTGCATTTACAGCACTTCTTCAGATGTTATGCTTAAAACCAACCATGCTTCTCTTGTATGGCTTTCTCTTTGTAGAAATAAATGAAATTTAAATATAACCTTGATATGGTTATCAAGATTTGGAGAATAATAATTTCCCTATAAATTTCAGTGGTTTCTAAGCACCATCTATATTAAAATTTTCTTTATAAAATATATGTATGATTTTTCCCAAAAGCATTATGTCTCATTGTACCAAATTTAGTTGCTATTTGTTTATTTCAAATTACTGTCATATTACATCTTTTATTCCTCTCAAAATAACTGTTATCTGTGTTCAACTACATAATCCACAGGCAACAGTAATTGAGAAAAAAGACATTTTGTGTAGGCTGTTTGGTTCTTTTGCATTTCAGATTTTAGGAAGAATTTTTTGTTTGTTTGCTTGTTTTTGTATTTTTAAGTATAATCTCCTGTTAAGGATTTTAAAAAGTAATACAAATTTGCAGTGAATGTATTACCAAGAGAAACATCAGAGTGCTGTGAGCTCCATCATGTCAATTCAGAGACTTGGACAGATGACACTTCTATTTTACATTGCTAACTGCAGGTACAGTAATAAATCTTACTGTGCCTATGATCAGTTATGCCTTTTCAAATTTTTTTTACTATTTAATCATAAATTAGTAAACCACTGTGTGTGTATTTAGCTAGAATGCTGCAGAAATTAACTAAGTCATTTGATTTTTCCACACTTGTAAAAAAGGATAAATAAGTACTATTTCAGGTCTAAGCCAGAGAAGAAATTCCTATTTTGGGTCTAAGACAGAGAAGAAAACTTAAAGAGAGATCTTAAGGATGTCTGTTTTTTACTTCTGAATTCAGTCCCTGTGTAACAGAAATGCAGAGGTTTCAGTGTCTGTGCTTAACAGCAACTAGAAATTAATCCATGTCTTTTCTCTTTTCTCCCACAAGTCATGCATTAGCCTTTGGAATAAAGGTTTGTTCTGGCTCATTTTCAGGGCAAACAAGCATTGTACCCGACATGTCCATAAGGACTGCACTGCTCCTGTTTTGCCTTGGGGTTCAGTGCTTGCCTCCCTCTTGTGTTTTAATGTTTCATTCTGAATTTAGTGCTTCTCTGCTGCACCAGATGGACAGCTTTGCAGATTAAGTTCACTTTTTAAATTATAGAAGTAACACAGGTAGAGAATGAGCAATAGCCAACAAGCTTCCCTCATGTAGCCTTTCCTATATGCTGGCACAAAAGGACATTTTAGCAAGGTGATGGTTCTGTATTCATATTCCTTCCATCCTTGGCTTTTGTGGTAAATGTGCCAAAATGACAAGAAATTAGCTTGTTCAGGGATTTTCAATCCTGCTGGGACTGGTTTGAGAACTGAAACTAGAGGAAAGAGCTTAAAGTAACTCTAATAGTTCCCCATCTATTCTTCTTGGAATTAATTTTTTTTCTCTTTCTTTTTTCCTTTTTTCCCTGTACTCCGATATCCCATTTGCATTTGATATCCACTTGGGATTTTACTCTTAGTAGTATGATGTGATGATTACTTAAATCTATCATCATATGACAAATTTCCGAACTGATAACTGCTCTGTTCTGCATCATGTTCAAATTTGGATGCTAAAAATATTATGTAGCAATATCACTGAGAGATTATTAAAGGCTAATGGGTCTTTTATCAAAATTATCTTGAATTTTCTGCCCTTGCAATGAAATATTCAGTTTTCTGTTCCCAAACACCTCAGACATCAAACCCCAATTTACCAAGATATTAACTAAACATCTCCCTTAATTGTAACTGAACAGTTATTGCCTTGCAAGGGATCCTGACCAGGTTACCCTCCTGCTTAATGAGGAAATTATTCTAAAGCTGTTAACAACCAAACAGGGCTCCCCTAGGGAGAAGACATGAATTCTTTCCTTAAGAAGAGCAACCAGATGGACACCTTCAAGGCATACACAGCTTCAAGGGGGATGCTTCAAGCGCCTCAGCTTGCCAGCAGCAGTGGTGCTTGTTTACCATGAAAGGATTTTCTATGTTAGCTTGTTTAAATTTTTAATTTGGGAATCATCAAATAGCAGGATAAAAACTTGTTAATTGAGGTGAATTGTGTTAAATTCTTCAGAGCATATACACATGAATATTTGACTGAAAAGAAATCAGTGGAAAAAGTCAAAACAAATTCAGGGCTGTGGGTCTCCTTTTGCCTGTTTCTGTAGCATTTGTTTCTAATGTAGCATTTGTTTTCTACAAATGACAAACCAACCATGTTCCAGCAGTAGTTGTGTATACAAGATAAATTTTTTCACTGCTATTGTTGTATTAAACTGCTGGACTAACTCCAAAACATGTATTTTTAATGTTGGAATTTTCTAATATTAGAGAACAGGATATCTGTGACTAATGAAGACATTAGATTTCTAATCAGAATGCAAATAGGAGAAGATAACCGTCTTCTTACAAAATTTTATTTTTTAATATTTGACTGTCAGCACTATCTAAGAATTATTCAGCTTTGATATTGCTGCATCAGTCATGCAAAATTCTGTCCTATTTTAGAGTCAGTACCCAGGAAACTAATATTCACATTGCTTTAATATGTTGGTATTTTAATTATAAGTCTCAGAACATTAACTACTTTTGTGTGTGTATGTGCCTTTGGACAGTGTTGCATAACCTGCACTTTAACTCCTTACAGACAGTAGTAACTCAATCTCTTCCCTGAGCAGCCTGTTCCAATAATAACCCTTTCAGGCATAACCCTTTCGCGGAAGAAATTTGTTTCTCATATCCTATCGAATGATCCCTTGGCACAACTTGAGGGCATTTTATTTCATCCTATCACTTGTTGCTTTGAAGAAGGGACGACATATGTCCTCCTTTCAGGTAGTTGTAGAGAGCAGTGAGGTCTCCCCTCAGCCTCTTTTTCTGCAAGCTAAACAACCTCAGCTCCCTCAGCCACTCCTCATAAAACGTGCTCTAAACCCTTCACTAGCTTCATGAGTTTTCTTTGGACGCAGCCAAAACTTTGACCATTTCTCTTTAGGGATTTAATGGTTTCAGTGTAGGGTACCACTGTAAGAAAAAGGTCTAAGAATACCACCAGAAAATGCAATGTAAGGTTTATATGGATCTAAGAAGTTCATCATGTAAATCTAAGGTGAGGTAATGTCCATAAGCAGTGCTAAACAAGCTCAGCTTGACATCTGGTTCTCAGGCTAAAGCAAGGTATCACACAGCTGCTTACAGCAAGCTTACATGTAAGTTTTATAAATGCCAGTCCTGAGAAGCTCTGCTAACTGCTGCTGCACTTCTCCCATTTCTGAAAGGAAATGATTTTTAGGAAGTCCAGACTTGATCCTCACTGCTTGAAAGGTCTGAACAAGTTCTAAATCCTGTTAGCATTTCATAACAACCCTTCTTATTAGTTCTAAGACTGGGCTGTAAAATTTGATATGCTGGAAGCCAGATGCTTACAAAACTGTATGTTACAGTAGTTAGAACATTCTGGTAAAGGAAATAACAATTATTTATTAATTGATTGTGGTTTTTTTACCCAGTGCATCTACCTTAGTTTTATTTCATCAAGTTCAAAGTCAATGGTGGGAAACCATTATTGACTAGTCTCACCTCTGTAGTGAAGGCCATAGAATTTCAGCATTAAAGATTTTAATACAAATCCAGAGGAGCTAGTTTCTTCATTCTTCAAGCTTTTAAATGAACAAAGATCGTTACAAAGGTAAAAAAAGATCTATGCAGAATATCTGCATTTTTATTATTTAACCCTTTGTAGAAGATATAATGTTCAAGACGTTCATCAACCTGTATTTTTCTGACTTGACATTGAAATGCATATTTACTTTTGAGGTAAGATAACTAATCTCTACTAGTTTTTTAATTGTGGAGCTCCTGTTCTTCGCCCCTGACTCTCATCATCTCTTCAGGATTCTCTTTTGCTTTGTATTTCCTTGTCCTACTTCCATTTGTTGTCATGGCCTGGTGTGTCATATGTGTGCTGATAGCTCACTGGAACATTTGTTCCAGTCTTTGCAGTCCTGGGAGGCTGCTTGATGACTTGTGTAACTTTTTGTGCTATTGAAGCATGCATGTCAACAAAATTTCTTGAACATGGGAAAGATAAAACTGAGTTGCTATTGATTGGTTCTTCAACACAGATATCTCAAGTATAATCCATGCTCATATCAGCAAGTGGCAGTTCTTTTAACTTCCTCAGATAATGGCTATGACCTTGGTGACATTGAACTTCTATTAGAAGTCTTGATTGTACATTTTTAACTATGTTTTTTACTGTCCCAGCTGTTACAATATTCAGGATTAAATTAAGGCTGGTTTTTTTTTCTGATCAGGTCTAAAGAAAGAAATTAGAAATTTTAAATTCTAATCTGATAAATTGCTTCCATGTTCCTTTCTTGTTTGACATGAAGGTTATCTAGGTGTACCTGTCTAGCAGTCCATCCATTCAATTTAGAGAGAAGGATTTTATGAGGGATCCTGTCAAAGACTTTACAGAAGTCCAGATAAATAACATCTGTATCCCTTCCCTTGTCCAGTGATGCAGTTACACCATCGTAGAAGGTCACCGGGTTGGTCAGGCTGGACTTGCCCTTGGTGAAGCCATGATGGCTGTCGTGAATCACCTCCCTGTCCTCCATGTGGCTTAACAAAGCTTCTAGGAGGATCTGTTCCATGATCTTCCCAGGCACAGAGGTTAAGCTGACAGGTTGGTCGTTCCCAGGGTCCTCATTTCTATCTCTGTGAAAGATGGTACAATGTTTTCCTTTTATGAGTCAACAGAAGCTTCTCCTGTCTGCCATGATTTTTGAGATACCTTGGGAAGTGACTTGGTAACTACATCAACCAATTTCCTCAGGACTCTGAGATGTATTTCATCTAGTCCCATCCAGAGAGTCAACGGCTTAGAGTCCCAGTGGACATCAGTGACTGGTGTACCTCACAGGTCTATATTGGGACCAGTGATATTTAATATCTTAATTAATGACATAGATAAAGAGATTGAGTGCACCCTCAGCAAATTTGTGGGTGACATAAAGAAGAGTAGTGCTGTTGGCACACCTGAAGGACAGGATGCCATCCAGAGGGACCTGGAGAACCTCAAAAAGTGGGTGCATGGGAATTTCATGAAGTGTGATGACCAAGTGCAAGGTGTTGCAACTGGTTTGGGTGTCAATAAGGGTTGGGGGATGAATGGATCAAGAGCAGCCCTGAAGAGAAGGACTTGGGGGTGCTGCTGGATGAGGGGCTGGACATGACCCAGCAATGTGCACTCCCAGGCCAGAGAGCCAAATGTGTCCTGGGCTGCAGCAAAAGCAATGTGGGCAGCAGGGCAAAGGAGGGGACTCTGCTCCCCTGTTCTCCTCTGGTGAGACCCCACCTGGAGAGCTGCATCCAGCTTTGGGATCTGCAGAACAGGAAGGACATCGACCTGTTGGAGTGAGTCCAGATGATGGACACCAAGATGATCAGAGGGATGAAAGAGCTGTCCTGTGAGGTAAGGCTGAGAGAACTGGGATTGTTCAACCTGGAAAAGAGAAGGCTTCAGGGTGATCTAACTGTGGCCTTCCAGTGCCTACGAGAAAGATGGAGAGAGATTACTTACAAGAGCATGTAGTGAAAGGGAATAGCTTCAGATTGAAAAAGGATAGATTGGATCAGGCATTAGGAAGAAATTCTTTACTGTAAGGGTGGTGAAGCACTGGAACAGGTTTCCCAGAAAAGCTGTGGATGTCCAATGCCTGGGGGCCAGACTGGATGGTCTAGTGAAAGGTGCTCCTGGCAGGGAGGTTGCAGTTAGATGATCTTTAGGACACCTCCCAGCCCAAGCCATTTTGTGATTCTATGATTCTATAGTTTTATGATTCTGTGAAAATCACTATCCAGTTGTAAGGCAGGTTTAGTACTGTGTTTTATTTATCCTTTTAAATATTTACTGCATTTAGTTTTATTTGCATTGTGCTTAGGATTTTCCCGTGAAGGACACTGCAAAAGTAAGTTATGTTGTTTGGTAGACTGTGTGAAATATTTTCAGGAAGTACTATTTCATATAATAAAAAGGTATTTGGGAAGCCTGTGTGTTCCTGAGTTCTGAATAACTGTGCAGATGTTGTACCAGACCAAAAAACAGCACAGATTTTGGACAGAGTACTTAGTAATTGGGGAAGAACAAAACTGTTTAGAAAACTGCATGGTTTGAAAGATAAATATTAGAACTATTTATGCTCTGAAATAATTTTAGGCAATCAGCTTGCATTGTAAAATAACAATTCCTTATAAAATATGAAAAGGTTTAGTCTGTTATTCTCAACATAGATAAGTGTATTTTATTGGTTATAGAACTTGCATGATTCTGACAAGGAAAGCTTAGAAAATCTCAGCCACTTTGATGGCAAGCAGCAATAAAATTCTGCTTATTAAAAAGTCAAAGAATTACAAATAGTAAAAGATCACTGAAAACCACAATAAAAAGAAGACCAGATTAGTTGCATGCTTTCTAAGGAATTTAAATACTGAGATATATTTTTGTTTCATGTTTCAAGCCTTGGAACATATTATATATTACTGTCAATTGTTTTTATATTTTAAAATGTAATTGAAAACAAGTTAAACTGTCTTCTTTGGCATAAAAGTACATATATCAGGACAATATACAATCATGTTATTTTGAATTTAGGGATTTTATATTTTTGTTTTTATATTTAGATGCCCAGGGGGATGTAGAATTATACAATGCTGAGCCATAAGCAGCCACAGACAAAAATGTTGATTTAATCATGCTGTGTCTGTATAGACTTATCAGTGTATTATATGACAACAACTTTATTTTGTACATACATTTCCAAAAGAAGTATTATGTAATAAAACTTTATCTTTTCAATGTTTCTGAGTCTATCATGGTTAAGCTCTTTGACTTGTTTTGTCAGAAAGGGAAGTTTGCTACTAAGGGGCATGTTAGTGCCAATTTCTTAATTCTTTCCATCTACATGACTAAAAGGTCTGGACCACAAGGCAAGGATAAGGAGAGCAAAACAGTTAGTCTGAAGACCTGATGCTTATTCAATACAAATTTTACAAGGTTTTTAACTCAGACTAGCCTAATGCATGAATATTTGAAGGCTCGTTTGTACCTGGAGTCCATTGAAAGCCTCAATTTATTTTTAGTGTAAAAGAAACTTAGTTTGTGTGTGCTGAGACTGCTGCATGCTGTGATACAAAGTGTGATTAGTGAGAAAAATGGGGAGATTTGTTTAAAACTTACTCTTGATTCAAACTCAAGCACCAATACAGGAACATGAATGCTTACTGCAGGATTGACTATATATTCATTCTAGCATTTAGCTTTCTGTAGAGTGACAGACTTAAAAGCCAGGAAAGACTTTTGCACAGTTTGTTTTTGAAACTGGTAGAAAAAAAGATATGCATCAAAAAGATGCAAAGTTAAAAATCAGAGAGATGAATGGAAGATGAACTAAGACCATTTCACTTAATTGACACTGCTTGCTGTGGGATAGCAAACTACAGCCTTTAGTTCTAGAGATGTCCCTGTCTCTAATTTTATATTTGGATTAAAATTGGGGCCTGCCAATTACATGTTGAGGTTTAATGCTGCTTAGCCTCCACTCCCTCCACAGTGGGATGGGGAGAGATCTGAAAAGCCAACAATAAAACTTGTGGGTTGAGGTAAAGACAATTTATTAGGTAAAGCAAAAGCTGCCCACAGAAGTAAAGCAAAACAAGGAGTTAATTCACTGCTTTCCATGGAAGGCAGGTGTTCTGCATCTCCTGGAAAGCAGGGCTCCATCATCAAGCAGGGAGCCTAACGGTGACTTTGGAAGACAAATGCCATCACTCTGAACACTCCCCTTTTCTCATTCTTCCCCCAGCTTATATTGAGGAGCATGATGTCATATGGTATTAAACATCCATTTTGATTGTTGGGATAAGCTGTCCCAGCTGTGTCCCCTTCCAGCTCCTTGTGCACCTCCAGCCTCCTTGATGGTGGGGTGGAGTGAGAAGCAGAAAAGGCCTTTAGGCTGTGTAAGCCCTGCTCAGCCATATCAAAAACATTCCTGTGTCATCAACACTCTTTTAGTCACAAATCCAAAACACAGCAGGATACAAACTTCTATGAAGAATATTATCCTAAACAAAAACATTGCACTCAGAAATGTGAGTTTTGAATGAAGTCTCATTCTCAGTCTCAGTTAAACTGCTATGCCAGAAATCAGTGATAATGGTCCCAGATATTTGTGAAATACAGAGGTGATGGTCACCTTGCTAAGCCATTAGGCCATGTAGAAAATAGCAGGCTAGAAAAGCAGGCCTGCCCTCCCCTGGATGAGGACAGACTGAGGTCCTAGATCCTGCTTCTGTCAGATGTGTATGCATTTACCATTAGATCATAAGAGAAAAGCAGAGCACTTCTTGCAAAAGAGATCAGAAGCTCAGTTTCTACCCTTTCTGCTCAGCTGGGTTCAGGCCCCTCTTGTCTGTTTGGTTCCTGGTCCTAAGACTTGTATTCCTCACTGCCAATGGTTTTGTTTCATGAAGGCTGAAGAAGTCATTAAAATTGAAAAGCAGAAACTGTGTCCGAAAGATAAAAGAAGGCAGTCTAGACTTTGGCAACATAAACTTAAGTACACAATAAGGCAGGCCAAAAACTATCTTGAGCAATTTGCTAGCAGCATAAAAATGAATAATATATTTCATTTTTTAATATATCAGAAGCAGAAACCCTGCCAACAAAATTTGTATAACCAACATGAGATTGATGTGGAAAAGGAATAATGTCAGAAGATGGTAAGGCCACTGCATAAAAGATAAAAGAATTCTCTGCATTGATATTAACAGTGATGGCCATTAAAGAAGTTTTTTCTTTATGGGTGTCAAGTCTAAGGAACTGTCCTAAAAGTGTTTTATAACAAATTAATAGTTATGTATTTTCAGGATGAAATTACTTTTGCCCAAGAGCTTTAAAGAAAATCAAATATGAGATTGCTGATCTTGTTTGTAATGGATAGCTTACTGCTTAAATTTGCTTTAGTATCAGATGAATGAATTAATGTAATGACTGTTTTTGAAAGGACACCAAAAGCATCTGGGAAATTAAAGATTTTTATGTCTGACTGCTATTTCAGGCAAATGTTGAAGGAAGTATGTTAAATAATATCATCCACAGAGACATAATATACTTATTCTAAAGAATTAGACTATGACTAAACATAGGACATTTTCATAAGGATGTCTGAGATTCTCAAACGGAGTAGATGTGCGGTTTCTTTTTAAATGTTAACAAACATGTATGTGTGATCTGCTTGAAACCCCCTACATACGTTTTAAAGAAGCTATCAACTAGATCCTTTACCACTGGCTCATAAAGAAACAAAATTATCAATGAGTAAGATGCAATTTCATGGCCAATAATAGGTAAAAGGGTGGAAATTAAAAAGTAGACTTAAGTGGTTACTTGCTAAAATAGGAAAGGTAATGTAGATATCCCACAAGTTTTGGTTTTTGAAATTGCTCAAGTGTTGTTGTATAACTCAGGATAGGGGGTGAATAGCAAGATCCTAAAATTTGGTGCTGTTGTATAGCTCTTCAGCTTGAACAAAACTGAAATTTGCTGAATCTGCAGTAAGATTTCACAATAGAGAATACCCAACAAGAAGGTGGATGAAATGCAAGATTCAGAAATGACAAATAATGCATGTGAAGGGAAAAGTCAACTCTGAGTTTACAAAGAGGAGTAGGTACTAAATCAAGTATAAATGCCCAGAAATGAAGCTTTTTAAATGGATGATTTTATTTATCCAATTGTCAAATGCAGAACAAAAATAAAACTGGAAACTGCAAAAGAGAGAGTAAACATCGAAATGCAAAATCAAATTATAACACTGGTTAATTCAACAGTACACCTCTCTTTTAAATGCTCCCACAGTCCTGATTCCTTCTTCCTAGAAAAGATGTAAAATATGGCAGCAAATGGTCTTAAGCGTTCAGAATACAAAATGGTTGACTGAAGTTAGGAATGATACAGACACATGAGTTCAGGAAAGTTCCAATTAAGTAAAAGGTTTTCATACAACTTAAACCATAAGTTTCATTTTCCTAGGATGTTTGGGTTTCCAGAATACGAGTTAGAAAAAAAAAACCAACAAAAAACCCAAAAGAACCCCCCAAAAAACAAAACAGAACAAAAACAAACAAACAAACAAACAAAAAAAAAAACCAAAACAAAAACCTGGGAAAAATTCTGCAGAAGCAATTAGATCCACAAAGTAGATGCAACCTTTTGCTTAAGAACGTCCTAAATGTCAGGCTACTGACATTTTGGACAATTTATGGGAGAGAAGTACTGCCTTGTTTTTGCCCCATTTTCTTATAGTTTCCCACAGGCATCTTTCCTGGCCTCAGGACAAATTAGATGGACCATTGTTATGATCTCAGGAAGACTGTACTTTCATTCTTATGCAGCCCATTTATATATAGTTAATATTACTTTTTCTCCCTCCTATCTAACTTGAAAATCTATTCTGGTGATATAATTTTTTTCTGTGTATTTTCTAATAGCTGGGCTATATTTGAAATAGCCATAAAAATGACTGAAGACACAAATGTATAGAAATTTTTGTGTAGATAAACAAGAACCTAATCTGCAGTAGGTGGAGAATTAGGAGAACTACCATAAATATCCATACTATAATTGAAATTCAAAGACCACTGTCTTTTAGAGATCTAAGGAATTAGTTTCATTGTCTTGGAGACAACTACCTATGCGTGTAAAACATGTAACCTATATGTGTTAGTTATTACATCCTATATAGATTTTTTCCCCTCATATATTAAATACTGAGTAAAATCTCTTTGAACTGGCAAGTGTCTGAAGTTACTATCATATAATACTTGTAGTATTTTGACTACGGGTTTATATTTTAAGGTACTCATCAGCATTTCAAAATCAAGAAGCAACCGCATTGCAGTTAATGGAGTGCTGAATTATTTTCTATCTGGGGGCAGATACAGAAACTAAAAGGCATCTAAAATGGAACATACATAAATCCAAAACTCCACATTTGAAGTCGATAAACCTGCTTCTCAAACTTTGGCCTAGCGCTACAGATACCTTAACTGCTGTAGGACAGGTCTTGTAGTCAGCATGTCTAATTTGGGAGACCCCATTTACAAACTTTTACATACCTCAGCTCTATATGTGGGTCTGTCTTTGGAAACTTTTCTCTTGGCTCTTGATTTAATTAATCAATTTTTCCATTCTAAAAAAGTTCCAAAATATTACTTTTGATGTATATAAGTCAGATTTTTTAATTTCTGTGAAGAAAATCTTTAACTGTAAGCAGCAAAGATGTTATTTGATATAAGAAGTGATTGAAAGAAAGAATTATCTCTGGCTCCACACTTGGTTGCTGTGAGCAAAATGAAGAGATTCTCAAAGCTAGCACATGCTGGTAGATTTACAGCTCTGCTGTAATTGGCGAAACAGTTGACAAAACATGTT
This sequence comes from Corvus cornix cornix, assembly GCF_000738735.6. Lineage (NCBI taxonomy): Eukaryota > Metazoa > Chordata > Aves > Passeriformes > Corvidae > Corvus > Corvus cornix. Next base: position 60,452,831 of record NC_046332.1, on the reverse strand, counting down.
TATATAAAACTCATGAAAAAAGACATTTTTTACTTCATGTACTCAGTGTTCACAGGATTTCTTTTCCTCTTTCATTTTCTCTATAGCTAGAGATAGAAATTGACAAGTTTTACAAACAAATTTTGACAAAAGGAACAAAATTGTTTACCTTATTGATAGGAAGTAGAAATTACTCAGTTTTAGTAAGATCTTTTCAAGACCCCTTTGTGAAAGTAAGTACCACCCAATGGGCTAAATGAGTTACACAGGAATATATAGTCTCTGTCCCAGAAGTTTTTTAATCAATATAATTATCACTGGAACCATGGAGTTATTGTAAATATAGCTTTCCAAAATATTTCCCAAACTCTTCACTAGGGTCCATAAAAAGTTGTGTTTTCTTAGAAAACTCTTTATGAAAGGAAAAAGAAAAGTTAATTTTACATAGGTCTGGTTTGTCTCTTCTTGTTTTCTTTTTTGCTGTGTTTTGCATGGTAGAAAAATCTCATCAGAAATGTCTTATTCTTCTGACCCAGCTCCCTTTGAAAACTATTTTGTCTTCCTTCAGCTCCTTAAAGGAAAAGATGAAAGCAAAAATATGGATGTGTTTCTAATGAAGATAATGAAAGTTGAAAGGGAAGTAGAAGCATTGGAGGAAAAGTGAAATGTGGATACTGATAGATGCTCAGCAGAGAAAGATGGAAATGATGAGTCTGTAATGTGACTTAATGACACTTTAGAGAAGAACAAAGATTTGGATGACCAACGCTGAAAACAGACACTTGAGATTTCAGTGAGAATCTGAAGTCCATATGAAGGGATTAGATTTATTACAGAAAATACAATATAAACTTCTTGTGACTTTCTTTGACATAGTATTTAATCTACTACTGAGAGCTGAATAAAAATATTTTGATACACAAAATATTTCTGACACCAGCGTTAAAATATAATACTAAAGGGCAACAGAGATCAGCACAGAACTTTCCTAATAGTTTTGGTTACATTCTTACTGGAACTGTCCAAAAGTGATTTCTTTTAACTGAGTTTTGTTTTTCTTAATATAGTATGGGTTCCATTTGTATTTTTTATTTCTGTTTTTTTTTTTTTTAATCTCATTTGGTGATTTTGCAGTGTATTTTCTCAAAGATAGATATTTATCTGGTAAATGATGATGACGACACAAAGCTGCTCCTGAAGCTAATTCCTTAGCTACTCAGACCGAGTTTGATAAAGAAACTGATAGTTTATTGGCTACAGATGATTCGCATGATTGTTGCTTCCTGCACTGTTTCTGCTTTGTTTTGTTTTCCTCTCCTCTCTTCATGTGCTTAATATTTAGAACTTCATCTGCTATCTATACTGATACTTTATTTTAATCTGACATAAATCTTTTGATGGATGATCGTACTGAATATTAAATATTTGGACTATGTCATCAAATCATTTGAATATAAAGATTTTTTACTGTCCTGAATGTAACACAAACTATAAATTATGTACTGTCTTTCTTATTTTATCAAGCTGTGGACACTATAGATATAGTAAAATTATCTCTTCTTGTCTTATGCTAGAAAATGTACAGTGAGCTTGATGAAAGAAAACACATTTTATAACCATGGTAACTGTCAGTAATATCTGTAGATTCCTCTCTCTCTTATTTCTCTATGAAGATTGAAAAAGGTCATTAATTTTTGTTGATTTTTATTCTTCTGCAAAAGGAGAAAAGGAAAAATCAATGATGGGCATAATTTTAAATCACATATGGCTAAGTGTTTAGGAATCACTGGCACAATGAGTATGGCAGGCAGTAAAAAATATTTAGGTTCAAATAAATTTGTCAGAGAAAGAATTAGCCTTTCCATAAAACTGTTTTGTCTCTGTAGTATCTCTGCAAATATTTAAATGATACCTCTAATGATAGTTTGTGAAAAATGTTGATGTATATAGTTATTTTCAAATGTTTTTTGAAGAGGATCTGATACCTCTTTGTCAAACCACATCCATCTGCCCAAAAATCTTAGAGGATTTATACAAGAAAAAAGTCTTTTTGAGATGATTCTAACAGATTATTCCGAAATTTGGCAATAGCGTTGTTTGAGAAAGGCAAGATTCCTGCTTGATACTGTAAGACTGCTAAATGTATTTCAATGACATTTTAGAACAACCAGTCATTAACACAGAAATTCAATAAACAACATACTTGTGCTACGGTATTTAAGGGTTGTAATAGTCTCCTCAACTTAAATTCAAACACAGGCAGAGTGTCTCAGATCAAAGGCCATGAACGTGCAAAAGACAAGTCTTTCCAGATACCCTACATCTCTTTTGCAGGTTGCCTGGAGTTATAATCCTGTTGCAAATCTGTTGCTAGGGCATGTTCTCCTGACTTCCTGCCTGCCGTGGAGAACTCCAGGAGGAAGGAAGGTATAATGCTCGTATTACTTTTTGCATTGTGTCGCTGCCCAGAAGTCAAAAGAGTGGTTCCACCCTTCCAATTCTTTTCTTGGAATGAGAGCTAATAGATGGATGGCTTGTTAACTGATTACAGATTCTGTGTGCCTACCTGCCCTTCCTTCTAGATGATTTAAATCTGTGTCTACAGCAGCTCCCCTGTGATCTTTTGTAGGGAGTCTTATTCTTCTTGGAAACGCTGCAGAAACACTTCTTGCCTCTCAAAGGAATTTTCAAAAACAACCTGTGGAAAAACAAACCTACAGGGTATAAAGATGCAGTCAGTTGAGGAGAGGGGTAGTCCAAACACTAAATTCTTTCTGTTTGGACTTCCAGAACAGTACAGAAAATTTTAAAAATGTAGAATATCCCACTAAAAAGCTGTTTTAAAGCCTTTTAAATTAATACTTTCATTTTGAAAGAGGAGTCATACCAGAGACAACATGTAGCTGCCTTTCTTCCTCTGTATTTGACTGTGTATCTAAATTGGCAATTTTAGGTTAAAACTGGCTTCTGTTTTTAAGAGGGTTGGATGTAATCTAAATTGCATTCTATGATGTGGGAATGTTGTTTATTCTTTGAAGTGAGTCAGATTTTCATAGATACTATGTTTTGTGAGAAAGTTCTTCAAAAGATTGAGTGTGTCAAAGTGTAAATTAGAAATTTATATAATGATAGATTAAATGTTACCATCTTTGGACATTCAAAAATATGAAGCAAAACCAAAAGATTCAGGATTTTAAAATGAGTTCAAAATAGTATTAATTTGAAGATGCTCTTTCTTTGCTGTTTTGATTTTAAACTCAGACTCTATACATCTACCATCTTGTCTTTACAAACCCAAAGATGACAAACTTTTCAAGTAAGACATTTCAGATTCCTTTATAAATTATTTGACAAAAAGAGTTCAGGCTTAAAAAAACCACAACATATACTATTATGAGAGTTAGAAAAAATTAATGAGTTGACAATCCTGTGACATTAGAAAAGACTATATATTAAAGCATTCTTCACAGGTTTTGTTGGATCAACAGAAGATGTCCTCATGCATTGTTACTGATTCTCCATATACAGATCTTTACATGCAGCTCTTCATGATGCATTTAGATGTCCTTCTCACAGTTAATCTGTGTGCTGGTAGCAAAATACATTTCATATTTTAAATGCCATTGTCTTCTTTTACTTGCTGTTTTCTTCTACATATTTCTTCCATATATCTTTAAAATATCCAAGCTTATCCTTTTCTATAAAACATTACCTTTAAAATAAAAGACCTTTTTCAGATGTAGCAATGGCCTTATGTTGATTTTAATGTATACTGCCTTCTCATATTTTTTAAATCCGTGTGTATTTTCTGATTTAAAGTGGCATTTTATGCATATTGGTATGAAGGTTATTATTAAAGAAAAAAAAATAGTCAAAGTTTTTTATGACTTCTCCATGTTACAGTTAAGAAGTACTTCAGAGTATATAAAGAATACTTGTCTGGGAAAGTCTGAAAAAATCTCAGTGTTATCAGAGGATTGAATAATTTAAAGAATAGAAAACCAGTATGTCTAAACCTATGATAACTGGATGTAAGTAGGTTTCTTAAGTATGTGGAGAAATAAAAAAAATACATAAATGCAAACCTATCTAAGCTTTGGAAATTTATATTAATAAATATAATTATGAAATGTTTGTAAAGTAGGCTGTTATATATCCATATTAGATATTCTTTGAGAATAATTATTTTCAACAAAAGAGAAAAATCTGGACAAAGTATTTTAAATTTATGACCATTTCAGCATGGGTCTTTTCTATTTGGAAGTCATTATCATATTGCAGTTCTACAGTTTAGTTATATGTAGTCTCCCCAAATTACTCAAGCACATTCTTGATATTTGTCAGAAAAAAAATTCAAAATCAAGAATTGCAGCTTGATTATAGCCTACATAGCTTAAAGCCAGAAGACTTCCAAATATCTAATTAAAGTAGAAAACATCTAATAGAATCCAGCAAATACTTAATCCAAGAAAGAAATGCACAACATCACAGAAAAGACAGAAGAATAAAGTGCTTTTTACAGTAGATTTCATAAAGCTGACAATGTAACACAATTAGACACATCAGGGAGTCACAATGCATAATAGAACATTTTAGTAGTGACAGTAAAGTCCATACAAATTGTGTGGTGTATTGAAGCAGAGCTTCACTTGAATGAAAGTGAAACAGCTGACTACTGGGATTAGACATTTTAGAATTTGTCTTGTAGACCGTGGTTTGCTTTTGGGAAATTTTGCTGAAACTAGAGACATTAACACTCATTTTTCATTATATTAAAAAGCAATAGCAGCCCCTAAAGAAAAGATCTCTGTGTGATAACGCCCAAAAGAAAAGCACATCTGAAATTTCTCAAGATTTAAAACTATATTTTTAGACGGATTTGCTGAGCACTTGTTTTAGGAAAGAGTGCTGTTGTGGTTTAACCCCACCTGGCAACAAAGCACAACACAGACACTTGCTCACTTCCCCACCAGCAGGATCCGGGGAGAACTGGAAAGGTAAAATCTGGAAAACTTGTGGGTTGAGATACTGACAGTTTAATAGGCTAAGCAAAAGCCACACACACATGCAAAGCAAAGCAAGACAAGGAATTAATTCACTGCTTCTTATGGGCAGGCAGGCGTTCAGCTATCTCCAGGAGACCAGGGCCCCACCACACATAACAGTGTCTTGGGAAGACAAATGTCATCACTAAAAACGTCCCCCCTTCTTCCTTCTTCCCCAGACTTCATATACTGAGCATGATGCCATATGATCTGGAATACCCTTTTGGTCAGTTTGGGTCACCTGTCCAGTCTGTGCCTCTTCCCATCCTCCTGTACACTCTTAACTTCCTTGCCAGCGTGGCCGTATGAAAAGCAAAAAGGCCTTGGCTCTGTGTAATCCCTGTTCAGCAATAACAAAAAACGTGTCTATATTATCAACCCTGTGTTCAACACAAATCCAAAACACAGTCCCATAACAACCACTGTGAAGAAAATTAACTCTACCCCAGGAATTAACATGAATGCAACCTTCATATGCATAACTTCAAGCATTTCTAGAACGTCAAGTGGTGCTGTCTGGGACAAGTGCTCCTTGACAGAATTCTGGCTGTAAGACCCAGAGAATTGAAATTAAATTGTTTAAAGGTTTCCTTTTCATTGGTCCATCCTATGGTTAGAAGACAAGATTCTAAAATGATTTCTCAGAAATCATCAAGGCCATGTGATTAACATTCATTTCCATTATCAGCTTTCTGTCTTAAAGTGTATGAAACCTGCTGAATACTGTGCTAGCAGCTCGCTTTAAAACAGAGAATTTTTTTACTGCTTAAGTGACTTTATTCATAACCATTTTTTTCAATTTACACCCACTCACAGGCAAACAAATATTCAGGATGCAAAGTTAGCTTTAGTACTTCACAGCTGAATGTTTTATGGCTATTGTTATTAAAATCAGAAATTTCACTGTTTCTTCTATGAGCCAAAATGAGCTATATTGGAGATACTACCAAAGAAACCTACTTTAGAGCACATTTATTAGACAGAGATGTCACAGATAAAGTATGATGCGACATATGTCTATTTTGACCATTGTGGGTACTGGTGGAAGATGTTCCTAAGTCATGGAAAAAGTGGGCATAAAATATCTAAAAGCTTTAACTACGTACCTCCGAGATATGGCCTGATCTGTAAGCTGCAAACTTTTGGTTACTTTAAAAACTCAATTCAAGTATGAATTTTCTTGATCTGTCTCTTCCTTGGTGCCTGATTGCAATTAAATATTCTGCTCCCACCAGAATAGAATAGAGCTACGGTTACTGCAGTAATGTATTCAGGTTTTTATGTCACATTCATATTGAGCTTTTCCAATAAGAAATGTGATGATGAGTTCAAATGTGGTCTATCCTTCCCCTCATCTTCTCCCAGAGGACAGAATCATATGTGTACTGAAGTGGTTTTTGCTGATTTATTTATGTTTAATATTCGCACTGTGCTACTTGCGTTTATAGTAGAGAAGAAATGTACTTTACCTTTCATCTGAAAGAGGTTACATGGTGATATTATCTACTCATTTCTGAGTTATCTTAGAATTGTTATTGCGAATAGGCGATTGTCTGTGGAGAAAACAAAATCTTGCAAGTTCTCTTCCTCTTTTTTTTTTTTTAACAGAGAAATGTATAGTGTTGAATTATATACACCTTCTGAAAAATAAATGTCTAGTTTGAAATAGCTGAATGCTTGAGTAATTAACTCATGTCCATGGAACAAGTGTTTTGAAAATCTTTCTTCTGAAATATATTAAGTACTGTACCTTGGAAGACAGTTCTTCCAGGAACAAACTAATGCAGTGCCAGAAAATCAGCTTTTATAGCATTGTCAAAGTATTTCCAGCTATAACACAGTTTTACAAGCAGATACTAGCATGAACACCAGAATACACCTGAACTTCGAGATTTTTTTTATTATTATCTATTCTTTTTGTCTGTGAGAAGAGGAAAATTTTACTAGAGATGTAGCACTTAATGTTATTTTTAATAAGGCAAATCTTCCAGGATCCTGTCATAGAATCTGTTTCTGCTAATAAATGCAAGCTTTAAGTTGTGCTGCTTTTGAACACTCTTGTAAAATGAAACTAGTGCAGAGACCCTAGAACAAGCCAAAATGATGGAATATGATACAGCTGTATTGGTGCAGTGGTGATTCTGAGGTTGTTTTTGTTAATTGGCAGGTCCCACAACATCACAGTTGCTGCACCACTCTCAGACACATGCTGGTAGCTCTTTCTAGCACCTTCTGGCACATTCCTGTCCATGTAACATTGGCTGACAGGTGGTTCAGGCACTTCTGTGCTATAATTCCTTTTTGTAATATAAGGAGATGAAGATGCCCTAAATCTAAAAGCATGTGAACCTCTCTTCCATTGAAATCCGTGTATATAGTTCTATATGCTCTGAGCTTCTTACACTAAGCCGCTTGATCAACACAAATAGAAAATTTGTGGAAGCATGGGAAACTGAAACTGGAAAGACTATGCAAGGATAAGATTTTTAAGCCTTATTTATTCTACCCTAAAAAAGTATTAATATAGATTTTTTTTTTCTATGATAGTCACACCTTTATACACATAATTACTTTCTAAGATGCTCTGAAACTGTTAAGCACAGGCATATCAGTCAGTCATTTTGAGAGTGGACTTTAACCATGTACATGATGCAGATTCTTAGTCCTTTTTGAACTACATCCACAGACACTTGCACATTCATTAGTGAATCTTCTTTACCTCCTTCTCCAAGGAAAAGAATATTAGATTCTTTCACCTCAGTCTTAAATGACTTCTTTTGGGCTCCATCACTGAGCGGTAGATTCTGATAAACAAATTTTAAGATGACAAATAGTGCTGATGGGAGAAATATACTTATTTGCAAACTACTGATGTTAACATAGAGACTTTGCTAAAAGCCTTATGCAAAATCCAAGATGTCAGAAAACACTAGTGCAGTTATTGTAAAAGCAATAATCTTCAAAAACTATTTGTCCCTCATCTGCAGAGTGATGATTTGCGTGTCACAATGTGAATTCTAGCCGATGGTCTCTTAATTCTGGAACACTATTCAATATATGCATTAGAATTACTCTTCATTGGGACACAACTATTGGAAACTCAATGAAGTTGTTCTGTTGCAGCAACACGCTGAGTTGTTTAAGTAACTGAAATACAGGGTGGAAAGAAGAAGTTATGCAACATAAACACAAAAATGCCAAACTATTATTTTATGAGCTGCTCTTCTGGGAAACAAGTTTAGAGGATACTTCTTTCAGGGAAATGAGTGTGTGAAGGGTTAATGATAAAACTGGATGCAGCTGGATGCTATTGCCTGTAACATCACACACGTCTGCATTATAGTGTGCTGGCACACACCTCTGCATTATACAGTGTTCTAACAGAGCAGTGCTCTTCTCTTCCTTGTTTTGTAATTTTCTTGTTTTCTTTTTTTTTTTTATTTGGCTGTTGGCAAAAACCGTGAAAGCAGACACAGCACACACACACACCACAAGGAGTCCTCTACACAGTAAGTTACCCAAATAATACTTTGTGAGGTTTTTTTTTTAAACCTCAATTTATTTAGGAGTAAATGTCAGCTTTCTCACCAACCTGAAGCTAACACTAAGAGAACTTGTATAACTATTGTCATTGAGTTATTTCTGCTTATATAACAGAGGAAAATAAATCTAAGTGTCAAATAAACAACAGACTCTTTCAGTACAACAGATTTAATTAAAACAATCTATTTTGTGATAACTATTAATAGCTGACCTTCAACTAGTTCTCAACAGAAAATACAAAGATTCTTTTACCTGATATAACTGTGTTCTTGAGGAATTTTTAAGTCCTTTATAAATAATAATGCACGTTTATTTAAGTTTTATAACCATTCTGTTTTCTGTAATCATACCTATATATGAATTAATATATGTACACTTATGTGCCTGATGTTATTTAGAACTCCTCCTTGTCTCAGAGGTAACTGTTACAGTCTGTCCACACAGCTGGTCTCCAAAGGATTCCTCTTGTAACCATGCAGAAGCTCTGTGGACCATTCCGTAAAGATATTCTTCTTATTATTAATTAAAAATACAATTAATTTGGCAAATTTTCTGATTGTATCAAACCTGAGTTGATCTATACATAGAAAAGCCTGTCTCTCAGTGCAACAAACTGGAAAAAGCATTGTAACATATAAAGAACAGCCCTTAATCTACCAAAATGTGACGACTATCTTTTTATGTTTTGAGATCCAATTCATATTAGACACCTAAGAAAAAGCCAGAGACTGAATTACAAATGTACTTCTGAAAACTTACAGAAATTAACCTGCAAACTTGGAAGATAGAGCTTTTGCAGGCTTTTAAAGAATGTGGAGAAAATATATATTTATGCATCTGGCCTTGGAATCATGATGTGCTTGTTATTTTAGATTGCTTTTGCAGGCTGAATTGTTTAGAAGATTAAAAAACAAAACAACTGAAGAACCCAAAACCTAAACTAGCACTTTCTTTTAGGTGTATTTGCTCATCTTTGCATCTCTTCTGGAATGTTTGACATATGGCAGTAATTTTCAGGTATAGTGATCCACAGAATCACAGAATACTCTGAGTTGGAATGGACCCACAAGGATCATCAAGTCTAACTCTTAAGTGAATGGTGCATACAGGGATCAAACCCACAACTTTGGCATTATGAGCACCATGGTCTAACCAACTGAGATAATCTAAAGGTTTATTCATAATGTGAAAGACAACTGGTTCTCCTATCTTGAAAGGTGTTTGGAATTGCAAAAGTCCTGTTACACAAATGCAAAAGTCAAAATCCCTAATAAATATATACCATGAATGACTTCTAAGGAAAAAATATATAATGGTATTAAAACAATCATGCTTAAATACTGTTGTAGCAGCTGATATCTAGTCTTGCCCTTATGACAGTATCCATGTAATTTTGGGCAATTCAACCACACATGCCCAAGGACATGAATCTTGTAATGTTTTACTGCGGTTGAATTTTGAAGGCTGAAGGACACTAATGTTTTTTGCTCTGAATTTTGTCACCAGCTAGTGCATGGATTTGACTTCTGCACCTCAGTTTCCTGTCCTCAAAACAGGGATATTCCCCTCTAGGATAGTTGTAGTAAGTGCTTCCACATTAATGAAACACTGGGATACCCTCATCATGAACTTCTTGGAGAAGCATTTAGGAGATAAATCATAGTGTCCATTCAGAAATAAGGTTTGAATTGTATGAAGAAAGTAAAGCCTTGGGTCACACACTGAATAATGAGGGTGAAAAAAAAAATAGATTATCATATTGATCACTAAGTGAGTATCATACGTTCATGGCCTGTAGAGAGGCTGAGGTCCTGTGGAAAATATGTTGTGTAATGGTGTAATTAAAGATTATAACATAATGCATATGTATGAAGGATAAAATTAACTTTGCAATAGCAACCTCAAATTTAACATTTTTGAGTGATAGAGCACTCAACCTAATAAGTTCTTTTAACATATATTTGTGGGTATGTACAATATATGTATAGGCAGTACTTAATTGTGCATATAAATTATGGACTTCAGGGAATGAAAATTTAAGAAAGTCTTTTTAAATTGTGTTTTTTATGTGTGTACCCATAAATGGGCCCTTTACAACAGAACAGCACAGTGGGGTTGAAATCAATGGAAGTATTATGTCATTGAATCACAGAGTGATGAAACAGATTCCCTAAGGGCTTTTTCTGAGAACTGGTGGTCTGATGCATCAATATGGAAAATAATCATGTCACCAAATAAATTTTTCTCACCTTCACACTATATAGTTGGTCAAAAAGAAGGAGTAGGTGTGACATGCAAATTCTGCAGCATACACATCAGAATTTTACTCCATCTATCTCATGTGTCCACATAGGTTGACATCACAAGAGTCCTCTGGGGAAAAAAGTTATTGCAATAAACAGGATGAAGACAATTTTAACCAGATCTACTCAAGATGCTCTTTTTGACTTTCACACCATGGATAAATATGCAGGACTTAAATTGACGTTTTTAATACTGCAAGAAAATTCATCATTTCAGACAACCTGATACAGCCCCTTAGCTACTAACTATTGTATTGTATCAGTAAGGAGGGAGGAGGAGAAGAGAGAAAAAAACATGTTAATTATTGGCAGCTGTTGCTGTCCTTTTGCTAATTGAGTAAAATCACAGTAACACAAAAGTGAGCAGAGGAAGGGAAAATGAAAGTTTTAGAAGTCTTTCTTACCTTTGATTATGCAAAACCTGGAGTATTTTCTTTATACTTTTTATTTTGTTTCCATGAAAAATTAAATGTCGATCTAGATTTTTAAAACACCCTTTTCCCTCATCTCCTTCTAGACATATTTATGTATGTTCCTCTATATATTAACTTGTTTCTGTTGAGATTTTTTTTATACATTATATATTATATTTTTATGCTTGCTGGATGTAAGTGTTCAAAGTTGCAATTGCATCAAATTACCTTGGCAGAGCATGTGGTTGCTATCATGGAATGCCACACTTCTCCCACAGAGATAATTGTGTTCCAGTAGTGGGTGGATTGTTCTTCCTATGCATAATATATCAAGCACTTTGGGATCATCTGTGGGTGACAGAAGCTGCTGCTAATGTCACCGACTTTTAATCTAAGGTGGTCAAAACTCTTCATGTACTTTTGTCGCATCCATTTGACCAGTGTTACTTTCAAACATGACATAAACTCTTGGATGGCCCTCTGTGCTTTTCAAATCATTCAGTGTTAAGGAAACTTCCCAGTCTGACCATTCATAAGACTCCCTGGCAGTCTCATCCCAAGGCCAGAGACTGCCACTACTGGGCCTGAAACCCCTTTGCAGCGGGCGGCTCTAGTGACCAACACCCCCGCGGCTCCTCACACACCCATTCCACAGTCAGACCAGGTTTCCTCACCAGTTCAACCCCAGGTTTCCCATGGCAGAGTCTCAGATTTGTTGTTCCATAAAGCCATTTATTCACAGCACAGTAGCACTGGAACAGCCTGAGCTGGTGCCCCCAAGGTGCACCCAGTCAAGGAAGCCCTGGGGTTTTATAGCCCCATTGTCCACCCACGGGCAAGCCTCTCTCTTCCTATCTGTGTCCATCCACCTCACTGGCAGTCAATGGTCTTCATCTTTGCTATGCAAAAACTTGGCAATTCCCAGCTCCTGTCTCTCACTGTCCATTCACCCACCTTTGTGCTGGTTTGTATCCCAAAGTTGGGCAGTTCACAGCCTCTTGTCTCAGGTGCCCACCCAGAGCTCAATCTGCATCTCAAATCTGCGTTTCGCAAGCCAAGCTACCTGGACCAGATATATTCCTCAACATCAGTTACATAGTCCCATATATAAAATTCATTTTTCTAGATAGAACAAGAATATTTAAAAGATTTTGTTAAAAAAAAATCCATAAACAGATGTAATCCCCTTTCCAGATGATAATAGAAAGGATTTGAACACTACAGATTTCAGTATTGTAGATGATCATTATCCAAGTTCAAAACCATAAAGTAATGCAGATACTCTATAAGAACTTACTACAGTGTTGCTGCCTGTTCCAAGCTTCCCCTCCCCCTCCCCAAGACACTTGCCTCTGCCATGTGCTCTGAACCCCTTTGTTCGTGGGCAAAAACCAAATGTAACTCAGACTCTTTAGCAGTGTCTGATTGGCCGGTCACCCCGGGTCCGCCCCCAGTCCTCCCCTTCCCCCTTCTCCGAATAAAAGAAGGACCCAAGAGGGGGCCCGCCCTCTTTGGCTTGCGCCCTTTCTGTGAACTTCTTGTTGTCTGTTTCTATTTGAAAGCTTCTAATTGCAGGAATTAGCAACCAAAAGCTGTATTTCTCCCTCTTTGCTTCGGCTGGTGGTATCAGCTTTGCAGCTACCCTTTGCTGCTTTCAGAGCTACTGAAATGCTGGATTGCCCGTGCTGCCTTGCTAGGCTGCCCGAGGCTTTCTAAGGCATTGAGCTACGAGCCTAGCTGGTAAAAAGCTGTAAGTATCTCCACATCATAGATGATCACATTGTGTATAAACATGTTTTAAAGCACAAAATTTGACTAAGGATTTATTTTCTCACTAGTAAGTTCTCTTAGGTCCCAATTTAATTAAGAAAGTCCTTGGTTAATTAGCAAAATTTTAAGCATATACTTAGGTTACATTGATGTGAATAGAATTTAGGTATGTGCTCATAATCAAACATTTATGGATGTGTTTCCTTAAATAAATGCCATTACTGGTTTGTGGATCTCCAATACTAAAAATCAGATTCTATTCAATAAACTCATCATGAAGCCTTAATATAGGCAGAATGTCAATAAACAGTGGGTTACTCCTATGTTGCTCTTTAAGCCAGGAATATGCAAAAATCTGTTTGTTTGCTTTACGGAAAACTCAAACAATCTTTTTCACTTATGTTGGTCTATTATATTAAATCAAAGTGGGTGTACCTTGCCAATATATATTGAAATGGATGACAAAACTCAAAGCAAATAGAAACTGAAATAGGGATTAAATAACTTGGGAGACCCTTCATTTTAGCTCTGCTACATGGCGCAGAATGAATGTAAAATCTGTGGATATTAAACATTATAAATAGTATCTTTGTAAAGAACTGTACCATTAGCCTCATTTTATTGACAATTAACCAATGTACTGATAGACCATGGATAACCTTGGACTTCGTCAGATGGTGTGAAAAGAGAACTTCCTGCTGCAAATGTCTTTTCTGCTGTCCTTACCTATTCTGCTAAGTATTGAATCGGCACCAAATTGCAAGTAGTGTCACTGACAAATACTGCATTTAGAAGGGCTGATTTAACAAAGTAGCAGAGCAGCAGGCTGGTTATGGCACTGACAGCAGCACTAAGAGGATTTCAAAGCATTGTTAGACTTTCTAAATCTTTCCCTTATCATCTTTCCAATTTCTAATTTGCTCACTCATTCAATGCAATCTCTTTTCAGAAGTCATTCTGTTTCCCTTTCTGGAAGTCAAGTTGTAAACTGGAGTTATTCCCTGCTGCACTACCTTGGTTCCTTATTTTTTTGGCACATATATATTAATAACTTATTCAAGCAATTCCAGCACTTAACTTTCTGTATCCTGGGCAGAGTGAAAAGCTGCAATAGGCTGTAGAAGTATGTAATTGGCCTTTATATGCTGTCAGTCCTCCTGCTAGATATGAGTATGCCAAATATGAAGATGGAAGTGGAAGAGAGGAAAACTAATCTGCAGAAAGCATCCCAAATTCAATTAGAAATGCTTGGTATGATAGAAATTAGCATTGAACCGAATAGATTCCAAGCTTTGGCAGACTGAAGGTATGAACACCAGATGCAAAGTGATAATGTGTGCAAAGGTAGGAAGGATCATCATAGGAGGTAGCAGCCAAGATATTGGTGAGGTAACCAAGAAACCAGAGATATGGTTTACTGTACTGGAATATGAAAAGCCCTTGGGAAGGTGGTTGCAGAAGACATCAGGAAATACATCATTGGTTGAATACAGGAGGGTCTGGAGAGAAGCAGCTTCTGAAGTAAGATTGGAAACAGGTAAAAGGGTAACAACAGATGTATCCCTCATTGATAGGATTGTATATCCCTTTCTGTTTCATTGGGAACATAGAACAGCAGGCAGAGAGTCCTACTTACATAATATGGTATGCTGAATTGAAAAAGAATCTGCTAAAAACCCCACACAAAACAGTGATTGGCTTTGCACAGCAGAAGTCTGTAGAAATGACAATTGAGAAAAAAACTTATGTGAATACACAATTGCACCAGCAGCAGCAGCAGTTTTTTGCAAAAGACCCAGTAAATCATATAAACCTGATTAAATTAGTTTCTTTAAAGTCAACACTTCATTCTGGTATAAGACTCTTTGAATAATCTGTGTAATATATACAAACTTTATAGCAGAATTCACTCTGGGGAAGGTGGCAAACACATTTCAGAGGTCAAAAATGAGGCCTTGGGAGGAGATGTTCCTTGAACTTTGTGTGATTGATTTTAGACAGGTGCAAAGCATTGAACTTAGAAAGGAGAAATAAGATACATACATTTGAAATAGGCACTAGCTGACTGTGTAGTTGGATGAAAAAGATAAAAGGCTTAACATAGACCTCAAAATGAATAGAAGCCACTAGTGTGATCCTGTTGCAAAACAGGAAAATCTTATTCTTGAATGAATTAAGATGACTGTTGTATGTAAGACATAGGAATAATTCTTTTTTCTAGCTCTTCCTGGCTTTAGTGGATCCTTGGCTAGAACAGAGTCCAACAACGTGGTTTAGAGACGATTGTGATAAGTTGCAGAGTAGTAAGACTAATAAAGCATGTAGAAAAAGTGAACTATGAAGAAAAAGAAAGGTTGAAATAATTGCATTTATTCAGTCTATCAGATAGATCAATAAGGGACACATCTCTTTTATTAGGTAAAAACTTATGACAGCAGTGAATGACTATTCTCTGTGAGCATAAGGTCTAAGAGAGAAAGCAGCTGAATTTTCAACAAAGGCTTAATTTAGATTCCACAGAAATTTTTGAAAGCCAAGGGTTAGAGAAGCAATATAAGAAGATGATTACATAGACTGTTGGTTTTTGTTATTTGTTTCTGGGTGTTTCGGTTTTTTTAAGAGCCACTACATATTCTTTTAGTATTTGTTGAAGTAATTTTTATCTTGCCTGTGTGCAGGTAAGACTGGGTGTAAACCTTCAGCTCTGTGATTTCTAAGATTCTGTGCTTAAATGACTGAGAAATTCACCAAATACAACAGAAATTTTTTACTCAACCAAAAACCAGAGAGGCTATTAATCAAAATGTTTTATGGAGAACTCCAGTGACTAATGAGTTCTTGGTAAAGATGAATGGAAATAACCTGCCAGTGTGAATGACATTCATTGATTATGAGAAAGTTACTGACTAGCATCAGAGAAAGAAAAATGCTGTTCTGAGAGAGACTCAAGCATAACAAAACGCTATCTGCAGTTTCTGAGAAACAAGTGGGCTAGTCTGTGGCTGACACAGATGGGAAAGAAGAAAAAGAGAGCCCAGAGCAGTGCTTTTTGTCTGTAGTCTACAACTGGTACATTTATATAGAAGTACCAAAAAGGTCCAGTGCAGTCTGAGGATACAGTGTGTGAACTTGGATGAGTCAAAATTATCACTCTTATCCCATGTCTGCGGCAAAGACGGGGTGCAGCATCCCACACACAGGATAATGAAAGTCCAGGTCTTCAAACAGACTGGGAAAAGGGAGTTTGGGAGGAGTTTGGTTGGGGAGGGGGAAGGAAGAATGCTGGTGTTCTGCCAAAACACATTTAGTTCTGACTTAACAAAATAAAACCCCTGCAACACTGAATGCTTATTGCAAATTAAGTTAAAATAATTAATATTCCCTCAACTTAGGCTTTAACTTTGGCCAAATTCCTTCGAAGATGGGGAGAGTAAAGAGCTACCAACATTCTTAATTTCCAAATACCATTTCTTTTCTCATTGGAAAAAACTTACTGTTTCATGAGAACCACAAGAAAAAGGTTAAGCACTTTTTTTTTTTTGGTGCAATCACCATTTTCTCATGGGTTTTTACAACCCCAACCACTATGATATATTTTCTGTCTTGGTCTGTGGATGCTTCTTCTTTATAAATGAATAGATCTACAGCTTCACTGAGCAGGAGAAAAAGTAAGATAAAACCAGAAAACCAGCATTTTTTGAATAGAAGAAAAAAAGAACAAAATATGTGGAAAATGGCAAGGGTGAACTGTTCAAAGATCACAAGGAGGAAGTCAGCAAACAGCCCCCACCTGCTGCGTTAGTCTGTATTAGCATTTCTACTTCTCTATTACAGTACTTTAGGAAAGACATTGCGACAGAACAGGGATTACTTACATGGAAAATGCAATAAAGTGTGGTCAAGCAAACTGTACAGTAGGCTCATTGTGATTGCAGCAGTCAGGGATGAAACCTAAGAAATGGGAAGAGTATTACTATTGTGTCAATAAATGCAATTAAGACAGAGATGATAATTTTATTCAGAATCAGTATTTCCTGCTTGGTAATGTCTCTCTCAGAAATTTACCTTTCCAAATGATGCATCTCATATTAGTTCTCTTCTAGTTCATCCTGTAGTACATTTCCATTAGAGACAAAGAGAAGAAAAAAGAAACTGTATTACAAACAACATCAATTCCTAGCATTAAGAATGATTTAATTGAAAGAAAAATGTGCTATGAATGCTTTGTCCTGGTTATTCTAAACTTGAATTGAATTTTCACAAAATCTTTAAATTACCTGTGTGGAAGGAAAACATCTGCTTGCTTGTTTGATTTTGTTATAGGTCTATTTATATTTTGTTATTCTTCACTAGCTCAAAAATTTGTGTATAAAACTTTAACTTTGATGTATGGCGTACAGTCTTTCTCAAAAATACGTGAGTGGCAGGAAAATCCTGTGGAGGCAGAATGGAGAGGAACATGTGTTTCCCAGGAACAACTGTGGGTCTTGTGGACCCACTGTTTTGAAGCCTGGCTGCCGCAGCCAGGGACAGTGGATTACAGCCCCTTCCTACTGCTGATCCTGACGTCAGGCTCCTGGGAACACAGTGGCATCCTGTGCTCCCATCCTGGGAACTGTTGGCAGCTGCATTTCAGCCCAGCTTCAGCCCTGTTGTCTCACGGCCCTGCCTTCAGTTGCCCTGTGGGTCCAGACCCTGTCCTCATGGTCCTGTCCAGCCATCCAAGCGCTGTGTCTGGCCCTTGTTGCCTTCGCTGGGCCTGATCCTGTGCCCGATCCAAGAACATCCTGACCTGTTGCTGAGCAGAAGAGACTGCTCAGAGTGGCCAAGTGCCTCATGTTCTACCAAGCAGCAGTGCAGGGTTTAATGTCAAAAGTCCTGTTGAGGCTAGGGGAGCTGTGACAGCTTCTGAGGGTTATATACAGGAGTAGACTCTCAACACACCTCACCTTCCCATCAGGCAGGACTTGGGCACATGTCTGTCGTCCCAGTCATCCTTGTTGGTGCTAATTGGATCCTGCACACTTGGCTGTGTGGAAGCTTCTGTGAACACTGATGACAGCTGTGCCAGCTGTGGTCCTGCAGCAGGCATGGGACCAGGCAGAGACCTTCACACAGGAATATATCCTGATGCTGGACTCAACACATTTGCAAAAAGCTGGACTTGTGTGATCACAGCAATGGAACAGCCAGGAGACATGACGCATGGAAAGAACCAGGCAAATGCCTCAAGGATGCTTTGGCTAGCTCATAAGATTTAAAGGGCAATGCATCCACTTCCCTTAATTCAGTGGTAATTTCTCCATCAACAACAAATATTGCAGCCACTGAGGAGGAGGTGTCAGAGAAGACAAATGGACACCAAAAGTGTGCAGAACTGTGATGAAATTTACACAACCATAAGGAATTGTTGTGTAGGGTCTAGCTGTCTTCAAAGGATGATTTGTATTGCAGTGGCTTGGAGAAAAAACTGAGTATGATAAATGTAAATGCATAACTTAAGCCTAGTTAATTTCTTAATTCATTACAATACTTCTTTCCTATAAGCAGCTTGGAAAATTATTGATTAAACAAACAAACAAATCCTAGGTTGATTTTTGGCTGGCAACTACTCTAGCCCTAAATCAAATCTGAGGCAGCAGTGCGCTTATCAGCCTCAGGTCATGTCCTTAATGCTCAATGAAAGGGAAACCTGTTTCTCATTCAGTGATTGCTCAGCTATAATAAACTGCTAACATTTTTTAATTTGATACTTTACATACTCATTATACTCTGGTATCACATAACAGTACAGAAGGTTTGACTTTTTCCCCAGGAGCCATTTTCTCCTGAAGCCTGAACATTCCATTCCTGCACTGTAATTTAAAGGTTTATAGAGACTTGGTGGAATAAATTACAATGTTTATGAAAATAACCAAAACCAAAGACAAACTTAAAAAAAAGACCCACCCAGCTTCAACACACGTACTTTTCAGTGGCTTCAAATAATATACAGAGGTGCAAGTTTTGGACAGAGTGCTTTAAACTGTTATAGTCTTTATCTCCACAGGAGGGGAAAAGAAATTTACAGCATAACTATCTTAAAAGCTGATTTATTATGATACTTCCCCCCCCCCCCATATACTCATTTTTTTATATATTTAAAAAAGAAAAACAAAAAACCAAACCACACAACCATGTTGAATTTATTTATCCAGTTAGAAAATACAGAGAAAATACTCATTAAAGTGCCTTGCCTAACAGAACGACTAATCTAATACCAGAAAATAAAACAGACTTTCAGGCATCAAAGCTTAAGTTTTCAGCTTTCCTTCAGACTGTATTTCTACGTGAGTCAGAGGGGGTGGGAACAGGCATGAAAGCTGTGTTAAGTCGTCCATTGCAAAGGGAAAATAATAAAGAATTCAGGTTAATAATTAAAAAGAACTTTAAAATTAATTAAACAAAGCAACAGGACACAAGAGGTTATACTTTATTGAGCCAGGAATGCACATTGTGAAGCATAATACTGTACACCAAAGCATATTTAGTCACCTATAATAGACTGGTTAGGCATGGGCTGATATTTAAAACAATTCTTAGTCACAAAAGTCTTCAGGATTTATTGACAATTTGTATGTGCTCATTCACGGTAGCAAGCAGTTTTTAGTGGGAATAGAGTGGCAATACATTACCAAAAATAATTTGTTCCCCATTGTAATCTTCTTCTTCCTTCAGCCTCTGTAGTGGCTCCTTAAGAGCTTCTACATAAGGTGAAGGTCTATTCCCCACTATTTTGTGGATTGTTTTTGCAAGCTGATGCTTCTTTGAATACTCTTTGTCCGTGTCCGTATTGCTATGATGTTCAAAACCTGAGCCTAAACTCTGTTGTCATTCACTTTACAAACACTATTTTCCTCCAATCAGAAGTGAGCTAGCTGATTTTCCAGGCAGGAAAGCACAGGACAGATGATGTTTTTTTGTGGTAGGAAATAAAAAGAATTCAAATTTGTGGCACCCTCCTACACAGCATGGAAACTAGCCCCCTTCTTTTGCTGTTAAAAACCAATCACTGAACTTGAGCACTGCTATCACAGGCAACGTGCTTGTGGCTTTTTAGATAGAAAGGTTGAGTGTTTTTAGAAATTAGCTGAAAAAAAGTGTGTCTCTAAAAAGGCAAACCACTAAAACTACAGAAGAGTAGATGCTGCCTCACAGCTTCAAAAATAAGCAAGCACTCTGGACATGTGTCTCTCCTTCTTTACTAAATGTTATAGCATAAACCACAGAGTACTCACAGATTGACGGTATCTCTCAAGATAAGGAAAGGGCAGAAAGGTAATCCAGAATTAGGGGAGAAGGCAACTAGGGGAGATAAGTGACAGAAAAATAGAGGCCTCAACAGGTGCTTATATAAATATGGGGCTGTAGAAGGAAAACAGAGGATAGTGGAGACCATAAGAATATAAAACCTAAGGGGAGGTGTGAAGCCAAAACACCAGAAGAGAGGCAGAAAGAAGAAAGGGATAGAAGAAAATTTTTCTTTCTGAGGGCAGGTTTTGATGCATAGCTGTGGTTGATATTCAGGATGAGAATAATCTACCTGTGAAGGGAAATAAATGACACATTAAGATTAGCGTTTCGCTATGAGATCAGATTCATGATCTCTGTTTATTCCAGAACCATCTCCAACACTGGATATATATTTTTGACACGAAAGTCCAAGAATCCTATAATAGCCAATCCTTGTATAAGCTCTCCCGTACAAGTCCCATGCATTTCCTGAAAGCTAGGGATTGTTTCAAGATTAAAGCTTGTCTTGCTTTATTCCACACATACGTTCCAGATATTAATGTTCTTATAAACCTCTAATACTTTGAATTTTTAAAGTTCTTCGCATCAAACAAAAACAACATTTAGCATGCTCTACGGGGCCCTCTACTGATTTTTCCTCTGGAAAACTCTGTTTCTCTCAGCTGGGAAAAGAGAAGGATTTCTGACAACTACACTCACAATCTTCTGATATTTCAGTTTGTGCCTGAAGTTAGCTGTGGTGATTTTGGTAGTAAATTACCATGTTTGATACCTGTGCATCTAAATTACCATTTAACTCAGGTGAGGAAGACCTTTGCAGCAAATTTTCTAACTGTAACTACTCTGGTTTGCAATGTGGAGTTATTTAAGGGTACATAAAATGAATTACTTTGGGATGAAATTAATCAGCATACTTCCAACTTCTGTGTGGAAGCCAGAAAAAGATGCAAGACTGGAGATAGTCTGAAGTAAATCTCCAACAAACTTCATGTATTATGTACATCAAGTTTCAGCAACAGCTGTTTCACCCAATAGATATGCTCCTGTTGCCTAAAAGAAACTGCTAATGCAAACATAACCACAACCATCTTTAATCAGTTTTACAGGAATAAAGTTTTTCATAGAAACTCCTTTCTGGTTTTGTTGTGTTCACTCTCCCAGTATATGTCCTATTCTTTATACATTGGAAGAAACAAATCAGTAAGTTGAGGAGAAGGAAGTTAGGCACAGGTGAGTGCTACCTAAATTTGTGGGGAACTCAAATTTGTGGTGGAAGAGAGGAGATGAAATTCAGTAACTGATTGAAAGAGGGAGCATTGGTAGGTAGAGATGAGGAAAGATTGAATCTCCCTTGAGAAGACGAAAGGACAGTTCAGTAATTGGGAACAGCAAGGACCCATTTGGAGGGCAGAGAGGAAAAGAGAAGTAGTTAAGATAGCATAGTTGTTTTCAGATCTTCAGTTCAGCTCCAATGCACTGAAGTAGTGATCTGAAAATAAAAGAGAATGGGGTGGGAAAAATGTTGTGCTGGTTTTTTTTTATTGAAACACAAAGAGGTTTTTTATCATAAATGCACATTTGTGATTGCTAATTTTATTATAAAGAGAGTTTAAAAAAACAATTACATCCATCCCTCTGGATATGCACTAAAAATAACTAATATTTTGTCAAAAAACCTGGACTTCTGCTACTCATTTCAGGTATACCCAGACCTATTGTGCATGCATGGCATAGTACTAGGATTATACACTGTAGTATTATTCAAATATGCAAAGTCCCATTGACATAATAGTCAGGGGAGAGTATGGCTTAATGTATCTGTAATCCACATATTAAAGCATTCTAAGTATGATTTGACATGACAGTCCATAATGCCTCTAAGCTTTAACTTTCTATTGTGCCTGTGACATATACTCCACAAATTACAGCATAGGACTGTCTTGTGAAACTCCATTTCTGATCCATATTTTCTGTTACATTTATTATTTATTTATTTATGTGCATGTCTCTATATACATATATATGTCTATAGCTTCTAAATATCCACCCTGACAAGATGGGAATTCAGAGATGATTCCTTCTTCCAGTCTTTACTTCCCCCTGCTGTGCCAATGTGTTGAAGTTAAGTAACCTTGAAAGGCTTTAGAATGTGTCTGTGCCATCAGCAGGGGAGTAGAAAGGGAGGTGTATATGGGAGCACTAATACTTAAACTGCAAGCTGCCAACTCCACTGATAGGTCACAAACACTCAGGAAGCCACTGCATGCCGTAGTCATCCTCCTGCACTCTCATCAAGCCTTCACTAAATATGGTAAGTTCCTACTTCCTAGCCCACAGTTGCAGGAAGGATCCTAGAGGGTTTGATAGCTGAGCCTTTCCCAAAGATCATGGATATCAGTGCCATGGAGTTAATGGAGCTGGTCCTGGGGGCTGTTGTGTTCTCCCTTGCGAAGTCACCTTGCTTTTATGAAAAGCTGATGGCAGCTGCTGGGGAGGGGCAGCTGCATGTTTCTTCTAAGGACTGAAGGGCAGCTGAAATGGGTGGTAGTGACCCTAACACGACAGACCTGCTTCCAGTAGCATCTATGATGAACTTCTGTGACTGCCCTGATAATTAGCTTTGAGACAAAAAATGCGTAATTGAGACTCTCTGGTATCATCTGCAGGTGCTAGAACCTGTCCGCTTGCACAGTGGAGGAAGCTACTTAATGGTGTGTGCTTTGGGTGTTTAACTAGGCATGTGATGATTTTTCATCAGTGTTAGCAACAAAGCTGTATCTGTCAGAATTAGAAGGCAATGCCAAAACCAGCCCCAGCTAGGTAATGTTTGTATCCCCAAGGAACAGCTCGTTGAGATTTCTTGATGGGGGGAAGGGGTGTATTGTGGCAGGAAGCATATGTGAAGGAAGAGGAACCCTAAATAACAAAATCCCTTTTGAATCATATTGAAAATAATGTCATAATCAGAGTTTGTCATACATATATATATATGCACACACATGCACATAAATACTCATACAGAGAGCACTTCTAAAATGATTTGAGTGCCTTAATGAGTTTAGAGATCTCACAATTTTATGACAACGCAGCCCTAGTCACTACTTCAGGGTAGGGAGAAAGAAGACTCAGGCAAATGTTATTTTAATAACTTTAGCAGACCATGCATTTAAATCTCTAAGCCCTTCTCTGTTCACACAGACATCCTATCATTAGCTCCATCTAATGCTCCAAATTTAATATCCTTTGTCTTTTCCTTAAAGAATGAGAGTGCCTGTCTATATGATTAAATCATTATAAAGAAAAGGTCTGTCAGTGTTCTTCCTATACAGCAGATCATGTTGAGAAATATGATAGTCCTCATTATGCAGCATTCCTTTCACTGGGCCTGATCGGGTTCCACAAACAGGAAATGTTCAAATTGCCAATACTCATTTGCATAGCTTGCCTGTTTGCCTGCTGCTTTTCCACTGGGACCTGTCCCAGGCTGCTTCAAAACCTTTCAGTGAACACTTATATTATTCTGTTTTTTCCACTCTTGTATTCGTGATCCGACTGATGGTTTTTTATGGTATCTTTTAAACATTTATCTCCCTGTTTACTGCCACCAAAGCAACATGTTTCCTGAGTCTTGTCTATAGAAAAATGCACACCAGAGATTCTTCCTTTCAACAGCTTCTAATTAGGCAGCTGAGGTTGAGGTCTGAGCAAAGCAATTTTAAGGGTAACTTCCTTGAGCTGGCTCCAGTGCTTCCTGCTTACCAGAGCTCACTGCCTAAGAAGCTTATCAGCTAACTTCCTGCTGGTGAGACACTTGCCAATCATCTGACATTTCTCCTTCTCTGTATCAATGAGCTGGACTGCTGTTCTGAGAATAATAAGTAGTAGAAAGAGGAGCTGACCTTGTACAAAGGAGCGTTACGGCTTGCATGCAGAACGCAGCCACTGTTGCAAGCAATAATTCAATTTCTAGGGCAAACACAGTATTAGGTGAGAGTATTGCTGTTTCTGCCTGGAATTCATGTAAATCTGGGCTTTGCACAGCCTGTCTCTTTTGGCTCTTGATATTGGTTGCTTTGAAATTTTTAAGGGATTTTCCACTTTTCCCATAATGAAGGGATGATTCCCTTCTGTTGTTTTCCCTCCCCTAAATTCACTGCCTGACAATGTTATTCTAAAAGCAAGCAAGTTTTCTGGTATGTTGTTCTTAATTCTGCTTTTTCACAAAATGACAGTTCAGTCAGTACAAGCAGCCTTAAACTTGGAGAGGTATGCAGCATGTAGCATCAAAGTTGTTTCTGTGAACTTTGCATTGGACATTGGCCCCTTTGGCTCATAGGTGAAATTAGAAAGTATCCCTCTTTTTATTGCAACTTGGATTAAAAAAACAGTGTTTTTTCCCCCCTTTTATTCTATTTAAGCAAAAATGCTACACACAGAAAGTGTAAGTATTTTGTTTCTGCAAGTCCATGCCAAACTTTTCCCTCCTTACTAAACAGTTACATCATTATTCCTGCTAAACCTAATGTATTTCATCCATTTGTCAGTAAAGAAATTGGGGGAAAACCACAAAAAGGTACATTTGAAGCTATATTTTGTATAGAATAAAAATGTTCATCTGTCCAGACTAAGATTTTATAATATAGATGTGGGGAAAAAAAACACCCAACAAAAAAAAACAGATAAAAATTATGGCTTCATAGCATTCTGTCATTACAGAGTTGTTCCTGAAAGAGCATCTGTATTTATACAATCTATGACGAATTCTGTAGGATTTATACACAATTTATAACCTTTTATTTTTATAGTGTGAATTTGAAATTATAGAATTTGTGGAAAAATTAACCAGTATCAAATGTCTTGAAGTTCTAGAGCAAGGAAATACCTCTGCTAAATTTAAATTAAGTTACAAATAGAGGATGTTTACCACTCAGTCAGTTCCTCCATTGATTTTCTGTGATGATATATCTAAACCAGCTACATTCTTACTACTTACTCACAATTAACTGACTTTATGGAGCTCTGTGCTCTCAGGATTACTCCAATGGAGAGAAGAATGATTTCTCTGCTAAGTATATTCTAAATACTCAGGCACCTAGAGAAAGACATGGATAGGACACAACTTTATCCTTTGTGTAAGACTTTCAGACAGGGAAGGAGTTTATTCTTCTGATTTTTATTCATCCCATATGTTAGGCCATGACACAACTCATTTCTGACCATGCTGCCTTATGTTTTATTGGCTGCTTGCCCATTCCTTGGGGCAATTTCACAACATGTCTTGAGCTCTATTTGATTCACTCCTCTGAGGTTGATTTTGTCCCTTGGTGCCAATGTCTGTAGTATAATTGCCTGTGTACAGGCTGCTTGCAGACAGAATTCTTCTGCTGGGTACATTTTGACACACCCCATGTGGTCCTCATGGTTTGCCAAAGCACTTGCTGCATTACAACCTGTTTTCTTATCAGCAACAAGTGCCTTCTGTGATTTCCCCCCCTCCTCTGTTCACCAGGCATTATTTTTGTAAATACACCTGGATTTTGGGGGGATACTTCTGTGCACAAAAGGTATTTCATAGGTAAGGATAATAAAAACAATCACAGAGTTTGTTGGATCTTTATTAACTGTGAGTCACAGTTAAAAATTTAAAGAGAGAGTAGTTTAATGACATTGATTAGATCCATAAGAAAATTCCAGGCACAACAGCTCCCCATCTTTTATGCAATTAAGTTATTCACCCAGAGAGAACAGAATTAATTTCCCACTTAATTTCCCACTTTGGTATGATTAACCCCACAATATCTTTTAACTAAACCAACAAGTTATTCTAGGCAAGGGCACATTTTAACCCTTCTCACTGAAACTGTGAGAATGCTCAACACAAAGCTGAAGAATAATGTATTAAAAGTGAATACAAGAGAAGCATCACTCTAGCTCACTGGTTTAGGCATTCACCTAAATGAAACAGTGTTTTGTTCAGGACTCTATTTAAACAGCTGTTTATGCATTTTACCTTTATTAGTCTTTGGATAAATGCATTAACACTGACAGGGAAGTCACTGCACAGTCAGTACCTCTAAGTCAGGCAAGAGCAGAGTTAGGGGTTTTTTTGTCAGGATTGTAGTACTTGCATTTAAACAGCTAAATTCCAAATTCCACCAAAAGTCTTTGAGATCAAGTCTTGTGGATATTACTTTGTCTACCTTAAAGGGATACTTTTGCTTATATCATAGCGTCAATATTAGCAGGCATTGTTGATCTCAAATGAGTTTGCAAGTATTCTGGGACTCTGGGGATTAGTTCTACTCAGAGCTGTAGTTTAGTTTATTTCCAAATTGAAGGCATTAAAGTTACTGTGCAAGCATTCAGAATTAATAAAGTCAACTGCAATGAAATTTAATTTTTTTAATACTCAATCACCTGTTTATGGAAAGGTACAACATTTGCACAGATATTCCAGCTGTACATCTGCACTAGTTGCCTTTTTGATGTTACTCAAAAGTTTTGAGTTGGGATGAACCTGCTGAGACTAAAACTGTTAGTGCAAACAAATTACATTAACGTAATAATTCAATGCATCCTGCAGGTACTCTGTATGGCCAAACCACAAAATGATGGAATATGCATTGAAAGATCCACTCTGTTGCTAGTGTTTTCTGTCTTTTTGAGCAGGATGCAGGAAGGAAATCCTGTCGTGTCATGAGATTTTAGAAACAAAAAATTAAAAAATGGCCCATAATTACACTGTATTTTTTTATTACTCTTTCCTATCCTTGGACTGAATGTATAGACATAGCAAGTATAAATGGAGAGTCATGTAAACCCACTTTTTTTTATTACTAACAGCTTTGAATTAATTTAACATTTGTTAAGCTAGGTTGCCACTCTACCCAGTTTTCTATTTCACCTGTAAATATATATCTATTTGGAAAGCAGTAATTTTTCTAGATATAAGTGTCTAAGTACCTGTTTAACTGAAGTGTACGTTTATTTATGGCTAGAGAGACATGCTAAATTACCTGAATTTAATCAGGTAATTAATATAACCCATTCTTCAGAAGTGCCTTCTTATTTTTTTCAACCAAGTTTCATTCCTTTTGATTGGTAAAAAGCCAAGGATGTCCTTCCCTCAAGTCTCTTTCTTTTGTACTTCAAAAAAGAAAAAGAATTCTTGCATGAAAGGAAAACAGTTCTGATTTTGTTTTAAAAGAAAATGAAAAGGAGTCAAACTTTCATCTTAATGTTAGTATTATAACTGAAATGCTGATTAACTGATTAGTGACAGATACAGTGAGCTAAGGATCACATTCTCACCTGCTGCACTTTATTACATCTCTAGAACAGTACATCCACATCTCATCCCTGTGGCCAGCCAAGTGTGAACCTGTTGCCAGGCCCAAGTGTATGCTGCACATGCCTAAAGTGCTAAGTGCTAAAGGGTCTTGTGCTCACATTCCAAATTATACACTCGATGTGGTGCCCACATATGCACCTTCACCCTTGGTTCCATAAAATTTGCACCAAAACAAACTCTTCCTGTGCATTAAACTATGAAAGCTTTATGCATTCACAAAATACCCCTTTTTTTGGTCCTGATGAAAATGGCTGTAGTACTTCATGTGGATGAAACATGGATCTTGATAGGTCCTCCAATCTTCAGTCCTTTTTTCTCCTTTAGAAAATTCCCCACTAGAAGCACTTTCTCAAGACAGGATTGCAGATATGGGTCTCGGTACTGTGGACAGGAATCAGAGTGAAAAGAACACTGTTAAGTCTATCTTTAAGGCTCTGTTCACATCAAGAAAACTGCTTTCTTTGATAATGACGTTATCAAACCCAGTTATTTATTTCATGATATGGAGCGCACTGCCTGGGGCATCATGAATAATTTATAGGCTGAGATTGAAAAGATATTTTTATGCTTGGGCCTTGTATTGGGAAGATGAAAATAGCATTCCATTCTTTAAAGAATTCAAGAAGTTCTGAACAATCAACAATTAAGTGAATTAGAGCAAGATTATAGGGATTTTTTTTTCTAGACAAATGTGGGTGGGGAGAAATAAAATGACATAAAAACCATAGGTTATATATGCTTTGTTATGACAATAAGACATTGAGGGTTACTCTTTCCCTTTCCTTTTTTGTAGTTAGATGACAAGAATAAATGGGCTATGCACACTGGTGCTGTCCCACGAATGGGCAGCCTGCAGAGTTCATCCAACAACAATGGAGGAAGAGCCTTTACTTGTAGTCGAATGGCACAAGGTAATTTTCCCCACAGAAACTGGAAGAATGTCCTCCCTTTGACTACATACTGAGGAGATGTTGCTAGAACAATATGTAAAGTCAAAAAGTTTCTCCCCTTAAGTTGTAGGCTCCTTCTCTGTTTTATTAATCTGCAAACATACATTTATAGTGCTGTATAAGTAATACAGTAGATCATAATAGAAGCTTCCCATTAGCCATTTCAAACATGCACACCTACAGGGAGAGGGCATTCTTGAAAAAATCAAATTTCATGATTTGGAATTTTACTTTAAAATGGCAGTTTCTAGAAGCTGTATAATGCAGTTATGGTTCTTTAAAATTTAGGGAGGGTAGGAGCAGATCAGCAGCATGCAGTTTCTGAAAAACCTGTGAAATGTTATTTCTAGTGAGTACACTCTGTTTTTCCACCTTGACATTGAACTTTTTTTGTGCTTCCCATTTCTGTATTTGGCATTTCATCACCTTGTATGAAAAGTATTAGGGATGCATGACGGGTGTTAGGAATATGGATCTGAAACAACTGTCAATTCAAAAATCATAGTTTTAAATTTAAATAATTGACTCTATCATGAAGTTGCTAAATAGAACATTTGGTAATGAGCACTCATGTAAATGAACTCAGAGACAGGTTTAGATACAAGTAGTGGAAATTGTTCATACCAGCAAGTCTCAAGTAGAAGGCGTGGCATAGCTTTTTCTGCTCGAAAATGAACCTTTAATGTCATGTTGGATAAGATATTTTCTTTAACTGAAATACTATGCTGCGATATTATAACTGCCCTTTCTAAGGGATTTTTTTTTTCCTTTAGGATTTTTTTTAATTCTAAGCATTAGAAAGAAAGTATAGAAAAAAAATAGAGTTTTTGAGACTTGTTAAACTCCTAGAACCAAAGCATTCACAAAAAAAAAAAAAAAAAAAAAGGTTTCTAGCATTCACAAAAAAAAAAAAAGCTTTAGGAGACTAAATATATTTAAGTAGAAAAAATATTAACATGAACAAGATATAACCATATGAATTTTTTTTCAACTTAAATTACTTTGCCATACATTTACACTTGGTATTAAATGTTTCATCCCAGATTCCAGCTATTGAGAAAAATGAATTTCCATATTTTCTTACGGGAATCAACAGGAAATTTATAAATTGTGCCACATCTGTCAGGAAGCCTAATATGAAAGAAAATAATTTTTTAATGTAGTAGGGAAATTATCCTGCATAGTTAATTATCCTGCAACTTTGCATTCTTAATGGATCAATCTCTTTTGTCATGTCCATGGCTGCTTTAGTGCAGAGAGTCAGTATTCTCAAATTCCATTTTCCACAGGGCTGCTCTCACCACAAGGTTGCTAGTGAAGTTAAGGTATTAAAAAGTATTAAAAGCACCTCTTTTTAGCTTTCTAGAAAACAATCCACTGTTCTTTACGGTGGAAAAAAGAGGGACAGCTCTCTAGCTCAGTACTGTGGGTGTCTCTGAAAAGGAAATGGATAACCATATTGTGTTCTTCTTCTAGGATTCTCTAGATCTGTTACTAGAAAAAACAAACAAAAAACCAAAAAACACCACCACCAATAAAAAAGAAAGCAATTTGGAGAAGAGGTCAACACTGAGCTCTTTTCTACTGGTTGAATGCTCTCAGTATAAGGAAAGTAATAAACTCTAATCATCTTCTAGGACAAGAGCTATTGGGTGAAGAGAGAGCATGGAAGTATGATCTCTCTCCTTTTTTTCTGGTCTGTTTTGGGTTTTTCTCCCACTGTTCTGAATGAAAATGGACATATGTGTGTGACCAATGTGTATGGATCATGCCTGATGTATGGTGTGCATGTTTTGTGCTTGCCTAGCAAGTTAATCTTTCCCTAGGGCTTAAGCAAATGAACACATATTCCAAGGATCCATCCAGACACGAGGATGTACAGGCCAGATGAAAATGCCTGAATGCACAGAATCTGGAAGTTCCCATATCTTGAAAGGTTCTGGGGAGTCACATGTTTGGATTTGCAATTCTAAATTCTACCTCATTCTCATTTTTTAAAAATATACATTTCTCGCAGTGTTTTGTGGGGTATGCCCAGCCACTGCCCTGGAGGGACGTCTGCTGAGATAAGGAGATTGAGCAATCTCCCAGCAGGACTCCCTGGAAAGGCAACTACTTCTAGGGTCATAGCGAGGAAAGGTAGACCCACAATCCTTTGGGAGACACTATGCAGATCCTTCTGTAACCCACTGGTCTGTCCCAGACCCTCTGTAATCCATTGGTCCCCTTGCTGATCCCCTGTATCCCTATAAAAGCAAGATCAGTGGGCCCCTGTGGCTCAGAGAGAGCTCGTCCCTGGCTCTCACCTTCGCCAGAGGGGACCCACAATAAAGCTACCTTCGTGCGGAACCAGCCACACGAGCCTTCTTGTCTCTCTCTCTGGTCTGGCTTGGCCTGGAGGCTGTCCTGCAGAGCTGAGCTGGAATCACGAGCTGATAATCACTAAAGAGCTGACAGCCTCTGCAAGGGCCCTCCTGCCAGCAGCTGAGAGGAAGACACCGGACCTCGGGAAGGCGATTCCTTTCAGGACCATCTCCCCGGACCGGTCACCTCTTCCTGGGTCACAGTCTCGGACCCCATCACCAGCTGTAATAGTGTTTCATGAACATTTTGTGTTTGGTTACATACAGGAAATCTAGCTTTTGTATTTTTATCATCTTAACATTATGCTGAATCTCTTAGAGCCTTCCCCCAACTCTTCCCTATGTGTGTGTGTGTGTGTGTGTGTGTGTGTGTGTGTGTGTGTGTTTTTCTGCACTCATCTGAAATCCAGTGGCTTTTACCAAAAGAGGTTTTGAGACAATCCAGCACTCCCTAGTACTTCTTTAAATGAAAGCTGAAATTTGTCTCAAAGTGAAAGCCTAAATTTTTATGTTAGTTATCATATAAATTGTGTATAGCATTTTTTTCTGAAGTATTTTGTTCTGACTGTTGATGCCTCTTCTATTAGGTTACTGACCCTACAGCAGTGGTACTTCACTCAGAAAACCACAAATGAACAAAGTTTGCAAGATATTTCTAGACTATGGCAATAGAATAATAAGATTGGAATCACCCTTGTAATCTCTGCTTCCTGACAGTTTTCGCAGAACTCGGATTTGACGGATGTGTTGAATTTAGTATCAAATTTCAGCATACACTAGGGATAAAAATGATGATAAAGCTAGAAAGGAAAGAATACTGAGCACAGACCAATGCACAGGATGTGGAGGAACTCAGATAGTAAGAAATGGCTTCTTTGATGTAAAGACAATTAAAAACCCTCCAATGTAATTTGTGGTGGATTGACCCCGGCCAGCAGCCAGGCAGCCCACAGCTGCCTGATCACTCCTTATTCTGAGCAGGGTGAGGGAGAGAATAGGAGGAACAAAAGTGAGAAAACTTATGGGTTGAGAAAGACGCTTTAATAAGCAAAGGAAAGAGGAAGGAAGGGGGAAAAAAAGCTGATGCAAAGCCAGTCATTTGTCACCTCCCACAAACAGACCAAAGCCCATCCAGTCTCTGAGCAATGAACAGTACTCCGCACAAAAAGAACTTCCCCAAGGTTTTTATTGCTGAGTATGATTCCATATGGCGTGAAATATTCCCTTGGTCAATTTGCGTCAGCTGTCCATTCCCAAATTCTTGCCTACCCTCAGCCTACTCACTGTTGGGGAAGATGAAACAGGAAAGTCTTATAAATATGATTGCCTGACAAAAGATTTTGGGAATATGAAAACTACAGGCAACATCGAAATGAAAGCCACTTTTGAAATACCAAGTCTTAGTTACTGAACAACTGGAAAACAATGGTATGGCCGACTGAAGGTAATCCCCTCTTGATTGAACAATACCCTCTGCTTGCAGGCAGGTCCAAGGGTCAGAGCAGACCCTACTAGCTCAGCAGAAGGGGTCCAAAGAGTAGTTTTTAGAAGTTAAGATGTAACACTCTATGGTAATATAAGAATTCTTATAGGCTGTATGTAAATGCTATAGGATTTGTATCTTGTATTAGATTGGTTAGTGACAATTAGAATATTCAGTACAGAAGATGATTTATTGTATTGTAACCAGGACTTCACCATTCCATTCCATTCCATTCCATTCTATTCTCATCACTTCTTCTTCACTCTCCTTCCTCTCGCTCTCTCTTACCCGCTTACTCTCTTGCTCTCTTGGGCCTGCTCAGAGCTGCCAGCTGCAGCTCTGAGCAGTGCCCCTATACCCACGCCCTTTGCAATAAACCGCATGTCCCAAGATCTGCTTATAGAGAGCTCCCGACTGAACCCCAGAACCTACAACTCACTGCAGGGTGTTGGGGTTTTAAGAGATCTAGGGGTTTTTTTCTGTTAAAGGAATCTTCCCCGATTCTGTTACTAAGATACAAATCACTGGGTGCTTAAGAGAAGACAAAAGACCTGGCTACTCTTTTGTTTCACCTGGGTGTGGGGTCAGTTTGCTCTGGGCATTCAGAGAGAGAAGCTGCAGAGAAAGGAGCTGCTGGTTCTTTTTCCTTCGGCTGTTTTTCTTTCTGCTGGAAACAATGCTGGGATCCCAAAGCTGTTTTCCCTGCCCTGCTGGAGGCTGGGCTGTGGCCGCCCTGCCCCGCTGCTGCTTCGAGCCTTCTCTACACTGTAGCTGTGCTTGCCCTGCCTGGACCTCCGGGGGGTTCCCCGTTTGGATACATCTCGTCTGGCCTCTGGGATCTGTGCTTGTCCCTGCCGCTCCAGCCTGCTGCTCCAGCCTGCCGTTCCAGCCTGCTGTTCCCGAGAGTCCGGCCGGACACCGGGATTGGCTGCCCAGGGGTTTGTGAAGCCTTTGTTCCATCCCATCCCGGGATCCCTGGGCACCGGTGCCGCGTGCTCCCCGAGCTCGCTCCGGAGCGCCCCCTGCAGCCGCGGGGGAACCATCGCACCTGCCCTGCTCACCGGGAGCCGCCAGCGCCCCTGCCGGCTGCGAGCGGAACTGCACCCGAGGGGAAAGGGCCTGACAGCCGAGAAGGCTGGGACTGGGTTTGTGATTGTTTGCTGGTACTGCCAGAGTTATTGCTGTTTTGTTTGACTGGTTATATATATAATAGTAAAGAACTGTTATTCCTATTTTCCCACATCTTTGCCTTAAAGCCCTTGATTTCAAAATTATAATAACTCGGAGGGAAAGGGGTTACATCTGCCATTCCAAGGGAGGCTTCTGCCTTCCTTAGCAGACACCTGTCTTTCAAACCAAGACGCAGGGACAGAGTGGGAAAGAGAGAGTTGGGCAGCTATTGCTCAGCAATAGCCAAATCACTGGTGTGTTATCAACACTGCTTTAGCCAAAAATCCAAACCAGCAGCATCTGGGTGCAATGAAGGAAATTAACTCTATTCCAACAAGACCCAATATACCAGGCCTGGAAAATAAGTTGAGAAATTAAGAGGGAATGAGGTCTCAAACCCACATTTTCGGCTTTTTTTGTTTATTTGTTTTTTGTCAGTTGTTTTCTGTATGTTTGGTATAATTTTCTAATGTCAAAACAGGAGTTTTAAAAAAATTTATAATGAAGATCATACATGGTGAAAAGGAAACAAACCCACAAACATAAGTCATAAAATATGTTACGTCACTTTCTAGTTTTTCTCTCAATATCTATTTCTATCACAAACAAGATCAGGTTTGATTTCTGATGGTTGACCATTGCTTTAGTGTCAGACTAGTAAAAGTGTTGTTCTGTGGGGATATCCCACTTACATTGCTAAGAAACTCTGGTGTGCTTATCAGCAGCATCCTGTGGCTCTGAGAATATCTGTTAATGCCCTGTGGATTTGTATCTCCGCTTCAAAAGTTGTTTGGGGCTTGTTTTTTGGTTTTTTTTGGTTTTTTTTTTCCACAGGATTACATTTTTACTTTTACTGATCCACACAGGAGATTATCCAGAAAGTTATAGGTATAGCCAGAGGACCATTTGGTTTAGATCTTATTAAAATTTGACCTATTTTAGCTAAATCTATTAAAACATTAATCTGGCTTTAAATTCTCTAGAGATGGGATGTATACAATATATTGTAAGGACAAGGAGAAATCTACAGAACATGTCTGCATAATCAACAAAGACTTAGAACCTAGATGTATGCAAATTTACCTAAGCCTGATGTAAAATCTTAAGAAATATCCTTAGGCTTTTTCCTTCTTTTTTTAATTTTTTTTTAATTGTTATAATGGTCAAGAGCAACAGAATATGAAGAATTTATGAAAATTTATGGGGTTTAATGTAATTGCTGTCATATTTACAAGGCAAAAATACAAGAATATCTGAAAATATTTGAATTTAATTTGCAGAGAAGAGAAGAAAATTTAGTTCATAAATTCAGGGAAAATTTTTTTGAAGTAATTTATATTATCTGAATATTTTTTCTATTCATGAAATTTAGGAAAGGTAAAAATTCCTGGTGACATTTGGATAAATGCAGGGGAAAGAAAAATAATCTAAAACTCTTGGCTGAACTAAACTGGAATATCAAAAAATGCTTGTCTATCTTCTGTAAATCATTTTGCTCAATAACGAGTGCTTTTTCTACACCTTAATGCTTCTACAGTGAAATTCTGTTTGTTTAAGTAATTATTTTCCTCGACCATCTCTTAAAAACATTTCTCTTGAGGATTCTGCCCTCCTAAAGACTCAGTAAAATAGAATTTTTGCCTTAATATCAGCACCTGTTAGTGCAAATCCAGCATTTCAGACCAAAACTCTGATCAGACTTTGTAGAGAGCTGACCCTGCTGTGCCAGCTGCAACCTCACAAGCCAAGAGCTGGAAGATATTGGTGCCTTAAACTGTCACAGATTTAGGTGAGTAAAGCATATTGGCTTGGCTCCAAAGACAAAGACTGAAATTCCAATGCTGAAGATAGTGACAAAATCTCTTTGACATCTGTAAGTCAGAATGATGATTTACAGGACATCAACACAGCAATTCCACAACTACTTGTACCACAGAGTTACAGGTGATGTTTAACAGATGTGGGCAGAAATAGGCATGTGGATTCTGTCAGGAAAGTCATATGAAAAAGGTTTATTGTATTCAGCATCTTCCCTCACCATTTATTACCCAAGATGTATTTACAATAACCACAGTATTTTCACTTTTTGAAAGAATGATTTAATAACTGTTTTCCAATTCAGAAAAACAAAACCAAAGGTTAAAACAGGTCTGCAAATTAATCAAAGAAAAATATAAGATATTTCAGACAGATACACTGTTGTAGGCCTCTTTTCTAGTTGTTAATGAAAACTCAGACTTGTGTAAACACTTCTAGCTTTTCCATTATATGCTTGTTTTTATAGGCAAAATGCTTAATTTTTTTTTTTGCAAAATAGAAGTAAAATATTTTCATGACACAGAAGAAGGATGATAGGGTTAATTAAAGTCAGTGAGTTGCTCTGAAATCTCATGTCTGTGAGCTTACACCATAGCAACTTTCAAATGTTTTTAATTAAATGCATTGAAAATTGGATATACTGGATACCACACAAGAACACACATTCTTCTACGATACTCTGACTGATTTCTTGTCCAGACAGGCCTGGATAAACCCCAGGTAATTGTCTGGATGCTTATCTAAAGTAAAAAGAACACAGTAAGTTTGAACTGTGTTCTTTGGCCTTTGCATGAGATTTTTATGAATAGCACACAATACATGAGGACCTCAATGCTGGTCACTTTAAATATGTCAGAGAAAACGTGACTGTTTCTCGATACAAATGGAAAAGGAGTTATCTGTCAAAATAACTGAAACTACAATGAATGATAACCACTGTATATAACATTCTAAATCTAAAAAATTTCTGATAGACTTTGCAAACGATAATCCAACCCCTTTTATCTAGGTATAGTGAGTAGGTCCATTAGAGAAACATTGCCACTTTTGCAATTAAATGAGGATTCTATTTCTTACAATAAATTAAATCAAAATATCCAAGGACAATATTTCAAATTTTTATATAAAGTCAAATCACTAAAAAGAAAATCTGGGGAAGGAGAATGAACACACTGCTTAATAACTTTAGTTTTCAGTCCTCTCTTTTGAGTAGTATGGTTCAACACTATCATTTATTTTACTGACTCACTGTGTTTGACTTATTGACATGGGTGGGATGAATTTTCTGGATAGAGTCCAGACATGTGTTGCAGTGGGGATCCTGCAACACGCATATATCAAACCAGGAGTCCCGTGGAAAGGAAATATATACGGACAGACAGATTCTTGCTAGCTGTTTCAGAGATGTTTATTTCTCCAGCCGCATGGCCGGGGCTCTGCCCAGGAACTGTTCCAGTCACGGGACCAAGGGTCCTTCTGCCCGCGCAGGGAACACAAACCAACCAATGGGAACGAGGCTGAGCAGGGGCAGGGAAACCCCGTGTCTGTGCCCTCAGGGCCCCTCTCCCAGGGCTACACGGCAGGGGAGGGACCCCAACAGACATGCATATATAACATACATGTACATACATTTAGCTCATTAGTTATACTATGAATTTTTGGGAGTGCAATTTCAAGAGTAATTACCTCAAAGCATGTATAATGTATCATTTTGTCTCTAAACCCAGGTTCATCTGGTGTTTAGACTAGTTCCAATTGCTGACACTGTTTGGCCTTGGAAACAAGTTCAATAGATACATGAATTATTTGATACTGTAACTTACTCTGTGGTGCTGTCTGGTGATATTTCAGGTAGCATGGTAGTCTTAGAATCCAAGATACTAATCAACAATGTTCTATGTTGTTAAGGTAGAAGCTGCTGCTTTCAGGGGCATAACTGTGGAAGAAGGAGCTGGAACCATGTTGGAACTACTTTCACGCCCATTCCTCAAAATGCATTTCTAAGTCTGGAGAAAAGAAGCTGACAGAGAGACAGAGAGTGTCTAAGATCTTTGTATAGCTGAGCATGTGATCCTTAACTTTCACAATACTTTCAAGATCTTTCCTTTTGCACTTGTATGTGTAGTGGTTTGGTCCAAAATACTCATTACTGTTTATCTGCTGTGAGATAAGAATTAGGAGAAATGCAAAGCAGACACCAAACTTGAAAGAATATAAAGAAGTTTATTAACAGACCTAAAAGAAGAAGAAAAAAAAAAATATACCACCTTCAGAACTCTCCTCCTCCCCCCACCTTCCTCCCTTCTCCCACTGACAATGTAAAAAGACAACCCTTCAGATGTTCAGTCTGTTTACCACTTCCATAATAACCGTGTTCAGTCCATTTAGAAAGAGAAGTCTCTTCTTGCTCATGCTATGAAAACATTATCACAATGAGACAGCCGCCCACTTCCAAATATTGTTCAGTCCATTTAGGAAGAGGAGTCTCTGCTCGTATGTGAATCCCTTCCCCCAACTTGCAGCTTTTCCCGCAACTGCTTTCGAGGGTCCACTCTTGAAGTTTTTTGGGGTACAGTTTTAAGGTTGAGCTGTTCAGAAACAAAAACAGAGGCCCTTCTCCGTCCCTGAGAGCAAAGGGTCTTCCTCATCTTCATTGTTAGGACTATCTCTGGGAGCATCTCTAGGAACTGAGGTTTTCTCCTTTCCCATTTGGAGCAAAAGTCCTCATCTGGTCCATCTCTCCCTGTCCAAACTTCTCATGAAATTACAGCTGCATCAGCATCTGCCTATCTCAGCGCAGGTGCTTTTGCTCACGAGTTGAACACTCCACCCCCCATATCTTCATGGAATTACAACGGGATACTCTGATATATCATAGCTTCACAACAGAATTTCAGCTTTAAGCATCTCCTCTCTCTCTTCCCTCAGGGTTTCAGCTCTTCACAGTGCTAAAAGGGTTAATCTCACCTCGGCCTTGCAGCTTTGCAGCTGGGATGTTGAATTTTTCTTATCGCAGTGGAGAGGGGGGAGAGCCGAGCCGCTCCGGCTGCCCACAGCAAGGCAGTGGGGGGGGGTTCCATGGCTGGAACAGGTCCATGGCTTCAGGATGGCCGTGGCCCGGCCCAGCCTGGCCCAAGCAGGGCCTGGCCGGGCCCGCTGGCCCCCACACGGGGCCCGCAGCCACCTGTGCCAGCGCCGGAAACGAGAGAGAGCTTGGGGGGGGAGTCTGTCTATTCTTAAATGTGGATCACAGAGGTGGTCACAACTTTAAGTAGCTTAAAGAATTGTCCATGTTCAAACTGGCCAGCTGATAGGTTCTATCAGGTCCCAGAGGAAACTGTAAGCACCTCTTAGCAAGGACATCCCTTCCGGGACTATGCTTGCTAACCTATGACAGTATGATAGTGGTTGGCTGACAACTGTATTTTCACTGCAGGTTTACTGTGTGTTTCTGTATGTTTTTGCTAGGATTTCTTCCTGGTCTTCCCATGCTCCCTCTCTTCACCAAATACATAACAATCTGCAGAAAAGTCCTAAGAAGCAAATCACCTTTGTGTTTATGACCTAATTGCCTTCCAAAGAGGCTATGTGGTTATCTTACTCTAAATACTATTAAATAGGAGTGAAGAATTAAAGGCTATAGGAACTGGACTTGATTTTCTTTAATGTTTCTCATTAACTGACCATTCAAAAGAAAATGTGAAAATTACCTGTTTCAACATTTCCTTTAGTAAATCAAACATGAACCTTGGGTTGCCATGCTACAGCCAATACTATTTTCTGAAAATACGTTATATTTAATATCTGCACCTCTGAGGACCTGAAACATCCACCACCAGAAAAAACTAGCAAATTTCTGTTGATTTCATACTGTGAGGTTGCATTCTGACTAGTACAGGGTGGAGGTTAACACAAAAAATCTTTTCTGCTCTTACGTCTCACAAAGTTTAATACATTTCCCATCAACGCCTGTGTGA
This sequence comes from Corvus cornix cornix, assembly GCF_000738735.6. NCBI lineage: Eukaryota > Metazoa > Chordata > Aves > Passeriformes > Corvidae > Corvus > Corvus cornix. The sequence continues at coordinate 60,413,373 of NC_046332.1, read as the reverse complement.
CTTTGTGTAATTCTGTCTGTCTGCCTCAGATATCCTTGGATGCCATCTATAAAATAAGAATATAAGTTTGGGAGTTTTCGTAAAGAGTTCTGAGATCTTAAAAATGAAAAATAAGATGTAAGTGCAAAGTACTGTTGTTTATCATCATGCATGAATATGAAATTCAGTCTGCTGCCTTATTTCTCCCTTTCACAATGCAACAGGATTATAAATGTCAAATAGATTTTTTTGTTAGTCATAATACAAGAATAACATGTTGTGCATAAAACTTTGTCAAATTAAAACATTATATGATTCTTTTGGAAATACATTGTATGTACATCCTAAACAGAAAATGTTTCACTAGTTACAGTCATTTTAGAACAAATGTCTTTGTCTATAATGTTTGGTTTTCCCTGAAGAATAGTTGAAGGTCGCATTATTAAAAGTGTTAATAAATTACAATATTAATGTTAGGTAATTAAACCTGCCAGATAAAAAAAATGATCTGATACATTGGATTCTATCTTTTTCTATTTCCCTTTAGGTAATTCAGGGAAAAGAATTTCAGAGTTAAGAAAATAAATACAGATTTGTGTTTGCACTGAAAAAATTTAAATGACTAAATATTTTTTTCCAATTTTGTGTAATATGACAAATGCATTTTTGCCCCCAAACCACTGCGATTATGAAATCATGTTAATTCTACATTTTTCTTTGTAAAACCCTAAAGCATTTGATGACATGCTAATTTTTTACCCTGACTTTGTGCCAAGCCTTAATGGCCCTAAGCAGCCTCGCCTGAGATCCTGACTGATGCTGGGACCATTTTGGTTCAGGTGCGGTGAAGGTGCATCTGTCTTAAGCTGTGCCTCCAGAGTGGACCTTTAGATATACTCTGTGACCTTGTACTCAGACCTGCCTTTGGCCCAGATTCCTCATGCTTCTGACACAACAGAAAGAAGCTGTGAAGGGTCTGGAACACAAGTCTTTGAGAAGTGGCTGAAATAGGGTTGTTTGGTCTGGAGAAGGGAAGGCTCAGAAGGGGTTTTATCATTCCCTACAACTACCTGAAAGAAGGCTGTATTGAGGTTGGTCTTTTCTTCCAAGCAGCAAGAAATTGAGTGAGGGGAAATGACCTCAAGTTTCTCTAGGGGAGGTTTAGATTGCCTACCAGGAAAAATTTCTTCCCCAAAGTTCTTGTCAAGCTCTGGAGCAGGTTGCCCAGGGAAGTGGTTGAATCCCCGTACCTGGAGTTTTTTAAAAGACACATAGATGTTGTGCTTAGGGGCATGGTTTAGTAGCGGACTTTGTGGTGCTGGGTTAATGGTTGGACTACATGATCTTAAAGGTCTTTACCTACCTAAACAATTCTATGATTCTAAGATCTTTTCGTAAAGACCCCATCAGAGCCTTCAGTGAATGTGAAGAATAACTATCGCATAGGCTGTAGACTTCAAGCTACTCTTCTATGAGTTTTTACTCCTCTGCAAGCACGTCATTTCAGCGACAGGATTAGGTGTGGTATTCCAGCTCTTAAATTGCTGCATCATATCAACCAGACATAGCCTGAAGGGGTAATTCTCATAAAGACTGTACTCAGTGAGTGCTCAGTTCCGAGACAAGGAAAAGCTTCTGCCTCAAAATCATGCTGATGGAAAAGAAATGTACCTTCCAGTTTGTTAATTCAAAATAGTGCATGTCAGGCACAGATCTATGATCTTAAAAGGCTGTAAACTATCTATTGTCTCCAAATGGGACTGGATTCAGAGTAGCATGCAGTTGAGACAGAATCTACCTAAAACTAATTAGGTGTCATTTTTTGACTGATTAAAATTTAGTTTTATTGCATTACACTAATGCAAGTAACCTAAAAGCATGTTGGTATCTGCGCTTTTAATTAAAATTGTCTGGGAGATCATGGATTTTCCATCTTCAATAGCGCTCAGAGTTTCAGTTTTCCACAGTTTTCACATAGTCTGTTTGCAATTCCAGTTTTACATTTCCAGTTTTTTATATTCATTTTCATTACAATCAGTAGAATGGACTGACAAACCTAGGTAGCTCATCTCACTTCAACAATCCGTGACTCTTCACCAAGAGGTACTGAGAATAAAGGAAACCTTTGCCTTGTTTCTCTCCCCCATTCCAGGCACTCTTCCCCAAGCCTGTAGCTCTGCATGGGGTTGTTGTGACTTAAGTCAGGTCCCAGCACTTCACCTTGTTGAACTTCTTAAAATTGTCCCACATAAGTATTTGAAATCCTGATTTTGGAACTTTTTTCAGGATAAAATTATGCAGTGGACACTGATGCTTGTTTTCCCATTTTATTGTGCAAGAAATTTACTGATTAAGCCAGAAAACTACCTCTTCACTCTGATTAAACCTGTTCCAAGACTCCATGGTTTTTTGGCCAGGTAGGATGAGAAATCTCGTTTTTGCTTAATGTATACTGTTGAATTTTATTTCCTACAGCAGATATAGGAATTCATGCAAGCTCCTTTCAAGGCATTCAGTTTGAAAAGGGATCCTGGGTATTTGCATTTTTTGCATTTGTAGGTCTATTTTTCTGTTGTTTCAGCTGGGCACTCCAACTTGATCCTGATGCATCCTAAGAAATATGATAACTGAAGATTTAACAGGTTAATTTGACAAGTGAGTGTTTCCTGTCTTTGGAACATGGCAGTTGCTGTTTCTGTGTAAGGAGCACCCTGTTTGCAATGAGATTGGAAGGAAGCTGTGTCTGCAGATTATGAATATGTCTCATGAATATGCACTTTTCTTAGCACTTTCATCAGACACATAATGTTTTGGTCAGTCTTGTCTCTACAATCATCTACAAAGACTTAGTGTTCTCTGTTCCATAATGACACAAAATTGCTCACAATGCCATAGATTCTTCTGTCAGTCCTGTTTTCCTGAGACATTGCTGGCCACTTTCTGAGACCTTGCTGCCCAGTTATATTTATTGTGAGCCTTACTGATACTTGTTTGAAGACCTGAGCAAAGATTTGTGGTTTTGTAAATTACTGTGTTTGGAGTGTCTGTCACCATGGAATGTAAAACAGAATTGTAGTTTTAATATACTTTAACATGAGATCACCATGAGTTTTGGGGCACATACTTAACCAATCTAGTATGAGGGAAGCACAAGGTGCAACCATAATATTTTGTCTACAGCATCTGAAGACTCATTGTTATTGTAATATCTGTAACCACCTTTTTCATTTAGTAGAAAAATTTACATTTACTCCAATTGAACTGACATTTTTGTAATTTTTGCTAACTTTTTCTATCTTGTGAATCACACAACTGCTCCTATTTATTCCTAACTTTGTCCAAACCAAAGATCACATGTACAGAAAAGCAAATACAGCCATTCAATTTGAATGGCCTTTGTAATACTAGCCGCAATAAACAGTGACTATGTCGCATGTTGTGATACACTACCATGAGCTGTATTTCCCATGTTAACTTAAGAGCAAAACTAATATTTTCAGAACAGAAATTAATAGAGCTCTGTATCATCTTCTTTGCCTTTCTGCACTCTACAGATGAAAAAAAATAGAACCTTGCCTCCTCCAGGTGTCATCTTAGTTCTGAACCTGCAGCGTTATTTTAATACAAAGATTCGCTTCTTTTTTTGTTGAATGTAATGCCTCCAGAATGTAATGCTTATGTATACTAGGTATGGGAAAGCACTAAGTTGTGTGTCTTGTTTACTGTGCTCATCTATTTCTATTTATTATGTTACAGATGAATGTTCACTTTCATCTCTGTGGTAAAGTGACTTGGATACTTCTCTTAGCTTCAGGTGCCAGGATGTATTGAAGCCTTTCCCAAAAAACATGTTTGTATGAAGTAGCAGAGGGTGGCTGATTGACATAAAGCTTATGTTGCCAAATTATAATGCTAGCAAATTATAGTACTACTATTGACTATACATTTTATTTATTTGCTTTTTTAAAACTGTGAACAAGCAAGTTCTGAGAACCCCGACCAGTGGGTGATTAGAGAAAAATGTTTCTATTGCTGTGAACAAAGGGGAAAACAACAGTTTGGGTTTTCCCCCTTGCATTTTGATTTAAAGTTAAATAGGGTGAGAAAAACCTTCTTTGCAAAATACAAGTAAATCTCTGCTTTTCTTGAGAGGTGATGAAGGCAAATGAGACTGTGAAGTTGATTGTTTTCAACATGCCAGTTCAGGAAATTTCTGTACTGAATTTCTATTCTTTTTCTAGTCTCTTCAGATTACTCAGAAGGAAAGATTAAAAAAAAATTTAATACCCTCATTTGTGATAATTCTGTGGATGATTATATGTTCTGAGTGGCAATTACTTTACACCTATAACTTTGTCTTATACTAAGGCCAATGAAAACTACATTGCTGCATTTTGTAAGTTTTTTTTTTGTTTGGGTTTTTTTAATGTGTGTTGGTTTGGGGTTTTTTTTGTTTGTTTGTTTGTTTGTTTTGGGTTTTTTTTATTGTTTCAGTTACATTTAATGTTGCATAATTCGGAAGTTCCTGTTTGCCTGCGTTCCCCTCAAAGAAGAACAGAAAGGCTCTATCCACCCTACTTCGCCCAATTTCACAAATTTTATAGCACTAGAAGCAGGCAGAAAATAAGAGTCTATACCCACTGGAAGTATTTAGGAATCTATCCATTGTATTCAGTGGGCTTTGGATAAAGGCCTAAAGTAACATAACACAATCAAGCAGACATTTCCCTTTTCTTTAGAACCCTTTAAAGGCTCATCCTCTTGTTTTGTTTCTAAAGTCTCTGATACCAGGAGGATAATATCTGTCTGTGAGTTAAAGACATATGAGCAGTAAGGAAGATCAAAACACAGCCAACTTTCCAGTGCTACATCTGTGATGCAGAGTAATTGCTGTACATGGTTTAAAAATGAAATGACTGCACTGTAACTCAGTGCTTCAGTGAGGTGAAGATTTTTAAATTTTCTTCCTAAATTAGCGAAGTCCAAATTCAATGCAAACTCATTACAGTGCTTGTTCACAGTGGAAAGTAATGTAGTCAAAGCTCAGACTCTGAGGTGCTGATTTTCATGTTCTGTAGCCTGAAATAAAAGATGGATGCCGTTTTTATTTGGGCAAGACTTAGGAAGGGCCCATGGGAGAAAAATGAATGAAGTTTCCATTCTTGCATATATCCAGAGCTGAGTTCTGAGGTCAATGGAATTTCCCAAGTGAAGGATATTGTGGAATGAAATATTTACTTCATGTCATTCAGTGGAATGAAGTAATTTTAAAAGGAATCACTAATTTCTTTAGTTCCATTATCTTATGAAAGAGGAGGGCAACACAGTAAGATTCTTCAAGACAAAATGGTACTCTTTTTGAAACAGGAAATATTTTCCTCCTCAATAACCAGCTAAAGGCTGCATTTTTCACTCTTTTCAGGAATATGATAACTTCTGTGGGATATTAGTAGCCTAGTTCAGTTTGGAAAATTCTGTGCTTTGACAATGCATAAATAATTCTATATTGAGGTTTTGCAACTTCTAACACATTTTATCCATTCTTTTACTACTATGTAAAAGTATATTTATAAGCAAAGTATTTACAGTACATATGATGTTCTCAAACTGTTCACGCTTTTTGCTATTTGTTATTTCAGGTGTGAAATTCGTCACCTAAGTCACTGCTACAATTTCTAATTTCTGCTATGTTATGGTTGTTATTATTTTTTTCCTCATTGTTTGGTGAAGATGACAGTATGGCCTCATTAATTCAATGGAAAATTTCAGGGTAGGTTACACAATTAAAAGGATAATCACACTGGTTTTGAGTTTATCACTCCTGCTTTTATTTCCAGTTGAATTTGTGCTGACTTCTTTTCACATCTGTGTTTAAAAGTGTGTTGTATGTCATTCTGAACACTTTTGTGTTTGATTAGTCTCTTTGAATTATAGTTAAGGTTTCATCAAAATGCTTCTCTGATCCAAATAAGTATATATCCCATTTCTTCTATGTTTTATGGAGTTTAGTCTGGCTTCTCCAGACACAGTTTAATTTTCTGGTTTATCAGATCAATTTGTCACAAAGAAAAGAAACAGGTGAAAGAGCAGATCATCAATTCCTATTGTGTATGGGGCTGGATAATACTGAAATTGCACTGAATTAGAACTCAATGCTTATTGGTAAGGAAGAGAGAGACCAGTAATATATAGCAATTTTCTGTTGCCGTGTTATACTTGGAGCACACAGAAATATTAGCTTGACTACACCTAGTTATTGATTGACAGTAGTGACTAAAGATGGAATAAATTGATGAAAACCTCAAGCTTCCTTCTACCTTTACCCTTTGTTTTAGAGAACAAGCCACCATGAATCATTAGTACTTTCTTTTCATCCCTGAAATATTTTTTATTTTTTAAGGTCTGGACTTGAGTTTCTGAAGTAGTAAATATTTGTAGTATTTTTCTACTGAAGACAGAACTGTAAAAAGCTCATTCTCTAGTGCAGATAATATGTGCAAACTAAGAAACTCTTATGAACTGTGTCCCTAGTAAGCTGCTGGTCAGCTGAGGAAGAGAAAAAGAGTGAGATGATTTCCATCAAAGTGGTATCCCACTCTTACAATTATAGCCTAGGGGAAAAAGATTCATGTTTGAAACGTAACTCTGAAATTTGGAGATGGATTTCTTGTAGTTGGATGGTACTTATTTTCCCTTCATAAAGTCATGAAATGAATAATTAATGACAATTAATAACAATTGCTGTGAATATACTTCAGCTTTTGGACTGAATAGCAGTATTTCAACATCGTGTATCCCTCTCTGAGCCTTTGCAGAAGAATACAGAAGATAAATAGCTTACAGCTTTTTAAGTTCAGGCTCGTGCTCTTGTTGATTCAGAGGTTCACATAGCCCAGAATTACATCCCTGGAAATAAACAAGCCTGGTGTAGAATTTTTTAAATGGAATTCAGACAGAAAGGAAAAAAGCACTTTTGTTACAGACAGTTGTCTTTGTCAAAGACATGTATAACTAAGGTTATTTTTGACATGAAATTTCATCTCATGATAATAAAAGAAGTTTGGTGACTCTTGAACTCTACTCAAAATGAAAGAAACAATAGTTTGGTGCCTTCTGACAGCACTTTCCCTTCTGGTCACAGAAGGTGAGTGGAAGATAGAAAAAGAGGAGGGATTGTGGCTCCAGTTATTATGTTTTTCTGTATAAGAACACAGCACTAACATCATCTCTATGGATTTTCTGGAATTACAGGGTATCCTGTAATAGTCAAATAAGTGGATTCATCTTGCGTAACTTCATATATATATGAAAATATAAATAAATATAGGCAAGTCCAGCAAAAAGCCACAAACACAGTGAAGGTACCTTCACCTCTGATCTACAAGGAGAGGCTAAGCAAAGGCTCAGGTGATATCTTATGATTTGTTAACTGCATGATGGGAAAGAGTAAACAAGATGGAATCAGACTCTTCTCAGTGGTGCTCAGTGTTGTTTTAACATTGTCTTTGTTTCTCACTATCCAAATCCAATTAAATTAGCCTTATGTTAAATTTTTCCTAAGTCAAGTATGTTTTGTCCATGACAGTACTTGATAGCCAATATCCCTGCCCTTATTTTGATCCTTAATGAGCTTTTTTACCTTATTTTCTCCCTCTGTCCTGTTCAGAAGAGTGACTGGGTAAGTGATGGACAGCTGACTAAGGTCAACACACCACAAGTACAATGACAGAATCATAGAATGGCACAGGATGGAAGGGACCTTGAAAGGCTGTCTATTCCAACCTTTCAAAGGGAGGGGAGCCTAGATGAGATTATCTCATAACCTGTCAGATTGCGTCTTGAAAACCTCCAGTGATGGGGCCTCTGTCATGTGCCTGGGAAGGTTCTTCCAGTGAACTCTTGTTCTCTGTGTAAATTTCTTTCTCATATCAAAATGAATTTACAGTAGAGCATCTTAAATGGGATGGCCACATGATTCCAGCACCCACTGAGTGTATAAGGACAACAGGTAATACATTTGGATATTTCTCCAAAAGGAGATTAAAATTTATTCCTGAAGCAGATCTTATTTTTTGCAATTTGTTTTGGTGATTGTACAATATTGTTCAGCCTTGAAGACATGACTTTTAAGCTTCTGCCAACAGGCTGTGCAGACCTGGGATTTTTGTTCATTTGGTAATTGTAATTGTTTGCATGGGATAAGTAGAAGCATTTTTTTTTTGCATTTTCTTGTTCATGCTTAGGATGCCTCAGCAGTGGCTACTGTTAGATATAAGATACTGAAACAAGGAGAGTGCTGCAGTGAAACATGAGTGCTTGCATTTGTCACTGGAGAAAGATGTTGAGATTGTTTGCCAAACACTGTTAAACATTTTACTTGAACCTTCCTTCTTTTATTAGCACAATGAGTTCTGCTTTCACATAGTGCTTCTACTAGTGTGTTCATGACCCTCCAGATGGCACAATGGAAACATCCACTATTCCTGTCCCTGAGGATCATAAAAATCAGAAAAATATTACTAAGAGTCAGAAAAATCAGAAATCAGAAAAAAAATCAGAAAATATTATGTAGCTTCCTTTAAAGACCAAAAGGCCAGACTAACAGCAACAGAAATCACAGCAAATAGAGTTCTCATTATTCATTTAAATTGTAATGACTTTCTGAAGATTGCATATTCAATATGTGTTGAAACACCCTGGAATCTCACCAGGAGTAACGGATGGGCATCTCTCTGTTGAGATTTAACAACTATTTCTAGCAACGGCATAAAGATTTTAACTTCATATAAGATTTATTACATCTAATTGTTCTAGGAACTACTGACAAATTTATTTCATTCTTGGAGATTAATTCTTCAACTAAATAACCACAAAAATTATGAAAATATTTAGCAAAATCTTCTGGTAATTTCATTAATTTAAAATAATTGAATTAATCAAAAAAGTTGCATGAAATAATGCTAAGAATATGCCCAGAAGTCTCAACTTGAGGACAAAAGTACTCCTTGATTTTGGAACTATTTTTGTGAATGTAGTTCAGGACAATGAGTGCCACCTCTTCTCTTGTTTTCTCCTCTTTTTGTTGCTTGCTTTTTATTTTTCACTGCTTTTTCTTCTTTGTAAACCCCCTTTGCTTATAAGATCCTGAAAAATACTGATACTATTTGTTGCTTTCCAATAATTGGAAAATTACTCTCCAGTACTACCGGGTAGCATCAACTCAGAATTTACTTTCTTCCCCTACTGTCAGATAACATCTTATTTGGGGTGATTGTCTTATAAACTAGATAGCAAGCTTTGAGCAGGTCAAGCTTATGTTTTTCTTCTGTTCTTTTATCATAGCTAGCACAATCTCTAAAGTATTTGTCCTGGGGTGACGTTATGAAGCCGCTTTATTCCTTAACCGCACGCTCAATGCCCAAGGATGCTGTGCCTTTAGATGGACCCGGGAGTGGTGTCTCGGGACCCGAGTGCGGCGCGGTTGAACGGCTCAGCCCAAGGGCTCAGGGGCTCGGGAGGGAGTGCGCCGGGAGCGCTGTGCTGCTTTTTTGGTTGTTGCTTGTGTTCTGGCTAGCTGGGGAAAAAGGTTCTGTTGGTTTTTCTTGTTCTTTTTTCTCTTCCCTTCCCCTTGCCTCACTGCCTCCCTTCCCTCTTCGCCGGTCTGGAGGTGCCTGTGGGGTGGCCCTGGCTGATCCGAGCCCGGGTGTCTGTTCCCTCTCCTGGAATTTGTTGTATTTTGAGGGGTTTTTTTGACCTGTTCTACCCTGTTTTGTTTGGTGTTAAAAAACTGTTTGTTTTTTTCCACTTTCACTTGCTGTGACCCACTTGTCTTATTGGTGGAGGAAAAGGGGAGGCCCTTTTCCCTTCAGAGGAGACACTTATTCTGGAGTGTTTCTTCCTGAAGTTTTGTCTCCAAAACTGAGACAGTATTATAACAACAAAGTTACCATTAGTGTTTCCTTTTAAATTGCCTTTTGTGTTCCCTATGCACCTTCACAACTCCTAAAATACCCTTTGTTTCATTCAGTCTTTATTCAGCTACTATGTTAATATGGCTAAATGACACAATCAGAGACTGATCCTTGACACTGAAACCAAGAAACTAAGAAGACTGACTTGCATCCAGACTCTTAGGGATTAGGTCTCTCTTTGAAAGATTTGTCTTCTAGAAAGCCAGTTGGAATGGTGTAAGACATAGCCAGGGAGCAAGATAAAAATTAAGCAAAGAGAATGAGCAAGGATCCATATTTAAAGGCTACTTCCTAGCAGCACAGTGTGTCTCTTTATCAGTAATTTGATCTAATGTTCAAATTGGAATAGGAGTGTTTTAATGTCCTGCTTCCCTCTTCTCTTCAGGAGTGAGGTTCCTCATATTATATTAAAGGTCCTGAAAATACAAAAGGTAATGGAGTGCAGAAGAAACAAGCCTGACAGCTAATCCATTATGTTCTGTGTGGTGTCTTTGAAGAAATAACAATGAGATTGTGATTAATTTTAATAAAATGTGAGGGAAATGCAAACTTTCTGAGGTACAATCTGCAAAGCAGAGTAGCAATCTGATGCACTGGAAATACCTCTGCAAAGAGAAAAAAAATCTCTTTCTTTGCAATTTGTGAGTCCTAAGAGCCTGCATTAAATTTTTTGTTTGTATTTAAAAGGAAATATTTAGCTATTGCAGCCATACTTATGGAATGATTTCCATTACTCAAACTATCTTCTTAATGGATTAAAAAACACCAAGAGAAGGGTAAAGATAGAAAGAGAATAAATGGAAAAAGGAAAAAAGGTGCAGTCTACAGTGAACAGAGAGATGATCCAGCCCTACTAATTTACTAATTACCCAAATGCTAAGTTAAGTGGTATACAGAGACAGCTAAAAGACATATAGTGTTGAGATTTATCCAAAGCAGTGGGGGTTTTCTTGGTTGCCTTTTTTTGTTTGTTTGGATTGGTTTGGGGTTTTTTGGTATTGTTGGGTTTTGGTTTTGGTTGTTTGTTCCAGGGTTTTTTGTTTGCTTGCTTGCTTGCTTGCTTTTTTGTTTTCTTTTTCTGGATTTTTTTGTTTGTTTGGGAGGGTTGTGGGTTTTTTTAAATTATTATTTGTTTGCCTTTCATCAGTGGAAACTTAGGTCTCAAGACTTTAACCCTTTCATTTGGTAAAGCTTGTTTCTCTTGAAGTTGATCTAGTGTTTGCACAAAATGTGACGGAATCCACAAAGTACAAGGCAGATTGGGTGACAGTGAGAAATAGACAACTAAAACTATTTTGTGCATAAACTGAGCCAGGGAAAGGTTCAGTAATGTTACAAATTTAAGTGTGTTTCCTCACAAACTACAAGGACCTGCAAGTGCCAGATACTGGGAGAATACATCTGGAAAGTGTAATCCAGTACATTTCTGGAAAGAAACGATGGCAGTGTATGGTACTACTTTAACCAACATTCCTACATAGCCGGTGTTTTTGCCCTCACTTTGATTCTTGAATGTAATGCTTTAGGCATAAATCGCTTTTGTCTGTTTCCTTCATCCTTTCTTCTATTTCCTATATATTTTACTAACCAGTTTCCTTCTGAGTCCTTCTGGTAGGTTGGCTGCCTCCTTACCTATTTTTTTTCTGAAAAGCTTTCCTTTAATCCTCTCTTCCTCTGTGGTTTCTCATCTGACTCTGCTTCATTTTGTCCACAAGCTCCCAAGTATGTCCCCAGTCCTACAGCCTGAACTCTGCCTTTCCATAAATCCCATCCAGTCCAGTTTTCATTTATAATCCCTGGAAAGAACTCTTACGAGTCTCATTGTTGGTATCTTCCTTTCTGGTACACTCTGGCACCTGTGATTGCAGCTGTAAAATATTGCCCTGGGTGGTAAAAGTAGCTCCTGAAATTGCGTCACATAGCCAGAAGCCTTTGTTTTAGGGCAGCAAGTTCAGGCACAGGAACTATTTTCATCTCAGGGTGGGTATTTTTAATTCAATTACCTCCTGCTAGATGTACAGGAATATTCGGTGTAGCACATGCCTTTGTTTTATTTTTCATGGAAAGCAGGCTGATATCTCCTCTTTCATCCCTGTAGAGATTATTGTTTCAGAAAGGCCAAAAAAAATTTTTTTTGTGAGTGTCTGCCTTTTTATCATCATTTCTTTTCTTCTTCTGTCAAAAGAGGATACACTTCTGCCAGCAGCACAGTAGTCTGAAGAGAAGAGGGGCTGCTTCAGGCCAACTTGCTCCCTCTTTTATGTTGTACTCAAGGCATATGGAATATCTTTCTTTCTACTTGGTGAACTGGTACTTGGAGCAAAAAAGTCCAAAATATTGTTACTGACTATAGGCAGATGATTGCTAGTACTCTGATATTTTAATATATGAAAATTTGGGAAAATTTGGAGTACAACATAGGAATTTGGCGTGTGTTTATAACACACTCTACTTGTAGCTTGTAAGCAGCCAATTCCATTCTGGAAATATAGATTTACATTTTAATTTCTGCATCTTATGTTGGGCTGTGATCCCAAAGTGATAGTAACACAGACTGAATAATTTGAATAAAGAGAGATATTCCCTTTTTTAAATACAGACAATCTTTGCTTATTAAGAAGTTTTAAGCAAGAGAAATAGTCTGACAAGAAAAGAGGTTGCCTTTGCAAAAAATCTGTACCATTAGGACTGGCCACAGGGTTGGTTGGCAGAGAAGCTCTAAGATTACTAAAGAAGAGGCTCTAATTTATCTACCACCATTATCTACCACCATTTGTAGTAGTTTGGGCTTGATAAATCCTTAGGAGTCTAATGGGACGATTTTGCTCTCTTAACAGAGATACAAGTTCAAGGCAAACTTCCAAAGCATAAGAGCAAGAGCAAAGGCAAATGAACTTCAGAAAATCAGTCTCTTCAAGTAGTTTCTTTTTGTTTGTTTTGTTCTGTTAAACAAGGCTATAATGTGCTTAGAAAAACTTGTGGAAAAATATACTAGGACCAGAAAGCAGAAATAATTAGTGAGATTCTGAGAAAAGCATTCACCTAAGCTATTTAGAAGTTTGAAGCAGAAGACACTTAAAATGGATTTAGATAAAAGATTTACATCCAGAGAGAGTGCCTTTAAAATACAAAGTGAAGTCAGCACTAACCCTAGTACAAACACCAACAAATTCAAAACCATCAGACATCCAAAAAAAGTTGAATATTCCAGAAACAGTCTGAGAGCTTAAGTATTGAAGATTTTTTTCTTTGCTTCAGCAAAGCATAGACAGCTTTGAAGGGTGGATTGCCACAATGAACTGGGGAAAAAAGGAGACCATTTATGTGTTTTTATCTGTCTTTCTGCTATGCAATGTTGGCTAATTTGCCAAAAAAAAAAAGAAGAATATATGTTGCTTTTCTGGGACATAACAAAATGTCCTGGGTTAAATATATACAATAGTTTTGGGCTTCTCTTAATTATTTCTGAATACAATTTGAGAACAAATCAGTAATTTTAAGTCCATATGAAGTAAATTACAATTACAGTAGAAAAACAGTTTGTAATACATTTGAGTTGGTATGTCTAACTATAAGAAATTTGTTACTCACTGATAAAATGTGGAGGTGGATTGGTAGCCTAACATCTTCTCTAATTCCAATGCCACTGAGAGCATGAACTGGGAATCAGTTCTAAAACTATGTGTACTCATTAAGTTTAGGAATTTTACAGTATGTGCAAATTTTTTTAGACCCAATGCAACTCAGTATAATTCTATAATGTACAAACATTGCAATTACGAAGTATTGCAATTTCTTCAGAAGTTCATTTAGCTGTGCACAAGCTTACAATATACTTACATATTAGTTACACAAGCATTTTAGCTGTAATTAGTGTCATAAAATTTGAAGTGTTACAGAACATTTATGACAGCTGTGAAGGAGAGAATACAGGCATAGGATGAAAATAAAGTTATCCTCCAAACACATAAATCTTGCGCTCTGCGAAGTAATGTCAGCATTTTCAATATATTTTCAAAGAAAAAAGCAATAAACTAGGCATGAGTTCTCATTATTTATCTTTTACTAATTAGCTGTGCTATATCTGTATTTACCTCCCTCTTAGAATTTACAGATCTACTGTAAATTATTTTTGGGCAACACAGCAAAATGAACTTAATTGTTTACAGTGAAAAACCATGATATATTATGGCACTACCAATATTATCCATAGAATTTTAGTTCTGGAATTTCAAATAGAAACCACCCATTTTCAGTGGTAAATTGTTCCAAATTTCTTTGGAGTTTGAATAAATTCCTTTATCTTTCACTTGGATCTTCACTTTTAATAGTCACCTCATCCTTGTTAAAGTTAGTCTTTAATATTTAAGTGTTTAGGCCATATATTATAGTTTGATACTGAGAGAGAGACACAAAAATTCAGTTCCTTCCCAGAAGAGTGTGGAAGCTAAGGCAAAGTTCACAAAAGAATGTGACAGACCTTCATTGTGTTATTTCAAACTGGCTGCTGGTGAAATTCCTTAAGGTAATCAAGGAGAGAAGCATAAGGGAGAGAAAGTTTGGGATTGGTGTGTCAAGAATATAGCTCAGTAATCTCCTACTGGGGTTACTTGTTGTCCCTGTGGGTTCAGCTCCTTTGCCCAAGATGCACCCCTTGAGACTTAGCATTTGGTCCTAATACCCTCAGAAATTGAGTCATGTATCCTGTTACTCTCTGTAGTTTGGTAATGGAATTCCAAAATGGCACTAATAATTTGGGGATTTTCTGAGCCAGATTAAGATTCTTACGTATAGTAAATATTGATGGCCTCTTCTTCCATTTTTTTTTTTCATTTTTTAAATCCATATCCAGCATCCATAAAATCGCGTGACAAGGAGTTTCTCAGTTTAAGTGCTATATGGAAAATGATGTTTTGTTTTAAATGAAATACACTGCTGTACAATTTCACTTGTTATGCCTAGTTTTCATGTGCTGAAAAACAGTGATAATTGTTTGCCTTTCATATTTAGTCACAGATTACATAGGAAGTGAAGAACTAATATGTTGGCCTTATCTTTTTGAGAGGGTTCTATGTGCTATGTTTGTTTACACACCCCTACACACAAAAATATGAAATAAATTTATATTAATAGCTTATTATGATATTGTATATAAAGTGGTTACACCTGCATCTGTTCTTTTACTACATTTTCACTTGTTGTCTTAAGAAGGCTCTTGTGAATATCCATTAGTCATAACTGCATTGAGAAAACTAAATTTGATTCTGTGAATTTATCTGCCTTGAGTCCACCATAACAGTTATTCCACAATATACTGGACTCAGGCATTCCAGGCCCATTTACAATATGGGCATATGCTTAGGTGTGTGTTCACTAATAGAGATTTTCTGATGCTTTGGCTTATTGCTTGCGTTGAAGCAAAAATACACACCCATGGCAAACCAGGACACCTTCTCTGTCTTCACTTAGCTGTTTACCCAAGTCAGGCTCCTTTAGGGACATTGTCTTCCATACAGAGGAGTGTAAAAATGCATGAGCAATCTGAATAAGGTCCGTAATGGGATGGCGAATAGCAGGGTCTCTTCAGAAAGGAAATGTCCCTGATCTGAGAATAATTTGATACAGCTATCTCCTATGTCCTACTTTGTTTTTCAAGTCTAAACTTCTAATTCTCCTAGATGCTATATGATGCAGTATAAATCTCTATGCTGCATTCAATTGCACTGGAAAGATAAGTCTTTACTGTTATTGTATCAAACAGGAGTTTTTATACTCCCTGTATCGTAGGTTGGACTTGATGATCTCAAAGGTTTTTCCAACCTAGTTGATTCTGTGATTTTAATTGCTTTTATGCACAATTTTGATTCTATTTTAATTCAACATAGGGGATTTTGCATGGAGATACCTTGAAAAATGGTTCTATAGACTTGGTTAACTCTAGCAGTCTACTTCTGTCATCACAGGGTTCCACTTTCTATTTTCCTTTTTTCTACTTAAGCCTCAGAATACCACTGCTTAATACTTACAGGAAAAGAAATTAATATGATCTATTTCATATGATCCTCATTTTTTAATATTTCTTAAACTTTGAGGAGATAAAAAGTGAAAAGTTAATCATGAAACTCGATCATTAATCAAGTTGGCTTTTTTTAACTGTTGGCTACTATTCCTGCGCTTATACATGGACATCCCTTGAAAACATTTTTCCATCCATCCTTGGTTTCAGATTCCTAGTTGGTCAAAATCAGGTTTAATCTGCATTATAGCATCTCCATGGGGAAAAAAAAGAAATCCAAACTCTCTTCTTTGGTCTATGTAGTAAAAGTATGATACTTAACACTGTTAAAGCTCTCTGTGTCTTCAAAGTACTTCAAAATACTCAGTGACATCAAAAAATTTTAGTTCCATTTTACAGAGAGGCTAGAAAAGTTGGCAAGCCCATGGAGCAAGCCATTCCTAGAGCTGGCAACAAATCCTGACAGTCACAGCTGTCACTTCCAAGTTTAGATAACCCTGCTTCTCTTCTGTGTTTAAATAACATGATAGGCCTTTACCATTCCTGAATAATTCTGTTTGTCACTAGATAATTTGTCTCATGGGACCAAAAGAGAAGAGAACAGTAAAGAAGACAAAAGCAAAGGTGATTTCCTAGTCCTCAATGATAAGTTGTTTTTAGGGCAACTCCCAAGGGGAGTACAAGGCATGGGTTAGTCTTGCTGGGAACAACTACAGTCATATGGAATTATACATATTTATTTCAATTAATTATAAGCTCATAGGAACTGGAGGTGAAAAACCCTTCTATACTAATGCCCTTTAAATGTACCTGAAAGCTGGGATGCATCTAACAGAGCTTTTAAACACACTTCAGAAAAATTTGGTAAATCTATCTGTGTAAGCCCATCTATTTTTTTTTTCAGTAAATTCACTGGGAGCTTCCTCACTGGCTGCTGAGGTAAAACACGTTGACTGAATTTGAATATCTTGTCCTAAAACTTACTAGTACACCTTAATTGTTTATAAAAATCCTGATAATATTACAATTAGGATTTCAGGGTGCTTTTTGGGTTTTGGTATTTAAGATTGTTGCATTCTGGACAATCTTCTGAGATTGGCAACTTAGTGTTTGTTTGTTTGTTTATTTATTTATGCTATTGAGAAACTAACAAAAATCACATACATTTATTTAAAACTTAACATAGCTATTCAACATAAGCAAATGTCTTTCTCAATGTAGTTGTTTGATCTTATACAAATTTCTCCTTCTGTTCTTGTGATAAAATATTAAACCTGATTGCATTTGAGGATGAATTTCTACAGTATAGTAATTGGGTTGTTTATAAACATTTAGAGTTCCTAAGTGTAACATTATCCTCTATAATAATTTGTTGATTGAGCTGGCAGAAGACAATGGGTTTTGATTAGATGGTGCTGTCTCATTAATATGTATGGTTCTCTTTCACCACTTTGTTTCCATTTATTCCTGTACTTTCAGGGTGGAGGGACAATTTATTTTTCCTTATTATTGGTTCTGCATGATTTTACATAATTGCAGTCATTCTTAGATTTCTTCTAATGTTCTGAGCTCCTGATTACCAATCACCTCTTTACTCCTGTCAGAGTGATCAACAGTCACCTGAAATAAACAACTAACAACTTAATTAAACATATTTTAGATATGACACTGGAAGAATCTAAATAACTTGTAAACAATAAAGAACACTAAACCAAGTTCCAGGCCTCAGCTTCTCAACAGGGCGAGTTTAAATTTAAATTTGGGCTTCGCTGCCACAAGCAGGTAGAGACAGACGTCTCATAAGAAATAGACCACATGGAATAGTAGGGCAGAGCAGGAAAATATGGGCTTGCTCTAACCAGTTAGATGAAGAGAGAACACAGATGGGTAGCTAACTTTAGTGGAGGTAGCTGTTCTGACTCCATCAGTGGTGGTTTCTTCAGACACATCACATCACCCTCAGCAACAGACCTTTAAAATTATTTAATTTCAGCTAACAGTTTGGGCATGAAATAAAAACAACAACAAACCTAGCAATAACACTAGTAAAATAGTTTAAAAGTCTTTTCAGCCTCCAGGCAGCTACAACTACTTGTTTATTTATTTATTTTAGGACAGGCATGAGAGGAGTCTAGGGTTAAGAATATTCTCTGGCTATGGCTTGTTCAAGTATTGGGGGAACAGTACTGCAATACTTGTGTTAGAGCCAATACAATTTGATTTCATATGGAACACCAGAAAGTTTCACTCTGTGGAGGTTGTTCTGATGATGTGAGGAGAAATTTGGGGATGAAGACTATCTGATCTGCATTTTTTGGATTTTTCCGCTTGTTGTCAGCCCTAGCTTCAAACTAGTTAGTATTTGGGGACTGCTTGTTTCTTGCTTTTCAGTTCTGCAGGGAACAAGACAGCTGAACGCTGGTCTTGGCTGGATGGAGCAACTAAGCAATGAAAAGCAATTTGAAGGTAAGTGTGTAAGAGTCATCACCATAATTATAAGCTGATTGATGGTGTGAAACCTATTTCTTACTGCAAAACAATAATTTCCTGACACTTTTCCATTTCCTATCTTTCTTAGGGACCCTTCTGCAAAGCAGGAATGACTTTTCTTGAAATGTCTCAGTAAAGTCTATTATAGTGACCAGGATATTGAGAAGGTCCTTTGGGTAGCACAGTGACAGAGAAGATTTTTTTTTTTTTGCAGGGACCTAAGATGTGCAAGTCAGTTGAGTTTACTCTGAAAAAGCTCTTAAAAAAACCTCCACATCAGAATAAGCTTGAAGTAAAAAAATTCCCATGATCCAGAGTCCTATGGTATGTACTGTAGCAGACAATGCTGGGCTTTGCTGAAGTACTAAAAAGATATCTTTAGAGAGTTTTTTCTGTTCCAGTGTAACCCCCTCTGAAAAAAAATAAAAGAAAACAAAATCAAGCAACAGCATTGGTTGCTCCTGCTGGTCTGAGTTAAATTAATTTAATAATTTCACAAAAACCAAACACTTGCTTTACCTTTCGAGGTGTTGCCCTGACTTATAGACTGACACTTCATCTTTGCCCAGATAAACTATTTGAATCCTGTGAATTACTATGAACTATAGACAACTTTTAATTTCCCTTCTGGCAGAAATAAATATATAACCTGCTCTGACTGTACTACTATTTGTCTTAAATGAAGGTTTGCATGGATCTTCTTTTTCTGTCTTACACTGGCTGCACCCACATGAAAAATAGTGCTCAATACATGCAGGATGTGGGAGGTAATTTTCTGGGGATTTTAATGGAGCAGAAAAATTCCAAGTTTTTGGAGGATGCTATGGGATGTTTCTTCTGGATAAGACATGAGAGGAAAGGAAGAGATTTCAAACTGATTGATTTTGGGGAGTACCATGGGCTGTGTTCTCTATTATGCCTGAGCATGCCATTCATCCATAAATCTGTCCAAACCTTATTGAACTCCAGGGCAATGCATAACCTCCTGCATTCCCAAGCCATGCAGCACAAACTCCTATGAGAAACAATGAGATTGGTTCTGCAGCAGAAAAACAGTAAATGTATAACTTTCCTCTGTGAAGAAGGAAAGTATCTACTTTTACTTGTAAATAGCTGCTTGTGGATTTGAATTAAAACAGTAATACAAATGACAGAGTGGAAAAGAATTTGGCTATTTGAACCAATTAACTGCACCATGTTTATAGTAAAAAATCACTGATCATCAGACACAGAAAATGGGTAGAAGCAGAGTCAGTAGCAACCCCTTTTTCAGCAGAGGTTGTTGCTTTGCCCATGCTCCTCATGTTCCATGGAGGAACAGACCCCCTCCACTGCAACCTCTTATTGACAAAGAGGTTTACATGTAGCTCTGCTGTAGGAGATTCCATCTGCATTCTTTGTTTACTTTCATAGTATTTACTCGAAAATTGCATTTTTTAAATCTTAGATTACATAAAGGCACAGAGAATGAATGTTTAGCTAGAGAACTGTAATATACACGCATGTATGCTAGAAAATATTATATGGAACTAAAAAATGTAATTACATGCATCACTTAAGCTTTGCAGGATGTGTACTAGATACAGTTTTAAACTCTTCAGTCGTTATGGTCTTCATAATTCTGTGGCTTAACATGTACAGAGATTGCATCGTTACCTTCAATTTCAGGAACTTAGCAGAATGCTTTGCTAGATGAGAGCAAAGTTTGTAAAGCTGAAGGTTGGAAACAGCTGCTATATTTGCCCATTTTCAGAAGACAAGCAAATTAAACTCTATAAAGCTAAAATAGCATTCAGTTTCTTGTTATATGTATATAGTAACAAATGTATTTTGTTAAACAGTTGTAAAGCTTCTTATGCTGCTACCTAAACACTGTTTATTATTCTTCCAGTATTGCATCCTTCTATCAATCAAAAATATATGCCTTTCTTAATGCCTCCTGCTCTGTCTGGTTGTGCTTAATAATTCTTCCAAGAAGTATTTTCAAACCAGCTTTATCATCAGACATGACACTAGAAAAATGCATTTGAAAGAGAAAAAGGTATTGAAAAAATACTGTGTCAAGGTATTAATTAATTAATTATTTTTAAAATTAATTCAACGTTCTAATGACCATAAAGATCTTTTGTAGATGAGCATTTAAATAAAGCCATTCTGTTAATCTCTGAACTTTCTACTTAATTCCGCCTCATCTTTTTTTTCCTTTGATTTTTACAGTGTGCTGTATTTATAAAAAACAAATCATCATCATCAGCATCATCATCATCAGTATATTATTCTCCCAGTAGCTGAAATAGCTGAAGTAAAGAGCAGGTAATACATTTTCATTATATAAGAGTTAGAAGTCAAGAATTTGAAGAAAAGACAGATGCAGAACCCTCATGAAGCTTGTGCAAGTCCTATGGACTTCACCATGCTTTAAACCAGCTCAATATGTCCTTACTAGAAGAGTACTTATGCAGCTGCAGTTTGGAGTACATGAGTAATTTTATTGTATTCAGTGGCTTTATTCTCATTCTCAACTGATCTGAGAGGCTTATATCAAAATGAATTTTTCTCAATACACCAATGAAGTATATAGAAGTTATTCCAGGTCCAATGGGACTCAGTCCTCATCTGGGATGAAAGAACATAACCCAAGTCTGTTTGTTTCACCTTGCTTTGTTATGTCTTGAGGCCTGTAGTAAAAGCATTGAGGACAGACATAATTTTCTTTCCAAATGTCTACGGCAACCTTGAACTTTTTAAAAAAGTTAATTTCCATTTTAGTGCTTCCTATAATTTTCATCTATCTATTTCAGAACTTTAAAACCCAGCAATAAACAGAAGGGTTCAAACCACAACTATTTGCTATTTCCTTCCCATTTATGTAGACTAATCTCCTTTTCTATTTTTTTTCCTCTCATCTGATATCTCCTCTGCAACTAATATTGCATCACAAAACTGACTGGGAGTAGCACTGATTGCAGTAAGTGAATCATTACTGTCCATCCATCCATTACTGTTACATCCCCAGGGCACTGACCATATCATTTTCCCTGCCCACTGTTTGCCATCCAGTTTAATGGCAATACATTAAAAGGCAATGGATGAATATAGTAATAGCTAATGATAACAGGTACAGGAATGACATGCTTTATGGGTAGAGGATAAATAAAAGAGAGAAAAGGGCTATCATACTTCTTTAAATGGATCTTGAACTTCCCAGACTTGGCTTTAAGGACACTTGCAGCTTTCAGCTAACTACATCAGGAGCACTGGTACTTTTTTTTAGAAGAAGACATAAATTAGATCACTGAGTTAGATGCTTTAGAATGCACCCCATGATAATTGTATGGCATTATTCTAAAAAGCATTGATAGCAAGTGCATACAATGTCTTCTTTTTGACACTGAATATAAGACTGTTCAAACTTGATCATACCAAAGATTGGTTTGGCTCAGGTAGTTATACTAGCTGGTAAAGGAAATTAAAATAAGTGGGAACTTCCATCACATAATGAAAACTATCTGAACACCAAACAAAGCCACCCTTATAACCTAAAGATGTCACAAAATTAATTTTTATCATAAAATAACCCATTTCCAATTATCAAAAGTCATTATTAAAGATAAATTGTTTTATTTTAGGGGTATTTTTCTATATATTCATATGTTTATGCACATTAATGATCTCTAGGTTTGGAGTTTGGTTTCCTCTATCTTTGAAAAAACAAAAGATTGCAAATCCCCATAAGTGAGAAGTATCTTCATTACAGCAGGTAAGTTGGTACTGACAACAAATGCTACCTTTTCACTGGTTAGCCTCTTTTTCAGTCCTGTAATGGATCTGTTGCGCAGCAGGGACTTCAACATATATTCCTACAGGACTTGTCTGAGGGTAATGGTGAAACAGTCCTACCTTCTGTTTTCTCTCTTCCAGTCAGTTGTTTAAACATGTGAAGGTCTTCCATTTTGTCAGTCTTCATTTCTTTACCTAGAGGAAGTTTGAATGATGGCACCAAACTGAGTAGAACAATCAATACCTTAAAGAGCAAGCACTTCAGAGAAACCTTGAGAGACTGGAGAGGGGATGGATAGAATCCTCATGAAGTTTATTTGGGGGAAATGCAATGTCATGCACCTGGGATGGAATAACCCCATGCCCCAGTACCACCTGGGAACCAGCTCTAGCCTCAGGGAAATGGTAGAGTTGGGGGGTTTGCAGTAAAGGACAGGGGTCCTGGAGGACAATAACTTGGAGATGGGTCATCAGTGTGCCCTGGGGCTGATGGCAGAGTAGGCTGCACTTGGAAGAACACAGCAGGAGGTTGAGGAAAGTGGTCTCTGCCCTGTGGGACTTGTGAGAGCACAAGTGGGTCACTGCATTCAATGCAGGGCTGCCCAGCACAAAGTAGATGTTGACAAAGTAGAATGAGTCCAGATGAGAGTTGCTGTGGTGGCTGGGGGCTGAAGAACAGGACTGAGAGGTGTGAATGAGAGAGAACATAAAGAAAACTGAGAGTCAGAGTGCTGGGTTTATTCAGTCTTAAGAAGGGCTGTGGGGGATCTAGTTGCCATGCACCGGTACCTAAAGGGTTGGCCACAGGGACTTCTGACAGATGTACACAGTGAAAAGCCAAGAAGTGGTGGACACAGGGCACAGCAAGGTAAATTCGCCCTGGATTTAAACAAAAATCCTAAGTTAGGGTGGTTAATCACTGGAAGAGGTTGCCCAGAGAGGCTGTGGATACTTCTCCTGGGAGATGTTAAAACTCAACTGGTCAGTGAGGAAGCAACCTGCTAGATGACTCAATGACTCCCAAAGATTTCTTGCAGCCTGAACTGAAACTTGCTTAGATTAAGTTAGAATTCACCTTTTTTTTTTTTTTTGAGTAGATTTATTATCACATGTTTTTTAAAAGAATTATTTCTATGAATTCTATGCAAGTCTTCTGAAATAATGGGCTATATCCAGACTTACTAAAGTTTAGACAGAACAGTGATTTTAACTTCCAAACAAAAAATCCAGAATAGTTTTCCATATTAATCAACTAAGCTTGCACCAAAAGGTAGCTTAGATACCTTCACTTTCTATAATTGTGTCATTCAAGTTAATGCTATCTAAAATCTAAGTATCTGGTAACATTATTTTTATCCTGTAATAATTACAAAGTTTTTTGCTAATTACTTTGTCTTTGTAAAATCTTGATGATGACCTTTGGAATTTCCAGGGCATGAAGCTGCAGTTACGCAAACTGGACTTGCCGTTAACACCTGTGCTGAATTATTTCCCACTGATTGAACAGGTGTTGGGCACTGTGTAACTCATCATTGATTTGGAATGGATGATTTTGCTTCAGGATACTTCTGGCAAGCTGAACCTCTCTAGCTGTTTCTTTATGTACATAAAAAAAAGGGAATGGACTTGAAACTACAGCCATCACCGAATAATGAGTGCTGGGGAAAAAACCCTGCCTTTCAATACTGACAATCAGTAGATAAAGAATTCCCTAATGAGAAGAGAGCTATCTCATTTTGCTATGACTCTCTTGAATGGTGTGAAAAGAAAGAATATTATTGTCAACGGACATACCAAGTCAGGAACTAACACTGGATGATTTTGTCAGATACAAGTGCATAAGTTTGTAGCTTGCTCCAATTACTGTGTAGCAGACAACAGGTTCATTTGTAGCTTAGAGTTCGAATTCTTGATAACACTCATGATAAGTATCTTAAAAAAATAAAAAGCTAGCTCAATACTTGAAAAACAGTAGGTTCCAAGTCACTACATATGTTCAGTTAAGAGCATGGGTTTTGCTCCAAGAGAAACTGACAGCTCTGTTCCTTCAAGTACAGATCTGCAAAAAAATTTCTTTATCCTAATTATTATGTTGCTTATACAGAGATGGCAACTTATAATATGCTATTAATGATAATTATTAATAAAGGTGTTGTTTTCTTTGTCTTTAACAAAAATTGGTTTAGTCAACACTTTCTAAGAGGGATGGTCTTTCCTATTGAAAAAACTTTCTATTGAAACGACTTTTGAGAAGAATTAGATTCTCATCTGCCCGCCAGTCTGTCTGCTCTGGAGAAAATTTCAGTTAGTTTCTCTGAATATCTGAATATACAGTTTGGCTGAAAATATTTCTGTTCTAAAGAGATGTAGAGATGGGTCATGGAAACTTGAGTCTTGAGCCTTGCTATCCTATCCTCTGAAACCCTAATCTTTGGAGATTATTTCCCAGAAAGCATCTCTTGCAGGTGGTCTCATAATCTGGCTAGACATACACCATGGATGTTCTAGGTTAACTGGGGAGATTGAAGGACCTATAAAGATGTGAACAATGTTAATTGTAATTTCCTTAATATACAGTTGTCCCATTACAGAGAGGTTATATTTTGATAGTTTTATTGGAACCTTAAAATGAGGTTGGGGGTGGGGGTGCGGACCCCAACAGGGCTATTTTATCACAGTCTTCCAAGGAAAGATACCTCTTTTTACTTGTTTTATATTCTAATGTGTATTTTGTACATATAGCCACTCTTGTATTTGCATTATTGACATTCCTTGTTCCTTTGGAATTGGTTTATGTAAGCTGATTTGTGTCAGTCTTTACTGGTATACAGACCTTAAAGGGAGGGTAGAAGTAACTGAAAATGGAATTAAGATCTTGGAAAAGTATCTTGTGTACTTATATGAAAACAGTAGACAGAAAAATAAATAATAAATAAAATATATATGTTCTGTAGAATCGTGTGATATAAATCACATGATTTCACCTACATAAGTTACCTTTGAAAAATATAATTTATTCCAGTTGAGGGTTTTATGATGCTATATACCCTGAGATAGAACAGTGCTCTTTGTGGGAAGATAGTTCTCATTTGCTGTGTAAGCAGATGTTGCTGTGTAAGAGTCACCCAACCAAATCTTTGTTGTTGAAAAGGGAGGTTTATGATTCAAGTCTCACTGCATAACCAGGTGATAAGTCCTGTCCAAAAGTTAAATATGCGAACTTTTCACAGACACAGACCAGATGCTCCACAGAAGCTCATAACTTATGAACAGAAATAACTGACCACAATATTATCGCTGCAGTAAATTCGCCCCCCAGACTTTAATTGCTTGTGACACTATAGCCCTCAAGCTCTGTCCTGCAGCTTTTTAAGTTTTAAATTTAAAGAAGGAAAGGTAAGAACGCAGCAGGCTGAAATTGTTATGTCTCTGTGCAAATGAACTATGTAATGTTAGAAAAGGCACACTTCCATATGAGGGCACGTGAGGCTATCTTGTGAGTACTCTTGTCTGCAGAGTTTGCTCTGGAATTTTAATGTCCATGCTAAAGCTGTCTTCTGAAGATTTAAACTGAGATTGTTTTGTGGCTAAATTCCAAAGTCTTCTGACAGAAACTGTAGTAGCTGTAGTACAGAAATGAAAACATTCTTTCTTGCTTTTGCTAATGATCAAACAGAGCTAAATTGTGATTGTTAGCTAATGTGTCACTCCATGAAAACCACTGGGAGAAATTCTGTACAGATTTGCTGAGTGGATGGCAATTTGCCCTTTAATGCTCACAGTGCGTTAGCTTCTATACAGCGTGTGCATTTTGTTGTCTTGTGTCTAGAGCAATATCGAGGTTGTTGTTTCCTTTTCAAAGCAGCTCCATATGAGTCAAAGAGAAACTTACAAAAGAGGTGTAAAGTCTATTCAGAAGCGCAGTCTTTGTGTAGCAGCTAATTCCTACACAAACAAATATGAAGGATCAGCAGGTGCTTTATGCTACATTGTAGTGTTGTATGTTATGAAGCTCATGGAAGGAAGATGGGATTTAACCTTTTATACTCTCCTGCATTCCACATCTAAATTCATATATTTGTGATACCAAATGGAAAAATCTAGAGGAAACTTCTTATAAAGGATGTATATAAATATGCTTAGGAAAAAAAAAAATTAAAATGGTTTGTCTCCACAGGACATGTTTACAATAACAGGCAACAAGGTAAGACCTTTTTTTTCCATGTTAAGGCTGATGGAAATTTGGTGCCAGCCTGCAAGTCCTTCACCTGCTATCCCTGAGTAGATGTTGATTTTTCAATTTACAGGTCTGTTAAGAATTCATGACAAAGTTAAATTATACATGAGAGTGAAAATTTTCTCCTCCAGAGAGGAGAGTCTTAGTTGTGATATGGTTTTTATAGTTTTTAATTGCTAAAAACTGTCAGAAAAAAACCATTTTTCCCCTGCCTATTCCTCTTTACCTTATATTTAAGTTTCTCCACACCAAATTGTTGTTTCAATATTAAACTAAATGTAGATTTAATATGGGAGGAAAAATATTGATGTCCTTTTGGAACTACTCATTAGTTCTAAGGCAGGGGAAACTGGAGAGATAAAAAACTGCCTTCTATCAGTGTTTATCACCCAGGGTTAATTGTGTAATTCAGTTTTACTATTCAGTTCATTAGAACTTTAAGGCCAAATTATTATCTTCACTTCTGCCTCCAAATTTCAGATTATTTCTACCCAAAATTAATAACATTTATTTTTCAGGTTAAAAACCTCACTAGTAAAGCATTGGCTCTTACTAAAATTTTATTTATAAAGTGGTTTTCACTTGAAGAAAGATGTAGATCTTTGACAATAGAAAATATTGCAACTTGGGTAAAACCCTTGACAGAAGACAGTACTTTATACTGCAATTATTTTATTCTATCATACCACACAGTGAATTTTGGGGCATTAACAAACTGTGAGAAGTAAACAGATTTGTTTAAATCTCAGTAAGTAAGCAAGTTAAAATATTTTCTATTGCTGAAGAGGAAGCACTGACCCCTGTATTGAGCAAATACATTTAATGGAAGCAATAATTGGCAGGTTGAATACAATTATTACAGTTCTGGATGGTTTTGGTTTCTTCCTGCTTTTGGTTTGTCGAGTCTTTTATCATAGGATGAATAACCTGGAATTCTCCAGAGTGGGCAAATCCTTCAGTAAACTTTTCATGGAAGATTCCGCAACATAAGTTCTAGCCTTGCCCTGGAAGAAGTTTCTCTATATAAAATTCTACTACTTTAGGAAGAAGTACTGGATCTGATGTGTCAGTGTCAATTCTGGTTAACTTATTGTAATTCAGAAATCCTCTGGGTATCTCATGTCCAGAACTGTAAGATAACTGAGTTTCTCTTGGTATCCTAAAAACATAGCTTGTGAAAAAAAAAATTATAGTGAGTATTGAGTGATAATATTCTTGAAAGGTCTATTACTGTCAAGGGAATCTAGAAAATTTTAGGAGTTCTAAATATGTTATTTTTAGCAAATTTACTCTACTGTACACACTCTTGCAATACCTAGGAGAACTGTATAATTATACAGCAGGTATATAAAATACATTTGACATTTGATTGTGAATGAATGTCAAATTACTGTGCTGAAAAACACAAAAACTGAGTGACTTGCATCTGGAAAAGCTAAAAAGGGATGGAAAATAGAATTATGTGAAGACAATAAAAGGTGTTTAATTCCTCCCTTTGCCTTGTCACTGTTTGAGTAGCAGTTACATGGCAGATAACATGTGCAGTGTAGCAAGAACACTGAAGAAAGCAATTACTGGTTTACTGCCTTCCTAGATGAAGTGCATGATTTATATTTGTTGGTAAAATATATATACATGTTTAGTAGCTTGGGGCAAAGAAGAACACCTTGTGCTGTGAAGTTGCTCCTTCCTCTTGGAGTAAGAGAATGATGGTGGTAGATAATTAAATTCCTTCAATGAAGTACCAGACTTCAGAAACCCCTTATAAACTTAGATTAATACAATTGCTTGACCTATGTAGAGAAATCATAGAATGGTTGGGTTGGAAGGGGCCTTTAAATGCCATCTAGTCCAACCGCCTTGCTACGAGTAGGGACATCTTCAACTACATCAGGTTTCTCAGAGCCCCATCCACTCTGACCTTGGAGGTTTCTAGGGATGAGTCATCCATCACCTTTACCCCCTGTCTTATTGCAACAAGCCCTGCTACAAAGTCTGTCCCCATCTTTCCCACCAACTATCCCGCCAACTTCAGTGAGAATTTCACATGGCAAATCAGGACAACTCTGGCAAATATTTCACAAGAAAGAATAGACAATGCCAAGTCTAGGGAGAAAGAGAGTCCTATGGGGAAGAGCAGAGTGATAAAGGAATTTATAGGCGGTCATAGGAATGAGATGGTGAAGCAAGCATATTTGTATGAAGTGGAGAATAGCTGATGCTGAACTTTCGTATCGTGCCTTCAGCACCTGTTTGATACCGAGTTTTACCTCCAGTCAACTGTGCCAGTGTAGTTAAAAAAAAAAAAATCAGCATCAGCAGGAGATATTCCTCTCAGCAATCTTAATGATGGAAGGGACACAATTTCTGTTGGTTGTAGTTGTAAGTACCTGGGTTCTCAAGACGATCTCTATATTTCTATTATTATGTTTTATTTTGAGTATTTTTAAGCTATGGGAGAAAAGGTCCTAAGAGCTCTGTGAACCAATGTTTTTAGGTAAACTATTGTAGAGATAGAGGACTTGTAACTTAATTTCTGTACTTGCTAAAAGACAAAAAATTTGGGCTGTTGTATGATAAAAAAGGTGGTTTATGGAAGGTCATCACATACATGGATTTATTTTACAATAGCTTTATCCTAGCTGAAAGGATTTCAGCTATTCTAGTGCATACATCTACATGTATGTAAAAATGTCTTATCTGACATAGGTTTCATTTTTGCAGTCTCTTTTGTGTATGTGTGTGTTGTGTATGTGTATATTGTGTTGAAATTATGTGTTTATTTTTTATTGTGGGCATAAATTAAAAATGTTTGGACCATCAAGGGTTAAGTTATGAAAGCCTTCTAAAGCTGAAAAGAAAAAAAAGTGCCAGCGTTTGTGAAAGAATTCAGATCTGTCCTTCTCTTGTCATTTGCAAAATGTTTTCTTGCTTAAGAACTTGAATGAAAGCAGTGACAAATTCTTAATTGGAGCACACAGATGCTGTTTGTGTATGTTATTTTCTTTCTGTCCACAAAAGTCATCAAATGCAAAACCAATTTGCATGCAGACTTTTTCATATGTGCCTGTATAAAGATGTGCATATGCAAAATGAGTGCTGATAAATGAATGCTCTAGAACCCAGTTAATGTAGAATTTTCCATTTAAAAAAGTTTTGGTGGCTTTTATCAGGAAAAAAACGCTTAAAGCTGAGTCATACAGTTACCTCTCAAGAAAGAAATATTTAGCAGAAATATCATTTAACTTCCTAGAAGGGAAGCTCTATCATAATTCCAGTTTAAAAGCTGAGAGCTACAACTCAGCTTAACGCCAGGAAGTCAGCCCCAGCAGAGACGGTGTTTACCGAAAATTCACGGCTGGACATGTTCAGTAATAAAGAACCCCTAAAAGGTTCAGGGCACAGTCCCCGCGCTCTGGACCACTGGAGAGCAGGACACGCTTTTGGCCGCTGTTGATTTACCATTGCACGGGGCTACCTTGGTGCGGGGCTGCGGTGAATCAGGCTCGAAACGCTTGGCATAAATAAAGCTGTCATGTACTCTCTGCAGGTGACATAAAACCTTAGAAGATGCTTGGCCAATGGCAGGTTGCTCTCCCGCGGCAGACACGCAGGGTCTCATCGGCAGTCAGCCTGCGTGCCGGAGCAGGGCTCCTGTCTGCCCGCCCGCACTGCGGGCACCGCTCCGCCCGGGATGCTCCCGCCTGGACAGCCTCTCTCCCCCGACACGCCGGACTCAGCTTTATGGTACAGGCAGGATTTATTGATGAATGAGGGAGGAATTTCACCTGGGTTTTATGAACTGGAAAAGCTGGAGGCAGAGCTCGGTTACACAGTGTTGCATAAGGTGGTGCAGGGGTCTAATATCTGTCACAATCAAAGGCTAATGCAAATTCAGTGGGCACTGTAACATCAGCACTAATAATCAATGTTAAATTAAGATGTATTATCTAGGTAGCATGCATAAAGAAAAGGGGAGTCCTGAAATGTCACAGTCATTTTAATTAGAGCAGTGTTGAAGCTGGGGAGGGAGGCTTGTCGCTGTAAGGAAACTGTGGTAAAATCCTGGTCAGTTTTTTCTGGAAAACACACTGTTAATTACACTGACATGCTGGAATGGGACTGTATAGGTACTCTCCTTGATGAAATGAGCTCTGTGTTTCTTATGAGACAAGATTTGAAATAAAGTACATAAATAGAGTGGTAAAAACTACTTTAATATTTCCTGTCTTCCCTCACCCATGTATTTCCCTTGTAGTTATTTTCAATCTACAAATTAATTAAAAGTGCAGCAGGCACAGTATATCTCTGATAGTTGTTTCTCTCCCACACACTGCACTTGTTTAGAACATAAAGGTTGTAGAAGTGAGTAAGAGCATTTAATATAAAAATGCTTGAATGCATATGTGTGAGGATTACTGCACACCAGAAAGGGCAATTGTGCCCTGTGCAATATTAAACACCATCATTGTTAACTCAGGGCTGGAGGGTGCAATTTTTAAATATAGTTTTTATGTATTGCAAACTATTTATCCATATACATATACGTATATTACATACATACACATATATTAGTTTATTCTTGGCCTGCTTTTTCTTCTATTTTCAATATCACAATATAGCAAGGTATGGATTATGGAGTATCACAGATCATCCTCGTTGTGCATAATATGTTCTCCATGCTAAATTAGAAAACAGGAAGCAACAGAGGGCAGCTGGTACTTGCCCTTTATCTCCCAATAATCTGTTTTATCTAGCCTGTTCTTCAGTTCTAGTTGAAATGATGATTCAACTTTTTCTCCCCTGACAAATTATTCCATTGTCTAACCTTCTGGACATTTCTGCCTAATGCGTAGTTTTAATATTTAAGTTTTGAATTTCAGAACATTATTTCAGCTATAATGGTAAATGTGAAAGCCATCTCCTGTCAATTAACAACCATCTGGGAGAGATGGAATTCAGAAATGAAGCAAAGTGCGGTACAACAGTGAATGATGAAGCGAAAAAACCCGTCAACTGAATGAAATGGGGTTTTTGAAAGTGCTGTCTGGGACAGAAAGGTGGTAACCCCTTCAACTTAAAAAAAAAAGTTTCTTCTCTACCTTGATAGTATACAGAATTCGTAATTGTCAGTCTTACTTGTATCAAAATCATTAGTAAGTTTCAGGTCTTGCATTGTGTTAAAAAGTAGCAAAGAAAGAGATAATTATTTGGAATTGTAGAAGTGGTTGTCTTCAGGGTTTTTTTGAGCTTCTCAGTTGCTATTGTCTAGATTTTCTACAGAACACAAATGATTTAAAACATCACAAAAAAAAAAGAAAACCTATTTATGTGTTGTCAAAAAGTTCAAGGGACTCAAGCATAATGTTTGAAAAATATTGGTAATTGAAGAATGGCACAATGGTTCCAAATAGTACTTAATACCTAGACAGGTTTCAGCATATTGTCCTAGAATTTTGTAAAACTGTATTACAATGCAGGTAAAGTTTATTGAATGTCTTGAGAAGATAGATCTGGTTTATCAGATTTTCACTTTTATGTATTTCCTGTAAACCATAAAACTGATAAATAATGAGCACTGGGAATATTTACAGTAGTGGCAATTTTCTCTGCCCATCACATGGAATGAGGAGGGAAAGCTGGCACATGGCTACCACCGTCAGCCTGCTGGGTGAATTAGTCTGCTCCTTCTGTAAGGGACCAAGCAGAGTTTCAGATTTCATATGCTAAGCAGACTGCTGCAGTTCTCTGTATTGACTCCTCATGTAGCGGCTGGGAAATCCTGTTCCAGGTCCCTTTTCTTCCTTGAGGATTAGTGAAACACAAGAAACCTCACATAACAAGCAGTATAACTGGAGTCTGGCCTTTAACTGGCTGTAAAGCCAAGTGGTTTCCCGTACAACATATGCTGCCAGGAAATGTCTAGCCCTAAAAAGACCTAAACATTTGGCCCTCCGTATAGAAAACTGGCATTCAATGACTGTGTTTGTACCCTGCACTTAACTCCAAACCCTACAAAAGAAAGCACTAGAAGTGCAGACACACCAAAGCAACACAGTGTTACTCTGTCCGTCAGCAGACAGAAGAATAATAAAAAAAGAAGAAACTTCCAGCTAGTGGGAACTTCGTTTTTCATTACAAAATATTGTAATACATTTCAGCTATAAGGAAATCCTCTTCCAATTTCATGCTACAGTAGTGTCCATAACAAAAATAAATGTATGTTACCAACATAGATTAAATAGCTGCTGATTGAATATTACACCTGGGAGAGAGTTCAGCAGATACTTATGGCCTAAATTCTGACTTTCTTTGCCTTCAATCGCTGTTGGTTTTTTCCCTTTCAGTATCCTCCCTCCCCCACCAAAAAAAGAAAGCTTTAATAATCTTGAGCAGCCAAAGCCAGTACATGTTGCTGAACTTGTGACCCACTACTTCAAAGGAAAATATTCTGCTAATTTTTCAATGCAACTTTTAATTTATTTTTAATTAATCATGTAAAAGACAAAGGAAGTTTTTAATATATTTTACATAATATGCACCTTTGAGGAGGTTAAATTCCTTTATGTCAATGTATGCCAGCAATGTCATTTAATCTCTGTATTGGTGACATAACTGGCAATACAGGACTTCGAAAAGTAATCAGAGGAGTCATGAAATCAAATGAACTGGGAGGATTTACCAGCACAGTAGACTTTGACATTTCATTTGATGAATATACCTCATTTTGCATGGCCCTCTCTTGTAATTCTTTCTCATCTTGGGCAACAAATAGTTTCACATACAAATATTGTTGCTGCCTACTTTCATATATGAATAAGAACTCAAATAATGTACAACTATTTAAATTTATTATTGAAATTCTTTTATGTTCAACTCAACTTTTTCTTGAAATTATAATTTGTTAAACTTCAGTTACTGTAGATGTAATGACAATACTGTTTTTACCAGGTGAGAATTTCTGTCTAAACTAATGTTTTAGGCAAGCTAAGAAACCCCCTCTCTAGGTGGGCATTTTCCTTATATTGTTGAACAAATCAAGCTTGTTTTCTGGTGAAATGGACTAAACCCTGGTACAAGAAAGCAGTAAGAATGCTCTTCTTTTGAGTGCTGCTTCTTTCCTCAGACAGCAATTTCCTGTAACTTCAGGGAATTCACTTCCTCACATGCTGTTAAAAGTAGAGATTTACATTAGTTGCATAAAAACACTGAGGGAGAAAAAGTATATTGTCACAGGGCACTTTGCAAAGAGTATCCTCAACAACCAGACAGAATTATCAACCAGTTGCTAGTTAGGACCACTGAATGTAGCCTTCCTCAAAAATTGCTCTTTGCAAATAGTTACTTCATGCAGACGTTCACAGCCTCAATGCGCTCCTTCCTCGAGGCATTGTTAGACAAAGCTCTTTCCCAGGGAGACCTGCAGTAGCACAAATTTAAAGACATTAAAAAACCCAAAGCAAAACCAAAGCAACCCAACAACAAAAAAGCACATTAGCTAAATTGCATGTGTTCCTGTAATACAGTAAACAAATAAACTGTCTTCTGCTCAATTTAGAAGTGAATAAAGTCTGTTTGCTTGCACTTACCCTCAACTGCACTGCTGGGAGGAATGGAAAGCATTCATCTCATGCACAATCAGTTTTACCTTGCACTCATCATCTTACTTTTTATCTCCTTCCCTGACTCCTCATCACAACATATTGTAAAACTACTCACACATATTGAAAAAAACTGTAGCACCAGTGGTAGCAATACTCTTATTTTTCTTCTTGTTTGGACAAATTATGGTTTTACTCCCTAGAAAGCTAACCTATTTCATAAATATTTTCCTAGATTGCTTTTTGCCTTCAAACATTTTTTAGTAAGATCGATTTCATTTTGTTTAATGAGCTTATCTTTCAGCAACTCATCTTGATGTCGGATTTTATTTTACCATCTTATGCATACTCCCAATATCTCAGCTTCTGTCAAAAGAAATGTAAAGCACAGTGCCAGATGCAAACATAAAACCTACTGGGTTTAATGGAAGAATTTTCAACTTTTCAACAGGTATCTGTCTACTGCTCAAGACTAGTCTCCTTTTATTTAAATGAGGCCATGTTCTCATATTGACAGATGGGGCTTTTTTTATTATTTCCTCTATCATGTTGTTACTTCTACCTAAGTAAGACTTCCCTTAACCTTAGCTAGATTAGATTAAATTTACCAAATTTTGCCTTTGCAGTACTTTAGCTAAAGAATATGTTTTTCAGGACAGCATTTACCTCAGCTAATTTTAAAGCTGGAGTTCACTAATTCACATGCAGGTGTCTGCAGTGTAGATGTCAGTGTCTGACATATATACCAGGTCAGGGTAAATGTGTTTTTTGTCCCTGCAGCCTCTCTGCAAGACACTGCTGTTGTGATAAAAAAATTATGGTTCTCAAAAACTGAGATACAATAGCAATTACAAATACTGTTTTGGTAGTTCTGATGATTATCATCCTGTGTTGCACTCTGTTGCTTCACAAACTATTGCCCTATGCATGTGTGTCTGCCTGCTACCTCTTTTAATTCTGTTAAATCCTGCTTATGTCTTCCAGCTGCAATTCTGCCAGCTTCTCTGTCTGCCAGTGACCAGGCTGCTCATCGTTTCCACTGTGCTTTGCTAAGGCAGCTTACTTTCTTTTTGGGTAAACCATCTAGATAGCAAGGAACCCTGCCTAACCTAGCATACAGGACTGAAATATTTCTTAGCTTTCTCACTCTGTTTGCTTTACCCTTGTCAGAGCAGATTGCTATGCAGATGGACGCAGTCACATTTGAAGTGACAGATTTATGTCTAAAACACGTAACAGTGTCGGGAACCAAACCTGGGCCTTCATTCCATGTGGCATATATAGATGGCTTCCATCAGCTCAGCATAGAGCAAAGCCCTCCTATGGTTGGTCTATATTCAACAGGGCTGTTTGAAAAGTCCAAAGACAGAGTCAGGGAAAGACCTGACCCTTAAACTGTGCCCAAGGATCAGGCTCAGAAGCTGGCTCTCTTTCTTGACCCATAGTGTGCCGAACCTTGGTCCCATGTTGCAAAATGTGCCTCCAGAAGCAATCCAGGCATGTGCTGGTTCTGATCCCAATGCTTTCAATACATGCAGTATACACATGCTGTGCATAGACACATGCAGTATTAAGTGTATCCTGGGTTCGTAAAACTCAAATGGGAATATCAGAGAGCTGCTCTTACTTTATAAGCAGACCTGGTTTACATCTAAAGATCGAGCCAACAGGAGACATAACCTTCCCTTTTTCAGAGCAAGAATCCCCCAGGAGGCACTTTCAACATTGTGGAAATGGTATGAAAACATAGAATGGATTGGATTAGAAGGGACTCAAGGAAGATCTCTTTCCTATCCTCCTGCCATGGGAAAGGACACCTTCTGCTAGACCAGGTTACTTGAACAGCCAGTTGTAATCTTTTCAGGAAGCCTCAACTAGAGACACAATCCCTCTCTCTACAAAGGGTTCTTCATTTTGCTGTGAGGGGCTTCATTGTTGCCAGAATAAAAGGGGTTAGTGCACTTGTGGTCATTCCAGTCTAGGACCCATGCTTTCTTACCAGTACTGTGTCTTGCCATGTGCAATATTTTGCCTAGCCCCTTGGCTTGTTTTTGAAGGTGGCTCATTACTGCAGTGTGGATACTTCAGACACAGCCCACTGTATGCACATATTTCAGCAATAACCTTATGCACCTATCTTTGGGTAATTTCCGGTTGTTGTGTTGTTGGAGTGTTTTTTAATTATTCGATTCCAGATTTCCTTAGGCCTAGTAACTGTTTAAGAATTTCAGAGTTTTAAAGTGTAATTTACCATAGATCATGGAAGCACAGAATCATAGAATGGTTTGTGTTAGAAATGACTTGAATGGTCACCTAGTTCCAAACCCCCTAACACGGGCAGGAAACCTTCCATTAGACCACGATGCTCAGAACTCCACCCAGCCTGGTCTTGAATACTTCAAGGAATGGGGCATCCACATCTACTCTGAGCCACTTGTTCCAGTGCTTCACCATCTCCACAGAAAATAATTTCTTCCTAATATCTAATCTAAATCTATCCTTGTTCAGTTTTATTATAAAATAAAAGGTGATAATACATTTATCTCCAAGGGTTCATCATGATTCATAAACCACACTGATAAATGTGAAAAAAACACATGAAAATATTAAGAGGTGTAATGTATTTAAAGTGGTTAAAATGTTAGATTAAAAAAAGTGAAAAAATTGATTGTCAAATGATAAAGTGTGGAAAAACAGAAGCATCAGCACAATCTTCTTCCCTGTGCAGTTTAACAGCTGACTTTTGGATAACACAGCTACTATGCAATGAAATAGAAGTTAAGCTACATGGAGTACAATTCATTTCACCCAGCTTCAGATGTCCAAGCCTGAGACAATGATCCTAGTTTTTCTTCAAAATAATAAGGATTTGGCTCTTCATTATATTCTCAAATAAGTATGTAAGCCAGACAAGCTGCATTAATGTCAGGTTGCCTAAAAAAAAGGTTAGTGGGGGAATGAGTCAAGAGTTCATGTTTTTTTCTACTGGCTGGACTGCAAAATGAACCTGTAGGAAGAGTATCTAAAAAGGAGGCTGTAAAAATCTCCACAGTTGGGGTAGGGGAGAATGAATGATCTCAGGACCTGAGGAAAAATGATGAGGATTACCAAGGGAAACACAAAGACAGAAATATTTTAAGAAAAGTGATGTTCCAATTATAGGAGGAATGGAAGATTTTGGGAGAATATAGTTTACATTTTTAAGCCTGACCAGAGAAATGGCCTTTCAAACCCAGATAACAGATGGGAAATGTGCTACTAACAGAGAACACCTTGAGGCAGAAGGTTGGCTTGACAGTATACTAATGTGACTGACATGGTGTTTTTTAAATTTTTTTTTCATTTGACCACTGCTTATGGAATGTATGTGTTTTCATTTGCTCTCATTTTTTAAAAAGCTGTTCTTTAGAAGTGAGAATAAATATGACTTGCTTGTTCTGTCTTGTCTAAGTAGAAGACCACCTGAGTGAGAGAAGACTATGCCAGCCCTAAGAATATATATGTTACTCTAGTTATGCTGTTTTAACTTGCATTCAAATGTAACCTTAGCTACTCATAGTTCTTTTGATGGTTTTAGTATTCATACTTTAAGAAAAAGATACAGGTGGAATCACTTTAAAATTCTAACCAAAGCCTGTAACAAACTGCATATATTGGTTTTAATCTGACTTATAATAAAAATACAAATAATATTATTTTTAATTTTGAAACAACCAATCAAACAAAAAAATAACCAAAACCAAAACCCCCACCCACTTCCAAATCCTGGGTAACATATTGGAAACAGGCAATCCCATAAACTGATTTTTAAATTTATTTTTAAATGCTCTCCACTACTATTTGGAACTTAGCATTAGAAACTATGCACTCCGTGAATGGAGATGAGCACATATAAAAATTTTACAGATTGACACTTGTGAGTACAGCTTGTTCTTTATGCTTAAGTGCCTACAGAAGAATAGCAAAGTAGAACCTCAAGAATAATTTCCCCTGCTCTACAATAGTGTCATATGTATATAAATTCCGGAGTGGAACTTTTCAAAATGCATTGTACTGGGAGTTAATTTGATTTATTTACAATTACCCTCTACATGCTCCTAAATCTCTTGCTTTATGACTTAGTAGAGAAGCTTTCTTTTTTATATTTCTACTGAGTATTATCTTGCTCTTCATTAAATCTTATCTCACTAAATTACTGCAGCCAAAGTGCCAGATCATCTATATGCATCTTCATTTGTTTGTGTTTAAATACCCCACTTGCTAGATGGTTAAGATTGGAATATTTCAGTGCATATTCAGTTCTGGATGTGTTTATTAATTCAGTTCTGAGGCATTCCAGACCACAATTTTGCTGAGCCTTAGACCTCTTTAAATAAATATAAAATATTAATTAGTTTAAAGAAAAAAAAAACACCCTTTCAGAACACTTTTTTGATAGATTTTCTACAAAATCAGAAGGACTATAAGAAGACTTCAACACATGATGTGTTTCCTGTGTGGCAAAATCTTCCAGGCATGCTATAATTTAGGTAATATGCATATACATTAAAATTAACAGCATTTTGCATAAATCATTATGTCTTTCTGTATCCAAAGACACTGTTCTCTTTTTCCATATAAACCAATATCATTTAACTACAGGTAAACATAAGCCCCCTTCACTTCTGTTTTCAAATACAAAGAAAGATATTTTATTACATGTAGTGCTGGTGGTATCCTATATATTTTAGGTGAGATGGTGTGATGACCCACCCTTAACAGGAAGGGCATCTACAGATGGTAATATGGATATCTTCCTTGTGGTAGGAGGAAACCTCTTTTATAAGTGCTGGTAAGTATAGACTTACACAACCTAGAGCAGAACTGGTACAGACATTGGTTGTAGAAGAACCTGTCTTGTTGTTCCACGGTGCATCCTCACCATGAAATGGGAGGAGATGTCTAGGACTGTGGAGACAGGCTAGTAACCCCATGATGTGCATCCCCATGTGATGTGCATTGCAAAATTCATGTCCAACTTCAGCCTAGATCCAGCCTAGACCAAACTAAGGTTTAGCAGATATGACACAGGGTCAAGATGCAGTTTGGAAAAGTTAATGGTTTCTTTTGACAGAATTAATTTTTTTTTGATGCTATGCCATGAGTCAAACTAGTGAGTCTTACACCTAGCTTGGTGCTACTCTACACAGAATGACTATCAAAAATCACTGCTAGATCCTCACTTGCCAAACTTCATTTTAGACACATGGCATGTGTTACTTGAGTATAAGAATTATTTTCACAATATGTGCCAGTTCTAAATTTTTGTCCCTGATGCCTGTTTTGAATAGCACCTACTTCTGAACGCCTATCTTTTTTTTTCTGTGACTGGTAAATGGTGTTTTTCTATTTTTTTGGCGGTGCTCATTCATCCACTGTGGGCCAACATAAGTTAGGAAAAGGTCAGTGAGATAATTTAGCAAATGCAATTGCAACCATCTGAATATTTTATTCATAATCTCTGGAGTGCTATAGAAACATGACATTTTCTGCCAATGCATTAAATTTCTATACATACAAATATAGATATACCCACAGATGCTGAATAATTGCAGTGCATAAACATGAAATAAATTTATGTTTTATATAGCTGTATGATCTTTTAAAGGTTTTTTTGAGTTTTTTGAATTTTTTTTTCAGTTTGATGAAGTTTTTACTTTACTTTCTTCCCATCTTTCAAACACTTTTGTCTCTTTTGGAAGCCCAAGATTAATTAGTTGATTGTCTCTTTTCTAATTCCATCTACAGTTCAGAGGCACATAAAACCACAAAGCAAGATAATAACCAATAAATGGAATAATTAATTCAATGCACTGAAACTAATTTTAATTTATATTTCTCAAAGATTCTCACTAGGGAATGGAGAACCTGAAGTTCTAGGGACTGAGCTGCTCCAGTTCTCATTGTTTTGAATATGTTGTGGACAGAAACACTTTCTGTAAAACTGGAAATTACGACAGCTGAAATCAGAAGGGAAATTAATAACCAAAAAAATTTTAAAATTAGCAAGAAGTAGGAAAAAGTTAAGAATTATTTCAATCACAACCTGTATCTTTTAATCAAAGCTATTTTGTTTGCCTCACAAAGACAACTAAGTCTCTAATTCCCCGATGTTGTACAGCCCCCTGACCTCTTCTCACAGCTGCACTACTTGGTGACAGAGACCCTTGCCATGGCTCATGTCCTGCAGAGAAGTAGCCCATCATCACTGGGCCCGAGATCAGTGGGAAGCACCAGGAATCTCTTCTGCACTGGGCATGCAGAGCTGCATCTGCTTGCAAGAGCTCCAGGATCATTAGGGTCTGTGATGTGCCATGGTAGTGGCTACAGTGGGAGCTGGGGACTGTGCCTGGGGCTCACTGTGTGTGTTTCTGGAAGCTGCCTGGAAGACATATCCTCCATAGTTATCTCTTCCTAGCAGGCATGCTAAAGTCCCATGAAGAGTTCCCTTGGTCCCTGGACCAAACTAGATGGCCCAAAACTACTTTGCTGAGTCAAGGGTTCCCTCATGAGTATTGTCCTATGGTCCCTGCTGTCCCACTGCTCCTGCTAATAACTAAACAAAACCTACTTATTTGGAAAATTGGTCAGTTCAGTAAGAAGACTGATCTGCTCATTAACCTGTAAGAAATAAGACCAAAGAAATCAACATTTTAGGATCAAAGAAATAATCAGCTTTATGACAAACATGACTGAGACAGGTTTTGTGAAAAATGAATTCTCACTCATCTTTAGTATACATTTTGCTTCCTAGCCCCCCAAAATCAACAAACAGTAAATACAGGCTTAATTTTTAGGATGAACTTTAATTATTTAGTTTACTCCTTGAAATCTGAATTCATATATATATTCCTTTTTCCCCATCTGAACCTGCTTTAAAAGATCTATTTAAGTACTTAATATTCTCTTAAGTACTGGATAGATGCTTTATTTTTCCACCCTGTCCTGTGATACACATTAGTATCCATGTCTTAGTGTTTTGAGATGATTGCAAGAAAAACCCACTAGATAACTACTTTTTGCCCAGTGCTTTATTTAATGTAATGGATTTAAATATATATATGCTTTAAGCACAAATCAAACAAATAAGCACTCAGTAAAGAACCCCACTTACATGCCAGAAAGGGTAAATCTTTAATGACTGGAATCACTGAAATTTCCTTAAACGTTTTCTGGCCCAATTTTCAATTAAATTGCAGTACATTATTAATGCCATAGAAGGGCATTGCAAAGAAAGCAAATAAAAAGTTCAAAATGAGGCTCCATATCTCAGAAGCAACTGTGACAAAAGTGCCACAATACAAAACTTCATAGTAATTATTCCATTGCACATAACAAAGTAGCTAGTGGAGCATAAAGCTAACAATTATTGTGTGTTGATAGTTCAAGCACAGTATGCTTTTAAAATGCTATCAAACAGTAGCAAGCTATGCCAGAAAACACTGCCTCATCCAATAGCTTTATGCAAAATACAGACACTTACCAAGTCTTAAAATCTAGTACAAAGTACTATAACGTGTTCCTAAGCTTCATCTTATGCTGTAAAATGCAACGAAAAAGCCCTAGCAAACAAACAAACAAAAATTCCTCATTTGCTGTCTACGTATTTGCGAGAGGTTTTTTTAGAGCTTTTAAAGTAATGCTGTTCCATGTGATCCCTTTTTGGCTAAGCTTTACAGCCTTCATGTGGGTCCTTTCTGTTCATTCTTTATTGACAAGAGCATCTTGCCAAATCAAGGTTTTTCCATTTGTCTTTTCAACAATTCTAGCATATTGTCAGTGCCCCTTGACACAAAAATACAGTTAGTATACATTGCAGTAGTTTTCACTGGATTTAGAAAGTGAAATAAAGCAGGTTATTCTCTGGAAGAAAACCAATTTAGATCTAGAAAAAAAAGAAAGGCAGCTAAAGAGTGAGGGCTTCACCTCAAAATGAGCAATTGTCTTATGCTCTGAGGAATCCTGAAGGATTGTTTTGATGATAGTTGTTTACTGTTCTTTTTGCTGCTAGGCTAACATAGTGGAGTGCTTTCTCCAGACACTGAATTTGGCTTCAAGTCTATTATTCACACCTTTTAGAATGAAGGAAAAAATAAAAGTGAAGGTGCTATAGTGCAGACAGTTCTTTCCTTCACTGAATCTATTAATTTATCTATTATATACATCGGTTATGTAACCTTTAGCAACTGCAATTTACTCACCTTTTAGTTGGGTCTGCTCTTATGACTTAAAAAATTGTTAGTCCATGGCTTAGCAACAGCAAATGTGCAACTGGAATCACATTACCATGTTTAAAGGCATTTAACACACTATGTAAAGAAATCAACTATTGTTGAATTAAGAAGTGTGGGAGATTTCAAAAAATGATCAACCAGTAGTTGTTGGAATAAAAGTGGCAGTAAGATAACAAATTTCTACATTGAATTTCAGATTTCCAGAAAGGTGGAAGTTCCAACTGGAGATTTTCTGTAAAAACTAACAAAATATTTCATAGTCATATCTACTTTGGATGTGAAAACTACAAAGGCTTAGGACTCAGAGGTCAGCTTCTAAATTTGTTTATTCTTTGAAGTCTGTAGGCCCTGTGTGTGCTGAACAAATGTATTTTCCCCTCTGCATCTTCTGGTTTTGCTGAGAGGTTATGGCTGCAAACATGAAGTCCGTCTGCCCTGCCATGCTGTCCCAAACCTCTGCTCAAAATCACAGGAGTATCAGTCACTCTCAAATTACTGCTGCTTTCAATATTTAGCAGCATGAAGACAATCACACTTTTTAATAGGAATTGAATTTCTAGTAATGTTGTATACCTACAAAAAGCTTCAGAGGATAGCGATATTTTGGCAGAGGCAGAGTGAAGAAACTTGTATTATAAGCTGTTCATGCTGTAGCTGTCCTGTGAATATATAGAGGTTGTCAACCACCAAGGTTGCTGTGTTTTTCAGCAGTCACTCAGTGCCAAGCAGCATGATAGAGGATTGCTACATTTGGCACCTGAGTCCTAGGCAATCCATACTGTATAGCAGGAGTTCCTGAATAATATAACAAGACAGCAGATGACAGTGACTGTTTCGGTTTGGCTCATCTTAGCCTTTTAAAGGTTCAGTTGCCCACATCTGTCTTTGCCAAATGTGACTGTATTAACAACATAAACATAATGTAAACTTTTGAATTTTATAAGCAGCCGAGTAATTAAGTTAATTATGTCCATCTAGTTTTAGAATTGCTAGGTGCTGCTGCAGAGCCCAGTCAGTCTCTCTGAGACATCAGCATCATTACCAGATGGACATAATTTTTTCTTTCTGTCTGAGACTAAGCCCAGTCTCTGAGGGCTCATCTGCTTAGCCTGCTGTGGCTGTAGTTTCTTTGAGGCATTTTTGGGAGACACAGCCAATTCAATGCCATTTATCTCTCTCTTTTCTGGGATCTGGGGAAGTTGTTGCTTATTGCTTCACAGTATTTGCCATTTGGAGTGACAGCCTCATAAGACAAGGAGGATACCGCTTGTGATATTGCCTCTATTTGCGACCATTGTTTCTTGCTGCGGTGTACACAGCTTCATTTTTGTGAAGATCAGCAACTGCTGTAAGACCAAATCATACCAAGGTTGTTTTCTTGGTGGTTTTTTTTTCCTTGCCTTTTTTTTCGTCTTTTTTTTGTCCTTTCTCTTTACATATGCAAGTTCCCAGTGACTCTGACATCAGTGCGTTTGGTTTTCTGTAGAGCAAATGTGAGGAGGTGACAGCCCATGCCTCACTGGTGTTATTCAGGAGGCTGAATGGGATTCTACAGCTGCTTTTCTGAGGTGCTTAATTAGTTTGACACTGTCACTAAACTCTTACCCTGGGGATCACGTGAGAATAGCAGCTAGATGTCCATATCCATATTTCACCACCGAATGCCTAGACTCAAGCCCACTGAGCTGCAGCCACATGTCAGATGTTGATATGCATGGTCACCTGTTTAACTGTAGTATCCTTACAGGATAATAATTGTTTAGGACAGGTAAATATTTTTTTTCCAGCCAGTATAAACAAATTTATGTCTACTTTGTTTTGAGAGGGGGAAAAGGAAGAAGCATGATTTTCTATGCCAGTGGACTGGTCTCTTATCACTGACTGGAAAATGTAACAAATCTTGATAGTTTCTTCAGCGTCACTGCTCCTTTTGGGCAGTTCCAAGTATCACTGACCTTTCCCTAATTGAGCAACACTTAAACCTGTGTTATTTCTAAGCATTCTCCCAAATGTGTCAGTAGCATTTCTACTTGTTGAG
Organism: Corvus cornix cornix; assembly: GCF_000738735.6. NCBI lineage: Eukaryota > Metazoa > Chordata > Aves > Passeriformes > Corvidae > Corvus > Corvus cornix. The sequence goes on along the minus strand of NC_046332.1, from coordinate 60,368,988 downwards.
AACTGCAAGCTGGTGCCTTAAAAAAATCTGGTGGGTTTTGAGTACCATAAGATGACAAGTATGTTAATGTGTCATCAAGAAGGAGGCAAAAGAAGTAGCACATTTTTGAACATGCAAATCCTAAGCAGTCAAATGGTGTTGTGTCAGACTGTTTCAAAATGCCTTCTTTGGACTGAGAATAACTCTATGAGCAGAGAATTTATATAAAGTTATAAGCCTCTAAAAACATGTGGTTATAATGAAGGGCATCATTAGATGCAACTTAACTGTTGCTACAGTCATGATGTTATGAATTCAAATAAAGAACAGCAATTAGCAGATAATCTCCTAAGTAACTAAGATCCATGATCCACCCTGCAAAACATGTTATATTTCAGCTGTATTGTTTCTAAATACCATTAATCACAGTCTTGGACAAGACATTGACAGCAATTTTGGTTTGGCAAGGAAGGACAAATTTTAATTCTTGAGGTAAATTATATACGATTTATGTTCTTTTAAACCACTTTGAATAATTTCTAAGCTAACTAGAACAGAGTAATTTACATATTTTTTTATATGAAGCACAGAATTTTTTACCTTTTAATTGATTTCTCTTTCAACTGATGCAAATTCATTAATAGTTGACTTGTGGCAGCATTTCTCCTGGCAAAATGTTAGTCTAGACACTATACACATTAAAGTTTTGGGTCAGAGAAGTCAGGATTTTCTGTGAAATAGACTCATCAAGATTAAATCTTTCTATGCTAGAACAGATTTAAAGAACGAGTAAACCTTGCAAATTGTTGGCTAACCTAATTGATGATGAATTTTTCTTAGTTTTTGTTGTTTTGTTGTTGCTCTGCTTTGTCAATACTGTGCACATACCTATTAAGATGTATGCCTAGTCCAATTCTGCTGTTCAACCTCTTCCAATTCTAAGTTTAAAAAGCATAAAAGTCCATAGTTTGTGGTAAGTTGACAACAGAAACAAGATCCAAATTGGTTATCTTACTAGGTTACACCACTAGATATTTCCTGCTGAAGTCAGTTAAAACAAGTGTGTATTAACTTGCAATTTATGAAGTTGGAACTGGGGTTTTCTTCTGCCCACAGGTCTCACTTAGCATGGAGGACACAGACCTGTGTCTCCTTGGAGCACCAGAAGGACTGAAGTCAGTATCAGTCCTCTAACCCAGGATTCATCATGTGTTTATGTTTCACAGCCAGAGCAAGCAGAGCTATGTGGTGCATACATCAGCAATAAGTGCTTGGAGCCAACAGTGCATTTCTCTGTCTTTACACAGAAGAAGTCTTCACAGCACAAACACACATATAAATTATTGTTAGAGATTAATTGTCATGTATAAGCTGAGCTGTTTTGACTGTGTTTGTCTTGCACAAATTTGGTGAGATGTCTGCATCTAAACTGGTAGGTTCCCTACTAAAAAAGAAATAGGTACTTTTAAGGCATATTTCTTCTGATATACTTTAGCTGTCTACTTTAGAATGAGATGAATCACTCCATACAGCTGCCATTCCTCCCCGTGCTTTATAAAAGGGATCTAGATGACTAAATCGGATGCAGGTAATTACTTTGTACTTTGACTGTGTAACTGACAGGAAATGTAATATGAAATGCATTTGCTTAAGTCTTAACAAGAGAGGACGTAAGCTAGAGTATTTTTCTTCATATTTGCAGTGGGGTAACATCATCCATACTGTCAGTTATTGACGTTCAGCTGACACAAAATAACTTGTGAAGCCATAATACAATTTTACCTACATTTTCAGTAGTATTGAAAGCAGTTGAAACTATTCAAGCTTTTAGCGCTGGAAAACCCCATATGAAGTATGCTCAAATATTTCAGATTTAATTCAGCTCCTCTGTTATTTTGAGTCAATTATGTGTATCAGCTGGAGATCGATCAATAATAATAATAATAACAACAACAATAACAATAATAAATTAGGTCTCTACTACTGCATTTCCTGGCTAGCTGCCTAAAGAAAAAGCCTTACTCCTTTGGCTCACCCTTTGTGCATACTTAATCAAATTAGCCTGAAATGGAAAAAGCAATATACAGATCAAAGGAAAATGTTTAACTATAAATTACCTGCTTGTCTCTTTTGCTTACTCACCTTCCTTCAAAGAGGAAAGGAAGTACTAGAGTGTTTTTTTGCCTCCTTGGTTGTCCATTAAGGACATTTCACATAGCCTGAGACCAAAAGGACATAGTCCAAATAGTAGTCTCCTGTGCACTAGTCTAATTGATGGCTCAGAACTTAATGCAAGTGATGCAAAGACTTAGATGGGTATCATCAGACATAGTGCAAGTTAGAAAGGATGAAAAATAATGACACAGACATTACATCTCATGGTCAACTTATCATCCACCAGTACTCCCAGGTCCTTCCCAGCAGAGCTGCTCTGCAGTAGGTCAGCCCCCAGCCTGTGCTGGTTATTCCTCCCCAGGTGCAGGACCCTACACTTGCCCTTGCTGAACCTCATTAGGTTTCTCTCCTCCCAACTCTCCAGCCTATCAAGGTCCCACTGAATGTGGTGATCGGTTAATCCATTGCTTTGCCTATTTCACTACCCTAGCCTTGGCCACTCCCTCAGTTTCTCCCTATTGGTTCCTGTACCCCAACCCTGCCCAGGGACTGTCCCTGGGCCCTTGACTAAACCCCCCCACATCCAGACCAAGAGGTCTGTCTACCCCTGGAGATCACTGGCACAAGATGTGAGATTAAAATCCTCTTAATCCACATCGGGAGACCCTTCTCTGCCTCTTTTGTCATCACTGTGTTGTAATGCTGATAGCTGGCCAGAACAAGATTGTGGGGCTGTCTGAAATGGACTGCGGGATGACGACTGAGTCGCATAGCCCAAGCAGCCCCTCTGAGCTCTCAGGAAGCTACAGCCTGCTAAGCTAAATCTAGCATTACAACAACTGAACGGCAGCACAGCCTTCAGGTGTGCCAGCCACTCCCTCCAATTTCATCAGCAAACTTGCTGAGGGCACGTCCTATCCCTTTATCCAGATCATTGATAAAGAAGTTGAATAAGGCTGGACTCAGTACTGATCCCTGGGAATGCCACTGACTACAGGCCTCCAAGTGGATTCTACTCTGCTGGTCACGACCCTCCGATCTCTGCCATTCAGCCACTTCTGGATCCAACTCAGTTTCCATTCAACCCATATTTCCTGAGCTTCCCTAAGAGGAGATTATGGGACACGGTGTCAAAAGCCTTGCGGAAGTCAAGGCAGACAACCTCCACTGCTCTCCCCTCATTGACATATTCTGCCATGTCATCATAGAAGTCTATCAGATTGGTCAACCATGATTTCTCCTTAGTGAATCCATGCTGAAGGACGGTAGGTTACTGTCATATCACAGAGGGATGTATATGCATAAAATTATTTAGCTGATAATTTCCTCTAGGATATCTACCAAAGGTTCATACCATCTAACTGAGGCACAGAAGTCAAGAACCCATTGCATTAAAGTTAGTATTCCATGAAGAAAGACAGCACGATGATACTGATTTTAATGAGCTACATTAACTTCTTGGAGTGCTTTTTCTCTCCAATGAAGGAATCTAAGGAAGTTTTTCTTAGGTATCTCAATAAAGTGCCTGAGGTAACACAAGTGATATCACCTGTTCCTAATTTTACCCGTAAGTTCTCACTCAGGTAGTTAAATATTATAAATTGTTTCAAAGAGACCTAACTTTTAGCTGCCTGGTCCTGTAGTAGAATTCATAGGCCTGAAGTTATATACACTGCCTGGGAATGGGGTTGCAGAAAGATTTAAGGGGACCTTTACACTCTGAGGAGGGGAGGAAAGGCTTGACCTAGCTACTCAGCAGGGAATTGCTGAAACATGCATCTTCAGTCTTGCCACTCTTAGGATTCAGGGAGGGACCTCCCGCACTAGGGAGATATATATAGAAGTCTTTATTTTTTCCATTCATTAGTGGCTTCCAGCCTTTCAACTACATAGGGTCTTTTGGAAATGCTACCTACTGACTTTCAAAATTTATCAATTTCCTGTTCCTGGTTTTGTTCACTAGGATTTATTTAGAGAAATCAAATTAATGCCATAGTAATGCAGTGGCATGCATACAAGACTTGACAACCAGATTTGTTCTGTTGGTCTCCTTGCTCTGGTTGTGGAAATTTATAAAAGCATTTTCTTATAACTTGCAGGTGCAGTTTGGTGCCAGAAATAGTTTTCCCAATATGTTAGCAAATGGTATTCTGGCTCTTGATTCATGTACCACTGAGCTGTCAGCAATCAGCCAATTGATGAAAGGTTGGCTAGCCAATTTGTAACACTTCTTTTCATATTTTGGCAAAGACCTTATTCTAAAGAGATTATATTAATTTAATTAAAGGTAATGGACATATTGATATATCTCTCTATATATTTCTTTGAGGTAATAGTGGATTGCAGCAGACAGCAAAATTCTGCATTAAAATACCTGTTTTGATTATAAAGAGTTTCATTATAAAACCAACAAAACATAGAATCCAGGTTGGTCTTTGAAAGGACCTTTAAATTAATAGGCATGACATTCAGAGTTGTGCTTAAGGACAGGATGCATTATAGGGATCAATCTTGGTATGTGGTGCCAGATTTTAAGACAGTATCTCTAAGAGTAAGTCTGTTTTGCTTTGTTCTGATAGCCACTGCACAGAATGCTGAAATGTCTGTTGCAACAAATTGGCTCTGCCACAAGCATTGCGGCAAAGCAAATTCCTTAAAATACTTTTACTGGCCTGAATGAAAGAGTCAACAGCCAAAAATACACAAAAGACTCAATTAGAAAGCAAAAAGGTGTCGCAAAATTAGAATTAGGAAAGCAGTCTCTTTGATAGGTTTTTAGAATATTTTAAATATTTTTTTAATAAATCAAGGCTCTAAGAAAGGCATTATATAAATAGTAATGATTTTATTAATGAAGTAACTAATAATAGTGTAACTAAGTTAAATGTGCTTATGTAGTGTCCCTTTGCCCGTTTGGATACATGTTGTGATTGAACCTCAGCCAGGAACTAAGCCCCAAGCACCTGCTCTCTCATTTTCTAGGGCGGGGATAGAATGAGAAGGGCAAAAATGAGAAAACCTGTGGGCTGAGATGAAGGCAGTATAAAAGATAAAAGTCACAAAACCCAAGGAATTAATTTGCCATCTCCCATTGGCAGGCAGCCTTTCAGCCATCTCAGGGGAAGCAGTGCTCCACCATACAAAACAGTGGCTTGAGAAGACAAATTCCACCACTACAGGTGTCCCCCCACCTCCCTCTGTCTTCCCCCAGCTTTATATGCTGAGAATGATGCCATATGGTCTGGGATATTCTTTTGGTCAGCTGAGATCAGCTGTCCCAGCTGTGTCTCCTTAAAACTCCTTGTGTACCACCAAGATTCTCACTGGTGGGGTGGGGTGAGAGGCAGAAAAGACCTTGACTCCCCGCCAGCATTGCTCAACAGTAACGAAAACATCCCTGTGTTATCAACACTTTCCAGCACAAATCCAAAACACAGCCCAATATGAATTACTGTGAAGAACATTAACTCTAACCCAGCAAAACCCCATACAATCCATTAAATTATTTTTTTTGCTAAGAACATGGAAACAATAGAGGAACCTAAGTTGTCCATTTATACAGGGTATCAGACAACAAAGCATTGTGCTTGGTTCTTGATCCAGATGTTCTGAATTCTGGTCATCTCCTTGGTAGATGTGCTATTTTCCTTTACTTTCAGATGGAATAGTGTAATTTTAAAATATGTTTACTCTTGCCTTGTAAAAATGCAGATAACTGATACTGAAAGGTGCAAGATAGTGGAAAAAGGTATGTCGAATCTTTGCATAGTAGCAAGATACAATCATTGATCATCCTGAAGCTTTGTAGGTTTCAATGTGCATTGCAGCAACAGATGTTTGATGTGCTGCTATAAAAAAACTTTAAAAATATCGGTATATGACAATATACTCTTTCTGGAACTTTTTGTCATGTTTGTTTTGCCAATGTATAATTTACAATCATATAACTAGAGTGTTGTTATTTTGTATGTAGTATTAGTATATCAATATGAACATATATGCGTTTAATCTTCCTAAATTTATTTTTATGGGCTATTATAATAATAGATAAGAGTCCATTGCTATAAATGCTTGAGACTAAATAATGCATTTTATAAATGAAACAGGTTTTTTTCTCTTTTCCTTTGAGTAGTTTGTCATAGCATACCTGTTTTTCTCATAGAGCTAGTCAACATTCACGTGGTATTTCAGTGGGTTACACATCACTCTTTTCCTGAATATCCACACTTTATTTAGAAATCATCTGATATTGCAGCAGATTTAGATAATTTATATTATATTCTTTTCTATACTTTCTGTAGATTTATATGTTACTTTTTATTTACTCATGCTATTATTCATGGTCTTTGTTTCAAATATGCATGAACATGATAAATGTACTCTGTGTTGTTATTTTCCATTTTCTTCCTGAATTGCTTCGTACATGAAGGGAAAAATATATAATATCAGTTGCATTTTTGCAAGTCTACCATAACGCATCTTTTGTTGTTCCACCTACGCTTCTTTTTTTTAATTACGGATTTCTTGGACAGGTTTCTGCATCTAAATATTAAAAGAGCTTTCAAGGATACTATTTGGAGTTAAATTACATGATGAGTGTCATATTTGCAGAGATGAAACTTTCAGAAGCTGGCAGCTCTGTATTTCAAAATGTCAGTACTTCAGTAATACTTCCGACCTATTATTTTCTGCCAAATCTCTTTAAAAATCTTCAGTCAAACCATGTGTTAATTTATATGTTATGGAGCAATCTTTAGCTGTGCAATGATGGATATTGTACAAATCAGTGTTTTCACTATTGTTGTGTTGTACAGTTTGAAATAGTAAGGGTAATTGTCTATATTGGTATCCCCATTCTGCATTAGCAGTACTTTCCCAGAATTTTAAATGAGTGATCTGTGGATTTTTTTTCTGTTTGTAAAAGATAGTAAGCACTAATGTTTGTTTGTTCTGCTTTGGGATATTGTTCAAAAAAGACTGGATTTTTTGATGACCAGGAAGCTAGGAGTAATACAGGATGACAGCTCCTAATATGGTTCTGAATGAATGCCATGAAAAATATATAAAAATTTGGATACAAGTATGGATCAGGTCACTGTGAAACCAAACAAAAGAGATTGAGAGACCCTCCAGTGCTAAGATAAAAATGGAACAATCAAACTATAATTGTCATGTTCTAAAGGGGTAGAAATAGTTTACTGTCAAAAGGCGTGCAGGGCAGCCCAGTGCTCCTTTTCCTAATCTTTTTCCTGCTGGGGAACACGGTACCAGATCTAAATTGCATGTTGACCTCTACATGCTGTCTGAAGCTATTCCAGAAACCCAATGACAGTATTTATTCTTAGACAGAAGTGAATGCCCTATAAATGCTTCATCAAAACCCACTAGTTTAACCCATATGTTAATTTTCAAAGTTGAATCTATTGTAGTGTTCTTCTCATGAGGCTTTCTACCTAATTCAGCTTGCTGAGAATCAAAACTTCTCTGATCTGTCCTCCTTCTATGGCATATATTTTTTCAATATGGTGTATTTTCCCAAAACCTGTTTCTTCTAACACGATGCAAAATCTTTTATCTGATTGCCATGAGACACAGAATAACTTGAATAATTCAAGCTGAACTGTGCAGCCCTTGCATTCCTAAAATGAGGGCAATTTCAAATCATGGGTGGTTTCTATTAAATTTACTTATTCTACCCTGTGACTTTGATAGTATAGTTATGGGCTACTAAATGAGATCAGTTACACTTATTCTCTCTGCTTTTGTTGTCTTTCTTTTTGTGGATCTTCTTGCATTTCAACACGAAATATGAGTTTCATTATACGATATACAGGATGTATGTTATACTTCCTTCATTGATATGGTTAGTGTTGTTTCCATCAGACCAACATTTCACTTTCTACACTAAAAATATTCAGTAGGGAACAAAATATTCTTCTTTAAAGAGTTAGTGAGACAACTTCATCTGGTAGTATTTTGTTGTCACTTCCCACTGGATTCAGTCTGCTAATTTTTATATTTGCTATGTAATTATGTGGATCTTCCTTGCCTTGCCTTGCCTTGCCTTGCCTTTTTTCCTCTTTTGTTTTTCTCATAGAGATTTAAAATAAACCTGTTTTATTACATTATGTTTCTGTTATCCCTGCAAAATATAATTCATATGTGACTACAGATATGTAGTCAAAACTCACCAACCTCACATTTTGATCCTCTGACAGTTGTGACAGGTGCTAGGGCAGAATGTTCCTTATGTTCCTTCAGACATATCTCCTTAGCAGAGAAACTGAGTCTCAGAAAGGGTAACTCTCGAAGTATTGGTGAATATTTGGGTATCTTGTTAAAGTGAGATGAGATACCAAAATTCTGCTAGAGATTCAGGGGATTTTAAATTGGTGCTGTGTTTTCCAACTCTGTGAAACCAATTTTAGTGTAATAAAAGTGGCTGGGAAAACTTGGCTCTTAGAAGAACTAACACGAGAGCTGACATGTATGGGGTACGATCACTCAAAAAAATTTTTTTTTGACTGCTTTTCCCTCTTAAAGAAAAAATGACAGGAAAAATCACTCACCATTCTTGAAAATCTCAATATTATTTCTGATAGCTTGTACCTGAGAAAAGCAGGGAGCAATTCTCATCTTGGTGTTTTGTAGTCTTCTCGGGCTTGCTTTTCAGTATACTGTCTGGATACTGTTTTCCAGTGATGAAATACTTACAGGAAAAGATTTTGGTGTTATTAACAGGAAATGCCCCTTTCTGAGTGCAAAGCTAGTAATAAGACTTGCTTTGTTTTTGTGGAGACTATTTCATATAATTGCCCAGTTCTTCAGATGGCATTTCAAAAAGAGCAAACTCCTTTGGCATTTTGTGCAAGTGGTACATGCAGAGCGCAGAAGTGGTACAGTACTGGTCACGGAGGGACATGCTATCCATAAATGCTGATTATAAGATAGAAAAAGGTCAGTATTTCAGGAAGGCACAGCACTCAGAGTGGCTATTAAGAATAACTTTGTTAAGTCTCTCTGGTGGTGAACTGCTTATGCATATATATTGTACCACTTAAAGTATAAGGGCTCTGCCATGCATTCAGGAGTTTCCTATTTCACTGCCTATTGAATATCAAGAAGGGAAATTTGTTTAATACTCTAATTCTTTCATTGTATTTAAATATTTTTGGGGCAGGAAATCACCAGGAGAGCATGTATGCTTGGATTTCATCCATCAAAATTGGATTACTGTAATGGGCTCTACATGAGGTGGCTGCTAAACCACTCAAACTTGATCTAGTGCAGTACACAGCTGCTCTCAGTAAATGGTGCTTCTTACAGAAAAAGAACCCCTCTATGTTGAGATATACGTTTAAACTTATTTTCTACTTATGAAGCACCATGGGCTTGTGCAGCCTTTTTAGATGTCAAGGGAAGTGTTTCTGTAGACTCTAGTGCTGCAGAATCAAACTTAAAATGAAATGAACCAGCACATGTCCAAGGCACTCTGACACTGTGATAGTGTGTGAGCTCTAATTAGGTATGCTCAAGACCAGATCCTGGGGATTAAATGTGAAGAAACTGGAGGAAGAGTGCTTGAATCCTTGGATTTCAAAGTTGCCTCTTCTCTGACTAATTTACCAGCCTTTTTTTTTACTAAGAGAGAACTCTGTGGATCACTGGAGGTGAAGGAGGGCTTAGGCTTAGGAAAATGAGGTATTTTTTAACATTGGGTGCCTTATTGATAACATAGCTAGGAAGACTCCTGAAACTTTGAAATAAAAGCTAGATGACTGAAAGGGTGTATATAAAAGAAATTTAAAAATATTAGATTGTCATGTGTACTGCTTATTAATGGACTGAACGAGCTGTGGTGAGCAGACTATGTATAATGAATCATTTATAAACAAAGCATGACCTTTTCCTACTTATAAATTACCCACAAGTAGACTTTGATTTTTAGAAATCTGGTTGTTGAGAATTGTTTGATTAACTTATGTCAACAGACTTCAGTATATTTGCCTTGAGTAAGATTTCACTAACAGTAGTTTATGATTGCATAAATTGCATGAAGTTGCTTCTATTCCTTATTTGGATGCCTGAGAATCTCACAAAGAATGACTTGCAAGTATAGTGTGAACATTTGTGCAAATATCTTTCCACAGAACATGTGGGAGACTTGAACTCTCCCTGACCATGCTTCCTGATGGCATTCCTTGTATTCCTTATACTGACAGCCTAAGAAAAAAAAAAAAAAAAATGAAGCAGTTGTGACAGATTTCTTTCACATCCTGTGTTTCTTTTGGTGATACTTTATCCAGTTTAATTGATAGTTCTGTAGAGGTTCATGGGCAGATTTCTCTGAATTACCATCAGGCTTATGTCCCATGAGCACATGGGAGGATACTTGCATGGCAGATGCTGGGAAAAATCATTGTTTAGGCCACTTTTGGTCATTAGAGATTCCACTGCTTTTTCTAGAGCAATTATGCCAGTCCTGGTGTCCTGATGAAAGTCCAGTTTAGATAATTACATCCTGCCTTCCTAAATTTCCCATCTGGTCTATTTTTCAGTTTCTGCCCTAGAACTGTACTCTATTAATATTCTCTAAATTCCTGGTGATTTAGTTCAGAGGGATGGGTGTGTGTTTTTGTTGTTGTTGTTGTTGTTGTTTTTTTGTGGGGGCTTCCTTACTTGTTCACACAAATTCTTTGATATATATTTGCAGATAACCAGGCAGAAAGTCTCCCAGTACTCCCCCGTGTCTAATTTTCACATAGATAAATGGAGGCACAAATGCAGGATCTGCATATACAATACAGAGAATGGAACATCTTTTTAAGTCATTAGAATAGAGTATTTCAACATCACTTTAAATAGCATGTGCAAAATACTTGACAAAGTGTTATTCTTATTAAAGATTCAAAGAGTAATAGCAATGTAGAGCTGAAATATAATCTCAAGTCTGGTATTGGGACTTATTTGGGTACTATTATTGGTAAGACAGTTCAATACTAGGCCCAATATTGTTTAACTTATCCTTCAATCACTTGGATGAAAGGACAGATGCCTCCTCATCAAGTTTGCTGACAGCACAAGGCTGGGAGGAGTGGCTAATACCCCAGAGGGCTGTGCAGCCATTCAGAAGGATCTTGACAGGCTGGAGAGATGGGCAGAGAAGAACTGTCTGAAGTTCAACCAGTGCAAGTGTAGGGTCCTGCACCTCAAGAAGAACAATCACACGCACCAGCACAGGCTGGGTGCTGAGTTTCTGGAAAGCAGTTCTGTGGAGAAGGACCTGGGGGTCCTGGTGGACAACAAGCTGTCCATGAGCCAGCAGTGTGTCCTGGGGGCCAAGAAGGCTGATTGTATCCTGGGCTGCATTAGGAAGAGCATTGACAGCAGGCCAAGGGAGGTGATCCTGCCTCTCTACACAGCCCTAGAGAGGCCTCATCTGGAGTGCTGTGTCCAGTTCTGGACTCCTCAGTATAAGAGCGACATGGAGCTCCTGGAGCAGGTTCAGCACAGGACCACAAAGATGATTAGGGGAGTGGAGCATCTCTCTTGTGAGAGACATGGACCTGTTTAGCCTGAAGAAGAGGCTAAATTATGAAATTCATCGGTATCTAAAGAGAGGGTGTTAAGAGGATAGAGCCAGGCTCTTCTTGGTGGTGCTGAGAAATAGGACAAGAGGCAACAGGCAGAAACTGGAACACAGGAAGCTCTATCTGAAGTGAGGAAAAACTTTACTGTGAGTGTGTGACTGAGCACTGGCACAGGCTACCCAGGGAGGTCTTTTAAAATAACAAAACATCCCCACATCTAAAACAAAAAAAAAAGAAACAAAAAGGAGGCACCCCAAAGAAATAAACAAGGAAAACAACCATGACAACAAACAAAACTAAAACAAACAAACAAACAAAAAACCAACAAAAAAGCCCCAAAGATCGAAACTGGGTTTTTTGAGGTAAGACGTGTTGTTTTAACTCTCTGAGACCACATAAGATTTCAAGTTTTATCCAGTTTTAAAGTTAATAAGGGAATGTTTTTTTCTTCCATGGGGATACTCTTACCGACTTACAACTATTTTGTCTGTTTTTCCTAATATTTACTATTAGCCTACTGTGTCCCCATATTGTGTTTAGTATAATTCTTTAACAAAAATCAGGATCATAAAATTAACTTTTTCAAATTGCGGAGGCTTTATCTGGCTCAGAGGGTGGTGGGTCAATGTTCAGAGTTCAGCAATCTCTAGTTATGAAAGACATAACAAAGGGAACCATCGTGGAGCCGAAAGTACATAACGCCTTTCTTAAGGAAATAGGCAGTGACTGGAGTGCACTCTCAGAAATTTTGATGGAAAACAGCTGATGATATATTGGAAAGCAAGGCTGAAATTCAGAGAACTCTTGAGAGGCCAGAGAAGTAAATGGATAAAAACCCCATGAAGTTAATTTAGGGGAAATGCAATGTCATGCACCTGGGATGGAATAACCCCATGCCCCAGTACCACCTGGGAACCAGCTCTAGCCTCAGGGAAATGGTAGAGTTGGGGGGTTTGCAGTAAAGGACAGGGGTCCTGGAGGACAATAACTTGGAGATGGGTCATCAGTGTGCCCTGGGGCTGATGGCAGAGTAGGCTGCACTTGGAAGAACACAGCAGGAGGTTGAGGAAAGTGGTCTCTGCCCTGTGGGACTTGTGAGAGCACAAGTGGGTCACTGCATTCAATGCAGGGCTGCCCAGGGCAGGGCAGATGTTGACACCATCACAGAATCACAGAATCACCAGGTTAGAAGAGACCTCTAAGATCATCGAGTCCAATCCATGCCCTAACAGCTCAACTAAACCATGGCACCAAGTGCCACATCCAATATTTTTTTAAACACATCCAGGGATGGTGATTCCACCACCTCCCTGGGCAGATAATTCCAGTACTTCACCACTCTTTCCATGGAAAACTTATTCCTAATATCCAACCTACATTTCCCTTGGTGCAGCTTAACACTGTGTCCTCTTGTTCTGTCAGCTGCTGTCTGGAGAAAGAGACCAACCCCCACCTGACTACAACCACCCTACAGGAAGCTGTAGAGAGCAATAAGGTCACCTCTGAGTCTCCTTTTCTCCAGGCTAAACAATCCCAGCTCCCTCAGTTGTTCCTCGCAGGGCTTGTGTTCCAAGCCCCTCACCAGCCTTGTCGCCCTCCTCTGGACACTTTCAAGCGTCTCAACATGACAAAGTAGAATGAGTCCAGAGGGGAGTTTCTAATTCTTGAAATAGTCCATTATTGTCTGATCTTCTATATTTTTGGACATCAGAATGTACTGCAGTTACTATAGTCCCTTAAATGTGCTACATGACTACAAAAATTTTAATGGAAATAAATTTTCTCTTAGATTGTCTTTTATATGAGTAACACTCAAGGGCGAAAAGGAAGCCATATGGGCACTAAATAAGTTTGATATTAATATAATTAAAACCTTAGACATTAGCAGGGACAATTACCGCTGAAATCTGTTTTGCTGGATTCAGTTATCACTCCAAGGAAGAGTTACTATAAACCAACATCTTCTTTCATGTCTTCCAGAGCATCTATGTGCCTTTTCAGCGAAAAGATGAGATTCTTCTTAGTGACAACATTAGGTGAAAACATAATTTGTTCATAATTTTTTCAGTTTTAGTGAACCATGTTTCAGACAGGGCTTTTGGGGGAGTTCAGAGGAAAAGAAATTCCCCACAAAAAGTTACAATGTGCCAGAACACGGAAATTTTTAGCTTCATGCTACTAGGTATCTTCCTTTTGGCACACTTCACTTAATTTTCTGTACTTGTGACAATTTGGTAATTTTTTATTCATATGAAAACATTTTTTTTCTTGAGAATAGATATAAATTAGTAGAATCATGTAATTGTTATGTCACTCCAAGTGAAACACCTAGATTTTCAGAATATTCAGCTAAAATGTTTCTCCTGTTAAGACACTTCATAGCTCATGTTTACACTTTTATGGGTTTTCTGAGGTAAGGTGTGAAATGTAAGGAATGGATGGACAATCCCTACTTTACAGATGTTATAAAGAACATTGATACAGCTGACTTATCAGGTGCTGTGTTTGGCTTGTCAACGTGAGAAATTATTTCTGTGGATGCCAAATGGCTGTCAAAGTCCTTCTGAAGCCAAATGAGGATAGTTTTGCCATGAATCGCAGTATCACTTACTGCCTAACTTCTTGTTTTGGGGATTTTTTGCCTTTTCTTTTTTTTCTTTTTTTCTTGCTGCTCATTTATTTTTTTTATAGCCTGGCATGACCCTGCAGTCAGGAGTAGCAGCAACAGGATTACATACTGATGATCAGCAGTCATAACTGAGATAAAATAAAATAGGCAGAAATCAGCAACTGAGGTTTTTGTAGTGCTCCCATTGCTGAGTTTCTTTAACATTAGCAGTTTTCCTTCATTTCTCTTACACTTTTCCTCTCTCTCCTCTGTGGCTATCAGCCCTCAACACCCTAACTGTGATAATAATTTATGACCCAGGAGCATTTTCTATTTCCTCTTCTTTCACTCATCCTGGACTGCTGTATTTATCACAGATACCATACACTGTATAACAGAGTCTTGTTTCCACATATCTCGACTGGAGACTGACGTTCTTGTGCACCTAAAAACGTAGCTGCTTTGTAAGTTCATTTGTCTAAAATGAGCAGTTTTGCATAAGCAGAGTGTTTCTTTTGCATTTTAGTAGTACGAACAGTAGTAGAAACACCTAAGGGTTTCTGTTATCCTTTCTCAGTTTGTCATTTATGTTTGCTGCACCACTCATGCCACTAATTTTTATGGAATATTTTTCTTGCCTTCCATGCAGGTATTTTAGTATATACCCTCTCAGTTCAGTAATACTTTGTAAACATTTCCCCACCTCCAGCTCTCATTAAGGCACAGCTTCCATAATCTCTCATTTTTCTATGACGTCATTGGAAAACATTTTTCATTGAGCCTATGAATAATGGAATTTAGGCAGAATGACAGAGTTCACAAACGCAGTTTTTTCTTACAGTAAAATGATATGCACCGTGCCTAACCACGGGATACCATTCTGCTTTTTGGAAAACCCATCCTGCTTATCTAGTCTCATCAGTGTGGCCCTTTCTCCACAAGAGGGATCCCAAATCTACTTGCTTGACCCTACATATCATTTCAGTGACTTAGCCCAGGGTGGTCAGGCATCTGTATGCAGCTGGGAGAATCAAGGGGCAGGTGAGAAGACGAGGCACAGTGCAGACTAAGTGAAAGTGATGGGAAGATTTAATGGAAAGAACTCAAACTGGAGTTTATGGGTATAAGCACATATTTCTAGGAAAGACAACAGAGGACATTCTGAAATGTAGATTCAGATCTCTAATCATTGTGGAGATACTCCAGGGACTCCTCAACCTGTGTCAGCTGTTCTCAGACTGAATTCTGAAACTGTCAGAGTTTATTTAACACTCTTATACTTGGGGTTTTTTATAAAAACTGATAGATTGTTTCATTGCTGATCTTTGCAGTATTAAAGTTCGGGAATACTCTAATTTTGTTCTGGTTCTGTTCAAAATATTTAAGAAAAATCATTCTTCCTTGCAAAGTACTTTCAGTGCTTCTATGAGGCTCTTTTCTTTGTACAGCAGAATTAGTCTAATCTTCTCATACCTATGCACAAAGGCAGAACATTAATATATTTAGACCATTTGATTGGTTACTTACTATTTACAGTGGCATAAAAAATTAAGACTGTCACTGGAGCATGAAAATTCCAAATTAACAGAAACTAATGCTGCCACTGAGCCAGATTTAGCACTGCTGAGAGAAACTGAGGCAATTCTGTAAAACATAGCATAACATGCTACAACTAGTTCTGATTTAAACATGATTTTTCATACATGGTAACCCAGTGTATTAATCAGTTTTTCTATTCTGCTTCCTGCCTCAGTGCATATGATTGTAGCAATACTTTCTGCATTAAAGGAGTTTTAGAGCAGAGTTATTAGAAAGTTGGAGTGTCAAAACCAATCTGTATTAATGTCACCATCCTACAAAATATAGACAGTACTTAAAGAAGTGCTACCTTTGTGCAACTTGCTTTTTTCCCGCCAACTCAGCAGATGATAATCAAAAAAAAAAAAAAAAAAAGAGGAGGAAAATATAAACTACCTTGGTCCTGATTTACAGCCACTCTTATCTTTTAAATCCATCTACTTGGGATTTTGTGCTGCTCTTTTTCTTCTTTGCAGATTACCCTACTGAAAAAAAAAATAAAATCCACAAAAAACTGAATTCCAGTTGAACCAGATTTCCCCAAGCCCAGTGTACAATGATGAGGTTATCTGTGAGAAAGGTCCTGTTTCTTGGTGAGTGAAGACGCTAATGAAAATTAGCATTCTAAAAGGATGTTCTGCAGCTGTCTTCATAAAAAGAAACTGATTAGTGGTTTGGACGGTTCTAACGCTGTAAATTATCAAACAAAATACGACAGAAGCATCCATTTACGTATATGAAAATTACAATTTGAACATCACACTTAGAGCACATTAATCAACTTCATTCTTCTTTTTTATGCCTAATGAGGCTTTTCAGAAAGGTAAACAGCTTTCTAAATAAAGTTGCCTTGGCAAAAATGGATTAAATGCATCCCTATTTGGTGTTTATTTATTTATTTATTTATAGTATATATTTTTTTATTATTTGTCTATTTATTTATTTATTTATGTAAGTAGATGTGATTTGGTAAGATGTGGATGAACATTTGGAATGACCAGTCTTCTGCATTATAAACACCGGCACCAACAGAGGCAGAAATAAATGCAGCCTATTCTTTTTCTGTCCCATTTCTCTTTATTGATTTAGTCTCTTTCACAACAATGCTGCCTTGTAATTGTGCAAGTGTGAGATTTTTGCAGGCTTCTAATAGTCATATTTCACCATCTTTTGTCTGTACCTTCTGCCTGTTAAAGATTTAATTGTCAAAAATCTTCCCCTGTCTTCTTTCATCTGTTGATTTGGGGGGAGGGGAAGGAAGGGGCAGGGAAGGAGCTGCTGGTTTTCCCCCAAAAGATCTACATTTAATTATTTCTCATTGTCTTTGTAAGTATTGCTCCTTTGAGTATTGCTTTTTGGTGCTCAGACCATGAAACACAATTGCTTTAACTGTTTCTGAAAATTTGTGTTTATGTAGTGATTGTTTGGATAGTTAGACATATAAATTATATCCTGTTGCAGAAGGTTTCTGGAATTAATACAGTGATTCAGCTACTCAAAAAAATAGTTTAGAAAATAAAATGGTGTGTTAGAAGTGACATCAATTTTCAGCCTCAGCACAATGGAAATACGACGTTTCACTTGGTTACACCAATATGCTTTGGATTTACTCCATCAAAGCCAATGTATCAAGGCCGTAACATCTCTGTGCAGCCTTCTGGCTGCATTTGGATGCTGCATCAAGCCACACTGAAAAACTTGAGTATACGTTTTTGTTTATTGTCAGATGCCAGAACACAGTGTATCATGTCCCTGTGCTCTGCTCCGGGTGAGGGATAACTCAGTCCTCTGTCCTTCAGTGAGCAGCATGGAGATAGCACCACTCTTTCCCTACTACCATCTGGATTGTGCAGAAATTATTACTTACTAGATTACCAGTGATAAAAACATTTTCTCATCCTTTTCTGCCTTTTGGTGATTAGGTGATCCTGTCTTTTGGTGCTTCTGGGAGTGAAAGGTACCAGAGTACCAGATCTCTGTTTACTTTTTGTGACTCATGGATTAAGCAAAGCAGAAGTTGAGTCAGCAGGTGACCTGCTGGTTGCTTGGGAAGGATACTTTACTCTGTATTCTGGTACTGATTATCTGTGCATATCACACAGTTCCTTCCCAAAGGTTTTTATAGAACACATATTAATCTATATTTAGTCTAGAAAAAACCTTGTCATTTCAAGTGAAGGTTCATTTCCTCCTCAGTCTCCTCAGTCAATAGCATTCCTTGAAATTATGTAAAAAAGCAGACCTCACAGGTCACAGTGTGGAAATTACATTTCGTGGGCAAAAGATGGAATCTCAAAAACATGCTACATTTTTTATCAGTGCCTTTTCATATATGGTATTTCAGATAGAATCATCACCATGTATGTATTGTTAGAGCTTTGGGGAGCCAAAGGACTTTGCAATTTCTTTTTCTTGCTGATGAACAGCTGACATGAGAAGAGGAAAGATAGATATCCAGAATGGGATGTACAGAAACAACAAATGAGAAAGTCAAGAAAACTGCAGGTGTGAAATGTGAAATTCTGCACACCAAAATACTACATGTATCTGACTTTAAGTTCATTCCACTTGAAGTAAATATTTCTACCAGCTTGCAGAGAAGCTCTTTTGTACAAATTTTCTTTCATGACCTTAAAACTTTTTTTTTTTTTACCAAGAAAATTCGGGCTATCCTGACAGAAGTCTGGCCCAGAGCACCTTAACAGGGTTCCCTTGGAAGCAATGGAAATATGCCAATTTACACTACCCTTGTTTTTAGTGATAATGGATAGTACATGGATTAGATAATATCATGTTACTGAGAGCTAGAACAAAGGTCTGGGAATAGAACTTTCTATTGATCACTGGACTAACATATGGAAGCTTGTTAATGTTCCTTTAGGAAGCAAGTGCCCTGAGCTGTTTCATATCTCTGCTGCAGAATATGCTGATCTAATATCATGCACTTAACCCTCTCTCATTTTATTTATTATACTATATTAGCAAGGTTTTACAACATATTAAAGGACATCTTTGCAAAGGGTGATCAATATATTTGCTCAACATAAGTGTGCACAAAGCTACCATTGCAGTGGAATTCATTGTGCTTGTTTGTTTTTCATGTTTAAAGTAAATTAAACTGTTGCCTTAAATAATACCAGTGCCTTTCAAATTTCTGACCTCATGATGACAGGTGAACCCATGGGTCCAGGCTTCTAACAAGGCTGGGGTAAACCCCTGGCACTGCGCCTTGAATGGTGATCTGCCAAGAAATTACTTACAGCATGCAACCCCCTTTGCAGGAGACATAAATAGCAGGCAGTAGTCACTGGTAGAAAGGCTGCCAGGGTGCTCTGATTTGATACTGATTTGTTTCCTTGGTATCTGGAATAACTCTTGGTTATCTCCTAGGCTAAAAAGGGACTGCCTTCTATTGGCAGGACATCGAGACGAAGCTGCAAAAATGCTACTTGACAAGATCCAGACAGCTTCATACTGAAACACAAGAAAAAATATTTCTGCCTAGTGCTGCATAATTTAGGCAATCCACTTGACAAGGACCTGGTAGTAGTCATTGCAGTGAATTCAAATTGAATTCTTCCTGTTCAGAAGATTTCAGAGTTAAGTGCTGTCTTTCAAGCTGTCAAAATTTAACAAGTAGCTCCCACTCATAGGAGTAGCCATGCTCTTCTTGCTTGTCTTGTGTTGGATGTCTGACCATATCACAAGTAGACTCAGAAATTTAAAATGCATTTAAAATATGTCACATATTCCAACACCACCCAAAATAAAAGGGGTGGAGAGGGAATTCAAATGGTTTTCTGTTGGTTTGGTTCTTTATTCTGTCTCACTTGAAGAGCTGATAAGCAACCATAAGGTTGCAAAAGAGAGTAGAGTTATAGGATTAGGAAATGGCCTGAGTTAGGAGGCTGGCTGTTCCTTCATTGCCAAGGAGCTGTTATATTGAAGTAACTATAATGTGGAGCCTTAGATTATTTTTCAGAATAACTGCTCATATTTGAAAAATATCCCCCTCTGCAGATTTGCATTCTGTGCCTGTATGTTATTCATGGTGAGCACAGAATCTCTGAGCAGGTTTGATAGGCTTCCCAGAATTCCATGGTATCTATGAATTTATTCAGATAACTTGTGGTTTATATACTTCTGTGTGTCTCTGTATGTGTATGTGTATGCATATGTGTATGTAACAACAACACAGAGTGATCTGAGGGTGATCTGATGTGCTGCCTTCCATCTGCTGTAGAAATATTTTTATCTTCAAAGTTAAATAATGACAACAATATGCAGATTTCTTTTTTTTTTTCATTTACTGCACAATGATCAGGGAACAGAGTATAACCCTATCTGGAAGTGACATATGTAATTCTTTAAGAAATTTGGCACTCTAGAGATGATTTACTTGGTATGCTGCCGTTAAACCTACCATGTACCTTACTTTTTAGTATTCAGCTGCATCGGGGATTATTTTGCTGCACTCACTTGTTTTTTTGTACATCATTCATTGACCTCATCTTTGTACATTTTTCACCTGCCCACTTATTGGCATTCTAACTCACTTGATAAATGGAGTGCCATTTCTACAAATGCAATAACTACAGTTTGTTTGGTAATAGAAAGGTCTGATCACCCCAGCTGTGATCCTCACATATTGTTACCAACCCTCTTGGGCACAGAAGATATTAAAGCAGGCTTACAGAAAGCATTTTTAATGGATCTAATGTTTCATTTGAAATTCTGCACAGATAATTCCAGAATTAGAAATCTCAGTCTGTAGTGAGTGGCTTACTCCAAGCACTGCATGTTTGATGTTCATTGTTCAAAGCAAACACATAATGTTGATGTTTGAATAAAAGTACATCTTTCAGTAATGTTTTAGGAGACTTTCATCTTGTGAATACTCAGAAACAATCCTTTAACTCTCTCTTTATGCCTATTCCTTCTGGGAATATTATTTCCTAGAACTTAAGCAGGCATCATATTCTTTGTCCACATTCATGTGACCTGGAGATATGGCATTATAAAAAAAAATCTGTTCAAAAGAGGTGTAAACTGTATTTCACCAGGTAGTTAAATTATTTTTTTATAGCTGTCTTATACCCATAAAGCAGGCCAGTAGAGCCAGAGAGTATTAGCACATATGGCCCAATTTATGCACAAACATGACGGAAGACTAACTTCTCTAAAAGCTTGCATAAGCTTATAGGGAATTTTTTTTCCCCTAGCTTTTGTGTAGTTCTTGTTGCCCTTCAAATTCTGACTGAATTATTAAGATCTGTTCCTTGCAAATATAAATGATAGAATTATCTTTCTTAAAGGCTGTTTTGAAAGCTTTACTTGCAAGTTGAAGTCAATAGATGTGAGATTCTGAACATCTTTTGTATAAAACTATATCACCTTTAGTTGATATGTCCTTGTTACCAAATACTGACAGCTTCACAGAAATCCTTTCAGATTTAAGTGCTGAGTTTGGCATACAAAGAAAAAGCAGCACTTTTTAGTGATTAATTTTATTAATTTCTTTTTGTCAACTCCTCTGGAGCAGTTTATTATGTTGTTATTTCTAGTAGTCAAAGTGAACAGTGGCATGCATACTTAAAGTCTGATAGACATGGGCCTTGTTTCTAGGAAACAGAGCCACATGTTAAGAGGTACAGCTTCCTAAAGAGGTGAGTGCATGTGTTTGGCATTGTGACTTCTTCCTGTATGTCAAAATTGGTGTGAACAGCTGTTTTGGCAAGGAAAAAACAGATGAGTTTTGTAAAGCAATGCAAATATTGTTTATTTCAGTATTCAAACAAATGTCACATTAAACTCAGTCTTCTTTTCATCTGAGAAATACTAAATGATGGCTATATGAAGTAATCGTTCATAATGATATCTAGTTAATGTGGTTAATACATTTTTCCAGCAAAAAAACTTTGCTGTCTCTTTGTCTTCTTAAAAGTATAAAATTATTAAAGGAAAGGGGAATTGTGATTTTGTTTCTCATTTTGTTTTGACTTTTTTAGCAGAAGGTGGTGGCCTTTCAGAGGTATCACTCACAAGCAGCACATTCCTACTTTCTGTCTTTTCAATTTAGGTGGATAGGCTAAAGGGAACAGGCAAGCAATTTTCTAATAACTAATAACAGCTCTGTTAATTAGCCGACAGTGGGGTGGACAATTTCCAATTCCTATATAAATCAGATTTGGATTAGAGCATATCTCTCTGTACCCTCTGATGTATTGCAAATTTAAAGATTTTTTCTTCCTGAAGAAGGAATTTTTAAATAATAAACTCATGCCACTCATATTGGGTGTTTTTTCAAATTACTTCCCCACCCCATTTAGAAATCTTTTATACCAAGCAAAAATAATGAGAATCCCACAAAATCAGTTTTGCCTTCTATTTCATCTTTTTGTAACCACAAATGAAGGAAGTATTAGTGTGGTATTAGTACTAGGGAAATATTAGTGTGAAGACTGCATATTTGATCTGAGAAGAAAATATACATACAGAAAAATTAACATTTAGAGAGGAAACTTCAGTTTTAGGAAGATGTATTTGTTTTCAGTCCTTTGCAAAATCTCTGGGAATGGGTAAAATTATTAAGTGCAACCATGAGGTGTTTTTGTTTTGCCTCTGACAAAGGACGCTACATTTAAAACTACCTATGGGAAGACTGGGAAGAAAGTCGCTTTCTGATTTGCCAAACTAGGAAGCATTTTTTGAATTAAAAAGGAATGTTTCATCTTACTAAAAGAGATTAACATTAAGCCCACAGCGTAAACAGCTTGGGTGGAAAAAGGAAAGCTGATTAGCAATTCAAGCTTTATCTTTACTGAAAAGCGACTGATGCCCAGAGAGTTCTGGCATTCTTCACCTTTTGTTGACCATCTGTACCTATGAGCTCCCCAACAGAGATGCAGCTCACTTGGGGACAGAAGAGCAGAAGGGCACAGCCTCCTCTACAAGAGCCACAAACCAAAAGCCACGCTAAACACCATCAATTAAAATTCATTAGTCCTGTAGGAGCTGCCCATTAGAGTGTTGAGTGTGCACAGATGCCGCTATTACAAGCATGACACCAATAATTAAGCACCAAAAGTAGGAGGACTTCACAGCCTATTTAGCAAAGATATGATCTCTCTGTTCTTGCGTAAACTTTGCCATAACTTTAATTGCAGTAGATTTCACCTACATTGGTCAAAAGAAATATTGCCTTTCCTCTTATAACTGCTAGGACTGTTGCTTTCTAATTAGGTTTAAGACACATAACAAAATAGATGAGGTTACTTAATGGAAAAAATGCTGTGCTATTAGAAGTGCATTAGTTATGATAGATGTGTATACTTAGTCAAGAAAAATTAAAGCCCAATTTATTCTTATATATTTTCCTGCTGACTGTCACTGTTGAATGATGACTTGTCTTCAGAATGCATCTGTAATGCTTTAAAATAAATAAGAAAGAGATAGCTATCTGTATGCATTTTGTTGGCAATTGCTTTTTATTTCCATTTAAAGCTTGGTTTTCCAAGAACTTCAGAGGGTAGGAAGTGATTAATTTTTTGTTTGTTTGGTTGGTTTTTTTTGTTGTTTTGTTTTTTTTTTCTTTTGTTTTGTTTTCTTCACCCAAAGAATGGGAATAGACTTGGCCTGACAAAGAGAAAATTACTATCTTACTCTATCGTCTGCTTACAAATGACTATCTGGGCTTTTTGGTTTTTTTTATTTGGTTGGTTTATTTTAACTTCTTCCTTAAATTTTATCTATGCCATAAGTCAGAGCTGCTATAGGAAGGGTAAGAAGTGTGTCAGAAAAACTTGGAGAAATTCACAGTTTAATTTGTTCTCCCTTCCCCTCACCCCTGGTTAGGAGCAATGGATAATATTTTGTTCCTTAGAGTTCAGTTTCAGTGTCTTACTTAATTTACTGAAGTTTTGTGAGTTCATCTCTGGAGGAAACCCACCTTAATTCCAGTGTGTGTGAGAAGTGGTGAACAATGGGGAAGATGCAGATCCCAGCTGCATGAATTCTTTTGTTGTTCCACAGGAAAAAAGGTGGAAAAAATCCGTAAGCTGGACGTGCAAGTTCCACTCTCTGCCTACACCTCCTGTCTCCTAGGAGCTGGAGAATAAAAGATAAATAGGTCATTTTGCAATGTTGTCATTGGAATAGGGAGAAAGGAAAAATAATATCTCTTAAATCAGGAAACAAGACAATAACCAGCTCTTTTCCCCTAAACTGTTGAATACTGCAAGGTTAACTTTGGAAGTTTGTACTGAGAATTTATGGAGAAAGAGAATTGGTGTGCCATACATAAAACTTTTAGTGTACAGTCATTAGAATATTCACCCCTTTGCCAAATGTTATCCTATTCAACATGGGAAATATGATCACAGTAAGAAAAAAAGGACAATAAGTGGAAAAGATAAAAGGTAGTTCTAGGCATCACAATAACATGACAAATAGCAGCTATTTGTAGCATATAAATGAACGGTAGAGCATAGTGGGACTCCAGTGATATTTCAGGATAATTCAAATGCATTAACTTCATCAAATCAAGAAATAAGTGAAAGAAATTTTTTTTTCAGGTACTTTTTAACTTTATATTTAGAAAAGTTAGTGACTTTTTTTTCTGTGATGGCCAGATGCTCTGACTCAAGCAATGACAACAGCAGCCAGTCAATGTTTTGTCTCTGCTGGTGCTCCTGCTGTTATCTCAATGGTGGCAGCAGGAAGAGCAAAAGTTTAAGATGAAGGAATACAATACAAAGACAGCAAGTCTCTAAGCATTACTTGCAATCACTGCTTTTGTGACACAATGGCATAATCACTTCCTGGCAACATATATACATATATGTGTACCTTTGGTTATTTTTGATATATATTTTGATCCATGTCTGATAATGAGGTCTTCTCTGCTGGTAACTTTTTCTCTCGCAAGTTAGTTACAATGAAAAAAGAAATCTATCTGAGCCTCCCATAGAAGTTAAAAACCAGTTTTGTTCAAAATTGCACTTTGATTGAAGTGCAAAAGTTCAAAGCCTAAAGCAGCTAAATATACAGTAGAGAAAATAGTTCATATTCTTTAGTAATGAAAAATATACCACTTTATCACACATTATATTCTTCCAGCTTGACTTCCATTTTTACAAAAGTAAAAGGAAAATTATAGATATATTTCACAGAGGCATAAAGAACTATTTCAAGTTCATTGTAAGCTGTGGCCATGCATGAAAAATGAAAAGAAGGTGACATACTGGTTTAAGTAAGTCAAGCCAAGTAGGATTGTAAATAATAGAAAAGATAAAATATTCCTTCAACTGGTGACTGACCAGAGGTAGCTTTGTGGTCAGCATAAGTATTTTCACTACAAGGCAAATGAAGGAAACTTATAATAGTGAGAAATATGTGAAATAAAAATTGCTGATCAAGTCATAAGTCTAATAATTTACCTGACTTAAATCATAAACATTTGCATGTATAGAAAACCAAATACATTTTCCACATACTTCATGAAAATAATAGCTTGCAAGTTAGATACAAATAGCAAGATTACCATCATGTCTGACACTGAAAATATGTCAAAACCGTTCTCTAGCTCTATTAGGGTAAATAGACAATAAGAGCTAATTTTGAAAAGGGCAATCTTGAACTAACTTTACAGCTACAGTTCCTTTTTGATCCAAGTAACTCTTATGTTGTTTTCAGAGTAAATGTGACTCAACAATTTACACTTAATTCACTATTTTTAACAATAAATATAGTGATATAATTTAGCTGTTGTTGAATCTGGCATGTGCAACCTATATATAGATTGTAAAGCAATGGTTAGTTCTGCACTCATGGTCTCTCAGTTAGCCAGATAAAGAAACTAATATGGGTATAGTGGAACTTCCTTCAAGTCTGTCCAGCCAGCTTCTCCCCTCACTGAAACTCAGCTGCAGTGTACCTTAGCTCTGTCACACTCAAGTGCAAAGGTAGGACACACCCAAGATGGTTACGGCAGACGCAAGGTCTGAAAAGGCTTTCTGCACCACAAAAAAAAAAACAAACCCATGGAGTTATCACATGGAATCCCTCTTCTCTAGTTGTCTTTTTGTTCTTGTTTTTTTTTTTTTTTCTCCCCTTAGGAAAAAGTAAAAAAAAGTGTCTGTATTCAGTAGTACAGCAAGACACAGTAAATTTCAGCTTTTAAGTGTGGACCATAGTTCCATGTAAACATTGATACTACAATGAAATACAGGAAAAATGTAAGTTAGTTAACACTGCAATGCATGAGTTCTCTTCCAATGGAGTAATTAAGATTAATTTAAATGTTTTGAGCTGTTTCATTCAAGTTGAATATAAACCAGTGTTTACCTGCATATGAACATTATACTGAAAGGTTCTGCTCAGGGTTTCTACAGGAACTCCTCAGTTAGTTACCCAATATGGCAAGGACCCCTCCAGACTCATTATCAGAGGCTGCAGCCTGCCTGCAGATAACACATCCACCAAACACTATCTCCCTGGGTAGTGATTCATTTCTGGTATCATTCATACAAGAATATAGAAGTGGTCTTGATTTACAACACAGGACACTAGAGATAATGCTTAATCAGATTATCACTTCATCCAGACAAAGATTGTTATTTACTAAAAAAATGAAAAGGGTTTGAAAGCTTAAGGATTTCTTAGTTTCCTGGAGAAAGTAAAACCACTGGAATCTTCTGTGAGTTTGGGATGTTATTGCTGCAGTGCAATACTGCACTAGAGACCTGCCTCGTTTTGTAGCCTGGTAGGTCATCAATGGTTTTTTGAGACATCTGCATACTGAAAAGAGATAACAGGGAGTACCTGCATCATCATCAGAGCAGAAATAAATAATCCTTTTCTCTTCCATCACAGCTGAAAAACTGTGTTTACTTGGGATACTGCTATTCTCTGCAGCCAACAGGCTAAGCAGTCTCTGAATAAACACAGTAGACTACCAAGTGTTCTCATGTTTCTTTACTGCAAGACATGACCTAAATGAATAGTGACCTTAAAAACCCATAAAGTCTTAAACCAATGTAACCTATACAAACTGCTTTCTTTACTTTACTAGTCTTTGGACAACTGTCATGTAGTGAAGATCCAGAAATATTTATGCTGGAATATGTTGTGTATTCCTATGAATCCTGGTCTTGACAGAGCACTAGTTAAAAACATTAAATAATGCTATTGGAGAAAAAATAACCAGTGTATGTTTTAGAAGTGTACCCATTTGTGTTCCCACAGAGAGGCCCAAATCTCAGAAAGTTGTTGGCATTCAGGAGATGTGACTTGCCTGTAGTTTTCCATTTGCCAGCAAAATCAGTTCAAGTAGAATTGACCTAGCAACAGCACACTATCATCTTTGCTAACATTTTGAATTCTGAACAATGACACAGCAGCATCATTCTTCATAGCAAAAAAAAAAAAAAGAAAAAAAAAGCCTTTCTTCAAGCAGAAGAAAGTATTTTAAATTTTAACACTGTTATCGCCTCATGTTTCTTCTACTTTGACACCCATCAACCTGACATATTGTTGTCAAGACTTTATGACATTGTGGGAGTAGTTTGTGTAACATTACCATGGTTCAACCATTTTTTTCCATATCTATATGAACCATGGATTTTCCATGTAATCTATTTGAGTTTCATCATCCTCAGGGATCAGGAATATCTTTTAACCTTTAAAAAGTATTTACTATCACTTCTAGCAACACCTACTGCTGTATATTCTGTAGGAATGAGTATCCCAAGGATATATACCAACCCCTAACCCAAGTTAAATTGCTCTGTCTTTGATATACTACACATGTACAGATATTCCAGATGACAGGGATAAAAGGGCACTGATGGGGAAGATGAGGAGTTTACTTGTACTTCTTTCTTAAGTACTACTACAAATGCTGACAATCTTCTAAACCTTCTTAAAAATAAACCCATACTTAAACGAAGTTTATATTTGCAGAGTCAAATAATTTATTCGATTTTTAGTATTTGAAACAACATTTATTAAAATAATCTTTTTTATAAAATGTTACATACTTTGCTATAAAAGGGGGGAAGGATGTACTCAAGCTCCACTCCTCCTTACTGTCCCAGAGTAGGAGGCTCTCCCCCAAGTACACTGAATGTTTTTTGTTAGTTAAATAAAGCATCTTCTGCTAAGATAAACATTTGATTTTTATGTATACAAAAACTTCAAAAATTCTGTCCTTTGAAAAGGACATCTTATATACAGGTAGAAAATCTCTGAAGATTTCAATGAGCCTTTTGAGAACCCCATACACAAAGGCCCATTTTCAAAACCTTAAAGATACAGTGAAAGAAAATGTGGAAAAGTACCTCTTAAAGGCTTGTCTTTTCTGTTTTGAAAATCCATATGATGTGAATTTTCTATGGATCTTTAAATCCTAACTTATGCTGAAATTTTTTACTTGCCTGTTAGTTTTTAATGCATCTTCTTTTTATTTGTCTGTCCTATGATGAAAAAAGTATTTTTACTTAATTGATGGCATAGGAGTATAGGTGCTTTATGATTCAATTCTATACATGCTGTATACTTGAATTCCAGGCCTGCAGTATTGTGTCAAACATGGGTATTATGTGAAATGCTAAAAATGAGGAGAAAAGCACATAAAGAATACCAATGAAGCATAAAACTCTAAAAACTTTTAGAAGAAAATCTTCTTTTTTAACACAATTTTAGAGTTATGTTGGTTTTCTACATAATAATTTTCCTTTGGGCTGGATTTTTTTTCATTATTTAATTGTTTTGTCATTGTTAAAAGAATTTTGTTTACTGTGTTCTTTAATACATTCAAGATGCCCTTGTCTAATGCAAAATATTATGTTCCTTAATAGGTTCTTGTTGTGGTTGCTGTTAGGGGAAAAAAAAAAACCTTGATAGAATTAGACAACAAACTGGGTAGATAATGTACCATGTAGGTGACTTAGCACATACAAGAAGTGATTTAAATTTTGAACTTATAGTCTGCTGTAAAAGAGAAACAATGTACAAAAGTAATTTCTTTCTGTAAGCATTTATTTGTCCATTTCTCACTCAAATACAAGGGAAAATAGTGAGTAAATGTGTCATGTTACTCCTTTCCTGGGATAGAACACCACATTGATAATCGGTTAGTTCATTTCCAGGGGATGCTGCAGCATATTTTCTAGATTTCTTTTTTCGGCTTGTATTATTGGTTCAGCAATTCTTTGCAAAGTTCAATGGGGTTCATTAGCTTATCTGAAGAAAATGGATCTGGTACTTTCAAGACAGATTCTGTCTGTGACTTTTCTAATTAAGTCTCTTTCATCAAACAAAAAGCTGCCCTTTTTACTTGACAAACATTTGTTCTAATTTGGCATTTGCTCTGTTTTTTTTGTACTTGTACTTCTTTCTCTCTCTCCCTCTCTCTCCACCAACAGCAGCAGCAGCTGTTAGTCACAGGATCACAGTGTCTGACATTTACTCTAAATGTGCTTGGTTATTAAAATATTTCACTCTTAGACAAGCTTATCAGCTGAAAAAATACAATAAACCAGTTCTAGTATGTTGTGTGGGTACATTTCTAATAAAGCGCATTTTTACTATTTCAGTGCACCACTATTAATGCATGTATTTGTAGATATAAAATGTACTTTCCCTTGGAGGTGGTTTTGAATCCTAGGTAATCAAGCATTAGACAGGTGGGACATCCTGATCCATAACAAAGTAGTACGTTGCATACATAAGAGGCCAAAATTTTATAGGGACAGCATATTTGCCTACATTTTTATCAATGTCTTCCAAAAATTTTTCACTTTTGAGAGCTCTGCTTCAGAGTGGATTATTCTATGGAGAGGGGGAGGAAAGTTCAAGAAAAGTTTATTCAAAGGGCTTTTTCACAATGCTCAGAAAACCTTTGTGAAAGCTTTCTCTGGACAGGCAGATCATTGATTAATTCTTCAGGTATGTACTTTTCTCCTATGTGAAAAAATGTGACATGAGGTCAAGTGCTCAATGAGGAAGCAAGAGTTTGGGCTTTCGGATTTCACACTGGACAATGTGAAGATGTGTTCAGACTGTGACAAACATAGCTGTACACGGTTTATGCTGCTGTTCTTTAACTCTCTCTAGTGTCATTAGCTTGCCAGCCATGTAGTCTGTAAGTAATAGGTTGCAATAGCAGCTAAAATTGACAAGTGCTTAGCCCAGAGCATGGATTGAATGTAATTCATAGGGTTCCTGAGTTAATTTCCAATACCTGTTTCATCAAGGCAGACTGATAGATAGCTGCCAGCATCTTCTGGCTTTATCTGCAAATCCCTCTGTCTTTCACTGCCATCATTCTGGAGTTGCTGTTTTGTTTTGGGGTTTTTTGCCTTCCTTTACTTGTCTTTTCCTAGCTCTCCTTTTCTTTCCAGTCTATTTTCTCCTTTTTTCTTCTGTATTTTCTTTCTAGCATTCTTCCCCTTACATTTGCTCCTCCCTATTTCCATAACTATAAGTGCAGCTTACTCTATAGGCACGTCATTCATTTAGATTAGAGGCCCTTGCAGCTAAGCATAAGACCTTCAGATGTTATTGAAGTGCATTTTTCCGTGTGGCCCAGTTTAAAGTGATGCTTCTTTAGGGACTGCAGGGTGAAATATGAAGTTATCTGGGAGAGTAAATTTGAGATGTTGGACAGATGGTGAAGCATCAGTACATCCACAGAAATGCATTTTATTTTTATATAGGGGATGTTCTCGATCAGTTTCAGCCTGAGAAAATAGTTTCTGCTGCTGTTGCATCATTGGCATTTCATGTGTTTTGTTTTGTTTGGGGGTGTTTGCTGTGGTTCACTTTTTGTTTCTTGTTTGGTTTTGCGTTTTTATATCAATAGGTAAGTCAATGCAACCATAATAAATTTTAAATATATTTTTGATTTATTTGTATGTGTGGCATGTGCCAACAGGAGCACAATTCGGGATCTCAACAATGATAGAAAACTAAAAAAACAATAAGAATATGGAAAAGAAATAACTACTGCCCAATAAGGTAACAAAAATTGTTTAGTGAAAAATACACGTATTTACTATGTGTTATGTGAATTAATTTCTCACATCATTTGTACTTCAGAAATATGAACTTATAAAAAATTGTTATTTAAATAGTATAGAATAAGACTCATTCCCATAGATCTCATGGGTGTACTGCCAATTTCAACACTGCTTTTGAAGTATATCCTCCTATAAAGGAGAAACTATTTTATGAACATTAAAGAATCTTAAAAACAATGGCTACACTTATAAACAATGGCTACAATCTTATAAACAATGGCTACAGGACACCAGGTGAAGTTTCACTCTATCTAACTGTAATCACTTCTGCTCTGTGACCAACTAAGGATTTGTGTTGTTTAATAAAAGAAATATCTAACTTCCCTGGCTAAATGGTTCTTCATTTGCATTCTGTTCTGTGTTAGCTGATAATCAAGCTGTAGACAGTTCTCTCTTTCCTGCTTACTTTGTGCACCGTTCAAATCACACAAATGAATCTTCTGCTTTTGAAAAAAGTTGACAGTCAAGAGTATAGAGTCCTACTTTGGGCTTGCTGATATGCATCTGTGCTGCCAACAGAGCATAGCCATTCATTGTTTTTTGTTTTCTTTGTTGGGTTTTTGTTTGTTGGTTGGTTTTGGAGTTTATTGTTGTTGTGGTGGTGTTTGTCTGCTGTGTTCCTTTCAATGAAAGAGATGAAGGTAAGCCATCAAGATTTCCTACTGTTTTCCTGACCACAGTATTTAATATCTTTGGTGTATATCTGCAGGTATGAGTGATCTACCAGATTTCTCTGCTCTCCTGGAGAAATCAATATTTACAGGGCTCTTTGAAGACTCATGACAATAAAGAAAGCGTTTTAATGGTAAAAACAAAAACAAAAACTAGCCAGCAGAAATAATAATATGAAGGGCACAAACAGCCTGAATGCCAGCTTCTAGGGATGGCCACTGCTGCTGAACTGGTAGCTGCTAGTGGGGTAAATGTGTCATTAAAAATATTTTTACTTACTATGCCAGCCATATCAACGTTAGGGGCTTCTTAAAATAGAAATGGAATTTAGGGCACTTTTTAAAAATTTTGCAGCTTCTGTAAATATATCTGATTTTTAAGATAAATCTTTCTTTGTGGAACTTACAAGGTTTTGTTCAGTATTTTAAAATATAGCAGCATGTTTTATGATTAGTTTGCCACTGAATCTTAACCTGCATTTTTTCTACAAGAAAAAAAATACCATTTTTATTCATTATTTTGGGGATATGACCTGTTTCAGGACATGATACTTTATAGAAATAGAGTAAACTTAGCTTGCTATCCTATTTAGAAGATTTTATTCTGAGTTTAAAGAATTTTGATTACATTTTATGATAGCTAAACCAATGTCAAAGAGTTTTTTTTCTTTCCATCAAGTGAAAAGTGATGAGAAAAACAGTTTGAAAGCTTCCCATTGCTTATATGGGTTGAGTCTTATTTATTTTGTACCTAATTCCAGCTTGTGTATTCAAAAAAAAGAAAGTAAACAAATACTATTACTTTTTCAAATGATTATAAATAACAAAATTTAAAAAAAGGAAACAGATAGGAATATGCGCAGGATGCACCTGGAGGATATCAGCTAAGAGAAAGTTCCTTGAATAATTTCTTTTCCTTTCTATCTCTCATCATTTTTGAAAACAGAAGTGTTTGTTTTTAAGTCTGAACAACCACATAAAATTATTTCATTAAAAACATTGAATCAATGAACCTAAAATAATTTCAGCTGCAGATGCTTAATGAATTTGCCCTTGGCTGTTCTGTTATTTGCCCCAAATAAGCAATTTTCATTCAAAGTCCTTGTATGACATATGGTAAAATTCAGATACAAACAGTCTAGTCTAGAATTATTTTTGTTTTAATTTGGTTCTAGGGATGTTTGCAGATCAGCACAGGGCAACAGGAGCTATCCTAAGCACTACAGAGATATCATATAATTTGGGGCACTAAAAAATCAGTGTATATCAGTTCTGACTTGCAACCTGACAAACCAGCCTGTGAGCAGCAGGTGGTGGGTAGCTATTTCATGCCCTGGGAGGCAGGAAAAACAACAGAACTTGGTATTTGAAGGATGGCTGTTCATATAGTTTCATTTCACTGGATTTAACCTGACAGCAAATGGTGGAAAAAGTAGAATGTCAGGAAACAACAATTTAATAAAATGTTTTATATCAGCTATTTACAAGGTCACCTTAAGTTTCAATACTATCTACTGAGATTTCCTGTTTTGTCAAGATATCATTAAAACATCCTGTAACTTCTGAAGTATTTGAGCAATAGTCTCTTTCCAGGTAGAAAGATATCGGAGATTATTGTGTCTAATAAAGCTATCTGGATAAACTTCAGGTATCATTTTATTAGCTTATGCGATATTTAATTGGTAATCAATCTTTGTTGAGATAAGAGGGTTGATCAAACTTTGCATGGTTACATAATCAGCTGGGAAGAGATAAAACTAATTTCATTTGTGAACTAAGAGAGTATTTCTTCTATTAGCATAAGTTCCGCTTTTGTTAGTTTCCTGGGTTTACTCAAATTACTTGTGGAAAGGCCACTTGAAGTTCTTCACAGAAGACTACGTCAATCAGATTGCTGCACCCTGTGCATTGTCAATTAAGTTATACGTTGATTTGGGTGAAGCAGTTATTGTCATCTGAAAAAAATGCATCCTTTTAAAGTTAATCTGTATTAGAGATTTGTGATCATTTGTGTCTATAAATTGACTATTGCCACAGGCCTGGGCCCTAGGATATATCGCTGTGTCCTGCAGCCATAGGGAGGAGGAGGAGAGAAGATCCAGCAGGCAGGAATTGTGCAGCAAGATTGATTTATTTCATTATTTTACAAACTCTTTTATAGACTTTTTTCTTCATAGTCTAATTGGACAAAGGACCAGCCACCCCTTGGGGGTGATTGGCCAAAATCCTAAAACATCCATTATCAAAATATTTTCTACTATACCATAAACAAGACTTTTCAAGGCTGCAGGTGTTTGGTTGTTTACAGCCCTGCTTCCTCTTCTGTGAGAGAGAAAAGTCTCTCACGGACTTAGAAAATAGCAAGAAAATCCTTGCTAGCAGCATTTTTGTATCTACAGTTGACATTCTTAGTTTTCTGAAAAATGTGAATAAAATTTTAAATTGCTTTGAAGCCTTTTGCTGAGTGAATGGTTCATTACCCATTCTAGAATATGTTTAAGATTGATGTAAATTTAGGACAGCGTGACTGATTTAGGAGAGGAGTTAGTAGAGATCCCCATGTTACAGCTCTTACTGCTGAGATTGGAGGAAGGTAAAGACCAAGACAATACTAAGGGTTAAATTTTACCACAAAAATTCTGCTAATGAGGCTAACTGGCCATGCTTGAAGTTGGTTTGGACTGGAGACTTGCTTTTTAGGAGGATCTGACAGGTTATAGCTGAAAAGGAAACCACTGTGTACTGTCAGAATGTAGTAATGGATAGAAGAAGCAGCAAGATGGGAATAGTTCTAAAACTGACAAGGACTGATGAGATTACGACTGAGGTTTAGATTCCAGCCTCTGGGCACCAATGTGTGAGTATTAATTCTATGTATGGGAGGGGTACAGCGGTTTGGCTTCGCCCCTGTCATCTACGTGTTAGGTGGCAGAGATCACATGTGTAGGATTAGTGTGTTGTATGGATTTGGAGCAAGCCTGGGCAGTTACTATTTTGGATTTACTGTTCAGTGAATCAGAAGTAGCAGAACTTCATTTATAGACTTAGCAGGATGTACTCACCAGCACTAGTTTCTCAGTGATGTTGGTTTGTCTGGCAAAGAGTTCACGGGTTGGGGTAGTTGGATTTGGTTTTTAGCAACCTGGTCTACTGGAAGGGGTCCCTGTCCATGACAAGGGGACAGAAATTGGGTGGTCTTTCAAGCTCCTTTCAACTCAAATCATTTTATGATTCCATTGTTCTATGAAATAGAAAGCAACCAAGCTTATGAAGAAGTTGATGTATCAGATCACTGATTTCCCTCACTAATGGTGGCTGTCACATTCTTTTGCATCTCTTCCCCTCCCTGCTGCCTTCTTGTGAGGTTTAGATCTGAAGCAGCCACGATCCGAAAGGGTTGGAATGAGGGACATGGTCAGATTTTGGAAAGAGCTGTATTTACTGTAGCTCTGGCAGGGGTCATTTGATTAAGTCTTGGACTGGCAGGGGTCACATGGGTCATGCATAGGTTTGGATTGGGATCCCTGTAGGGATGACTTCTAACCAGTAGCTCACATCAGCAAAGGCTCTGTATGCTATCCACAGTCTTCCAGTCAGTTTTTCCTCCTATCCTATTTGCCTGCACACAACCTCACACAATTTTATACTGTGGAGGTACCAGCCCTTTCTCTTATCTTTCAGTGTAATATCAAAGGGAGTGTAGCTTCAAAAGAGGAAAGTAAGATTTAAGATCATTTTTTGCTCCGCTGTCTGAAGATAGGGTTAAAGAGGATGTCAGAGAGGGTAATTCCTCTAACTGAAATACCTGCTTTTGAAAAGTTTCTGTTGATGAATAGCTCAATGTTTATGGGGAGGAATTCCCATTCTAACAGGAATACCAGTACTTGAAAAATCAAAAGTCTTTGTACTTGCCAGTAGACTGACAAAAAGAGATTGGGATGGAGATTTACACATACAATTGAAAAAAAATCAATAATGTAGAGTAACATAGGAAAGGTGAATATGTAATCATACATAATATCTGATTGCCACAGATGTATTTCAATAGAAAACCCACAGACTGGTCCAGACAAAGCATTTCCTCTGAAACATTAAAAGAGTTTTTCTGAACTGATCAGTTGATCCTCTGCAAAAAACCAGATTTTCTTATAAAATCTACAAAACCAACTGAAATTTTATGACTTAATGAAATAAAGTAATACTCCTTTTCCTGTATTTTTCCTGTCTCAAAAACATTAAGCAATTATAAAGGAGGACAGTGCCGTTTTTCCATGTAAGTGAACATTTACTGTTGATAGTGGAAAGAGGACACTATTATATGTAAATTAATATGGACACACAGTCTTTATTACTTCTCAATTACTATCAAGTTCACTAACACAGATTTTTTTTTTCTTTTTTGGTTGCTTACAGGGGACCTTTTCTTTCTTCTTTCATCTTCTTTGTCACTGTTGTACCTCAGTTCTTCCTACTGCTCTAAGATAAAATTTTGGGTTGTTTGGGTTTTTTTTTTTTTTGTTTGGTTTGGTTTGGGTTTCGGGTTTTTTTGGTGACCTTTCTATTCCTTTTGGTTTTTATTAGAACTTTGAATACTCCTCCAGAATCATAGAAATTGTTTTCAGTTCTGGGTCAATAATGTGTTTAAAAACTCTAAAAATCAGATCAAGTGTAGGTGCTTATTCAGTTCAAAGCAGCTGTGTATAAACACTAGTAAAGTTTATTTTTCCTAAAAATTTGTTATCTGAAACTATGATGGCCTCTGAAATAGATAAAGAGAGAGAGATATATTGTCAAAAGGTGATTCATCCAAACAGCCTTAGACAGCTAACTTAGGGTAGAATGAATTGCCTGCTGGAGGTGTCTATCTCTGTCCATTTACTTCAGAGAAAGCCTAGATGACTAATTTAATCTCCCAGAGTCACTTCTCTACAAGCTTGACTGAAGTTCAATAAAATGAACCTTTCCCTCAGTTCTATTACAAGAATTGCACAGCAAACTAATTAAATATGTAACAGCTTTGCAATGCACACTTTTAGCTATGGATTAGGGCTAAACAAACTCCTACATCTAAATAGCCTAGGTGTTTGAAAAGCTCCAGGGAAGATTTAAAGCTTTGTAGTACAGTTTGATGTCTTTGAGCAGATAGTAAAAACTCTTCTCTCTCTACTGGAGGTTCTCTCCCATCATTGTCATATTTCTTTACTTGCACTATGCAGTCATCTAAGCTTCTACCAGCAAAACTGATTCAGAAACCAGGTCTTTATGTGACCAGTCTTTTTTGAGAAATTCAAATTATAACCTTTGATTAGAAGTTTTTATACTGGATCTCAGCAGGATACTTGTTCAGAAATCCAGCAGGGTTTTTTTTGAAAATTAATGTGCTTTTTTTTAACACCTACCTTTGTCAAGATAAAAATATCCCAGTGTCTGTCCTGAATGTGACATCTCCTTATGAGGCTTTTAAGTAGAGGCTGTCTTCCGATGCTACTGCTTTCAGAAGTTTAACGAAACTCTCTTGCAGTAGTAGTAACAGAAACCCTTAAAAGTAAGCTTCCTTGACACACGTGCGCTCCCTGCTTTGCAGAATATTCTGGAAATATGAATGTCTACCTCACGTTTTAAATTGTTAACTGACACCTAATTTGCCTGTGTACTTTCATGTAGTGAGTGCCTATGTACATGTGGTACAGAATATCCTGTCTCGGCAGTCTTTGTAGCAGGCAGATGTTAAACTTGACAGATTAAAGCCAGTGCTCAAAACCTCTTCCTTTTTTGTATTTAGCTCCCACCTCTTCCAGCAAGCTGAATAGTCACATGCATCTATTCAATCATGTACTCAACAGGTCTGCTTTTTTAGTGCTGTTACTGCGGAGAGAAGCCCTAGAGGACAAAAAATCTGCTATATGGTATGATTTTGCTTAATTAGGAAAGATTCATTCTTGAGCACTATGAGAACCATGGGCATATGGTGAAGACTTGAACTATGTGCAGTTCTTTGGATGGGGAGGGCTCAAATATCAATAACTAGAGTAAGCGGTAAGAAAATAATTTGCTCAGCACGCAGTGTTTTCAAAAGAAGGTCCCATGCTCACATTCATGCTCTTTCATTGCAGGAAAACTCTTTGTCTTGCCTTTCTTGAATGTTAAAATTATAGGTTCCTTCCCTCATTAATTTACTTTTTCTTATTATGCATCAATTACAATGCTGTCAGAAAGCATAAGAGCACATATTGTTCTGTCTCAAGTCAAGCACAGTGCAAAAAACAGCCTTGTCTTAAAGTCCTTACAGCCCAAGCCTGAGGCATGGGATGAGATTCATTAAGAGTCTTTGTAGAGATGTTGGTATATAATAACAGCCTGAGAATTTAAAGAAATTTTTTCCTCAACAAAACAGGGATCACTATTAAAAACAATTTAAGAGCAAACGGATTTTCAGCCCATCTCCTTAAATTAAGGGACTTGCACAGCTGGACAATTCATCACATTACCTTTGTTTTATTTTAGTTGTATAAAACTTTGACATTGAAATTTCAGCTGGTTATACTATAGTCACTGAGATAAAACTTATGGCGTAATTCTCCTGATCAATTTTGATATCTAAATTAAAGCAATATGAAGAACATTGGATTTCAAGAGCCTTTAGGTTGATTGATTCAGGTATGCTCATCAGAAGTCAAATTTTCAAATTGTTGTATAAAGTGTTACACAGTCTAGATTACCAGATTTTCCTAAATCTGTTGAATTTATAATTTTTTTAAAAATAAAAAAAAATTAATTAAAACCAATTTCTTTCATTTTAACATTTAACAGCTTTATATGACCTCTATCTTCATTTACATGCTCTTTCTTGTAGCTCAGCAGTTTTAATTTACAGAAAACACAGGAACAGCAGAATCTCATGTCTGAGAAACCTGATGTAAAGAATCCTATCAGTAGATAACAGAAGTGACCTGCCTAACTGAAGAAGTTACTACCATTGGCTGTATGACATCTGCTAAGATGCAGTAACTATGTGGACACTACACAGTGGGAAGTAAAATAAGCAGAATGGAGGTGGCTGGATAAAACAACTTTCATTTGTTCATGCACATTTTTTGGTGTGCTTTGGGGCCCATTATTCCACAGAATAGAAGAATCCACAGTAATTCTACTGGACTTCTCCCTGTTTTTTAGTGTGTCCTGTTCAGAAATCTAGCTTAGTTAATGTTTTTTTTTTAATAATGTATAACCACAGTGTAAAATTAAAATGGATATAAAATGCAAATATCTGAAAAGTCAGAAGCTGATGAGATATAAAAATTTAATTTCATTAGAAAATACAGAATTCATGTGATGTAATCTAGTTTTCTATTATTTTCTAATATTCAGCCAATTACTTTAGAAGGGTTCTAAGTGGTTCTAAATTCTAATTTTCAACATGCAGGTTTCTGTCTTCATAGAGGCATAGATTAATTAAGGATGGAAAAGACCTCCAAGATCATCAGGTCTGGACTTTGACCGAACACCACCATGTCAACTAAATTATAGCAGTAAGTGTCATGTCCAGTCATTTCTTTAACACTTCCAGGGATGGTAAATCCACCACTTCTCAGCACAGCCCATTATAATCCTTAATCACCCTTTCACTGAAGGAATTCTCATGAAGTTCAGCCCGAACCTCCCCCGCCACATTGTGAGGCCATTTCTTCTCATCCTCTTGCTTGTTGCCTGAGAGAAGGGGCTGACACCCACCTGGCTACAACCTCCTTTCAGGCTGCTGTAGAGAGTGAAAAGGTCTCCCCTGAGCCTTCTTTTCTTCAGGCTAAACAATCCCAGCTCCTTCAGCCACCTCTCATATGACTTACTGTGGAGGTTCGACCTAGACTGGATGTTAGATGCTCACCAAAGTCTCTCTATCACTCTCCTCTGCAACTGGACGGGAGAGAGAAATTATAACTAAAGGCTCATGGGTTGAGATAAGTGCACAGAGAGATCAGTCACCAATTGCTGTCAAGGGCAAAACAGACTTGACATAGGGAAATCAATTGAATTCATTACTAATCAAAATCATAGTAAGTTAATGAGAAGAAAAACAGATCTTAATAACACCTTCTCCCCACCCTTCCCTCCTTCCCAGTCTTTACTCTCAATTCTTTACCTCCTCTCCTACATCACTGCAGGGAGACAGGGAGTGGGGGTTACCATCAGTTCATTGCATGTTTTTTCTGGTGCTGCTTCCTCCTCAGGGAAAGGAGTCCTTTCTCTGCTCCAGTGTGGGGTCTCTCACACAGGAGACAGTCCTCAATGAACTTCTCCAACAGGAGTCTGTCCCACAGGCTACTGTTCTCCATGAACTGCTCCAGCCTATGTCCATTCCAGGCGGTCTCACTCCTACCGGGAAACCTGCTCTAGCATAGGCACTTATCTCCATGGGTCCATTGGTCCTGCCTGGAACCTGCTACAACATGGATTTTGCATGGGGTCACAGACATCTTTTTGGGCATCCACCTGCTTTGGTGCAGGGCTCTTCCCAGGGTTGTAGGTGGAACTCTGCTCCACTGTGGACCTCCATGGGCTGCATGGGTACATCTGCCACACCATGGTCTTCACCATGGGCTGCAGGGGAATCTCTGCTCCAGCACCTGGAGCACCTCCTGCCCCTCTTTCTCCACTGAGCTGGGTGTCTGCTGGGCTGTTTCTTTCACATATGATGACTCCTCTGTTCTCTATTGCAATTCCTTCTGGGAAATAACTGTTTTTCCTTCTCAAATATGTTATCACAGAGGCATCACTCTCATCTCTGGCTCAGCCTTGGCCAGTGGTGGGTCCATCTTGGAGCAGTCTGGCATTGGCTCTGCCAGATACAGGAGTAGCTTCTGGCAGGTTTTGCCAGAGGCCACCCCAGAAGACCCCCTGGTACCAGAACCTTGCTTCATAAACCAATACGCTTACTCTCTAGACCCTTCCCCAGCTTCATTTTCCTTCTCTGGATACACTCCAGCACCTCAATGTCTTTCTTGATGTCAGGGGCCCAGAACTGGACACAGGACTGAAGGTGTGGCCTCACCAGTGCCTTCTTGACATTTATGCAAATTTTCTAATGTGATACTTCTTTTAACTATGGAAATCTAAAAAATAGCTGTGATCAAAGTTTTACTCATAAAGCTGATATGCAAGTTTCAGATGTTACATCTTGCTCAAACATTTACAGTTGTGAGTTGCATACCAAAATGTCGCTGTTGTATCGAGAAACAGCAAGAATCACAACACAAGTCCAAGGAGAAAATGGAAAATGGAATTATTTTATTAATTACAAGCTGAGTTATATTACTTGGTTCGCAAGTGAGCATGATATGATTGTCCGCTTGACCATCCGCCTTTCAGACTGATTGGTGGAATGCTCTGACACCCATTTCAAAATATTTTCTCTAGTGTACCATAGCAGCTTGGAAAACAAATTCACAGGTGCAAGATAAAGTCTTGGTTTACAAAAATCTCGACACTGTTTTCAGCTAGCTTGCATGAGAAAGGAAAACTTCACAAAAAATGCTTCAGCAGCTGGAAAATTCCTCTGCTCCTAGCTTTTTAGCATCCACACCAAAATTCATTTCTCTCAATGCAAACATGCTATAATTCTATATTGCAAGAGGTTTTACTATGCACCCGAATGAGTTCTGAAGTTACAAATACTTGGTTATATATAAAGCAGATTATATGTTAGTTTTGTCTGATACAATGTGGGCCAGAACCAAACGACTCTACCAGTCATGTGTTTCTAGGAAAAGATTTCATTTCTTCAAGTGACAAATAGGATTGTGTTATTAATTTGATGGAGCATGAATAGTCCACTAAACTTGAATAAGATTTGCTTTGCTTTACCTAGAAAATTTAAAACCATTATGAAGCCTTTTATCCAATGTTTGTTTAATGGCAATACACAAACACTCCTGAGAACCAGATTGCAGGAATCAGATTGTAAGTTCTCCATCACTCAGCCGAGTGACTGAGTTATTGGGCTAGAAAGTCTCATTTTTGGTTATGAAAGTAGAAGATGATAAACTGCTCAGTTGAGTTTGAAACTACATATCTAATTCCATTTGAACACTGTCTCCAATTAACATCCTCATACAAAAGCTATTGAAATACAGGCTGGATGAGTAGACTGAAAACTGGATAAATGGCTGGGCCTAAAGAGTGATGACTGGTGGAACAAAATCTAGTGGAGGCCAGTAATTAGCAGTATACCCCAGGGATCAATACTGGGTCCAGTCCTGTTCAAAATCTTCCTTAATGAGCTGGATGTTGGTGCAGGGTGTACTCTTCAATAAGTTTGCTGATGACCCAAAACTGGGAGGAGTGGCTGATGCACGAGAGGATTGTCCTGCCATCCAGAGAGACTTCAACAGGCTGGAGATGTGGACTGACAAGAATCTCATGGAGTTCAACAAGGGGAGTGCAAAGTTCTACACCTTAGTAGGAACAACCCCACTCTTATATATATGCTGGGGTCTTTGTCTTATAGGGGTAACGCTATACAGGAGATTTGATAATGTCTGCATGTCCTTAGAAAACAGAGGGAAATATTGCCTTTTTTTTTTTTAATGATGAGTGTTTTGAAAATAAGAAAAACCCAATCATTTTCTAGATCATGAGCATAGGAATTTTTTATCTTCTCTTGTGCCTTGAAAGCTTGGATGGACTCTGGAATATTTGCGCAAATTTTATAGGAGGGCAGGAGGGGACTGAAATCACAGACTATAGGACTGATATAAGGAAAGGAACTAATTTTAGCTTCCTAGGAAAAGAGACTGTCCAACAAAACCTTTCATAAAGCTGACTACAGAATAGGATTATGTGCAAGAGTAATGGCAACTGAGTTACTAAATATCAGTGGTCACCACTGCGCACTTAAAACTGAAACAAAATCTAAACTTAAAGCTTAACATCATCATTATGACTTTAGTAAATGGTGTTTTAAAGACAATGAAGAAGTGAAGAACCCTGTGAGAAAAAGATTTAGACTATCATATATTAATGGAAAATAGCAGACAAATGAAGAATGTGGATTTTAAGATTGCAAGAACTATCTATTGCCTAATAATGTATTAAGAAGCCAGTGTTACCTTTCATACTCAACCAAGAATCCAGGCCCCTAAAACATGATATCTAAACAAAAAAGGTGACTTTTTAAAGGACTCATGTGTTTTAATACCCAATCTTTTCTTTGAGCAGCAAAAATATCAACACACCATCATCTTTAAATTATTCAAAGTGGTTTAATAAAATGTTTCAATTCAATTAGTTTACTGCATTGCTCTGGATAAGAGTAGATTTCCTCATCCAAATATTATGTTGCTATAAATCACATCAGAGAACATAGATTAAATGTAAACTAAAACTGGAATAAAGTCCTGAGTCAGGATACCTTCCTTCAGTCTCTTGCAATGTCCTGTCTAGACTTTTTTCATCTTCACATTCCACAAAAATGTAACTGGGATTAAAATTTTCTCCAGAACTAATTGCAGAGTAGGGATGTTTTCAGAAAACACTTAGTCCAAACAAAACATGCTTTATATATGCTGAAGAACAGCAGCCTGCAAATAACAAAACTATTTAAGAAAA
The DNA here is from genome assembly GCF_000738735.6 of Corvus cornix cornix. Classification (NCBI taxonomy): domain Eukaryota; kingdom Metazoa; phylum Chordata; class Aves; order Passeriformes; family Corvidae; genus Corvus; species Corvus cornix. The sequence continues at coordinate 60,325,766 of NC_046332.1, read as the reverse complement.
CTCAAGCAAATCAATAATATATATCATTCTTCTAAAGTTAGTGGTTCGCTTTAAAGGAACTTTTGTTTGAACTCTTGAGCTTGACCCTGGTGTTAATTGAGAAGGGAAGGGAGAAGCGACAGTGAGAGTCTGCTGTTGATAGTTCTGCTTTTCTGCTTTATATGTGCTACATATTGACGGACAATCCACTGCCTACTGCTTGCAAGCAAAAGATAGAGCAGCTTTATGTTATCCATGAAAACTATAAGACTGTGTGACACTGCCAATTGATCTGCAGAAAGATCACACAATATTTGAAGGGGATCAACAAAAGTGTTATAAATTCTCAGAACCAAAAGTAAATATCTTAGAAGCCTTAGATAAGGATGCTTCTCAAGCACACCCTGGATATCTAGAAGTTAGATGCCCAGCCCTAAACGGTTGGTTAGGCTCTCTCAGGCATGTTCAGCTGGCAAAGTACCGAGAAAGAAATGTACCTTTGAAATTCAGTCTCTCTCCATTGGCTATACACAAAACCTATGTATTTGTCTTAGACTAGGAATCTAACTTTCCAATGAGTAAAGCTGGGTAGGACGCAGCTTCATTTGGATCCAGAATATTAGAACTCTGTCTCTTGGGAATGAAGTAATTTTAAAACATATGAAAATCAACAGACATTATTTTTATATGAAATAGAGATTTTCACAGAAATTTACATTGAATTTAGAACTATTCTCAGATACTGTTTTTTAATTAGTTTCATCTGGGATAGGTACGTACTAAAAAGATAAAAAAATAAAGCTTACTGTCTTTGGTTAACATAAGTAGATCTATTGCATAGCTTGGTGATTTCCAATATATATTTTAATACATTTTGCTATTTTCCAATATTTTATTCCTTCTTATGTTTTTGATATGAATCCAAAGATCTTTTATGGTTACATATAAAATTGACTGCATTTTAAAAAATATTGTATATCTCCTGGTTACTTGATTTTTGCTCTAAGGGATTATCAGACAAATCAGACATTTGTCTTCTTTAGTCATTTAATCAGACATTTTAGTGGGATCTACCAGTCTTTCTTTTTCCTGGAATGCCTGTTATCATACATAAGTGCTGCACTGCACCAATATTAGGAAGCTCAACATGTTGTCTATGAAACTCAAGGAAGTCATTCTGCCATTGGCTCCTCAGACTGCTTTTTTCAGTGTGCTAATTTGCAGAACTGGGTTACTGGTTTCATTACTAATGCTGAGACCAGAATAAGCTGTTGCTGGTCTTGCTGCATTGAGTGACAGATACCCCCCTGCAAAAAGCAAGTTTGCGCAAATTTTTTTCTGAAGAATCAAGCTGTTAGCTCTGCTACTAAATGCCTATATCAGCAAAGAACTTTTGAAAACCAGAGAATGTGTTCTGTCTTTAATCCCCAGAATAGAGTACTTCCATCTATCAACAAGAAAAATATACTGTGTAAAACCTAGAGGTATACTTGAAAGAACAAAAGAGGTGGCTGTGCTGATTACCCTTGAACAAGTTTCAAATGTGTCTGTATCAAGAAAAGTTGAAGGTATCAAAGAACTCTAGAATATTTCAAAGGTTGCTTTTATAAGGTATTTGTGGGAGACAATGCCCTCTTTCAGGTCAACTGAAGTGACAAGAAAAAGCCATGAACATTTTATTGACATATATCTGTATAAGTACTAAGAGTATACCAATAGGTGTGTTATCAACTGAAGTATTGAATAACACCAGTAAAATTCTTTTCTGAGGATCTCAGGTTCGTAAAATTTTTTTTACTTTATTTCAGAACAAAAGAAACTTCTGCAGTCATAATGTGAGGTTGTTGCCATTCCCTCTTAGGTCACTTCTTTTAAGAAGCCTAGAACTTTAAAGCGGCTGTTTATGTTTAGTGTGCCACATGAGGAAAATGATTCACGTCAACTGAAATTGGCTGAAAGAAAGAGGAAACCATAGACTGGAGGACAACAGAAGAAGGAGACAATACAGGCAGGGCAACAGACAAAGGAATAAGAACATGTAACATGGAGGAAAACCCTTTCAGAGCAATAGCCATGACATCTCTCATGGGCTGTGATCCCAAAAGCTGTCACAGAATAAGCTGCTTTAATCGTGGTCTTTTATTGTTTGTTGAGCTCTGAAATTTTGCATGATTCTGCAGATAATGCAGTTCATAATCACTCCAAAGAACATAGGAAATTAATTCCAAATGAACAGAGTTTCAGGACACAGACAATCATAAAAATGATCCCAGTGACACTAAAGTGTCATTCTCATGAACTACAAAATTACCTTAATATTAAAAAAAATCAACCCAGAAACAATCAAAAATCCCAGCAAATGACAACTAAAAACCCAACAGAACCAACCAATTAAAAAAAACAACAACAAAACAGGCAAACCCAAAACCTGAAAAACAAATAAACAGGGAAACAAAACAAACCAGCCAAACAATAAAAAACAAAACCAGAAAGATAAGAAAACCTTAAACTGTTGCATCGCATAGCAAATTTGCTATCACTGGAGGGCTTGTTCTCAAAGAGATATTTCCTGGAATTATCTATAATCTATGCTGCTATAACTGTATTGCTTTAAGATCAGTATGGACATTCTGTTTCAAAATAATAGTAATTTTATTTGGAATGATTACTCTAGTGTAATTATTCTGGGACAAAATAACAGTTTTGGCATACAGAATTTCCACATGGGAGCTAAGACTGATGGAACTATGGCAGAATAATTAGTACAGTGCATCTATGCCAGGAAATATCTATGTGTGTACAAGCCAGCATGTCAATATTATATTCTTTTTACTTACATTCCCTAGGTTGGTTTGTTCTTGCTTTTTTTTTTTTTCTACTGGATTTTATGTTGCACATAGTGTATCTCACTCTTGTTTAGAGGATCATTATGAAATGCTGGGCTTGAAGATGTGCAGCTACAGAGCAGGAGCTGAGCCCTGGTGGCAGGTGAGGTGTTGGGAGCTGTGTCCAGTGAAGTGCTCGAGCGGGCTGAGCCTGAGCCCTGCCTCAGCAGCAGGAGGAAGGGGTGAGTGACAGCAGTGGGGGACAGAGGATACTGCCTGCCCACCTGGCTTGCTGCCCAGGAGGGCTCTCTGCTTGCCAGGTGCTTGGATGTGGAATGTTACAGAGATGCTGCCAAAGCTTGTCCAGCCCTTGGGCTGTCACTCCTTGCTGTTTTTCCAGATAGGCCCCAATGATACTCTCAGGGAGATGTGGAGCACATCTCAAGTGTGAATGCATGGCTGTGGGGGGGAGGCTGAAAGGCATGGAGCCTGGGGTCCCAGGCAATTTTCTTCTCAATACTGAGATGGGGATAGACGGTAGATTTAGATTAGCTGTTAGGAAGAAGTTCTTCCTATGAGCGTGGTTAGGCTCTGGAACAGAATGACCAGAGAAGATGTCCCAGCCCTGTAAGTGTTCAAAGCCAGGATGGATGTGGCTTTGAGCAACCTCGTCTGGTAGAAGGTGCATGCCCATGGCAGGAGGATCAGAACAGATGGTTGTTAGGGTCCCTTCTAACCCAATGCATTCTGTGATTCTGTGTTTTACTGTGAAGATGGTTGAAAACTTGAACCTGTTTTTTTCAGGGACATTGTGAAATCTCCGGCCTTGCAGATATTCAAAACCTGTCAAGAGTGACCCTGAACAATACACTCCAGCTCTACCTGTCTTGACAAGAGAGGTTGAACTAGATGATCTCCAAAAGTGCCTTCCAGTATCAAATGTTCCGTGATCCTTTGGTTCTGTAAAATTCATATGTTAAAGAACTGTTCTTATTGTGACTATAATAATTAACATTTCTGCACTATTACTTAGCCTTGGTGAGCTCCAGTAACCAGGAGCATTTTTCAGTATTTTTCCTTATAGCGATGAAGTTGTTCTGGGAAAAAGAAATCACAACATAATTAAATATTCAGCATCACTCAATGATTTTAATTTGGCATTATAGTTGTTATAACAATTTTTCATATTTAATTTAAAGATTATAGAAATACCACATGCAGTGCAAGATCACACATTTGATCATCAATTGTGCAGAGAAGAATCCCTGCATCATCTGGGTGGGATGGATAATTTTTATTTTAATTTGAGTATTTGAAAGGATTAATAAAACGTACATTTTTGAGGCCTAAAATTTGATACTCGTAACTCCAAATTACTTTCATTTCTATAAATGAGAAATGTAGCAAACTGTAGTACCAAAAAAATGTATGTAGTTTGGAAATTTTGTGATGGTATATCCTTATTCCACACTGGTCTTTTAAAACGTCCCTCTTTTTAACTGTTACCCCGTAGTACAAACATTCAACAATGATTGCAGCTAATAAAATGGGCCAGTGACCTTTTAGGAACCTGAAATGGAAAAGTCAAAATTCAATTGGGAGATTTTTCTCAGCATCTCATAAAGAATGAATGCACTAAATGTCAAGATTTTAGCTCAAAAGGAATTTAAAATCCATTGTCAGTCATTCAAAGAATGACTTCTGAATAGCATCAGACTTGACTGGGCTATAGGAAAGGAAACCACAATGCCCCTTGTCCTCATCTTGTCTCTGAAAAATACCACTGAAAAATTTGGTGAAATATTTTAGAGTAACATTTTTCAAACTGCAGTGAGTGGTTTTCCCCCTGCTGCTATTATCACCAAGGATTTTTTGGTGGAAAACAAAGCAAGGTGGTCATCTGTCTCAAATATTTGTTCCTAGATCTTGCTGAAAGACAAAACTTCTGTTCTTCTAATATGCGTCCCAGTGACTGCACCACTCTGGAAAGGAAGAAGCTCAATAATCTTGTGAAGAAAAATCCCTATCACACATGCTGATCATATTATTTTTGGTGGAAGACAGATTGATGTTGGCTGGAAGCACTTCATCTTGGAGCTCCAGAAATTTTCTGTACTTTTATAATTTCGCCTCCTGACACCCATTTTTCCAAATATCATGAGGCAGTGTTATGATGTTAATTAATATAACATTATTTGTTATTAATATAGCAATAATACCTGTCTTTTTTTCTTGTTGCAGACATCCGTTCCTAATAAAACAGGGATTCTAACACATAGGAGAATCATTTGCAACTGAGATAGACTTTCAACTCCAGTGTCTGCTAGTAAAACATGAATCTATGAAAGCCTTAGAACATCTAATATTATGAGTCTTAGTATTTATTGCTATTCAGTGATAAAAGTCATATTGAATTTCGGTTTTGGGCCCACATCCAAGAACTACTGTTTATTTTTTCTTCTAGTTGTGTTACTGATCCACTGCTTTGTACCTTAGGCAAGTTGCCTTAACTTTCAGTACTTACTTATAGTACTTACAAGTGACCTGGATGATTAATTAATGAATGGGCCACACTCTAAGGAATTTGGGGCAATGTTTCTACAATACTGTGAAAATATTCTAAGTGGAGGGTATTAAATGTGAAGAGAATACTAGTATCTATTATTTGATATTCATCCTCTGTATGTATTCAGTTTTACTATGAAAAAGTAGGTTAAGGTTAGGAGAGAGGCTGAATTTTTAAGGAGGATGGCAACTACAAAGGAAAAATGACAACTGATAGAAAACAGAAGATGTATGTTAGAATAGTAAATTACAGGAAGAATGGTGCTCTAAAGGGGTTATCTTTCATACAGAAGAGAGAAAAAAAACATCAGAGAAAGCAGACTCTTAAATTATAGTAAGGGATCAAAGTGTAACTAGCCAAGTACAGAAATGAAAGTTTGATGATGATGTAAGTGACACTGATGAAAACCAGTAGCTAGAAAAAGTAGTATGAGAATTAAGACAGTTTGTGTAATTGCTAACAAGATCCTGTAAGGAAGGAAGTCATAAAATACACTTAATTAGAAAGAAAGGAGGTGTATGTGTGTGTATGTACGTAAGTATATGCCAGCAAGAGAAATTTAATACCACCAAAAGAATAAATGATGCTCTACTTCAGCAAGGATTCAGAGAAGTTTTTCTCTCTTCTCTCAAAATTTTTGAAGTTTCTGAAGTAAGAGAGTTTCTAAAGAAACACAGACAATATAAGCCACTTGTTCTTAAAAATCAATTTACTAAAGGGGATGCTGGAACAAATCCAAAGCTGATTTGAAAATTAAAGAGGATATGATTGTGGTGACAGTGGTGCCCTACAGAACTGAAGTGTTTGAGGAGGAACAGTATTTCTGCATTGATTGTTTGACCTGTATTGAAGAAGAAACATGAAAGTCAAAGCTCTGCTAGGTACTAACACTGATAACAGGAGAGGTGTCTTTGTAATTGGAGTAAAAGCATGCCAGGGAACACTGTGTGCAACTCCACCTCCAGCTGCTACTTCTTCTAGCACAGGTCAATAATGATAATACATATCCCTTAGGAAACAGGGCCTAAGATTTTCTATTTATTCCCCCACTGCTTGGCCTTTTCAAAGTCAGAGTTTAAATCAGTGAAACAAGTGACTTAAAGAAACCTCCAGGACTAAAGAGAGACCACAATTGCTGTCATTAAAATCTTTCCTTCAGTGAGGTAATAATTTAAGAACAAATTGTCTAACCTTTCATCAGTCCAGGGCAGATTATGACCACAGAGAGCATTGAATCAGTTTATCAATAGAAATCATGGCTGGCAATTTTCTGAAACCAAATCTAATACATATATGCAGGTTACAAAAATATTTAAGTAACACATACAGATGCACAGGATTGAGCTAACCATGTTGTCTCTAATGCTGCACTCTATTTCAAGCAGAGCATGGCACAGTAAACTCTTTTGGACACTTTGTGTCACATTCTTTAACTAGTAAGCAATTAATCATTATTATATATATGGTGTTGTGCATCTTTCAACTGCCAGGATAAAAAAAAAAGTCCTTTATGCAGAGTTTTACTGTCAACTAAAACTGTTACAGTTCACTGGAAATTTCATTCTTGAGGGCAAATTTCTGGTGGTAGTATTAATGAGTAATTCCTTAGATAGTATCTGGTTGCATTATCATGATTTTTTCTTATTTTCCAAATTGTATAAGACAAGGTGCATGCAAATGTAGATCGATTATGTTGCTAGGCCCTACAAGCCTTACATGGAATTCTTATGTTATATAAAAGGTCTTTTGGTAGATTTCCTAGTCAGGATGCTCTAAGGATGCAATGCCAGCATCCACTTGGGTAATTATTGCAGGATTTCTGTAAAACCTTTCAGCACCGTGCTACTCACTCTGTTAACTTTAGAAAATCATTTCAAGCAAGCAAAGGCTTGAGACCAGCAGGACAACCCTTCTTGAGGATCTGAATAATAATACAGTCCAGGGAGTGTGTCTCCATGATGAAAACCACCAAAATCTATCCTCAGGTGTTGCAGGCGCTCACTGAGCTGGGAATCGAATTCATTGCAAAGCAGATAAAACAAGGGTGCTTGAGGCAGGATGAAACAAAATCTAAGAAACTAATCAGACCCCTAGAGCAAACAGATGACATTTTCTGAACTGAACAGGGTTCTCCATTAAGTGATCATTCCCAGTCATATTTATTGGCAGGATCAAACTAGGAAGAAGCAGTTTGAGGACACAGATTGTTCTGGACCACGGAGTCCTGCTAACAAGGACTTGTAATGAATGGAGACAGAACTGAGTGATACAGAAAACAGTACAAAGGAATTATATTCCTTTGTGTTGTAATTGTGCCTTATCCCTCCACATGTGACTAAAAGATATGGTTGATTACACTGGATCCCTGCTTCTGGCATTAAAAGTCATTCCTACAATTATTTCTTTAAGACAAAGCTACTACAGGGGCCACTCTGCCAATCTCTCCCTGGCATATATGCTGAGAAAGACACCATATAGTATGAAATATGCCTTTGGCTGTTGGGATCATCCATTCCACCTGTGTCCCCTCACAGCTCCTTGTGCACTCCCAGCTTCCTCACTGGTGGGGTGGGGGTAGAGGCAGAAAAGGCCTTGGCACTGTGTAAACCCTGATCAGAGGTAATGAAAACATCCCTATGTTATCAACACTGTTTTCAGCACAAATTCAAAATTTAGCTATTATGAAGAAAATTCACTCTATCCCAGCCAAAGCTAATCCAAAGCTGATGCCACAGGACCACGTTAACATGGTATCAAGCCTGCAATTACCTTCCAGTTGCATAGATTAGGACACACCACTGTTCTTTTTGTACGTATGCAGTTCCAGAGTTAAATTATCTTTTATCCAGCCCCCTAGAAATATCTGAACAAAGATGTTGCATTTTTCTATTTTCCTCTTCAGCAAAATTTTCTACAGTGTGAAAAAAACCCAGTCAATCTAAAAATTGCTATGCTGTTGGAGACATGAGAATACTACGTCTTTCTGCTTCATTATGTTAAATACAGATTATTTAGTATGAGCATTTCCTTAGTATTACAGTCTCAGTTTATTCAAGAAAAATGTCCATAAATAGGCTAATAGTTTTCCGGTTTCTTTTTCTTTGGTGAATAAAAAAAATTGCCAATGTCTATGATATAGTCACAGGTAAACAACAAAATAATTCAAAATCTTTTGGTAGCTTCATGTTATGCATATCTGTCTCTAATGCACTTCAGTTATGCATTGCCAAAGTTGAGCAACACAATCGTAAAACAAGTGCAATATGTCTACATGGCACATATTGAAAAGGCAAGTTCATCCTAGGCATTTTTAGCCATGAGAAACAGCCTCTGTGGTTGGGGCAACAAAAATCGTGACTAAAGTTAGTCTTTTATCATTCATTACTCTCCTTTTTGAGGGGACTTAGTTCTTAATGTTAGAAGAAGCTTCCTAAATAAAACTGAAAAAAATATCTTGTCTTAAAAGCCCAAGGTCCCCTGACACTGCCAGCACAGACTCCCTTTATCTTCAATGAGCTGAGAGGAAGAAAGGAAAAAGTCAAGAATAAACACATTGTCTTGGACAACTATTATCAGGCATTGGAACAGGGCTTGTGCCCTACCCTAGGACAGCCTTAGGGGAGAGCATTACAAAATTATAAAGTATTAAAATGGTCAGCAAACTGACTAGCAGAGATGTGGTGGCCCCTGCTACTGTGGAAAATACTACTTAAAACTGCAGAGATGAAAGACCTTTTAATCTATTGTGGGAAGAATAAGATTCAACTGAAATGTTATAGAAAAACTTGCTATAATTCTGCAGATATTTAGTTCTGCTTATGGCTTTAATACCATCAAAAGAACCCTTGGAAACTAAAGTGGAAATGGTAAGAAACTGACTTTTACAAAATAAATATTTAACTTGTAGGGTGGCCAAATTATTACTTGTAGGTAGAATGTGACCCACATTCAGCTGCTCCGCAATGCAGCCTGAAGCAATTTTTTTACTTATTAGAAACATACAGCTTACAGAGAGCCATAAATCCCAGGACATGCCACTCCTGAGAAAACAGAAACTCTTCTTATCCCTCCTCTGACTTAGAACCAGATTGATCAAGCTTCAGGCACTGTATGCTGAGAGCCACTGGCCCTCCAGATTATCACAGCTCCCCTCTTTTTAACATAGCTATTAGCTATTCTTAATAAGTTGTAGAATTGCAGTGCAAGCAAGGCCTTACTGGGATGATGTTGCTTCACTTACAACAGAGCAAATTGTTTTCTTGAAGTGCCTGAGTGAATTTCTGGTTACATTTTAACAGGGAAAAAAATATTCAGCCTCCAACCTGATTTCCACTTACATAGCACTATTACCCTCCAAGACCAGGACAACACATTGATTAATAGCTGTTAGTGATTAGGAATCATCTTTATGGTAAAAGTTACCCATGACTAAGATACAGGTAGTGGTACGAGAGTGGTATTTTGACTAATGACAGCAGACATTAGATTAATTTTGACCAATTATTTTCTCTTAGGAAAATCACAACAAAACCCAAAAAAACCTTCCTTCTTAGCCCTAGCTTTGGTTAACTGAGGTTTCATTTCACCTGAAAAGGTGGAACTTTAGATCTAGACACATAAGCAACAAGATGACACCTAATTCAGCCTCCCAACCATTTTTTAATTCCCAGTTTATAATTCTGGGATTTTCTAAACTGGAGATGACTTGCCACAACAGAAATAATCCTTTGGCATAAAAAAGCCATCAAGTTACATTTTAAGATGCAAGACAACCATTCATTGTTGAGGGATAGTATACAGTTTTACTCAGAGACAAGCTACCTCAGGAGGTTCTGGTGCACCTGGCACCAAGCTCTATCAAAAAGGGACCTAGGAAGAACTAGGAATAGTTATCTAAGCAGGACTGTGAGACTGTGACGACTTAACACTGACAGTGTAAGTAGCTGTAAAATTTCTAGATATTTCAATTCAATTACTTGAGCCCCAAAGCTATATCCTTTGCTAAATCTCTTTTTGAGGAAATCTTATGTACTGAAGTGGGCTGGAGTGGAAAGTGGACAGCAGTGGACAACATAGCTGCGACTTGCTGAGTTATTTTAATACTATATAGTCTCTTATATTGTCACTTGTATAGTCTCTCTCTGGTAAAAAAAATATTCTTCTAAAATCCACCAAAATAATGAAAGAGCATGCAAAGGAGATGTAAAGAAACCCCCAAAATCTCCTGTTATTTTACCAGTTTTATCTCCTCCAGTCTTGTTCTCTACTGTTTTCTGGTGTTTTCTATTATTTGCTACACTTTGTTTATCCTTATATTCCTTCTCTACTGTTTCTCAATGTGTGAATATTTGAAATACCCTCAAGGTACATATCCAGACTTGTATATTCAATTCAATTTCATTATGTTTGTAGATTTCACTCTTGAAATAATAAACTCTGCAACATGTGGGGAAACTATAAACTTTGCAGGCTTGTGGCACATTCTGAAAACTCTAATGACATTGTTACTTATGTACCTGTCTCAAACTGTTCAGGATTTTAAAATCACTCGAGTTTTGTTCTGTCCATCTTTTTTTTCCTCATTTTTTCTATGATATACGTTTACATGTTGCATAGCAAAAGCTCTTGGTTCTGCATTTTTAAACTAAAGCCATGCTTAGCATTTGTTTATTGTAATAATACCAATAAATTGTGACAATATTAGTCATCCCATATTTATACTACAAAAATGACTTTTAAGAAAGGATTAGGAAAGTTATTGTTACTGCTGTTAATTCTAGTTTTCAGAAGGTATGATGTAGTTTTCAAGCATAAAATAAAAAATCTTTATGCCTATGTGGTCCCCATTATCATGGAGATTGATCACCTCACAAACAATGCACTTATCTTCACAACAGAGATCCCTTTGTGGGGGGGCAAATGCTACTATTTCCATTCTGCTTTTCATAGAGATGGTAATGTAAAGGTCATGAGAAGACAAATCAATTAGGTACCTAACAATTCAGATGACAGTTTTAGGGAACTTAATTGTCTAAATCTCAAAGACAACTAGAAAGATTATCTTTGTCTACCTAAACATCTTTCTGTGTGGGTGAGGTTTGTCTCACAAATGACCTACCTATGTAGATTAAGTTAGTTGTGTAGATATCTTCTATTAACAACGGAGAGTTCTTCCATAAATTTTTGGGGTTAGAGTATATCTCTTGATATGAACACCTGTTTTACAAGAGGATGAATCGGTTCCTCAAGGTGCCTGGTTCTCTCTTTTGCAGAAGGAGACTGGCTGATCATCTTAAAATTATGTGATGGAAGCTGGATGAGATGAATTGAACTGCAGCTGACTTAGGTGCAATTGCGTGATAAGAGTGCAGCAGAAGAGGAGGGCTCAAGAGGATCTTTTCTCTAGCCTCAAAGCTTTCATTTGTGTGTTTGTATGATGGCCCACTGTTTTCAAAACAGTACTGTGCAGATATACAGTCTCTTTAAGTAGAGGATTTGAAAATGGAAATAAAACATAAATGAAAAAGAATAATGACTTTAGATGGATTTGCCTAGTGATTACTTTATATAGCATGTACAACTTATGTAGCTGATACAGTGCATTCAACTTAAGTACAGCTTGTTCTTCTCATTCTCTCCAGCATCATTTTATGCACCTAGACTGTTTCTTTTATGAAATCAGTTTATTTTCATCTTTAAAAATCTTTACAGCATATTGCAGGATAGCATGGATAGAAGAATGATGTTTGCATTACTGACACTGAAATACCTAATTATGAATAAAACAAGTTTGTGACAAACTGTTGCCCTAAAAAAATAACTGCCAAAGAAGCTAGGCAAAATTTTGTTCATTTTTCTCCTCCTTTTTAATCTTTAAAGTTCATTATAATTTTTTTATTGCTATTGATTTTACATGGACAGAAATCAGACACTATGGTGATAGGCAGCATAAAACCCCAACAAACAGAAGTTAATTCCACACAGGATTCTAAGATGCAGTTCTCAAAACCTCAATGTTTTTATTGTTTGATTTCTCTCTGTTATTTTCTATAAGCTTATTTTTTATTAATTAATGGTCTAATGCAGAATCTTCAAAATAAAGGAAAATATTTGCTAGCAATTTTAATATTTTTATTAGTCCAAAGCACATAATGATTGCAATTATTTTTTTTTAATATTTTCTTTCTAAGATCACCCATACCTTCAAAGTAATGCTCTGTACTGCAGTATTATATGTGCCCTAGCTGGTTTTTCTCAATACCTACTAATTTTAAACTCATGGTACTTTCCTTACTATTACTACTCTGTGTAGCCAGTCTGTAATACAGGTTGGTATTATAATAAAACTATTGGTGTCTAGATTTCAGTCCAAGATCATTAATCCTATAATACTTAAAAACTTTACTACTTATTGCTGCTTAACTGGGTGAGAATGTTGGCCAGATTAGTATTTATTCACTGTTAATAGTGTACTGAAGCAGGCATGGTTTCTGTTACATAAATATTGCTTAAGCATAAGCTCTATCAGTGTGCAGAGCTGGGAATACTGTAATCTGTGTGGCTGTAAGAGACTAAATGAGTGAATATATGACCAGAACTTCAGTTTTCTTCAGGTAAGAAAATAATAAAGAAAAATGTAAACATAAGGTAAATGTTTAAGGGAAAAAAATGGGAGAAGGAAACTTCAGGAACTTTGGCCTGAATACATTCAAGCTAGTTTAAGATGTCCAAATAGGATTGCTGCTGATTCAAATTCTCTACACAGGAGATGGGGAGGCACTTCCAAGTGTTGATGTAGATTGAAAATCTCTTTGGAGATATTTGTCTCTCACCATTTATTGTAAAGAAAGTTTAGACTGTCACTTTCCTAAACAGTATCTCTGCAAAGTCCTCAAATTTAGGTAGAAAGAACTGAGCCCCCCAGGGAATGCTTCATCAACGTTTAAAATGAAGAACTGAATGAGACAAAGTGTTGGTTGAAATGGGAGGATGTGGGGAAAGCTCAACCTTCAGTCAATAGGTGTTTATTAAGTCCAAAGACACAATAAAAAAAGAGTTAATTTCATTCTCTCTAGATATTTTCTAATGAAAGCTTCTCACCAAAATAATTTATCCTGTGCTGACTAAATTGTTTTAGATTTGTGCTGTGGAATTTGGAAAGTGGCTGTATCAGATAAATCTAAAGGTTCTTAGGGAACACTTAGTCCTTCTGAGCTGATCTTGGTTAAGTTCCTCTGAGTCAGGGCTATTAAAAGGAAAAAGAGTGAAAGAAAGACTGTTGTCTTTAAACCTGTAAAGTGGTTGTAGCTCATTTTCAGTAATTGCAGTTTTGAGGTATGTTTTCCTTCTGTCTTGCTGACACAATTATTTTTATACATGGTTTTATTTCTAAAAGTAGCATTTTAGGACCAAAAAAAAAAAAAAAAAAGGAACAGTCTTCTCTATTAAATAAAGCCCATGTTCTTGGATTGAAATAAATTACAGTCACACCACAGAGTACTTTGTTAATTTTGAATGGTTGTTTTCATTTTATATCTACCTGTCTGTAAAACAGAAGACTGACTATAAACTGCTATTTTTGGGCTTTTGGATAGTTACTATGGTGTAGCTGAGACCTCATCATAAAGGTCAGTCTCCCGTTCACTCCCATTGAGTTTCCACTCTGCACAAATCATATTTTTTAATGACAAGGTACTCTGCCTTTGCTTGAAGCATAAATTACTACCATTTTAATTCTTTACTGTTGTTATTGAAGTTCTATATCAGGGCTATAATTTCATTGTGTTAAGAATGTTGAGGGTTCTTACATACCTGTATATATATATACATACATACATACACCAAAGGTAAGCCCTTCACAATTTAAATGCAATATAGAATCACTTTCATCTATAATCATTTCTTGTTTTTAAAAAAAACCAAAAAAACCCATAAAATGTATTTTCTCCTATCTTTTCATCAGAATGTTAAAAAACCCCAACCTAGTAATTATTTCATCAGATGTTACTGTTTCCTACCATTCGTGTTTTTCTCACTTAGGTGCTGTCAGCTACTTCCTCTGTGTTAGTTTATCCAAAATGACAAACATTTTGATGAGTATTTTTAAATTAACGCCACTGATGTATACTCACATTTCCCTGTTTAAATGATGATTTGTGTAAGTGTATTTTGATTTTTGTTTGTCAGCCAGTGGATGTATGGAGATTTTTTGTGTTTTGCAGAGTATTTGTCACATGTAATACACTTTAACATATCTTTTAATTAATTGCTGATTTTTTGTTATTTCTCATATATACTGTTATGGATATTAATGAAGATGTAGAGACACATAGAGGAATACAGTGCACATACACATATATATAATATTTTAAATCTTATCATAAAACATTTTTGAAAGCCTAAGAGCCAAATTTAAAAAGGCCTTATTATTTTCAGATAGGTGCTTGTATTCATCACTGTGTGCTGCTTTTAGGAACAGAATCACAGAATGAGAGAATGGTTGGAGTTGAAAGGGATCTCTGGAGATCATTTGGTCCAACACCTCTGCTCAAGCAGGGCTACCTAGAGCAGGTTGCCTGGGACTACGTTGAGACAGTTTTTGAATATCTCCAAGGAAGGAGAAAGAAGAAAGTGTTTCTGGATGTTCAGATGGCTCCTCCCATCTTTCAATCTGTACCAATTGCTGCGGTCCTGTTACTGAGCACTGAAAAGAGCCTGTCTCTGTCTTTGTACCCTTTCTTCAGGTATTTATATTCATTAGAATGGTCTCCCCAAACCTTCTCTTCTCCAGGCTAAACAATCCCAGCTCTCTCAGCCTTTTCTCACAGGATAGTGGCTCCAGTCCTTTAATCATATTTGTGGCCATTTACTGGACTCTTTCCAGTATTTCTGTGTCTCTCTTTTACTGAGGAGTGCACAGCTGGACACAGAACCCCATGTGTGGCCTCACCAGTGCTAAGTAGAGAGCAAGGATCATTAACCTGTTGGCAATGGTCCTCCAAATGCAGCCCAGGATGCCATCAGTCTTTTTTGCTTCATGGGCACATTTTTTGGCTCTTTCAAGTCGGTGTCAGCAACAGGCCCAGGTTTTTTGTGCAAATCTGAAAAGAATATTGTCTTCTAAAATGTGAATCATTATTTGCCTTGTTTCAATAGTTTTAGCCAAAAATAACACAACTAGCACGTCAAGTAATGTGGGATGCATCCACCTCTATGTGCATAATCCAGAAACCACCAGAAAACATTAACACATACTGGAATAGGCATTCTACAACAGCTTACTGGGAACACACTTTAAAGAATACCTTTTTTAAATTTATTGTGTAATACTTCCTCAGGTCTGAAATAAGAAAGCTTTTATATGTTAGTCATGCATTTCTGAGTTATTACTGAGTAATCATTTCTCAATATTTTCACATATAGACAAGCTCTAAATGCAAGCATTTCTTTTTGGAATAATATAGTTAAAACAATGTAAACATGACCCAATGCAAAGAAGGGCCTGACAATCCAAAAGCTTTCCCTGCAGATTCATACATACAGGTACTGATTGGATTGGTCTGTGGCTGAGACAGAAATATATATGGAAAGCAGCAGGCAACATGTTCCTCAGAGAGGAATCTTGACCATGTCAGAAAGTTCAGCACAGCAATTGTGATCAAGGAAGCTGTCAGTTCCTGTTTGTCTTGACTTCATTTAGGAAAGAAAGACTTTGTGTCCATTCCATGGAGGTAAATCAGAGAGCAACTAAAAGGCATCTGAAAGGTATCTGTTTCACTTCATGATGGAAACTTAAAAGTAAGGCCTGAGTGCTACCTGTCCAGGATCAACAATATGTAAGTGGATAACATAACCCGTTATATTGGTTTAGATCAACATTGCAAAGGGCGGAAAAGACTCTTGAGAAGGAAAGACAAGGAGAATGCAAGGTATACTGTTACTGAGCGTTTCACAGAAAGACAAAAGTCAGAGACAAGGATACAAGTCTCAAAGTAATAAGGGTCTTCCCCAGATGGGAAAAAACAAATCTTAGGAAAAGATAGGCAGATTATAGCCTTTAATCGAGAGAGTTTTCTGTTATTTGTTTTCTGGATTCTTGAATGCATTATTCTGAGACCATAGGACATCTGTGATAGTGATGTCAGTCTGTTATGGATATATAAAAACTCCACCCTGAGAGAAGAGGCAGTTTGTCATTCCTGCTAGGATGACTCAAAGGCACCGATCTAGACAATTTTCCACTGCCGTCTGTCTGTTTTTTCTGGTCCTCTAAGTGCCCAAGTCAGGGAATCAATGGCAATGCATCCATTTGCCTGCATTTCTCATGTGTGAAACTCCAAGTGTAGTGCTGGAAGGGAGAAGGAAAGTGGAAAAAGAAAAGAAATGTGAGTAAAAATCTGATATGAGCCTGAAAACCAGCCAGATTATACACTCAGTGTGTTGCACTCCTTCATGCATGAGTTCAAGTGTGACAAAAAGATCAGGAGGTTTCCAAGTGTAACCTTCATCAGTGGCAAAGGCCACACCTTTGTCTATGGTAGTCTAACTGAAGACTTCTGTGATGTATTTATTTGAGAACATGGTACACACACTAATTCCTGACACACAGGTTTTTATTGGATCTATTGTCAGGACTGGGCATTAACCTTACATCCGAGTTAGTGGATCTGCTATGAAAATCTGCCATAGCAGACTTCTCAGGAGATCATCTATGAGCTCATTTAATTTTTGGACAATGTGTAACAAATCTTGGAGAGGAAAAAATATTTGACAAAAGGGACAGCAATATAATATAATATCTCTGTAATTTTTACCTCCATAGGGTTCATTTGTATAGCTGAACAGAGCTATGATTCTGATTTAGGTATTACAATTAGCACTTAATGTTTTCAAGATGCAGTGGTGATAACAGCATGGTCTGTTATGTCTTCAGGTTAGCAAACACATTGAACATCATTAATAAAAGACATGCTAGAATTCACTACAATATAAAGACAAACACATTTTAGAGTAACTTGTGACTGCTGACACTTGTTTCCATTTAATTTTTATTAACTATTGTTTATTACCTGAGTCAAGGAAAATCTGTTCATTATTTTATCAGAATGCAGACAGGTGTTTTTCTAAACTGCTCCTCAAAGACCCTTTAACCATCTTCTTCCATTGCTAAAGTAGTCAGGGAAGTTATTAATGAATACTGCACTGTTGCACAGATGCCATGGTGCAAAGTGACCAAAGGGATAGAGCAATGGTAAATGGAATTCATTGGAGTAGGTGGGGGGTGAAGAAAGAGAAACAGTCAAGGGCAATTTTGCTTAGACAAATGGGTAGGATAAGATCAACAACCAGGAAAACAAATGAGGAGACTGAGAAGGAAAGAAATGAGCAATAAAACAAAACCCCACAGGGCAAAGACATGCTTGTGATGAAGGGAGCCAGCAGTATATTTTAAAGGCACAACAGAAGAATAATTTTTTGTACACTCTTGCCTATAAGGTGCCATGAGGAAATCTAGAAGTTTGTCTGCTGTTATGCAGTCGTGGTACCTATCCTCAGATTAGGTAATCAGTTTCTCATGAGTTAGCTGTGAACTGTGAAAATTAATTTTCTGGCTTTTTATCTCCTAAATAATTCAGGAGTAGTCTGATGTCTCTGTTTAAGCCAACAATAGCTGCACAAGTGATAGGATTACTGAGTCCTAGTGCAGATGGAGCACTAAGGGATTGCATGGAGCCCTTGTAAAAGGCAGATCATGCTGGAGTGACAGAAGGAAGAACAAGGTATGGGGAGGATTTTGATGATGGTAAGACAACAGACATAAGTCATGGCTTGGGAGGGTCGGACTGAAAGTTTGAAAAAGTGTCACCCTAGGAGAGTTGGGAAGCACAAGGAAAGATTTCTCAGTGAAACTGCGCTATCACCATCCTTGCGGTTATGCAAAACTTGACCAGTCTAGTCAAACACTGACCTACTTGGCTATTACAGCAACAGTCCTGCTACGAAGGGGGCGTTGAACTAGATGACCTCCAGAGGTCTGTGCCAACCCTTATTTCTCTAATCTGTGGTTGACTACTTCTGTGAAACCTTTTCCTTTGAGTTAACTGCTGCTGCTTCTGCTGTGTTGCACTTTCAGATAAAATACAGCAAATCAAAGAAACAGTGGAACACAGGAAAAACGAACTTCAGAACTTAAAAATATTTACCTAAATTTCTGGGGTTTTCATGCCATATTTTTTGCATCAGAAGAGAAGGTATTTTAGCACCAAAATCCCTATTTTATTTTTTTAATGAACAGAGTAAGACCCTAGCAGAGTGCATACCTGTTATGTGCCTATCTCTTTTCCTGAGACAAAAGTGAAGAATTCACCTCTTGTATCTTATTAATCTCCCCTGTCTCTTCTCTATGGTTAGAGTATACTTCTCTGATTTCTGCTGTGCTTCTTGCTGAGGATCCTGATTCTTTATGCCTAACATGCTCTCCTCCAAATACACTACAGCAGCAGCATTAGTCACTTTGGGACAAAGTGCTCTTGGATACAGCACATTGTTTTCTTCAACAGACACACAGAATGGATGGTATAGCTGAGGCTGCTTCTACAGTGCCTTTTAATGTTTCTTACCTCCTCCAGTCTAATTGGAAAGCAGCACATAAGTAGTGCCTGATTTACCCTTTTTATAGACATTTAAAATCATGCACTGCATGTGATTTTAGGACTTGAGGGAGGATGGCGTGTAATTTTTACGTATACTTTCTAAATATAAATGTAATGTTTCAGATACACTCTGAGCTGGTGCTAATGAAAATCTGTGGCAGATTTTGCCAAGTATTATTCATAATGTATTCTGTGGTAAATTATACAACGTATGAGAATTTTTTTCAGGCACTTCCACTATCACTTATAAAACCTAGCAAATGCCACAAATCCTTCCTGTTTTGGTTATATGCTCCAGATAATGCTGGCTTTCTACTTTTGAGTAGTCTTGGTGTTTAAGAACACTACATTTCTAAAATATTTCATTTACAGACTGCTCTCTCTCTTTGCCTGTCAATTTCTCTATGAAACCCTTAGAAAAATATTCTTCCTCTTCATGGTGAAGGCAGTGTCTCATCTAATTTTCCATGTCTAAAAGTTAGGCATCAAGACTAAGGTAGTCATTAAGGCTATAGTCTACAGCTGAGAAAGAGAGAGCGAGTGATTCATCCTACAAGTTTTGGACAGCTATTTCAGGATAGTATGAAATTTCCTCTGGGAGTGCCTACTTATTTCCTTCACTGACTACATATGGTGCTGCTCACTCAACTTCAGAAAAGGTAACATTAAGTGCAGTGGGTCCTTTCCTTGGATGCATTTCCTAGGCTGCTATATGAAGATTTTGGAACATGAGTTTCTGTGGAATAAATCTTGATTCATGTGTGACTGACAATATTTAAATGAAGGGGGTTAAGCCCCTGGTGATGCAAAATATTTATTTTAGATGTTCATATTACAGCAGTACTTGGAGAATGTCTTGTGTTTGCTGTGAAAAATCAAATTTCTCTCTTATAGGGATATCTGGCAAATTGTGTAAGCAGGGCAGGGTCCACCTTCAGAGTGAATCTCCTTAAGACTAACTGTTGTCAGCTATTTTAGTCAGTGACTCATCAAGTAAACATTACATTAACAAATACGTGGAAGCACGGTTCCTTAACAAAACAGCTTCAGCCTCTTGTATGATATTTTTAAACAAAAGTTTCAGCTCTGAAGAAACTCTATGTCCTAAAGATATTCTAAATCATCTCAACAATGTGTAATTTATGAGTTGGGTAAAATGATTTTTTCAGAGGTTTTTTAATAGTTTTTGCTCAGGTTAATTTTCAAGACTGTGAAAAAGATTAGTAAGCATTAAAGAATTTAAAACATGCTATGATTTAATAGTAGTAAAGTAAGTTTAGAAACATGGTTGTTTAGACACAAATATAAATACACATATGCAGGAGGACCTGAGCTAGCATAGCCAGTGACAGCAACTTAGAATCATAGAATCACAGAATCATAGATTATGCTGAGTTGGAAGGGACCCATCATGTTCATTGAGTCCAGCTCCTGGTCTAGTGCAGGACATCTAAACATCACACCCTGTGAAAAAAACACAGACCAGTGATGTTCAAAATAGTATTTATTTTCATTTGGCTGGTATGTTTTTTTCTAAAACATTTTTAAGTATATGAAAATGCTAAATATTGATTGGTTATTTCTAAATATTGTTCTCTGTTGATTTTTATACAGTTGTTAAAATAAGTGTATTGACAATTCTGAATGGAATTAAGAAGTGGATCTAATGGGAATAAAATACTATTTCAGCCTGAAACCCTTGTTTTGTTTGTAATCTGCTTTTAAATTTCTTGTGATTGGCCTAATTAAATGACATTGAATATTTTATATTTCCTAACTTTTAAAAATTATTTAAGGTCAAAGTATTCTTGTTATTCCCTTAGAATACTTACCATGATAACCGAAAGGGACGCAAATCAGGCAGCATAGAGTTACAAGCTCTGGTGTGAGATGTGACTTAGAGAGGATTTGAAAAGTAGTACAAAAGAAATGTTTCTCTTGCCCTTACCAATTCCTGGAATAAATTCATTTTACCCAAGAAATCCTTGTGCAAGTTCCATTAGTATGCCTTGAATGCTTAGTTTTGTGGTGAGCTGTACCAAGTGATACACTGGGCACTGTCTCACATGAATGAGCTAATTTCTTTACTTCTTAAGTCCATCCTTCTCCCTAGATACATCATAAATCCTTTCATAGACTGGTCAGCCTTCCTTCTGAAACCTGGGTATGGATTCATGCATTCAGTTCTGTCATACAAGGTGCAGCACATGCTGGTCTGCTAAATATTGAGTAATTCCTTCTGGTTAAATTTGTCAAATACTATATCTCCTCTTTTACTCACAGTAACAAGGAAATAATTTAAATAAATGTAAAAGATAAATCAAAAGGTGATGACAATTGTGATCAATGTGATAACTGTTAGTTTTCTCATTATTATTTTGTTATAGAAATACGTAAGCTAAATGTACATAAGATAGAAGATCACTGAGAGTCCATGAAAACTTAATTAGGTACTAGACAGATTGTTGTCCTGTGTTTGATGTTATTGTTCTGCACACCTAAATAACACAGGGAGGCAGCTGAGTCAGCCCCAAAAGGGAAGAAAAAATAAATATATTTTTCTCTGTACTTATTACCGTTGTCATATATTATGTACAAATTCCCATAAGTTGTGTAGCAATGAAAGTAGAAACTCAAGAGGAAGAAGACTTAGTCCCATCTGAGCAATGATCTCTCTGACAGGCAAAAAAGAAATACAGGTGAAAAATTTGGAAGCTGTTCTTAATCTCTTTGGTAGAGGAGGAAGCAAACTATATATTCTACTGGAGTAGAAGCCAAGTCATAGATGGCAAAGAACTGTTTCTCCTAATAGTTTCTCTATAGCTGTAAGAAACTATTTTCCTGTGTGCTGTAGCAAAAAAAAAAAGGACTTCATATATTTTATATTTATCCTAGAATGTCTGTTCAAGGCAAAATATCTTGTTTAATTTACTTTTTGTCTGGGAAAAAGAAGGAAAATGTGTTCTGCTAGTAGTGTTAGAAAATGCAACGAAATTTATCAGTTGAACTACCTAGGAAAGATGCAGTTTGAGGTCCCTTTAGACAAAAAAACTGCAGAAACACTGGTGCCTTGAGTACGGCATTGTATTCTATGAGTAGTTAGAACTAGGTTTGTGCACTAACTGTTCTCCTGACAAATCCTTGGACATTGCCCCCAGGCAAGTTTCTCACTGCTGGGATACTTCCTGAAGAAGTATTTTCTGTTTTAAAAAATCATATAACATTCTGTGAGTTCTCATGATTTCTTGAAATTTGCAGATAAAGAGGGATGTAAAGTTCAGAGCATGCATTTTTGACAATTATGTGCTTCACAGGCAGGGGATATTATGTTGTCTATCATATTTTGGGCCTTTGAAAATGTTCCTTCAGTAGTAGATTATATCATCTTATGGGCAATTTGTGTACATGTCTTGCCTGTCAAATCTCTTTCCTTAACTATATACTTGAAAGTGAATGAGTAATGAATAGTAGATGTAATGCCATTCAAAATCTGTCATGATGTCCTGGTTCTCTCATTTAAACCCTACCGATCCTGATGCCTCTCCCTGACTCACATCTTCTGTTTTGCTGAAAAAATACATTGTTTAAATAAAGTGAAGAAGGGATGAGGAAGTGTCTTGCATAAGACCTTGTTTCATTCCTTTTGTTTTCTTGATAGGGCTAAGTTCTAATGTAAAAGTTACCATTTTGTTGCTTAATTAAATATTGCATTATCTTTCCAGAGGCACAGTGCTCCCTATCATGTTTCTGCAGAGTTCTGTGCTATTCTAACACCTGTCCACATTTATGGGAGTGCTTATAGCTTCTGTTAAGGGTTCCAAGGCATAAAAGGTGTATTCTGTGACCTCTGGTGTGCATATTCATGGGCTATAGCATGAGCGAGTGCTGCATGGGGAGATAAGCAAGCCACTGTTACAAGGGATATAGATTTTCACAGTAGAGCCTGCTGTGGTGGCTGGTGCAATGGAAGGGGACAATACCCTTTTCCCACCCGTCTGTAGAATTGAAATAGGACAAAAATGGAAACTGGAAAAAAAATTTGAAAAATGGAAACCACCAGCTATGCCTAAGGACCAAAAATTGCTTGTGGTTATGCAACAGGAAGAAAGAAACAAAGAGAAAAATCAAACATGACTACTTACTTCTGTTTCTTTCCCTATTTTCTGCCTACACCAAACTAGTGCTCAAGGTTGCCTTTTTTTGCTCCTTTTTAAATCGCTCTCTTTTTAACTTTTTGTCTTTTCTTCACTGAAACTGTCTGTAATAACCTTTCTATTCTGGTCCTACAACATTAACATTTCACTAGTTTCACAAAGTGTCAAAAAAATTATTTTGCATGTCTCAGCAAAATATGTCTTCTGTTTGAGACATGGGAAAGTTAATAGGGTCAGGCTGCACACTTTGTATCTTCTGTTCATGCTGAAAAGGATTCTCTTCCCTTATTAAACATTATAGACATAATTCTGCTGCATCACAATTTTTTTACTGAATCTGAGTTTTCTAGGCATAAACTGAAGCAATTGATGGAACAGCAGGCTTTTTCCTTGTGGCAACTCCTTTGGCTTTTTCATATGCATGTGATCTTCCTCTCTTTAAGTTCTTTTTCTTTCCACCTCTTCTTGCTGCCCCACCACCTGCCACCCTGACCCATCCCTTTACCACCTACAGTCTCTCACTTACAGCATAACAGCTGCTTGTCAATCTTCTCAAAGAAAGAAAAAATAACCAGAAATTAATATCTCTTAGTTCTTATATTAGAAATCCAAAAATCACTTAAAATAACATTCATAATTATTTATTCCCTGGTATTTGTCCCTTGATCTCTTTCCTTCAGTTTTCAGCCTGTCCCTGTAACAGCATATTCTTTTATCACAGGGAAAATTTTGTTTGAAAGCATGTGCTTCAGCAAGCTTAGTTTAAGTCCATTTAAAACCAAAGATGTTTAGGATCCCCCACTGGGAAGCCTGTGACCTCACTGTATTCTAGAAACCTTGATTCCTGGTCTCACCCTCTGTACTGTGGCACACAGATTTGCACACAAAAGCTAACTGCAGAAGTCATGCTGGCAGAGAAATAAACTTCTCAGTTTCCTCTTCACCATTCTAAATGAAAGCTCTGTTTTCCTTAGCCTGAAGTGTCTTTGGCTCCTCATTCAAGCTAGGAGACTCAAAACTATGCTTGAATAGCAGCACCTTTAGCGCAGGCTGCTTTGGGAACCAATAAAGCAATTTCCCCTGCCCTTGATTGGTCTCTTGAGGAGCTCAGCATGTTCCCAGCCATTTTCAGATGCCAAAACTGTCATGACAAAGGCAATTAATATGGTAACAAGAGAGTTAGCATCCAAAACACTGTTTCCTGAGGGGCTTGTCACATAAGCTGCGGAAAACATTAGAAACAGTTACAATCTGCATTTCTTTCCCCAAATGCAAATTTCTACGAACCCTTGTAATTGCCCACATCCTGTATACTTGCAGTCAGACAAAGATCAAAAGCCTGATTGAGTCAGATGCAGAATAAATTACTCTTCGTAGTAATTCAGACCAGTAAAGGCTGCCTTGGTGAAGGAATAAAAGCAGTGAGCAAATCAACCTGGCAATGGAAAAACGTGTATCTCCCAAATGGTATCTTATCTGTATGTTACTGGGAGATGTGCAGCCAAACTGGATGTCTACACACAGCTCAGACATAACCAAGGAGTGTCTTATTATTGTATCATGGTGACTGTTGGCTTTTTTATTATGCTGTGGTGTAAATAGTAGTTAAATACATTGGTTCAGCTTCTCAGCTGCTCCCATATATACTGGACACAGGTGGTAAGACATAAAGGACCTATTATTGTATAGCAGTCCTGGGGCTGATTCCAGACCTAATTTTGTGAGTCTAATTCCAAAGGACTATTATGTTCTAAGAGCTCACTGTAACACAGCAGCATTCTGAACCATTCCGCTATAATCCAATCAGTATTGCAAAAGAAATGGCATATTTCCATTTCATATTCCCTCTCCTCAAGAGAATCTTCATCTGCTTTGTTAAATTGACTTTATAGCCCATTTATGATACTAAAGCAGCACAAAGAGTGAGATCAAGAATCTGGCTCATTTCTGTGCTTAACTTAATTGTGTGCCTTAATGAAAACATAATAATATAAGTAATATTTATTTTCATGATGCTGGATAAAATAGATTTACCTATGAATCCACTTAGATCTCTGAGGCTTTAACAATTAGATGTTTTTAGTTTTTTTTAAAAAAGTATTTCTATGCCTTTCTTGGGGTAAAGTGGAGCTATTCTGGCCCCTTGGGTAACTCTGTAATTACGCAGCCTTAGAACACCATTGTGTAAAGATTTTCCAGCCTACCATTAAATCCTTCTATGAAAAAAATGGATTATGTATGTAATAGACTATGTAATGACTCTAAACCTTCCTGGCTATCTGCTAAAAAAAAAAAATGGAAGCCAGATACTGATTCAAATAATCTATTTTATTTGTGATTCTCCCAATCTGAACATTATGGAAAACTCAATGCCTTCCCACAAAATCTGTCATGCTCCCATGTGTATTACCACCCAGGAGTCACATTTTTAAAAGAAGGACATTTTTATGGCCAATAGGAGGATGAAGGAGATATTTTACAAAAGCTCTATGCAGGCAAAGTGTTGGTAACAGAAAAATGGACTCATAGCAAAATTCTTCCCGATCAAAACATGTCAGTGTCCAAGAGGCTATGGGATAGCAACTCTTCCTATGACCTGACCTTTTCTGACACCTGCTTCAGTCTGAATGACACTGTGAACCCATGGAACTTTTCTGATGTGTGTTGCCAGAAAGACTTAGTTCAAGACTTAGTGTTCCTTTCCTACAAAGAGAAAAGGTGGGTCTCTAGCCCCCATTGGAAATGTTTGAAACTAGAGGTACCTCCTCTAACTACTGTTGCAACCTACAAAATTTGGATTCATCTCACTTAATTGGGACATTTGTTTCATGCAACTGAAATATGTTCTCTGTAAGGGGCCAGTAGGAAAAGAATAGGCTGTATCTGCATTATAAAACTCAAGTGTGAGTGCTGTAGGGATATGTTTCTTTCCTTGTAACCTGTACATTTTGTTATGTACAGGCTTCAAGGAGGAAAAGAAAGGCAAGCTTACTCCAAAAAATAGAAGCTATGGTATATTCCATGAGTACCTGACCTGGGCAGACAACAGGGGAGGATGGTAGAGGGTACCATGGTACATCTTAATAGGTGTAGCAGCACTTACAGATACCTTCAGAAGGTATCCATTCATCTCATCCAGGATTTGAGTTTTCTGCTGGAGTTTGTTGCTTGTGTATTATACTGGTTCAGTGGCATGTAGGGCGCTTGAGCAGAACCTTTGCTAACAAAAGTACATGCACCTTGCAATTTAGAAGTCCCTTTCTCTCTTCCCTTTTATCATCTAAGTCCCAATGCTATATGGTGTAAGACCAAGCTTTTTATTGAAGAACATTGAATTCTTTGTTTGTATGCAAAGGGTGACAGCAATCTATGACTCACTCAACCAATAATTAATGGACTTTAACTGAAATGGTTATGTAGAGAATGTTGTTCATGCAAATGATATTGGCTAATTCTTTTTTTCCCTTCCACTTAATTAAAAACCACAGCTCCTTCATCTTTTTATGCAAAATCAGAGTCATGGATGCTTGTGATAGTATTTCAAAACAAGAGGAGCAATCTATTAGCTTTGATTTACTTTTATAGCCTTATCAGCACACTGTTGCCTTGAAGTTCTAGAAGTTTCCCAGTGCCTGGTCAGCAGACAACTGACAATATGGGGGAAACATAAAAATCTTCAGGTTCCCACTGAACTGAATACTCTCTCATGTCTGTTTCTTTACCAGAATGGACAGACACAGCACCCCAGCATCTGCTAGTATTGACCAAGTGCTCATTTTGGAGGAGGTGGGGAATTGTTAGCAAAACCCTTCTTGCTTGTCATCTGGGGTTTCCACTTGAGAAGTTGAATTTATAAACCTATGTGTAGCAGAATTAAAATGCATATATGACTGAGAAAGACTGAGAAATAAAGCCAAAATTTCTGTTACCACAGATGTACAGGGACATTTTACCTCAGTTTTCCTCAGTTTGTGTAGCACAGTCCTCCACGATGGCAAGATTTACCTCATCAAACATGAATGTCTACAAGGCAGACATTTATATCTGATCTAGTCAGTGTGGACTACCTGTATAGTCAATGGTGAAAAGAAGACAGCCTGAAAGGGGGATTAATTCTATTCTAAAGCAGCTATCTGGAATAGGGCAGATGAATTGCACCCTAAAACTGCTTATTTCTCTCCACTGACTATAAAGGGAGTATACAGTGATTAACTCAGATGTAGATGTCTGAAGTTAAGTGAGATGAATACCATCCTAAGTGACTTGAAGAGTTTTCCTCACCAATCTTTCTGTTGTGAAAAAATCTGTGCTTGGTATATGTCATCAGTCCCCAGCAGAATCAAAATCAGACACATCAGAGATAAATGGATAACAGGATCCATGTCACAAACAAGCAACAATTACTCCTTGCTTTTGCTACTACATGGTGATATTTTGGTATTCTTTTCTAGTAGGAAAAATGTTCAATCTCTGTAAATATTCATTTTAAAAAACCCCAAGCCCTAGAAATGCCTCTAGAATAATATCATCCCAGTGAAAAAGTCTGTTGAGTAACTGGTGCTTTAATTGTGCTAGAAAGAAGGCTTTGAATTACACAGTTGTATTAACTTGTTATCCATCAAAAAGATAAAAGAGAACACAGTAAAATGCATTCTTTTTAAAACATTTTTTTATTTGCGTTTAATCACTTGTCAGGTATTACACTCAGGCAGAGTCAGGAGAAAACAGAGGAAGACTGATCCTTCTTCTAAAACACTACTTATTTTCATCATAATATGGTTAGGACTGAAATGCAGAAATCCAGCTATATGTGTTCAACTTCTAAAATTCAAGTGCTAAAAAACCCTCCAAAACATTTAAGAAATGGTAACTGGGTATTATCACACATTCACCTGATGTGTTCTTTTTTGTTTCTTAGAAGCAGTCAGAAAAGTCTAAATACTTCCAAATTACATAGTGAATCACTGTTTGATAATTACAATAAATATATTTACTTTGTGAAGGGCTGATAAGGACAGAAATTTCCTAAGTCAACATGACTTATATTACAGTATTATTGTGGTATTCTTGGTCTATGGTCAAAAGTAAAAGTCTGTGACTAAAAAAAAGAAACAAGTCACTGTTTAAGAGCTCTTTTTTTTTAATTGCTGTTGCCTAAAATTAAGAGATTGCAGGTTTGTGTTTTGCCTCCATTTAGAAGCTGCTGTGACTGGTAATAGCAAGCATAGCTTAAGACTGTGATAAAATATAGATTTACCATACAGTCCTGAACCTCACGTTTTTGCCCTAAATACAGAAATTCTCCTATCAACCTTTAGAATGAAGCATGACTGTTAGAAATTTAGAATTAAGAAGCTAGACATGCAGAGTCAGGCACAGTGGCTCTGAAGTGAGGGAGAAAGAATTGGGAATCAGACGTAATAAATCATGCACTATATTTACTTTGCAGAATGCAGGTACAGGATTGATGGTTCTCCAATGCTGTTGCATACACTGCTGACACATTAACTGATGCTGTGACTTTGCATACTCATATTCAGAAGGAATGACTTGCTGACAGTGGCTAAGGAAAAAACTATAAAAAATACTTGTGCATATTAGATTGCTGCAACTTTATACACAGTGTAGAGGACTCTTATCCTTGACAAATAGGAAAGGTGTAGATGTTGTGCTGGTGGGATGACAGAGACTACTTCTGTGCATGATGTAGTATGATCTTCAGGCAGAGCATGTGTGCAGCAAGGTGCTGGGATTGCTGATACT
Organism: Corvus cornix cornix; assembly: GCF_000738735.6. NCBI lineage: Eukaryota > Metazoa > Chordata > Aves > Passeriformes > Corvidae > Corvus > Corvus cornix. The sequence goes on along the minus strand of NC_046332.1, from coordinate 60,296,827 downwards.
CCGTCTAGACAGCCTCACAGTGCAGCTAAAGCAGGAACACTGCAGTAGGTTGAAGAAGCTGAAACTTCAGAAAGGCTCTGCAGACCTTAAACCAAACCTAAGACAGGTGCTCCAGTGCTCCAGCTCATTATTCAGTGTCATAAGATGATCAAGGTGCTCTAGAGGCATATCCAACAGTTAACAGACTTTCTTTTTCAATTGAAAACCAATTAAATTTTATGAGGAAATTTTATTTCATGGAAAACAAAGATCATTTTACTGGAAAAGTGCAAGGAACTGTACTTTGGAGACTTCACTAGGGTTATTTGGAGCACATGTCAAATAAACGTTTGTCAGAGAAAAATATGACAGTATGGTCAGTATTGTCAAGTAACTGACTCTAAAAAAATCCATGATCATTGCTTGCATCCCAGACTAGCTGCTGAAAATTGAGCAGATGTGAAATACTAAGTGACAGAGGCAGAAATATGGGAATAAAGCTGACTAGTTTTCAAGCATATGCTTTTCTAGTTTAAACTATTTAAATCACATGTGGAATATATATTCATGGTTAAAAAAACCAGATGAACTTGTCATAGCTACTAGACTACAATTTGTCATTTCATGACTGTTAGGACAATTACACCTTCCAAATTAATAGCTGCCAAAACTGTCCTTAAGATAATGGTGAATGGTAGTGAGATATGTGCAGACTGTGTCTTTGAACAAGAAGGTAAAATTCTAACATAATAAGTATACAGGTCAATACTGTTACAATAGCACAGATGATTTTAGTGAGAGAGCACAAGTCCAAAATTTGGTGATAAAGGATAAACTCTAGATAAGTAACCTGGAGTCAGTATTTCTGAAAACTGAAAAAAAGAGAGAGAGAGAAAGGCAGAAAAACTTTTAGAAAGTATGGACAACATTCTAATAACAACAAAATGCATATTTGTAAAAAACACAAAAAACATATTTGTTTGTTTTTTTTTGTTAAGCAAAAGATGCTCAAACCATTGCACCTCAAGTCAGAGAACAGGGAACCGTGCTTAACCATTCAGCCTTTCTGATTTTGTTTCTCACAGGAAAAATCAATTCAAGAAAGAAGAGTTTTTGAGCTGTCAAGACCCACAGTGTTAACAATAGCTTATTCTTATTCAAGCCTTTTGAGAAAAATCTTGGTAAGATGTCATTGTAAGTGTTGGAGTACACTTGAGAAATCTGATTATTGTAGAGATTGATAGTTACGTTATATATATCCAAATCAAATGATGCTGCAAAGCCTCCAATTTTCTCCTGAGATAATGGATGGCTTACTATAGCCAGCTTCAATGCAAGGTGTCACTTCAAGTGTTGTGGCTTATGAGACACTTCAGTTATTTAATAGGCTGCTCTATGAACACAGAGGCAAAGATATATGACCTCATGATCTCTAGACTCTCTTATCTTCTCATACTTGTTTTCAAACTTCCAGAAAAAAACCAGAAGTGAATTATTAACAGATGTTGATGTTTGTTTTGAGGGGGATGGTGCAAATTTAACTAAATTTAACTGCATTAGCTAAGGTGCCATAAGTACTAAGAATCATAAATTCCATCTAATAGGATGTACATGATTCCACCATAAGAAATTACATGGCTCCCAGGTACCTGGCTCTGCCTCCTATGCTTATTCTTTTCTTGGACAGTGGGTAGACACTGGCTTGCAAAGCCCTCTAGCTAGATTTTTTCTGTTGTTCCTTTTAGGAGGTATTTCTACATTATGGTGTTCCCTATATGTGTGTTATCTTAGTCATTATCTCACAGGACAAGTGAAGGCAGCAATGTAAAAACTGCCTGAGAAATTGAGGATGACATAGTTGCACATTAAAACTAATGATGGCATTTTTCTTGCAAATTATTCTACATAGCAAAACAAGCGAGCAGCATGTGCTTTATTACACATTTGTTTGTCAGAATAGTTTAACTTATATCCAAGATAATGATCCTACAAGCACTCACACAGTTAGACAGAGAAAACAAAGCTTAGGAACCACTCCTGACAATTTTAGTCCATGGTAGGAATAGAAGAGGTAGATGTTATTTTTAAAATGGAACACATTCTCCTTGCCTTCAAGAAGAGCTTTAGCAGATTAATAATTGAAAAAAAGAAAAATTTACTATGAAGTTACCAGTGTTACTGCTGAAGAATGAGTAGATGAAATGTTTTTAACTCTTTCTACTTCTTTATTACCATGGGTTTGCTGTCTTTTATAATGTTCCCATAGGCAATGTAAGGAATGCAGTCTGAATGAGACTTCTGTAATGTGACTGTGAAATGGCTAGAAAATCTCATTGAAAGAGAAGCTGTTGCTGTCCAGTATTCAGTAGTGAACCAAAATATCTCTGCAGATAGGCTCTGCAGGGCTTTATGCCAGGTCCATTAATAGCTTAGTTGCAAAAAGATAAGACCTAGAGGGTCCATGATGGTAATGTTCAATTCTGTTGAAGGCTTCTGCAGAACAGAAAAGCATAAAGTAATAGTTCTGTGTTGTTCAAAGAGCTGTGCAAGCCTATGAGCAATACAGCAAGTAATCATATTACATTTGAAAAGGGATTTAAAATAAACATTCTATGCATTAGGAAGTGCATTCTAATGGTGGTAACACAGACCAGTAGTAGCATATGTTGTCCATGAAGGTCTTTGTCAGAAATGTTAAGGACCAAGTTACAGATCTGTCAAGAATGCTACGGATATAATCGATCCTACATTGGAACAGATGGAGGGATTATGTGAATTTTCAATATCTCTAACAGGCAAATTTTCTGGGATTCTATAATGACTTTATTATTGTGACAGCTTCTCCATCCAAAGGAAAAATACAGACTTTAGGATAGCAAAGGTATTCAAGACAACAGCTGGGAAACCAAACTGGTCAACTGGTGAATATCATCCCACCTGTAGGTGGAAGGAAAGGACAACAGCTCCCTGCCTTAGAAAGTGTCCATGATATTGGACTCAATATTTTAGAGCCATCTACCGGTTAGTTGTGCTTTATGATCCAAAAGTGTTGCCTCTAGGAGGTAAAACAGCCATAATCTAATGCTGGACTTGGTCTGTCCAATGAATCATGCTCCTTGAGCTTTAGCTTTGCTCAGAACAAAGTAAAATTGTCAAATACAAAGTAAGGAAAAGTTTGTTGTATAATAAATGATAACACGTGAGAGAGATGCACAGTGTTAGAATATGAACTGGTTTCTATACAATATATTTGCTTTTACTAGGAAGGCCATAATTTGAAAGACAGGTAAACTTTTTGTTTATGCTGCTGTTGCCTTTGAGCTATACAGTAGTGTAAAGCAAGTTCCCAGTTCTTGAGGATAATTGCTAAAAATGGGATTTGTTCATGCACAGCCTTCAGTGATTTTTCACAAGTGGTTCTTCCTAAGTCCCAGTGTCACAAGGAGATGGGTATTGTAAAGGAGTACACTTTTTGCCCCATATGCTGCTATAAGCCAGAGTGTTCTCCATGGCTGAGACACAGAAGATACAGCACAGAAAGAGCAGTGACATTGTAAATTTGAAGTATATCCATATTTGATTAATATAGCACTGCCATTTCCTATTTTAAAACCTTTGGGGTATATTTCCTCTGAATTATCAGAGTCCCAAATTATTTGAACCAGGAGGTAGAAATTGGTTCCAAACTGACTACGATTTTTTCTGTCTGGGAAAACAGCAACAACAACAAAACAATGAATTGGTTGAAGAGTAACATGTTCAGGGAGCCTGAAGTGACCAATCAAAGGTTAGCAGGTTAGTGACAGAGATGAGGATGGGGCCAAAAGCATTTATTTTTTTCTCACCAGATCCCAGTAAATCCCCTTGCCCTTCCTGTTGCACTAGCAAATGACTTCTCAGGTACAGGCACCGGTTTGCGGTGTTGATAAAATCTCTGATCCCTATAGAGCAATAAGGTACTCCTACTGCCTTTGGGCTTTGCAGTAAGCTTCAAATTCCCATTTAACCCTGGTTGAAACTATTTTGGATATTGCATCTTAATACCAATAAATTAGAACCAATAAAGAGAATTTAGTCTTTAATCAGACAAAGCGAACCTATGGAGACCTCTTCCTCAGACTATCAAGGTAGTTAGAGAGGCTGTACTTTAAAAGACCAGTATAGTTTTATGACATCTGAAACTTTTGTAGTTGAGCAAGTTCATATGTAAAAGCAACCTCATTTCCTGTCACAGGACTGCAGCAGATCACCTAATGTATCAGGAAGGATTTTCTCTTTGCACATCCTACTTCACTCAATTAGGTAGATATATCACAGGACATTTTCACTATTTTAATCTTAGGCTGATACATAAAACTGTGTTCATCCTCATAGTTGAGGCTCATTTTTTCCCAGTTTAGTGTTCTGCTGTTGAAATTAAGCTCTTCTGTGTTCCAGTCATCAACACAAACATAGTTTGTGTATAAACAGACAGTTTATAAAAATAAGAAGAAGGTGTTATTCACGAGCAACCATCATTTAGCCAACTTTCACCTCTTGCTTTATTTTTTTTCCTTGAATTGCTTATAATGTAAATTATTTACCAAGTTTTGTAGAAGCCTGGTGACTGAAATGTACAGAAGTTCTACTCTTATGGGAGTAATCATTGAATATGCATATTTGAAGTGCAGGGAACACATTATTGACGTAGCTCTGAAGTAATACAGATCCAAAGAGCTGCCAGGCATACTAGGTTACCTTTATACTACTGTTTTCTTATGAGCAAGAGAACTCAGATTCTCCCCTTGTCAACATGTTTCCTTTGGCACTTGATGGTTAAAGAAAGAGTTAGAAATCCTTGAGCTCTTTGGCTGTGAAATGGAACCTGAAAAAAATTTTAAAATGTTTTGTGGTTTATATCTTTGAGGAGAAAAGAATTTAAATGCTGGACAGTTTCATAGTGATGCCTGATTTTTTTGAATTAAACTTATTAATTGCCTGCTTGAGATAATTAAAGCATTTGTACTCAAAATAATTGGTGTCATTGAGAATAAAGGATTTAACCTTGGCAGTAGATTCAATCTGTCTGCTCCAATTCATTCCTGTGATGACAAGAGGAATCGTGGTGTGTGGGTTTTTTTCTCTCTCTCTTAAGATTGCTAATAATTAGTTTAAACATTCAACAGATCATCTGGGTAATGGATGTGTATAGTTCCTCACTGTTCTTCTTTATATGGCAGGACTAGAAGTGACGCTCTTTGAGGATAGGGGTAGTGGTGGTACTGCATTGCAAGAGAATGAAAATGAGAGATGATTTATATAATCTGATCACATTTTTGTTAAACTTGAATACTATAGATTTAAAATCTAAGCTGGGTCTTTTTAGAACTTGGTTCCACAGAACATGAGATGGAAAGAAAAGATAAAAAGATGGACCAGTGATCTGAACTTCAATCTGGAGGGGCTTTTTGAGAATCAGCTGTAGGCTTTTGCATGTCACAGAATGGTTGAGGTTGGAAGAGACCTCCAGAAGTCATCTGTTCCAGCTGGACAGAAGTATCCGTTGTGATACAGAACAGCTGATACAGAACTAGATGGCGTACAAAGATTTTACTGGCAGAATTTCCATGGATCATGGATGAAAGTCCAGAACCTGATGTTAAGCATTTACAGTCCCTGAGGGTCTATTTAGCCCTAAACAAATATGAATTTGTCTAGTATTAAGCAGTGGAAGCAGGGGAGGGAGGGAAATTTTCAGATCTCACAGCTATCTTGCCTGAGGACCCAGATGGATCACAATTTCATTTTCCTTATTCTTCTTATCCCGTTCTTTTTCTTTTAAGGAACATTGAAGTCCATCCTTTCCAAGATGTATGCAATATCTTATCTAGTAGAGGAGGACATGCAGTAAGGGGATAAGAAGCCTTCCTTTACACAACGAAGGTATTAGAGCAATTATATAAGGTTTTGTGACATGACTGTTTATCCAAAAGCAGGAACACTTTGTTTCAGTTCCTTTTTTAATGCCTGAAGCTGATTCAAATATCTCTAAAATTGATAGAGCTTTTGCATAAAGGGTTATCCAATGCCCAAAATTTGAAAAATAATGTTTTCTCCTCCTTCTGATATTCTTTCACCATGGAAAAAAATAAACCAGTTAAAATTCATCGGGCATTCATTAGAGGTTCATTAGGAAAGCATTTGGTAAAATCAATGTCTCTGAAATTCTTGATATCTCATTTGAGGGTTCTGGTTTCCACACATTTTGTTTTGGATTATTTATGTCTTTGTATGGAATAAGAATTCAAAATAGCTAATGACCTGACCTTTGATTTTCTCATTTGCTACAACTACATGCTTACGTTTGGCTTTTGAAAAATTCACATTACTTGGGACTTGAATATAAGCTGAAAATAGCCAGCAGTCCAGACAATTTTTCCTTCATAAAAATAAGGACATAACATAGTATAAAAACTCCAAGTTCTCTCTAGTTGAAGCTGGGGCTTTCCAAGAGCTGTGTTGTAAAGAGTGGCATTTGGTGGTGCCATCTTTGAAGCTCTGCTTTGCCACTTGCTTTTCCTCCTCTCCAGTGAGGTCACACCCTCCTCTAGTCCTGTACCTTCAATGACTCAGCAGGCACATTAGGACCTGGGTCTCTGATGAAGATTCTCAGTGAGAAGAAAAATGCTTTCTTCTTTGTTCAATAAATCAAGAAAGACTGATGTGGTCCTGAGTAAGTCTCTCAGCACTGGTGAGGCCACATCTCAAATCCTGTGTTGGGTTTTGGGCTCCTCATTGCAACAAAGACATTGAGGCACTGGAGCATGTCTAGAGAAGGGCAACAAAGCTGGGGAAGGGTCTGGAGCATAACTATTATGAAGAGCAGCTGAGGGAGCTGGGGGTGTTTAAAATGGAAAAAAGGAGGCTCAGGGGTGTCCTTATTGCTCTCTACAACCTCCTGAAAGGAGGGTGTAGTAGGTGGGAGTTGGTCTCTTCTCCCAGGCAACCAGTGACAGGAGGAGAGGAAATGACCTCAAGCTCAAATGCACCAGGGGAGGTTTAGACTGGATATTAGTAAAAAATTTCTCCACTGAAAAGGTTGTCAAACACTGGAACATGGAAGTGGTGGTACCACCAATCTAGAAGCCCTCAAAACATGTGTGAGCATACCACCTGGGGACATAGTTTAGTGGTGAACACGGCAGTGCTGGGTAATGGGGGAACTTGATCTTAGAGGTATTATGTTAACACAGCATATATGTTAGAAAAACCTCCTTCAATGGAGAGCATATCCCCATCTTTTTACAGTGAAATACATCTCCCATATCCTTTTACTCTATAATGAATAATCATGCAGTTGCACCAGCAGTCTTTAGGGAATACTGTATTGTCATCATTCATTTTGTAAGTACTGATTAGCCTTGTACCTAAACCATAGCAGACCATAATTAGTCTAACCTGTGGGACTCCTATATGCAAACAGACATAGAAGATCCCTAATGGACACATATGCATTCTCCCTTTGCTTCCTGACAAGCAGGAAGGGCTTTTATCTCCTTAGGTGGAACACCCTTTATTTTGATCCCTCAAGCTTCCTGATATCATAACAGCTCAGCTGATAGGCTCCAGCTATTGTCTCCATCCATCTCGACCATTATTCTTAATAGAGTCATTGCAGCTGAATGATAGCAAGCAATTTTCAGTGCCAATTTCCAAATATTAAAGAGTCAAAATAAGGGTTGCATTAGCAAGACTGAAAGAAATAAAAAAAAAAAAAGAGGAAAATAAATAAAATAAAAATTAAAAGGAAGGGGGGGAGTGAGAAAGGAAGGGACATGGAAAGGCAAAGGCAAAAGAAAAAGGAGAGGGAAAGAGAGAGGAAAGAAAGGACATTTCTAAGAAGTAGAATACTTTAGTATGAAGATAAATGTTTGCATGATTTCACTCACTATGACTTAGAAATCTCAGCCATGAGTGCTCATTAAGCTCCTTTAAACTGTATGCCTGTCTACATATGAAGACACATGCATGTTGTGTAGAACCCAGGACAATATCCCATATTCTAGAAAATGTACTGTAAGTGGAGGCATACACAGGAAAGAGAATAAATGGGTTTAAATTACATTGGGGGTTAGAAGGGAAAAGGTCATGAACTCAATTTAGTCTTACAAATGCAAAAAAAAAAACTTTTTAGAGCTTCATTTATCCTCTGAATTCATGAGATCTGCCCAGACTCATTAGACTGAAGCAGTAGAACAGGAGTTAGGTGATATGTCACTAGTCTTTCAACAAGACGATGGTACAAGCCAAGTAAAGCAGATAGAAATACATTATTTAAAGTGAAGGAATTATCCTCTTTGCCTATTGCTTAGCATAATATAGATTTAAAAAAATCTTTTAAAGCTTATATGTCTGTAAAGCCAGTTCTCACTAATCTCCATCAATGTCAGCTCCCATTCAAAAAAATTATGCATTTCATATTCAAATTCACATATATACAAATTCACATATATGCATATATATATGCACATACACATTTATATATATACATACGTATGCATGCCCAAAATTGTACAGTGACCCATCCCACCCTCCTGCATCAGTGAGAAATATTTAGTAGTATAATATTTGTATTATTGTTAAGGATTCCTTTCTTCAGGACACATTTTAAGGATACAATTCTTGATCTTTACGGAAGGCTTTCAATTTCTCTTTCAATGGCATTCTTAAGAGACTAAGATGATAGAATAATAGGAAAAGAAAATGTGTTTTTCTACTTTTTCAGAAGTTAATTCATACCCATGGAATGTGCCAGATTTTAGTGCTACAAAACTAAGTCCTCTTATGCTCTATATGGGCTACATTTGCAATCTTAGCACCGAGTGTGTGAAGTACTCTGCCTGAGGAGCTTAATTGTGCCCAAGAATGACCGGCATTAGGGACAAGAGAGTACTTGAATCTCAGCCAGCTTCTTGGCAACTGGGATTTTGATGTCATCAGAAATGGTATCTCTTCATGAGAAAGAGCTGTTCTTTTCAAATCAGAAGAAATGGCTGGGTTGACTACATTTCCACACAAAACTGAAATTGTTAAGCATGCCTTGCCACCTTAATCTAATTTGAGCATTTGAGATCCTCTAACATAGGTATTTGATTTGTTTGATAATGTGGTTAATATTAACAATGCCCTCCAGATTATTATAGATTTGAGGAAATTGCAGGACATGGTGGCCTGTGGCATTCCTACAGCACCTCTGAAAAGGACATCCTGGACAGAAGTTTGTGCTAACGCAGCAAGAGCAAAAGGCCTTTCACCATCTTAATATTTCATTAAGCCCTAGCTAATGAGCAGTGTTAAACACACAGAACTGAACTCTGCACATGGTACATTTGTTTACCCCAAAGAGTACCATCCTGATTTAGGCCAAGGACAGGGTTAATTTTTTGCAATAGTTGGGAGGGGCTGTGGCCAAGAGCCGGATATTTTTTGATATCACCTCAAGCCATTGCCAGGAGTGGGGGAAGGGACTCTTTGGTTTCCAAGAAGAATGTGGTTTCTGGTCCAGAAAAAAATGCTGCTGCTGTCCTATTGTGGCAGATTGGGCTTGGTGAGAATTTTGCATGTAAATCACCCTCTCTTTTGTACACTTATGTTATTAATATCATTGCTGTTACTGTGTATTTTCTTATCATTGCTGCTTCCAATAAAATGTTCTTATCTTAACCTCTGATCTTTGCCTTTTGTGTCTCCAATTCTCCTCTCTGGCCACCCGAGAGGGGCCAAGGAACAGGGAGGGTGCACAACAGTGGGGAAGGGGAGCAAGCGAGCAGCAGTGGGTTTTGGGGAGTCTCAGTGGGAGAACTAAATTGGAGAGGACCATTCCTAAACCACAACATAAACCTTCTCAGCCAAACTGGATCACATGAAAAGAAGTCTTACATCAGGCCAAGCCTGAATTCAAACTGGAAAACAATGACACTCATAAAAATTGAAATAAAGACAAGATATTTGGAATTTTTCACTTTTGCAGCTTAGATTGAATTAAAATTACAATATGGATATAAAAGAATGCATTCCAATTTCAGATCTCTGTCTCAAACTGTCAGAATACTCTGCTTTCAATCTGTAAACATGACTCCATTTTACTTAGAGTTGCTAGAGGGAAAAATAACAACAGTTTCTCAGACTTTAACAGGTTTTTTCATTTAACACCTAGTTAGAGTCAAAATATTAGTGTCAGAAGATAGTGCTTATGAGCACCTATGGTATTTTTATCCATATCTATTGACTATCGTAGTATTTGGTGTGAGAGAACCAAGCAAATAGATGTATGAAAGTACATGTGCACATATATCTGATTTTGCACTGCCCAGAAAATACCCAGCACAAGATCTCATCAACTGAAACAGACATATAGGAGAAAACTGAGTGAAAATTCAATGTTACAGGAAAGACCATTGATGTCTCTTATGGTAAAAGCTCCATCTCAATAGAGCACTATATTCCAGCATGATCAATATCAGGAAAAGCCGTATTTAAAGGAATATTTTCAGAGAAAAAGTAAATATGGCTTTTTTCTAAAATTGCCAAATTGTTTCTAGACAGCAGTATAGAAGGATATGCTAATAATCTATGTACAGCTGGTTCAGACCGTTAAAATGTTGAGAAGTTTTAGTCATTGGAGACATGATATCAATGCAAATTTCTTGCCTTTTTTGCTTTGCATATGCATTTTTTTTTCTTTTTTTTTTTTTAAGTCAGGAACAAAATATTTTAACTGCAGGAACAGAAAGCAGGATTATAAAGGTGGCCAGAACAATACATAAGTAAAGAAAATGGAGTGTGGAAGAGTTCAGCAGCTTCTAGCTTTCACTGTAAAACTAACTGGAGCATTGTTCCTAAATAAAAGGAGACATAGCTGAATCTTTGGTCCAGAGAGGAAACAATGACTACCATCCTCCTTCCTTATTCTAATTCAGCTCTTCTGGCTATTCTCAGGATGGCATGGCATTCTGTTCCTTCTGTCCTTTCCCTTCCTGTCACAGGGATTTATGTGTGATTTTACTGTCTCCACAGTCCTCTGTCGCCATGAAGAGCAGACTAGCAATTAATCCATATTAGAAGTCAGTAGAAAACTATAGATCAAGTTTGGTAGAAAGGACTCCTTAAAGAACACTGAAACTCCTATCATTGCCTGAAACCTAAGACAGGGCACTGTTCTCATAAGTGTTAGAGATAAGTAGCTCCACAGACAGGGCCAAAATGTACAGCCATGATTTGGGGGTTTAGAAATTTAAATCTACCGGTTTCATATGTATATTACTGGTTATGCATGTGACTGTGTATACATGCCAGTTACATGTGTGGAGAAACTCTTCTCCCAGGTTCTAGAAACAATTTTCTTTCAGATGGTGTCATGCGCTTATCTGATATCCACACTGCTTAAATGGGGCATCCAAAATTCCTGTTGGCAGCATCTGTCTGGAAAGCAGTTTACTTTGGGACATGGCTGTGTCTGCAAAAGTACTATTATCACACCTATTGCCATTTTTCATGCATACTTTTTTGTGATAGATAGGCACCCTTGCCAAGCTAAACAGGCATGTGACAAATCCTAAAGAGACATGCCATTAGTGCCTTATGTCATTGCACTAACCTGGGGTTTAACTGGTGCAGAAAGGGTTCTGCCAACCTGCAACCATAAGGTGAATTTCGCCTATTAATTACTGTATTTATATCTTTCTTCAGTTATGAACTTTGATGTGGATAATCTGCAGAAAACCAAACCAAAAAAACCCCAGGAATACCTAACCAAGATCTAAAAAAGCCTTGTTTGGCAAAAGTATTAATTATACACTTAAGCACATAACACAGAGGAATTTAGTTCAGGAAACTCTCTCTCCATATCTGCTCTGTTTCTGTGTGGTTTATTTCCCATGGAGGTAATGAGAAGATGTGTTTTCAGAGGACAGTACTTTAAAATGGAGCAGCAGTATGTATTGTTGTGTGTCATATAGAAAGGAATTATACATTTACTCTCTGAAACCACTTGCAAAAAGCTGAGACCTGTCTTTTCACTCCTCTAAATCTCTACTTGCATTTCTGTGCTTCCAAATACATTGATAGTGCAAATCACAGAATTTGCAGCCCAAATGATCTAATTTATAGTTGCCATCAAACACCTTGCAGATTTCCTTGTGACCATTAAAATGGAGGCATAAAGGAAAATCATTCTTTCAAAAATTCATTCCTTATATATACTGTCACGAAATCCCAGGTGGAGGGGAAAAAATAAGGACTACAAAATAAAATACAAGGAGAGGTGCAGTATAGATCTGTAAAACACATCAACATATTAGGAATGTTTTTGTGATGTGCTTTTTATCTTACTCCTTTGCACTTCTGCTTTTCTTTTTTATGAAAATAAATCTCAGGTCCCATCACTCTGAAAGCTAGTGCTTTATCACAGTCTCTGGTAAAGCTGTATAGTTTTGTGGACTTTTGGTCTCAAAATATTGTGGCAAATGACAGCGCTCAATTAAAATACAGCTTGAAATAAGAATTTGTATCTCTTTTGTAATATATTGCTTAATAATCCATTATGGGGTGCTGCACACTGTGTGTTTGAGAAGACTTCAAACTTTTTTTTTTCAAATAAAGAAGTAGGACTTGATCTAAATAAGCAAAAAAAAGTTATTGCTCACAATATATATGTATTTATGTATTACAGATCTTGCTGAAAGGTCTAGAAATTCCTTATGGCACATAGTACTTGCATGAATGATGGGGTGTTTTGTCCTTTCTGCTGCTTATTTTTCCTTCTTTTTCCTTGGCTTTGATTCTGAGGACAGCATGCTCTTTTCATCTTGCTAGAGATATGGCTCTGCATAAATCTCTCAGGAGATCTCACTCTACCCAAGCAATTTGATGGTAAAAGAAGGAATGCTTCCTTATGTCTGTATAATTTCAGTTGTGTAAATCAGTGCATTGACCTTAAAGCCATCCTGACTTTACTGTGGATCCGCCTTGTTCACAAAGTTTGGCTTGTCAATTATAGTAGCCGTAATATCCTTTGCCTCCATGTTACGCACCAGCAGATAGCATTTTCTCAGTAAGTGTTTGAAAAACATAAAGGTTTTATTTTTATTGTACAGAAACAGTTTCCAAGAGGGGAAAAGCAAATAAATACAAAGGAGAAAGAAAAAAGAAAAAAAAAAGAGAAGTGAGGAAGAGCAAAAACTAAGACTTGATGTCAAATATTTCCTTGGTGACCTGAATGAAGAAAATGGTACCCGGTTTGTAAGTATCAAGCAGTTTTGCCATTAAGCTGAGAAGAAGCCAGCTAAAGTATAAAATATGGCTATAAAGCTTCACATAAACTACAGAAATGACAAAATAAAATATCTGTATATGCTAATTATATGCTGTAGACCTAGTTTTGCATTTCCATAAATCTTCCTCTTGAATTGTTATATTGGCTAGTAATTAAGAGACTTATGACAAATTACTTGATTTATATTCTCAGCCGGGTCCGGACCTTACTATGTACTGATTTCAGCAGGGAAGCTTTAAGAGACACACAGGAGTATGCCATACTTTACTGAATGAACCTGCAAAGTCTTTTTTGTGCTGTCAGATGTTTCTGGAGTGTCCATAGATTTTATGAGGATATATGAACCTTTCAGTTATGGAAGAATTTTGTTTAAAACATAGGCTTACAGTCTTGAAAAGGAGCAAGACTGTGTCATCACATACCAAGATATAGATAGATTACATTAAGAGTATTAATTTCGTTTTTAAATCTCAAATCACATATTGTATATATAAAATGCAAATTTCATTAGATCTCCAGAGAACAATCACTTCCTATGAATCCAGTTCTTGAATATAATGTCTTTTTAGCCAGTTATACAACATCAAAGAAATGCATGGAATTTTTTGTAGATGGTCTGGTTTGCATAAACTTTGCTCATCGCAGAGAATATCTAGGATCACCATCCCAAAGATGACAGAAAAAGGTTGAAAACTTGATTTACAAACTGATAACAAAATATTCTTTACAAACAAAGAGAGGAAAAATATTTTGTAACTCATCAGTTACTGGTTTGGCATTTTTTGATGCTTCCTTGTTTGTTTTATTTTTTTTAAAGTGGGTTAATTCATTTTTGCTACACCAATTCAGTGTATATTTTGTAATCTTTATGCCAATGGGGTCTTAAAAATTGTTAAGAGGTTAGCAGCACATGTCAAAACACTTCTCTTTTACCTCATCTAAGGTAATCCATTACTAGATCTTATACAAAATTAAGCATTACAGCTAGTCTAAGATGTTTAGAAGTGTGAGGCATAAAAAAGAACGAAAATCCTTAGATAACTGATAATTTTACTCCATGCGCAGGTTCTTTGCCATAAAAAGTAAATAATGAATTCTTCATTCTGAGCTATATAATACATTTTTGTAAGGAAACCAGAGCTTAGACCTTAATAATGACTGAAGGATTTGAAGAACATTTAAGTATGATAGGTAGTGTTACCTGCTATAAAGAGAAGAATATTATCCAAACAGTATGAATGTAAGTGCTGTGTTCACAGATAAAGAGGGTAGTTTTAATTCTATTTTAAGAGCCACACAAATACGTGTCAGACATTATAATTATTGCCACAGGTAGGTTGGAAGGTTGCAAGAGAGCAAAATGTTTATGGATTGGTAATCTCTTGTGGCCACAGGTGTCCAAAAGTGTTTCTTCTCAAAAAAACCAAAAAAAAACCCAAACAGAAAAACCCACAAAACAAAAAAAACAAACAAAAAAAACAAAACCAAAAAAAAACCAAGAAAACCCTAACCAAACAGAAAAAACAACAGAGAGAGAGAGAGGTGTGACAGGTTAAAAATGGGCAAGTCACACTTCAGTGTAGAGCTTCTAGCAAGGAACTGAGAGTGAACCCTAGAAAAACTCCCACTATTGTAAATACTGCTTTGCAGCAGTGAAATCTTAATTAGTATTTTTCTTCCATTTAACTGCTCCAGTGGGTAAGAGATGCCTTGTACCAATTTTTATCTTTTCACTCCCCATCTCCCTCCCCTACCCTTTTTTTTAAATTTCTCTACCTAAGATTTCCAGGGGGAATGGTGTCTATAAATTAAACTAACTGGCCACAGTGTTATATGATTATTGTCTAAGTGGAACAGATTTATCATCTTCTGTTTTTCATTTCCTGTTCCAAGATTTCTGTTAAATACGTATTACTCATGAATGACAAAAGGACTAACAACAAGAGAGGCTATTTCCCAGGGGGAGTAGGTACATTTGGAGTGTGTTTATTATCGAGCTAATGTTCTTCACCAATAACCAATTGCACATTCTATTAGATTTTGTGCTCTGCTTTCTAAAAACTGTATATATTAGCAGGTGGGGTTACATGTGTTAATCCGCTGAGACCAATGAAAGCTACTGCCTCTCTTAACAATTCAGAACATTGTAATTCTTCACCCTAGTCTCTCATCACCTCTCCTATCCTGGTCTCACACTACTGTGTTGGCTTGGAGGAGAATGCCAAGTAGAAGCGCCCAGAAGTACAGTTCCCTGTGTTGTAAATGTAAATTAGAGATCCATGGAGAATTTTAGCTCTCATAAAATCTCACTTTAAGGCACCCCAAGTTAAATTAATCGTTATTAGTGCATTGCAGTCTGCTTTAATTAATATAGTCCATTAACATATAATAAAAATTCAGAAATGTAATTGAAAATTGTCAAAAGAATGTGATTGATAATAAAAGATCTATGCCCAGGTGATAGTGTCTGTTTTAAACACATAAGAACAACATTAAATATCACCTACATCACATATGCTTTCATCTGGAAGAAACCCCAAGTGAGCACTGCACACAGTTATCACTAAACTTCCTTCTCTTCCCATCTCCTTTCCTCTGGGTTGTAGAAGCTGCTCTGCAATTTTTGAACAGAACATGAGAGTCCTTCTCATGATAGTCCTTGACTATCTGATATTATTCTTTTCTTCTTTTAATTTGCCTCATTCTGAAAAACAAATAGCATAGTTTGACAGTGACTGCCACAACATGGGAGCACTCTGTGTGTAAACATCATGTTTGGCTATTTGTGGTGTCGTCTGATTACAGACTCTTGTAAATGAAAATGACGTGCCTCTTTTTCACCTGTCACATAGCCATATCTCAGGAAATACATAGCCTAAACTAAGGGGGAGGCCAGGGATTTCTGCATTCTGTTCTTGTCTCTTCTATTTGCTGAATTCTATGTGTTTCAGTTGTCACTTGCATAAAATGGAGCACTGAAATTTAAGGTACGTCACAGTTGCTGTTGCAACTGTGGGGATATCCCTACCCTAAATTTAAACTGACTGTGGCAAAACAGAGGCTCAAGCAGTTTCCTTGATTTCAGTCTGAAGTCTGCTGTTATGTTGTATGCTACAGCAGTTAAACCATATATAATATCTCAGATAAAACCTAACATTCAGATTCCTTCAGGAGCTGCAGTCACATCAGGTGTTACCAGTTACCAACATCAGACTGAACTAAGACAATAAATTTCAAGCATTTTCTGGAGTTTCTCATGCTCCCTGGACTTTCAACTGAGATGAACAGACATTCAGAAGTAACTAAAGAAAAAACTATTTCGAATCTGAAAGCAGTTAAACTGTTAGATACTCTGAGTTTTAGTCCTTGCGCTGAATAAGACAGCCAGGAGATGACCACTGGCTCTGAGACAAGTTAGCACCAGCTGTTTCGTAATCTGTGTTTTCAGTGCTGATCCACCCCAGGTAGTTGGAGCAGCCCAAAAGAGATCAAGTGTGGGTTTCTAGCTCAGCTCACAGTGAAACAGTTTGGGTACAGCACTCAACCTGGCCCACTTTTCTTTAACAGCACTTTCTTCATCAAATTATTAATGCATCCAGCTCTAATCCTCCCACCTTATCTCAGACACTTGACTGGAAGGACCAAAGTTGTCATGTTTGACTACATCCTCTTCACACTCAATGAGAGAAAAACATGTCTGAAAGGCAATTCATCCCATCTAAGGACTTAAGACAGTGTCATGAGTCTAAAGTTAGGTAAAATGAATCCATTTCCTTTTGCTCTCAGTTGTGTCTGGAGGAGCCAAAAAAGCCTCTCTCTTTCAAAAATATGGCAGGATTTAGGCACCTAAATTCTTTTTTATTGCCCTAAACTTCATTCAGTATGAATATCTATCCTCCTTTCCCTTTAATGGGGGTTTAAACCAAATGTTTACAAAAATATTAGTAATCAAGTAAAAGCATTCTTTCAGTTCTCATATTGAAATCTGTATTTTCAAAGGCCTTTTGCCAAATAGTTTGCCATAATTTGTCACTTACATTTAATCACTACTTTGAACACTAGGCTTAAAAGACTTCCATCTGAACATCCCCAAGTATCTAGATTTTTACAAGGTTGGATCAAAGTTTATTAATAGGCATTATAGAAATGTAGGGAATAATATGCTATTGAGAAGGGAGGACGGGTGTAACCAATGAACCTTCCTACAGCTCAGTGGATGGGGAAGTTTTGCTTGCTGGTTTGTCTGGTTTTTAAATTTACAGGAAAAAGCAAGCTATTCTTTTGCTGTGGAATCAAGTTCCCAGAAAATAAGGACCAAATTAGTCTTATAAGTAATGGATTACAATGTCCCTGCTTACTATAGTCTTATCTCTTTAACCACTTACACAGTAATTGTTCGACAAAAGACTGACACTCTTTTCTGTTTCCTGGTTGTGATCCTGCAGGATTGCAGTCATTAAAGAATCATCAAGCAGAAGAAGTGTAAAGTCTTTGTTGCCCATTTTTCAAGAACCTTTATTAAGGTTTCTCTTTTTTCATTTGCTTGCAGCACACAATTTCGCCAGTAACGATGTGCTGGTACTTGATTTTCTTTCTGCTCAACAACAGGCTCAATTAATTTTTTTAAAATGCTTTTTGAATTTAATTTTCTTCTCCTGGATTAGCAAGTCAGACTGAGCAGAACTAGAGAACAACTGTATATTCTTTTTCCACAATATTATTGTATTTAAATTCTTGATTTTAGAGGTTTCATCTTTACAGGATGTGAAGTTCTGGACAAGAAAAACATTCTTAGTACTTGGAATTGAGTCAATCTAGATAATGTTGAATAGTTTAAAAAAAAAAAAGTTTCAAGTAAAAACTTTGATCTCAAGCCGAAAAATTCTTTCACTTTCCAGATGCTCTGAGCTGTTTATATCAAAAGGAAAATATTATTGTCCGTGTCCCATGAAGCACATTCTTAACATGTCCATTTTTTTAAAGAAACATATTCTTAACTGCACCTAATTAAAACTGACTTAATCTACTTGTAGAGATTTTGAACATTTTTAATGGCTTTCTTAAAACCAAACAAACATACACACATTATGTTTGCAGTGTGCTTCACTTGATTACCCAGAGAAGAGAATACCAGCATATTAGGTCCTGTTCATCCAGGGAGAGTCTAAAGTCTTCTATCTATCTATCTATCTATCTATCTATCTGTCTGTCTGTCTGTCTCTGTCTGTCTATCTATCTCAGAAGAGTGTTAATGTGTGTAACTCTCATATTAAGAGAGATGGTAAAGAAAGGGTATTGAACCCTTTGGTTCATGCACCCTTCCAGCTGAAGCCAGCAATGCCTCGCTGAGATATAAGTCCTGGAATCAGAAGAAGACCAGGGAGGGAGAAGTTATACCTGCACAGGGCAGACATAATGTCACAGAATGAATGTGCATTTCACAGTAGATTGTTGAGAGAGAGAGAGAGAGAGAAGAAGGAAGGAAGGAAAGGAAGGAAAGGAAGGAAAGAAAGGAAGGAAAGGAAGGAAAGGAAGGAAAGGAAGGAAAGGAAGGAAAGGAAGGAAAGGAAGGAAAGGAAAGGAAGGAAAGGAAGGAAGGAAGGAAGAAGGAAAGGAAGGAAAGGAAGGAAGGAAAGGAAGGAAGGAAAGGAAGGAAAGGAAGGAAGGAAGGAAGGAAGGAAGGAAGGAAGGAAGGAAGGAAGGAAGGAAGGAAGGAAGGAAGGAAGGAAGGAAGGAAGGAAGGAAGGAAGGAAGGAATATCTAGAGCTCTAGAGCTTTTCTCTTTCCTCTTACTCTAGCTGCCAAGTGAGTATTAAGCCCTTTCTTGTCTACTCACAGTCATGTCCTGCAATACTTGCTTTTATGATGTTAATGTCTATTTTTGATTGGAGAAATGGCATATGCAGTCCTATACCATCCTCAATATTTGAAGCAAGTCTGAACCCAAAGGGCTCTGTGAGTCAAAGCCCATACTAATGCCAGGCTGTTACTCAATGTGAGCTTTAGCTGAGACTAGATCAGCAGCAAGTTAGAAACCATGGTGCTCTCTGCTGGGACAGTCACAGAGATGAAACCTTGCTGCCCCATTAACCACCACTTTCTCAACACTAAAAGATGGAGTCTGCCTAAGAGTTCATGCAGAAACTCAGCATGAATAGATACAGGCTTCCCTGTATCTATGAATAGGGGATATTCATACTTTGGAACTGATCTCAAGGACAGATCATACACTTCAGCTGAATGGATGGAAGAAGGAACTGCTGATTGATGAAGGATTAGTGCAGCTGTCATACAGAAGCATAAATGTCACTTGATGGGAAGTGTGGGTGGCTAACTCTGTACTGTTGTTAGGCATCTTCAATTATCAGGTTATTCTTCCCCAGGAGCAGGACTTGTCTTTCCTCTTTGTCAAACTTCACAAGGTTCCTGCCTGCTCTCTCTCCAGCCTATTGAGGTGTCTTTGAAACACCACTCTGAAAGACAGAAAAACTGCCTGCTGTATCAACCACTCTTCCAAATTTCTGTTGCCTGTAAACTTGCTAAAGGTACACTCAGTCCCATTTTTCACTGTATCACATAATCTGTGATGTCTCTGTGTTTTCCTGAGAGCTGAACAAAAAGAACTTTTGTTATGCAGAAATAAATTGCTGTTTGAATGACTTCTTATGGAGTTGAGCTGTAAACAGTATGCACGATCCCATTTGAAAGAGCAAAAATCTCCTTGGAGGTTTTGATAAAAATTAGTAAACCTGGGGATGTGCAAATTGAACTGCAGTGCTTCCACAAATTTTGTTAAAGCCCTTGATGGAGTGAATTTTCATGCTCTGGACCCTAATACTGCAATTAGACTTGGCTGTACAGACAGGAGTGACATTCACCTTCATTTTGCTTGAGGGGACAATGGAGAATTGCACAGTTCATTGTCATTTTTTATTAAAACAGATAAGAATGGACTCTAGGTTGTGACCCTTGTATTCAGCGAGACCTCCAAAAATCACTCAGCTGCAGAGATAACAATCAAGAGCACCCTCGAGGCTGTGTATGCTCTATATCAAGAGAACCAAAGAACCCAGTGAAAATGCTACATGAATATTTTCCCTGGCTTCGTCCAAATGTTATTGCTCTATGTACCTGTCTTGTAAGATCAGCTCTGTAAGCTTTGCAAGTAAAGCGGAATCTGAACATCTTGTTTTACTGCTGGTAACAATAATAAATAATAGAAACATAATAGTACTAGGGTGTGAAATTTCCTTCAGAAATGTAGTACAGAATTATCAAAGAACAGAAATATTGAGAAATACTGAAAATATTCATTACTAAGTAACAATAATCCCATTATTTGTCACATCTTTTCCATAGTAACAAAAGACAAATTGTTCCATTTACTTATCTTCATTTACTTATCTTTAAGTAAATGACTACAGCCTGTGCTTTAAGACATTAACTACATTTTAATCTGAGCAGTCCAGTCTGAGCAGAGTCAATATTTGGGCAGTTGTCTTAGTGATAGACGTGAACTGTAAGTGTCCGTGAGGTCAATGCCACTACGTGGCATTTTTGGGTGCAGCAGTTAGACAATGAAGGACCTAAGTACGCTTCAGGTTTAAGGTCCTCATGGTCTGCCCTGCAAAAATCTTGAACTCCAGGAAAAAAACTGGAAGCAGTGAATGATGAAAATTACTTCCTTGTTCCTCCAGATGATTAAGAAAATTGAGAGATTCTCCTTCCACTAGGGAACTAGCTTTCCCTGCTTAAACAAACAAAACTCTATGGATTTTGTTTTTGTGGCTTTGTTGTGAGTTTTCTTTTGTTTTAATAGCTGTTTCTCAGTTGCCCTTCAAATTGCCTTCTCAAATACTGACTTTGAGATTTCTTCCATATATCCTCTGTACTTTGGTTTGCACATGGGAGATGAATGCTCTATAAAATGCTTAGTATCTCCGCTGCAGTGAAGCGAAGCTGACCAGCTGCATCAGAGACTCCTCTTGTCTTTCATCTTTCTCTGTCACCTTCCTTTCCTCACGTCTCAAACCATTATATCCTCTCTAGTCTCTTTCTCTCTGCACATACTTGTTCCTCTTCCAGCTGCTCCATCCCCCCCAGCTCTAGTATGGAGTTCCAGTGAGGGAGTGAGCTCCCTCAGCCCGTTTGGGTTAGCAGAGAGACAGAACTCCCTGGGGTGCTGACTCAGTACGGCAGAGCAGGGACTGCTTTGCACAAGCATTTAAACAACAGTGCTGACAGCAGCTGAAAAAAAATCTGCATGAAAATTACACAATCCATGAAATTTATTACACCTGCAGTTTGCTGGTTGGGTTCCTAACTTGCCTGCAATATTTTGCCTTCAAGTGACACAGTATTTAAACACATCTACTTCTACATGTGAAACTCCATTCTGATCTAGTTGAGATAATTTTCCTCTACCTATAGTAAATGCCTATATGTCACATATTCGTACTTCTGAACTTTATTTGTTCTTTTAAATAATTTGGTCATGGAAAGATCTTACAGCTTCCCAAATCTGTTGTTTTTAAGAACATTTGCATTAGAAAATTCTTCAGAACCATTACTCCCTAAATCTTTCTTCTTCGTTGTTGTGATTTACAGCTTCTAAATAATTTGCAGAATGCACTTTGTAATTAAGTGCATTCTTACTCACGTATGCAAATTCTAATTAATACTTGTCATGATTCTACTATTTTTAATAACATTACTGCTGCTATGCTGAGAATTCTTGAAGATCAGACCAATTTTTAATAGGTCAGTGTTCTTTTTATAATTACCTGACTCATTTATTTTGTTTGCTTTGCATGAATATTATTTGTTTGCTTTATTTGATGATGTTAGCAACAGAGAAAATTAAACATATCTGCAGGTTTGGTGCAGAAAATAGTTGTAAATATTAACCTCTACTACAATTTCAACCTATACTGTGGATATTTTATAAGAGGTGTGAATATTTCTTTCTCGTCAATGTGCAGGGAAATTTTATAAAAGAGTAAAGAAAATAGTTCAGCTTCTTACTTTTTCTATAACTATAAATGCCAGTAGCAAAAACGCTGTGCTAGAAACAGCAAAACCTTTCAAACATTGATTGCATGGCTACATGCAGTCACATCCCTATTTGGGTTTAATCCAAGGCCGCTGTTTCTTTATGAAAAACAAATTCAGTCACCTTTAACTCAGCCACAAATCAAAATTGAAACACATCTAATCAAAATCATATAAATTGATCCAGAATTAAGATTATTAAATCATTTAGTCTATCTTCCTTCCTCACAGGTGGGATTAGCTATACCTAAAATTTTTGTCCCATCTGCTTTTGGAAAATCTTCCTAGAGCTTCCTAGGTGTTGTGTTCCACTATTTAACTATGCTGGCATTTAGAAAACTTTTCCTAAAGTCTAACCTATATCTCCCTAACTACAATTTAAACTTTCTTTTTTGTTTGCTTTTTTTGGCTTTACTCATATTTGAAGACTGTTATCAGGTCTCCCATTGTATTCTCTCAGCAGAAACAAACAAGCTCAGTCTTTCACAACAGAACATGTGATTTTAGCTGTCTTATCATTCATTCTGGCGCTTGTCCCCACCTCCCAGTTGCTTTTTGACTGGTTCATATCTTTCCTGAGTGCCCATGTGTTCCAGTACACATAAGTTCTCCATTTAGAACTTTGTGCCATCGGAAAACTGAAGGATACATAACTTACCTTTCCTGCCACACTCCTCTTCATACACCTTGGGATGCTGTCTGGGTTTCTCTGTATGAGCATGATTCTGCTCTGAAATGCTAGGGACACTCTACTTCTCCCTGCCTTGAAGATGTGGAGTCACATGGGAGAAAATATATGATTTATTGACTGGAAAATACTAACTAGAGGCCACTTTGCCTTTGATGTCAGAATTGATTGATACTGAGGAAACTGTTGACTGCACTAACACTTTATTTTTATTTTGCCTAATTATCCTACAGTGCAGTCATAAACAGTTCTTAGTGGAAGGGAAGCCAAAATGTGGATTTTTTTTTTCTTTCTTTTCTTTTCCTCTTCTATGCATGCAGTATTCCTGACACGAAGTGCATAGTCTCTTGAGGCAGCAGAAGCAGAGAAGACATCCCACCACTTCAATCCAGCCCCTTCAAACAGTTATGTCCTTTATTCTAGGCTGGCAAAGTAGATTTGAACTCTTTCTGGCTAAAGGGGGTTGAAATGCCAGTCTTTCACACCTTGTACAAGTGGTACAATCTCTAAGTGTTTCCCTGAAGGACTTGATGTTCCCTGGCTATATAAAACTGCCTGGATGAAGCTGATCGATGCTGTTGCTATGCTAGGCAAGCTCTGAGTATGTCTAACAAATTAAGTTATGCCAGAAGAGCTTAGGTGTAAAAGGGAATAATAAGGAACTTGGATACAAACAGTATCTTTCAAATATAGGAGAAAAAAGTTAGACATGGTGCTAGAAGAACACTGAACATTCAACAACCAATCCCATACAAATACATGTATCTGCAATGGGATTAAGTGACTCCTTATTACATTTTAGATATCTTCACTATGCCTTAGATTGATGTAAAATGCCCAACTCCATATTTGAATCTGGGCCTATTTTAATAATGCCATATAACTGTTTCAAGGAAACACATTGAATCTTAATTGGACCAGACCAAGCCTGGTAGTTTCTTTACAGGTAGAAAAACCCCAGGGTTTCAAACTGCACAGAGAGGTATTTTTTCCTTAAAAGTTTTCTTTTGAACTATAAAGAAACATAGTATTTGCTACAAATGTCACAGAGAGCATATGGTGGATTGAATTTTCTTATTTGAGACTAAGCTTTAAAAATGTTTAAAGCTGAATATATGAATAAAAGTCTTTACTAGGATATTTCAACTCCAGAAAGATTCCTATCGTCGCTATAGTGCAAAATATCTATAAACATGGTCAGATATTAATACCAGCCATGGTGGGTCTACATTTTTTTTTAGTAAAAAGAACTTTGTTATCCACAGCTTCATGAGTCATCATCAAACAAATACCTGTTTTTGTATTTGTCTGCAATTGAGCTGCATTAGTATTACACAGGACTCAAAATAGTTGACTCAAGTAATGAGTCCATTCCTTCTGTTTTTATTTCATGTGGCTAAGTTCATCCTATTGAATATAATTGGAGTAGTCAATGAAGAAGGTGCTATTCACTAGAAAAAGGAGCAACAATCCTAAGTGTTTGATTAATAATGGGTAAATTCCTGGGACACAGAAGTACTATACTAAATAACATTTTCTGGTTTGTAAATGTGGAGTGAAACAGTGGAATCAGAAATCAATTGAAATTAATCATAATTTTAAATTAGCCTGCATGATTTTATCTGCAATACTATGTGAATGTATTTCAAGTTGCGTATTTGACCTTGATTTTGATTTAACATACAAGGAATAGTTGGAATCTGTGGCAGGGTCTTTTTTTTTTTTTTTTTGAATAGGAAATTATATCTTCACTGCAGTGAATATGGAGGGTCAAAGCCTTAGCTGATGAGAATTAGATGCAATCAATGAGGTTTTATCCATATTCATCAGCTGAAGATCTAGACTAGAAATTTAAATTCTTGTTTCCCAGATTGTATTCATGCAAGTCAATTTATTTTGGCAGTGTAATCAATACCTCTGTAAACAAAAGACATTTACAATAGCATAACCATCCATACTCTGGAGGTCATTACAGTGATTTCATATTTGTGTTCATCCATTATTATGGGGTAATATTAAAAGTTTCACAAAGGACTGAATGCAGTAATTTTTAGCAAATTAAAATAGAATCATAGAACCATAGAATGGTTTGGGTTGGAAGGGACCTTAAAGATCATCTAGTTCCAACTCCCCTGCCATGGGTAGACCCATAAGTTCTACCACTGGCCTGGAACCTGGTTTGACAGTGTACTCCTGAAATATTTTCTTCTTCTTTTTTCACAATTTGCTTACTCGTTTTGGAAGTAACCTGAAATGGTGGATGAAGTGATCATGTACTTTTGTATTTTTGATCCTATCAAATCTAATCTTTTTGAAAATGGTAGCACATTTTATTTGAGTTTAATAATATAAGGAACTTTGTCAACACTGTAGAAATTCAATACCTCAATTTTAATTGTTTAAAATAAACCTGGGTAATTTTTATTTAGAGGTGATGTGCCATGTAGCAGAGCAAGTGCCAATGCTGAACATTTCATTCAGAACATTATATCCTATTATATTTATTGCATCCTGCATTTTAAAGAATGATTTCTTCTTTTACAGATGATGGTCACTGAACTGAGGTAGCATTCTACAAGAAGAACTGGTTGCCAAGGGGTCATGTGACTAGCTCGAACATTTGAGTTCTAAATTACACTGAACTAGTCACAGTATAGTACTGTCTATAGAAAGGCCATGAAACCTATTTTTCAGTTTCAGCTGTTACAACAGGTAACGGTTTACCATTTAATAAAGGTAGACTTTTGGAAAAGAGATCAGTTGAGATCCTTCCAGTCCATCCATGTAGTTTCAGAAATTACTCTGCAAACACACTCAGCTCTATTAACTCTGTTACTATATCTGTGCGTTCATGTGACACCTGTGGCCAGTCAGGACCTGTGGCTAAGAGATCCTTGCGTATACTTCATAGGAAATGAAACAGCATATCATCAAGGCATCAGCTAGTGATAGCAAAACATTCAGTCATCCATTTAATAGCATGAAAATCTCACTATGAATAGTGAATTTTAACATGGGGAATTAAGCAAAAATTTTCTCTGCAACCAGCTGTGATTTTTTTTTGCTAGAGCTTCTCAAAACACTAGATAAAAATATTAATTATGAATGTGTTTTTTAATTCTGTGAATGCAGCAGGGTATGGTATGTTGGTAAGAGAAACTTAACAAAATATGTTTGCTGACACTTTCTGTAAACTGGATGAAATTCAATGAATTTCTCATATGAAAGTCACCAGGAACATTCCACTGTGTATACTCTTAAGAGCATTATCAGTACTGTCAGCTAACATGTAATCTGACATTTGGCCTCAAAATGTTTCACACAGAAGTCAGCAGCAGATGCCTTACTTCTTTCATGATGTGAATACCTTTTCTATTGCTCATTGTTTATGGCAGACATTGTTAACTGCCGATTGAAGTGTGATTTGTATCACAGACAGTGAGGCAGATGATCCAAGAGAAAAGCTCTGCTGGTCCAGGGCCAGTGCCTTCCAGTAGCCCAGATATCTGCACTGTACTCCTGAAATAAGAGTTAGGATATCCAAGACACTTAACCACATTGTACAAGTAGATATAAAACAGTATTTCCAGTAAAAGAAAGAAATTAACAAACTGGAGTGATTCCAACAGAGGACCACTAAAATATGGGAGTGTTTAAGGGGCTGAAGCATATGATGAATGTGAAACTGAGGGAGTTGTTTGTCCATCATTCAGAAGAGTGTGTGGTGATCTAATTGCTGTCTCCAAGGTTCTGATGGTAGAATATAGTGATGTTGCACTGTGACCTTTCAGCACAGCAGCTGTACTTTTCAGAGAAATGCCTAACAAAAGAAAAAGGCACAATAGACAAAACTTGCTTCTAAGTTTCCCTGAATGTAAAGAAAAAGCTTTTCACAATGAGGACAGAGACTGGAACTGGAGGCCCAGAGAGTCTAAGGAATCTCCACTCTTTCAGACACTCAAAACTCAGCTGCACACAGCCCTGGGGAAGCTGACATTATATTAACCCTGCTTTGAGGAGAAAGTTTGCACCAGAAAACCACAAGTGTCCATTCCAACCTAAAATATTCTGCAGTTATCCATTTCTTGTCATGTCAGGTCACCTCTGCTGCACCTGGGAAAGAAGACTTTCACAGTCACCTTAGTGACTGTCAAATCCAGGGTAGGAAAGTTTTGAGAAGAGGCAGCCCAAAGGCAGGAAGAACAAGTCAGAGAAAGAGCTGTCACCCCTTGGCAAAACATAAGACATTCTGACTTCTCCAGAAAGATCGGTGTGGAAAGGTTGGTAGAACTGAAACAGATGTCATGAAGGATGTGGTGTTGCATGGAAACTGAATGATGTCCAGATTTACACAGGGAGATCTCAGAGATGAAGAGGACTTTTTCTCAGTAAAGTGCTTTATAATGTGCCAGCCTCTTTTGTAACAATCCTTCAAGCTAAGCCAATACCACTGATCCTGCTGCTGCAGAAGGGAGGAAGTGGACCGACATCCAGAAGAGAATGGTGCAAAAAAGCACTAGCAAAATCAAGAGACATGATCCTTGTAGATCCTCTGAGTGTGGCCTGAGATCATGTTTGAGACAGGGAACAGGAAGAGAAAAGGAAAACATACACAATCCAAACCTTCATATTAAATTGCTTAGTAATGAGCACAAATCAGGTAAGGTAGTCTCTATACCTAGCACTGTACCACAGTCAGATGGACTAAATCAAGTGCAGCAGAAGGGCCAATACTGACTTTTAATAGAAGGTACCAGCAGCTTGATTTTTCTTCACCTGTTTTTGTTCCTATGCAGACTTTTCAAAAAGAAAGGTTTCCACATGGATCTGTCCTTCCTCTGGGAATGTGCTCAGACTTACAGATTTATATGGTTTCTTTCAAGGGGGAGTAGGTCTTTTAGGTGGAGAAACCACACTTACCATTACTTCCTTTTTTAAAGACGCCTAGTGTTTCTTACTAATAAGTTACTTATGTGTCTCCTGACCATATCAGCATCTGTCTGTCTTCCCTAAATGGTCTCTGTTACTGGGAAAATTGTCAGCAATGGGTTATTTGAAAGAGATGTTCAGTGTGGTTTATAACAGTTAGAATACTCTGACTGAAGATGATACTGGTGCTGTTAAAGAGAATACATTTGAAGATCCTGTTGGATGAAAATGATGACAAAGAAATTTTGTCATGGGACTGTGCACATTCAAAATAGTAGCAACAAGTGAGGGGTCATGTTTTGGGAAAGCAGTGAGAAGAAAATGAGATGCTAACAGTGGTGCAAAGTGCATTGATGCACTTCTGAAGAGCTGAAGGAAAATTTAAGTGGATGGCAACTTTTTTACTTTTTGCAGACGAAGACTGTACTAGTTTGAAAACAAACCAGTGGGAGGCACCAAGTCAGAATAACAATTTAATGGGGAAATTAAAGAAAAGGGAAAAAAAAAATTAAAAAAACCCCACTGTTTCAAAGTGACAGAGTCAGGATACAGCCTGACACCCTGTTAGTCAGGGTGGCAGTAGCAGTCTGATAAAATGGTGGCTGCAGTCCTCCTGAAGTGGTGGATGTGGTTCTGTCAAAGCAGTAGAAAGGGCCTGCTCTCCCTCAGAAGGTCCAGTGGAGGCTGTATAGCTCCTGTCCTCTAGAAATCCAGTGGAAAAGGTTATCTGTGGTGTTTGGAATCTCAGATTATATCCACGATGGGATGCTTGGTTCCTCCCTCTGGGTGGAGCATCTCACAATGGGATGATGAGTCAGGAGGCCAGGTGTTGATGGGCTCATTAACAGAAGATGGTCCAGAGGGAGGAGGCAAGGAAACACTGCCCCACCTGGTTTCAACAGCTCATGAGGATGGTAATAGAATACACTGCAACCCAGGACAAAGACAAAACAAGACATTGGTTATGGGAAGAAGGCAGAAAAATTCATGTGTAAAGGACTAGTTTGTTCACCTGAAATATTTTGGTCTTCTCAAGTTAGAGGTTCTTTTTCTCAGAGGTATAATTATTAAATGCTAACATAGCCTAATATCCAATATGTTGTACTTCTTTCCATGTTTCCAGTGTTACAAAGACATCATTTTGCAGCAGGAAGTTCTCTTTCAGCAGTGTGGCTCTGAAAGCTTAATTTTCAAATGCTTTTCAGAGTTTACGCCTGGTAAGTGAATCTCTTTACCTTGTGAACTTTCACATTATTGGGCCAACTGAAATAGATGCTCTTGTCCTTTCAGGATGGAGTTTCAGCCATAACACTTAATTTCTGACCTTTGTGGGTTTAACTTACACTCCATTCTGACCTTCAGAATAATGGCATGAATATAGGCATTTGCATATTATAGATCCACAGCCTGAAATATCTACTCAAAATTAGAATAAGTAGCTGCTGGGTATGCATAATGCTTGTGGGGGTTTTTTGTTGGTTTTGGTTGGTTGGTTGGTTTTGGGGATTTTTTTTGTCTGTTTTGTTGTTGTTTGGGTTTGGGTTTTTTTTTGTTGTTTTTGTTGTGGGAGGTTTTTTTGTTACATCAGTGAGGCTTTTATTTTTTTATTCATGAATACATGTATATATGTGTATGTGCCTTAGGACACCAGAACCCATAATGTGGTATTGAAAGGAACACAATATGCAACATATGAGCTGAATAGGAGGACAGTAAAAAAGAGAAGTTTTAAATTAAAATTTGACTGATTATTTTTTTTTTTTAGAATATATTACAAAAACTACTCCTGGACTAAAATCTTATTTCAAGTTTCAGCATGTTGTGGAGTTTTATAAACAAATCACAAGCTCCTGAATATAGGGGTTTATGTAATGAAAAGGCTGACGGTACCTAAACTATAATAGCAAGAACAGACATTACTCTAATGCAAAAGGAACACTTATCCAGCAGAAGGGTGACTTTGTAAATCATTGTTTTGAAAAGTACCTTTCTACTTAGTTATATTCAATCTGCAAATCATAAATCCTTTATTTTGCTGGCAAAAAAATAGGCTGGATTAGATTTCAAATTTTTTTTTTCTTGTGTCTCATTATTCTACATCTGTCCTGACTCTTCCTTTCAATCATTTCCTTTGTGATTGCTCAGCTTCATGTTTCCTATAATTTGTTAGGCTAAAATGCTTGACGTTTATACTGGGAGTCCCATGCAGCTAGTCAGCTCAGAACCTGACTTTCATCTTAATGGGCAAAGCAAAAAGCCAGCAGAAAATGGAGGTAAAGGAGAAGAGAAAAAGTTGTTTATATTTCTGAATTGGTTAATGCAATGCTGTAAGAGCTATTCTGGAATAGAATACCTTTCTCTTCAGATAAGCACTGGCAGCTGTGCCATCTGCAGTATAGAATACCTACCTGCTTCTGAAATATATAGTGATTCTGTGATAGCTGACTTATATTTACTTACATAAAGCAAGCTATACTTTCTCCTTCTGGATTTGTTCTGCTTTCATTTACGCAGTTTGGCAGCTTACCTTGTGTACAAGCTGTCAAAATTTGACTAATGTGCCTCTGTGAATCAGCTGGTCAGTAAATCTTTCCTTTGTCAGGCTCCTTTGGCTTTGTTGAACTGCTTTGTCATTATAGTAACCAATTGAATTAGAATTGGTTTTTTATTTGATAGTTCATTCTCTGAAACAGACAAAAATTACAGCAGCAGCATGGTAACAAATTGAACAGAGCGGGGGTGGGAGAGAGCTTAATTTATTTTTTATTCCTCTCGTGAATAAGAGTCTTAGATTTCCCAATATTACCTTAGAAAGATGGAAAAAGAAATGTACCTGTTTATGTGAGCAATAATTATATATTCTGTGTAAGAAGAAAACATTCTGGTGTGCACTGATGAAGACTGTTAGTCATTTCATCATGTTCTGCAGCATTGCTTCTCCTGACTGCGCACAGTACTAATAAAACAAGTTAATGGAGTTTATTCTGTCACAAACACTACAATTTCAAAGAGCTGATTGCAGTCTATGGGAAATCAGTGTCTAACAGCCTCTTAAACATGCACAGTAGTTTTAACATATTATCCAACAGAAGATATACATTAAAGCACTCTAGTTAAATGTGTAAGAAGATATGGAGAAAAGGAGCAACAGCATCCACTGTTGCTAGTTCACAGGCCATTTTGTGATAGTTGGATCAGTGCAAAACATGAGTGCCTCTATGTTTCCAGTATTTACAAACTCTCCAAATGATAGTTTTTCTGAAACTCAAATTAGCTAGGATGTGGAATTGAGAAATTCACATTTTATAAGATGCATTTAAACCAAATTGTACTATTTAATAAGTAACTTGCAGCTTGGATTGATGTTGATAAAGATGTACAAACCAAATGCTGTTTCACAGTCTCTGAAATTGCATGTTATTCATACTAAAATATGAGGCTGATTATAAGATGCAATGGTAATCAGACTGAATTAATAGGAGCCCTTCAACAAACCTTCATTTCCTCAAGACTCATGACATTCCCTGTAAGTAGACATGGAGAAGATGTACTATTTTGGAAAATAGATTTCAATTGTTACATGAGGATTGAGGTATGTTGCTTTGGTTAATCAACAGAACTTCCAATTTAAAATACTGTTTAATTGGCATGAAGGTTTTCTACAGGGTAATATGTTCTTCTACCCCTCAGTCTAATAGCAATCAAACTCCAACAAAAGAGAAAAATGAAAAGAAGATGTTTCGATGTTCACTGGACTTTAGTATCAAAGAAATGTATTTCCATTACGGAACACTACTATTTTACTTCACTGTCTCCTTATAAGAAACCCATCTCTTTGGCTCATGGAATACTAATTAAAGCTAAGGGATCTTAGGAAAGCTGAGGCTGATTCAAATTTCTAAATTTGAAATTTTCTATCACAGGCAGACACTAATGGGTCTTTCCTTGTATAAAATTTAAGTGCACAGAAGCTATCAGGAAGGGAGTAATAGCATTGGAGACAAAGCAAAATAGAGTTAGTTTATTACTGGCCTGGACTCAACATTAGCAGGATGTCCTTTGTTCTTGTTTGTGATGCTTTTTGTGGCTTGGTGAGAAATAGGGACAAAAGGGAGATGGCAGCAGCAGATGTGGATATAAAATGTGTACACTGTTAAACATATGGCCTTAGATGAGAACAAACACAACAGAGAAGGCGAAATTGCCGTTGCCATACCAGAATTTCTGTCACACACATGATGTCTAGCCAGCAAACTTCATTTACAGCCAGCACACTGACAATCCCTAGGATTCGGTAAATGTTGCCTATATAATTTTAAATATCTTTAGTGCAGTTCTAGTATTTTCCTTTTCTTTTTTGCTGTTTCCTGTATTATTTTCAAAGTTAAGGGCATTTTATAAAGAGATGTAATCCCATGTATTCAAAGACCTTATTGATCTCATTTCCATTCTTTAATTTTACACAGTGTAAAGTCTGTCTTTGAATAAAATAAATGTATTTTCAGGGCATCCAATTAACGATGTATTAAACATATTTTTTCCAAAAGTTTTAAAGTGCGTAATATTTTAAGTCATTAATTTTTCAAAGTAATTTAATGCTTAAAGCCTGTTAAGTATCTTTTGTCTTCAATATTAAATTCAAATACTTTCTGTTAGTATATCACATCTAAGTCAATCTGCCTTCGTTTTATTTAACCTGAAAATCACATAAATATTTCTCATCATCCTATATTCCTGATTAAGGGCCTACCAGTGGGTCAGCAGGATATTGATAATGGGGCATATTCTCTCCTCAGAAAGATTGTTAAATCCTGAATAGGTCTGCTGATGTGCAAAGTTTATGGCTTCATTCTGCAATGTAAACGTGCAGTGTTGCAAGTGTGAATGTAAAAGCAAGATGGAGAAAGGGTATGCAGAGATGCTTACTACCAGACTGACTGGAAATTGCCCTGGGGAATGAAAAGAAGATTACCCAAACCTTCTGACAGAAGATGGCAGAAGAGGTTAGTGCCCTGTTAGGATAGCAAGAGCTCTGTTCAAAGCCCTTGCCACTCTGATACATCTATTGCTTGTCATTTTATCCCTGCTTCAGCAGTAATGAAACCAGCAGGCAACAACTTCTGTCTAATATTGTTGGGCAATACTTAGGGCAGTTTCTGAGCATAGCTACACCATTAATCTCTGGTTTAAGTCCCATTGACTTTGTTGGTGTGTAAGTGTGCGGTTCTGAGGGCATCCTACAAAGAACAAGTCATGAGCTGCAGACCGAGAGCTTTCCCTTTCTTCTGATACATTGGCTTCCCCTTAAGTTTGTGCTCAAATGAGTATCTTCCACTATGCAACCTGCAAGGACTTGCAAGATCCTTGTTTAGATATTAAAATTTAAGAGACTAAAACTCATGAGATAACATTTACAAGCACTGTAGAAAATATAACTCTCCTCTTGTGCTACAACTTGTAGTTATTTTGTCCACCTTTTTAAGTAGTAGTATGATCTATTTTCTCTCTCTAAGGAAGAAATAGAAGGGTGTTGTAAAATGGGGATATTTCATCAGTTTTAGTTTGACTACAACTTCAATCACATTTACATTATCTACTGGTTTTTGAGTTATGCTGGTTCTATGAAGTATTGAGAGTAATTGTACTGAGAATATGTAAATAAAATTAACGATATTAACAAATAAGAATGAATTTTAATTACATATTGATAATGAAATGCAGTAAAAAAATACTCAAAAGGCATTATTTTATACCTTTGGATAAAACTGAGGTTAGATCTCGGTTTCCATCTACCCATCATAACTCTTCATAAGCTATATTGTCTAAAGGAAATGTGAAAGTAATCAACCTAACAAATTTATTTATGGGAATAGAAGGGAAGATGCCCCTACAGGTCTTTATTTATTCAGGGTTCTCCAGCTCTTTGCTTTACAGTAGGTATGATCTATAATTTTTTTACTTTCCTAAGTTATGCAAGGTTTTCCCTTGATGCCTAGGTCCCTCAGATGCATCTTATCTCAATATGTAGATAATTCCTTCTTGTCTTCCTTAGAAAGCTATGAAAATGAGGCACCAGGGATATGATTGTCCCATTTGAGTTTCTCAGACACCGTATACAATCCAATGCGGCACCTTTTATTTCAATGTATCTGTAGGAATTTGTCGCACATTACTGAAATCCTCTCAGGGGAAGTACAGCAGCTGTTTAACAATACTTGGCATCAGGCTACAATGTATTAAGGCAGGAAGTGATGAGCCAAAACATATCAAATTGAACTGCAGGGGCAAAATAGGTATGCAAAATGCAAATCCTCAATCGGAATTTGGCCAATCTTCCAGGACTAAAACTGCAACTCCTGCAAATAGTGATGTGGAATTAAAACACGATTGTGAGTATGCTGGATAGAAGTCTTACTAATCCCTTTGTTCAGGAACTTACTAAGAAATATTGACTGTGTAGATACCAGCCAATTTATTGAAGCTGTAGCCCTAGGGAGCTAGTGCAAGTTGTAGTGCATTATGATGTTCTGCTCTGTGGCATTAGTGCAAAATATATATCCATTGCAAGTCAATTTTAAATGCATTTTTCTAATGTGATGAGTCATAGTGTGTAAGACTTTGGATTTACTTCAAATTTTTTAAAACTTTTTTTTCTTGGAAGTAAGGATTGTTTATACATCTCCAATCCTTTTAAAATAGTAAGAGTTTCCAGGTGTATTATGAAGCTTTACTAAAGTTTAAATTAAAGGCATTAAAATGTTGAGATAACTAAGGCAATAAGGTGGGGTTTTTTGCACCAGCATCAGCGCAGGATTTGAACCATGTTCTGAAGAGCGATGGAGAATCGATTGTACTGAGAGATAAAGGAAGATGTTTCAAATTAGTAGAAATGTGTGAAGACAGACTAACTCTAGCTGTGTTGTGGCTGTTCAGAAAAGGAGAAAGACTGGTAGCAGATGATCTCTAAGGGAGCAGATCTGTTAGAGAAAGTACTGAAAATGATGGTTTAAAATAAAATGTAAAAAGGAGGACTATGCTAGAAAAGATGGCATAAGGGAAGTACTTCCTCTCTTAAAACCAGGAAGGTAGAAGAATTCTGAAGTCTTGGCATGTGGATATTGCTGGAACCTGTATTTACAATAGTCACTGCTGAAGAGTAAAGGCCAGATCAATCCACAGAGTTAAGTAAAGAGAAAATGAAAAGTTGAAAGTCAAAGATCAAAGATGGCACTAGTTAAGAAGTAGTTCTTTGAATTACTCCTGTTTGCCAGAGGGTCACAGGAGAAAATTAATTACATGACCAAAAATGTGATGAAAATACATAGAAGTAATATTCAGTTTTCAACAGAAAATGCTCTAGATTCACAGATAAATAATTTACTTTTTTTTTTTTTTAATTACAAGAAAGAAAATGATTCAACAGAATCAGGCAATAGCTGGAAATAAAGTAATCACTGAAAGTGAAAGAAACAGCTTAAGAAGGATTCAGACAAGCAAATGTCTGTATGATCTGAAGATAAAAGGAGCATATTATGCAAAATTTAGTTTTTTCAGAGAATGTGCATTCTAATGTAAAACAAGAACTTCTTAAGAATATGGGTCAATTAATTTCCATTGGATGAAAACTAAAATCTAAAGTGGGGTGTTCCCTAAGGCTCACCAAACTGTCATTTGTAGGAAGAATTCACTGAAGACTTTGCCATTCTTGATTAAATTTGAAAGGAAAAAACAAATTTTGTATCTTCTAGCTAACAAAGCAGCCAGCTGATAGTTTGCTTTTGCTTCTTCATGGTTGTATAAAGGTACGTTTTATACATGTAAGTAAAATCATGATACATGATACTTGATTTCAGAGTCTACTTTGTTCAAATGCTGCAAGATGTTTTAAAAAGTCTCATAGCTTCATAAAATGAAAGACAAAATATTTCAAACCCTTTGAAGAGTACAACAGGAATTACTGTTGCTGTATAATGAGCTCATAATGAACTCATTGGACGTTGATGACTAGGATAGAAATTGGTGTACATTATAATCCAAACATTAAAATCAAAACTAGAATTAAGAAATAAAATCTCACTTTGGGCTGTGAAAGCACATGGTTAATCCTACTATCAAGGGGAATTAAGTGACTGTATTTGAAGCTGTCATGGAATGTCTAGTTCCTTTAAAATCACCTTTTTTTTTTTTTTTTTTTTTTTTAGGTTAGTTTAGTTTTGTTTTCTTAGTGCCTCTTCCAGACCATCTGAAACTGGTAATTGTTTGAACCTCAGAGATAAAAAAGTTCTTAACCAGCAAGTGCAGAAGAGTATCTGCTAAGGGCAGTGTGGCAGTGTCCTTAGTCAGCGGTCAGACAATGGTCATGCTCATCAACAGGGATTGGGAGAAGGAAAGCACTAGAGGAACTAAGGTTTCTGGGCATCCTAAACTTAACTGTTCAGCAGCACAAGGCGCAAGGGAGAGGGAAGAGTCGCTGAGACCCTGAGGAGCTGTGTGATAGTCTAAGTACTTTAGAGCTGCTAAACACAGAGCTCATGAGCTCTGACATGTGAGAGTGTGTACTTTATGTGCAGGTAAAAGAGGAAGAGAGAAGGAGTTGGAGAAATGCAGACAGCTCTATGGCAACACTTGGAATTTTTGTTTTGGAGCTTAGTGGAGTATGCAGTGCTTTCAATAGAAGCTCCTAGTAAGTGCTGCTTCTTTATAGGAAGTACTGAAACAAGATCATTCCAATCATTATCAGGCATATTTCACCTTGTAGACAAAGAATATTGGCTAAAATACTCATTAAGCATTTGAATTTTACAGTTCATTTAGGCTGTACAGACAAAAAAAACCCCATCAATAAAAAATCGTGAGAATGACCTTATGCTCCTTTCTCTAAAAAAAAAAAGCATATGCTGTGTAGATGAATTAGATGATGGGATACCATGGACTGCAGTTTAACTGAAACCATTGATCTTTACAAATTACACCCATTTGACAACAGGGATCCATCAAATTCCAATAGTACAATGCCAAAAAAATGTGGTTTTTTTCTTTTTGTACTTCGCTCCTTTTATTTTTCTTCACCCTGTTTCTGATTATCTTCTCCATTTTATGGTGATGGCACTAAATGCTAATGAGGTCATTCCTAGTACTATCCCAGTCAGTCTTTTTGGCATGATTATTTCTGGAGTTGAACAAACCGCGTGGAATAAATGAGAGTAGCGCAGTAGGAGACATTTTCAGAGTTTCATGTAAGAGCTTTCACTGATAATTCACCTTGATGGCACAGATTTATCTGCATTGCTAATTTGTGTGCTTGAGCCTGCCTGTTCGAGTTTGAGTGTGTGTATTCTCTTTGGCAGTTCAGTCTCACAGATACTACAGTACAAGGGGCTGGCTTAACTATTTGTCATAATTATGAGAAGGATCTGTCTTTTCCACCTTTCTTGAGGTTATTTCTGTTGCTGGACTGCAAAATTATAAGGAAGGCTGAGGAGTGATAGCCTCAGGAGAGCTGCAAAATGAAAAAGGATCTCTATTAACATAGCTACAGATTCTGTGAAGTTGTATGAAGCAGTCACTGACGATAAAAATTGCTGAAAGGAACGTCCAGTGATCACACCAAAATGAATTTGGACTGAGGTTTTCTTTCATTTGGTTTTGAGGCGGTTTTGGGGTTTTTCTGTTTGTTTTGGTAGCAACGTGGATTGTGTTACTCCAGTTTAAAAGAAAATATATAGATCTGGGTTGACTGATCAGGGATTTAATTAACATTTAAACAAACTGGTATTTGGTTTGGGGTTTTTTTGTCAGATAATGCCTTTTCTTTAATTTTTTCCCTCATCTTTACTAATCCTTCCTTGCAGGGTAAGGTATGTTTTTTTTCCCCGCTGCCTTTTTTTGTCCCAAGATATTGCTGATCTGTTTGCAAATATCCATTTACTTGTTCAAATCCTTAGCTGAGCTATAGTAAGACAACCTTGTGTGAATTAGAACTGACCTAAAACTTTCTTACCCTATAACAGTTTATCTGCCAATTTGGTATCCAAAAGGAGGCTGTACATCTCACATCTGTTGGTTGCTGACCTCCTTTTGGTTCTGACCACTGAACTAGATAGACCTTGACTCTAATCCAGTGTGACAGTTGTACTGTCCCTCTGTCTTGAAAGGGTTTTGGCTGGTGCAGAGATCCTGTTGAACCTCTTATGCCATTCTCATGTCCAGCTCCATAATAGGAATAAGGACAGAGAACTGTAACACCACAATAGTGTTTGACTTTAAAGTTTGCTGCTAGATGCCACTGGTTTAGTGCAACAGAGGCTCTTGATAGGCCCATGTGCAACCCTCAGAATTTTGTGAAGTATTTAAGTCAAATATGCATATGTACACCTTTTTCATTACAGCAAAATGCAAAATAAAACAAAACAAGCAAATAAACAAACAAAACAACCCACCACACAAAGCTAGCACCAGCTGTGTAAATGTACTGATTAGCTCTCTAAATGGGGAAACAGAGAGATTTATTGTTGTGCTTTTAGCCATTAAACTAGGAAGTAGCTGCCTCATCTTCCCTAATTTGCAGCCAATTCCTGACTCAGGTTTCCTCCCTTGATCAGTTTAGAGTCAGCAGAAGTGTTGTATGAATAAGGATGAAATACAAGCTGAGTAAGGACTCCTTTCTTGATCTACAGGGAGAGACAGAGGGAATGATTATAGGATGGACAGCCTGCTACTCTTACTGGAAACAATTTATAACAGAAAATATTCTTGGAAATGGAGTTTTTTTCTTTTAAACTATGTTGACTTCACAGAATATTTAGCAATTTATCTACCCCCTTCTCTAACTGGTTAGAAAAATATTGACTCAGAGCTAGTTATTCTTGTCAGAGTTCCAACTCTGGGCTTCATATACAGCTGCTACGGAGGAGATTCCAGAGCACTGGCAAGTGAGAAGACAGCATGCGTCAATGTCACTGCATGGCCAGTCTTGGAGACAAAGGGTCCTTCTTTTCTTCTCTCAGTCAGGAAAGTGAAGAAGATGAGCTGAAACCTGCTTTCATTCTCACAGATGTCAACATTAAATTCTCACTAAACCTAAAGGGGGCAGAGTCAAGCTGCTTGAGCTCCTTTTGCTTGTCTTTCCCCACATACACTATTCCCTTTCTGAAGGCTCCATTCTAAGAAGTTTTTCTGAGATGTCAAAATTTCCCTCTCCCCATTCTAGATATAATTCCCACAACACAGACAGTAGGAGAATGAGAAGGTGGGCAAGACTGTGCTTAATTTCTGGAAGCTGATAGTACTCTCCTTCAAGAAAATGCAATACCATGAGGTGTGCTCTTGCATATTGCTTCCTTTCCTAATTCAGTTGAATGGGATACTGAGAGCAAGTTGACATTGTTAAAGTAAATGATCCAGGGCTTTGGTAATGAAGACACATCCAGAGTGAAGTTTATTTTTTTAATCTTGAACAACCCAAACAGTATTAAGTAGGTTGTTCTAAAATATCCTGCAGTGTATTTTCACTGTGAACTGTATTTCAGCGTGGTGCATAAAAAATCATTTATAATAAGTTGATTTATGGATTGAAATGGCTTACTTATATGCAGTGTGAATCGATACAGAGTGTTTACTGAATTTTCTCCGTAATAGCCTATCATTAGCCAGAATTCCCAGAGTGGGAGAAAAGGGGCTAGACACTGGAGACTAAAAAAAAAACCACCTAAAAAAATACTATATTATGTCCCATCTGCTTGGAAAGGATTATTTTTTATTAAATATTAATTTCAAAATTATTAATTTGATTTTTCTTGTCTCCTAGCCAGAAACTGGATTTGGAAGAAGTCACACATTATATTAAAACATTTTGAGTTTTATAAAATCTGAGTAACGTGATATATTAGTTTATTTTGGGAAGAAACTAAAAAACCTGCAAAACAACAAGGAATTACACTTCTACAAAGTCATTGCTTACCTTTTTTTTTTACTGAGTATATTTTACCCTTCTATTATTTTGGGATTTCAATCGCCTGTCAGTGTACTTCAAAGTTATAACATATATGAATTCACTAGTATTACATCAATCCAGCAGAACATAAAATCAAGCCTGATGCTCCTTCCAATTTTAAGAAGCCATTTAATAACAGACAGTATGTCTGGTATACCACGCTTCTGCAGCAGAGCAGCTTTATTATGTACTGTTGCTTAACAACTGTTGCTTAACAACGAATGAGGGTAATCCTGACTCTTCCATCACAGAGCTCTGCAAACTAGAATCAGTACTAACATCTACCTATCTGGAAGGATAGGTTGGAGAGAAGGAAATTAAAATACGTGAGGAAGGCACTGCAAGTATTCCTACCCTCTGCTAATCTATTTGCATCTCACATCCTTGAGCATTCTCACCTCTAAGTGCCTAATGCATGTGGGAGCTTCATGAAAGATAATAAATATGAATAACAGCCTGTAGCACTCCCACCCTCATGGCTCATTTCTAGCTACTGCTATTCCTATCACTTTTTTCTTTCTTACTCACAGAATAGTTATCTTTATTTTTATTTATTGTGCTCAGGAGAGTTTATCATGTTAGTTACAGATTACTGTGATTCTGCTACTCAGTAATGACATCAGTAATGAGAATTATGTAAGAAATTCAGTCAAACAATAAATGTGACACCATAGAATCAGATTTTATTATGTATATGTGTGGCAATTGGAGGGTGATTTCAAAATGACAAAGTACTCATGGTTTCAATGCTTCCTGCAGCTGTGCTCTCCTTTAAGCTTTATTCTCCATTTAAGAAAGAAAAAATC
The DNA here is from genome assembly GCF_000738735.6 of Corvus cornix cornix. Classification (NCBI taxonomy): domain Eukaryota; kingdom Metazoa; phylum Chordata; class Aves; order Passeriformes; family Corvidae; genus Corvus; species Corvus cornix. Next base: position 60,256,070 of record NC_046332.1, on the reverse strand, counting down.
TAAATCTAAATCATACATTATAAACTCACAGTTTAGCCATTTCAATATCAAGAGAAAGTTGAAAGCCAGTGCAGTCATGAATAAGCACTAAGGAAAGCTTCAGACAACTGCTGTTTAAAAGTAATGGGAGGCAGGAGGGAAGAATGTTCTGAGTAAACAAAAAGATTTCAGAAATCTGGAAAACAACTTTAAATCAATATTTACACATATAAAACTGTTATCTAAGTTCTTACCATTTACCCTTTCAGAAAGGGTAAATAGTAAGGTTCTAATGGATTTATGTCTGAATCTAAAAGGAGATTTAAGGTGGTCTTCACAATGGCTTATGTAAAAAAAAGGGAAGCTGGTTATCCTAAACTCCTGTAGTCAGAAAGGAAAGGTGTCCTCCACTAAGGAAATGCAAAACAAAGCCTGGGTTATGATTTTTCTTTAAATTTTGTTTAAATTAGCCTCTCTTTTTCAACTGAGACATTTGTGGTCAGTATCCTCCAATCAGGGCTTGATTTTCAGTGTGTTTGGTATTTTCTTTGAGCACATGAGTCAGATGTGCAGACATTTCACTTTCAGAGCCTAATTTCAGGATGTGCTCAAGCACAGAAAAGAAGTGATCTCTTCTGTGGACTTTCCCGCAGTATAAATATAGAACAACCATTCCATCCAGGTCCTTCTGGTTTAAAAAAAAGCAATAATGACCAATTTCATATACCTAAAGACATTCAGATTTTGATTCACTTTCTCAAACCTCTATTCTTGCTTCAATTGCATTTTAGAAACCAAGTTTTTTGTTGTTTTGTGGTTTTTTTAAAGTATCAGTATATTTTTTACCATAGGCTTTCTGAAGGAACAAAGGTAGATCACCTCAGTTAAAATTTAAACCTTTAAATTCACCTTTCTTAATCCCCCTGTCCGGATGTGTTTTACAGGTGGCTTACTGATACCAAATGTCTTTGTGGCAACAGACTGCTCAGATTTCCTTGTGAACATGAGAAAGATCAGCAAAGATGTTGTTGCTATATTGACAGATGTCTTTTTACCAGCTCACTACTGTAATGATCACCATTTCTTATTACAGTCCACTTTCATGCAGCACGCTGTGGAATGTTCCACTACATTGCAGGCCACTTGTGTGAAGGGACTTGCCACAAGAGCTGACTTTGACTCATGCCAAGATATCAGCCACCTTCCCATGAAGGCTGGAGCAGAAAAAGCACGTGCACACAGGATAAATAGCACAAACACAAACTGTGCTTTCAAATTCTAACATGCTTAACTCAATGGCAAAAAATGCCTAACATTTCATGTGGGATTTCTCAGTCACAGAAGCAAAATATAGTGAAGAGCAAGCCTAAAAGCTAAGCTGCTTCTCCTCCAGGGAGCAGTGGTGTTTATCATCCTTACTTGTGAATTCCTATGACAGTCCTTTCGATCTTCCCATTACCTACTTTGCATTTTGTCTTTGTATAGAATGTTTTACTTTTGTTGTGTACATGCTCCTTCTCCTATTTTTTGTGCTCTAAAACCAATTCTACCTGCTCACAAAGCTGAAAACTCTTTCAGTGGCCATTTGGGTACTTTTTTATACCCTTGATGACTGCCATAACCCTGAGCCTTTATTCCCAAAGTTTCTGCTATCAACGTTTGTTTGCTACACTGGTCCTGCAAGTACTTGTGAACATATTTGGCTTTTCCCACATAGTTAAATATCATTTATAGCTGTCAATTGAATCATCGCTTGAAAGAGCACAGTTCTGGGCATGCTGACTCCATTGCATTTTGAATCAGAATGTTTCATTACAGGGCAGTCTCAGGTATAAGCAGGTGTGTTTTCAGTACTATGTGTGCGCTGTGGGATCTATGCCACACTGCATGGGGCACAGCACATGCATGGAATTTCTGCTGGTGAAACCCATTCAATATCCATGAAGTGCTGTTTTAACTCCAGTGAAATGAAAATGTGAAAAAAGGAATTCTGCTGAGCTTCTGACAGTACTGCTCTATAACCAGTGCTGTCGACCTATAGGTATCCCAGAACAGGCTCTGGTAGATACTGCATCCATAGATGGATCTAGTCTAACTAATTTAGTGGTCTCTCTTAACATGCCCAAAAACTGTGGGGGGAAATAAGGTTTGCTTTTTAGATGTGTTTGAGGATCCATTTCCTATTTGCATTTCGGATGGAATGATCTCATGCAACAGCACATGCTGGGATCAGCAGTTTTGTCAGGGAAATAGAATCTTCCCCTCTATTCAGCAATTGTGAGGCCACATCTGGGAGCACCGTGCCCAGTTTTAGAGCTCCCAACAGAGGAAAAACAGTCATATACTGAGTAATTCTGCTGGAGGAGCTCCAAGAAGGTCAGCTGGCTGAAGCACATAGGATATGAAGAGAGGCTGAGAGAGCAAAATCTGTTCAACCTTAAGAAGAGAACACTTAGGGTAGGCCTTGTTCTTTCCGTGGGTAACTAGAAGTTCATGTAGAGAAACTGGAGTCTGACTCTTCTCTGAAACAAACAGTGGAAGGATAGGGGGAATGGACACATATTGGAGCATAGGAAATAATTATTTATTGAACTTAATTTACACTTTTTTTTTTTTTTTTTGCCATGTGTACCAGGATGTGGCAGATTGCCTGGGGAACCTGCAGAGTCTCCATGCCTGAGTGTACAGAAGACTCAGCCAGACATAACCTGTTCTATTTGGACCTGTTTTGAGCAGGGGGTTAGGCTGAAATCTCTGTAAGTCCCATCCAGCCTATACAATTAGTAATTAGATGCCTAGAGCATTTCCTGCCCCTCCTTCTCCACTGATCTTGGTGTCTGCAGGGCTGTTCTTCTCACATATTCTCACTCTGCTCTTCTGTGGCCACAATTACGTCTGTGCAATAACACTTTTTTCCTTCTTACATATGTTATCACAGAGACATTACTATCATTTCTAATTGGCTCAGCCTTGGCCAGCAGTGGGACCATCCTGGAGTCAGTTGGCATTGGCTTTTTCAGACACAGGGGAAGCCTCTGGAAGCTTCTCACAGAAAGCACCCCTGTGGCCCCCCACTACCAAAACCTTGACCTGCAAATGCAATACAGAGGGCTGGATCACCTCTCCCTGTGAGAGATAGGGGTTGTCCAGCCTGGATAAGAGAAAGCTCAGGGAAGACCTGACAGCAGCCTTCCAGTACCTAACTATGGCAGAGCTGAAGAGGGACTTTTTACGAGGGCCTGTAGTAATGGAAGAAGAGTGAATGACTTTAAAAGATGATATCTTTAGGTTAAGTATTAGGAATAAATCTTTCACTCTCAGGGTGGTAACAAGTTGCCCAGAGAAATTGTGGATGCCCCATCTACGGAAGTGTTAAAGGTGAGGTTAGCTGGGGCTTTGAGCAACCTGGTTTAATGGGAAGTTCCCTGCCCGTGGCAGGAGGCATGGAACCAGATGATCTTTAAGGTCCTTTCCAATCCAATTCTATAATTTTATGATTCTATGAGTTTATGAAACAAACCCAAGAATTACATGACTGATTATCTGCACCACTGAACTGTCAACACTGACTCTGCTGTGTTCCCCTGAAACCAGCTTTCTCTCCAGAATGAGCAAGGAGTATGAGCCTTGACCTGGTACAAGTCACTTGGCTTTGTGCACGGTGATTGATCTCTGTCCCTCTTTTATTTAACTGTATGGACACAGTAGCAGGGAGTCAGAACCATGCTTTAGCTATGAACACCAAGGTTGTCTGCAACACTAAAACACGACTCGTGCAGCTTTGTGAAACTGAACATGCTTCAGTTCACCTTTTGTAGAACTGGAAAAAACCCAAGGGATTCTGTCCAAATTTACAATGAACTGGCTTCATGCCATCCCATGGTTATGCAAACGAAAAACCCAATTGACAAAATATAGGAAAAATAAATGTACAACCTGGCTTTCTGTGCCAGTCACTACTACACCTATAATTAATTGCTGGTTGAGATTTTGGTCTCCTGTGGCAACAGCAAATCATTCATTATTTGCTTTCCTGAGTTATGACTGATGGAGTTAGAGTGCTATTATACACATTTGGATTTATATTTATTTTATTACATTAATATTATTTAATTTTAGAGAAGTTTTTCCAACACTGATTTGCTAGCATATGTCTGGGATTAGAAACTTTAGATAAGTGCTAGATCATACATATGTTTTTTGAACTTACTTTCTATAAAATTTTGTGCATATAGTGTGTATAGTTTTGATACGGGAGAAGGGAAAAACCCAGGTATCAAAAGCAGAGATTACTCCAGCTGTGTAAAATACCAACCTGCAACTGAATGTGATTACAAAAAACTAAAATACAAAAAATCTCGAAAGTAAAATTTGCGGTCACAAAGGAAATGCAACGAGACATTTAGCTCAGTGTACAGGTGGGTGAAGAACCCATCTCACACTGCCATTGATGCTTTTATGCCTCAGAACTACTAGCACTGATGTTGAACCTTACCAAAATCTTACTACAATGTACACAGTTAAACTCTCATCTTTACAAAGTGTAATGTTCTTTTAACAATGTCAGAAAAAAACCAAAAATAGGAGCTCCAGATGTACTTGTTTGTGAAGGATAAACATCCTCTTGGTAGAAATGATTGTGTACACATGAAATAGAGATTTCTGGAGTATGAATGTTTTTGTACAGAGCCCCTTTTCAGAAGAGAATGAAACTCTGAAGCCCCATTGCAGAATGGTTTGTAGGAAGATAATATCTCTTATAAAAACAATTGATACAGTCAGACAAAGCAGATAATCTTACAGTTTTTCCAAACCTCAGGAGGCTTCTCTATCAAAAGACAGATTTTCTCAGTTGTATCAGGTATTATCTCTTTCTGAAAACCTTGCTTCATTTATATGCCTCAGTCTTTAGGTCTGTAGCAACAAACATTAGATAAAAATATTCTTATTTAGGAATATCTTTGAAATATGAGCTCGCTAAATATGCACATGCACCAATTACAATCAATAACACTCAAACATTGCAAAATGTCAAGTACTGGTTTAAGTACCTGCTCTTCATTTCCCAAGAAATTGTTGGAGTCTTGTATTTGTGCCTTTTTTATTCCCTTGCCATTCTATGATTTTATGCCATTCTATGATTCTGTGAATGCTTCATAGAAGCATTCTGATCCTATGAATGGTTCATAGAAGAATTTTATGATTCTATGCCAGAGATGTAATCCAGATGACAGGGTTTTCTCTTTCTCTGAAGTAGTGACTTCTAACCAGAAAAAAGTTACTATATGGTGAAAGAACCATGCTCTCCAACAACATTGTTCTGTTGTTTTTTTTTTTTTTTCCCAGATGAAGATTTCACTATGGAAGAGCAGTAACTTTTTTTTTTTTCCTTTCCTGTGGTTAGGCTGTCAAACTGGAGAGAACACTGTTTTTAAACATTACCAACAGATTAAGGCAGTTCGAGTTAAGTCTCCCTGCAGTGCTCATTCCCTAGTCCAACAACACAGGGCTTTTATTGGTATTTTATATGTTACACAACACACTGGCTTTTCTCATTAATGTAAGAAAACAGAAGTTTACAGAGGTACACTTGGTATTTGGTGTACCTGAGAGATTGCAAAAGCTACTTATTTGATACATATACCTTGCAGTTATTTACATAAAAAAAGAAAAGTCTTTCCAAAGCAGGAGAAGCTTAGTGACTGCAATCTCACTGAGTGCAAGTAAGTGCCTGTAAACAAAACTGCATCTGAGTAGTCTATTTTCTCTGCCTATGCGGAAGGCATGGCAGAAAATCAAGCAACTAAATAACATCCTTTCAACTTCAATGTCATAATATACTGGTAACACAGGGGTATATATACAAATGTTATATATACACCATATATCATATATAAGTTTGTTTACTTTTTCACTACTTCATCTGCTTCTTACAAAAGCTGCCTCAGACTGTTGAACCTGGTTTTTAAACTGTGAACACAGACATGTTTATTCACCAGGCAAACATTGATTTGCAGTACATGCCTTGACATGCTCCAAGGTAATTTTGACTTGTGTAAAAGCAAACTTTCAAAGGCATAAGCCACCATCCCTTCTTATATTGCAGAGTCTTTTGTGTGACAGGGACCTAACAAAGTTGGGTTCAGCTATATTTGCACATAATGCAACCATCTGTCCTAACAGGTGAGTGGCCGGAGGTCATGAAATACGGATCTTCATAGTGACATTGTCAAATCAAGGAGAGGCAAACAGCTCTTTATAAAATCTTCGTTCCACCTGTAACCTGATTATCCATGTTTTTAAGACAGACTTTTGTACAGATTAATATTTGTCTCCATAAAGAAATTCATATAGAAAGAGCTTCATAGGTACATTGCCACAAAAGCGAATGGGGCCAAGGCAAAAGCAAAAGATAGAAATTGATGTCACACATTGCAAATTAGAAGAAAATAGCAATTCAGATCATATGTTACCACAAGCCTCTTAGTGGTGATACTTTTCTTTGTTACTGTGCACTTAGTTATGCTTCTTTTATTGCTTAGTGTAAGCCACTTCTATTTAGATAATTGCTCTATTTTTTTTCCAGAGGTATACAGTAAAATTCAACATTTAGAAATTTTATGGTGTAAGTGTCTAAAGAGCTGTGGCTAATAGTATTATTTACTTAGAATTTATTTCTGAACTGGGGTCAGAAGAGATCTCTGCAGCTCCACACAACCTTGTTTCGCTATAGGTATTATCTCCATATATTGTACATTCATTATCAGAAAGTTGGATTCAGCATTGACTTGATGCCTTTCCTACATAGATGATTAAAGCATAGATGATTAAAGATGATTCTTCCTGCTTTGCTGGATCTCAATTCTCACAGTACTGAGAAAAGGACCGCCAGTAAATTTTGGGGTTTTCTTTAAGTCAGGTTTTAAATTTAATGATCTGGAAATATCCATTCAAAGACAAAATGGGTTTGACAAAATCTATGCTCAAGGCTGTAGGCGTATAGATATTGGGACATATGTGTCATATTGTTTGTTGCTAAATTTGTACTTTTTAATGTGCATATATGTATGTCTGCCTCTCTGAGTGAGACCATAATATAGGAAAGCTAGAAATAAAATAAAAGTCCCTTGCATTTCAGGGAATTAATTTACTGTAGAAAACAGAGTCCTTTCCTCACTGAAAGGAGGATACCAAATGGATTGATTATCAGCAGACTTTGCTTTTGGTCTTCAAATACTCCCTCCCTTCCTCCCTTCCTCCCTTCCTCCCTTCCTTCCCCTTCCTCCCTTCCTTCCTCCCTTCCTTCCTCCCTTCCTTCCTCCCTTCCTTCCTCCCTTCCTTCCTCCCTTCCTTCCTCCCTTCCTTCCTTCCTCCCTTCCTTCCTTCCTTCCTCCCTTCCTCCCTTCCTCCCTTCCTCCCTCCCTCCCTCCCTCCCTTCCTTCCTCCCTTCCTTCCTTTCCTTCCCTTTCTTATTTTATTTTTTTCTTTACATGTGCTTTTGTTGTGCTTATGGTTCTTAGTTGTTAGTGTAGTACCTGCTGATAATAAGAAAAGTATGTGCCACACTTTCATGGTGTTGGCCTTCCAAACTTGGGTATTTTATTGCTCTTGAATTGACTTCTATTTTTGCTGTGATGACACTTTAAAATGAACATCACATCACTGATTTCCATAAGCACAGATGGAATTCATCAGGGAGTCATAATTCTGGTTCTTTCCCTCCTCCTCTCATTTTGAATGACAAGTGTAATAATAATGAGATCAGAAAAAGACATAATCTTTAAAATTAGAGAAGGAATAGCTAAAGTGAATGGTTGTATTAGTGAACTAAGAAATTACATTTTCATCAAGACAAAATTAGATACTTTCAGAAAATGCTTGGACAAAGCTGAAAATCACATGAGCTTTTCAGAGGATTAGATGCAGCAAATGAGACAGGACACTGTCTATGCACTGCGAAAATGATGTGTCACAAGGCTGGGATATTTAAGACAGGGAGGAAGGTGCAGCCTTTTCTGTCTTGGAAGAAAATGGGAATATTTTGTCTCCAGTTGTTATCACAGGTGCATCAGTATTTCAGTAAAGTCTTATCAGGAGTAGATGTTTGATGTATTCCATCTACCTCTGGCAGACACCAAGGTCTTTAGGTTTGTTTGCTCTTTATTATTACACTTCAGCACAAGTGGCAGAGCTTGTCACAGTAATAAGTACTTTTGAGCTACTTAGGAATCAGCATCCGATTTTATATTCTTTGCTAAAGCCAGAGCTAAACAGTTTCTACTTCAGAAGCCAAGGGCTGTTCAGTTTGATGTTGCTGTAACAATTGTGGATGATGCTGGTTTCTTCCCTGAAGTTAGAAACACCTACAAAAAGGCAAACAGAAAATGGAAAAATGCCTTCAAACTCATCCTTTTTCATATATGGACAATGCCAGCATTTACTTTAGAAAGATATCTTCATGTAATGGGAGATAATATGCTAAAATGAGGCAGGATAGAGGCCATTTTGTGCAGCTTCAATCTACACTCTCTCTGCCAATCTTTGTAAATCATAATCAACACATGACATCTGCTACTTAATGTCAACATGAAAAGAAAGTTGGAAAACAGAATTATGCTTTCCATGCTGTGTTTTTATGTGCAGCTCTTTCCATGCCTGACTTTAGAATGCAAATAAAATTTGAACTTCTAAAATGTCCTATTGAACTCAATGCCAGCAGTTCCTGCTCCAAACATGATGAAATATATACATTCTTGAAAACAGAAGTAATCCAGAAATTTTACTTAGAATAAAATATGATTTATATTATTTACCTAGCTGTTAAAAAATAAAATTGAGTCTAAGGTCATCTAGGTTTCCTCAGATGTCGATGGAAAGACAGAAAACTTTTAAGTGGTCATTCACTCTATCCCTGTGAGTGTGCTTAAGGTTAGTGAGGACACTTAAACTCTGTAGTTGGTTTTGCCCATCAATCATCTTGGCTGGTTTTGTCTATTCTGTTTTAACAAACTCCGTGCATTATCCATGTCTAATTCAGATCACAAGTTGCATGTGCTGGTCTGATTTAGGTCTCTGATGCTGTGGTTTGTTTTTCATACCCATGGTTTTAAGGTGCTATTCAGCCTCCTTTGTCTATCTTCCAGACTGTGAAAAATACTCTTCAAGCAAGCAGTTTTTGTTCAGTATTTATTTCAAATGGCATGAAATAAAAAATTTTTAATTTAATTTTAACTAAAAAATAAGTATATCTTATCTAATAATAGATGAGTTACTTTAATATTGCAAATAAAGTGAGAAATATTTCATTTGACTCACTGCAAGCTAAATGCAGCACTTCTATATAAGAAACGGCTGATAAATGTTGCTTTGAGTTAAGGTACTCCAGGACTATTGCTGGATGAATAATGAATTACAGTATTTTATTTATCAACCTTAAGTATGCCTAGACTTAGAATCCAAAACTTCCAACATACTAGTTCTATTTGATTATTAATGAAATTTGAGTTCTCAGCTGGCTGGTATTAATGTACTCAGGTATCATTTTTTTCTTTTTTCTTTTTTCTTTTTTCTTTTTTCTTTTTTCTTTTTTCTTCTTTTTCTTTTTCTTTCTCTTTCTCTTTTTCTTTTTTCTTTTTTCTTTTTTTTCTTTTTCTTTTTATTCTCTTTCTTTTTCTCTTTCTCTTCCTCTTTTCTCTTTTTCTCTTTTTCTCTTTTTCTTTTTCTTTTTCTTTTTCTTTTTTCTTTTTCTTTTTCTTTTTCTTTTTCTTTTTCTTTTCTTTTCTTTTTCTTTTCTTTTTCTTTTCTTTTCTTTTTCTTTTTCTTTTTCTTTTTCTTTTTCTTTTTCTTTTTCTTTTTCTTTCTCTTTCTCTTTCTCTTTCTCTTTCTCTTTCTCTTTCTCTTTTTTCTTTTTGTTCTTTTTCTTTTTATTCTCTTTCTTTTTCTCTTTCTCTTCCTCTTTTTCTCTTTTTCTCTTTTTCTTTTTTCTTTTTTCTTTTTCTTTTTCTTTTTCTTTTTCTTTTTCTTTTTCTTTTTCTTTTTCTTTTTCTTTTTCTTTTTCTTTTTCTTTTTCTTTTTCTTTTTCTTTTTCTTTTTCTTTTTCTTTCTTTCTCTTTCTCTTTTTCGTGAGGGGGGTGGCTTACTTGGTTTGTTGTTTTTGGTTTTATTCTTTTCTCTTTTTAAATTTTATTTTCTTTGCTTCTTTTAAAATTTTATTCTCCTGGTAGTCATAAAAGCAGTGAAAGAATAACTTTCAACGTTGAATCATTGTTATTTGCACAGCATAGGTTTTAATTTAGCTAAAAATGCACATTTTTATTACAATTCCCTTGAAAATCAATGGCTTAAATTGAGGATGAACAGAAAGTCTCATGAAATTACCAGTAGTTTTGTTAAGTCCAAAACTAAAAAAGAAAAAAAGCAAAGAAAGGATGTAAAGGATTCAGAAAACTCAGTCACCATATGATTGCCATCCTGTTACTTCACCTGTGAGGAGAATATTTCAGAACTGCACTCAATGCTGTGGTTGTGCTTTTGATCTTGTTTTATCTCTTGTTTCATTTAAGTATGTAGAGTTTAAACACTGGAGAGAAGTGGATGCCTCAGGGGTCAGATACCCCTCAGACACACCTTTGATTCCTGGGTCTCCTGACCAAGTGTACTCCTAACACTGTCTCTACCATACACTCCCACCTTCTGAAGGTACTGCGCTCCACACAAAAATGAAGCCTGTGAAAGACATTTTCCAAACAACATGAAAAGTCAAGTCTACAAGCAAAGAGCAATCTTCCTGCTGAATACTGAGCAAAAATCTTTTCACTCGGCTCCTGAGGTGCTAAAACTCAAGGCTACATCCATATTTGGGTCTTTCTCCTGGTTTCATGTGTCTTGATTCATCTGGCACAGTGAAAAAAAGAGCGTCACACTTGCACCAAAAGTCAGTGCTGAGATAAAACAAGGGAAAGTTATGGCTTTGGGAAAGAGGGATTGGCAAAACAGGAGCATTGGACTGGGAAGAAATGAGGATATGATGTGTGGAGGAGGAGGTATTTGAGAGTGAAAACTATGGGAGAAGTTGTTGGTACTGGAAGGCACCTCCCTTTTATCTGGATCTTTATTGCAGGACAGGAAGCACTTCTACAACACAACTATGTGATCACACAAGCTATGTCTGTGTTACTCAAAAGAGAAAGGCATTCACCTATGACTTTGGAGGCAGCTGTCTTAGGATAACAACTTATTCACACTGCCTGACACTAGCCTGCTTTGGAGCAAGCTGGCCATGTGCAGACTGTGCAGACTATATCACGCTCTGTGTTGGAGTTCCCTGAGGCTCTCATGAGTCATAAGATACATAATTATTTCAAAATTTTTTAAGCAATATGTAGGCCTATGATGCTTTGTAAGTGGGGAGATTTTATAGTACGTAACTGAGCAATAGTCTTCCATGTGATATAGCATATGGGTGCTTGAGAATGCAGTCTTTTGAGTAGGTGTTTAACACAGTAGGATGAAGAGCTATCACTGGTGTACCTTATCTACGCTGCCTTTTGGGAGTGGGATCTCATATGAACAGCCTCCCAAGACAGTGCTCTCTTCTGACAGCAACTATTTGGTAGGGGAATAGAATTTTTCTTGGTGAAAAGCTGAAGAACGTTGAAAGACCATAGAAGAAATAAAATTTCAATGTGATCTTCTTGTATGGTGCTTTAATAAAATCATGCCAGTGTGCTTGTGAGGTAATGCTGATTGCTAGATGGGTGTGAGCTTGAAAACCATGTACCCTTTTTTCATATGTCTTACCTGGTAAGTTCAGGCTAGACCCTTCCCACTGTATAAAAATAGAGATATCAGTGGGAGGTATTTGAATTTCTGAAGAGCACATCACAGAAATGCTACATTCGTTTGTATATTTTCCATCCCATAAATCACTTTTTAATATCCTTTTATTAGGAGCCATAACTAATAATTCTCATTATCTCATTGTCTCTTCTCATTGAAATATTATTTCATCAGAGGTTTTTACTATTGTGTAAAGCTCCATTTATGCTTATGTACTATTACTAAGGGCAGAGAAGATTCCAGCTTTAAAACTTAAAAAAAGTTTCTGATTGAGCAGTTTATTTGCAAGAATTTATCATTTTACTTTACATGCTGTCTTCTCATTTTACTTCAGAGATTTAAAATATTTTCTTAATTTTTTTTTTTTTTTTTTCAGTCTGACAATGGTGGTGTTTGAATTTTGTATGGATTGTGGGGAATGAAGGGAGTTCATAAGAAATTTTCCATCCTGGAAAGACTGACATTTTAAAAATTCCATATGTATTTACTTTTAATAATGTAAATGAGGAAATAAAGAATGCCACAACCATTTTATTCTCACAAGATGTATCTCACAACCATGTATTTTTCCTCTTCTGTCTTCAGCTGCAGGTTAACTTTTAAATGTTCTACCTATGATATTCTTTTAGTTTAATAGCTGAATCGCACCGCAACCAGGCCAGGAGATGCTTCAGAGACAGAGTCAGAGAAGTGGGTATTTGCTTTATTCAGCGTGCCGGGTGTGTGGGGATCGCTCTTCCAAACACACACACCTGGTGCTCTACAACACAGTATTATGGGTTAAATTATGAATATTCATCACATTCCTTGGGACAGGTGTGGTTATACAAATTATTTCTCGGAAGTCATTAGCATATGGGCCACGCATGTGCTGTGTGTCCTGGTGGTCGCCCTGAGGAAGACCTCTCCTCTTCCTCGGGGGTCTTTTCTGATGAAGACCAGTAGTCATCCTCCCAGTGAACTTTTCACTTTTCTCCCTGGGCGTGCGTAGTTCTTTGAGGAATGATTCAGCAGTCTCTGAGATGATCCTTGTCCCCTCTATCTTGACAAGATTAGGGTGAATTCGGCTTCTTAAGCTTTGTAATTAACATCTTCTGTCTGAACTAACATTTGCTGTCTCCTAATAGTTAACTTGTGCTTACATGAGTTAGTTATTGACTGCCCCTTCTTTATACCTCTTGTTATAAAAGAGACATGCCTTTTTCTTATGCATACCAAAAAGCAATAGTGTTTGAAAGGTAAAGAATAATGTATTAGAACCATTTGGATACCTTAGTGGGATCATGCATTTCTCTTCTTTTTCTTGTGAAGTAGAAGTTCAGTGGCTTTTTTTAACTCCAAGGGCAGAAAGATGTTACTCTCAGTGGGGTTGAGCAAACATGCCTAGAGAACAGATAAATCCAGGGAAGAGTAAATCAACTTAGTGACAAAGAAGGAATGGGAGTAGAGAGAAGTGTGTCTCTTAACCTCACAGCATGGGAAAGGCATCTGTCTGAAGGACACAACAAAAATTAGTAGCATAAAATCACAGGGATGAGTAAATTATTGCTTAGTGCTACAAGGTCTCATATAATGTCACGTTTTTAATTTGACAACTGAGTTATAATTTACAGCAGGAATGAATTTGCCGATGGCAGATTTGGCTTGGGACGAGGGAATGCTTACTATCTCACTACAATATATCAAACCATCTGTTTTATATAGGGAGGCACAGATTGAGAAAAATGGAGAGTTATCAATGTGAGACAATATTCCTCATTCTCATATTTTGAATCAGAATTGTGCTAGTGCAGTACATCTGAAAGTACCTACACAAACAAATCGATATAACATATACATGTATACATGGTGACTTTAAATTTCTTCTCTGACAGTCTCTGTCTCACTCACAAGTGCATATACGCACACAAACACGTGAAAATTCAGTCTACATGCAGTCATTTTCATATCAGACAGAAATAAAAGAAATCCCATCTCTGAACTTAAGGCAGGCACCAGAATCAGATGGATTTTTGGCCAAATATTATAAAATATTAAAAGATATTTTATATCTCACCTTACTGAGTACTTATAACCATGACTCAAGAATGAAGCTCTTCCAAATTGCATATTTGCTGTTATTTCTTTATTAATAAAGATATAGTAATTTCTCATACATGATTCATAAATACACTGTTACTGAATAAGATTTTAGTATGCTTTGAGGAAAAAAACATTGAAAGATTTTGGCCTTAATGAAAACCATAAATTTTTCCTCAGGAGGTTGCCCCAACAAGCAAAATGCAAAATTCCAGATTAGACAAAGTTGTTTAATTAATCCATATCAAGGTGACTTACAGCTGACACCCTGCCAGAAATATTCATAGACTGACAGAGGTAGTGAATTTTAGCAAGGTTTTACATTGCCTGATATACAGGTAGGTGGAAAAACATAGTTCTTTTTGACTTGGTGATCCCCACTTACATGGAGTAAGATTATGCTTGTGAGATTATGCTTGCACCTGTGAATAGGGAAGCTAAAACCAAGGCCATCTCTGATGAATAAAGTAAAACATAATCAGAAATCTCCAATTCTTGGACCACTTGGTAGCTTAATAGAAAAAAAATGAATTTGTCCATGTTCACTGCGGGAGGGTTGAATGAGATGACCTTTAAAGGTCCCTTCCAACCCAAACTATTATATGATTCTATGATTGATTCTATGATTAAGGATGTCATGAATTATTTGTATTTGGCTAGTTTGTAGAAATGCCAGTGAGGACTGCACTCTTACCATTTGAGGTACCCAGGTATGTGTATACATGGATACATTTAGAACTTTCAATCTGACTAGAGAAGGCAAACAAGGAAATACAGACACAGAAGGATTAAGTCTGAAGTTACCTTTTATGTCTTGGGGTAGCTGGTTCAGTTAAAACATCAGTAGCCAATTCATACAGTCTAAAAATACTTGTGAATCATCAGAGATGTAAAGCTTTTGTCCAGCACTGCTAAAATATTTTAATTATAAAGGGACAGATATTCAAAACTTTCAGTGGGAGAAAGTTTCTTTCAGAAAGCTTCTGATCCCAGTATGTTCTCCCAAGTTGTGTACCAACAAGTAAGTTCATGCCCTTCCCCACAGCTGATGGCCCTTTGCCCTCTCATCCTCATCCCCTGTGTTGTGTCCCCCTTCCCTCTGCATGCACCAGATGTGATCCCTAATCAGCATGATGCATTCAAAGAGACTAGCCAAGCATGTGAGACACGAGAGAGTGTGCAAGGATGACAAGAGACAGACCAAGAAGAGGGTGCAGGAAGCCTTTTCACATGTTCATCGCACACAGTTTGCATCTGGAGTGGTCCAGCTTTTTCTGGTTTTTTTAATGAACAATGATTTAGAGGGGTAGAAGAGAGACCCAGGTGCACTGACAGAGGCTGACTACGCTGTCTATGAGATGGTGTACATTGCACTTGACTCTCATTTACCAGGACCTTAATGAAAGATTTTCCTTCCTGAACCATAACATTATCTAATCTTCCCTTGATTTGGTGTTACTCTGTTCTACTCTCTAGGCAAAATTGTGTCAGAAAAACACAGTGTGGCACAGAGCTTGTCAATATTTGTCACAGAATGAGATTCAAGAAGCCTATTTTCCCCAGAGGCAAAGATTTCTGGCTGTGAGTAATTATGGCCTCTTAACACGTTCTGTCTTCTCCTAAGGTATTTTTGGAAGCATATGTTCCATCTCTTCGCTGCTCTCAGAGCATACTTGTGCCAAGGCTTAAAACTCCAATCAGATAATCCTGAGAAAACCAGAGTAAAATAAGATTTTCAAAATCAAATCTGCAAGGCAAGTTTGGATTTGGAATAAGAAAATTTGATCCCGGTTTACCTTGCACCAACTGGCACTGAATTGAAACAGACCAAATAATGTTCTGGAAAAGAAATTTCAAACACATTTGTTTTAAAACAGCAGCATAAGGTGAATCCCAAATGTCTTAACTGTCTCTAAAAGAAATCTTTACAGATTTTTTTAATCTCCTGTATTTGTAGAATCCAGGTTTCAGAAACCAAATTGTCAACATTTTATGTTTATATAAAACATTGTTAACATCTCTTTCTCTATCTCATAGCTCTTATGAAATCTTACCTTAAGATGCATATATATATATATATATATATATATATATTTCTCTGGAATAGTTTACTATTCATTTACTATTCATTTACTTATCATTTTACCAGTGCTCTCAAAGATGGCTCTGGCAAATCCAGGTTTGCCAACACTGGCATTGCCCCCAGTTGTCCTCCCAGCTGCCTTCTGCCCTGGCACACTATTTCAGTTTCTGATCCAGTGTTTGAGCTTGATCATCAGTGAAAATGGGTTTGCTTTATCATACCACTCAGCAAACAGAGGCTTAGGCCCAGGTAGCTATGGATGCTGGGTGGAAATCTCTGCAAGAAACATGGATGAGCTACAGTGAATGCTTATCTGACAGAGCCCTGAAGAGTTAAGCCATGTATCTTTACTGTCAACAATTTTCACAGAAGAAAAACATAAAGATCAAAATGCTCGGTAAGAAAAAATAGTTTCTGAATTCTTTAAAGGCAAAGATGAGACTGATTTTGCTTTGTTTACCAGTAAGGAAGCAAATTCTACTGGAGAGAGAGTTAAAATGAGTCATTCTTATTTCTCCTCTGCTTTGCTCTGTTCTCTTCACTGACAGACACTTGCAGTAAGACAGTGTTGTCTGGTTTTGAAACTTATACACAGGGAAGTAGGGAATTAGCAGAAAAACACAGTAAAAATTCTGACAGCTCAGTCTTTTTGAATTCATTCAGATAGTTTAGGCTTTTCTTTCAACAGTTATTTTGAAATAGTGTTGAAACAACATAATATTGCTTCACCCTTAGAGAGCCCCTAGGACATAAATATTGTTACAGCCAAAAATCTCAGCCATTACTTCTTTACCTACCATGAATGGTACAGAAAGAGCATTATCATTGACTGCAGTTGGAAGCAATGATTTTAGCATAGAACAGGAGTTTTCTCACACTGAAATGTAGAGTGATCTTTAATTTATTATCTCTGGTCTCAAAAATATTTGAGGCACAGTGTCTCTGAGCTTTCAGGTGTTTCCTGTATTAAGTTAGATTTCAAAGAGATTTAAAACCTGTTGTAATTTTGGAAAAGCAAAGCTTCTTGCTCTTTAGTCTATCCCGTGCACCTTGGAAATGAGTGCAGTTGATTCTAGTTTAGCCCAAGCAAATACTGCAATAGGTCACTTTTTGAATTTCAGTTTCCCTGCTTACTTTTGGGGCAATTAAAACAGCTGTTTTCAGAGCTGCTCGAGTAG
Organism: Corvus cornix cornix; assembly: GCF_000738735.6. Classification (NCBI taxonomy): domain Eukaryota; kingdom Metazoa; phylum Chordata; class Aves; order Passeriformes; family Corvidae; genus Corvus; species Corvus cornix. The sequence continues at coordinate 60,238,913 of NC_046332.1, read as the reverse complement.
CAGTTGTTATCTCTTTAAATAAACTGCCTATGATGTACATAGATTGCTATCAGGTCTCAGCAGATATTATAATATCAGAAGATATTATTATGATAAATGAGACCTGATTACATTGCTTTTCAATGGCATTAATTTACATGTCTGTAGAAGTCTGTTGGGATTGGCTTTTATAGCTACTGTAATTTGTAGGCTTTTGACATTGCTTTGGGATAACTTGTCTAATTGGCTTTTTCCTCTCATCAGAATGGAGGATGTTTTGAAGCTGACATCACTGTGGACATTATGCTATAAGGGGTTTCTTTAGATTGTTATAGGAATGATTTTTGCCTCTTGTTAGTCTTTTGTACTTGTCATTGAAACTTTTCTTTGAGCTGTAAAAGCCTTTTTCTTTACAAAGTAAGAACATGATCGAAAAATGGAAAATGTGTCAAATAAAAAATCATGAAAGGGCCACCTATACAGCAATCAGCTGGGGGGAAGGATTGTTTCCCCTCATAATTCTAAGGCAGATCATTCTAAAAAGATACAACCACCATTAAAAAAATGTGCTAAAAGGACAAACTGCTCAATAATATCTTCTGAATGCATTTTATTTTCTAGTAGCAATTTGTTTTCAAAAACCAACCTGTGGCCCATACAAGTTTACTATGGTGATATAGGCCACGTTAAGGAGTTTCTGATTTTTTTCTGATAATTAGAAAACTAACCAACCAGTGAGTCTAATCTCATATTTCTTGTGTGCTGAAGATTTCCATTGTCTCGATGAGGAAAATATTTGAAAATACACAGATCAGAAGTCCAGGGATAACACTAACTTCTCCCAAATGAACATGGGGAAAAAAAAAGAAGAAAAGATACTGTAATAACCCTGGAGAGAAGTTTAAAGGCAGGTGGTGTATTTATTTAGGGAATCTTATTTAATAATGTGCAACTCATTAGGAGATATACAGCTGCTTTTCTTTTTGAGTCTGAGTAGTAAATAACTTGTTTTAGAAACATTGGGATGGGAATTCTGCCTACTTGTGCACTTCCTTTAAAAAAACTGTTTTTGGGAGATTTCCTTCTTCTGTTTGGAAGCTGAGTTCACAGTGTATATTGTAGCTAGAGTTTCTTTGACAAGATTATATTTTTGCTCTTGTTAGTTTCCTTACATTTGCTATTTAGACTTTTTCTCTGCAATTTCTGTGCAGCAATTGCCTTTAATGATGCTTCTTTTGCCCCATTTCCTGCCTGATAGAAGTATTAGCTATTGGACTTACTACAGGAAATAAAACCTAGTCTTTGCCAGGGCCCAAAATGTTATTTATTTTCTTCTTCTTCATCATAAGGATAGTCAACAGAACATCCTTAAAAAGATGTCAAACCATAAGCATTCACTAGGTCCTACTGGATAAAATTCTCTTTTGTCTGTTCATGTGCGGATCTGTTGTCCTTGCATTGCCACACAGATAAAAATGAAGGTAGGATTTGGTCCAAAGACAGTAAGAAATGACAAAGAACTGCCTGAAGTAGTGAATATTGATTTAGCAAGATCAGTCACTAGAAAGCCAATGAGTATAGTTTACTAAGACTGCCTTTCATAATACATATTCTTCTGTTGTCCGATCTGTGTTAGTACTAGATAGATTTTATATAACTACAGGGAACTAGGTCATTTTAAATCAACCCTTGAGAAGCGAGTTCATTGCTCTCAAAAAATTTAAACATGGCTGTCATTTCAGGCAAAAAAAAGGGAACGACTCAAGTTTAGCCAGACAGGTGACTTGGTTGCCTTCTTTTCCAGGACATTTATTTCTAGAAGTGAGGGAATATGAATATGTGTCATATGTCTTAATAAGTGAGATAACTTCTTGGCTCTAATCATATTGAATGTCTTCAAAGAAAATGCTAATTTTCACATTTTTTCCATTATTAATTCCAACCCAGAGGGAATATTTTTTTTACAGTTATCCAAGGGTCACATACTAGAAAGTTACAATGAAGTTCTGACATAATTTTCTATAGAATAAAAGCATCTGAATCCAGAATTTATGTGTTATAATTTCACATCTTCTGAGTGAATTTCTAGTTTACCAAAAAGGTCATGAAAGAAAACATGAGAGTTCCATGCTTTGTATTCTTCATGTGAAATATGTGCTATATAATTAAAGTAACATCAATTCATTGAGTCCTTTTACTGTAATGAAAGATGATTTGAACCCTCGTGATTTCAAATAAGCTATAATTGAAGAAACATAATATAGTAAGGGTAAGGGTATTTTCAGAACACTTGTGTGTATCTTGCGTCAAATCGGCGTATTGGCTGCTCCTGTGCTGCTTTGTAAACTGAACTGCACCATGGATTCAAAGGGTATAAGAGGTACTCTAATAATCTTTATAGTATTTCTGAACCAGTGAGAAATATTCCCAACACAAAAACAGCCACAGTAGACCAGCAAGTAGAATTTCCTCAAGGTCTACTTATCTACACTGTGCCTAAATCCCTTGCCCAGTACCAGCCTCCCATTATTACCTAGTGGAAATATAGTTAGATAGCTTAAATAATGGCCATCTATAAGGCAGAATGAACTCCTGGCCATATATTGGCCCATCCTGGGAATTAGGAAGTACTCCTAGGGAAGCCCTCCTAGAAGCACTCTGCTTGGTACAACACAGATTCATCATTATTGTACAGTCATAATAATACAAGAACATAAGAATACAAGAACCTGATAAAACACATAAATTAAAAGTGATTACTCAAAAAAAAAAGACTTGAAGCAAACTTTTATATTCACAGATCTTCAGATTAGAAGATCTGTATTGATCCTCTCTAGCTACTCGGTACGAGGTCAGAAAAAACCTGAAAAAATACCCAATCCCTCAGTGAAAATAAATTAAATCCATTTCTTCTTTTGGTATCTTTTTTCCCAATACCAGACCCCAGAATTTCTTTGCTTTTTTCACTTCCATCCATTCCCTTACAGTGGTGTTGCTGAGAGGACAGTCTGCAAATAGCAGTTTTTCTCAAATAGACATCATCAGATAAAAAAATTACACTGGACCAAGCCTGCTTTCAATTTTGGTTTCCTGAGAATTTCATTCTAAAATGTACTCTTTTCTCTGCCTGAACACAGTCCATAATGTCATGTTTATTTTCTTTTAAAAAAGCTGGATAGGTTGAGTAGTCAAAGCATCCAAAAGAGATAATTTAGTCTGGGGAGCCAAATCATACAGACTGTGTTTATTTAGCCACTCCAGCGAAAAGAAAATGGCTTCCGGGAGGTAAGCTTTTCTGAAACAGCACAATTAGTGCATGAAAACTTGGCCTTGAACCATATCTCAGGGTTAGAAGTAGTATTAACGGCTAAGTATTTATCTGTACTCTGACGGTTTGGAATAGGAAGACAATATGCCAGCTGGTTCTCCACTTGCCTATTCCCTTCCTGTAACAAGGGTGTAGCAGCTAAATAAATTAATAGTACTGTTAGCAAGGAGTCAAAAGCTCAGGTCATTTTAGTGAAAGAACTGATGCATAATTTATAAAAGGGACGATGTATTAGCCATCAAAATCACTTGAGTGAAGTCTGTATTTACTAAACGAATGGAGGAAGGAGAAGACAATCCTATATGGGCACAGTGATGTACAGCCAGCCTACACACTATTTGAGACTTTGTCTTAAATGAGCACTCCTCATCTGACTATCAGTCCACACCTACCTCAGGCATCAACATGAATTCTTATCAGTGTGGAGAGTTAATAATAGACATTAAAAAAATTTAACTAATTTTACTGGAAGTTGGTTACATGCAGGAATCAATACACTCAGTTGGCCTTTTAGGCCACTACATGAAGACAAGGTTTGATTCTGGTTTATAGCTTCACACAAATGTCTCAGATACTGTAGGGCATCCCAGATGTCTGAGCCTAGTCAAGGAAATCAGATGTACATCTAAAAAACCCCTCAAATCTAACCTACTTCCCTAAAGATTTGAGGTCAAAACTCTCACTAGAAATGATCAGGCTTTCAGATGTTGACTACTCACAGCTGTCTGCGAAGATGATGTGAAAATATAAAGTACTGCTGTGTGATTTTTCAGATTAAGTCTCCATAAAAGCATTTAGATTCATTACTAAAGGGAATTCAAATTTCTTTAGTTAAACGTCAACTCTACCTTCTTTATTTTATTAATCTCTGAACTAAGATAGAACCCTCAAATTACTAATCAAAATACTGATGTTCTATTAATACAACCATTCTGGAAGCCATCAATCAAAGCCACCAATGCTTAAAAAAGAAATGTAAATACTATTGTCTTTTAATGTGGTCTTAGGCTCCATTTTAAAGATTTTTCTTTCTTTTTTGGATGCAAAGAAACATTTTACAAAAATCAGATTCTAAAGAGCAAAATTCAGCTGTCTTACCCCATTTACCTCAATAATGTGTTCATTGCTTCTCCTGTTCCTACTTCCTTGCAATCCGTCCTTCAAGCACAATCTTTGCTTTAATGAGGTGCAAATTTTAATGTCTAGTGGGACAACTTAAATGCTAATATTATTAAGCATGGGCAATTTTTCCTTCTTTTCATTCAGCCTCCCCCGCAAGGATATTAAACATGAAAAACTATGTTAATGTATTGTAAAGTAGTATAGCTTGGCTGAGAAAGTTATGAAAAGCAAAGTGTCTATTTTCTGTACCAACATTAAGTCAACTATACTGCAAATCCTGTCTGTTTTATAACAACATAAACATACATATGTTTTCCATACGAAATAATTTTTTTCATAGCAAAACAAAATGAAAATATAAATGGCATAAACCCATAAAACACCATAATCTGCCCTGGAAAACTGTAGCTGTCCCTTGTCAGATTTCCAAAAATTGAAGTTCTCTCTCATTTCCCAAGAGCATGGTCACTACTGAAGTCTCCAGTAAAAACAAAAAGGTCTGAATAATGATGAGGGCTGGTTAAAAGGCTTTCTGGGTTACTACCAACATTCCTACTGGAATACTGAATTAATTCTAACTGAAATTTATTACCAAACAACAAAAAAAACCCTTCAATTTTCTGCAAAGAAAATGAAGTATTCTATCCCAACTGTCATGTCTAGAGTCAAAATATTCCAATGAAGTAGCTAAATCTGTCTTTTTTTTTCCCCCAACAGAATATGCTACTCATGCCTCATGGAAGGTTTACTTCAGCAGCATTATTCTGGTTTTCTGCTGTATGGGAAAAAGTATCTGGTCAGATTACTGTGTTACAGTAGTAACTATTCTGAAATCTGCACTTCCATCATCAAAAGGTGAAAACTATATCAAAAAATATAACCATATATTGTAGTCTACAAAGATACTGAGGCTGTAGAGCATGAATATTAAGGGATTTCACCATGAGATTTTGAATAAAAATATTTATGCGTTGAAGATAAATGTGCATGTTTTGGGGGTAAACAGTGATAAATGTTGTTTTAAAAAAAATCATGTCATGAGACACATTTTTGTTCATAAAGAAGACATAATGGCTTTAAACATCTGTTTTCCTTTGTCTTTTCAGAACTTGGATGAGGGATTGGGCACCCCATTGGGAAAATGGGAATCTCTAATTTCCAAGAAAGAAAGCTCCCATTTCTAGCTCTGTAGAGAAATGTGATAATAAACTTTAAAATCACAGTGTGTTTGTGTATAAAAACTTGTTACTGATCCAGGACTGATTCTTCTACAGCTTTGGCCTCCAGCCCAAGAGAAGAAATGCCAAATCTGTAAGGAGAAGGAGGAAACATTTTTATGGCAATTTGATTTAACAACAAGAAGAACAACAAAGGAATCCATTTGAAGCAATTTAAGGATTAAGAATGTGAAACTTGGGTTTGATGGGACATCAGGAGCAGAACAGATGAGGCAGTAAGTACACATAAAAAATTAATTTATACAATTCAGTTAAATATTTAGTTCTGTAGTGCATATGTATTTATCTGTATATGAACATGAACATAATCCTGTACCCAAGTCTGTAGTTTTTAAGACTACACCATTTTAAGAAATTCTATGTTTTATATTTGTCCGAGCCACCACTAGCTAGGCATTTAATCACTGGAGCAAATTCATTATGGGCTGATCCAAAATAAATAATACTCCTTTACAACACCCTGGCTAGAAGTGAATTTGCTCTTCCAATATTACTCCAACTAGGATTGAAATCTACTTTAAATTCAGAGAGAAATTTCCTAACTGCAGAATTAACTGTTAAATTATACCACTTCTAGATAAAATTAAAGCAGAAAAAAATAAGCTTACCAGATAAAATAAAGTTTACGGGTTGAGAATTGTATTAAGTAAGCTCTAGGAAATGAAATAAATTCTGAGACATCAAAAATGACTGATAATGGACACTTGACATTATACCCTTCACTTAAAGATTCCCTAAAACTTAATCTGTAGAAATCCTTAATTGTGGACTAAGGTAGCCCATCAGGATTTCTACAGGTCAGTTTTAGGAAACAGATCATGCACATAAGCTTAATTTTTGTAGAAATGAATAGTTTAACGTGTAACTGCATACTCAGTTGCTGACATAAGCCAGGATATTGTCACTGCATTTGATCTGGCTCAGAAAAATTTGATGCCTGCAGGCACATTTATTGCTCCTTTGCACTTGGGGTGGATAAGAAATTATTAAAAATGCTTTAAATGAAGAGTAATTTTTGCTCATCCAAGAGAAAAATAACCCTGAATTGCAAAATTCATTTCTTAAGTGGCAATTTTATTTTTTCTTTTATGAACCAGTACAAAATGGCACTTAAAATACCTTAGTCTATCAGGATTTTGACCTCAGAAATATCAGCATCCCAACAAATTGATGAAGCCTTCTGTTTTTATTTGGTATACATAAAGATGTTAAAACAGTGAAGGGTTAATTAAAGGCTTAAGTTGTACTTAAATAAAATAGGGAAACGGCAGAAGATAAATTTTATTATGTGTATATATGCATAACTTCTAAGTGTTTACTAACCATTCCTAAATTTATAAAACAAAATGTAGTGCACAATGAATGATCAAATTATTTCATCAAAATATATAACTGTATTTCTTTCAAATGGTGTTAGTCGCAATAGTGCTTCCTAAGTGCAAGAAATAATGGATTATAAAGAACAAATACTTTCCAGGCAGGTCATAATGATCTGTGTTTTTGCAGAATTGAAGTCCTGTTGCTTAGATTTCCTGAATGGTTCCCATAACAAACTTGTGTATCCACTTTACTGAAAAAAAAAAACCAAAAAGAAAATGCATCCATCCAATTCCCCCTTTTGAAGGAGCTAGTATTTGGGGGGCTGGTATACATATTTTTACCAGCCTATGCAAGGAAAAGAGCCATTCAAAACAAAACCTCTTCAGAAATAGCAAATATGTCAACATTACTGCAGGATCAGCACTGTTTGAAGAAGCTCAGGAATCTAATCTTAGTGTGATCATTTGATTTTCACACATTGTATTTCAGGCAGTCATCTTGGATCATCACCAAGTCTCAAACTAAACTTTCCAGAAAATCAGAGGACTTCAAATATTATAAGTCATGCTTCAATTAGAGGGAAAGCTCCACACAAATCTGTAGTTCAGCTGAGTAGCCAGCAGCAGAGATTATATAAAAGAGAGCCTGGCTTTGGAGCGACATCATCTTCACTTTCTTTTGGTGGAGCATGTTGCACTATCAGGCATTAGGATGCCTGGTGAGATTTTAACTCAAAGTAATCAATTTGAAAGGGAATGCAGAAGAGTGATAAAGCACTAAGGCAGATTATTGATAAAGAAAGTAAATAAGTGAGTAAGTGTTGAAGTGTGGTTTTTAAAATAGGCATTAGAGTTCCATTATTGTGTGCCGTTTATCATTTAATCAGACTCATCCTGACTATACTGAAACAAAGTTTGTATTCTTGCCCCACCATTGTAGTTAATTATCACAATGTTTTACCTATTTTACAGTGTTAGAGGTCTTGGATTAATGTTATTTTAATGCATCATGGTTTCATACAGGTGAGTTGCTTTTTAGCAGATGATTTTCAGATGATATTTCACTGCAAAAAATGTCTTAAAAAGTAGGAAAGAAGAGGAATTAGTACCTTAAAGGGTAGCACTGATGCATGCAGATCTTCTGAAAACCTGTGATATTGCTAATCCTGCCAAGATTCAAGTTGTTCTGTGTCAATAAGGATTAAGAGATTAGTTCACAGTATCACATTTAGCTTTAGACTTGCATTCAATATCAGAAATAAGAATAGGACTGGTAAGAGTCTGACTTCTTTGAAATCACCTAGTCCAACTCCTCCACCATGGACAGGAACATCTGGCACTAGATCAGCTTGTGCAAGAGTGTAGCGCGACGCTCTACCTAAGACGAGACACTGCAGCTCAAACTTTGTTATCAGTGGTGGCTTGAGCAAAGAAGGCTTCCTTTTTGGTGGTGCAAGAAGGTGATAAGATTGAGCAAGGAGAGTCTGCTGTTCTTAGTGCTGAAGAATGCTGAGACCAGCTTGACCAAACTATCAGACCCACCACAAAGATATGCAAGACAGGGAGACCCTGACTGGGGCTGGGAGCAGCAAGGACGTGCAGACCCTGATACAGAGTCAAAAGTACTGAGCAGAACTGCTAACACTTTTTTTAACACAAAGCATATTTTGTTGAATAAGCCTAACAGCATATAATCTAAAAAATGCATAGGTCTGAAAGTCAATCACTTTATACTATAAAAGGTCAGTCTCATTTTTACAGTGAGGACATCTAGTGTACCTCCCTAAAGTGTGTCAGTATCCTTCCCTTGCATGGGGAAGCCCCTTAAGGTTACTTTTTGAGGCTGAGAGAAAGAGATCTGAGTATAGCAGTTGGTATAGGTAAAGAACATCAATCTCTTCTTAGCAATTGTTTTGCTAGCTTTAATATTGCTTCAATAATAATTGCTTTAAGATAATTGCTTCAATATTGCTTCAAAAATAGTGCACTGTATAAGGAGTTATATCCATACAGTGTAATAAAGAATTCTGATTGAGGTATTTTTGTCTAATCATTATTGTAATCAATTTAAATAAAAAATTTTATTTATATAAGTTTATTTGGGTTTCCATCCTTAATCCTGAGGGACAAAGTTGTTTAAAAGTCTAATTGCGCATGTATAATCCTTTAGCCATAAACCCCTGGCAAAATCTGCGGCTAAGATTGAAACCAGCTGTACCTAGGCTCCTCTCTGAGAAGGACTTCACAAAGCAAGGGGATCCTCTCTTCACCTCGCGACTCAGTTGGAGGCCTTCTCTAACAAACTTTGAAACTCCCACTCTGCCTGTGACAAAGAGCGATTAGGTTATACAAAATCTCCTCCAACCTGACCTTGCCTTGAACACACATAGTGGTGGGACATCCACAACTGCTCTGGGCAACCCGTTGTATTGTTTCACCACCCACACCATAAAAAAAAAAAAAATCCTTATTTTCACTCTAACTCTACATTCTTTCATTTAAAAACACAGTCTCTTCTCCTGTCACTTACAGGCTCTGACAGAAAGTCTTCCTCCTTCTTATAATTCCCCTTTACATATTGAGGGGCTACAATAGGGTGTGCCTAGACCCTTCTTTTCTCTAGGTTGAATGTCTCCCTATTTTCATAGGAGAGATGCTCCAGCATTTTGACAATTTTCATGGTCTTCTTCTGGACCTGCTCCAACATGTCTATGTCTTTCATTGGGAACCTCCAAGCTGGATGCAGTGCTGCAGGTGAGGTCTCACAAGAGCAGATCAGAGGAGGGAGAATTACCTCCCTCGACCTGCTGACGCCTCTTTTTATGTAATGTACAATATAGTTCACTTTCTAGGGGCAGGAAAAGTTTATGTTTATGTTTTACACCCACCATTACCCCCAAGTCTTTCCTTACAGGGCTGCTCTTAATTAATTTATCCCCCAGTCTGTTACTGGGCAGTCTCAACCCAGGCGCAGGACCTTGTGCTTGGCCTGTTGGACTTTATGATATTCACATGGAACCACTCCTCAAGCCTGTCAGGGCCTCCCTGGATGGCATCCCTTCATTCACACAGATCAGCTGCCCCACTCAGCTTGCCATCATCTGCAGACATGCTGGGAGTGCACTCAATCCCACTGTCCATGTCACTGATGAAGACATGAATAGTATTGGTCCCAGTATGGACGTTCAAGGGACATGATACCTTACTGGTCTGCACTTGGATGTTGATCCATTAATGATAGCTCTTCAGACATAGCCATCCAGTTATTTTGTTACCCATCTAACACTCCATCAGTTAAACACGTGTCTTCAATTTAGTCGCACTTACTGATCACAGAGGTGAGGGTGACTGATAGTTCCCAAAGTTCTTATTTTTTCACCTTTTTAAAACTTGGCATAATAATTCCCTTTTCTGACTAACATGACTTTTCATATCTGATTGAGAGTAGCACGGCAACTACATCAGCCAGTTCCCCCAGGATCCTAGGTTGCACCTCATCTTGTGCCATGAATTTAAGTACATACAGGTTCTTCAGGTGACTTCAAAACTGATCTTCTGCAGTGGGAAATAATATAACAACCTCCTTCATCTAAGAAAATTAGCCTTTTAGGTCATACTTACCTTAAACATCATACCTGTAGTCCTTCTTATTCTTCTTAACGCTTCTCAAATTTTATGCTATATAAAATTTGCGAAAATTAAGTATTGCTTAGGTCAATCTTAGAACCAAGATCTCTTTAGAGATTGCAGAGAGCTGGACTTCCAATAGCGAATTAAGTCAATGTATTCTCACAAGATGCAGTTCTGCCATTGATTTAGGTACAGACTGGAACAGTCCTATGCACTCCTACTGTATTAAACCCTTCAGCAGCTGCAGTTGGTCTGATGTTTACTGTAACACCACTTCTTTTGCTGCTTACAAAAATGAGTTGGTGTGTTGACTCCAAGAATTGCAATAAAAAGTGACAGAAGTTGTATTAATGTATAACATGAGCAAGAAAATTAGCTATTCTCACTAAAATCACCTTAATATTTTAAAATTTGAGGGAATCAATAATATTCAAACTCCGTGTGAGAACAGTAGACAGCATTAGAACAACAGAAAAGATGGAGAATAGAGAAGAAAGCACGTGACATACAATTTCAAGTCTCATGAATTCCTTTCATTCCTTAAAAAAAGAGAGAGAGAGATGCAGCAAGCTAATTTGAAAGTAAGAAAATTTCTAAATTGCAGTTTGCAAGACCCATTGACTCAATTCAGTGTTAGAAGCAGAGAATAGCATCCCTCTAGATCTCTTTTCTGGAAGGCATCCCTTTTCAAGAGAAGACTTAAACATGTGCTTAATGAGATGAAGGCAGATGCTTAAAGATAAATTTACGTGCATACTTGAATCAAGGCCTACAAAATTATAGGCAACAGGCTGGAAATAAGCCTGTTGAAATCCTGTCCTTTCCATCTGGACACAGAAATACTTGTTGTCAAATGTTCCATACTAGAGAGATGGGATATTTATCTGCATGCTGAGAAACATAGCTGTGCAAAAAAAAAAAAAAATTCTTACAGATTACACATATGGCAATTTTTTCTTTTTTTCTTTTTTCTTCTTAAACGATATCCAAAAACAATTTAAGAAATCAAAATGCATTTCATAAGATTTTTTCCTCAGTGATTAAATTTGACCTGCAAATTGCTACAATATTGTGTCATGGAAACACACAGTTAGTGCTCTGGGGACAAAGTTCATAAAACATGTTGAGTTCTTCTACATCTTGACTAAATAGAAGAAAAAATCAAGAAACAATCCACAAAAAATATTGTAAGTAGCACAAAGAATTTTAAATTCATTTTCAATAAATATTTTTAGAAGAATTTGCAGGAGTACTCATGCTAGCTTTCAGATATTCAGAAATGCTTGAAGTATAAAAGAAATTAATTAGGTTTCAACCCACCTGTCTTTGTAGGTAGACACATAATTCCACTTAGTGCTGTTTATATTTTCTGTAAGATTAATGTATGAACAATGACAGTGCCCTTCTTATCATCATGCTTCTACTAAGTGTACTTACTGTAAGAATCTAGATTTATTAGAGGTGTATCTGGTGCATCTTCATTACAAGAGCCACATCTCAAATCTGTCTGCTTCATTTTTTCCTAATTTTAATGTTAAAGGACCCTTAACCTTTTGTGTTACATACACACAATATCTGCATGGTGAAGTCATAACCCTCTGTAGTATTTCATTATATCCCTCTCATATCTTGCAGAATAATTTAAACTATCATTGTTCTAGTTAATATACCTCCTTACCCAAGTCTTCTGAAAAGAAATCCTTGCCATTTCCCTGAAATGTACACATGAAAATTTAACTCAGAGGAGTCCCATTTATTATCTATTAAAAGCAATAGGGAGTTTTTGTCACTGCATTTGCCTTTTAAGAGTATTTCCCACTATGTCTTACTTTGCACTTAGGCACTTACGATCTTAAATCTTTATAACATCTCTGTGAACTCAGCTATTTCTCTTAGTGCAGAAAATTACTAATGATTTACTTAAACTGGAGGCATCAGTCTTTTTCTCTTCATAATTAGTTAGGTGGAGAAAGATTAAAATGATTTCTTTTCCTTCCATTGTATTCTTCCACAGGTTTCTCATGCTCTGTATTTCCTGCCTTCTCTCTACTTGTTTGAGCAAGATGAGACACAGACTTTTACAGAAATACAAAGTGCCTGAGAGAAGCCATTCTGTTATTTGAAGAAGGTCTGGTATTGTCTGACCTATGAGCTCACTATTGGACCTCAAGACTATCTCAGGTAATGCTATTGTTCACTGAAGCAGATCCAGCTCTTGCAAATTACTAGTTGTCATGTGTTTTCTCTTCCCTTTCAAGGACTGCTTCACAGGCTAAATGACTAGTAATGAAAAGAAGAGGATAGTCTGTATTTAATAAATCTATTTTATAGCAAAACACAGTGGAATCATGTGATTTGTAGGCTTACCATTTATTTGTGCAGAGTAATAATACTGTGTGATGAGCACATAGGTATAAGAAACTGCAGCTGTAAATAAGAGTCCTGTAAGGGGCACAGGAGAAATTCTCCCACTGTTACGGGGTAGGAAGTGCTGGGAACTTCGTATTGGGCAAATATAATAAGTTGCTTTTTTCCGACTTTTTTTAAAGCACCCAGTGTTCAAAGAGAGACAGTGTTTCTTCATGGCCGGTAATAAAACAGGAGAGAACTTGTCATAAATCAAGACGGTGCAGCAGACTTGGCGAGGCAGCAAGACAAAGGAGAGTGGGCGGTGAGGTTGTGAAAAGTAAATAAGGACACACTGTACACTCTCTCTTTTTTTCCCCTTTAAAAAATCTTATTAGCTTGCTATCATTTTTCTTTACCTGCCTTGAATATTGAGAGCATAAGCCTTTCAAGAGCACTTCTGCTGTTTCTATATTACATAGCCTATAGTCCAGTAAGAGCATGCTCAGACTCATCAGTGCTATCAAACTAAACTTTAGATATTATAAACACATATCCAAGACACATCATATTTTTCCATTATAACATCATATCCAATACAAGTACATATCAGGTATAAATTTAAAGACATAAATCTAAAAATATATAAATAACGCATTTAGATGTAACTATAAGTAATGTTTACGTATATAAAATGTAAACAAACATGCACACATATACATGCACACACACAAAAGTATATTCCTTTTCATATGTAAATTAGTATATGTACGCTTTTATTATGCATCCATATGCCACAAATTGTCCATTTAGTGGAGAAAAAACAAAATAAAACAAATTATTGAGGAGTTTGTCCCACAAATCACATAATCTTTCCCTACAAGCTATTAGTGCCTCAATCTCTGTGGATTTAAATTTCATCTCCCACCATGTACCACAACTGAACTCTAGTTTTTACCTTTATTCTGTCTTCTTTCAGTTTCTGCACATGAGGGAAAGTGCAGATTTCATACCGTTCTTACCAGTAAAACAACAGGAAATAAAATTACAAGAGAAGTTTTTTTCTGGTTTGATAAGCATTAGATAATATATTGTAACAATCATATTCTACATTCAAGAGCAAGACATCAATTATGTTAATACAACTTCCCCTGGTGTAATAAAGGCATTTCATGACAGCAATTAAGTTAATCTCCTACAGTAGTGAGGTTTTGTGCTATAGGAAATCCCACATGAGAATGACCATAAGACTCCATGTCATGTAATTTCATGTCTTGAAGGTAGCCTATCGCATTCTCTAGTGAGTCATAGGTTTTGTTAGATTACTTTTTAAAGCAGAAGTGGAAGCTGAACCAATTGCAACTATGTTGAAGACAGGAAGGAAACAACAAAGACAACTGACACAGAGACACCCACAGCCTAGCAGAGGATTCAGGTTTGCAATTCCATATAGCAGTCATTATATCCCAGGTTCATGAAAACGGCCCAGGTTTATCCCTCTAATTGTAAAACCTTCCTTAGAGTAAGAAATCGCACCTATTTGGCACCACTCAAGGATTTCTAACCACTGTTTTTCTATGCTACTGCTTTCTCACTCATCCAGTTGTTTATATCTCATCCCTCTCTTTTACTCTTCCGGAGTGTCAGTTAAATAAGTTCTTAAAATTAAGTGAGATGAAACCAAGAGCTGAGACGGATGTTTATCTGACTAGAAGCAGGAGGTCAATTTAGGATTTCCAGTGGCAACACATAGTGGCCTGACTTGACAGTCAAGGTAAATCCCTTTCTCTTGACAAACCACAATGGGCATTTAGGAAACATGCTTTCATCACATGCAAACTCTCTCCAGTAAAAACCTACAGCTGCAGCTGAATTCTCTCCTGCTCTTTCAGCTGTCTGAACATGGGCATCTCATGCCGTCTGAGTGATTTCAAATCAGCCTGATTTTCTTCCAGTTGCCAGTCTAGAATGGTATATATCTTCTGTAGAGCCTATAACCATTTCCATGCATGGATTTTCTGGATCTCATGTGATGTCCAGACAAAACCCATCACCCAGTTGTCCACCTAGCAGAATCTGAACCTCCCATTTGTCCCTCAGAGGAGAACATATTCTCACTAAAACAGTAGAAGAAGGTAGAGAATGTCAGTAGTAGGCATTTTATGATAAAGAAATGTGAAGAAAATAGAAGGAAAATTAAAAAGTGAAACAGTTTGATGCATATATCTGATGCAAAAATTCAGAACAGCTCTTCTATTATGGCCTTTGGAGTCAGGAGCCTGTTCTTGCTGGGAGCGAGGTGAGGAAGAATCATCCCTGTTTGGAAACAACTACGTTCATTCATCCAGAGAACTGGTTTTCTCAGCAGCAGAGGTAACAGTGGGATTCGTGATGGCAGTGATGGCAGCTGTCAGCTCTGTAACACAAGGAAGGCCCTTGCCATCTGCATGCTCTGGGCAGACAGCTGAAGGAAGACACAGAGACCCCGAGGTTTCACACTGAAGTTTTACAAATGTCACACTGCAAGCCCTTCAGCACTGTAGCTGGAGATCACCTGCATGATGAATATTCCATTGGAAGAAAATGATCTGGAAGTTACCATCTTATCATATCTTGAGGTAGCACTGAAGAATTCATGTGTGTCTATGCAAATTCAACAGAAGAAACCTGTCTCTCTGCTTTATTATTTATAAAGAGAAAAATATCCCTTGATTTAAAAATGAATCAACAATTCATACAACCTGTGGGTTTTGGTAAACATGCTTTACATTTTATTTGTCAGCAAAGAAGGTGAGAGAGTCACAAGTCTACAGAAGCAGGGAAGTCTTAGTTTGGATGACAAGTCTGTTTAACTCTCTGGATGTTTAGCTTTCTTGTAGGTTTTATCATAACTCAGATTTTTTAGACATTTTATTTTCTCTTAATTTGCCTTTTAAATTTTTTTTTACTATCCTTAATATCCCCTTTTACTGTCTTTTACTGTTTCTTTTTCTGGCCTTTTTTCATGTTTCCTCTACTTTAATTCTACCTTATCAAAACTCTTCTGTTGAGGAATACCTTCAGTGCAGGCAGCTTGGGGTGCAGATACAGTGCCAGATGCAGGTTGAATTCTGGGTGGCTGGAGACAATGATGCCAGAATGATTTTTGCTTTTGTGTTTCCTTCATATATATATTCTAGCTCTATTGTTGTATAGGTATATAGTTCCTGGCTATCCCCAGTAATTTTCCCTACCCTGATAGGCAGAAAGACAAAACACATTCCAAAGGCTCCAATAGTAATAGAAACAGAAAGAGACCTATGCAAAGCTAAGCAGCGAGGGTTTCTTTAATGTTTCCAAGAAAATAAAATTATATTCTGAGTTATGCTTGGAACAGTTACATCTTTTGATGACCTGAGATTTAGAATACATAGATTTAGTGTGCTAACATTAGCTAACAGAGAGAACCAACAGAGAAGGCCAACAAACACTGCAGTTTGAGCTTAAGGACAAAAGAAGGGGATGTCAAAGGGGGCCTCGTGAAATTCTGTTGCTGTACTAGTCTCGCACACGATGCTAACACCATAGGGCACTTTCTTCTGTAGGTGTTAGAGCAGCTGTCCCAGCAAGGGTAGAGGCTTCAACCCAAACTAAGTCTCAGGCAGCAGAATCAACCCTACAAGTTTGAGGCTAGAGGAAATTCCAGGAGAGACACACTTCTATCCTGTGGGGAAGGTTTGCCATCATGGAGGAGCTGTTCTGGCAAGTGGAGGAACTAAGAGCAGAAATGAGCATCAGAGAAGAAGAAAGGGAAAAATATAGGATCATCACTGAGACTCTGCAGCTTGAAAAGCTTCACACATCATCTGCAGAATAGCAGCAGTCAGGGTTCGTCTCCACCATCAATGTAAATGAAAATTTTGGAGAGGGGGAAGGACAGAAAACTAGTGACTGGACAGGATTGCTACCTGCCAGGGATGTTTAACAAGAAGTGCCAGGTCCTGCACCTGGAGAGGAACAGCTCCATGCACCAGTACAAGCTGGGGCCATCAACTGGAAAGCAGCTTGGCAGATAAGGACCTAAGGATCCAGCTGGGCACCAGCTTGAACATGAACCAAAATGGTCTCTTTGACACTCAGAAGGCTATTGGTATCCTGGGCTGCCTTAGGAGTGAAGCCTACATGTCAAGGCATGTAATCCTTCCCCCATACTCAGCACTTGGTGAGACCACACCTGGAGTGCTCTGTCCAGCTTTATATTGTTCAGTGCAAGAGAGACATGTTGAGATTCCAACGAAGGGACATTAAGGTTGTTAACGGACTGGAGCATTTCCCATAAGAAGAAAGCCTGAGAAAACTGAAACTCTTCAGCCTGCAGAGGAGACGCCTCATTGGGGATCTTACTAATATACATACATACATGGCTGAAAGAAGGGTGGGAAAAGGCTCTTCCCTCAGGTGTCCCATGACAGGAACAGAGAAAATGGACAATAACTGAAATATGGGTGTTTCATTCTAAACATCAGAAAACACTTTTTCAGTGTGAAGGTGACTGAGCAGTGACACGGGTCACCCAAGGGTGTTGTCGAATCTTCATCCTTGGAAATATTCAAAAGCTGTCTGGACATGATCCTGTGTTACCAGGTGTAGGTGGCCCTGCTTGTCCAGGGAGATGGATGAGATGATCTTGAAGTCCCACTTCAGCAGTTCTGTGATTCTTTCACATAGCTCAGATTTACCTTTTCCTGAGGATTGAGTCAATAGAATCAAGTCCTTAACCTTGTGTCTTCTGCTTTTAAACACCTATATGATTTTGATTTATTGTGCATTAAAGCAAAAAAACAACATATATTTCTCAGTCCAATACATTCACAGCACATTTGGCTGTATTTTTAATTAGGATTCCATACAAATTTCAGTGAAAAAAAATGTTATCAGGATTATGAGATGCTAGTTAGAGTGTGGCGAGGGTAGGTGGTTCATTTTTGTTAATGAACGTTTCTACGTGTAAGTGTTGTAAACTATCTCTGAACTCTGTCCTTTGCAGATTCTGCTATTCAGGGAACAAACTGAATGTGAACAAGGGATCCATGAATAAGTGAATCTAAGACCTACAGAAATAATTTTCACATGTTCTCTGTCATAAATAAATGTAGCAAGCATGAGGAGACATGTCAGGTAAGTACAGTAAAGCTGTATTTTTTACCAAGTCTCTAACTCAGTTTCTGTCTTTAACTCAAAATGACTCACAAATTTAAATAATGCATGGCAGGAATGGAAAATCCTATGAATTACTGAAGACACTGGGACAGCTAAAATAATCTAAGAAATTCAGACTTCAATCTGATCTGCCCATAAAAGAATGAGAATCAAGAAATGGTCATCAGGTTGCTGGGGATGTGCACGGGCAGTGTATCTCACTATGGACTTCTGCAACAAATCCATGCATAACAGAGCAGAATTTTTGCTGGCTAATTATTTTCTTCTATTAAAGATGCTTAAAAGTGACCAATAATGTAGATTTTCCAGAAGCTTATTTTGCCCACTGTTTGCATGTGTCTGCTACTTCAGCAATTGCATTTGTTCTGTGTAATGAAACCATATTTAAATGTCCAAAGCATTTCCAATTACCTTTGCTTCCTGTGTCATGATTGTACTTTCTACCTCTCTGACTGCAGTCCCTGTTGGTTTGCCCTGCTCACAGCCATTTGAAATTTTGATGCAAATACCATTTTCCTATCTCATTGCTTTGATCATCTTGCTGCTCAGCTTTGCGTTATTTTCCTAGTGCTCCTTTACGGCACAAATGAAGTGTTTCCATTTCAGAAGCTTTCCATGACCTTTTCCATTTTCTGTAATTTTACTCCCATCACTTATCTGAAGTTCACTCCCCAACTCCCTGTTTTGTTGAGTAAGCATCTTTTTTTTTTCTTTGGTGCTGAGACATGCCCCTCACTGAGAGGAGTTTCCTGTAATGCCGTTTTTTTTTACTATTATTATGTCTACAAAAGACATGAAAATAAGAAGGCTGTTGTAATACATTACTTATCTTTCCGGGTAACTTTGTCTCATTGCCTCCCTGTGCTGTGCCATCTGTCTTTCTGTACTTGTTATCCCACCTCTTTGGAGCAAGGACTATTTTTTTATTCTTTGATTGTAGACCACCTTTTTAAGTGGGCCACTATTTCAGAACTAGACTTCCTAGATGTTGTAGGAAGTACAAGAGTACTTGTAATGGGTCAGGAAGCAAAAGATGAATCATGCTCCAAGATCTTGCAATCTAAGCCTAAAACTAGAGATGGCAGATGGATACTGACAGACAGATGGTGTTGAGCAAAAATTAATACAAACAATTACCAATAATATAAATAATACAAACAAAAGGAATACACATAAAAATAACACTCATACATATGATATTCATAAATAATAATCTGAATAAGAAAATTAGACATATGTAGAAGAAAAGCATTTATAAATTGAAAACTACCTCACAATAATATTGTTTTTACCCTTCTCAGATAGCTTAAGATTTAAAAAATTTAGTTGCTTTGCCTAAGTTAGATTTCCTCAGTAAATAATATATTTTGAGGAATGTGCTCTTATTGTCTAAATTTAGATCTTGCCTAAGTTACAAAATCAATCTTTTTAAATCTTTTTACTACAGAAAGGAAAAGAAACACTTCCAGAGGACAATTCCTATAATATTAGGACAGGATATGCCAACCATTATGAGAATCTATATAGAAAATTCAGATAAAATCTTCTAACTTTAAAGTTAGATAAGGAAAATGAAGATGTGCATATATTGGAGAAGAGATATGAAGCCTGCGAAATAGCTGAAAATTGAACCTAGAATTCTCAAGTCTCAACTAATCGTCATAGCTCTGAAACTTCCTTACCAGGAACCAACAGCCCAGTAATAACAAGGTAGATTTCCAGGGTCTTACAGAGCAGGATGTCAAGGACCCTGTTGCAGTTTTAACGTAAACAGACTTAAAATAGAAAATATCCTTGAATTGCAGTCAATTTCAGCAAATCAATCTATCCAAGTCTTCCATCAAAAATTAATAAATAATTTTCCTTGAAAAGTTAACATTTATTTACTTAACAGCTTCTATGATTTTTGGTAATTACATTTGGTACATAATTTTAAGGATAATATGTTTATATATTGGGAGCTGTACTATATTTATGTTTGCATTTTGCTTTCTTGTAGCCGGGCTCTAAATTATTATGGTATATAGCTCTCTGGTTGATAATACAACATATAAAGTCACTATTTCTGCAGTCAATATTTGGATTACTGGGTCAACATCTTGGCAAGTACACATGTACAAGGCTTCAAATGATTAGAGAATATGTTAAGTGTTACTATATAAACTGATACCAGGAATCAAGTGGAATTAAAATGTAGTCAATTTGGGCATCAAACCACAGCCCTCTTTAATTCAGATGTTTGAAAACGTGAAACACACAAGAAATTGTGAAAAACAGCATTGGTGCTGCTGGAGAAAGAGGAGGAAAAACAAAGGAAAATATGTAGATAAAGGTGTTATAAAGACAGAAAGTATTAAATTTCATTCTCTTTTCACCTTTCTACTTCTATGCTATGCACCCATTTTCATAACATCCATGTTTTACACTATAGAATTTGACATTTTACCAGAAAAGGGGAAGAAGCAATGTATTTCAGCCATTAGTAAATCAGTTACTGGGTATTTCTGCAGCTTCACATATGAAGTTTTCATTGTAGGCAAGACATTTGGCGGTGCATTCCTCCTCTGCCCTTCTGAATATCTATGATAATTTTGTTTAGTGAGGGCGGAATATAAATACAAAAGTGAGGATAACTTGATGGTCTGTGTGGCTAAGTCAGAAAGTGCTTTTGCAGACACAGATGAACAAGTTTGGCAGAGCACACTGAAGTGCTGGGTGTCTGAACCCCAGTGCTTTTTGTGTGTTGCACAGAGCATGACTGGGGTCTCTCGGGGGTAGGAATTTTGTCTGTCTGGAATAATTCACACTAATGTACCACATGCTGTTCATGGCATGGATATCCATGGGCGTGCTTGTCAGCTCCAGAGTCTATGCAATTTAAAGTAATGGATTTACAGCTCTCCTCTAAAGTGAGATTTCTTTCTCAGATGGAAAGCAAAAGCTTAGCCTATTGATGTGAAAGTCTCTGTAAATACCACAGTGTATGGACATATCTGACTGAGCTTGACTTATGAGGAAAGATAGTATCCTACAGAACGACTCAAAGACAGGCAAGGGAAATAGCTCACCAATGCTGATCTCCAAATCGCTATTATTTTGGATGTGCACTACAGAATTCTGGAGGAATTGAGGAGAAAAATCAGCTATTAACCCAAGTGCAGGATACTCAAAAATGTTTATGTGCTCAGCAGCACTCTGAAGTGGTTTGAAAGGATTCAGACACCAAATCTCTGATCACTGGGCAGGCCAAATGACATAACATTGCTACTTATAGTGATTTTATAGGGAGTTCTACATATGAACTCCTACAGACATGTACTAAGTTATTTAGGTATAACAGTTATGTTGCAGAAGCCTATAAGTTAACAGATATAACACCAACAGAAAAAAAAGCCACACAAATAATAACTTGTTTTAAAAAATTCCCCCAAATGTTCAGAAATGTTTAATTCATTTCATATTACTTGCAAGAAATTCTGTCTTCATGCAGTATGTTTTTTGTATTTTTTTTTTAAATGCAATGGTTCCCTTTTGCTTTCAGGCTTCTATTTTTAACATCGTCATAGGCTTATAGTTGAAATAATTCTATTTTAATGTTTAATAAAAGACTTTAATTTAATAATTGGTATTTCTTTCCCCAGAACTTTTTGGGAATCATTAATAAGTTTTCAAAAGGTTTTATCTGCTCTGAAGATAGGTAATATCCTCATAACATAACCTGAAAAAAGTAGTGTAATGTCCTGAACTGATCTGAGATGAAAATCAGTACCAGGATCTTCATTTCCAGACATCCTAGAGGCAAAACTGGCCTAAGACTTTTTCCAACCCTTCTTCATAGTTTACCCTTCATCACTTGTGGTGTACCACTCACTTAGTAGGGCTGGCAAAAATGGCTGTGGGGCTGACCTGAGATCAGTACTGGAGCAGAAATGAAAAGAGGAGGAGAAGAAGAAGCAGTAACTCATTAAGTTCACAATAAAGTCAACTAAAACCAAACGTAACTGTGCCCCAAGGTGGTAGCCAAATAGGAATGTAGTAGATTTAGATAATGTAGAGGGTTTTAATACATCTGCTCACATTATCTTGTATTAGCACTGTAGACTTTCTTCCCTCAGCAAAAATCACTTTTGTAAAATGTCTAATTTTGAGTGCTTTGAAATAACCTTTCTTTTTTTTTTGTCCCTGATCATAACATCTCAAGTTCTGTTTCCAGTGCTAGCTTGATACAATTTAACAAGAAATTTCACCGTTTGCTTCTGAAAGCAGAAGGAAGGAGACACTTCTGGCATGGGGAAATAGATTACTCAGTTGGTAGCAGTGCTATTGCCACTTGCCATCGTTAGTTTCTAATTTTCACTTTTATTTGAGAAGAAGCTTTATATCCATCATTAAAAATAGTCTTACTTTTATGTGACGCAAAGGAGAGCCTGTATTCAATATTGACTGTATCAAATTCAGATATTTAAATCAAAGTTCCAGTGAGATCAACTGCACCATCTGTAGTGACAAAAAAGAAAAACATTCAAGAACCCTAATACACATTTGTAGATCTGTTGATTTTCAGAAACTTACATTTCCAGCTCAAAATACAAATTCAATGCCCAGACTAAATTATATTAGTTCAAGAGATAACTAAACTGCATGGTTTTTCACAATGTTCAGCTTTAAAAGGACATAATTTTTATATTTTAATGCACTTTTGCAGTGCAATTATTCATAGAACTACTCTGCATATAATTCATATTTTTCATCACCTTAAAGATGTTGGAGAATTTCTGTATTTTTTAGATAGAGGTGTTTATAAACTAGAATAATTTTTTCAGAACTTGAAACAGCAATAGATCAAAGTGATGCTTTATTAAATGTGCATTTGTTAAATACATAGAATGGAACAACAATTTAAGATTAAGCACCTAAATACATAGTTTAGGCATTCAAATCAGTGACTTAACCTTAGGATTGTTGATAGCTGTGTTTTCCTTTGATTGCTTTCCTGCAATGAAGGAAAAACACAGTTGCTCCACTTCAGCCTTGGATTTAACTGTGGTACTTCATTGTCTTTTTATTCATTGATGCTGAATGTACTAATATGAGCAAAGAAGAGGTAAAGCCTAAAATGGTTGCAGATGTTTGACAGCAAAATTAGCTGTCAGTTTTCTAGATAAGATGTAGCATTTTTACTTAAGAGTAATCCTACACACAGATTCTCTCTCCCCTAAGATGCCCTTGTACTCCGATGCACGATCCATTACCAGAACTTTTAAAGACAAATATCCTCCTCTCACAAAGTCACTGAGCTGCAGCAGTAAAGAATGACACAATCCCAGATAGACAGATAAATAATGCAGTCTAACACTGAATAGGGCTTGACCACTTGGGGGATAAAATGATTTCTATTTTGTTTTGTGATTGTGTGGTAGATTCCGTGACTAATGAATACATGGCTATGTCTCATCATCTGTAGCAAAGTGTCAGAAGTCCATCTTTATGGAATAAAGTTTTCTCTGCTGGAACAAAGGGATTTTTATGAAAGCATGCCTGACTGTTAGTAACTCTCTTTACAGAAGCAGCATTAGGAAAAGAAGGGGTTCTGTTCTAAATAATCACCAGAGCTGAAAAAATGCAATTTCTTACTACAAATTCAATAAAAGAATTGCAGATTAAATGTTGATTGCAAAGTGGATAGTGAATTCCTACATCAGATTTAGTGCAGCTAGTCAGTTGGTTAAATATTTTATCACCTTCTATTGCCACAGCATCCCGACAGCCCCTCCTCCCAAAATAAATTACAAAAGCCTCAAAGCTCACCTGGACCCAAACCCATGAACTGCAAAGATCAATCTCTGGCACTGGAATACTCGGAAATTTTATCTGCAGAATTTTCAGTGGTGCACAGTGAGTGACAGGTGTTGAACAAATGTGCTTCTACTGCTACAAGGACCAATTTTTTCCATACAAAATGATTGTATTCCTTCAGGTAAGTGAGTATAGCATTACCAGTCTGGAACATGCCTGCTCTTGTTTGCCAGCCACAAACTAATCTCACCTTATTCACCATGGCAACATTGACACAGCTGTCTATCCCTCTGTTTCCATGGTGAAGGACCGGTAGATAGTACTCCACTGCTTTATGCCAGACTTCTGTCACAGGTTTCCAAATATTCTAATGGTTAAAATTTGTGAAGAAGCCTTGAAAATGTCATAACCTCTAATCTGCATGTAAAAACCAAAATCAAAACCAAATCCCAAAAGTTAAAAAAACCCAGAAACAACCAAAACCAAACTAAACTGGAGGCAAAATATCTGGTCTTAAAAAAAAAAAAACAAAAAAACAAAAAACCCCAACAGTCTGTGAAAGCAGAACAAATTGAAGTTCTTTTCCACTATAACAGATAGTGTTAAAACTTTTTTTGCCAAATCATAGGATCCTTTCAAGGACTTTTTTTCCTGTACCTATGTTTTTTTTCAAAATTTTTACCTCCTAAACGCAGCCCTTGTCAAAACTTTCACCAGTCAGAAAACTTTGAAGTGAGAGTTATTTCCCAAGCAGTGAGCTCTTCAAAGTTCACCACACAGAGACACAACTTTAAACTTAGAGGTAAAAGACTACAAGTAGCACTACAGTCCTTCTCAGCAGAGTGAATTAAGAGCTCTCGTCACATTTTCAAATATTATGTTGTAGCCAAAGTTACCCTGTTAGGCTTCATGGCTGTGTGTGAGCACTCCCAAATGCTCTGGGTGATGCACATCCTTTACTTTAGGGGCCTTAAAAAACCCAATAGGTATGAACTGCTTTTGAAATGTCTCCTTCAAGCCCTGAAGTCACTTTGATGCTTTTGAAATGTTTCTCATACCTCTGTTTGAATACAAACCTATCAGAAAAAGTTCAGTTGTAGGGGGTTGTGTCTGTGACTAACTACCTTATGTGAGCAATGATTTGCTATAGAAATTATTGCTTTGCTTCTAATAAGACAAATACCTACTAGTTACTTTGCCCCAGAGTTTTCCCTATTTTTATAAGTCTGTAACCCTGACCTTAGCGTATGCATTCCTACACACTTTGTTATTATTCAAATATAATGTGCTGCTGACATGGTTTTGAGAGTTGTGTTCAACAGCACTGATTCTTGTTTTGAATTCCAGGCCACATTTTGCAGTTTCTAAGTGTGTAGTCAGTAGCTAGTTACAGAGATGCGATCTTGAAAAATAATTTTTAAATTGTCTTTCAGAAGCATAAGCATAAACATATGAGTTTATTACCACTTTACATACCCCAGCAATATCACTAAATTGCTGAATCTGTGGGTATTACCTTGCTAAATACTTCAGTAGGGGTGTCAGTCCTATTGTATCTTGCCAGCAAGTTCCTAGTATTCATTTAGATTTTCCTTACTAGGTCACTTCATTAAAAAAAGATTAAAGTCTACTCCAGCTAGAGGCATGAATTCCCACTTCTGTTTTCAGAGAAGTCTGATATCAGTGCAATTCTGAAATAATCTTGGTTATAAAAGCAATGTTAAACACATTCCTTAGGAGACCGTACATCTCTTCTGGGTCGTTAGTGGGTCACCTAATTCTAACCTTTGTAGCACTTCAATGCAAGGGAACTTTCCCAAAGAGCGTAGTTTTAAAGCTGCAGGAGCTGAGGCAGATCCAAAGGTAAACACAACATAAAACCACAACAGTGACATCTGCTGCAGTATTTTCCCTACACCTTACTGCCAAATTCAAAACTTCCCACACACACCATTTGAAAAGAGATTCACAGAGATCAACAATCTGAGATAGAAGTTGCCTGAAATACTTTTGAGGGAGAGAGGTTTTCCTCAAGTAGACAGCATTCTGCCTGGAGGGAAACCACCTTGGAATAGCCAGGAGATGAATAGTATATCCTCTCTAAACCATGGCCAGGAAAGGACTGCCTATGCCCATTCTTCACATTAATCCAATGATTAGAATTAAATTAAAATTTTGAGGGAAAGTGGGTGTTGTTTAAATCCTTCTCCAGTCAAACAATGAGGTTTGAAACAGTGTCAGTGGGAAGGCCCACACATAAAAACTCTCAAATAGAGAAGTTTTCACTCCTGGTTTGCACATGTGAAACACACTGTTCACGTGCAGAAAAGCATGAGAGAGTTAGCCACGGTATGAGCACACATTGAAACATCTGCGCTCAGCAAAAACACAGCTATTTCATTAGGGTTGGTGGGTTTTAGGTGCAAACTGATCGCTAGAAAATGGCTTTGTATCAGAGCCTTATGCCACAGCAACAATTTCAATGTCATGGGGGCCTCACCAGCAGAAACATGGGAATGGACAGAGTTTAACAGCAACTAGGCAAAGGCAATTGTGAATATTCCCGATTGCTTAAAGGCTGAACTTTGGCAGCTAAAAAACACTTTGAGGTCACAAATTCCACATGCTAAGTCCCCTTCTGACTTCTGACTCCGGTCAGCTGAACTGTGCTGACTTTCATATTTTCACTCAAAAGATTAAGTGTATTCATTTGGCTGTGCATGTTGCAAGAGCACTAAAAGACTGCTAAAGTACATGCTCACCATGGGCCTGATCAAAGCCCTCTGAGATCAATGGGAATATTTCCTTTGACTTCAATGGGCTTTTGATAAGATTCCAAATTACCCAGTGGAAAGTTAGCCTCTGAAGGATGGTCCTGATGTTAGCATACCCATGGGCATGGCACTCAAAAGGATCTGGCTCCGCACCTGGGTGATACACTGCATCTCACACTAGAGCAGATGCAAGTGTGGCATCTAGTTCTGATATTTCATAAAATACCACAGTGGTGATAAAGGAAGCATATTTTGATTGACAGCTTCCATACTAGCTAGTACTTGATTGCAGTCACATCAGGATCTGGAAGCAAGCCAGACCCCATTCACAATAATGGGACATCGTACAAATATCAACAGGGCTGTATCCAAACCAGCTGTTATTAATAATTTCATGTCTTTTAAGAGGAAGAGAGGATTTCAGCCATTTGAAAGGATTTTTCAAAAGAATAATTATACTGTTTGGTGATGTTTAATTTCTGTTTACCTCTGAATGCTTCTAAAGTTGTAGCTAGTGGTCCCCTATGAATTGGATTTAGAGATACCGGTGCTGTTTAATTTAGCTGATTCACTTGAGATGTCTTCTGCATTTTTGTTACAGGAGGTGATTTTTTGAAGAAAATTGAAGGCAACTGAATGTTGACAAAAATAAAACAACATGAAGTTGGAGTTTAGAAAACTGTGCTTTGGTACAAGAGTCTGCAGACAGTTTATAAAATAGGAGAAAAAAATATTTGCTGTTGTGGAAAAGCTTCAGCAATTGGAGATTATAAGTGAACAAACAATTCACAGTGAATCATCTCATCTCCATGGAAGTTTCCAGGGTCTTCATTCTATTTTGCCTTAAGAGCTAGCTTGAGAGTAGATGTGTTATTCTTTTCTTTTTTACTACTTTCATTCTTTTTATTAGAGAGAATTTCCTATGAACAGAGATTCAAGTTCAGCTATATCTTTTCTTCAGCAACAGCTGAAAATTTTTAGATGTTTTATGGAAAAGGTTTAGTCTCTATACCAGAAGGCTGTATTAGAGTGAATACAAACATAAATGACAGTGGAAAAATAAAGAAAAATATAACCTCTAAGATTATGTCAACTGAGATAGAAAGGGTAAAAGGGGTAGATGTATGGTCGAATTTACAACCAACATAAAGTTTCATAGCTCTTTTAGGTAGTTTAAATACGCCACTTTCATGTGGAACAGAATGTCGACTCTTCTTTTGATACTGTTTCTATTCTTCATTGATATAATAATCTGTGCATGTGTATATATACATATATATGTACACATACAAATGTATTTATACCTAAACAAAATAGCTACAGATATTAATGGTAGAGGAACCCTGTAAAATGTATTTACTTAAGCCTGATGTGGAGGAGTTACTTTGAATGACAGATTTCAGAAGAAAACCAAAAATATATAAGTGGGTAGATGTATGCAGGGATTCTTTAAAATGTGGAGCAAGTTGCAAAAGGATTTGGTTATGATATGAAAATTGTAGGGGGAGGAGAGGGAGAGTATCAAAGGAGACTTCTGTTTCTGGATGACTGAGGGTGGTAGCATGAAAACTTTAAAGAAAAGCTTTAGTCAGTTCAGAAAAGAAAGATTATGAGCCTGGTTTAGTCATCCAGCTTTTGAGAAATTAGTGAGCTGCTTAAGATGAGATATGTGACTTTGAAAGAATAAAGGTCTTTTTGAAGGTTTTGTTTAGGATGAAGTAGTGGAAAACCCTGCAAGCATAGAGGGAAAGACAGGGGACGGGAGGGGAGGGAGGGGAGGGAGGAGAGGGGACGGGAGGCAAGGGGAGGGGAGAGGTTGGAGACTCCAGATCCCAAAGAGAGGTAGTGGAAAAAAAAAACTTATTATCTTGCAAGAAAGCCCAATATTGGTCACCCTCATGTTATGAAAAAAGTCTCACAAATACAGTGGGGTTTAGTTTTAATTGTAGTCATTACGGGGGCTGATGGGTTCACTGCTTTAGAGAGTTTATTTTTCACACTATAAAGTCATAGTTTAGACAAATAATATGTGGGATTTTTGTCCTTGACAGATTGGAGTACTATTTTCAGTCCTAATCTTGTTATCTCAGTCTCCATCTTTCTGTTTTTTCTTGCTGTTTTATCTTCAGATTTCAAATAACAAAGTCAAAACTTCAGCTTCTGAAAAAATACACTAAAAAATGAGCTCTGGAGAAATACATTTGAAAATGTATGTATCTCCAAATTAAAGCTGCTAGACTTTTTACAGTTCTACCTTAGGAAATTTCCAACCTGCATATGAAAAAAAAATTGTGCTTTCTGTGCTTTTAAAGTTGTTACTAGCCTGACTGAATGTGCAGCTGGTAGTGATCTACAGTTTATGTTTATCCTGCTGAGTGAAAATGAGGGAGGACATATTTGTAGACTCATTCAGCTAAAATTCTGAAATGCTGTCTCATATACTTTGTTCTCCTGAAATGTTGCCTCATTCAGTCAATTATCTCAGAGGTTCCTTTTGCTAACAATAATGCTTAGTAAATCCAGCATCCAAACTTTTAATGTCTAAGACCAGCTGTATGTCAGAGGTCAGTTTCTGTTCATCTTTAGTTGTATGAACTTTCTGAGGGCAGAGTTAGGAAAATACAGGTTTGAGGGCAAGTAATTTTAGGTATCAAATTAAAGATACGATATAGATGCTTAGTTATGATGAATACTTAGGAGCTAAAATATTTTTATAGAATCCCTTTTACTTTCACACATCCATTAGTAAAGCAGAATATCACTTAAAAGAAAAATCTTAAGCAAAACCTACCCCTAAAATTATTATCTTCTAAAGATCTCACTTATTATTTTCTATAACTTTGGATCCTGAACATTTCCAAATATATTTAAAGATCACATTTATGAAAGGAAACATTCCTTTAATTTAAAATACATGGAAGGCAGTATAGATGGGTTTTATGCATCAGTCTCTCTGTGTGGTATCAGTGCCTCTAAGTGCACTTACCGCTAAGTCAGTACTATAGGTATATCCCAGTGCTTCCTTTTTGATAGTGTCTTGTTGCTTTTGTTTTGTTTTGTTGGGTTTTTTTTCTGCCTGTGTTGTAGTAGCACTTTTTCTGTCTGTGATACACCAAGATACAGTATTCTATGTTTTTGCAATATAGGAGATGCTGTTTTATCTATGTGAAGTACTGTCTTTTTGCTCAACATCTCCTTGAAAAGGACAATTATTTTCCTGAACCAACAATTCAACAACTGCTGTGAGTAGCTGGTGGGGGAGATCTGTGTGTTTGTTGATATTTAGGGGTTTCGGTTGCTTGTGTGTTTTTATCTTTTCTTGAAGTCACAGATCTCTCATCTACTGAGCTTTTTACACCATGTGGATAAAATCTGATGTTGTATGCCTTAGTGTGTGATCCTCTTCCTCTTCACTTTAACAGCTACTGATGCTCCTGAGTCTATTTATCTATTTATGTGATTTATCTTAGAATGTGCTAACTCTTAGGAGAAAAAAAAGAAAGAAAAAAGGGGGAGGAAGGAAGAAAATGTACCTATTTATTTGCATGAAGTAGAAAAAAATGTTTTATTTCTGCTGCATTGTTCACGAGCTTTCTCTTGCATTGCATATACATTTTTTACTTCTGGGCTTTAAGGGCTCTACCGTTTTTATTCATTAAAATAGTCTTGTGGCTTAAAGTGTTTAGTAATAATGACTGTGTCTGTCACTTCATAAAAGTGCTATCTCTTTCCCACATAAGCTATTGTTTCTCTCAGATGCTGGGTGTCTATACTGTGAGGCAGTCCCTCTCCACAGCAATAGCAAAATTTTTTTTCTTCAATCTTTTTCTTTTTTATACTTTTCATTCAGAGCAAACTTGTAAATAACTCAAGTAATAGTCTATTTCTTTGGGCTGAATTTGTTACTATTCAAGTCCTCTGGTTATTTCCAGTAGTTCTTCAGTTCATCTCAGATTTTAAGGATTTTCTGTTCAGTAGACTAAATGTGTAAGAAATTATAGATAGTTTTTTATTTCGGGAACTGCATTAATAAAGTTACATGTTCTTTCCAGATTTTTGGTCTTATGACATAGTTATCTTCATTTTCATCTATGTTTTATTTCCATTTTTCATTTCAATTTTTCATGTACCATATTAATTCTGAAATCAATGTATTCTTTCAATGTCTATTTCTGTTTGTCATACAACTGTATCATTTAATAAAACTCTTGTATTGAGATATCTCAGCTCTTGTCCTCCTAAACAGAATGGGAAATAGTTTGATGTTGCTGTTGGGTTATCCATACTACTTGTAAACAATTCAGTTGGAAATTGATCTGTTTCAATCGTGCAAAAACTAAGTCGAACATTCTTTAATAAAGGGATTCAATCTTTGCCTTCTCTATGATTATGCCATTTACATTAAAAAGTATGGAGATTTCCACCTGAAAATCACCATTTTTTTACTTCCAACTTTTCTGAAGAAGTATAAGAACTGGTTGAAAGAATTTTGCTGTAAGTTTTTAGAGGAGAACTTCTCTTTCATAAGATTTGAATGTTCAAGATTGCACTCTTTTGGGCAAATATTGTTTTAGAAAAAGTTCTTCATGATTGCAGGACCAAAACAAAGTAGTTTTTTGCCATTTTATATTTTCAATTTTCTTTTTGCTTTTTGGGTTACTTGTGGTCCAGTCCCCATTCTCCATTCCCCCACACTGATTTCTGATTTCCTTAAATTTCATTTTGGTTTCTGTATTGGGTTTGCATGGTCAAGCTCTGGTTATGGGTGGCCACAGAAGAGGCTTCTGTGAGAAGCTGCCGGAAGCCTCCTCCATGTCCAACAGAGCCAATCCCTGGTAGCTCCCAAGATGGATGTGCCACTGGCCAATGCTGGGCCAATTAGAAATGGTGATAACACCTCTGTGATAACAGATTTAAGAAGAAAGAAAAACAAAGCTTGTTGCAGAGTTGTAATTGTGTCCAGAGAAGAGGAGTGAGAACATGTGAGAGGAACCGCTCTGCAGACACCAAGGCCACTGAAGAAGCAGAGGGAGGAGGTGCTCCAGGTTCTGGAGCAGAAATTCCCCTGCAGCCTGTGGTGCAGGCCATGGTGAGGCAGCTGTGCCTCTGCAGTCCATGGAGATCCATGGGGATGCAGAGTTTCACTGGCAGCCTGTGGAGGAGCCCCAAGCCAGAGCAGGTGGATGCGTGGGAAGAGGCAGTGACCTCATGGGCAACCCGAGGAGGGAGAAGCCCATACTGAAGCAGCTTGTCCTTGAAGGACGGCACCTTGCAGAAGAGTGACCAGCACTGCAGCAGGGGGGACTGTTGCCTGTGGGATGGATTCATGCTGTAGAAGTTAATGGAGAACTGTCTCCTGTGGGAGAGACCTCAGAGTGCAGCAGGGGCACAACTCCTCTCCCTGAGCAGCAGGAGAAACAACAGGTGATGAACTGACCATGACCCCATTCTGTGCTTCCCTAAACCTCTGGGGTAGGAGGTAGAGCTGAGAAGGAGGGAGGGGTGGGGGAAGGTGTTTCAAAGGTTTTATTTTATTTCTCATTGTCCTGCTCTGATTTTTTAAGTAATAAATTCAATTAATTCTAGTTCTAGTTCTAGCTTGTTTTGCCTGTGATGGTATTTGGTGAGTGATCACTCCCAGTCCTTATCTCAGCTCATGAACCCTTCATTAAGTTTCCTCTCCTCTCTCCAGCTGTGGAGGGGAGTGATAGGGAGGCTTTGGTGGCTGCCTGGAATCCAGACATTGTCCACCCACTACATTTTTCTTACTTAATTTCTCTACAAAAATCAGACAATGATGTAGCAAAATGCCACATACTTCCCTGTATCTTCTTCCACAACACAAGAATGAATTGTTTCAGATCAGTTGTATTTCATATGGACCAGTATGACTGATAGCTCCCTGAAACTGTTTGGGCTCAGCCTTTTGGGTAAAGTAGTAAAATTGCATGACTGGAAGCTATACTTCTGAGAGATTGTTAGGTATTAGGTCAACGTTCTCCATAATTTCCAGGTATTACTGGGAAACACTTTCTCTAAATCAACCTTACAGGGTCCTATTTCAGGACTGCAGAAATGCAGTTAAGAGATCTCCACGTGAACCTACTCATAAAGGGCGTCTTACTTGGGCAGAAAAAGGTAAGGATTGATACATTTGTCTTTAGACCCTGCAAAGAGAATGGGGAAGAGTGCCAGATGGCCGAGAGAAAGATATAAGGAGTCTGTTATGCTTAAGACTAACAAGTGATCCAGAGGGTAATGTTTCCTTAAGGCATAATCAAGCATTCAGGAGGCAGATGGTGGAAAGAGTAGGAAGTCAAGACAGTTCTAATTAGTCCAACACCATATGGAGTAGCTTCTCTTCTAGAAGCTCAACTTTCTAGACAGGCCTGTGGGTTTAGCTACTGGACATCCCAGAGATCTTTGAAAGTGTTGAATGACTCACAACCAACCCACTTGCCCAGATTTTTACTTTAGAGAAATAAGTGGATGATGTTAAGTGTGGGAAGCTTGATTCATAAATCTCCAATAAGAAACTAAGATGTAGCTGGATTGGGACGGTACCAACAAACCAAGAAATTAGAATTCCTATGTCTGATATAGCTGGAGTCTACAGAGGTCCCTAAAATATTACTTCATTTTGTTTCCATTCATAAAAACTCATCTTCTTACTTCCAGCCAGCATGTAGGACGAAGTATTGCAATTCTGCTGCCATTATATATGTGGGCTATATATTTTGCAGGGCTTTTTGGCCACTGTGATCACTCCATTTACCACTACTCTTAAAAAGTAGAATATATCTTCTGTGTCTTAACTGTATTTATCTGTACTTGTATCCTTTCTTTATTTTGTTCACAAAGTCCCACACCATCTGTACATGCTGGGAAAAACAATAGCTTTTAGTCCTGGGAGAATACGAAAGAGAAAGCCATTAGAGAGAATATCTACTGTTTAGGGTAGATTGCAGTGCTGACAGGCAGGGACATTTCTAAGGAATGGGGACAGTGGGTAAAATAGGGACAGTAAGACATGTGAAATCAGGAGCTCCCAAATCACATCTGGAAGTAGCACAGCACAGCAGGATAATTCAGTTGAATGGAGTCCTCATCAATGTCTTTACAATGAACATAGCACCTTCTGTGTGCATCAAGAAAATATTAGTAAAAAATTTAGTGTTATATTTTTCTGATACTACCTGCAGCCATTTAGAAACACTGAAAACATGTAGAAGATCTTCAGAAACAGAAAACTCCCACTACCTCATACTTGTGTATGTGTTGTCAGTTGAATTTTAAATAAAACTGTTGCAGCAAGTGGTGTTTAAGCCCCAATACGTCCCAAGAATATTCATCTCATCACTGACAAGTTATTAAATGCATTTGTCAAACCTTGTCTTCTACCTGAAAAAATAAATAGAGAATCCAGATCACCTAGTATTCTTATGCCAGAAAATACATCGGCATTCATCTTCACATTTGGTATA
This sequence comes from Corvus cornix cornix, assembly GCF_000738735.6. Taxonomy (NCBI): domain Eukaryota; kingdom Metazoa; phylum Chordata; class Aves; order Passeriformes; family Corvidae; genus Corvus; species Corvus cornix. The sequence goes on along the minus strand of NC_046332.1, from coordinate 60,204,698 downwards.
ACTTTTTAGCTGAACTTTTGTACAAAACAAGACAGACTGCCTCCTTATTGTCACCCATCACTTACTGCTTATTTTTCTCCTTCATTTGTATTTTAAAGAAGAATTTTAGTTTTTTCACTTCCTATATTGAAAAAAAATGTCCTTATCAGCTTATTCTCATTATTTCCTAATATATTCATTAAACTTAACCTAAATGTTTATAAACCATTCATTTTAAAGACAGGAATTATTTTTACTGGAGCTTTAGTCACTCCTTTTCAGTTCAGCTTTCCTTAAATACTACAAGATATCATTACAAATAAATGCATAGCTTTTCGTTTTGAGAGTTATCAACTGGCACTCAGAATCTGAAGCAGTCTCTGGGTCATACATTCTACAAAGATAACACTCATAAGCTGTGGGTGAAATTACCTTCTTTTATTTCTTCTGTTACCAAATTCAGACTTTAAGGAGTGATCTAGGCTGCTATTCTTTTCATCTCCAAGTCCAAAGCTTTACTATCCCCTAAAGCTCTATCTCTGTTCGACTACTCTGTAAAGCTGTTGAAAGAGGTAATGACTAACAAGAGCTGAAGTGCCAGCGTTATGTAGGTGACACAGCACCAGCATTATACAAAACCTAAACCCTGGTGCTTCTCAAAAATCTTAGTACCCTGAAATCAAAACTTGACTGAAGAACAATTAAAAGACAAAATACAGAAAAATTAAAATTATAGTCTTAAGAGAAGTATTTGTGCTCTATCAAACTGTACAGGATGAAGTTGATTTGCAGTTTCAGTACATTTGCCCACTATTTAGAATTTGGTCTGGTCAGTGTGACATCTTTATTGACAAACGTTTTAATGGAATTAACTGTAAGGGAATAATCTCAACAACGTTACTCATTTTAAGTTAGGTGTGTACCTAACTTAATTGTCTAGGCTCTGTGTACAGTCAGCAGGGAGAATCGCCTCCAGGGTACAACTGATGCCATTCACATCTTGCTCAACACAGTAATTCAGAATCTGTATCTGATTTATCTTTTGCAATGTGTCTTCTTCTCATTTAAAAATCATTTGACTGGTTAAAAATACAGTGCTCCTCAACATGGATATTAAGTACCTAAGTAACCACACTGTAGAAATAAATGCCTTTTCTTTTTAATGTATTTTGCCCTCATGCACAACGCTTCTGGATCACCTGACCACAGACTCTAGCTGCTTTCTTTATGGATTAGTTATTCATGATCCTCAATAAATAGTTGTCTCTTCAACATGTCATCTTCATTAGCAAACTCCTCATTTCTGCAGAAAATGATTGCTCTGGTGTTTGTATGAGGCCAGATACTTTGCTCCTGCTTATTACTAGGTGTGCAGCACTTGGTGGCAGCTCATCTTTCATGATGATGGACAGGAATGAAGTGTACTGGAACATAACAATTATAGCCTTGTGAGGAGGAGAAGAAAACAAACTCAGAAAATCTGTAACTGGTGGGGCTATTTAAAAGTTTTTCTCTCAAGATGGTCATGAAAGGTTTGAATACAAAAAGACCAAGGAAAAGAAATTGAGGGATGACGCAAAGAGCACAAAGAGCAAGTAGAGAGGCTGTGTGCATAAGTCCGTGTTGTTGGAGAATGAAGATTTTGCAGCACCTAAAATCAATCCCAACACCTCAGATAAAACATTGCTTTAATCCATCAATGCACAAAATGCATTTTATTTTGTCCTATTATTCTTTTCTTTTGAGACAAGTCACTGCAAATTTCATTGGTATTTCTCTTTTCCTGAATTCTGTTTTATAATTGATATTTTACTGTATTTTTTTTTTGTTTTGTGCATTTTCTTATTTTTAAATTAATTATTCATTAAGGATTGATTTTGGGACTGAAATTACTTTCAATAAAAACTTAAATACATAATCATATTTTTCATGATAATTACTAAGCATAATGATTGTATCTAACTTAATGTTAAATCAGGAAAACTTTTAACTCATATATCTAATATTCCACATATTTAAAATTGTTATTTAGGCCAGGGTTTTTATAGAGATTTTTTGTAAAACTATTTTTCAGTGTCAGACTTCTGGGATTGTTCATCTCCCTTCCCATTCGGATTCCAACTCTAAGAAGAATTCCAATACCAAGAACATCTGTTTTGAAGAGCTAATGAAAGAGAGTGCTGGAAAGAAAAGGAAAGAAAGTTTTGGGGTTTTTTTCAGGTGTAAACTAATTTGCCACCAGTAGGAGTGTGTCCCAGTCTATTCACTACATTATTATCTGAAATTATCTTGTCTTAATTTAGTAATCTCAGTTGACTTTTTGTTAAAATCCTTTTTTTGAAAATCAGGTTCTTATTCATTATGCTTTGCCTATGAACATCCTTTAATTCCAATGAAAACAGAAATGCACAAGACTGTAGAAATTGAGCTCACATTTTTGCTGGGAAGTTAAGGAGGTTAATAGGTCAAATAATTTTGACATCAATTTTTAGCTGCACTAGCTCTGCTTTATCAGGCAGATGGGACAATGATCTGTTGAATCTCCATTTCCTTGATTGATGTCCCAGGAGAACCATTGCAGGGTCAATACAACTGATTTCCTGGAGTGGACTGAGTCTCCTTTGTTAAAACTGCTGGGAATGTCTACTTTTTCTGTAAGCAATCAGTTTTTGAAACATTTATCTGTCCATATGGGCTAACACTTTTTCATAAACTAAACCAGCTTTACAGAAAGGAACTGTTACACAAAAATGCAATGTTTGATACATGGAAATGAGATTTATGCAGATGATTTTTTTTTTCCTGAATGCATGAACAGAAAGATGTTGATAAATTGTAGTGAGTTTAGTGGAGAGTTACCACAATGGGACAGGATGGAGCACTTGTCCTGCCAGAAGAAGGCCAGGAGCAGGGCCTGATGCAGTCTGGAGAAGAGATGGCTGTGGGGGCACTCCACAGCAGTCCTCCAATCAAAGGAAAAGGAAACTTCTCAAAGCATCAGTGAAGAAATAGTAGTGTACAGTACCTTGTTTACTCTCCAACAGCTGGGGTTTTTTTCTGAGTTTTACTAAAGATTTAACCAGTCTTAGTTCAATGAGTTCGATGTTAAAAATAAATTATTATATTAGCATTAGGAAAAATGTTTGATTTTGGCATTGGGAAGAAAAAAGAGAAAGGCCTAAAAGGCAAAACAGCAGAAAAGAAATTCTACTGTTGAAAACATTGAATAGTAAAACACTCAGTTTTGTCAGTCAACAAGGTGTGAAGTTAATTGTTCTAGGAAAGTTTCTGCCAGTTGTCCCTATATAACATTAATGTAAATACTTTGAGAGTACAATTCATTTGTAAACAGTGGCTTAATCATGTGAGTTCTACACAGTGATGTTTTCCGTCTGCAATTACTGAATTGTCTGCTAAAAACGTTCTCCACTTTTCCACTGCAGTTTCAAGGTTCTCCATGAGAAGATGAGAAAAACTCATTTCAAAGGTATTAAAAGTACACAGTTAGAAAGTAGGTCTGGGTAAATGGTTTGGAAAAAATCCAAATTTTATCATGCATGAAAAGTGCAGAGCACAGAAATAATGCAAGAAAATAATTTCTTATGCTATTTTAGACATCCTGTGTGTCCACATTTATCTGAATACCAGACCCAAACATTTTGGGTGGTTGATCATTGCTTCATGAAGATTCTAGTCTGGATTTATCTTGCCTTCATGCAACCATGCAATGACATAAAATGTTGTATGTGATGGATATGGCTTTGAGAAAAACACAAAAGAACACAGAAACAGCATTATAAAGTTTTCTCCGTATCATTTCGATTCATCATCCATTTTGAACATTAATGAAAGTAACAGAAAATCCATGAAAGTCTTTGATCTTTGGAGGGAGGTTTTGTGACAAACTAGCTTTACCAGGAATCATAGAATCATAGTATCATTTAGGTTGGAAAAGACCTCTAAGATCATTGAGTCATCTTCCTTTGTCTTTCCACTCCTCACTTTCTTGAACACATATCTTAGCTGTTAGTGAATTTGAGATGTGATGGCCTTCTTGAATGAGATATGTCAAGGTGTAACTTTCAAAGAACTTGGAACTAAAATCTTTTGTCCTGCTTAAAACCCAAACAATGTGACATTACACGGGAATATATGAGACTGAATCCTCTGCTCAGTTCAGAAATTCTGTGTGACATAGACACCGAGTGATACTCATACGGCTGCTTTCTCTTTAGCACCACTGCAGGTTGACAGGCTGGCTTGCAGTGCTGTGAGCATTTCTGCCACCACCACTGTGCTCTGCTGGTGCATGGGATCCTTTCCATACTTGTGAAGTTCTGCCTTTGATGTCCACAATTCAGGAAGACTGTGATTTATACTGTGTCTCAACATATGCATGTGTGATATGGTAGAGTTGCAGTAGTTCTATTGCTTTTGAGAAAAATTATACCTACACTAAATGGGACTGAAGATTTCTAACTTGGTGATTATGCCAAAAAATTGCCTCTGAAAAATGCTTGAAAATAATTTTTTAATCAGTGTTTATCAAGCACCTTAACAAGACATTTTGCCTTTGTTTTTTCCATCCTATACTCATGGAATCTGCTGTGAAAATTACATGAAAGGCAATTTCAGGATGCTTTCCTGGATTTCACTCCTGAACTGCACTCCTCAAAGGAAGACCATGGGTGCACACTACAAAGAAAATGGTTAATACTTAATGAGCTAGGTAGTAGCAGTTTACTTAATCACTAATAAGTCACATACAGAAATTGTAGCACTCGATTTAAGCCATACCTCAATGCCTAGATCATTGAATCACACTTATTGAGTTGCAGTTTAAGACAAACAGCTATCTTTCTTTGAACACATTAACTTATAGATGCATATTACCTTATACATACAGTTTATATCTATTTTAATTAGAAAACACTTAGAAATTCTCATTATAAGCAATTTGCCAAGTAAAAAGATCATTATTTAGGTATTAGTAGAGTTGGCAAGAAAACAGAAATTGCTCTCTATTGAGAAATTCCTACATTTTGAATAACTTTAATTACCTGTGAGTATAGAAGTCAATGTTTCAAGGCATTTTATGGATTCAAAGGGCTTAAATGTTTCATTTTGGAGACACTGATGTAACCCTTCAAAACATGAGACCACTTACGCTTTTAAGTGTAGTTAATATATATATATCATATTAGGTACAAGGACTGAAACTGAATATCTTATTTTTACTTTCAACCATATATGTCAAAGAAACATTTGTGTCAAACATTTTTTTATCATGAGGACATTTTTTAAATCAACTTGATCTCTTTACTTTTAATTTTTTTTCTTATTAATTGCTAAAACTAGTCAGTTGTGTACTGATCCTCATAAAAGAGTGTTTTGTAATAGGTGTGGAGGGTATTTGAGCAGGTGGAAAATGAAAATAGGAAAAAATAACTTGAATTACCTCCCTGCATAGTAAGTACAATCCTTGCAAGTATAAGGTACTAGTTGTATCTGTCTGGAGGACTGTATACAATTCTGGTCAAGTTCAAAAAATATTAGCTCAGACTGATTACTAATATGAGAAAGTGTTTGAAAAAAACTTCAGCTGTGTAAACTGAAAGTGGATCTATTTAAGCTAAAGAATAAATTTCAGCAGAATAATAGAATATATTTTGACAATTAATAACTTCTGTTCATAAATTACTAGAAGGTTTTTAATACCTTAATGTTTCACTATTTCAAGTGTGATTCATTAGAATACAGCTGGGTAAAAACATATTTTTAAGTTGTAGTTCCCTAAATTTGGGATGAAATTGTGTGATATATTTGCTTCTAATTTTATCCATTAAAACTAAATATTCCATGGGCTGCTGGGAGGTGCTTCAATAAGTACCCTGAGGTCTTTTTAAAGGAAACAAAACTCTTGTCTGGCTTGCAAGTTTTCTTTATATGAAAGAGAGGACAGAAGGGGCATTTCTGATAGGGAGGGAAGGAGCTAAAAACTGCAACCATTAACTTAAAAGCACTCCAAAATCCAGTAGTACAGGGATAGCCATTAAATGCTTTTCTAGTTCTATATGCTACACTCTCATGTTGCTAAAGGATGGTGTTTCCAAGCATGCCAACAGAGGAGTATTTTAAATGAAGTCTTTAAACAGCAATGTGGTGAGAAGGCAGTCTGCTGTGTTAACACCTCTGTTGTTAAAAGATAAGGTCATATTTCTCATCGTGACTTTAATGGCCACTTCTTACTCTGTGTTTCTGCTCCCTGTGTGGTCTGTTCCTATATCTGCTACTTTAATAACTACAGCAAATTTTTACCATGACTATTAGCACAGTAGAACAAATGCAGCATGGAAAAACTGCTAAATTATTTCTCGATTAATGTACCACCAGCTAATTTGCTACTTGTTCTCTTATTATTGAGTCCATATCCTTTATCCAAAAAGCATAATTTCTAATTTCCATCTTGAATTTTTTTTATCTCAGAAATCTTACTGAGTCGGCCAACATGCCAATAATAACATATGGGCAATAAAACGGGAAGTCACCTTTATAAGTCATAGACTTTTTTATTTTTATTGTTGTGTTTGACTATGAGTTAAGTTAAAAATGGGAAAAATGGAAAGTGACACCTTTTATTTTTTATCTCCTTAAAGAGAATAAAAGATAAGAGGCATTTATTGGTATTCTTTTGGGGGGGGGTCTTTTTCATTGTTGTTGTTACTGCTTTTTATATTATTTGTATTCATTGAATTATTCTTCGCGTCTCAGTATGCTTATAGTGAGTTCAGATCCATATATTGTATGGATGGAAAGAACCATTATGATTATCTATTCCCAACACCTGTGTAGCAGCCCATAAAATCTGAACCCATACTTCATGCATCAAGTTCATATCTTCTGCTTGAGGGACAATAGATCTTTCAGAAAGACACCCATTTTAGATTTAAAGTCTTGATTCTCTCTGACTAATGTTTGCACCTTTCTAAGACATGCAGCAGGCTTGGAAACATGCTGTAAGTAAATGGGATCTTGACGTTCTGCCTCCATTGACTTTCATGTTAGAATTGTTCATTTAAAACTGACTCTCACAGTATTTTTCATATACTCAAAAAGGAAAAAAATCTCTTGCAGGTACTTCACATTAGCAAAAAATGTTAAAGAATGAGTGATGGTATCTGCACAAAACAGAATATATATAATATAATATTCCAGGAAACAAAACAAAACAAAACCAAAACCAAAAACAACCAAAAAACCAAAACCAAAAAACAACCAAAAAGCCTTTACTTTACAGTTATAGCTACTACAGACACAAAGCCTGGCTGACAAATTATAAGTGAGAGTTGGTCAGAAAGCCCACCTTGATCTTTGTCCTTCTTCCTTTGATTGCTAAATTGCATGAAGTAGATAAACGCTTCCATCAGTTCTGCTAATCCTTCCTATAAGATTGTACTTATATAGTTTTTCTTGTGACTAATCAAAGGAAATATCTGAAAATTTTGTGAAAGTGAACTTTTTTGGTGTTCACTAAGAGGCATGGCAGGGACTTATGAGTAGATTTCTGTTCTTCAGAGATAAAATAATTTATATTAAATAAAAACAAATATACAAACAAAACCTGTAATGAACTAAATCAACTTGAGAAAAAGTCATTTTGCCTCATGATGAACCTTATTTTGGAAAGCATACATTTTTTTTCAGATGAAAGGAAGAACAAAGCTTGCTTTCATTCAGGATGAAATTAAAGCTTTTATATTCAAGTGTCCTGCTAAATCTCTTGTGAAGAAAAAATCATATTTTTTGTCTAGCTACAAATCCAATGAAATATTATGTACCCATTTTCTTTACCTATATAGGAAAACGTGACATTAAGGGAGTGATTAGTCATAGAAAATGTTGATAAAAGGAGCTCTCAGAGATCATCTAGCCTGCCCCTCAGTCCAAAGCAGGATTAGCTACCAGTATATCATTCCTGATTGATACCTCTTCAGTCTGATCTTAAATGCTTTCAAAAACAGGGTGCTTAGAAGATCTTTAGGAAATCCATCCTAAAATTTCACTGTTCTTACTGTTACAAATTGTTTTCTATACATCTGAACTACAGATGTATACTGGGTACTATAATAGCCTCTCCAGTTGTGCTGCCTCCAACCTGCTGGGCACATTGCTGGCCACTGCATGTCAGCTAAGGCTCGAGCAGTGCTGAGTAAGCACAAGGATTACTGGCTGTAGATGCTCTTCTTGTACATGGCAGTCTGATATTTGCTTTCTTTGTAACAACATGACACAGTTGACTCATGCTCAGACAACAAGCTGCTATAATTCCCAGATCATCCCCATTTGGCCAGTTGTTTCCCATCTTGTATTTGTGCAGCTGATGGTTCATACATAACTGGAGTACTTTTCACTTGGCCTTTAATCTTGTTATACTGGATCAAATTCAAATCATCAGCTGTTGTATTCAGTGTTCCTTGGTGACAGCTACTTGAAGTGTTGCTTGACATAGATTAATTTTCTGTGGGAAATTATTTTCTAAAGCAGATCTGCACTATATTGTATCTGTACCTCTTTATTCCTTTTCTTCCACCAACTTTAGATTCTTAAACAGTGACTTCCCTAGATTTTCTATACGATGACTGGTGTATATTTTTTTAATTCACATTATTAGGCCAATAATATTGGCCAATGCCAAAGAAGGTGTTTTTTGTTTTTTTTTTTCTTTACAGATGTATATTTACAATATACTTTGCTGGTTAAGAGAACAAACAAAACAGACCTGGAGGATTAGACAATCATTCTACTGTTCTTAAAAATCATAAGATGAGATACAACTGCAGGACTAGGATCCTTGTCAGGAGTTGTCAGGAGGTATGTGGTGTTATTTTTTTCAAAGTTTATTTCCTTCTTCCTGAAAACTGTTGATACTCATGTACACAGATGCTGAATGAAAGACTACAAAAGTCACTGTCACATACACCTGGGGTCACCACAGCAGAATTGTATGCAGCACAGTTCAAGGAGTTTATTTGTATACCATATTGAATAATTTACTAGGCTGTACCAAAAGAAATACATGGCACGAGGAAAAAAAAATATTAGATTGCATACATGATTAATCAATGTTTTAACATAGCCAGACAGTTCTCAGCATACCTTCATTATCAATATGAGTTTTACAAGATGTTGTGAAGAAGTCAATGACAGTGGTAACTAGGAGTCCACCTAAAACCCCCAGATTTTGCCTAGCAAAACTACCTTGTTTTCCAACATCTATACAATTTTATGTTTTATATTTTTTCTATTTATTTTATATATCAATTTATATAACTATTTTGAGCCTTACAATAAATGTGTTAAAATAAAATCTTTGGAAGACTATAGGTGATCCACCCAAATATTACTACAATTGTTGTTGTTCTTGTTTAATATCTGCCAAACATGTCAAGGTGCATCAGTACAGATGCACCTTGGTACAAGAGCAAACCTTTTTGATGTGAAGAAAATGTGACTGAGAATCAGAAGGATTAAGTGTTCTGTCAAGGATGGTGCTGCAGTTCTGAATTATTTACAAAACATGGAATTCAAAATACTGGAATTTATCATTTCAGAGTCACAGTTTTCAAACTGCACATCTGAGAAATACACTTTTTGATGCTTCCCAACTTTGGGGGCAAAGTTAAACACAAGTCATTTCTCCAGTCTTGAATACTTCTATTGATTTTGGACTTTGAGTAAAAGAAAATTCAGCTGAGGTCACAAAGTTTCTACTGTGGCAGCCACAGTGCAAGTGATTAAAACCCTGTCTCTCACCTTAAGTGTTCCAATTCAGTCTTGTGAAGTTTAACACCTCACCTCAAGTCCCAGCCAAATCTCAAGGGGCTTTGAATTGACATCACAAACACACCTCCAAGTTTAACAAAGAAGCCGAAAAAGACAAACAAGGAAAAGAAATACTTATATGCCAGGAGCAGCTATTCCACAGAGATTTGATCCAAAGGAAAGCTGGAAGAAAACACTGCAAAAGCACATTTTTTTCTTTCAAGGGCTCTAACTAGCCCCTACTCCTACCATAGGAGGGCTCAAGAGTTTCCAGATAAAACACTCTCATCTTTTACCTTAATGAACTCTGAACTGACAAGTCTTTTATGACAAATTCAGCGCTCTAGCAGTAGCTTCAAAACTACATGAGATTTAGAGCCCCATTTGAAGCCATATCTGGTTTGTCTCGCCTCTGTGACAAGTTTTCACAGTTCTCATCTGGGTCAGTAAATGGAGATCCCATGATAGGGAAAACTGACATCCCATTCATCTTGCTTTGCATGAGTGCTTTGCCTGTCAAAACAGCCACACAACAATGTTAGTTTTATATACTCTTAAGAAATGCAGCCCCAAATTGGCTGCCAAAACACAAGCAGGAAGAGTGCAGACAGGAGCATACACCAAGATGAGGAAACAAATTGAAAATTTAGATGACTACAAATAAAAAACAAGAGAGGCATTGTCATCCTTCCTTTTTTTAGCTGGAGAGATGTATTGCCTTCTCTTTTTTTCCCCCACATCCTAGTCAAAACCAGGTGCATGAAAAATGACATAGAGTTTGAGGTCAGAAAGGATGATCTGATCATTTAACTCATTCTCCCCCGAGGGTCTCATATCTGTTCCAGTACTTTTTAATATAACTCAATGACCTTTGTTAAGATCTGGCATCTTTTTCAGCACACCAGAACAATTGGTATGGCCTGCATTTTAGACAAATGTGGAAGAAAATTAAACACACCAGGAGCAGATCAGACCCCTTTTGTGCAGGGGAATAAAGAGTTCTCTCAGACCGCAGGATATGTCTGTTGAAGGTAGTGGAGCGTGTGATTTGACTACAATTTTTCTTTATTCAAAATGATATGTACTAGGGATGTGTTGAGGAGAGTGATTTTTGTTTCCCAAAGCCCTTCATAAAAGGAAGTCAACTACAACTTTCAGAGACCCACAGGTTTTAGAGCCAGAAGAGGCCACCAGGCAATGTGCAAAGCTCAAGCTCAACAGAATAATAACTAAGCCAAAATTGGTTATCAGTAGAAAATCATCATTAAAGGGGAGCAGTATAAGTAGCACTCAGCAGGCTTTGAAACTCCTGCTTTGTTTGGGGATTTTTTTCTCTTTTAATTTGAAATAAATATATAATTAATTGTAAAATGTGTAAATTCCACAAATGGGGGAAGTGGTAAATCATGTTGAGCATAAGGCAGCTATAGAAATTTATTGCAAGAAATTTTTAAGCTGGTCTCAGTAAATATGTGTATGTGTCTAATAACTATTCATTTTCACTAACAATCTCAACAGGGTAAATGTGTTTATTTAGGAAACAGAAATGCATTCCCACTAAACAGGGAAAGTTGTTACTTTGAAAGCGACTAAGGTATTTAATGCAAAGGCAACTCAGACAAGGTCTCAAAGGCAGAAAGACCAGTATGATCTTTGGGTTTATAGATTGTAAAAGTACTACTTTGAGCAGGAAAAAGATGACAATGTATCTCCTTTGGTGTTGTTTGGCATATGGAACATTAAAGATAACAAGTAAAGTTTTGCTGAGGTTCTCGAAAAAAACATTCAAAGACTTAAAAGGCTGTTAATACAATTCCTGAAGAACAACAGCAAAAATTACTTTAAAAACAGTTTAATCTGTGTAGCTTATCAAATTGAAAATAGAGAGGAAGTTTGATTACAGTGTTTATAATCTTTTATTTTAAGAAAAACGTACTACATTATCAAAAGAATGGAAAAATATCTTTGCTGTGTCATCATACTGAAGTTACACAACCATTTGAAACACAATCTTTTTTCCATATAAAAACTACAGGGACAAACGTTAGCAAAATTGTCAGTTTGTGATACACAGTGTGTTAAACAGAAATTATTGTGGATCCTTTACACTTAAGTTCTATGTATATATCCATGAAAAAGAAATTAGCTAAAAAGGAAGTGAAAAAATTATTGTTTATGTAACAAATAAACACTCAGTTATAGTAATTTTAACTCATACAATGGTAGAGAAGGGAAAGGAGTGATGAAAGAAGAATTAATTAAAATGAAATACATATTTCACTTGTAAGTTGTAGGATTCTTTCTCTTGTTGCATTATGATTATGAAAAGAAGGATAATTGATTTTATTTTCATTTGCCTGAAGTAGGAGATAATTATATTTTGTATAAATGTAAATTAAATACACACATATATATATATATATATATATAAGAGTAGGTACTAAAATAAAACAGTTCAATTTTTGTCTATTTGGCAAGATTTGACAGCATTTTAGCCTGGATAAAGTGAATGGTTTACTGTGGAACATTTAGAAGACCTCATGCAACTCTTAATAAACAATGTGTTGCTTTAACTAGTGTCTAAATGATATGCAAGTCAAATTAAAGATGCCATTTGTCATCTGTACAAGTAAAGTGACTCATGCACAAAATTAAAAAAAAAAAAATTGCCATCGCACATTCTTTTATTTGCTGCTTCATCTTTATATAACATGAGGAAAGAAAGGCAGAATCACTTAGATTGATGAAGTCTGAAACAAATTATAAGGCAAATCTAGTCAATTGTAAATGCTTATGAAAGAAGAGTTTAAAAAGCATAGTGAATTCACTAGGCTCAAAGATAACCAATAAAAAGAAGATTAATTGAAAAGGGTAGGTAGATGAAGGGCAGGCTTTACTTTACAGGAAAGGTAAATACAAACAGACCTAATTTCAAACGTTTATGCTTGCAAAATTTTGGTATGTTTTCTACTGAGATTTATTCCTATTTACATCTCATTGCAATTCTTTCTAATCCTTTGACCATCATAATGCTGACATCTATATAGGAAATTGAATACAACAGTTTCCTTCTTATGTGTGAACAGTTATGTCATATTTTCACTCTAGTTGTTTAAAGCCCAGAGGAAAAATTTTACAATTGTTCCACACTGCCTTGTATACCAAAATAAAATACATAAACAAACCCAGCCTTACCCACATCTCTTATAAATGATGGAAAAGAATTTTAAAACAGAGAATTTGAGATCTACTTATGTTAGATGAAATGCAGGTAGAAGTATAATATTTTAGCAACCTCATTACAAGCTTCATAACTAGCATGGCTAAGGGCCACTCATTAATGCATAAAATACTGAACTGGTCTAAAATTTTCATATCAAGTCAAAGTATCGGGAATTCCCAAGAGACTGTTGATTTCAGGTCTGTATCTTTAGAAGGATGCGGCATCTCTTAGTGAACTAGATATGAACTCTGTTTTATTTCATTTCATGTTTTCCATTTGTCATTATAACAGTGATATCACAGTGTTGTGCAAGGCAAAGGGACAGCATTGTTATAACTAGTGTCATCAAATATTAACAGTGGCTCATTTATATTTAGATATTTAATGCTGTCCAAATGTTCCAAATAATTTTCTGTACTGATCTGGATTTTTTGTCTAAGATGATTTTTTTTAATGTTGTGAAGTCTCCACAACACAGTAATAAAATGGGGTTTTCTACTTTTGTTCATATCAGTATATTTTTGTCTGTAATTTTAATTTGGATAATATTACAGCATTTGTAAAATACCCTTTTTAACTTCACTGCAAACAAATGTTTGCACACTAGTAGCCTTGAAAAGAAAGAAAAAAAAATCCCTCAAACCACATAGGTTTCCACCACAATCCTGCTATAGCAGCACTAAGAAGAACTCCAGGTGCAACCTGATGGTTTCAATGCAATGACCTTTTAGAATCTTCACCAGAAAAAATGGGAAGTGTTTCTATTATGATATCTTTATCACTGTCATCCTCATCACCATCTTTGCATACATCTGTATAAACATTTTCAGGACAATGAACCTTTGACTACTTAAAAAAGGCTAGAAATTTGTGTTATGTATCTTATTGTATGCAGAGTGGGACATACATTATATAATAGTGAACAACAGTGGGAACATTTAAGTCAATAAACTCTTTTAAAGATGTGACAAATTGAAGCCCAAAACCTTAAACATCTAAAATACAAGTTGTTTATTTGCTTAGGTTTTGGAGGGGTTAGCAAGAGGAGTAGTGACTTTCTTGTTGGTTTTGCTGCAACTGTCATGAAAATGAATTTGTGTGCTTGTTTAAAAGTTTGCCAAGGGCATGGAGAATGACAAACAGGATTCTCTTAGTTATGGTAACATTACAAATGACAATAGTTGTTAATGTGAGCCCCAAATTAATTGTGCTGTAGCCTGAGAGTCAAACTTTATTGCAAGTGTGAGTATTTTATGTCCAATGCACAATTGTTCATTCTTGAATGTTAACCATAGATTTGTTTTCATTTTGTCTCAATTCATGTTTTTGTCTTTGCTTTACATTAGTCATTCTGCAGTAGCAAATGTGCAGGAAGGTAGTAGATAGACTAGTGTAGAAGAGATTTTTCCTGCTACAGCATCTTGTGACAATATGTTGACCTGAAACTCCACAGCAGCAATTGTGATGAATGTTACAGAAATTGCTTTCAAAGGCAAATAATGCCTGTTGGCACTTTGCTCAAGGCCTGTGCTTCCTTCTTCTGTCTCTCAAAGGGGTCCTCAGCTCTTAAAAGCTACAGCTGGGCCCTCTCTCCATGGTATCTATACATGTACACCATACTCAGGTATCACAGGAACGCACTACAGCTGGACCATGCAGTTCATAGTCCCAGCTGAATGCTCCCACAGTTTTTAGGTGAACACTGTGCAATGTTTTTGCCTCGTTTTCTAGACTGTATTCCTTGGAGTTATCTATGACGTTCCAGAGTTTCAATAGTATCAAGAAGCTGACATTATTTATGGCATTTTAAACAGTCTCCCCAAAACACTGTGTTCATTTCTTTAAAAGTAGAATGTATCTTCTTACTGACTCAGCTTAATTTCAATCTAGACTGGAGATGACAAAATTAAGGTTCTGTATTTTCCTTTAAGACTTTGATGCCACTGGGACATTGGCATTCCCACTTTTCTGGTAGTATTCAGTGAGTTTTGCTTTTGATAATAGTTTTGAAATTATCCTCCTGAAAAAATCTTTTAAAAATTATGTAATATTTAAAACCTATACTTTAACATCATATACTTGTCTTGAGATAAGTGAATGTAGAGTTTTACAGAGGTGAGTAAGAAACAAATGCTACTTACAGCAAACACTCTAATTCCCTAAGATCTTTTTCACAATGGTTTTCAGTGGCTGTATGGAGAAGACATGAAGATGAACATGGTTATGTTAGTAAAGATTATGCAGAAGACTGTAATTCTTTTATGGTTTCACTGTCAGATAACAACGTGGCATGCTGATAAAATATTTTTACCACAACATCCTAGACCATATTTCCTACATATGAAAGTTTGAAGCTTACAGGAAAATATTAATTTATTGTTTATGCAATCTACCTGTGATGATTCTGGAAAGAGTAGTCCTTTATATCTGCAGAAAAGGCACAGAACAAGAAGTGTATCTGCAGACTTCTTGCCAATGTTCCATAGTCTTGACCCCAGGTCAAGAAATGAGAGCGAATCCCTGATCTTTCAGCATTCATTTTTCTTTGCTGAGTCTGCTGCTGAAGTGCCAGCTACTTTCTAAAATTTGAAGTGCCTTCAAAAAATTATAATTTAAAAATATATCTGAAACCCTAAGTCCAAAACTGTCCAAGGTACAAAGCCAGTGAAGGAAAAGAAGCAAAGAAATCACACCCGGTATGAACTCATTTACTTACCTTTTTAGGAGGTTTTAGCTCTTTAGCCTTGGTCAAAACATGAATGCTGTACAATTTTTCTATAGCTGAATAACATGCACTTTATGCTTTCCACGATAGCATCTTCAAAGTCAAACACACTTGAAAGGGTAATAAATCAAATATTAGAGAATAATACACCTATACACAGACATCCTACAACCACCCAGGCAAGCTTTGTCATGCAAGTCCAAACAAATCAAATGAGATTTATCTCACACCAAGGCAGGTGACTCTGGATTTGTTTTTCAACCAAAAAAAGCAACAAATTCCTTGGCTTCCTGAATCCTATTTATTTTCACAGGTTTCAGTGTAGGATTTATTTACATGTTGCATATTACAAATTTACTTATTAATTTAGGCTTCTACAATTTGATGGGTTAAAGCTGTTTTGTGGACAAAAAGCACAGCAGTCTAGCTATTTCTGTTCAGTGGAACTAGTGTTTATTTAGGATCTGCTCAGTAGAATAAATAATTGATCATATGCTCTTACTTGACTGTGTCTGGTTTGTAAATTAGAATAGCTTTAAGACTGCTCTATTTTACTTTTACCAAGCAGAATTTAGTTTGGGTTAGGAATTCATGGCTTTTTACATCACAAGTATTACAGTCGTTTGCTGTTGTAGTGCTTTTGTCTGAGATACAGCTAATTTTCTTCATAGTAGCTTGCATGGTGCTGTTTTGGACTTCTGATGAAAATAGTGTTGATAACACACTGATGTTTTGATACTGCTGAGCAGTGCTCAGACAGTGTCAAGGTTTTTTTTGTTTCTCATTCTGCCCTGCCAGTGAAGAGGCTGGGTATGCACAAGAAGTTGGGAGGGGACGCAGGACAGCTGACTCCAGTTGATCAAAGTGATATCACAGGTCATATGATTCTGTGCTTAGCAAAAAGAGCTGGGTGAAGAAGGATATGACATATATTTGATGTTATAACATTTGTCTTTCTACATGTGCTGGAACCCTCCTTCCCTGGAAATGGAAAAATGCCTTCCTGATGAAGGGAAGCAGTGAATGAATTCCTTGTTTTGCTTTGCTTGCATGCACGATTTTACCTATTAAACTGTCTTTATCTGAATTTACAAATTTTCTCTGTTTCTATCCTTTTTATTCTCTCCTCATCCCATTCTGGGGGTAGTGAGGAACCTGTGAGCGGCTGAGCTCTGTATCAGGGTTAACCTACATCTACAAATATTCAGATCCATTTTAAACCTAGGAAAATTTTCGACCTGGTAGGATAGAAACAGCTATTTCAGATATGGCTATCATGGTAAGTACAGACCTCTGCCCTAAGTAAGGTAGAGTTCTTGGGCTCTTCTATGGGATTTTGTACTTTGATGACAGCAGCAACTAAGACTAGTTCAAATTAAAAATGTAAATATTAAAAATGTTAATGAAAAAGAAAATGCAGTATCTCATTGAGACCCATCAGAAAACAGATCCTCAGTAGCCCATAGGCAGTGTTGTCTGTTGCACAGGCTCATGGAAGCTTGTGCAAAGAACAATGAAAATACTAATTTTCTGATATCAGATTGACCTTTACCCACATTATAGGGTGAATTGAGCTAACGCAATATCCTGAATGGAAAATTTAGAATTGTAAAACAGAACCACTGAACAGCACAGGTTAGAAAGGACCTCAAGAGACCATCTTGCCTAATCCTTTATGGGGAAGGGAGTCTGGATGACATTATCTAGCACCCTCTTCAATTGCACCTTAAAGTCCCCCACTGAGTAGGGACTCTACCACATCCCTGGAAAGGTTGTTCACATGAATGGCTGCTTTCATTGTAAAAGATTTCTTTCTTATGTTGAGATGAAACTTTTCCCAGTGCAACTTCTACCCATTACTCCTTGTCTTCTCCATGTGGCTCCTCATGAAGAGAGATCCTCTATCCTCTTTGTAAATATCCTTTAAGTACTGGAATACTGTGATAATTTCCCTCTCAAGCCTTCTCTTCTCCAGGGAGAAAAGACCTAGCTCCTTCTTTCTTTCCTCACAGGACCGGTGTTCCAGCTCTTTGATAATTTTCGTGGCCCTCCTTTAGATCCTTTCTCTCTTGAACTGAACTAGACACAATCCTTGAGGTGGGGTCTCACAAACACTCAGTGGAGTGAAATGACTGTGTCTGTGTCTCAGCTAACAATGCCCCTATGGATGCCCTCCAGGATCTGATTTGTCTTTGTTGCTGTAGCAGGGCACTGCTGATTTGTGTTCAGCTTATTTTCCATCAGGACCCCTGTGTCCCTTTCAGCATGACTTCTCCTCAGCCACACAGATGCAAGCCAGCACTGGGCTCTTTGGTTATTCTGTCCCAGATGCAGGACTTTTCACTCATCTTTATTAAAATTCATACTGCTCTTCCTAGGCTATTATTCCCACCTGTGCAGGTGTCACTGTAAGATATCTCTCCTTTCTGAGGTGTTCATCTCACCACACAGTTTGGTGTCATCAGCAAACTTGGGGCTCTCAATCCCACCATCCAGATCACTTCTAAAGATGTTTAAGAGCCTGGGGCACAGTACTGATCCCTACTGTACAACTTGTATAACTGCAAAACAGTACTATTTAATAGAGGAAAAAACCAGTCCAATATGATGTTCCTAAACTGATATTTCAGTGTGCATGGTTTTGTGGAAAATAAACTGTCATCAAGGAAAAATAGCAGCCATTGATTTTCATACTTTTAGGCATCATTAAGACCTATAAATCTAAACTGGTAATCCAGGGGCCCTTATATATAGTCGGTGAAGGGATACTGACATCTCAGAGGGGGATTTTAGGTACTCTAGGAAAGAATGCTGACACCTATTTCTCTTCTAAAAAAGGCAAACGAGATGACTGGCATTGACATAGATAATTCCTTTTTAGCTGTATGAAGATATAAGAGATGAATCCCATTCTATGAAGTTAATTAAAACACCTTACAAAATATAAGGCTGTCAAATTATTGTTTTCATATACATTTCCTTATCATTCTGTCTTCCAAGGGCTTGTCTTCAGTCACAAGAAGAAGACAAGCAAGAAAACAAGAAGCTGTGTTTATTAAAGCCTCAGGGAAACTAGCATGAGTAATATGAGAATACCCTTAACACAAGGCATTCTACTTTTCCTCTGAAGTAAAACTGTCCAAATCAGTTTCAGGTAGAGTAAAAGTCTGACCTTAATGTGTTTACACATTTCTAAACTTACTATCCTTTCTGCATAAGAGAGCTGACAGCTTCTTTATGCTTTCTCTGTATTATTACCCCTTTCATTTTGATATTCACTACCCCCTGCAGTAGGACAATTTCCTTTTGATTATACCTTTCAAAAAGTCTGTATGAATATGGGATTCAAATAGATTTCCTAGGCAATTCACCCATATCCCTCCTGTGAATATTTACCATATTTCAGGAGAATGCCTTTGCTGGGAGTGATTGGTACATGGCAGTACAGAGAGCTCTTGCACTGGCATGTTAATCATGGGGTCAGCCTCAGGCTGTGTCCCTTGGCCTTTAGCTAACCTTACTGTACCCATATTGAAAAAATGCTGCTCTGCTAGTCAAACTAGCTTGGTTTAGTGATGTAGTTCTATAAATTGACAGATTCCAAGGCCTGAGGTGACAATTAGATGCTCTAATGTGACTGCATATAATAGGATGAGAATCCAAACTGAAGCTCAGTGATTGTGTGTGGGCAGCCCCCTCCCATTTTCCTTCACAAAAAGCATTTGACTTCACAGTCTCAGAGATTGTTTTATTTGTGACTTCATAATACAGCAAGAAGTAATGAAGTCCTACCATGCATATTTAGGAAAATTCACAATTTAGTAATACATGTTCTGCTGAGGTACATAAAAAACTTTTCCCCTTGTATTCTTATAGGAACATTTACTTGGATATATCACATACACTAAAATAACAATATTCCTCTGAAACAGTACTTGAGTTTTTTAAGTTCTAATATGCAGTTTTGTTTATGACAACCAAATATGAAGGTCCATCGCCTGAAAAAAACATCTTTGCAACCTAAGTTTCTAAACAATCCTTGAAGCACCCTAGGACTAATTATGCCTTTATGTACTGCATATTTCATATTAAATAAGAATATTAAAAAATAATTAAGTTTAAGTTTAAGAATTTTTATTTTTTCAACCAAATGTACTTTCCTCTTATTGCAGCTTAGACGAAAGTATGACAAATGCCATGGGTTTTACACCAAATCTTGGTCAGCTATAAAAAATTCTGAGTAATTGTTTCATTTTAGTGGAAATACTCTATTTTTACACTGGCAAACAATAGAAAGCAGTGACTGACTATGTATTTCTCTCCTTATTTTATGAATCTCCTTAACGAAGGCAATAATGGGTTTATGTACTCGCCCACCTACTTTTTGATTCTCTTTAATTAGTGCTATACTTTAAAAAATATTCATAGTTGTTCTTTTAATTTTTTTTCACCAAAATTAAGCTTGAAGTTAAAGAAAAGAGAATCATAGTTTCCTGCAAAAGTGAAATACAGAAACTCCAAAATATCAAAATGCAATTTGCCAGCACTAATTAGAGCAATGAACACAGTCATATCACAGCTATAAGAAAAAATGCCAATTTTTAAAAAAACAGTGGATTTATTCTTTTCAGTGTCATAATTATTATTCTGCCACCTTCTGGAACCATTATGAGAAAAGTATTTGAGTTATTCTCTCAGAGCAGGAAGAAAGACAGTTTCACTGTGTCCCATAACTTCTTATGAGACTCATGTCATTATGGACTTCTTAATCAAATCTGGGTTGGAAGATCATTCAAGTCTACCTGTCATTTTAAATCAAAATTTTTAACCTTGGGATGCAGCTGACAGTCGTGCTTTTGTCATTCTTTCAATCAAGGAGATAAATTAATAAAAAGAACATTTTTACAAAATGTGCACAGATGTTGGTCCCTTTCGTACAGCAAGAAGTTAAATCACTTTTATTTTATGAGTGCCCAGGATTAAAAACAAAACAAAACAAAACAAAACAAAACACTACAAATTGGTCTGTATCTACCCCATAAAGCAGTAGCTAAATCAATAAAAAAATTATATTTTCCAAACCCTTAGATAAAAAGAAAATGGCTAATTTTGATTTTCAACTGGCAAATTCAAATATAGACCATTTGCATGGTGTAAAAATAAAGATTTATTGGGTGAACTCCTTATTTTTATGAAATATTGATATATGGATTTTCAATGTCTCCCTGGGACCAGAGTTTTGCCCTCCTTCAATTATGGAACACCTATGCAGTATTCAGAGAAAATATTGCAGGTTTTTTTATTTATGACTCATTCTTTTCCTGCTGTATTTTGGCTGGGTTCAGACATAGGTAAATGAAGTTACTGCAAGAAAACAATGTAGGCAGCATTGAAAAAATAGTGTTGCATTAAATGATTAAAAAAATGAAAACTTGTCTTTGAAAAACAAAAAGAGAGAAAATTAAACAATAAGTAGATTTAACAGGGGAGCTTAATATTGTACAACAGATGGAAGCTTTGCCTACAACATGAAGGAAATAAGGTAGTAAACCAATAATATCTTTAATATGTATCTGCATTTATTTATCATGCTACATGAAGCTAGCTTTATTGCTGATGGCCTGAGGATAAACATCTATGTTCTCAGAGCCAATATTACCTTTAGCATTTATATAAGGGTTGAATTATGTGTAAAACTAGAGAGAGAGCTATTAGGGATTTCTGGGCATCTGTTTGTTTGGTCTTGAGTGGTTTTTTTTTACAATAAGCTTTTTTTTTTTAATATTATTTTTAACTTTAATTAGCTTTTTGACAATATGAAAGAGGTGTTTTAATTCTCCTTTTATCTCTAGAAAAAACAAATATAGTAAGACAGAGAATAGAGCTAATAACAGTAGCTTTGCAGCCCAGGTTTTCAGTACTTGTGATGTAGTATCCAAATATTTTTGAGATAAGGGCTGAAGAATAATATTTATGTGTGTGCATGTGTGAGAGTGTGTGCTTGTGTGTGAGAGAGAGGAAATTACAAGATAAATCATTGCATGACACATACTGTCTGAGGTAGTCTGGTTTATGACTATTAATCCATGTAGCTGGATTATTGTCATTGTTTTCGACTTGCAAAAAATAGCAACAAAAAAATCCTTCTTGCTTTCTCCACAGTGCTGTTTCTCTAGAAACATTTTCTAATGCAAAATTGAGGTTGACACAGTGTGCTTGGATGTAACTTTCGAGACAACATTTCCTAGAACAAGAAATCATTTGTGGCTTAAGACTTCAGATCGTACTTAATTTATTGTACATGTAAACCTCATAGATCATGCAGAGAAGAACATCAGGAAAGTAAAAAACATCAGGAACAAAACCCTTTAGTTATCTCTGTGCAATCACTCCATATTCAGAAACAGGAGTTTTGACCCATTCAAAAAACCCCATGTTGGTGATTTAAAAATCTGATATTTAAGAAATGCTGGCTGCTAACAGCTTTTGTTTACCTTTTTCTTCTTACTTTTGAGTAGGATTTATTTTTCTCCTGAAAACTCAGCAACTATGATCTTGATAGAGGAAACCAAAAGTAGGTTTGGAGAGAGGAGCATCACAGCTGCTACGGGGGAAAAGATGTAATAGGTACCTAACTAGACACACGGAAAGAAAAGATTTTGTTAAGTGGGGGAGAGAAACTGCTGCAAAGATATTTTGGAAATGTTTTTGGAAATGACAATTACTAGGGACAAAAGCATAATGATTACCCCTTGGATTTTTCCCAAAGCTTTCCCTATGTGCACTTTCCCGTAATTCCAATATTGTCAATACTCAGGAAATTTAAAACACTCCTGCAGATTACTTCATTGTAGGGTTGAGGAAAGTCTTAGAGGAACAATTCTTGAGAATAACTTTTCTCACTCAGGTAAACAAAAGTACTGCTGAAAAAACCTAGTAGATTATTTTGCCAGTTGTCTTATTGTTATAGTACATTGGTAAGGGGCAAAAAGACAGGCAAAGAGTTATAAAATTATTTTCCTTGTTTTCTTCCTGTCCTGAAAAATGGGAAGAACTATAGAAAGCACATGGATGAAGGCACAGGGAGTCACAAATATTAAAAAGTGGCACTATGCAGACAAAAAAGGTTTAATGACCAGAAAGAATGGGAATTTTGGAAAACAAAATACATCTGGAGACTGTAACAGAATAAACTGGTAAAAAGAATGTTCATACTCTCCTTTAGCCCATATTCTTTTTTTTTTTTTTCCAGAAGGTTAAAATTCCCTTTCCTAATACTGTTTTAGAAGATGGACAAGTTGTGTGAACATACATACACCCTGAAATTATGCAAATTAAAATGAGATATTAGAATAGAAAGACTATCTCTACAGGAATTATTTAGTCAACCAAGCTCACAACCTAACATATATTAAGATTCATACTACTGTTTTCTACTCTTTCCTCCCCACTCTTCAACACAATCATCAATACAAACTGATCTTTATCCCTCAAACCTGTTGAGACTTCCAGGAAATATCTTGTAAGGGAATTCTAGTCTCAGTAATATGCTTTCCACTAGGACTAAGTGTCCCCAGTGTTTTCAAATCTGACATTTAGAGCTACGTGCAAATTATTTGTGACTGAGCAAATTAGCTAATTAAATAATTGGCTTAGGGCTTCATAAAATTTGGCTGCTATGGAAATGAGGCTGTCTGCTAACTTACAAGCTTCATCTAAGCATTAAAAGTACTTCACATCTTTACTCCAGATGAAATTGAGGTAGTAGCAGATTTGTTTTTAAAATCGTTGTTTATAGATTTGTTCTTGCATAGTTTCCAAATCAATACGCAGTGGGATACTCCTCCTGAGAAGCACTTTCCCAAGTAAGACTGCAGTCTACCCTCCTCAGGGTGAACTTCCAAAGCATTGGAGCAGAGAATATCCCCAAGAACTGGCTCATTTTCTCCCACATTCAATGCCCTCTTGACTATCTACCCTCAGGGTAGATTTTGGAGTGACTTTCCTAGAAAACTCTTTCTTGACCCTGAACATTTTGTGGGACACACTGAAAAGACCTGGCAAAGGGAATTCAAAATTCTCAAAAGCTGTTGCAATTGGTCTGAAGGAGGAAAAGGGGTGAAAGGCTGGGGGAAATCATCCTTCCCTGTTCCCCCCACAGACTGGGTACGATTGTTAATGAACTCCCAAAGGGGTAGCACTTGAGGTAGGAGAGCAAGTGATATACATCCCAAACGACCCTCATTGCCCTAGAGGTTCCCATGCCATAAGCTGATATCACACAGCACAGCAACAAAGCAATCCTGATTCCTCTCCCTGCTCTGAAAATGATCCCTGTGAGAAGCACATATAGGAATATATACAAGGTTAGGTACTACACCCACATGAACTGATCAAGCCACATTGTAACATGTGGCTCCATACCAAACACAGCAAATGCTTCGATCAAATTTATTTCCAACCCACCCTGGGCAGTTCTGCTGTTATCTCAACCCTTCTTGCCCGACATTGTGCGCCAATTAAGGCTCCCGTGGTTTAGCAATGGTAGTCCTCTATTTAGTGCTCCCACTGAAAGCACACTGGCACTCGCTTCCCTTCCCCCTCCAGCTGGAAGCACAAAAGGCAAAGATCAGGGGTTGAGATAAGAACAATGTACTAGAAACAGCAATGAGATAAGAAAACAAAGAGTATCAGCAACAATATAAATAACCATAGTGTACAAAGAGAGGGTGATTCACATTCAAAATGCCCACTAAGCCCAGGACAATGAAAAACAATGGCGGACAGATCCTCCACCCAACACGCTCTTTCCCTGACCAGAAAGGAATGCCTCCTCTTCTCAGAAGCCAGAGAGTTTCTTTTCTTCACCCCTGGCAGTGATGTCAGATGGTATCAAATAACAAAATATCTGGGCCACACCCCCTCCCTCTGATCTGGGCCAGGACCAGAACAGTGACAATGGAAAGACTAGAGAAAATGTGGGCCTATTATTTAATGGGATGGGGGGGGGGAACCTGGTTACACATGACAAAGGCTGAGGTACTAAACGCTTCCTTTGCCTCCATCTTTACTACCCAGACTAGCTTTCAGGAATCTTGGTTCCAAGAGACTGTGGAAAAGGTTGGAACCAGGAAGATGTACCTTTTTGGAAGACAATTGGGTCCAGATCAGAGAATACATAAACCAACTGAAAATGCATAAATCCATGGGCCCTGAAAGGATAATCTGAGAAGCCTTGAAGGAACTAGCAGGTGTCATTGTGATGCCACTTTTGACAATCTGATGGATTATTTCAACTGGGAGAAATTTCCAATGACTGGAGGAAAGGAAACATCACTCATGTCTTCCAGAAGGGCAAGAAGGAAGCGACCTTAGGAATTAAAGGCTAGTTACCTTGATCCCTGATAAGGTGACGGAATAGCTAATCCTGGAACCCATTTCCAGGCTCATGAACTAAAAGAAAATAATCAGGATTAGTCAGCATGGCTTCACCAAGAGAAAGTCATGCTTGACCAACTTCATTAACTTATATGATGACGTGACCATCCTGGTAGAGAAGGAAACACCAGTGAACATTGCCTACCTGGACTTCAGGAAGGCCTTTGACACTCTCTTCCCTAAGATCCTCATAGAGGTGCTCCTAATGTGTAGTCTGGATGAGCAGACAGTGTTGTGGATTGAAATATGGCTAAATGGCTGGGCCCAGACTGTGGTGACCAGCAGCCTAAAGTCTAGTTAGAGATCAGTAACTAGCAATGTATCCTAGAGGTCAATACTGGGATCAGTCCTGCTAAACATCTTCACTAATGATCTGAGTGATGGTATGGAGTACACCTCCAGCAAGTGATAATCTCAACTGTTCTGCGATTCTCTATCTTCCCTATAATTTTAATAAAATTTTGTCTGTTCTGAGCTTTATTTTAGCTGTCATCCTGTAATACAGACACTGCCTGACTAAATAATTTGATATTGTTTACTTCAAATTGAGTAATATTTTGGATTTTGCTTGCTAAGCAACTGCAGTATCTAGGGTTCAACCAAATTTTTATTTCTATCTACATCAGCCATGAATATATGGATATCATATTGTAAAAATATTCATATTTGCCATTTTTTATTTCCTCACATGTTTTGACTGAACATTCAAAGCTTTCTTTGCTTCTTGTACTGCTGAACTTAACAGTGGGAATGGAGGAGTAGACATTCCATGGCTTGGAATGAGATGTAGCCCTATCCAGTACTGCATGAATTACGGAGGCAGCTGAATCTTTGGTTTTTATGAACATGTGGTGAGATAAAAGATTTACATATGATGCAAAATACAGAAACTTTCATGAGTAAATACATTTTCTTGGCTGCATAAAAATAATTTCCAGAAAAAGCATAGCAGTCTCTCTTCTTTTTGTGGATATACCTGTAGCCCAATAAATATTACTTATGCAATTACTAGTGAAAGGCCACAGGAGCTGTATTGACCTGACACTGCAGGGTCTCAGCAGTTATCTGGTCTTGTCCTGGACTGTGCTGGTTTTAGCTGTTAAAACAATTGTCTAATGGTCAAGTGACAAGTTGACCACTGGCTAACACTTTTAAGCTTAACTCTATAAATCCTTACACATCATAGAGCTCTAACGAACCCAGTCAGTCACTTTACACTTTGCAACAAGCAATGATCCTTTATTTTAGTCCCTTATCATTAACTGAGGCCATTAATTGACAAAAACATGGAAAACCAATTATGCTTTTATATATATATATATATGCATATATAAATATATAAATATATTTGAAATTCTAACTGGCTAGTTAATTATCCTATTTTATTATGTGTGAAAGTACACATATTCTTTTTGAGTACAGCACCAATATCTATCTTAATAACTTAAAATGAAATTTTCAAAGGCCATCTTTGAGGTAATGAAAAAGATACCAGCAATGAGGAAACATATAAAAATAACCCTAAGCAGACCCCAAGATTGAGAAAAAAGGTTCCCAGCTATAATTGTTAATGCACCCTGGGCACTGTGATGGTGGCCTCTCATAATGCTCCATTACATTTTATCGGCAAAACTGTTGACCCAGAGAAACACTGCAAAGGGTTCCAGAAAAGGCGGGAAGATAGCAGGAATTTAATGTAAAGCACTTCATTGGAATATTTTTGAAAAAGTGACTAGATAATTTGGTCTAGAATTAGTAGCATCCATTGCAATTGTAGTAATAATTACCATTTGTATTTTGGGTGCAAGGTTAAGACCTCATTTATACTAACAGTAAATACTTGTGTACACATACACAGTGTTTTGCCTTTTACCCACCCACAACAAGGATTTGAGGAAGAATATCTGATTTCCCTATTTAGTTTTAATTTGATGAAAAATAAATCTATGCTCTCACTTCTGATTAAATAAATGCTAATGCTTTCCTAGTGACCTTTCAAATTGTAGTTAGTCATTTGTTCAAGTATAAAGCATTT
Organism: Corvus cornix cornix; assembly: GCF_000738735.6. Taxonomy (NCBI): domain Eukaryota; kingdom Metazoa; phylum Chordata; class Aves; order Passeriformes; family Corvidae; genus Corvus; species Corvus cornix. The sequence continues at coordinate 60,177,476 of NC_046332.1, read as the reverse complement.
TGGTCTAGCCACACTTACAGTCTAGTTTTTCATTATTACTTTTTTTTCCTTTTTTTTTTTATTTAGAGAAGACTAGTTTCTTCATTGTTTCAAACATTTTAAAGCTATAAATTTAATATATGAAAAATAGCTATCTCCCATCTAAATTGTTTACTTGAAAACTCTACCTATCTTCTTCAGGGTACAACAAAATAATAGAATTCCATCCCTATGGGGAAAAACAACCTAATACTGTTGTCAGTTGTAAAATTAGTTTAGAACAACTGTTTCTCACTAAGCACATTTATATTTATTGATTTATCATGCACATATTTTAATGTGACAAGAGAGTTAAGATTTGTCTGTTTGCATTGCAGTGCTGGCTGGAATATAATCTATTGATTTCCAGAATTACTTTACTTACACCTGAGGCTTATGATGTTGGCATTATCAGAAGGAAAGGATACAATCCAGTAGGTCTAAAAGAACTGTTTGTATTCCCTGTATACTCAACAGCAGTAGAAGCTTTGAGGACCTGAAGAGGGAGATCCAAGATACCTCAATTATTTGCCTCCATCTTCATGTTGATCACCTAAACATCTTTGCTTCTAACTGGTAAACTAGTAAACATCTGCTAGTGACAAAAAGTTGATCACTTCTGAGGGACAGATGTTCCATTTCTCTTTTGCTGATATTTTTTGGGGTCATCTACATTTAAGTTTAGGTAGCCAAGAAACTAGGTGTTCAGTATGTTAAAAATCTTCATTTTATCCAATGCACACAAAGCTGTATTTCTACCCAACAATTTTGACAATACTTATGCATTGTATACATATGTAATATGAACACAAGTTTAAGTAATTTTCTTACTTCTTAACATGTATTTATTGATTTTTTTATTTAGTGAGCACTGTTTGTTGTGGTGGGGTTTTTTTGTATTTTGTTATTTTTCCCCTTGTCCTAGAGTTAGGCTTAACTCATAACAGAAAAGGGCCATTTATTTTAACCACTCTTCAGAGAAAGGAGATAAATCACAATTCCAGTATTAAAGGATTTATAAGAATTGATAACTGAATGAACAAGTGCTTTGTTTTTCTCTCTTCCATCTTTCCAAGCAAGTAGCAATGTTTGTACTATTCATTAAAATCTATAAATTGATTTACCAGTCCAAAATTTTGAATAAAAGAGTGCCTTCCCGCTCTGAAATGGAAGGGAACACTCAGATGTGCAGATTCTCGTGGTCAAAAAGAAATTAGAAATGTCAGAGGGTCTGCAAAAACTTACAGTTTTCCATTTGACATGAAAATTGTTATAAATTAGTACCTTATCTTCCAGTTTAAGCATACACTGATGGGTTTTTAATAAGGGGCAGGGTGAAAGTGAAAAGATAGGGAAATTAGAGAGAGGGGGAGAGAAAGAGGAAGAAAGTAAGGAAGAAAGGAAGAAATAAAGATCACCCATCCTGGCTTCAGCATTGTTCCAGCTGATGGGGAGTCCAGGGTCCTGGGTCATGTGCCTGAGCTTTGTAAGGGTATCTTTTTATAGATTATTAAAGTTTATAAAATTGCCTCAGTTGGCTGTGTGAAAAAAAAATCCTTAACTAATTTAATTCTGTTAATTTAACGCAAACAACTGGCTCTTTGTTGAACCCAGGCTAACTGCTGATTCTGGATAGAACTCCGCCATTTTTCAAGTCATTTTATAAATGCCTGTGGTAGTGAAAACCTTAAGTAAATCAACTCTTTACGTGAAGGCTTTCCCTTTTAAGGTTTCCTGTATTACAAACATCTGATGGGGCCTAGTGCAAGGTTGCACTGGGTGCTGGTGTCAACATGCTATCAGGTAGGGGGTGCAGGGATGCTCTCTGTGAGAAGAGGTTGTGATGGACATGGCTGTTTCTTTCCATCTGCCTCCAAAGGGCTGATCAGGAGATACAGCTGAACCTTGAACCCGACATCCAAGGTGGTGGTGTATTCAGGAAAAGACAAAAAAAGCTAGGCACATGAGGCAGGGGTGGTGTGGTGGTGGGGTGAGGGGAAAGACCAAGAAGCAGTGAAAGGAACAACAGTGTTAGAGAAGGAAGAGCAGGTGGAGGTGCTCCATGGGGGAAAAGATAATCCCTGCAGCCCATGGAGAATGCATACTGTAGCAGATTTTCCTCATGGACCCATGCTGGAAGAGAGTAAAAAGTGTGGAGGAAAAAGTGGTGGACACAAACCGCTATGGATTGCCTGTAACTCCCATTCCCCATCTCCCTGCATTGCTCAGGAAGGAAGAGCTAGAGGACTCAGGGATGGAGGAATAAGGACCCTGGGGAAATGGAAAGAATGGTGATACTTTAATGTTTGCCTTATTGTTTCTCAACACCTCCAAGTATTTATTATGTTTGGTAGTAAATTAAATTAACTTTTTCCAAGGCAAGGCGTTTTCCCCAAGACATTAACTGGTAAACAATCTCCCTACCTTCAGCTTAACCCACAGGCTTTCTCATCTAATTCCTCTTTATATATTTTCGCTTTGTCCTGCTTGTGCAGTAAGAGACCGAGTGAGTGGCTGAGTGGAAGTTTAGCTGCCAAGGGTAACCCTACACAACAATATTAGGATATTTGTTATTAGAATAACATACTAGGTTTTCCCTGCATATGGGATGACTAAGAAGACAAAGAAAGTTGGAGACATTAATGGGAAAATTCATGTATCTTTTGTGAATAACATATGGGAAAAGACTGTCAGTCAAAGATATAACAGAGAACAAAGTTTACTTTTCCTGTTATGAGAACAAGAGTAACAGTTTTGATTTAAATATGTAGTGTATGAACACTGAATTACCCAGTTTAGATTAGGATTGCGTATGTAATGTACAAAATCTTCTTTAATTGTGATTTGTTCCATTTTTACCCTAACCTCCAGTATTACTCCATATGTGAATACATTTTAGGAGAGCAGGGAGAGATGGAAACACCATTAAGTGTCATCACAGAGAATAGGACTGATGGTGGATTTAATTATTTTGCTAACATCATTGGAGCCATTACCTCATAATAAAAAGTGCTGAATGGTCACCTTTTCCCAACCTTTCTTACCACTTATCATCAAAAAGCAAAGCATAATGGGCAACAGCTGTTTCTGCTATTGCATGGATTTAGCTACACTCCCTAAGTGAGCAGTTTAGTTCACCAACATTCATTTCTCCGCAAGTCCATAATTACAAACCCAAAGTTAATCTGCAAAACATTGGCATCTATTTTTAAGACAGATGAAAGAAGGCTTTTAGTTTTCACGATGATAATTTACTTTTCTTGTTTGGCCTTTCTTTTTCTTTCTTTTGTTTCATTTCGAGATTCCACTCCCACATCTTTTCTCTTTTTAATTCTCAGCCTTATAATCCTTTCAGCCACTTCTTTTTCATGTCTTTAAAGTTAAAAGGTTAGAAAGCTACACTTTTGTGTGTTTGCTGGCCTTGCATCTTCTTAGGTCTACTTTTATCTTGTTTAATTTTTTTTTATTTTGTTTTTTTTTCTTTCTCTTGATGTCTGAGACAGTGCTAATATCTGGGTGAAAAAAATCAACAAAGCCTAGAGAAAATGTACAAAAGTTAAGGCAACTTTTACAGTAGAAAACTAGAGAAAGAAAGCTGATTATATATGTAATAAGTGACAAATATAGTAAAAAAAATGTTTTCATTCTAAAGAGAATGTATTGTTGAATTTGAGTTTTTTAAGGGAAAACATTTTTTGCTCAAGGATTTTTTTGTTTAAATTCAGGATGAATTTTTCAGGGAAGATTTTTCTTAGTTAAACTATGACTGAAATTAGATTTTGTCAATTTAGTATAAATATTAATTTTTCTATTATGTGAGGCACGTAAACAAAATTGTCTCAATTTTCCTTCTTCATCTAGCAGACTATTTTTCAAATCTCCCTGGGACTAACTGGCACTTTGGCACTTTGGGTTATGTTCTCTCACTGAAAAAAAGAAAGATGTTGGCTTTTGACCACTTTTTGTCATAAGTCATAAATCAAAATTATGAATCAGATACACTAAAAATCTTTATGTCTTAGAGATGATTTAATATTCCCATTGCACCAGTGGAGTTAACTCCTTACTACATTGTGTAGAGGTACTTCACTGTGTATCCTGCAGTAACACTTCAGAGAATTGTGCAGCTGCCTTCTCTCTTTCAGTCCACATGGTTTCCTTTTCCTGGAAAGAGAAGCACAGAATGTAGTCTGGCTGAATCTTAAAATCGTGTCAAAGACCTGGCCATATACCCAAACTAGACACCTAGTAATGTATTTTGCAGAATAGTTATAGCCTCTGGATTGAGTGCCTAAACCAGAGACATCTCAAATCAGTCCTCAGTCATGATTGGTTTTTCTTTAACTGGCTATCTCACTAAATCTCATTACTCAAAGGAAAGGCAATGGATACTTTGAATTATTTCTTAAATACAACTAATGTTATTTTAGTTTATTTTTTCTTTGCACCAGTCTCTTTTCAAAGCCATAATTACTGTTGTCACAAAAATTATTTTATATGTTGAGGGAAACCTGATTTTTACAATGCAGACCTATATGAGATGTTTTCTCTGATTCCTACATAAATCAGACAGGTTTCTAGTAAAACACCAGATAAAACTTAGTTCCTTCTAGCCCTCCAGGGCATTACTGGAAGAGTAGTAATTATGCAGACTTTCAGAAGTCTTGTAAGCTGTTGCTTGCATAAACTGTTTTTCAAAGATGATTATGACTACCAGAGTTAGTTTTCCACAGAGTTTTTGATTGTTATCAGCATTGAGTTCTATGCAAACTAAAACACAGCCACTAAAGACTTCATATAGCTTTTAGTCCCATTTGAATGCCAAGGCTTACACTATTAATTAAAGTAATACACAAATTAAATTATTTTTATTTTTACATCAGTGATGAGCTCTTTGACCAATTGTTATGTTGCCTCTCTGGCTGCTAGAGCTTTCATCCTGGCCTGTTGCATACAGTGGAATGAAGGACTATTAAAACACAGACCTACAGCTAGGACACCAAGGACTGCTTTTTGTGCTGCTACAGGGCCACCCCTTTTATATGTGTAAGGCTGAAACCTGTAGATTTAAAATGCAAAAGAACTTTTCCCTTCCAAAGAGAAGAGACAGGCCAGAATTAATTGTAGAACACTCATGCTCACTTGTGATAGGAATGTGGCAAGTCGTGATGAAGACAAGAATTTTTTTGGTTAACTCTACAGCTGAACTTGGTATAGGAGTATGACAGTGAGCTGCTAGCTTTTGAACCTGTAGAACTTGTCATCTTTCTGAAGCATATATGTCAACTGAGAAGGGATCTTTTCCTGTCCACATGAAGTCAGTGGGAAGCTTTGTGACTTCAGTGACATCCTGATTCAGTTTTAAAGAACAGATGATGAACACTTCTATTTGGCTACTCACAATTGCTCATTGTTTTGGTTTCTTTTTTCTTAAATAGTTATTTTTTAAACTATTCTAAAAACTATTTAAACTAATTCTAAACTATTTAAACTTCCCTGACACTGAATTACTGATATTTTCTGCAGTATTTTTGGGACAAAATGTAGAAATCTCTTAATGTTTAAATGCTTCTATTGATTTTTTAAATTTTTAATTAATTTTTAATTTTTAGGGTTTTTTAAATTTAATTTCTTTAATATATTGCATCCCAGTGACTATTTTCTTCATGGAACATGCTTAGACTTCGAAGGAAAACCCTCATCAACCAGATTGCCCCATCTAGACTGGGTGGCAGATAATCCATTCTTTGTATGGCTATTTGAATTTTTCAACTGAAAAACGTTCTAACTTTCAGCATGGCTAATCCACCACTAATCCTTAGAAACCTTTTAGCACACTGCTTCAAGGCAAGAAACAAAAATATGTATTACTCATTGTATACCTATTAATTTCATTTTTGTTACCTTTCATTTCAAGGAACAGTTGACCTCTCCAAAAGTGGGTTCATAGAATGGTTCTCAATTATGGCAAAGAATTACAAGGTAACGAAAGGTAATCATCCTGTTTTCTTACAGCAGAATAGAAAAGATGAAACTGCTCACACTGCAGGTGAAATTTAAAAGACATCCTACCTTGGAGAATCCTTACATCAGTTTGGAGCAGAAAAATGGAGATTTGATATAGAAAATTTTGGAAACTGTCCCGTGTTTACTGCATAAAATAAAAAAGATCTTTTGGCAAAGAAAATTTGTGATTTTCTATGTTATTGTAATTTTCCTTTTTTCTTTTTTATTTCACATCCCTTAACCTTCTTTACTGAAAGGAGATTATGCTGTTTGTCTTCACAAACACAACTCTTATAACCTTGACTTGTTCAAAAATAAAAAGAAGATGCTTTTTTTGGTTTACTGTTTTAAGTTGGCTTTCTTTTGTTTTTTTTGCTTCTGGTTCTTTTTTTTTTTCAAAGATGTTTCTGAATTACAAAGCAGAGTTGAGCAATGAGAATTCAAATTCATTCACATAATGCATGTATCAGTTGTTGAACTAAATAGTTACATTATTTTTGCCCGACTCAAGAGCACACAGCCATTTTCCTGAATTTGTTTTTTGTTTAGCTTCCCCATTTCTACTGATTTTATTTTTTTTTTTTTTTCTGTTTATACTTCAGCATATAGGAACTGGAACACATTCTGATATAGGGTCATCCACAGTGGATGTACGTGTTTCAGTCTGATTAATTTAAGCATTTCTGAGCTCAAGCTTAGGGTCTGGGAGGAAAATGAAAGACACTGAAAGAAAAAATCTTCAATTATAAGAGAAACAAAAGAACAAAAAAAACCCTCAAACCCTCCTCAAACTTATGGCCAGAAACATTAAAAAAAAAAAAAAGGGGGTAAGAGATTGCTTGTCTCTAGAAACATTTATTGACTTATTTCTCAGCAGGAACAGAGGCTAATTTTTGAAAAAGGTTGCAAGAATCAGAAGTTGATCATGGACAGAGAAATGTCTGTATCAATTTATTAGGGCAATTATATTTCATAAAGGCCCTTCAATTGAACTGTTTGTACACTGACACTTAAATCTTAAATATCTTAGTCTCCAGCTCATGGGAACTCTAAAATGGCTCATGGAATTGGCTAGACTGTCATAGCTAAATACAGTACACAACATGTCTTAAAAAGGAAATATTTATTTTTATGAGCATGGATGCTTTTCATTTTGTTGCACAGCAGCTGGTAGATGAAGCCGGGTGACAGTAGTCAAACTGGTGAGGTCCTCCCTGACCCAGAATACATAAAAACCAAAACTGGACAGAGGGACCCATACTAATAAAATTGCTGACTTTCCACACAAGAAACCATATCCATGCCTGGAAGCAGTGAATGTAAGAATTCAATCTCTTCATAGAACTGTCAATGGGAAGAGACAAGGAAGAGAAGAAGTAAGTGAGACTAAAGCTCTGAAACATTCAAACAGATGATAAACGAATTAAAAGATTTTTTTTCTCTTTGAAATTAAATTGTTTTTGTTAATTGTGGGGATTTGTTTGGTTTGGTTTGGGTTTTTTTTTAATTTTTTAATTTAAATAAAGAAGTAAACCAGAATTAGATACTCAAATTTCTGATTTAGAATTCTAGAACTTACCTGTATTCTGAAGAAAAAACAATGGTGGGCATCTGGTGCCACTGTAACAGGAGGTATCTGTTTCTCTGAACAATCTAATAGTGAATAAAGTATACAGATAGCAAGGGCATCTAAACGGAAGAGCTAAAAGAACAACACAGGACCACTAATGAAGACAAACACAAAGACTGACAATATGAAATTCAGGACCAAAAAGGTAGAAAACACAATGTTTCCTTTTGAACAGTGAATAATAATGCTACTCTGTATCCAAATACTACAAATACCCAAGGCTGCACAGTGACCAGTCATATTAACTCATTGAGACACTGGATTGACGAAATCTGTTTCTCAATCCTATTTTTTCCCACACATTCTCTGTGCAACTGACCAAATCCCACTCTTTTCTACTTATTCATCACTATTTGTTTTGGTTCTCCTTTCCTACCCTGTAACCCTGTAGTCAGTTGTAAAACAATTTCTTATATTCCCCATGTTTCAGGATACTCTTCTTTCCTCAGTCTATGTTTTATCCAAATATTCTAGGAACAGTGTCTAAAGTAGTTTTCCTAGCTTCTTTCCACGCTGATGCAAATGTGTGAATTGTATAGTTCAAAGAAGTTAGGTATAAAATTCGTGGTGTGGCCGTTCCCTCAGTGGATATCTCTACTCTGTTCTGGAAGCACATCCTTAAGGTATTTATAGGGAAAATAATACCTTTCAGAATATGTTATCCTCTGCTAGTTTTTCTTGAACTTATTGAGTAGGCAAGTAGAATGGAAAAAAACCTCAAGACAATATTTTCTTATAAATTTTGAAGAAACTAATCTAAAAAGCAGAAGCACATTTTAGGACTGAGAAACTTCCAGTGAAGAGGACAGGTCCAGCATGACTTCTGTGGTACCAAAACCACTTAACTACAGAACACTTCCAGCCATGCAACTACCTTACTTGCAATTATGCTTTCAGAGAAATAGTCAGTTTGATTTTAACTACATTAGGGATTCAATTTCATTATAATCCCAGCCACAGTGATGAGCAATATTATTAGATTGGAAAGCATTAATGATGTGGAGTAAAACCATTGAGAGGGCAATATAAGGAAATGTAGGCAACAGGTAAAAAAGAAGAAATATTATTGGATCTAATCTATAGCAGTCAATATACAAAATATCATGACATACTTAACAGCAAAAAATGAATGATGAGCAGAAGTCATCAAACTGAGATATATTAAAGCCAGTTATAGAGGTTATCAGAAACAAAGCACCAAAATCACACAATGAACCATCACCTAATCATACAATGTCACAGCAGAAAGTGCAGGTGTTGCAGTAAAGTCTTAATGATGTCTTAATGTCTTAAATTCGTCTTACCTTGAGAAAAGATGGAGAAAAGTATGAGGTTCATAGGGAATATTGAGTACTAATAGCAACCAGCAGAGCAAAGGGAAGGCAAGGAAAAAACCTCCAAAGATGAAATTCCTTTATCAAGGGAATAACTTGATATAACTGAAAAAAGATAAGGAGATTTGATCAATATGCAACAACACAGAATCTTTAATACAGGTAGAAGTAAAAGGTAACAATTTTTTAAAATTTCATTTTAATCAGATCAAATAAAATCCTATCATTATCTTTGTTTTGTTAAATGTCTTGTCCAGTTCTAAATAACAGCTTTCCTTATATTGGTATGCTTAAATGTTTCCTCTATGGGGAAAAAAAAAAAAAAATCACTCTCTAGTTTCTATTACTCATTTAAACAAGGCAAGATTATAATGTAACTTGAATGCTCTTCCCATAATAATTCCTTTTGGAGCATTTTAGTAAAATGGACAAAAGGAGGAATAAACGGAAAACAAGGAAAATGAGTGACATGACTACAGAAATACATAGGATTTTGTTTTTCATCATACTGCAAAAATCAGTAATTAGAGATGGTTTATTTTTAAGGTCTTTTCCCTGATCTTTTGCTGGCCATTGGTATTTCTCTTCTGAATTAGCAGATTTAGAAATAGCTCTGAAGACATTTCAAAACTAACAACAGGTAACCTGAAAGACTTCAATACTATTTATTCATAGACATATATAAAATTTTCAGTCCATACTGACTCATCATAAAAAAGAAATTGTAAATATTGATTTATTTGGGTCATGACAGCCTTCAAAAATGCACATTATTTTTCACACATAATTCAGTGAGAAGAGCAGGTGGGTATCTGAAAGTTAACTTTTGCTGCTATGGCTACAGGTCCTTGAAGGAACTGATCTTGCAGACAAAATACACTGTACAATAGCTCTATTCTGCTATGGAATTACTGCCCTACTTTAAATGTAATTGTGATTTTTAAATGGGACTTTTTCTTCATACACTTTGGGTCCTCTATTGTTTTGTGAAAAAAAAAAAATCTGCTCTTAGGTTGACAATTGAACTAAATTATCCTAAGTTATTATGTCTCAGAACCACTGGAATAGAGATATGTTCTCCTGTGTGATCACCTATATTTTCCTAAAATATGATAAGTCAATGTATTTTTTGTTTAAAAAGTAAATCATAGAAATGTAGAATCATTTATATTGGAAAGACGTTTAGAAAGGAAAGACCTTTACAAGGAAAGACCTTTAAGACCATTGAGTCCAAACATAATTCTAACACTGCCAGGTCAACCACTAAAGCATTTCTTTAAGTGCCACATCTACACATCTTTTAAATACCTCCAGGTGATTCAACTATTTCCATGGGTAGCTTGTTTCAACACTTAACAACTCTTCCTGTGAAGAAACTTTTCCTAATATCCAGTCTCAATCTTCCCTGGTACAACTTGAGGCCATATCCTCTTATCCTAGCCTTTGTTATTTGGGAGAAGAGACCAGTACTCATCCCACTACGTCATCCTTTCAGGTATTTGTAGAGAGTGGTAAGCTCTGAGCCTGAGCCTCCTCTTCTCCAGACTGAACAACCCCATCTCCCTCTCTATCTCCTCATCAGACTCGTGTTCCAGATTCTGTTGTCTTTTCTGGACTCACTCCAGCACCTCAGTGTCTTCTTTGAATTGAGGGGCCCAAAGCTGAACACAGAACTCAAAGTGTGACCTCACCAGTGCCAAGTACATGGAGACAATCACTGCCCTGGTCCTGCTGGCCTCACTATTCTGACACAGGGCAGGTTGCCGTTGGCCCTCTTGGCCACCTGGGCACATGCACTGGCTCATGTTCAGCTGCTGTCGACCAGCACCCCCAGGTTCTTTTCCACTGAGCATCTTTCCAGACACTCTGCCCCCAGCCTGTCACACTGCTGGGGGTTGTTGTGACCCAAGTACAGGACCTGGCACTTGGTCTGGTTGAACCTCATTGAATGACCCACTGATCCAGCCTGTCCAGATCCCTTTGTAGAGCTTTCTGGCCCTCCAGCAGATCAACACTCCTGCCCAACTTGGTATCATCTTCAACCTCAACTGAGGCTGCTTTGCCCTTTAGGACTGCTTTCACCAGGTTTTTATAATGTCTTATAATCTATCTCATAGATTTCCTGCTGCACAGTGGCTTTTTAATGCACTGAGTGGTGTATAATACAACAGTGTTCTTCAAATCAGTACTTCTGTCAAGCTTTTCTAACGAAGAAGTCACTATTACTATGTTCTTCATTTCTCTCCCACTTCAGTGATTTTATTGTTTTCTTGTTCTCTGCAACTGGTGATTGTTGGACTCTGGCATTCCTTCTTCCTGCAATACATTCTTAAAACTGTTAGCTACAGGGAAGAGGTACTCTTATTTCTCTCTCACTGCAGCTGGGTGTTGAAACAGCCTAGAACACAACCTAAGCCATCACAAACTATCAGAGCTTCTTCTGTAGCTCATTTTGAAGTCTTCATGTTTTGGTAATGTATCTAAGAGGTTATGTAGAAGTCCCTACACATTGTACTCCATCTGTTACAATTCCTGTCTTAACTTGGCAAAGGAGAATCTTTGTGTGGTTGTTTTGTTGGGTTTTTTTTAATTGCTACATCTAACAGGGAAGTCACTAATTAGCTGTCTTAATAATGCTATTTTGAGAGCTGCATCTCAGTATCCAAACACATTTCTTTTTGTATTTCCTGACCAAATGCAATAGGTCATCATTTAGCTATAAACAAGGAAACAGTTATAAATATATTCTCACTTTTATACAAGTGATTAAATAGCTGAGACTATAGTAAGGATCATGATGTCAATGCCACCACTAGCCTTTGGTAATACATGCCAGTACATTGGCTGCACCTAGCTGATCCATAGTACAATAAAGTGTTCTTACTTTTCATTTCTTGGCATCTCTCTGTGGGATACATCGACATAATTTTTACACTGGTCCCTTACTTTGGTATCTCATTTACACAACAGGTATTTTAAAACTGAAAAATGTTAAAGGGTAAGATTTTTCAAAGGAATAAAATAATTTCTGCCTCTGTCCTACAAACTGGTGGATAGGGGAAACCTTTCTTTCTGAAGTCCAAACAATTTTTCCCATTTTTATTCCTTTGGGTGTTTATATGAAAAGACAGATTGTCTCAAAAAACCATGACACACTGAGTCATCCCACTTGGGTGAGATGACTATTTTTCAGGCAAGGAAATGTCAAAGTGAAGTGTAAGAAAATCACCCTTAATGAATATTCATGTATCTATCCTGTAAAGGAACTTGAGGTCTCACAGCAATTCTATCAACTGATTATCTATCAATATACTTGTGCTGCCACAGCTTTTTGTTTGAAATAATTCCTGACTTTTTCTCTGGAAAGCACCATAATGAATTAATAGAAGTGATCCCTGAACTGAGGAGTTTAAACAGACATTTGAAATGTGACTTCCTGAGTAATAACCATGGCAAAGTGGCAAAGGCTGTGACAGAATGAATGGGTCATCACAGTGAGGTAATTTGGTTACTCATCTAGAGCTAGAACTCTGATGCAACTTCATAAAAAAATCTTTAAAAATAGAACCACAACATTTGCTGTCTTATTTAGCTAATACTTTACAGTGCTGCAGAAAAAAAAAAATATTTACATGTCTTGAAAGAGATAATTAACTCATTTAACTCTTTAACTTCACTAAAAGAAGTCTATAGGCATTCTGCTGAACTTGGCATGATTTGAGATTGATCTGGCAGCAGGTGTGAGAGAGAAGCTGAGATAAAGTCCAACAAAAAGAAAGGCTGGTTAAAGGAAAGACTTAGTGTTCTGGATCAGAAAGATTAATTCAGTGCACTGGTATTTTAAATGACTCGACTTACAAATAGGAGAGGATTTAGATGTTCCTTCATGGCACTATTCCAAACAAGAAAGATCCCTGAAAAAACCTAAAAATTCTTTCCTGTTTTAGGTCAGCAAGAAATAGATGAACACAGGACAGCTGCGTATTAGACCATGTCCTCATTCTGCAATGTCCTTCACTCTCTTTTGCCACTTGAACCAGTACAAAAGTATGTAGAAAAAGCTCATAAGTCTTAATTGTAACATGTTACAGTTCCTTAGTAGAGTAAGTAGAGTAAGATTAAGATCCTCTGCCCTATCAGTTTTATGGTGTCACAATGCTGTTTATTTCAACAACTCTTATTAATAAAATTTGATGCAAAGGAGTGAAGAATCGAATGCATTCTTGTAAAGTTAGCCATTAGGAATACAGACGTATATTTATCACCAGTGTCATAGAAAGAAGTAAATTTCAAAACTTTCCATAATAAATTCTTATCCCACTAGGAAACAACAGACATGAAAAAAAAATCTTCTATTCTTAAAAGAAAAGGAGCTGAGATAAAGTTATGCTTTCCAAAATCATTGTGAATTTTTCTGTTTAGTAAAGTGAGAGAAATGGGATCTAAGTAGTTTGCAAAGCTTTCTAATATGAAATGCAACAGAAAGGCCCTTTTTTTAAGGGATTAATTTCATTTTACTGATCAGTTGCTTACTCCCTACTGGTTTTCTCAGACTTCATGAGGAGCTTCACATCTTTGGGTCAGAAAGATGAATTACTTAGATGAGAATTGTCAAAAAAAAAAAGAGCTACTTGCCCTAGTGGGAGGCAAAAGTCTTTTCCCCTTTAGTTATGTTAGCTTGTCATTCTGGATGCACAATGTAAAAAAATGTAATTTTGAAGGCAATATTAGTCTTTTACTCAGTGCTTCAAAACTTAGATGGTGCAGCAGACAAGTAATGATTTAACTAGATGCTACACTTAACTCTTCTGACTACTAGTTAAAAACCCTAACTGGTTATAGTAGTCCTAGCTGAATAAATAATTCAGAATAAATAGGGAATCCACATCCAACAAGTGCAAGTTTTTTACAACATTGTGTTAGGTTTGTTAATTGAATCACACTTGTTACTGGTGATGTACAGCACCAGTGTGAACACTTGAGTTCCTCAGCCAAGTGCTGTATATCCCTCAGTATTGCCATATGAGTACCCCTTGGGGCACTGCAGCTGAAGGCACATCTCCTAGGGACATAGCACGTGCTATATAGCATTCCTTCTATACTTGATTTTGCCTTATTAATACACACAGTGGGGAAGTGTCAAAATAGAGACTCAGGATACATCAGTATCAGGCATTGTGGCTGATTGGGACTTGGATTAGGGGGAGAGCACACAACATGAAGTGTAAACATGCACACAGCAGTACCACTGGTCATGGCCTTGCTGAACATCATTATATGTCAGGAGTTTAAAACTTTTAGGTTTTCTGGGTAACATAATCCCTTTAGAAGTATATTTTATTCCTGGAGAGAATATGAGGAACTGGTCTTCCCAGCCATTTATCTTAGTTTTCTTAGAAGCACATCTAGGACCACCATAGATAATGAACCACAAGTAGAAAACTGACACACTCAGTTGAAAACATGTCTTCCTCCTACACAGATTCTAGTGTAGGGCAGCAGTGAGAATGGGATGACTAATGAATTAATCTTTTTCATTTTCCTAGCACAATTCTTTAGTTAATCTGGCATAATCAGAAGGCTGTCTGTGCATCTGCAGTAGTCAACACCTTCACAGATCTGCTTCTTTTCTAGTTGGTATTAAAATATGCGAATTTCCTCTCAGACACACTTATGCAGAGAAAGAATATTTCTGCTGAGATCAGAGATGTAAGTGAAGCCAGATTAAATTTATTGTCTTAAGACCTCATTGTTTTCCACTCTATATCTTTTGCAGTTTTTTAAAGAAATTCAAAGACCCTATGAAACTGTACATTTGTCTTCTGTAATACTTTATACTGACCTAAGCAATAAGCAAAAATCTTGGGTCTGAGAGACATAAACCCCCATTTTTTTTTCTTTTTGGCAGTGAGAAGTGGCCTTAAAGTATACATGGAACATAATTGCGAAACTCAAAAAGTATATAGGTACTCCACTGAAACGGTAAGGTTTAACATATGAGGCCAAGGAGAATCAAACTCTTAATATAAATTTTGGACTCCGTAGAGTAGAAAGCCCCAATTAATGTTTTAGCAAGGCTTAAAAGCTTCATTTTCTGTTGGGAAAACTTATTATAACATTAAAAATACTCAAATAGACTTTTCACAGGGAAAATGAAGTTTTAATGCTTAAAAAATTGCCATGGGGACTTCCTGTTTTGGGAACTTCTAGCACAGATACCCACTGTTGCCTTAAAAAAGTTTTTTTAATAAGCATTAAAAAACTTGAAAAATAACAAATTGACTTTTCAGTTAAATTGGAAGGGACATTAATTATGGATATTTATGGTAATAGAATTAGAATATGAATTTCTGCAGTTAAAATCTTCTTTTGGTTTTATTAAAGCTATCATGGTCTCAGAGGGTGTAGATACCAGTTATGCTGGCATCCAGTACTGCACTGGAGAACAGAAGAGGCCTTTTTAAGATGTAATTCATCTGACTTCAGTCATCTGGTTTAAGATGAAAGAAGTTACATCTCAAAGGTTGGAGCAGATGACCTTGCAGGGTCATTTCCAGCTTGGGCTGTTCTATGATTCTATTAGTCGATGAAAACATTCCAGTTCTCTGCATTGATTGAAAAGGCTTCAGAAGGTGATCCCACTGTATGCATCTGTATTTTGTCAGATTAAATTTCCCATTTTAGACACTGATATAACAGGATTTAAGTTTAAATATTTTACTATATAATCATTAAAACACATGGAAGCAAATGAAATTTCTGTGTGAATAAAATGTGTGCACTCTTCTCTCCTTTCCAGAGCATTGCAATGTTTCTAGAGCTGAAACAAGACTGTGTTTTGTTTCTTTTGTATTCAGCAGCAAACAACTCTTCATCCAAGCAATTTTTTTCTCTTCTAAGATATATGCTAATATATCTTCTTTTTTATAGCCTCAAAATGGTTACAGAGAAATGTACGCATTAAAGGATTTATGATGCATCGACATCTATAGGAAAATTTTATGCATTGCTGACTTTAAGTATCTAGACATCTATCAACATAAGAAGTTGTAAATTGGCTGAGGATATGAGACTACTCATCAGGCTGAAAAAAAGATCACAGCTCTTATGGTAGATCCCAAGTAGCTAATAAGGAATGAAACCTTGCTGAGTCTAGATAAAATTTAAATCATTCTTAGTTCCCATATATTAGATTAATATTATTTTTCAATTTTTCACATTTATTTCATCTTCCTTAATATGTTTCTTGCTATAACAATTTCTCTTTTTTTTTTCTTGAGGAAGCAGTCTTGCCAAGCTTTCAGTCATTCCATCTTTGGAGAGCTGCAATGCTAATTGTCACAGATGCTCTCTGCCAGTACCTTAATTTTCACTTGGTAGCATTTCATACTCTGTTGCAATGGAAGCTACCAGCTGTGCTGTATAAGAGAGAAGAATCAGGTCTCTTCAGGAACTGATTTCAAGTCTTTTGTCTTGATCAGTAAATGATAGTATCAATGCTTATCAGTGGAAGGAGAGGAAATCTAACAAATGCAAGCTGGATACAGGATTAAAAAATAAAAGAGAAAAAGCTATTCCTTGAACCAAACTCAGCTCTCGGATGGAGCTTGTGTTGGTAAAGGAACTGATGTAAAGTGAAGGTAAGTTTATGATGCCTTTGTGTCTAGATCCTTGTCTGGTCTTTGATGCATGTCAAAAGCAGATAGATTTGGAATGTACGCAGAGCTGGCAAGACCTTTTCCTCCCTCTCTTTTACCCTCAGGAGCAAATCAAAAGGGAGAAGGTAAAACAAGGTGGAAGACAAGCCTGGAAAGAGCTTACTTTCACCTCTTAGCATGAAAATTACTGAGGTAAAATTTTCATGCTAGGTTGGCATTCAAACTTATTTTTATCGCTTGTATTTTTCTATCTTTTCACACTGATGGATCTAACAATCCTGAATTCTCCTTAAGTGCTAAAAATTACATATCAAAAAGAAATCCACAAGTCATTCCTCAACAAAACCAGGGACATAGTTGCCCCAGAGTTACATGAGAAGTTCATGGAACACATGAACAGGGTAAGCTGCAAAAGTTAGAGCAAGCTGAAATTGGCTGCTAACACAAGAACATAGGTCTCCTTCCTAAACCTCTTTCATAGCATTGGCAAAAAGACAATTTACAGGAATTTTTTTTATAACTTTAGGTGAGTAGTGGACATGCTTATATTTTGCATGTGTGTCCAGGGGTTCATATTTAAGTACATATATCTCTATAGCTATGTGTGTATGTGTGTATAATATATGTGTGTGTCTGTGTGTCTGTGTGTCTGTGTGTCTGTGTGTGTATACACACACAACAGGTCCAAAGATCCCAAAATTTTTTACAGCACTTTAAAATTATAGAACTAGGCTGAATAGGACTGCATAGGCCAGAGGTTGCCACAATGAGCCGTAACTTGAAAATAAAAGGATACCATGCATTTTAATATGCCTGAGAAAGCACAGAAAACTTGTGTCTGTTTTTTTCTTTGGTTTTAGTTTGCTGTTCAATCCTCTGGGCTAAGCAGGGTTCTGCAGGGCCCCATCTTAGGCCCTGTTCTCTTCAACATCTTCATAAATGACCTGGACTCAGGACTGGAAAGGATACTAAGCAAGTTTACAGATGATACAAAACTGTGAGAGCTTCTGAGTTCTTTGAAGGTAGGCAGTCCCTGCATAGAGACTTCCACAAATCAGAGGTCTGGGCAATCACCGACCATATGAAGTTCAATGAGGGAAAGTGCCAGATTCTGCACCTGGGACGGGGCAACCTTGGATGTACGGACAGACTGGGGAATGAGAGACTGGCAAGCAGCGCTGCAGAAAGAAACCTGGGGGTCCAGGTGGATGGCAGGTTGAACATGAGTCAGCAGTGCTCTGGCAGCCAGGAGGGCCAACCCTGTCCTGGGGTGCATCAGGCACAGCATCACCAGCCAGGCAAGGGAGGGGATTGTCCCGCTCTGTTCTGCTCTGGGGCAGGCTCACCTGCAGTTCTGGGGGCAGTTTTGGGTGGTGCAATATTAAAAAGTTACTAAGCTATTAGAGAGCATTCAAAGTAGTACAATGAGGATGGTGAAGGGCCTTGAGGGGAAGCCATATGAGGAAAGGCTGAGATCACTTGGTCTGTTCAGCCTGGAGAAGAAGAAACTGAGGGAAGGCCTCATTGCAATCTACAGCTTCCTTGTGAGGGGAAGGGGAAGGGCTGTCACTGATCTCCGCGTCAGGACCTGAGGGAATGGCCTGAAGTGTGTCAGGGAGGTTTTGGCTGGATATCAGAAGAAGATTCTTCACCCAGAGGGTGTTTGGGCACTGGAACAGGCTCCCCAGGGGAGTGATCACAGCACTAAGCCTGACAGAGTGCAAGAAGCATTTGGACACTGCTGTCAGGCACATGGTGTGACTCTTGGGGACAGTGCTGTGCAGGACCAGGAGCTGGACTCGATGATCCTTGTGGGTCCGTTCCAATCAGCTTATTCTGTGATTCTGTGATTCTGTCACCTTGACTTTGTGATCAGACCAGTGAGAAGGTAATTTTGTCAGAAAATTTGTTACTTGGAAGAGGGAGATTAGTGTGGTCTTTTGTGTATCCTTAGGAAGTGTTTGCATTTTTGTAAAGTATGCATCTTTACTTCCCACTTGCTCAACAAATGACACTTTTCCAAATATTACTGCGTACTGTACATGCACAAGAGCATACCCTCAATAACTAAAATTCCTTAGCAAGGGCATCACTACATGAAGAATATTTCTCTCACTGGATGAGAAATATGAAAGCCTGGTCATATTAGGTGACCTTTGTCTTAAAATCTGACAAAGGTGTTTCTTTGCATTGCTCTTTTCAGCTTGTTCTAGGGCAGGAGAAAAAAAAAATTGAAAAAGAGAAAAAACAAGTGTGTCTTGGCTTTGCCTGAAAAAATGGAAACAAATATGCTTTTTTGAGAATATTTCATCCTTAAGCCCTAAATTTTTCTTCACCTTGTCAGGCCTTGGTTCCAAAATGTGGAGGCTCTTTTTACTACACTAAATCAATGCCTTGGTTTTCTAATGGGCACAGTGCCATACTTTTCTTTTCCTATTTCTTCCTAATGCCTTTGTAGGCCAACAGATTGAATATCTCTCTTTTTAACACTTACCTGTTTTTCAGTAGTTTTCTCATGAGAGTATTTGGATAAAGACAGAGCAAGAGTTTGTTTGTCAAATCTTGTTAAATATTGGGAGGAGTGAAAACATGACTCACTCTATTTTACCAATAGCACAGAAATACTTCTTATAATTTTTATGGTTAAAACCAGCTTTGACTAATTATACTAGGAAAACCTAGACAAAGACAAAATCACTTGTAGCTTGAACAGATGCAATTTAATTTACTTTGCTTCAGAAACGTTTTACCTCTCTGCAGCTGTGCTAATTAAATGTTACTTAAATCAGGACCTAGAGATCTCATCAAGCAGTTGATAACAGTGGAGTTAAGGAAATAATCCCAATTCCCTTTAATAATGAATTTTTGATTACTGATAGAAACCACAGCATTCTATCTGACTGCCAACAAGGGGTGCATGCATTACACATCCGGGTTCCCAGTATTCTGGAATTAGTGAAGGAGAAAAACACAGCTTCAATGCTAACTCTGTCTCATGCCTGAGTTGCACTGGAGAAATCTCCATATGTGAAAGTTCATTCAACTTTTGAGTGGAGGGACTAGAAATTCAGAAGGAGAACAGAAGTAAATGGTCACGTCTGACTAGGTTAGGCCGGGTCCCTTCATAATCCATGTAGAGCATTCTAGGGCACAATTCATCTCAGGCTGAAGCTGGTATCTACTATAGCCCTTAAACATCAGTGATTTCCCTGATGGATACTCTGATGTCTGATAGCAATTTCTGTGGGTCATAGCTCAGTTGTCACGGAAAACTTCAGCAAAAGGGTAGGACAGTGACATAGTAGCTGACATGCAGACAAGTCTCATACAAAATGGTGTGGGATACAGTCAAGGTATTACAATAAGATTTAACTTAGTGCTCCTTTCTGTGACAGATGTTTATTTTTTTTAGATGTTATTACATATTGGTAAAAAATATCCTTTAGTCGAAAATCATGTCTAACTTTGAAAATAAAGAAAACCCTCTTAATCTAGATAAAGAACTAGGCAACAAAGCATTTCTATAAATCCCTATTTACAATATGTTCAAGATAGGCAGTTATCTTCATGCTATTTGATGAAACTTTACTGACTGATAAGTAAATTCCCAATACCTGATAAATTGCTAGAACAATTACTAAAGTAGATAATTTGTAAGCACCTGGAGGAAAATGACTTGTAAGTATTAGGCAACATGGACTCATCAAAACCAAATCATGCTGAACTAACCTCATTTCTTTCACTGATAGGATAACAAGCTTTGTGGATAAAGGAAATGCTGTGGACATACTATGTCTTGATTTTAATAAAGAATTTGATACAGTTCCACATGACATTCTCATAAGGAAACTAGAGAAATGTTGATTAAATGCAATCACTGCTAAATAAGTACAATGCTGAAGAGGAGAAAAAATAAAAAAAGAAGGAAAAAGAAGGAAGGAAAAAAGAGGGAAAAAAGCAACTCACAGAGAAATTATTAATGGTACAGTGTCAGGTTAGGGAGAAGTATCAAGGATGACCTACAGAGGCCTGCTTTGGGTCATTAGTCTAATTCTGCTTAATATTTTCACTGTGTGCTTGGAAAACAAAGTAGAAAGCATGTTAATAAAAATAATAGTAGTAATAATAATAATAATCAAAATAATAATAATAACAGTAATAGTAAACCACAAAAACTCTCAAACCCAGAAGATAAAAAAATAAAAGCAAGATACATTTCCTTGGATATTTATAAATAGTGTCACAAACCTTTAAAAACAAAACAGAAAACAGACAGGACAGATCCCTGCAAAAGCTTTGCCCACTCTTTGACTTGTCAGCAATGTCATAAGATAGAAAGATGATTTTGCCTGGGCTGGGTCAGTCTGAATGGTTTGTTTCCCCACATAAGAATCTTCCATTCAAAGTTTGGGTCGAATCTGAAACTCACAGGGCTTTTAAATTTTTTTTTGGGAAGCAATGCACTTCACAGTGAAGTATATCCTGGAATGCAGCCAGATTGGGGTGGGCTTCCTATCACAATCATTCCTATCCTTCTGAGACTCTTCTGGTGCAGAATGCACATTACAGATGCACTTGTTTCTCTGACCTAATGAGTTTGTAGTATATAAGTGATGCTTCTAGGAATGGGATGGTCAATTTTAATCTGTAGTTATGTAAATTTTAAATTGTTTTACATAATTAAGGAAAATCATAGAAAAAAATTATGTATTTGATCTACATTACCAGCACAAAGGAAGGCCAGACCCATGATTAACTAAATGTGAATGAACTGTCTGATAACATTACAAACTTGTGAATATTGCAAAGTAGTACTGTATGTACAACAAGAAAGTGATTTGATAATTAACTGTTTGACACTGATCAAGCTTTAGACAGAGTACTGCATTCAGTTTTGGGTTCCACTAGAAAAAGAAAAAAAAAGAGAAAATGGAAAAGGTTAAAGGGGAATCCAGTGATAATCTAGAAATACGTGAAGAGATGTTAGGATGGCAGGGACTACTATTGATTGATAAAGAGAACATAAAAAATATTGGGCCAGTGTTGATGGATAAGGAGGAAAGAGAAAAAATGTGAGAATATGTACTTGGGTGCAGGTGATTAAGTGACAGTGTTATTCTAAGCAAGAAAAAATATATAGGAGAATACAATGCTCTGTAAATGACAGAGAAGAAGGCCTTACAATTAAAAATTAATCAAAAAGAAGAAAGAAAAGAGTAGAAAGCAGTAAGGGTAGAGTAATGGGACAAAGGAATTGTATGCTAGAACTAAGGAAAAAGGTGCTGGAAAGAATGAAGAAAACAAAAATTGAAATCCAAATAAGTGTAAATATATATACGTGTAGATAATAAACACATGTGTACATAAATTTCTGGTAAGTTAGTCATAAATGCTGTTAAATTAGCAATGAATGTTTAATTTCAGCTGTTTCTACTACTTCTTTTTTACTGGTGTTTTCTGGCATGGCTGGGATAATCTTTATGTGAACCATAGGGTTCTTTTGTCAGGTGAATGAGAAAAAGACTTTATGTAGGCTGTTCTGGGGGTTCACAGATGATAAATATTTACACCAACATATTCCAAACTTTATTTTTGAAATAACCACATAAGCTGCACTAGATTCCTTCTGATGCTTCTCTCCATCAACTTTTATTGAAGTACTGGCCATTTGAGGAGATGTGGGTCAGAAACAAGCAGATATATTAACAAGAAAAATCTGTCAGACATGAATACTAAAATTCTAAACATGTATTAGCCAGAACTGATAATAATCAAGATTTGGTCCAGATAAGTTCATATTAAAAAAAAAAAAAAAAAGAAAATATGTAGACTTTTGGAGAAAAACTGATTTTTTCTGGTTTAACATTGTCTTATAACATACTCCAGCTATAAAGTTACTAGCAGAGCACATCCTAATATAATTTTGTGTGACATATAGTTTTACTATTTAGTGTGTGCATTTCAGTAAGTCTACATATCCAGTTTACTTCCCCAGTTTTATTTGCTTTAGTCATTAATTTTATTTTAAGTTATTTAGGTCTACAGCAATATGTTTTCAGCACAATCTTTTACCAGCTATATAAAAGAGTACAGAAAGAGTCCTCTCTGTTCTCAGTCATACAGTTTTAGTAAGAGGAAGATGACAGTATAATCTTCTAATGATAACTCATGTAGAATCACTTTCACAATCTTAGGAGTGAAATGTCTTTGTTACACAGTCAGTAAATGAGGAGATGTGCAGAAATGAGTGAAGCAGTTCAGGGCTTTTCTGCCACTTTTTCTGCAGGTTTCAATATTGTCTCTTTAGTGTTCATCAATGCAGAATTAATTGCATTAATTTGAGCAAAAGTATTTTTCTTTTTCTCAATGTAACTAATATAAGAATAGATGCTTTTTCTGTGTATGTCAGTTTATTTCATTAAAGACTCATCTCTCATGTATACCTGCTATTATATTAATTATTATAATTATTACAAATAATTATACTATTATAATACCCACTATTGGTTACAGATGTAGAACGAAGGTCTGAAAAGCAAAAAAAGGGAAATGTCCACTAAAGAAAAGCATATGGAGACACATGCTGATTGCATAAATGCTCTAAAATTCACAGAGCCAAAAGAAACACATGTAAGTACATGTGTACAGCTGCCAGATTTTTGCTACTTTGGCCACTCTCATTAGATGCTTGTCTTGGGGTGACGTTATGATGTGTATCCCATATCACTGCCTATGCCCAGAAATTAATTTTTGTGTCTTTCTATGCCTCTAAACTGAGCCTGAGAGGGGGAAGGAAAAAACTGAGCAAAACTTTCTCAAAGCAGTTTGCAGCTTGTTCAAGGTCACATAAAGATAGCAGGTTTTTTTTCCCCCAGCTGCGGCAGGGGAGTGAGGAAGCACCCGGCTTGCTGCTTTCCAGTCAGCTTTTGGCCAGTTGTTTTCAGTTTCTTGTTCTCCGGAGAGAGACTGAGAGTTGGACCTTGCTTTTCCTTCTCTGGAATTCCGGATTTTCTCCCTTTTCTACTGGACTGCCTGATTGCTGTAACATCAGAGCACATCGGGAGGACTTTCCACCGGGCACAGAGGGCCTGGCCCCGGCCCAAGCCCCAGCTCCGAGGAGACCAAAGGGAGGACTCTAACGCTTTCCCAGGTTTTACCTCTGCAGCGAAAGCTTTTACCATTTAACATTATTTTCCTTTCCTGTGCATTTGTTAAATAAATAGTTTTATCTTCTTCACTTTCCTTCGAGGAAAATTTATTTTTTCCTGAACCTGGTGGGAGAGGGGTGGTTGTGCCTTCTCTCAGAGGATATATTTCTAAATTTGGTCAAACTGGAACAATGCTGTATAGCGAAAGCATTTCTCCCAAAAAGATTGCTTTGAGAAGTCTGTCTCCCAACACAGGATTTTTTTTCTTCAACTTAAAAAAGCTACCAGTTTATATACTTTTCTTCTATGCTACCCTAACTTAATCCAACGCCATCTAACACTTAAAAAAAAAAAAAATAAAGGGACATGGTTACAGAAAAGAGGATCATGATTTTCTGCTTGACTACCTGGACCATAAGAAAGCATTTGATACTATTTTCCACAACATTCTCCTGGAGAACTGGATGCTCATAGCTTAGATGAGTGCCCTATTCAGTGGATTAAAAACTGGCAGGGTGGACCAAGCCAGAGAGTGGTGGTACATGAAATTATATCCTGCTGGTGGACAGTCACAAGTGATGTTCCCTAGGGCTCAGAACTGGGGCCAGTGCTGTCTAATATCTTTATTGGTGATCTGGGTGAGGAGACCTAGTGCATCCATGGCAAGTGTGCAAACAATATCAAGTTGGGCAGAAGTGTTGACCTGGAGGGTAGGAAGGTTCTGCAAAGGATCTCTACAGGCTGGATCAATGGACTGAGGCCAATTCTATGAGGTTCAACAAGACAGTGCTGGGTCCTGCACTTAGTCACAACAACCCCTTGCAACACTACAGATGCAGGGAAGAGTGTTTGGAAAGATGTCTGCCAGCAAAGGACCTGAGGCTGTTGCTCAACAGTTGCTGAACGTGAGCCAGAGTGTGCCCAGGGGGCCAAAAATGCCAATAGCATCCTGGCCTGTATCAGCAATAGTGCAGCCAGCAGGACCAGGGCAGTGATTGTCCCCTTGTACTCGGCACTGGTGAGGCCACACCTTGAGTCCTATGAGAATTTCTGGGCCCCTCATTACACGGAAGACATTGGAGTGCTGGGGCGTGTCCAGAGAAGGGCAATGGAGCTGGGGAAGGCTCTGGAGCACAAAGCTTATGAGGAGCAGCTGAGTAGCTGGGGTTTAGCCTGGAGGACGCTCAGGCTCAGAGTTTATCACTGTCTACAACTACCTGAAAGGATGCTGTAGTGGAATGGGTACTGGTCTCTTCTTCCAAATAACAAGATGTTTTTAATGGTGAAAAAAAATAAAAGAGAGAAAGTTGGTTTCTCAGGTAACAAGGCACAAAACTATTTAAACATTTTTTATGTCACAGTCAACACTTACCTGTTAAATGAAACATTTTTAGCTGCATTTGCATGTCAGTGAAGTAGCTATTTATGCCTCTGGAAGAAACTCCAACTGTTAATGAGCAGCTGAAGTTTCCTTTTGAAACAACCCTATTCTTAGTCATAGCAAAGATCACCTTTATATTGAAAATATATATTCTAGTACTAATATGGAAAACTACATTGAAAAGAAAAGATTTTTCCAATCACAAAGAGGACTTTTAGTCCTGTTGCAGGAACATCTAGAAACACTGGTTCAAGTCGTGGTCATTTGCAACAAATTGTATGGTGTCTGATAGAGCTATGTAGAAAAAGTTTAAAGTTTGAAAATACTTACTTAAATTACCTTAACTCTTTACAGTAAAATACATCTGTCTTGCTGTCTATATATAGAGAAGATGCAGGTAAGAGATTGTGAAGAGTCTCAAATTAAATCATATTTAGTCAGAACAATTTAAAAATAACCAGTCAGGTCCTAGTCAAATGTATTTTTTCCCTCAAGTTTTAGAATTAAGAGGCAGAAAACCTCTGTGATGGACATGAAAATACTGTGTGAGAACACAGTATCAGGTTACAACTTCGATACTGGAAGGTGAGTGTACCTGTGAGTGTACGGTAGTACCTGAAGTTATAGAGACGCAGAGGTGTATTTGCCCTGTAGAACCTCCTTGCTCCCTAGGTCATGGAAGAGTTTTTATGTTCTTCATGTACAGTGTCAACTACCAGCTGTCTTTTTTTCAAGTGAAAAGTCCACCCACAGTGTGTTCTCTTCCTGTGCCCACTCCAATGTATTGCAGCAGAGCCATCACACTCTCCAGCTCAGGTACTTTGAGCTGAAAGATCATACACAAAAACAGAAATTACATTTTAAGACGAGAACACAGAGTTCAGAAGAGACCTTGATCAAGTTGTAAACATATTCATTTTTCTGTGAAGAGGACTAACTTTGAGCAGTGTGGTCATAGCCTTCTCTGCATGTCCTGACTTGTGGCCCAAGGTTGTTCAATGATAGAGGTGCAGATAAAGTCAAAGAAGATAAACAAATTAACTGCAACAACAAGAAATATACCCTCTGATTTGAATACTTCATGCCTAAATAGAAAGAATATTGTAGGAAGCTTGTTTATTTATCACCTGAATGGCATAGGTGTGTCAACAGGGACATGCCAAGGGAGATGAGAGACATTACAATGGCAGAAATACTAGCAATAGTGAACTCAGTTATTTCGATGAATATTGGTAAAAAGCAATTTTGGGACATGTTCTAAAAACCAATTTTAGATGCTCTAATGATTATCTCTTGGAGCAGTTATTTTTTTAGATAATTCTAAACAGAGCATAAGAACGTGCTGACATTTTTACTACTAAATGGCCATACTGACTAAAGTACATTCAAATACTTCTTCCACATAGGAATTAAAAAATACATTAAAAATTTACATACACACACACACATGCAAACAAGGGATCGTCTATAAAAATGAGTGATACTAGGAAAAAAAGCCAAGAACATAAAAGGAGGATCTAAAAGGATAAAAGTATCAAATGTGTTGTGAAAATTTTGTAAAGTCCACAGTGATAAACAAAATTATGGTATTGGTAATCAGCGAAATAAAGAAACTCTTTAAATTAAAACTTAGTCTTCATAAAGTAGAATTTATGGCCAGGTGAGGAACATCTGAGTATCATGAGCTCTGAAAACCTTAATATAGAATCAAGCTAAGACCAAAAAAAGATTTAGAGAACAAGCTTGTGAAGGGCATGAAAACTAATAATAAGCCTTTTTTCGAACCCATCAGAAGTAGAATGTCTACCAGAGAGTCTGCAGAGCTGATAGATGATGGAGGTGTAATAGGAGAACACAGAGAAGATAAGAACATAGTAGAAAAATTAAATGTGTTCTTCACATTGATACTCACCTCCAAGGAGTTTAGAAAGGTTCCCACAGTGTCCATTTTCTTTGCAAAAAATGTACTGGAGGAGCTATCTTAAATTAAAGTGTCAATGGAAGTGATTTTAGACCAAATAGATAAATGAATAGTAACAAATTGCCAAGACAAGATGGTATACACTCAGGGGTTTCTAAATAACTCAAATATGACCTTGTAATTTGATCATAGATCTTACACAATTGCTTAAGTCAGCTTCTCTATGAGAAGAATAGAGCTTGGGAAATTTTATGTCTTTTTTTAAAAGATCCTTACAGAAACTTGGCAGAGGAGACACAGGACAGATGCAGGAAATTAAGAAATTGTGTGCCTGATTCTTTACAGGTAGATTGGTAGAAAAGGACTCATAGACACACAGACAAATAAAATAAAATGGGGGTGGGAATAAAAATAAATTTTGTAAAGAAGATTCTGGCTTTTTAAAGGTTTTAGAATAGATATAGAGTATAGAGGAAAGGGTGATCTTTATCTGGTTGATACACTCTGCCTGTATTTTCAAAAACTTTTGGCAAGGTTCTCTGTAAAAGACAAATAAACATGGATTATAAAAAAAAAAAAGAACCTTCATCTGTGGATTTCTAAGTACCTGAAGGAACAGGGGATTAATAAATATATAAAGAACAGGAAAAAGGCAGGTGAAAATTATTGGTTTTAACAGTGAAAGTCACTCTATTTGTGAAAGGTTGCAAAACTTACTTGCACAAGTAACTGGGTGATAAAAAGGAAGAGGCAACACATGAAAAGCTGTGCACATAGGAAAAAGACAAACAGAAATTCTTACTGTCTACAAACTAAAAGTGTCTTAACCATGCATTGTTAATCCAGAAAATATATTTGCAGCTACTCTGGATACACCTATGAAAATATCAGTTCAGTGTTCACTGACAAATCACCCCAAACCAACCAAATAAATACCCCTAAGAATTATTTGAGAAGAAAATCAGAACAAGACACTCTATTACATAACATAAAATAATCAGAGCCATTAGGTAAAACTGCAAGCTAATAGACTTAAAACAACAAAAATATATACTTTTTCACTTAACGCATGCCTACATTTTGGAGCTCACTGTCACAGGATAGATGGGATGCCAAAAGTTAAGTGAGTTCAAAAATAAGTTAGACAAATAAGTGGAAACCTATCAAGGGCTGCTAAAAACTGATGGGATACAAGCTCTAGATTAGAAATTCCCCTAAGCCACACAAAGCTGTGTTATTCATGCTTGCTCTTTTTTTATAAAATTTTAAACATTTTATTATTACCTTAAGTTGCCAACACTACTGTCTGTTTTACAGAAAGGGAGATAGGAGTGGGTTTGGATCTCTGATAAAAGGCAATCTTCTTCAGTCTGTTATTCTTGTGACACCAGAATGCTAAAAAAAGGTCATTCTTTCAATATGTGGAATCAGCTGCTCAGGCAGTGCCAATCAGAATCATACTGAAGAAGTATCATTCTTTGGCGTGTTATCTTGGTTTAAGCTATATACAGACCTGACCAAAGTTTCTTACTTGAGGCATAAACTTTTCTACAGCAAGGTTTTTGATTTTGACCAAATATATAAAAATACAGACCTAGAAATTAATATGAATTTTAATATTAATATAAATGCAAATAGTATAATTATAAACACAAATATAAGCATAAGTGTAAATACAAACATATCTATATAAAGATTTCTTGAGTGTCTCACAGCATAATTTGAACACATATGAAGAACATAAGAAATTATTCAGTAGTTATTATGAAATCACACACAACTCAGCTAAACCATTGTTCTGCCCTCGAGGTACAGAATAACTGTGGATAAGACAGCTTACTGTTGATGCCTCAAATACTACTTAGCAATAACCTAATTAGTGCTACTTCTTAGGCCAGTGATCTAGGAAAAAATCTGATTTTAACTAGAATTCAACAGAAAATATTTTAGAAACAATTACTTGCTTTCATTTTCTTGCCTGATGAAACATGTTTTAAATCTTCAGTTGCTGTAGGCGACATAAGCAGTATCAGAAGGTAAATGCAAACTTAACACAATGAATAATGTCAAATAGGCAAAAATATTATGACGAATTGGATGAAATTTATCATGTTTTTGAATAAGGTGAATAATCCTTTTTTTTGTTGCTTTGTTTTGTTCTGTTTCCTATATGTAAATAAATGTATGGAGGAAAACCTGAACTCTTTGTTGTCCAGCTCATTTCCAAGGCAAACTTTTATAAACAAAAAAAAATTTCTCAGGTTACTAGAGAAGAATGTTCCCAGAAACAAGGTACAGAGGTGCAATATGGGATATCAGTTGATAATAGAATGCTAATATTTCTTTTCAGAAGGGTATGATTTTCTTCTGAGGGAATTTAATGAGTATCGAAAGACTGCCAGTGAATTTTTAGACTGCAACACTTTGTGCTGGTCTCCAAAGACTGGAAATTCAAAGCAGCATTTTGTCCCTGGAAATAAGACAACCCTGAAAAAGGAACTGGGAAGGTCAAGCATTGGGCTCACTTGGCTCATAGTTGATTTTCATGTGTTGGAAGAAGAGTTTTCATTCTTTCAGGAGGTATATTCAAGGGGAATACTTCAATCCTTCCATGGGCATTATAACTTTACACAGACATAAACAGTACACAAACCTTCCTGTGAATCATGTGTGCCCAATTCCCAAATATTGAAATGGTGAATAGGTTCTGAGTTACTCATATTTTCTTGCTGCAATACCTGCAACTTCTGTTAATGGGATGTTAGCTTTTCCTGAGTGGGAAAATACTTGTTTCTTCATATAATTGATTTGCTGTTCTTACTCCATGCCATTTGTCATCAGTCATCTCCAATTTATTTATACTTATTTGAGTGTTGCATTTTAATTTAAATCAGTGAAAGTGGTGACTTTGCATGAAATTTAAAAGACCACAGCACAGAAAATACCAGGAAGAATCTTCCAAAAACACTTCAAGGATTATTAAAATGTCTATCAGGTTAAAAAACTCTTGAACATCCAACCTGGTCTTGAATATTTCAGGGATGGGGCATTCACAACTTCTCTGAGGAACTTGCATCACTGTTTCACCACCTGCACAGTATAGAATTTCTAAATCTACCATCTTTCCATTTAAAGCCATTTGCCCTCATCAATCACTACACATCCTACTCAAAAGTCCATCTCCAGCTCTCTTGCTGGTCCCTTTAAGTACTGAAAGGGGTTATAAGGTCTCCCTGGAGACTTCTTATCTCCAGGTTGAACAATTTTAATTGTCTCAGCCTGTCTTCATAGGAGAGGTGCTCCAACCCTGTAATCATTTTCATGTCCTCTTTTGGACTCTCTCCAACAGATCCATGTCCTTCTTATGTGGGAGGCCCCAGAGATTGATGCAGTACTCCAGGTGTGGGCCGCACAAAAGAAAAGGATGAATCATCTTCCTTGACCTCCTGGTCATGGTGCTTTTGATGCAGCCCAGGACATGATCGCCTTCCTGGGCTACAAGTGTACATTGCTGGCTCATGTCCAGCCTCTCATTCAACATTCCCAAGTTCTTCTTTACAAGGCATCTCTCTTAATATGTTCTCTGCCCAGCCTCGAATTCTGGTTAGGATTGACCTCACCCAGGTTCAGGACCTTACATGTGGCCTTGTTGAACTTCATAAGCTTCACACAGGCCCACCTCTCAAGCTGTCAAGGTTCCATGGATACCATTCCTTCTCTCCAATGTGTCAACTGCACCACACAGCTTAATGCTATGGCAAATTTGTTGAGGGTGCACTTGATCCCACTGTCCATGTCACTGACAAAGATGTTAAACAGCTCCAGGCCCAATACTGATCCCTGTTGAATGCTACACATTGCTGGTGTCCACGTGTACATTGAGCCATTGACTGCAATTGAGTGCAGCTATCCAGCCAATTTCTTACCCACTGAATGGCCCACCCACCAAATCCATGTCTCTCCAATTTAGTGACAAGGATGTTGTGTGGGACACTCTTGAATACTTTGCACAGGTTCAGCTACATGACATTCAAATAAAATGACACTCAGATAAGCCCTCACCTCAATCACCAGTTGCTGTAACACTGTTGTAGGAGGCCAGAATACACCTAAACATACTACTGTGCAAAGTGCACAAGATGCAATACTCCCACTAGTGAATTTTTAGGACTGGCATGAAGACAGACCTCAGAGGCTTCAGTAGATACATGATTTAACAGCACATTGTCTTGTGAGGACCAGACAAATTTAAAAAAAGGCAGTTTTGGTACCATGAATTTCCTATTAATTTCTGACCACAGTTGGAGGTGACAATATTGATCTTGGAATTCTGTGTAATTCAAGTCCTTGACAGCTTAGAAATCACTTCAGGTCATGAACCCAAACAAAGGAGTTGAAATCAGCAAGTTCATGACTGGCATTATATTTGTGTATCGAAGAAATTGTGTTAGGGCTTACAGAACAGCTATTGAGCCAGGAGTAAGGGCTGCTGATACTGGAATTTGGTTGTCCATTTCTACAACAACCACTGATATTAACTTGAAGCATAGAGTAAGGCTATGTACCTTGCCATAACTTTTTCTCGCATAGATAAACACAACCACATGTTCATACTTCTAGGGAATCTGAGTGTTTTTTTGATAAAACTTCTCATTTGTAACTTTTAAAATTAGTAATTTTAATTTGAGGGTAAGCAGATACAGAAGTTTAAAATACATGCATTTTGGACGAATAAAATTAGTTGTCTACCAAAGAAATACAGTTGCTGCAGAATAAGAACTTCAGAAAAATATATGTTCTATTGAGAGAAGAAGTAAAATCTGGACTTTTAAGAGCAGAACTTTTATAAAGAAAATAATTTAAGGCATTTTCTATTTTACACCACATAATAAATTTGAAAACACTTCAATTGTATATTTAATGAAGATTTCACTCCTTTAACTACCAGAATACCAGAATAGATGCACAGCAGATTTTTCATATTAACATGATTATTGCCATTTTTTAGGCTCTTCAGAAAAAGAGCACAGTGTTGTTTTGACAAAACAGAACATTAAACTAAGGATCTAGAAATCACTGGTTTAGTTACATAAATTAAGAATGAATTGCTTATGGCACCAGTTATTGAGCAGCAGGTGTCAGAAAGCCATATAAATTTGCAAATGAAAATTGAGCCACTCAGAGCTTCAGGAGTAGGTTTCAGAAGGTTATAAAGATAGGACTAGGCTTTAAATCCTAGATATCATCTTATAAGTGTCTCAATTAAATTACATTTTTCAGAATTACCTATGATGAATGCCTAGTAATAGGTGATTTCACACAGTATAGCAGACCACTAATACACAAAATAGATGCACAAAACAACATTTGGCCTGAAAATCTACTGAGATGAGGCATCTAGAATTGCCCTAGGAACATGCTGCATGAATCTAGCTGTAGCCAACAAGCTGAACTGCATGTGTCATGAATTAATTACTATAATTTCACTTTTAGATAGGATTCAGGGCAGAGCAGGGATAAGATTATAGACAGACAATCACAGGGCCCAGGAAAAGGCTCTGAGAAAAAAAAAAACCTTCCCAGTCATAAATAGAGCATCAGTAAAGAGGCACTAGAAAGTGTTCCCTTTAAGCTGATTGCATGAAAATCAGGCTGGACCGAGAACAGAGTTTTTTTGTTTACAGTACATGTGTCATAGCTCTCCCATTGGGATATACCCATATCTTCAGTCTCTTTTGGTCTGTCTCTCCTGTTTATTTCTGTGCTCACGTCAGTGGTGACGCTTCACTGCTCATCTGAGTGCCTCCATCTGCCTATGAAAAAGGAATCTTTCTTAAAACATTTAAAGTTAATTTCTTATTCTTTCTAGGAGATATATAAAGTTTTCTGTAGACATAAATATTTGGTAGAGCTTAAAAATCAGAAGCACCACTGGCAATCTGAGATCTATAACATTTTCTTTTCTTTTGTTATTTTTTAACAAAATTGTATGATAGCAGGGCTTTGATTTGATGTCACATGCAGTTTTAATCAACTTAGTAATTCAGTTTTTCTTATAATTTGTCTTGAACTACAAAAAAAAGGAATAGTAAGACCTTAAATTCATCCTAAAAAACCAAAAACTTTTCAGGTCTTACTGGATAAAAATAAGAGACATAGGGGATAAATTAGTCGTGTCTCCCATTCTGTCATGCTGACATCTTAGGAGTTTTCTGAGATTAGTGTCCTGCTAATGCCAAATGCATTAAGAAAAATGTCACTGTACAGGTTTTTGTTTGTTTATTTATTATTTCATCTGTAGGGGAAAAAATAAGAGCAGATGAGCATAAATCTGATCATCCTTAAGTCAGCTGATAATGTGCCTGAAGGGCATCAAGGAAAACTTGAAGCATTAATAAACTAATATGTACTGTATGCCCCACTTCATTTATTCAGCTTATACTTTCATCAAGCATTATGTGTTTGTGCATTTATTTACTTGCTATTCAAATATGATTAAGTAAAAGAATTCTAAAATCTCGATATTCTTTCTTGTCTCAGATGTTTATTTCTAGAAAAACGTAGCAGTGGCTAATTAATTATTTGCATAATTTGCACTTTCTTTACTAAAAAACTGCATGTAGTATAATTCTACTTTTTTTTCCCATTTTCTGATGAAAAGCATGGGTAATCAAGACTGTCCAATCTGCCCTTACATGTTATAGACTTAGGTTATTCTTTTGTCTGCTGAGGTGGAATGTAGGACAGGGAAGTAACCAGTCTCCTAATCTGTTTTTTGATTGTACACTGAGTTATTACTGGAGAAAAAAGATTATTGATGTGAATGCTTGGATGTATTTCTGTACTCTAGACATATGCACACACATGCACACCTATAATTACTCCCTTTCTTTTGTTATAATGCTTTTCTCCTGTTTAAGAATTAACAGAGGCTTCTGACTACTGATTTTTTTTAGCTGACTGCACACTCATTTCAACACACACAGACACGCAGTCTGCAGATTTCATTATTTCATATATCTTTTAAGAAAACGAGGCCTAAAATTTGCAAGTTGACAATAAATCACTTAATTTTCATTAATTTTATGACATATCTGGTTTCTGCATTTGTAGCAGCTATAAAACATGTTAACTTCCTTACAAATCCTGAGTAATGCTCATCTTTCACTGTTTTCATTTTTTCCTGTTCTTTTTTATTTTTGATTTTTCAATAGAAGCAGTGCACAAGTTATTACCTAGGGAAGAGTTGTTTCTGTCTCCTGTACAGATCCATATCATTCTCAAATTTGCATTGTGATGAAGAAGAAACAAATGTTACTTAAATCCCATGAAGTGTGTTAATTACACTGAGCTCCGTGAAATTATGGGTGAGAGAGCCAAAAAGAATTCTACAATTGCATTGTGGGTCTCTTGAGCATATCTTGTCAGATTAATGTCTTTGTCACTCACATGATAACCTTAAAATTGCTATTCTCCCTAAGTAGTATTCCTTAAACCCCAGTGATATGGAAAATCTCACACAAAGCTAACTAACAGATGCAGTTTGTATTGTTTACATAAATAATGTTGGTAATTTTATGAAAATAAATAAAAACTTAATTTCATTAACAAGTGAAGCTTGCTACTTTTGCTTAATTATTTTAGGGTTCTTCTTCTGTGCTTCTCCATACAAACCATGGTGCAAGTGCCTGAAACAGCACCTCTTCCTAGTATATCCCCAGAACAAAGGCTAAAATCACATAACTACCTAGGATGTAATGCTTTTTTTTCTTTTCCTTTTTTTCCTCCCACTTCTTTACAAGCCCTAAATAGCTATAGCTGACTCATAACTTGAATCCAAAAGCCGCTGTGCTATGTAGCAGGAACAGAAACTGTCCCAGTAGATTTGACCACATGGATACATGCCCACAGCACAGCCCAAGGTTTCACAAAAACAAGTAATAGGGAAGATTTGCTGTGCCAGGGCTTGAGGTGCATGCTTCATAT
This sequence comes from Corvus cornix cornix, assembly GCF_000738735.6. Lineage (NCBI taxonomy): Eukaryota > Metazoa > Chordata > Aves > Passeriformes > Corvidae > Corvus > Corvus cornix. The sequence goes on along the minus strand of NC_046332.1, from coordinate 60,142,394 downwards.
CCCCAGCAGGGGACATACTCCACCCTCAGAAAGCTGCAAGTCTTCTCACAAAGTCACAACTATGACTGGCGAAACTCAACCCATTGGAAATCTATATTAGATGTCAGACCCATCTAAGAGACAAATCTAATCCTTTTGGCTAAAAAATAGCTCACAGCAGTCTGCTGCTCCTAGTTTACTAATATTTGGAAAAATGGTTTGGTTTGGCAATCAATGTCCTAGAGCCACCAAAGACCTTGATATTATCTTTTTTCTTTAAGCCCTTAAAGAGGATTAGTGGGAAGGAAAAGAAAAAAAAAGGAGGGGGGAAAAAAAAGAAATTCTGTGATGTTATATGAGTACCATCAGTATTTAGGTTTTTCTTCCATAAAACCTAAAGCCACTAGTAAAATTTTAATTATTCATAATGCATTGTAAAGAGTTGTAAGGTTTACTTTGTTAAATGAGAGAGACGATGCACCATCATCCTATACAATACGTCCTATACAATAAGAAATAAATTCTTAATGAAGAAATTTCTTTTTGTCATACCAATACTTCGGAAATGGTACATGATGAGCTCAAAAGATAAGAAGAAATACACAAAGATTAAAGAAGTATGTCAATTTGAACTGGTTAAGAAAGCAGCAAAAATCTTTGAAAATAGGAAGGATCCAATTTTCCTCAACTTCATACTATAAAATGGTTTTTACCAGTCACGTAAAACCAGACTGGCTTTACATGTAAAGTGTAAAACATGACCATTTAGGCTTTCTAATTCTGGGAAGGAAAGAGTTATGCTTATGGAAGTCCATCCATCCAGTCTCTGCAAGACTACCAGATCTATAAATAATGGAGAAAGGCCCTCAAGCTAGGAATGCCAAATTTAGTATCGCCTAATGAAAAGATAGGAGTAAAGTCTTGAAATCTCTTTCCAATTAACTTCAGCAGAAATGGGGACCTAGATTGAAATCTAGAAGCCATTGGTAGAGGTTTCTCTAACAGTCTTTATAATCTTTGTACAAATACCTTCTTCAAGATCACAATTAAAATGTCTGTTCTTGCTGTGCATTTAAACCCTGATCTGTTTGTTCAAATCAAGGCTTTTTGAGCTTTGCTTAAAGTCACTGTAAGAAGAGGAGGGGAGAGACAAATCCTCATCATTACTTTTTAGAATTACTTAAAAGCAGCTGACAGCTGAATAAAAGAATGTCTTTAAGGACCTTTGTGGAAGTCTGTCTACAGAATAGATTGAAAAAGTGTTTTGTTCTAAATCCTAATCCCTTCTGTGGTCTCAAGAAGGCTAACACAAGAAGATTGCCACAGAAATGAGTGATATTTGTCACTAGACATCTGCTAAGACACAACCACAGTGTACTTTCCCTGATGGGTGGCATGTAATGGAGGTTGCCCAATCTAATGTTTACCATCGAAATTCAAATCCAGTGTTAAGAGATTTTCTTACTGCAGTTCTTAATGAAAAGCACCTTCTGGATCAGTTATATCAGCAGGCTGACAGGAAATGAGTGGGATATCAAGACTTGAAAGCAATAGTTTTTAATCTCTGTGATTCCCAGTTTTACTATACAATAAATAACGTACAGTGATGCTGGCAGACAGCGACAGGAAGAACAGGGCAGTGAGAATATTTGTGCATAAGCCCAAGACTGGTTATCCTTAAATCATGTAAACACAAATACATTCTTTGAGGTCAGTCCCACACACTCTGTGCTTTAGAAGCTGGATCACTGTAAAAGTAAGTGCAGAAGTGATATACTCCCTAGTTTTAGTGTCTTTTGGAGAGATCGAGCACTGAAAAGCAGAAAAGAACTTGAGAATAGGTGAGGCACTTCTAAGGGTTTAGGGAATGGGTGAATGACCTCAATGCAAGCATCTAACCTTTTGAGTTTTGCCCAACACTAATCAGTGGAAGTAAGTGAAATGATATAACACAAGCTTTATATACCCAGCCAATTCATTATTCCTACCTTCTCTTTTCCACTACAGAAAATATACCATCCACCTCTATACCCTCTTATGTGTGTAGGGTTACATAGATTGGGACCAGAGAGGAAGGCAGGCAAGCTGTTTCCTGTAAATCTTTCTTATGCATTGAAACTGTATTGAAACTCTGAAACTCAATTCTATTTTTATTTCTGCACCTTGTTCTCCAGTTTGATCTTAGCAAACTCTGATTCTCCAGCCACCCCTGATGTGCACCCTCAGCAAATTTGCAGATGATACCAACAACTGTAGTGCAGATGACACACCTGAAGTGTGGGATGCCATCCAGAGGGACCTGGACAAACTCGAGAAATGGGCCCATGGGAATCTCATTAAGTTCAACAAGGCCAAATGCAAGGTGCTGCACCTGAGTTGGGGCAACCCCCAGTATCAACACAGGCTTGGGGATGAACGGATCAAGAGCAGCCCTGCTGAGAACAGCTTGGGGGTGCTGCTGAGTGAGGGGCTGGACCCAGCCATGTGCACTCCCAGCCCAGAGAGCCAAATGTGTCCTGGGCTGCAGCAAAAGCAGCGTGGACAGCAGGGCAAGGGAGGGGATTCTGCTCCTCTGCTCCCCTCTGGTGAGACCCCACCTGGGGTGCTGCATCCAGCTTTGGGAGCCCTTAGCACAGAAAAAATCTGTTAAGAGTCCAGAGGAGGGCCACCAAGATAATTAGAGGGATGGAACACCTCTCGTATGAGGAAAGGCTCAGAGCATTGAGATTATTCAGCCTGGAAAAGAGAAGGCTTCTGTGTGACCTAATTACAGCCTTCCAGGACCTGAAGGGAGCCTATAAGAAAGATAAAGAGAGACTTTTTATAAGTGCAGGTAGTGATAGAACAAGGGCAAATGGATTCAAACTGAAAGAGAGTAGGTTTAGAGTAGATATTAGGAGGAAGTTCTTTGCTGTGAGGTTGGCGAGGCACCAGAACAGGTTGCCCGGAGAAGCTGTGGATGCCTCATCCCTGGAAGTGTTCAAAGCCAGGTTGGATGTAGCTCTGAGCAGCCTGGTCTAGGGGAGGATATCCCTGCCCATGGCAGAGGGGCTGGAGCTGGATGATCTTTAAGGTCCCTTCCAACCCAAACCATCTATCATTCTATGATTCTGTGTTAAGATCACTTCTGCCTGTACCCAGAATGATGGCTCACAGGCAAGCTGGGGCAGTTTAAATCACACTTGTCATGAGTCCCTGGTCCTGATCCTTCACTGCACCAGACACAAAAACAAACACACTTTTGTGCTGTTAGCACAAGAGGTAAAAAAAAAAAAAAGAGACAGTCTATCCTTGTGATTATCAGGACTGGTATCTTTAATTTGCTTCTGTACTTTTCTGTCTCCTTTGGAAAGAAATATACTGCAAATAAAAATCAAAAACTATGTAAAACAACCTGCTGTATGTGTTTTTTTACTTACTACCTGTAAAGGTCCAAGTGGTCAATAACTGTTCTGTTATAAAGAACATCTGAGTAACAAATTGCTGCACTGGTGTATTCCAAAAAATTACCCTACAAGGGTTCACCAAATGAATTATACTGCACAAGATGACAAATGTCCCAAAAACTGATTTTGCAAGCAAGGGGAAAGAAATGTGTGAATGAAAGCCACAGTACCTCACAAAATTGCAGTACTTTTCATTTATTCTTTTTTCCTATTACTGCCATGTAAAGAATTCAACTGATCTTCTTTTGTGCTACAATAAGTGCTAAGCCCTGATAAAATATAGAAACAATCACATTCTCCCATATATACAGATACAATCTTTCAAAGGGATTTGCAGATGAGAAAACAAGCAGATATGGTCCTTAGGGACATGTTTTAGCAGTGGACCTGGCAGTGCTAGGTTAATGGCTGGACTCAATGGTCTTAAACGTCTTTTCCAACATTAACAATCCTGTTTTTCTATGCATGTTTTCTTTTTACAAAGAATAGATACACATTTAATTGTAAATATCCTCTATTTCGCCTTTGTCTCTTTAAGAATTCTCACTGTTCCTTAAAATAAATTTTAAAAGGAGGTGGAGTAGAAAGATTTGGGAAGTGTTTACAATTTAGATACCTTCTGCTCTAAAATTGCTGCTATTCCAAAGGAGCTAATGAACTACTGTAACTCCACGAGCTCAGTCTGACAGCCATTACTCCCAGCTCTGCAAACACTGCATTAAATCTCTGTGTATCCTTGGTGACTGTTATTAGTAGTCCTGGGTGCATTTCACAAGACATTTGGAATTCAGCTAAGAAAATTCTCACTCAAAAACCAGCTATAGTAGAGCTAAAGATATTACAATCACCTCCTTTCTCAGAAGAGGGAGAGGAGAAGGAAACAATTCTTTCTGCCTAGAATTGTTTGATTTTGATAACAGAAAATTTCTAAAAGGGCAATTCCTGTGCCAGCATCCTCTCCCTCGACCTCACCAGCAGTGTGCAGTTTTCCTGTGTGTTTGGGCATGGGAACTTCATTTCACATAGAATCTTAAATAACACCCAGAGCTCAGACCCTTTAGAGTATCCATCTACCTCTTCCAGTACCTTAAGCCTAACATGAAGAAATTGCATAGACCTTTAAGGCCAACACTCAGATCTTACCAATCTGATCAACACAAATTCATGTCTGTAAGAAATCAGGAAGCCTCCAAAATATTAATGCTAATTATATTCTCGTGAAGAAATATTTTACCTGATTGTCTAACACCCTTTGTTTTAGAGGAAGTCCAGACACTGAGTTCTGCTCTCAGCTGAACAGCTGAAATTTAATGGAATTAATTAGTATTAATGAACATGCCTTGATGTTTTGGATCACTCTACCTTAGATTCTAACTCAAACTTATTAATGCCTTTCAAGTAGTACAACCCTGGATAAAAGCAGGTAAATAGAATATACTTGTTTTATTTTTCAAGACATGTTATCATTAATTTGCCAGCATTTCCTATAAAATACTACATTTCTGTACCGGTACTCTTACTACTCTTACTTATGATTATGCCAATAGCACCTTTTTTTTTCCAACAATAATGAAGCAGACGTTTTGTATTTTATTAGTTACTTTGAGATCTCCTGTTAACTGAACTTGTGGTAATAGCGTATTTTGGATTTATCTTTATGGCATTGCTGACACCACTTACTGTAGCCAGTTACATATGTGAGGTCGTTCATAAACTTATATTAATAGATAAATCTCTGCTGGCTGACAACCTTGTTCACATTGAATGTCCAAAGTGAGATTCTCAAGAACACATGTGAGTTTTTGTTCAACTGCTAGTGAATTCTGTCTAAAAAACTTACATCTCTAGCAGCAGTGTGATTCCCTGAGCTCTGCAGAAGGCAGGATTTTCATTGGCAGTGAAATGTCCAGACTCGGGGTGAAATGCAGTTGGCCTATTTCTCTTCATAACATACAATGCTGAGCCACAGCTGTTGTGTTAGTCCCTTGAAAGTGGTGTGACAACCCCTTATTTTTTTCTTGAGAACCAGTCTTGAGAACCAGTCTGATTCCTAGCAAAGCAAAAGGGTGAACAACGTATTTTTTATTCTTTACACCTATATTTTATATCTAAATTCTTCAGCTTGAGCTGAGTTCAGCCTGTTTTCCCTTATCTTCCCATACAATTGAATATTGTGCTAACAAAACAATAAATCAACTGTGTAGTTTTCCTCTAAACAAACTTTACCAATGGTGTCTTATCCAGACAAGGCAACAACCCTCTATCGTTGTCTTGGTCTGCTGATAACTCCAGATAAAACCATTCTGAAGAACAGTGCTTCTTCTAGGAAACTTCAAGAGAATTTGAAATGAGGCCATTTTTTTCAGTTGCTCAAGCCTTCAGTCGAAATTAAAGATGAATAACAGCATAGTCTAGTCTGTCTTTGTTTCCACTTTTAAATATGTCCATGAAATTAATTCTGACTCAAATAAGGAGTTTCTGCTTTTCTAGTTGCTAGACACCAGGAGAAGATTTTTGAATAATTTCACCATAAAAGACCCTGGGTTTTTTGCATTCCTTAAGCCCTTTTAATTTCCCTTGATTTAAATAAAAATATTTGGCTAGTCAGAGTGACAGTGTAACCCTATACATCCCACTTATTTTATTCTTTTCCCTTATGGTTTATTCAGGAGCTGGTTCTGCCTCCAGTGAAACATCATCAAAACTCAATTTGACTTCTGGGAAATGGGAATACATTTTTAAGTGGCTATTAATTCCAATGCTGCACATACAATATAATTTCCAGGACAACAGGAGCACCTTGTAAAAACTACTTCCTCTTATATTCATAAAATAAAATAAAGTAAAAAACCAAAAAACCTTGCTCAGTAGCACTGATGTGATGATGAAACATTTCTTGTGACGATAATGATACATGGATGGATTTGGAACAGGTACATATTTTTCTTCTTAGATAGAGTGCCAAGGCATGAATATGTGTATCTTTATCAGTGGAGAGTACCAGACATTCCACTTTTGACTTTTATGTGTGACAGATGTTTTCCTTTTGCCCCCAGTAGTTTTATTTATCTAGCTGATTTTGGGCTGCTCCTTTTATTTTTTTCTCATGTATTTTTTTCTGTTAGTGATGGATAAAATTAGATAACTAGAATCCTGCAACTGACACATCTTAAGATGAAATTCTCTAGAGAAAAATCAAAGGCAGATGTGAAGAAATGTTACATTTAACTCTGACCAGAGCTCTATATAAAGAACTGTGGCTGATCAATACTGGCCGTATTAATTCTTATCCTGGACGGATGATCATTGCTTCTGTTGTTTCCCCAGAGCTAAATTACTTTGAAACAGCACAGAAACTACTCACATGAGTTAGTCCAAAGACATAGGAAAATATTTAGTTCCACACTGTCAAGTATAACTCACAGTTTCATAAAATGAATAGAATTTGGTTTTATATTTCACTCCTCATCAGCTCTAAGTACCCTCAAAGCAGTTTGAAATTTTGAAGTATTGGAAGCAGTGGTTGTACAGTAAGTGTGTAAGCTGTAGCTCAGCAATGGTAATGCAGAAACCTACATAGTAGAATCTGTTTTGCTGGGTGATGGAAAAGCTGGGCAACCTTCCTTATGGGATTCTGCACTTCCACCTGCATTGCTAACTAGCAGTGGGCTGCAGGTGGTTCATTTAAACATTTCATTGAATGGCACAACACATCCTTTACACAGCAGTGCTCACATTAAGCATGAGTACGCATGCCAGTGAACATGACAGAGGAACCTTATTAAACTAAATCTTTAGGTAAATATAAAGAACTTGAGCTTCAGCTGGTGAACATTGGTGTTGCTTCACTGCACCCAACACAGCACTGTTGATTTCCACCAGCTGAAGGTCTGGCTGTAAGTGTTCTGACACTGAGCCAGGCCTCTTTCACAATTGTCTTGTCATTAAGCTTTACACTTAAGTGAGTGTCCCTATCAATTGTATTTACATAACTAATTTATCAATTCTTTAGGAGTTCTGCTCAGTGAAGAAGCAAACATGTTTAGGTAGGATTTTCCTCTTACCTCAGCTCTCATCTAAGCATAGAAGAAAAGTAAGGAAGGGAAACCACATTCAGCTACAATTTCTTTTTTACCTTTTATTTTTTTTTTTAATTCAGAAATCAAAATGTAGGGGGGAAAGCAGCACTGAACAGACATTCAGAAGAAAAGCATAATATCAGATTCTAGAGCCTACCTTACTATTATTTTTATCTATCCTTTCTTATAAATATTCATCAGTGCTGTCAATGTGCATTTAGAGGATTGCTTACAACCACAGAATCCAATCATGCCTGTAAGGTATTGTCATGGTACTGCAGTTAGTGGAATTAAAGTTTCTCTGAAAAAAAACCAGAGAGGCACATCTCTGCCCTAAATAATGTGATGATTTGGGTCTATATCTTTCTGACAAAGTCTACCTTGCTCTTAAGCAGTAGCTCATGGCCAACCTGCCTCCCTTCTAAACAGCTGAAAGTCTACAACGTCAAAGACAACTCTGTCGTAACAACAAAGACATTTCAAGTGGTACTCAACAGATGAAACAGATATATCCATGCATCTCTCTGAACTTCATCTTTGAAACAAAAACATTTCATTACTCTTGTGGGGAGAATAAAGAAAGATACCACCTCTTCTTGCATTTTTTGAGGATGTGATGAGTTTACCTCTTCAACAGGATGAGGACAAAAGAGGATGAAAATGTTTGTGGGTTGAGATAGGAAGATCACTCACCAACTACCACCACAGTTAAAACAGATCAAACTTGCAGAAAAAAACCTTATTGCCACTTAAAAATCAAGCAAAGGGCGAATGCAAAAACTAGAACAACATCCTCCCTACTCCCTTCTTCCCAGGCACAACCTCACTGCTTCATTCTCAACTGATCTATCCTTTTTTCCCTAATCTGAGCAGTACAGGAGAATGAGGAGCAGGGGTTGTTCATGACATTTCGCCTCTGCCTCTCTTTCCTCCACACACTCTTTCTCTGCTCCAGTGTGGGGGCTCTCCCATGGCACACAGTCCTTCAAGAACTTCTCCAACAGGAGTCCTTCCCACAGACTGCAGTTCTTCAAGAATTGTTCTAGTATGGGTCCTCTCCAAGTGGTATGGTCCACCAGGAACAGACTGATCCAGTGTGGTCCACCTAAGGCTGCAGTTCCTACCAGAAAATCTGCTCCAGTTGAGGGTCTTCTCCTCAGGCTGCAGTTTCCTTTAGGGCAAATCCACCTGTTCTGGCATGGGGTTCTCCGTCGGCAGCACTGTGGATATTCCCCAGCAGTCCTCCATGGGCTCCAGAGGGGACAACCTGATCTACCATGATTACAGAGGAATTTCTGCTCTGGTGCCTGGAGCACCTCTTCCTTCTTTCACCTTGGTGTCTGCAGAGCTGCTTCTCAGGTGTTTTTCCTTACTCCTCAAACTGCTGTGCAGCATTTTGCTCTTTCTTAATACGTTTTCTCTGAGATGCCCTGCAATGGGTTTATTCGAGCTATCTGAAACTAGTTGTTATCTGACACAGGGCAGGTTCTGGCCTCTATTCACACAGACCAACCCTGCCACCACCACACCTGCAGTACTAAAAGCAAGGCACATAAACGTAATCGAGAAAGAAAACTTGCATTTCAGGTATTAATCTTCATAAGGAAAGGAGTGACAGCTGTGCTTTCTTGTGTAAGACAAAATTTATGAAGAATCTGTGTCCACTGGATGAAGGAAAATCTGCTTCCAAACCCAATTCTTTGACCACTGTTTAGAGCTGCTCAAATTATTCAAGAAAATACTTTTCATACTGGTGTTAACATTAGTTCCAGAAAAAAAATCCAAAGCTTTGCTACTGAAAGTCACTGAAATTGCCTCATCAAACTTCAGAAATCTGCAAACTGGCGATCTACAACTGAATTGATCCTTACAGGCACTCTTTACAACTCAAGGAAGGAGAGAGGAGTTCTTTTTGAGTGAAATTCTGACCAAATATAGATGGCCACCTAAAAGTCGGAAGACATCTTCCGCTAAGAGTGTTTGCTTATCTCTGACAATAAAGATAGTTTTGCTGCCTATGTTTGGTCACATAAATTTCACCTCAAGTGTTTTATGTTCAGATTTCTAGATATTGGGATCCTTAATAAAGGCCATAAGCTTGAAGTAAGCTTGATGTGTTAAGACATGCTGAGCAAGCCAAACCGCCTCTTCAGTATGAAATGCTGAATTTAGTCATAGGCTGGTGGTAATTAGTAAGCTGGAGTGAGAGAGAATGAAATTCTAACCCGTGCTCCATAAATATTGCAAAAATTTTATATAAGCAGAACATTTTTTTAACAGATGAACTTAAGAAGACCTGGTTTGAATACCAAACAGTCTATTGGTTAACAGATGGCTCTGGCGATATGGGTTCAGCTCCCTACAGCAGCATGCAGACAAGGTCTTCTAAGAGCATAGATGCATACTCTAACCAATAAACTCCTATGTAAAAACTGGAAATTACATTTTCCACCAATAGTTTTCAGGAGGTTCAACCGAACAGACATGTTCTGAGAAGTCAGATGAATCAGTCTCAATTGGGCAATTCAGAGAGGAAACTATCTTGTTTTTTGTCCTGGTTCTGGCCAGGAAGGGGCACAGCCAGGACCTGGAGGTTATTCTATAGCACCTCATATCATTGCTGGGGGCAGGGAGAAGGGAATGTCTTCCAGGGAGGAGGGGTCCAGTACCTGTTGAGTAAGGATGGCAAGGAGAGCTGTGTGGTATCTCTGTTGTTGGGGGGGTTTGTGTGTGAATTGTTCTTCCCTTTCTTATATCCTCTGTCATTAGTATTGTTGCTGTTACTGATCTTTTTCTTATGCCATTGATGTTTCCCCTAAATTGTTCTTATCTCAACCCATGCTCTTGGCCTTTTCTGCCTCCAGCCCACTGCCAGGAAGAGGAAAGGGGGAAACAAGTGGTGCATGGTTTTAGTGGGAGTACTAAATGGGAGAGTACCATTCCTAAAACATGACATTTTTACATTCTGACAGTGCCGAGATATAAACCAGATCCTTATCAGTTTAGTGCTCCCTAGATCTAGGCAGTTTTGAGCAGACGTTTCAGGTTCTTAAACAACTTTAAAACATAAATGTAGGGACTTCCAGTGTTAGGCAACAGGCTTCCAATGTGTAGACTATAGTTCTTCAACTGGTATTTAAGTTTTTTAGCATATATCTTGTTTCTGATATGAAGATGTGTTAGAGCTTTTCTGCCTATACATATTTTTTATATTTTATATATATGTTTTAATGATAGCTTTAAAATTAAAGAAGGTGAGCAAAATCGGGAAAATAGAGTTTCTAGCAAACACATTTTGAGGGTTTTTACCAGAGGAAAGTATACTTGCCTGTCTGGTATTGAACTTTTGAATATTTGAATAAAAGAGATCCAAACACATAATATTGCTATACCCTTTCCTGCAATTAATTTAATTGCACAGGAGGTATGTGTTTGTCTTTGCCTCTTCAGTATGATGTGCACTGACAAGGTGAAGACCTGGATACCATTCTGTGCAGCCTGTGCACTCACATTCCCTAGGTTACTGCCTCCTGACTTCTTTGTGTGGCCAGTAGCTAAGCAGAGATGTAAACAGAGACTCAAGAGTGTTTAGCAAGGCATGATAATGTGCCATCCTCAGCATGTCAAATGTGGTACATAGCTCAGAGTTTGCCTTATATATGTTGCTTCTGCTCTGGTTATAATTTATAATTTTTACAGGGCCCGAAAGGGTATTTCCAGGCAAGGAGTAATTCAGCAGCCCAGCAGCTTCATTACTGCAGAGTCAGGCTCTTGTGTTCAACACATTTTACCTTGCACTTGCAACACTCTGCAGTTCTCCAGGCAGGATGAATGCTTAGATGTACAAAGGAAATGTGTTACCTTTTTAAAAATGTAATTTAAATAATTTTTCACTGTGAACAGATTTAATTCTTATAAAAAACAAACAAAAAACTCCTTATCTCTAATGCAAGACAATTTTAACCTCCCATTATCAGTAACATCTATAAACTATTTGCCAAGTTCTTGCTAGCTAGCCAAGTAAACGAGCAGGAATTGCTCCTTACAGATTACAGCCACCACTAGACCTTTGTTACATGCATAAAAATGCATGTCAAACTTAAAGTATTTTGGATGCAGAAATCTCATCACTCCCTTTTGCAAACAGGTTCCCCCTTGAAGGTGGACCCACAGCTATTCAGCAGATTCCAAAATCTTTATAACAGTAGAGACTTCCACTTTCTATTCTGGGTTTGCATTGCTTTGTTTGAAGATTTTGCTTTGTACTTATTTTAAAACCTTTCCCCCTTATTTTTGTAACTTTTTTTGGTGGCATCTTCAAAAACTATGCTCTCCCAACCTGCCCTTTCCAGTGTTCTAAATATAAATGTAGAAACAAAGAAATACATATTAATAAATAAAGAAGCACAGGTGTGCCTTGCAGACAGTAAGTTTTTTAAAGTCCTTCCTGAATTCTTGAATCATTATCCTTGCATAATTTATACTATGTTACAGTGTGCAAACACTGAACCTGGCCCACAAAAAAGAGATGTGAGTTGGTTCAAAAAATAGATCTTTTATTTTCACAGTAGAGGTCATAAGCTATTTATTTAAATTTTTTGCCCATATTTTCTAATCAACAGAGTGTGAAAGAAAGGCAGAAGATATGCAGCTCATTATTGCCTTTCCACCTCTCTTGCTCAGAGGCAGAGATGCTGATATGTATACTGGTTGAACACTGAGTCCTCTTCAATGTCATTATTGTCCCATGAGTTTAAGACTTTCTCTATGAAGTAAAAATGAGGAGGGGAAAAAATGGTTGAGAACCAGTCAGATTCATGTACTGAAGGAAAACAAAAGGAAAAGGAGTTATTTTTGCTAAGTGCATTGACTAAAAGCACAGCATGGTATACAGCCTGGTCCTGGGAGCAGATCTGTTTTATGAAGACATTTTAGTAGACAGATTCAGAGAAGTGACAAAAAGCAAGACTCCTTTGTGTTCAAAGTAGCTTTACTTTGCTTCCCATGCAGAAAAAGCATTGGGCATAGTATCTGAACTTTATTCTCCAAAATCATTAAATACCTCAACGTATGGTGAAATTGTAGTATGTTTTCTCTTCCCTGAGCAATATTTCATGGTTTTTTTCTCTTTTTCTTCCTTGAAGAGCAATGAACCCTTTAAACAGACCTCAGTGTCATGAGATATCATTAGCTACCAGGTAAATGTTCACACTGCTGCTCATTTACTCCTGTCCTCAAAAGGACATTTAGAAATGGCTGTGTCTGGCATGGGGTAACCCTATCCTCCCCTCCCAGAAGCCACTCCTGCAGCACCACTCCTACTCCCCCAGAATCTTGTCATTTAAAGTTAACATACTGAGCAATACTGGATTTTTTTTTTTTTTAATTATGAAAACTGGGAGCAAAAAGTCATGAAAATACTTGAAAGAGAGAATTTTGTCAAGTTTTCACAGAGGCACTAAAGATCACTGATGTAATGCTTTTCAGATGGAAACATTTTTTTTGAAACACAACATTTTCAAAAACATGTACCTATTTTTCTCTTTATCTGGTGCATTTTTAAAGCAATCTAATGATATTTAGAAATAAAAAGAAAGTTAAAAATATAAGATTTAAAAGTTGAAATTGTTGAAATTTTTACACTATTGATTTGAAGCATTGCATTTTAGAAATGTCAAAATTAAATCTGTGTGATTTTTTCTCTTTTACTATTTTTATCCCAGACTATATTGGAGTGTAATTTTATAAAGATTTTTTTCCCCTCTGCTACATGGAAAAGACTCATTCTGTGTTTTTCAGAATAGCTAAAGATTTAAGCATCTGTCTGAAGTCCACATTGTGAAATTGCCTTACAGCTAGAGAAAATAATTTTCACCTGAAAGCTGAGAATAATATCTGTGAAGAAACCAGAGACATTGCTACTGAATAAAACTCAGTTTCTTAAAATTTTACTTTTTATGAATCAACACTTCATGCTAAAGATTTTTTTTTGTTCTAAAAAAGTGTTGTTAATTTTGTTTTATGTCATGTCATGTCATGTCTACAACTTCATTGACCCTGCTTGCCAAAGGAAGTTTTACCTTTTTTAGTGATGAAAACAGTAATATTTTGATAGTCATATGCATAAAGTTTCCAGTGAAGGAAAATCAAGTCTAGGCTCATTTTCTTTTTCAATAAGCTATTTTCAACAATAGTTTGTGGGTTAGATGAATGTTTTGCATGGCAGCAAAGTAAAATTGTTTCCACAACTTGCACAGTTTGAAATCCCTTCTTGACCAGCACAACCCAGACGAGAATGAATAGAAGGGAATGCAGACCAGATTCTGACTTGAAGATGCGCTATCAGAGGGGTCAGGTACACATCTTGTGTTTGCGCAAAATGTGGGTTTGTATTTCTGGTTCTAAACTTTGACTTTGCTCAATTTGGCTATATTCATGACCAATTAGAGTTTATGGTATAGGCATACTCATTTGCATATTTTTATTTCTGAAATATCTTTCAAAACCTTGATTTGGCTTCTAGTTTAAACCCATTTTTCTTGGCAGAAAAATTTTGTCTCAACTTGTGATTTAGAATACCCATTCATCTCTGTCATCTCACTTTGAAGTTTTATCTTTATCATGTGAAATCTATCTGGATATTTTTGTATCTCATCCAGCTTTTCTTTATCCATTCCTCTTCTACAGCATTTATGTCTCCAACACATTAGAATTAAGGAGAGAGCAGAATTACACGTAAGGGTATAGAGTGTTCAACTAATTTGTTTAAGCTTTTGAGTGCATAGATACATATTTGGGTTTTTTCAGACAGTTTTCACTGTAGTAACCTGAAGTGCATGACTTTAATAATTATTGACGGTTTTTCAGCCATTATCTGTTCTGGGATGGAATAGCAATGGGCACTACAGATTTTCCTGGTAGGCTCAGGGAAGTTTGCTCACAATATGAATAAGTCATCAACAGTCCACTTCAGGTAGAGCCAAAATACTTTGTCAAGTGGATAGCTTCCTAGATGCATCCAAATTATGTGTGGTTAGTTACATAGTATATTTCTACGTTTACTTATATTGCTATGCTGCATTTAGCTGACTAATGGCTCAAGAACTTTATTTGCTAACTTCATCCAAAGCACCTGCTCAAGGATTGCAAAAATATAAATAATTTCTATGGACTCAACAAAGGAATAAAAACCAACAAAACCTGAAACAATTTCAGCTACATAATCAATACTGATTACAAAACACAATGATTTCTTAATAAAATCACTGTAAAGATCTGGCCAGAAGACCAGTCATTAGGGATAGCAGGACATATTGATGTACAACTCTCAGTGACACTTCAGGACAGATTTGCTGAGGTGAAGGTAAGGCTCTGGGGCTGTAGCCAACCCATCAACATGTCCTTGGGCAGCGTGCTGAGATGTGACATGGCAGTAACCTTACATCTGAACGTATTGAAGCTGGATCCATCCTGATGTTATCAGTAGATAGGTATCATGGGATGGTTTGCCTCAGTCCCAATATGATAGAATTTAAGCATGTATTTAAGTCTTTTGAGTTAAGGTCTCTGTTTCTGTGACAAGGCAATACAATAGCTGTCTTCCAACAGAACATGTTAAAAGATATATTAGTATAAGTTATTATTTGTAATTCTCTAACCACTTTAAAATATATGCCAAATGAAAAACTTTAATCTCCTCATTTTCAGTCATCTTCAGTCTTCTTCTGTGTGATAACCTATACTTAAATGTAAACAAATAATTTTATGTAGTAATAATTAACAATTGAAAGGAAAACTGTGCCCAGACGTTAGCTTGCACAAGAACATTGACGGGGGTTGTAGGAAAGAAAGGGTAAAAAATTATATACATTTCTTTAGAAACGAGAATAATTTTTCTTTAAGCTATATTAGTTTAAAGAAAATATGTCCAAAATACTGTTATGGCACAGCCTGTTGTACAAACAAATGTGTGTCTGTATTTACACACAGGCAATACCACAAAAATATCCCCTGTTCAGAAGGTGGGATTTTATAATAATTATTTCATGACTCTTAACTGAAAACTATCTATGTAAAAATGGTAAACTGAGAAAACCAACATCATTAAAGTATCGAGTGGACAGATAGAACAAAGGATGTAAGTCCTCTGCATGATCCTCTACTCAATGAGCTTAATGCTGTCATAATACTCCATCTGTTTAGAGTGACAACCACATTAGATTGACACAATTGGAAAAGGAAGTGAACCTTATGCAGCCCAGCTGGCATAAATTAAAATAGCTGACTTGATCTTAGCTCTTTAATATAAATTAGATATACTTTGTGGTTCATATTGGAGAAAAAGTATTTTCTTAAAAAAACTTAAACCCACTGCAGATGGTCTCATGTGGAAACAAGCTGACTTAACCAGTGAGAACTTGACATATATCAATATAAAAGAAGTTGTCAAATTTAATGAATGCCTTTAAAAGTGACAGTCATCCCCTCTGACTATAGCCTGGACTCAACTACAAAATAACAGAGGGTATCACATAAAATACCTTCTTTAATGACAGCTTCTGCAAGGAGAGAACTCCCAGAGTCCAGTCAGCTGATAGAGAAAATGAGTTCTCTCAGTTTAATTTGAAAATCATGCACTTGACAATTTTCATTGTGTGCTTTCAGAATGACCACAGATTTAAAAGTTAGCTGACGTTTATCTGAGATGACCTTTTCAGAGCATTCTCAAAGCCCCAACTTTGTTGATTGTGTCCTTAAATGATTGCCCCTATTCAGCACCAGTTTAATCCTGTAAAAAGTAACAACAGAATAGAAAATGTTCCAATCTTGAACTGTGTTCAAACCAATAATCTCAGTGAACACAAGAGATCTTCTTTTGTTCAGGAATATAAAATTAGTCCTTCATTTGTTATTCCAAAATGAAGCTAGAGTCAAAAGCTTCACTACTATTTACTGTTCTAACAACACCTACTTTTAATTTTGATAGAAGGTATCACTGTATCTGTACTGAAGGGAACCCATAACTGAATGGTTATGTGTATTGTTATCAGTCTAAGTCAAAGAGATACCTCTTGGGGATATTTGCGTGGGGGCAATCATAAGACCCAGCTTAAATAATTTAAAAGCATTCTAACTGATCTGCTCCTCAAGGTTCCACTCCACTCATTTACATTTTCATTGCTGAGAATTAGTCCCTGTGTTGCTTTTGTATTCCTTTAAATAGATAATTAATGCATTGATAAAATATCACAAAATGTCTAGCTTTTACAAAACACATCCGTAAAGGAGTAAAATAACCTCCTCTGAAAAGGACAGCAGAATTTTGATAGATGTACACTGAATAGAAGTTTTCTAGAAAATAAAATTCAATATCAGACTACTGGGAGCAGAGTTAGACCACATCTATGTATTTCTAAAAGTATGTTTTATTATTCATTATTGATATTATAGGTCCTATATATAAAATCTAAAAGCACAGTAAATTTAGAAAAAATTCATTACAGTACACTGTTGCTTTCAATGTAGAACTAGTTTCTAAAAATCATTGAAAAAATTTCTTTATAAGTATATGTAAGCAGCTGGACAAAAGGTTTCCTTCATTTTATTTCTTTTTAACATTTCCAGTCTGTATTTATTTCTCCTGTCCTAATGCATATATTTTAAACCATTTGATGGCATGTCTCTTTTCACTCAAAATAGTGCAGCCTTCTGAGAAGTATAACTGATAGGGCAGGATGCAGCTGCTTGAACTGTAATCAGTACAAAATGAATTGACCATATTACATTAAATCGTGGTTCATCAGCTTGCATCAGCCCTAAGGTTTTGTCACTGATATATGAGAAATTATGAAATCTCTTATATTTTTTGACCCTTTGCATTCCAGAATTCTAGCTCATATCATCAGCTACAAAGTTTTCATGGTGCTTTCTTTAGAAAGCTCTTTTTCAGTATGCTTCTATCTAAATAAAACTCCTCACAGTGGAATATTAGAAATGCATTTTACTTTTTTACTTGAAATTCTTATGGCTTTATTCCATTTTTCATGCTTGAAATTATATATCCAATATGTTGTGTGGTTATGTTTTGGAATTTAATTCCCTACTGACTAAAGAACTAAACTAGTTGTCAGCCAATTTTCTGACTACTGAAAAGTTAAAAGTTCAAAAGTTAAGACTACAGAACTTCGGGGAGATTTAAATTTAATTGAAACAAATTTTCAGAACTGAATTCCAGGTCATTACATATTAAAATATTCAAAATCCCTATGTGATTTTAAATACTATGAATAAAATCCACCTATTTTTTCTTAGTCTTCCCTATGCACACATTTAAACACACACACACACACACACACACACACACCACACTATGCACACATTTAAACACAACACACACAAAATTATTGTCTTACCAATAACATATTTTGCTTTTCTGTTTTAACGAGAATATCATCTCTTTTGAATCTTTATTTTGAAAACATATGAACACAGTAAGAACTCTTATAACAAAGATATCTATGCACTCCACAGTGCTTTGCATTGATTTGTAGCATGTACTGCATCACATGTGTGAGCCTGTGCTAATATTACATAGGCTGAAGCAAGAGCCTATAGAGTCTCTAACCTGGTTTCAAGACAGCCCATGGCAACTAAGCATACTGTAAACATCAAGTTGCTGCTACATGGCCTACTTATGGGAAGAAGACTTACACATATCTGTATTTTCACGGTAATCTATCTTTTGTTCTCATTTAAGTTTCATAAGTAACATTATGCTACCAGGAGCTTCCTTTGAATTTGAAACAAAAAAATAAATAGTAATGCGCCACTGTGATAATTTAATAGTTGCTTAAATACTTAAAATTTCTACTCTACCTGGATTTTATATCCTGTGATTTAAAAATGTAACCACGTAAACATGTATGAATTATGAATCACAGAATCACAGAATAGGTCAGGTTGGAAGAGACGACTGGGGGTCGTCTAGTCCAACACCCCTGCTTCAAGCAGGTTCTCCAGAATACAAAATTATATTAATCCCTTTTCATTGGTGGAAATTGAATGGACAGAAGAAGTAAGGGGGGAGAATTTCCAGTATTTATCTACTCTGATGTATAAGTTTAAGTTTAAATTGATCATCCAGATCCCTCAGAAAATGTGCTAGAACTCCAGTTCTCTTGCCTTCCATAAACTGAAGCATTATAGAAACAGTAAATATCATCAACAACTCTCTACCAACTCAAAGAAATCTAGTATTGGACATGACCATATGTAATTACCAACAAAATTGCAAACAGCTCCAGAGACTGAGGAATTAGTTGTGTATCTTGATTCTCAGTTGATTGGGAGACAGGTTCCCACTCCCACTAGTGAGAATACATGGGCATTGCTCAAGTAGCTGCCTAGGGAAGGAGACACCCAATAAATTAATGCACCTACATGTTAAAGTAATTAGATAGATTTTATTCCTGTGTGGGACAGAGGAGTTTCAGGATATTAAAGGTTAGGAAAGGGTAGATTTATTAAGCCTGGGTTTAGTTGGAGTGCATCTAGTACGTAGAAACAAAGCAAATGACTGCAATCATTGAATGGAAACATAAAATGTTTTCAGAACATGTGCTCACCAAAGGGAAAATTTCCCTGGCAACCTAAGCAATGGATCTGTGACATTCATCACACTGGTTCTTTTTCACATGCTACATTGTATTTTTTGAATTAATAAAGTAGGAAAAGTGGGTCACAGAGTGGAACATTTGCACTGAAAGAAAATGTCATGTAAGTAACGGGAGATTATTTGCTGTGGTCCGAGGTCAGCATGCATCTTGCTGAAACAGCTCAGAGTGTTTTATAGGTGCTATTTTACCTGGCATATTTCTATTTTACAATTGTATTAATGTACTACATTGATATAATGATTCTTGAACAGCTTTTTTACCTCTAAGCATCATACACCTCTGCAAGGTTTCCACTTACAGGGAATCTTAATTATTCTATGAAATTAACAAAGATCTAAGTTATCTTACCCAGGGAAAGTTCAATAGCACTTGCAAAGAAGATCCTGGCAGCATCAATTTGCAAAATTCAAGGAGTGAAAAATCAGCTTCCATCTGTTAGGATAGATAAAGCAACAGTTATCACATTGAAAAGATTAAGTGGATATATTGGCCAGCATTCAGTAATTACAAGTTCCTGAAAAAAAAAAAAAAAAAAAAAAAAGGAAGAAAAACACCAAAAAGTGAACATGGCCTCCATAGCTAAGGGATATGTTTCCAGGTCAGGTGATGTTGAAATAGAAGATATAAACTAAGAACTCATCTATCTATAAGTTTGCTTGTACCTACTTTACCAAAAGATATTTTTCATCATACAGATATAGAATACATAATCTTAATTTTAAAAAAACACTAACTAGAAAGTAAATTGATTACAAATGTTGAATGGCTGTACTGATTAAAAGCTAGCGTTCTGAACTTATATGTACAGGGATGATGAACTTGAAGCATCCACATTATTTCTGATACAGAATGCTTGGAAGCTGAATTTTAGCCATGTGGTAACTCTCCATCACCATAGCAAGGTGAAATAGGTCAGACCTGCATGAGGCAAACCTACAAAAAAATCAAGTCCCTAGTAGTTTCTTTAGCTAGAAGATGGTCTAAAAGTCCTTGTGACATCAGAAAACTTATATAAGATGTTAAAAATAATAAAATGGAGAGGAAAATATACAGATGGGCATCTCGTAAACAGGAGAGTGTCTTCTAGTTGATGCAAGATGCTACAGCTGTGTGGTTACAAGGCATTTTTGCAATCTACTATTCCTTAATGATATTTGG
The DNA here is from genome assembly GCF_000738735.6 of Corvus cornix cornix. Classification (NCBI taxonomy): domain Eukaryota; kingdom Metazoa; phylum Chordata; class Aves; order Passeriformes; family Corvidae; genus Corvus; species Corvus cornix. Next base: position 60,122,057 of record NC_046332.1, on the reverse strand, counting down.
CAGGCATGTGTATGTAAAGGCAGTCTCCTTGAATATTTATGCTGATCAGGGATATTGCCTGACTCTGCCACTGATAGGATCTATAAACACGCAACGCGTTTATTAGAGTTATGATGCGCCAGCAATATATGTATTTATATGGAGGCATTATAATATTTTGTACACGATTCCTTCAAGGAAAATTTGAATAGAAGGTTTTGAGAGCCAAATAGAAGGGAGAAACATACATTAAGGAAGTTTAGGATAGAACAAATGGTCAATTATTTGAACTACAGGGTTAAAATGGTTGGACATGATGAAAGCTTCATCCTTGCTTGGAAAGGAACTTAAATAAGAACTTGATGACGCTTTGGGTCAAAGATGTTAAACAGCTGTCTTTAGCTTAACACAATATAAGTCATATGCTTTATGAAATAGTAATCAAAAAACAGTAGTAATATTGGATACCCTGGAGAATCTCTGTCTTGCTAGATTTATTCATTCCAACTTGAAGCTGTTGTTTTGTTAGCATTCTTAGTTCAGAAACTGAGAGCCATTCTGAGGAATTTTTTTGCTTCTGGGTAATGTTCAGTTAGAATAGATGGATGGTTTCCCTGAAAGCTTGAAGCCCAATGCTAAGACTAAACCGCAATAATTTTAAAGGAAATGCAGGAAAACCATGACAATCATCAGACTTGAGCACTGTTCAGAGTTGTTTGTTCATTGCCAAATTTGTCAATAGTATCATGAAGAAGAACTAGAAAGGAGAACTGCAGGAATGAAGACTAAATTTTGTAGGTCTTAAGAAGAAAAACTTGAAATTATGGGAAAGAAATTTCAAGGTATCCACTTGAAAGCCAGAATGAAAATAACATGTAAAAATCATTGAAAACAAAGTATAGAATTTAAAATATTTTATATAAAATGTGACAGATAAGGGGAAGGACATGAAAGGCCTAAGTTTCATGTACAAAAGACTGAGACACAAAAATCTCTGAAATACCTTTCTAGATATAAAGCAGGGAATGATTGTAACTGTTGAGGATAAAGGAAGGGATTCTGTCATGACAAACAGTTATTCTGAATCTAAAACCAAACTTGGCTATGAACATATATAGAAAAAGCCTCAAATAAGACCTTATATGAAAAGGATCTTTAAAATGTAGCTTTAGTTTTGACATGAAGATCTCAATGGATGTCCAAGAAGAAGGCAAATTTCTTTCAGTGGCTGACCTATGTTAATGCATCACACCCTTTTCTATTCCATCCCCCTTATCTCTTTGCCCATATGAGTTAGGGCTCTCCTGAGTCCTACAGCTTTACAACTGGGAGAGGTTTTTTTAATTAATTTCTCAGACCATGACATAGCACTAGAGCTACTGAAGTTCATAGCACAGCATCACAGATCCTTTCTGTCAACTTCAGTCTGGCAGGTGAGATTAGTGAAAGTATAGCAGAAGCTGTACTGGCAAATGATGCTTTTCTTAGCTACAGAAAAGGACTGGCAAACAGCCTGCTAGAAAAGTCCTCCCTTCTTTCCCTCATAAATACATCATAGGAGTGTTCATGCTTCTGTATTTGTGACAAAGGAAATGAGAAGTGAACTTTTGTTTTCAAACCACAACTATTAGTTGTTACTATTTTAAAATAGAGTAAAAAGTAATAAATTAAGCATTATTATTGGCTTAAAACAAAAGAATTAAACAACAAAAATTTAAAATTTTAGTTTATTTTGAGGCTGTAAGTTGGAAGAGAAATCAAAGAAAATGTCTGAAGAAGGCTTTTAAAGATGAAAATGTTTCATTTCAAAAGCACTGAAGCATAACAATTATTGTACAGCTGGTTTTTTTTTCTTCATGAGAGTTCATTGAAATATACTATAATAAGTTAGTGGTTTTGTAACTGCTCTTCTGTGAATGAAAACATTATTGCAAGAAAGATGAGTATGGTCAAGTGTTGCTAGGATGGGAGGGGGTCACCACCATGTTTTTTTGCCCTCCAGGACAGCAGCTAAGGATTTTCTCTGATGGAGAATAAGCAGAAGAATTACAGAGAGAAAAGGGTTAGTTGCAGGGAAAAAGAAAGTGCAGAGAATTGTGAGAAAATGTATGCAGACAGAAGATTAGAGACAGGAGAAAAAGGTCTGAAGGAGCAGAAGATCAGCCAAGGCTGCAGATGTGAGATTCAATTTAGTTCAAGAACAAAACTCTGCCAGTAGGAAAATGAGAGGATGGATTTATACTGGAAGATGTCAGTCAGGTCACAGGATTTGCTTCACACAGAAAATGTATTCTTGCTTACATATGCAAAATATCTGTTTCTCTGGGTCAAAGTATTTTGCTGGTAGCAGATTGCCCCAAGACAAGGAATGCAGTAACATTTTGAACATCAATTTTTGAGTTGACACCTCCCCTTTGGACATTTTTGTTTGAGTATGCAGCCTCCCCGTAAGCTGTACTGCAGATAGATAGGTCTATTGGACACTTTATCAATCTACCCTAATGGTTATGGGAAGATAGGAACATTTTAAAATCCTTAGTTTGAAAAACACTGAACTAGGGATTTAATACTAACTTAGTTTGAAAAACATTGAACTAGGCATTCGATACTAATAGGCAGTTATAGAGTTCTTAGTGGAGAATCTAAGCCTCCCTAATTACTCTGTTCCAAAAAACAATACTAAAATAGTTTAAAATTTAAACAGAAATTTACATGAAAATGGATTACACAAAATATCAAACAAAATATTAACAGAAATATTTCTGCTAGAGATGACAGAAATGTGTAGAATGGTGAAATTCTCCATGAAGAAAGTGTCTTCTAATAAATATTTTTTTCATAAAATATTAGAGTATGTAACAAATTTTGATTAAATCATTTGAAAAAGAAAATTCGTTTTGGTTGAAAAGGGAAATTTTAATTTATTTTTCCAATTAATATTTTTACTTTACTGTAGTTCTCATAGCATTTCTTATTGATGAATAGAATAACGATTGCAACAATAATAATAATAAAGAATGCCATTTACTTTGAGGGGCTGGAAGTTTATCCTTTCTTCTCTGTCTTGGTTTCTTAACACACAAGGCATGTGTGGTCACAGAGTGTGGTTATGTCTCTTTTCCAAGTGCAGTCACATCAGCACTGCAGCCTGTTGGTGAGTTTTGACTGTGTTTCAAAAACACCTTGAATGGTCCCAATGTTGTACAAAAATAGGGTGCAAAGACTATGACTACAACATTCACAACCTTGCCTCTTGGGATTTTCTTAGTTTCTCATGCAGTTTCTGCAACCTCTGCCAAAATCAGTGTAGGATGAGAGTTACAATGCAACGAAAAGGGAACATGTTCTGAGAAGTCCTTTCCTTCCTGCATACAGCATTTCCATGAACGCTAAAGCCATTATCTTTCCTCTGCATTTTCCCCACCTTGAAGCAAAATGCTTCTCATACCTCCTCAACATTTCCACACTCTCCTACTTTGTTCATCTTTCAAGGAAGCAAAGCAGATCTGCTTGCAGGTTCCTTATTCCCTCCATACGCTGTGGTTAGAGATTTCCTGTCATTCATTTCTCCTGCATATCCTAAAGCCCATTTACTTCCTCTATGTTAACCTCCCTGTATTTTTGGATATTTTGTTCCTGTCATTGTTCCTATGATGAGACAAGTTACTCATCTCCTGACTGTCTGCCTTTGATCTCTGCAGATCTCCAATTAGAGTATTTTTCAGATGTAGCCACAGCACAGTGAAGCCTCCAAACCCACTTAGCAGTGTGCAGAAAGAGGCTGTTTCACACATATGCAGCCCTGCAGTGCTGATTCCACTTCCTGACTCCACCACAATCCTGATGTGACATGTGAGTGGGTCACCTGAGATATGCCTCTTACTGGAAATGATGGGGTGTCTGAAGAAAGAGTGCATTTTAAAGGGCTTCCTATTCATAAGAAACCAAATAAAGCAAAAAAAAATGCAACACTTTATCATGGCTTTGCTTCTTCCATATCATCAGATTTACCCTCTCCATAGGATGTGCTGATGTTCCTAGTATGGGGTATTATGAAAGTCTTCCTTTTCAATATGATCTGAAATACCAAGGCAAGAAAAGTTACAGGAGTAAACTGGTTGATATGAAGCAAGACCTGATGCCCCACAACTTATGGTATCTACTCAAGTCACAAAACACCTTGAAATCATTAAAGAAAAAAAATGGCCAAGCATCTCATCAGGGACCAGAATTCCCCAGTTTTCTATCTCATGGATTTCTCTCTTATTGTCTCCCTTCTTCTTTTCATCTGAGTATTTCTCAGGAAGGCAAAAGACCCTGAGAATACAGTGTAATGTAGCACTTTTGAAATGACAAAAGCCTGAAAAATTGGAAACAAGAAAATAGGAGTGATTATAGTCTAAGTGACTGATTGGTAATTATATTTGGTACCAAACAAAATTTTAAATGGTGAGGCAACCTAAATAAAATGAATAATATGTGCAAAATTCAACTATTTAATTTGATTAAATGGTAATGAAAGGTATGGATATTTTAGTGTATTTTAAAATGTTCTTCTTTAAGACTGAAAGCTATTTTTGTCTTTATACTACCTCACAGATTTCAAACAGAATTGATTTCAATCATTAATTGTATGGATACAAAAAGGTACAGAAAAAAAGTATACGATAATGCATTTTGAATTATTTGAATACTTCAGTTCTTTATTTCCACCACCATCCTCATCCTTATCCAATGACTTTTCAATAAAGCTGAGATGATGAATTTTGCAATTGATCTGTGTGATAATTGCTCCCTCATTTTACTGTCTGTTGTGCTAGTTTTAGGATAAGCTGAGGTTTGCAGAGGATGACTGAGGTATACCAAGCTGCTGAAAAGCTCATTGCAATTTATAATTTACAGTTAGTCTCGGAAAGTTGAAGAAGAACATGGGAATCAGATCCACAACAGCCATATGGCTCATACAGCTACACCAAATGACACTATAAGAGTATCAAGTAATTAATGTCTCAAAATGGACATAGCTTAAATGCTTAAATATCCTCATATTAAAATATCTTTAGCTGTTTAACTCAAATAATATGAAGATCCTGACACCTATTGACACATAGCATTTGCATCGTCTAACAGTCATACATCACTTTCATGAATACTCCAGAGATGTGAGAACTTGCTGAAACTGTCTGTTAGAGCAGTCTGAAGGAAATGCAAAATAAGTGACACTACATTCTCTGTTCTTGCTGACTTTTGCATCAAGAAAAGTTGTCTGTCTTGTTCAGCATGATAGCTCACAGTTTTCTCCATTGCCTGTTATGCTTAGGAAAGACTGGCCTTCCTGACCTCTGGAGAAAACAGTTATACACCCAACTGAAGAGAAAACAAACCTTTTAACTCTCTCCTCTTCCAGCTTAAAAGTCAGTGAATTCGAGGGAACAGAAGCTAGTATGATTGACTCTTTTCTCAAGAACCTTTCCTTTGTAAGTTTGTCTTTCCTTTAACGCCTGAGATAGGTTAGGAAGATTTTTTTCTGTAAAATAATTTTAAGCTCAACTACTATGCTATCAAGACAACTGTTTATAAATGTACTGGTGCAAGGAAGATGCTTGTCAGCCAGCCAGCCATGAATTTAGATAGGAAAATTGGAAGCGGACTTTGGCCTCTCAGAAGTCATAACAGTTGTGCATACTAGTGCAAAACGTTCTCCAGTCAACATGACACCAATTCTACCATCTTTGATGATGTAAAAAGGCAATGCAGTTCATAGCAGTGGAAAGAAATGTTTTATGTTTTTGACATGGGACTTTAAGCAATAGTTGTAAACCAGTGCATAGAGGCTTTTTCTCTGCCTCAATTTGTATGAAAAACCTTGCTATAAATCAGAGTAAATTAATCTTTTGATTCTTTCCTGTCTTCATTATAGTTTTCACTTTAGCTGGCCTAATCAGCCACGCTCCATGTCAAAACAGGATAAAACAAATTGTTTGTTAAGATACCCGATATAATGGAGAGGCTTTCTGGTATTTGTCTAGCTCATTTATCATAGAATTATAGAATATCCTGAGTTAAAAGGGACCACAAGGATCATCAATTCCAACTCCCAGCTCCACACAGTTCAATTCAAGAATCACGCCATGTGTTTAAGAACATTGTCCAAACAGAGAAAAATAAGCAAACCTCTTGGTGCAACCAAAAAAGAGATGTTGCAACAACACTAAGAGGTTGTGAAAAGGCAGTAGAAAACTCAGGGTCTGTGTTCTATAGTATTAAATCTTTTTGTGAGTTCATTGAGGAGGCTGAGAACCAGCAAAAGTGGCAAAGAATCAGTATACGCATGTACATTACTCTGCCACTTCCCTCATCTCACAGCAGTGGTGCAGTATTTCCAAAAGGAAATTATTGCAACAGGCTACCTGCCAGGCTGCAGTTTCTTGTCCAAAATGAGGTGGGAGAGCCCTACTGTCCTGCTGTGCATGCAAAACTGATTTGCACATTTGCTTTGATTTAAAGTTGTTTTGGATTTATGATCAGAAAAGATGGTGCTTATACTGCGCATTAATATGGATGAAAAGTTTGTACTATTATGGCAATCTTTCATCTACAAGGAATTCTAAATAGCCTATCAGAACAACGCAGCATAAGCATCAATGCACTTTTAAAAAGGTTTTATAAAAGAATATGTGGATTTTTACACTTACCTCTGACAGCACCCACAAAACAATATTCACACACTGCATCCAAATATTGGTAGCATATATGGCTGTACAGCTCTACTAAAAATTAACTGGGTATGGCCCTTGAGTTAAATCACAGGATTTACTTGGAAGTTTACAGATTTGGTAATTGGCTTCCTTAATTTCTGCTGTGTTGTATACACCCATTACAAATTTCCTCCTTGTTTTATATAAATTTGTATAACACTTGTAATATATCAGTGTTTTCTTCCTTACAATTACTATAAATGAACTTTTAAAAACATTCATACCAAAAAACCCCAAGAAATATTCAATGTTGGGGAAAACAATCTTGAGCTAAAATGTTGGGGTATTTTCTCTTGTTTTCAAGGTGTTATAAACAGCAACAAAGTAAAAAACAAAACAAGCCTGAAAATGAGAAATACATTGGCAGAGTCTTTTAAAATAGTAAGTACACAGCAGGGTGTAGGGCTACACTACTGCCTAATAGTTGTTAATCTGAATAAATAATATGTTTTTAATCATCAAGTGGCATTTAATTAACCTGCAATAACTAGCTTATTAATTCTTAATTAATTCATTATTTGAAACACTTAATTTAAATGTGAATGATTATATTTTCTGCTACCTCCAATAAGGTATCTCACTATTTGTGATGAATTGTAGGTTAAAGTTTGTCATTTGCTCTTCCTTCATGAACATCAAGGACAGGTTTAAAAAGCTTCATGCTGTTTGTTAATTAAAGTAAACCAGAAGAGCAAAAGATGGGGAATTCAGAAAACAAAATAACCCAATTACCATACACTCCAATAGTGCAATATGATTTATTTACACTTAATCTCACACTTAACAAATGCTCAGGGCCAGATCCTCAGCTAGAGGAAACTGATAATATTGACTTCAATTAAGTTACTTACTAAAATATTACATATTTTGGTTTGTATTTTGGGGTGTTGTTTCATTTTGCTTGGGTTTTTTCTTTGATTTTGGTTAAATACAGGAAATCTGATGAGTTTTGCCTAAGAATCAGAAGCAAAAATTAATCCCTGTTGTAGGAAGCTTATGGTCAGGAGTACAGGAAAGAGGGGATAAAATTTTTGTCCTGTGTTGGGATGTTCATCCTAATATAAAAAGAACTTTTACTAATAATTTTAACAAAATCAATGACCTGTAACTGGGAGTAGAGGAAACTGGGCAGAGGAAAATATGGCATGAATGAGAAAGACATGGAAATGTAGAGCTCAAAACATGAAAACACATTCAATGCCAAGAAATATTTTAACAGGAGCATACTGTAATGAAGTCTGATAATCCTTTGAAGGGTTAGGCAGAAAGACTGACTTTTACCAATGAAGGATCAGCTTCTTAGGTATCGTCAGTACAGGAGGACAATGATGATTCAGAACCTCTTGTTATGAAACATTTCCTTTGTGCAACCTACTCCTCTCCTTTGATTGAAGAAGATACCTGTGGAGACTAGTTTTCCTGGGGTAAGATTAGTTTTTGCAAATAGTTTCCCTCAAAAAACAAAAGATAAATGCTGGAGTGGTCCAGAACGGAATTAAACTATGTTCCAAGACAGTGCACAGCTTTCTTCCATAAACTGCTGAAAGCCCAACCAACATAAATAAATAACAATTTTCAGACACTGTGCAAAAATTAAGTTCTGAAAAGATAAGGATATTGTGTAACTTGTAGCCCAGATTCCACTAAAAGAAGTGCATTAAATAGCTGAGATAATGAGCTTGCATAACAGAACCTTTTTCTTGCATTCACAGGACATGAACTCATCACAGGAATTTATGTTCTATATAAGAGAAAGTTAATTTTTGCACTCAAACTGGAATTTTTGTATTTATATTGTATCCATATATTATCAAGCCTTTGTTTTTACATTTCTTTTGCTTTCTCACTTTTTTGATCTTCTCTTTTTCTTTCTTTAATTTTTCTATCCTGGTAAATTACCTATTTTCATTTTCTAACCAAGATCCTCAAATTTATTCCCTGGCCATATAGGATATTTGCTCCTACAACAACCAATAACATGCCAGAAAATCTCCTAGCTCTAAACTAAAATTACTGCTTTTTTTGTTATACACAAGGGGCAAAATTTAGAAAAATAGTAAAGATTTTCAATGGACATGGCTTGAACATAGATGATTCAGAAGTTTTCTTCACGATCATTTATTTATCCGGGAATGAAATTAGACACTGATTAAAAGAAGAAAAAAAAAATCTAGAGAAAGCTATGTCCTTCTTCCTCCTCCCTGATTTGTTTCTCTTCCTTCCAGATTATTTCCCTCCCAGGGTGCAGAACTGCAATATTCAGATTCACTTCAAGACACCATCCTTCCTTCTTTAAAATAGAAGGGAATAGAGGGGCAAAGGGCAAACAGAGATGTCCCTGAGTTTCAGAAGAGGCACCTTTAGGCCTTCTATTTTCACCTAAAGTCTTTCAATTTTTATTTCTTCTGTATTACTGCTGCACCCAATACCTATAAAAATTGGGTTTTTTCTTCTTTCTTTCCACTGGAAACTTTTCCAACAGCCTCTTGCTTTCAGACACAAGATGCAATCACTGAATACTAAACTTCAAATCAGAACTACTCAGTTCTCTGAGGTGATGGGGTTAGAGGAGATAAAAAACCTCACCAGTAGAAGCCCGTCTTCTAATTTCCATCAAGGGATACTTTGAAACAAGTTCAGGTATTTTACTACCAGCATATCTCTGCACTAATGTAGCATTTCACAGAGTTTCTGCAATAACTGTCGTTGGGTCTTCTCATAAGAGCCCTATAATAGCCATAAATATTCCTCAAGAGAGCCAGATAGACTCCGAAAGGCCTATAATAGCTCTCATAAATGAATAATAAAATGTAGAAAGGACAAGCCACCATGAAAATGGCAAATGAATATAATGACGTGTGTGTTGTACATGAGTTAATTGTCTGAGTTTTATATTTACAGAAAATCCCAGCTGTTTTCTGCTGTGTCAGCAATGTTTATGGAAGAGGAAACATCTTCTGGAAGGTTAAGACTTTTTGCAGAAAGTATGAAGCAATTACAGAGTGGAAAGCTTGCACCACTGTTTTGTGTGTACTTCATATGCATCTTCTTAAATTGTTTGCTGCAATGACAAATTTTGGAAGTTACAGTCCAAGCATCATCTTTGTCCTGCCAGATGGTGCAGATAATTTTTACTTCAGCATAAAAACTAAATCAGGGATTTCAAAAATAAGTTAACACATGTGGATAGCATAATACTTCACTTCAAAGCCTCCCTTTGAGCCTTTTTGAGCCTCCCTTTGCGCCTTTTTGAGCCTCCCTTTGCCAGCACTTTGACTGGGTATGAATATTTGTCAGATGCCAGGTTTCCTTAATGACAATCAAAAATTTGATTACCTTGATTCAAAAGTTGTCCATTACTTCCTGCATGACTTCATCAACTTCAACAATGTATGGTGTAACACACCACACAACTTAAGAAGTGGTTCTACTCTGTAAATAGTCCCATTAAAATCAAACCCATTGCATTTGCAATGAAGTCTTTAGTTTTAATTATGCTGTCATAATCAGGCTTTTAAACTCTTCTTAAGGGGATAATACAGCTTCATAATCTTGAAAAGACAGCCAAAACAGACAGCTATATACAGAAAATGTATACAGAAAAGTAGAAAGGGAAGAAAATTCAGAAGACATCAGTGTACAGATCTGAATAGTAAAAGTCTTGAAATCTGAGACCTGAAAGAAGATAATCTCTATCTCTATGCAAGGACCAATATAGGAGCTTCTATTTCAAAGCAGCTGTGTATGACAGCATAAAAACACTGACAGTAAAGCACAGTGCAAAGTGGAAATACACTATGACTGTGTACATAGAGAGTAAGGGGAGGTTTGGCTAATAGTGGCTCAATACTCTCCAAAATGCTCTTCATCCTCAACTCAGTTCTTTTTAATTTTTGCACAAACTAAAACCTAACCTTAAGGCAGCTCAATCAGCTCCTAATGACTGATAACTTTTTCCTCAGCTTTTTCATAAAAATCTTACCATGTTTTAGTAAATCAAGAAGATACTGTAACAATTTGAAGTATAGGATAGTTATAGAGAGAAAGCACCAGGGTATGCTGAAGACTGTTCCTTATATGGTTCACTTAGATTGTGTAATGACCATGAGGCTCTTTAAATAGACAGTGCCACGAAAGGATTGAATGGTACAGCCTAGCTCAAAAACTTTCTGCATGCTTGTATCTGAAGAGTAAGGTCTTGAACTTAGAAAACCTGCTCTTTTGATTGTGGGGTTTATTTTTGCCTGTTTTCCTTTTTATGAATATTACTTTCTCTTGAGTATTGTTCATCTTAAAAAATAGGAGTAATTGAAGTCAAATCTGTGTTTAATTATGTGTGTAATTTACTGATATTTAGATATGTTTAACCTCATGCTGTGTCTCTGGCTTGTTTTATGAAATCTAAGGCACAGTTGTACAGAGGTGATTTTTGTTGGATGTGAATTATTTTTGAATGGTACATTAAGCCATGGCTCTACAGTGATGGCAAGTTCCATGAAGCTGTTTTGTATACTGAAAATTATGCTAGGTAGCCATTTTGTTTTCTGCTTCATAGATTTTGGTTTTCCTCTTCAGAATTAAATTTTCCTTTGTTTGACTGACACAGAAGATAGCAAAGAAACAAAAAAATGAGACAGACACGGTTTACAGGAACGTGTGAGCTGGTTCCTGATGAATGTCCCTGATCCTTACTAAATGGCATGAAGCTGAGTCAGGGGAGGTTTAGGTTGGATATCAGGAAAAGGTTCTTCACCCAGAGGGTGGTTGGGCACTGGAACAGGCTCCCCAGGGAAGTGGTCACAGCATTCAAGAGTTTGGACAAGGCTCTCAGGCACATGGTATGGCTCTTGGGGTGTCCTGCACAGGCTCCAGGAACTCATCTCATCTTTGTGGGTCCCTTCCAATTCAGCATATTCTATGATTCCATGATTCTATGATTTAAAGAGAAAAACTTGACTTTTTACAGGACTGGACATCCAGATGGACAGGAATGAATCTCCATAGCAATACAAAACACACAACTGCCAGAAAAGTGAGTTTAATTTTGCATTTACTTGTCTTTTCATATGGTAAAGTGCTCAGCTCCTGATATCATCTCCTCTAACATTAAAAAAGCATCATTACACAGGCTGCACTTTTCTTGTTCTACTTCTAATTAAGTTCACTAGAATATAAACTACTAAAATGTTGTAATTTGTCCTGTAAAAAGTGAAGTTTTAAGTTAGATATCTGTAAGGATACCTGATTTTCAAGAATAACAAGAACTTTCCTATGTCAGGATTGTAAAGAGAAAATAAAAGATAAAGGAGAAAGCCATGAGGCTTCCATGGAAGGCATTACCTGCCAGCTCTTCTGACTACCTTGTTTATAACCATGTGAAACCTCCAGTTGTAGGGTGGAGATTAGCAGAGAGAATCTGATGCTGTTTGCTTTCTCTGCATTTTTGTATGCTGGTGAAATCAAGGGCTGCATAATTAGACCAATTTAGCACAGGTATCAGATCTGTAATATTGAATCTATAAATTATGTACCCTGATTCAATGGGAGAAAATCTATAAAGAGAAAAGACAATTATTAACAAGTTTGAAAAATACTAGACAATAATATTTGAAATTTTAGTCAATACCTCATCAAATCAGAAAGTTTTATTCAAGTATCTAGGATCAACATTGCAAAAGTCAAAACCCCAAGCTTAGGCATTTAAATTCATATTTAGCTTTAAGGCTTACTGTGCATCAAAGAACTCATATTTAGGTAATTTAGAATCTAGACAAGATGATCATAAAACCAAAATATACTTATTACTCTAACAGTCTTTCTCTGCTTTTATAATTATTGTTATCCATCTGCAGACATGCTCTTCTATTTTGGGTATTATGCTTAAATAATATAAAACTACATTATTACTTATGCTCAGAATGATAAGTAGATGGAATTTGTTCTTTTTTTAAACTTTTCAGAAATGCCTGTGTAATCTGGAGAGGAGAGTTTGTGAAGAAACAGACGCTTGGAGATCACAAAGGCACAATCCATATGTCTGGATTGTATTATGATGTAGAGCACAAACATATTCCTACTTAATAAATTCATGTGTGTCATTTCTATTAAAGAAGGACAAAGTATGTCCCATTTTTACTAAATATTTCAAATATACTTAGAAATTTTATCTTCAAATAAAATAAGAACATTTAAATAATTCTTTTCATAAGCAATAAAATAATAAAAAAGGAATTTGTGTGTGTTTGCCTGTATGTTGTCCTCTTCTTATTTATCTTGGGAGATCTCTGCATATGTGAAGCAGATAAATCAGTGATGTCCGTATCTGAAAAATTCCAGACAGATATGATTTCAAGACCTTGGAGGAACGAACTTAAAGAAAAGTGACTTCATTTGCAAGCGGTATGTTATGTTACTCTGTGCACTAGAGGACCACATATTTTACTTCCTTTTTTTTTTGGTTCAGGGCCTACCTGTTTAGTTTAGGAAAGCTACAATTTATGCAAATATATCAGTGAGTGAAAAGGACTGCACTTCCTCACATTTTGATATTGATGTCACTTTATGTAGTGTTTAGTCATTTTTGCTCCTTAATTCCCTATTGTCAAAGGTTTTAAAATTAATGATAAAACATCCTTCACACTCCAAATGTAAAGAATCAGTCTTTGGTAGGAAAGTATCTTGAAATCTGCATTGACTTGCTTCAAAAAGATTCACAGTTTAATGATCTTAGATCTGTGAGGAAAAAAGTAAATTCTGAAATGACTTTGGGATGCTCTATCTAGAATAAAAAAACCCTCTTGTTTGTTCTGTGTAACAATCTTGGAATGCTGCATCTACTAGCCAGATCCGAAATATGATGACTCTTGCTTTGTCTGGAAAAGCAATGCTTGTTCCTTGTGTTAAAGGGACAGTGTCTCTGAAAAACAGGTTTTATAATGAAAAATTTCACACTGGCTGTGAATATGAAATGACATGCTTTACTTATTTGATAGGCAAGAAAAACTGAAGCAACACTAATTATATGTTCAAATTTAGGACCTCACAAACAAAGAGACTTTTTTCCCCCCTTTTTTTTTGTGGGGGGAATACAGTTTTCTTCGGCTCTTGTGCATCTTGCTGATTTCCTTTTTTAGAGGGTTTCATAGTTATGTCTTAGACTGAAGAGTACCTGTGCTTCTCACTTATTCCAAAACAGGCATTTTTTGTGGGCAACAGCAGTCGACAGAGTCCTTTTTTTTTTCCCAAATGGTATTTTGCAAGACACTCTACAAGTATATGCATTATTCACGTCCTAGATATGTAGATATTTGTCAGACCAGGGAAAGGGAATGTATTTCCAAAGGCTAATTTTTGTCTATAAAGGCTAATTTCCCTAGAGACCCTTAGAGTCAGTAGAGAAAGCTAGTATGATAGTACCCTCCAGAGAACAGTTCAGAGCAGGAGACTAATTAATCTCAGAGGGGGAGACTGTGCTGCTGTTGGCTGGGAGAGAGTTAATTTTCTTAACAGTAGCTGGAAAGGGGCTGTTTTGGATTTGTGCTGGAAATAGTGTTCATAATGCAGAAGTGTTTTCTTTGTTGTGGAGCAGTGCTTACACAGTGACAAAGCCTTCTCTGCCTCTCACCCCACTCCTCCAGCAAGGCTGGGCATGCATGAACTTTCTCACTTTCGCCTTTCCAGTTCTCTCCCATGTCCCCCAAGTGGCTGTGTGGTGCTTAGTTGCCAGCTGGGGTTAGGCCACAACAGAAATTAACCACACTAGACTATAGTCAGGCTTAATGAATGATCCCCACTCTGATCATCCACCCAGATTACGACAAATGCACAGAAGTAACCTCTCCTTTTTATCATTTATTATCCCACCGAAGACTGTCATCTGCAAAAACTTGCCAATAAGTATTTTTACATCATTTTCATAGACACAGGAATGGATTGCAATTTGGTCCACTAGCTGTGTTCTGGCCGTGTACTTTGGCTGGTTAACATATTTATCCCATGCAGTTACCTTTCATCTCCAGATCACTTTTATAGCGTGATATACTATAGATATCATATACATATACACCCATGTCCTTCAAGGCTGGTCTAGAGCAAACTAGCTGCAAACAGAACTTGACATGGACTTGGCTTTTATTCCTACATGCTAATCCTTTGAACAAAAGACATATTTCCTGGCTTAAGGTTTTCTCCTGTTGAAAATGCAACTAATGGTGTGAAAGCTTTGTTGCAGCCTGTCACAGCTGAATTCTTATAGCCCAAAGAGTGTTGCATGCCCTGGCATCATGGTATAGTCAAGGATTTGTGGACCAAGAGCACATGCAGAAAGTGTTGTGTAGAGCACATGGCAACAAGCCTATGGTTGCTTTAACCCTTCAGCCTTTTGGAAGCTATTAGACAAACAAGCTATTCCCAGAACCACTTCCAGGTTTTATTTTTTCCTCTTCAAAAGGAAGTTTAAATAACATCTCCGCAGTAAAATCAAGAGACTAGATACGGCTCGTACGTAATTCTGACTATTGTCTGATCTCAATCTTTTTATATTAGCAAAAGGTATTAAAAGTAGACTAATTTCTCATGCAAGATTTATTTAGTATTGAAACATTGATCAGGAGTCTGTTTTATCAAACTAAATAGGAAGAAAAGTGGGTCTCATAATCCTGAATGGAAAGGAATGGTCCATGTAGCAGTTTCTCCCTTTAATATTGACACTTCTTAAGAAAAAATTTGCTCTGATTGCTTTAGAGGAACATGTCGTTTTTCTAGGAGGGTAAGCAAATTTCATTTACACACATACCAACTCCTCTTTTGCTCTACATCCTTCTGGCAAACAAAACCATCATTTATGTGGAAAAATGTCTTGAAACAGAATCCTAGTAAATTTTCAAGTGAGACATATGCACTCTGCAGAAGACATTTCTTCTGTGACAGAGATACAGATAGTAGATCTCTTCTCTTGTTTTATCTAGAGTTAAATTAAAACTAAAATATTGTCATTTAAATCAGCTCTACATGTTTCATTTTGCTGTCACAATGAACAACCATATGCACCAAAAAGCAGCAAGATTTTTAGCCTCTGGACAGAGAGATATGTGAAGAAAATCTAAAAGCATGTAATCTCCAAGAAAAGTCTGACATATAGTTTGCATCAATACCACACTGAGAGCAAAAAATGTAGTTCAGTAGGAAATTTTTATTTGTACCCTGAAATTAAGACAGCTGGTTGAAAGAAAACTTTGCTTCTTTAAGGATCTAATGTGATGAAGTTATTGCTCCAGCTGCTTCTACCTGAAATACAGATAAAGGTAGAAAGATTATTCACAAAGCCTTACATCAAATCACAAATTTTAGCTATTCTACAGACATGGAGGTGTGTCACTACAGCAATCCTCTCTTCTTTAACAAGAAAGAATGTTATTAAAAGGTGTGCACTTGCAGATTTTGTAGACAGCAGCGATTGTCTCCCACATATTTCAATGACATCAGGAGGATGGATCTCAGAAAAAAACCAAGGATTTCATTACCAAGGTCTATGGGCACGTACAAGAGCCCAATAACTTTTCTTAATCCAAAGAATAATGAGATGCGTATTAATGAACAAGCACAGGTAATTAAGGGTAAGAGAAAAAATAAACCTTTATAGGACATAATTTTTTAAGTTCCACTGAGACAAGTTGTTTCTTTTTTCTTAGGGAAAAAAAGCTTAAAGAATCTCACAGTCTGAAAAATGTAAAGCCCTGTCGCAGTAATTACTTATTAAGTTCAAGATACATTTCAATCTGCAAGAGATAGTGAGTCTTTTTGTTCCATCTTCCAGTACTTTCCTAGTATGGGTAAAAAAAGAAAAAAACATACATAATCATTTTAGAAATGAACAAAAAACCCCCAAGATTTTTAAAACTCTGTTCTCCCAGGCAAGCTTGGAGTCTAAACAGTATGTAACAAGACTCTCTTAGACAGAATCTTTCACCTAGGAGAGCGAAGCCGCATTTGTGTGGAACTTGGAAAGCATATGATGTAAAACTTTCATAGCTCTGTGGCAAAACAAAAGTGATTTTTAACTGATAATTCCATCATTTTAAAGACAGGCACACTCACAAAAGTATTATTTTTTTTTTATTTTATATAAAACCTTTATGAAAAAGCATCTGAGTATCTTGTTGTGACTGCTGGAATTAACACAATTTTAGGTCTGTGATTCATACTCACACAAAGGGGAAAAAATGTTTTAAAATCTATTTCCATATGTTCTTTCATAACTGATCTTTAATTTCACTTGAAACGTAAATCTGGCCTCCTTAATTTGCAGCTCAGATAATTATGATGTGATGAAAAACTCCTTTTCTCTTTCCCAGAAAATATCTGGCCACTTTCATTGCAGCTCATCTCAGTCATCTTGTATCTTTTTAAACGTATGTAGAATATTCCACTTTGGTCTTAGAAGTCCAAAAACTGGTGGTTTTTTCTGTCTTTTAACAGTGACTCGATCAGTGATCCTAATCTAATCCCTTAGAACTCAGAGCAGCAAAACACAAACCCACATTTTTTATTTGAATAGGACTTAACATTTAGCAACCACTTGAGTATTTTGCATTCTGTTGGTCTGTGCCTCCCATCTGTGTAAAGAAAAAGAGAATGTTTATACCTTCTTTTCTTCCTTCACAGATGTTGCAAGGTTTAATCAGTTTGAAGAAAGATGGGGTTTTAATTGCATTTCAGGGAATTGAATGCTTATGATATGTGAGAAAAGATGCAGTCTGACCAGCAGCAAGACTCACAGAGAAAAGGTTGGGTTGAGGAATTTAAAGCACATCTTTCAAAGACTAGTGAACATAAAAGACAATGTTGCTTCCAGGCTCTGATTTTAACTATTTTTTTATTATTATTTGGTGAAAAGTTTCCTTACTTTGTTCAGTATTTGTTTTGAAACTTATTTAAGAAAAAGGAAGTAGTTAAATATCAGTATTCCCTAAAGATATCCCCCTGCTATTTTTTTTTTCCTCAACAAGCTCCAGAGTTCAGGAACACCATTAGGATTAGTATTGACAAATAAGGGGGCTGCAAAGATGAGATATGCATAAAATAGAGTTTCTTTCGTCAGAGAAAGTTCCCAGGGCTACTGGCATTCACAAAAATAATCTTTCTTTTCTTTCTTACGAATTATAAAAAGTAAAAATATTAATAATTAAAGGCAACCCCCCCAACTGCAAACCATAAAATCCAACAAGCCAGCCATGAACAAAGGAAAGAAGCTGTAAGTCATTTGGGACTGATTTGGAAATACTTCCTGATATTTTTAAATGCTAAATCTTTTCTGCATATGTATACATAACACGGATGCCTTGGGGAACTCAGCTGTTGGGATAAGTTTGAATAATCTATTTTGGATACTCAGGGAAGCATTTTTTAGTCTTCCTGCTTCCATCTTGCAGAAGCTGGTATACCAAGAAGGGTCATGGGTGTCCTTGCAGATGTGACATTCTAGATATGACCTTCAGAAGAACAATAGAATTAAATATCTGGAGCAGATGACAGGATATATTAAGTTTCTTCTTTACAATGTAATTAAAATCCCATATTTCTTCAAAATTAAAAACACCATTGTTTATGACCTATATGTTGATCTTGTTCACCATTCATAAAACAAAAGTGAACTCCTGAGACAGACTATCTGGAAACTTCTATTGAAAGTATTAATGAAAGACATGTTTTAAAAAACTAAAGATGTGGGAAAATGGGTGACTGTAAGTAAAGACTGTAGAGATGATGCAGTCCACAGATAAAAAAAATACAAAAGGTCAGAAACTGTAACATATACAGACTCACAGTGGTTTTAACAGTTTGTTCTTAAGGGAACTATGAAAGACTTTCTATGTTATCAGATTTTACATCTGAAAATTACATTGTCTTTCCAGTAGCAACCCTTGGTACTAAGGAGTGGTACTAACTCGTGAAACCTGCATGTGCTCTTACTGAGTGATCATAGACCTGTTAAATCCTGTCTTGCTTCCTAAGCTAAATAGCGATTACACCCAAAATAAAGAATTATTCTTGCATTATGAATGTTTAGGTCAGCGTACTAGCAGATTTTACAAAGATAAATCATTTCATAGTGCTTGGATTTTCATGGCACTATGGCTCTGTTTATGTAGTTTATGTAATATTTTGTTGTCTGTTCCTAAAAGTAAATTAAGAGGTTTATTTTAAATCTTCAGTTTGTTCAAGATACCATTGTCTTTTTCACAGTAAAAATAATTTAATGTAATCAGTACAATATTTTTTTTTCCTCTGAGGTGGCATACAGTACAGAGAAAGATCTGCTATTTCAAATGTGTTACTTAAAAATAGTAGTAAAAATAATCCCAAATCACACTCTTAATCTCTTTTCAGGGGGGATTTGACCTTGTCAGCATTTGTTCAAGAAACACAATGGTGTGGGTTCTTATCACTTTTCCATTACAGTTCAGAAATTAAGGCATGCAGGAGGCCTGTATTTAATAGTCTGGTGTATCCTCATGGGCATCGTCTCACCTGATCCAGCTCAAGTTGTAGATTTGTCACTGTCTTAAGCAAAAAGGCCAAGTGATTGCACAGTGGGTATGCAATAGATGTTGAGCACTGGGTGCAGGCACCTTTGAGACTGGAGATGTAGAGTGTGTGACTCAGGGATCTGCACCCTAAAATGTCTCCAGAACTTTTATTTTCTATATTCCAGATGCCCTGCTCCAGCAATGCCCCAATAGGGCCGGCCTCCAGCTCCCAACATCCCTACCCTGTCTGGTCATGGGCTCCTGGTCCTGGCCCAGTCTTGGCCTCTGCCCATCCCCATGGCAGAGCCTGATATCTGGTGCTGCTCCAGTGCCCCCAGCTGCCCTGCTCGTGGCTGGATGGTTGGATCCAGTTTCAATCCCCATGGCTACAGCACCCTGGCAAGTCACCCTGCTCTGCAGTCTCTCAAAACCTTCCATAGATTTTGCTTTCAAACTAAGTTTCATTAATTGCCACAGCAACTTTGAGCACTCACAGCATCCTCTAGATGCAAGTTCTGACTCAAATGTCTGTTTTTGATCTGGCTTCAACTAGCTTGGGGTTTTTTACCCATTTGTTCTTATACTGGTGGAGAAATGAGCCCTTAGAACCTTTTTATCTTTTCCATAAGACCCAGCATAATATATATGTTTATTACACATCCCTTCCCTCTATTTTTCAAATTAAAGAGGTTTCCCCACCACTCCATATATTTGGACATTTTTGTTTCTTTCTGAAATTTTCAGAGTCTTCTAAAGTTCTCCTGGGATTGAAACACAAAAAATTAGGGAGTACTTAAGATGTCAACAACAGGTTGAAATAGTGACATAATTATGTTGTCATCTTAATTCCTGATTCCAGTTTCAGTATTTCCTAACAGGTAATTTTTTTGTTTGTTTGTTTTAATTTTTAACAAATTTGAGCAATGACATCTTGAAATGGGTCATAATCCCAACATCCTGAGGGGCTAAAATCAGCTTCTGCTCAGTATTTTGCTAAGATTTAGAAACCCTGCCACTCAAACTGCTTGGTTTGAGAACAACTCAAATTTGGGAGCATCAAATGCTTTATGAAGTGAGTTGAAATACGAAAACTGAAGGACATTGGATGCCAACAAATATGCAGATGCAAAAATTCACCCTTTTATAATTTGAATAAAGAACAAATTTAATCTATTAAGAAAATTTTCCAGTAAAATTAAGTTTTACGAGAAAACACCTATTTATAGTACCTAAAATATTTCTCTTGAAAGGTCTTGAAATCAAGGAACTTCAGTGAAAGCAAATACAGGACTCTGCTGAAAATCTGACAGAATTCTCATGACAATTCAAGGCTCTAAACAGTATTTTAGATATGATGTGTTTTCCTCATCTGTGTGAACTCTCATTATCCATGGTGCGAGGGCAGTTTGCTGCAGGAAGGTTTTCAGACTCTTAATCCAGTTGCTGAGCTCCACCTCTAAACAGGGGTCAACTCTGTGGTCAGAGTTTAGCAGTCTAAAGAGTTTTTTACTCAAGTCTGGGCTCTTGGGTTTTCCAGGTTTTTTTGGCATGGAGATGCTGAAATGGACAGTTGCGACAATTTCACATGGCTAACAGCAGCAGTCGACCTGACAAGAATGTTACTTCCAGTGTAGCAGCTGCAGGAGATCAATGGCATGTGACCATAGGAAGCCCCACTGGGCAGGTTGGCTTTGGCCAAAGATTATAAGATGTCCCGACTCCCAAGCCAACTTGTTCCCCAGCCTTTTGATCCCCCCAAGAATGTAATATTCTCTTACCAGGTGCAGGTCCAAGCTCATTTATTCCTCTCGATGGGAACAGATGGAGGTAGGGGAAAAATTTGTTCATGCAAAATTTAACAAATTTGGTTTCTGAATGATTTGGTTCAAAACCAAATATAGAAATACCATTATGTAGGTTTTATTAAACAAAGTAGAGTATCTGAATTTTGGCCAGTTGCTGTTCCAACCCTTCCCATCTTCCCTGAAACAGGCATGTAGCAGAAGCAGTCTCTGAGGACAAAAGCAAGAGAGTGTCTGGTGTCCAGGGTGAATCAACCATTCAGGAATATTAAAAATCAAAGCAAACAAACAGCAAACAAACCTGCCAACCCATCCCCCCTCCCCCGAAAAAAAACCCCAACCCAAACCAAACCAAACACACGAAAAAACTCTAAAAAGCTTTCAAATTAGACTTTGACATGGACAATAGCAAGAAAGCAATATAGTTGTTTCACACAACCATCTGGTCTTCCTAGGGCTTCAGCAGCTAGACCCTGTTAACCCTGATCTAGGTTTATTTCTTTTTTTATTTAATGTTCTGTTGGTGGAAAGTGCTTACACATGCACTATCAAGCCATTTTGTACAAATCTGTAATAATACTCTTAAAACCACACAGCACTCAGAATCCAGGATTAAGGCTTTAAACCAGATGAAATATATATTGGGATTCCAAACAAGTTTTCTTTCTTTTTATAATGCAAATGTGTTAATGCTCTGACCTCAAAACTGAGAGACCAAAGCCTAGATAACTATCAAGAATCTGTTCATCCTGCACAGGCACTCCAAAAAACAGGACTCCCCCCTCCTAAAACACAACAAAGTGAGATATCAAGGATTTATGTCTCAATAACATTTTTTTCCCTTCTAATAATAATGTGAGATAAGAGTATTTGCAATATGTTCAGCTTACTGTCTGTTAAAACAATTTGTAATTTCAAAAAGTACAGTATTTTTTAAATCTGTAGTTTCTTGAATGAAAATATTTTAATAATTGAATATAAAATACTGAGACACTTTTCCGGACCACAAGAAGTTAATAATAAATAATAACAACAATAAATAGTTAAACAGTATCTTCTATTTTTGTGATGCTTAAGCATATATCTTGTGTCTCATAAATGTATAACTTTTAGTATTTATTTCATTAATATAAGAATCCAGATTTAAAAAAAATCATATTATATACTGAAAACCACCACTACAATGCTACATACAGTTCTATGCTTAGCCAAATAAAATCCAGCTTCTTGTATATTAGACATTCCAGATGCTTAGAAAGTGCTCTTCAAATAAAGAACAATATTGATATTGTTAATTTTTTTTCATGTTTTCTCTTGTTTTCAAAACCCCCCAAAACAGGAAAAAAAAAACAATGCCATATATATCTCTAAGTAAAATAAATATCCCATATTTGTTTATGGACAGAAAAGAATAAAGGCAATACAGAAGTTGTGAAAGGTGCCCTAATTTGATGACTCTTTGTTTCTTACTTGCAGAAAAAGTAGCTGCAAGTGTTTTATATGCATTACAGTACAATGCCATAGACCAAACCTACAGCCTCACTCAATTTTCCCTTTTGAGGATTTCTCAAATGTTTGATCAAGTCAGGTCAAACCTGTAGAATTGGCATCTTTGGTCTATGGTGCAGTCTCTTCTCGTTGGGGTTGTTATATTCTACCACAAGGCTGGTAACAAGAAGAGTTCTGTGTAAGTTTATGCTCCAATCTGTCAACATCTTTATCTGTGGCCTGCAGGAGCTGAAAGAGAGAGTTCTCAACACAGAGAGTTTGCAGACATCACCAAATTGTGACATGCTGAGGGGTAGTGCTACTGTAGAGGAGTGTGGTGGCCAGTTAGCCTGTGGTACAAGGGACAGAGTTTTCTGGTAAGACAGTCCCAGGTACCAGAGACTTACGCCGGCCACAGTGAGAGAAGAAGCCTCTCCCAGCACGCTTTGTTCTTTTATGGTAATGTACCCCAGTTCTGCTTCCCTGGTTGGCTGTTGGCTGCTCCGCCCCCTTGCTACCTTATATGTTTCATGCCATAGAAAGTTCTCCACTCCAGGTTCCCCCATTGGCCCTTGCCCCTCACCACTCCCCCAGAGCTTCCCCATTGGTCCTCATTCCCTAGTCCCACCTTTGTACCACCCCCATGCCATCAGATCATTGGTTCCTGATGCTAGCCCCACTCCCCTACTTAAGCCTGAGCTTTACATTGTTCTCGTCTTTGCCTCTGGAATGCTTCACAGTGTGGGAGCAATAAATGCTCCTGTGGAAATCTATGCAAAGGTCCTTCCTGCCTCTTTGCCACTGACCCATATTACTGAAGCTGTTGGTGCGTTTGTGCGTGCACGCGTGTGTGAGTGTGTGCAGCTGATCCTGCTGAGCAGCTTCGCTTTGGAGACGCTTCTGAGAGATCGCAAAACCTCGCGCTCCAGCACAGAAGCTGCAGAGTTCTAGATAGTGATAGAGGGGCACTTGGCACAGGCTGCAGGAATGGACCAGCCTTATGAAAATCAGCAAGGACAATTGCAAACTCCTGTCCCTAGAAGGAAGAACAGATTGCAGGCCAGGGACTGACCAGCTGGGGAGTAGCTCTTAGGAAAAAGGCAAGGGGACCTCAGTGGACCATGTGTTCAGTGTGGGCCAACCATTTTCTTCAAAAATGGCCAGTAGTTCAAGAGAAAGTGATTGTTCCCCTCTACGTATTATCTGTTAGACCACGTGTAGAAGACTGAGGCCAGCTTGTCACTACAATCTCCCCTTAGCCCATCAAAGACAAGGAAAACCTCAATGGAGAGAGTGCAGCTTCTTCAGCAAGAAGGTAGAGCCAGGTTCTTCATGGTGGTGCAGTGTGAGAGGACAAGAAACAATGGACGTAAATAGAGTAGAAGACATAAGTTGAATATGACATGCTGGTTTTATGAAGAAAATTTTTACTATCAAGATAATAAATGGCTGGGACAGTTTTCCAGAGAGACTGCAGGTTTTAACCTTGGAGTTTTTCAAGACCCAAATGGATAAAGACTTGAGTAACCTGATCTCTCCTCATACCTAAAGCAGGTTTGATGTTGAACTAGAGACTGCCTGAAGTACCACCTAGCCCACAGTGTTCTGTGATTCTGTGATGCTACTATTTTCTATACATTTTTAAAAGTTCCTTACTAGTCAGACTAACTGTCCACTTTTTACAGTATCCTGTTTCTGACAGCAATCAATGGTAGCTACCTACACAGAAGTGGAAGAACATTGCAATTGTAGGGGTAGGGCAGTTTCAAGAATTCATGATCAGACTTTGTGCCAGAGCTCTCTTTTGGTTAACACTGCACCCATCTGATTCACCCTACCACCTTAAAACTTTCCTGTCCTTTTGCAGTATCAAATGGTCAGGCAAGGCCTCAAGTTAAAGGCAGGACAGTATATGAGGGCCTGGTTAATTATACTTACCTTATGCATCTACCACAAATAATTGACTGGAAAGAGTGACTTGTCTAAAAAGGCACTCAGTCTGATCTTCTATGTGCATAAGAGAGCATCTGTATTTGCAGACAGCTATCAGCTTTCATGTTTGTAGAAATTTTAGATTCTCAATACCACCAAAGCAGTCAAAACTTAAGACAATGTCTGAAAATCACGTGCACATGCATTCATCCCTTAGGTGGGAAAGAAATTATTCTCTTAAGGCAAAAATGAGATTCAAAGTTTAATGTTGACTAAGTAAAGTGGGAATTCCAATACTAGAGATTAATAGTGATAAAACAAATAGGCAGGTTTTGCCCTTTAGCCAGATGCACATCTATTAAAGATCCAGCCAATTTTTTTCTTGCAATCTTGCCAGGGAAAGGAAAAAAATACATTACCGGAATTTAACATGCTATATGATTTTGTGAATAACCCTTCAAGCTGTCATTCTTGGTGCCAAAACTACTGTGCGACAGCATTAAGCAACAGGAGCGTAGACTCATTTCAAGCCCAGGTGCTGAGCGATTTTAAATGCATGAACTCCTTGTTGTGAAACAATCATTCCCTCTGAGGCTGTGTCCTCATGACTCCATGAACTGTGCTCGTGGTGAATGTGCATTTACTTGTCTTGTCGCTAGTGTTCACATGCAAATTTCTAAGAAAACAGAACCATCTCCTCCTTTCTTTACAGGATGTTGGCCTTGTAAGAAATAGAGCACTGTAAAAACAGCTGAAATGGAGGGTGCAGCACTCAGGGCAGGAGTAATAAAAGAAAGTTACAGAGCAGATATCCTCTGATCCATGCACAGCCCACATACTTGTATCAGGTAATGGAAGAAAAATCCCTCCACATTCAAAAAAAAACTAAGAACATTGACAGCCATATAAGGCTTAGGAACTTAACAGTAATTTATGACCCATGCAAATATGGTTTTCCAACACCCAAATGTTACAATTATTGGGGTATTTTTAATAGATCTTAGAAGTCAATTTCAGAATGAATTAAGGATGAGTAAGCAGTATACCAACTGTTTCAATAGCAAATCTCAGATTAATTTTCAATTCTTAAAGCTACATTCATGCATCATATAGTTCCTCTCATTCAGCTTCAGTTGTCTAAAAGTTACTTGTCTAAGTTATAGCTGGATCCCTTTACACCACTGAGGCAAAACAAACACCTCAAGATGAGATAAATCACCTTACAGGGATGTCTATTTCTTTCTTTTGACTATAAAGTGGGAACTAAAACAATGACCTGAAAATTAGACACTTAATCTGTGGAATCTGAATTATGTAGTTGGCAATTTGTTGACTTAGACAGTTTTTCCATGTATTTGTTTTTATGTTTCTGCAAACCATAGGGTTAAAGAGTGCAGTACAGATTGGGGCAGGAAAAAAAAATATGGGTCTGCAGGGACAAGGAATACTTTCAGGTAATATTGTCAGCAAATAAGGATTTTTTTCTAACTTTTAGATATACACATTAGATGAGATAAAAGCATTCACAGTACCTCACTTAAATGAAGTTGAAAATGTTGCACTTACTTACTTCAGGATTGAAATTTCATTATCTATTCAAAACATCTGTTTTCTATTGTTATGTGAAAATTACCATATAGTGGATTGTGAGAAAGCTTTTACAAGCTCTGACAGCAGATCTGTGCCAGAGCAGGATGCTTATCAGTGAGTTGTGCTTGCTCTGAGCAGCACAGGGTAGCTACAGTTAGTCCATCCTCAAGGCACAATTCAATGTCACGTTGAGAGAGGAGTCCAGCAAGGGGTTTTCTGCAACCTGTGGTATTGGGTCTGGTTCATTTTCCCACAGCAGCCTTTGCAGTGCTGTGCTCTGTGCTGGCAGACAGAAGGATGTTGATAACACACCAGTGTTTTGGCTGCTGCTGAGCAGTGCTGGCACAGCCTCAGCACTGTCGCCCCAACATTCCCCCAGCATTAGGCTACAGGTGGGCAAGATCCTGGGATGGGACACATCTAGGACAGCTGAACCATATTAACCAAAGGGATGTCCCATACCATAGGATGTCTGCTCAGATATAAAAGCTAAGAGGAAGGGGTGGATTTAATTATTTACAATGTTTGCCTTCTGGAGCAACCACTACATGTGTGCCAGTCCTGCTTCCCTGGAAGTGGTCAGACATTGCTTGCTGATAGGAAATAGAGAAAAAAAAAAATCTATTTTTTTTTCTCTTTGCTTGTGTGCACATAAACTTTCACTTTTGCTTTAGTAAACCACCTTATCTCAACCTTGGAGTTTTTTTGCACCTTACTTTCCCTCCCCTGTCCAGCTGAGGAGGCGAGTGTTAGAGCAGCATGGTGGGCACCTAGTGCCCAGCCAAGATCAACCGAACACGTCTACGACAGAAGTAGGGCAGAAAATAATTCAGAATGAATTAGTATGTCATGTACACCATCACAGGGTTCTAAAAAGAGAAACCAGATGTATTTATAAGAAGGAGGTAATATTTTTGTTAGACCAACTGGTAGAAAAAATGGCAAGCTTTTGGGCATGCTAGCACTCAGCATGAGTTCTCTATTTTTCCAAATATATAAATTTTTATATATATGCAATATATATCCATTATTCTTAGCTTTGTTAACATACCTTCTGAGGAAGAAAAGAATAATAGTGTTGTAAAAACTCAAAAGTGTTCCCATTACTCACAACAAATACTATCTTATTACTTAAAAGCATACAACTTTTATAAATAACAACACAGCCCTAGCTCAAGGAAAGAAAGTTGTGTCATTAATGTCCAACAAACTATATCAGGCATTGGTAAAACACAGATGAATGAAAACCTCATCTTATTATTTGTTGCTAATTCATGAAAGGAGTAACCTCTCCCCCAAAAAACCCTAGAAACAAACAAACAAACAACAAACAACAAAATCCCAAAACCAAAACCCAAACAAAAACCAAAACAACAAAAACACCCAAAACCCAACTTCGCTTCTGTTCTATTACTGTTAGCTAATTATCTAAGTATTTTCTCTGGATAACTGTGTTGGGAGCAAATGGCAACACTTTGGCAGGGGAGGGTGCAGAGGTGGCCTTTGTGAGGAGAGGCTATGTCCAGCCAGATCCTGGAGACCCACTGCAGGGCACAACTGAGCCCCACTGTCAAGACTGTGGCACTAGAAAAATATGAGGAGGGAGGAAGAAAGTGAGAAAACAGCCCTGTAGACAGCAAGGTGAGAGAAGGAGGAGGGGGAGGACGTGCTCCAAGCACAGGAGCAGAGGTTTTCCTGCATGGAGGATCATGGAGGACCATGGTGGAGCAGATATTGAGATGCAGCCCGTGATGGACCCCACCCCAGAGCAGCTAGATACTACCTAAATGGAGAGTCCAGTCTGGAGCAGAGGAAAGGTGTGAGGGGGGAGGAGCACCAGCATAGAGGAACTCTTAAAGACTGACCCCAATCACCATTCCCCTTCCCACTGTGCAGTTCATGGAGCTTCAGGTGGAGGAGGATTAGAGGAGAGAGAACTTGGGAGTGAAGGACTGAAGTTCAGCTTTGAAACGGGAGAGGAGCAAGCATTGTTTAAATGTTTGCATTTGTTTTCTCATCACACAACTGTACTTTTAATTGGCAATGAATTAAATCAGTTTTCCCCAGAGTCTGTTCTACGCATGACAGTAATTGGTGAATGATTTCCCTTCTCTGTCCTGACTCATAAGCTCTGTTGTTCCTACTATCTCCCCTTGTCCTGTGAGAAAGGGGAGCAAGTGAGCAGATGGGTGGAGTTTCTGGACAAGGCTAACGCACCACAATAACTTACAGCAGATGAAGGTGACATTTAAAAAGCTTCACCCAAATTTCCAGATACTGACTTATGTTACTAACCTTACTGCAGAGCAATAGACAAGACTCACTAAGACATTTTAGAACACAGCTCATCCTGAAATTAACAATACAGGAAATTTATAAATTGCCATTATAACAGAATGAATTATTCATCTGTCTGTAACTAGACAAACAGAGCTGGTGCGAATAGATTAGGTGAGATACATTAGAACTCTCAGAGGATATTTTGCATAGAATTTACTTGTGCTCCACTTTCTTTATCCAACTACTTTTCCCATTTGTAATGATAAACATACATAGTTCTGGTTCCTAGGAGAAGTAAGATTTGTTTTTTCACATTTTTTATTAGAAATTCTGAAATCTCATATGGAAAAACCTCTATGTGTTTCTCAGTAATTTTAGGAAAGGAGCATATTAAACAGTTAAACTAACACCTAGTGTTGTGCTAACTCAAATCCATTTCCTGGTTCTTAGTAAATCCTCGGTGAGCCTCTTTCTAAGGCTGTCTCTATTGCTCTTCAGAAATCTCATCAAAGGACTTTTCTCTCTCTTTTGACTAGGCAAAGGTATTTAAGGTGTTTAAGTCTCTAAATGCTTTAAAAAAAGCTTGGTCACAGGTGTATTCTTAGAAATAGAGATATCAGCAAGCAGGGTAAAAGGAAATTTGTACTATACTGCGACGTCTATATGACAGTCCAGAGGGGAATCACAAGTTCCATTAAGGATGTTCTAAAAGTGCATTATTTTTAAGAGGCACTGTAAGCTACAGTCACTGATACTGTTCTGTTTGGTATTTGGTACACTAGTGACTTCTTTAAGCTACTGTTTATAACAGTGTGTGTAAATCCTTTTTTAAAGATAATGATGCTCTACAAACATATTTTTTCAAGTTTTGTTCATATTTTAAAATTTCTTCATTAAGAGAAGAAAAATTTTATATATATTAACTATTGACATTTCAGTATCAGCAAGCTACACCAGAAAACTGTGAAAGAGGAGCCATGTGTGAGTTATGCTGATGTAATGTATTGTTACAGAGGACAATTTTTATCTTCCATCTAGTACCTCAGTTCCTCAGAACCCTTATTTTACAGTAAGAAGTCTTAGCTCTGAAAAACAAAGTATTGCTAAAAAAATTGTTTGGTTTTGGTGCCACAGAGTAGACTGGTCTAACTGGTGGGCCAATTAGATTAGATCACTCATAACACTCATGTGATAGATCTATTACTAAAAGAGAGTCCTTTTTTTTTTGGTTTTTTTTGAGTGATTTCTAGTCATTGTGTCCAGCACACTGCACTATGCCTCTATGGCACTGAAAGAAGCAAAAAATTTACTGTAAAATATTACTGGGTTCCCTGCCGGCTCTGTGGCTCACATGCATGAACGCACCGACGCAGGGATGGCTTCAGTAATATTAAGCCAACGGCAAGGAGTTGAGAAGGGTCCTTGCTTAGAGTTCCACAGAGGCAGTTTATTGCTACAGCTTGTGAAGGGTTCTAGACGCAAATGACCCCGAGCACATGACAGCTCGAGCTTAAGTACAGGGGTGTGGCTAACACCAGGAGCCAACTGGGGAATCAGAACTGGCGTACATTACTGTAACCAAACAAGGCATCCTGGGAGAGGCTTCTTTCCCTCACCATAACTGCTAGGTCTTTGGCACCAGAGACGGCCTTACCAAGAACTCTGTCTCTTGTACCACAGGTCAATCGGCCACCACAGTAAAATATACTGAGAAATTGCACCTACCTATCTTCACTGCATACCCCTAAGAAATAATGATCAAACACAAATATTCATGTAGTGTCAGGAGATACAGAAGGAAATTTTGAAAGGGATTGTGATGACAATGACTGTAGCTTGAAGCATTCAAAATACAAATGTAAACTATTCATCACAGTGGAAAGGAAGACATAAAGAGCAGGTTGTTAGTGAGATTCTGCCAAAAGACTAAATAAAGCATTTCAGGCTGAATGTTCCTTCCGCGCAGTATATTGGAAACTATAAAATATCAAACATAATATGACAAAAAGCATCTTTCACTGCAAAAGCCAAGATCTAATCTTCAAAATGGAAACGTGGATGAATAATCACCCTTTCAATCCAGATTGAAAAAAAATTGTGTTCTTAGTGGTTACATATACTATTCTGTGTTTCATGATTAGCTTCACTTAGAGCCATAGAAGCTCATCAACTCTAAGATCAAAGCACAAGTGTTTCAGCTTTGGCACATTAAGATGGAGACATGTAAAATTATGGTGCAGCATTTTCCCTGTCTCGTAATATGGGCTACAACCCCTTTTCACCTCACAAGAGGTTTTGCAGCAGTTAAATCATTTGCTTTAATAATATCTATCATATATGGATATTTCTATTCCTATTCCCAAGTTACAGAGTAAGCATTGTTTTATACTTGAGTCATCCTTCAATTGAAAGTGCCATTGTACCATTTCAGTTATCTGTGGTTTTACTATTAATGTTTTCATTGTCATGAAGATGTTCTTTGATAATAGGTACCGTTTGCTGTGTTACTTATTTTACTGACTAAATATTTACAGAGGCAATAAAAATTAATAAAAAATTAAGAATTAATAACTATAAAAATGCTTTAAAATTTGTGGAAATAAGAGCTATATGCAGATGCTAGATGAGGCATTTGGGCTAGAAATGGATCCAGCATTATGTGTATTGTTTTTAGAAAAGATCAATGGCTATGTAATATGTCTTTAGTATAAATAAACATGATTCCTGTGGTTTTGACCCTCTTACTAGATAAAAACTTCTATACAAACCTTTGTGTCATCATTTTTTAAACTCCTTACCTTGATAGACCCAAAAAGCCACAGACAATTCTGTTATCAATCAATACTTCTAGCACAGCTGAGCATCTTAAGTCTTATAAATTTAGTCAGACTTAGTTACGTGTAAATGCCATAAACTTCATTTATATCAATTTATTTGTACACTACAAATGGATAATATATTATCTTTACAGTGCCTGTTGATGATTTCCTAGAAATAAAGTTGCATGGGTTTGGTGTTACCACACCTAATAGTATCAACTATTTGTGGCCTCTTTGTAAGAACTTGGATTTGAAAGATTTATACTTTGATTAATCCCATCTTTGCTTTTAGAGATAGACATTAAAAATATCAACACCAATGAGTTCAGTTGTGTTGTCACGTAAAACTAAGTGCGAGTAAGAGAAAAAAAGGACGGGGCATCTGCATTTCTCTAGAACTATAATGTACCTATCACTGCATAATTCATTTTTAAGTGTGTAAAAAAAATTCTTAACACAATGGAAGCAGTAGAAAAAGTGTGTTTCTGCAGGAGGGTATTTATGTATGTTCAGGCATGCAAGTAACTAAATGAGACATTCTTAGTGCTTTAGAACCTATTGCTCTAAAATGATAGTTCTATTTTTGTAAGAGAGTAATTTCATGTAAATATAAATAAACAGAACTATCAGGCAGTTCTTCCTCAGAAGCTAAGATTCCCAGATAATTTTTTCAGAGATTTTTGGACAATAAAAGGCACTGATCTGATGGGAACTTCCTCTAAATATTGGTCATCCGTCTTCCTCTGGAAGCAGGAAAAGGAATGAAAATTAGGGTCATAAGTTAATAATAGGAGCACATATTGTAGCCCGTTGACACATTTCTCCCTTAGAGGCTGGTGAGATGATCAAACTGGTTCATCTCTCTCTTTGTCAGTTATTGTTTCAGAGTCCACTTTGAGCATAAGGAAATATCTAACTTGACACCAGATGAGATTCTGTTCCTTCATATCATATTTCCCTGTGTGATAAGCCCTGGCAAAAGAAATGGGAACTAGTATCAGAGGTGGCTGTTTCCCAGATATCTATTACTTACCTCCAGAAGGATCTCAGAGAACTGTATTTCATAACCAATAATTCTGCTAATAACAACTTACACATATGGTGCAGGATATTTCAATTTCATTTTTCATGTTTAGAGACATGAACAGAAATCTTAAAAAAAATTTAAAAAAAAAAAAAATGTTTAAGGTCTCCAAGTATAATTTTAATTCCATGCTGAAACAAACTTAAGACTTTTAACCAGTCTACCAAAGGGACCTGTTTTCTGAGGTAGAGGGAAATATATCCAAGATAGACTTGCCACCAGCTCTGTCTTTAGATACTGGAGAGAGAAACAGAGGGGAGAAGTTAAATCACATAAGGATATGTGTCTTCTGTGTGTCAATCACAGCCCGTTCAAATGGTCAAAGCTCAGGGTTATAAAATTAATCTTTTCCAGATTCTTTCTGGCATGCTACCCCAGCTCAGAATATAGATTCATAAAAATTGTATCTTTTACTTGATTTTGAAAGAAAGACCAGAAAGTACCCTTTCAAATAATTTTCAACTCTAAATAGTGATTGCTCACGGCTCAGCTTCTCTGGAGTTTCACCTTTTGTTTTCACATGAAATGTTTTCACATTTCTTAATGAAATTTTGTTTAGATTAATGAATATTGCTGGGCAAAAGAACCAAAAATGCTGTCCAGTAAATAACAACTGTCTCTCCCAATGGGCATCTGTGTGCAACTTTGAGGCAAATCTTAGAAGATTGGGCACTACATATGTTATCAGCCATCTTGAGCTTATTCAGGGTCCAAGCTTAGGTTTTCATTCAAGGTAGATTCCAGAGCTTCAATGCATTAATGATATAGGAACCAGAGCATGATCTGAGTGAAAGCAAACTAAATATGATTTACTGACAAAACACTTGCTGAGGTAAGAAACCTCGTTTGAATGTGTGTTGGCACACATGCATCATTGAGTAGTGTGTGTTCAGCTTTAGATCATCCGCTACTCCTGACAGCCTTGAATTTTCAGATTGGAGATAAGGTTCATAATAGTTCTTATTTTAAGAGAATTCAATGTAGCAGCTGGTCCTCCTCAGCCTACATGTGAAGGCTGAAAAATTTAATATGAACAGTTATGTGTTTCCTCAGCATAAAGAATAAACCCATGCAAATAGTAGTGATGTTTAAACCTCTGCGTTGTCTTCATGTCACGTACTATGTGCAGATCAGCGTACTTCTGACTCAAGCAAGTTAGAAACAAAACAAGCCTATGCAAAAGGATTAAAAAGAGACTGAAATAATTTTCAGGAAGAACAAGACAAAAAGTAGGAAGTTCACTGGATCATTTATGCTACTGTTAATACTCTAATCTGTCAACATATCCAAAAAAGCTTTTAACTAAATTGGAAGCTGTAACAGGTAAACATATCAGCTCAACCTCAACAAACTCAACCTCAGCAAAAGAATTCTACTTCTCAATTATAGGAGTTTCCCGATGATGCCTTTGCATTTCACTTTCCAGAGCTTGGCCGATAAGCTCTGAACAACCTCTGTTTCACCTCAGTGTGCTGTACACAGCATTTATGTGGTTAGTCTTCTGGTCAGTCTTTTTGTTTGATGCGTTGGTTGAATTTACTGAAGAGTTCTTTGTTTATGGGGGAAGATTACTATGGGTAAGTAGAGGGAATTTTTCACTTAGTAGTTATTATTGATATTCAGAATGTTAATTTTGTCAGTGACTAGTGTTTCATGCACCTCTTTAACAAAAGCACTGCTTATGCTATCAGCTGAGATTTCCACAGAAAATTTATCTTATATATGCAGAGAATTATATATAAATTATAGTAAAATATGTTACTAAAATATAAACATAATATTGCAAGAAATATAGTATCTACAGGCTTTAATTGTAAGTCATGATTTATTGCATATAACAATCTTATTTATTTTATATTGCATATTTATATTGTGTAATTAAAAATTATTGTTCCCATTTATATTCATTTGACAGAAAAAGGTGTTCCCCAAACTGTATTTCTATTAGAAATTTTAGTTTCACTTGCTAAAACTTTTTCCTAGACTCTGAATTAGTCTTGGTCTGCTGTGCATTTATATGCTGGTTGCTGGATCTAAGATAATAACCATAATTCTCATTTTGTGTGAAGATAACCTTGCACTGAAGCTGGAATATTGACTTAAGTGCGCAGCTATCACTACTCCCTGCTGGTCTGGTTATTGAGCCACAGGTCTTACTTAGAATGCTGTCATTATGGGACAAACATTTAAGAAAACAATATATAGTCAAAAGGCTAGTCTACATTATGGATTTTCTCTACAGGTATTGTTGCACCAATAAACGGTATATTTACTTGCTTTAAAACACGATCTTCACCCATAAGGCTTTGTCTTGGTTTTTAACTGTACTGAACACTGAAACAGTAGAAATTCATGTTTCACTAAAGAAGACTTCACTAAGAGACTGAAGTTTTATTCAGGGACCTTCACATCTTTTTGTAATTGTGGGTCCTAGAACTGCACACAGAATTTGTGCTGAGGCTGCACCAATGCTGAGCACAGTGAGATAATCAACTCTTTTGACAGTCTGGTGATGCTGTATCTGGTTTTTTCCTCTAGACAGACAAGGCTGACTCATATTGAGTGGATTGTTGACCAACACCTCCAGACCTTTTTCTGCAGGGCTGCTTTCAAGCAATTCCTCTCCCTTGCACTTGGGCCCAGCCTTACTTCATTTAAGGTGCAGAATCTGGCACTTCATCTTGTTAAATGTCATCCCATTATTTATAGGCCAATGCTCCAATCTGTCTAGAACCCTCTGCAAGATCTGTTGCTCTCCATGAGAATCAAGAGCAGCTCCCATTTGGTATCATCAGCCAACCTGCCAGTGGTGCACTCAACTTCTGCATCCAGAGTGTTGGGAAATATATTGAACAGGACAGGCCCTAGAATTGAGCCCTGAGGAACACCACTGATGATCAGTCTCCAGACAGATGTAGCTGCAGTCTCTACAACCCTTTGAGCTCTGCCCTTCAGCCAGTTCTTCACCCAGTGCATCATGAACCCGCCCATCCCACAGATGGACAACTTGTGTGGAAGAATACTGTGAGGAAAAGTATTAAAAGCCTTACTAAATCCGGTAAAACTACATCCGCTGCCTTCCCTTCATTCACTTGATTGGGGATCTTATCACAGAAGAAAAAGAAGTTCATGAAGACTGTATCCTCTGGGAGGGACCCCAAGGTGGAGAAGGAGAAGAGCATGAGGAAGAAGGAGCAGCAGAAACAAAGACTTATGGACTGACCACAAACCCCATTCCCCATTCTACATTTTCCAGAGGGAGAAGGTAGAAGAGTCATGAGTGAAGATGAGCCTGGAATAGAAGGGAGATAGGGGGGTGAAATGTTTTTAGACTCATTTTTGTTTCTTATTATCTTCCTTTGTTTAATTGGAAGCAAATTAAATTAATTTCCCCAAGTTGCTCCTGTTTTTGCTGTGACAGTAAATGCTGAGTGGTCTTCCTGTTCTTATCTAAACCCATGAGCTTTTCATCATATTTTCTTCCTCTGTCATGTTGATGGAGGGGAAGCGATAGAATGATTTGATGGCATCTGGAGACCAGCCAAGGTCAAACCACCACAACACTTGAAAAAAAAAGAAAAGGAAAAAAAAAAAAAGAGTTTTCTGATTATCTAGCATATACTATAGTACATCTTAGGAGTGTACTCAAACTTTCCTCACAGACCTCAAGCAAAGTTATCATATCTGCATGGTTTCTTGAACTTCCTGTTGAGTATCTTGCTACTCATGTAAAAAAGTGGTAGTTTTTCAGCACTACATCCTATTTAGTATGAAAGGTCCGTTCTGTTTTCCTAATATAATCCGTTTTCATCTAGATAGCCGAAATTCTGAAAACACTGTGTCTGCATTTTCTACACAAGGACTGAGATATATTTCCTGTGGCAGGTATTCACTAGGAATCTAGACTAAATTCTTCAGTGAGTCATTCTTCAGACTCATTTTAGGTCTCTAGTTTATGGATGTTCTTCCAAATTGTTTTTTTGAGGTACTACTCTCTGTTCATTTCATAGAGAGAATATTTAGACAAGAGTTTCAAATTACAGGCATAGTTTTCAGATGGGAAGATAAGGCGATGATAACTTTTCTTAGAAAATATAGGGAAGATATTGAGATCAAGATAAAGAAGCATGAGATCATTGAGTGAGAGTAAAGTTTTTCCTTTGTGTTTTTCCACTTTGACATTAGGAAAAATGAAAGACAGCATGAAAACCCCTCAACTTTCTTGAAGGTTCTTGAAGCCTGTGAAAGTGAAGTAATTCAATCTTTTAAGGCAAAATTTGAATACCACATCTGTCCCTTGTGTATGCTAATGGTTTTGACACAAATAAAATGAACAGTGCAGTGCAGAATAATTGCTTATTTCCAAAAACTTCATAAAGATTTTTATTATGTGTAGTTACCCTATGTGCTTGGATGAGTGCTTTAAAGTCTCCCTCAGCAGGCATTGATACAGTAGACCATAGCAGCACTAAAAAAAAACATTATAGCCTATTATATCAATGAACTAAGCATGAAGAATTTCTTTGGTAGTATTTATTGGTGCAATACACCGTGACAACCGTAGAATGTATGATTATTCATTTGATGGAGGAATCGTAACAGTTATATTAAGAGCTCATGGAAATTAAGTAACACTGTCCCTTGCACTTCAACCAAAATCATAATAGCGCTAAAGTGTTTCCTGTGATCACCATGGAGGAAATTGAGAATAATTGTTACTGTAGCAGACCTGATCTTTGAGTATGAGGCTTTCTGTTACACATTTTTTATTGGTAAATGCTAAAACAAAACGTTAAAACGTGCAGGAAGCTTTTATTTAAAACTCCAAAAGCCATGAGACTCGGACTGTTTTTTCTCTCTGTATTTAACTAATTACATGGCACCTTGAAGTGTTTTAGGGGTCTGAAAAGACTGTGTGATCTTACTGACTATGCGTGCCATAATCCTCCCTAAATAAAAAAGCTGTGTAAAAACAATCCAACAAAACCCAGTAGCTACAGAGCTGAGGCTTCTTATTCCATTCCTAATACATTCTACGTGTCTGTGGGTTGCATATGATTTTCTTCAGTTCTGGGCAGACTGGCTAGTAAAATACTGAGCTGATTCAGGACAAGACATTGTTATGCCTCTTCTTTTTACCCTCTTCATGAGAAGGTGAAGGATTGTGCAGTTTTCATGAAGGTATTGCTAATTAGTGCAAAGTGTAAACTTAGCATAGGTTTCCAACAAAATCTCCTTCAATATAATCTACTTTTACAGGAATTAAGACTCAGTGTTCTGTGTCTCCACAAATGCCTTATGTGGAGTTCCTAAAAAGAAATTAGGTTTCCCAAATCTCTACTCACTTCTGAAGCTTTCTGAAATCTGTACTGTTGTAGGAAAAAGTGAACAAATATAAAAAAGTTATATGGTTCTTCCTCATAGCCAGAGCAAGAGCCATTAGAGATGTTACTCTTTATAACAACTCTTAGAGAAGACTGCTGTGAAGGACAAATTCTGCAGTGAGATTGAAATCTCAGGCTGTTACACAAAGTTCCTCAAGTATACAGAAACAACACATAAAAAAGTCTTGCCATGTTGGAGGAAACACCAGTGATTTTGTGAAAGTGAACATTTCCTTTCAGAGCATGGGAAAAAAAATCAGTAAACACTAACTGACATTTTTGTTCTACCCATATAATTCTTTATGTGAAACAGTGAGGTAAAATTGTTCTTCACCCTTTCTTTGCTTTTGTTTTTTTGGGTTTTTTTTATATTTTTTATTTTGGACAGGTTGGTACTTTTTTTTTGCATAGAGAGCTTGTGGTTTTTTATTTGGTTTTTTATCCTTCTCAATGGAAAGGATATTTCACAGTGAGATGTAGCTTTTCTTCTGCTCTAAACTCATTTGCATATCTGCAAAGTGGGTGAAAAATAATTTTATAGCTTGGTTGGTTAAAATTTGTGAGCAGTCTGTGCATGAGTAACCAAAGTCTGAGACAGTGGATAATCAGGGTGAAAATACCTTTTAAAAAATAACAATTCACTAACTTTTTAAAATTATTAATTATACATTAGATAATGGGAAAAGGCTATGAAGCAGCTAAGTGTGTACAACACATTTTGCAAAATTCACGTTTGCATTCATGTTACTGAAGTTAATTTGGGAACAAATTTATTCCCAAATTGATACAACAGCTTCTTTTGATACAGCAAAAGGTTTCTGTAGGGAAACTACTGCTGAAAGCCTCTGTTTGTTAACTACAAGACAGTGCCTTGGGATTACACTGATATGTTTTTTCAATCGGAAGTTGAGAGCTCCCTATAGCCAGGCTTGTAGAAGAAGTTCAGCCTCTTTTTAACAGTGGAGTGTAGAAAGGAAGCAGTGAAGGAACAGAAGGGTTTTTGTAATACATTCCTTTTAAAAAACATGCTCTTTCAGAAGTTGTCAAAAAATAATTGAAGCTACCTCTGTAACTTGATAAAAGAAGTAATTTGTTTTGCTATTAACATCTGTTTTGATAACAAAGATTCTGAACCAAAATTAATCCAATCTTTTAAATTAGTTCCTTCTGAGCAAGATCAAGCTGTATATAATTTATTGTTTTATTCAAAATGGCATCCAGCATTTGAAGGGGGTAACACAATCCAAAAACTAAACTAAAAAGGAAGTTGTTCTTTCAAGGATGGTCTCTCCTCTATATTCTTAAATATAGGCCCTAAATGGACTTTTTAAAGAATGACAGTAATCCTATGTAGCCCCTTCTGTAGAACATTAAATAGGATCAAAATATTATCCTAACGATTGAAAAAGAAAGTAGCAATTACAGTTTAATCATCCCAGTTACAGAGCTTCTACTTGCTTGTTTCCACATCCTGCACTTATTGCCTAGCACACCACTGTTTCCTACACGGTCATAATAAAAACAAATATAAAATGTATGCAACTGGCATTTGGACTTGGTTTTGAAATACTTACAGCTTTCATGTTGTTCACCAAAGATGTAGGGGAGAAAACGGTCTGTGCTGTTTGTGACTCCCTAAAGAGTCCTTGTAGAAAATTTAATGCAAATGTTATTCTATTTTTATGTCACATACTGTGCTCATAATAACTGAACAAATTATTGATTTTCAGTAGGGAGATTATTTAAAACACTTATTCTATGCTTTCTGAATCAGTACTAACCATAAGCATAAAGAGCATTCTTATTTAAAATGTGTAACTTATTATGTCACTGGAGAAACTGCTGACTTTACAGTAATATGCTACTGACATTTGATATCACTGCCTTATATTTAAAAAAATTGAAATATTTATAGGATTTATACATACAATTTTACAGTAGTTTTGTTTAAAATTAATATATATTTCAGGTCATTAAGTGCTTCACCTGTGGGACTAATGGCTGCAAAAATTAAAATCATATTACTGTCAGAAATGCCAATAACTCATTCTTGGGAAAGAAAGAAAAGAAAGAAAAGAAAGAAAGAAAAGAAAGAAAAGAAAGAAAAGAAAGAAAAGAAAGAAAGAAAAGAAAGAGAGAAAGAAAGAGAAAGAAAGAAAGAGAAAGAAAGAAAGAAAAAGAAAGAAAGAAAGAAAGAAAGGAAAGAGAAAAGAAGGCAGGCAGGGAAGGGAAGGAAAGAGAAAAGAAGGCAGGCAGGGAAGGGAAGGGAAGGGAAGGGAAGGGAAGGGAAGGGAAGGGAAGGGAAGGGAAGGGAAGGAAAGGGAAGGAAGGAAAGAAAAAGCCTAGATAGAAAACAAATCTGTACTTTCAAGGTTGGGTAAATTATTTACAATAGTGTCAATGAGATAGAACTTCACAGACAAATTTATGCTATGCATGTGGCTTCAGAGACATGAATATCTCAGAAAATAGAAAAGGAAGATCTAAGTTCTGGCAGTTATCTAAATGTTACCAAATAGTCATATGTAGGTGTACTTATCTCTGTAGTAGTAAATCAACTAAATAACTTAACTGTGTTCAAGAGTAAAGGGGCAGGGAAATTTACCAGAGTGCTTTGGAAGAGCTGTGACTGAGTAGAAGAGCAGGAAAAAGAACTTTTTTCTTTTTTCCATATTTCCATTTAGAAATCTCTTTGCTTGGAATGAAGTTCAGTAAAGAAAGAGTAGGGAGGAAACTATACATCTTGCAATGGAGAGGAGTAGCAACTTTGAGAGATGCAAGTGTGACTGGAAGCTTAGTGATGGGGGAGAGCATTGTTAGGGAGAAACTGAATAAAGTGCTTGCAAAAGCAGTTCTGCCTTGCAGACATTATCAGATATACCTTTTCAGTAATGTTGTTAGCTAAATGTAAGGAGGACAGAGTGCCTCTGAAAACACAAGTGATACTCTGGAGACAGGTGGGACAAGCAGGATGCAACAAACTCCCTGGTTATCAGTTTGCATGGAAGAGCAGAAAGAGGGGCATATTTCTCAAGATATAGAGGCTCTGAACTCCCAAAACACAGAGGATGGTGAAGCTTACAAATGTCATCCCCTCCTGCATTTCGTTTGCCTTGATACCCAGTTTTCCTGCCACATTCACAGACTGACACCTTCCCTTGTTTTAGGCTCATGCACTCAGCTCCACCTCACTTGCACCTCTGTCTAAATCTTCCTGATAAAGAAAATTCTGATGGCATGGTCACCCAGTGCAAACATATTAACTATGTTTGAAGCTGACTCACAGTATACATTAGTTAAATAAATGCTAAGCAAGGTGAGCAGTTTGCACAACTATTGCAAAGATCGGGATGCATGTCAGAATAATGATTTTTCTGGTCTATAGTAGTCACACCCCAAATTAACGCCAGACAGAATTATTTTGGACTGAAAGATCAGAAGCATTTCTTAGAAATTTTACAGTAGAAGAGTGTTATGGTACATGAGTGGCACAATCAGAATGACATAGAAGACACACCTCTTATATGAGTGAGGATTGATCACTTCTGCCTGTGGTCTTTCCTGCCATTTAATATAAGGACACATTAATGTATATCTAAATGTTACAGGGAATTTTCTATTGCGAGGAAGTCTGTCTCTAATTCTAGCTAACAAAAAAGAAATGCTAGCAAGTGCAATCCTCTGTTAATTCATTCTGCGTCAGGTGGGACCTGTTTTATTTTTATTGACAAATTCTCTCCACCAAACAAGAATTTATGTGTATAAAAGTATTTTGAAACCATATCATGTGTCTCAAATTAAATTGTAGATGTTGAAATGTATGTTGAAATATAATACAGTTCCTCACTCTCCAGATTTTCTTTCCTCATGTTTCTATGAAAGGACAGACTCAAATTAAGACCCATGAGGGTCATGAGTCACCTATTTCATGTAGTATTATCTGTCAGGAGAGAAATTTTTCAGATTCAGTCTATGTACGTGAAATGTAATCTGTGTAATTTTTGACCACTGAAGTTGAAATTATGTTGGGAGGTAATTTTTTTAATGCAGACATTGATATTGCTTCCTATTAATTCTGTTAAGTGATGTGGTAAGAGAGACTATCCAAAGATTGCTTTGAACCTTTATGTGATCAACACAAAAATATTAGTAGAATATTTCAACTTTTTACCTTATGACTCTGTTATTCATTTGCACCTCACTACAAAAGTGGAAGCCACAGCCCAGCTAATATATTGAAATATGCCATTGTGTGATACACTTGGTCCCTTTATTTCTCTTGTAAAAAACAATTCCAGTTGAGTAAAAGCTGCAGCTACATTTTTTTTTGCAATAAATGGCACCAAGTGTGAAAACATTGATAAAAATTTGTATTTGAAGGATATCATAAGCCAGACCCTCATGGCTTTTGTTAGTTATCACTCGTGGTTTTAACTTACTCTCTTTCAATATGATATTATCTTTATTAAAAGGAAGTAATGGATTATTAAAATATGCATATAAATAAAGGGAGGATACAAGTGTTTGGTAGAGAGGCAGTAGCAGCTTTATTCTTTTATTCCCCTGAAAACTTGCTGTTTTTTCCCGAGACAAGGGATTTCTCTAATTATTATTAATAAAATGAAAGTAGTAAGAGAGGCTAGCATCTACATTTTTAAATAGATTTTTTTCAGCCTGCAAACAGAAACTGACACCGAAATCAAACGTAACTTTTGTACCCCACTACAACAGTCACAAGTTCACAGTCTGTGAAGTGAAGAAGGCGTAATGAAATTTTCCTGAATGTATTAAAACTTCTCCTAATGATTGAATTATCATTTGTATTTCGTGTCTTAAGAAATAATTTTTGTTCTTTGTTGAGTGCTCAATGTCATCTTTCCTTTTGTTAGAAAGTAAATTAAATAACTCAAAGAAGCTTTGTGCAGAAATGTTTGCTCCTTTGTTCGGTCTCAGAATGTTGGGAATACAGATAGCCTCCTTTCTTTGCAACAGCAAGTGTAATAGCTTTGACAAGAACATGAGAAGGATAGTTGTGAGCAAAGACAAAATGCAAATAATATGGCTAAGGGCCCGGTTAGGGAACAACTGGAACAAGTGTGAGTTATTATTACCATGTCAAGCTTTGCTGAAGTCATTGCAAGCTTCAAAATATTTATTTTGGAATTGATTTGAAAAAAGTCTGAAAAATAAAATAAAATTGGGCTACTCTCCACTACTTTGCTGATAATATGGTATATAAAACAACTCTTTCCTGAATTCAGGAGAGATAGGCTTGAACTGCTTTTCAGTAGAAATTACAAAATGAGTGCCTTCCCTAAATGGGCAGGACATTAATATCTTATAATGTACAAATTGCAAAATCTTTATGAAATAATTTTGACTTTTCTTTGTTCTCCTTTGAAATGACACAACAACTCTTAAGCATAAAAATCTATGGGAGTTTGGCAAATAAGCTGCCAGATCCACAAACTGTAGTATTTCAAGGGATTTAGTTCATTCTATTAATAATTTGAATTTATTGTCTAAATTTGGAGGTGCCTAAACTGTCTAGATAAATTTTTTTGTCAGGCTTCCAATGTTGCAAAAAATACTGAGTCCTTACATCACACAGTGGAACTCACACAGTCCAGAGAAACTTGCTTGGCTGATTGAATGGATATGATTTGAAAATTCTTGTTGGACCAAGAAGAACACTAGTTCCACATCCAGTGACCCAGAATTTAGAGCAGCTTAGAACGTTCATCAACTTAGAACATTCCTCAGCTGATTATGATTTTAACTTGGCTTCCCTGAAACCCTTGGTCAATAAGGATATTGGGCTTTTATGTCAATTTTTTTGTTTAATTGCAGGACACTCAATTCATAAAGGAATGCTCAACATCCCTCCTCCTTGAGTTGTTTTAAGCCTAATAGGGCAGTCAGTCTTTTCTTTCTGTGCATTAATCACAGCAGACTCTGTTGGAAGCAAAATGATTAACATGAAACTGGCCTGCAGGAGGACTGCAGTATAAACTTCAGCTCAGAATGACTTAGTAATGTCAAGACTTGGCTAGTTGATTCCCACAGCTTTAGCACAAACGTGAGTCTGCAGTGAGTGTTATCGCTAGAAAGCTAGGCAATAAAACACTTCAGTTTGCCCACACTTGTAGGTGAACAGGAATATTGTGGAAAGAAATTTGAAGATACTCAAGTAGCAGTGAAATGACTTAGTTTTCAGGAAGTTTTATATTATTACTTTTTATGCTCTGCTTAAAGAAATCCAATAATTTGACACCACCCTAAAGATTTGCAATACCTATAGGGCCCCTCTCCATACTAAGAGGGGGCCTTTGTCCAGACAAGCAAGTTTAGATCTTCATTGTCAAGAAAGTATCTAACAGTTATTAAACTTCAGTGAAATATTTCCACTGACTTCACTGAACAGTGGAAGATGGCTAAAACAAATCATTAAGGTCCAGAACCTTCTGATTATTTAGGCGTCTTGATGTCATTGGTCTCAGTAGGAGCCATGTGTCAGATGTGCTGAAGGATCTACAGTGTGTCAGAACCACCTTTGAAAAATGACAGTAACATCTGAAACCTTCACACAGAGGATCTGAGTATTAGGGTTACACAAATGTGATTACACTCCTTATCTTTCCCAATCTGTTTAAGATCAAGTAGGAAGGCCAAAAGAAATGAAATTTCACAAAGTGATTCCATGTCAAGAATATATCCCATCCAGAAAAAAAGAAAGCAAAGCCACAAAATAACACAGTCTGTTTATTTTTCCTCTTGTATTATCTTGAGCTAGAGATGCTGCCTGATTGTTGGCCTGGAGCATATCACAATGAAGAAGTGCAATGGTCAAGATATTTTTTATCTGAACTTAGCTCGTAGTTAAGCTGCCAGTCCCTCTAGCCAGTCCCAGAGCTTTATGGACCTGCAAAATTTGCTTAGGCAGTAGTTTCACTAAGAAGGAAAGGAAAAAGAAAAACCCAGAAAGCAAACAGTGTTCTGTTTAAAATAGGAGCACAAATCTCATTCTAGCAGCACCC
The DNA here is from genome assembly GCF_000738735.6 of Corvus cornix cornix. Taxonomy (NCBI): domain Eukaryota; kingdom Metazoa; phylum Chordata; class Aves; order Passeriformes; family Corvidae; genus Corvus; species Corvus cornix. The sequence goes on along the minus strand of NC_046332.1, from coordinate 60,077,377 downwards.
AAACCTACATTGCTGATAACACTGTCAGTATAGAAAAAAACAATCATTTTGGGAGATATGGTTTAATTTTCCTTTCCAAAAAGCTCCGAAAGAATAGCTTAGGTACCTTCGTCCTCTTTATCTCTTGCGACAGAAAGCTTTGTGGGTTTCTAAGCCGTTCCTACTGTCCCCTAGACTTTGTCAGTATCAGTGAGACAGCAGAGGTGGAAGGTACACAGAATAGTGTTGACAGCTCTGCTTGGCTGTGTTATTTTTCCCCACGTGTAATACCTGCGATGTCGCATTGATATAACTTTCTCTTCTCGGCACTCTTCCATTTCCTGAGTTATACTGACTGCCCTTCAAAATCACAGCCTGGAGGTAAATCAGCAGTGTCTACTGGGCCTATTTTAAATAAAACTACCAGAAAGATGCTTTGTGAAAGCATTCTGTATGGTAACACCCTGCCAAAATTGGGCCATCCTACTCAAGAAACAAGCATAGTCAAGTCTGACTACATTTCAAGAATGTAGAATTTTGATATTGCCCTCCTTGGTGGCAAATCCTGCTTATCACAATCATCACTTGGTTAGGTGTTCTACATTCTGTGATCCAACAGCTCAGAACTAATACTGTTTTATATTAAACTGTAATCTAAATTATAACTGCTTCAGGGATCACTTCAGACTATGATTACAGGTTGCACTACCAAAAATCAGTGATACAGGTGGTAAATTATCATGATAATGGTCTCCTGGTGCAGAGAAACAACCCAGAATATATTTCAGTTCCATTTTCATAGCACTTTGGAAGATCCTTTTGCATGGAAGTGAGCAAATTCTTCCTGTTTGAAGAAGCATAAACAGCTGGTGACCTCCTCTCTCTCTTCATTATCATACAACATTTTAACTTTAGTGGAGATTTTAAATAATTATCATAATAATTATATTTATTACAGCACTGCAGAGCTGATTTGGAACTCATCAGGTAATATGAATTACTTTTTAAAATAAAGACTTAGGATAAGCCAACAGAAAAAAAGCTGTGAAAGCCATCTAACCAATGTTTAGTTAGATGCATTGCACATCTACTGAACTAACCACATCTAGGTCTTTTATATATATCAAGAGGAAAAAAAGAGAATTTAATGAGCACTATGCTCCCGACTTATTTTAGATAATTACTTTACTGTGAGATGAATTGCGTCCAAGACTTTCTATTTCCTTCTAGTAACTACAAGTGAAGTTGAAGGTGGCTGCTCTGGATCCAGACATATTCATAAGATGAATCTCATCCATACTGTCAACCTAGAAGTACTTCTAAAAGGTAGGCTACACTCCAGGGTCAATCCAGTCCAGCTGTGGAGAAAGGAGCACTGTTGTGGAGCAGCTAAACCCCCACAAAATCAGAAGTATTTATTCTGCACTGGATGGTTTTAGTGGAAAGGGAAGGAGAGATAAAGGCTGTTAGTCTGATAAATCCATGTTCAGTGTTAGCTGGCTCCACAGTGTTTCAACTGAACTGCTTTCAACACCTGAACAAGCGCCAGAGCCTGTACAGAGCACAGCCATCACCATTTTGCGTGTTCTAACACATCTCTGCTCTATCCATACTGATAAGTTAAATGTCTCTGTGCCTGTTTTCCAGCACTGAGGTGACTGGTGTGGGACAACCTTAGTTTTTATGCTATTATCCGTATAACAACACCGTTGCTTTCTAAACATGCAAACAACCTGCAACTCCGGCTCACCCAAATTCCTCAGCCTGGTGAAATAAAAGGGAATACTGTCAAGAGGACAAAATTATTCCTGAGACTTTCCATCAATTTGGTAACAGAGAGCCAGGGTCTTGGGTTCATTTGAAGGTCTTACTCTCAATGTCCAGACTCCCTCAGGTATTCCACCTAACCTGCCCAGGATTTCTGTTTCAGCCCCAGTTGAACTGACAGGAAATTTTTACAGTTGCTGCTAGACCTGCTTCTGAGCAAGAAGCTGAAAACACATATTTTGCACTAAAATCTCTTATGAGAATAAATCCCTTCATTGAATTAAGACTAATGTATATAGTTGCAGCTACTATTTGGTAAAGCAACAATGGAATGTAATCCTGTTTCTTATTTTCTTTCATGAATTGTTTCAAGAATTTTTAAACATGTTAACAGCACAAAGAGGTTTAGAGATAAATCTGTTACTTGATGAGATCAGTCACCTCACAAGTCTCTGTTTTTAACTCTGATAATGGGCATTAGGCCACCTGGAACCTTGTTTTGGAAGATTATGAGTAGGGGATGATAATGTCCCAGATGAATTTGTACTTGTTTGAGACTTGCTGCTCCACCTGGATGCACATGGAGCCTCGTGGGAGTTATTCCAGGGTACTGAAAGAGCTTGGTGATGTTATTGCAGGACCTCTCTCTGTTATTTTTCGATGGTCTTCAGAGTCTGCATGTCCCCATGGAATGGAGGTTGGCAAATCTTGTTACAGTCTTCAAGAAGGGTAAGAAGGAAGACCATGATAATTAAAGGCCTGTCAGTCTCCCTTCAGTGGTAAAGTAAAATTATGCAGTTACTGACATTTACTGAAAAACACTTGAGAGACAACCTAATCTTTGGTTATAGCCAACACAGGTTCATGAGGAGAAAGTCCTGCTTAACGAACTTAATTTCCTTTTGTGACAAGGTGACCCATCTAATTCATCAAGGGAAGCCAGAAGTGTTGTTTTATTTTAGCAAACCTTTTGATACTCTCTTGTAGCATTTTTCTGGACAAGAGGTCTATTCAGCTTAAAGAAGAGAACAGGTGACCTCATCATGGTCAAAAACTTCCTCAAGGTGGGCTGTAGAGGGGGAGCTGCTGATCTGCTCTCTCTGGTGACCAGCGATGGGATTTGAGGAAATGGAATGAAGCTGCACCAGGGGCAATTCAGCTTGGACATTAGGAGAAGGCTCTTCACTGAGAGGGTGGCCAGTCAGAGGGTGGAACAGGGTCCCCAGGGAAGTTTTCATGGCCCCAGGCCTTGCAGAATTCATGGACTGTCTGGATGCTCTTAGCCATATGATTTAGTTTTAGGTAGTCCTGTGAGGAGCAGGGAGTTGAAATCAACCTTCCATGTGGATCCCTTCCAGTATGAGATATTCTGAGTCTATGCCTTAGAAACCAATATGGAAACTACACTGATGTTCCATGACTTACGTTTTAAAAAGCCTCAAATGTATAAATGGGTTTCATGCTAACTAAATTATTATAAGCCATTTACTCCTACCATTCTTTTGCCAATATGAATATCTAACAATATAATACTGCTTTGTAATACTAATACATTTGCGTACTTGCTGTGAAGGTGTTCCACTTGCTTATATTTGGCAGTGAAATTTTAAGTCCCTGTATTATCCATGAACAAGGTGATGTAATAATACCAATTTAATTCTTCAGAAGACGGACACAAAATTGAGTGTGTTGCTGTCTGTGGAAGTGTTTATCCAATTTAAGCTTATTCTTACTGAGATCATTTCAGTCTATTGAATAGCTCATAATGCACAAAGCAAGACAGACTTAACAAGGGAAAGAAAGAAGATTAAACAGAAAGAGAAGGATTACTTAAAGAAGATGTTCTGTGGTGAGGAGGAAGCTTTGAGCCTTGTAAACTGTGAGGTTTGACTTACAGCTCAGCACGCTGCACTCATTTATCACATATGTACATGTACAAATATTGGTAGCACAGAGCTAGTGGCCATCAATACATTCTGACTTCACAGAACACTCAGTAGTAGAATTTATAATTCAGCTATGTTCAGAATAATGACTAAAGAAATATAATCCTTAATTAAAGAACTTCAAAGAACATCTTTTCTTCTAATAGGCAGCACCTGTTAGAAATGGTTTGTTGGGATTTCTAGATTTTTCTGATGTTACAGGGACAATTGACTGCACCCATATGCACACTTAATGTGTCTTTCAGTGAACAAATACGTAGAATTTGCAAGGTGATTCATTCATGAAAAAAGAGGAAAAATGTTCAGTAGTGCATTATAAACATAGTTAATGATCTCAGAAGAGATCTACAACAGTGCCGGACAAGATAATAAAGATTGCAGATTTAAGGTCTTTGGCCTTCAGAATATTTAACATAAAACCATTTGGTAAAAATTACCTCAATGACATATCCATATGATACTTTATCTTGAGCTGAATACCACAATTTTTTCCATTTCTATGAGTATATGGTTATGCCACAGAATGCTAAATTTTTTCATCCAATTTCTCACACCTGCAGAAATAAAATACAGAATTCACCATTCTTCTTGTGTTATAAAGAAAACAGTTGAGTGTAGTCCAGATTTCTAGATCGAAATCTGTCCAGTGACAACAAAAACTATAGCATTTGGACACAACTGTTGCAGTATATTTCTTCAGACTGAATTCAGTGTAAGGGCCTCATTACTATTGAGGATAATTCACATTTGTAAGACTTTGAAAGCAGAGGAACTCCCATGACAGAGGAGACAAATGGGGACAATAGTGTGTTGTGACTTACATAGCATTTACCATCCTATCCACCTAAGGGCCATTAAAATTCACATTAAACCTTACAAAAAGTTTCTGTGAAGTAAATTCTTTTATTATTCCTACTTTACAAATGAAGAAACTGAGGCCCAAAAAGAACAACCAATATTCTTAATGACACATACAAATTAATGCAGCAATTAACTACAGACCTACAGTTTGAGCTCATAAGTTTGAATCTTAGCTCAAGACTGAGAAAAAAATATCACATGCTCCCTTTCATTAAATTACACCTTGTATCATTATTGTTGTTGTTGCTGTTATTAGAAGGAAAGTTTATTAGAGGGTAAGTAAGGTTTTCTCAATTATAAATGAAAAATTCTCCAGAGAATCAACAATGATAAAACTGAAGTCTCGACACAGGACTGAAACCTCTGAAGCTATTTCCAAACATTCAGGAAATTCTACCATACTACTTGTTCTATCCTGTAATAAACTACGAGTATGACACTCAGTGATAAAAGACACAGTTTATAACTTAATTTCCATATTTCCAAATATTCTTGCAGGTCATCCAGCAAATGGTTGAAAGCTAAGTTAACCATTCCTGTAGGTCAGTACAGTTTAGCAAGGAGAGGAAAAGATAGAAGTGGAAAAAGTAAAACTCACAATCACTGATTTCTCACCTTCAGGGAAGGATGCTAGTGGCCAGAAACACTACTCAGAGAAAAAGTGATCTGCTACACAATATCCTGTGCACGCTTCTTGTGCACTCTTTGTTTGCAGTAGTGGGAAAGATTAGAAATTGATCCTATAAATCAACAACTATGACTCAGAAGTTGCAGCAACTCTGCAGCCTGATGCTTTCTAGCATCCATTAGCTCACTCCTCCAAGAATAGGCATTGGAATTTTGATGAAATGTTAGATAAAGTCCTGCTTTCTGTAGAAAGATCACCACAAGCTAAAGACAGACAGTAGGTGAACAAGCACTGTGCAAGTTCCCAGTGCAAGCTTGTCAATATGGCTTATTCCTGATTAGTAAAATTTTGCATTCCAGCTCTTCTCATCTATGTAAATTGCTAGATATCCTCTGTTACTCCAAAGAAAAGCAATGTTTAATGTATAAACTTTGTATCTGCTTTCTTTCTGGTCATCTCCAGATGTCCCATCAAAGTCTTAGTACTGATGTTAAACAAATTCTCACATGGAATCACATGCAAGTTTATTGATTATAATAAATATGTTCGAAGTTGGGTTGTATTTGAAAGACAAAGGTACAACTTTTCCTTTTGAGTGTCTTCTGTTGTCTCTGAATGAAAAAGCACACAGCAAAGAGGATGTTCTTCACTTGATAAAATAAATATTTAAATATCCAATGTATTTAAGAGAATACCAATCATCTAAAGTGTCTGAACAAGAACTTTTAACTTTACAAGAAGAGAATGTTGTGGCGCTTTTCTTTTCCTGGTGCAAAACCTGTTGAGGTTATTGGCAGTTTCTGACATGACCTGTCATATAAATTGCAGATGAATTTAGTGGGTTTATCTGCATTCATGTGAAAGGAAACTTTATTAGAATTTAGATATTTCAATCTTTCAACACCAAAGTTATTGTGATTTTTTACTGTGTAGTCAATTAGTCAGAATTTTGTCTGCTCTTTTGAAAAAAAGATTAATCTTACACATTTTTTTCACTGACTCATACTTGCTGAGTGCTCTACTTTCATCCCTATCTAGATGGTTATCTGCATGCAGTTACTAATTTTTTTCTTATGACTTTATTGTTGTGCTTCAGCTGAGAAGGCAGTTCAATACTTTTTGTGATTGACACTCTCTACAGATTTATTTACCCCATATTTTCTGTTCTTTTCCTAAAAAATGTTTTTAGAACAGTCACTGCTGACCTAAATGCTTATTGCTTTTGTTCCGCCCCATTTCTTTTATCAATGTGCCCACTCTGTCCCTTTATGGTGCTTCATAAGGGTGTTTTTATAATAGTTTTTTATCATTTATTACATTTTTTAAACATTTCTTTTGTATTACCTTTATGCAGATGTACCAGGGTAAGGTCATGTTTTATGAAAACTACTTGTACTGCCAATTATTGTTTACATTATTGCCACTCTTTTGTACATGACTTGCTACAGATGTTTATTAATAAGGCACTGATGATTTTTGCCATACATAGGAAGATTAAATTTTCATATATATATAAAAATATGTGAAAAAAAATTTCTGGTTTATGTGCATCTGTGCTTGATATTTCTCAACCAGTTTACACAGTTTTCCTGTATGTGAAAATACGGATGTTGCATGGTATCTGGCTCACCACCTCCAAGAAAAACACATTTCACATCAAATAATCTGCAACAAAAATATAGTAGTTTACAACCCATTTCAACAAATAATGCCTTCCTTGGGGCATGAATGTCAGAGCTAGAGCATTGGCAGTTTTTTATTCTATAAAGCAAATGCTTTTAAGCATGTCTTGCATCCATTTCTATATAATTAAGAGAAAGAAAGCAACACAAACTTGTGAACATTATGAAATGCTGATTAAAAGTAATAGACACAAGATAACAAATCAGCAATTCAAGACCATTTTTGTGCTTTGCACTAGTTGGTGTTGTCCCTCTAATTAGTACCATGTCATGTTTTCATGCTTCATGTATCCAATTGCTGTGCCACGTAGTCTTCATCCTTTCAACCATTTCCCTCAGGGGTTAACAATTTTAGTCTCAGTGTATTTTGAATGATAGTGTTCATATTCTAAATTCAAAGGGCATTTTCTTTTTGCTTTGAGTTCTACATGAGCTAGCAGCCTTTCTTTTTAACAAGATAAAAGGATACCTGTGGTTTTACTGAAATTATTTAAATTCCTGAAATCTTATTTTGCTAAATCATTGAGCTAATTTTATTCATGTACTAGCAAGTTCTTTGGTCAGAGACACAAATATTTTCAGGCATACACACAAGGCTCTTCTAACAGTGTTTCATTAGCTAGTAAAATATTTCCTTTCTTACACAGAAAACATAAACATTCTAATTTTACATAATATGATGGAATCTTTGTCTTTCCATGAACCTGCATAAGAAGGTAAGTGCTCAAGGGTTTATGCACTCGATGAGATAAAAATGTAACAATATGAAACATTACAAATAATAGGAATTTAAGCAGACAAATTACAGTGGGCAATGAGGAAATAAAATCCTATCGTTATAGTATAAAATGGAATGTAACCTCAATAAAAGCATATGAATACAATGCCCACCAGAAGAGAAAATTCTGATCCTCATACTCTTGCAAGGAAGGAGAAGCATGTCCCACATTTTCCCACAGGCAGGCAGGTGTTCAGCCATCTCCCGGAAAGCAGGACTCCATCCCATGTAAAGGTGACTTGGGAAGACAAATGTCATCACTTTGGAAGTCCATCTCTTTCTTCTTCTTCCCCCAGCTTTGTATGCTGAACTTGATGCCATATGGTCTGGAATGTCCCTTTGGACAGTTGGGGTCAGCTGTCCCAACTAACGGCCCTTCCAAGTTCTTGCACACTCCCAATCTACTCACTGGTGGGGTGGGGTAAGATGCAGAAAAGGCCTTGACTCACAGCACAGCAGTAAAAAAATCATCCCTGTGTTATCAACATTATTTCAAGCACAAATTCAAAACATAGTCTCATGCTGGCCACTAATGAAGAAAATTATCTCAGCCAAAATCAGGATATGATGCAACAGTGGAAAGGGAGTGCATATTACAGAGAGCAATATCCACCTGAGTAGGAACACATTTTGTCTTGTTGTGCTTTAGAAAGTTCAAGTTAAAAGAAAAAGGCAGCTGGAGGAAGGGGACAGGTAGATGTACAAGAGGAGGAAAGACAGATGAGGGAAAAGAATGAGTCAAACTAGGACACCCAGAGGGAGAGTCTGGTCCGCACAATTCTAGGCATCACACCAATGCGAAATATCAAAGTAGACTTCCCTTTATACCCTACCACAGCAAGTCACCCGGTATTCCTGGCTTTTAAGGTGGCACTGTCAGATTGGAAAGAATGTTAGGATGTATATGTCACTGTATACTCTATGAATCCATGTGACTATATATAAAAATATCTCTTTGTATAAATACATACATGTATTTATACCTGTATATATACATTTATAGAACTGTGTATGCATAATCTGTTTTCTCTCAGCTTCTGTAGAGAACAATTCCCATTATTAAAGGCATTTAAAGTTAGAAAGACACCCCTCTCTCACCATTAACTGTGGTGAGGGTGGATGACTAGTTTTAACTAGACACCTAACAGTTTCATAGTTCAAATGAATTGTAAGCATATAAACTAAGTTCCGACTCTTAATTAGGCAAGTTTGTACATCTGTATTTTTACTTAAATAGTTGTGAAATAACAGTTCTAAATTTCTGCTCAGTAGCTAGGAATAATTGTTTAGGATAAATGAATTTGCACTGCTGTAAAAAAAGAACCAGAATTCAGAAGCATAAGTTATCATTTCTATTCTTATACTGTTGTTCACAAATAGATTTCTTCTGTTTCATTAAAGTTGTTTTTGTACTAAAAGTGTAAAAAATCAGCTATAGTGTTTTATGGAATTATTTAATGGAAATGAGATTAATGTCTTGTATAGATATTTTTTCCACTTATATGTCTTTGTAATAAAACTTTGCGTGTTTTTCTCTTTTCTTTTTCTGAATATAATGCAGAAGTCTAAGTGCATATCTGCTATAATACACATTGCAAAATGAACCTACAAAAAGTCATCATAGCATAGGAAGAAATACAGGCTATAGCTGAAACTGGACCATGATAATACTGCAATCAACTCTTCTATACAATTCATCAAATTTTGTGATGATAACTATATTAGAAATCGGTTGTCAACTGCTATAGGTTTTCCAATGAATACACATATAAATCACAGTAAAAAAGAAAAACTAAATGGAAACTGAGCAGAAATAACAAGATAAAACTTACTGCTTGAACTGATCATCGCTACTACCACTTTAAAAAAATAAATGTCTGATAGCATGGATTCCGCCTATTGTTCTTACACCTTTATGTGGTAGCCCTACAGAGAGATGTACCGTTTTCTGAGCACTGAGAAGGATGAGGAAAGGAAAAGTTTTTACTGGTTTGACACAGTCAACCTCAAAGAAAAAAGGAAAAAAAAAACCCCAACAAATAATGCACATGCAGTGCCTAAAGGGCTCTCCCAAAGGCATTGGAAAGACTTAAAATTCACAGATGCTTTAGCTTGATGCTTAACAGACAATGCTGTCCAACTGCTGATGGCATTATGCAATAGGGACACAAGGTATTTCTGTTTAAGATTCACACATCTGCATTAGAGGGAAAACTGTGTACTACTGTACTACTTTTGCATCAGTATCTGGCATATGCAACTGAGTGCAATGCAGATAATTCCTAAACAGCTTCCAGAGTGTCCAGTAGTCCACATAGTGCAGAGTTGCAGCTGACAGCAATGCCAAATTGGCTCCCTAAAGCAAAAGAGTGCTCTATCTGCAGTAACCAGCCTGGCCTCTTATAACTCATATATAACACCAGAAATGTGCTAGATTAAATATGGAGGTGAAAGCTTTTAGTTTTATAATAAAAGAATACAAATATTTTATTTGAAAAAAATAAAATTCTTGGCAGATTGAAGAACTTCATTCAAAGATGTTTTAAATTGAACCAGAGTTTTCAGCCAGTGAAATAATTCCATTTTGTCTTGGCTCTACTGCCCTATTGTATTCCTGTCACCACTTTATCGCATGTAGATACAGTAGAAAAAAGCTGAAAATCAGATGAAGCTAAACTGAAGATGCAATAAAAATAGGAGTGAATGGTGGGTTGAAATCACTGCAGTTCAGCTGGTGGTAGCTTGTCGGAAAAGTGAATGCCACACCCTGACAGAAACAAATCTTTTCTTTAGATTTGATTGTAATGCTTTTATGTTAGTTTATTTTTTAATAGCTTGCCATAAAAACCCAAGCTAAAATAAATATGTTATGCAAAGCCACAGAGACATAAAAACAAAATGGAAGCTGTTTATATAACAACTGCAGCAAAATTGAGAATTCATGTTGAGTCAAATGTACCAGAGCAGGAGACAATTCTTTTGTGTGTTCAGAGAAGCTTGAAAAATTTTTTGAGTTAAATGTTCAAGCATCTGCACAAACAAAAAATCATTCTAGATTTTAGAAATGTCTGAAGCTATTATTCTCAGTTCTGCCCCTCAAATTACCCCAAATTTTCTGTTTCATATATGCACATCAGTGTCCTGCACACTGATAGAGACAAAAATAGCTTCATTTCCTACTATTTTTTTAGTCTTTATTCTTTCCAGCCTCATCGCAACTGGATGGCCAAAAATTAAATACAGTGGAAACCACAAGCAGCAGTTTCTGCAGAAACTCTGTGACCCTTCATGCCTATTAACTGAGTTTTCTCTTACCTGGTTACAACCTCTTAGACAACTAGAAATCAATTTTGAGGATTTGGGTGTATGCTTATTTTTACAGATTGTCATAATCACCACTAACTTCTGCAAATTTTTCCTCAGTATCTTAGGTTTTTGTAGGTTGAGAAACAGTCTAGCGGAGCCAATATTGCATTTAAAGTCACAACGGCTTAGGTAGAAGATCACTGCTAGAACTTGCAAATACTTATTTTATAAATGGGGAGTCACTATATAACAGTAGAGGAATGTGACCAGTAGGAAATTTCTTGTATGTACCTACATTCAACAGGCAAATTGTCATGAGTGCTTCCCAAAAAGATATAAAGATACAGAACTGAAAATGCTTTTCTTAATCTTCACCCCCTCTTCTCTTTTAAAGCTACTTTTGCCTAGAGATCTATTTGTATATTACATTTAAAAATTCCTGGGAAGGTTTCATACCATCAGCACTCCTTGCATACTGGTAATTTGACCAGCAATAAAAGGGAATCAGTCATCTAATCACACCAGTAAACATTTTAAAAGCAAAGAAGAGGTGATTCTGACGCAGATAAAATAATAGGTCTTCATGGAAATAAAATATAAAAACCAAAATATCATAATGTGGACTGAGGTGTTAAAGTCAGTTGGGTTGTTTGACCTTTGTTTTTGATGGTACTTGCCAGTCCACGGCCCCATTGTGAACTCTTTCTCAATGTTATGGATTAGAAAGAGTTACCAGGAGCCTACTTCTGATGTCAAAGGGATCCCTTAACTCAAAAAAGAGACTCACCAATTATCCTGCATCTGATTCTGAAATTTTCTTTTTTCTTCATATAAGAGCTGCAGGTTATAGAGAATCTGTGTTTCTAATAAGAATTCAGGCATTGTAAACCCTACTGTTTTCTTTAATCTAATTTGCTTTTTAAATAGTTTGGAATTTTTTTATATTTTCGTCAATATATTTTGGCTCAAGCTTAACTTCGCAGACATCTTGCGTATATACACACCTCTTTCTCATCTCTCCAAGGAGAGATCCTGGCAAAATCACATCCTAACTGTATAATTCCAACAAATTCTTTACCATTGAAATAAGGGTATTCACAATGAACCAGCTAAATATAAAAAGGTTATGACTTCTGACAGATAAGCTAAACCTGTAGATCTATTGATTGGGAAAGGATGGAGGTGTTGAGAAGACTGTGATAGAGAAAAAATGCAACTTGTCTATCCATGTGTCAGACTGATCTTGTGGGCATCCCATCTCCAGCACAGCCGTCTTTGCTTCTTTTTATTTACAGCTATTTCCTTTTTGGTCACTGTAATGTAGTTTCCAAGTGAATTATTTTATCACTAGAAAGGCTCTTCAACTTTTTCTAACATGTGGACCATATTTTCAGAAAGTGATTTTCTGATGGATACTTTCCTTAGCTGTGATCAATTACAGCCTTAGGACAAGTTTCTTGCAGGGATAAAGAGGTTAACGAAGCACATATGCAATTGAGGTATACATCTTTTATACTTATAGAACCAGTTAGCCACACTGTCTGATTCTGTTCATTGTTTAATCTCTTGCTCCTGTCTGCTCTACTCCCTTCTCTTTCCTTGCTCCCCATGTCCTGAATCTTCACATCTCTGTCTCCCCTTCATTCTTAGGGTCTTTTGTTTTTTCTCTTCAGCTGCAGAATTGGAATAAAAATAACTTTTTTTTTTTTTGCCTTCTATTGTTTCATCTGTGTTATGCCAGAGCTTCTGATAAATAAACTACCTGAATACATGGAGGAAAAAAGGCTTAAAGGAGGCCTTCTCACTGTGCAGTTCTCTGGGTAGATATGCTTTAGAACACTTTTTTTCTGAGTGTTTATTTAAAGATGATTTTGTTATGTTATTAGGGAAACAAAGCCATCAAACCTGCATTTTCATTACTCTCTGAGTGATTTTATCTGAGTCTTCAGACTATAGGTAAGTACTATGTAACTCCAAGCATATAACCAAGTAATTCAAGGTAAATATAGTAATGATTCTCTCACAGTTTAAAATGAGATTCTCCTGAGTTCAAATCAGAGCAGGAGTCTATCTCAGCTGCTTTGGAGGGACTAATCTCTCCTCACTGGTACTCTGGGGAGCCATATCAGAGTATCTCTCTAAGCTGTCACTAGGTTCACAGAACAGGTTCTGCCCAAGGCGTGAACAAGCTCATGGGTCAGGCCCTGGAGCTATAGGTTGTGCACAGTGTGAAAGCACAAGTATGACAGCAGAGGGATGCAGAGCATGTTAGTTCTTCCATCCTAAGAAAGGGTTATCATATAGACTCACAGATTATTAAAATGACGTGAGCGCGAAGGATTTCATAAAGCAATACAGAGCTGTGCTTCAGAAAACCCCCCCAGTGGTTTTGGTATGGATTTGTCAGCGGATGATCATGGCAAAAAAGATCTAAACCAAATAGAAAAGGTATCTGGCAAACACATTGCAGAGGATTACTAGCAACAGGCAGAGCACCAAAACAATTGCGGTGGGAATGATGTAGAATTTCTTGATGCACGCTCAACCCAGCTGTGTGATACCTGTAGAGAGGGCCTGATGTGTTTTCATCACTGCACCTTCTTCACGCTGGCTCTGCAAACTCTAGCCTCAGGGCCTGTCCCTATGAGCTCAAGCATTGAGCTGCTCCTTTTTTGTGAAGAGAAGGACTTAAAAAACTGTAAAGAAAGTGTCAAGTACATCTCGTGGACAATAAGAGAACAAAAACTAAAATATGTTAAAACAGTTATTATATATAGATTGATACTTACAGAATCTTTGTATTGAATAATTAGGCTGCATTTGTGACTACAGATGTGTTTGTAACAACAAACTTCTATTAAAATATTATATTTTTATATAAAGTCATGCTTTTTCATCTAGTTTAATTGTATGCGAGTAGACAAGGAACAATAAATTGTTAACAACTTCAATTCAAAGAAAAGCACTTTTCCATAGCCACTGCATGCCAGCTCATTTGTAACCCTTCCCACTCATTTGTAACACAGTATGATACCATGTTCTGGGAATTAGTTATATAGAACACGATACAGAAGAATATATTCCAAAACAGTATTGGACAAAAAATTTGTCCTCACCTCTTCAGTCATGGGTAAATAAGACAATAATTTCATCTGGTGTATTTGTCATTGTGGTCAATGTCATTCTTAATCACATCTAGAGCATTATATTTAATTTGGCTTCTATCCTAAAGGGCTTTCCTTTCCCTTTTCCTTTTGTTAGTTCTGTGGTTGCTGGTCACAAAGTATTCCTACTTCTTTCTGTCTTTGCTTTGTGTGGAAGTAAAAGCTCTGTGGTGGCTCTGAAATCTGCTAGATGCATTATGATTGTGTCCAACAGAGGTGTTACTCCACAGACTTGTCCATTGAGCATGTGCTGCAGTATCTAGAAAGGGATGCTAATTAAAAAAAAATTATAGGTATACCCCTTGATGTACAGGTGCCTGAGACAAGAAACTTTATAGTTTCCCACTGAAACAATACTTTGTATGATACCAGAAACTTTTAAAATTTACTATATAAAGAGGAGAGAATACGTAGAAAGTGTGATTTAGAACTATATAATCACAGAAACATTTTGGTTGAAAAAGACCCTTAAGGTCATTAAGTCCACTAACAACGCTTTCAAGTCCTAAGCAGGGTTGGTGATTCAACCACTTCCCTGGGAAGCCTGGTCCAATCCTTGACAGCCCTTTCAGTGAAGAAATTTTTCCTAATATCTAATCTAAACCACCCCTGGCACAAGTCGAGTATGTTTTTTCTTATCCCATCACTTCTTACTTCTGAGAAGAGAGAGACACTCACCTCACTTCAACCACCTTACAGGTAGTTGCAGAGAGAGATAAGGTCTCCCGTCAGCCTCCTTTTCTCCACTAATTTACAGACTGTCATAAATTAGGAGAATTTTATCTAGAAGAGTATTTAGCTTCTCATCCTTATGCAACACACAGAATTTATTATATTTATTATTGTACACATAACAAAAATTACATTTGTCTACTCTGTCTTTTTCAGACAAAAAAAAAAAACCCCAAAAATCCAAAAACCCAAACAAACAAAACAAACGACCCCTTCCCCCACCCACATACAAATAAGGGCTACTCTATCTTCTTACTTCTCCTGATGAGAACAGAGGCTTCTATTACTGAAGTTTTTCTATTATAGACTCCCTGAAAGAGGCTTTTTAGAATTGAAAAACCTCTCTTGGAATTGTCAAAAAGATTAGATTTTAATTTTTTTTTCTATTATTTTGTGTAGCATTACCTTCAGGCTTTGGATATTGTTAAGAATTTCTCTTCTAGTCTAAAGAACCCCTTGACATTTCATACTGTCTATTTGTGTAAGAATTTATAAAGAAGGATGCCACTGCTCTTAAGCAGGAATATTTCACACACAAGATGAACTTTCAGGTTGGCGGGCTGAGGAGAGATTTTATGTTCATTTTAAACGTAAACTACACAGAAAGCTGTTACAGAGTCAACCTACAATAATTAGATGAGGGAGCTTGAGGTTGCCACACAGATCTCTGTCCTATTCTACATTAATTTGCTCCTGTCAAAAAGGTGGACTTAAGATTTCCTCACTTACAGCAGCTTGTTCCTGTTTTCTCACTGCTATTTGCCATTCTTTCAGTAATATCAGTACCACTTTTTGTGGTACTGAAATATAATTGGAACCATTTTAGTTACTTTTGTGAAAAAAACCCAAACCAAAACCAGAGATTAGCCCAAATATAAAATAAGTTACTGGGAGGAGGCAGATCTCATGAACTGAGCCAAATTCCAAAACCAGTATTATTTTGGATGACATCCTAAGATGTACAATCATGTTCCAGCAGCACTGAAGATTCCGGGGTCATATTTTCACCTCAACTCTTCAAATTTTCCAGTGATTCATATTTAACATTGAGGGTGCAAAAAGAAAAGAAGTACATTATTGCAGACTGTACATTATCCTGTTGTGGTGGATTGACATGGTTTGCCCTTTCTTAAATGTGCTTCCCCCCAAAGGGGCACCATCTTGGCTGAGGGGCTTAGCCATGCCCTGTGGTAGCTCCACTGGTCTTGGCTGGACTTGCCTGTGTCTGGCACCAGAGAGCCATGGTCTGTCTTCACAGGGGCCACCCCTGCAGCCCCTTTGCTGCCAATATTTTGTCACCAACAGATAATACAGTTACCCATAAGCTAGTGGGAGAAAAAAAAATAAAAAGGAATAAAAGAAAAGAAAAAGAGATGAAAAAATTGGTTGGGAGGGATCTTTGTTATTGCAAATTGATGCTTAGTACTGTACCGTCAAAAATAATTAAAACAATGAACTGAGTGTAAAGATCTGACAAGTCCAGAGTTTTGAGGTTATTTCAAGTATTTTTTCACTCCATCTTCTTAGTAATGCCATTTATTTTGTCTCTTGTGCGGTGCTAATACACCATTGATTCCTCATAAAAATAATTCCTTTCCTCATTACAAGCTTTAATGGACTTTAGACAGAATTTTTCTCCTGTCCTGTGTAATTCTGGCTTGTGTTACTGGGGGGTGTGGGTCCCATAAAGCTACTGCATGGTCTGTTCTCTAACAGTCATCAGCAACTCATCGGCAAGAATAGTAAATTTGGCTTTTGCAAGTAAATTCTGCCTCCTGATTGCAATAGGCACTGTTGTTTTAATGCAATCACAAGAC
Organism: Corvus cornix cornix; assembly: GCF_000738735.6. Taxonomy (NCBI): domain Eukaryota; kingdom Metazoa; phylum Chordata; class Aves; order Passeriformes; family Corvidae; genus Corvus; species Corvus cornix. The sequence continues at coordinate 60,060,717 of NC_046332.1, read as the reverse complement.
CAGAGGAATAAGAATTAGGACAGTTTCTCTGGACCTTGTAAGACAAGTTGCATATTAATTATTTACAGCAGTCTAGAATTAACCTCTTTTACTTACTAAACTCCAGATATTGTAAGTCTTCAAATCACCTGGGGTAAATTGAAGACTTTATCTAGGGGAAAAGGCCTTATAAAGGCCAGGGTGGATGGGGCTTTGAGCAGCCCAGCCCAGTGGTCATATCATTGCCCGTGGCAGCGGTGTTGGAACTAGACGAGCTTTAAGGTCCCTTCCAACCCAAATCATTCTATGGTTATATGACTCAATGACAGCAGGAAAGTGTCTGCCACCTATCATTTTGATTTGTTTTTCTAATTTTCTAGACTTTAAATATCAGCCTTAGCTTTGCAAAAACATCTTCCTCCTACTTTTAATGTGTATTGCATTTCCAATTCCTTTTACCATAAAAATATATTTTGCATTACACAGCTCTTCTTTTCACCTTTATGGATCAATTAGGTTATGCCTCTTCTGTGCTCCCAGACAAGTGCCAGTGAAGCAATTTCCAAGCAAACACAGTAGTTAAGAGTGCTTGGCATTTTCCCCAAGTATTGCTAAAAAGATAGATACAGAGGACCTTAAGAAAGATGAAGCTGGGTTAAATCTAATCTGCCTACAATTCAATATTTTGAAGATAATGAGGGGAGAAGACTGGTGTTAGAAATTTACTATTCATTATCCTAGTGATGAATTAAGTAAAAAAGGATAAAAATACAAAGACTAATTGTACTCTAGAAAAAATCAGGTAATCAGAAAAATCACAGAGCTGAAACAAAGATAATAACTGATTTCAATCTATTCCAGTATTCTCTAGGATCAACAAAAAAGAAGTTTCAGCCTGGCCAATGTTAACATTTGAACTGCAAGAGTTGGCCAATATAATACACTTAAGACTATTTATTAAAGTTGTATGGAATTTTTCTGTGAAATTTCTGAAATATCTGTATTGCCCAAATTGTAGTTCCATTCCAATAATTATTTAATTATCCATACAGAAAGGAACAAGCTAGTATAAACGAAGAGAGGATACTTACCCCCACAGCTAGTAAAAATCTGGCTATGGTGTTCACTGGGCTATGGAAAATGCATAAAAAAAAAGCCTTTAACTTTTATTTCTCACATTGTAGATAAATAATCAGATCCTTTGATTACTGGAAATGTCAAGGTGAGTTTCTCTTTCACTGTAAAATCCAGCCTGCACTGGAAGAGTTTCATGAATTTATGTTTCCTAATGGAAGCCTTTTTCACTGTGAAACTGATAGTGTATTTTAGTTCAGAGCATTAAGCAAGAACATGTGACTTGCAGCATCAAGGACTATTCATAAAGAATACATCAGTTGTTTGTGGAATACCTCAGCATTTACAGCACTAGCTTGGGTTTTGGATTCCTACTCTACTTCATATATTATCAGCACTGAGTTTCTCAGAAAAGCTCTTAAGAAGTATTTATGTGCCCGACTTCTAAATCCAACCTTTCTGGATCCATTTACTATACTATTCAGAGCTTCTCAGGGCAACTTGAAGAGCAAAACAAACTCATGTTTTAACTTGTCAGTGCCAGAGTGCCCTCCAGCCTAGTTTGCGTTAATTCTCTCTGGAAGGTCTCACTTAGCTGCTACCCCTGAGACCATGTTCCCTATAACCAAATCCCTCCGGATTTATTGGAGATTTACAATACTTGCTGGACTTTCAGAAATTATGTACTAATAAATGCTTTCCATTCATTCACTTCGTAGTGGGCGATCTATACCTCCCATTTCAGCAGGTGGATTTATCTCCAATATAGGAAGAAAAGAACCAGTATAAAAGGGTTTCTTTCAGAGCAGCTTCAGAGAATCAAGGCGGTAGAAACAGCCTGAACACAATCACAGGGAGAGCATGGATCAGGCTGGGTTTGACAAGAGTTGTAGCAGCTGTTGCAAGTCAGGGATTTGGAAAGATTGCATCAGGTGGATCGTCCTCAGTTTTAGGGGTATTGTAAGACTGCTTGGGGGAAAGCATGGCCTGGAACGATTATGCCTAATGCTAAGCCAGAGAAATCCTCTCTTCACGCCACTGCACTGGAGTGTCCTTAGGGGCTGCATTAAGAACTGACTGTGCCTGGGTAATTTATAGATGTAGTTTGGTGTGACCTTAATACCAACAGAGAACTAGAATACGCAATCTAATTTAATTTTGAGTCTTGTACAGACTTCACTGTAGACAAAGAAGTGTAGTATTTAGCTGGCAAATGAGGCCTAAACCTGTGGAAAATCAAGTCAGTGAATTTCTTAATGACATTTTCCACTTCCCCAGCGACCTTTATGTGATGGTCTAAAAGCACTTTATAAAAACATAACATTTCTTACAACCAAAATTAGTTGGAAGATTATGTTATTTTGTTTCTTTCCCCATGGAAAATGTTGGCTTCTCTCTGAAAAATTAAAAGCTCAAAAGCCTCCTGTCTAAAAACTTTTGACTTGAAACAAAAACTCTAGGTCCAAAGATGTTGTTGTAGATTTTTGGTGAAGTCATATCTACAATCCCTCATTCTCCAGTTCTCTTGTGTGGACTGTGCTTGATGTTAAAACTGTATCTTCTATTGTGCTCCAAGTTTTCCACTTCCTCTGAATAAAGCTCTAGGAGGCTCTTGGGTATCTCTGACTATGCTGCATGAGAATAGAAGTGGTAAATCGTGTTTGGAGCTACTATTTCATACCCAGAACCACTTTTCACTTTCTCATGAGCACAGCTTCCAGATATGTATTTAAGTTATTAGAAAAATTCCTTATAATTTTCTAGTTGGATACCAGTGTTAGTAGTCAACAGGATTATAGTGACTCACCCTAAATACCTCCAGAGCATCCTTGAGAAAAGTGAGGCAGTTTTATAAAACATGCTATGTATGTTTTTTGGCTGACTATTACAGCACTTAATCCTTCGGCTCTGAGGGAATGAGGTGCAATGACTGCCATGAACTATCATTTTATGTGACAAAGGTCTGCCAGCCCAATCTCTCACTTTTACCACTCTACCACTTATGGATGTCTAGTCTGGCTTATGTCTACCCATGGGATTTTTGTCCAAGATCACTGCAACTCAGAGGTGAGGGGAGAAATAGCCTCAGTACACTTATCAGATACATTCCACCATGCACATTTTAAGATTGCTTGTGTGTTTTGTGTGATCAAATGAAATAAAACAATAAAAAAAATGCAGAACTGGAAAACACTGGTGAGTAAATTACAGAATAGAATTGAATGGGACTCCTCAGTCAGAAGGAACATACAACAATCATCTAGTCCAACTGACTGACCAATTCAGGGCTGACCAAAAGCTAAAGTATGTTATTAAAGGCATTGTCCAAATGCCTCTTAAACACTTGACTGGCTTGGGGCATTGACCACCTCTCTAGGAACCCTGTTCCAGTGTCTGACTACCCTCTTGGTAAAGAAATGCTTCCTAGTGTTCAGTCTGAACCTCTCTTAATGCAGTTTTCAACCACTCCCATGCATTCTATCTTTGGATATCAGAGAGAAAGGATAGCTCCTCCTCTCCACTTCCCCTCCTCGGAAAGCCGTAGAGTGCAAGGAAGTTACCCTCAGCCTCCTCTTCTCCAAATCACACAAGCTCAAAGTTTTCAGCTCCTTCTCACAGAACATTCCTGCCAGTCCTTTCACTCACCTTGTTGCCCTCCTCTGGACACATTCAAGGACCTTCAAATCCTTCTTAAATTGTGGGACCCAGAACTGCACACAAAGTACTGAAACTGTGTGCTATGACATTACCAGAATTATCTAGTATCTGAAAAAAACCCCAACAATAAAATTGAAGGACTCAGTACAAAAGTTATTCAAAGATCACAAAGATGCTGATGAAAGGTATTAAAAGAATGAGCATAACTGAAGAGGTGACATAACACGGTAGAAAACACAACTATCTCCTAGGAATAGCAAAGATGTGAATTGAAAGGAAAATTGCTGAAGAGGTTAAGATAAATAACAAAGGGTTTTTTTTTCTTCAAGAGCATATTGAACAAGACGTCATTGGAAGAATTCTAAGAGCCAGCCTGGGTAATTCACTGACTGAAGAGACAGACATAACTAAAGCACAATCAAATGAATTCTTTGCCTCTGTGTTCACACATAAGGTTTGGGGACGGATGTCAGAAACAGACATAAATTTCCCAGGAGAGCAAGAAAAAATATCGAAGGAGGTAAGATTCAGCCAGAACAGGTGATCAAGGAATTAGAACATCTGAAGCATAACAGATCTCCAAGACCTGGAAATATCCCCTAGACATTTCTAAAGAGAGCTGCAAAATAATGGGAGAAACATTTCCAGACGGAGCTGAAACCTTTTTGAAAGCAAGGACAACATGACTAGCTATATGAACAAATACAATTTGGACTAAATAAGGACCTGCTTCATTCTGCTCCAGTGAGTGTGGAAAGTGCAATCACAGCTAAATCAGCATGGTATTCCCACAGCATAAACTCTGTGAAACCACTGTGGAAAGGAATTTACTCACTCAGAATACAAAAACAATTTGAATTTTTTAGGATTTTTTATTTCTTTGTGCTTAGGAGGAGTCATACATTCCAAATCAGTACAACTTACCGAGCATAGGTTTCAACTGACCGAAGGGAGATTTCTTCACCTGTGCTAGTTTCTTGCTTCTCAGTAAATCTTTTGTTCAAACATGAAGGCAAAGAGTGTTAATCAGACTGTGCTTTAGCTGTATCTGTCTCTTCAATCAGTAAATTCCATCTTAGCTTTCTGCTGTGTCTAAAATAGTCTACCTTATAGTCAGTGAAAAAAACGCAGGCGCTTTTAGGGCTTGAGTCCAGTCAGCCTGGATCAGACAGCTAAAATTGGCCAGTGGAAGCACACCTGAGGAGTGTGTCTAGTTCTCTCATTTGTCACTGACTAAATTTGCAGATAGTAGCTCACATGTACATACTCACATTATAGATGTCTGAAGGTGGGCAAGATAATTCCTGTTGCAAAAATTTTGTAGCTCTAAAGTGTTTAATAGGCAAATGTTAATTCAGCCAAAAGCTATTCCTCTGTTCTTAGATCTTGCTGATGTGGTTCCTCACCCTATTCTATCTAGGCTTTGAAAAATCACAAATTTCATACTTAAAAATGGTATTAGCAAGTAAGAAAATATTTTTCTAGGGAAGCAACTTCTCATCACAGATCAGAACTGTTAGAATGGGAGTCAGTGACAATGTCTATTCCAACCATTTTGAGCCTATCTGGTAACATGTTTGGGCGCTGGTCATTATTATCTATGGTACTAAGTTTTAGAACATTCTCTAGCATAAGTCTGGTTTTCTCAGTCTAGCAGTTTTTTTGGAACAATTCACAATTGATTTACCTACAAGGTCTATGAATGCCCCTGAACTGGTGAGTTCAGATAGCCAGAAAAATCAGACTACAGACAACATTATGGAAAATTACATTAAACAAACAATGACAATATTATTTCGTTTGGATAGAGGCATGGGTGCAGACTATGTTTGGTTCTCATATTATGTGAACCAGCTTGAGCAGTGTCTTTGGAATGCAACAATGGGAACATCCCCTTTTATTATGCAGCACAAGCTGGCGTCTGCTGTGCTTGTGAACTCCAGAAGGGTCACTGTTATTGGGTCACTCCAAAGGGCATATTCAATGACAAGAACAAAGGCGAGATCCAGATTATATGGACAAAGTTGGGGGAGTGAAGACAAAGCAGTGGGAATCAACATCCAGTGTCTCTTTTTTTTTGCCCCCCTCCTGCAGCTTCCTTTCTTATATTTTCTGAGCTGTGTATCCACCCTGATGGCTTTTCACTTCAGTCACTCTATTAAAATGTTCTCCATTGTTCATCTTCTGTATGGAAGTGAGTGGAAAAGGATTTCCATGCTCTATAGCTCACACTGCATCACTTCTGTGTGTGCCCCAAACAAAGATCAATGTACCACAGAATCTGCATAATTATGTTCTCTTTGACAGTAGGTTAGGGAGACAAGGCAAGCTTTCCTTGTATCAGAGGAGCAGCTTGAATGCAGCACACCACAAGCATGGAAACAACTGCAGGTTGTGTATGTATTTTTCATGCACACACAATAAAATATGCATATTAGATTTTACTTGATGTACCACCAAAGAAAAAAGAAAAAAATTCAGACACAAACAAACAAAAAAAATCACAGTCACATTTTTCGTAAAATCAAATACTCCTATTCTCTGTTGTTTCAGAAATTTAGAAAACAAAACTGTAGTTTTTACTTTTCTGAAAGCTGTTCTCTTGCTTTTCTGTATTTAAAACTTTCTCTAGCAGATTCACAATTAGAAGGGAAAGCGAACAGATATATAGAGGAAACTATTGGTTTTTTTCAATACCTGTTTTCAAAAATGCAGATAAAGGAAGGATTTCACTCTATGCAGTCACAATAAAATGCTACAAAAAGCTCAGAAACAGGATATCCATATTGATAGGAAGGGTACTACAGCCAAGAAGTACATCTCCATAGAATCCTGAAAGTACAGGATTTCAATGTTGTTGCTAGCATTTACCTCCAAAATAAATTTAAAAAAATAAAAGTAGGTTTGTTGAATTGCCTTCAAATAGAAAGGTAAATACTTACCCTGAGTATAGTCAGTCTTGTAAGGCAGGAAAATTATGCAATAAATGAGTTGAAAATACTCAGATTCCTTCAAGATACTTGTTCAAGTACTTGCAGTGTAAATTCATCCATTATCCCTCTGAAGCATAGCTGATTTTCATATAGCAGGGGGCTACAGAACTCTGACACAAAACCATAACAGCTCCTGGCTTCTCTGCACAAACACTGGGGACACAAGGGGATTTTTCATAAGCAGATTTTCAGTTTGCTAAAATTTGCTATCCTGCCCATCATCTCTCATAGACTGGATGTCATTTCCTGTTTAGTTAGGAACCAGTCTTCATCCTTTGCATGTAGATTGTACAACTGCAGAGAGTTCAAATAAAATGTAACTGAAAGTCTGCATCCTCATCCTTTTTCCTCCACCTCTCCTTGTGAAACAAAACTATCCTATCTTCACCTAAGTCAATAACAAAAGTCCTTTTTGACATCACGGGGGTGTGTTTTTGCCCTTTGAAAATATTAAAGTGCATGAAAATCACTTTACATTTCTACTATTCTTCTCTCATTATATAAAAATAGATACTAATAAATAGTTCTTAGCATTGACTTGGAGAATAATTTCATGTCACCTTTTGCAGGCTTTAGTTGGTAGCACTAGAGTGTTGATCTTTTTCCAGCTGTTGTAGCTATTCATGATTTTGGGTACTGGAAATCAAAGAGGAAATGTTTCTGGTAAATGTAATAAATAAAGGTAATGGTGCAAAGCTGTGAAAGGGTGCTAACATTAGTCTTGAGGAATGCACACCAGCAAAAAAACACTTGAAAAATCAATAGAAAGGTCTCACCTTTCTTCAGACATCTAAGTGAGCAATACTTTGAAGGGAAAGAACATAATTTGGAAAAGTCACTGTGATGGTCCTGTGGCTCTTTCAAGTGGAGATTTAACACAATATACCTTATTCTGAGAAAATTTTTCAAAATGCAAAGGCCTTTTCCTGTTTTCTGCTGCTTGCAGAGTCATGTTGAAGCACTTACAGCAAATGTCTGATGGATTTTGCAGTCGGAGTCTGCCATCAGTTCATATATTTTTAGCAAAGTACACTAGTGATAGCAAACTGTGCATAAACTATTACAAAGGATTTTGTTGCTCTCTGCAAGTGACTCTGTTGTCTATTGCCTCACAGTAATATTTTTGGGGTTTTGTTCTGGCTTTAACTGTAACAACAGTAATGGGAGAAGTTTACACAGCAATTGAGCCTAACATAATAAACAATTTATTTAGGTTTTTTATCATTTTGGTTGTAATTGATTTTTTCTTGTCCCCAAATTTACACATTTGTTAAAACATATTTGTGAGACTGGGACTGATACTACACCACTGAGCAATCAGGTGGAGTGAGACAACTCATAGTGAATCGTAGCTTCAGTGGGAAAATGTTATGCAAAGTATTTTACAAATGCAAGTTCAGAATATCTCAATTTTGAATCTTTAGCCACTTATGGTAGAAAGAAAAATTAAAAAGGTTTAGGCATCTGATTTCCTAAGAAATCAAGTGGAATGGAAAGATTGGTGTTGAAATACCTTTAATTCTCTGTGCAGGAGATTTTAAGAAAAATCAGTGAACAAGAGGACCATAAAAAGCCAGTAAAAGTATTTTTAAATGCTTTATCTCCCAGTTAATTTGCCTTGTTTGTTCCATCTTCTGGGTTTTTTTCCCCATTTTTTTCATAATGTGTCTTAAAATCTTCAACATCTTATGTCAAACTTAAAGTATTCATTAGGGATCCTACCAGATAGACTTCTGTAGGATTTGAGGAGACACAATCTTTAAATTATTTTCTCTCACAGCCTTCTGTTACGGAAGAAAGATATATTTTGCATTTCTCACAGGGAAAAACGAAAGCATTGAGAATCTAATGATATCGTGGGAGGAGTGGGAGCTTCAGACAAGCCCTTCCTTAGCCTCGGATTTTGGCAACAGTTTAAATTTAAAAAATCATTCTGGCCTGCAAGTTCTTATGATGGCAAATCACGACTATTTATAAAAAGGAATTTTTATTAAACAGTCAAGAGATAACAGATGAAAGACCTTAATCAGAATTACTCACTACACAGTATAAAACTAAAAGGAACTATTAGTAGATTACAGCACAACATAAAATAGTGCATGATATTGAGGTACCTGTATTAAAGACAGCAAAAGAAATAGTATTGATTAGGCATCAAATGTAACTTACCACCAAAACCACAATAATGTACACAGAGTCCTTTCACTTAAACCCTGGTCAGTGACCACAAAGCAGGTATCCTTACCCACAGGAGAAACTCCACACATTTCCAGGGAAGGTGTAGAAGATTTCTGCTTTGTGGAAGTTTGGTGTCGCTTCTGTAGTCAAAAAGTGAGGTGTCTGTTGGTCAGAAACCCAGCTTATCTTTCCAGATCTCACTAGCAGTGAGATGTTTATTGGCATTTGGGAGATGCCAGACCAGTGTTAACCCCATGGCACCAAAATAAGTCACTATCAGACAGTTTGTCCTGTCTGAGTTATCTCACCGGTTAACAAGCAACAGATAAGCTCTTGGGGGAAACTGAGATGTCCTGCTACAAATAATAGACCAAAAAAATAATTCAGGCATCTAACATCAAATATACATGCAGTTTAGAAATCATCATCCCCAAGTCATTATCCTTAAGACTCACATTCAGAGTATCTTAGAAATTCCCACATTTCAATGATTCTTTTCTTTGTGACCTTTAAAAAAATCTTCCTAGGTAACTGAAGCTGAATTTTAACACATGTACTTTAGGCACTCTAACATTTTTGAGCAGCACAGCACCTAGACATTAAATAAAGCTATTTAGAGACACCAGCCATTCTTTCCCTTAAATTCCATGGGGAATTTGATTTACAGATGCTCTAGGAGCAAGACAAATGTGCATATTAAGATTCTAGCACAGAGGACAGAACTTGAAAACAAACATAGCTGGAAGACTAAAGATTAATTTTAACACTGATATGGTCAGTTTTGTGATTGGGTTTGTTTGGTTTTTTTAGAGCTGGCTCTCAGATCTTGTTTTCTGACCTTATTAGTTCATCTAGTTAGGGAATAAATAAATACAAATTATGAAGTGTTCAGTAAGGCTCATGAGGTTTAAGCACTTACATTTTCCAGACCTTTTGTCAGTTAGAACAAGGTGCATCTTAATATATTTCCAGTTAATTGTTTTTTAACTGCAGTTTTAATTAGCTCGCAATAACTTTTATTACTTTAAAGGAATGTGTCACGAAGTAGGAGTGAATGGTGGGGGTAGAGGGACAACATAATAGTGGAAGATCAATGGGATTTCAAAGGGCTTTTTCTTCAGTGAGGTGGCATCTATGTATTATTTTCTCAATTTTTTTTCTCTCTCTCTCTCTCTCTCCCTCTCACCCTCTCTCTCTTCCTCAGATGATCCTAAAGTCCCACATGCTATTACACATTAATTTCCACTTTGACAATTATGCCTTCAGAATGTGAACATGCTGTTCTGAGGAGTTCATTGGGTTTTTTCCTAGTAATATTAATTTACAATTACATAGGCAATAATAATGTTTCTTAAAGTCTTCCACGCTTTACATATTTTAACAGCTTTTCTGAGTTAGTAAGGCAGCACACTTATACCTCATAAAATCTGAATCAGAGATAGAATGTGTGCCTGCTTTTACTTTACTGAAATTTGCAGCTTTTCTGCTGGTTTCCACAAGAAAAATAGCTGTGAATAAAAGAAATTGTTCTTTAGCCAGTACTTCTCAACCAGTCCATAATAACCTGTTGGGGTGAGAAAAGTTCAGGCCAAAAGCTGTTGATTTCCCTAGAGCCAATCAAAATGATAGATGCAGTGGTGGAAGATTACAGCTGACTGGGTTTAGTCCTCTCATCACTAGCTGCAGATGGCATGCAATTTAGGGATGCCCATTTGGTAAAATTTACCAGTTTCTCTTGAGATTACACATATGGGTTTGCATTTAAAAAACAATTGTATCAGGAATAGCATTTTAAACAACAGATGTAAGTATTGACAGTGAAAGAATGCCCAAAAAGCAGAATATATCCACACCAGAGAATGGAGAGGACTTGTGTTATGCTTTACAGAACTCCATTTGACATTTTAACTTTAAAAAAAGAAGGACCGAAAATGACCATAAATATCAATGAATACAACAGTTGCCAAACTTTGTAAATTAGAGACAAGCTTTTGTCTTTACAGTTTATGGCCTTCAGGCATTTGGCATAGGTTTTTTTTCCAACTTTATATTTCAAAACCACAATCTCAAATCCTCACATAGCAGAGAACTGGCTTCAGAAGAATTATGAGTTGGACTGATGTCTTTGCTTGCTTTGAATTCTAGATTTAGCTAAAAGGAAGCATGAAAACAGATTGTTTACTGTAATCTTTCCTTGATTCAGAGCAGATCTTTTTCTAGTGTTTAGACTTTGACCAAATGATTGGTGCAGAATTTCACTGAGTTGCATGACTAAAATAAAATAAAACACATTCATGATTAATCCTGCAAAGTTATCTTACCAGTAAAACATCTGTCAGTAAAACAGCTTATCAGTAAAACATATTGCACTGACAGTTAAAGAAACAGTTATGTCCACAGTAAAAATCCACAAAAAAAAAAAATCCTCAATGTATATGACACAGCATCAAAATCACTTTTGCAAGTAATCTGATTTCCATTTTTCTGTTTAAGTGTAATTATGTACATTTCCTGATGAGAAGCAGCTGTCTCTTCAACAGTGTAGGCCATTAAGTCTCTCCAGTCTAACACTACAAATGAGAAGATAACATGACTGAGAGGTTAGGTTTGAACATGTACCTTTCACAGTGATTAGTCCTTTATTGGACACAACTGTATGTATTATTTTTCTCAGTCTCCTGATTTAAAAAATCTGGGCTACAACAAAACATGTTCATTATGACATCAGAAACCAATATTCATTGGGGTGACCTTATGATGTGTATCCCATGTCGCTGCCTATGCCCAGAAATTAATTATTGGCCTTTCTATGCCTCTGAACTGAGCCTGAGAGGGGGAAGAAAAAACTGAGCAAAACTTTCTCAAAGCAGTTTGAAACTTGTTCAAGGTCACATAAAGATAGCAGGTTTTTTTTTCAGCTGGGGCAGGGGGGAGCGAGGAAGCACCCGGCTGGCAGCTTTTCCAGTCAGCTTTTGGCCAGTTTTTTTTGCAGTTCCTTGTTCTCTGGAGAGAGGCTGAGAGCTGAACTTTTCCTTCTCTGGAATTTCGGATTTTCTCCCTTTTCTACTGGACTGCTTGATTGCTGTAACATCAGAGCACATCAGGAGGACTTTCCACCGGGCACAGAGGGCCTGGCCCCGGCCCAAGCCCCAGCTCCGAGGAGATCAAAGGGAGGACTCGAACACTTTCCCAGGTTTTTCCTCTACAGCGAAAGATTTTACCATTTAACATTATTTTCCTTTCCCGTGTGCTTGTTAAATAAATAGTTTTATCTTCTTCACTTTCCTTCGAGGAAAATTTATTTTTTTTCCCGAACCTGGTGGGGGGAGGGGTGGTTGTGCCCTTCTCTCAGAGTATATATATATTTCTAAATTTGGCCAAACCGGAACAGACATAACTTTAGAAAATGGTAGGGTTTGGTTTGGTGTTATTTGTGAGGTAGAAAGATGGGAAATGAATGTTCTGCTACAGATTCAATGAATGTGAAATTGGTTTTTACAAAGGAGAAAACAAAATTATCTCAGTGATGAAATATTTATAACACCATTATGAAATGAAAACCATGAGCAAGCAGCAATAGGACCTTTAATATTCTATAATATGTAGGCAAATCTGTTTCTCTCATCCACTTCTGCTATATTGTTATCTGTATTTCTACCTAAAGTATTTTCACCTTATTGCATTGACAAACTGCTAACAACTTTTGAGCATGCTAAGTCCTGCAAGTAGTCTTCATGTTCCTAGGCAGAGACAATAGCACTTCTGTGGCAAAGAAAAAAGAGAAATGTGTAAAAATTTAAGGACATTAAAAATTACTATTTATGACATTTACTGTTTTTGTTGGATCGAAGCAAAAAGAAGTGTTAGAAGAAATTATGGCTCCAGTGTCAAAAACATATGGGCTTCTTAATCTCATACAAAACAGATTCTGAGGGCCTTTACAGATACTACAATATAATCTGTAAAATGAAGTAAAAAGAGATAATTTTTTGAGAGAACAATAAAATTAATTTAATCTTTGATTCCAGTTAGCTTCTTCTGTTGACACGAAATAATAAATAAGATCATATTATGTTGTTCTTTTTCTCTTTTTTCTTTCAGATTTGGGTGTTTTTTTCCCCTTCTTAAATATCTTTGGCCAGATATGCAGCTGACAAGGACTGGAGGTGACAACACAACCAGTCTTCAGAGCCTGAGCCTGGGTCACTTAACATTAAGTGACTCTCAGACTGAAATAAAACCAGGTGTGTAAGGCTATGCATAAGTCAGGGATAAGAAAGACAAATAATGACACACTTTACAGTTAGTTAAAACTGTTAATAAATAAAGGCTGCACATTTGAATTTATACAAAAATTATAGGATTTTATGAATTCTAGAACTTTGTAATATAGACAGCCTCATAATGATTAATCTATACTATTATTGCTTTTTAATAAGCTGCTTAGGATATTTTGCAAAATATGAAAAGAATTGATGTGCCAGTGAACTTCTGAGCCTTTTTTAATGAAGAATGATATAATCAAAGTAAATAAACTCATTGTCTTGAAGGCACCAAGAAGTCTGGGAGTACGTCATAGGTCACAAGAAATGGGGCATACCACAGACAAGGAGGGAGGACTCCTAGGCTTTAGAATCTTGACAAAAATGCCTTTTAAGAGTTGTTAGAAATGTATTCAGTTATGTCCTGAAATACATAATTTCCATGTCAGAAAGGGAGGTCATTTGCAAATCAATTTAGGAGGGAGACCTTGCAGGAATATTGAAGGAGCTGAAGGGAAAGGAAGCAGAAGAACACTGAGAGCCTCTGTAAGCATCCCTCACTACATCAAGGTCAACATGAAAACTAAATTTTCCTGTCTATATCAAGGAGGTTTTTGGTGCACAGCTGTTTGTGAAGGGAATAGTTTGAGCTTTTATTTGCTAGAAGAACTGGGATTACCTCCTTTATCCACTACAGTTGTACCCATTAACTTCAGTTTAGATTTTATTCTACCCTCTCAACTGGCCATATCCAAATAAGAACCTAAGTGCTTAAAGCAGGATGTCAAAAAAGTTTACATCCTAAAACTGCAACCACAGTTCAGCTTGTATCTGATTTCAGAGGTGACTCAACATCCACAGATACTCCACTATTAGATGATCAGCTCTCCTATTTGTCTAGGGAACGGTTCTTCCTGCCTACATCAACATGAAAATTAGGCACCTAATCACCTTAGGTATCCTCTTTAAAAATTGGTGACATACAGATACCCACAGAAGACAAGTCAGAATCCTAAGCTTTAAATTCTTTGCACTAAAAAAGATCAGTGTTAATGTGGCTGGAAAATTCATCACACCTCAGAGCCAGTATTCAGATGTTAGATGTCTTTCCTATTATGTTCCAAAAATGGTTCAATTCCAAAGCTTTCTACAGAGCATGTGTAACACATCCCATTAGGACTGTTTTCATTCCCAAAGGTAGAGCCAGAACTTCATCCTTAATTTATAATGGGCTAAATAGTAGTATTCCTCCTTTCCCTAAAAATCGGGACATGTGAGCTGAAATTCTTTCAAGTCTGGTAACTTTCTATCACAATTCTTTCATGACCCAATCCAAGGTCCTTTACTAATGGGATATAGTCTTTCTGAAATATTGGTACAGACATTCTTACTGTTGACACTGATCAGGAAGAAATTCAAGATTCATTGGCACCGACAGTATTTATTATATGTCACTTACACTTACACCACTTCTCTTCATACAATCTTTTCCAGCACGAGGCAGCAGTAATATGAAGCTTCTTAGCATCTTTTCATTGATTAGATCAATATCAGCATCTAGACTCTTGTAGCTGTCTCTGCTAAACCAGCTGAAAGATGTTTTAAAAAGAAAAAAAGAACAACTTGGAAAATTGTTGGTGATAGGTGTAGCACAAATTATCTTTAATATTAAAGATAGACTAAGGGAGATAAAACTGACAGAGTTGGTTAAGAAATAGAAAATGTGAGGATTAAAAAAATGCCAGCACATTAACAGAGAGGTGCTCCAAGGTTTCACATTAAACTCCATGCTTTTTAATACATTTTATTAATGATCTGAAAGAGAAGATTGTGCAGTGAGGTAGAAAGATGACACAGTGTTGTCAATCAAGACCAGAAGGTACCGCGAAAAACATTAGCAAAGGAAAACCACCTGCTATCTAGTTTTGGGCTTCCTGCTTTCAAAGATGATAATTGTTTCAAAACTACCTAAATCAATAGCCAATTTTTTTTGAAGTTTATGCACCCCTACAGGGCTCAGATAAGATGATGGAAAGGGATGGGAAGACAGAGTCTACACTGGTGGAAGTAGAAAGAATGTGCTGCAACACATTCTCTATGGCTTGGGCTCTGTCTGTGCCCCAGATGGAACACAGGAACTCTTCAGACGTGGGAAAGTCTGTAAATAAGTCAATGAAATACTTGCATCAAAAATGTCACCAAGCTATTTGGAGGAATAGCATGATAATAATTAATGCGATAAAAGCTATGAAGTCTTTCTATAAATCAGTAATGTGGTCTAACTCTAGCAAGTGCTGTACAAATTAGCACCCATCAGAAAGATTATTTGGGAATTAAAGCAAGTAGAAGAAAGGCAGTTATAACCAGAATTCAGAAAAAAAATCTAAAAAAAAAAAAATTGAAGTTTGGCAGAGGGAGGACAATACCAGCAGAGAATTATCTTACATATTAAATTTGTGTCATGGGTGGACTAATAGGTTTTAATGGCCTGGAGCAGTCTCACCTGTCTGCTCCACTGCCACTTTGACCACATGCCCAGGAGCCAAAATCCAAAATCCAGCTCAGCCTTGGGCCTCCAAACACTGCCTGGTCTCGGGGTTCCTGTCTCCAGCCCTACCAACCAAGATGGACCTCATCCGTACACTATGGGTAGCTTGCCTCATGGATGGATCCCTTAGCTGTACTCTGTATCTTGCCTCAGAGCCTGTCTCTGTCCTGTGTTTTGCTGCCCCTGATGGGACCCTGTGGATGCATTCTGGAGCTGATGGATTGTTTGTCCTGTTGGGAGCTGCTGATGAACATGGCTATCAGCCTCCAGCTCCTCCCACTGTGCTCAGACCCTATAGGACTGCATCCCTTAGAGTACTACCTGCTGCAGGGTCACCATGGCTCCCTGCTGGTGTTACTTCAGGAAGCAGCCTGATGCTGCCATTCCTTATTCATCCGTGAAGTGAATTTTTAGGAGTCTATTTTTAGGACAGCAAAATTGCTCTGAGACCCCTTGTTTAGTCTACAAAATAGCCTTATTCACATTAGTCCTGTTATGGAAAACATCTGGAACTGCCATTGTCTTGGCTGATCTGAGCATCTAGGTACTGCTCATCCAAACCCATTCTTTCTGCTGGACTTCACCTGTAAAATAGTGCCCCAGTAACACAGGCTGGCAGGGGTGAAGACTTGTTGGTTGGTTAGTGTTTGAGACTCCAGAGAAGAAAGAATCACTAGTAAAACGAATAACTCAGTGTTCAGAGCCAGGTATGAAAAGTGCGCTAAACAACGTTTTACATCACTCATTTTGAATAATGACAATAGTAAATAAGCATCATCCCCAACTTTGTGTTAAATGAGTGACACGGTTGATTATGTCAATAAAGACAGTGCCACAGGAGGAGTTCCAGTTGCTGTAAATGATAGATACAGCTTGTGCCTTAGCTTTGGGTGTTTAGAGATTCTGTTCTCTTGAAATGAGTGTTTTTTAAAGGGATAAATTGAGTGTCCTTGAGAATATTCAGGGAAAGATTGGTTCCACCTATATGTAGACATCTAAACATAAAACTGATTTAAAGCAACCTCATTACTGTCATTTTGCAACTTTGTATTGTTTGATTTTTGCATCCTTTACGATTCTCTTTCAGATACATTTTTTTTTCCTACAACATATTCAATATGCAGGCGAACCATTATCTGTTAACATCCTGAATTGTATTCTAAAATGTGAAATGGATTTCTTCTTACTATTATTATACAGTAAGGACGAATCCCAGCCATTACTAATATCCATCACATAATGCATTATATACTCTTTTCTTTTGTCTTCATATGCTTATCTCTTGATGAAATGTAACACTTGTAAATATGATCTTCCATGGTTTCTTTTTCTGAATTGCTTACATTTATAGCAAAACATTAAGGTCATATGAGAAGTTACAGTGCAAAAAACAATTCATATCTTGTTTACTCCTGGCTTTTTCTTTTACTTTCAGGCAACTTTATGTATGACACTCTACAGCTTGTTTATTTTGCACCTCCATTGCATCTTTCACAGCTGTCTCTGTGGAAATCTTAATTGCAGATTTTAAGGTTAAGTTCCTACTTTTAAAAGCTGCATCTTTGAGTGCTCATTACCATGCAGAGTGGGCAACAAATCTCTTTGGGTATCACTCCAGTCAACAGACTGGCAGGATTCAACCACTCACCTTAGCTTTACTGACTACAGTACACTCATTTTTTGACTGAAATTAGTTGGGAAAAACAACAAGGCATTATGAACAATATGCTTTAATTCATAGAGAAAGACAAACTATTTTCTTTCTTGTTCCTTCAAAAATCTTGCATTTATTTTAAACTTTTTCTGAGTGTCTGAATCAGTTTACCTTACCCAAAAACTCAAATGTGGTTTGGGAAAAACCCTCTCTCATAATGTGGTGCAGATAATACTGAACTAGTCAGAGTTCCTGTCCCAGTCCTTCAAAATCTCACCAATCCCAACATCTCAAAATGAACGTACTCACCAGAGGCATATCCTCAGATTCACTGGCTCACTGGAGGCAATGCTCCACATGCACCCCTGGAGCCCCAGCCCAGCCCCAGAGTGGCCACCAGAGAGGAAGTGCCACTTGCGGGAAGGACCCAGGGAGGCGAAAGGCTACTTAAACTGAACCATGAGGCAAGCACAGGTCGTGACTCCACCTTCTCTTGGAATTTATGTCAGCTGAACACCTCTGGAACCAAGAGTGGTTCTTTGTTCTTTCTATATCTTTTCTGTCTTTCTCCTTCTTCTAATGTCCTCTTCTTGCAGTTTTGAGTAACTTAAAATTGGATGGGCTTGGAGTTTGCTAAGTTAAATGGGCCAAGCTAACGCTTTCAGAAGTGTTTTATGCTGACTGAATGCAGCTCTAAGCTTTTGCCAGGGTTGTCTGATTTTCTGAAGTTGCCAGTAAAATTTTTGTGTTGTTTTGATCCCTTGAGAATATCTTGTTGGTATTTCTTCCATGAAGCTAACTCGGAAAACACACAAGCCCTTCTAAGAGGCTTTTTGAGTGAGTTTTTGGGGGGCCTTACATAAGGAAATGGCAACTAATATGTAGAAGGGACTAACTCTGAACAGTTTGGACACAAGTAACTGTACTTGGCCCTGGAAAACAGGGATCACTCCCTTGCAGTGTGTAGCTACTGCTATCTTAATATCATTTGGGCTGGGCTAGGCTAATAGAAATCACCCTGAGTCAAATTTAATGCATTATGTTAAGTGGAAAACAGACAGAAATGTTCATTGTGTTCAACTTAGGATAGAACAACGATTGAGTTTTATGTAGAAGGAAGTATGCATCATAAAAATAAATCTATATATACTTATTTACATTAAACCAGCATCTTATCCTTCAGAATAGTTAAGGTAGTTTTTATTCAAGCAATTTACATGAGCACTGTGGGTGAGTACATAGTTTATTAGATTATATTTCTTGAATGAATGAATCCATCTCAAGTGGGCGATACTTAGGTTCAGTACTGAATTCAATCTATAAGGCGGCATATGTGAAAATCCTACAGGTGTCCCAAGAACATTAGTGTCCCCATAGGAAAAGACAACAGATGACTCATTTAGACCAACATCCCGTTGGCTGCAGTGACTACTTAGAGGAAGAAGATGAACGAGACAAGGATAAGTGACATTTTTTCTGGTCTTGCTTTCCTGTTCCAGGCATCAACTGTCTGGGAGTTCTTCCTGAACTGCAAGTTTCATCAAGACCTCTGTCTTTAGTAAGTAAAGAAAGAACTTCACTTTCTGAACATTTTTGACACTTTATGAGATTTATCAAGTTCCTATGAAAATAAAATTCACTTTTTAATTACACACTGTGTGAAAAAATATTTCTTTTTTACATTTGTAAAGTTACAGTTTCTTTATCTGCTGAGGTGTTCATTAGATCTTGAGTTATGGACAATTACAAATAAACTTCCCTACTCATTTAGTATATATTTTTTTATTATTTTAGCATATTCTTTGTGTATGTGTGTTTGACTGTGTGTCTTCATTTCCTAAATCAGCTTTTCTGGATAATCATTAATTTACAATTGCTGTAGATTAAATTTTCCCCACTCTCTTTTAGAGGGGCAACTATAAAACTTAAGTTTCAAAATCTGAGGGAGATATGCTACAACAGGTATCTACAGGAGCTGAACTTTGATCTGATCTGAAGCTGCTTGCTATTTTGAGACAGTGCAGCATAAGAGTCAGAGGAACTCAGAGGATCAGTTTCCCGTCACTTTTCTGACCCTGAAACTCTGGACACTGGGTCTCTTTTCAGATCACCACACACACTCTCCAGGCTCCAGTTCTCTTTGCAAGACTTTCTTCTGAGACTCAGTAAATGCAGCCATGCTGGAGCTTGCAGCTCCCACAGAATTTGTGGTTTCAGAGTTTTTCCCAGAGTCTTCTCTGACTTATCTTATACTTGCAGGGTATCCTGAAATTTTACAGAAATGAACTTTAAAAAAAAAAAAAAGTTATCTATACTTCCTCCATCATGAAAGGAAAGAAATGATGGTCAGGTTTCTTGTGAACCCATGTCCATCATCACTAATGAGCACTTTTAGCAGACAGATCAAAGACTTCCATAAGGTAGGGATGGAGAATGCATTCTCTCAAATCTCCAGAAAAGAACCCCTTTGATAAATTTTGTCACGGCTGGTCAAGGCAAGAGGAAACATTTGCTGTCAGTATTGCTTAAGAAGAGTAACCTGACTGACAGCATGACCGCTGCAGATAGCATTAGACATAAGACTATTCACAAGGTGAAATGGAGCACAGTAGCTTGAAAGGATATGGTACAACCCTAACAAATACGCCTTTGAAACACTAAAGGTGTTTGTTCTATAAATTGTGTTCCTTCTGGTTTCTGTGAACTATCTTGTCCTCATGATCCTCTTACTCCTCATCAGCCTGGATTCAAAAAAACCTGTTCTTGAACTTCCAGCATAGGGTATCCCCTGAACACTTTACTTCAAGCGTTCTGTATTGACTGCTGCCCTCCCCACCCCCCATCCCCCATTCATAGGCAAAGGCTAGTTAGCAACATTGTGGGATCCAGAGGGCATCACACAGATTGTATAGGAGACCTGGGGCTGAGGGATTTGTGTCCCATGAGACCAGTATATTCTAGAAGGAACATAGCTAGCTATGAAAAACATGAATGTGAGCCAACCTATGCCTCAGGGTGCAGGGCTGGCCTCAATCCTATTTTATTTAGCAGCATAGACATGAGCTATGTGGTGTGGGTTAGGGAAGTACAGACATGTAAATTTAGAGAGGAACAAGCTTTCTGTTATATTAGATGGCAATAGCTTCAAATGGAATCATATAGCCACTGTATGATGCTATGCCTTACCACATCATGAAAGATGATTTCTTTTTAAGGTAATTTTTAAAGCATCAGAATGGAAAAAAGCAAAACACAAAACGCCCACAAAATGCCTAAACATTTTCTTTGACATCTGTGTGTTTATGTACTCCTTGTACAGGCTTAAACTGCTGGTGATAACAGACGTTCAAAACCTAAATTATACAAAGAGCAGGATACTATAAAAAGCATAGCAACTGCAAAAAAAAAGATCCCTGAGGATTAGTTTAAATAATGATGTATTTGTGTTGCATAAGCAAATATAGTAGTCAAATATTTATGAACAGAGTAAATGAGCCCATCCAGAATCTTTGTTTAAAACAAAAAAAAAGTGTCAAGAAGCTTTCCATTTAGCACTCTGATTTTATGAATCTGTGAACCTGCTGACTTTCTGGATCAGAGCAGAAGTCTGTTAAACATGATATTCTATTCTGACATGTCCAGTGCCAAATATTTCAGTGGAAGCAGCAGTAGTTCCCTAGAGTGAAAAGTTACATAATAAGCTGCTCATTAGAGAGTTTTCCTCTTGCCTGTAATAATTTGGAAGTAGCAGCATGTTCCAAGGTATGAGGGTATCATAGACTCATCAGTGCTGAGGCTGGAAAGCATTATTGTAAAGGATCTAGTCTGACCTTCTGCCTTCTGCATATAGTCTTTCTATCAAGTCAATAAAGAGCACAACCAAATCACCAGATTTTTGTATTTTTGATCCTAGTTAGTAGAAAGGAAAATTGTTCTTTTTCTAAGTAAATGAGTTAAACTCTTTTGTTGGAGTTGACTATAGTTTATTTTTATTGGTTTTGTTTTTAAGGAACATTGATTGGTATGGTTGAATAATCATGTCTATTATTTTAACTTATAATTTCAATGTTGTCTGCTTAATGTTCACTGGTTGTTCCCACTGAATGCACATTATGAACAAAAATTTTCAAAAGTGACTGATTATTTTGCAAGACTAGAAGGTATTTATTTAGGAAAATATCTGTCATTTACATTTCTGCATGGAAAATTTCCAGAAGATAATCCATCTTTCCAAAATTATTTTAAAAGGCTGTATTCCTGCAGTCTACAATGCCATCTGCCAGAAGTAAAGATTCCTTCCTGAAATAAGGTTGAAAACATCCTATATGGCTCTAAGACTTGTGTCAGAAGTCTGAAAGGAAAGGCCAAAAGGCAGTTTGTTTCTGGTAAAACCAATGCTGAAAAATTGTTCTTCCTTTGCAGCCAGGATAGGCTCTGAAAACTTTATACAAAATGAAAATGCACCTTGTGTTGTTGAGTAAAAAATTTATTTTATTCACAGTCCATTTCTATCTGTAGTACAATGTTAAAGGAAGTAAGTGTTTAGTTCATCCCATGCGGCATGTTAGGGCCCATATTGTTCCATATAAAGGATGTATTTGCATCAGAATCAAATATTACCCAGCAAAAACCTCTGACAAGCAATTTTAGCCACATTCTAGATCTAGTACTAGTCTGGAAATAATTTAATATTCAGGAAAGGGACTAAAGGAAGGAAGAAGTGAACACTATTTCATAGCAGCTGCTTCCTTTTATGGCTAAAAAGTAAACCACAGGAGGATGGAAGAAGAGGAAGGGTAAAATTGATAAAACATCTGAAAGTTTGGTAAAAAGCTGCTGAAGGTTTTTCACAGTTTTTGTCTACAGAAGAAAGAAATTTGATGTAGTGAGTAAGGTGGACAGCAGTTGTCAAATTCCTAAGCACTTGAACCCCTTCTTTGAGCACTAGATGGGAATGTAATTTCATTATTAAAGAGGACCTTCTACATAATTAATACAAATAACAAATATCCTTTGCGGTCTCTCTTTTTTTTTTTAAATAAATTTCTTATTCCCAGGGGAGAAAATGTTCTCATTCTGGAGTATCTTTTTCCCTGTAATGTTAGCACATCTTTTGGACAGCTCATTAAAGTTTCAAAGTTTCAAGAAGCAGTCATGCAGATTAGCCTAAATATCTTATTTTGCCTTGCCACCATATTCCTGTTAAAATAGATGAGATCATTACATTCATCCATCGTCATGTGGCTGTGAGGTTCAAGGATTCCAAAAATAGTAAACACGTGTGGAATCTATAATAATTAAGAGCAACAATAAATTGCATTTTAAGTGCTCATCAAGGTGAGAACAAGGCACTTCATGACTCTTCATGCATCCTTGTTAGGAATATTGTCAGGCTGGAAGAATGCACAGGTTCATACAGAAGTTGCTATGAGTGCATTTCTGCTGGGGAAACCCAGTGATTATTTTAGAGACACCTCACCTAGATTTTTTTTAAACAAACAAACAAAAAAAGTAAAGTAAAAGTAGATTTCTTTGGATGGAGATTTGTGCTAAAACCTCTAATATGTAATGCATTTTTATTCCAATTTGGTAATTTAAAAGTTAGTGTGGATAGCTGCTTCATTTCCTTTAGGGTTCAGGCAGGATGAAGTGCTGCATTTAGCTGCAGCTTCCTACAAGAAAAATTCCCTCAGAAAGGCACAGCATCAATATCTTAACATTGTATATTGCAAATAAAGCAGCTGTTGCTTAGTTTGTCAACATACGCATATGTGATACAGCTGGTAGAAACAACATCATAGAACAACTGTCTGCTTTTGAAGTTTCACTTTTTTTACAGTTCTGTCCTTATGCAATGCAATTCAAGGAACTGAAAAAGTTTGCCTTTGGCTCTAACATGACATATTAGCAAGACACAATTTTTGGAGTATCCTCTAGCTGGAAATATCATCACTTGGTCTTGAAAAATTCAGTTATCATTCCATTTGTAAAACCTACTTGATCTCCTATTGCCATAATAAAGATATCAGCCTGATCACATGCTTTGTTGCTTTGCTGGTATTCCACTATGCCTGGAACCAGATGATTTTGGCCAGCAAAGTCCCAAGGGATCAAAGGTACATCTTACCTGTCTGTTTGTGTAGTAACCAAGACGGAAAGGATGTGATCTCTCATGCCAGGAGATAAAAACAGGAGACCCAGGACATTTCAGGGCCCATTTTTGCTTTCCCACCCTCTCCTCTTCATCTACTTCCCATGGATTTGGCTAAGTCCAGTGCCTCAGGCAGCACTGCCCACAGCAACTTGTCTTCCTCAAGGACCCTTTGGGCACATGGGGGATCAGGTCAGTCTGACCGTGAGAGGGACAAAAGACTGCCACCACCCTTCCTCCTCCTTCCAGACCCTGGAGGCCATAAAGAGCCTCCAGTTCCTTCTTTATTGCCCATGGAACATTAAGAATGAAAAGGATATATCCTGTTTCTAAAAGCTCTTGTTATAGAAAGTTTTTGGGGTGTTTTTTTTTGTCTTCTGATGGTTCTCTGTAACATACTGCTGTAGGTGGCTCCAGCTGAGTGGGCTAAGAAGCAGATAGTAATAATTATTGAAAGCCATTGTACAGGAAGCATCTAGAGAAAGCACAAGCACTAGAATAAAATGATTTTTAAAAAATGTGTATAGAACTTTGCTACACTGATTGCAAATTGCATTTCTAAGATGCAGAGGTCCTTGTTGAGTGTGGTCATATATTATCAGGTGACTTAGATAAACCTTGAGAAAGCATAATAGACACAGAGATCCACTTTGAGATATTCTGAGTGGAAATTGCTTCCCCTTTTATTCTCTCAGCAAAGAAGACAAACGGCTTTAGAAAAATTTTTGAAAGGTTTTGTCCTATAAAGATAAAAACCCAAGGCCTCCCACATATCTTGTTTTTTCTCTTTGCAGCTGACATGGTTTGGTAAATTATTAAGTTGGCTGAATTTTGAAGCTATTGAAACAAAATATCAGGCAGAAATATTACCACAACATGTTTTTGGGAAGGAAATCTGGTATTGTTTCTCCCTGGAACTTCCCATCATTCTTCCTATTGTCTTAAGAAACTGATGGATGTCATGCTGTGAGAAAAAACTGACAAAAAAATGAGATGATCATACAGGACATCTGAGACAGTTCTGGATAGTCTTGTGTATTTAATTAAATCCACAGGTTTCTAGACGTTAACTGCATTCAGTGATACCTATTAGCAGAAGCCAGAGTGTATGCTCAGATTCTGACTTAACAAAGTCACCTTTGATGTTCTGAAAAATACAACTAAGTGAGGAAAAAAATTAAATTCAGACATGCTAAGCATATACTTGGTCTAATGAATAAATCCTTGAAAGTGATGACTGAATGTAAAACAGAAATAGTTTGTTTAGTCATTTCAGGTTTAGAATAAATCTTTGTCTAATATTTGTCTGAGTTTGATTTTGGTGAGGAATTGGAAAGATCAGGAAGTTTCTGCTATCAATCATTCTCCCTCTTTTCTTGTTGACAATGAGACTTAAAAGTAGTTGTGGCCAGTTGTGGTGGTTTGATCTGGCTAAATGACAGGTGTTCAAGAAAGCTGCTCTACCACTCCTCTCCTCAGCTGGATAGGGGAGAGAAAACATTGAAAGGCTCCTGGGTCGAAGTAAAAACAGGGAGAGATCACTCACAATTACCATCAGGTCAAAACAGACCTGACTCTGAGAAATTAACTGAATGTACTACCAATCAAAATCAGTGTAGGATAATGAGAAATAAAACAGGATTTAAAAGCACCTTCCCAGGCTTAGCTTTATTCCTGACTCTCTATCTCCTTCCCCTCAGTTCCCCTCAGAGGGTGCTCCTGAAATAGGCAATGGGGGGTGCAGTCAGTTCATCACATGCTGTTTCTGCTGCTGCTTTGTCCTTCCCCCTGCTCAAGCGTGGGATTCTTCTCTTGGGAGACAGTCCTCCACAAACTTCTCTAATGGGAATTCTTCCCATGGGCTATAGCTCACCCCTCCATTAGATCCTCTACAATTTCTTTTTATCACTTTTAAAATGAGTAGTCCTAAAATGGATGTAGTATTTCATATGCAAGCTCACTGGTGCTAAGCAGAAGGGAAGAACAACTTCTCTTGATCTTGTGGCCAGAGTTTCTTATCAGTATAAAAAGTGTATAGCAGTTGCATACTTAGATTGTAGTTTGTCTTATTCAGAAAGAAAGAGCACTGTGGAATTGTCTCCAACCTCGTGTCCACCCTCAAGCTCTCTTCAGCAGGGCTTTAACTCACCTTGTCTCTTCCTGACCTCTGTTAATGTGTGGTATCATTTCTCCCTTGGTTCAGATAATTTTGCTTGTTCTTATGGAACCTCAAGAACTTTCTTTTGCTCTAGTGCTAAAGTTTATTGCAATCTCTTTGGGTAGAGTTATGGCATTTGTCATGGTCACAGTTATTCTTTCCAGTTTATTTCATCTGAAAATGTTTATTTTATTAGCAAATGTCCTAAGTGCAGTCTGTGCTGTTATCAAAGTCACTGAAAATGTTGAACATTGCAGGTCCAACCATGAAATTCTATGTTCCTGAATTTCTCTCTGATGTCTAGAAAGACATTTAACCACTGGTCATTGCTGTGGCTCAGTTCAGTTATTATTCAACCCTCAAAATAAACCCACCCAACTATTTTCTCAGCACATACTTCGTCAGCTGTGGAGAATGACAAAAAACTCACTAAAGTCAAGGAAAATTTCGTATACCATTTTGTCTCATCGTATACCCAGTCATTAAATTTCACATTGATAAAAGATTTTTTTATGCACACTTTATTCTTGAAAAATCCATGTTAAGTATTCCTGATTACTCTTCTTGTCTTTCACTTACCTGGATGTGGATGCGAATTCCAAGAGTTTCTTGGAATGTGTTTCTTGATCTTTCCAGGGACTGAGACAAGCCAAAGTTTCTTTGATTCTATGATTACCTCCTGAGCTGTCTTTAGGCTCTCTTTTAAAAAGTCACCTACCCTTCCTTGACATCCTTCTCCTTCATGGCAGCTACCCAAAGAGTTCCCAAGCAACATCCTGAATTAGAAGAAGTATGCAGTTGTAAAGTTCAGGATCCAAAATTTGCTGCTTGCCTTCCCATTTCATGTCCAGGTCCTTAACTTAATTATTTTGGAGACACTGCAATTCACGCCACATCTAAGACTGCCAGCAGGTCTTCCCTATATATGAGTAGAGAACTATCCCTGGTCATTCCAGCCAACCGTTGCATTAGGAGATATGCTAGAAGTATAATTGCACCATTCCTGGAGAGCTTTAACTTTTCCCCAAGGATATGAAATCTTTCCCTGGCAAGTATAATTACATTGCATGTAATAAGAATGCATGGTTAATGAGAGACAAAATTTTACATGGTTATAAACTACTCTTATTCTCTATTACTAGAGTTCCAAGAGATACATTTCATGGGCAAATACAAGGTAGTTTTTTTACCTACCAACCAATTACATCTCACACAGGGCAGTGTGTGCATTACAGCTTTTTTGTGTGTTTGCTTTTTGTATTCTGTAAATAATTTCCATGCACATAGTAACTGTACAAATATTAATTATAATGAAACTACCTGCATGAACAGAAACAGTAATTTTCCTGAAGAGCTTCAACTTATTCCTGAAGAGAAGAAATCTTTCTTTGGCTAATATAATAATTCAAATTGAAATCTGGTCCAAAAATCCACAGGAGTAAATATAGTTTATCTACAAAAACTACCTTTGAGCCATTAATAATCAATGACATGTTGTTTTACTTCCAATCCAAAAAGAAGCAGCTCAAGGCAAGACAAGCTCTCCATTCTTCCCCAAACCAGGATGGCAGTAGGAATGTGGCTTTGGGTAAGCCCACTTGGAGCAGCAGTTACAATTTCTTCTACTTCTGGCAGCCACATGATAGATGCTCAAGGCTGTGGAATACTACAGTTAACAGAACGTTTGGAAAGAGTCCATATAAACTTGAAACATAATTTTCAATTTTTCTTAGTATAGGAAGGGAGAGAATGAGGGCTTCCACTATAAGGTCTGAAAAGGCAGGGAACTTATCAGGTGAAATAGTTTTGACTAATATTGATTAATTTAATGTTGACATAGAAGAAAAAGGACATTATCACCTGGTAAATAATCTAGTTTACTTAGTAGAGCTCTCTGTTTTCCTTAGAGATGTCCCAAGAATTGGTTAGGGTGAGCTCCACTTAGTTAATTTGATCTGGCACAACTATATCCTGTAGTAAAATATTTTTTATGTACACTGAAAATTCAGACTGTAGCTAAGTTGTAAATCTCTCATGGTCATATATACTTTACAAAATTTCAATATTTGTCATCAAAGAATTTATAGTGCCTTAAAGTAAGCAATAAAAAATATTATGTGTGAGAAAAATTTACAAAATAATTTCAATTAGTAGTTTAAGTGGATAAAAACAAATAGTTCTGTTATGCTGAAGTGCTGCTTATAATCCAGACTTTTTATTGTATTATGATAAGTGCACTTTAAATATTTATCTAGATTTTAAAAATATTTCTTCAATCTGCAGATATAGGCAAAAAAACATTCACAGGGAAATAATGTCTAGATGCCCTTTCAATATTTGTATTTTAATGGATGCTCCAAATGTGATTATGGATGCACAGATGAGAAAGAAAAACTTTTGATTAGCTAACTATGTAGCAGTATAGAATTTGTCCTTTGTTAAAAGTGAATACATCTATTAAAAAGGTTTGGCTCACAGTGTAGTTTAGCTGAATCTGTGCAACTTGGTTTTAAATCTTTTACCTTCACGTGCTTCTTCTTTTGTGCGTGTGTGTTGCTAGGTTTTAAGTTTTAATTTTCACATTCCATTAAAAGATAGGCACCTGTTTCATGGTGCCAGTTTCCTTACTTACTTAGAAAGCCAGAAGAGAGCATATTTCCTAATATTATTTAAAACAACTTAAAAACATTGGCTCCTGTAGGGATTTTACTGTCACACTCACTCATGTTCTATTGTGAGTGTCAGGTGCTAGTTTTGGTATGCAGCTTGAGATAGAAATCAAGCATAATCAAATGGCTTTTATACAGATTTTTGTGTTAAAATTATAAATGATCTTGAATATTATAGACAGGGAGGTCAATTAATTATCTTAAATCAAAACTAGTAGTCACATTGACATACTACCTATTTATCTAAAATTCTATTAAAACAATATTCTTCCTGCCAGAAAATTTGACTTTGAAAAATCCATAGTTTAAGCAACTATCTGAATCATATAACAAGACTCAATTACACCAGGTGGTATTGACTGATATATTTGGTAATGTAATATAGATGCCAACCCTGACAAAATTTGTTAGTTGGAAAATAGGGCAAAATGCCATTTTATTGCAAAGCTAATGAAAAATATTGCTTACAGAATGATGAGACCCATCAAGTAGATTTATAGTGTACAACGTTTGTAAGATCTCTAATGTTTCAAAGAGATTGGAAGGCTTATGCAAGGGCAATATGACTATTGTCTATCCGGTATAATGAACCAAAGAAAAGGGAGCTCTGACATTCAGACTTGCATGGTAGAGGGCTAGAAACTTTCTGAATAGTAGAACTCTCAACGAGAGCAGGCTGTTTCTTGAGCTTATGCAGACTATGTCATGGCTGGACCACCACCTGGATGTTTTGCAAGCTCCACAATTCAGAGGGATACTGCTTGGGGGGATTAAAGACTATGAGTCGGATTCAGTGAACCCAAATCCCAGCAGAAGTTTGGCAGAGGAATGAGTCAGTTCCTGGGATGCCAGCATTAATGGCTGAGGTCCAGACACTAATCTCAGATGCACGGCACGTGTCGCCTCCTATCTCGATTAAGCCATGTCTGCGGCTTGCACACACAGCGCATAACAGCAGATTTTCTAAGGCATATGCTGCTTCCAGTGCCATACGTTTTAGTTTAAAATCTGGTCCATAAGGTATGAGTATTTTGTTGGGGTATTTTTTTCCTTCAGTTGTTTGATGAAGAAATAAAAACAAAAGAAAAAGAAAGCAAAAATTTATTAAGAGCACTCACCCTGTTTTACCCCTCTGGCTTCTTCATCTTCTATTTCCCTCCTTCAAAAGGATTCAGTCAGAACCACACCAAAGATGGAAAGAAATTAAAGTAATAATAGAAGCAGCACAGGAAGATTATTTTCCTTTATTTGTTCTTCAATATGTGTGAGATATGGCAGGACTCGATAAACTCACAAGTATTTACTCTTTAAGCTAATTCTGCAGTGTTGTAAAACATGCAAACTGCAGGTTAGAGAGAAATAAGAGAGTCAGCATAGCAAAACTCGATTAGAAGTTTGATTTGATTATCTGTTCCTTATTTGCATCACACTGCTGTTTCACTCCAAGCTACCTGACTGGAATATTTTCCCTGAAATCTGAGTGTGGAAACTGGAGCTATCAGCAGAATAACAGGCTGCAGGAAGCACAGTGTTTTATGCTGGAACATTCCAGCACACTAATTGCTGCTTTGAAAATCATACTCCAAACATTTTCTTGCTTCATTTCATCTCTTGGTTTCAGTGGAAAATGTCCAGAAACAATGCAGTTGAGCTTGAAGATGAGAAATGGGAGACTGAGTGGCTGAAAGGTACCATATGAGGGGATTGATGCAGTGCTTTAATGTACTGGCCTTGAACTGTACGAACTTCATGGTGAATTCACCCAGATTAAGGAGAGTGAGAATCAATCAGTTTCAGATGGCTCTAAAAGTTGCAGTAAAAGGGAAGATGGTGGTCTATTCATTGTCTAAGACCTACATGGAAGACCCTCTTGTGTAATAGTAATTAAATAGACTCAACTAGAGAGGTTAGTTTGAAAAACAAGGAAGAACACCACCTGACCCTTCTGTTCTTAGAAGAAAGCCCATTAGGTAAATGATTGATTTTGTGCTTAAATTTTGTCTTCCTTTTTTTTTTTTTTTTTTTTCTCAGCAAGTATTGACCTCATTCTCTGTGTTACAGGAAACACCCCAAAGTACTATCAATTGCATACTTAGCCCAGATTGGGAGGGGAGAGCTAAGTGTGAGACTTATTTAAAAAAGTCCAGTCATATCAAATTTTACTTTTAGATAAGCTATTTTTAACCTTTCACACTAGAGCATGACAAGCAAGAGAAAACAAGCTACTTCTAGCTATTTTTTTTAAAAAAAAGGGTCTGTATAGGTTACATGTCAATTTTTAAAACCATGTCCCTGTTTTGCTCATGTATAACCACCAAAAAAGAAATATTGAAAGGAAAATGACACCACTCTGCTCCTGAGGTGATGTAAAAAAGAATGCTCTTTACTGTCACTGTCCCTGGCTTTGCATAAGCTTCTTTCATGCATACTGGAATCATATATAATGTAGATGAGATTGGTAGGGCCAGAAATCTTAATTTATTTATTGTATAAGCATAATGCCAGCCACCTCCTGTTTTCATTACACCAATCTAATGCCAGCCATTTCCTGTTTTCATTAGACCATTGTAATGCTAGATTCCTACTGTTCTCATTAGTGCAGGACTGTGTAATGGCAACCACCTCATGTTTTCATTATAACAAAACTGTATGGTGCCAGCTGCCACTTATTTTACTTTACAGAAGAACACTTGAATAGTCCATACTTTTCTCGAGAGAATATACACAGAGACGTCAAGGACCCTAGGAGTCTAAGGCCCCTAAGAAAATGGCGGGAAACACCATTTCTGACAATTTTGTTGCTGGAAGAATGGCAGAGTTTATATGATGTGTACAGAGAAGAGGCTAAAGGTTGGGGTTAAACTGTTGTAGAACATGGTTAAATTCTAGGAACTGCCTTTCTGATCCATAACCTATCTGATCTTCCTGAAGAAGATAAAAAGGTGGTTGCAATAGTTCAAGGTTTGGATTAGAACCATAGGGAAATTCAAGTTAAATTCTTGGCTCCAGTACACATTGCCTGTGCAAACCACAACCTAAAAATTCTGTCATACTATTCCAGTTGTGACTGGTCTGGAGATAGCAAGATTTTCTCTGTCTGAAATATTGCTTTGTTTTGCTTTGGTTTTGTAATATCTTTTCAATATGAAACATTTCACTGCTTATCAGTAGTGCTTAAAAAGAAGCTGTGACTCCTTCTCTAGGGTCTTCAAATGCTATTGTAATGATATTAAATAAATTAAATATTAAATATTAAATAAACTGCCTCGCGACACAAAAGTCTTCCATTGAGTCATCTTAAAAATATAGTTTGAAAGCTGAAAGGGTTATGTTACTAAGGTACAGTTAATTTGTTTTTACACTGCAAAACTTTAGGGCTATTTTTAATTTTTGTAGTAGGTATCAGAATAAAATTTTCTCTAATTAAAAAAACCCCATATATATAGGTATAAGATGCTGTAAAAATATTTTTTCTGAAAAAGTTTTCTATTTTTTATAAAAAGTTTTTATTTAGATGCTCGGGTTTCTGCTCATATTGAACATCATATAGATCTCAAAAAAACCCCTCCAAAACATCCCATTGTCATTGCTGTGTAAAGGCTATGTTATTTCTCTGTGGATACCCTGTACTATCACTGAAAAAAAATACCTGGTTTACATAAGGGGACTGCAGCCTCGGTTCTTTAATGAATGAATGAGCTGCATATTAGTCATGAGGTAAACCTACCACATCTACTGGTACCAACACATCTGCTGCCTCTATTCTGAAGCCTTGGGAGCTTCAAGTGCTTGCTATCAGGACCAGAAAAAGCACTGCAGTGAAGGCCCTTACTCTGTACCTGACCAAAATTATCAGTTCTGCACAGTGACTTTGGTTTTAATTATTTGTGTGATGCCAGCTTGTCATGTTTTATTGGTTGTATGTTTTAATGATTTATAGCTTCACTGTAGCTCAGAAGAGGAGAAGAAAAGCTCTGTGGACATGTATTATGAAAGCAAAATTTTACTCCTATTATAAAGGCTGGTTGTGGTGGGTTGACATTGGCTGGACTCCAGGTGCCCACCAAACTGCCCTAACAGTCCCTCCTCAGGAGCTCAGGACAGGAAGAAAATAAGATGAAAAAACCCTAATGGGAAAAGATAAGGGCAGTTTAATACAACAAAAACAAGACCATGTGCAGAAGCAATGGAAAACAAAAGACTTATTTTCTACTTCCCATCAGCTGGTGATGTCCAGTCCTTTTCTGGGAAATAGGACTTCAGTACATGTAGCAGTTATTCCAGAAGACAAATGTAATAAATAATGAATCCCTCCCATCTCCTCCTTTCTCTTAGCTTTTACGTCGGAGAAGAGATCATAGATTACCCCTTTGGTCATCTGTCCTGGCTGTGTCCTGTGCCAAGGTCTTTCCCATCCCCAGGGTACTGTTGGGGGCGGGAGTGAGGGTGGAATATTGGAGAGACAGCGCTGAGGCTGTGCCAGCCCTGCTCAGCAGGAGCCAAACACTGGTGTGTTACCAACACCTTTCCAGCTACCAATGCAGAGCACAGAGTTGTGAGGGCTGCTGTGGGGAAAATGAACTCAGCCAGACCAAATGCCCTGGCACTTGCAAGTATTTGTCTAGGAGATTAGAGCTCTTCGAAAGTGTTTTTGTTCTGTGTTTCCAGTCTTGATGGAAAAGTTGTGTTTTCAAGAAAAGAAGAGTTTTCTTTGTCATTCTCAGATTGCTGTATTATTAACATCACTGAATAGAGTAATTGACAGATGTGTATAAGTTTTGCAAAAATGATTATAAGCTGTGGAAATCATAACCTGTCAGTGTTCCCTGGGAAACAAAGACCTTTCCATCTGTTAGGGGACTCAGTAAAGGAATGTAACGAGTCACCTTTAAAATGACAGCTGTCACACTTAGGATCTGAACCTCTAAGGAAGTGCAAAAACATAATGAAATCCATATAAAATGTCAATCAAAAATATCCTTAATTTGTTATTATTTTGATCACCTCACTCTGGGCAGGGTGTGATAATTTGTAATTTGTCTATGATCGGTAGTGTCTGGATTAGGTCCAAGTCAATAGGAAGACAGTTATGTTTAGCAACATTATAGTTTGATAAAGCACTATATCCCTGCATATGTCTTTGCACATTTTCTGTCACAGTCTTCACGATGAATAAAATTTTACAAGGATAGAGGTATGTGATAGCAGCACATTTGAAAATTACTTCTGAGTTGTGGAAATCCCATAAAATGGAAACTGAGTGATGGAACTGAAGGATGTGAGGGGGGTTGGTACACTTTAAGTTAACTTGCAAAGATGGCACACTACATGCACCCTTCCCCTTTTATATTTTAGTTGTTTTAGTAAATGTAAGTGATTTGTCATTTCTTTGCTTGTACCATTTTTTCCTGTTTCTGATACATTTTCTGAACTAAGGCAGGTGGAGTCATAACATTTTCTGTGAAATAAAATGCAAATTCTCTTATGCTAATGGATCACTAAGAACTGAATTAGATTAAGCAGTGGTGGTAAATCAGCAATTATACTGCTTTTTTTTTGTTAATAACAAGATTCCAGAAGAAAGAAAATTCAGTGCTAGTCACCACTAGAGGAGAAAGCCTAGGGCTGCTGATGTGCTTTACTGAATTTAGTATACATTTTACCACCACTCAGATGCAGTCTTTAAAACCAAGGATGCTGAGCAAAGTGCTTTGAGTCAGCTGGTAACACAGTATATTAATTACATCTCATAATAACTTCCATTTTTACATAATTGTTGCATGGTTGTACATGTTATGCCAAATAAAATCCTCAGTCTTGACTGGTGATTGTGATTAATATTTATGCTGCTGTTTAAAATGAGCATGCTTTTAGCTTCACTGATGTTGAAGATTTTCTGGATTATTTATAAAATGCAAGAAAAATAATAACTAAAGAAATTCCCAAACTGAGCAAACAGGTGGTTCTTCAAATAGAGTTCTGATTTTTATCTGGCTTCAAGAAAGCATTCTGTGCTAACAAACACAGGCATTGAACCAGGATTGGTCTTTCTCCAGACCACCCTTCAAGGCTTGGAAGTGTCAACTAGCATTTGCTAGTATGCCTTATAAACACTCAGGATGAAGGAAATAAAGTGAATGAGGGGAGCTGGCATCCACTTACAAGAAGCTATGGGATTCAAGATTTGGCAGCTGCGCCTGGTGGCTCCTTGCAGTTGCATGTTGTCATTGACCATATAAGCTTGAATTTTTTCCAGGCAGGAGGTGATGTGAACATTACCTTAGACTACAGGAATTACTGGTTATCAGCAGAGCTGTCTCAGGTTTACATTCTTGATCCCACAGTAAGCTTGGCAAATCTCCATGAAAGCTTTTTGAACAAGAGTGCTTGATTCAGACATCCTCCAATTGTTTGTACTTCTCCTACTATTGCCGTAATATGATGGGACTCTGACATTTCACCTCTGCTAAAGGGATAAGATGTAACAGGAACTGGAAGTCTGCCTAAAGCATAGTATTCCTTTTCCTTCTCCATCT
The DNA here is from genome assembly GCF_000738735.6 of Corvus cornix cornix. Lineage (NCBI taxonomy): Eukaryota > Metazoa > Chordata > Aves > Passeriformes > Corvidae > Corvus > Corvus cornix. The sequence goes on along the minus strand of NC_046332.1, from coordinate 60,025,857 downwards.
TGATTTCTGCTGCCAGACATATTAACGCTGTAGCTGCAATGGTTTTATGATTTAGCAGAGCACAGAAGGTTATTAAAAAGTGCAGAAGTAGGAATCTTTTAAAAGAGATGACTCCTTTGGAAATTAAAGGACTGACTGTGTTTGCTGCATTATACAGGCATTTTCTGGGTTTCTAAAACTTCCATTACTCTCTACTGTTTTAGTCCACTGGAACAGGTGTATTTAGAAAAGAATGGTGGTGGATTTATACTCATCAACAGTGTTACTCAACTGCGTTGTGGAGGGAAAAGTGTCTACAAGCAAGGCTATATTTACTATTTTTCCTGTTTGGTTGGGGTTTTTTTTCGGGGGGGGGCGGGGCTGGTCCTGGAGACTACTTTTCAAAAACTGTTACTTTTTCAAAACGTGGGTGTTCTTTTCCTTTCAAAGGATTGTTGTGCCTTACTTTGGCATGTCCAAAAAGATGTACTAGCGAAATCCACCTTCTGTCCATATTGGTTACCTAAAGGATTCACCTAAACAGACTCTGCTAAGGTAACACTGGAGTGCTGAGTGGCAGTGAGCTGGTATATACCAGGGAACTTGGTTCACTTATGCTGGCCGATGGAGGTGCAAAAATTATTATGCAAGCATAATTACCAACCTCTGGAGTCTCTTCCAGAAGAAGACAGCACAAAAGGAACCTAGAGTCTGAACAGGACCCTTATTCTGATGCTCTCCACTAATACTACAGCCCTTAAACAGAGGCAAAGCCACAGTGCTGTTAAGAAGCTTATCTTGTGGTCAAAGATAAAGGCTTATTAACAGTTGCTAATCTCTGTTCTAAATCTCTTATAATACAATGGTCCTGTCATGTTGTTAAAATAGCTTCACATGTATTCTTCTGCGCTGTATTTACTATATTCACATGGTATTTTACAAATCCTTATTAAATGATATAACAGTGCTTATATTAATTTTGTTCTCAATTTAAAATGAGGCACAAGGGAATACAGATTCATTCCTATAGCCAATGCATCTTCAAGCATAGAAACTCAAAGGGTATTCAGCATAAATACAATTTCTCATCTGGTCTAAGACAGTCGTCCCTAAACATATACTCCTAGTGAAATATCATGACTTTAAACTGCATTATAGTTAGAGGATATTGAATGTATCCAGAATACACATATCAGATTATTTTTCCTCATAATTTCAGTACAAAAACTCCAAAAGAAAATAATTTTCACTGAAGATGAAATGGCTGTATGCTTAGTTACCAAGAAAAAATTCTTATTTTGAGCTATTTTATTGCAATATTCCGAATAAGATCCCCCACTGAACTCACAATAGTGAATGAAGAATTTGTTCAGAAAAATATAAGTATTTTAATTTGAAAATAAAAATGTTGTTTTAATATAGTTCAGCAGCTTTAATCAAATTTTAAACCAAAGAATTTTAAGAAATGAATTGAGGTCTTATCTACAAATATTATGATGAATATTTTTTATTATTTTTATTATATAGTAAGAAGTGTGAAATATCTTTGAAGACAAATAAGAAATCTACTCTAAATTCTCTACATTAGGTAAATTTTCAGTGTAAAGAACTTTAAATTGACTTATAAAAAGAAAGGAGGGGCGACTAATAGCGACACTTGTAGAAATCATTACAGCATGCAGCATCATAATTGATGCCTGTTGTAAAAGTTTTAAAAAATATATCCATGGAACATTTTCCTATAGACAGTAACAACAGAAATAGATAAATGTCATTTTCTGATGGTCAGACAAGTATGGTGTTTTCATTGCAATGCTGATGCCAGCCTAGTGATCCATTTTTATCACTCTCAAATCAAACCATTGAAAAGACTGTGTGTGATTGCCCTTAAAAATATGGAAAATGTACACATATTAAAAAATGTAATTGCAAATTTGTTAAGGAGTATTTCTTGCAGACATTTCTGTACTATGACAGCAATCAATTGATTTCCAGACACAACTCCAGTGTTGTTTTTAACTTGGAAAACATTGAGGATTACTGGCTAACTGTTTCCCTAGTTCCTTGGTAGCAGTTCAGTAGGTGCACTATAATAAAATTTCCATAGAGCTAGTGTTCAAAGTATTAAAGTGTATGTTTTCAGAAATTGAATTTTCATTATTCCATTCCTCAGTAGGTCAAAATATGAATCTGCTGTCCAATCATCTGCTGTTCCAAGCTAGTCCTATACTATTAACTCTTACCAAGATAAATATCAGAATTTTTACAGACATTTTGGAGTCTTGCCCAAATCAAAGGTATTATCTCTAGCCTAGAGGACCTAAATGGGAGAACCACGTCAGAACACCATTTTCAAAAAGTAACAAAGTGGCAACATTTGACTAGTATGTATTTGGGAAAAAAAATCTTCTTAAAAATATTAAAAATAATTTGTCTCCCAGGCAGAGAAAAATGTTTCCCCAAAATTTGAACTAAATATTTTTGTGAGCCAGGCATTATCAAGAACCATCAACAATAAATAAACCAAGATGCCGTGCTCTTTTCCCTGAATCGTAATATATGCATTACGGAATATACATCTCACAAAATTCTTAGATGGCTCATTAATTCCCTGATCCATTTCTTCATGCCCTGCTGAAACTAAGGTGACCTTTCACAAATCAAAATATGCATACAGCAGACAGTTGTTCTTTCTACTGGAGAAATTTCATTTTTAGGGAAACATTACTAACTGAAGAAATAAGCTTTCAGCTGCATCCACGTCTTAGACTCAATAAAGGATAAGGATAGGGTATTTATCCCATGAGTGAACACCCTGAAGCAGTAATACGTGGTTGGCTTAAAGGAGATCTAAGAATCTCTGTTTGACAGACTGGCCACTTTCCAAATAAGAAATCAATGACTCTGTATTCTGGGTAAAGAAAAGCCAGGATGGTTTATGACTTGTTCTGCATATACTGTGGATCCAGCCAAGCTCTGAATCACCCACAGTTGAAGACAGTAAAAGTAACATCCCATGTCCAGTGAGGTCATCAGTAGCATAAGGTACATTCTGTCAGGACTCTGCAGACAGTGGCTTGCTAGATTTTGGAAATCAGCCTATAGAAAGACGAATATACTAGCAGGAAAAAGGGGAGATAACATTGTTGTGTTTCAGTGCCTAGGATGGGAAGCTAACTGGATGCAGGCTGGTTTTTTTTCTGGCAAGGAGACTTGCAGAACAAATGCAGTGGGTAAAAAGTAATTGGGTCTGCAGAAATAGCATGCACCTTCGTAATACCTGTAGTATTCTGAACAAACTGAAATTCTATTTAGTCAAAACCAATGTCTATATACTTAATTACTTTTAAAAAAAGCCCAAACAAGCAAACAGAAGTCAAAAACCCTAAAAAATCTGGTATACAGTCTTTACACTATTTGGTATGTCATTGCTATGATCACACAGGAACAGACAGAGAGGGCCACACATTCTGAGGGATTGATCATAATGCTCAAAGACATCAAAACCCAAACAAACAAAAGAGGTTAATGAAAGTGTTAAATTATAACAACAAACTCAAAAAACCAGACATAGAACTTAGTGATATTTTTCCCAGCAATTTGTCACATTGTTTGCAGCAACATGAATAAAATTACTCACACTCTTAAGAAAGACACATTAAAAAAAAAGACAAAAACCAATCCTTTGCATTCTTCAGGTTGTCCTTCTCCATTTGTTTACTCTCCTGCTGGGCTGACAGTCTTTGAGGACTTACAACCCTACCCCATTTATAATGTTTTTGGTGAACTCACACCAGTGTACTAAACCAAAATAGCCTTTATTCAGCTCCATGTTTCTGTGAGCAAATAACAGCCTGTAGGGATTCGGTGCATCAGCTGCTTAAAAGATAAACCTGCCCAGCTTGATGAAAACTCTTCGCCACTTTCCTGTTGAGAGAAAACAGTTACACATTTCTAATAAATGGAGCAGGAACTGTCATTTTTTTGGCAAACTGATAACTAGCTGTAACAGTCGCATTGCCACAAGTTGCTTTTCCAAAGTAATTACCATCAGGCTCCCTGTGGTATGCAGTGTTTAACACATTTCTTCTGCGTTAATGAATGCAAAAGCAGGCAACACCACTATTAGTAATCGCTTTTTATTCGTAGTCCTCATTTTCCAGATAGGTCACATTAAACACAGCCATTAAACAATAGCGGTTGAGAAAATCCATACAATGTATGCTGCTTTTGTTTGGTTTTTTTGTGTCATTCACCAGTCATTGGTGCAACTTTGAGCCATATGGGGAGACAGGGGCTGATAAATGAGAATGCCAACCTGTATCACAATTGGGCCAGAGAAGTCAAAACCTTAATCAGATTTCATTCAATTACACTTCAAGTCAACAAATCTTGATAGCCAAAACTCCCATTTAAATTAATGCAATAATAATTGCTGCCTCATGTCAAAAGAAAGCAGTTAAACAATAATGAGTGGGTGTATGTTATGCTAGCCTTCAGACACCTCCTTGACCTCAGCAATTTCCCTTCCATTTGACAGCAAGCAACATAAAAGCTTGTTTGAATGGTGTATCTTGCTCCACTATGAACAAAGTTTGACTTCTAAGGGTAACTTGGATTGGGAAGCCTCTATTCTTAAGTGGAAAATCACAGTTCAGGAGACTCTGTTTCCTCATAAATATGCCAATTAAAAAAAAAAAAAAGGGGTCTGATTTTGAGTTCTGATTTGATTGGCCAATTGTATAAGGAACTCCCAGTTGCTGGCTTTTGTTAATTAAAAAGATACAGAATGCCTTATTTGCTATTCACAGTGTACAGTACAAATTTATTAGTTGCTTAACTTGCCTCCCTCAACTCCAACTTTCCTTTTATAATCTTGTGGCAGATATTTCCTTTCAGTCTTATAAAGCATGTGTGTAAAAAATGAGAGAAATAACTCATAAACTTTATCTTTCATTGCTGCCTCTTTCTCCAATAGTGATAGTAGAGATACCATGGAGAAAAAACACTTTAAATTCTTTTGTGTGCAGTACGTCCTTCACAGACAATCATGTTAATTTTGACTGAACCAGCACAACTCACATTGTATAAGCTCTGCTGGTTTATTGGTTCATTATGAATCCATTTGAAATTGTGAAATAAATTTTTTAACCTGGGATATTCTTATACTGGGAAGGAGAATGCCAGAGTTCTACAAAACAAGGCAGTTGAAAGGCAAATTAAAGAAAAGCAAGATTTCCTAAACTCCTCTATAAAGCTGTGAGTCATGAATTCTGAATTACCTCACAGTGGCAAATAAATAATCACTACTAAATATAGATAATGTGTTAAACAGCTAAAGCTAGTAAATCACTAGTGACAGAGAGCCTTAAGGTAAATTCCTCTTACATTGGCACAGCCCTTTCTCAGAATGTTGTGGTTTTATGTCTTCAGAAACATACAATGAATTGTACAATTGGTTACTCAGTGTTAAAATCATTTATAAAATACACAAATCTCCATCACTTGACTGCATTTACATACTGGCTTAGAGTTTGCTGAATAATGGATCTCACTGGCAGAGCTAAAGACTTGGTGCACAGACACTGAAGTGATGGGCACCACGGAAATACGTAGAAAAGACTGATCAAACAATAAGAAATCCTCTCCACTATGGAATTTCAAGCTATCAAGCTATCAAGCAAAACCAATCTCGGGTCTCCTGGCCAAAAAAAAAAAATAAAATTATATAACACAGACAACACCACATTTTAGATACATAAATTGTCCAAAACATGGAGAGTAGCTTGATAAGACATGTACAAGATCCTTCCTTTTGCATATAATTGTAGACTTTTTTTAACAGGAGCCAAAAGCAAACTGTCAGAATTGCTGTCTCCCAAAGACAATTCATTGTAGGACTGACTAGCTAAAATCACCATTTAAATGCAATCCCAAAACTAAAATAGGCTGTTGGGTCAACTTTTTTCTTGAACGGATAAAAAACTATGGCTTGTGGTATTTCAGATTGCCAACCCCTTTTCTAAACATTTTAAAATTACAGATTAAATTTAAGAAACCAAATACATATTTTTTAAACAATGTGCCATAGTGGTATTTCCAGCAGAGTATCTGAAATATATAAGGGACAAATCCTGAGCCAAACATTTTATTCTTCTGCGTTTTCTTGTACTGTGGAAGTTCACTTGTTCTTTTCTAAATTCCACCTGAAAGTAATTTTGAGTTTTTCAAATGCAATAAAAACACTCTTAGGAAACAATAATAAAAAGTAGAAACTATATCCCAAGTTATTTTAAGTTATTCTGCAAATATTATTCAGATCAAGTGAAAAACTGACTAAAAACACCCCCTAGAATAAGCAGTATTTATCTAGAACTGCAGTAAGCAATTGCACATGCTAAAGTATCAGATAAAATACTGCTCATGCCACATTGGAATTGGCATAGGTTTCAGCTCTATAAACTTAATACCAAAACTTTGAAAATGGTGGCATCTCTGAAGAAGTCAATCAAATATCCTACATTGAACAGGCTGGCTGCATGTGTTGGGAAAAAATCCCAAGGAGGTTCCAGATGTTGCTTCGAGTGTAATTTTTGTTATTAAACATGGGTTTGCAATAGAAGCTTCTACAAGGACTTGCACATAACCATGACTGATGGACGTATTTCTAGGCTGTTCAGTTAGCTCCATCAGCTCACTCAAACACATTTTGAACAGATTATGTACTGCAGTACTTCGTAGACCATACATTAAACAAGAGACTTTGCTCTGAGGCGCTGCTTCCCATATTCCATGGGGAAAAGGAAGCAGGAAAAAACAAAACTCATAGAGTTCGACAGCTACTGAGGCAACACTTGCCATTTACAATATAAGCCCAAATATTTTTGCAACACAACTATATATTAATTTAATAAAATACACAATATAGCTCTTATACACTCAACAATTTGGCTCATATGCACTGAATCTGCAATAAATCAATAAAAATATGTCATTTGATGTAAACACACTGAATCTTCTTACATTTGCACATTTAAATGACCATGTGATTTTTGTGGATGTCTGACATTTTCACTTTCCTGAGCTATTTTAGTGTCCACAAATGAATAAAAAAGTGTTAATAATGTTAATTTCTTTTCTGTATTACCCTTAAAGTAACTCTTTTTTTCCCAAACTTTATTTTACTTCCTTTTCTTTTTCTTTGAAAACTCACCACTAACTATTTATAGCTTTGTTGGACACTAAAATGCTAAATAGATATTAAAATCCTTTTTTTTTTTTTCCTTTTATCAAGTGAATTAGCTTATGTGTGTGCAGGACAAGATGGACTATATACTTTTACATTTAACCTTAATATGATATGTAGTGTTTCATTAATGATGAGGATATGCTTTCTTGAATAATGATCTGGAATGGTTCTTTTTGATTTATTATTTTTTTTTTCTTTTTTTCATATTTGTGGCAGATAACTTTGTACATAAATGTTTACCACAAATGAATGTTAATGTTTGGCGTCGCTTGGACTACTACAAGAACTCTTTATAGGACTTTCAGTAGAAGCCTGTGGTGGCTGCTGGAAATTCACCACAGATCAGCATTATTCAACCCTGTTTTTCTTGGGGTTTATACGTAAACAGTAAAGTCAGCATCAGCTATTGAGGACAGTCTTAAAGTATCAGACGTATTTCCAGTCCATCTTTCTCACACCTTCCTATCAGATTGTCAAAATGGCACTGTCTTTCCTTCTTTCATTTTGTTCTTGGTGTACTTGAATCTGTCCTAATGAAAGTTTGGTCAAAATGAAACCAGTGTTATCTGTCAAAAAGAAAGAGCAGTGAAAAGAACATACTTGTGGGCACTTCAGATGTTCACTAAAAGCCTTAAAGCAGCATTGGTCTTCCTTCATTCCTGTAATTCTGTTACAACCAGGGAATTTATTTATTTATTTACTTTCAATCAGCAGAAGAGGAATGCAACTGCCAGCCTGTCCTTATTTTCCCCCTCACTTTCTGATGGCCACAGGGTCGCTTCCCCGACAGTCCTGCAAGAGCTTGTCTATTTCTCTCACAACTTCCTCAGCATCCACCGACTCCCTGCCTAGATCCCGGGCTGAACGGTCTAACTGCTCCAGAACAGAGTCCATCTCACTTGAGTCTCGGCTCACTCGGGAATGCACGTCTGCAAAGGCCCTAGCCATCTGATCTGATGCAATGAAGGAAGTGTCCTTTGACTGTTTACTGGGCGATAGATACTGACTGTCAGTTGACAAGTACTGGCTGCTTGGTTCAGCCAAGGCTCCTGATTTCACTTCACAACCATCCAGTGGTCCTTTTGTTGAGGTGCAAGGCTCAATGCATGTCTTGGTTGGGCTGCTCGATGCTGAGGGAACCTCCTGAAGCAGAGGACTCAGGGCACGTTTGGCTTTTAAGTAAGGTTTAACATTGGCAATGAGAATAGTGTGCTCTCTCTTGTCTTTCCCAAATGTACAAAAAGTCTTTTTCCCAGTGGGATTCACAGTTTCATATGTCTCAGTCTCAACGTTAGCTTCAACTGTGGGTACAAAGAGATTTGTGCGATAATCTGCATTCTCAGCCTGACTGGCTGCAGGGAACTGTGGCATCCAACACCTGTCAGAATGACCAAGCACTCTGCATTCATCTGTGCAGTTAACACATTCTTCTTGTTCTGCAAAACAAAGGAGAAAGAGAAAAAACTCTAATTATAAGTGGATTTATTTAGACTAATGGATAGGCTATGATCATCATGTGATGGGCTTACTTGACATCTGGTTTCTTAATTATGGAGAAAAAGAAGAAGCTATAATTAAAATATTTCAGAAGGTTTGCATAAACCTGTTAGTTGAGACAATAGATTTATTTAACTCTGTTCTCCACATATTAAAGCATTCACACAGCCCAATGGAAGTATAAAGGGGTCATTAGAGAATCATTCTCAGTGGAATTGAGCTTCATCTGTAAACTAATCTGCTGTAGAAATCTTTTAGGCTTTGTTCTGTAAAACTCATACTAGAAAAGAGGGAACAGTACTTAGGGAACTCAAAAGGAATTATAAGGATTAATTTTTCAAATCAAATAACTGAGCAGTGACTGCCTTCCTGGAAATACAAACACTTCATAAAAATCAGCAAGCTGTTTTTTCTTTTTTTGTCACCTCCATTTCATTTGTAATTGTTATGTTCTATGACAGACACAAAATAAAAAGGTTTTCTTAAAAAGCCTACTTTTCCTGCTGAGAACAGAGAACTAGAATCTTCCATCAGTATGTATTAAATACAAGCTTGTCAAAAAGTGCATATTGCAATTTTATTAGACATGAGTATGGATCATGTAATCAGTTTTCCCCTTTATTGTTTTGGTGCAAGTAAGTGAAAATGGATTTGCTCAATACATACAATTTGGAAGAATGACAAACCGTGACACACTATTTGAACTGATGATGTTTTCAGGTAGGATTTCTATATCCTTATTTCTTTCAAAGAATATAATTAAATGAGATCCCTTTGTTGCACTTTTAGAACATAAGTTTTAATACTTCCTATTATATAATTCAAAGAAAACTTTCTGTTTTAAAAACCGTGGCTTGTGTGTCATTTACGTTTAATAGTTACATTTGGGCCAATATTTAATGTCTTATACTTGTACTCACAACTCTAACCAATTACCAGGAATAAGAAAAATAATAAATAAAATAAATCCTTTTATCATGTCTAGGTTTCAGTTAACTATACATTGATCTTTAGATATTAATCATTTTTCTTTCACAAAATGGGCAGACGGGTTCAATACCCATTTTATTTGAGGAATTTAGTATTTTAAAAATGCCTGGAGTTCCATTTAGGCAAAAACTGTTGGTATACCTTTAAAGATAAGGATGAAACACACATACAGAGACATAAAACAAGTCTTCAGAAAAGCAGAACAAAAATGTTGACCCAAAGATGGGGAGAATTTAAACAATCATCATCTTTCTAAATTAGAAAACAAATTCCTACTAATCTTATATCACTACCTGATTAATGGGTGATTGTACTGCAGAAACATGAGAAAAGAAACACCAAAGGTGCTACGGGAATCCAAGAGTGTAAACGGTTTTCACATTTCTATAAAGATATGAATAAATAGGACTTAAACTAAAATTGTATTATGTCACAGTGATATTAAACTGGGATAATTTGCTCAGAATTGATACTTGTTAATGATACAGTTGTGTGAAAAAGTGTCATTCTGTATATGTGAATCCTTTCTTGAAGACTTTAATATCTAATTCTGGTGCAAGCCCTGAAAAAATACCAAAAGCAAGAGAGAATTAGGTACAGGGACAGCAAAACAAAGTGATTGTTGAGGAAAGGATGTAACAAAAAGGCTTTAAACATAAAATTCATAGAGGTGAGTCAGCCTCAGCTGTGTACCTGGTAAAATCATGGAACAGATCTTCCTGGAAGATGTATCAAAATTTTTGGAAGATGGGGAGGTGATTAGACACAGACAACAAGGCTTCACTGAGGACCGATTGTGTCTGACTAATCTGGTGACTTTCTACGATGGAGTGACTGCATCAGTGAACAAGGCAAAGTCTTTTGTCAGGCCTTTGCTATGGTTAAGTATTTATATAGCCACAATATTCTTGGTGCTAAATTGGAGATTGATGGATTTGATGACAGACTGTCAGGTCAGTAAGGCACTGGCTGGATGGTCACGTGCAAAGAGTTGCAGTCAATGTCCAAGCGGAAACCAATAATGAGATGTGCCCCTTCAGGGTCCACATTGGGAACAACATTATTTACTATCTGCATTAATGAGATAGACAATGGAATTGAGTGCACCCTCGGATTACAACAAGCTGAGTGGTGCATCTGATTCACTGGAGGGAAGGGATGTCATCCAGAGGGACTGTGACAGGCTTGAGAGGTGGGGGCCAGTTGAATATCATGAAGTTCAACAAGTCCAAGTGCAAGGTCCTGCACCTGGGTTGGAGAATTCACCAGTACCAACACAGACTGGGGGACGGATGGATTGAGAGCAGACCTGTTGAGAAGGATTGGGGATACTGGTGGATGAAATCTGGGCATGAGCCAGCAGTGTGTTCTCGCAGCCCAGACAGCCAGTTGTGTCTGGGGCTGCATAAACTGAAAGAAAGCAGATTTATATTGTACATGAGGTAGAAACTCTTTGATATGAGAGTAGCGAGACGCTGGAAGAGATTTCCCAGATTAATCGTGGATGTCCCATCACCGCAAGATTTCAAAGTCAGGTTGGACAGGACCTTGAGCAACCTGATATAGTGATGGACATTCCTGCCTATGGCAGATATTTCAAGGTCCTTTCTGACACAATCCATTCAATGATTCTATGATCTCCAAGGAAAACTAATCCACACACTGGTTTTAGTATACAATAAAAATTAAAATTACCATGACAAAAAGCAGGAGTAAAATAACCCCAACCTTGGGACTGTAACACAGTGGTAAAACTGAAAAGAATTTAAGGAAGAAATTTAAGTTTGTTGAGTCTGATTTTATTTCACTTGAATGAGATGGCATCGGTATGCATAACCGCAGACACAACATATGTGTGGCAATTGCTTAATGAAATGGGAGCCATACAAATGAAGGACATAGCTATACACCTCATTCCACCCATTAGTTCACCTCCACTAAAGTTCTCTGTATCTAGTTTTCCAGAGCTTCTACAGCATCAAACAGCTGCTGCTTAAAACAGCCATGTGAAACTGCTGCTCTCTCTGTCTCTCTCTAAAAAAAAATCTCCAACCAACCAAACTCCTCCTTCTCCAAGGAAACCCACCCAGAAACATAAAACTCCACAAAAACCAAATCAATATATTTTTAAAAACATCCTCACCTTCCTGATCCTTCAGAGTAAATTTGTGGCAAGCTCAGCCTCTGGCTTTAAAACTGGACTTGCAGAAATAGGAGAAATAGGTTTTTTCTTTAGGATTTTCCTTAACAATATCTGAAGTTATTTTTCTCTTACATGGAATTCATGACAATGCTGAGTAAAACCCTTCTGGCACTTTTAAAGGTTTACCTAAACAACTAATCAACTTTCTAACTAAATTTTATGTTGTAAGCTTAACTATCCTTTGTATGAATATTTGTAAACAAGTTTGTTGCTTTATAACAAAAGAGAAAAATAAAACCTTGCTGCATGTTAGCTACCATAAAAAGCTCAGAACTGCACTATCAATGGACCAGTAATTTTCTCTGATCCTCTCTTTTCAATTACTCTATCAGAGCAAGATCCCTATTTGCTCCTTCCTTTCTCACATAAAAATAACCCAAACATTACAGTTTATTGCATTATACCACAAAAAGGCCATCTCTAGAAGGAAAACTCTTTCTGTCTTTCAGGTAGTAATGTCATATTCTCTTAAAATACATTAAATAAATGTTCATATATACCTATATACAATTCTCTGCTATCTACATTGACAACACTATCTATATATATGTATATATATGAAATATAGAACACGGAAATTCTATTTTGACACTGACTCTTTTTGTAAAACTCAAATGAACTGTATTTCTTTAAAAAAAAAATATTCCCTAAACTAAGACTGAAACGAACAAACTCAAGATGAAAGGTAAAGATCAGAGAAGTTCTCAGTCACTGGAAATAAGTACTGTAAACTTATTCAGTAGGTATTCAGTACTGTGGGAAAAACTATGCTTTGAGATTTTCAACACTCATTAGGTTAATTTATTGCAACCAAGTTATGTTTGAAGATTTCCATTTTTAGCTTTCACACGTGCACACACATACACTGCTATGAGGAGGGGCCTTACACAGTGTTTAGATTATTCATTACTGCCAACAAAAATACAAATCTTACTGGCTATCTCTAGGTAAAAGAGAAAGATATATATCATATAGCATATATATGTTACATATATATTGCATGCTGTATCTTTTTTCCCCTTCTCATTTCCTGTATTTGTTAAAGCAATTTTTATACTTGCATTTCTACTCACTGTATCGACTAACTCTCCATTTCTGCTCCCTGGACATCGTAGCAGCGACTGAATTAAATATGAAGGCAAAAAAGAACAAAAAAAAATACTGAATGTCCTTGAATTGAAGCCCACCTGCATTGCATGAGCTTTGGTGCTCTAGCCCTGAAAATCTCTGTCTTTTCATTTCACTCTTTTATGTCACATCACAGGGAACGGATTTTGAGTATTGATTATCATACATTATAAGCTGCTTGTCTTGCCATTAGCCTGTAATTTTGACTGCTACAGCTAGCACACAGTGAAGAAAATCGAACAGGGACTTTTGTACTAGTACAGAAACTACAAACACGAAGTGAACTATCACCACCAAGGGCCAAATTAGTACACACGAGAAAATAGAATCAATGTAAAGGTAAATATATAAATATATATATGTAAAATAGGTCATATGCTGTGCTGTACAGCAAGATGTGCTGGTAGAGTGATATGCACCATCGGTCTTTATCTCTGGGCTTGTCTCCCCCCTGTTGAAAATAAACCCTTAACAGTGCACGTGTGTACAATAAACAGAAGCAGTCTAGAGGTTTTTCTAACTCTCTGGAGCTTTAAGGGTAAACAGTCAGAAGTGCTTTATGCACTTAGGGGAGAACATACACTAAAATAGAACTGCTAAATTATCAGCCGTAGAAAGAAAAGGAAACAAGATATCTGTAAACAACAGTCGCCTGGATAGGAAACATATTCTGGATGGAAATTTAAAGATGGTGTAGGGTGAAAGCTATATTGGCAACATATAAAATGCAATGCAAGGTATGTATTTTGGTGCAGCAGAAGACGTATCTTACATATTTTATTCTATTACCAGAGGAGCTATATTTAACACCATCCTTCCATAGCAAGCTAAAAGAAAAAGAACCTTTTATTGTGGTATCTACAATTTCCTACACTTTCTTTATAAATATTGTGAACAGAATTAATTATGGGTACTGATTTCACCCTAAATATATTGCACTATGAAGTTAATTAATTAATGCTTTAGATAGCTGGCTCCTTTCAAAGGATAAAACAGATACATCTTATTTTGACTCACTAATTATATTAAATTTGCATAATGATAACAAAGAAGAAGCTCAAGAATTATTACTTTTTAAAGTAGTGACTCAGGGTGGACAAAACAAGTCAATAAATACAATATTTTCTGCAGTTTAACTGGACCCTAATTATTTAAATTACACATACATGCAAGGCAGAAAAACAAATGTAAAGTAAACATCAGCATGCAAATATTTCCAAGAAATATTTTATGTACTATGTTTATAGGATGAAGAACACTATAGTCTGTATTGAAGTACTCCATACAATTTAATACTAAGTGTCAAGATTCCCATATATGGGATGTCAGACTATAAATATATGTATATACACATATATATATATATGCTTTTATATATATTTATGTAAATAAATGAATCTACGTATATTTAATGTCTGATTTCCCCTATACATAAGCCTGGATATATAACTAGGTGCAGACTTAGACCTACACCTAAACCTATGTCATCCTATTCCTCACAAAACCTGTAAATTATTTTATCAAATTTTATCTGGAATTAAACAAGGCAGACAGAGTTCAGATCATTATAATTTGTAGGATTTGAACTGATAAATAGTCATTCAAGTGCATTCTTTTCTAAGAACTTCTTACAAAATATTTAAAAATGTAGCTTTTTATTGCCATTTGTTCACTGATAAAGACTAAATAAGAATATGGCTAGATAAGTACATGAATAACACTAAATATTTTAAAGTGTCAGTAGCTTTTGTTATTTTTCATTGTCCTAGGAAAGCCTGTCTTTCAGATATCCTTTTTTCTCTTTCAATGGGAGATGTCTAGTTTTTACTATTGAATAAACACCTTCTTCTAACTGACTGTTTTTAAAATTCCTTTCTATAAATATGGAAGTTAAAAATAAGCATTAATTTTCAGGGATGGTTCATAGCTTGATCCAGTTGACTGGAATGGCTATCAGCTAACAGGTCCAAATAAAAAATAAACCAGACGACCCATTTTAAAATGTATGCCACCTTCTGTTTGAAAACATACCTTCACTTTTACAATGTGTTATTCTTCACTGCATTACAGAGAATAGTAAAGAACATCTTTGATAACTGTTTTTTCATGACAAAGATCTGCCTATGAATGCATACATAGAGTTCATACTGACTTGTCTAGGAGATTGATTCCTTTCACTCTTGATGTTGTGAATTTGTGTTCATTATTGAAAATATTTCCATTTAGAATTTACTCAGTAATGAAACAAGATGTAAAATTCTCTGCAGGTTATATTTCTCTGGTCTAACACACTGTTCTTTACTGTGAGGGTGGTGAGGCACTGGAACAGGTTGTCCCATCCCTGGAAGTGTCCAAGGCCAGGCTGGATGGGGCTTTGAGCAACCTAGTTTAGTGGAAGGTGTCCCTGCCCATGGCAGGGCGGCTGGAATGAGATGATCTTTAAAATCCCTTCCAAACGAAACCATTCTATGATTCTATGTAAAAAACCTCCACCAACACCAGTACTTGGTTTAGACTAATAAAATAATGTTATGCTTCATAATTTTAATACCTTAAATAGATATGAAAGATCTGTATTTTCTGTACATATGTGTAAGCAGATGGACAATAAATGCCACATAATATCTAACAGAGAATGCAATTAACTCTGCTTTTCAGAACTTCAGTAATTCCTAAAATATGACCAGAAAACCTCACAGAATTTACATTAAATCGTGGGTTACCTTTTTTGTTGTTTGTTTGTTTGTTTGTTTGTTTGTTTTAATTTGAGGCAGGCAATTGTCTTTACTAAAGAACTGGAAAGACTATAAGTAGATATTTATTACAGGAGAAAAATAATGTGTGCTTTGGCATGTCCTAAACACTGGGTCTATATGACATGTCTATTGAGAACAATCAGTTAAAGCACTACTTCTGTGGTTGGATTTCTGTTTAATTACAATTGATTTTGACATAAATGAGCAGAGGTAAACAAATACTTCTATACTTCTCTTGCTGTTATTAAACAGAGCTGTCTCCTATCTGAGTATTTATATTGGCTTGTCTGTTTAAAGGCTCCTTTCAGTCAGGCAAAGCAATTATGTAGCTCAGATTAGCAAAATGACTGGCAGTAAAATAAGAGTGGACTGCCACATTTTTAAACCTCTTGGATCTCATGTTTTTCTCCTGGTATTATAAACACAAGCTTCTGAGGTCTATAATTCTTACCTAGTTTCCCACAGGTGATGTTGGGTTTTTGTTTGGTTGTTTTTGTTCGCTTGTTTTCTGGACACAGGATAAAGACAATATATGTTTTATATTGTTATGACATGAAATGCTTCAAAAGCCATAAAAACATGATGGCCTATGGATTTAGTTCTAGTTCACGTTTGTCCCAGACAATAAATATTGGAGGAATATTTCAGGATTACAGGGAGCACTATGGAAAATTTAAAACATTTCTTACAGAAGTATGCTTTAATTAAATGCTTATAATTTAATGACAATCACATATTTTTATTAAAAAAAAAAAATATAAGAGAAAGAAAATATTTATGTTACCTGAAAATTTTCCATCTTCACAGCGGGCTGGTCCACAGATCCCAACAATGGGTCTTTGGCCTCTGCCTTGCTGTTCTGGAGGCAAATCAGACCTGTGAGTCACAGACAGGGATAGGCTCTGCTTCCAAAATTCACAACGTCAAAACTTCTGCAGCAGAAAAACAGCTTCTACCTGTGGTCCAGACACAGCTCATGGCCCTTGAATTTTTTCATTATTTTTTCAATGGTAAAATCTCACATGTTTATAGTTGGCAATAAACTAAAAATGTCTAACTTATAAAAAGCATGTCTCATTTCTTCCTAATAGAGGAGAAAGAGAAGGATGGACACCCAGTCTTGATTTCCAGTGTTTGCCTGTAAGTTGACTGGACCTGACTCAAATCTTCAGTGTAAAGACCATACGACAGTCATGAAACAGTCATTTTGGTCTCTTCGCCATCCCACATAAAAAAAGTCTTCCTAGCCCAGGGCTGAAGGGAACAAATATACAAAGGCTAGTTGTGCTCGTCCTGCACTTATCTGAGAAGCTACTGGGAAACCTGAGCAATATGACACATTGATAGTTTTAAACTGTAAATCTTTGTTGCAGAGCCCCGAAGCTGTTTCTTGAGAAAGAAGGAAAACTAAACTGCAGTAATTAACAGAGGAGAACAGCCTCGTGGATCTTTTAGAAAGCACATTTTTAATATAGCTCATTTTCACTCTTGATCAAGGCAGTGCCAAAGATATTACAATGGGATTGTTTCACCACTAGCATCTACAAATACAAGGATTCCTAAATCTGAAACCTAACTGAATTTGTGTAATCGTTTGCACAATTTGCATGATATTCACATTCTTTTTGCTAACTTTATTGTGAGCTAGTCATAATTACAGTATCAATGATTTCCATATCTAATTTGAAGCATTTACTAAATGCTGCATACTGTAGTGCGGCAGTGTTTAGTAATCTAGTCATTAACCAGGACCATTGTGAGCCATCCTATACAAATATTAACAGACTGTGTAGTTAGAGACAAAAGGTAAGAAGTGATTATGACAAACAAAAGCAATGAATGGGAAGGAAAGACAACATTAATGAAAATATAATCACGCTGTTGACATTTCCTGAAAATACCAATATAAAAGCTCCATAATTTAAAGGAGCTATCCCCATCTGTCACACCATCAAGCCACCAACGATGAGCTATATGTTACACCACTGAACCTTCCTTACCCATTGCCAATTATCTCAGTATACAAATCTTTAATTAGAAGGCAACAAGCTTTTCACTTTGCAAGCTTGCCTCAAATTTGGATACGACAACTTGTTTACAGATATTGCCTGAGGAGGGTGCCACTGAGGAGACATGACAGGCTTATGAAGAAATCTTTATGCTCTTTTGATGTTTACTTCCTGATTGTAGGTAGACTCTGTTGAATGGAAGTCTGTCAGCTTCTGTGTAGGAGCCTGATTTTCCCAAAACAGAATCAATGCAGTAATGCTCTTCAAATGCTGTTTTCCTTTGCAAAGTCTCATAAAAATAACTACAAAGGCTACATGGATGCTGAACCATTCAAAATCTGGCCACTTTGGTGAAAGAGAGTATTTTCCTTCACATTCCTGCCAGTATGCCTGGATTTACATTAAAAATCTCCTTTAACAGCCATAATGAGACCATGACTGTTTTATACTCTTAGATGGAAAAACCTACTGGGTATCATCCCCTGGCTTCAAAAGGTTGATGTCCCAAGTGGGTCATATACTTTAGACTTCATGGAAGGTACAATGCATCTGACTGAACAGGAGGAAGAACACTTTTCATGATGCTTCTCTCAGAAAAAACTTAGGGTTGTCTAGACATCTTAAGGACCTCTCACTTAGAGAAATTATTTAAGAGTTTCATATAGAGTCTTCCCATGCTAAATAACATATTCATTATTGTATGATGGTCCCTTAGACTATTATTTAGGAGATTACTGGTGTGTTATTACCACTTTCGAAAGAGATTTGTGGAATGGGATTACCCTTGTGCCAATTTATGAAGAACCCACATTCTCTTAGCAATTTAAGCTTCATAATGCTATCCTACTTAACTTTCTGCCTGGATAGTGCTCCAATTAGATCAATCAGAAAGGATAATTAAGGATGCCTTTTTCAAATCTGACTCTCTAAATATAACTAGTTTGGTGAAGAGAATTATACATGTAAACAGATTCAACACCACATTTTCAGATACTCCATGAGCAGTGAATTAATTTCTGAAGGACACGTACTGAAGATGCCTTCAGAATATTCATATCTTCCTTTTCCCTGATCCTTCATCAAGAACTCTAAGTTACAGATCGCTTTCTTGTATTTCAAGGATTGAAGAGATTATTGATATTAACACCACTAATACAGAAAAATCTTTCCTACTAGTTACTTTTATGTGCAGCAGTTCAGCTGCTCAACTGAGAGTTACCTTTTTACTTGACATCTTTTCATTTTTTATAGCTTCAATTTCTGAAATGATGTCAGAATACTTTGATGCTACAAAAGACAGCTTTAAGAACAATTGTCAATTTGGGAACTATTTCCAAAGATGTCACTATGGGTTCTTTGTTTTCACTGATATCTTCACTTTTTAAGCCTCCTAATTATTAGAAGCTATTTTTCTGGTGTCTAGCAACCTCTAATCTGAGCTATGGTCTTAGAAAAAGTGTATTTTAGTCTTGGAGATAGATTTAAAAACTAATTACAAACATCACTGCCACATAAGATGCAGTCAGGGTAATTTCTGTTAGCTGTGCCCTCAGTTTATTTATGTGAACACCTTACAAAGGAAATCAGCAGTGAAGCATTAGATAAGTTAAACACTGTTCTGGTAAAGCAAGTAAAAGATGCAGCTGTTAAAGTTAAAGCTGCAGAAGGATTCAGAATAATCCAGTTAATATCAATCTATTGACATCCTTTAAGAAAATCTTTACTCTGTAGGGATGATGAAGACACTATACCCCTAGAAATGGGGAAGACATGCTATAAAATGCAGTAAAACCTATTCTAAATATGGATCATTGTAAACTTTCTCAGGGTATTTAAAGCAATATTTTCATTTACTGGATCTTATCACTATAATATTTACTTGATTTAGGGTTTCATGTATACTTTCCAACATGACTTGATTTTAATGGGTCCCACTCCTCCCAGGCTTATTGTTGTATTGGAAAAACAAGGCAAGAGACCTGTACAGTTATTATTAGCTTGAATTCTGAGTATCACAGATAAGGGAAAGCAGAGAAATCTGAGCCCCAATATCTACTGCATGGTTCTTCAAAAACAGCCTCTGGGTTTCCTAATAAAAATGTAGCTTTGTTTTGTTTTTCTTTAAGAAGAAGAATTGCTTTAATTCCCAAGGAGACAAAAATAAATCCAAATATCTGAAAGTAAGGCTCAGCCTGACCTTGAAAAAATTCTGTAAGGAATGAAGGTAAGAAAAAACTGTCTTATGGGAAAAAGAATCAAACTTTTTGTTGTTTTGTGTCCACCTGTTACACAGGTGCCTGTGCTCAGGCACAGTATGTATACCTCTTCTCAGGTACCTAAGAAATAGTCTAGCAGAGCTCTAAACTTATTTGTAAGCTCTCAAGTGACTCTCTGCAGTTCCAGCTGAAGATGGATACAAGGCAGCTAATTTGCTACCACCATGGGAAAATGTTATAACATAAAAACATTCCCTCCCTTAGCTTCAAAACTGTCGAGTGCCTAGGGAGCCCGACTATTTGTAGAGCTGATACTATGCATATGCTTCCTCTGTAACTGTTACATGCATACATCTGGCATCTGTCTCTGTGTTAAACAGACTTAATTGTCCCTAGTATTACTATGTAGAAACCCTCTAACCTAGATGGGTAATGTGAAAGAAATAAATGAAAGGATTGATACGATTCTTTTTTGTGGTTTTTTTTTTTTGCATTATTGGCAAGATATGCAATAAGCTCTGTACTACAGCTATAATAAACATATTTTAGCTGTGCCTTCTGTGAAACTTTAGATAGAGATTATGTTCTTCGCTTAGTAGTCTTTTAATCAAATGGGGTTGTTTTAGCTGGAACTCTTTTTCCATTCATTCTTGTTTTATTTTTTTTCATTTCTTGATTGTTTATGACCTCTCTTTTATCCACATCAGACTTCAGAGCTTTTAATCATTTGCTAGACATAGCTGGACTGATTCTGAGGATATGTAATTTCTTTTTTTTAGGGGTTATTGGGGGGACTCTACATGTTAATACATTATTCAGCTCACTTGCCAGCAAAGTCAAGACTCAGGCAAGGCAAAACACTTGATTCCAGATTTCAATATATTTTTAAAAGATCAAAGAGCATGGAAAATCTTGTTCTTTGGTTAGACAGACCATGCAGAACAGTAATACTCTGAAAGGTGGAGGTAGCTGCATAGAACTAATACCAAATTGAAGGTGTTTTGAAGTTACTTTAACCTTTGTGTCAATGTTCATCTCAAAATCCCCCAGCAAAGTAAAAAAAAAAAAGCTTTTAATTGAGAAAACACACAGAAATGAGTTCTTCCTGTAAAATAAGAGGAAAACATTTGCTTGTTTGACATTATTCATGATAGCAAAGATGAAATATCCTCAAGGTGCTTCTTCTACTAAGATTCATTTCTTTGAGCAAGACTATAAAGCATAGACTTTCCTAATGCAACTCTACCTGCCCAAGTCTATTTAGGACTCAGAGTAAAGCTATTCCTACAGTTGAGACCTGACTTCCTCCTACTGTGAGCGTTAAATGCTAGGGAGTAGGAAGACAGGCCATAGGTTTTCACCCCTTCTGTTAATGTTTTATTATCATGCAACAGCAAAGCAAACCATAGAGAGCTTCCATTTAATCTCCTGCTTAAGGGAGAGGTCTTGTCAGTCAAGGGACTGAATAAAAGCCCACAGAATGTAGATTCAGATGCTGAATATTATTTTCATCAGCGACATAACAGCAGCTATAAAACAGAATAATTTCATTCAACAAACAGAGAAAGTCACATAATCTAATTTTTGACAATTCAAATTATGCTAGAATTTTTATGGCATCTCTGGAGACAGTGGAGACGAAAGGATTCAGAGAGCCATTCAGAATGCCATTGAAAGGCTCCAGACCTAAACCACTCCATAAGTAGGTCTACCTATCTTCACATGCATGGAGCTTGTAGGTACAAAAATGCTGTTGGTGAGGATCTTCTTGTTATTTTCTAAGTCCATGAGAGACTTTTCTCTCTCACAGAAGAGGTAGCAGGGAATGTAAACAACCAAGCCACCTGCAACCTTGGAAAGTCTTGTTTATGGTATAGTGGAGAATATTTTGATAATGAATGTTTTAGGATTTTGGCCAATCACCCCCAAGGGGTGGCTGGTCCTATGTCCAATTAGACTATGAAGAAAAAAGTCTATAAAAGAGTTTGTAAAATAATTAAATAAATCAATCTTGCTGCACAATTCCTGCCTGCTGGATCTTCTCCTCCTCCTCCTCCCTATGGCTGCGGGACACGGTGATATACCGTAGGAACCAGGCCTGTGGTAATAGGAGCTGATGTCTTGAAGTTGTCTACGTCTGTTTTAGCAATACATATCAATTGGTCTGCCTTTTCCTATAAGCTGAGTTAAGCTTTTCAGCACTCAGAAAATTGTTTGCTTTGAGCCCAAGAGCCCAATATTTCCTAAACTAATGTAGGTGGGATTGAGGTGTGTAACTCAGCAACGAGTCCCCTTTTCCATGATGTGCTCCTAATGCATTGTCCTCCCATTGGCAAGAAAATAGTCCCTTTGCAAACAAATAGCTAAATGATACCATGCACATATAATTTCTGGGATATCCAAAGAATATTTGTTAGATCAAGTTTCATGGTATTTTTCCACTGAGCTATTTTCAGGAAAAAGCAAACAAATTTCCTTCTTCTCTTATACTGTGCTAGCATGCTTATAACAAGTTACTACTTTTTTTACAGAATTAAGACTTGTGACAAAGTGCTGCACTTTGAATGCCTGAAGGAACACATTGGGATCTGGTGTTCTCCACTGAGGAAAATTGTAGCTGATCTAGACCCTTCTTGCAGCTGCAGCCTTGGCTCCAAGTTCATGTCAGAAGCATAGCAGGGAGCGACTTTGCTGATGTAGAGATTCTTCCACAATTACAAAAACAAGATATGAAGTGACATTTTATTTTATTTCTATTCTATAAATTTAGCAAGAGAAATCCAGATAAGATGATCAACTCTACTTTGTCTCAAGAGCAAGTTGGCATATTACCAACTTGACTGGAACATCATTCTTTCCCCTGAAGGAATCTGGGGGCAGAGCCAACTCTTCTGTCCAGCCATACCTTGCTTTTTGGAGCCCAGGCTCTGCTGGCTCACAGATCTAGCCAAATCCTAAACACAGCACAGTACTGGACACCTTGAAAATTTACTGATATAGAGCAGCATATTGGGAATTCCCACCAGTCACTGATTCCATTCTCAGAAACAATTATTATCTCAAAATTCTTATTTTAAAGGCTGAGTAGGACTGAACTCTTCCATTCATTAAATCTGTTGCTTTCAAAATCAGCCCAAGTACTCCTTCTTTAAATAAATTCTCAGTGAAATTTTGGCATGTGCTTTTTGATTCAACAATGTTAAGTTGGTATTTCGCAGAGAGTCAGACAATGATGATAAACTGTCAACAACTTTGTTCATAAAATATCAGTCACAGTCCTCTGAAAAGCTGATACACTTGTTTAGCAGTTAATTTTTCTTTAAAAATAATCAAGTGGAAAACCAGTAGTGGTAATCCTGTGAGTGGATCTGCATTATCAAATGATCTTGTGATATTTTACCACAGCTACATGTAGAGACTGAAGCCTATTGGTCTACATGATATACAAATAAATTCCATTCCAGCTTGATGCTACGAACTGTCTTCAACGAGTTCATTTGCAGTTCATTGCACCTGCAATACAAGAGGTTTTTCGAGGCTTTCACTGGACAGAGTAGTAAGTCTAATATTCAAAAGATACATTGGGATAAAATATGCCAGAGTAGATATTTTCAGGTTTAGACCATGCTTTTTTTGGTAGCTAAATGCTATTAAAAAGAAAATAATAATAATTAAAAAAAAATGTAAAACTGGTATGGGAGAATAAAGGGCAATTCCTTTATAAAGGAAACTCTGTATAAAATGAAGGTCTTATGTAAGTCTGATTTTCAAGACAAAACAAAAGAGAAGAAATAAGATATTAAATCTAAATGTTTATGTAAACCATCTTCCCTAAAGTTTCCTCTGACTAATTCATTAGAAATTAATTTGTTTGCAATCCTTCTCTGAAAAAAACATATCTAAAGTAATATATTTGTATTTAGTTTGCTGTGAAAATCTGTTTTACAAAACAATTAGCAAATGTTGTTGTGGAATATAATTGCCTATTAAATTTCAAACAGGAAATCAAAGAGGGTTAAAAATACAGGATAAAACATTTCACACAGAGAGAGATGTGTATTTCAGTCACTTTTTATTTTCTGGCTTTGGAGAGGAAAATACAGCATTTTCTATAAGCTTTCAGTGTCCCAGTTAGCCTGCTCAAACTATGATGACAACATGCATCTTTGATGAGATGGATGAATACATCTAAAATTCAAGTCTTCCTTCTCGCAAAACTGTAATCCAGTACAGAAGGTCAATGACAACCTGCCTTTTAAGGCCAACTGTTTACGAGCAGTAAAGCAGCATTTTCTTGTTAGGATTTTTCTCTCTGCTTTGCTATCTGATTTCTGCAGGGACATGCATCTATTTACCACACTAAATCCTGTTGTTCGTCTTTTGCATGTAGCATATTCTTTGTTCATTTACTAGAGGTAGACAAACAGAACTGGCTTTATTGTCAGCACTCTCCAAAGACACAGTCTTTGCAAATCTAGCTAATCCCCTACTATTTATTATTCAGCAATCAGTGTCTGCCAATAGGATTTGGGAATCCCAAAAGACAATGTTGAAAGGGAAGGGTTAAATTCAGCTTGTGTAATGCCATTCTCTGTTCCTGGGATAATTCATCATATTTAAAGAATCTATTCCATGGAGGGACCTAAGGCTGCCAATTAAAATAAATTAGACTAGATGGACAGCCATCTGAGTGAATGAGAACACTGCCATGATCTGAAGCAACTTTATTAATGGGGAAAAGCTATGTTGGTAGAGACAGTTCTTTTAATCTGCTCCAAAGGCCCACATATTCCTTGCAGAATGTTGCATTTGGGAGGTCTAGAGTTAAGCTCCCTGAGAAGCAATGATATTAAGAGAAACCTGCTGGGGTACTTGATTTAACATTAAAGTGAATTTATCAGCTACTCCCAACTTTTTGAGAGACTAATTGAATTATCAAAGGCTGCAATGGGGAATGTAAAGCCTTCTGAGAACAGATTTGTAATATAGATAAAATCCTTAACTCATACCATCTGATTATCTTAAAATGTAGAAACAGCCTGGGTGCTAAAACACACCTGAATTTAACATTTATTTTCCCTGTCTAAAGCCTCTCTCTATCCACCAAAGGTACAGGAAAAGTCAAGTGTTTGGATAAGAAAAAAGACAAAATTATTTTAAAACATCTATTCTGTGTCCTCTTTCAATGTCTTCAGGTGTACTGGGTGCTACTAGGGTAAGTTCTGTCAAATTTGTTGCTCAACTGTTTACAGATTAAATTTTAATTTTTCACTTTTTAAAGGCTTTCAGAAAAAATATACAACTTCCCTCATTTTCAGTGAGATCACACATGATTAAAATCAAAGATGAATGCATCATCTGCATGAACTTTAGCATAAAGTAGTGACGGAAAAGCTGCTTTTAGCCTAGACAATAGTTTCATCGGTGAAATTCAACCTTGTCTAAAATTTTGGAAGATACTTATCTGAAAATTTATTTTTATTTTTTATCTCTGTCACTTCCGTATACATATTGATGTGGAATTGTGTAACAGTTCCTGACACAAAAGAGACTGGTGGATTGGGAGTGTGTGAGTCTGAAAAAGTTACGGGACAAAGGCGATTTATTGTATCCCACTGACATTTTGCAAGAGATGACTTTCATATACATAAGCAGTAATGTTCACAAGGATGTTGGATTTGTATCATAAAGACAAAGCTGTTTCTACAATACATACATAGTCACATACTTGTTGACAAATGTATGACAAGTACTTAATTACCCTGGTAACAATTTTAAAAATACTTATAAAAGTAGAAAAAAAGCCATGTTAAAATTGAAACTATGAGAGTAAAGCTTACAAGACTTGCATGGCAGAACAAAAGACATAAGACTAATTTTGCCCTGTAAACCTCCTGTGCTGCAATCAAGTGCAGTGACAAGAACCTGGAGGAGTTCACTGCATTAAGAGGTGAAAAGAGGTGATTGTTAGAAGTGTGAATATAATTCTATATCCATAATGCATTCATTTCAGAGTGCAAGGACATCTGTTAAAAGGCTTTCTCTTACCAAGAAGCTTTAGAGATATTTGAGAAAAAGCAGGTAAAGAATCACAAATAGGGGATAATTTAATAAGATTCTATAAGGCATCAGAAAGGATATATACATTAATCTTATTCCATGACAGAAGTATATCCTGTCCCATAAACACAACTGGTGATAACTGTGAGTAATTAGTAATTATACCAAGAAGCAACAGCTTATCTCTTATGAAGAAAGCAAAATATTTGTAGCATTTTCAACACATGCTGTGTTTGCAGCATCCCTTCGTCCTATGGAGACCTCCTAGAGGAATGCAGAATCTGTCATTCAGTAAAGTGGACTTGGGAGCAGATCAGAAGTTGAGGTGCTATTACTTATCTCTAATTTATTCCTTTAAATAGAATTTTTCTGGTTTTATGAAGAGGGAAACAAAGAGACAACTGTCTCTGCATTCAATTTTTGTCTATTTTTTCAATATATGCAAATCAAATGTCTTTCCAGCCTTCCAAGAGCCTCAGAAGTAAATTTGATTGTCCATGATTTTTGGAGAGTAATTTCACTGACAATTACAGATTTCACAGAATATTCTGAGTTGGAAGGGACCCATAAGGATCTTTGAGTCCAACTTGTAAGTGAATGGCCTGAACAGGGATTGAACCAAAAACCTTTGCATTATTAGCACCATGCTCTGACCAGCTGAGCAAAGCTCAGTGGCCCACATCTTTTGACTTTCCATCTGTCACCAAAGGAAAATTAAACTTTTTTAAAATTTTGAATAATTTTGCAAGGTTAGGTGGAGCTTTGAGCAACCTGGCCTAGTGCAAGGTTTCTCTCTCCCTGGCAGGGGAGTTGAAAATAGATGGATTTATGGTCCCTTCGAGTTCAAGCTATTTTATGATTCCCTGATTCTATGATCTTTGTCCCACTAATATTCCTATTCATGACAGTTTTGTCCTCCTTGAGCTGCCATAAGGGGCTGTTAGTCTCCCTATGCTTGGTTCTGTTCACTAGACCAGTTTCTGTTGCACTACCTACGAAGATAACATGGCTACAATAACACATAGTGCCATGAGCAGTGGAACAAATTAAAGCTTCTTTTCTGTATATTTTTGTATTGACTAACATGTCTTGGAAGGCACAGTCTGCTTGAAGCTTTCTAAGTAACTGAGGCACTGTTAATGACTCTCTTCAGTCAAGAGTCTTCAGCATCTAATAATCTGTGACATGATTTCCACTGATATTGAACACTTATATAGGCCATTACAGCTGTCTATATCCACAAACTTTGTGGAAACTTACTTTGGAGTCCTGTGTCCTTGAATAGATACTGGTTCAGAAGTTATGGGTAATCAGGGAAATGTGCAGATACAGAATGTAATTTCGTGGACTTATTACTAAAAAACCCTGAAAATGTATCTAAAAAAATCAAGTTATTCTTTCCATAATTGTTGTTGAAAATTGATTTCCCTACATAGGATTTCTTTTTTATCTTGAATATCTGGAACAGACTCTAGGAGACCATTAATGCTACCATAAACTACTTATTGGACAAGTGTTTCAAATATGGCTTTCTAAGCAAATCGGTGTAAAAGATGTTTAAATGACTGCTCATGGAGAAGCAGATTATCCTAATTATCCTGAAGAAACTCACTTATTATCAGATTATGCTGAAACATTTCACTAAAATGTCCAGGTTGACTGTCACTGAACTAACTCAGACACTTCCACTAGATGTGCAGAACTGCTCTGTGTTGTTCAAGCATACACACATTTACACCTTGCCAAGGAATGTAAGAGGGACAAAGCACCAGATTCTGATCCTTGCATACCTCCAAGGAAGATGTCTATGTGTGAGATGGGTGTCCAGCTTCCCACTCTAGCATATGGAGTCCTGATTAAGAGAATCAACATCATGTGCATGGTAATATAGATATTTACAATTGATCTGAATCCCTTTGCTAATTAGGTGTATGAATATGGATCAAATTTGCACTCCAAATGTCTAAATATAGATTTAGGTTACTATCTTTTGGCAGAAATACTTGAAAATACTTGGTTCCCTACCCTAAACACAGTCTTCTGTAACAAGACACTGCAAAGAATTTTGTCAGTGATTATGAGCAGAGCTGCAGAAGTGGCATCCAGTTGGTTTCTTTTTGTTTCTGTGTTAGGGAAAGTCCTATTTTGATTAATCACTCTTGCTACAATAATGTGCTATTTTTTTCACAGCAATTTTCAAGAAAGCTGTCTTGAAATTTCTTGGAAGACATGCTCTAGCTTGTTGTCCCCAGCTGCGTTACATCACGTAACAGCACACACACACATGATTCATGAAAACTGTATCATCCTACGCAAGTAAAGAACTAATTTAATTCACTTAAAAAGTCCTATCCCTTCCATAAGAAAAAAAGATCTCCTACTGCTACCTTAAAAAATCAAGCAGATTATCTTCTGTACTCACACTTGGAGCAAAGGCCAAGAAAGAAGGCTCAAGAGATTACAGGACAAAAATTAACCACAAAAGGCCAACGTATTTCTGTCAGATCAAAACATAAATATTAGGGGGGAGAAAAAAACAAAACCTGAAGAAATAATTCTGCTAAGAACTGTTTCTGTATACCAGAATTGCAGTTCCATCCTCCAGCATGAACTGTATTATAGATCTCCAGCCAGCAATAAATATCACTTATTTGGACACAGTTTTAATTTAACTAGCATCCCAGATCAGTTCACAGAAGGAAGGCAAATTTATTAATACAAATTTTCAGGTCAATAATCTTTAAAAGTAGCATGCTTAGGCATGTCTTGTTCTACATGAGAAGAAAACAAAATCTTTTAAAATGGAGAATTTGTCAATAAATCATTATAAAGAATTCAAAGCACAAGCAAAAAGTTACAAGTATGTACATATTATGTGTTGGCAAGCATGCAGTAAAGGGAATGTGTGGTATATACCTGCTTTATCTAAAGACAACATCCTATTAAAACCAAAATAAAATCAAAAAAGAATCTGTGATCGAAAAAATCTTATAGTCCACCTTGTGAAACATTTTAAACTAAACTTTTAGTTTATTTAAATGGTGCTGGTTGGGCTCAGCTGTGTTAGGTATGGCTTTGTTTGATTTTTTTTGTTTTTTTTACCAACTGATATTAAACCAAACTAGAAAATAAAATGTTATTTGTTGAATAAACTCTACACAAAACTGCATTTCAGCACAATTTAACTTGAAGACTATTTTACCAGCATTGGTTTTATCATAAATATACAGCAAAATTACACAGCTGTAATCACTTCCATAATCTCAAGTAAAGAATTAATTCTTCTTGGTCGGAAAAAAAAATGTCGTGAATTTTAAAAGATGTCCAAAAATGGACTCTATCTAAGGCCAAGCTGAAGTTGTTCCACACATCCAGAGTTATACTCAAAAGGAGGTGAGGTGAAATGAACACACTCTTATCCTATGCATGTCTAGAGGATCTCCTTTTAAGAATATATTTGTATATCTATTGTAATGAACAGGAGAAATAACTTCTGAAAGGTATGTTTGCTTTAAGGAAACATAAGATATTGCCAAATATGTAGAAGAAATGTGTTATTTAAGAACTACTTTTATTTATATTTTATTCTTCAGTCTTTTGTTTCTCATCTTGATTTTCTGCCCATGTTTCTCCTGTTCCATCTGCAAAATGTGTAATGTTCTATCAATGCTATTTAAAGAGCTGGCATATGGTTTAATGAAGTCACCACGATTTTATTTTTTCATTGAAAAAAAAAAAATCTAGAACTAAAAATAAACCATAGAATTAATCTCCAAATCTGAACAAAAACCTGAAAGGTTATCACCTTTGGTTATTTTAGTTTGAATATTTTAAAGGATTCTGGGGTTTTCCCTCATGAAGTACAGATTTAATAAACTCATATTGTATACTGACTGCAGATAGATGACTCCAAGTGAGACTTGGAGTCAGTCACGTTCACTCACATAAGCAAAAAACAGGAATATTTTTTCAAGCTTTGTGGTTTTGGTCAGGTATAGAATTTCTCCCAGCATGAACAGGCAGGTTTTAAATGAAAAACTTTCTCATTCTCAGCTGAAATTTGTGTCTTTCAGTAAAGTAGGTAATAATAAGACAAAATATTTCATGCTTTAGCAAAAACTGCCTTTTCAATAAATTTAGACTAGGTAGTAATGAGGTATATTGTGCAGGGTTTAATCTGTTCTTGAAAAAAGTGGGAAGTCATTCTTCTGCCCTGCTCTCAGGTATTAAGTCTGTACATCTTTTATGTTGACAGTTCAGCTTCAGGCTATAAAATAGAAGAACCTGTTCTACATCTACTATTTAAAACAAGAGCAGAAAAACTAAACCTCCATCAATCTGCTGTCTTTGTTTTATGGCTTATCTGTAGCAAAAAATGAATCATAAAAAAGATTTGTTCTGAGTCTACAGACAGATCCATCAACCCACCAGTACCCACGAACCATGCATTCCTGCAGAGATTGGTGCTAATGGTGTAGTTGGGATTCTAAACGTACTCTAACATCGAACTACTGCTATTCACTTGCAATCTGTAATAAGAATGTATTAGAGAAGGTGCAGGCACACAGCACACCCAAAGTAGTACGGGTTCACACGGTCTTTTTTACACATCTCTACTTTTTCCAAATAGCATGCTTTCTTTTAAACCTCTTTCAGGAAAAAAACAAAGACAGTGATATCATTTTGAACAGGTTTTTTGTGTCCAAATCTTTTAAATTAATACAAAATTAATTAAATGCAAAATTAATACAAAAATGCAGTTTCTTCACCAAATTGCTTGTAAGGTCTTCAAGAAATAAATGTCTGTCAAGATCTGATATGTGACTTTTTAAGCTTCAACTTTTCAAAAAACAAACCCTACACATCTTTATAATCTCACATGTAAATTTTGGATCACAAGAGAAGACAGCTAACAGATGAAGTATTTGCTCACCTGAAAGAAGCAGATCAACAGACTGAAGTCTACTTGTGATGGTATGTAGGGTGAGGATAGCAAAGGAAAGCAAAGTCGGGAATGCTTGAAAAATAAAATATTTTTAGTTAACAAGAAGAAAATTAAAACTTTGGAGAAAGGATTCATTTCAGATCTGAATCCCTCTTCCAAAATGGTCTCTGATTTTATCTTAATCCTGTGAATAGCCACTTCTGAAAAAGTGGGGTAGCAGTTGCAATAAAGCACACAATTCTTTTAGTCAAGGGCCACTTCAGAGTGCATTCAGGAATAACTCTTGCTCAGGTAAATAATCAGGGTAAAACAGAGCGTGCAGTGTAGCAGTGATGCAAATGATTTAATGTAGTGCCTACATGTAGTTTCAGCCCCCTTTTTTAGATAGCTCTATCCAGAAATTTCTTAATGCATTCAGATCCAGTGCCAGAAAATATCAACTAAGTGGAGAAAAAAATTGAGACATTCTTAAGAAATTATAGTTCAGTTGGCTTTAAAACATGGCACAAGTGTGAGAAATATAGAAAACATACCAGTACAGTTTGGTGGCATTAATTCTGTAATGATTGTGAAAAATTTATCTTGTATGGATTATTTGGATATTTTCAAAAGATGAAAAAGGCAGCTAATTACATAAGCTATCAACAACTTCCCATGAAAAGAGCTTATAGGGTTTCTGACCTGATATCATATTCATTTAATCTAATTTATGAAACTGCTTGAGGAAACATTCAGCTGCTTTCTTGAAAGACTGACTTGGGGATTATTGGGGCTGTGTAATTGTTCAACTGATCAGACTTAAAAAGAAACATTTTGTTTTACATTAATCTTGCAGAAATGGGCAATGAATTTGAGAAATAGATTGCTGTCTAAAAGTCTTGCCAAAAAATGTCTAGCTGTGAGCAACCACAACTAATTTTTTTTTCTAACAGTCTCATTTTCTTATTTTCAGTCTTTACTCAACATCTGTTTTCTCCCCTCCTCTGTAACATAATTATGCAGAAATCAAGCATAAAACAGGTTGAGCAGTTAATAACAGGCAGCTTAAACATTTTTTCCCATTGATGCACTGCAGATGTTTCTTTCTTTTTATTTTTTTCCTTTGGCTTCTCATCTAATTTGTATACATTTCTACTCTGATCTTGAATATGCTCTCATAACATATGGAAGCACCTGAAAGTAAGTCTGGAAAATGCACGTGTTTATAAGGCTTTTATTGGATATATAGCATATTTAGAGGGAAAGCAGAGTTTGTCCAGATAATGCTGGAGGAATTTGACTGAGAGAGATAGTCTGCCAGAACAAGAAAGACTTCCAGACCTTTTAAAGATATTCTATATAAAAGTTTGTAGTCTTTCAGTACATGTCTATGTAGATGTATTCTTTTTCCAAGATAAGCTCACTTTGTTTTTTGACATAAACTTATCTCAAAAGTAGTCATAGCTCCATGATAAATACTCCTCATTTCACAAATACTTCATTTCAGTAATTAGAACTTGACATCTAGCCTAAAAGAGATGGCAAAATATTATACTGCCAGATATTCAAAACGTCCACTAAAATATAAGAGTTCCTCCATGCAGAAACAGGTACAAGATGCTGTTTTCCCCTTGATTTCCCAAGGGTATTCTTATTATGATAAATAAAGGTTTCTAATTCATCTGGAATAAAAAAAAAAATTTTTAAACAAGTTGAGGCTAACTATGGAAAAAGAACTAAAATTCTAGGAAATCTTCAGTTCACACAAAGAAAGAAAAAAAGATACAAATTACAAAAGACAATACTATACAGAAAAAGAATGGATTTCATTTTATGTGGTACATGTAAACAAAACACAGTGAGTATAACTGAACGTGCAACCTATTGTAATTAGAGGACTCTATCTTCGGGTTCACATAAATACTATAATTGGAATTATTCCTTGAATGTTGAATGAGTTTATATGAGATGAATCCTAGCAAGCCTGGTAAGGGTGAACATGTTCCTATTGGTTTAATAATGTTTGTGCTCCTGTTTGAAAAGTAGGGACTGGACAACTTGGGGTTTTTTATTTATACTGTCACTGATTTAGTTCTATATTCTTGGTCTGTCAGAAAACTATTGCATATTTTCCATATTTGCTGGATGCTTGTGCAAAAATGTTGATTTTAACATTTTTCAGCCTATCCGCTGCAGGAATTTTTTAGATTTAGTTGCACTCACATATTTATTATATTATAGACAATATGGAGGAGATATTACCCTTTATTACTGAGACACCACATAATCTGATGGCTGCTGTTCAAGGAAAACTATTATTTGCTTTCATTTTTCTCACAAGAGATGATGAATAGTTAAAAATTAGCACAGAAAATGCATGTAAATTCCTAGTTTATCTGTGAAACATTTATTCTTTAAGAGGGTCACAAACCTGCAGCTTCTAACCTGCTGTTTTAAAGTAAAAGAGAAATTCTGCCATTTGAGTAATGGCATATCTAGTAAAGTAAGTTTGACAAAGATGAATAAAAGGATGTTTCTTAACTAAATATGAGGTTTAAAGAAAAATGAAACATTAGTATCTTTTTGAGGGGCAAAATTACATGTAGGAAATTTACAAATTATGAAATTATTTCATTTTCCTTTGTTTCTCGAAAAGATGGCTAGTTTCTCTCCCAGGCAGAAAGTTAACAATCATTTTCAAACTAAAAAGAAACCCCAAAGAACAAAAGACCAAACCCAGAAAAAAATACCCAGCCAAAACCAAACTCCAATTTCAAATCCCCCTTTTTAAAAAGGTGAGAAAAAGCATTTGATATTCTTTAAACAGCTATCTAATGCTAGAAGCTGATTTAATAATGTAAGATTACATGGATAGCTTTTGTAATGTGCCCAGTCAAGTTAGCCATAAATATGTGCATACAAACCAGAAAAATTCTTTTGTAATGCAAAATATTTCTTTGTGAAAAAACATTATTCTCATGAAGGAGTTCTTCAGTATACTTGAAAGACCTATCTTGATAGCTGCACATTTAAATTTTCGAAGTTGAAGAAAACTCTTGTTGTTCCACATCGTCCTCACCTGCCCCCAGCAGAGGAATCAAAGCACAAGAGGCAGACTGGAAGCAGGCAAGAAAAGTTAAAGAATGTGGGAAGAAACTGAAAGACATCCTGCATCTGGTATATCCTGAAATTACCCTGGAAATCTGCTTAGAACTACCATGGAGTGTGTTGATATTTACAGTGCCCTCATGCATGCCTAGAAAATTTGGATTCTTGGAATTAATCCACCCAGACTGCAATTTAATGAAGTTTATTAGATTATTGGGGGGGAGGGGGAGGGGGTGGGGAGGAAAGAAAAGTGAGAAAGAGAAAAAAGAAAAACATGTAGCAGCATCTTCAATACAAACACAAAGAGCTCTTTTATATGGGATTGACAAGACTGTGCTATGGTTTATGGCAGAGTTTTTCTGCACACCACCATCATACCTGAAGGGAGCCTAAAAGAAAAATGAAGAGAGACTATTTACAAAAGCATGTAATGACGGGACAAGGAGGAATGGCATCAAACTGAAAGAGAGTAGGTGTACAATCAATATTAGGAAGAAAACCTTCACTGTGAGGGTGGTGAGGCACTGGCACAGGTTACCCAGAGAAGCTGTGGATGCCCCATCCCTGCAAGTGCTCAAGGACATATTGGATGGGGTTCTGAGCAGCCTAATTTAGTGGTAGATGTCCCTGCCCGTGGCAGGGGAGTTGGAACTAGATGATTTTTAAGATCCAACCTAAACCATTCTATGATTTTATGAGAAGTGTATTTTACGCAGGTTTAATTTGTCTGTTCTTTTATTTTCTTTCTCTTTCAATACATGAAATTCAAGATTTTTTCCTATTATTCACCAACAACAGAGATTTTGTAATTGCTGTTAAGCAATATTTCATGTACAACAGTAAAGATATAACTACTACATATACACAAGGTCACTGCAAGGTTCTACCAAGACATGATAGTTCTCAGAAGAAAGTAATGTCTTCCTGTCTTTGAGATGGGAATTTTTCCTGACTTTAAAATATGCTTTTTACAAAGTTGACAAGCCTCATCAGTTAGGATTTGCTTATATTTCATTCAAATTCTTTTAAATTTTCAATATTTGTGCTGTTCTATATATTGTGATAATTCTCCTCCTCCTCATGAGACCTGCTTTGTTTTCTTACCTCCAGATTTCACTGCTTGAGAGTTTTCTGACACTGTTGTCAAAGTCCCCAGGAAAAAAGTTTTATCTGGTATCTGCTGCATGAACCTCTAGTTTTGTAAATATAGACCTGCACAACAGTGCTTTTATAATGCTAATATTATAAAATATGTATTTATATACAGAACAAGCTCTTCTGGTATGATAATTTAAAATAATAGTGCCTATTTACAAATCTTTTAATAAAGAATAGAAAAAGAAGTTAAATGATACTTTGTTTATAATTGAATCCTGCAAGCTATGTGTCTACCAAAAGTCTCAAACTTCCATGTAGCTATTCACAAAAAAAAGAAATTCATACCTAAGAAAATGTTGATCCAAAAAATCTGAATTATGCCCTTTCCAGCTCAGGAAGACAAACAACGTTGACTGGAAGGTGGCTGGTTCCAATCCGAACTAGAACAGTCATTCAAATAAGTCATCTCTCTTTTCTTTGCAAAATGAGTATTCCAAAAAATGGTGAGGCTCACCAACTGTAATAAAACTGACATCCTCTATCCAGTCATCTAAATCCTGAGTAAGCTCAGGAAGATGTTAATTAATAAAAAAAAAGTCTACACAAGTTTAATATTCTTGAAAACTCAGTCTGGACTTGGGTCACGGCCTAGACTTGGCAGTACAGTGGGTGTTGATCTAAAGAGAAAGATAAGACATTAATTATCCTTATACTCCTCTGTTTCTGTGTTGTTAAATATTGTCAACCAGGAGATCTGTCTAGCTTGTTCGATCTAGGGAGAATGTGCTATACCTTTAGGTCAGAAATGAGCAATAATAGTACCTAAAGACCCACATGTGTGGAGAACAGCATAATTATCAGTGTATTTCAGGTCTTATCTAAATATCTTTAGATCATATGTCATATATATTACCTGATATAATTCACAGGATATGGACTGAAAAGTGAACAGCTTGCATTAGCCGACAGCTTTTTCTCTCTTTATCTCAGGAAAATTATGCTACCTTCACCAGGGAGATACTTGGAAAACATCAGCTTATGAAGGAATATTTACTAGTTCAGCAGAGCAAATGGTCCTAAAAGACTCACAAAGGTATCGTGAAACTCTCACAACAATACTCTAGTCTCCTGGGCTGAAATTCTACCAGTATAAAGAATAAAATAATCTGTGTTCTGGGAGGGCTTCACTACTTAGATATGTAAATTGAGAAGTTGGCCTTTTTATGCTCCCTACCTAGTCTGTGGAAAAAGAGAGGCTCTATCAGAGGGAATTTCAGTTGAAATTCTTAATATAGAGATTCAAACACTATTTAAGTAAGTTTTTGGGTTTTGGGGGTTTTTTTTTGTTTTTTTTTTCCTTTGGCCACCAAAAATTAGGATCAAGAATCTTTAACCTCGTGAACTTCAAAAAAGCCAAATGTAATGCATCAGTACTGGGATATGCATGGATTGAGAGCAGCCATTCTGAGAAGGACTTGGAGTTTCTGGTGGATGAAAAAGTGGACACAACCCAGCCATGTGCACTCACAGCCGGAGCTGAGGTTTTCTTACCAGAAACCAAATGGTATCCTGGGCTGCATCAAAAGCAGTGTGGCCAGCAGGGTGAGGGAGGGATTCTGTCCCTCTACCACACTCTCATGAGACCCCATCTGGAGCAGTCCAGCTCTGGAATCCTCAGCACAAGAAAGACATGGACCTGTTAGAGAGGGTTTAGAGGTGAGCCAAAAATGTCAGAGGGCTGGAGCACCTCTCCTGTGAGGACAGGCTGAAAGAGTTGGGTCTGTTCAGCCTAGAGAAGAGAAGGCTCCGGTGACACCTTACAGCAGCCTACGAGTATTTATATGGGGGCTTATAAGAGAGATAGAGAAAGACTTTTTACCAGGGCCTGTGGTGACAGAACAAGGGCCAATGGTTTTAAACTGAAAGAAGGTATGTTCAGATTAGATGCAAGGAAGAATTCTTTCACAACGAGGGTGTGGAGTCCTGCTTTTGTTAGAGAGGTTAGACTAGATGATCTATAAATGTCCCTTTGTACCCACACCATTCTAAGATACATAAGTCATGTCTCTTAACTTTTATGTTCTTTATTAGCATGAAGTTGTCACAAACAACAGCCTGTACAACCTTGGCTACAAAACTGTCTCAGCCAAGGAGAAAGTGGTATGCCTTTGCTCCAGTCTTCACTTCTCTGTATGACATGCCACAGTTCAAACAGAACTACAAATTTTAACCGGAATTGGAATCCTTTGGGACATAGGCTACCAAAAATGCATTAATTTAGAGTTGGTGCACTCAGCTGTTTGCTCCTTCTAGAGAGAAAATGAGAGAAGTTAAGTCAAGAGCTTAATACACCGCTGGGAGGTACTCAGAGACTGCTGTGATGAGTATCAACAGAATGAACAGAAATATCTAACACATAATAAGAGCAGTGTAGGAAAAGGTTGACTTTCAGAGAACTACCTGCTCTTTTCATGATAACTTGGCAGTATATGTGCAAGGTGTGCATATATATAGATTTATAATCCTTTTTTTCCTACTACGCAGTGATTATAGCAATCTCCTCGTTTGCGCTATGCCCATTTGACAAGCACGATTTCTTCAGAGATAGATACATGCCTTTCACTTCCAAATTAAAAATATGGCTGAAAGGCCTGGATGCTTTTAAGTTACTACATTTTACAAGAACAAACAAGAATACTAATCATGAGCATGAAATAACTAACACGAACACAACTATCAACAAACCATTCTGCTGGATGGCATCAAACTGGAATGAACACAGCATAAAGATGGTTATAGAAAAGATAAAGAGTGAGATGGATCACAGAGTGCAGTAACTATTACATTTTTTTCTTGTTGGGCTCTTGTTTTGAAGAGCAAATTTAAGAAGTGATCTGAAAAAAAACCCCAAAAAATTAAAAGATGGTTAGGCCAGGAAGGATTTGGGGCCACTAACCTTGACAGAGCTGTCTTTGTCCTAAGCAGTATTTGTGCTTTCATAATGTGAGCCACTGATGTTCATTTGGAGACTGAGATGAAAATACAACTGCATTTCACTCATGGACTAATACTCATGTTTTGTTAAATGTATCCACTTAGTCACTGACATAGACTTGCTTTCTTGATGAACCTTGAGAGAGAGTGCAATTATTCAAATGTGAAACTCTATGTATTTTTTTGTTTTGTTTTTACTCATGTATTCCAGCAATTTAGGCTGTGTCCAGGGTGATTGTGTAATCACCTTCGAGTGTATTGCCCTAATCTGTACAGAACTGCCAAGAAGTTGCAAACTTAGACTTCTTAAAAAAAAGAAAATCACATCGCTGTGAACAAGGACAATACAGTATACAAAATACTTACTGGAAATAAAAAATAAGACTAGAAGCAATGTTCCTGGTCAGAGGGCACTGTCATGGTTTAACGCCACAGGGCAACTAAGCACCTGAGCTTTGCTCAGTCACTCCCCACCGCAGCAGGATGAGGGAGAGAATTGGAAAAAAAAAAAAGTGAGAAAACGTGGGTTGAGATAAAAGCAGTTTAATGGGTAAGAAAAGGAAAATAAATTGATGCATAAAATAACTTTTCACCATTCAACAACCAGTGCCCAGGCACTTCCCAAGCAGCAACCCCTGGTCTGCTTCCCCCACAGTTTACATGCTGCGCATTCCACCACATGGCATGGACTATCCCATTGGCAAGTTTGGGTCACCTGTCCTGCCTGTGCCCCTTCCCAGCTTCTTGTATCCCTCCAGCCTTCTTCTTTGTGAGAAGCTGAAAAGTCCTTGATTGTGGGTAAGCACTACTTAACAAAAACTAAAAACATCTGTGTGTTATCAACATTATTCTCATACTAAAACCAAAACACAGCATTGCACCAGCTACTAGGAAGATAATGAACCCTTTCCAAGCCAAAACCAGGACAGGGAGTCAAACTAATGGAATGAGGTTAGCCAGAAAAAAATTAATACGAAAGGGAAAACTGTGTAGGTAAAAGTCGTGAAAAGATTAAAAATACATACCTTGTGCAAAATGAGACAAAAGGTGATCAAAAGGTAAAATGTCAATTATAAGATCAAAGATAGAAACAACATACCCTAATTAAAAGGTAATAAGAGGAAAAGTCAAATAACAAGGTGAAAAACAGTATGTGATTACCAGGAATTATTTCAAATACTAAATAAAAAGGATAGAAAAGGTGATATTGCAAGCAGAAGTTATGCAACACCAAAACACATGAAACAGAGAGAATGTTAAAATGCTAGGGGAGAAATGTAATGTAATGATTGCATCAAAGGATTGTGGTAAAAGTAACACAGGTGTTAATAAAATAAGAATAATGATGAAGATAACCGCACTGATTTTTTTTTTAAATAAAAGTCAGGAACTAAGAACTTATTATGGAAACAAAATAAAAATCATAAAAAAGAACAATTTGATCCACTTGAAAATACCACTAATATCTGTGCAATCTGACTAAATGTATACTTCCTAATACGTATTTTAGTGCCCAACAACAGCAGATAAAGTATTATACAGAAATGCATGCATAATAATACCACAAGCCTAAACCATTCAGCTGTATCACAAATAATAATTATCTGGGACACTAAAAGATCATGGCAAAAGCTAATCTAATAAGTCTTCCATTATCCTTTAATACTTTAAAACTGTGCCGTGAGCTAAACAGTTGTCAAAATTGAGTTCTGTTTACACCAAGCTGAGTATCAGTGAAACAGAGATCACTGCTGAGCTCTAATTACAAAAACAAATTGTTCTGTCTGTAATCGAGCTGCAAAGGTTAGTCTGCTTCTCCTTCTCCCCCCCCGCCCAAACCCCTCAGCAGACTTTATGCTTATTGGAGGCACAAAGATGGATGAAAGATCATATGTCATTTGTTGAGCAGATAGGAATTGTACGAGAGGGGACATAATACAACCCCACCAGATAACGCTGATTAGCAGCTGCCTTGCAGGGATGAGGTCACAGAGAGCCTGGTGACTACTTTAAACCGGATATTGTATTTCATTTTAACTCAGCTAATGGCATATTCCCTTTTCTTCAAAGTGCAGTGGCTACCAGAAAAGTGCAGTCCTTGGCTATCCTGCTTCTGAAGGGAGGTAAAGACTGCAGAAGAGATTCAGAGAGGCACAGGGAATCTGTCCTCTGCTCAAGATCACATGGACTTCCATCCTCCATATTGAGTAAGAACTGCAGTTGTACATTTCACTTTATGCAGACAGGAGCTAGCTAAGCATTTGTGGAAAGCTGACTGGTGTGCAAGTCTGCATCAGAGGACCGAGTTCAGATTTCGCATTGTGTTCTGCCCATATGAATGTCCAAAATGAATGGAAGTAGGACAGCTCACTAATTATCATGTCTCCTAAGTTTTTATTCAGTCCTGCTGGGGAGAGTTAGGGTTCTATTTGTTTTTCTGCAATACAGTCTTACATTCATAGGCAGTTTGATGTACAGCTCCCCACTTCCCAGCCCTCTTGCCAATAATTTCCTCTATCACAATCACAGGTTAGGTAGTGTATGGCACCAACACAGATTTTCATGTCTGAATATAAAATGCTGATTGTGAACTAATAGCCATGGCTGCCTGTGCCACCACTTCTTTACAGATATGTAATTCACTTCTTGAAAGAAATGCTATTACAATGCAACTAAATATAACACTGCTCCACAGCAGGTATTATTGTGGTGAGAATAGCCCATCACAGTCAGATGGTAAACATTTGTTTTACACAAGCCAGTCTCTGCTTGTTCACTGTCAGAGAAAATACATTTTGCATCATCACTTACGTTGTTTTCCTTATCTGGCGTGATAGTTACAATCTATATTTCTCAGCTCTGTGCCCCAAGGACCAAAAAGCATCAAGGTAGAAGGAAAGAAAATATACTAATAAAAATGCAGTACCAACCCATCTCATGAACAGAACCAGAGTCATCTTTGATTTCCAACATGCTCACAGCTCTTTCCAAGACAGCTGCTAAATTACTACTTTAAAACACTGAAAGCCAGCATGAGAAAAGCTCTTATTTTATGAATAACAGCTACCTAATTCACACAGCCTTGCTCAGGGAAGAATACCGTTTCATTATGACTAGCACTCAGTTTTGCATCTAGAACTCAAAGAAAAGGTTACTGAGAAACTCTATTATGATGGCAAAGTGTACTATTCCTTTGAACGATGAATTACTAAAACAAAAACAAAAAACAAAAAACAAGTCAATTAAATCTACTTAATTCTACATTCTACAAAACTCACCAAATCTAAAAATCTAAGGCTCATTTAAAGCAAGCAGAGTGGGTCATTAACAGCTTATTGAAGATGCCAGTCAACTGGAAATGTGGTAAGAATTTAAACACATGTAAGTACTGGCAGTCCTCATGCCTGATTTTTTTTCTTTTTGTTCTACTAAGGAGAAAATTTCCATCTTGCACCCTATTGGTACAAGAAATCCCACCTAATGTAGATTTGCATTTGTAATTCTTTCATAATCTATCTTCTCTAATACTAGAGATATTAAGAAACTTCATGCCTTAGGAGTGGAATGTCTACTTACTTTATCTAGGCTAATTAAATAAAAATAATTTTGAAGTTTGCTATTATGAACTTGGGATTTTTAAGACATATGACTAGGTGCATGGCAATGGCACGTGTATTTCAGCTGTAAAATATGACTTTTATATATTTAGGAAGCTTTAAAATTCTTTTGAATTTTTTTGTGTGTAGTACAATTCTGAATTTTCTGCTGGGAAATTAATTATTTCACAGTAGCCATTTACAGTTTGCAAGAAAAATGCATTATTACTTGATAGCACTCTAATAATTTTAAATGGGAGAATATAGTCATTACTCTAAAAAAAAGTAAAAACTGAACAGAAATCTGCTCTACTTTCTCAGCCCAGAATGATGAAATTTTTGGGTATTTACTAGCAAAATGAGACTTGTAATCTGGTTATGTCTGTAAGACAAACATAAATCACTACATAATGAATGAGTGTAATTTCTAACCTCTCATCTGTAAGTAAGTTTTATAACTAAAATATTTTTAAATACAAAGTAATACAAATACATTCATATTAAGAGTTTTATGTCTTATCCTTTACACAATGACAGTTTCCATCTTGCTGTATATCTGGCTTGGTAACTTCAAAATCTAATTTACTGCTTAAACTTAAAGGCCTACACTTTTTGCATACACAGAATGAGCATTCATTCATTCTGGGAGCCAAACAAGGAGCTTACATGAAAAAGATAAAAAAGACAAAACCACAGATATTGTAAATAGTTAGAGATTATCTTGCAACATCTTGCCTATATGTAGCAGAAGTTCTTATTCAACGGGTGTGATTATTTTAGAAGATATAGGAAGACCTTTATCTTTTTTTTTCTGCCTATTGCAGCATCTGTGAAAAAAAACACATAAACATCTCTGTGTCAAGATGTGTCTAGTTTCAGAAAGCTGTTTAAACTTCAACAGGCTAAAGTGACTGCCCACTTCTTCATTTTCTCAAAAAAAAAATTTCTACTCACATGTGGGAAAAAAGCCCATGGCATTTGCCATCTTTTTGTTTTGCTTTAAGCAGTTTTGCAGTGTGGATTCACCATTTTTTGGGCTAGGAAACATCTCCAGTGAAGACCTGCCTTCTGACTGAAGCAAGGTTCTCCTTTCTTTAGCCTGTGATTCCACAGTATGTAAACCTAAGCCAGATCATTCCTGCCTGGCATCTACTCTGTGTTTCTGCCCTGTTTCAATTTTGCAGTGCCTAAAAGTGCCTAAAAGAACATACAAAAAAAAATCAGTTCGCCTTCCTGAACCAGCTTGCTGAAGGATCACAAGTCCTCTGTCCTTTAAAATTCTCATCTAGAGCGTGGAGAATGTACTATATGGAACCAGGACAGTTTAACCGATTTAAACCAGATAAAATTATGAAAGTAACTTTCTGATGTTGGAAAGACTATGAGAGACCCCATCCTTGCTCATCAGGAGCTAATGTTTATGGACAGTCACTTGTATTTTTATTGCTCCTTTTAATGCTAAAAGTTTCCTTCTTGTTTTAAACA
Organism: Corvus cornix cornix; assembly: GCF_000738735.6. Lineage (NCBI taxonomy): Eukaryota > Metazoa > Chordata > Aves > Passeriformes > Corvidae > Corvus > Corvus cornix. Next base: position 59,982,565 of record NC_046332.1, on the reverse strand, counting down.
CATTAATGCCTTCCTAGGAATGGTCCTTCCTGGGATCACAAGTTGCAAGCTTGCCACATGCATTGCAAGGACTGTGTAAGTGGAGCTGCTATGGGACACAAACTGACGGACCCCAGCCTTACATCTTCTGAGTTAATGTTGTCACAAAACTGTCACAAAATCTAAAGGGCAAAGAATAGCTGATTCAAGGTCAGCCAGCTTAAGAAGGATGTGATGCTGGAGGAACAAAGAACATTCTGAATATCTGTAGGTTAGGAATATTTTCTGTTTCCTTAAATTATATACCCTATGCTTACTCAAGTAGTACAAAGTCTCAAGATCTCATCAGACATACAGAGAAAGGAACTGAAATTCCTTGTTTTTACCTCAATAAGCATTGTCCTTCTTTTTAGTGTCGGATTGGATCGCAATCATCAATGTGATAATCTTATCTTGCTCATACTGCTGTAACTTGCATTATGCAGAAATCAGTCAGGGACACAAGCATAATATGCACAGAAAAAAAAAATTCTAAGAGGACAAGCCACCTCAACCTGTCATGTCAACAACTTATATTTTCCATTGGTTCTCCATTTATTTTCAATGCTGGTTCAAGAACCCGGCCACAATATTTAAGGCTTTGCTGAGCAGAATGCATCTGAGAATAATTCTCTGTTCACTGCACAGTGAGACAGCTGTGTCCCTCTAGGCCACTCTCATGAGTGTGAAGCTCTCAAGTTTAGAAATAAAATGTTCTCTGTTGATGGCTGTCATTTGATGGAAAAGACACATCACAAGAAATAAACAGGAGCTCCAGTCAGATTCTTGTACACTGAGGAAGCAATCAAAGAATAAGAACTAAACTAAACAAAACCAGAAATTTAAATGAAGTAAATAAAACCAGCCACATCTGTTAGCTACTGTTGGAAAGTCAAGCCTCTCATTAACAGCTCCATGGCTACATCAAACTTGCATGGTGTGGATCTGCTGGGATATGCCATGCCTCCTGCTCCCCATCCACATACCTAATTCTTCTAAGGGAAATCAGGGTGCAATGAGATAAAAATGATTCCAACAGAGTTTTGGGGTCCCATCCAGGACACTGTTCCAGTAAACAATTGAGCACAAGCAAGTCTTGCATCGATATCTAAATGACTGAGGTAGTTGGCTCTCACAGGCTACAATAAGAGGTACCTGGAAATGTGATTAAGGGTTAGGTGAGATCTGAATCCTATGGACTTCAGTGTACTGTACTTAACAAAATTAATGTCCTGTACCTTTCTTTGTCTCTTCACAAGAAATATGACTTCAAAAGTTTTTTAAATCCTAACACTTTTCACCAGGAAACAGTATGGATTTTGTTTCCCTTTATATAACACTGCTATCAATTTTTTTTATTTGCCCAAACTCACCTTCCTTGTGCACTATTCCTATGAAGTACTTGGAAGAGCTCCTTTGGAATCAAACCTATTTCTGCTGGATAGAACAAATGGCAGGATATGCTTGAAGAGTTACGTGGCTGGCAGTCACCGCTGAGAGTAAAGCATATAATGCTAACTCTCAGCATGCATCAGGGTGGAATTCAAGCACAGCTGAACAGAGTTGCAGGTATCCTTGTCTACCTTTGAGCTGTTCAACCTGACAGAGCAGTGTACCATAACTTTACATTCAGACCTGTTTTGTTCTTTTCAGTAAGGAAATCCTGAATACAGCATTGATGGAATCGCTTGTTTGAATCAGCAAGCAAGCTATTAACGGGACATGTCTGGGTCAAATATTCCACAAGTTTCAGCTGTTACTATAACCTCTTTTTAAAACTGGAGAGAAGTTTTCTTTTCCTAAGGTTCCAGATGAAGGAATTTTAAATAAATATATATTGTAATTGAATGAGAATAGGAGAAAAAATGTTAAGCCCCTTAGATAAACTGAGAGACTCCTATTCTTGTCTGAGAATGAGTGACACTCTGTGGAGCCCAAAATATTGATTCCTTTCCTACAGGTTCTTTGGCTGAATGTGGCTTAATAGCTGTAAAACTGCCACAGCAGAAAACTGTCTATGTGGTATAACAGCCCTACCTATAATTTCCATGCAGCTAGAATGATACTGAGCACACCTTTGTCCTGATCCAGGTCTCATGTTGCAGACATGATTCAGAAGTCAGCATAGCCAGGATTCATGGCTGTGTGGTCCTTCTTCTTAGCATAATGTTCTTCTTGGATTTTACCTTGAACCTTTTCAGAAATTCTGTGAAAAGGACCCTTGGTGATTACACAAGAAGGTGACTTTTCTATGCTGCAGGGTAAAAGAGACTACAAGTGTGCCTGTGGCCAGGCTATTGAGCTTGGTTTCAGGGTCAGAGAACCCCTGACATCAGAGTGCCATGGTTTATTTGTACAAAGTGTGGGTATGAGGCTGTTACCTGATAGCATCTGAGCAATGGCTGAATGAAGATGCATTACCAACATGTTTCTTTCATGAACCTGTGTTTACCGGACTCAACCAAGAAGCTGCAGCAATCCCCACAAAACTATGGCAGACTAGTCAGGAGCTACAGCAACCCAAACAGATCCCACTGCAGTCCATAAAAGAGTGTTGGACACGAGGTGGAAAAGAATCTTAAGGCATTGCTTTGATGAAAGACCTCCATAATGAACACCAGAGCATGTAAGAGCACACCTACTTCTGTCTGAGGCTACACTGAAGCACTCTGAAAAATTAATCCTTATCAGTTAAACAGACAAAGATTTGCTCAATTGCATCAAACCAGTAAGTAGATATTCTTTTACTCTTCTTGTTGCACTTTTACTCTTTTCATTACTTTTTTCCTAATTCTTATTCACATCTAAAATGCACTGATTCTCTTTACTCTTACTCACTTTGGCACTTTGGATTCACTTTGGATTTAAGTTCAGAAAATGTGACTGTATTTTAAGCATAAATAAAGATAAAAATAAATAGCTCTAAAATGATTTGACTAATCCACCTGTAATGTTAATTTGGGCAAGTTTTCACAGCTGGGTCAGTGTAGAAAAAGAGGAAAACATTAAGATTTGTGCTAGATTGAGGGAAAATGGTAATAGTAATGGATGTTTGCATTCCTAAATTAAGTTCTGCAACAATAGGCTGTGAGAGGTCTCTAATAGGATGTGAAAGATCTCTAAAAGTATTTTTTCAGGGATGACGAAAGTCAAAATGACAAAAGGGTAATGAACAAGCCTAAAATAGGCATTTGGTAAATTGTGTAATAAAGGAACAATAGAAATATCATTGTTGCCTTTGATATGTGATACTACTAGTATACCAAGGGAAAATGGACATTGTCTGTACATGTACTTGAAAAGGTTATTCTTAGCTGCCAAAACTCCCAGGAAGAGTGAGAATAAAAAGCAGAAGGAGCTGAAAATAGGAAACTGGTGGCAGTCATCAGAGACAACCAATATAATGTGTGGGTGTTTTTTCCAGTAAAAAGGAAGCACACATTGAATTTTATTTTAACATTAGTTGCAGGTATAACTATCAAGTCTCCCTCTCATAAAAATTCATTATGAAGAGGCAGACTTGAGTCAATTGAATCACAAGCAAAAGATAAAATTCAAGATGAAAATGAGACAGTTAAGGATCTCTGTATAATTGATTTGCAATAAATGTGTCTTCTTTTTTTCTTTTCTGTCTTACTGTAATGGCCCAGGAAAGAACTGAAAATGACATCACAGTTCTGCAGCATTTCCACACTTCTGCAGAGATTTTGTTTCTACTTTCTGAATTTTAGATGCTAAAGCTCATATACTTTTTTGGGTTGAAAATTGATAAGAGGAGAGTATATTTTAATTAGCAACCAAGGAAATGTTTGCAATGAATGGAACACATCCAAGAAGACTAGGCATTATGCAAACCGGCACAAGAAAAAGGCTGGTGACATTTGAATTGGCTATGATAATGATTCTTAGATTGAAGACAAGTGACAGATATAGGAAAGCATGTAATCTCAGATAACATGTCAGCTAGAGTGAAGTCACAAACTGCAAAGTGAAAAAGGAAAGAAAAATAGGGTAGAGTAAAAGTTGATGGTATTCGGAGAGGGAATAGCAAAGAAAAACTTCAGTGAATAAAATCCTAATTGAACAGGGCACATACAAATACGTAGCCAGACCAAAATCAAGTATTTACTTGATTCTACACTTTTTTTAAAGTCTAAAATATAAGAACTCCAGAAGCTGATTCGAAGAGAGGAATGTGATGTAACAGATGCCTCCCAAAGGTAATAAAAAGAAAATAGCCAGTGGAACCCAGTGTTATTATAATTCCAAGATACAAATTATATAGGAATGATGAAGTACACTGCACTTATAACAACTAGTCAAAGAGTTCACGAGAGGATAAACAGTGCTTACTTGATTTACTTTTTAGCGTTCAACAGGCCAGGTGGAAAAAGTAACTACAAGTTACACTGTAATGTTGGCAACTAAGCTCTCAAATTTAATGTCTATAGAAAAGAGAAAGAGAAAGAGAAAAAGGAAAGGAAAGGAAAAAAAAAAAGGCTACAGTATCATTTGACTTAAAAAAATGGGAACTACCAGAACATGACAAAGCTTTTTGAAAGGAAATTGAAGAGGATGTCTAAAAGACTAAATGCTCGCAGATGGCAAGCAGACTGCCTAAAGATACTATATTAGGGGTTCAGAGAAACTGTATACTACTTATCAAAAACACTTTTAAAGGACAAAAAAAATAGCCGGCATGGTGAAACAGCAGACTAAAGGAGGCCATTAGGAGTAAAAAGAAACTTTTAAAAAAATGTCAAAATTGTGAGCAAAGTAGGATGAGAAAATGCATGAAGTCTGACAAATAAAATGTTACAATATTGTAGGGAAGTATGAAAAAGATTTTGAAGACTATTTTTTCATGACACAGAAATTAATGAGAGTTTTTACCAAAAAATCAGGAAAAAAAAAAAAATTAACATCTGCCAGGGGATCAGTGGATCAGTGAGGCTGACACAGAATCCGCACATGCAGAGTGCTGAAAAAAGATAAGGTCACAAGTACCCCCTCCTCAGAAAAAAAAAAAAAGTTTTTGGAAAGAAGGAAGCCAGGGAGATTCCTACAATGCAGATATTTTGGGGATAGAAATGAGTCACTAAAACTACCTGGAATGAAAAGATTAATAGGGTAAAATGACTCCTAACAAATCATCAGACCATATGGAATCCAAGTATGAAATTGGAGCATTGTAACACTATCACTTAAATTAGCTTTGGTATCAAACAAAAGTGAGTAGTAAAATCTGAGACTCTGAAGAGCTGTAGATAGATGCCATGCAATTGAATGACTACGGCATGTGAGATTCAGTGTCAACAAATGTAGGTAACATACATGATGGAAAACAGTAACAACTCTCAATACACAAGCAAGGGACTCTCAAACTGATCTCTGGACAGTTAAATGAAGATGTCAGTTCAAGGTTCAACAAGAGAGCAGTTAGAATAAGAAGGTATCTTGGAAAAGAATAGAGATTAAACCACAAAACATTACTCTTTTAATCCATAGCTGCTGTATCTAGGCTTCTGTATTCGGTTCTGCTCATGCCATGTTCAAAAGACTATAATAGAACTGAGAAGAAAAAAGCAGCAAAGATGATCAAAGTTATGAAAAGGCTTTCATAAGAGAAAAGATTAAATAGACTAATATTTTTCAGCTTGAAGAAAACACAACAAAGGGAAAATATGAAAAGAGTTTTGAATCGTGATTGTCACTGAGAAGACTAATAGGAAACAATTATTTACTGTTTCTCCTAAAGCAAGAGCTAGACGCTGCCAGTGAAGTTATCAGGTGGCAGTTTTCAATCAAAAGCAGTGTGTTTGTACACACAGCAAAGCTGTAGAGATTGTTGTGCAGGACATTCTGGAAGCTAAGGATCTTTAACATCGTTACACAAAATCACAGAACAAAAATCCTCACAGGTTTGATGAAAAATGTCTTTTTTTATTTTCTTGCATACTTTTCTTTGGACCCTTAATTGCACAGGGCTGTAATTGTCCTGAAGTCTTTGTGCAAACGCTGTAACAGGAAATTCCACAAGGTGACTCAGATGTTGCATTTGTGTGGATGATTGAATTACCTTCAGCTGCTGTAAGTGAAGGGCATGCATATAGTAGAGTTGCCCTAGACTGCAGGATGAGTTGGAGTTTGTTACATCACGTGTAACTTCCACATCTCAACCCTTTCTAGACAGAGTTGTTTTCACATGCTTTTAAACCTCTACAGATTAATATCTTATGTACCAAAGAAAATCAGTGTAGTAGTTGCTGAATCAGTGCTTGCACTGCACCTTCCCAGCAATTTTTATTACTCTTGCTTTCATATCCATTATTCTGAATGTCAGGGAGCTATTTTTAAGTACTTGCTTAGTTCAGTTTAATAAAAGATATTAAATTATCTGCACCAAAAAATTAAAAGTATTCCTTATTAAGAATTTAGTTTCATAAAATCAAATGCATATGTAGCTATCAGCATGACTGCTCCAGACAAGATACATTTTACAATCTACACTGGAATGGTGAGATAGAAAAAGAAATATGGGACCAGAATTATAAGAAGTCACAGAAAGTATACAGTTAAAAATTTCATATGTCCAGTATGAAATTTGCCTACCTTTGCAATAATTTTTTATATGTCCACTATTATTACTAAGTTACTGCTTTAAGCTCAAAGTCCTTCCTTTTCAAAATCTGTTCCATTTTTCCAGCAATAGAATAATCATAATATTGAATTCTTATACTTCTCAGAGTGAAATTTTCTGATGGTAGTAAATAAAAATCTTAGTTAACTTTCAAAAAGCTGAGGGATCTAAAGTCCAAATCAGTAAGAATATTAAGGGATTAAATTGGCTCATATTAGCTCTATTGATACAAGGCAAGGTATAGAGATATTAAAAGCTGTGTAAGGATGTAAATTTAAAAAATTTTGACACTATTTTCAGTAATAAACACTTTTGCTTTCCTGTTCTGAAAACTAGATAAACTTGAATATTTTGTGAACTACAAATTTAGCTGTGAATAGCAAAGCATAAATTATTATAAGAGCACCTTAATGTAAATTACTGTTCTCATAATTTCTGAAATAGCAATCTATAGTCATTGAAAACTGTCTACTTCACATTTTCACAAAAAATCATTATGCCTTTTATTTTAAAATGGGTGGAGCTTTTCTGTTTGTTTTATAAGCTACTTCCCTATTTTTTCTTCCTTTGTAAAAGTAGTTAAATATTAAGGAAACCAACCGAACAAATATTTTGTTGTGGGTAAGAAAAAAGTAAACTAAACCATCAGAAAAAAGTACTCAAAGTAAAGTTCTCCTTTAGAGAGAGAGAAAAATAATCCAGATAGGATGGTTACTCCACTACTTGTTTTTATGTTAACAAAGCCAAAAGAGCAAACACAAAAGCAGAAGACAGTCAAAGGTATTTGAGTGATGTACAATATAGAAGATTTACTTTCTGAGATAGTCCTGAGAGGCACTTATAGAGTTAAATACTTGTTATTAGGGTTAATCTGTACATGAGAAGGTGTGTAACATATTCCTGTCAACTGTGTTCTATTTGCCAAAAATGCAGTTCAGTCTTTCTCTGTGTGAGCCTTGCAAGAAAGCAGACTATGTTCTCTAGCAATAACACTGACGCTGAATAGCAACTTGTGAGACCAGATCTATATTGTGAAGCTTTTCTGGCAAAGATATGTCATCTAGAAGTGTGAAAAAATATGACAACCCCATTTCTCACAGCTATTTGGCAGAAAACTCTGACATTCACATGGTTATAGGAATATATATTTAGTTTAGTTTACTTCTTTCAGGGACACAGTGCAGAAAGTTTAGAAGGAGACCTCTCTGTGCCAGCATGTGCAACATCTCTAGCAGCTGGCTCTGGAGTTGAGAGGAGAGTGGCAGGTGTACTCATGGAGATAAACCCCACCATTCCATAATAACAGCACACCCTACAGTGGGTGTGATAGAATGGGATAGACTTGAAGTATCTTAAACAAATATTTACTTAGATTTAATAGGATTGCTACTGTATGTTTATGAAATGCCAGTTGATTCTTAAATGTATTTGCCAGGGATTAACAGCTATTTCAGAACCCATTGCTATTTAATGAACATACAAGAACAGCCTTAGATGTTATGAGGAGTTAGGTTTAACAAGTTCATGAATTACTTCCATTCACCAAATGATAAAAATTTACTGAAGATTAACATTATGTAAGGTACCGATATTTTACACAGAGATTAATCCTTAAATTAATATTTTCATTCATCCCTTGATATTCAATTATCTTAAAACAGTTCCAGCAGTCGGATATATATGTTAATTTATTTTGATTTTAAGAAGTTCATATGATCTAAGACCATGCCTTTCCTTTCTTGTGAGTCATTTCAGTAAAGCACTTCAACACATAGGGCTTTTGAGAAAGTTGATCTCAGGTTCTAATTTTAAACCTCCAACACACTATACTACATTGCTTCTGGCACTAGAAATTTGGTCATAAGAATCGAAACCAAAGGTGAAGTTGATAAATATTAAAGCAAAGCATAAAAAATTATGCACCTGACACAGTCACCTAATTTTGTGAGGGAAAAAACAGTTCCCATCTGCAAATACATGGGAGAAGGAACGATGGCCATGCAAACAGAAATCATATTTCTACCATGGAAGAGAGATTCACCACCTCTACAGAATGATTGATGAAATGGAAAAGATTTGCTGAATAAATTTCTGATGATGTCTCCAGAATAAACTTAGGCTGGAACAATTAACACCTATAACACAAATAAGAAACACAGAAATACAAGACTTGTAATAAACAATAGTCAGTTTGCAAAAAGCTCGTTCCCTCAAAACCTGAGTGGAAATTCTTCTTTCATAGGTTTAGGTGTGCAGAGTTATTTAATTCTATCTCAGTTAGTCATCTTTTACCTACAGTAAAAAGGATGTGATTCATCTTAAACAGGTCAAAGGAATCATATGCTAGAAGTACCTCACTCTCCTCAGTAATTCTATAGAGCTCATCAACTAACTAATTACAAAGAATCATGGTAAATAGCTCAGATGTAGGTGAGATAGTAGGTGAAATGATAGGGACGAGGTTCCTTAGAACTTGTGGCTGTTCTTTCCTTCAACAGCGTTAAAAATGTAGAGGTTTGGGAAGCTTTCTTTTCCTTTTTTTTTAACTAACAAACCCTTCAGGTCTTTCCAGCTTGTTGTAGTTATAGAGGACTAAATATCTAGAAGAAAACCCAAGTTTCAAATCTATTTTGGAAATGTAAAAATCCGTCTAAATGAAGATGCCATTAACTTGAATATCCTGGATTTCATTAAAATTTTGAAGAGTATTTTTAGCTGTCTTAAACTTTTAATTTTTTTCCTATTTTCCAGAGTATTATGTTCACACATCTAAAGTAAAAATATCATCTAAGTTTTGTGAAAACTTTTTTTTTAATACAAAGGTTTATGCAAAAGAATTATATTACCTGGCATTGGATTAAAAAGACAAAGTTATATTTTGTAGATTTATAACAAAACAAAAAAAAACCTGGCCTAACTGTGTTGATTTAAAATGGGCAAGGTGGTACAACTCTGCTGACCCTGATGAACTCCTGCAAAAAAGCAAGCACCTGTCTGATATGAAATATATTCCAGTTTAGAATTATTTAAATGCAGCTTGTCTCTAGGAAAATCACAAATTTTTATCACTTTTGGCAGAGAATTAAATTTAACAAAAGAACACTACTTCTAATAGTAGGGCAGTTTCTTGTTTCTTAGGAAATCTGAGTGTGTTTTGATTGCTTGTTTGTTTGGTTTTTTCTCCTGTGTTACATGTTGTCTTCCCACACTTTTAACTTCTAAGTTAATATTTTTTCTTCTTCTTCTTCTTCTTCCTCTAACTCTCTCTCTGTCTTTTCATACTTCTGCATATCAGAAAAAGACATTTAATAAGTTTACAATAATCTGAGCTTCTACTGACATCTGAATCCATGTCTTTAAAGAATTTAAAGAAATCTTTAGATTCTAAGTAGCAATGAAGTTCTCAGGCTTTAAACACTGGCTTATTTTGCCATACTGATGAAGGTTACACATCTCCTGAAATCACTGTAAAATAATGGTGAATTAGTGATTTGGGCAAGATTTCTCAACAGCAAAAGGAAGGTGAGTTCACACTTGTAGGTAATTGTCTAGCCTGTGTTTGAGAAGCTCTGTTCTTGTGCCAAAATTTTAGCAACATAAATGTTTCTTCTATTCTCCATATACTAAGAAAAAAATGTGAATGCACAGAAAATAAAAAGTATAAAATTAAAAATAAAGGAACGAGAATATACATTAATAATAAAGAATGAATAAACAGACCCTGAATGTAACAAAAATATGGATGCTTTTGTGTAAAGAAAAGGTATCCATAAGAAAAATTCACAATTTCATATGTCATAGGCTTAAACACCTTGTGGGATTTTATTTTCATAGTCAATATAATGAAGAGAGAAAATTTTGAGAGAAGTTTTATTTAGGAAGTCCAAACCACTTAACTTACTTTTTTATTGCAAACATGAAAGCCAAATAAAAAATACCTTTTTTTAAAAAAAAATAATTTTTATATTCCAGTTCAGAAATGTGCCCTGGTTATTCTTGTGGTCTGGTACCCTTGAGAAGTGAAAAAGCAGCCACAGAACACTGGCAAGTTAAGCTGAGTTTAAAGCTTTCCTTGCAGGAGTAGCATCAGTGTTCAGTGTAGCTTTTTTCCTCTGTCCTGCTCTCCTCCATGCACTTCCCCTCAAGAAGAAGTAATTTGTGTTTGAAATTTATGTAAAACTTTTCTTACGACAACAAAATACCATATGGATAAGGGCCAGAATCCTTGCTTCAAGTCTAACTAGCAATATTGGAAAGAAATATCACTTGTTAAAACTAATCACAGACATGAAATGCAGGAATATTCCATACAGTGTAGGAATATTCCACAAAGTGTAGGAATATTCATATTCAGAAGCACACACGGATCCAATACACACTTCCCTGGGCCATGAAGATTACAGATATGCTGCAAAAGTCTCTCCACAGGGTCAGAACAGACACAGCTCCATTTCTGTTGCTGTTTTCTTTTTATGTTTGATTTGGACCTTGAAAGGTTGTTTGGGCTCTGTAGCTGCCTAGAGATCTTGTCAATGTGCAACCTAAACTGCACTTTTTATGTAAGAACCGCTTTCATTTGTTCAAATGAAAATTGGGTCAGATAGTGCTATACATTATTAAATAGATATTAAAAAACTTTATTTGTAAAGGACTGCTTTTCAATTATATACTCTATTTAAATCTGACAGCTTTTGCCTCAGAATTATTATTCTTTCCAAAACAAGTTTTATGATGAAAATTGAGTGTTTTGTGTAAACAGATTTGTGAATTGTTCTCATAGTTGCAATTTTAAAAGAAGCAAGTGTAAAGTGTTTTAAAGCATTAAAATTTCTATACTGTTAAGATATAGATTTATATAGATTATAAAATTAAGTTCTCAGGGATATCAGTTAGTGATGTCTTATTTGTAATTTATGAGTATGCATGTGGGCATATATAAACACACACATACTACATATACAATATTACAATATTAATAATATTGCATTAATAATAGTAAGAGATATAAGACTAGGCATTTTTTGATATGTAGTTACATGAACATCCCTGCTAATTTATATGAAGAAATTTATGTATTAAAAAGCTGGAGGACTAGAGTCCCAAATTTAAAAAATACCTATACTTGTCTTAAATAAAGGGGTATTACCTATGCCACAGTGTGACTTGCTTGTACTGGGCATATGCTCTTCTCCATTTCATGCTGCAGAGGGGAGCAGATGGAATTAAATACAGCTTGGCATGCAGCACAGGGGCAGCCATGGAGCACTATTTTTTAGTACCACGCAGGCATTACCAGCTCTATATACATTAGAGATGAAACACAGAAAAGGGCATGTCACCTTCAGGAAAGGGTAGCAGTCAGTGAACATCTGTTATACATGCAGTGTTCCCTGTAGAAAGAACTGAAACGTGATGAAATATGCATCAAAAGTTCCCTATGCACTGAGGTACATTAAGTCCCTTTCAAACCATATGAAGCCCACTTGGGGAAGGGAGGTTATTTGAGTGCAGCAGCTGGAATAGGAGAAAGCAGCAGCAGGGAATGGAAACCAGCTGCTCTGCCATTCTGGAGATCGGCTCGGGCAGTAGGTGCACAGAGGCTGATACATGGCATCGTGTATCACTGATGTACAGAGACTAGACAAAGTTTCACTAAGTTTCATTAATTAGTTGTTCTGCAGCTCTGTCTCTGAGCCAAATCCATGTTAAATGCTACATATTATATTATAATGTCAGGTATTATTTTTGGGAAGCACTACGTAATCCACATGCCTTGCAATTCTCTAACATGGTGAGTTCTTCCAGATGAAGATGTTCAGAGACAAGAGGCTGCAGAACAGATAAGAGCAAATATTCTTTTTCAGTATGTTTTACTCAGGATTACACAGTACAATGCATCCCCATATTTAATTTTGACATCATAAAAAGCAGGTCTAAAGTGGATCCTCTGGCCCTGGGTAGTTTAAAATAAATCTAGATTATCACTGACAAATGTGTATTTAACCTTTTTAAAAAATCTCCAGGAAAGGGTATTCTTTGACTTACAGGGATAGCCTGCTTCAGTGCCTACACATCTTTATAGTAAAGTTCTCTCTCAAATATAACTTAAATACTTCTTCCAGAAAATTAAACAAAAAGAAAAGAAAAGCAATCACAATCCTGTTTATAACAGTTTTATATACACAAAGACCTTTATTATGCTTCACCCTAGTCCTTGTTTGTTTAAACACACAGATTCTAAACAAACACTTCTTTCAAACTTCAGCTACAGGTGATGTTTCACAAACCTCTATTTTCTGCTGTTATTATACCTCTTTTTTTGATTTTGAATTCTTCCAGATCTTTCTCTAAAATATGCCTAGAAACTGTGTATTGTGGATATATCCCTAATTAGAGCATGCTGCAACTCTGGCCCAAATTAAGTTAAACCACCTTTCTCCCTCTGGAAACCACGGCATCGGAGAAAAGTAGTATATAAACAGAAAAAGGGCCATGAAAAGGACAGTCTCTATTAGTGTGCACAGACATTAGGAGATACTCTTTGTTCCAGAAGAACAAAATACAATTAGTAGTATTCCAGCTAAAGTGTTGCTGAATGGAATAATTAACTCCTGTCTCTTATTTGAGACACTTCTCTTTTGTCTTCCCCAGCTGGACATAGAACTATTGATAAATACAATTGTTGAGATTTCCATCTAATATGTATCGGCTTTAAGTCCATCTGCAGAACATTGCTTCTTTTTGGTAAAAAGAATGTGGCTGGAATATGCAATGGGATTTTGTTAAATCTTGTCTACCATTGCTGTTTATCATATCTGTATTTTCTGCTGAGTCAATAAGAGGAGATACATAAATCATACAAGGATGATTTAAAATGAGGCAGAGAGAAGATGTATTTATTTTAATGATCTCCTCTATATAACTGAATAAACACACATACCCTCATATATATGTTTTTTTAAAACTCTAGTTCTGTGTAAGCTTAATTAAAATAAACCTGTAAGTACACCATGCAAGGACTTTTCAGACCCAGAGTAAGAGACAGGAATAGACTCTCCAATCCTGTTACAATGGTTTCCTTGATATCAAGTATCCATCCAATATATGAATATATGCCCTAAAATATTAATTAACAAAAGTAAGCACAAGTAGAGAACATCCATTTGCCACCCAGAGAAATGCATAAAGCCTGAAACTATGAAAACTCTTTATTTTCTGATTTCCTTGTTTCAGAAGTTGTTGATCTTTCTATGCCCCCACTTTTCTTTCAATTTATAAAAAGAATCTGAAAAGAAGAAATGTTAGCTGAAGATAATGATTTTGACATAGAAGGACCTCATCTTACTGAGAACTGCAAATCCTTCTCTTGCTCCTCCGGTGGGAATAAAGTGAAAAGATAACTTATGGATTCTAAGCCTTCCAAGAACAAACTGCAGTACAATAACTGTGCTCAGCCCCAGGAAAGGCAGTGTCAAAACAGAAAGTACTGAAAGGATGTAATGAGATTTGCAGTAGTGACAGGGGAGGGATATTCTGCTTTGTTCCCTCTGAAGTAAAGCAGAAAGAGATGAGCACCAACAGCTACAGCACCCAAATATTAGAATCTGAGATACGAGACTTATGATAATAGACTTATGATCTTGAAGTGTATGGTATGAATTAATTTGCAAATAAGCTCATCAAAGAAACCTCTTCTGAAATTTATGAATACTTTTATTGGTGCAGTCACGAACTTTTCAAATGTTAGTAAAGACATATCTAAATTGGTTCAATAGTGAAGCGTCCAATGAAAACAAACCACATCAAAAATACCTATAATTTTCAACCACTGAATTAATTTTTAATTATAAAATAAGTAGAAATAATGTGGAGGAGAAATTAAATTACCTGAAAAATGTGGCATAATACACCAAATGGTGCATAGATGAAGTTGTGCTGAATGGCTGTAATCCCTTTGAGTCAGTGACATGTTTGCATGTACCAATGCATAAAGTTCTTTCTGTATGTTTTGAAAGTCAGTTATAGAAATTTGCCCCCTAATCTTTGGTTAAATGCATTGATTAAGTTGGGATATGCTGTTCACAAAACTTCACAGCTTACCAGGTGTAAGATGGCAATAATCTGCCAGGTGCTGAAACGTGCACCTGATTAAAAACCCAGTTTGGCAAAACACAACGCTGGTTGAAATGCAGGAAAATGGGCAGTAACAGGCAGCAATAATAGGCTAAGGCAGTCTGAGGCAAACTGTATTCACTGTCACTTTAGCTGCCAAAATATTTTCACCACTTTTCTATTTTGTAACAACAGAGGCAGAAAAATCGTGAGGCATTAAGTGAATCTATCTCTTCTCCATTAGGATACCACTTCACTTCCTTTTCTGACTTTTCTGTTCTTTTAGGACAAACATCTGCTTCCTCAAACTTCCCCTTCCTTACCCGGATAACCTTGCTTGAAAACCAAAGCTGCTCATATACTTGTGAGATGAGCACACTATGGTGAAGCTGTGCCTGGGAGCCCTCCCATCTGTAACGAGGAAGCACCAAACAAACTGGACTCTGAAGCAGTCACACAGCTTCAATCACAAACCTGAACTTGGTATAAAAATAGCTGAAATCTAAAAGATGAACTTAAATTGGCTGGTAGACTAGGAGATTTTCTAAAAATAGAACCTAAACCATGAGAGATATTCAACATAATATTCTGAGTGAACAAAAGTTGGCAGATATGAGAGTTTTTTCTTTACTTTGTCTAAATCCATCATATAATTTGCTTTATACATTATACAGCAAAAGATATGTCATAGATTACTGCAAATTAACATGAGAAAAGCTGACAATCATCTGTACGTCAAAGGCAACTGACCTGTATTTTTCTCTCTAGTTCATTAACTTAGGTTAGAGGGCAGAAAATAATTCTGATCTCTCAGAAAAGGGAACTACAGAATGTTTGCATAGTTTAGCTCAGCCCAGGTAATGAAATCTTGTGGAAGTGTTACCTAGATCATCTTTAAATGCTTGAAATCAAGATACTTAGAACATTTGAAACTTTTATTAGTTTCCTCTGACTAAAAGTGAAATAAGTTAAAAGTTTAATACCAACTGAAGTTTGAATATCACCATTCACAAGGACTTATAAGAAGTATGAGACCAATAATAATGCTGGTAATTCTCTTACATTTAGGAGTACTGTTTCACTGAACAAAGTACTCACAGCAGAAAAAAAATAAAGAAGTAATGTCAGTGGCTCGAATGTCATACTGAACTTTTTATACACACTGGAGTAGATATCAAAGAATGGTCTTATTCTTCATAAAACTCTGCAATTCTACCTACATTTTTAATCTTAAAGTCTCATTATTAGCATAAGGCCAAAATCAAATATCTCCAGCTTGTTGATAGCAAATTTGGTCAATCAGAAACAGGTACAGAATAAATAAGTTGCCTTTGACCTATGCTAGTCCTCATTAGGATCATACATGTGCTTGCATAAAGCACAGAAACAAAAAAAGAAGAGAAAAATATAAAGAAAATAACAAAGAGAAGCAGAAAACCTGAGACTCAAAAAGTTATTTTGTGTGGGCTTCATGTAACCATTTTCAGAATTTTACAGTTCTAGAAACATATTCTACTATTAAGACATACTAAGAAAAGGAAAGAGACCCTCCATACAATTAAGTTGCTCTGATAGCTTTCCTGGAAAACAATTCATCAGATGAAATTGAAAAATGGGTACTGCGTGCAAGTAAACAGCAAGTTAGCATCTTACCTGACCATGTTAGAGGTAAGTGAGTTAGAAGGGATGAGAGTGCTGGACATAAAGACTCTTAGGTGGTGTCAGAACAAGAAGGGCAGTCTGACAGCTATTCTGAGCACTGAGAGAATGTGATTGATGTTCTGTCCAGGGGAAAAAAACTTATGGGAGGAAGCATTGTTGAACAAAAGATTTCACCTGTTGTGTCAGTTTCTGGGGACTCCCAGCCTCCATCAGTTTCTCAGAAGTGGCCATCACCAGTTTTGCAAACTTTGAAAAGAAATATTTCTCCACAATCTTCTTTTTCTATTATCTCATTGAGCTGGTGTATTCATAAAGAACTCATCATCCCCAATGGCATAGAAAGCATTGGTGATGATGTCAGACAGCAGAAATGTGCTTGATGAACTTTCTGGACCTATCAGTCTAGACTGATTCTAACTCAGTTAAACAGAATGGATTTTAATTATCCAACAGACTCGAGCAAGATTATGCCAGGAAAATTAATGGATAGTCCAGAAAAATCTTGGTAAAAATTTTTTGTAGTTTCTGCTCTGCTACAGATGGCTAATGTAGAATATTTGATTTTTAGGATCAGTCTTGTTTAGAAATAGAGACTACAAATGAACAAGTTACTACACACTTCTTATGTGAACTTGTTCAGTGGGCAAACACAAGGGATAACAAACAGTATTCACAGAGATTCTCTAGCACTGATATAATTTTTACTCCTAAAACTTGCATGCAGATCTGCCTCAGTTGTGATGCAAACGTATTTTTGTTGTGATGAAGAAAGCTATTATATTTTCAAGTTACACTTATTATCACTTTTTTTTCATGCAGATACATTAAATTCCTTTTATACTAGTAACTATACCCTAGGCTAAAACGGTGCTGTTTTACAGAGAAGCCTGATGGGCAATCTTGGTCCTAAAGGAGAAGATGACAACTACGCTGAAGAGTTTCCTTTTACCCTTCCTTCAAGCAGCCGCCTCTGTTTTTTTCTTTATTCTCAGGATCCACGCTATTGATAATGAGGCAACAGCATATGCAGAAATGGCTCTTCTATGGGATGCAGGTGTGAATGGCAAGAAACTGTGTTGAAAGAAAGATGCAACGCACAGTGATAAAGCAAAAATTCAACAAAGCTACTGAATTTGGAAATATTTGATCCCTTGAAGTTTTTTTTGACAAAGACATGAAAGTGTAGACTTACACTAGAACAAGAAAACACAGACAGCAATAAAAACAGAAAAGAAAAGGAAAGTAAAAATTCCTGGGAAAATCTAACAAAGACAATAATTTATGAGTAACTATAGAAAAGTCCATAACTCTGTATTTTTTACTGATTATAAGGTAAGCATATGCAGGACTCACTCAGAAAAGCATAAAATTAACATTTCACTGTCTTACTGCTCCCTTGTAGATATTATTGTTTATGGTTTATGATATAATTTTCAGCTTTGGATATCTTTTAAAGAACTATAGATTATTGTTCTGATTCTTAAACCATACCAAACAAAACAATTACTCTGTTGTTTAAATGCAAAAAGTGAATATTACATGCTACTACTTCAAGCGAAATAAACAGGCAGTTTGACAGATGTGTTTAAAACTATTAATTCTTGTAAGACTTCTAAGTAGGGTGATCTCAAACTGTCCAAACTAGTGATAGGGTTTAAAGTATCAGCAACAGAAGTGGAAAAAAAGACAGGTAAATAAAACAAATTTATCCCAAACAATTCTGTTAAAAGAGTAGCAGGCATATGGAGCAAGCTGTTTAGTAAGACAGCTGATTAAGATAGCATAAGTAAGCTTAAGAAACAGCTAGATATTCTTATGCAGAAAGTGGCTTAGCTATCACAGCAAGAGACTATAAGGCTGAGATAACTAAAGTGGGACGTGCCTATTTTAACACAAGACTTACTATCGTATAACTTTTAAAGTTTGGGGTTTTTTTCTGCTTTCCTTCCATTAAGGCCATTCCATAATAATTTCATTAATTATTAAATTAATTATAGAATATAATATAATTATATTAATTAATAATTTGCGTTGTCTTTCTTATTTGTGAAAATGTTTAAAATCACTACCAGACAAAACTTGCTATCTGAATATATTTTCCTTGAAATCAACTATTTCAATAGTAAACTGACAGGCTCTATCATTCACTGTTTTCATCAATTTAATTAAAATCATAAAGTAAGCTTGATTGCTTCCTATCCCATGCTGAAATCAGAAGACATCTTGTCTACAAAATTTTTTTCATAAAATTTCCTACTTCTCTGTTACTGAGAGATGCACAATTGCTGTAGCGCTACCAACCTACATTTTATCTCAGTATGGCCTTTTAATTTTCAACTATCTAGGCTATAGTTGCTCAAAGCTGTCATCAAAACACTGGTACAACTAGCATTCTTATTACTGCCATGTGTAGAATTGGACATGTTCCAATAATGTTTGGAATTACGTGAAGAATATGTCAAACTTAAACCTAACTCATTTTTAAATTGACTCTCACATCAAGATCCTGACTTCACAGCTAATCCAATAATTTTTCGTTAATGTCAGAAGATTTAATAATTGTATTGTTTTAATAGCAGAAGAGAAAGTATTTTAAATATCTTTAAACAACAATAATCAAGCCTAGAACTTGGCTACCAAATAGTGAATTCCCATCCCTGCATACAACCCAGAATGATGACAGAACCACAACTTCTGATATTGCTTCAGGCGTTGCTGGAGACAATTGTTTATAGCAAGCTTTCCATCTCCTTTTCCGAGAACACAATTTTTCTCTAAAGAAAAATTCAATTCTTTTTCTATCCTAATCACATATATCATATTTCTTACCTTCCTTCAACTTGGCTTATGACTAGAGAAAGCAATTTTATTTCTCTTGTTTCAAAATAGAAAAATTACATTGGGCTAAGACCCCTAATCATACTAAGCTCGATGACAAGTAATCATTGATTTTATTGGGAACACCACATAGCACCACATTTGTTACTGCAATGACCTGAAATACCATAAGGTGCTTGATGCAGGTTCAGTTTTCATAATGTGACAATGATTTTATTACAGCACACTTGAGACGGAGGAGTTCATTCAAGTAAACAAATTTATATCATTACCATTTGTAATTATATTTGGGAGGAGCAAAAGAAATTTTTTTTAAAAAAGAAAAAGTAGTTTATCTCTCTATCCCCATTATTTTTTTTCCTCAGTAAAGAAATTCACATAAACACCCACTGCTGTAGTTCAGCGGCTGACAATACCTAACACCCACAATTCAATATATGCTTACTAAGAACATAAGGAATTCATAGGAGCAGTTGGAATAAATTTCCTTGATGAATTGGGCACCTCATCCAGGTATACTGACAAATGTAAATCTGCATGTAACATTTTGAATTATAATGAAAATAAACCATGGGAAGAGTTGGCTTAATATGCTTAGTAGACTGCATATATTTTGACCAGAATTGATGCTGCTGGACAAACTGCAGTATTATGAACACTGGCCATACAGTCCTTTTCTAAAATAAAACCCCCACATTTTTAATCTGAGTACTAGATAGTTTCCTAGTGAAACTTTAAAAATTTTAAAGCTCTTTCATGGCTATACTCGATAGATGGAAATTCAGAATTTTTGTCTTTTTTTCACACAAAACTGAGAGAATAAGACACACTCTCAAATAGCTTCTTTAAAAAAAATCCTGCACTGCATCTTTATACAGATCAATGTCCAATTATAAGCAGAGAGTTGCTGTGGCAAAAGGTCAGGAAAAAATAATCTTTCCGGCATTTATTACTTGGAAAATAAGGTCACATATGAGGTCAACCTCCAAATGTACACAGAATAAATTATATTGCAGCATTCTAAATATTCTACACTGCAAAAATTATATTGCAATCTCAACATAATCAGAAAAATGAAGTTGAACATGTATTTCCTGATGATTGTACTACAGATCAGACAAAGCTAAGAGGCAAAAAATCCAGGTCCAATTAATCAACAACTACTAAAAGGCTTATCATATATTTCTGCTTAATTAGAAATATAACTTCTTATTAAGGCTGGCTGATTTTATAATTTCTTAACTATCTCTAACAGTGAATCACCTTCCCCACAACAAAGTAAAACAATGGGAAACATACAAAATATTTAAAAATAATTAAGTAGTGCACTTCTTTATTGCTTACGGGGTAGAAGCAAAGAGAAAAGGCAGAGAATGCTAGAGTGCTTTGTCTGCCTGATGCTTAAAAAAAAAAAAGAAATGTATCTTTTGAAATAGACCTCCTAATTAGATAAAACACATCTGGGAAAAAAATGAATTGGACACAGTTTGAGGAAATAAATATGCTTGTTTGGCAGAATGAATGTTGGCAGAGAGCATTGTCATTGTCCTGATAGAAGTAATTTTAGTTGTTTCACAGACACTCTTAATCTTTGGTATCTTCACGGAATGTGAATGAAAGTATACTGAAAATCAGATTGTATTAGTATTTGACACTTCTCACACTACTCTTAATTGTGAAATCAACACTACAAATAGGAAAATGCATCCATGAAATGAAAACATCTTCTGATTAATTTTTACTCTTGTCTTCTATCCAAAGCATTTTCTTTTCCTCTTCTCCAAACTACATGAGGAATGTAAATGACTGGCATTCTTTTATCTGTTGCAGTCATGTCTAGTTTGAATTTCCAAATCACACTTTGACAGAAGGACTTTATATAATAAATCACACGCAATGCCAGTGGAGATAGAATATATTCTAATCATTTTTAAAAGTACTAATTTTTTTTTTTTTTTAATCTTCTTTGGACACTTGTGGTTTCATTTCATGTTCATTCTCAAAGATACTGTGTTCTTTGCTCTGGGCTAGTGACAAGATTTACTGTTTTCTGTGATAATATTATAAGTGGGCTATTCCTCCCTGATAACCCACAACTGCAATACTAATAGGTTGATAAAGATGGTTTAAAGTTTATGTTTTTGTAAGCATTGTAGGCTTCACTCACCTTGTTCAAGTGGCTGGCTTTTAGTTGAAGTAGTTTTCATCTTGAGTGCCTCCCTAACAGACATGTCACAGCAGGAGCCTTTGTTAGTGTCTTGGTCACTGTCAGCCTGATCACTGTCCCCATGCCCGCTGTCCCTCAAGCTGGCTCTTTCTGGATCCTTGAACGTGGAGCTACTGAAATATATATTAAAAAAAAAAAAAAGAAAGAAAGAAAGAAAAAAAAAGAGAGAGAGAGAGAGAGTTGTATTTACTTGTTCTAAGTTGAATTGTACTCTCTGGCAAAGCAATTTTGACAAGAATGCAAATGGGGAAGCCAAGAAAGTTATTTAATAGGCCTTACCTTTGAACAAACTGCTGCCTGCTGCCCATGTAATTGGGCTCTGCGGGAAAATTGTCTGTCTGTGAAAGAGAAGGAAAAAAATACGTATAGTTGTACACTGGACAAATCTCCTGCAGAGCAACAAGATTTCCTAGAGGAGAAATGATTAATAATTCAAAAATTCCCTTAATCTTCAGATTTGTACATTTTAATTAAATTGGAAAATGCTGGCATGTAATTATGTGCTCAGAACAATTAAATGATTCCGGTCCACAAATTACCTGCTAAAGTAAACAATGAGGCTCCAATAAGTGGCATTCTCTGTTAGTAACCTGACAGATGACACTGTTTATGCTTTTTCATTAGATAGATATTAAGACTGATGGTTATTGAAAATGAGAGAAAAAAATGCTTTTGCATATTAAAAAAGTGAATTATTCAATAATACTAATTTTTAATCATAATTACATCATCTACTGGGATTCTGAAGCTCTTGCTGCTGTAATGCAGCTCTGTATACTGCTATATTACGCTTGAATTGAAAAAATAAACAAAAAATCAAGAAAATTTATGGCTGATTAGCTGTGGGGTTTCTCAGATGCTACTGGAAAAATGCAAATATAAAAATATTTGGATTTTCTCTCTTTAATTTTCATCAGTATTAATAGCTATGTCAGAATAATGAGAACCACACATGCAAACAAGAACATTAAATGATCACTGTTGACAAGTAGTTTTTAAAAGAAGATACTTTCATTAAGCCTGTCGTGTATATTTTTAGCAGCATGAGCCAAATAACTGTAGAAGCAGAAGTATTAAAAGGATCCAGACCAACATGGAGTCCTGCCAAAGGGAACTGAATTCCCCTTGTATCATTAGCTGAAGTTCTTTGGGAGAAAGAGAGACTGCATCATTCAGAAAACTCCGCATACTGTACATTCACGCACGTCACTTCTTCTTGCAGCTGACCTAGCGACAGAGCTTCTACTGTTTTCTGCATCACTTCACATCACACCACTATGCTTCGCAGCAGCTCCGGCTTTCGCAGCAGCATCCAGCGGATCAGGATCCGTAACACAGGCAGCACTCAATTAATGAAGCTGGGGCCCAAGGTTTAGTGTCACATAGCAAGTGTTTACACAAGTCTGACTGATCTCTTAGATATTTGGGTATCCCTGCCACCCCCTGCACATTTTTTTGTCTTTGTTTTGGTTTTATCAGTAGGAGAAATTAGAAATTAGAAATACTTGCAACGACTTTCATGGTTGGAATATTTGAGCTTGGAAAAGAGGCAAAGAGTTTTATCCAAAATTTAAGTCACTGCTGTTTGCAGCAGAAATTAGGCAGACACCTGTTACTCCCAAGGGACTTGTGAAATAAATGTGCTTGTATACCATGGACGTCTTTTTGTGTTTTAGAGAAGGGATGGAAAATATAGAACCATCTTCTGTTCAGCATGTATGTCAATGTACACTGTACTTCCAGTTTCTAAATCCTTTAGTTTTAAAAATAAGATTTTAACCCACATTATGTTCACATCCATCCTAGCTTTAGTATATGCAATTAGAGTAAAAGTTCATCTTCACATTTAGTATATATCAAGTCAGAAAAACAAACTTTGAAAACAAAAAAAAAAAGAAGGAGGTGTAAAGATTAAGTATTTCAGCATTTTTATCTGTATCTCTCCAATGCAGCACATCATATTTTGGAAGCAGCTATAATTCTGCTGTTTCTTTTCTTCTCACAAGTTTTAAGCTACTATCTGTCTTTTGTGCAGTGACCCTACCTATATACACTCATATACAATCATTATGACACTGACAGAGTCCAGTACTTATCAACCTGAACAAACATTTAAAACTGCAGAACTCATGTCTGTTTTCTATGTCTAATATATCAAATAGAGATATCCAGGAAAACTGACCTTATGCTTTTACTTACGAAAGACATCTGTCTCCTAAACACAGCTGCTACCAGAATCGACATTCCCATTTTTTGTGATATTGGCAGTCAAAATGCCTGCTTTAAACTGCCTTATTCTCTGCCATTAAAAAAGTCAGACTTTTGCTCTGGAAATAGTTATAGCTCCTCCTTTTCGATGGTGCTAAGAACTTAACTATAAACTGGACTACTGTAGGAACCAGTCATACTTTTTGTCTCTGCATTTTCATAGCAAAAAAACATTTCACACATCCTGGATGAGCCAATACACAGATTTTAAAATAGAAGCTATGACCACATCTTAGCTGCTGAGAAATTCTGTATTTATGGTAATTATTAATGACCTTTAACTAGATAATAATTTGACCAATTACCTTCATACTGTATTTTGCCACAATACAATGAAGTGGGTGCCATGGTGCAGCAAGTTCATTATTACAAAAGAACAAATTTAAGTACTTGATGATCATATACGGACACAGAGCTTGGAGTTGAATACTGTTCTTTCTGCTCTAAAAGCATTAGTCCTTCTATGAATTATGAAGGTATGATGCTTATGTTGAGATGTAACAGCACTCTGAGATACAGGCAGCAAAGGGAGTACTGTTTCATGTATGAAAATATCTATTAAAAATTGTGATAATTAAAAAAAAATTCCATTTTAAGGCTTGGCAGCTTGGAGGAATCTTAGAAATGTAAACATCTGCTTCACGATGGATGAGAGAGAGAGAGACGAATGTCTAACATGTCTAACTCCCTTAAAACCTTTTCTTTTTTTTGTAATCTCAGTTGAAGTGACGGGTCATATACTTAAAATTTTTACACTTTAATGTTTATGGAAGTGATATTACACATTCCAGCTCATGCATTAATTATACTTCTTTACATTGCAGAGCTGTAACTCTAAGAAACTAACGCTATTTTAAAAATCTCAAAAACCTCTTGTTCTTCTCTGGATATACAGCCCCTTCTAGGACAACAAAATCACCAAGCCTCTGGACCTTCAGTTTTAAGGTAGGTTTCAGTTCACCTGAAGAAAGCCGCTCTAAGCTAATCAGCTAAGATCCCTCAATGTGCTTTAGAGAAATACAAAATATCCCATTTGGTCATCTAGTGTAAGGTACATAATACTCCTGGGGAGTATTATAGCCATAGGGGAATCTAGACAACCAGCAAGATGTGCAGTGCAATAACTAAAGCTAAGTAAGATGCATCATGTCAGAAGTGAGTTGCATGGAATTGCAGTTTCTTCATAAATAAAAAAAATTATCCAAATGACAGCATCATTAAGCTCCTGAAGAATAAAATAAAACAAACTCCACCCTCACTCTCACCCTCCTCCCAAAAAAAATCTCCAAGAACAATCCATCTCTAAAAGTTACCAGAGTTAAACAGCAAAGAAACATTTTCTATCTCTGTGATTCAAGGCTGAGGGCTGGAGTACCAATTAGGTCAGCAGCTACCACAGCACAGGTTCTCCAGTAGCAGGACCAGAGAACCAGTTAGATACCAGAGAATTATAGTCTGTGATGTCAACCTAACTGTCCAAAGCTGCCTTAGAGGAGTGGTCCTGGTTTTACAGCTCATTTTCACAGCTTAGTGGAACCAACTCATTTCCAAGGAGAGTATGCTGTTAAACCATTCAACAGATATTGTTTTCTGACAGTTGCTACAACAGACCTTTACAAATACTTTCTTCTATCTGTTCTAATATGTGGCTCTAGATTAAATGTGAAATTTTAGGAACTCTGTCATTAGGTTAGTGTTGCAGAAAAATGTCAGGATTTCTGTACACACATTTGATACAGTTTTCTCAGAAGATGAAGCTCATTTTAAAAAGCCATTTAAAAAGAGGTCAGAATGCATGGGAACTTTTCAAACGCTGCCAAAATTTAAAAAGAAAGGGTTACTACCATTCGGAAAATATCGTACAGTTTGATTTTGTTACCTTTTACTTCAGTGAGTTGAGGAGAAGGAAAATAAAAGAAGAGACAAATTAAACCTGTGCAAAATACAGTTTTCATAGAATCATAGAACAGTTTGGGTTGGAAGAGACCTTAAATATCATCAAGTTCTGCACACCCTTCCCTATCAAGGGCAGGGATACCTTCCACTAGCTCAGGTTGCTCGAGGATCCACCCAGCTTGGCGCTGACTGCCTCCAGGTATGGAACACCAACAACTTCTTGGGGCAACATGAGTTGGTTGGATTTACTGGTATGAAATTTCAAATGCAATGATATAATTGCTAAAGTCTAATAATGGGACTTTGAAAATCATTAACTGGCCAGTGTTTGCACGAAAAACACGTAGAGTATCTGTCCAAGTGCCATCAGCTGTCTACAAAACCACTCATTCTATTAACCTCTCAGGGCTTGTATATTATGACCACACGAGGACCTAGATAAACTAAAATTGTCACTAAGTATAGCTCTCACATGGTGTATTTCGAATACTGAATTTTATAGACTCAGAAATAAAACTATTCAAAAGTTTGAAAGTCAACTGTTAAGTTTCTACTAATTAATTCTGGAATGGCTATGGTATCCAAAAGTTTAATTTAGAGAAAGGAAAATGAAAAATTATAGCCAAGAACAGAGCATGAGAAACAAATTCTTCACAGGATCCATTAACCTTAAATAAACGCATAAGAAAAAAAAAAAGAAGTAAAAACCTAATCACTGGAAACAGTTTGAACCAGCCTGGGCCAAGCATTATACAATGAATTATGGAGAATATTTTTAGCAATGGGCTATATTAATCTCATCCCTTTTTTATCTTTTCATAAATTCATGTTCATAAGGTATATGTGTTTACTTCTGTTGAAATATTATGCTATTTTTATAAATATAAAGAAGTTCTACTGTGGGTCTGCACACACTATTTTTTTTTTTAATTTGGGATTAAAATTACAGCACTATATTAATCAATCAGATTTCAAAAATTCTACTATTGCTCAGTAAGAGAACAGCAGACGACTTATAAAGGCTTCTGCTTTCAAGAATTCCTGCAAGAAGCAGACTGTCTCTTAAAAATTAGAGGTTCCTAGCTATTTTTTTCTTTCTTTTTATTTTTTAATAAAAATTTTTTTATTACAATTTTGAAGATTTCTAGCCATATTTGGTGTATTCCATACTGTTTGAAAAAAATTAGAGAATTTTTTTTTAAAGAGTGTGAAATTCAACAGGTCTGTCTAACGAAAAAGATTTTTTAATCAATGGTTACAAAGAAAAAGAGTGAGAAAAAGAAGATGGGGACAGAGAAAGAAATTCAATATTTAAGTATTCTTGATAAATTATGTCCAGAAATAATTGTCATATAAGGGAAAGATGTACTCTAAAATTTGAAAAAAAAGGACTTAGGCATTAATCAGATTTAAGAATATTAGACAACTAGAATATTCATAATTTTTTTTCTCAGAATTAAACCAAGAAGTATCACATTTTCTGAAATGCTTTAATGCAACTCCATTTTATGTAGGTGTTCATACCTGGAACTATAATAAAGCAAAATGTCTTTGCTGACTCTAACTTCTTTTTAATTAAACATTAAACACAAAAGTGAAATGAAACATCTCTCACCTTTATCAGACTGCCACTTAATATCTAACTCAAGCATTTTCTGTGCCTTTTCTTGAAAAGCTGAATTCCAAGTATTCACCCTTCCCCCATGAAACAAAGATTTTATATAACGGTAATTTCTTCTGGAGGCAAAAGAATTGTATTCTGCCAAATCGAGTTTTGAAAGAGCAGACAATTGTCTTCATTTTGTTAGGAACAGTGTGGGTTCAACATAGTACAATTTTTCACAAAGACTTCTCAGTACAAGACTGCCAGTGAGTGTGTGTACTTAGCCTGAAATAGGAGTTTTTGGTTCCACAAGGTTTACTTCATTAAGAAAATTCATTCCCAATAGCAAAAACAAACAACAACAAAAACAAAAACTAGCCATAAACCTCTCATAAGTTATTCTATCTTTTTCAAGAAAAAATTAAATAGGCTATTTTAAAAAATATTATCCTACTATGTGCTCTCCACTCTCATCCCTTTGAAAATGTTTTTGAGATATAATTTTTATGACGTGTACATATTTGGGAAGTTTCACACTTGCTGCAAATGTGTATTTTGGTGTTAAAAGTCCTACAGAGTGTTTATGTGAATTTCTGACATGTATCATTCTTCAAAAGCACATTGAAAACACAGGCCAGTAAAAACAGTCAGATGCGCAAGGCAATACCGTTCACAAAGCTGCTGTACTCTTTATTAAAGAGTGTTGGTTGGTGGCTGGTGTTTTCTCTTTCTCTTGGAATGAGAAAAGCAAAACTGTGACAGGAACAGGTCCTGAGCTCTTCAGTCAATTGCACAGTGACTTCTGAAAAGGGAAGCTCTGAAGACAGACACTACCATACTTTCCTGTAAGCAAAGGAATGAAGATCTCCCTGTTTAACTGTCTAATCCGTGCACTGTTTTCTCTCACCAAGTACCTTATTTGTTACCAAAATAAATTATTGATTTAGTGGTTAAGCTGTCATACTAAGGTATTGTAGATTATTTCAGTTGTTTGTACTACTGGCTTAATGAAACCAACTACATCTTAAATTTTTACAAGAGTTTGTTCTGCAATGCACAAGACACAAAAGATGACAAAAGCCTGGACTGTGGGAATTTAACACAGTGCAAGGATTAGAAATCACAAGGCCCAGACAGGGTTCTTCTCATCTCACTGATGATTGCACCAAGTCAGAAGACTGAAGAAGCTAAAAAGGTCACTACAGAATGACATATTTTTAAGTGATCCTGGTAAAAAAAGTAGACCTGAGTGGCATTCAAAAGATGAGGTGAGACCAGACCCTGCTCAGAATTTTTGATATGAAATAAAAGATTTAAGCATTTCAGGAATAAGTTTGTCTCTTTGTCAGCAGGGAAGTCAGCTCAACAGAAGCCTTCAGCTCCTCTGCCATTGCAGGATGTGTGTTTAACGTCAGACTTCTCTCTCTAAGAAAGATATGACAAAGAAAAACTATGGAAGCTGAACCCAAAACTTTCTCCTACTGAAAAAGGAGTCAAGATTTTCCAGACCAAACTCCATATTGCTGGATTTTTTATAAAAGTTTCAGATTTCTGAGCCTTATTTTATTTTTCACTGGAGAAACACGAAATGTAATGAAATTAGCATGATCTCAGAAGAAAATGTGGAAAGTTGTCAAATGAGATTAGGAAAAAGGAATTGTAATATAAGCTCTTAAGTCGAACTACTTTTTGGAGGAGATGCAAGATAAGAATGTAAGAAGAGGTGCCAAACATCACAACACATAAAGAGCTCAAGCTGAAAGTACAATAGCACTATCACAGCGTCAATAAATAAGCATAATGAAATTCATGACACATTATTGCATTGCTCTGCACTGCTGCTATTCATTTTAAAATGATGAACACATTTAAAATAATTCACAACTTGTCAAATGCCTGTGAGCAGTGCAGTTAGACTGGTGCCACAAGAGGCATTCATAAAGGCCTTACAAGAGAGCTCCATACAACTTATACCAAAAGTAAAAATGGAAGTGTGGGAAGACAGAACAATAACTACACCTGAATCTGCTAACACAGTTGCATCCAATATATTTACACTGCTCACCAATGATATGTACTTACTGAAGTTACTCTGTCAATAAAAACCACATTAAGAGCCTTTTGAAAGAGCTTCCCTGTCAATTAGGCTGTAGATACATTCTATCGCTCCAGTTTTCCTGTCAATTTAATATACTGGATCATATTAACAGTACTGGCTTGTCAATAAGGCAAATCCGAATCCTATTAATAGAGTTACAGTGCCAATATAATCGGCTTCCCATTTATCGAGCTTCCCAGTATTTGGGAAAGCTGTGAAATGGGATTATAAGGTTAGGTTACATACATCTGTCTCTATATTACATAAATATTTCAGGAATTCTATCCTGTTGTGTAAAGAAGTACATGTAATCACTTTTTTCCATTACAAAAGGTTCAGATGACACAATAGTATAATAGTTTGCCATTGCTGAGAAAACATTAAATTATCCTCATTTATCACATTGTTTCCTGCTTTCACTAAGTAAAACTGCTATTTTATAAGACGGTCTACTTGTGTGCCACACATATAGAACTGCTAAGAGATGTATCCACTTCACCCCACCCGCACAAGTTAGTACCTGCTTCAGAAAATAAAAGGAAAGAGATAAAACACATTTTGGAAACAAAATACAAAGCACTCCACAGTTTCAATCTGTATTTAGCCCTTGTGCTGTGCTATATAATCTTTGTGGAAATGAAACATGTAAGTATAATTCTAGTGTAACAGAAACCCCCAGAAATAGTTAATAAGAGATATTAGTTCATGCATTAAAAAATAGTAGAAGTTCAGCAAATCTTCTATTTAATAGAATCCTTAATGAAGTTGAACATTAGTTGCTTTTAACTACATTCAGTAAGAAATAACTACTTTCACTGGATTAGCAGAACATACAACAGACCGTTAAACCTGATTATATTAAAAAAAAATAAAAAGAAAAAAGTAATTGCATTAAAATATACTGGGTATTCTCTTATCAAATTAACTCTCTAGGTCTGACTTGAAAATATGGATTTAAAAAACATGGTTCAAAAATGACAGTTAAAGGTCAATGAATCAAGCTGCCCATTATATTTTCTGGTAGCAGATGGGTGCAATGAAACCTAATGATTGAATTTGAAACGCTTTAATGCTCCTTTTATCTTTGGCTCCCACCATGTTGAGTCTACCTTAGTATTCCTAACAGATACTATGTTTACTGCATAACAGAC
Organism: Corvus cornix cornix; assembly: GCF_000738735.6. Taxonomy (NCBI): domain Eukaryota; kingdom Metazoa; phylum Chordata; class Aves; order Passeriformes; family Corvidae; genus Corvus; species Corvus cornix. The sequence goes on along the minus strand of NC_046332.1, from coordinate 59,952,052 downwards.
TCAATTACAATTAGCTAACTAGAATGAAATCTGCACTTACCACAATATCCAGTTTATTCTAAGAATATCATACCATGAACTCAAAATAACAATACACATAGGAGTGTATCTTTGATAGCATTTGTAGGTTGGGTTTTTTTTTGATTTTTCATGTTAAATATGAAGTCTGGAAATTAGAGGAAGATTTAAATCAAAATTAAAGTAAAATTTTTTTAAATAGTGCCTTGAAATTTAAGGATATGATCAAAGTATTTGTTTAGAATTTAAAAGTGTTTAGAACCCTTTTTTTCTGCATGAAAACAGCCATATCTTTTCTGACCTTCCTTCTTTCTTTCCTTCCTTCCCTCTTTTATTTTTTTTTTCTTTCTTTCTTTCTTACACATTCTACAGTGCAATTTTGATCTCCTGGCATTTTTTTTTGAGACACATCTGAAAGCTCTTACTCAGCAGGAATTCCCAGTGAAGCCAGTAAGCGTAGCGAAATTTGTCCAATTCTTACCACTGCTTATTTCCTGTTTCTAAGAGCAACATAACCCAAGTGTTTTCTGAACAGATAAAAGCTTATAAACACTGCAGTACTGGGTGGTGGAGAAGGAGAACAAATTATGGCCTTTTAACACTGTTAAACTGTTTTGTACTTATCATATTTAGTAAGGAGAAAGCAGAGACACTGGATATTTAAAATCTGTTAACTTTGTGTTAACATCTATCCAGTATGTTTACCTTTTTATGTCCAACCCATACTCCCACTGAAGGCAACAATAAAACTCCCACAAGCCATGACCTGAGGTCCAGTGAAATCAATGGATGTTTTCAAACTGGTTTCAATAGCCCTTGGATCAGTCTGCTTACTTCAATTACAAGCGAAGTGAGTCTTTACATAGCATGCTACATTCCCACAGATACATATGTTGTATGCTGAAGAAAGTTGCATTTAAACAGATTTGTAATGGCAGTGATGGGGAAAGGAGATTAGCTGGGCAGCAAACACTGTATGCGGCACGAAATTCCAGTTCTGTGTTTCTTCCCTACAGAGTGAAAGAAATTAGCAACAAAGATGGAGCAGGATTTGGTTCTGAAGCCACACTGCCTGCACAGAAAACACACACAAAGAGGAACACTGAAGCTTTCTTCCTAGGCGACGATCAGAAAAAGGGGTAAATCTAGATCACCTCCTTTCCTTTAAAGCTGCCACCTTATCCCTTTTCTCTTTCTAAAAACCTGCACCAGAAAAGGAATGATGCTCTTAAATTCCCTAGGAATTCAGAAGAAAATCACAGATGTTAAAACTTACATTATAACTTTCTGTCTAATTTCTTATTTAGGTCATGCAAATCTTTACTTCAACTTTTTATTAAAAATACCCAACAAGGTATTCTCTAAACATTTTGTGACAAGATACAAAGCCCTACTTTCACACAAATACCTTAGCATAATTATTTCCTCTAAGCACTAGGAAAAGACACACCACTAAATATGCTGCCAAAATAATGGCTGAATTTATGACAGAATAGTAGATCATCAAGCTTTACAGACTCACATGGCCATGCAAGGAGATGTTCCACAGTAAAATGGTGATGAGTTGATTTATTATTTGTGACATAAGATAAATAATTTAGAATTGCACAAACTTAGGAAGAGGTTCTGGCCCTAAATATATTTTAAAGTCATAACAGTCATGTGTCTATGATGAGGTACCTCATAAAATGGAAAGTTTGATAGAATACACCATTACACCACGAGTATAGTAGCAGTGGTCAAGTAGACTTGGACAGAAAATATAAGGCTTTTCTGATATAGGGCTGTGTGTATGAATCCACAACTCTGTCACTTTAGTGTTAACCTACTGCAATGTCTTCTGATAGGACTCTATATTAAACTGATTCAGAACAAGCAAAACAAAAAATAGCTACCCTTCTTTATAGGATCACCTCATCTAGGACACAACACCCACTTATCTGAGGATCGCCACTGGTAACCTCTAACTTCATAGGTATTTAAAGACTGACTTTGACCTGTAAATTCTTAAGACTGGAAAAAAATGCTCTGGATTGCCCTTCTCATTATGGCTTGCCATATCAAGACTCTGAAATCAGATTTTTCTGTAAAAGTAAGAAGATCCATATAAGATATAGTCTCTGCAAAGATTACAGGGTTAGATAAAGTCATCTTTCTGTTCCGAACTAGTGTTGGTTTGTCAATATCTAGGACACTGCTGCAAGTTTCAACAGGGATAGAGTGACTGAACATGAATGCTAATATTTGACTGAGAGGTTGGTTAGAACACAGGGATTAAATTATGGACTTTTTCTCTATCTAATTAGCAGGATGCTCACCCAGTATGTGAGCACTTTTTTTCAAAGTGGAATGCATTGAACATCAACTGAAAGATGCATATATACTTTAATTTTAAAATTTTATTTATGACCTCTCAAAGAAAATAGTTAATGAAACCTTCTCTAAATAATGTCCACATCACAGAAATCCCCAAGTCGACTTTCAAAAGCATGCGTATGTGGAAGCTTCTTTCAAGGTGGGAAAAGAATTGAAAACACTCCTGGTGCAGTTCAAGAAATTTCAAACAAAAGCTCATGCAAAAAGGAAAAAAATAAGATTGTTCATGCTACTCTTCCTGAATAGTCAAACCAGATCATGTGTAACACAGACTGATGCTGCTCCCTGCAGGTGGATCATGAGCCCACATGAAGCCACACCAACTTCCAACTTCACTGGAATTAAACATGGAGTTAGGTGCTTAGCTGCAAAGAGTGATCTCCAGGAGCGCAGCCTTTGAGTGCAATTCTTTTACGCATATGCCCTCAAAACTTGTTTTCAGGTAGAAAAAACCCACTAGAAGATGAATTATTTCCATGGGAATTTGTTCATTTACATAATTTCAGGCCATCTTAGTTTACTGGTGTTTCATGGCATTGTGCTATTGGGAATAAAACAAAAGCTATAAAATACTAAGGGACCACCATATTTTTCAGTTCACATGAAGCTTTACTAATGTCTTGATAAATTCCTAAAAAAAATTAAACTTTAGTTTGTTTGGTGTTTTTATTTAAATATTTTGAGGCGTGAAGCAATGAAATACAAAATACCCTTCTAAACTATGCTAAGATCAACAGCAAAATCATTCACTTTACATGAAAATAGAATTAGTATCGTGCTCCTAGAATGCTGTGTGTCACACTTCAGCACAGGGACTTTACAAGGCAGTGGTACAGCATTGTATTCCTAAAGGTTTATAGCATTGTTTCTTTAACCTTAACCACAGGATAATAAACAGCAACAATATAATGATAGTCCAAGCTAACAGTAACCCTAAGAATGTGCAAGGAATAGACTGGCAGGAATTAATCTCCCATTTTCATATATCTGCCCAGGGGAAGTACTGTAATTGCAAAAATTTACTCTTAGACTGCTGAGACTCATAGTAATTATGTTTCTTTTTTAACAGAAATAGCCACAGGTAGTAACAAATTGGGTTTTGAGATGGGGAACTGGGCATGCATTCTAACCCAAATTACTATGTAACTGTCTTTAATATAAAACACTATAGAAAATCCAAAACTTAAATCAGAACAAAAACTTTCCCTTAAAAAAGTCTTCTCGTCCCATGGCTATTCAACACGTGTGCCTATTTCTTCATTCACAGATATCAGCAATACCAGTATGACTGCAAGTAATTTATCTAAATATCTTTGTCATTGTTAACCACAATTCCTGAAGTTTGCATTTGTTTAATAGAAACAGTTTCCTCTTACTTTACCAGTAGATCATAATTAGAAATCCAAATACTCATTCCTAAGTTTCTTTTGCCAGTATCAGGGGATGAAGAAAAGACTATGTGTGGTTTACATATATTTTAAATGAACTGAAATTAAAGTTTTCTTCAAAATTTTGAAAGCCTGTTTGAAATAAATGAGCCCAGGAAAGTACTTAAAATTAATTATTCCATGCTTGAAGGAATTATTATTTTGTTACCATCACATTGCTGCAATAATGAGAGGTATACTTTTGGGAAAGATCATATATGTGGTGGCCAATGAATAAATAATAAAATAAATTGATACAGTTGCTTCTTCCCCTTCCAATGCTATAGATTGTTAGACCGAAAAAGAAGCTACATGTGGTTTAAATAGACAAAATACATGTACAGATTTAGACAAAATGAAGACTGTATATTAAAAGAAATAACAGAAAAATCTGGTTTTCACCTCCTTTTCACCCAACAGCTACAAAGCTGACTGATATATTTCTTGCCTTGGAGCCATGAGATGCAAATTATCATGTGTTTTTAATAACTAACACGGTCCATGGAATCAGTTAAGTGCGGTTTCTTTTCACATGTTGCATGACTTATACCTCCTTTTAATCATCACTCTCAATCCTGAAGTTTGATAGCAGGATTCCATCATTAAGTGGAAAATGAGATCCTTCCTTACCTATACTCTTGCCTCAGGAAAAAAATGACAACATCATTTGTCTCTAAACTTGATGCTTTCTAGTTTGCAGCAAAAGGTGCAGGTTGACAGCATCTTCCAAAACACTGCTACACAGCTCTGTACAGATCATACACAATATAAAAAAAAAATTAGATGCACATTGCTCATTAATAATGTCTTTTTTCCTTCTAGATGGTTCTTTTGATTCCACTCTTCTCTCTTTTCTGTGTATATCCACATATGCTTTCGTACACACAGTTACATTATCTGGCCTGTATCCTAGAAATAGAATGGTTTCTAAGGCTTTGTTGTTGTCATTTTAAAAAGGCTTTTAATTCCATTATTTCCCAAGCACTCTAAATTCCACTATATTCTTATTGCCATTTGATCCACTGAAACTATGAAGAGATCACAAAAGAACACACTTGGTACTTTACAGCTGTGGCTGGATAATCTGGCTCATGATCATCAAAGCAGGATTGTTTTTATGATCTTCAAATCTGCATATCAAATTACTCAAGTCTATGCGAGAAAGCAAGACATCAGGACTATCTCAACAGAATATGAGAAAATGTAGTTGAAGGCTAAGTGAAATGAACAGCTTTTGCAGCTTTGCAGTGATCTTAAAGCAAAGGAGAGAAGCAACAGGGAGCAGTTCATGTGACACAGACTAACAGATTCTGGGCTGAATTCTGCACATGCTTGTGCACATCAGCCACTCCTGTAAATAATCTATTTAATTAGATGGTTCTATTGACCTAAGCTAAAATGATCACTGATTAAGTGTTTTAAGGATCCTGCCCTGAAAGAAATAATATTAATTTAATTATACATATATATGTACATTTCCACAGGCCTCAAAATTACTTATGCACTGACTAAGGATATGTTTTTTTTCTAGATTTGCACAAAAAAAGCACTTTGGACTCTGCTGGTTGTCACTCAAGTGCTGAATCCGAGGTACATTGTTAAAACAATGTTCTTTTCTTTGTTACCTTTAAAATTTTATAGAATTTAAATATTTTCATTAAGAATTAATGAACATTTGTTTAGCCCACTTCAGCTTACCTTTTTTTTTTAACTGACTTGTAGCTAAACAATCATAAGTGGTTGCTTAGCAATCAGCAAAGAGTGAGACAGAAATATAGTAAGTAAAGAAACTGACTGACATGTTCTCTGTTTGAATCATAGTATTCAGTAAAAACAACAGAATAACACCTAGAGAAGTTTAAAACAAAATTGTCTTAATAAAAGAATACAAAAAACTGTCTTTAGGAACAAATTATGCATTTAAATCTACAAATTGTGATTCACGTCTGTCTCTATAAACAATTCCTGTAGCTATTATTAAAAATACATTAAAATCCTTCAAATGTTCATGAAACCATTATTTACCTTTTGTTTTAATTCAATTGTCAACTGTGCTTCCAGTGATTTTAAAAACAGTATATATCTACAAAGCAAGCAAGAGTTTACAGCTTTGAAGACTTGAAATTGATTTTTAATGCACCAGCTTTCAAACACTACAAAGGCTGCTCTCTGCTGATAAAGACAGTAAACAAGAAATTGTCCTTTAAATGTTCCCTTTAATGTTTTTCTTTAATTAAAAATCAATCAAAAAACATTGCCACATAAAAAATTTAAAATTAAGACATTAAAAAATGCTTTATGTTTTTGACACACAAACGCATTCAAAGAATAAAAACTTAGGAGGTTACTTTTGTTTACTTGCATTAGTTTAGACTTTTTTTTGCACTGCAAACATTGCTAATCAAAAAATAAAACATGTAAAAGTAGTTTATCACTTAGCTCTTTTTATAAAGTGGAAATGTTAAAAATATGATGAAATTAAACCAGAAATTATAAAAGTACTAAAGTAAAATATTTTTTAAATACCTTTAGGTTATTTTAATATATTCCTATCCTCTAATCAGACCAAATGTTATTTATGTAGATTAGTTACATATAGACTCTTATTTATCTAACCTGTATTTATTCTTTGATCACAAAGCTTGTTAACTTAAATGGTATTTTATTCTTATGATTGGTTTTCCCATAATTATGCAGTTTAGCTGCCTGCTTTTTTTTTTTAATAAATATATGCACACACACCAATCATATTCAACAGTGTTATGCTGGATGCTCAATGAACTGTAAGAGCCATTTCAATACAATAAAACTGTCTGGAAATGTTCCAGGGCAAGGAGTGGAAATACGAGTAATCACAGTGTCACTAGAACTAGTACAGGCGATACACACGTGTCGGACATACATCAGTAAACGGTGTGAACCACTCTCTGAAAATAATTCTTCATGACTATCATTGCAAGAACCTACAATGCATCGATTAGAGGTCCCACTCACACATCTGATTTATGCATTTGTATCTCATGACAAGACTTTTCCCTTCCCCTTTGGAATTCTCCTTTGGCAGGCCATGGAGACTGCAACACAAAGCCACCCAGCAGGGAACAGGATGAGATTAGGAACTTTTCTGTTATGGGTTAAGGCATTTTATGAATGTGAGAAATTCTGATCTGATACATATGCCACAAAGCCAGTAGAAAGGTCCAGGGCTAAAATCAAATATCTTAATTTGAAGGACTTAACATGCCTAGATTGCTCATAACTTATTAAATTGAAAATAGACCAGTATGGGACTGCTTGTCTTGAGCGCTGGAAAAGGAGATATCTCCTCACTGAACCAAAGTGAGATAAAAATTGATCTTTATACTGTTCCTCTGTACAAATAACACTAATAATTGGCTGAAATTATGCAGTTATGTCTTTATATGTAGAGGGACTCCTGAATTTTGAAGACAAAAAAAAAGAGATCTCTTCTCACGTCAAGCAAGTGGGTGAATTGATCTGATATCCTTTCTGTACAGGTAATACCACTACCTAGTGGAAGCAAACCAGTAAGAGAAAGAGATTGTTCTTGTATGACCTTATTAAGAAGGAAATGTATCAGCAGCCTTTGGGATTTAGATAGAAAATATATGACTGCTCAAGAAGGTTATTTAAAGCACTGCCTAATATTCTAATTAACAGGGACATTTGTAAGAATTTGCTTGTTCTTGAATGTAGTACTTAATACTGAGTATTTTATCCAAAATGCTTAATAATTTACTTTTTTAGTTTCTCATAGGATTTACAGTAATTAATCCAGAATCTTCTTCTGTTATAAAAAAAAAAAAAAAAGGTCTACAGCAGACTGAAAACCAGAAATTTCACTATGACAAATAGATTAGTAGAGCTTAGAATGCACGCTGGCTAAGAGTTGTGGCAGCTGCACATTATTCTGTTTCTTCTCATCAACAAAAGCTGTGACTAGTTAATATCCTTGATGCCCCCTTAAAAACTTAACAAATAAAACACTTAAACTCAGGGAACTTTTTTCCCCAGTCATTTTGCCACTCTCTTCCTACTACCTTTTTCTATTTCTTTTCTTTTTCCTCTTTTTTCTATTAAGGCAAGAGCCTGCAGTCCCCTGAGAGTTTTACTTGTTTCCTGTATTTTTGAACCCTTTAGCATTAATTTTAGCACTTCTCTTACCACTGAAGTAGCCATACAATCGAAAGCATGAAGCTCTTAGGCTATCTGCTGCAAAATTTGTCCCAACTGCTCTACACTGACCTTTTGGCATCAAAGGATTGCTTCTATATTTCAAAGATAAAAACAGAGCTGTGTTTCTGCTCTGGTCAACAAATCATTGTTTAAGTTCTCATCACTGATTTTTTTTACCTATTGGAAAATTTTAATACTAGTGTCAAAATGTCTTTTCTCCATACACGCAGGTACTCCTCAGGCTTGAAGATGTATCTGAAGATCTCTGCCATGCAACACATATGTTTCCTTCAGAAAGAAAAACAAACCAACCCCCCCAAAAGAAATCCCATATATATCCACTTTTCGTATGTAGAACGAGTGCCTTGCGTGGCAAAACCTAAAACTAATTAAACTTGACATTTTGAACTTTTGTAGAAACAGCAAAAGAAAGGAAAATTAAGCATGATCTTTAAAAACATATATGTAATTATTAGCTGGTATGTTAATGCTTCCTAGGGAGGAAGGTAGTGAAGAGAAAGAAAAAAATGCTGGGGAAAAAAGACAAAAAAAATACCATATATTTTAAAAACAAAATCCCAACTGGTTTACACCTAGATGTTGTGACTTGGGGGGATTTTTTTATAATGACACTTTCGTCTTATCAGAGAAACCAGATTGTATCTATGCTTTCTTAATACCAAGTAATATTTGTGAATATTTCACACATACCTATTGATAATTTTCCATGTAACAGTACTTGCTGAGCTTTAACAATAATTCTGTATTATTCAGTTTCAAAAATATATGAAAACGTGGTAACATATATTCAGCAATTTGTTCAGTGGAGTACTGATTTCTTTTCAGATGTACACATGATTATTCTGGGTTAACCGTTGGACTTGATCATCCTAAAGGTATTTCCCAACCTAAACCATTCTATGATTCTGCGTTACAATTCACATATTAGTTACAAAAACATCTAAATTCCAGTCTCCTTAATTGTTAGTAAAGATGCTGTACGAAAAGAAATCACAAAAGCCTCAAATCTTAAAATGAAGTGCCCAATCATACTATTCTTAGCTGCATTCCATAGAGGTCTTAGTCACAATTCACTCTTGAACCGCTAAAATCATTTATGAAGTAAAAATTATGCTATTGACTGAATTATGAGTAAAAACAGGCCTTTTCATCAACATGGGTAAGGATAATAGAGACCTGACAAAATAAGTTCTTGAACGATAACTCTTCAAAGGATTTATCAGTCATTGACATTGCACTGGTATGCCCAAATTTGTAGGGTTCTTCCTATCTAAGTTTAGGTAGTGACAGTGAACACAAAGATATAGAAAGTTCAGACAATTTAAGAGCAGCTGAGACCTGTGACAGTCAATCTTGCATAACTTGTTTCATGCTTTTATAAAACAACAAGTTCTACATAGACATTATTATTCTTAATTTTGTGTTAACAAGAATTCCTGTTCTAGAAAGATTGTTTTTCATAATATCTATATTCCACTTTAGACTCTTAAATTCTTTTTCTCTATTATTTTTATTCTCTATTACAGCACGTCATCTTGGAAAGTTCTTTAGATTTCATATGGACCTACATATCAAGAATGATCCTTTTTAAATAATAGTGCTATAAATATCACCAGCAAGGAACTCAACATCAAGATCAGAACAGATGTAACACAAAAAAAGGAGTTCAATTCTGCTTCCTCTGTCTATTTCAGCAGCCAGTGCAGATGCCACAGTGAGTGGTGTGTTGCCAGATCTGATCCTAAAATATATGTGTTTTGTGTCAAGGTGCAGTGCATCTTAACAAAAAAAATAAATAAAGCTTCATGGAAGGAGAGAAAAGGTTTTGTCCTGAAATTCTTGGATAGCCAAATCTGGGATGGATTTCATCCAGCGAATAAAACTAAAGCTGTAGAACAATGTAACACAAAACCAGACTGCACAAGAAACTGCAGACTGCATTTACACAATGCAAGCATTCAAAGGAGTTATTTTGCAAGACATCTAGCCTTGTAAAACACTGTTAAAGCTACCATAATGAAACCTAGGCAGGTAGTTCAAAAGTTTCATCTCACAATTTACTGTCTTTAGATACAGCCCTTAAATATATAGCTGTGAATCTCTGGAATATATAGAGTACAAACCTGCAAACTTGCAAATGTTTAGAACAGCTCTAGTATCCTCTTGATGCAAAATGTTACCTTGTACTAGTTCTAGTGAGATGAGAGAATAATATTCTTCATTTGAATTAGGAGATATAAAAAATAAAAAATTTGTGTCTCTGGTTTCAATAGGAATTTAAATCACTGAGGATGAGTGCAACTTCTGTGACAAAAGCTGCTTCTCTTTATATGCAGCAGCTGCAGGTTTCTTTTTGCAATCTTGAAATTTCTGAGCAGAAGTTACTCAAAGTATGAAATAGCATATTTAAAGATAGAGCAGCACTAATATGGTTCATGTTTTTTATTTCCTTTGAAGATTCTATCTTCTTAGGTACTACTAGACACCTGGCGATGAAGCTGCACTGGGACTCGACATTAATCTATTGACACGTCATAAACATCATGTGCCTGAAGTATGAAGACTGATCTGTACTTTATCTTAAAATGCTGCAGGAGAGTGTGGTACAGCAGTTACAGCAATTCCCAGCTTGAGAGCTTCTTTCAGCACAGTCATTCATTTTTAGCTGCTGTTTAACAAAAGCTGTGACCACCGCTTTTTTTATTCACACCCACCTTATCCCTGATATATTTACAAAACTCCCCAAGTTGCACCACAAGTATAGCAATAAACAATCTCTAGGATGATCAACACTACTTGCATATTGTAGATAGTTTTCTACACTACTGTTATGTCACTTTGAGGAACCTATTTCTGGAACCTACTTGTGTACAGAAAATATTTGTTTTCCTTTACCCATCCACTCTTACCTATTGGAAACCTGCAAGAAGAAGTTGTGACTTGTTCACACAGGGAAAGGCAAACTGACTAACTCAGAATTTGGGTAGGAGAGATACAGATATGTGTATGTTTGTACATTTTTTTTTCCCTGATGACTGCACTTCAAAATAAAGCAAAATTCTCTTTCTTTTAGTCAGGTGAGTAGGTCACCAGTATGAGATGAACAGAATTTTCCCGGTAGTCTTTAAAGTCTAGAGAGAACAGAAATCTTCTTTCAGCCATGTCGAGTTTCCATTTTCTCCTGCTTTCCTTCTCCCCAATAAAAATTAATAGCTTGGACCTTAAGTGATTCACAGGTCACATGGAATTTTGACTCTGGCGATGAGAATTGTACAGCACTGCCCTACATTCAAATATCTTTAACAGACTTTTGTTTGAAACCATTGTTTCTAAAGTATGTTTAGAAAATGATGGCTGAAGTTAAGAATAATCAAATGTGCTAAAGTGTAGATGTGTAACTTCCCAGTATGTTACTAAACACTGTTCTTAATACACATCAATCTCAGGTGCACATCAAATCACAAATGGTCAATTTTCAGAGGTCTTAAGCACTTGCGAGTCTCTTGCACCAATAAAAGCTGGTTATACAGCATCCTTGTCTGTCCATCCAAAATTTTATGCATATATGTATGCATGCATGTTAGAATTATTTAATTTTTATGGTACTGAAGAAGCTCATTGATTCATATATAAGTAACACATGCAACTGTGGTACATAGGTGGATGCTACAAAGTAGTGAGCAAACACACAAGTTGTCAAATTGTGTGATTAGTGTGTAACAGAAGTCACTTAAAGAGAGGCAAGATTACACCACTCTTACCCACATCAGGAAGTATTTCATTCAACTGCTGGTCCTTTTGGGTCAGTCTGAAACCCCTAGTCACTAAATAACACTTTACTCCACAGGCATTTGTTGATGTAAATTGGGCTATCTGTAGAGTAAAACACTATTCATGAGAAATAAGGCAACCATAAGGCCCATTGACTTCACTAGGTCTTACTAACAAGAAAAAGGAAAAAAAAAAATATTATGCACTCCTAATAAGAGTGAGAAAATTTGGTTCTTTCTGAGAAAGAAATTATTTATTTACTATTAAATATTTATAGAATCAATTGGACGTACTAAGTAATAATATAATATTTAGCATATATATATATATCTCCATAGATATATACTATGCACATATATATATATAAAATTTTAATAACATGTTCCTGTCAGAGAATTGGGACATTAAACAGTTGCCGAGAAAATGAGAATGAAGAAATGCAGTTCCATTGTATGAATTACATAGTATGAGATTATCAAGTTTCAAAAATATATCTCTAAAAACTAATGGGAACATTTGTTAGAGAACCCTTGCACAGTTGTTTACCTCCCCCATACTGAGGTAATGAAGAAAACTGCTTAACTGGATTGACTAACTAAAAGAGACCACAAAGCAGCTGGATTTTGTTTCTTTTTTTTTTTTTGTCATTGCCTACACCTTTGATTCCTAACTGTGTAATGTACATATGCAGACACAGGTTTCTTGGAGTGATTAAGGATATAGTAGATCCAGAGAGAGGGTTGATCTTTCACTATTTCTCCTTAAGTCTGCAGTTTAAATTTTACATGAGGCAGAAGTACAGGACCAGACATAAAGTAGTGCCTACATTCTAAATGCAAATTTTATATAAAATTTACTCCAGGGATGTGGAGATGGAGAATACAAAATGTATTTTAGTAATGCAAAAGTACAGCGAAGAGGATCAATTTCCCCCTCTAGCTACTTTAAATCTGAGCCTTTTCTGAACAGAAAACAACTACACTGTTTCATACTGTGTCTGTTTTGGCACTACAACTACAAAATATAGTATCAATAATTCTGTTTGAACAGGTTAATTAGGTAAAACTGAATGTTTTCTAATCTGCTGACTAGACCATCCAAACATCCGAAACACTCTGTGTAGATATTGAGGGAAAACAAAACCAGTATTAGATATACCAGTATGTGTTATGAGGAGTTTCAGTTAACATTTTCCATAGCTGTCATAATGAAAACTCTTATAGAAACCACAACACACTTCTTTAAGGGAGGAAATTCCTCTTTTAGCTTTATATAGATTTCAGGAAAAAAAAAATCATGATTGATCTTATACACTGAACACTGTAAAAAAGAAGGAATCATATTTTCAATAGGGCTTTTACACTACAATCGAAACTTTACTATTCAGTAGCATCAATACATTAATTAATTGCTTTATATAGACATTACATGGCTGTAGGAAAGTATAATTTTCTGTCTTTTAGTAACTATTACACTTGTCAGTAGGAAAAAAATGTGGAGTGTTTTTTTTTAGCTTTCTGACAACTCCATTTTACAGTAAAAAAAAAAGTTGACATTACTTAAACAAGTGTCATGGAAAGTTATTTGTTTTTTAAAGCATGAATAATAAATCAAATTATCTCTGGTTGTGCCCTAACCTAAACTCTTTCCTAAAGTGTCACTTTTTGTTAAAATCAATTTCAGATTTTAAGTATTGCTCCACTCACCTAATTGATAGCAACACAAATTCATGATAGGCATAAAATGAAATTGTTTCTGTGACACAACTCAATAGTCACTTGAGGATTAGTTTACAGTGACCTTGTACAGGCAGTCTTTTTTTTTTTCTTTTTTTTTCTTTTTTTTTTCTTTTCCCCAGTTATAAATGTTCCATTTACAGGTCATCGGTTACTTGAATTTTGGCTCTTTAAACTGCCAATTACCAATGGCCATTTCTACTCAGTTTAAAATATTAGACACAGCTGGCAACTAGAACATTTGGTGTTCACAGATCACAGGGTATGGTAACTCCAAGGTATTATGAATCTTCTTTAGGTACATCAAGTGACTACAGTGCAACTTCTTTCCCACTAGCTGCATACACAAAATGAGTCTGTGTCACTTCTGATACACTCAGCTCATTCCCCTATGACTCAGAACAGCATATTAGGAGAACCACGGGATAAAACAGATATGACATTTCAAATATATTTAATAGTCATTATCCAGAGCCTGCTTTCAATTCGAACGTTAAAAATCACTTTGGAACATACCTGTAGTGTTTGAACATTAAGCTGCATTAATCATGAAGTAATACTTTAAATTAAATCAACTGGAGCCAATTTCTGCCCTCACCTTCACTCTGCAAGTTCACTGCTCTGAAATAAATCTTCTGAGTTTGGACTTTAAACCACCTGCTAAAAATTAAGTCATTCTTTGATTAGTACCCTATATCCAATGGTCCAAATTCTGCCATTTCTCACATTCACAAAAGTCAGTAGAGGACAGTGTGGATATAACTGGCAGCAGAATGCAGCCCAGCTGTAATTTCTAAATGAGCTTTGGTAGAAGACAGAGTGTGCAAGTCTTTCACTATAAAGCAATTAACAGTGTTGACTCAGGCTACTGGAAATCTGACTAGTTGTTTTTCTAGTTTATGACAGAATGTGAGTTTTGTTAACATTTGGGGGTAGGAGGGAATCACCACATACATTTTCTTTCTATTCAACTAAGCAGAATTTTCAGCACTGAAAGTTTAGTTGTTTATGGGGAGAGGAGGAGGCAATGGGGCCCCAATGATACTGTCAAAAAAATATGTTTATGGATATATATTCTAAATAAGGGAATTAAAAAAATTTAAAACATACGTCTTGGAAAGATAGTTCATACTTATATACAAGATTGGAGGGCTATAATACACTGTTGCAATAGATGTCCTCAGTGTGCAGTTTCTTCCTTGTCCTGTTAGTTACTGCAGGTGATATGACCGCTTTAAAAATGCCCTCCCTCTTCTCCACCCCAAACCAAAGAGAAGTGAAACCTGTGGAAGTGCCCACCTCTGTCTGCCAGTCTTCTGGGGAAATACCCCAGCATGCCTCAAATGTGCTAAACTCCTGCCCACACTCTCACATGCACCTCTTTGGCACTGCCGTAACTCTGTCTGTGTTTCAATGGGCATTTTCTTTTGAATCACACGGGAAACATCAACGTGACAGCAGAACCAGACCCACCAGATATGGTCTGGTTCCACTTTCATTAAGTCCACCTCTCTTTAGTGACTTGTGTTGGTCCCTTCAGTGGTGCCTTACAGCAGATTTCACTGCAGACAAAAGGGAAAGTTAAACCAGTGTCTAAAGTGAGGTCCAGGGTATTCTAAAAGTCTCCTACCTGAATTATGGACATCCGGCTCGGGGGAGCCTCGCTGGCGTTAGTCCCTTGCCCTGTGAAGCTGGTGTGGCAGCCCACATGTCCCTGGGGTACAGTCAGGTTGTTGGAGGCGGGCTTCAAGTACATCACCTCAGACCTGGGAGAGCTGAGGGGCAGGCGGGTCTGGTAGTCAAAGTACATGGGTGAGGTGGCCAGAGATGGGCTGCTCACCACGTTCATGACATTGAGGGGACCCCGGCTGTCCTCGCCCTCACTGGGCACCAGCATAATGTCATTCTTGCTGATCTTCTTCTTCTTGCCCTTGCCCCCTCCACTGCCACTGCCTCCTCCTCCCCCGCCACTGCCTCCCCCTCCTCCCAGCTGAGGGTGGCTATACTCGGCAATGCGACAATTATAGGTGCGGATCTCCTTGTTCTCTCGCTTGCACTTCACGGCAATAGTGATCATGGCAGCCAGCAAGATGATGGAGACAGTGCTCAGTGTCACAATCAGTGGCAGCGACAAGTCCCAGTGTGGCCGCCGATGCTGCTCGCCATTCACCTGTGGCTCGCCAGCCTCGGGCAGGGGCCCTGCCAAGGCCCTGACTATGAGCTTGGCCACTGCGGAGAGGCTGGGCTTGCCATGGTCACTGACTTTTACCACCAGTTCAGCCACAGGGCTGAGCTCCTCCCAGTAGGGGTGCAAGGTGCGTATCTCACCGCTAGTGGGGTCCATCTCAAAGAGGTGCTCCTCATTGCCTTCCACAATCTCATATGTGAGGCGCCCACTCTCCCCAAAGTCACTGTCCAGGGCACGGACGGTGCCCACGGGGTAGCCCACCCCAGCATTGCGTGGCACCTGCAGCTCAGCAGTGTCATTGATGAGGGCAGGCAGGACGATGAGGGGAGCGTTATCGTTGACGTCGAGCACGGTGACGCGCACTGTGGCATTGCTTTCACGGTGGGGGGAACCCGAGTCTTTGGCCAGCACGCGGAACTCAAAGTGCTTTGTCTGTTCATAATTGAAGCTCCTCAGGGCATAGATAGCACCATTTGTGGGGTTGACAGAGACATAGGTGTAGATGGAGACGTCTCCCACGTGCCCAGGCAGAATGGAGTAAGACACTGTCCCATTTTGGCCCAGGTCAGGGTCCTGGGCCAAGACTGAGCCCAAGTACTCTCCAGGGATATTGTTCTCAGGCACCTGTAACACATAAAGATTCTTGCTGAAGCGGGGCGGGTTGTCGTTCTCGTCAAGGATCCGGACAGAAAATGACTTGGTGGAGTTAAGTGGGGGATTGCCCCCATCACGTGCCACAATGGTCACATTGTACTCGTCCTGTGCCTCACGGTCCAGGGGTCGGTCAGTGACCACAGTGTAGAAGTTGTCATAGTTCTCCTCCAGGGTGAAAGGAACGGCACCGGGCCCGCCGCCACCGCCCAGCACCCGACATTGGAGCTGCCCGTTCTTGCCTGAGTCACGGTCGGTGACCCGCACCAGGGCAATGACAGTGCCTGGTGGGGCGGCCTCACTCAGAGCTCCCTGGCGAACGGAGACAAAGCCAATGGTGGGAGCATTGTCATTGCGGTCGATGAGGCGTACAGTGACCTTGCAGTGAGCAGGGACAGGATTGGGCCCCAGGTCCCGAGCTTGGACATCAATCTCAATGAGGCCACTCTCCTCATAGTCCAGGTTGCCCTTGACACGGATGAGGCCGCTCTGTGGGTCAATGCTAAACAGGTCACGGACGCGCTCAGGTGCATAGCCACTGAAGGAGTAGAGCACCTCTCCGTTGGTACCCTCATCAGCATCAGTGGCATTGAGGTCGATGACAGCAGTGCCTAGTGGTGCATTCTCTGGCAGCTCTACCACGTAGGAGGCTGCCTCAAAGATGGGGCTGTTGTCATTGGAGTCAATGAGGCGCACATTGATCTGCACCGTGCCTGAGCGTGGTGGGTCACCGCCATCCAGTGCCGTCAGCACCAGGGTGTGGTGACTCTGCTCCTCACGGTCTAATGGCTTCTGGATGACCAGCTCCGGAAACTTCGTGCCGTCACCACGGGACTTCACATCAAGGGAGAAGAGGCCGTAGTCATCACGAGTGAGCAGATAGGTGCGCAGACCATTATCCCCAGCATCTGGGTCGTGGGCGCTGGTGAGGGGGAAGCGGGTGCCTGGTGCAGCATTTTCAGAGATGTCCATGTCCACTTGGTCAGAGGGGAATGATGGTGCATTGTCGTTCAGGTCCTGAATCTCCACTTTGATCATGCAGATCTCCTGGTCGTTGGCAAACACCTCGAGGGACAGCTGGCACTTGGTGCTGCGCCGGCACAGCGCCTCACGGTCAATGCGCTGCTTGGTGTAGAGCAGCCCGCTCTCCCCATCCACGTCCAAGAGGTGCGGGGCTGAATTCTCCAGCACCCGGAAGGTGGACTTGGGGCCGCGGCCGCCGCCGGGGCCGCCACCGGGAACGCCACGCTCCGCGGGCAGCATCCCGCCTCCCGCCGCGCCTGCCGCCAGCCGCGCATCGCGCCCGATGTTCCCAATGACCGTGCCCGCTCCCTGCTCCTCCGGCACCGAGTAATTCAGGTTCTTCAGCGACAGGGCGGGAGCCCAGAGAAAGAAGAAGCAACAAATGGAAAGGTACATCCCCGAGCAGGGGTGGGGGCGGCAGGAGTAGCAGCGGCGACCAGGGTTGTCCCCGTCTTCTTTGCCTCCTGCTCTGGGGTTGCTCTTCCTCCTCTGACGGCTGTTTTTTCCCTTCCTTTTTGGTTTTGATTTTTTTTCCCTTCTCTTTCCCCACCCCTATATTTCAAGTTCCTGAACCTGTTGCTCTAAAACATCTGCAGAGACACAGGATGAGAGGCAGCAAATAGACCATGTAGCTCAGAGGGAGGGAGCAATCGGGGGGGTCTGGGGGAGGGGAGGGAGCAGCTTCAGCAGCGTTTCAGCAAGAGCTTGCCGTGCTTGCAGTCCCCTCGCAGTTGACTTCGTTTGTCCAACTTCGGCAGTGGGAGGGTTTCAAAAATTAAAATATTTGCAAAAGATCTTCTCCTCCGGGCAGGCGATGCGTTCCCGATCCTTGAATCCCCGCAGACGTACAAAGAATAATAAAAATAATAACAATAATAAAAAAATCGGTGGCAGTGCTGTTTTTCTAAAAAATATTTTTTAAATATGTGTATTTATATATATATATATAGGAAAAGAGGGTGGTCACAGGTCTGTAGCAGAGGTAAAAAAGCTTATTTGCTACTCATCGCTTGTGATGCGATTGATGGAGTGGAGGGGTAGGAGAGAGAGACAGAAGGGAAAAAAAGTCTCAGCTTGTTGTTGAAGCCCTCTTCGTGTGCAGTGAGCGGCAGTGAAATGTCTGATTGCACCGCGGGGTTGTTGGTTTTCAGGGAGTGTTTTGCTGCATTTAGAGATCTAATCTTGCATTGCTTGCGGCGGAGAGCTGCATCTCGTTGCCGTCGGCATTTCCCCCCTCTCTGTCTCGTACACCCTGGGTCACTGTTTCCTTCCCGAATCAGAGGGAGAGGGAATGAGGATTGCAGGGCAAGAGGGGAAAACAAAACACATTAAAAAAAACCGCAAAAACCAAATCACCCCCCCAGTAAAAACTAGTCTCCGGATTTGTAGCTTCCTTTCTCTCCCTCTACTACCAGCCTCCCACTCGTCCTTTTGGGGTGAATAAATTAAGAAACCCACCAGCTGACCTTCATCATTAGCAGTAAATAGAAATTTTGAGAGAAAGCTATGACCGTGCTCAATCAGCAGCACACTTGGGTTTCTTTAAGACAGGCCAGTAGCCGCCGCCACCACCACATCCTTTCTCTCCGTGTATCTATGCGTGTGTGCGTATGCGTGTCTGAGGAGCTGCACTTTTCTCGGTGCAATTTATTTCCAGTTTGCTTTTCTGTCCAGCCGAGAAGAAAGCAACAGGCAACCCATGCTGGACGCATAGATTGAAAAAAAAAAAAAAAAAAAAAAAAAAGAGAGAGGGAGTGGGAGGGCGAGGAGGAGAAAGAAAAGCCACCACACACACACACACACACACACACACACGCACACTCTCTCTCTCTCTTAGTCTCTCGCTAAAAGGGAAACAGTCTCTGTATTCACAGGGCTGCGCTATCAAGTGCCTCTCTTTTCTTTCTATTCAGCGTCTCCTTCCAATGACACTGCCGCCTAGTCCTCTTCATTTAGGGGAGGGGAGAAGAAGAGGAAAAACAATCCTGACAATGAATAAAGTGGGAGATCTTTTAATCTATTAATTCGCTTATATTAAAACCTATGCAGTTCCGCGATCAGTGTGATGCATTTTTTGCAGTCCTTTCAAAGCTTTAACGGTCTTCCTGAGCATCTTGGTACAGGGGAGAAGAGCGGCAGCAACGCCAGATGCGTTCCCCCTCTCCAATATACACCTATCCTAGCGATACGGTGTATAGGTAAATACTGGGGAAAGGTAGCAAAATTTTATTTCAGGTTCTTTTAACAACCTGAAATAAATGAATGGCAAATCCAGAAATGCAGGTGTTTCAATCTGCTTGGATGAGTCAGATCCAGCGGAACAAATCATATTCACTATCGCCTCATGTTCCTCCCTTCACAGACATTAGTTGCAGCTTCTTCCTAACGCTTCTCTGACTCACTCTATAGACAGGAAAAAAATTAATCAGATTTATATTTTGGAGAGGGGGGGAGGGAAGAAAGAAGAAAAAAAAAAAAAAAAAAAAAAAGGAGAAGGTGGGGGTGTCGGATCCAGCTACACTTTTACTATACCTCTTTCTCCGGGAGACTGAGGATCAGGAAAACAAGGCTGTTATCCACTCACTGGCACAGAGGCGCGTCTGTCTCCTGCTTTGCTGAGTGTTTTTAACCACCTTTCCTCAGTATTATGTGTGAAATAAATCAGAGATCTTTCACATTAAAAGGAAAAAAAAACCAATAAAAACATAGGTTTCCAATACACAGCTCACAGATCTAGTTCCGAATCTCAGTTCTGCACTGTTTTTTTCTCCTTTATTTGAGTCCGGACCCAAAGTACACAGTTAATTCTGCAACGTGTGGCAAGGAGACTTTCAAATGCAAAAGAAGAAAAAACAAATATTCTTTTCTGCCTCATTGATGGGTGGCCCCTTGCAAACAGACGGTCGCCAGTCTTAGCCAGGCAGCACGCGGAGCGAATGCCGATCCCCGATAAACCAGATCCATTTCACCAGCCGCCCGCAGGTAAGTAGAGAATTCAGGGAAAATTCAACAGTTGGAGCCGCGCTCTGCCTCGCTCTCTCTCTCTCTCTCCCCCCTCCTCGCCTCCCTCACTGCAGCACTCGCGGGGCCGCCGCGCCGCGCCGCGCTCGCCCAGCGCCGCTCGCCGACTGCCTCTATTCACCTCACGCCGCGGCTTAAACATTGATACGGATTCCCCGCCAGCCAATCGGCGGCGGCGGCGCCGACCGGCCCCGGCGCGGCCCGGCCAATGGGAGGGGGCGGGCGGGCGGGGGGCGGGGCCGCGGCGGGCGCTGGGTGTCATTGATTAGATCGGCGCGGAGGGGGACGAGGGGCGCGCGAGCGGCTCGCGCGGGTTGCGGTGTCTGGCCGCTCGCGCACCGCAGCGCCGCGCCCCCGGCCCCCGCCGCCTCCTCATCCCTGCTCCCCGCCCCCCTTGTTTATTTATTTGCAAGACGTGTTAACAAGTCCTCCGCGTTGACGGGTGGGGAAGCAGGGGGGACGCGACACCCCCGAACTCGCGCAAAGCACTGCGAGGGCGAGGACTTGACTCCGCCGCACGGTCCCCGAGTGGCCGCCGGCCCAGGGGTGCGCGGCGAGAGAGGGGGGTGTGGGCGAGGGACAGCCCCGCCACCCCCGGCCCGGCCCTGCGGGAGCCGCCCGGAGCGAGTCTCGCCCTCCCCGACGGGCAGTTCCCGAGGGCGGGCGCGCATCCCCGTCTGCGGGGAGCGGGGCGGTGGCAGCCACGCCGTGCGGGGCCGGGGGCCGCAGCAGCAGCGCCCGCCCCCGCCCCCGGCGCGCAGGGAGGCTCCCGGCCGGGGGCGGCGGTGGCGGGGGGAGGACTGAGGCTGGAAAGGTGCGTGCTCGGATTGCCGGAGGGCCGGTCTCGACCCGTGCGTACGGAAATGAAGCTGCCGTTTGTGACGAGCGTGTAAGTAGCAAGAATCATTTAGGGGGAAAGGAGAAAAAAAAAAAAAAAAAAGAAAAAAACATAAAAAAAAAAAAAAGAAAATAAACTCTAGAGCACTTACAGGACGCTTCTGAATTATTTTAGGAGCGTCTCTTAAAAGATTCAGTTAAGGCAGCTGCTCGTTCGCCTTGCTCGATAGGATAACCTTCAGCCCTGAGTTATTATGTCCATAAATATAATTTGACTTGGAAAAAGTCTTGCAGATTTATAAGTTCAAATGAGTGTTCTTACCAGACCCATCTTCCCGTCCTGAGGACCTCTTTGTAGCTGTGAAACGGATAGTTTTGCCATCCAGAGCGAGCCTGCTGGTAACCGTTATAGAACTAATGCCGTGTTAAAATTCAGCGTATAAATAAACTATACATACATTAGTGGCAGCAGAAAACCACTACTCTCAGCCGAGCCAACTTTCTGTGTGAGAGCGACAGACAGATGAAATAAAAGATATGTTTACAAAGTGGGCTTTGCTTTCTGCATGAGGGCTTCAGATTGGCTGAGGGAAATTGGCGTATTCGGCTAAGTCACGTATTTGGAGAAGTTCCCTATAAAAGCAGCACAGTATTCAATGTGGAACAAACACCAGCGTAAGCCCCTGAGCTATCAGGTGACCTCGTTTGACTGTAACTTGAGTCCTCTGCTTTCTTCTCCTTATTCTGCAGCTTATGCCAAACCTTCAGGATGTCTCAGGATGTCCAGAGATTTTTCCACGCCAGTTCTGCTAATTGAGGGGAAAAAAAAGGGTCATTGCAATTATGTAATGGCTCCCTCTAGCGTGCCAGAGATACTGCTGCATTTGGGGTATGTCCCGTGTGCGTTCCTCCTGTGGGGTGTGTGTGTATGAGTATATATGTATATACATACTGTGGGCTGTACACTGTGCCTAAGTGTGTACACATATGGTAACACTATTTCCACTTTCAGAGCAGGAAAGCACCAGCAGGAGTAAAAAAAAAATGGTTTGTATTACGGTGGCATATAATATGTAATATATTTCTGACAATGTTTCCCATATTTAGTTAAAAAAAACAGCCTCAAAACCCAAGATGAATTTTACTTTTTTTTCTTTTTTTTTTTTTTTGAGGAGGAGGAGGCTAGTGTCTCCATCACTTTTTTTCCTCTAACCTAGTGAGTACCTTTATTTTTTTCTTTTTTTTATATGACTCAGCATTACACAATAAATACTCTGACTCCACAATGAAGTCAATACATTTGAGGGCACTCTGCAGTTTGTAAAACAAGTACTCGGGACTCTGAATTAAGGGAAAAACTATATAACCCTTTATACAAGTAACTGGAGTCTTTGCTTGTAAAGTCTGTCTTTTTTTATCAAACATCTTGCAGCTTACAACAATCCATTGATACCAACGACATGCACGGAATACTTAGAGGAAAAATAAAATCTGAAACACTAGCACTGGATCTTCAAACCTCTGACTGACTGCCAGGTGATGATGATAAATGAAACTCTTACTCCTTGCTCTACAAGTCACTTTGGTTTTGTGGTGTTAAGTTCAGCAGAGCTGCATTTTAATACTCATTTTCAGGTATGGTTGATTATTAATTATTTCTAATGATTTCTTGGAAATCATGCCATCTTGGCATCTTTACAAATTGTGGCTCTTAAACCCAGTAGAGACTTAGATGCCTAACTGGAAAAATACACATAAAAAAATCGTGTCTGCATATGAATATATGCCTCTGTCAGGCTGATGTTTGTTGCATCAGACAGTTTATAACAACAAAATGGCATTTATTGATTTTAATCCACCTGTGCAAGTAATGAATATTTTATTTGTTTGATGATTTTACAGTATATCTATAATACTTTTTCATCAATTTTTTAGCACACATTGCATATTTGATAGCTTAGACTGGCATCATAATTTCATATTCGTTCATCAGAAATTTTTGTATTTTTCACAAAGAAGAGTTGGAAATGAAATGTATGATGGGAATGCAAATGAATGCCGATAATACCTATATGTTGTGCCATGTCACTATATATTGAATATATAGTGTGTGTTTATAGCTGAAAAACAACTGAAAAAAAGAAAATAAAAAAGTGCTTATTAACAGCTTGGAGATAAATCTGGACTGTGGAGACACTAATACCTAGAAAAAACACAAGTCCTTAATAATAGAAATACATGTATAGAAGACTTGAACTGTCTGCCAAATCAAGAAAAGCACATTAAATAGGAGAAGCTCAACAGAGGAGCAAAGTCCAATATAACAACCCTAACAATTAACTGTGTATGGAGTTAAATTATGCTTTGGAATGCTACTTTTCAATATTTGAAGTATTTGTTTATTGGAAGCTATAGTTTGACATTAACCAAAATAACAAGCAGTAGTAGGACACATCTCCAAACATTTTTTTTAAAAAATTGATTTACTGAAAACATAACGCAGCAGTATTCAGTCTTTTTCTGTGAAGTGTTCATGATGAAATCTAGTACTTTATTATTCTATCTTCAGCAAAGACAGGTCAACCTTTCTTCTTTCAAAAAATAAAAAAGGAAATAAATAAGAAGTACCCTCAATCAGAAGTGTTGATATGAAAATCTTTTGTCTTGGTTTGGAGGGTGCTTAAGCATAGCACAGAATTCTCAGAACAAATATCCCTAAACAACTAAAAGAAAATAGGCAAGGAAAAGATCAATATAGTTAAATGTCAAGGTTCAGTATTTAAGCTATTCGAGCCTGAAATGTATCATTGGGAAAGCCCAAATCCAAGACGTTTGAGAACAATAGAAAGAATTAAAATTAGAAAGGCCAAGGAGCAAATTTGAGGGAAAAAGAATCCATATATAAGACAATTAATTACCTACTAATAAATAAACATGCTTTACCCATGTGAGGAAGCCACGATGAAACTTTATGGCCTATTAGTTAGACAGCTATAAAACAAAAAGTACTGCAGAGAAATTGTATTTCTGTACTCTAGTACTCATAGCAAATGAAGATATTTCCTCAGGTCAACTTTTTTTTGTAACAAAGATGAGATGTGGGTGTGTATAAGGTGTCAGTGGTGATATTCTTAAAGAGGAGAAAGCATCTAACTAAATGGTAGTCATCAAGCATTCTTACAGAATCTGAAAATGAGGTAAATGAACTGTTAAAAATATGCAGTCATTAAGATCAGTTACTATGACTGAGGATTAAAACATACAAAATGTTTCTCTTTTAAAAAGACTAAAAGGGTGAACAACAAATTGTGGTGTGTCAAGCTTTACTTTTCGTAACAGTAGTATAAAATAGGTTAAAATAACAATTAAAAATAGAAATTATATGGCATCTAGAGAAGTGTAAGAGAAGTACCATCCAGAAACTCGATGAAATCAATAGAAACCTTTCCACTGATTTGATTCATCCCATAGTAGCAAAGTAACACAACTTGTGTAGACTAAAAGGGCATTCTTTCTGTTTATTGGTATTGTTTCAAAATAGTAACAGAATAGCAGATGAAACCACTTTTGTTGCTCTCTATGTGAGCAGTTTTATGTCAATTTAATTGTGAGGTCACACCAGCAAGACATGTAGAAGAGAGAGTTGCTGAGAAAGGGAACACAAAATAACAGGGCAGTAGGTAAAGGCAAGAGGGGGTAAGTGTCAGCAAATGATGTTAGTGGGCTAAAGGGAGAATAGGGGCCAAGAAGAGAGAAGAGTAGGAAAAGGCTGCTGAAGCAGAACACGGGGCTATTTAAAAGGCTTCAGGCAAAGGGAATTAATGAGTAAGAACTCAGCCTGAGATTGTCACTGAAGGAGTTGATACGTATGGCTTCTATGTAGCTGGGAATACTATGCTTACAGTTATACCTGTATCATTTTGAAAACACAAACAAAAAACCACAAAGATTCATTAGGCTTACAGAAATGGTAACTTTTAGGCCAGAGGTAAGGTCTTAGGATTTGTATTCTTATGCCGCTTTTCAGCCACATTATTTAATCATTATTTAGTACAATATACAGATACATTTTTTGCTTTTTGTATTACAGTGAAAGCAAGGCACACTGAGATCAAACCCAGTGTGTTTCAAACAGACTAAGAAGTTTTCTTAATGAGTTTTTTTTAAAAAGCAATTTCTTTAAGAGCAGTTGAAATATTGAAAACTGGTTTCCTACAGGTGTGTCTTTTAATTTTCCTTTTGCTACTACTACCAGATTCCTCCTGTGTCTGATGGTTACCCTGCAGATATGAGTGGCTGGCTGAGAGGGACATGCTGCTGGGCCAGGCAGCAGCTGCCTGGAAAGGTACAACAGCTACCTTTACTTCTCTCAGGGTATTGATTTATGTCACATACATACCCGCTAACTGAAATGAAATTTAAACTGAAACCATCTTTAAACCGCTTGCAAATTTGATTGAAATTGTCCAGTAGCTCACAGAGTTGCTGGGAAGAATGATGGAGAGACAGAGACACTCAGATAATGGTCAAGGGGGCTGATGTTTTTACTTGCATAGCCTCCTTTAAAAAACTTAAACATTTAAAACACTTTAGCCATTTGGTTATAACATGATGCCAGTGCTGGAGTTAGGATATGGCACAGTAATATGATCATATGACTTGACATGTTAACATAATGCATGCACTGCCAGTAGCAGTGAGATAGGAATATACTGTAAATATAGACACTAGATCTTGTAAAAAAGAAAAGGAAATATCTGCATTTTCAAATAAAGGATATTCTCTGAAGCATTTTAAAACTTTTCTGAAGCAAATATTGTATGGATTTTTCTTAAACCTGACAATTTTTGTTTGCACAGTAAATTACATCAAACCATATAGAGATCAACAACAATATGTTTTACTTCACTGAATAATGAAGTAGTTTACTGATGAAAATCTGTTTTGTGAATTATTTGTGACAAGTTTGTTAGCGAGTAGAGCACATAGACCTGTCATTATGATTTAAATATTTGTTTAGATATTTATAAACATCATTAAATTTTATGAAATACTTGTTTTAGTAGATGGGATTTAGTTTGACTGCAGTTATTGTTAATGGTTAATGTCTCCTACATCCTTTAAAGATTATATGGCAGGACAGGTTGTTGTCTTGTTCCCCTTTGGCTTAGGCTGCACTCTGGAAATATTGTGCCATTCCTTGAGAATGCTCAAATAAAGAAATTTATGGAAATGCAGGACAAAAAAGGAGAAGGAGGAAGGGGGAAAGAAAACAAGAGTGAGCAGAAACTCCAATAAATGCTGAGAAAATTGAGGAACAGAACTCCTATTTAAGTCTCAGAGGGGAAGGAAAGAAAATATTCTCTTGGGCTTGGGGAGGGGACTGTACATAATCTGCAAACCTGGGGGGAGCTGCTGGACTGGGATCATACACAGACAAGAAGACATAGCATCTTACATCAGCATGAGCCAGTGGGTGTTCATTTACACCTTTTCTATTCTGTCTCACTTTGGATGTTTTATAAAGCTATGTTTTGGGTAAAATCTTACCTTCGAGATTTAAAACTTTCCTGGGAGTGCTGATAGTGCTAGCTTTAAGGAAAAGGTAGAAGCAGATCAAGCTCAAAGATCTGGCTAAATTATATATATTTTGCAAATAGAAATACTGATAGAGGAAAAAGCTGGAGAAGCCAAAATCATAGAATCACAGAATGATTTGGGCTGGAAGTGACCTTAAAATCATCCAGTTCCAACACCCCTGCCATGGGCACAGACACCTTTCACTAGACCAGGTTGCTCAAAATCCCATCCAGCCTGGCCTTGAATGCTTCCAGGAATGGGGAATGCTTCCAGTTCTGTGGGCCATCTATACCAGTTCCCCATATCCCTCTCAGTAAAGAATTTCCTCCTAATACCTTATCTGAACCTACCTGCTTTCAATTTAAAGCCATTCCTCCTTGTCCTGTAGCTCTAGGCCTTTGTAATTAAAGTAACATTTTAATAACATATGTGATGATATGAAAGATCAGGAAAATCAAAGAAAATGGAAACCCTAGCAAAATTCTTGATAAATATGTTCCATGAAAGCTGTTTAAGGGCAAAATCACGTGCTGGAAAAACTCTAAGAAAAATACCCTACCTAGTAGACTAAGGTTATTCTCAGTGAGATTTGGTATGGAACAAATATTTTCCTTCTCTTCATTAAAACAAACAAACAAAATTACTGACCCAAGACCGTCTGAGAAAGCTACTGGATATTTCTCATGCTTCTTATGTAGGAATGTCCCTAATAATATAATGATATTATATTAATACCATTAATAATAATTAATACTTTGGAATTCACTGAAATCTCAATACAGTGTGTGACTGAATCTCTTTTCTAGTATTTAGTATTACAATTGCTTCAGAGCTAATGTTTACTGGCTGTACCCAAGGAAGTGTGATAAAGTTCAAGGCATCATTTTCTCTTCACAAAGCACTACTTAGAGGTTAAAGACTGTAACATCAGTCAGACAGGTCAGCAGTTTTCATGTGAAGGAAGACCAGTATCTTCAGAGCTGATGCTGCCATGTTCCAGTATTGGTAGAAAGCAGAAGATTGAGGAAGACTCCAGAATAATTGCCATGTAAAGTACTAGGTAGTCTTGATCCACAGAAATTCACCTCTGCCTCTGTATTCTTACAGTTACTCTCCAGGTAGGATGAAGATACTGTCTTTGAAACTTTTGACTTCCAAGTGCAGCTGGAAATCAAGTTCCAGTTTCCTGAAGAGAATAAGCCTGAACTGTAAGTGCAAAGTAATCTGTGTGTATAAATTTGCTGGAGATAAAGTTCATACTGGAAACAAAACCAGTAATAACAACAACAAAGGAATTAATCCAGATTTCTGGTAATTAGTTATTTCCATAATTTTTTTTTTATTTTCATTTTTCTAAACTAGCATTTTGCACCTGCTGACAAAATTTCAAAATCTCCTAAAGGTGCATGAAATTTCTTATACATTGCATTCTAAAGAGTCTACAAGCTAAATTTACCTGTTATGCAACCCTTTTGTTTCCAAAGTATTCCCTTATTTAGTTATGCAGTTAGTAGCTCTACTTTAAACATGACTGATTGCAACACTGTAAACAATTCTGTTGCTAAATCTCTCAGAGAGATGGAATCCCATTTACTCTCTCCTAGCTGCAATTTCAGAAGATTAGAAAAAAAAAACAAAACCTAAAGAAAAAACAACCAACCCAAAACAGGTAATGAAACTGTCTTTGCTCTCCATCCGAAAAGTTCAGGGACACAACTAGGAATAAATTATGATAATAAAAAATTCTGTTGAGTAAAGTGTTACATTTGTATGCCTTTTAAAAGGGAGCAACATCTTTAGACTTTTTGTAGGTGAAAACCTTTCTTTGCCAGCTTACACATCTATTTGAAACCAACCATCCAGTTTTGTTCCTGCTAACCCTTTTCATTTGTATACTCCTGTGTGAGCTCCAGCATAAACAAGACTTGTAAACAGCAGACTACAGATAAGCTTTCAAAATGTTGTGTGGCATTTTGCCCACATATCTGTCAAGTAAAAGGTTAGAATCTTCACTTTTTAAAGAAAAACATACCAATTAGCATCAAGGCAAGGCTGTCTAGAGCATGAGGTTTTCAAAGTTTGACACGTCTGTAGGTGCAACACAAGCCATTTATTTGTACGAAACTCCCTTTCATCTCCTGATGGCAAGAGAGAATCCAGGCAGGGGCCCACCTCTGAGGAATGTGCTCTCAGGAATTACAGAATGAAGTCCCTTGGCCAATGTGTCCAGCATATCTAAAACTGGGTAACGGGGTAGGAGATGATTGTTTTGCCTTGTTTGACTAACAAATTGGGTCTCAATACTGGTTTCGGTGGCATTATCACCAAATAGGATTGCCAAATACTCTTATCCCCACTGTGCAGGAAAATAAGGGAGACTTGAGGGCTTGCTTCCTGGCGTGGGCTAGTGTGACTTCAGGTCACAGCAAAAGCTGGAGAGTGATGACAGCAGCCTGTGAGGGGCCACTGGTCCCTGTCCTGATGGGGCATTGGCAGCTGGTGCTCAAGGCCATGCAGGACTTTGGCTTCATCCCCTCGACACATTGGCCATCTGAGATAAGATGAACTGACAGTTAGCTGCCAGCACAGAGCAGTAGGGGTTTGTGCCCCCCTTAGAGCCAGAGGCAAGCAAGAGAGGAAATAATGTTTCTAAAAGTCATAATTCCCTTCTCTGTTTGCTCCTGGGATGGTGCTGCTATACATCCCGCTTTCTGCAGGCAAACTGTTGTCTTACAGTCTTGTCATAAGTGATTAGTCAGAAGCCAGTACTATAAAAAAGCCTGAACAGAATGTAATAACCAAGGTGCAAAATTAACATTTAAAAAATCCTATAACCTGCTGCAAAAACAAAAACAGATCGTAAAATTAAAATATGAAATACTGTATCCTTGAGACCACTAAAAATGCTTAGTGAATTTTTCTGTCTTTATGAAAGACATTGAACAGGCTTGATTTTTTTAAATTGTGAAGTGTCCATGTCCTGGAAATTAGGTCCTTTTAGGCATTTTAATGATGAGTACATAAAATAACTTTTTACTCTTTAAAAAAATGAGTATGTCGGATAAATGATGCAAAAAAATAAACAAACAAACAGATCTATGCAAATATAAATCTTAGATAGTATTTCTGTCATTAACATTGATGTGTTAGGTACCAAAACAGGTTTAGTTTTATATAAGAAAGTGTATTCATCATGACTGCTGCCCTGAGGAATTTAGTGTCAGTAAATTAACATAAATGAATTGCTACAATTTTCTGTATTATTATAATTTCTAAAATTGTTAGCAGACTTAACGGTTCTACATACATCTAGAGATAACATCTGAATTGCAAATAAATCACTACAAAATATATGTTGCAGACAGTTTTATTTAATGTGCAGAGGCATTAAATATTTAAAGGGCTAACTTCTGCCATTTGCCTATTTCATTCAATGTGTCCACTGTGGTGTGTAAAGGAGGGTGTACTATATGGGGAGGAGTAACATTTTAAGGTAAGATTTGTTTTACACTACGGGTATTTAATCTAGAGCTAACGAGTTGGTTATGTTACTAAAATAGCATAATTATTTTAAACACATTTCTTTAGATGTAGGGAATATATACTCAGTTTTTTATCCGTTTTTTGCTCTGTATTTCTTAATAGCTAGTTCCTGTTTAACATGTAGTAACTTGTATCAAACCTAAATGAAATGCTTTTTGGAGGATTTCTCTTTAAAGTTTTACTAAAGAAGTAAAATTTGCTTTTTAAGTTAAAAACTTACCTGAAAAGACAAGTTAAGGGTATGTAAGCATCTCTGAGGCACAAGAACATGCCTTTTGGTTATGGTGAATGATGATCCAGGATCACTTATATCCTCGTTTGTTTAATGGTGAGGCCATGAAGCCTCACTGCCTGGGAAACACTGTCTGCTGGGGTGCTGCAGTGCAGCCCCTCCATAATGCTCACTGCCACCTGATGTGTGAGGGCGCAAAGCCTGCCTCAGAGCACACCAGTCAATTTCAACATCTCACCCTTATTTGAAGGTGCTTAATGACTCAGAGTATGAAAAAGACTGAGTCCTTTGTGATGACTGGTTGACAGTTTTGGGTTTTTGTCCCATTAGAACAGTCTGGAATAAATATAGTTTATCTGGAGAGCGACTAACATCTTTGGTGGACAGTCTCAATAGAGTGGAATGAAATCCCACAAGAAACAATGGCCATTTTACACCTCAGCAAGTTTCTTCAGTTGCAAAGCTTTTCTCTTTACTTAGCTTGCTTTAACTGAAAGATATGCAAAATTTGTGTGTAGGTAATTTAATTTATAAAGATGAAACAGGTCACACACCTCTCTTTCAAGAGAGGGTGCCAGAACAAAATTAAAGATTAATTTGTAGTGATTGGTACACTAATATTAGATGTTGTCATCGTACAGTGACAAATGTCTATCAAAAAACCCATGTGTTGGACAAGGAAAGACCACATATGAGCAAAAGAAAGATAAAATAATTACTAATATGAGGTGTCAATCTGTATGAAGTATATTAGGTCACAAAAATATCTGAATTCAGACATTATTGAGCTCTTATTCCAAGACATAATCATATAGAAAACTGCTCAAGAAATGCATTTTAAATTGCTTTGCTGTTTTCTTCTCTAAGAAAATGTGGTGTTCCTGATCATTGTCTCTGATCTTGAAAGGCTGTAGTCATGTTAGTATAGCATTTGCTTCTTCAGCAGACATAAATTGTCTCTATGGTATTATGACTGGAGTCCTGATCCTGCTCTCTTGCAGAACTTTACCAAGTAGCTGCTTGTTGCATTTTCCTACTAAAGGCTCATCAAAGCATAGCCAGATTTCAGCCTTCATCTACATGATCATCCAGTTATCATTTGGCTCATGTGATGCAAAAATCACAGAAGTCCCCATGCAATTGAATTTCTAAAGAAAAACAATTAATTAATTAACTTTTAATCACAGCTTCTTTCAGGGGTTTTTCGTTTGGTTGGGGTTTTTTTTAACCAATGAGGAGAATGCTAAAGTTTTGCTTGTGACTTTTCTAAAGCATTTAATGTAGCAAGCTCTTTGGTTTACAGACTTTACGAGGAGAATTCTAAAGTTTTGCTTGTGACTTTTCTAAAGCATTTAATGTAGCAAGCTCTTTGGTTTACAGACTTTATAGGAAAGCATTCACAAACAGGGGCCATTGTTTATTGTCTTGTAGTAAACAGCAACTCTCTCAAACAACTGGCTACAGTGGCCTGGGAATTGGACCCGAACCTCTGAAAAGCCACTTATCATAGAATAAATGCATGAAAGAAAAATGTTAAAAATTCACAGGAGGATATTGAAAGACCTCAAAGATCAAATTATTGTCTATGCTGTCTATCTCAAAGAGTTTAAAATAAGATATAATACAAAATTACACCTGGCAGACCTAAACAATACATCACTAAGTGCCCACATACACAAGGTGTGTGGCCTCTACTAAAAAACTAAAGTAAATTTGAATATTAATACATAATCTCTTTATTCTGTTTGGAGACATTATTCTTTTTCAGTATGTTCATTTCGAGTTGAAGCTGTGGATGCTCTCTGGTAGATTCTAATACATGTCCTCCTTCCAGTCAGTGTACCAAAAAAGAAAAATGACAATTAGTGCTCACACCTTATCGCATAAAGGGAACAAAAATGGTTAATACACAGAGTTGGGCAAACACCAATATGTTGGAGGATTTACTGTTGTGCATAAATGGCATGAATTTAAAATTACTAAATCACTTCATAGTTGGCTATAGTATAACCAAGGCCTAGCACTTACCCTTCTGAACAGAACAAATTCTCATTTGGTTTAACAGGTCTTTTCCAGTATTAAGCATATTTGTGCAATTAATTAGGAAGAAAGAGATGATAAAAACATGACCTTTTTTCCTTCTGTGAAGTAAATATCAGGTGTCAATATTAACAGTAATGCAGCTAACATTTCTAATGTATCAGGAAAACTATTTGGAATATTGACCTATGGAATAAACAACTATTGAGGTTTTGTCATCCCTTCTAAATGTCACAGCACTGAAAATCACACAGGGAGGAAACTGGAATGTTAAATGGAAAGATGCTGTATTCCACAGCGACAAGGAAACTGAGACCCATGGGCTAAACACCAGTGCTCGACTATTGTCATACCCTAAACAAAGACTCCCTTCCTGCCTTCCTGCCTTCCTGCCTTCCTGCCTTCATGTAATTTGCATTGAATAAATGTGTTCTATTCATTAGGAAGGAAAGATTAGAAGACAGCCAGTTTCAAACATGGAGAAGAATTATCTTCATCCTTCTGAAATCAGATAGAATTTTGCCATTCACTACCAAGGCAGCAAAAGTACACACTGTGGTACTGAAAATAGGGTGGATTTTTTTTTAATCTTAGTATAGGTGAGCACAACAATGATTTTAATTTGGGGTTAATAATTTGGAAGATTTCTACCACGCCAGCCAGGGGAATACTATCCTATTAAAAGGTAATGTAAATTATTAAGTATGTAAATATACTTGGCTACCACACTGAAATTTTGCTTTAATTTGGTTCAGAGATATACTGGAAAAAGAACACATAGTCTGTTTGAGTAAAATTTGAATTTTTTTTTTTTTTTTCAAGTACGGTACATACAATTAAAATATTTAGCTTTAGTCATTGTCAACACTAACTCACTAGCACCACAAAGTGGGAGTAGAGTCTCTGGTACATTTTTACTAAAACCAGGGCAATTACGCCAGACATTAACAGGTATGGTTGAATTTAATGATGTTTTAATTATAGGTGTCAATATTTCTAGTATTGTTGGTGTATTTCAAAGAGAGAATAATAAGCAGACTTCTACCAGCACTGTTAGAGCAGATGGATGAACGGTTGGCATGTGTCTCCAGATGTGTGGAGCATGTGTCAAATGTGAAAGCATGTCTGAGTTTAAGCAGCTAGTGACCAGTATTGTATGTTGAGCTCTCAACCAGATTAATTCCTGTATCACTTTAAAATGACACATTTTATCTCTTTTGCTGTTCAAATTTGATAAATTGGAGAGGGGGATTGTTTTCCCACAGTAGCATCAGATACAGAAATTTTAGTGGATTTTTTTGTTTCTCATTTATCTACATATAACAGTTTGAGAAGCATACTTCTAATTAATCAAGTTAATTACATTTCAAGATGCAAATCTTGTGTGGCCAGAATTTTTGTGTTATATTATTCCTTTTGTTAGTTCATTTCATACCTGAACTACAAGAAATGTATCACATACACTGCATTTGCTTCAGAAAGAGTTACTGATTTGCTGCTGCAAGTTTTTCTTTCCATTTCCCACTGCTTCTATCAATAAAGCTGATAGCAGTTGCCCTTAGATACTTCTGGTATTATAATACCATCAGCAATAAAGATTTACAAACATTAATTTAACTGACAATAGATTATAGAATCTTGTTGCTTAATAGCTGAATTATGGGAAAGATTTGTATGATAAACAAGCTGAAATGCCCCTTGCCTGAGGAAACTCCTAGGAATAAAAGGTTCTGTTGTGTCTGTGGCTTTTTTCTTCTTCTTCTTTTTTTTGTTTGTTTGTTTGTTTGGGGTTTTTTGTTTGCTTTTTGTTTTTTTTAAGGAGAAGAGAAATAAAACTGCTGCCATAAACTTTTGCCCAACAGTTTTAATTGTTGTATATAGGCTTTGCCTATGATTTCTTTACATTATCCGCTTTATTCTTTTTTTTTCTGTTTTACAGATTTAGGTGTACCTGTCTTTTTTCAGTAGGAGCTGTTTTGTTGAAAAGCAGCATATATTAATCAAAATTAATCGTGGCTCAAGGCTCTTGTGAGAAAGTCACAGAACTCATATCATGCTGTCAGAGGTCATGTCTTAATGAGAATCAAAAGTATACTTTACTCCACCATAAAGTCCAGGCTGTGGTTTAAATATGTATCAGCTGGTTGTGGTCAGCCATCAAAGGAAAGGCAATCTGGTGAAAGAATCAAGTTTGTCAAGTATATATTACTCACGCATAGTAACCACTATTCCTTTCCCTTGCTGCGTGATAGATCTGGAGAAGAAGAGAATTGGAGACATTTCTGTTGTTTACTTAGTATGAATATATTTAAATGCTACTTTGTATGTTTATTTACAGTGTGATGCAAGATGATGAAGTAAATTTCATAATTATTTTGTCAACTCATTGTTATACCTGCAACTTTGCAAACACCTCATATTTTCAAAAACAAGCCTTTTGCTCCAAAGCACTCATAAACAAATTTACAGAGAATGCAGGAAGAAACATGAAAGAGGAGTGTTAAGTTTGTTGGCAGGTTAGAGGAGAGAGGATATTTTAGGCACTGTAAACAGTTTTGGGAATAGAAAAAGGAAGTCATGCATGAGATACGGATACACACAGTAAGCAGGACTGTATCAGAGCCAGGAATGACTAAGGACTCAGACCACTGGTGGACTAAGGCAGACTCTTGCAAAGCCTCAAAATTGCAGAGGAGAAATTTGACCTTGTAGAGTAATGAGACAGAAAACCACCTGAGGGACTGAGAGGACTTGACATGATCAGAGTCGTGAACAAGAAAGATAACCTTGGCTGAAGTGTTTGGAGTGGACTGGAGGAGGGAGATTAGAGGGAAGAAGGTTACAGTGTCTAAGAGGTCACAGCAGGTGAGAGATAATGAAGGTATGAAGCAAGCAGGAACAGAAGATGAATAACTGAAGATACTGTAGATAGAGAAAAGAGATGATTTGGCCAAGGAGCCCAAATTCAGATACTTGAAAGTTGATTATGTAAAAAAAAATGTAGTCAAGACTCCTGCTGTGTTTATTTACTATTCTATTGACATGCTGCAGCCAGCTTACTAGAAAAAGTCACAAAGCTTTCTAGATAATCTATATTGTTATCTGTCTCTATACATTCATGTGTATTGATGGCTATTTTTATATTTTGACTGTAGAGAAGAAATATGGAAATCAGGTGACAAGTTTATTTTGCTGACTCTGCCACTGATTAGGCCTGTGATCCTGGACAGGTTATTTCTGTTTTCGGTGCTACAATTTCTCTGTCTGTACAGCAGTGAAAGCAGTTCTTTCCTTTCTTTGTAAATTTATAGATGAAAAAGGACAGATGCTTTTAAGAAGACTTAGAATTCTCTGTAGAACTCAAGTCAGTTAGAGGGTGCCATCAAGCCACTCCACATGGACACTTTCACAGCCACCACTTGGGTAGCAATGGTCCCTTTGTAGTGGCAACCTCCCAGTGCCTGATACTGGGGTGGGTCCAGATGTGTTTGTGGTTGCAAGAAAGTTGAAAATTATTGTGCCCAAGTAGATAGTTTTGACTGGAGGTGTCACAGCTCACTGGTGTCTGAAGCCATCAGAACCAAAATGTATTTGCAGACACACTTCATCTACCAGTTGGCTCTGTGGATTACGTGTGGCTTTGAAACATGTGCTGTCAAAAGACAGTGATTGTATTCTTCTTCCCTGAGAATGCTTCATTCAACATGCCAAAGGACTTTTTAATATATTGGTAAAATAAGACATAAAGCAGACAAAATTCTTGTTGGGAATTTCAGCTGGGAGTACCAATATATTTGGAGTGTCACAATTCTAGTTCAGTAAAACTGCAGACAACAAATGATCATGCCATAGAAGACAGAAAGAAAAAAATATAGCTAGCAGATTAACCATAAGCCTCAAAAGAAAGAGCACCTCAGCAGTAAACACAGACATAATAGTGACTATAATTTTTGCTAAATCACAGTTAGACTCTGCACTGATGAGTAAAAGCAAAAAAGGGTAGAACCTGGTAAAGAATATTCTTTCCTCTGAGGCACTTCTGCCTTAGCAGTGTTCTTTGTACCGCTGGTGCTGAAGCTAAGATCTCAAGAGGACGAGAAAAAGGGGCAAGATCCTTCACTGTAGTGCTGAATGTGGCTATAGCTGCCAGCTTTTCACCAGCTGAAATTCTGAATGCCAGAATTCCTGTGGAGGCAATTTCTGTGGCTTATTCCTCCTGCTTTTCTCCCTGTAAGCTATGAGTATAGAAACCTGTTTGCAGCATCTGCTGTTCAGATAAATCAATATTTAGAAAAAAAAATAAGAGATTAATAGCATTTAAAACATTTACTGCACATTAAAAGAATCATATCTTTTGTAAATAATATCTTTTGTATTTACTATAGGAAATCATGTTGTTAGAGAGCAGAAGATTCTTAGAGGAATAAAGATCACTCAGGAAGAGATCTTCCTAATGTGGAAAGGAATATAAAACAGAAAAAAAACCATCTGTTGGACATACAAGATAAACTTTTTGACTTTCTAAATTAAATTGTTGCCATTTGCTGCTGAGACAATTAGCAGGTGTCAGTTAGAAGACACAATAGATTATGTACCCAATTACTTTCTCTTTTTAGACAACAGTTTGCAGTCACAAGAACGTGTGAGGAGTTTTAATCAAAGATTAGAACTTTTTAATTAAATACGACCGTATGTGACTAGTCATTTGACATTAATTACTGTTTTAGTTGGATTCCTTTTGATTTGTAAAAGGCCTTGAGCACTGCAAAAATTATGTCACATCATAGAAACTGCTGATTATTAAAACAAAAAGTTTTCTTCATCAGCCCATCACTCTCCTGCAAAAGAAATGTAATTTCAAAAGTAAAATGGTTGGCTTAGAGGAGACCAATGAGTTCTGAAAGCAAAATAGCAGATGGTACTTCAGCTGACTTCCCTTAGAAGGGACAGTCTAAAGGCACTTAATTGTAATGATAGATAAGGTCTTCTGTCAATGCTCAGCAAAACTTTCAAGGGGCTAAACAGCTGGCATGAGGTTCATTTGGAGTTTTAACTAGCTGACTACCCTTTGGGGTGTCTTAAAGCTAACTAGCACCACTGATATTAATAGAGGACATCAATCAAAATGAAATGCTCTTGCAGAAACTGATCTGAGACTTCAAGTAATATTTTAATTTGTTGGCCTACAGAGAGAAGGATAAATGTTAACAGTGTCCTTGTGAGATAACTTTAAATTCAAGTCCAATGGTGGCATCAGTATTTGCGAGTCCTTTTGTGATATTGGCTTTTTCATACACTCCACTTATTCAGACTAGAGTGGGAACAATGACAATGAAAATCCTTATCTGGACAGCCTGCAGAAGGAGAAGGAAAAAAAGGAGAGAGAAAGATATGAAAGGAGCAGGAACAATTCTTAGCTTATGTAAAGATTAGAGGTGAACTTCACACAAACACACACACACTCAGAGTCACTGTGCCTTTCGTGGTGAACTTTTAGAGAGGTTTGTCTGTCTGGAAGTGAATTAAGAAAGCCCCTAACCCACAGTGGCACAGTGCAGTTTCTGAAAGTGGCTCTTGAGTGCGTGTCTGTAGCTCTTTTCTTGGCCTACTGAAATGGTGCTCAGTGCCGAGCTACTGGGTCTGTCTGCCATGGAGCTTGTTCCTGGGGATGACAGCTTGCCTGAAACTCAGAGTGGGCAATTAATATCTCATGGAGAAAGTTTGGAAATGTTCAAACCTAGTGATAGTCTGATTGCCAGCAATGCCAAATACAAATCTGGACTTGTGTGTCTCTGTATTGCCACAGTCTATTCACACTCATAAGTTTTAAATTGGCAAAGCAATTAAAAGCCTGTTTCGGACCCCAAATTAACAAAGTACATTGCACTGAGACTCTTTTGTGGGCAGAAGTATTGACACGATAGAAAGAAATAATATTACTTGGAATTAGCTAATCTCCACAAATTGATACCTGATTTACATGCAAGTCTGCTCCTTCTGACCATCAGCACAGGAGGTTAATCTGCAGTTTGAGTAATAGTTAAATGGAGTTAATTTACTCAATGGAAAACTGAAATCTGGTTTATAACTTGGTCTGAAACTCAGCTGATCAGAGTTCATTTCTGTGGCAGTCTTCCTATATGACTGTGAAAGAAATGTCTTTTGATTTCTTTGTAACTCAATTTTCTAACTATAGAAAGATGGCAGTACCTTTCTGCTTCACTTAGTAGATGGTAGGACTCTGAAAAGAAAAGTCATCTGTTACTGCCATTGGTGCAGTGCCTGGGACAAACAGATGCTCCTAAATACTGTCATTATTTCTAGCATAAATTGTATTTATGCCTATTTTTCTAGTTCAGCCTCCAGCCTGCTACAGTCTGAAAATCACTATGGAAACTGTGGTAGTAAATGTGGTATTTAGCAACCAGTCTTCATACCATGTCTAGGTTAAATCTTTTCCTAAAATGATCTGAATCATTGTGTATTTCCTATAGAAGTGCAACCTCTCCTGAAATGGACAGAAGGGTTCACTCTATTCAGATGAAAAGATTCATTTAAAGTGAAAAAACTATCAGCTGTGTATGAAGACAAGCACTGTAGGAAACTTAGTTCTAGAGTGAATGAAAAAATGTGCACTTTATTATTGAAGAGATACTGTTTTTCAAGGGGGAAAAAAAAAACACTGAGGAGAAACACAGAATTATCATAGCATTTTGTATTCACTGCATCAGTTATTTCCCAAAGAAAGCCTATCAGTTAAAATGATGAATTTTAACCTTTACCGATTCTTCTAGAGAACATTCAATTTATATTCTTCAGGCACGTTGCTACTTGTTCACCATACTGATGCAAAATTATTGTTTTTGTAATATTTATACAGATCTAGTTACAAGTTTTCAAGGACATATTTCACATATTTTTCCAAATCTAAACCCTGTAGTATAAGTTAAGAAACAAATGGAACAAAAGTTAACATATGGTACACTTATATGCCTTAATACATTAATATTTAAATAAAGTATTGTATTGAATACAAGTATGGTGGTCAATAGAAAATACAAAGGTCATATTATCATAGAATACAGAAAGCTTTAAGAAATGAATACCAATGAATAAACATTTCTGCATAAAATCTTTTTTCTCATTGCTCCTATGAGATCCAGTAATGCCTATATGAAATCAATGGTTTCAAACTCCTTTTATGAAACCAATCCTGTAACTGCTGTTGGCAGAACTAAACTTGCAATAACAAACAAGCTAGCAAACAATGAAACAAAAAAAAAAATAACCCGGGTTGAATATAGGTTCAAATATTGAGCTTTGTTTAATTTGTGTCTTAAACAATTTTTGTAGCCATGGAGTCAATTTCTCTTTAGGGCTCTGGGCACCCTTTTAAGAGAGAAGTAGTGATAGAAATGAGTATTGCAGCTCTTGATTACTGCCGCAGTGTTGCAGCATTAGATGCTATCCTTGCTCTGCAGTCTAAGGATGTATTGGATGATAGGCCTGGGATGCAAAACTGCCAGCACACTGAACAAGGAGATGGTGTGTAAGAAGAAGAAATGGGATGACCTAGATGTTTACTTGCCTTCTGTTAAGATCATTTTTGTAGAGTAAGGTTTGCAGTTGTAAATTCTTCAGAGAATTTTCTTTTACTTTTTCTCCTTATTTTCTATTAGATCGCTTTTCAAAATTATGTTTCTGTTCCTTCAAAATGAGTGGGCCTTGTGGATCTCTGTAGGGGATTTTGGATCTTTTCTGGAGAGCATTCTGAGCAAGCACAGAGATAGGAAGTGCAGGGGTTTGTCAAGGGTGAGAGAGAAGTAGGAAGCAGTGAGAGGTATAGCAGTGAATTGGTATCCTGCAGGTCAGGAATACTGAAAGCATTGTTAGAGGCTTCAGGGATGACAGAAGCAGTGTCCCTACTAACTACAGGGGACCATGCCATTTGCTCCAGCTGGGAAGCCTCCATAATGACTGAAATAAAGTGTAGAAGCAAGGACCTACCTTTAAGATCAGGGAGGAACTAAAATGGAGGAAAATGGTTTAGTTTATAAGTTAATTATTAATTGAACTTTTTTTTATCTCCCAGTGACTTTGAGTCTTTCTGTCCAAAAGTTTAGCTATCCTAGTTCAAAGAACTGATGAAGCCTGTATTTTCAGTTTTTTTCAGAGAGACCACTCTAGCGAAAAAATCTAGACTAGTCTTCTTCAAAGATTTGGCTGATTTGGGGTCCTACCAAAGTTCTCGTAGATATTCCAGGATATCTGGAATACTCCAAATGTGTTTCAGGCTTTGCTATGAAGCACACTGGGTAGTTTCTGTTTTATGAAATTTTAATCTAATTATCAAGACACCTACCAGTTTAATGCTGTGAGAAGTTTGATGTTAATATGCAAGGCCTCCGGCAAGAGCTTAGTTGTACGGGGATATTACCAGTGGAAATGTTAGTCACCTCCTAAGTGATATCAGAGATTTTCAAATGTCACTGGTACAAAACCTTCCCACATAGATACCTAAAGCAGTAGCTGTAGCCTAATAATAAACTCCAAAGGAAAGCTTGTGTGCCAATATATGTTATTTGCCATATCCTGGGAACTGAATTTTGGTGAATTAGACACCTAAGAATAGAATATTTGGCTATTGGAGTATTAAACAGAGAGATTTCAAGATCAGTCAACTTGAAATTATAAAACTAGGTGTCTGAACACCCTTTCCCTTCAAATTTGAGAAGGTAACTCTGAGATACACTTAACTGCCTGCATGAGGCTGGACCTCACATAGGAGTCTGCCTTTCATATGAGTAACTCAGTGTTTAGAGCAATTGCTACAACAGCTGGAGATTTGGAATAAAACCTAATTCTTCTATTACAGAAGGCTCTGCACTGAGTAGAGAAGAGCCAGATTTGCATTCCGGTCCATACTCTTGCTGCCACTATAACTTTTTTATCTAATGGCACTTTAATGTAAATTGGGTAGGGAAGTCAGTGCCCAGTTCTCCCTGCTATTGAGTACTTCAAGCACTGTGCTGTATTCTCCCACAGCTGTTGTACGTGAATGTAGTATTCTTGCTTGGCACCCACCTTTTGAATTCACTCCAAGCTCTTCTGAAGAAAAAGTCTGATTTAAGTATGTGCTCAGTTCTTTCCTAAAGTTAGTTTATATTAACTTTGAGAACCTTCCTTAGAATGAACAGTAGTTGATTTGACTATCAATCATTTAAATAAATTTTTGAAAAAAGCTAATGTGTATTTTCTCTACATTTCCTTATTGTGCAGTGGGGAAAAAAAAACCTTTCTGTGACAATGACAAAAGTGCACAGATTCATTTTAAGCTTGGCTAACTGACACAAGAAATATTCTATATCTGTAAGTAGATAGCCAGCAATTTATTCATCCACATTAGGAATGAACAAGAAAATGAAATAAAAATTCCCCTGCAGAATTAACAAAAGTCCTCAGTTTGACAGAGGGGATGAAACTGTAAGACAATAACATTGAACATAGGGATTTTCTACTGCATTTACCTCAGGCAATAGCACAGCGATATTTAAACAAGTTAGTAATTATATGAAAGATGTCAAATAAAAAGCATTCAAAATTCAAATTTATATAAGACTCTGTGAGATATGTTAGGGCTTCTAACTTGTATAAGTAGGTAGCACAAATCCAAAGACAATTCTATTTCAAGATGTCATAAGAGTTGTGGGTGTTACTGGTATATGTTTGGTAAAAAATGAAGAGTTCTTAGACACAGATTTACTTTGATGTCTCTCATTACATGTCAAAGTCACTACATAGTAAGTCACTTTATCTCTAGGGAGATGTTTCACCATATATTTTTGCCAGTTTTTGTAATTATTAAAGGGATGGATGAATACATTTTAATCCCTCATATGGGGTACATAGAAGGCAAGTAAAGAATTGTGCTATAGTAGCACACCCCCTGCACTTCAGGGGGTGCACGTAAGACAAGTCTGCAGCTTTTCTAAAGTACCCCATCTAAAATGTTTGCACCGCAGATTGCTTGAATTAATGGTTTCACTCCACAGATTGACCCCCTACTGTGCTATACTGCTTCCTAGTGTAGACATACCTTCTAATCCCTAAGTCTTCCATCAAACTATTATAAAGTCATTAAATTTACAAATATTGTTCATGGGCTGCTACTGGGTTTGT
Source organism: Corvus cornix cornix (assembly GCF_000738735.6). Lineage (NCBI taxonomy): Eukaryota > Metazoa > Chordata > Aves > Passeriformes > Corvidae > Corvus > Corvus cornix. The sequence goes on along the minus strand of NC_046332.1, from coordinate 59,909,212 downwards.
AACTTTTATTTAAAAATAAGAAATTAAAAAAAGGTTATATTTTCTTCCTTTCTTAAGCTGCTAAATTTGTGTCAGGTACAACTAATTAAGCAGGATATCTCAGTGACATCCATGCAGTGGTGTATCAGAGCTCCACCTGCTTGCACATCGAAGAGGGTTTTTTCCTCAAGACAGTCTCTTCTGCAATTTGGATCATTGTCTGAAAATACTTCTGTGAATCAAAACAACAGGGGTTCATTCTTTAGAGAAAAGGGTTTATGTTAGAAGGAAAAGTATTAAGATCCAGGAGCATCATTGATGGGAAATGTATTGGTATTCCATTGAGGACCTTGATATAAACATCATAAACAGCATTGTGAGGGATCACCATTTCAATGGAAGATCATGATCTGAGAAAAATAGAATAACATGGATGACTACAGTGTTGAAAGAGAATGAAAAATAGTTGTATCAAGTGCAGTGTCATTATCTTAGAGGGCAATAAAGTGGGAGCTAAATCAGGTGCAAGTGAAAAAAAAGAAGGAAGAACTAGCTGTAATAGTCTATCAGGGAACAACACTCCCTAATCAAGCAATTACAAGGTTTCAGGTAAAATTACTTCAGCAGAAACAGTAGAAACAGATAAATAATAATGTCTCCATACAAGGACTCCAAAGTCTGAAATTTTAGTTTGTATTTAAATCTTACAAACTGCTGAAAATATTCTTATATTCTAAGACAACTTTCAGGATTATTTTTTCTGAGAAGCGGATAATTCAGAGTCTTGAGATTCTTCTTTTCTTGAAGAAGTAGAATTTCCCATGGAAATACCAGTTGAATTCTTCTATTAGGGTAAAAGAACTAGGAATATAAATATTTGATCAGTAGATTGTTGAAGACAAATAAGGACCACAGATCGTGTGCTGGAGGCAAAGGGATAAGAAGAGAACCGCTGATAGAAATTATAACTATCCTCCTTTGCTTTCCATCTGCTGGCCCAAATAATTTAAAACTGTAATAAAAGTAAACGCATATGTGCTGATTACATGTAGGAGAAAATCACCAAAAATGAACATAAATAGTGGTTAGGTCTCCTGTCATTGTTTGTGTATCCTTCTCCCTTAGCCCTTAGACCAGAAAACCCCTGTATGCCAATGAGTAAACAAAAGACACAGTCAAAAATACCTGGTGTAAAAATTAATTATCAAATTAGAGTTCTCATTATTCATTTGTAAACAAAACACTTGGAGTCAAAAAGAGCTAGTGTTTGAATTTCAGTAATGAAGACACATCTAGTAGGAGTGACATCTTCCACCTACACAGCCTTGTCAGCCTTGGTGCATCTAGAATATGCATAATTCAGAGCTCTGCAATAACGTTTCTCTCCAATAGGTCTCTAGTTGCTCTAACATCAAGCCGGTATCAAGAGGTTAGGAGCTACTGTCATGCATGAGGTGAGTCATTTGCTGCTGAGATCTTGAAAGAAAGATTAGTCATTAACACATGTATTTTTGGCAGTCCTGTATCACAACCCAGAACTCTAGGAGATAGAATCTCAGCTTACTCAGCAGAAACTTCACTGCTCCCTGCATACTCACTGTGGCTTTCCTCACAAGACAGAATGAATTGTGTTTGTTTAACAGACCAAAGCCTTCAGGCCAGCCCAAATTGTCAGTGTCTCAGAGAAATTCTTTGGAGTCATCTTGCCATGAACATTTTATCTTTTTTAGAGGTAGGGGAATTTTCCTCTTGTGAACAAGTCTTGTTGTTCCCTGATTTGGAACAAGGTTCAAAAAGGGCATATGTTTCAAAGAGCTGCAGACTGTAGGCAAGTGGATAAGCAATAAAACCCTGCTTATTCCCACCCCAACAGCTGTTAACACTTGTTGAAGTCAGGCAGACACTCTACCCTAAGTGATTTTTTTAGACTGCGTATTATGTTTCATGCAAAGATAGAGCATTGCTACAAAACTTAGAAATAGTTTTCACTGCTAACTTGTGAATAGATGATCACAGAATCATAGAATGATTTGGATTGGAAGGGACCTTAAAGTTAATCTGGTTCCAACTCAGGGGAGTTGGAACCCCACCTTCCCCTAGACCAGTTGCTCAAAGCCCCATCCAACCTCCTGTGTTGCTCCTAATCAGTTTGTAAAGCCAGTTGCCCTTTTATGTCTCTGTTTACATTTCTTTCTCGTCCATGTTTTTTCTTTATCACAATTTTTTGTGGTGCTTATTTTCTCCTTCTTCCCAGAATTAAAATTTCACTAAGCAGTCCAGAGAAGGCCAGGGTAAGTGCCCACCAGAAATACTGTAAAGAAATATTTTCAACCCAAGCAAGTAAATATTTTCCAGCCTCGAGGTTATATGAATGTATAGCTACTAAAAATACTTTATCAAACATGGCATGGAGTAGAAAAAATTGAATAAAAGAAACATTTTATTTGGACTCAAGTGTTGCGATATTTAAGACATTCCTCATTTTAGTTTGTTTTGTTCTAAAATTGTCTAATACATTATTTCACAAGCATTAACATAAAACTTTTATTGGAAGCTACTAATTACTCTTTTTGGATAACCACATGGGGCCTTAATTAAAAATTGCAATCCATTTCAAAATGTACATGCATATAATGAAAACACAATTCAAATATGTTGTAAGATAACTGGGTTTTATTACTTAAGCTTAAAGAAATATATATATTTTCTAAAAAAAAGCTCAGAAAGCGGGATATTTCTTGATCTTGCAGTTGTTTTCTGCTACCCAGCAGTGAAAACAATAATTATTATCAGTTCTTCATGTTCTTAGGGTTGGCATTGGTATTTGTTTGCATGAAGAATGCAGCCACACAAAAGCACAGTAGCACTTTAGAGGAAGAGAGGCTGCCAAAGTCTCTGGTGAGGCTTGCCAAAAAACCACTCACAGTAGGGTGTCTCTACTAGCTTTGTCTGTGTCTATGGGTCCTGCTCTTAAGGATAATCACCTGCTACTGAATAGAACTATTCATTGAGGCTGAAGGAGTGTCTGAAACAGTCTCAAACCTTTCAAAATTGCAAAGTTGCCAACACTCTCTTTTTCTCAGGAGTCTCCTGATTCCTGATTAACTTGGTCTTGGTTCCACCCAGCCTTGGAACTGGAGTCAGCTTATAGCCAGACAGGTGAAATTTGGGATAGGTTGCCATATTCATCTTAACATCTATCTATGGAGGTATGTCCTCAGTCTTTCAATGAATCTTAAAAAAAAAAGTCTTCACATAATATTCAATTCTGCTCATGCTGTCATCCTTTTTTTTCATTTTACATGAGACAAGGTTAATTGAGCCCAGAATGAAAAAGGTATGGGGAAGTCAGATATATGTCACTCAGCTGAGAGTAAGTAGCTGGTTCCCATGAATAAATTCTTGTTCTGGTGTGAAAGAATTCAGATGAAAAGAGAGAGATGCTGATTTTGAGAGCCTACACAGCTTGGGGGAATAGACAGCAATGGGAATTATTTTGAAAAGTGATAAATTGCATTTCCTGTCTTTTGAACCATAGGCTGGCAGTTAAACCATTGGTAGTAAGGAGTTTTCCAAATCTTGAAGCAATTGATGTGTCCTCCATACAACAATGGCCTAAATCACCAAGCTCTGTGACCACCTGAGACACAATCAACAATTTGGTGAGGACAGTTCTAAAAAATGTTTGCTTTGTCTCTTGAAATTAAGCCATTGTAACCAGAAAAGACCATAGAAAGTGTTCTCTACCTGTCCTTTGAGTAGGACAGAAATTACATTATTTCTCTATGTCAGAATAGAAGTGTATTGCCTATGCCGTTTGCTTATGAGGACAATAGTTCTAGGAATAAAGACCTGATGAAACATCATATTTACCTCTTCCTGCTAAATGCCATAACAATTAGGAGGGAGTCAGTCATAAACTTTCTATCTGTTGTAATACTATGCCTCTTGCTTCATGGAGGTCTCATGTCCACAGACAGGTGGAACATGCCCTTTCCTGTGGCTGCTGTAAAATTTATGGCTAATGGTGGCTCAGGGCTGGTAGCAGGCCTCCAGCTTCTGTGAAGAGCAGTTCTGAGCATTAGGCAGATGTAAAAAAAAAAAAAAGACATAGCAATATTTTCAGACTTTTCTGGAGAAGTAGATAGCTCACTGACTTACTATCCCCTGATTAAGTCTGGAATTTGACTGGGCAATGGGCATATATCTTCAGTAGCCAGGGCTGAACAAGTATGGCCACTTTTAGCAGTAGTAAACTTTAAGCCTCACAGGAAGGCATTTTATAGATTCAGGTATTGTAAGGATTAACAAGTGCTGGAAAGAGATGACCTAGATAATGATCTGGCCTGTAGTCAAGTTTGGGCTTCTAAATCCTAATTTAGACTAACCTTAAGAGATCCCTAAATTCTCTTAGTTTCATTTTAGGCCTAAATCTTATATTGAATCTGGCTCATAAGTTCTTTCTTGGATCTGGTTTGTGATGTTAGGCACTTAAAAAGACTTTTTTCATTTGAATTGGAACTTTTTTTTTTAATAAAATGTTTCTGCATGGAAAACGTGTGATGATTTATATATTTTTGTAGTAATCCCCTAATTCATTAGGAGCTGTTTCTCCATTCAGAGGATTACTATGTAAATATATGTGCATAAATCTAGGGAAGTTTACTTTTAAAAGGGATAGACACTTGGATTTTAGAAGCATTTTTACTTGTAGTGTTGTTTCCAGCTATGATAAATAAAGGTCTGAATTGCAGCAGCAAATGCAGAAATCAAGACCCTGATCCTGCTCTGAATTCCAAGTGGGCAGGAGGTTTGCTGATGGTTCAGTGCAGGATCAGGGCCCTAAAATCTGAACTTACAAGAGCTGACTTTTTTTATTCTGCAGTGTTCAAATGCACTGCTTAAAAACCCTATAAATGCTTCATCTAGACAGCAGGGCACCATTTCAGGAACTGATTGCCCATTATAGTACTGACAATAAAACAGGAAAATACCCCCAGGGAGAAAGAGCAGGGCCTTATGACTTTCCCATTGAACTCAATATGAAACTTAAAATTTCCTGGCCCCACTTTGCAGAATGTGTCAGTTTTCAGTAGCCATTGCATTATGCTCCTAAGTCTCTTTCAAGAAAATCTGAAATGAGGGGACTTAATACAGTGGAAAATGAGAGAAAGTCATGGTATAAGTCTGAGTTCATATATAATAAAGAATATATATTTTTTCTTTATATTGTCTTCCCTCTCCCCCAGAATTAATCAGCTAGAAGTAATACTCCTTTGATTTACATTTTTTGTGCTAGATTGTGAAAATGTGCTTGCAATACAGAGAAGTGAGCATATCTGTTTAAAAGATCTTTTAAGATTATTTTTTTCAGAGATATTTTTAAAGAATCTCTGAAACAATATATTCAGGGAGAACAAATCAGACTCACAGACTCACACATTCTCCTTTTATGCATCACAGCCAAGAAACCAATATATATACCATGCCTCCCCACACTGAATCTTCTCCATGAAACTTGCAAGACTTTGGTAGCAGAGAGCACCTGTCTGGATAATGTGAAGGGATAAGGGAGTATGTTAAACAAGGGCAGAGGGAATTGGGGAGGGATGCAGGAGACACAGATCTAATTGAAGCAAAGCATTTTATTAATCTAGAGTGCTGTCTCCAGGCATGCCTAAAATCTAAATAATGACACTGAACTTCAAAGGCCCTATTCTCCATTCCTTGTTCACTCACTACTCCTGTTTAAGTCAATGGAACTTCTAAGTGTACAAAAATGCAGAATCATACTGCGAATAAGCTGTTAAGAATCAATTAGCAATAAAAAGCTGCTTACAAGAAAAAAAAAAAAAAAAGACAAAACCTCAACTTCTATTTGGTCAATTCTTTCCTATCTATTAGTAGTATGAGTAGCTTGAACATCAAGGTGTGTGATTTTTACCCTCTGGAGAACCATCTAAAGCCTGGATTGCATTTGAGACTTTATTTTTTTCCAAATGATTTATTCCACTGGTCTACTCTGCTCCTGTTGGTCATTCAGCTTTCATAGCACATCAAGGATAGTGTAGAACCTGACTACAAAGTTGTGCAGCTTCTCAGGTGGGCTTGGGGATTTAGCTTGTGTGTTTTAAAACTCCTCTGTTATTTCAGCATCTTTGTATATTGAATTATGTTAATTTCACTAATTAAACATTAATTACTTGATAGTTTCATAGTGCTTTGAAGCTGTAAGATATTCTGAAAGTGATCATTATTAATTGTAATATGTACTATTGTTATTTTATCTTTACTTTTTTAAAGTCAAAGAGCCTTTTATCCTCTCTTCCTTAAAGGCATGCACTTACAGAGAGCCACAGGACCCAGTTCTCCACGTGCCTCTTCAGAGCTGCATGAGGCTGTCATTTACTGAGACAGGGGACATGGTGGGAAATACTGTTGCACCCAAAGCCCAGTAATTATTACTTTCAGAAACCCAACCCCAAGGCATTTCTCATTTTTGCCTTCCTGTAGCAATATCATCAAAATAGACAACCTAGCACTTGGCCCTCTGAACAGCGGAAAAAGGTTCATGTCTACTTCCATAAGTAATTTCATGTATTAATGGAGGTAGGATGTAATCACTGAATATACTACATGCCACCACACTGAGCATGATGCCATACAGTCTGGAATGTCCCTTTGGTCAGTTGGGGTTACCTGTCCTGGCTGCCTCTCCTCCCAGCCTTCCAGGCACCCCCTGCCCCCTCCCCAGCATGGCAGTATGAACAGCAGAAAAGGCCTTGGCTCTGTGTAAGCTCTGCTCAGCAATAACAAAAAAATCTCTGTGTTATCAGCCCTGTGTTCAGCACAAATCCAAACATAACTCTATACCAGCCCACTGGGAAGGAAGTTAACTACTCCAGCTAAAACCAGCACAGTATCTTTCTCAATTGCATGTAAATATTAAAATTCTCATGAAAATTCTGGTATTGATTTAAATTTTAAAATTTATGTGGCAGATTGTTTTATAAGCCTTTTGTGTTATTAAAGAAGCTTAGTTAGCCTGCAGAGGTTGGCTTAATACATTACTAATAATTGGCTGGTTTTAATAAGAACAACATTTCAGGGAGAAATGGGAGTTCATCCAAATCTATAGAATTTCTAAGAAAATGTCTCTTTTAATTAAATTGATTAGATTTTGTGATCGCAACATATAGCAGGAGAAAGTATTAAAATTTATTTGCTTTGTTTTATAACTAAACCAAATTAAACCAAAATTGCTTTCTATATGAATCAATGTATTTGGTGTCCAGGCACAGGCAGCAGGGGCTCCAGGGACCTCTGTGAGGGGTGTCCAGGGCTGCCCCAGGCCGGACACAGCTAGATCTGGGTTGCTCCAATCCATCCATGCAGGGCATGGCTGGGCCCTGCAGCCAAAGGCTCTGTGGCACCTTGGGGAAGACATGTTTAAGAAAGGGTAAAAAGTGTTGCACAGCAGCTGTGTGAGGGTGAGAACATGTGAGAGGAACAGCACTGCAGACACCCAGGTCAGTTCAGAAGGAGGAGAAGGAGCTGCTCCAGCCACTGAAGCTGAGATTCTCCTGAAGCCCCTGGTGAAGACCGTGGTGAGGCAGCTGTGCCCCTGCAGCCTGTGGAGGACCACAGGCAACAGGAGATCTGCATTACAGCCAATGGAGGACTCCATGGCAGAGCAGGTGGATGTGCTGTGGAGGAAGCTGAAACTGGTGGAGAGCCACACCAGAGCAGAAGAAAAGCAGGAGAAGGAAGGAGTGACACAGAGAAGGAAGGAGCTGCTATGGGCTGACCCCCCCCTTCCATTGCCCATCCTCCTGCACTGCTCAGCATGAAGAGGAGGTCCAGTAGTCAGGAATGAAGAAGGAAATTTGTACATGGGAAAAAAGGGGAGTGGAAGGGAGGGGGATTGGTTTCTGGTTTTGTTTCTGAGTAACCGAGTCTATTTTTAATTGGCAATAAATTAAACTTCCTCAAGTAAAATCGATGTTGGCTGTGGTGGTAATACGTGAATGATCTTGTCTTCATCTCAACCCATGAGATTTTTCATCTTATTTTCTCTCCAGTCCTGCTGAGGAGAGGAAGTCAGAAAGTGGTTGTGTGGGCACCTGGCAGCCAACCAAGGTAAACCCACAATAAAATTCAATATTTTTGTCTTAAAAAAAATTTGGGGATTTGTACTGATTTCTGTGATTCTATGAAAATTTTTCTTTAAATGTTGTCATAAAAAATAAATTGTCCTCTTTCTTTTTTCTTTTTTTTCTTTTTTTTCTTTTTTTTCCTTTTTTTCCTAAATGTCTCTTCTTTAGTATTCTCTAAACAGATTGTTTTTCAATTATTCATGTGCCTGCACTTGGGAATTTCCCTCTGGTTTTAGACCTTTGTTGCCTCCTTCACATTAGAGAGCAGAGAATCATATCTCCAATCTTCAAATTTCAGTGGTCTTCTGTATACCATTCCAAAGAATGAAAATTTAAAAAAAAAAATCTTTCCCTTTGCTCTCAGTGATGAAAGAGCAGCTATTATTTCACCAACCTGTTTCTTCTTAGTGTAAAACACACTGGAAAGATATTGGAAAGTGTTTCTTTACCAAACACTCTTCTCTGCAAACTTTTTGTCAGGGGAGACAAGAGAAGTAAAGAAGCTGATAATGCTAAATTTCTGAAATATTTCTGTAAGCAAAACATATAAGAATTGTACAGCAGTATTTGTTAGCCAAAAAGGCCATGTGGAACTAAAACAGCCCCCTGAACTGGATATACTATTTTACTATCACAGCTGACATTTCTATGGTTGATGCAGTTTGGGTACAACCTGACCAAAAATTTTTATGCAGTAATTAATATAATTTGCACATTTAAACAACCCTGTGAAGCTAATGAGTCCATTTCAATGGATGAACACATACTTTGGTCTGTGCTGCAGCTGAAGCTTATTCAATAAAAAAGACACTTCTTCTTTATCTAAAGGTAACTTCAGCTCCACTGATGGACACTGATTATTATCATGTGGTAGAAAACTAGGGAGGAGGAAGCAAAAAAAAAAGATCATTACAGTTTAAAATACAAAGAATATAGAAGGAATGGCAGCAGGGATGGGATGGAGCTAATGGCACACATGGAACTAACCAGTGCATCGAAAACATTTTAGCAACAGTGATGTATTCCCTGGCTATGTGGAGATTGCAGTAGAGAGAGAAGTTCCCACCAGGGTAAACTGCAGAAGACTGTATGCTGGGAAAGAAACTCCATCAGAGAAAAGTTCCCTTTGGTAGGTGCAATGCATAAGCAGAAACTGGTGTACTGAAAAGTTGTAGCTAAGGTCAGCAGTGGGATTTTTTTTGAAAGGTGGTTGGAGTTTTTCTCGTGCAGCAGCAGGTCACCAAAATTGAGAGCAAGTCTGCTGGAGTCTGGTGCTGGGGGATAAAGTGGTAAGAGATTTTCACTGGAAAATTCTTGTGACATCTTTCAGAGCCAGTAAGAATTTGAAACTTAGTCATAGGTGTTATTAGGCTGAAAGATTCACTGCAGAAGGAAAAAAAAAAAAAAAAATCAGCCTATAACACAGTTCCATTCCAACATTCCAACGAAATTTCTCTGGTTTTGCTAATGTTTGCTTAATGTCTACTGGCACAGTAGATGTGTTGTAGAGTAACAATTACTTCAATTATAAGACAGAATGTCACTAATAGATTTTTTTAATGATATTTTTACGTTATTATTTATATATATAAAGAAGTAATACTTATACAGTTACTTTTTGGACATGAGACTAAATTACAAGAAGAAGAAAACTAACTAAAGCTGATGGTCTGTTGTTTTTGCTGTGCATTTTCCTATTCATTTTCCTCATTGAGTTCTGGCCCAGATCTCTTTTTTTCACAGATTACCAGTCTGAAACAAGCATCTGTTTGGCGAGAGCAAGAAGAAACTAGGTATCAAAAAGGAGGAAGGAATTTAGATGCACCCAGTGATATAGGGCACTAAGTGCCTTACTCCATATTCACAATTCTTTAAATTCATGCAAATCTGCTTCACAGGTTCTTTGAGTAGTTGAAGGTGGGCATACCCTGGCTTTCTAGCACTAAGCACATTGACACTGAGGTCAGGGCTGATCTTCCTTGTGACTGTTGCTTTTTTCCAGAAGTTTTTCATGCAAGATCCTTTTAGATACTCAGTCAAGAGGAGAGGAAATGACAGTATACCCTACTACCAGCCTGGGTAAATTGACACATTATACAGGTGTGTACAATTAGTGCTGAATATTAGATGCAGACACTGTCTGGAATGGTCTGGGACTTCTCACCCTGCAGCAGATCATCCTAGACATTTGGATACAGAAACATATTCTGGTCCAAAATAGTTTCTACTCTGCATTATTTGGAAAAATGAAGAATTCATCTTTTCAGAAAGTATATTACAGAATCCTATTAGACAATGTTGTTCTATTTTCCTCCCTTCTATCTTATAAAGTTGTAAAATATTTAATCTAATATTCAATTTTTGTGGCATGTCTTTTTTGACTTAAGAGTTGCACAAAATTCCTGAGATGACGAGTGCTATAAAGAACGTTTATTTACTCCTTATCCCAGCTCAGGGCCTGAGAGAGGGGAGCTCTGCATTTCTCTGCAACATGTTGAGACAATGTACAGCCAAAGGAGAATTCCAAACCCTGGAGTTTGAGCCATTTCAATGGTTCACTCTGTCAGCTGTTTGAGCAGTTTGCCCAGATTTGTTAGATTTCTTTGCTGTAGAATCTAAATCCTTTTACAGACGGAGTAACAGGTTCCTTCATCTTTTCACTGCAACGAAATAGCACTTTTTTAGAAAGATAGAATAGTAATAGCTTGATCTTTTCAAAGGCAAAGTAGCAGTGAAAACTTGAGTTTAAATTATTGGCATTTCTACAACTGGAGGTAATGGTAAGATCAATCATGATAGTCGAACATCAGAATTTATGCAATATGGTTGATGTTCTACACATAAGCATTGTGCACTGACAAATACTATGGAAACTACACACATGACATAAAGTGCTCTTTATAGGAAAGGGTTTCAATTTTTTTTCTTTTGTGATACAGAATATAAAAAATTACCATTAATTTAATAATTTTTCAGCCTGCTTAAATGTTTTTCCCATTTACTATTAGACCTGCTATCAAAAAGAGTTCTAGATGATAAAAACATATATTCTATTTTTATAAGGAATTCTTAATTTAGAACAGCTTTTAATTCTAACTAATGTTGAATTAATGCAAGTTTTTAAAAAATTATCTGAAATATGATTTTTTCAAATCAGTGATAAATATTTGACTTTTTTTTTCTACCTTTTATTATTTTATTTCTTTACAAGCCCCAAAAGTTATTGAAGATCATCTGTAGTTGAAAAACACAAGCAGAAGCTTCTCCTTTTCTTTGTCCATGCACATCAACTCACTGCATAGGAGTTTATCCCCAGATGATTTTATGAGTCCATAGATGATTCCATATGACTGTCATATATCTCTATTAAGTGTTGAACTACTTAATCTAGTTAGTATTATCAATAATTAGGAGTATTTTTTATGTGAAGTCTTTCCCACATCCATCATGATATTGTTGAATTAACTTATTCATCTCCCATTCTGTTTTGTATCAGCTTTTCATATTTGCTGATTTATTTTCTGATTTTGCTCTTCCCACTGCTCATCAAAAAATACAACGCTACATTTTCAGTAATAGCAGTGTTTGTCTGCATTTAAGTGTTACTATTTATTGTGTTTGCCATAATTACTGTTGGAAGATAATCTTCATTAAAGTTCTCATTCCAAAATTGCTAAACTTTCTTATACATTGAGGAGTGTAATTTTCCATGTATAATTTTCGTTAAATGACCATGCCTGGATTTCCAGCAATTCAGTGAATACAAAGAAAATATGAACATTATATAAAAGTAAATTACTCAAAAGCTGGAAGAAAAGCAAGTATAGTTTTAAGGAACTGCTCACTAGTAGAAATTTACTAGAAAAATTATATTCTTGATCCAATTTATTTTCAATAGAAATTGTAACATTATGAGACCTTTTTATTAATGATCATTTAGAAAAGAAGAAACTAGCTTTGTAAGCACTGAAACAAAATGAAAAATAGAAAGTTTTCTGGGATATCACTGTATACTTGTTTTATTTCAGTAACCTGCTGTCATCAATTTCTTTTTAGGACTTTTTTTTCTTTAGAATCACATTTACTTTTTTCATTTTATAGTTCTCTTTTTCCTTGTTTGCCAACTTATCTAAATTTAACTGAATCACAGAATCAGAGTGAACAAAAGAATTACCCTCTTCTGTCTCAGCTTGGACAGTATCTGCAGCTGATATTATAAATGTGAAAGTGAAGCTTGTAAAGAGGAACTGGTTTTGTTTGCTGTATAAATAACAAGTAAGCTCACCAGTGGAATTAAAATCTTTAAGAGGAAAGTGCAATTTTAAATCAACATCGTTCAATTGCAATAGACTTTTCAGTACCTTTCTATTATATTTTTGCCAATATTTTAAGCCATAAATCTTTCAGCTTTTGTTATTTGAATGTAAATCCTCCACTAGGAAAATAATATGAAAGCATATAAAAGAAGCAAGTGTCAATAACTGCACAAAATTAACAGAATTATAACTAAAGACTATTTTCTCTAAAAACCTTTTTCTTTAGCAGACTTTCAGATTTCCAAGTGGAAAAAAAGAATATGCCTTAGGTGTTTGTTTGACATAAGTGAAATTTACTGTGGATAATTAATTAGAGATACTGCACTACTGTCAAGAAAGATCCTAATAATCATATTTTTTGTTTGCATAGAAAAATAAAGATATATATTTTAAGATATTTTGGTTCTCCTTTCTAGTTATTAACAAAGAGTCAAGAAATATCTGGTAAATCAGTACTTAAAGTAGATTAAATAAGACGTGAAATACACATTTTAATGAGGGAGTAGGATTTTTAAGGTTCCTTGTTGCAGAGCTTTTTGTTACTAATCTATCTTGTCTTCCAGTCTTGATAAAAACAAGCAAGGTAAAGCAAGGAGTAAAGGCCTTGATATGAAACAGTAACTTCAATTGATGTTATAAACCAATTTCAATATTTTCTATGATTTTTTCTATAAAGCCTTTTTTCTTGTTACAATTTCAAAATGATTAATCAGAGAAGAATTTACCAAAATTATCAGGCCATATCTACTCTCAAACAATTTAAGAATAAACAAGACATCAGTTTTATTGTATCTCAGTGCGGGTACCACAAGTAATATGAAACGAGAATATAGGATTGAAGGTATTCAACTATAATGACATATACTCCAAAATTATGAACAAGTTATGGTGATTTATTTAATTTAAAATGTATTTGCAATTTAATTTTACCCTTTCCTTTACATTCTAGTTTAACTTTTGTTATCTTCACATTTACTCAGTCTTTAATTTTCAAAATGTCAAACCCAAGAATTTTTGACTTAGAAATAACACTGGGTTGCAATTCTATATGATTGCACACTGAAAATATTTCTATTAACACTACTGTTCTAATTCAGAAAAGTGGTTTTTAAATACTTCGCTATTGAAGAGTTAATTAGTTGTTGTCCTTCACAGTTTTCCTGATTGGTGCATAAATAAAACTAGTTTTCTAATGGAGATCTAAAATTCAAACTGAGATTTGAAAATCTTTTTTTTTTGGACCAGTGGCACTTCCCACTGAAAAAAAATATTTCCCTAGTTATTTTTTCATTGTCTTCCTCCCAGTGTACCTGTGTATGGCAACAGCCTAACTGAATTAAAGGGATGGTTCATGTAGACATACAGCAGAGTTTGACCTTGAAATGGAATCTTAGATCACAAAAATTGCTGATGACTTGCAGGTGGAAAAAAAGGCATGGCATGTTGAGGAGGAAAAAGGAAGGGTGAGATGAAGTGTAGTGAAATGAAGTGAAGAGAGAATGTTCTTCATAATTGTTTGAACTTTGAAGAAACAGTCAAGTGTTTCCTTAAATGTGTGATTATACTTAAATTAATATTTAATGTGTTTTCTTCCTTTTTTTTTTCTGCCTATACGTTCTACATTGCTTATTTTCTGATACTCTGTGAGAATGGAGCAACAGGACTACACTTAAAGAGTTGTAGTTCCACTCAAGTCAGAAAATAACCTCCAGATGGATTCAATTTTCCAAAATTTTCAGTGATGACAGTTGAGCAGAAGATAGAAAAAACCCAAATTTCTCCTACACTAATGGACACTGCACTCCCCGCCCCCAGCCCCCCACCCACCCAACACCTCGTATCTATTTCTTACTTGTACCCTGGAGAGGACTTTTACTTTTCAGGGCCTGGCCCTTCCACCACCATTTGCACATCATATTTAGCTGAGAGTACAAGTATTATCGCCGTCTAAGGTTACTTGCATTTGCATGCCCAAGTTGTATTTTAAAATGACGTTTCGCAGCATTTACTTTTTTGGCTGCCATTTCTTCTTCTTGAATAATACATTTTTCTTACATCACAAGATGAGGCCCAGGAAAATTTTAAAGTTGCAGTGCACCTGTGGGATGACAGTGTGATAGACATCTGTGAAATAAATGCAGACTTATGGTGAGCAGGTTCAGCTGCAACTCTTTAAAATGGCATTTTATAATACAGCAGGCTTAAATGGTAGACTGTTGAACAGCCACAGAAAAACATTACATCATGCAAAACTGTAGTACAAGGGGAAAAATGACAACAATGTGCAAAGCTGCAGCTGATCTTACTTGCCATATGGTATGTCACTCACTGTAATAACACTTACATTCCCTCCATAAGTGCCCTTAAATATCAAGGAGTGAATAAGGCATTACGCAGATTGCTAAAGGAATTTGTAATCATATATGTTACGAATTTTGTACTTTCAGGAATAATTCTACTCTTGCACGAACACAATACTCTTTAAAATTGTATATATCTTAGAATATTCCCACAACTAAATAATTTAAATTTTCCTGTGCAAATGGTTAAAAGCAAGGCTTCCTTAGTCAATATAAAACAAAAAGAAGCCCCAAACCATGAAAAAACAGCTGCTATAATTTTCCTCCCTCTCTCCTTTTAAGATACTATGATTTTCATACAAATGCATTTTCCATATATTTATCTACTTTTTTGAAAGTATTCTGTTCTTAGAGATCCTGATGAGAAACCAGATAACTCAACTTGTTTGAAGAATGATAATTTGGTCTTTATCTCAGATGTATGGTAAACTGTTCAGCTGTTCATTATTTCTCACAATGCAAAATCTAGAGCCCTCAAAGCAAGTTTCATGCAGCATTTTGGAATAAACAAAGGAAATACTTTGTCATATCATGCCTGTAATTAAATTGTGGAACTCATTGCCGCAAGATGTTTCAGGAGCCAACAGTGTAATTAGAATCTTAAAAGGACTGTGGTCAGCCCCATTTTCTCTGCTGAACACAGAAGTCTGGAACCTTCATCTCAGGTAGTCCCTTGGGCTCTTACTGCTGCAAGAGCATGCCAGGGGAAAGGACACTCTGGGCATGCCAGTCCCTCTTACTCATGACTGTTGAAAGAAGAATGCTGGACCTGGTGAATCCTTGTCCTGATGTGATCTGCTGTTTTATGGTAGTTACATTGGACTGAATTCAGGTCCAGCATTGCGTTAATTACTTCCCGTCTTTCACTGGATACCAAAAAAAGGGAAAATGAGAAGAAAAAAAAAGATTTACCCGATTTTGGGGTGGTTTTGTTTTTGTTTTTTTGGTTTTTTTTTCTGTCCCTTAAAAAAAATACAAAAGCAAGTCACTTTCTATTCTAGCAGTCTATAAGGGACAAATTCAGTGCTTTATTCATTATGTGAAGAAAGGATTGTTTTGACATTGTTTTCTGATTTTAATATGTTCTTCATATACCCTGCACTTCATTTGTGTGCTGGAACCGACCTTGTCCTGTGGAATCATGAACAGAAATAGGAAGTTAAATATATTTTTTTACCATTTGTGCTTTCTAAGATCTTCCCTGATTGGAAAGTATTTTTCCATCAGTAACTTTGTGAGAAATCAACCCTTCTCCTAATCCTATAGGTAGTGTTTCTGGGTGTACACTGTTACTTGAGCAAAAATCTTACTGGCTTATCAGTAAAATTCTTTAGTACCTTTATGACATAGCTAGTGTGGTAAGTCAGATAATATATACCACTAAGAAAAATCCTGCAGTGACAGAGAAAAAAGCAACTTGACTATACTAGTTTCTTCTATTTCTAGATTATACAGAATAATCATTCTCTAGGTGCCATTTAGGGAAGCAAAAGTGGGTTGAGGTTACCCTACTGGGTAAGATATGTTCAGCACACATCATCACTTCTTAGGTGGTTCCTATAGTATGATGTCTACTATATTTTTGTTTCAGCTCTTTGGTCGATTTTCCATTTTTGTTTTTTAACTTTGCAAGCTAGTGGAGTATACACCAATAAAAAGTCGATCTCAGTGTAGGAAATGTCAATCCTATACACATGACTTGGGACACTGGGTTTTTTCCTACTGACTGACAGATTTAATTCTTTATGAGACTTCTCTTAGTCAGTAAATATCCTAATTTTTCTCTTCATAATTTTCATGTCCTTACCATGTGGCTTATGGGAACTTCACTCATTTAAGCTTCTTCCCACAGCCTTTAAGATGCTGAGAATTTTCTTTGATCAGTTCGTAGGATTATATTTTTCTACAAGCTTTTTCCTCTGAAATGACAGGTCTCTTCTGCCAACATTTCTGTCATCACTAATAAAGCATAGCATTGGAGAATGCCCTTTTCCACAGTTTAGTACAGTATCATTTGTTGCCTCTCTCTGTTCTTCCTCAGTAATACACTGACTGAGCCAGAGCAACTGACCTGATGGTTTCATCATCTGGGATTGCAGACCTGTCTTTTCAGTCACAGTACTTGTAGTGTCTGGGGATCAGGGTCAATATCAGTCCTTGGCAGAGTTTTTACATTTCAGGGTACTATCTTGTCTGCCTGATTTACTGATAGTTTCTCAGGAGCTGACAAGAGTGAGCTTCAAGTACATTTTCTTCAGCTATAACATTGGAAGAAAATGTTAGTCGAAGAAAGCAGATTATCTAAACAGAGCCTGATGAGTCTGTGTCCCTGCTCATTGATCTTTCTTAATCCACGTTTGCTTAATTCATTCTAATCCATGACCTTTGCTCCCACTTTAGCTTTGCAGTGTCCCACATTCAGCAGCACATCAGGCCTCAGCAGAGTGTCAGTGCATTCTCCAGAAATTTGTCATCCTCGGCCATTGTCAAAGAGAGGGGACCTGGGCAGCAGCCAGGTTAACTGGAGTTTCTTTACAGAAGATTAAAATAATAACAGCTGTAAAAGGATTATATCTTGTTAAGATTAGAGTTCTCTCCCTATGTAGGGGTGCCAATGCTTTCTTGTATTTTAAAAATCATCTTTGAAACGATAAAATAAATGGCAATTGAATGGTAGAACATAGCTAATGCATCAGCCATTATAAATCAGTATCAGACAGTGGCCTTGAGATAACAATATCATCAGAAGTGAAAAATTCAGCTCATAGGTTGTAACAGAAAAGTTTGTGAAACATATAGGGAAAAGCTGAACGCTTTAATGACACAAAAGCATACTTTTACTGAAAAAGTAAAAGACAGGGATGTATAACTTTGTATTTTTTTCTAGATTCCACCAATTAACATAAAGTAGCTTTTTTATTACAATGTTTCTCCCATATTAGGACATTACAGTAAAATACTGCATTATATAAAAGCTTTTCAGCTGACCTTTCACCTTGGAAATGCAGATAATTTTCACTCCAGAGTAGAACTGCGAGTCACTATGTACAGATGACCTAAAACCAGAAGAGTTTTGTTGGGGTTTTTTGTTTGTTTGTTTGTTTTCATAGAGATGCTTTGTATTCTTTAACATCCATTTGGGATACACTCCTTGGAATCTCATTTATAAATGATATAGTCTTCTGCCTGCCTTCATTTACAGAGTGTATCATATACAAAATGATTGTGTAGCTTTGAGGCTCTTCAGTGTACTTTAAACAGGTATTAACTTACGCATCTTTGAGCACACTGAACTTACTTAGAACGAGACTGGGCCAACCTAAATTGAAATCGATAACTAAAAGAAACACAGGTAGAGCTGGAACCAAGGAGCAACAAATGTAGATAAAAATGTTAGACAAAATGGTTCTGAAAAGTTACATGCAACGACTCTGCAAGCCCTGGGGTTGTTGCACAGTAACTTGAACACATAGTACTTCATGTAGAAAATAGAAAATGACACTTGCCAGAATCTGACCTTGACAAAAATATTTGAGTAATATTTGTAGTATGATCAAACAACTTCCTTATTATTTTAGGCAGTAAGAGGTTTTCTAGAAAGCTCTGTTGGCTAGTTTTTACTATGCTCTGTGTTTTCATAAATTAAAGGAGAGGAGTATTGGAAATAGACTGCATTTATTTTTTACTCTTTTTATCTAGGTTCTTGTTTGGTCTGCACCATATAAGTGTCTGAGCAGTTTACAAATATGAATTCCTTTACTTTTGCGGGGATACATATTTATTGTTGTAAGAGAGGAAACAGAAAACTAAGGCACAAAGAAACTGAAAGTAAGATCTTTAAAGGTATTTAGGAATCTTGAAGACAAACTGGGCAGAACTAAGATGGTTCAGTCTAAGAAAATGGCAGGTTGCCAGACTCAGAAATTTTCTCCATTGAAGATAATTTTTTTTTTTTTAATTTAACATCCTGTTACTACACACGCCAAGGAGATTGATTGTGCTGGGCAGAAAGGATATGCAAGATTTACAAGTAATATTTAGGCTGACACAGATGTAAATTCTTCTGTATTTTATCCTGTCAATTAAATCATTTTTCCAAAAAACAATTCCTCTGCCATGTTAGCCTAGAGGACCACCAACCCTGTCTCTTGGAAAGGGAGGAGCTAGGTTATGAATCTGGGGGTCCCTTACCACTAAGCCTCTTTTGTGTTTAATGCTTAAGAACAGAAGCATCATGGTACCAGAAGAAAAGTAAGGGAGAGCAAACTTGAGCATGCACTGGGTGTGCATTCTTATTTCTACTACCTACTATTATTGCCTTATTTCTTATTTCCGAGGCACTGTGAGGACAAGCCTGTCTTTTGGCTTCTTTCCCCTGGACTGCTTCAGCATTCAAATCTTTGAGATCTAATGTAAAGTTAATAAAAACCAACAAGATCAGGTTTTATAATTACTGTCTCTCGGGTCTATGCCCTGGCCTTTAAATGGCCATTTCAGATTTCCCCTTGACTCATTTCCTACCTCCATGACTCTCATAATCTTGGCTAAGTATTGGCTGTATCTCAGCAGCTGATGTGATGGGGTCCCTTTACTGTTTTGCATTGCCACATGGTCTGTAATCTGAAAGGTGTATGCCTAACAGGTGGGATCTCTATTGCTTGGATAAAAGTCATAGGACCCCTTTCCTCCATTTCCTTCTTGGCTCCTGCCTCACCTACTGACTCTGGTTTGGGATTTTTTGGTTGGTTGGTTGGGTGGGATTTTGTTCATTTTTCCCCCTGAAACACCTATCATTGCTATGAATTGCAACTGGCATGGTTACCCCTGAGCTATAAAGAGAAGCAAGAGTGAGAGTTGTAGCACATAATCACCTCACTTAGGTACCCAACCATCTATAGATATTTAAAATTAAGGACTTAATTATTAAGACTGGAGTTGCCTTAGGTTTTTCCATAGTTAGTACAGCAAAACAGGCTTCTCCAGGGACAGTTTCTCTCACTGGGAGTGAAAGAGTCTGCAGAGAGATTCTATATTCAACCTCTTAAATCAGGTTTTAAAATTCTAAAAATGAAAAGATAATTTTATAATTTATTAGACATTTGAATCTAGGTGAGCTGAATTCTACTCATATTAAAAAAGGACTTCACATTTTTATATTTATTGTGTATTAATTATCCTACTATTGATCCTTATAGAAATGTCCAATTCCAGTGGCTTTCTTGTAGTTCATTAGTGTTATTTAAGTATGAGGTAATTTGTTTCTCCTGCTCAGTTTTGGTCTTAGTGTGCTGACTGCCCGTAGTTTAAAAATATTTGTTCCCAAGTTCTCTTCTGACCCAAGCACTTCCTTCCTAAAGTAAATCCAAGCATGTTTCAGTGGATTGCACACCCCAGAAAATGTTTTTTGTAGACTTTACAGATTAGAGGGGTTTCACTCCCCCTTCCCTGTCCAGTCACTTATTGTCTGCCAGGCTGGGGAACTTCCTACACTCCCGTGTCCTTCAACACTGCCTCAAAATATGTGACACAGAGAAACATTTTCATGATGTAAAAAAACATTCAGCTGGGCCGAAACACAATTCTCTCATTATTTCTGGCATATCAATTTAAACTTCTTTCCTCAACCCTCACATCCATAGTTATATATATACATACACACACACTGACACAGTCACATCAACAAAAATATAAATATGTGTTTATATACACACTCCTTCTCTGTCTCTATTTAAAAATGGACTCTTGTATAGACTACACTAGGCCCAGAAAGGATCTAACGCCAAGAACTGCTCATGCAAATACAACTAATCTGCCCTAGAGGAGACTTTCTGAGGCTACCTGCCAAGTTTACCTCCCTGGAGTGGATGCAGTTAGAAGAGCAGATCTAGTCTGATTTACTACAAATTGTACCCACAACTTTTGTATAATAGAATATATTGCATGTCACCAGGCTTTTGTTTTCTTCTTCTTCTTCTTCTTCTTCTTCTTCTTCTTCTTCTCCTTCTCCTTCTCCTTCTTCTCCTTCTCCTTCTCCTTCTCCTCTTCTTCTTCTTCTTCTTCTGTTTTTTATTTCATGTACCTTTCTCATCATTTTATTATAAACTCTTTAGGGTAGGGCTTATTGTTACAAGAGGATTGTAGAGCCCCTTTCCATTAAGCAAGACCATCAAAGCAATTCATTAGCCCCAGCTAAATTATCTGCCAACTGCTTTAATTTGTCAAAAAAAAAAAAAAATAGAGTGTACTATAAATAATTTATTTGAGGAAAAAAGTGCTTTAAAAGATATAAAGGCTAGAAGTTTTTTGGGATTTTTTTGTGTTGTTGGTTGCTTTTTTTTTATAATCCCAGAAGTAAGTTTATGTAATACTTCATTATACACAATCTAATTCATAATTATTTCCTTTAGAAGATCGTTATGGATATGTACATACATTGAACATGAATGCCTGTAGGGCTGAGGAAGTCCAACTTCTTTATAATGGATTTCTTTTGAGCATACTGGAACCATAACTTAAATTTTCACATTCCTAGAGCAAGAAAAAATGAAAGCAAACAATGAAATTGGCAACAAAGTTAAAAATATGAGACACCTCTTCTGTCTGCATACCCTTTGGAAAATATTAGCTAATTATATTTAACATAGAATGAGAACATAATTCCCACTGTTTTGACAAGTAACAAATTGCATATTATCACCTTGTAAATAATATTATTAAAAACACTTGCTCTTGTCTGTAGTCTATTCTTTGTAAGAAAAAAAATTAATTTGAGGACCATCATTCACAAGATGTGCATTAGAATATCAAAGCAGCAGTCTGAAGATACTGAAAACTGAAAATCCTGTACACCCTCTGCACAGAGGGAGAAATTTGGTGCTGTAATAAGAAGATAAAAGTAAAGGTTTGTGAAGTCTGTGGTAGCAGCATGATCCCTTGTGATAATTAGATTTGCAGTCATGATTAATTTGACTCAGTCATTCTACTAATAATATTATCTTGATTATAATCTAAGCATAATATTGGTTTCCATTGAGAAATATAAATCATACATTATTAAGTATTTTTAATTTTTATCAGTTTACTAATTAAACTGTATAGCTCACCTTTTTTATTCTTAAAAACTTCCATGGAGAGATTAATTTTAATTCTTCATGTTTAAACACATCATCTTTCATCCAAAGATCCAAAGGTGCTTCACAGTACAAATACTAATTTGTACTCTTAGAATGATCTCACAGCAGTCCAATGAGATACATTACTAGCTGTTATTTTCTAAGGCTGTTTTTCAAAGTAAAATTTTCACATCCTTCAGCAGGATACAATAACATGTACATCTACATGTTTGCAGAGTCCTTTTCAAGTCAAGGGACAGCACTTGCTGGTAGCACAAAGATTTGACCCATGCAGTAACCTTACTGAAAGATAATGACTCACATTAAAAGTAGGAAGGCTTTTTTTCCATTAGCTTCCAAGGGGTCAGGTTTTCATTTAATAATACATAATGGTATGAGTGTCAGAGACAGATATAGAAAGGGAACAATCAAAATCATCAGGTATTCTATACACCAGTGAGATGCAGAATGTACTCACACAGAAGTTTGATATGTAGGTTTAGTTGTTTCCCAACTGTATCCTTAATTTTTAAAAAGGTCTGTGTGTAAGAGCATTGCTTTCTTCAAATGGGAGGCCAGACCAAATGCTGGATCGGTTTGGATCCTTAAAGCTAAGAAGCAACATAGCAGTAAGAACCTACTTTCATGGAGATGATGCAGTGGAGACCTCTGTTGATTACATGTCATTGTTGTAACCACAATTCAGAATTGATGAGCAGTCAAATGAGTCCTGACAGCAAGTGTGACTACAGGAAGTTAGTACACTGCTATCACACATGGCCTTCACCTTTTTATATTCAGGTGCTTAAAAAAAGCAGAGCTAGGTTTTACTTCTCTTTAAACAAAACTAAGTTCTGGAGTAATTTATTTTTCACTTTTTAATCCACATTTAAACCAAGATAACTGAAACCAGAATGTGGACCTTCTAGTTGAGAGTAAAACTATTTAAAAATGTGGTATAATTGTTAAAGATGTGGATAAACCAAACACAGTGATCTTAGAAATACTATAACAAGACTTTGTGATAATCAGATCTATGCACAGAGACAGAGCACCCCTGCAGGCCTATGATTTATTGGCATCATGGACACATGGTAGGTGGCTCCTATGACTGAAGTGTTGGAATGGAAGGATACAGGCCCTTTAGGAACGAATGGCAGGTGAGACAAGGAGTGTTGCCCTCTATGTCAATATCCAGCTGGAGTGCATGGAGCTCTACCTGGGAATGGATGAGGAGCCGACTGAGAGCTTATGGATCAGAATTAAGGGGAGGGGAGGGAGAGGTGATATTATAATGGGGATCTGCTACAGGCCATCTGAGCAAGACTGAGCAGAGGAACCCCTCTATAGATAGGAACATTCACAATTTCTGGTCTGAATGGGGAACTTCACCCCAATGTCCGTTGTAGGGACAACACAGCCAGGCATAAGCAATCCAGAAGGTTCCTGAAATGCATTGATGACAGCTTCCTTCTCCAATTAATAGAGGGGCTATGAGGACAGGTGCTGTGTGGGACCTTATTCCAACCAGCAAGGAGGGGCTGCTGGGGAATGTGACGTTCAAGAAAAGCCTTGTCTGGAGTGACCATGGAATGGTGGAATTTGAGATCCTTAGGGCAGTGAGGAGGGTGTGCAGCAAGCTGACTGCCTGTCAGCCTCACTGCCACCCCTGGTAAGGTGGTGGAACAACTCATCCCAGATGTTATCTCTAAGCATGTAAAGAAAAAGGTTAGAGAAGTGGACAGAGAGGGGGATTGAGAACTGGCTGAATGGTAGGTCTCAGAGGGCTGTGATCAGTGACACAGAGTCTAGTTGGAGGCCTGTAACTACCAGTATTCCCCAGCATTCAGTACTGGGTCCAGTCTTGTTCCACTTATTCATCCAAGACTTGGATGAAGGGACAGAGCACACCCTCAGCAAGTTTGCAGATGATACAGAACTGGGAGGAGTGGCTGACACACCAGAAGTCTGTTCTGCCATTCAGTGGGACCTGGACAGTCTGGAGGGGAACCCAATGAAGTCTACCAAAGGCAAATTCAGCCTTCAGTAGCACCTGGTTAGGAGCAACTCCATGCACCAGTAAAGGCTGGAGGCTGACCTGCTGGAAAGCAGTTCTGTGGAGAAGGACTGGGGGTCCTGGTGGACAAGATGTCTGTGAACCAGCAGTGTTCCCAGGTGACCAAGAAGGCCATTTTTTTCTGGGCTGCATTGGGAAGAGCATTGCCAACAGGCCGAGGGAGGTGATTTTGCCCCTCTACTCAGCCCTGGTGAGGCCTCATCAGGATTGTTGTGTCCAGTTCTGTGCTCCCCAGTCCAAGAAAAGGAACTGTGGCAGAGGGCCCAGTAGAGGGTTCTGAAGATGATTAGGGGACTGGAGCATCTCCCTCAGGCTGAGGGAGTTGGGCCTGTTTAGCCTGGAGAAGAGACAACTGAGAAGGAATCATATCAATGCATAAAAATGTCTCACCAGCAGACATCAAGAGGATGAAACCAAATTCTCTTCAGTGGTGCTCAGTGATATGACAAGGGGTAACAGGCACAAACTGAAACACTGGAAGTGTCATCTGAATATGAGGAAAAGTTTTTTACTGTGAGAGTGACAGACGTTCTCATGGAACATGCTGCCCAGAGTGGTTGTAGATTCTGCTCCTCTGGCGATATTCAAAACCAGCCTGGACACAATCCTGTGCAACCTGCTGTAGCTGGGAAGCTGAACTAGTTGATCACCAGAAGCCCCTTCCCATCCCAACCAGTCTGTATGAATTTGTGTAAAATACATGACAAAAAAAAAAGAAGTGTGTGTATCTGAAACAAGGACCTTGGGTACAGGGCTTACCTTTGGGTATTGCTTGAGGCTCTCTCACTGGAATCAGGGATCAGGTGCTTGTAACTCAAAGGACTGAGTCAATTATGTTAAAAAAAGGCAGTGGAATGCTTATAAAGTGCATGTAACAGCTGCATGAAATGGCAATATGCTCTTATTACAAGGAAAATAAAATGGATCATTATAA
Organism: Corvus cornix cornix; assembly: GCF_000738735.6. Classification (NCBI taxonomy): domain Eukaryota; kingdom Metazoa; phylum Chordata; class Aves; order Passeriformes; family Corvidae; genus Corvus; species Corvus cornix. The sequence goes on along the minus strand of NC_046332.1, from coordinate 59,884,278 downwards.
ATGAAACACGCAGAGGATTGTTAACAGCAGAACAATTGTTATGTATTGAGCCATCAGAAACACCCACTTGGAAATCCTTAACAAAATGCTTAACATTTTATAAATAGAATTTCTAGGGAATTTAGAGATCAATACAACTGTCTAGCCACCTTCCACCTGTCTGGAACTGCCTTCCAATAAGAGTAAAAGAGGGAAACAATTTAAGTAGCTTTAAAGTGGAGCTTAATACATTTTTGAATGGATTATAGGGAGCAGGAAATGCCGGTTAGAGCAGAAGATAGGAATCAATGGCCTGGGAGGCCTTTCAGTATCATATCTTGCGCTCCAGAAACCTTCTTTGCTGCCTTTTCTCCTGTAAGCATAGATTCATCACAGAAGACAGGTTTTAACAAAACACCCTGTTGTTAAGAAGTTGTTCTAGCTAATAATGGTGTTTCATGAACATTTAATCTTCAAGTAATTCTAATATTAACCCTGTCATAGTGAAGTAGGAATCCATACTTCATGATTCACTATTTATAATCAGCAGCAGAAGTGTCTAAAATCAATAGCTAACATGCAACAGGGCCTTACAGGGAATTAGGAGCAGTGTGAAAACAGCAGTTGCTCTTCAATATGCTCCTGACAACTGAGACCAGATGAAATTTAAACTTTTTTTTTCTTTGGTCACAACTAGAATTTACATATACACTCTCAGTAGGAAGGCCTATTAAAAGACAAATCGTTTCTGGGGTTAACTCTGTGTTTATTCATCTGCCTTACATGCACCTCTGAGGAATATCTACACACAGAAAGAGGAGAAGAAGCCCACAAGGTCAAGTGGGGATCCATGGGAATTCTTCCTATTCTAGCTGAAGAACAGGGAAAAAAACAATCAATGCAAATTCTTCTTGGCTGATGTGCCGCAAGTTTCTCATTATGGTAATTAGTGACGCATGAACACTGTTAGACTTTGCTGCATGTTATATCCCTTAATGCTCACTGTTTACTGTAGTGCCCAGAGGCCCTAATGGGAACACTGAGCCAGTGCAGCACAGCTGGGAGGCTGACAGGGCTGCAGGAGGAGGAAATGCTGCTGCTGGTTATATAAAGGGACCCAAGCATCTCTTGTTCCCTCCATCTCATCTAGTGGCTCCAGCTACTGAAATGGAGCGAGGGAGCAAAATTATTACCCCTGTTGGGCTCAAGAGCTATGTGTACATGGTGCTGCACCTGAGGACTTTGATCTGTCCATGGCATGGGAGTTGTCTCCTTCCACTGTCCATAATCAATAAGCACTCATTCTTGAAAAAGACCTTATAAAGGATGTGAGGAGTAATGTGAAAAGTATTCTTTTTTTCTTATCTGATTCTAAATGTTTCATTTGTCATTCAGAAGCAGGTCACCCACATGTAAATGTGGCCCTTGTTATATTGCCAGGAACAAAGAGACTTTGGACAATCTGCTGTGTAAAGGCTGATTGCACAACTTTAAGCTGCCTGAGGGCTGCTTTAACTTATCTTACTGATTTTTCTGAAACTCGGGGAGAGAGGACCCTATACTAAAACTGATTCATTCTATTTTTCTTATTTTTCTCTTAGTGCCCTCTGAACAGCCACCAAATCCTCCGTCTGTTGTTGTTTGTTAGTTATTAAAAGTATTTTACCATGTTCACCAAAATACTTTTCTGAAATAATTGATGTATACATCATATAGGTTAGACAAACTATGGATCAAATGCTTGGCTGAAGATTAAAAAACTGTTTTATCTCTTAGTCTTAGTTAATTGAGACTTCACTTCTAAGCTTATGCTTGCTACTCCAATACAAGTGTTAGAAGTTAATCTTTTAAGTCTAACTATTCACCTACTCTTTCCTTATGTCAAGGCATCATCAAAGATTTATCTCATTCTGTAACAGACATTTAAGACATTTCAGATAAACTATGCTCATGAGGTTCCTTTTTGTTCTTGTAGGTCTAGGCTCAATAGGTTACTATGTCTGATGTTAAAATGTGTAGGATAGACAGTATAAAGAAGTGAAATGTGATTTACATGCTTCACTCAATAAGGGTGAAATAAAATTCTGGGATTTAAAGGAAAGATTTGCCTAGATGCTGTCAACCACAAGCAGATGGTTGGCATTTTAATGTAAATGTAATATAAAGAAATAGTAGCCAAAAATATTGGTGTGTAGCATGTGCAAATTATATTTCAGCAGATAGACATAATGAGTCAGTAATAAGAAATTATGTAGCTGATAAAATGGTCAACTTAATATATGAAATAAGGCAGAATAACAATTTTTGTGCATAAAAATTCCTATTTCTAGAATTACATGTTCCTGAAATGATAGAATAAATGTTATCAGAATATTGGTTGCACAGCTACTCTTTCTGCTATTTTAAACTTCGAAAAAAACCCCAAGCAAAGCAACCAACCAACCAAAGAAAAACTCCACAAGAAAAGCCCTACAAAACCAAACACACCAAATAAACAAATATCTGTTATTACATAGTTAACACTTTATGTATTTACGCTTTTATTTAAAATGTACTTGTTTTATCATCACATGCCTTTATGCTGTATCAATTCAGAACCAGTCATTCAAATCCAGAAAATCCTCTTTGAAATGTGCATGCCACACAGTAAACTTATCTGAACATATTTAATGAAGAAAAATGTTCAATTTTGAATATACACTACGAAGTTGGCAGCTTTTTCTATGTTATATAATAGCTTAAAAATCCACCTTAACGCTTCTATCTTATTAGTATGAATGATTCAATAAAAACACCTTAACTGCATAGAAACTGGAGATGATATAGCCTAACCCAGCTGTCATGCAATTTATAAATACAGAAGCAACTACCCACATCTGTTCTCCTATTTTCTTTTTTCAATTTAAGAGGGAAATTGACCTTACAATCTTCAACGTGACTTCAGGTCATTGTTATTAGTGATGAGAAAATGCTGTGCTCTTCTTTTGACTGAGTCTGGCAAACCTCCCAGATATTTTACAATCACAGTATAAAAGCTCTGAAAAGTTGTACAATATTTTATTTTTTTCCGGTTTAGGCACTTGTTGTAGTAGCCCGTACAGCTGGCAAATAAAAGTCTTTTTGCAGGAAGTCTGTGGGCTTTTTTCTTTTAAAACGATGCTTCTCCTTTGAAACCCTGAATTATAAAATAACTTGGCTGGAATGAATAAGTTACTAGGTGTTCCTTTTAGGCAAAGCAGTTAGTAATTTACATTTAGGGATCATGGGTAAGGGAACAGTATTATTTTTCAAGTTTCAGGAAGAACAAATATTTGTGTGTAAAATTAGAGTTGACTTGAGGCTCATTCTCAAGAAAGCAGAGATCTACAAACACAGAAGTATGGAGATTTCTATTCTCCCTGCATGAAGGAAAGAGTAAATCAGCTTTTTGCAGTATAATTCCCATTAACTACAGTATTATTCATGCATAATCCTGTTTAAATTTTTTCATGTCTAAGTTTAAAAAATCAACAGTTTAAGTACCCCAATAAAAGAAAGTTATCATAATTCAGCAGATCTCCATAGGAACTTGTTTGACTTATCTTCTATCTGCAGGAATTTGGGATCCATGCATAAGTCTTGATGTTTAATATAATAACTAGCAGACTATAAGACCTGAAATAAAAATTGATGAATATGTTTATATTCAGATGGGATACAAGGATGCTGCTCCTGGGGGCTATGTTCTTATCTCCACTTTTTTAAACTGTTCTGTTTCACATGGTATTAAGAGAGAAAGATATTCTTCCTGTATTGGCTGGTTAATGTAGCACACACACATGATTTTTGAACTGGGACTGGGATTGAGGTTTCCACTTTTTCTCAACATTTAGGCAAGAGAATCATACTTAGAAAGTTTCTGGGGTAAAATGAATGTTTAACAGTCCTTAAAGAAGACAAACAATCATTGCAAGAAATACTCTTTATCTTTCCATTTAAACAGATTGTTGTTCAATGAGCAATTCTGATACATTTGAGCAGAAATATTAAAATAAATTTTCATTCAGCAATAAAGATCAGAAATTAAACAATGCAAAACCACAGCCTGCTTGCTTTTTTTTTTTTTTTTTTTTTTTTTGTTAAGCAAATATGTCATCTAAGCTGGTTATTTTACAAAGTCTTGACAATTTCTTTAGAAAACAACATAAGCTACTTCAGATGTCACAGCATTCCTGCATTTGTCCCTCAAAGAAGAGGGGAGGAAAGTAAGACGTACTGTAGATATTGAGGAAAGCAGATTCATTTGCCATAGGCAAAATTTTGTGGCATTTTAACCAACCTCCTCCTTGGAGAAAGGCTGGATAAACAGACAGGCTTTATGGCACAATTTTAAGACTTAGCAAATTCAGTGCTGTTGAACTCTAGAGGTAGCAAGACCAAGGATTCTTTGTTGAAAAAAATCTGCAAAGAGTCATCACAACTAGTCATTTCCCATTATAAAATAGGATAGCCACCTATCTAAAATATGGAGTTAATACAAGGAAGCAGAAAATGTCGTGGTGTCATCCAGGAACTTAATCATATAAGCTTAGGTGGAGGTGGGAGAAAGAATAGTTATTATCCACTTTTTTACCAGGAAAGTTTTATTATAATCATGAAATGTAGTAGTAATGTATCAGTACAGACAACCCCTTAAAATTTAAAAGATCTTAAAACTCTAAAAAAAGGGTTTGTTTTGTAAAATGAATAGATGACTGAACACGCACTGCACAGTACCTTTATTACTTTTCCCACCATTAGCTGTTATTTGATAACCCTGATGTTAATAAGTAAAGACAAGGTCTGACTTAAGCTCTACTTTGGTTTAACTGCCATAGCAATTGTTCTAATTGACTGTCTGCAGCTAATTTGTTGTTTTTGTTTTTTTTTTTTTCTGTGTATAGTGAAACCATTGTTTTCTACAGGTAGAAGAAACAAGCAGTTCTATGCAGAATTAAATATTTATGGTACTAAGATAATGTCATGAGATAGAGAAATACAGTCCGGGTATAACAGCACAGGGCTTGAGAAATGGGGACACAGGATCTGGCATAGGGATGGTCATGAGATGACAGGGGATGGGTCACAGGATGGCACTTCAGACCCCATAGCAATAACTCACTCATGGTCAATTACAGAAGTGTAAATCTAGGAAAAACTGGTTTTAGGGTTAAAAAAAAAAAAAAAGAAAGAGTATCTACCTATATGTTAAAAGTACCACATAAAAAAATTTGGAAGTAAGGTGGAGATGCAGTCCAACAAAAAACATGCAGACGTGTAAAAAAAAAGTTAGCAAATACAAAAATGACCCTAAGTGAACCATAAGGTGAAGAAGAAGAAACCATGAACATAAATATCATATTGCTTCCTCTGAAGGACTCCAGATGCTGACAGTTCACCATAACAATGCCCCCACACATCCTCCAAGAAATTTAATGTGAAGTGTGAAGTAGAAGGAGGCAAAGCAACAAGTTAAAAAAGTCAGAACCAGACCTGTTCCATATGGTCTTCGTTGTGCATATGCTTCATTGTGCACTGTTTTAGATAACCAGTTTGAATATTCAGAGTTAGAAATGTTTGTAAAATGCTTTAGTTGCATACTAATTTTTCCTTTTAACATTCTTGCACTGGGAAGCAATGGGAAAAAACCCACACTAACATAAAAAGTGTGATGATATCACTTAACATTTTTCACAGAGTCATAGATATGTAAGTTTCAACTGTTTAGCCACAGAGAGCTGGTTGCTTGGGCAACACAATGGATTTGAAATTTAGATTCCTTGATTCTGCAACAAATATTCTGTGTAATCCAAGAATAGTCACAAGTGTTTCATTGTCCATCTGTTAACTTTGTTTCATTCCACCTTTGTCTCTGGTATTTTTTTTTTCCATCAGATCTATGGCAGTGGGGTTTTTTGTTTGGATGGTGGGGGGGGGTGTATTTTGTTTCTTTCTTTCTTTCTTTGGTTTTATTTTCTGTGGGTTTGGCTTTTTTTTCTTTTTTTTTTGGTATGAGACTGATCAGGAGGACGACTTGATTAGCTTTGGAAAGTGCACAGAAGAGTAGAGGTCTATTAGATTATCATCAGGTGTTCCAGTAATACCACTAAACATCCTATTCAACAACAATTCTCAAATATTTTTGCTATTGAACAAAGTATTTTTGAAAGTCAGGGTTTGAAGGCAACACCTCTATTTTTCTTACATCTTCCTTGACAAGGAACTATTTTGCCTTGAATCCAGACATGAGGTTGCTATTTCAAATAATGATGGCAACAGTGGACTAATTAAGATAAAATTTGCAACTAAAGTATTTAATAATGAACTATAGTAGGACAAAGAAGCAGGTTATTAAAACAAATTAGGAAAAATAATGGTTCTTATTTTAACAAAATCTTCTAAGAAAATCAAAACAAAATAAAGAGAATATCTTTATAATGCAGGTGTTCAATAGGATTTTTAAAGCGTTTGAGATAATTGATGTCTACTTTTTATTACCCAAAAAGAAAATCAAATGCAATATGTTCAAAGCAACTAGAATGAAGGATCCATCATTAAGTGAATGAGACACTTTGATTATCCATGGGTCATTAGTTCAGTACGCTTTAATGGCTCCTAAAGAGCTGTTGCACATTTTGAGAGTACTTACTGACTGCCTTAGCTTATAAATGCATCAATACAGAAGAAAAAAATATCAATATCAGAAAATCATCTTGGTAGATCTATAGCTGATTCAGAATATTTATGTCCACTTTTCAGTTATTATAGTCATAAAACACCTATGTTTTATTCATGGCACCAGCTATTGGTCATAGTGACATGACACAACCATTGTTTGAAATTGTTACTCTTTCTACATTTTTTGAAATTTATACCACATAAAATCCAAGTTGTCAACTCTCAGGAATTATATTGGCTCTTTTAATGTGCAGGTTAGGTGGATTTTAAATGGCCATGTGTAAGAAAATAGTCCAGAAAATTCCTGCTCACTAACCTGGGACCATTTAGGGGTCTTTGCTTTTCAATGTTTTAGAGGCGTCCCCCCATTTTCAGAGGGAGATTACTTAGACACTAGCATTGATACTATGGGCAATACAAGCCAATTCTTTTCCGCAATCTTGTGCTGCTTTGCATTAATGTGGAACATATTTCAATCTGGAGCTTCACCTTATTAACTTCTTCTTTTTCATCTGTTCTGACTCACCCCCAGATCATTCTTCTACAGTTATTGCACTATGGTACATACAAGCTCACTGAAAAAAAAAATTTTTTTTTTGCTTTCCATTTCCTTTTATGGCCATTTCTGCCCTAAAAATTATTAAATAGGATATCTCATGACTGAAAACACCTTAGTTGGGGCAAACATGCATAGCTGCATGCCTTCATGATATAAAAAAGATAACATTAGCATATTTCTTAAGTAAAATAAGGCAGCAATTGCACACTGAAGTGGTGAAAATCTTTTCTCATGGGATTATATTATTGAATTTTGAAGGGGCCCCAAGAAGCCATTTATTTCAACCTCATGCTTGGATCAGGATCAGCTCTTAGACCAGACAATACTCAAAACTTTGCCTAGCTGAGCCTTGAAGATCTCCAAGAATGGATGCATGACTTCTTTGGACAACCTGTTTCCCCACTTGACTGTCTTAATCATGAAAAAGCTTTTCCTGACATGCAGCCTGAACCTGTCTTGTTTCAAATTATGCCTACTCTCTCTTGTCCTCCCATCTTGCACAGCTGTGAAGTGCCTGGCTCCATCCTCTTCATTAACTTCCTCATAAGAAAGGGAGGAATGCTGTTAGCTCTCCCCAAAGCCATCACTTCTCCAGGAGGAATGAGCACAGTTCCCTAGCCTATATTATTTTGATAGTATTAACTATATTTCTAAAATTTGTAAATACGTTCAGTAAACCTTACTTTTAAAATCATTGGATTAACATGCAACAGCCTTAGGCTTAGATTCAACAAATGATTTATGAGCTTACCTGCTGTGAAAGCTATTACCATCTAATGTTAGCAGTTAGAAGTTGAAAGCATAAATATTTTGTTGGATCTGGGCCATGGCATTTTCCTTGCTTGTTCTCACTTTGCCCTTAGTCATACATCTATCCAATTACAGTTAATTTTATATTATACGCTGTTCATGCAATCTTTTTCCCATATGTCCTTTTTATTCATACCAAGTAATGCACTGGCTCCTGAAAGCATGTGTAGCCTCAATCAGCAATACATGATTTGGCTTAGCACAATAGGCACCCACAGGATATCTATAAATTCCTCATTATGTCTCTTCTGTCCAAGTTCTACCAACTTCTTCCTGTTCTTCTTCAGCAATTCATCAACTCCTTGTTCCTGTCTCAAAAGAGGTATTGTTTCAACATTTTTTTATCATTAACACTTCTCCAAGTCTCTTCTGTTACCCCTAAGACTATTTCCCTCAAATCTATCAGTCACAGAGCCATTATTCCTTCTACTTTCTACCCGTCTAGCCATAACTAGAGCTAGTTGGTTTCTCAATCCTGGATCTTCTTATACAGATTTCTCTAGGACAGCTTATCAGAAATCAGCAAGAATAAATGGCCTACATCATGTCATCTTCTATGGCTGCCAAATGTCATGGCCTTTCAAGAAGTGCACCTTATGTCCTTCCTGTTTCCTGCTGGAGAAAAGGAACTTCATGGCTCCATTCATTAGCTGGACAAGAAAAAGGGATTGTCTGCAACAGCAGTGTGCAGTTGTTGTGAGTAGGACCCTACCTTTTCTTTCCTCACAACTGAAACGAAGGTGGTACTAGTTGGAAGAGGCAAGATAGAAATACACATATTGATATACATTCAGTATAAATATCCTGGATTATTATGGTAAAGAAAGGGGGGAGCATAGAGGGGGGGAAAAGGTTATGGCTTTGTTTGTTTTGAGCATGGAGGTTTTTGTAATTAGACAATGCACTTTTTATGTCTGAACATGAAAACACATTATAGTATCAGCAGCACATCCTCCCTTTTTGATATTAAAGCTGACTTCCTTTTTCTCCCATTTCATCCCTGAACCTTCTCTTTCAGTTTTCACTTGCTTGTAACTTCTCTGTTCTGACATAGAAGAGGAAATTGTCCATGTTACTATAGGTATCAGCTGAATCGATATAGTAGTCCCTCTCTCTCCTACTACTCTGTACTCGTTGCTGATTACCACACTGAAGTTAGACGTGTGCCTTGGGATAGCTGGCCTTTTTCTCTTTCCCAACAAAATATATAACAGTTGTCGTCTGTGGCAGGAGGATTGTGAGTTTCTCCTTTCCCTGAATTTATGACAGGGTTTCTCTGCACACAAAGAATGACCAGTTCCATGAAGCCTCTTGCCCAGGTATTCAGGAGCAACTGAGAAAGCACCAGAGATTGGAAGGATCCTCACTATCCCTAACTGGAAGACATATTTTTGTCTTAGGTTGCAATGTAAGATGTAACCAAAAGTATGTGTTCTATCATCATCTGTTGAAACCAGGTGGGTCAGTGTTCTTTATCTCTTCTGTGACACATCCCTGGTAACTCTGGGAGATATCTGCTGTTAATGGACCATCTAACCTCACTGCCTGACTCACAAAGTTACATCATCCCATTGTGAGATGCTCCGCCCAGGGGGAGGAACCAAGCATTCCTACCTGGGTATAATTTGAGGTTTGGAACAACATGGGCAGCTTTACCTACTGGATTCCCAGAGGACAAGAGCTACATAACCACCAGAGGAAGACCAGATCCTTCTACAGGATCACCACTTCAACAGAACCACATCTATCACTTCAAAGAGACTCAGCCACTCCTTAATTGGGCTGCTTACCACACCCTCCCCAGCAGGGTGTCAGGTCGTATCCTGACTCTGTCAGGTTAAGCCAGTGTTCTGTGTTATTGCCTTGTTATATACACTAGTAAAGAACTGTTATTCCCATTTCTCATATCTTTGCCTGAAAGCCCCTTAATTTCAAAGTTGTAATAATTTGGAGGGAAGGGGGTTACATTTTCCATTCAAGGGAGACTCCTACCTTCCTTAGCAGACACCTGTCTTTCAAAACTAAGACAATTTTGCACTAGCAAAGATTTAATGTCAGTTAAATTCTCCTTAGAAAAACGTGGAGACAAGGCAGAGTAATAAGGTATTATCCACGGAAAAGAACACAGGTTCAATTCACAAGTTAGCTTTCCAACTTTTTCACTCATTTTTCCCAGTACATTTTTCATTTAATTTCAAACCTCTTAATTAAAAGTGCATGCTTTTGTCACTCTGGCCTGTGTTTTCATGCAGGCTTTGTATGGTACAGTTGATACTAGCCCAGTGTGAACTGCTGTTGGGTCTACTAAAGAGACACAGTGTAGTGCAGTGATGTTTGTTTCTGCTGAGATTTAATGGCTATTTGACTTGGCAGCTGCTTTCTAAGACATGGTTCTCACAGGGGATCTCTCCATTTCAGCAGCCACAGTATAGGCTTCCTCTCTGGTACCGAGTGTCAAACATCTGCTCTCCTCTTATCTTTCCCTTCCAGTTTTCTCTGTCTCTGGCATAGTTTACTGCAGGACAGAAATGTCCTGCTTACCTCTTCAGGATTGTGACAGCAGCTTTTTCTTGCTTAGGCCCAGTATGAACAGGAATTTGTAGATATTTCAGAAAACATGGGGAACTACTGTGACATGCACTTTCCATCTTTGCCACTATTGCATTCCTGCTATTGCATTCCCCTCCACAGTGATCCTTCAAGTGCCAGGAGTGATCCTGACAGTGCCACAGGCATCATCACCTGCTGAAGAGATGAGTCAGCTCCAATATTCTAATAGTACTTATTTTTGCACCCATTTGGCTGCATTTTCACTCCAGTTCACTTCCCCATTTCCTGGGACATTGCATTGCTCTAATCTAATTCTACCTTCCTTTCCTATAGAGCTTATTAAAATGGAGCCCAGGACAATTAGTTTTGTGTTTAGTTTTTAATTTTTGATAGTTCAACAGAGAATTTAATAGAAAGGCATTGTCAACTTAAACTTCTATTTCTTTTCTCTAAGGGTCTGTCTGCAGGATCCAATTAAAATTTTGCTTTACTTGGTCCCTACTTAGCTATTGACAATTTTCTCTCAACTTCTCTACCCTATTTTTGAGAAGGAATTTCATTCAATATACCTTAACTTCTGTGAGCAAACCTCTAAATGGAAATATGTCGGTGTATTTTATGAGGAGAAAAATAGTTTCAGCTGTATGTGGAGATTTTAGTTTCATGTTTCTTTAGGAGTTATTACAATTGCTTTTATAGCCCATACTTAATCTCCTTTTCAGCCAATTAAGTCATAAAAAGATCCTGTAAAGAAATGAAATACTGTATTTGCTTGCAATTTATGACAGTATTTGAGGGCTTGTACAAATATATGTGACTCCATTACGTCCTACTAGCAGAAAGAACTCTGTCCTCTACTGGTTATGTTTAGGACTGGAATTTGGATCAGTGGTTGTTGTCCAGAAAACCACTATCTGTGAAGGCTCCCATCTTTGATAGGCTCAGGCATCTAAGCTTTCAGTGAAGCATAACAGGCAGACTTCCAGATCTTGAGTTTTCACAAATAAAAACTGTATTCTGGAAGGAAAAAAAAAAAAAATTGAGTAGGAGTTTAAGATACTTTAATGCTGCTATGCATGGTAAATCCATTTATACAGTTCAACAGAGACACTGGAGGTAATGGCAAAATGCTGAGCAGATGGGAGAAGAGGACATATGTGCCTAAGTGGGTTGTGCAGAAGGGGTTTAAGAAGTGTGTTATGGGCCAAGAGTTGATTTGAGAATAGTGGGGCATCATGCCGGCTTATTGTTTCTTAATGTCAAATTATAGTCTTGACTGATGGATACAGCAACACCTTCCAGTGTTTGGTGTTTATTTTGCTGACATTTTAGTGTGTAGATACAGAAAACTTTCCTTAGATCTAGTGTGTTGACGAGAAATGTCATAAATCTTCAGAAGAGTTCAGGAAAGGACCCCAGGTATTCTAAAGGACTCCACTTCGGATGAATCATTTTGAGATACAACCTATTGGCTCTGTAGGAAAAAAAAAGAAAAAACACACATTCTTTTCTCCTTTTTTTTTTGATTTCTTCCTTTTCTGTATTGGGTTCTCCTCCTGACAAAAAAAAAGAGGTGCCAGGCCTCTCTGGTGACTGGTAACTCTTGCTCTCTGGCTTTCATGGGGAAGAGTTGGTGGAGAGTCCTTAATAAAATTCTGATGTTTCAAGTAGAGAAATTATAGTCTAGGAAAATAATGCAATGGAGCTATTCCTGTGCTAACTAACCAGAGGTGGGGTAAAAAAAAATAGTTAGGTAATTAGTGTTTTAATTTTATGTCAGAAATTATATTCAATATTTTGTATGTTAAATTCATATGCATTTTTCTTGGATCAGCTCAAAGAGAAATTTACAGAGACTACTATTTGTTGAAGTGTTTAAATGAAGACATAGAGAATGGTCACCATGATTACAAAAGGAAAGCATTTCCCAGATATTTTGGTTTCTCCTTTGAATGTGAAGGAAGATAATTATTAGAATAAATGCTGATGTGATATTAATCACGAGAAAAAGGACACACACAGGGACTGAACTCATCCATAGAATTTGCATGTACTTTTAAAACTCAGTTTTTCAATCTATTCTTTGCTGAAGCCAGCAGAGCAAAAGGGTGGGTTCACTAACACTTTAAACTTGCTGGAAATGCTTTACAGCATCTTGCGCTGTGCTTGTCCAGAGACAAGGACTAATTTTGGACTTAACTGGAGTCCTCTATAGTGTTTTTAGAGGCCAGCACATGGAATTTTTCTCTTTTATCTGATGAAGATGACACAGACATAATACTTACAACAAAATCTGTGGGAAGATCTGCCAATATCTGCTGGAGAAAGAATCTCAGCAAAGAACCAGACAACAGGGAAATGCCTGTCTGTACTTCTTCTGGCCAGATTGCATGTAAAATTCACATAGACACAGAATATAGATAAGGCAAGGAATGCACATTTACTGCAGAAGTTGGTTTGTCTATTGATGTTGCCTCTGTAGCAGTCTCATCCTGACCGTATGCCAAATAGCTCCTGGCAGATGCTCAGCTCAGTGAGCCTACATTGCTTAGCAGCTACAGTTTAGCAAATCCTTGTAAGAGACAGAGTCAGACTGTGAAGCCATTGGTTCAGAAGGGATCTAGCTTCAGAGGTAGATGATGATTCCATTAGGAAAGAAAATGACAGCTACAGGTTCAAACAAGCAAAGCCAGTCTTGTGCAAACCATGCTGATCTTTGGCACAAGAGACAAATAATTAGTCCCAAACGATGGTATGGCAATCAAAAACATGATCCCAAAGGGAATTCTAAAAGTTGTGTTTCAGAAAGAGAAGCAAGTTCTCTAAAACTGCTCAAATGCTTCTAAACCTTAGCTACACTGCAGGAATATTGCATGTTACAAACGGGATTTTGAAAAGTGATTCAAAGTCATATTACGTGGAGCTATTGGTTCCAGTTGCTGTACGTGTAACACATGGGTTATAATACATTGTTAGTATATGGCACAGGATAATTGTTCTGGTTCTGGCCAGGACAGGGTTAATTTTTGCAGTAGCCAGGAGGGCGCATGGCCAGGACCCTGGAGGTTATTCTGTACCACCTCCCATCATTTCTGGGGATGGGGGAAGGGCTCTCTTCAGAGCCAGGATATTGTTGGGCTCCGCAGTGAGCATTTGCATGTGAATCGCTTGCCTCTCCTGTACATTTTTCTTGCAATATTTTTGCCATTATTGTCCATTTTCTTACCTCACTGCTGCTTATAGTAAATTGTTCTTACCTCAACATGTGATCTTTACCTTTTGCGTCTCAAATTCTCGTCTCCAGCCCATTGCAGGGGGAAGGGGAGGAGCAGGGTGAGGTGAGCAAGCAGCACATGGTTTGGAGTGGTTTCAGTGGGAACACTAACTTGGAGAATATCATTCCTAAACCATCACAATATTTTTACACACAGTTCAGGATTTTTTTAAAGTAGACAGCTGATTTTTGGCAATGATGCCAGGCTGTTCTGCAGGATGTCAATTACTGTTTTTGGAAACTTCCACTGATAGAAATCCCATAATATTCTAAGACAAGTTTCACCCTCTGTACAGATCAAAAGTTGTGCCTAAACTAAATATAGCTTTCTATAATTTAGGAGGAGTATTTTTTGTCTTTGCTACACAGACAAGGAATTTAGCCTTCATTTGCAACCTTTCCTATATTTTGGGATTGAAATTTTTTTGTATAACAAGTTTTCCTAGATTCTTCTTATACATTTGCTTGGTCCTGATGAGATAGCCAAATGGAGTCTTTACAAGCTGTCAGGGTGGAATTCTTCTCAGCTGCATAAACCAAGTCTCTGACACACACACACACACACAGCTGAAATGCTGTATTTATAGACAATACAAAGTCATGGCAATCTATAAGAGTCACTGGAAGTGTAAGGCCTGATTTAGCTGCCCACACATTGGTGCCTAATGTTATCTGAAACACCCCATGTGTCCAAAAGATCCAGATGGGACTGCCAGGTATGACACAACACCAGTGCGAAACCTGGGCATTCTTGAAGTGGGATCTGGATGTCGCTGAATCCAGCCCAGTGTAGCTGTTCATTTGACAGTGTGTATACACCGAATTTCAGGTGAGCTGAGCAGCCCTCTGGGCTCCACTGGCTGCAGTTATTTAAGACTCTGTCCCCTTGCCCACACACAGATGCCAACAGCCATTTGAGATGCTGTAGCACACCTGAGCCACACAGATGTGACCTCAGGGCATGACACAGGCCAATGGTGACATGTTTTTCTGGAGGGCAGGCACCGTACTATGGGGTATATCAAACTGTGCTAGACACCCACTATGAGTAGCTAAGCTGGACAGGTACTTTGGTATTTTTCAGCAGCACTGCTGTATAACTCACCGATTTCAATGTTGTACATGTGATCATTTATATCTACTTTAAAGTGTTATTTTGTTCTTGTCCCATTTTGAATTGCACTCCATTTGCTTTTTACTATTTTCTCCTCTTCAAAACATTTTGAATTCCAGCTCTGTGCTTCAATGTGCTTTGATCTGTTGTTCTGAGTTTGGTATAATTTGTAAATTTAATAAACATTGCCTCTATTTCACTGTCCATATAATTAATGAAAATATTAAATTATGCCAGTTTCAGACCAGACTTCTTTGGAACACCACTTGACACAACCTTCTGTTTTGACTCCACTGCACCACAATACCTGTTTTTTCAGTAGGAATCTCTAGCTAATTGTACATGCAACTCACAATATTTTGAGAGAGTTTAATTTTCACTAATTTGTAGTAAGAATATGATGTGGCAGTGTCTCACACACTAGTTACATCATGGTATATGACAACAAATCTTTTTTCTCCCTTACTACAGATTGAAGGTTCTTTGAAATTGCATGATTAGTTCTTAAATCTGTTTTGGCTGCTACTTAGCCTCTTGGTCTCTTCTATATCCTTACCAACAGACAGTCTGTCCCAGAAGTTTTCTGAGTCTGAAAATATAATGATAGCCCTCTGACATTCTCAATATTCCTTCTTCCGGGTAATCTTTGTATTTGTCCTGTTAATAATCTGGAAACTTAAATGTACTGCACTAATATTTTTTATTGCTTCACCAAGCTGAAGTCTCTTAGCTTAAATTTTACCAGGTCTAGATGAATAATTTACAGACTAGGAGGATATGACTTTAATTTCTCAAATATTTGAACTTCATTTGAGTGTTGGTTTGTTGGGTTTTTTTTAGCTAAGGGGTTTTAAAAGGCTTTTTTGTTTGTTTTTTCCCAGTGCAAATACTATCATTGCACAAATAACAAGCAAAGATTGACTAAAATAAGTCTGAAAGGATGGTTTATAATTTATCCTTAACTATTTTTTGACAGATGTTTATAAACTTGATTAGCAGTATTAATATTTTTAACAGATGAATAATGTTTGGTTTTAAACATAAAACAAGGGTCCTTATATACTAAAAGTGAGGTATTGGAGGAAATAACTAAGCTAAAAGTACTCTCTGTAGCAACATTCTAAAATAACAAGCTTGTAAATAGTAAGAAGCATTGCATACATAACACTAAAGTAATGTTAAGGCTGGGCCAGGCTTCCTTTAGTTTTTGTGGAACAAAGAGAGAAAACACAAGAAGAAACTAACACAGAAATGCCAAGCAGTAATAAAATGGTTTTATCAAAACAGAGCTGTCTGGTGCATACCAGATTCTCCTAAAGATGAAATACAAATAAACAAACAACTGCAGATAACACTACATCATCTAAGCAGACTGGAAAACAAACTGTTATATGGCCTGGACAGTCTGTTATACAGACTCAAGGCAGATCATAAACAAAAACAAGCTTCTGCAATTTCAAAAGAAAAGCTGAGCTATGATTATATATGCTTTAGAATTTCAATATGCAGGAAACAAGAAATAGCTTATTAACTCTTGCTGCATAAATACCTTGGGAAGCATCTTGATAAAAATAAATCCTTCTGTCCCACTTGGATATGAATTAAGAGAAAAGAAATTCAAACAAACTTTCTATTACATATAAATATTGGGTAATTTGAAAATGCTGCCTTTCCAAGTGAACCTTGGGAAACCGATGTCATGGAGATATTCCTTTCATAAGGAAGGAATCACCCATAGGTGATTTAAGTTCAGGAATGAATTAAGGGATTTTCATATTAAATTGTCAAAAAACAAGCTGCTGAAATTACTCCAAAACTTCTGTGTAAATGCAAAAGACTGTACATAAATTACTAAAAGGTGTTGGAAGAGCTTGTTTCCCATTCTCTATGAGCCCTATCTGTTATAATATTTAAGATCTCATGCAGATAAACTACTCAGTATGTCTCAAGTTTTTAATCTCTTGGGAAAAAGGGAAGAAAAGTATGTGTAATGTTGTCCTGAATGAAATCTGAAATACATATTGGAATGACAAGGTATGGTGAATATTAAGGGAACTGGAAAATTCACTGGAAGGTTCACCAAATGAATTTTTTCAGTGAATAATATCAAGGAACTTCTCTTTTTTGCACCTATGTGATCATTTGGTTATTTTACATTAAATGCTTTTGAGAGAGTTGTTTTTGAACTTGAAACTCTATAAATTATTTGAAAGCTTCGTGAAGAAATTTTCTATTGTTTACATGGTTTATTTGGTTGTAAGACACAGAGATTATAACCAGTACTCAGAATATTTTCATCTCAGTTTATCTTTTTATAACACATTCTGTCGTTTGAGTTGTAACATAGGTAGGGAAAAAAGAGTGTGGGAAAGTTTTAATAATGAGAGCCTCAGTTCCCAAGCTTTCCAGTCATTCATGACAAAATGATGAGGAAAAGAGAGAAACCCAGCTCATGGAATAGAGGGAGAAAACCAGAAAGATGTAAACCTAAACTGATTCCTTATCCTTTAAAAACATGTAGTTGGGCACATTTTTGTTTAAAAACAAACAAACAAAATATTTAGTTTCTAGTCCATTGTTAAATATTAAAAATATTTGTAAAAGAGAATTGTTGTTTTCCACCTTGCTCTATTACTGAGATCAGAAAATTTATTCAACTGCTGTAACAGTAATATGAACCTGTGCTCCAAGAGAGAATGCAGGTATGCCAAGAATAATGTTTTTCAGATAATGAGTTCTTTTTTGCAGCCCACAGGATAAAGACTTTCACAGAGAAATAATACATAACCCGTATGTATTATTTAATATGTATGATGTAATTTAAAGTATTATTTAATGGTACAATTATTATTATTGTTTTATAATTTTCCTTGGTTAATGTAAAAACTGATTGTAAATCAAAAGACGATTAAACATTATATGTGTTTATGCCATCAGGGAATTTCAATAAAAATTAGAATAAGTTTAATTTTAAGCATATGCTTTTTCTTTCATTTTTCTTTTTTTTTTTAGAATTGTTTTCCTGTGATATTTAGTGTCTCCGTAAGGAATAAATGAAAAGAGTTTAACAGTATAGTGTCAACATATTGGAAAACAACTTTTAATATAATTGACATTTAAGTAGTTCAATAGCTGCTTATATGCCTATCTTCTTGATGGTTGAACTCTGCTGGACTTCTGATTGAAGTTTTTTGATTGTTTTGATCAGCATAAACCCGGATTTGATTAACAAAGATATACAAATGAAGCACAATTTCCTGTTGGGGTTCAAGATTTACTGCACTAGAAAATTAGAATAAATGTAGCACCTTATAATATGAATTGGGTTAATTAATATTTGATTTATTATTTCTTGGTATATTTTAGCATCATATGATAAATCCATCAATTAACCTTTGCTAGGCCTAATAGGCTTCATTTAAATTTTGTAATTTCATATTTGTCTTGAAATTGCATGCTCATAAATATGTTGAAGTTTGTGATTTATCTAAACAACCTGAAATTAATGTTTGCATAAGGTGCATGCTACAGTTAACTGATGAATTACCTTTATTTAGAATATGTATTTTATACTTTACTCAGTCTAGTGTTCACAGACCTTGCAGTGTTTTCACACTACCAAGGTTTATCTGCTTTATTTGACTGCTGACAAAGTATGGAATTTTAATCTGTTATTGTAACAGTTTGAAATGAAGAGAAATTTGTGTCGTACTTTTATTGCTGCCTAAGTTGGTGCCAGAAAATCTGATTGATTGAAAGTACTGAGAAAGCAGCCATGAAGAGGAAAGTGCAAGCAGTCTTCCATTCTCTGTATTATGGCCCGACACATATTAGATCTGTGTCTTTTTGTGCAACAGACAGTCTGCCATAATGAATACCAATTTCATGCATGTTACACACAGGCAAGTCTTATTGCTCACCTTTTTCCTACAGTTGTCTTAAAAATCAAACTGGATTATGAAGTCTACTTCAGTTGCCACATTCTTAGCATGAAATAAAAAGACATTTTGCTCAAACCTTCCCTGGAAAAAGCTCAAATTTAGAAATACAGTCCTTTGAAAAAATTAACAATTTCTTTTATGGAAAGGAAACTCAGGTGTGCAGACTGAAAAGCCGCCACTTTGCACTGCTAACAGGTCTCTGACTTGAATGATAAGGGGATCAGGACTTGCCAGCCTGCCACAGAGACACTTACCAAGCAATTTAGATGCAGCCTTACTAACTGAACTCCACATTAAATGTAGATAGATTTTTTTGCTCCATATATTTTGACTGCACGTTCTCCAGGGCTGTGCACAGAAATATGACAAGCAATTCAGGTGCCTAACATGGGTAACTGGTGTCTTTTTAGATGCCACACAGTGTATAAAATATTCACACAGGAGTGGCAGGTACGACATGGGGCCTAACAGTGATTCCCATCTTTTGGAGGGACATCAGCAGGCCAGATAAATTTTTTAGGGTGTCTGTAAGAGCATAGAGTACCTCTGTTCAGGCTCCTGTATCTCCTCACCCATGAAAAATATTAGATAACATTTTGCCTTGGTAGATGTGACTGCTTCTGCTTTTACGTTTGTGATGTTATATTTTTTTGCTGTAGAGGTGATCATAGTGTCACATTAGGTCACACTGTGATCCCACTGTGATCAGTAGTCACACAACATGTAAGTGGGGTTGCATTAACTGAAGTCCACATATTTTTATGTAAATTTGTCTATTGACAAAGAATTTGAGTACGAGAATGGAAGAAACAGAATTCCCTCCTCCCTGCCCCAACTCCCAAGAAAAAAAATAGCAAGTACTTTGTTGCTAAGAGCCTTACTGCTGAGCTAGAGCAGCTTTTTCCACAGAAATATTTTCATTCCAAGATGCCTAGTACACGGCACCAAAGTCTGATCTGAAGCTGATCTGGGCTAAGCTTCTCCCCACGGTTTTAAATAGATGCATATTTATGGAGCTGTTCAAAAAAAGCAATATGTGTTGCACATATATTCTGATTCTCATGTTTCTCCTTGCAAAGGAGAAGTCCCAGTCTGACTCACTATGTTTTCCACATATTTTGCCTAAGTGACACAGAATATATACAAGCATAGTAGCTTGTATATATAAGCATAGTAACTGCTGACTTACTTTGCAAAACAAAGACTTTTAAATAGTTACCTTAACACCTTCTTCATAGACCATGAAACTACCTCTAGGAACATAATTTTTACTTTTCTTGTCTGGTGATTATACCCATTCCTGTGTAACTCCATTGTTACTGAAGAGCAATGAAGTAATATTTCTTTACAAATGTCTACTTTCCAACACAAGGTTGAGATTTCATGTTCAATAGGACCAGCTGCCAGACAACTTTATCTTCTGATCAAAGATGACTGTAAGTGCATATCCCAGAGGAACTGTACCCAGGGGCCTAACCTCTAGGAACATTCCTGACGTTGGTCTGTCTGGTTACCTTGGCAAGTCATTTCTCCATTAGTTAAAAGCAGGACACACACTTTCGTTGAAAGCTTTGACAAAGATTTTGTTTTTCTGCAAACCAGTAGCGTGTCAAGACCAGCCTTTCATGCACCAGAGAAAGGTACTAAGCATTTTTTTAATGATTTTATCTGTACAGCCTGTTATATTGAAATTTGCAAAATTGCAAAAAAATGGCGATCACGGTTTTTCTCTTTTACCCCGAAGGTGGTAAAAATAACTTATTTTTCAGCACTGAGAGAAAAAGCAAAGCTAATTAACAGGAATGGTTATAAATTTGACAGCTTGAAAGAGAACCTCAATTAAAAGGATAAATTAACTGGATTTCTAGAATCTGACTTTCAACATAACCTAATCAAAGAAAAACTGTGTGGAAATCCTACCTTTCAGTACCAGTTCAGTTTTGATTTTTTTGCATGTTATCAACATAGCATTTTTATGCTGCTATTGCTTTTGGCATATTTATAAGAAATCCCAGGAAATCATGATTTTATAATGAGTGCAAGACAAAAATGTGCATAGGCCCCAAATCCTTCCTGTTTTATGTGTCTTCTCCATAGAAACTTTGCATTTTACTGTTTTTCTACAAGTTTTACATAAAAGTCTAAATTTAAGACATAAAAGTTAAGTAAACTAAAATTAAAACAATTTCTCTTTTAACATTTTTTTGTAAGTAACAGTGCAATTTTCAAGGAAAAATAATCTACACTGTTATTCTCAATAATGTGTTTAACTGTCTCACCCATAACTAAATTTAGATGTCACTGCTAAGATTGGTTATTCTAGTTCACAGTCACTGTGCAAAGGAGTGATTTTAGTACTGCCTTCACCTAATGTTTTAGCAGAAGCTTCCTCCACAGGACATGTAACCAGCTGCATTAAATTATAGTTCACACAGGATACAAATAATTCCTTCCTGTCTGCAGCATGGTATCAGAGTATACCCCACAAAGAGAGATCTGATTAGCCTTATCGTTATCTGAGCTATTATAGTTAAAAATATTAGTGGGTTTAAAATTATCTGTATGTTCTTTTAAGACCTAATTGAAACCAATTCTTTCATGATTTTCTGCAGTACTTATTACTAATTATCTTTGCTAAGACTGGTGTAGATGCATATTTTATAAAGCCATGCATATTTATCTTCTATTTTCTTTATATTATGATGTTGTGGTGTTTTAATATACTGCGAGACTAGCCAGATTACAGTAACTGTTTTTTTTCTTTTTTTTCACTTATGTTTTATGTTGTATTGATAACCTGATTGTTTCCTTTCAATATTCCTCTTTCCCTGACCAAATAATTTAACCATTTCCATGGTTTTATTACATGTAAATTCTGCTATACATCTCAGACACCTTTACTGACCCTAGATGGACCTATTTAACTCCCAAAGTCTTTATATGTAAACTAGGTTATCATAAAGGGCATAATGATTTATGAGTGGCTGTTGCAGGCCATGCAGCCAATGGTCTATGAACTCGAGTTTCTCTAAGTAAACCACAAATAGGTCATAGAAGCTGTGAAATAAAACATTGGAACATTTGAATTGTAACAGTACTCTGTATATTTATTCCTTTCATTAAACCCACGTTGAGCTTTTAAACTTTTGTATTACTTCCTGTGAGGTCTCTTCCTGTGTGTCAACATCTGCTGGTTCCATGATCTGCACATAATAAATTTAAAAGTGAGAACTGGCTTGGTAGCTGCTAAAGCCTCCTTTCTTCAGTGCTGTTTGGAGAGGAGCGTAATTCAGAGCATCTTGCAAATGAAAAGCAGTACGCCTTTAATCAAAGATGCAAGAGTGCCTCCACAAAATACATTGCTTTGGGATAGTGAAATCAGTTGTGCCTTGTCTAGCACTTAAAGATCAGCTTTATGGTTTCTGTGATCAGGTTTTTTGGGAGCATATAAAAGGCACACAGAGGGACTTCTGTAACTAAAATGAGAGTTGGGTAATCTGAGGTCTCCTAACTCAGAAACTGTGAACTGTTAGAAACCATCTGGGTAAGATACTGCTGGAGTTGCGCAGGTACTTCTAGGCTTGATTCCTCAATTGCTAGAGCATTTCTGCACACACTCAAGCCTGGGTACTTGGCATCCTTCAGCCAAAGAACCAGCTCCAGAAGCCAGGGCTGGAGATTTTCCTATTTACAGATGTAGGCATGGACACTGTAAAGATGCGCAGAGAAGCCTGTGATATGTGGCTTCTTTAAAATAATATGAGGGAGAAAAAAACCACAACAAACCAAGACCAGTCTCAGGATGTGTTTAGGCTGAGTTACCAAGCTGATCTAGGTGTCTACCTTAGAATGTCATGAATTAGGACTTAGAAGTGCCCATTTCTTCCAAAAGGCTAAATAACAGATCTTTTGAAGGTCAATTAAGATAAAGATGTCTTCCTTTGACCAAATCAGTCCTATGTACTAGATACACATGTGGCTCACTAGAATTTTTTGGTATACATTCTGGCACTGTGTGTCTCAGGTAGCATAAGTAAATATATTAACTATATTTAGTCAAATTACAGATATGGGCATGCCCAAGAAAACATAACTGTGGTGGTTGCTCCCATCTCCCATGTAATGGATTAATATTTTCTTCAGCCCAAATGCCTATAAAAATGTATCCTCCAGCCATATGGAAAGTTTCCTCAGTATCAAACATAGGACAGTATGCATCAGAAAGTGCTGAAAAAGGAAGAGGTAAAAGTGATAAAATAATGCCACTCTGAAAAATGCAGAGACATTTTGAAAGCTTCATTGCACTAGATATGAAAAGTAACAGAATGACAACAATCATGAGCAAACACAGCATAAAGCTTTAAAACATGTTCTTATAGTGCTGGGTTTATTTTTGAATATTAAAGAAATAAAAAAAAAATCCTGAGGCAGGATATAGAAATTAAAGAGAGTACCATTTCCTAAACAGGCGCTTTTAATAGGCCTCTTGGTTATTCTTTTGCTCTAGTCATGGTATGGCAACTTCTGAAAAGGCTTCTAGGCTTAGCATGAAAGTTATTTCCAGAAAGAAGTAGAATGATAGATCTTACTCTTGTCCTGGCCTTCATGATTTTCTTTTGGTGAGCAGGTAGCTCAGAAGGTCGATTTTTGGACTGCCCTTCTCATGTTCCTGATGCTGATGTTCAACCATATAGGCAGAGCAGATGAATTCCAAGTACCTTGAAAATACATACGGCAATTGAAAAATCTGGCCCCGAAGTGACACCTCAGCAATACTCCTGCCTTCTGAAAATAGTTGCATAATTAGCATGTCTTAATACTTTTCTGTGCAGGATTATAAAAGGAATGGGTTTATTTTCTTGTTCAATACTGAAGCTGGAAAGGTCTCACATAGATATTCAGAAATTTCAACTAATTTGCTTAGACTGTTTTTGAATTAAAAAAAAAGTATCAGTCTTGAGAAAAGATTGAAAAAATTCTTTGAGGGGATGTAATTCTGTCTTCCCTAGCTTGTATGTTTGTACAGCAGTCTGTGCAAAATAAGAAATATTAAGGTAAAAAAGTTCATTATTGAAGTTGTACCACTGAAATGACAGTTGTAAGAATGAGAGAGAGAGAGAGAAAGAGAGGGAGAGACCTAATGCTGTAATTATTATTACTAGTTAGACTGCCTGACGTTCTGAGAGATTACAAAGAAACAAAGAAATAAATGATGTCTATAGAAATAATTACTACTAATTCATAAGAGGAGGAACTCACAAGGCGAAGACAGTTATAAGGCTGATTTTCCGCATTTTTCTTACAGACAACATACCAAGAAATCCCTTTCTACCATTTCCAAGGCTGCCAAATACTTTTTCTTTGCTCTTCTTTGGAACCATATTCATACTTGATGGACCATGTTTGGCTATCACAGTCTATTTTGGGTAGTCTATGTACTCCAGAATATTTTCCAAAGTAATTGTGCCACATTGCTCATTGGAAAGATTCACACTCTCTGTTCAGATAATTTCATCTGACCCAGAGTGTCACAGCCCACTAGTGAATTAAAGCAGCACATGAGTGTTCTCTGGAAAAAAAGGGACAAGTGCTTTGGAAATGCTCATCTGAACTGCTAAGCTCTTGCTCTCTAAACGGAGGGAAAATGGCCACTGCTTTTTAGGAATGACCCTGGGTCTCTTCTAACTTCCAAATATAGACCTCACATAAATGTCCCAGACTACACCATTCAAGGGACGATGTACTCCCTTTCAATAGAAGAGATGATTGAATTCCAGAGCAGGGATGACTTGTGTGGATTCTTTTAATTCATTAGGATAGACAGAATTGCCACTGATTCTCCCTACTGTTCAGCTCAGTACTTTGTGAAAAACCAACAGACACAGTTAGTTCTAAAGAACCATATAAAAGAAATAATGATCTTTCTCAAGGCACCAAAATTTTTCATGGTGCCATGGAGTCTGGGAGACTGCAAAAGGGGAACCTCCTTAGAGAGTTGTACATTAAAGACTGTTGTCTAGTTCAAAATGTGAGCAAACTACGTTATTTGTGCAAATTTCTATTGAACTAAGAGTTCTGGGTGCCTTTGTTGAACTCAGGGACATGAGCTACTACTTTTGAACTAAATTCTAATATATGCTCTCTTCCTCTTCTCATTGTAAAGATGAGAGCAGAGAGGAGGAATTAGATATGCTTTTCTTCTTTTTGGAGTAGATAGTGTCACTGAAGTTAACTTCTCAGTCAAATTCCTGGTATATGAAGACAAAAAATTAACATTATGCCACACAATGCAGTGACTCACCTCCTTTGCACTGCTTTAGTTCATCTTGAACATCCCTTCCAGGCTAGGGAAGTTCTCTGTTTTCATACATATGAAATCATCAGGAAGGGTTTTGTTTGTACTATTTTCCCTTGTATGTTTGTTTGTTTTCCCAGTAAGAATGGAGTAGAGAAAAATAAGTCGTAAGGACTATGATCCTTGATTTAGGCATCATTATGAGCTGGTGAATGGAAAGAGGGCAGCTGGAATTAAATAAATTAGACTGACAGAAAAGGCATGGAAAAAATAAAAACTCCTAAATCTTAAAAACTCTTAAAATATACTTTAAAACTCAGTGCAATTGAAATCCAAAGATACAGGGAAACATGAACACAAATATGCTGTTGACTTACAGGTGATTTATTCTTTGTTTTTTCTGTAGATGGCTTTGAAAATCCTAGAATTTCCAGATTTGGGAGTAGAACAGAAGTATTATTAAATATTATATAATGACCAAAAAACCTTTTGACAAGTATAAGTAGTTCTGAATTTCAGTGACCTTCACATGTTCTAAGTGAACCTTCAGCATTCATAATAGCAAGCTCTCAATTGCCCTATTAGAAATTCAGGTTCTTATGCCTTGGGAGATCTTAAGTTTGGAAATTTAAATTACGTCTAACTGATTGTCTCACAATCATTAAGTAATATTTACTGTATTTCCTGTTGAAGGAGTATACAGCAACACCTTGAATTACCCTCTACTCCTGAACATTTAGTGAATATTGAACTTGAGTATGATTTAGATTTCCTGGCATTATGTGTGTCATGCTCTTGTAAATAAATACCTGCTTTAACTTTACTAGCGCACAAAGTTGAATGTCAGAAAACCATATTTGCATTTATACACAGAATAATTACATGCTGATCAGAGGAGTGTAACTAGGGATACTAATGTAAAATGTTAACCAAGAGCTCATGTGTTTGCAGAAATAAAAAAGAAATCAATAGGAGCAAACAGTGAAAAAGATGCTGAATATTTATTGTCTGTTGTGTAAAGTGAAAAACTGAAAAAACTTACAAAATATCTGTAATACTCTTCAACCATGTATTCAAATTAATTCTTACCTTACCTGCTAAAAATGTCTTATATTCTCTCTTTTTTTTTTTTAAGATCTTTAATAACAAAATGAAGACCTGGCGATCTTCACTGACTTAATGTATTTAAATTTCCCATATGGAGAACTGGATTTGAAGTGCTTGGGATTACAATCAAAATGAATTTGATGGTTCTGCTCAGCCTCTAATGGATTACAGTATGAAAGTCATAAACTTTATATTACAGTAAAAACTGCCATCTCCCTCCATATTTAGAAGAGGCTGAATTTTGATCCCAGAAAGAATGCAGAAAAGGAATTAATATCAGACTTCATTCAGTAGAGTCTGTTTTGTGAGCACCCACTGAAGAAACATGTACAAATATCAACTTCACAAGATGCAAATCATAATTTTACAATTCTGAAATGAAATGTTGATATGTAAGATGTTAGAAAAAATGTTTCTGCTGTTGCTTGTCCCTTTTTCTCCTTTTATTTCCAGATGCTTTTTGAATCCTGCATCTGTAACTGGAACTGTGTGAAGTATGGGTTATACTACAGACTTTGAGACAGTAACAGATACCAGTTTTAAGAAGCAGATTGGCTTCAGCTGTGCCTATGTTTTTCCTTTGTAATATGTCTTTGCTATCTATAGGTATGACATTTTCTGGCAGGAGTTTTTGTGGAAATAGATAATACTAAGCTAATAGAAGAGGATAGTCATGTAAAGTGAGTTCATTAACATAATTCACATTTTCAATCAGGCAAGAACAGCAGTGTCAACATAACTTCAATTCAGTATGATTCCTGTTTTGAATTTCAAGTACTCAACAAATGGCTCACAAGTAACTATTCTTAGAAACTGTATGTCACATCACTACATAAAGATATATAGGGAAAAACAGTTACAGCTCTTAATTAACTCATAAAAAGAAACTGAAGCAAAACCCTTCTAATGGAATTATTTGATAGGAACTGTGACTTCAGCTTTAATTTTTAGAAACTGGACTTTTCTGATTTGCTGTGATACCTACAACATCTCAGTTTCTGTGTTTTGAATGGTACCAAGCTGACCAAAATATGAGTTTAGCCTACATATTCAGCAACTCAGCCTTTTAGCTGCTTGCATCAAAGCAGGAAGCTTGATATCAGAAATCCTGGGAAACTTAGATCTGTGAATTTTTGCTTTAAACATTTGTTTTGGTTTTAACCAGGAGCTAATAAGTAACATATTGTAGATGAATATCTCTGTGTACTGAAGAAAATGTTTGCATCAAGCCTCACACTGTGAAACTGCAGAATGATGTACAGCTCGAGATGATTTGACTTAGGCTCACTTAGGTGAATCCGCCATGAAAGCTCAAAATCACTTAGGAGGGTTCAACACAAATGAAATGTCATTTTACTAGTCTCTCTAATCCTCAAAAGATTCCTAGGATGTTTTCAATTTTCTCTGAAGACATTTGCTTACTGCTCTACCACAGCAAGTATCTGATTCGAATAAATAAGGTAGAAACTGCAGAATCAGAGGGAGGGTATTGCCAGTACCTGCTGATGAACTAGGGATTAGGCATGCCAAAGATCAGCCTCATTAACCATATTTATAAATGCAGGTGAGGGAAAAGAATCACAGAATGGGTGAGGTTGGACCACAGTGGGTCATGTCCCTGCTCAAGCAGGGTCATCCTGGAGCATATGGCACATGATTGCATTCAGACAGTTCTTGAATATCTCCAGTGAGAGAGGCTCCACAACCTCTCTGTTCTGGTGCTCAGTCACTGCACTGTAAAGAAGTTTTTCGTCAAATCCAGGTGGAACTTCCTGTGCATCCATTTCTGCCCATTGCCTCTTGCCCTATTGCCTGGCACCATGGAGAAGATCCTGGCTTCATCCTCTTGACACCTTCCCTTCAGTTACTTGAGGACATTGATGAGGTCCCCTCTCAGTCATCTCTTCTCAAGACTGAACTGGCCCAACTCCCTCAGCCTTTCCTCATAAGAAGATGCAGATGGGACCTCTTCAGTTAGGTCATTTCTAAACACTAGGACTTCACTGAGTCATAGAATGATGACAAACTGTCTTCCGGCAGACAGCACAGAGCTGTGATGAGCCACACGTACATTTTTTCTTCATATACCCATCCTGATAGATATAGGAAATGAGAATAATAACTGCAGCCACAAAAAATGGCCAGGGAGATTATTGTTGTATTACTTGAATGCATGACCTGGTCTCTTCTAAGTCCTGGAAAAATTTTCTGGTTTTCTTACGAACTCAGTATGCTTTCCAGAGAAGGACAGTCTGGAAAAGGCATGTGAAAGTTAGTATGTAATTTCCTCAGATTTGTGACTGGATATTTTTAGTTACTGTATTTACCTCTGATTAAAGACCTTGTATTTGAAGTCAGTTCCAGTCATCACCAGCTACAACACAATCAGATTTATGGATAGGCAGATACTGCTGGTCTTAATGTCAGTCTCTTAATCAGAGTACCTTCCAAAATGAACTTTCATGGCTTTCGTTCCTGATTTTAAGACAAGCATCAGAATGACCAATTTTTATTCAACAGCAGCCACAAGTAAGCCTATATTTATGGGCTGCATTTTAGTATTCAGTGTTTCTCAGAACACAGACAACTTCCTAGTAAGAAAATCTGAGCTAGATTTGTTACTAAATGAACCTAGAGGACATCTTCAGTAAAAAATATAGTGACAAATAAAACTTGCTGTCAGCTAAACCTTGATTTTATGGGATGGGAAGAGATTATCTGTCTAGGCCCTCTGACAATGGCATTCTGTAGAAGCCCTTAGGCTCAAAGGGTGGACTTGTGATTGCCATAGACTTTTATAGCCACTGTAGCATTTCAGACAGGACACAAGAATACATTGACATAAACTCCATGAACATGTTTGAATGATGTGAAAACGAAAACCTTTTGATGTTTTTGCAAGCCGAAGAGATAGACTCAGATTTCTCTCTCCTTGCTCTGTCATAATGTGCATTTCCAAAACCTTATATCATTTTCCTATTGTATAACGTATCCAGGTTGATGTCTGCTCTCAGAACATATTGACACTCTTATTCTGAAACAGTTTTCATGAAAACATTTTCTGACAAGCAGCTATTTTTAAGCTGATGTGTTTTTTCCTTCATTTACCTTCACTACAATGGACCATATTATACATTTTTGCTTCCAGCCTGAGCTTCTACAAGCCATCCCCACATCATTCACAGACTTTCAGTGAAAGTAGCCAAATCTTTCTGACATCTGTAGTTCAGATCTTCCATGGAATAACAAATATACCTTTACCCACACATCAATACAAAATTCAAGACAAAGACAATGGAAGACTGCTAACAAATTCAGTGTTGTACAATACTGGTTCCTAAGGACACAATTATAATACATTTAAATTATACTTACTTACAGCACTGATGACCACATGAATTTTGTATTAGGTCTGTCTGAGATGGAGTTAATGTTCCTCACAGGAGACCTCACAGTGCCATGCTTTGTACTGGTAGCCAGAAAGGTGTTGGTAACACACCAGTGTTCTGGCTACTGCTGAGCAGTGCTGGTACATCATCAGTGCTGTCTCTCCAACATTTCACCTTGCCACCAGTAGGTTGTGCTCGGCAAGATCTTGGGAGGGAAAATGGCCAGGACAGCTGATCCAAATTGACGGAAGGGATATTCCATACCATATGATGTCTATTCAGCAGCCAAATCTAAGAGAAAAGGGTAGGAGGGGGAAGCTTTTGATGTTTTAATGCCTGTCTTCCAGAGCAACTTCCATGACTACTGAAGCCCTGTTTCCTGGGAAATGTCTGGACATTGCCTGTTGGGAAATAGAAAATCAATTTTTTGTTTTTGTCTGCTTTTGCTTTATTAAACTGCCTCTATCTTGACCCATTAGGGTATTTTTCTATCTTATTCTCTCCCTCTCCTGTCCTGCTGAGGAGAGGAGCAATAGAGCAGCTTAGAAAGCAGCTGGCATCCAGCCAAGGTCAACCCACTACAAGCATGGACAAATTTTCATCTCATTTGTTACTGTAATATGACATTATGTAATAATTCTGTACATGAAGATATTTCAAACAGTCGGTTTCTCTTAATGTCATTGGACGCTGGCTTTGCAATAAAGAGCTGTTGATTTCTTGTAAAATTAATCTTCTCCTAATATTGCCAGCAAAATAAACAAAATTAATTGTCTATTGAAGCTTGAGACTTTGTGAAAGACCTTCATATAATAGTTGAATTCAGAGCCTTTTCAGAGGCAAAACTCTACACTGTAAAGAAGATATATTTAAATGAAAAAAGTATTACTTTTGATAAGCCTTCAAGGGAGTTCATTTCAGAATACATCTGTGCACAACTATACCTATTACCTGCCTAAAGTTCTGTCTCTCAAAAACCTGATGCATGGTAATTTTCTTGTATTGTATGCTACATAGTAAAATGTGCATTCTTCTTAACACATAATTAGTTCTCTTGGGGCTTACACAAATTGCAGTTCTTATACACCTGTGGCTAACACAAAGTAAATTTGAGTATTGAAAGCCTTAGGATCATGTCAATCTCTACAAGCTGCCCACTTGTGATAAGCATAGACTTGCCCTTTGAATGTTTTATTGAGCTACTAAATAAATAAATTAATAAATCATCCTGCCCCGCAACTCAAGATCCAAAGATGTATTATTTCTATGTCTAAGATAAAACATGCAACCCATTGCAAACCATTTTATACAAATATGTCCATGTTGAAGATATTAATGCTGAGTTTGGAGCTGGAAACTGCAGAATTGGGAAGTGTGATCTCTTGGGAGATTCATAAAAGATGCAGAGAAAATTCTTATTTATACTCACCTGTTCACCCCTTAAGAGGAAGGCTTCTATATGTTTCTCCCGCCTGATAGGTATGAGATATTAAAGTAATTACAGAATCAATATCAGAAGATTGGCTAAAGTTGTTTATCTGAACAGTAGAAAAAAATTAAGAATAGCGACATTTCTTTGGTTGAACGAGATCTACTGTACATGACATTTAATTACTACATAGGGACCTTGTAATCATTACTCAGTCAAGCCAGAAAAGATGAAATGCTGTCAAGATCTTCAAATCAGAGTATGACTAATCAATGAAAATCTGTTGTCAGTTTTGAGGTTTAATCCCCAGGTTGGATGACTGTTTTGTTCTATCTCAATGAATGACTGTTCTTGGCTAGATCTAACAATTTTGTGAAAAATTTCTTCTGCGCCTTCTGCAGTATCAGAGTGAGCTATAGGATCCTTCTTTTCTAGATGACTGCTTCAAACCAGACCTCAGAGAGGACTGAATTGCTTTGGTCTGTGTGAAACAAGCCTTGTGATATATGGCTGTTGACTCAGGAGAAGAAACATTAGAGCTACTGGTGTTTGCCGTATCTTTTGGAAATTGCAGCCAACTAATCTAGCATAGCTACACTCAAATGTTGAACTATTATCTTCATGGTAAGCTTAATTTTGTCTGATTTTTAAATGCTGTGGTTTTATGTGAATTAAGAGAGGACATCACAGGGCGGTAAATTGTCATTTTATTAAGGACTACATTTGCTTTTGAAAATCTACATTTCTTACACACATTTTAAAAGTCGATTTATTAACTAATAATTCAAAATACACTTCTATGTGTATATCTTCCCCATCTTACATCATTACCATGTGAACAGTGGCATACTGGGGGATCTGTCCCCATGTGTTAAAGTCATGGGAACAGTCCAGTATAAATAAAAAGACCATATATGCTAAAGCATGTGTGTAGGAAGCATTTTTAATTGTTCACACTGTTATTAAAAAAAAAAAAAATCAATCTTTTGAAAAAAATAAGAGGAAATTCCTATTTGTTAGCTGTTAACACCCTTTTGTTTTGAGAAAAGAAATGTGCAGAAAAAGTGGTGGGAGAGGGGGAGAAAAAGTGGGGAGAGGATGGAAAGTAGAATTTTACTGGAAATGGAGAGCTTTGCATCACCTGGAATTCCTATAGAAATATATAAAGCAGTATTGGGTATTTGAAAACTCCCTTGCTGTACTGCAGTAAGCAGATGATTTGTTTCAGTGCAGCTAATAGGCTTCTGTTTGCCCATCTTTTGGACTCTCTTCAAGAAATAAATTACATTCCATGATTTCTTTGCCCTCTTGGTCCTGTTACACTGTGGGCTTATGTTCTGGAGGGAGGAAAATGTGCATTTCTGTGTTTGTGTATGGGTTAAGTCTGTCCTAAAATTTAACTGGAAATGGTCTTTGGATGCAATGGTGGTATCTTTGGAGTACTAAAGTCCTGAAATTAGCTTCCTTTTAAATATATGTTTGAAATTTCTGTTGTTTTCCTATCTAAAGTGGAAAACCTACTGACTGCATAAGTGATGGAATTTAAAAACTCTCTGTACCTGCATGGTGTGTGCATCTATGGGAAGGCTCTTTACTGCACAGATAAAAGAGTGAGATAAAGGTCTTAGTGGAATTATGTGTCTAAGAGACGATGGAACTTTTTGGAGTAACTCCAAGCTGAAATTATTTGACTTCCCCTAGATTGATTTGAAAATTAGTAAAAGAAACAAACAAACAAACAAAAAAATCTAGGAACAGAAGCAAATTAGTATTTTTAAATTTCAATTAAAAAAGAAGGGAAAGGGCAAGAAAAAAGGATACGATGTGGTTGAGTGGGAACCACAGAAATGTACAAAGCTGAGGAATGAGAGTGAATTTAAGACAATCTCTCTGTGAATGGAGAGGGGAAGGGAAGAAGAACATAGAAATGCAAGTCCTTAGAAAATGACCAAGTTTAGTAGGACTCAGCAATAATTTCTACTGGGAGTTGAAAGGATGCATTTAAATGTCTTTTGAAGTAGATAAGAGTTTTACTTGTCATTTATCTGAAGCTGGTACTATTTCAGATCTTTTTACTGATTACACTCAATTTTGAATCAGATTTTGAGACTTAGTGTGTTCTAGTCTAGATATCTGCCCAGGATACTCTGTGATTCTCCAAAGCATATTCTGAAAATGTCTTCTACTAATATTCCACTTCATTTTTTCATTAATATATATTTGAACGTCTTGGACACAATTTATCAGTCTTAATGTTGTCACTTTAAAATGTTTCACCCAAATCTGAGTTAGTCCCCCAGATTTTCTTTATAATTGAGTTAAAAAAATCTGCATACAAAAATGACTATTTATTTCATCTTGAAATAAACATTTAAAATATGCTAGATGTATTGCTCTCCTGTTTTGCCTGTTTATGAGATTAGAGTCACTAGCTGAAACTTTGCTACAAAGCTCAATCAGAAAAATCTTTCCCTTTTGTTTCATTATACGCAGTTCCTTTCTTTAATCAAACATAGGCTTAGCTTTCAAGAACATTTTTTACATTTAATTTTACCTATTTCCTTCCCATCTGTAATCGTTGTATCCTGCTAAATGTTTTTCATTTCACGTTTCTTCTTATGTCCTACACTTGTGCCATAAAATCACTTACACTCTGAGAGAAGCTTCAAGTAACAGTCTTAGCATTTGAGCCTCAGAGGTGCAGTGAACGCAAAGGAAACCGGGAGTCTAATAAAAATTATATAATACAGAGTCTGTAGAATCTTAAATTAAAAATCCCCAAGGAATAATGTTAATTTAACATACAAAATTCTACTAGAACCTTTGTAAGAAAGAGGTATTATTTTCTAAACCCTGCTTCAAGGCAAACAGATCTTTAAAACTGAGAGCTGTTACCTATGGGTCTCTTGCGGGTATACTGAGCTGGTATCTCAACTTAAGTTTCCTCCTTTATGGAATATCTGGATGAGGCTAAGATCCCATGTGTGGGCTGAAGCATCCACTGTCTAATACAAGTTTCTAAGCTCTTACACTCCCAGAAGAAAGTCCAAAACTCTGCATTTTCACGAGAGACCATTTGTTTAATTTTGAATACATTCCCACTCCCATCACTGCTCGTGCTTTTTAATAAAATATGTTCAAAAGATCCTTCCATTCAACTAAAAATATAGTTTTATACGCTGTAGTGAATGTATCAGCTTTCTTGACTTCAAAGATTTTATGCTCCTATTTCTTAAGGAGATCTCACCAATGTCCACCTCTAGTTTACTTCATCTGGGAGGTATAAAGAAAGCAGGGAACAACTTTTCAACTGTGTTATGCTTTCTGTAATTGTGTTCTACTTTCCTATTTTTCAATAATGTCAGTGAGGAATTGAAAAAACATATTGCAATGATTGCACATCACTGTCTTATTCCCTTACTTCTTCTTGCAATAGATTGCTCTTTTAAAGTTTCTATTTAATGAGATGGTGAGTACTACTACAAGAATATGTTATATGTCATTGCTGTACTTGTTTGAATAGAGATTTTTTTCTGAACTCCCAGCTGTGAAGGCCAGCTCTCTAATGTAAGTTTGAGACACTCATGTTTTCCATTCTATTAGTCTCTAAACTTTCAGCCATAAATTTAAGTGAAAGCGCAACTGGAGTTTATAGCTCTTGAGATAAAAATCTTATGCTGCTAAATTTCTTAGGTAAAGAACCATTTTCTGCTGCTGGGGGTGTGAAACTCAGGCAAGGCTGCTGCAAGGTGTTTGTCATTCTACAGAGATGAGAAATTATTGATCTGCCCTTCATACGACAATGGAAATGGTGCACACTAGTTTCTATTCCTTTGATTCTGCAGTCCCAAGCCACAGTCTGTGTTGCTGGTACTAGTCTTGTGCTTCATACCTGAGGGACTACAGAAATCACCAGCTGTGCAGTAAGTCACCTTCTTCACACAGAGAAAGATGCCGCATGTGAAACTTCCTTGTGGAAGACAAATTGGCAGAAGAGGCAGTCAGACCACCTGAGTTTAAGCCCACAACATCTGTAAGGTCCATCCTGTTTCCATTTCCTGAAAGGGAATCATAAAACTCAACCCCAAAAGGGACTAAGATGAATAGTGAAGTGACCATCATTCCTTTTTGCCCTGGTGGAATTCAAGCTGCAAGATATTTCTGGATTTTTCTATTTTCTGTCAGTAGCTACTACTTTCTCATTCCTAGGCAGACTTCCAGAAGCTGTGCATTGCTGTGCATCATTAAACTGTCCATAACTGCATCAGCTACAGCTAATTAATGTGTTATGCTGTGTACACAAAAACATAGCTAACGGTACAGCATTTATTAACAAGCAACAGAGAGCACTCGCCTATGTAGGGGTTAACATCAGTCAACGGGTTCATTTTTTCCCAAAACATCTACTCCTACTTGATAACACAATCCTCTACCATGTATTCCTCTAAGTTATAAAGGTGAAACTAACTATAAGGGCAAATGAGGCAAGGAATTGATTTAACTTTAAACCTGCCTTCCTCTTTTACTGAAAAAAACCCCGAAAAAACCAAACCCAAAATGCTTTTGACTTATGTTAGTGAAAGGTATTTTTTGGCACATATCTAATGTCTTTTGCACAGAAGGAAAATGAGACCAAAAGACAAACAGTAAAAGG
This sequence comes from Corvus cornix cornix, assembly GCF_000738735.6. Taxonomy (NCBI): domain Eukaryota; kingdom Metazoa; phylum Chordata; class Aves; order Passeriformes; family Corvidae; genus Corvus; species Corvus cornix. The sequence goes on along the minus strand of NC_046332.1, from coordinate 59,848,481 downwards.
TAATACTGAGCATGTTTCTACTGAGGCCTAGTTTGGGATACAGGGACGTAGGCTGTGTTCACAGTTTCAAAGGGAGAAGAGTACACCTGCTTTAGGGAAATACTAACTTGCAGCTGCATTGTACTACATTTCAATGGAGTCCCACTGCTCTGATTAAAAGGTGCTGTTCCACAGCCACATTATCTCATTAGCTTTGAAAGGGAAAGCAGCAGACTTGATCAAAAAACAGGCCTCTCCATGGCTGCATTCTCAGAGCCACTCTCACAGCAGAATCAGATGATGTGAATGAGAACTGCTCTTTGCTAGAATTGTTAAATAAGCATCTGATAGCAAAAATGCTTCTCACCTCTTCTTTGTTCTCCAGTCTTATGGAAGAATTAGTAGTCCTGGCAACTATCAATAATGTCCTTCAACCCTCCCTTTTCTCCACTGGGTTTGTATGAAAGCTCTGTCTGTGGGGACCACAATATTTTGTTAGACTTTCTTCCTGCCTTCTAGAAGTGAGTAGTATGGTTAAATATGAATTTGTTGAATAGACCAGAATGTAATTTGCAGGGCTTTTTTCATAATCATGAAAAGAGATGACACATTCATTTGGTTGCTATTAATAGATCATGTTTTTATTTGACTTATTTAATCCTGGCTGTTTAGAAGACATTGTGAATTATGCCAAAATTCCTACCTTAAAGATAAACAATGATTTAATTGAAAATAAAATATTGTCTCAGAAATTTTAAGCCACCTAAGAAGAGATGCCCATCATCTTGCTGCACTGGAGTTCAGCTTAAGATTACCTAATTTTCACAGGTAATGTCAGTGAAAAATACCACAAGGCTGGAAGTCACTCCATTTAATATTGTTATGGCAAACAGTTTATTCAAATACAAGTTTATGGCAGAAATCTTAGTCCAAAGATCTGATAACAAAGACACTGTATGCTAGAGGTAGGCATGTTTAAAAAAGTCACAACACTTTTCATAACCGTTAGGATTTCCTCTTGTCTCCCTAAACACTGTCGCTCTTCAGGAGGTTATAAAATCCTCTATGTTAGCTGTCTGCCTATTCAGACTTTCTATAATACAATGGAATAAAGGTGAGCAAAGATATGTTAATAATATGGAGGTCGGTTGGCGTTCAAGACGAAAATCCAAAGAAATTCTTGATTTGGAGCTTCCAGGTTCAGTCACCTGTTGGGAAAATGATATACACAGTGTTTTGTTCACATGAATACAGCTGAGCTACAATGGCGGAAGATGCGCTGAATGTCTTGGAAATCAAGAGGAGAGAGCCAGACAACAACTGTGAATGCTTTAACAAAATCCATGGACCTTTTTCTCATAGGAGCTGGAACCCATCAGCGTAGAAAATGTCATCACAGATCTAATTAACACCAGCCAATATCCTACTTGGTAGCAGTACTAACCTACACCATTACTTTCCTATTCACCAATGTTCCTAATATATCTTTCTTTGAGATGAAAAAGTTTAGGTCAAAAGCCAGAATCAAAGATTTCTAGGATCATGGTGGATAATGTAACCTTTTCTGTATTTTCCAAAGTTAGAAAAAAAACTCTGTCAAATGTAATTTGCTCCAGTCAACCTCATTATGCTGTCAAAAGGTGGAAATACAAGGCAGAGATGCGAAAGAAAATTTATGACAGTGAGCAGAGGCTGGAGTGTTAATGTTTACACTGTTCTGTCCAGATACTAGTAAGTTAGAAGCTTGTCTTCCACTGCAGTCTGGCTTTGTTATACATTTTTTTTTTTTATTGTTATGTTCATATTTATACTGCCAACAAAGCAGATTGTTTATGAACTGACTGCCTGAGTACACAGCTCATACACTTGCACTACTGTTGTGACTTTCATCCTGTGCATATTCGGAAAAAACTGCTGGCCAATTTTCACAGGCATGTCTCTCCAGTTATTGCATCTGATGCATGACTCAGACTTTGTCATTTACACACAAGTTTATTTTTATGCGTTGCTGAACTTCTGATCTTTTCAGGGACAAATATAAAATAAAAGGATTTCTTTCCACAAAAGATCGACAAACCCAGAATTGCACTTAAGTTTAAGTAAGTTCACAATACCTCGTAAGCAACCTTCAAGCTTTTAAGCTCAAGTAAATTAGTTAGGTTTTTAGGGGCTTCTAGCTACTTCTCTGCAATGAGCAGAGAACCCTTATTGACTTCTGAGTTCTTGATTTATGACTTATATTAATATTTGTTTTAATTTTAAGAGATGCCAAATGAAAGGTGTAAATGGCATGTAGGTTTAGGGGCATATTACTTATAAAATCAATCTCTATTGAAATTGATTACTTAGTCAGTGAGGGAGTTCTCAGTAATGAGTAGCTTCCAGACATGGTTTGTACTCAGACTTCCTAGGCCAAACAGTTACATTGTAGGTAACCCATTTTGCCTCTGTTTACTCTGCTTTCTGAAAACCTCCTATGTGCTAAAAATATTTTATTGACTTGAGAAAGTTAAAAAAAAAAAAAAGAAAAGTTAATGTTCAGTACTCCTAGAGCTGATAATGAAGGCAATGTCCTTAGAAATCCTTATAATCTTCATGATTAATTTCAAATTTCATATAACGTTTTTTTAAGTCATATTTTCTATTTTAGTTGTTTATTTTTTTGGTTCTTAATGACTTGCACTAACATAAAGATAAATTTGATCAACTACAGCTAAATTCATTTAGTTCTTCCTCCAAACACCTAAGTGGGTGTAACGTATTGTGGTTAGATTGTCATACTGACAGCTGTACTGCCTCTCAAGGAGAGGGGGGGAGAGAGAGAGAGGGAGAGAGAGAGAGAATGCTGACTTAACTTGTTTCAGAAGCAATGGAAAATCTTTTAGAAGATAATGATGAACTATAATGATAGGTAAGAGAGCAAGATACAAATTATCAAGTCAACTTTCAATTCAGGCTGCTTTCTAGACTTCATCAACACAACTGTCACGGAGAGGGCAGATAAAAGGTGAACACAGGTTCTCAGTGCTACCCTTTATCTCAGAAAATAATCTATTGCCACCACCTCAGAAAGATTATTTTTGTGTATGAGGAGCACTGAGTTATTTGGAGAGCTGATACATAGAGTGAATGACAAGATTTGCATATGTGGTGAGATATTTGGGGTGATTTCATTTATATTCCTGGGGGAGAGCTGAATTTGTTTTGTGAGGACCTGAGAGTACCCACAAGCCTAGGGTACTTAGCAATTTATAGAGCCTCTGAGTCCTTGAACTGAATCTTTAATATTATGCCCAGCTACAGAAGAACAGGCAGGCTGGATTTGGGCTGGAATATATAAGTGAGAAGGCAGGAAAGCTGCTCTGCAGAGTGACCCTAACAAGACTGCTTCAGGTAGATGGTGTGAGAGGAGAAGATTCTTTCAGTAGAGGCAGACATTTTTGACCTCAGTCACAAAAGTCAGCTTCCAATTGTTGTGCAGTTACCCATCCACAGCATACCGATGCATATAAACCACCTCTGATAAAAGGACTGGTGGTTTCCCACAAAAAAAGAACCTGTAACTTCCTCTTCAATCCTCCCTAGTGATAAGTCTGTGTTCGACCCTTTCTCAGACCCCAGTGAGGCTGTTCTGTTCTTGCTGCAGGACAAAGGTGTATTCCTTCCTGCCTTTCTCACACCCAGACACATAAGATTTTTTTGGCTGTTCACATGAACTCTGAACTAGATGGTATTTCTATTAATCAAAAAAAAGTATTGTTGGCTTTCCTTAGGCTTTTTCTGACCTCAGTCTTCAGCAGTAGGAGGTTATATCACAGATTTTGGAAAGAATAATCATTACAGGGCATCTTCTTACCACCCACCTCCCACAACTCACTGATATTTTATCTGCATGTGTATTTCTTTCTAAGTGATGCCTTTTATTTGGCTTTTGCTGAACTACTGTCTGACTGATTCAATGATCTTTAGAGTTAACCTATCAAAGCAGTTAAAATAGTTAAATCAAAATTTACCAGCCTACTCAAATTTACTTGGTACATTACCTACCTAATGATTTCACATTGCATATGCACTGTCTTAGCTTCTAATTCAGGAAGGTCATTTGAACACCAAAGAAATGTGAAATTGTTTATTGATTTCTTAATTATTCAGTGCTTATGGTTACTTCTTCATATTCCACTATGTTGTGGTTGGGTTTTTTTCCACTTGAAAGTTTAATAAACCAAAATATTAAAAACGAAACAAAACAGTCTTTAGTAACACAGAGAGCAAGACTGTGATTTCAAAACATTGTTATTCATATATTTAGTCTGTTAAATTCTCATTGAGGGAATATTTCCTTATTCCAGTAGTTAGCTTTAATTTTACATATTTCTATAATGTGAATGCATATATGTATGCATGCATATGTACCAGGACTCATCTCTATGGGTCTGGCTGAGATGAACTTAATTTTATCACAGCAGCCCTCACAGTGCTGTGCTCTGCATTGGTATTTGGAAAGGTGTTTATAGCACACCAATATTTGGCTCCTGCTGAGCAGGGCTGGCACAGCCTCAGCGCTGCCTCTCCAACATTCCCCCATCACCGGCAGGCTGGGGGTGGGCAAGATCCTGGGAGTGGACATAGCCAGGACAACTGACCCAAACTGACCAAAGGGGTATTCCATACCATATAACATCTGCTCAGATATAAGAGCTAAGAGAAAGTAAGAGGAAGGGGCTTTCATTACTTGTGACATTTGCTTCTGGAGTAATGGCTATATGTGCTGAACCCTGCTTCTTGGGAAGTGGCTGGACATCACTTGCTGGTTTTGCATTTTTCTTTTGCTTTATGAAACTGCTTTTATCTTGACCCATGATTTTTTCCCATGTTACTTTTTGGTCCTGCCCCTGCTCAGGAGGGAAGTGATAGAATGGCTTGGTGGGTAACCAGTGTCCAGACAAGGTCAACACACTGTGGGTACTGTAGCAGAATGTAAGGAGGAAAATCTTGAAGCTGAGGGCTACTGCAGAGTCAGGCTAACACAGAAAACATAGTGCTGAGGTAATAATGTTCCCTATTCCTGTGTGCAATTGTGAGGGAAACCTTCCAATTTCACTTGTATGAATCTGAAGGGACTGATCTTGATCAATACTTTTTACAGAATAACATGCATAAGTAGTGATAGGTATTAAAGAAAATAGATTCCTTTTTCAAAGAGATTTCCAGACCAAGTTTGGCTTTATATTCCTTTGCTGTCTTGTATTTCTTAGACTACTAATGGAACAATTTTATTGAAGCATCTTTTGTGCAACTGCTGAACAACTAGACCATTATCCTAAAAATGCTCAGTTCAATTAAGAATGACCATCCACTTATGTAAGCAGAAATGTTACTTTTTTCCCCCCTCTTGATTACATTTAAGTTAGTGGAATTTCAGTGACTCATAACCTTTCAAATATAAGAAATGCAACACTGGAGATTTACCACATTTTTGCTTTATTCGCACAACTAATAGAATAATTTACACCAACTAATTTATTTGACAACTTTTCTCCTACTTTTTTTTTCCCCATTTTCTTTATTATGCTAGATAAAACTGGTCACATAAAAGTCAGCAAATTATTTAATTGAATTTAACTGTGTATAGTTGAATGATGTTGATGATGTTGTTTTCATTTGAACCTCTAATTACGGCTTGCCTCATTGTTTCATCTTCTAATTATCATCATACTTCAAAACAAAGAACAAAAAAAATGTTTTTCTATACAATCAGTACTTATAGCAATTTTTCTCTATTGCAAGTAAGATCAATCAAAGGACATCTTGGACTGTCAGTGTCCAAAATGGCATGAAACTGTAAAACAATGTTTAGACAACTACATCATGCTAACTAATTTGCTGAACAGTGGTTCTTATGAAAGTAGGATATCATTTGCATTGGCTTGATCCAAATACCACTGCCAAAAGCAAACCTTGTCTTCAATATCTCTTCTATTCTGTTTCTTGGTTCCTTAGAGAATAGTACTCTACAATTGCACTTTGCTGCCAAATTATGTACAATACTACCTTTGTGAAATGAACAAATGCCTACTGAGAGCTAATTTGAGACCATTTAGATAATTTCACTTGTGACCCAAGACAGATTTAAGCCCAGGCCCTATGAAGGTGACAGGCAAATATATTACCTTATGGTATTATGAAACTTGCTCCAGGGCAGGAAGATTTCAATAACATTAAAAAAAAAAATCTCTGAAATATTAATAATTTACAAAACAAGAAACCTCAACTAATAGTCTCTGTTCATTTTCAATACTGCTGTGACCTGTAGGCTATATTACAGAAATGTGTTTTATCTGGTAAAACTTTTGCAGCGATATGTATAGTAGAATACTGCTTTTCAAGAAGGCATCAGTGTAATTTTGCATAGAAAAGTCTGTAATTTTTAACTGACTTTGCCTGACTATTAGTCATCAGAGATCTGGTCCTCTGAAGTTCTCTAACTGAAATTCAGTGGGAGAATAGTCCACAGAGGTCTGACCTTATGTGCTGCTCATACACATAAGTTGTTATGTTAAAGCAGACATTTAACTAAGGCATTATGATGTCCAGCTGTTCAAAACTCCAAAATTGGATATTTGGTTCAAGACCTGCAATTCCAGGCTAGCTAGACACTTGAGTCCCACAAAACCTAGGGCATGCAGTTCTTTTACATTTAGTAACCTGTTAAGTAGTAGGGCATACTGGTCCACATGTATGCATGCATCTCTCTCAGGGCTGCAGATGAATATCTCTGTGAAATAGTTTTACAATCCGAAGCAGCTTTCTGTTTTAAATCTTGGAAAAGCATCATGATATTTTTTCCTTGGATTGTTTCTGCCTTTGCATTTGTTATGGAATGTTATGAAAATACAAATAATATTCTGCATTACTGTTTTAATTCAAATCAGGAATGCTTTTTAATTTTCCATCTTGCCACACATTGGGGTTTATTGTGCAGTGTTTTAAAGTTCAAGAATTAGATACATTTTGGATTTAAACTGGACTGAAAGATGGACTACTGGAGAGTAGCTGATCAATATATGGTCTATGCTACTAGTCTATGTCCTGCCTGATGTAAAACCCATGAAATATTTACTGTTTATATGACTGTTCTGTTCTAAGGGCCCACTTCTACTGGACCATGCTGTTCAGGAAAACAGGCACAGCCAAATACAGGAGAAACCTCAGGTTCCTGCTGTCCGCTAAGTATATAAAAATTGGGCTACAGAACCAGGATCCATTTTGCTGTCTTGGCTTGTGATTTGATGATCCTATTTTCCTGACAGAATAGACTTTCAGTGTCAGGAAGGAAGTGGGTGTTCAAAAAAGTACTGCAAAGTCTGTTGCTCAAGAGCGTTTTTAAGCTGTCATTTAGATGCTATGTTGTAAAACCATAAATACAAATCTGTTGTGTCAGCATTGAACTTAATGGTTTGGGGTTTGGTCCTAAATAAGGACCCTACCAATATATTACACAGTGAAAAAGCCCCAATACTGTGATGTCTTCATTTCCTAACAGATAAGGCATTTCTTCCTCAGCCATGAAATCCAGATAGGATTTTTCTGAATTTTCTGGTCAAAATATCTGCATCTAATTAAGTAGAAAGAGTTTCTGAGTAATATAATATATATTAGATTGTATGCAACTCAATCCATATCAAATTATTATGTTTAATAGAACACTGAGTCTTAGCTAATAGTGTTCAGTTCTTAATACATTTTTGCAAGGGAAAAGTGGTGGGTTTATCATTAAAACAATTCTAAGGAAACGTTGGGAAGTATTTTTTATATATAGCAACAAAGTCACTGGATACTTTTTTACAAAAAAAGATTTACGTAACAACTCTGTTCGGTCAACAGAAAGCTCTGTAGTGATAAATACTGCTAGAAGCATTGGGTTGACTAGAACCCATGAAGAGTTTTAAGTAATTCCTTTATTCTTGATGCCATGAATGTAACTGTAACATGTTTCTAATTTTTTTTTTTTGTTTAGGTTTTAACCATCTGTTCAGTTTCAATATGTAATCAGTAAGACAGATAGGAAAAATATGTACTTTTAATAAAAAACCCCAAGTGAGATTATGCGGTCTAAGGACTTTGTGATGAGAGTGGCTCTTTGTACCATGCCCATTACTTTATTCCTTGTGTTTATTTTCTGTGTGAAGACACCATGACTAACATTAAGCACCTAAAATAATTGCTTAAGAAATGAATGTTCTTTTCCTATGGTCAGTATGGTTAATGGAGAAAGACACTATCCCTTGCAGAGGTTATTCAGCCCACTGTGATCTCCTTGCTTTCTCCACTAATGTAGAAGGAATGTATGCTGCTAAATTAATTGCTGTAATTATCTACCTAAAACTAAACTAGGCTATTGAGTTTTGAGGATTGTTCTGGGAAGAATTTGCAAGGATAATCCTTGGGGGCTGCAATATTTCACTAATATAATACTTAGTTTAGTTAAGGAACAGTATTTAAATGTAAGAGATGCTGATTTTGCATGTTTAATCTTTCTTTGATGTTACTACTAATAATTTTATTTTTTCTCCTTTTTTGTTTTTATTGTTTATAACTAGTTTTAAACCCTAAGACATTAATATATAAAAAAACTACCATCAGGGTACTACAGTCAGTGTAAAATACATTAACAAAGCTGTGGGATCAATATGACAGACTGGCCCAAATTACTTGTAGTAATTATTAGAGTTTAATTTGAAGGAAACAAAAGATGTTGAATTTATCTTCTTGACTTAAAGACCGGTTTTTCAGTTAATTTTGAATTACAAAGATTGGCAAGAGCAGGTAATGACAGTTAGTGTTTAATTTAGTACTGCAATGGTCAAAGTACACATCCAGAACACAAAATACAGCTCCTGAATTGCTAAAATGTGACTCAGCTATATTCCAATCTTTAGTCATTTTGTACATTGGACAGATAACTGAGATGGAGAGAAATAATGGTTATATGCTACATGGATAGTCCTCGTTTTTGGAGCCAATGAGGGATGAGTCTGACAACTGGAAACAGCCATGCTTATGTTCAGTTATATTACATGTCCACCTAAAAAAATGAACAATAGGAGTTTTAGCTAGTGTAGAACAACACTAGTGTCTTTAGTGTACTGGTACAAAAGTAATTTGTAAGAGCTATTGTCATTGCTTAACCCCAGCCAGCAACGAAGCCGCACATCAGTGCTCGCTCACTGGCTCTCACTCACTCACTCACTCACTCACTCAAACCTCCCACTCTGCTGCGGGATGGAGGAGAGGCTAGGAAGGGTAAAAGTGACAGACCATGAGTTGAGACAAAGACAGTTTAATAGGTAAAGCAAAAGCTGCACGTGCAAGCAAAGCAAAACAAGGAGTTCATTCACCACCTCCCATGGGCAGGCAGGTGTTCAGTCACCTGCAGAAAAGCAGAGCTCTATCACGTGTAAGAGTGACTTGGGAAGACAAATGCCATCACTCTGAATATCTACCACTTCCTTCTTCTTCCCCAGCTTTATATGCTGAGCATGATGCCATATGGTCTGGGATACCCCTTTGGACAGCTGGGTGTCACCTGCTGTGGTTGTGTCCCCTCCCAGCTCCTTGTCCAACCCCAGCCTCTTTACTGTGAGAAATAGAAAAGGTCTGGACTCTGTACAAGCACTGCTCAGCAGTAGCAAAAGCACCCCTGTGTTATTAACACTGTTTTCAGCACAAATCCAAAGCACAGCCCCTTGAGCAATTGGAACTATGGATACATTTTTTTTATCACTTGAATAATACATAAATTTTCCATAAAAACTATTGTGTGCTTTTTATGTTTGTCTGCTTCTACTTTTTTGATGTTTAATCTGAGGGTAATATAGATAATTTCTTTACTTAGTGAAAATATTTGGCTTCTGACTCTTCTATGAAAAAGTTATTCTTTCTAAAAATAGGTAAGAGTTAAAATGCTGGAAAAAGTAAACTTTGCTGTGTTTGAAGACATGACAGCCTCAGAAAGGAAGAGAGATCACCCTACTGTTGAGAATGAAGGAAAAAAAGAGGCTAAATAAAAGATGTTTGCACAATGTTTTAATAGGCAGCTTCCTTAGTGAGAGTGTGGCTTTTCTTTAACCTCCTGTGTTGTATAAAGAAAAGAGGAATACAGTCCTGGACACATTGAAAACTGATTAACGCTTGACTATTTACTTCCAGTTCATACAGTTAAGTATGTTGGCATTAAGCAGATAATGTACGTAATTACTTCTAGGAAGAAGCATGAATAATTTGACTCCTTCTTGGGTGTTTGTACAATATGAATTAGTGTCTTTATATGAATCCACACAAATTCTACTACTTTCATTTCAAAAAGCGCACATATACCTAAGAGAGGAATATCTGAAAGTATTCAAAAATTTAAAAAAAGGGATGAAGACTGTGTGTCCAAATTTCTATGAAGTGCCTTTCCACTGTCTCTTTGAAGATATAAACACCTTTTCAGTTCTTATTCATCAAGAGGTTTAAGGATGTATTACTTATTTGTCTAAACTTTTAAAGATTCTGCAACTTCGTGATCCAAAAATAAAACTGAAACCACATTAATTTACTGTGACTTTCAAATACTGCTGTTGCAATAATATCAAGAATTATGGTATTTAAGGAAAGAAAAGGGGGAAAAAAAAATCCCTATTCACATTTCTCCTTCTCTATGTCATAGAAGGGAACTTACTGGACTAGAAAAAATGGATCCAGCTATGACACTGACACACTATATCATGACAGACACATTAAATAAATTTCTGTGACCTAAAGTCAGAATAGGTCTTTGGAATGTATGTAGAAGCAAGTAGTACTAAAAGACATTCAAAACTTAAGATGTAACACTGAGAATCTTTATTATTCTACTCTGTCCATTGGTGTCTTGAAACTATTCATTTCTCTGCCTAAATCTGCTTCTGAATCTGATTTCTGAGGCTTTCTGAGATGTATCTATCATGAATTAAGATGTCCAGAATTCCCCTAAAATGCTGTTGTTGCTGCTTTTTTTTTGCTTTTATTTTTTTTTTACTCCAAACAGTAGAAGACTAGATGATAGTAAAATGTCTTTTATTTATTTTATTTTAAACTATGTAAAGACATACACTCAATTCACTCCTCTGCCAAAGAAAATTATATCCCATATATCCTTATATTTATCTGATACAATACCAGTGAGATTAGTTACTGTTTCATCTAGGGGATTTCTCTGTCCATTTATTGCAAAAAAAAAGTGTTGAAAAAAAAGATTAATTTTCTAAATGTTGATCAGATACTCAATAACAATTAGATACAAAAAATTCTATTATGATAGTCAGAGATAGCTTTCCAAATTCAATAAATAGTATGACTATCTCAAGGTTGAGTTTTTTTCAAACAGATTGAACACTCAAAATTCTTTAGTTCATGTATTGAAAGGTATATTGTGGCTAAGAGGGACTAGATTCAGAAGCAGAATTTTGTATAGGAAATGGATAGCAAAAGGGATTCCTCAGACAACCAATCCTGAAGAACTTCAGGTTATAATAAATCAGCTTTATTTTTAAATGATCACACCTAATCCAATTTTTTTTACACCATCACCTGATTATCATCAGACTTTGGCCAGCAATCAGTCCCAAAATAGCATCCTCCTACTATTCTCTTTTTAACTTTGCATTCTCAGCTTCCTACTTTACAAAGTGTCTTGGCTTCAGTATTGAAAATGAAGCCTTTCCCAGGAAGAACGTCTGATACAATTAATCTGCATTTTCAAACTTATAATTTTCATTAGTAAACATTTTCCTACAAACCATAGCTACCTTTATAAATTTAATGTAAACTGAAACATGTTTTAGGTTTAGAAGGAAAGGAAAAATATCTGAGTAACCAAGTTCTCAGGATACAAGAAACCCAAGTTTAAATTTTGATGAGGAATTCAGTTTCCACATCTCGGATGAGAGTTAGTAGTAGTATCTTTAAAAGAGTATTTGTTTACATAAACAGTTATAGAATATTATGTGATTAAGCGATCCACTTTCAAAGCTTCTTTTATGTGTAATCAAGTAAAACTTGTTGAGTCTCATTTTTATTTAAATGTGAAATTAAACTCTAAAACCTTAAAATGATTATGCAAATAGAAGGCTTGTTTTCCAGTTAACCTTATCGGAATGAGGAAGGAATAAGCCTAAAGTTCACGTTAAATAATGAGGAAAATTCTAGTGAAAAGCTTTTTTCAGACATGTTTATGTGTTTGGAGTGTTTCTTCCATTTGAGAGTTTAATTTTGTGGGTGTTTTTTTAATAACAGAATGATTGTTTCCAAGAGTATTTTTACCATGTTTCAGTTCTATGACTGTGCCAGAAGTCAAGTAACATGTCAGCTACTGTCTGTGTCTGAAGAAGAGCCATCTGTAACTGATGCTTTCTGTGGGGCAAAACCAGCCTCTCAGACCCCTGAATCTGGGTACCCCATCCCAGAACATCCATGTTCAAAATCCAGCCCTTCCAAAGTAAGTTGTTCTGCATTGTGTTCTGCACTCAATGATATGCTGCTGACTGGAAAAGCTCTAGCACATAGTCAGTTCATAACAGATTTTAAACATCCTTTGCCCTGCTGCTGCAGTCACCAATGTAAAATACCTAGATATCCTATTTTAATTCATTACCTAACTTTTCCTCAAGAGCTGTAGTTTTCCTCTCATTCTCATTATGCTTTATAAAACAATACAGTTGGTTTATTTGACATCATTAAAATGTTTCAGTGATGATAGGAAGAAGAAAGTTAATATAAACGGATGATTTTGGAAACATTAACAAAATTTTGATTACTTTTTATCATTCAGTAATCTAAGGCATTTTTTAAACTAGGACATCTTAAAATATGAAGGGTTATTCAATAATAATTTCAATTCCATTAACTCTCCTGAAAAAGGTCACCTCTTATACAGACAAAAAGCTGTACTGAATAACTATTTTGCATATGATCACACTGTGAAAGAGTTAGATCCTGAAATATTTTAAATGCACTTCTGATTACAGACAGATGCATTCTGACTCACAATATTTTAGAGCTAATTGAAATACTGACATGGTGTTTAGGATGACAATTTCCCTTCTTATTCGTGCATTCCTACCAGCTGGCCACAGCAACATCTTACAGCATTAAAATATATCAGGATTCCCAAAGCTACAATTTCCATTATATAAAAAGCAAAGGAAAAGAAAGGGCAGTATTTTGCAAGAGCCTTTACTGTACTGTGTTTATTGGCACTGTATATATTGCTATTTTATACCCACTTTTATTTAGTCATAGTGATTGAACTTTGGTTATACTACTGCCCATTAAAATGGAGTACCATGCCCATCATTCACTACTAAATGCTGACATAAAAATGTCAAAGTATGTGAAACATTTATATTAAAAATAATAAATTGGAAAAACCCAACCCAAACTGAACACCCCACACAAAGAATTCTGAGTAGACTTTCATCCAATAAATTTTTCTAAGAATTATATATCCTGTATATTCTACACAGATGTTAACAAATAATTATAAAGTCAGAGGGCAAAAATAACACTATTTTTCAGAGTCTCTGTTATTCTCAAAAATCTTACCTTTATCTTGCTTTAATATTACCTTGTTTTCAAAGGTATTGGAAATTCAAAGATTTAGGACTTCATTGGACTCCTGATTTTCTGAGGAATGCACATGTATGATAAAAAAAAAAAATCTAAGAAACATATTAGGTATTAATATATTATAAATTTATAAATTCAACCACTGGGAACAAAAATATGGTTTATTAAACACTTGTAATTACACAGTAACATCCTTCTTGAAGTTAGAGATGGTTTAGTAAGTCAGAACAGAACAGAACATTTTGGGCATATAGATACTAATATTGAAGAATTTGTAACACTGAAGAAAGCACAGAAAGTAAGACAAAACATCAGCAGAAAGAAAATGTAAGAAGTTATTTTAGAACTAAGAAGTCCATATTTTCATTTTGTCTCCTGGTTTTAGCTCTACTATTTAAACAAATACTTAGTGATGTTGATGATGATAAATGGGAACACACTGTCATTAAGAAGTAGAATAACTATGAAATAAAATAAAACTTTCTAAAATTTTCTTCTCATTGTTATTCCAAGTTCAGTTTGGGGAGTGGAAATTATTCCTGAGAGAAAATCTACTGGCAAACTTGGTAGTTGCCTTTCACTGCCACTCAGCCATCAGAAGTTGTGTTTTAAAACTTAGTATGCCCACTGCTCAATATGTATTTTTAAATTCAGTTTCTTTCCAAGCAAAAGGTACCTGAAATTCAGGTGGGGAGAAATGGTGATTCAGTTAGCCTACTTTTGTGGAATGAATATATAAATCTTAATCTGAGTCATAATTCATAAATATTAATCTCTTTTCTTTGCACTGGAAAAATACAGAATATCAGTTTTTCTTAACTACTTAAAAGCAGATGGGATATAAAGCTTCAGAAACAATTGCTTTAAAGAGATTATTTGTCTTAAAATCAACCGTCTTCTGCTGATTTTTGTTAAATTCTTCTTTAAGGACCCCAGTAATTAGGAAATAACCTCCCAAAAGTTGAATTCAATACTTTGAAAAAAGTAAATTCCCCTAGTGAATCACCACAATACTTGTTTTTACTAATTAACTCCAAATCTAACAATTCAATTGTTTAATGGAATCTTATGTTCCTATACATATATTGTGTATTTATTAACATGTTGTAAATTTACCTTTAAGACAACAATATTCAAGTACTCTAGTTGAATACAAAAATGAACTTTGTTCATTTAGAAATAATAGCTTATTTAATCTATGCACCATTCTTGATATATAGTGTACATCTTTACCAAACATGGGCTGCAATATTTTGAAATACTAAATACTTTAAAATACTAAAAAGAAAAGTTAGGAAACAGAAGAACTTTCTCATGTGTTACTGAATTTCTCATTTCTCGAGAGAAAACTTCTACAGCTTTTAGCATTCCAGTTGTTACTGACCAATTCCCACCTACTTACTCCACAGAAATCTTAACTTTTACTTAATAAAAATAAAAATTAAAAAAATCCCTCTCTCCTTTATATTGATTTCAAAAGAAACCTGAAAAGTTATTACTTTTATTTTTTTTTTTTCTTTTTAGCACTGGGAAAACAGAATACAAGGAGGGGTGACACTGTTGGGGCTGCTTGAGGCAGCACAGCATCCAGCTGCAGGCGTCCTTCATGTCAGCTGCAGCCTGCAGGGAAAGCTGTCAGCTGCAGCAAGCAGGGAAAGCTGGCTCCTTCGCAAGGAGCGAGCCCCAAACAAAGGTGGTGTAAAACCATCAGCAGAGGCAAAAGACAAGAGAGCGATCTTTGTACAGGATCCACCTGGTTTACTGCAGGAGCAGAGTCCAGGGACAAAGACCAAGGATAAGGGTGAACAGAGTATTTTATATGGGGGTGGAACACAGGGGAAACAACCAATGGGGATCGACTGAGGAGGAGGAGACAACAGAGGAATGTCCAATAGGGATAACTTAAGGGAGGGAATTACATGAGTGGACCAATGGGGCGTCGAAGAAGGGAGAACTTTCCAGAATTAATACATAGGCAATTAAGGAAAACACATAAACATGAGCTTATACATAAAACTGGGTGGAGAACTCCTGAACCAATAAACTTAAAACATGTAAACTAAGAACCACTAGGAAGATGGGAACCCGCTGTGGCTACAGGGTGAGGATTAGACCTTGATGCTCTGGAGGTGTGTCCATCATTCCTCCAAATGCTTTGCTGCAGTGGGCCACTGCCACATGCACTGCAACAGAGTGGGAAGTGTTTTATGTTAATTTTATAGTTCTGAAATTCTGATCAGTGCTGTGTTCATCTCTAATGTTGGGTTGGAAGATAATCCAGATGAAGATTTATCTCTGCAGCCCATTATCCTGACTTCTTGGGATATAATGAGTTTGAAGATGTATCAGGGTATTTCACTCAGCAGGTTTTGATCACTAGCAGATTATAAGAACTATAAAGGGGTTTGATTTGGACATTTTAGCCAAAAGAAAATTTAAAAGAGTTGGGATAGCACAAAGTACCTCTGTGAAGCTAGAAATCAGAGCCTGGAGCATTTTCCTGTGCCATGGTACTTTTTGCATAGTAACTTACTGGTAGAGCATTTATCCAGGAGAACTGTGTTTTAGGCCATCATCAGGCTGTGCAGGTTTAAAATGTACAGGTTTTTCATCTCAGTGTTACGCCTTAGCCATCATAGCTGCTGTACAGCAGTGCTCCTTCTGCATTTTACTTTAGACAGTCACTGGATAGCAAGGACAGAAATAGCTAAGGGAAAACAGCCTGCTCTCCTCTAAGTTGAATATTCTAGTCATCTTTTGCAGACTGGGCTACTGCTTCCTTGAAAAACTTCTAGATCACCTCTATATCCCCTCCCCACTATGTAAAAATACGACAGCTGAAATACTCCAACTTTGATTTGAGCACACCTATTTATTTTGGCAATGTTTTGTGTCCCAAACTGACTATTGTTACTTCAGAAAAAACAGTCTGTTGCAAACACAAAGTTACCAGTTAGGAACCTGTGGCCAGAAAGCCTTAGTCCCCTACAGAATCTCAAATGCTTTGGTTTGGTGGGCAGGATTTTCCTGTGTTGCTCTTTGCGGTTTAAGGTTCCTAATGTTACTTCAAAGGTACTTTATTCTCCTTCAAGCCTTTGGGAAAATGGGACTTTACAAACTTTTGTCTGTTTTGCTGTTTTGTTGGGGTTTTTTGGGAGAAACCTTAGAGATATATGCATAAGAAACAATTTTGCAAGGCTATAATTATCCTTTTTTTGACATTTGAAGTTGTGGATCTGTGAATCCTCCTATTTGTCCCATACCTTCATAGGGCTTAGAGATAACATGATTTCTTACATTGCCCTTAAAATGCTCATTAAACTAGCTTTGCTTTCAGAAAACTATAATCTCCTCTAATCGGTATGCTGCCATTGCATAAGCAGTAGGTCACTTGTGGCCTCTTTCCAGTTCTTTGCAAATAGATCACTACAACAGCCTCCTGAACACTGACATGCTTCTGCTGATTAAAACCTGAGAGTCCAAATATATAGGTGTCAGGCTGAAAGGTAACAGTGGGACTGAATGATGGTCTTCTCATATTTAAACACAGCATAACACTACTAGCTGTGCTTTTTCCCATCTGTTTTACAAGAAAGAATTAAAAAGGAACATATTCATTGTAGCTACAGGTGCTTGCAATGCACCCACTTAACACAGATGGCAGAAGGCCTGCCTGTCAATGGATGGAACTTCCTTTTCCAAGCAAACTAGAATTGCAGCTGAAATCGTATGGGTCTTGTTTTGCCTTTTTTTCCCTTTTTTTTTTTTTTTTTCATTTTTCTCACACTCTGCCCACAAAACGACGTTTTCTTTACTGCATATGATTTATAAAGTGCAGACTTTTTCTGATGCATGATAAAAGGCAGTCTTGAAGGAGATGTGCTTGTCATCCACCTTAAAAATTCTTGAGGTTAAAATGCCTAAGAGATGGCACCAAATTCTTACAGGAATTTCACTTGTGGGAAACTACTTTACCCAGAATTTAAATATAATCTAGCTGAACACAGAATTTTAGATATGGAAATGACCACCCACACCACTAAATCCAGCTTTGACTATTACAAAAATCCCCAACAATTCTTATAGTACTTTCATAAATTCCTACACTAATCAATCAAACTGGATTACTCTAGCATATTTTCGATATGATTTCTCTGAAGTGGCTCTTCTGCTCAGTTAGCTGCTAAGTTGCTAATATCCTTGAAACATTAGGTTAGTATCACATAAAAACTCAAAGGCCTACTCTGATTCCTTTCTAAGAATTCTGTTTAATTGCTCTGCATTTGTGTTGCCCCATGGTTCTGAAGACTTATCTGTTTCCTCTAACAATTTGTCAAGAAGAATGTAAGACTAAGGGCTGTTTTACCTTCCTACCAATGATGGTATTCTCTTTCTTGTGAACAGGGTTACTGCATCCTTAGCTCATCTCCTAGCAAAGATCAGACTAGCAACATAAGTTAAAGCAGAAACTGCATGCTCTGAAAATCCACACAATGTTTGGAGATGCACACTCTCTGTGGGAGACTACAGAAATTTTAATATCTTTTCATATATATTCATGTGTATGCAGCAAACTATAACTTGCCTTATTGACTATATCTAAGGCATTTTTAAATAGGTCTGGCCTGTTGTCCTGCTGATACAGCCTAAGCTGCTGAAGACATATTTGTTTCACAGGCAAATATTCAGCACATATGTTACAGACCTCAGTCACTGTGGCTGCAGACTAACAGAGGGCAGATTTTCTGTCAGCTCTCAGGCTCTTTCTCATCCAGTGTTCCTTTGATATATTGCTCAGGGGACACTAATCAGAAACATACAATTTTCATAGAGGCAGCCAGATTACAAGAAGCCAATGTGCCTGGTTTTTGGGTGATTATATTGTTTTTTTACCCTGTGATTGGCTACATAAATGCACAGGCATTTGGGGGCACAGTAGAAGGTAAACTTGGAACTACATAGAGTAGGATAAATTGTCCAACTAGATTAAAATATGCCTATGGCAGACTCTTTCCTTGGAAGCTAAAGAAGATACCAACCGATGTGACGAAGTAGTACTACCAGTGGTAACTAGAGATTGACAGAATACTTGGAGAAGATGGTGGATTGCAGTCATCTGCATAAATAACAAAGGACAGACAGCTAAATAGCCTGTTCCAAAACAGACCATTAAAAGGAATTAGAAATACAAATTAAGGGAGAGACTGAATTTTGGATTAAAATTTCCTTCAATTATGCCATTTTAAAAAGTGAATAATTTAGTGATTTGGGTTTCTTGTGTATGTGGTTTTTTTTTTCCCAAGCTAAGTCTCCAAAGACCCCTCTGCTGCAGGGTGTCGTGGAAATTTCATTGTGGATTTTCATACAAATTTTCTGGTGCGTACAAAAACGCTTATTATATCATAAAATGTATTTTGTAAATCCATTCCCTGTGGTTTGTATCCTCTGCAAGGGTAACGTTTGGACTATAAGTTCAAAATGATCAGTGATCAGTAGTTTTGCAGACTGTCTTGATATTTGTAACATACTGCTTACTTGGCAGTACATCTGCTACTGCAGGGAGATGTTTCTGCTTCTGCTTGAGGTCGTGTTCAGTCTGCATCCTCAGTCACTTTGTTGCATTCAGCCAAACCCTTAGTTGAGATCAGAGGTCCTCATTTCAACTAGGACTGGTGCAATCATGCTAATTTACTCTGGACATGAGAGTCCAGCCCTTACGGTGGGTAAGGTCTAGATGCTTAGCAGGTTTCTCCAATATTTGCTGAAAACTGAAAAAGGGAATATCCTGTAATTAATCTGAACATAGGTTCAGTTTTCTTCACTTTGACAAAGCTATTTACAGTCATGATCATTATGCACATTGGTAAATTATCTGGATCGTGCAGGATCAATGACTCTAAATGTAACAGGAGAATAGAAGCAATTTATGGTATAAAAAGAGGGAACTGCTCAATTTTGAGAGTTTATTAACAGAACTGTAATCATCTGATTTAATATTAGAAACAATAACAGCTTTTATTTTTTTTTGAAAACCACAATTTATAGGTGTAATTGCCTAGACATTTTTAAGATTTAGAAAGTCTGAATAATTAAAAATTATTTTCCCTCACCCTTCCCCAATTAAATGTAAAAATTTAGATGGAATTAAAGAGACAACATATTGCAAGTTTTATTCTAAGCTAATATATACACAGGATTAGTATTCTGAAAGCAAATTGGTTCATAATTGTCTGAGTGCCTTACCACAGGAAGGTATCTTTCCTTCTCACAAAAGTGTGATGTTCTTTGTTCCTTTTACACAGGCATTCCATGTAACCTCTGCTTAAATTAAAACCCCATGTTGTCTTTCTCATAGGCACCATTTTCATCCTTTGCTCTGTATTCATCCCTGATCTCTTGAAGCTAAGATATTGAAAAGGATAAATTTGGCTTGATAGCAGTATGTATAACGATGCTACTGTAGGTTGCTAGGATACCATTTGGTGGTCAGCTGTCTCTGGTGCAGTTGCTCTTAATAGCCAGACTAACGGACATATTTGCTTTTATCCCCCTTAATGCTTGGGCTGCAGAAAGTTTCCCTTCATCTGTTATATTTTGATTTTTTGAGGGGAGGAAAGCCTAGAGAAAAAGACATGGCAGAGGGAGAGAGATGTTATTTTATTTTATTTTATTTTATTTTATTAAAAAATATGTTATCCCAATGAATTGAAAAAGAAACATGTACCAGTCTCTGCAAGTTTTATAACTTTTGGTACATGAGCTAATACAAGATCTAATCCAATGTCCATTACAGCAGCTGAGAATCTTTTACTGATTTATTGTGACTCTGCTAGCACCCCTTGGCTTCTTCTCTGAGGATTTTGAAGGCTAAAAGCAAAAGATGCAGCACGTTACATAGCTGTGTGATTTAGTTGGTGGCATCTAAAAGTTCATATGCTTTGTAGGATACATGTGAAGGGAACGTGTAAGAAATTCACAGTTTACTTACTCAAGAAAAAAATGCTTTTTTCCACAAGAACAAATAGTTGTTGCTTTTGTTTAGATAGAATTGTTTATGAAACTTTGAATTTTGGTGCCAATTCCTGAGTGCTGACCACTTCTAGAAATTAGTCAGCTTTACTGAGTCACTAAGTATAAGTTTGCTACCTTAAATTTAGATGTCATTTCTCAAAAAAAAACCCCACAACGACCAAGCAAACAAGCACCCTTCCCTACTGGTAACTTCCATTCCCCTCCTGATCTGAGTCATGTCCCTGCTTGCATTCACAAACTCTAGGTAATGGGCACTGGTTAAGGGAACCCAATTAATCAACATTCTACCAGGAGACTTAAACCTTGGTATTCATATATTTAAGATGTGAAGAACCCTGATTACAATATGTATTTCTTCTTTCAGAAAAGAAAAAACCCAGTAACTACACAATGCTTTCTATTAACGTAAATTGCTTTCCTACCTTGATTTAAGTCAATGGGAATTTTCAGTGAATTTTAGGCTGAGTGAGATCAGAAAGTCCATTCTTAACTTCAATAGCAAGAATTTAGGGAGCAAGTGTTTACCTGTTAAGAGTACTTCTCCTTGTAATATCTGTCCAGCACAGGGAAAAGTAATTATATTCACAGAACAAGAGTCTAACTGATAAATGGTATTTATGCAAAGTTGTCATTACTAAACCTTCTGTAAAGGTGGGAGGCATCTTAACATCTGTGGTAGTGGTGTTATGTACCTGACCATAGTCAACTCAGAAGAAGGAATAGATCCAGTGAGTGTGTGATTTAGCTCACTTGTTTTAGACATTTAACTGTAAAATGAGATGCACTGCACATATTTCTCCTGAAAGACTATAAAAAGAGCCTGAGGTTATAGACAACTATATTTAGTTACATTAATATTAAATAATCATAATCTTTCTTGTAGGTTAAGTTCCTAAACTAGTGATATTTGGTTCTGTGTTCAGAGGAAACAGAAAATTGCCTTCAGAGGGGAGTTGACCATGGCTATTATAGATGTCTCAGAAAAAGATGAAACTCCCTTTAGAGATGCCTGGCTTTCATTTCACTGTAGTGGGAACCAGTTTTGCAGTCTAGACTAAGTACCAGACTTTCAGAAGCCTAAGGTGAGGTGATAGGAATACCAGCTTTAATGGGTATCTATTATTTTACAAAACAGCATATCCTGCAAAAGTAATGAGCCACGAGCAAATATTGGTAAATGTTACAGAGGACACATGTTATTTGGGATAGCAGATGGGCATCAGGTAACAGCTGATTAGGAAGCTACTCCCTAGTGTGTTCGAATATATCTGGACAGAAGGTGCACAAACAGTATTGCAGCACACGTGAACTTAGTGAAAAATTCTGGCCACATGCAATGCTGCTGGCCACTCTCTGGGATTCCTCTCTCCACATTCCTTTATGCCCAAAACTGAATTCGTGATTACTAACATCTGCAAATTATACTGGCAGTGTATCATCATTTTCTGGCAGCTATGGCTGCCAGTGAAAGCCTGTATACTTTGCTTAAGCCATGGGCAGTTTGATGTAGTGAGGTCAATGCAGCTTATTCTGAGAATTTGCTGGGTTTTTGGCTACTACAAACACAAATAACTCTAAAAATACCTCCAACAACAACAAAATACCAAGCCGTAGCCAGGTACCTTAAAATTTTATTGTGTTTCATGGATTTTTCCTATAATCATTCAGATACTAGTAAACAGCACCAAAGAGTTTAAAAGCCAAACCTAATACTACCAGTAATAAAGAAACCAAATGGCAAATTTTGTGCAAACTATAATATCTAGCTGTTCTTTGCAGATGCTTCTTCTGTAGCATTTTCTATCTAGTTTCCAGAGGAGAGATCAAAAACAGGTTTTGGTGTTATAATCCAGTTGCTTTCAACATCACCAGCAGAAAGGTAGTAGTAAATCTACCTTATTTGGCTACAAACTCCTGGTAATGCTTTATCATTAGGAGGACAAAAAGAAGGCATTTTGCATCAGTACAAATATAACTGGGTCTTCAATCATTTAAGGTGCAATGAACCCCAGCACTAACAGGTGAAACAAGGAAGTCACTGCTTTAAGAACACTCAAATAACACCTTGAATCAAAAGTTAATGCAATGAACACACCCTTCTGTCTTGTTGGGGAGTCTAAACACTCTGAGTTACAAGGATGCTCTGCAATTTTTCTTGGTACTTTCTCCCTAAACTCAAAATTGAGTTTAAATTGATGAATACTTCCATTAATAACAACAGCAGCAAGTGTGTTTCTTACCAAATTTACTCACAAGTGCTTTTCAGGTTTTGTGTATTTTTAATTAAAACTAGTAAGTTGTTTTGGGTTTTTTAATGAAAAATAAAAATTCAGCACCAAAATTTAAAAAAAACGAAGCATATTTTCCATGAAAAACGGGGGGGGGGGGGAATCTGGATGTCTAATTTGACTCTTTGCTTGCAATAAAGTAGAGCATTTTCACTCAACAGCACTGAGGAGGAGGCATTGCTGCAGTGTGAAGTTCTGTGGCTGCTGACTGCTGAGGTCATCTTCACTTTTGAGCTTAGACCACAGCTAGGGAACAAGGAAAAGAGGAAGTTCTGAAGAAATTCTCTGACCTGAATGTTCTGTAAAAGTGATTTGTGTGTCTATTGCTACCTTTATTTGGTGAAACAAGATTTGTACAATGTTAGCTACGTCACCAATTTCTGCTTTCAGCTGGACACTGATTATAACAACATAAAGAGAGATGTAGTTACATTTTTTAAATGGTCGGCAGTGTATGCAGTGTAGTACAGGCATGGCTACAAGGATCTCAACACTGAAAAATATTCCTATAGCCCAAAGTCTTGTACTTCCTATGACAGAGGAGCCAAGAGCAGTCCACATACAGAAGATACCCGTGTTCCTTAGACAGTTATTTATGCACTACTTTATTGTGGACTGAGAGTGGGATGAGCAGACAGCTGAGTCCTCAGAGACCTGCTGATGTTGGCTTAAACAGCCAGTGCTGGCTCATTTCCTCACTTCTGGTGCAGATCCAGAAGGCTTTCCACCAGGAGAGTTTGCCCACAGCCGTTCACATCACAGTTTCTGCAATAGATCCACACTTGAACTGTTCAGATGCCACAGATTTGCCCATCTGGTACTGTTAAACCTATGGCTGTCACTCCCACACTAAAACACAGCAATGACTTTCTCCACCCTTGACATCTTGCTGAGCTGGCTGTATCTGATAATGCAATATCTGCTCATAGCAAGGGAATATGGATTCTGGCGAAAGCACTGGAACTCTTCATGAATCTGTCTCTGCCTGTGTCTCATTATTCAGCTTTATATCACTGCTGATCTCTGGATTGCATTGCTACTGATGTTTATGTCCTAACCTGTCAAAACTAGTGTCAGTTGTCTGCTTCTGGTGTTGCATATTTGCCATTGGTTCCTCTATCCTGTGGATAAGCAGCCTTTTTGTGATTCAGCTGTATTAACAGAAAAGGTTACCATTGCCAGTTTAGCCCTGCTGTTCCTTTCCCTTCTGCCTGATATTATTCTCCCCAGAAGATCCCCTTACACAAGCGCTGTTGCAAGTACTCTGTAATTTGCATCAGTCAAAATGATGTGGACTATAGAAGACTTGGTATTTGCACATTTAAAAGTAACCTAATTTGTTTTGATTAAAGTGTCTTCAGAATCAGGGACTGAGAGGAGGCTCTCTCTTAACAAAAGAATGATGGTCAGCTACAAGTGAACTATGCATGGTAGCCTAGACACAAATTTTATGCACAATGCTTGTCCATTGTTAGCTTTAAAACAGGTCCTATGTGTGATTTCATGGCACCCATGTCACCCGAAAGTTTTCCTTGCATATTCACCACAGATATCTTGCCACTGATACTTCTACTTCAGGACATATTTAATGAAAAGGTCCTGATTTAGACAGTGGCTTATTGTCTGTGGAAGAATAATGCTGCATTTCCTCAAAACTTCATTGTCCACCTTGGAATCCATTTCTGTTTGGCATTTGACACATTTTTTTGGTGCTGTATGAAGCCTGAATGTGTTAATACGTGGGTTGCAGCAGTAACTAGATAGATTTGAATGCAGCCACCATGAGTACAGGTACAATTCTACAGGAGCAATATCTGATGATCTGTTTTGCTCACAGGAACAAATACCTATGTTACCTCTGCAGCGTGTTTACATCACATGAGAGATTGGCTATTCACAACTTTTTTTTTAATCTCTGCTTAAAATAATTTTGGCTGCAGAACTCACTTGGCAATACCAAGGCTCCTCTGTCTTCTTTCTGTGAGGAATTACATGGATGGCACAGTTGACTCAGACAGAAAACACAATTTGCTATCTGTATAACACAACAAAATCCCAATTTTGCCTTTTGGAAAGTTCTTTGTATAATACTATATGTACTATAATAGTTTAAGCCATAAAATTCTTCTGGAACATGGATTTGTGGTACAGTTTGTATACTCTTACTTTTGCCTTCTGTCATCTTCACCAAACTAAAAATTTAGCTGTTAATCTCACACTGCTATTGTCACTGTCATTATGCCAAATCTTCCTATATATAACCAGGTTAAGGAATATTCTCTTAGGCAAAAAATAACATATACTTGTGATTATTGCAGAAATTTCCATATGACACTATGAGGTTGCTGATTTTTCTGCGATATCACATTATGGATACATATATACTGAATGAAAAAAATTACTTTGCAGCAAGATGTTACAATTCCTTAGAGTACCAGTCAGTTTTAGAAAGCATCAATAGAAACATTCCATGAGATCTTATTAATAATTGTTCAAGACTAATTCAGAGGTGCAAACAGCAATACAAAGGCCATTGGCAGCGAGCAGTTACTTGCACAATAAAATGAATGTGTATTTGTATATTGCTTAGTCTAAAAATAACTGGTTCATTAACTTTAAATGTATCATTAACCTGATCATATTGTTAAAGTCAAATGTAAAAACAGGTAAGGTAATTTTGGTTTATATTAGCTGGTGCATATATATGTACATGTTCACAGTTAGCACTCTTAAAAATGCAATGATATTACACATTCTGCAGAAACCAGAAGTTTTTAAAGGGTAAACAGTGACAGCAAACCTAGGACAGGAGAATAGGAACAATTCTGTTTTCTCTGTATTGGTGAATCTTCATATTTATTAAAAATCAAATATCAATATGAGGTTTAATAAATCCTGTGAGAAGGATTTTACCACTTTGTGATTTGTATCATTTGCTCCTATGTGAAGTAATGTTAAAACTATTGAGTTAAAATGTTGGCGAAAACACTATGTGTATTAATAGATACTTAAACAGTATTTCTCTACCCTTCCTCCGTAACTATCAAATATCACCAAATATTTACTCTTGTTGAGGTGACACCAAGATGATAGTTGGAAAGAGCTTTCTGTAGGGATTCCTTTGAGTTCTTTTGTCATGGAATAGACCAGGTGGAAGAACTAAAGGAAATCCTTGTCTTCACAGAAGGGACTTAGATTAGTTGATTATTTTTGCTAAGCTGTTCCCCGGGACTTGAGGGAGTGGAAGGTCAGTTACCTTTGGAAAGAAGCTGTTGCCCTTTCTTGTGTATGTAGCAGTGTTACATATTTTGCAGAGAACCTTCATATGAATGAAATAGAGCTGACTCTGTTAAGGCCAGGCTGGATTAGGACTCATAAACCCATGAGACTTCTCTCAGTCTGCTTGCTGCTATTGTCATTTCCAGGTCCAGACACTACCTGAGGACGCGTGAGTGTCCCAAAGATAAGCTCAACAGATGTGACTGGCCACATGTCAACACACAGACAGGATGACTCCTTTCAGCACCCACATAAACATCAGCAGTGTGCACATATACCTGAACACAGGCAACCCAGGATTCTTCCTCTGTGTCTCACCAGGTTTGAAGCTAATCAGTGAAACATGCACATACTCCCATTTTCTTGATTGGCAAAACTACCTCATTTCATGGTCTTTAAGTCTGACATCCATGCCTGGACCTTGGCATGCTTACCCAGTCATTATCTCAGCCCTTGGGTTCTGGTCAGATGCGAGTGACCTCCTACACATGGGCTAGTCCAACTTGACAGTCACTAGCGAACCATCCTCCAACACACATCACATGGAGAGAAGAAAACAAGACCACACAGAAAATAGTAAAGAAAATTACTGCACAAATTTTTAATTTCATTTAAAACTTCAGAGTTGGCCCTTCTTTGAAGTGAATCCATGATAGGAGAAGCTGTCATTGGCTTCAGTAATACAAGCCTTATATCGAATTACAAGAGTACCAGGTCACAGTCACCTTGAAATTCTGGTCCATTTCTCAAGTGTATGAAGTTCAATGATGACTGGTAAGTTAGTCTCCTCCAAACAGTGGCTGCTAGAGTAGCTGATCATGTGTAATGTAATTCAATTAATTAATTAATTAATTATATTAAAATTAGAGTGTCTCATTTTTATATGAGTCTTTTGCTTGGACACACAGCTCTTGTGCATGCAGCTTCCCTCGTCACCATTGTTTTAATCAATAAGTTGCTTAGAATAAATGTCATACCTAAGAAGGGCCAAGAGAAAAATGCTATGCTTTGTAAAGATATTTAGTTTTCAAAACTTGATCTCCATTACATGATTTTAAATAATTCATTTACAAAGCAGAACCATAAATAGAAATTCCAGATCAGAAAAGGATAAACAGAATGGAAGGGATTAATGTATGTCTTTTGCTGCTCCCACTGATGCCTTAATCAGTTCCTTCTCATTTCTATTATAAAACAGATGTCTGTGCACTTTTGTTTGTTATTGCCTCCATTTATGAAATTTTTTAAAGGAAAGATATGTTTATAACATCATAATTGTCTTGAAGATGTAAATAAAGAGACAAGAAACTGTTATGAAGAAATACATGGCATATGTGAGAATGGACTTTCTAGTTTTTTCACAAACTTGTACAAGAAAAATCCATGTGAAAATACACTACAAGAAATTTTGGGGATCACCATGGAAATCTTTTGTCAGGTATTTAATTGTGCCTTTTTTTTTTTTTTTTTTTTTTTTAATATTCAATGGT
Source organism: Corvus cornix cornix (assembly GCF_000738735.6). Classification (NCBI taxonomy): domain Eukaryota; kingdom Metazoa; phylum Chordata; class Aves; order Passeriformes; family Corvidae; genus Corvus; species Corvus cornix. Next base: position 59,820,763 of record NC_046332.1, on the reverse strand, counting down.
AACTTGTCTAAAACACTGTTAAAATACCATACTTTGTCCCAGAATAAGAGAGCGGAATGTCTATGCAGTACCTGACGTTGGTACCCATTTTCCTATCAGCTTAATAACTGTGGATCTGTATGCCATCAACACTAGCATAAGTTTCGTTTGAGACTCTTTTTTCCTTTGTGCTTATTAGAGCAAAGATACTTTTAATTACTTTCTGCATGTTTCCCAAGACTCTGAATCACTTTATTACAGTGCAAGTATGCCTTTCATGTTTGGAATATGTCTTCCCTGTTTCACACTTTTGGGCAGTCACATTGGTGAAGCATATAAAGGTGAAGAAATGGTCTGTGAAGGTAAAAAAGAATTAATCATGACACCAAGACCAGTCAAAAGTTTGAATAGGCTTGAAGGAGGAAAGTGAGATATGCAGCATCTGTGGATCTCTATATACCTATGCTGTGCATAAACTGCCTGACAAAGTATCAGATGCTGTGTACTGAATGTAAAAAACTGAATACAAAGCAGATGGGTTACAAACATTTGAAACTCAGATTTCTAGCTTTCCAATCCCTTCTGAGTATAATCTTCTTGTAAAGGTAAGATTTATTCCACATTAGTTATTCAAAATAGCCCAAGAAAACTCTAGAGTTGAGTTGATGAATACACAACCTCCAGTTATAGATGATGAAATTGTGAAATTAGCTTTCATTATTGAGTTCCAGTATTGAATCTTATGAACCTTCAAATCCACATGGTGCAGAACAGAAGGCAAATTTACATCAATTAATTGTTTTATGAAAACCTGATAAAGAAGCACTGTCCTTGAACCACTTAGATTAATGAACCTAAATAAAACACGTGCATATATCTGTGTATATAATTCCATGTTAGAGGATATTAATGGCTGCCATCAATCACAAATCTGGTTACAGTTGATATGTGAAATTACCTTCACTGAGTCTAAATGAGAGAACAGCATAATGTTACTTTTGTGTAGGCAGAACTAAAACAGTAGAAGCCAGGGTTAAAAAAATAAATTAAGGAAAGCATCATTGCAACATCTAGAAGCTGAGCATCTTCTCTAATCAGTTTCTCACTTTTTTCTCTAAAAAAGAATATGAAAGAGATCACTCACCCCAACTATCTCAGATAAGATAACTAAGAAGAACTTCATTATGGAAGTATCTGTTTATTGTGTCAAAGCTGGGACTCCTAGCTGCAGGTGGGATTCTGCTGCTCTAACTTAGATAAATGTGTAGCAGCTTTCTAAGTTTAGGACACTTTTATGAATAGTCAGGTCAGTTAAGTCATGAAAAAAAGGAGATTCACCAGAGAGAACAATGATATAATGAATTATCCTTCTATTGAAAATAATCTGACAATGACATACTACTACTACTTTTGCACCTGTTACTGGGACACCCCAGGAACTGTCAGTCTTTCTCTGTTGTATGAGTCAATATATGTAATTTTTTTTTTAAACTGGCTTTCCTCTTCAGTGCTCTTACTTTTTCCTTCTGTCTTCCCACTAAAAACTGAAGAAGGGTCCATCAAAAGATGATATGTGGAAGCAGCGTCTGCCTAGTAACTGTGCAGTATGTTCTACCTCCTTCCCTTCCCTTCCCTTCCCTTCAGTCCTGCAGTACAAGAATCATGGCTTAAATTTAGATGGTATCAGGATATGTTTGTCCAGATCCCAGTTTTTGATTAACTGCTGTAACAACAGCTACTACAGAGAGGAATCTACTTTAAAAAAATATTTGTATATAAATTGTGTGTCTGTGTACCTGTCTTTCACGTTATCATACACATGCATGTGTGTGTGTATATATATATATATATTTATGTTAAAAATATCTTTTGTTTTTTATTTACAATAAAGTACAAGCAGTGTGGTGCATGAAGTGATCAGGGACACTAAATTCCTGACTTCAGAGATTTCTGTCAAACTCCTGACTCCAAGATTAAGTTGTTTACACTGTTTCTCCCCTCATAGTGCTGTTTATTCTGTTTATTCATAACATAACTCTTTGGGTGCCAAGGACTGAATCTTACACCTTAAGTTTAGAAGTCCAAGTACCTACACCTGTACCTGAGTTAGTAATTCTGACAGGGAGAAAATAGGCAGCTCAGAGGTAGATGTTCACTTAGCAAACAGCTACACCTGGTTATATGACCTTGATTTTAGTTAGTAGTTCTTGAGCTTTAATTGTTTTTCGAAATTGGCAAGCGTGAGTTAACTGCTTTGGTAACAAACTGCCCTTCACAGATGGGCATAAATAGAGAGTGCTGTAATGCACGTTACTTCTCAGATGTTGGGAAAAAAAATGCATCAGAACTGAGAGGTAACAGCAGAAAGTCAGCAAAATGTCCCCAGTGGTTTAGCAGTAAACAGGTGTGTATTTTACTTGAAACTTGATTTGCTGGGGTTTCAGTGAGGATTTGTTAATTCTGTATGACTAACATCCTAGACATTTGTAGCCAAATATGAGAGACACAGCTATTCCTAAAACAGTATCTTGAAGTAACCAAATGGAGAACAATACTGCAATAACTTTGTTCTGGATATTCTTATTGTCTAATTGATCATTTTCCTGAAATTTCAATAAAATACTGTTCTATTAGTCACACTGTCCAGGAGCTGGTCCCATAATGTGTTATTAGACATATTTCTATATTTTTCTTCTCTTTTGCATTCATTGAAAGGAAAGGTTGGACAGAGAAAAGAACTATAAATTAATGCCAATTTACAGTGGGAGTTATTTGTCTTATTTTTCTATGTACCAGATAAGTTAGCATGCTGCTACAAAATCTTGTAAAATCACTTCTTGGTAACATACTACCTTTTAACTCTTTTTCTATACAGATTTAAGAATTAGATTCTGATAAAAGTGATAAGAGTTCCTTTATGACTCTCAATATTTACTCTTATCCTGGGTAAATTAATATTTTCTTGGAGTTTCCTGTGCGTTTGCACATCTTCTTTTTTCAGAGGACAATTATTCTATGTAAAAATGCATGAGAAGTATCAGTAGTTGTGACCTCTCTGTCATTGGCCCTTACTGATAAATTTCTCGAAGGAATTCAGTCAACGGGTTTGGACTGAGGGAGGCTAAACTTTGTAGAAGGAAATCTATCACACAGTGAACTGTGCTTAGAGCTTGCTTATTATAAGGCATGAAAAATAAATGGTTTTAGTATGAAACACATTTTTTTACCTAGAGAATGACTTTGGGCATAATGGACTGCATTCAGGAATCTTCTGTTATTTCGGTCAATGTTTAATGTATTTGCTTTCATTTTCTGCCAAAATACAATCCTAACTTTCAGCATTTGCTCTACTTTTAGTTGGAAAACAACATTTAGAAATGCAGTACATTTCACCCCTTCTAGGTTAAGCCTTAGAATTTGTATCCTGTATTTGTCCACAAGAGAAAGTAACTTTTAAACTACCAAGAAACCTACATGATGTATTGCAAAAACACCCCATGGTATCTCAGGATAATATGCATCGGGCTCACCTTTAAAGGATTCAGTGTTTAAAACAGTAGTATAACTCACAAAGAATAAAAGTAATGGATAAGTAGAGAAAGCACTGGAATTGAGCTACTTTGTCTGTGTAGTCCAAAATGTATTGCAGAGGAGAATAAAGGGAACACCACAGTAATTTTTTCACCCAAAGATCCCATCAAATAAATTAAATAGTAGCCATGGGAAAGCAGAGTTGAGTGGTATATTGCCTCTATTTAATCAGACAACTAACATGGGTTGATATTGGCACTGAAGACACAAAAAAAAGATTAAAGTGTAAAATAGCTTTTTTCTAATTTCTAATAGAAATTTAGAAAACCAACAATTATTGGATATTGGGAAACTGAAATGCAACCACTTTAGAGAGAAATCTTTGTCAAAGGGGAAAAAAAATGAAGTGAGACATTCTACAGTTATTCAGAGCAATAATTTTGGTCATTTAGCTTCAAACACCTTTCTCAATTTATTGGAATCTGATTAGTCATTCACTACAATTTTTACCAAGGCCTGTAGTGGTAGGACAAGAATGAATGCTTTAAATTAAAAGAGAATAGGTTTAGGTTACATGTTAGGAAGAAGTTCTGTGCTAAGACGATGGTGAGGCACTGGAAGAGGTTTTCCAAAGAAGCTGTGGATGCCCCATACCTGGAAGTGTTCAAGGCCAGAATGGATGGGTCTTTGAGCAACCGGTCTAGTGGAAGGTGTCCCTGCTCATGGCAGGGGTGTTGGAACTGGATGACCTTTCATGTCCCTTCTGCCAAAATCTTTCTATGATTGTATGATTTTACATACCTGACTGAAATAAGATTTTATATAAAACCCAACATGTATTTCATTAGTGAACATAGATGGACATGCCTATGTGTTTATACAGTCACAGAATCCCTCAAAACATGACAAGATTTTCAGTAAAACTTAGTCTGATATCTTTAGGAGTCTTGTCATTTTAGTAAGCTTCTCAAGTAAAAGCTTACTAATTTCAATTCTAAAGATGATGCCAAAGTTATAATTTTCTTTTAAAATTAATCTGAGTGACTACTGGGCATAAATATATGTGATATTTTTAAAATTTAAAAATACCATAGCTATATGATTGATCAGTATGACAAAAATATTAACAATATTTGACATGATCTGCAGTGTTGCAACAAACCCACAGTGTTGCAAAAGACAGTGTAAAACATCTGCTGTCCTGCCTAATGTTAAAAAAAAATCCTTACTATTGACTTTGGCATATGGTCTTTTCTGCACCTTGATTTGGGGAGAAGCATCGAATAACCCTAATAATCGGATCTTAACAGTAGGAATTATTGGCTTGGGTAAGTTGTTGATAATGAATTGTTTGTTTGTCTTTAATATTTAGCAGTGGGCAGGAGCAGACTGGGGGTAATGGGTTCCATCCCCATCAGACCTTGACAAAAAGTCAATAAAATCTTCCTGACTCATATTTACCTCTTGTGCTAATGCCTGATGATGTGTATGAAGCCTGGCATTACATGATGCAATAGCAGCAGGTTTGCCTCTCAGTAGCGTGGATACTGTGCCTGCAGAGTATCCATAGTAGGGATTTCCCCAGCTGCTAGCCAGAAGTGGGCATCATGAATTCATGATGAACAAACCCAGAGGAACTGGAACCTTGAGCAGTGTCAGTGTGAAGTGTGTGTGTGTATGTGTGCATGTCTCAGAATACAAATCTTAGATTACAAAGCTGCTATTCAGTCACTATACCCATCCTGCTGAGCAAATAAGGTTTTGATTGCATGTCACTGAGTGGTGCAGTTTTGTTCTTGCCACTGAAATTTCCTTGTGGCAAGCAATGTACGACACTAATCACCTTTTTTTCTGTCTCACAACATCTGGCACCTAAATATTCTTCTCTTGTTAGTGTTATATTAATAATGGATAACCAAAAAATTTCTTGCTTTGTATAATATTGTTCTCCTAGACCTCCTCACTGTTATATGCATGCATATGCACATGCACACACAGAGAATAAAATCTATTGCAAAATTTCCTGTTGAAATCCCTACCAGCTAAAAAAACCATTAGAATTGCCACAGGTAATAGGATTCAATATATCACTCTCTGTTAATTCCTTTATGCTTAATAACATGAAATTGAAGACATATCTCTTCTATACCCCTTTCTCTCACCTCCTTAGCATCTTCGCTTGGTGCGTCTGGTGACACATTTGAAACTTCTCCTTTTATTATTGTTCTACACATCAAGTAAGATACATCATGTAATGCAGAAACTCAACAATGTTCTTTTCTCTGATAAAAATTTTTAAAAGTTATAGTTATGAGGAGAGGTGACCTGAGTTTTGTCGTATTTTTATAACTGGAAGTACCAAATGGTGTGCTAATGTTAATGATCCAGGTAATTTGTGAGTTTCATGGGATTGGTTTCTTTTGAGGAAGTTATCAATATGGATATAAATAAGTCTTTATTTTTATTCCATTCAATTCAATTTTTTATGAAACTTGATCAAGTATTGTACAAAAGTATGGTCTCTTAATTTTTTAATTTATTTTTGCTTTTTTTTTTTTTGCTGTATCCATAATCATTTGATTTTGGTTAAAATTCTGCACTGAAATTCTGAACACTACTTGGCCTTTACTGTATCTTTGAATATTCACCACCACCCCCTTGGTAACCATTACAGGTCAGTTATAAATTATCAGTGTGCTTGATATGCTGAAGAGAGTGGCTGTCACCATAAAATGCATGGCTACAGCAAGAACATTAAAAGAGGAGTATGTCATTGGTAAAAGGTCCATCTGTATATGATGGATGTCAGTATCAAGATTTTTGGCATTGACCAAGAATAAACTTGTAGGTAAGATTATAATTACAGGGGAAATAGCCACATTTCTGAAGTGGTGTGAATAAGCAGCTTGCTTTTGTTTTTTAATTTTTCTGTTTTCTTCCCACACACATACAAACACCAAAACAAAACACAAAACTGAAACAAACCAACCAAAAAACAAACAAACAAACAAACAAAAAAAAACCCAAAAAACCCACCCCCAAAACCACAGAAAAAAGGCAAATAAAAACGAGGGTACATTCAGAGATTGAGGTCAGAAAAAAAACGGTCTTATTTTTTTCTTTCTGAAGATGCATTTACACAGTCACATAATGATCACACATATGTGGAGATTATATTATTTTCTGAAAGTTTTGTGTAAAAACTGCCTTCAGCTAAGCCTGAGGTCTTCATCTTTTATTTTTTAATAGGCTATTTCTTTAATGCAAAGAGACCCATATTGCAAGACTAGGAAATATTTTTGGTTTTATTTTCCCCAAATTTTCTCTCTTTTTCAGAAAGAAGTACCAAAATGCTGTGTTTTCAGATAGGTGGAGAACTCCTTTATTTTTGTCTGCTCTTAACTCTAATTCTTCACAGAAACTATGTGTGAGTGTAAAGTGTTTTGGAATAGCCTAGTATTCTATAAAAATACTAACTCAACAACCAAATGAAATCTTGTTGAAACTTTCTTCTTCCTTCATGTTGTACATCTCGAATGTATGTAGGCAGTTTGACATTGAAATGCCACAGCACTCCCTTGTTTAGTGAAGTCGGCAACAGAGAAAATATTATGCCAGCTCTTTAAAGCCAGAAGTGCTTCCCTCTCCACTTACACATGCAGTTCAAGCTGCAGTCACATAATTGGGTCTCAGAAATTGCCTCTCTTTCTCGAATCCCCATGCCCAAGTTAAGAACTACTATTAAAGGTCTCACTTCCATTCCCCAATTGCTTCTCTCTGAAAGCTTCACTGTGGATCCCTAGCAATTTGCTCCCTTTTATCTGTTGATTTTTCAAGTGTGTTAAGTCAAAGTCAGACAGTACAGCGCTGACCTCTTTCTCAGGTTTTTCTTATGCATGAGTTTCAGATATCTTATGGTATTTTAAAAATACAATTCAGATTATTATATTTAGCAAAATGTATTATCACCAATTATACAGTCTTATACAATTATTATTTTTCCATCTATGTGCTTATGATAGGATTCTCTCACTTGATACATTTGTTGCTCACAGAACTGAAAAAACAAGAGACAAGCCGAAGATATTTGGGGTCATAGTCTTGTTGGGTTCTTTGGATTCATCTCAGCTGCAGCTCTGCTCTTTTCAGCAGGGTAAACATGACTGACATCTGAGTTACAAAACAGATATATAGACAGACAGATTAACCTCCTGCCTCATAAGGACTGAGCCTACAGTAGTTTTGAATGAAATCTTTTTCATCCATAGTTGTTGGTACCAATAGCTGAATTCATTGCACATGTGTGTTTTCATATGTGCTCTGTGGTGAAAAGACTATTAGTTTTCAATATCAGTTTGCGTTTCATATATGAGTGACAAAGTTTTTTTTTTTCTTTTTTTTCAAAAGTAAGCAAACCTTTTTATATCACTCAAATAAGTAGGTTTTAGGAAAGCTGGGTATTCAGCACTCTGAAAATCAGGTACTGGAGACAAATAACAGGTGTCTAAAAACAACAATGACTTTTATCTCTAAATAGTAATCTAGAAGTTAGGTATTGTTTTCTGATCTGCCTCTATATTCATTGGAGAAAAATGAATGCTGCTAAATCTGAGTATTTGTCTCAGTTATCTCAATGATGTCATGGCTTTGTGAACTCATAAAATCATTAAAAATTAAGGGGTTGCAATGAGCCTTAAAGATCATCTAGTATCAACCCACCCTGCCATGGGCAGGGACACCTTCCAGTAGATCGTGTTTCTCAATGCCTTATCCAGGCTGGTTTTGAATACTGCCAGAGGTGGGGTGTGAGGAACGAGACAACTCTTAGAAAAATTAATTTATTAAAACAGAAAAATTGAATAATTATAAAAATCAGGAAAATATCAAAATTTGGGATCCTAGTGGCTCAAGAGGTATTTCCGGGAACACAGGGATTAGAGATCTTTGGGCTTAGACAGCACTGGACCTCCGGTGGAAAACTTGCAGTGCTAGGCTGACTTTTAGCTAACCCGAAAGTCAGAAAAAAAATTATTGAAGGCTCCTACAGAGGAGTAATGCTTAAGTGCCCAGCACCAGCACCCACAACAGCTAAACCTGCAGTGGTCTGCCCCTGCTCTGAGGCTCACTCACTATTTTATAGTACCCTTGCTCCACCCCAGTCCGCCCACGGACCGCCCATGGCACACCCCTTTGGTCCTAAGTGATTGGTGCTTCCCTTTTGACAGATTATCTCTGTCTACCAATAGCTCGTCGTTGTCGGGGGGGGTAGTAGCAGCTGGAGTAAGAGTGGTAACATGTCCTTATTAAGATTCAGGTTGCCAAGGAGCTTACTTACAGACCAACGGCTAAAGGTCTAACGCTGGCTGTTGGCTGTTAGAAACTGGGGTTTGGAGCTGGTTCTGAGCAAAGTAGAAACCCTTAAAATAAATATTAAAATACATCCAACACATCTTAAAACATTTGCAAAAGTATACAGAGAACATGAGAAAAACAACTTTTTTAAAGTTGGAAAGGGAATTTTAACTGGGACACTTTTAACTAGGGGATTTTAACTGGAACTGGTGCAGATAAACTGCTTTGAACAAGTGAAAACACTAATAGCAGAACTTGATATTTGTACCTGGACTGATGGGTGAACATTAACACTCAATTAAAGTTGTGTAACCCAAAATGAACTAATCAAAACACTTAACATGCAAAGACCAAGCTAATTAGGGAGTTCATGTATGACATGGGGAATACACAACATCCCTGGGCAACCTGTTCTGGTGTCTCACCACCCTCACAGTAAAAAGTTCTTCTGAAATATCTAACCCAAATTTCCCCTCTTTCAATTTGTACCCATTGCTCCTTGTCCTATCACTACAGTTTCTGAGGTAATGTCCTTCTCCAGCTTCCATTCAGGCCCCTTTGTAGGTCTCCATGCAACCTTCTCTTCTCCATGCTGAATAGCCCCAACTTCCTCAGCCTGTCTTCATAGAGGAGGTGCTCCAGTCCTCTTAACAATTTTGCAACCCTCCTCTGGACCCACTCCAACAGTTCCATGTCCTTCTTATGTTGGGGGCACCAGAGCTGGATGCAGCACTCCAGGTGGGGTCTCCCAAGAGCAGAGCAGAGGGGCTGCTGGCCATGCTGCTTTTGATGCAGCCCAGGATACATTTGGCTTTCTGGGCTGCAAGCTCACATATCAAGTTTTTAATCAACCTTCACTCACTTGCACACCTCCAATTTCTAATGCTTGTTTCCTAGACTGTATATACCTGAGGTAAAATTCCTTTTGCCCTATTCTGTAATTTCTGAGATCTCCCTTGTTCCCATCATCTTGAACCTTTGCTTTGCAGGACTATTGAATTCTACTGCACTTTACCATGAATTGTGTTGTTTCTAGTTTAAAGCTCTCCTCATCACTTTGGATAGCCTTTTGCAAAGATTAGCTTGGCTTGACTCTGTAAGGAGCATTGCCTCTTCCTCTTTGAGTCCTCATCCTCAAAGTGGGCCCCATGGTTGTGAAAGCCAAATTCCTGTCAACATTACCAGCTGTACAACCAGATTGTCGACCTGCAGGTGTTGAAATTAATATAATTGTATGACTTTGGTGTGACAGGACTCAAAATCATCCAGAGCAGACACATTTAGATTTTCTTCAGTCCAAAGACAGAATGATATTCAAAGAGAACTTTAATTTTTTTTTTAATAGACTAAAATACTGAATATATAACTCTGAATAAAGAAAACCTAAAGTTTTCTTGAAGTAGTAAAATAAACTGCACCAGAGAGATCTCCTGGGTACTGGAAATTAATTTCCTGTTCTGTTAAACTGTTAGAGAGGCCTCTAATATGTTTTAGGCCAAAGCAGAATAGGCAGATGCCCTTCCAGGGCCGTAGCAAAGTTTGGATTTAGCACAAGTCAGACACCTTTCTCAACAGAGAACATGCATCCAGCCACCCTATTTTGTAAGCTGGAGAGTATGATAGTATGTTCATGGGCCATTCCATGCCTAAGAAGAGTTTAGGGAACATTTTGTTTGCCAGTTTGAATGTGGTAAAAGTGATTAGGAAAAGCAGAATGAAATGGGGGATCGGGAGGAGCACTAGAAACTACTTTTCTTCTACCAGCTGTATCCTTGCAGACAGGTTCTGGCTTTTAGCCCAGCCACTGAAACTCCATTTTTTGAACTAAGAGAAACCATATTCACTTGTTCATAGTTTTTAGGAAATTATCTCTATTCTCTAGCTGTCACTTTGTCAAGTCAGTTTCATAACCTATACACAAAATGTTAACTTTCAAATCTTTCTACATTTCTACAGTCTTTCAAGCCTTTTCTCTTTGGGCATGCTCATTTATTCTAACCAGCATATTTCCACCCCTTGGGGTGTTTGTTTGTTTGCTTTTGTTTTGCTGTTTGGTGTTTTGAGGGTTTGTTTTGGTTTTGATTTTCCTATTTTCTGGAAGGTTCCATGTGTCTCAATGACTTCTTAAAGATAATCCAAGAACATATAAAACATATGATGCCTTTCCTTAAATGGGATGTTATGCCCAAGCTAATTGGCTGAATTCTCAGGAGGTCTAATTAACTTGGGCGGAGCTCCATGATGAGAGATACGTTGTCTTTGTTTCCAGAGCAATAGTGTTTGGGTCAACAAGTGCTCTGCACAGTACTGTCTTCAGCATCAAAAATATGAGCTAGAGCAACCATATTGAAAAATGTGTCCAGTCTGTGTCTTCTAACCTGATTAAAATAGGTGACTTCTGCTGCATTTTCCTTTGGGCATGATATTTCCCAGCCTAATTCCATTAATCACTTTACAAACCAGTTTGTGTGAAAGCTGAAGCATGAAATGTGCTGGCAGGGCATTGCAGCAGGTGCACTGCCACCATGCTCTATCATGTATAACTTTGTAGAGAAGAGAAACACTAAAGACTTTGTTAAAATCATTATCTGTAATCCTAGACAGGGATAGTAGGCCAAAATTTTTCTCTCTGTTGAAGAAGAATCTTGTTAGAAACTAATCCAAATTATTGATGGGTCATTTGAGGCTCATTCCCATAACTCCGGGCCTGGATTTTTGTGACAGATGGATGAGTTGACATTCTTGATAGGAGCTGTGCTCCCTGCAAATACATAGTATACATACGTGGTATTTTGCCTCTCTGAAGTCTTGAACGTCTGTTTGGATGGCATTTTCCCTACTCACAAGTCAGTAAAAAAGTCAAGCAATGGTAGCTTTATGTGGACAGTTGGCATTACCCTGAAAATGTCACTTTTTCAGGAATTCCTCATTCTGTGCCAGTATTACATACTGGCACCACATGCCTCTTTACACCTAATTACATGAGTTGACACTTACATGACAGAACAGAAATGGTTGATCTGTGGAGGCAAAGAAAGGTTGAAATCTATGGTTGCCCTTGCAAATACAGGTAATATGTTTTCAGACTTGTTGGAATGCCATTATACAGGAGGAGTCATGACCCTTTCTCTCTCTCATGTTCAAGTAATCTTACAAAAAGTTAACAATTGTCATTGTCTCATGTTTTGGCACAGATTAATATCTGAAAAGATCTTCTACTAAGAAATTAGCATTATTAATGTACTAAACTTTTAAGGGGAAAAAACGGAAAGAGGAAATTGTTCTGTGTGCTGTAAAACCAGGATAAGGAATAGTTTTCGTTTGTAAAATCCATCTGAAATAAAAAGTGAAGGTAATATACCTAAATGTAGCACACAGATACCTATTTTGAGACTTCTACAGTTATGCTCTTTCTTGTCTAGTGCTGTTTTCCATCTCATCTATGTACAGTCCAATAGAGAAAAAGAGAGTGTTTAAATGCAATTCTGTAGAGTTACCACTACACTTATTGGTACAGTAGCAGGTCAGCTGCATTAGCACACGCCTTTCTTCCCCTTTTTTTTACCCCTCCCCTCTTCTCCCCTCTGATGTTGGCAATGTCCACTACTTGGAAATTAAAAGACTATGGCTGGAAGACCACAATCCAGTTAAACTGGCTAATTTTGCAGAAGAATAACCAAAAACCCCAACCAATCATCCAAACAGTCATCCAGCCAACCAAACAAAATGAATAACTTACTTTTGGATTGGTGAACAGTGGATCCAACAAGCACCCAGATTGCAACAGGGAATGGCGGAAGAACAAGGTTCTCCATTTTGGCATCAATGAGGTATTAATTTTCTCAGCAGCTCATAGAAACACAACTTTAGGTGCTTCCTTCTAGACCACTAAAACCTTTGGCTTTTCATTTTGGCAGTGTAGTCACCCCAGGACAGGCAGGTATCTGTCTTCGGGGAAGTAATTAAACATGACTCTGATTCTTACTCAAATTAGCAAAATTACCACTTTTTACTGAGGACATCTGCTAAACAGCTGCCCAGACGCCTCACAATAAGGTCACTTTCTTCCCTCAGATCTATAAAGACAAGTAAGCTCTTCCACATTCACTGGAAGAAGCCTAGAGAAGGTATTGTAACAGAAAACTTCTAAGACGTAATTTTGATGCAAAAGAGACAGTGAAGACTTAAATAACTTGAATGTTTCTGCTTAAATAGAGTTAAAGTAGCTTGGATGCTCATACCCTCATCGCTTCAGCTAATTCTGCAGTGAAGATGTAGCCATACTTAGTCTACTTTAAATAATAATGACAACATTAATATAGCAATAAATATAAATAAAAGTAATTATCTTCATGATCCAGTCACTTAAAATTGTTCTCTTTCAATTTTGTTTAAGTATTTAGCCCTTCCACTCCTCCCAAAGTCATCATAGGAAAGTAAACAGGAGAGAGAAACATGTGTCTTACCTTTTCCCTTTTACTAGTGTGTGGAATGGATTTACAGCACAGAAGAATAGAACAGCATCCTATGAAGTGGTAGCACAGTAAATGAATAATCTTAGTTCACACAACCCCTCCCAAAAACTTACTGTTACATCTGGGTATTCTTTCCAAAAGGGATGTAAAGGTAGAACTGTATTTTAAGAGCAAGCATTTCATATGGGTTGCAAGCAGTGACAATATGACTTTGTCTTAGAGGTCTATTGAAAAGTCAATATATGAGTTATAAAGAGCTTGCCTGCTACAGCTACAATTGTTTAAGAAGGAATTACTTCTCATTCACTAAACACCTCACATATCACCCTCATATGTGAAGCAATCTTCAAGATTTTAATTTATTCTAACTATAGGCATCAACTTGTATGCCCTAATGATTGTTTGATCTAAACTAGTAGCTCAGACTTTCTTGATAGTTGATAAAGAGATTGAAATATTTACAGGCAGTGATTCAGATGGAAAGAATCACCTTCTAGAGGCATTCTCTTTCTCTTCAGTATCTGTATAGGAGTCCTATGACTTTTGGTTTTGCACTGTAGTATAATTAGATGGGATGTAAGTTTCTGGGTTCATTCTTAGTTCAGTTCAGTACAAGTAAATTGAGTTTGCCTAAATGACTTGCATTGCTTCCTTAAAAAAATCTGGTTTATTTGGCCTGAAATGGGCCAGCAGTAGTCATGAATCCAGTTATCACATCTCGAGTGAGGAGTGATAACTAACAGCTATGGAACTGTCATCTACTGAATAGCTCCAGCTGTTCTGTAAGCCAGCATCTGGCTATATCCCAAATTAACAAAAAAGGTTGAAAAAAATTCAAGAAATATTCTAAGTTCTTCTCTTATCCAGTTTTTTTTTGGGCATTATTTTTGTTAAATATAATATGTATAATGCAAAAAGGTGTTACTTTTCTAAGATGTTTAATATTTAGTAGATAAGTTTAAAAGTCTAAGAAGGCGAAATTAAATGTGTATGATTTTGTGTAAGTGACTTGTAAAGCCCTATGTATCTTGGTGAGTGAGAATAGACTACATCTTATGCTTAAAATATTAGCTTTGCAATATATTTCTTTGCAATAATTTATTTTAAAATAACTTTATTAATTTATCCAGTAATATTTTTTGCCTAAGACTTCTGTAAAAGTAACATAAAAAAGAGGGGAAACACCTCAAAAAAACGATATTAATATTTGCTCAGATAGCTATGCGTAAAGTTTCTGAAGATTGTCCTCTTTTGTGAGAAATATAATTGGTAGAAAGGTGACTCTCTAAATTGAAGATTTAAAGAAATCTAAAGATCAAAAGGAAAAATGCTGTTTTGTGGGAGAAATACAGGTAGTACAGCTTTTAAACTGCACAGCAGGCCAGATCATAGGACTGTGTAGGTTGGGAAAGAATGATGTCAAAAGGCACAATGATGAAATATCAGATGCATATAGCAGTGGTTCCTGTGGCTCCTCTGTGTTTCCTGTGAACTTCTAGGCAGTTCAGTGGTGTTTCTGTATAAGGCAATAAGGATGAGAAATGAGAAGTGTGTTCAGCTCTGTGTCCTCCAGCATTCATTGTTCAGCTCTGAGGCCCCCAACATAAGAAGGCAGACTGTATAACAACCTTCCAGTACCTAAAGGGAGCCTATGAGAGAGCAGGAGAGGGACTTTTGACAAGGGCATGTACTTACAGGACAAGTGAGAATGGCTTTAAAGTTAAAAAGAATAGATTTAGATTAGACATGAGGAAGTAACTCTTCACTGTGAGGGTGGCAAGGCACTGGAACAGGTTGCCCAGAGTTCTGAATGTCTCGTCCCTGGAAGTCCTCAAGGTCAGTTTGCATGGACCTTTGAGCAGTCTGGTCTAGTGAAAGGTGTCTCTGCCCATGGCAGGGCAGTTGGAACTAGATGAACTTTAAGGTCCTTTCAAACCCAAACCATTCTATCATGCTATGATTTTATGAAAGTGTAAAAACCCCCATTGCTAAGCCAGAGAATCCCAGTTTCTAAGTAGTGTTATCCTTCCTAGTTACAAGTGTTTTCAGTGGATGTCCTGCTCTGCCCTTTGAGAGTCAAGCTGGCATTTTTTTTACAACTGTCAGTTGGAAATATGTTCCTCTTGTGACCTCACACTTGGCGTTACAAGTGCTCCAGAAATCTTCTAAAGTGAAGCAGGTGAGCTACTGCAAGGCCTAGAGACGAGTGAGAGGAATGATAGTTTAAGGGGCAAGCAATTCTTTACAGAAAAGTCTAAAGGTGACAAAAGCTTCTAGGCCAGAATTAAAGAGTGTGCTTTGAGAAGTCCAGACACATTTTTCTAGGATTTACAATTGATCAATAGTGGGTTGAGAGAAGAGAAAAAAAATATTCAAAGCCACTGAAATGCCATCACCTACATATTCATTGGAACACTTGCTGTTTCTTGGTATGATAATACATTGAAGCAATTCATACCTAACCTTTCCCCAAAAAAGGCCATGTTCTTTAAAATCTAAGCTGAGTATGCATTAAAAAAAATTGTACTGCTTCACTATTTTCCCCTGAGAGTTCCACCAAATCAGTACGGGAAGATAATCTGTTTCACCTTGATAATTATCTCTGGTTCTGGTGACACTCTGCATAAATGTACTGCAAACCATCACAGTGTTTTGAAGATACCCAGTATTTATACAAAACTAATAAAAAGACATGTTTTCCTCATTTGAAGAAGAAGGGAATACTAGATCATATTCCACACACTATCAACACAGTATCAAGAACTACCAATAACTGATTTTCTGCTAGCATTTTTGCTTTTGGAGTTCATGATTTCAGTTTGTTTGAGAACTACCAGGGTTTAGAAGGATGATGAGACTTCAAAATGCACTCATCAATTCCTTAACATATGAATAAGCTTTAAAAACATGTAAAGAAAATCTCAGCCACAAGATCAAAGTTTCATGAAACAACACTAATTTTCCTCACTTTAAAATTCATTTTCACTCTTACCAGATGTTCTTTCTAGGTTTCATGAAAAGAAGTGGAGTCATCTAAGTTGGAAAGTTGTCTTCACATCGCAAAATTTGTAATAGGTCATTTAGTACCTACTGAAACATTTCTGGGACATTCATGACTCACAAAGGCATTCCTTGGGTCTGTAACCTCTGTGGGTGTCTCAAAAGTAGTTCCTCCTTTATCTGGAAGTGTTAGTTTGATGTGGTCACATCTAAATGCCAGAAACAAGCTACTTTTTTCTCTCCTGACAGTTTAATGAGTTGATCAGCTAGGTATGAAAATGGATAGCTGCCTTCAATTGACTGAAGTTTTCTGCTGTCAGCATAATCATTTACTTGCCATCAGATTTAATTTTTTTTTTCAGATTGTGGTTAAGATGTTCAAATGTTATGTATATTGCTTATCTGAGCCAGCTTTCAGAATGTGATTAATTACCTTTTTACCTTTATCTTATGTAGTAAGAAGCTGGGACCATGGTCCAGCGTTGCATCCAGCAATATTTTTCTCAATCTTATTTTTGGGGAACAACATATTAATCAAGGTCTACATCAACTGCTCTGATATCTACTTTTTCTACACATAGTTCCTTTTCTTTAATACTGCCTTCAAATACCTAGCATATGAGGATTTTAAAGGTATTAATAATGTCAGACACTATTCTGTGCTCCTATTTCTAATTACTTATATATCCTTTGCAGTCATAATGGTGGCTTTTACCCAGAATTCTAGTTTTAGTCTAGGCTGAAACAGAAGACTCATATGAGAATTTCTGGCTTCAAACAATTTGGCAAGTTCATTTTGACTCTGCCTTTCATTATGCTTGGCTGAAAGAAGTTTAATTTGTCCCATTCATATAGTAGCCATAGGAAGTGTCTTTATCATTGCAAGAATCGAAAATTCTTCAAACCCATTCGCTAGAAGTTTATAAATATTTTTCAAAATTAAGTCTATTATCATAAGACAGATATTATAAATACATTTCCATGAAATTCTCTCTCAACAAAACATAAAAAATATAATTTAGCATAAGAAATAGCCATTAATATGCAAAACTCAGATTCTGTGTGAGATGGATTTTTCTGTCTGCACTACCTGGTTGATGATGAGCAGTAACCTATATAATTTTTCCAGTGTATGGTTTCTTCCTTTCAGCACAGCTTGTTATCCACAGACCAAAGCTTGTTGGTATCATGAGTTCAGTCTCACTAGGCTTTTCCAGTGTCAGTGGCTTCAAGCATGGAAATGGATACTGGGCAGTTCTCCTGGTCGTCGATTGTATTACGAAATTCTAATTTCTTTCTGGCTTCCATATGACTGAGAAATTGGCTCTTCAGCAGCCTTTGCCTCCATGTCATTTGCAAATGTCATCTGACTTAAGCTACTTTAGGCACTGAAAATGGTCAAGCCACAACAGCATAGGACTCCACAGGCTAATTTCTTTTTATTTCCTTCTCCCTGAGATGCTTGTTTACAGCTAGTCAGTGTATGTCTTTATTGTGTCTCAGCATAGAAATACTATTTGGTCTTTTCCTTTAAAAACACAAGGAGACTAAGGACTGGGGAATTAGTGCTACATGAAGTAGAGAATAGCATGAAACTATAACTTTGAAGATAGTACTGTTTACCTTATTCCAGTAAATTTAGACCGGTAAGTTCCTTGTTAGAAGAAAACAACTCTTAGTGTCTCTCTTGCTTTTATATCATGTGTGGCTTGCCTGCAGGGTATAGACTGAAATTTAACTTTATTTACTTTGTCTTAAGGAAAAACAGAGACCTGATTGAGGAGGAGTAGTAGAAGAAAAGACTCTCTGGGCTCTGTTCTGCAACATAACATCTCAGTGGTTGCTGGAATCACAAGCTCTTTGGGTCTCTCACACTGTTACTTATAAACCCTTCTCTTTAGACCCAGGAGCCTGGTTTGAAATCCAAGGAGCTTAGAAATGTTACCTTAATGCTGCTCCCTCAACAATGCTGAGAGGAAAATGAACTTGCTTACCCTGTTTATTGTAAGCCATATTCTGAAGTCTTCATTTACCTCTGGCAATCATATAATTGAGCCAATTTCTGTGAACGTTTATTATTTAGCCCTACATTCAGAGCTGGTGAGAGACAGCATTTGAAATACATCAGATGCTCAACAGCCATAAAATACTCCACTGAAAAAAATCCTAGTCCATGCCAAAAGTTTTGAGGTTCAGTCTAGTAATTGCAATTCAGACTGATTGAAACACATAGAAAAGATTATAAAGTGCAAGTTATTTCTATTTCACATAGAAAACACCTGGTTTTTATAATGAAAATAATAATGTAGAGGAGCATACTAATTTTGCCTTGTTGTTATCACATTATATACCTAGGGAAGGACACTTGTGCAATGGGATGTCTGTATATTCATGCTGTTATAGATTGCAGCTGGAAATATCAATAGATGGCATAGATCCTTCCCCAGGAACTGGAGTCCCATTT
Organism: Corvus cornix cornix; assembly: GCF_000738735.6. Lineage (NCBI taxonomy): Eukaryota > Metazoa > Chordata > Aves > Passeriformes > Corvidae > Corvus > Corvus cornix. The sequence goes on along the minus strand of NC_046332.1, from coordinate 59,801,962 downwards.
GTTGCTGCATAAAACCTTCAATTTTCTAGTTGCTTAACAAAGGGGAGGGGGAAGATAGTTTATCTATTGAGTGATTTCTACTTTCTTGATGTGTTGGCTAATGATGCTAATTTAATTGAATGATGGAAAATATGTTATCTCAAAGAGAATTTTAATAAAACAGTAGTACAAAAATCTGTGTCTTTTTAAGAAAGGGTCTTTATAGATACCCTTGATTCTTTTTGGAAAAATATATTGTTCTCTTTAAGCTGCTAAAGAATCTAATAAGTTTCTAATATCATAAAATTTAACTTTCAATGAAAAAACATATATAACCTATTTTAGTGCTATCTTTTAAACTTGGAAATCACCAGGGTAAAAATGGTAAAGTTGCTAAGGAATACATATAAAGTTTATTTCTAATTTTTTCCTCCAAAAATTTGAGGTCTAGTTTGTCTACAAGACAGATAATAGAAAATATTTTATTTCTTCAAATCTCTCAAGACTTCAAGCGGAAAAGTGATAGGAAACCCCAAGAAGTCACATTAAGCAACAGAAATATACTGATATGATAATCTCCACTGTTAACCTCCATGTTCATACCAATTCTGTTTCTAGGATAAGAAAATGATAGCATTGGTCTTCTGATAATGATCAGGTAATAGGATCTAGTTTGATGCTCAAAATTACTGATAACTAGAAGGATGTTTTTAATCTTTTTATTTTTTTATCCTTTAATACTTTTTTTTATTTTATTTTTTTTGCACATAATAAGAACTTACATGTTTTAGAAAATTTTAATTTTAGTTTAAGGAACTGAGGCAGAAGAGTTGACTCATCAGTGACTGTAATCATTGGTTTCTGCACTAATAAGGTCAGAATGCAAGACGTCCCTGAACCAGTTTTCTTGTTCACTCATGTTAGTCATCAGCCTAGTAATGATAATAGCAATAAAAAAAAAATCTGATGGATAATAATAATGGTAAAATAATTAAGTGGCTATGGCTCCAAAGTCAGCATTAGAATGTGAATCCTGCGCTCAAGAAAACTCCTGTACAAAGGTGCTACAAACTAGTGCCTGTACACAAAACCTATTACCATGAAGAACCACATATCCATGAAGTGGAATGATTGTATTTGACTTTCAGGCTCCTATACCAAATGAATGCAATGCTAAGAGGTGAAACAACATTTTTGACTCAGCACCAGTTCTGTTCATGAGTACAACACTTAAATCCCTCTGAAGTAGTTTTCTTTCACAGTATAGAATCGATCAACAGCAAATGACTGGAAACTAGATTTTCTAGTAACTTGCTCTTTTATGCAGTATTTTCAATGTGTAGACAGACATTCATGAGTCAGAATGATTTAGCTATTCAGATTGGCAGCAGTTTACATGCTATTTGCAAGGAAGTAGATGATTTTAACAAGCTGCAAAGCATCAAAGGACCTTTCCCAAGTATATTACTTCTATCTCTATTTACTTTTACGTGTCAGGTATTTCAGTGATTAGAAAGTTTCATTTCAAGAAAGCATCTGAAAATCCCAAGATGTGTTCTGTGAAATTTTCATGAGTTAGAACTTGTGGGTAGTTTGTTGCTTAGCAAGAAACTTATATAACTGCAATCCATGTCACCAATAAGCTGTTATTATAATTAGCTCCAAAATATTAATTAACTTTTTCTTCATCCCATTTTTATTTTGCTATAAGAATATTGGCTCAGTAATATACCACTTTCAAAAGTAGAACCATTACTTATTTTCAAGAAAGACTTATGAAATATATATGCAGTAGAGAAATTAGCCTTTTTTTTAGGAGAAAAATTCATAATCAAATTAAATTCATCCATCATTTACAAATACTAAATGACTACTTAATTTTAAAAAATAGAAGGAAAAGACGAAATCCATTTTGAATGTGTGAGGTACTTTTGTTGCATTTAGACAGAGGAAGGCAGACATGGTTAACAGACAGAGAACACTAACAGTGAGATTTTAAAGTATATTTAGAAATTGGGCATAATAAAACATAAAGAAATTTCATGTTTTATGTTTTTTCTTCTCAATTTCACTATTAGTGATGTGTGGAAAACATTTCCTTTTCTTGTGCATGATAATTTTTTCTTATGGTTAAAATCCATTGCTAGGTACTTCTGTTATGGAAATAAGAACACCTGAATGGGGAACTTATGACCAAAGAAACATGTAAACCTTTAATTTCCACCTGAGTGGAACTGGAACTCATGATATCAGTCATCAGCATTCTTATTGCTAGAATGAGAATGTCATGTCAATAAAGACTGAGAGTTATGTAGGAAAATGAAATTAAAATTAAATATGCGCCTAATTTTAGCTTTGTTACATAGCACATGAAATCCAGGGGCCTGATGCCTCTATCTGAAAAAAATCAGACTATAGACCAATAACCAACACTGTCCATTCTAGGTATATTTCTGGAGAACAAAACAAATCCAGAGAGAGTTTTAAGGTCAGATGAAGATGAAACAGCACAACTGCTATAAATGGGCTATCCAAAACTGATTCTTTTTGTGTCATTTACAGAAAGAAAATGTATCTGTTCTACAACTGGACATGGTCATACATTATTATGATGGATGTATGACCAACTGTTTTAGACTGAAGAAGCTGTTCTTTTTCAGGAATGTAAAAGTCAGACTCAAATTTTGCCAAAACCTTGGTAGACGAGTACGTACATAATTTAGTAAAGGTAAAGGACAAAAAGACCTCGATAATTTGGCAACCTTACAAAGGTAATATTTGTGAAGTTCCTATATATATAAAGGCTCCTATAAAGACAGACTTCACCAAGTATTACATGCTTTCAAAGAGATTTTATTTTTTTTCTGCTGCATGAATGTTCTATCGTTTGTATCCTATAGCAAGTGAATAATTGTTCATTAATAACACACTAGAAGAACAAAATGTAACTGAGAAGTCCTCTTGTTATGCGGTGTCTAAAAATTATATTTAACAGAGAAATCATTCTGCTGGCAGCTAAAAAGAGACATTATCTCTAAGTGGCTGAAAGCTCTGATCATGAGAGGACACCAGGTGAGTACTGTGCAAGCTAGAAAAAAGGATGGACCTTGACAGTAAAACTTCAAGTATAAATTTAAGGTGAGAAGCAGAAACAACAAATCTTAAGGAAAACAAACAAAAGAAATAAAGAGTCGATAAGTGTTCTTGTGAAGGGTCTTGAGAAAGAGGTCTTGATGCAGCAGTTGGTCACAAGACTGTACCCTTTCTCTCAAAAGATATGAACCATTACAGCAGCTTGTCTGTATTAAGGAAAGCTTCATATAAGTAGACCTAAAACATCCTTAAATGTACTAGTTAGAGGCATAAGTAAGAGATATGATTCAGAAGACTGATATACAAGCAGATAAAACACATATGTGGGCTAAAGAACTTATAATTAGCATTGACTCTTATCCAAGCTTTAGCTATTTTAGGACAGCATAAGCTAAAGCTAGTAGATAACTTACATGAATGAAACATCATAGTAGCATCATTGCAATGTACTGATTTTAAGTTTTAATGGTAGCAATATAAACCAGGGGAATCCAGATGAATCACCAACTGAAATTACTGAAAATAAGCTAAAAAGCAAGAGAGGTACAAGGCTAAATAATTTGAAATTTTTTCTGATTTTGACAAGAATGAGGCTAAGAGAATTTTCAAATAACAAAGCATAAAGTCAGACTTTCATTATAACAAAAATTCAAACTCATTATTTTGAGATTCTTGTAATCTTTATTGTGAAAATAAACTCTAGGAAAGCATCTGTAAATTACCTGCCTTGTATTTTTTGCATGTCTTCCACAAACTTACCAGTAAAGAGTTGCCCATGATGGTAATTTGAAGTGTTTTTTTTTCTTTTGTCTGTTTTTCAGCCTATAAATATTCCATTTCTGTTTGAAACAAACGAAAATGTTGATATCTTCCAAAAAGGTTGCTCTTGGACTGTCATGACTCAGATTTCTCAATCTAATTTTGGAATTCAATATATGTTAGAGCTACTTTCCCATATTGGAACCCGAATTGAAAGCTAAACTAAGGTGTAGAAATTAAGAGAAATTTTTCAGTTAATTACATAGATTGAAACTAGAAAATGGACAATTAACTTGATGGAGGATAATACAGTATTTGTAGAATTATGGAAAATTCATGTCTGAAACAACATTCATCAGAAAACTCAGCACAGTGGTGAAAAACTTGTTATCAAGTAAAGAAACTACAATTTTAAACAGATTGGAGTTTGTAACTGATGTAATTTTTTAATCTACATATGGTTTATTTATCTGATTTTGGGGCAGAAAGTGTATTCAGATCAGTTCTGATCTGGGACTCCTGTTATTCTAATGTTGTTGAATGTTAGGTACTGCAATTTCCAATGAGATGCTCACTGGGTGCTTTCTTGGCTTATATAAATCTTAACCATATGTGAACATAATAGAACATAATAGTGGGTAGATTTTACATATGGAAGAGATTGGCATTTCATATACCTCACATAACTTAATGAATTTCACTGTATGAAAATTCAACACAGAAGCAACCATGGGGTTTGCATTTTACAGCACAAAGTCTGTTTCTGCTAAGATATTTTCAATTAAAATATAATCTTTGAGACTCTTGCATCTATGACATATAAAACTGATTGCAGCTAGGATGAGATTCATGCAGGTAAGTTCTCAAAAGAAGCATAAACTAAAACACAGAAATAAGCACATCTGTTCTCCTTCCCTGGTATATTTAACAACAATAATCTTAATTTACAGGACATTTTTCTAACTGAGATCATTCCCTGTTAAATTCCAGACATTTGTTCTAGACATAGTTGCTGTCAGCAGAAGGGAAAGAAGAAGAAAAAGAAAGTGGGTTTAATTAGCATCATCTAGACTTTTTGTAGTAGCCTCCACTGAGAAAGTTTGTCTCTGTCCCAGCTAGTTTAGATTAGAATTTCTGGTTATATAACTATGTTTTCCTCTACTAATTCCTCATTGCACAAAAGTAAAATTACAGAAGAATTTACATAATAGAGGAAGATGTTAAATGTTTTTTTAGGCTCATTCCAGACCCGTTTTTATGGACCAACTATAGAGATACATTAGCAATAATGATTAACAAGTTGGATAACCATATTTATACTTGTGCCGGTTCGAGACAAATTCAAAGGAATGCCCAAGTTTGAACGTCTTCTGATAGAAGGCAGGTTACAGCCATCCCTCCCCCACCGGGTTTGGGAAAAAAAAAAAAAAAATTCTTGAAGGAAAGTGAAGGGAAAAAAAACCTATTGATTTAACAAACATATGGGGAAAGAATAATAATGCTAAATAATAAAACCTCTCACTCTGGAGAGAAACCTGGGAAGCTTCAAAGTCCTTCTCTAAGTGTGGCTGTTCTCTCTCCAGAGCTGGGATGTGGCCACTCCAGGCCATGGCATGGGCCTCCCAGTGCTGGTGATCCTGACCAAAGCAGAACAGTCCAAGGAAAGTTCTTGCTTCAGCTAGTGAACCAGCTAAACAGCAAAGAATTTTAACTCTCTGTCTCTCTCCTAAAAAAAAGCTGAAAAACTCGGGCAAAAAAAAGGAAGGGTGCTTCCTCCACTCTTGCCACTGTAGAAGCACGCAGAGCAGTAGCAGTGACCTTGGAGCACAAAACTACTTTGAAAAGTTCATCTGGCTTTTTTTCTTCTCTCGCACCCAGTTTTAAAGACACAGAAAGGCAGAGGAATCATGTCTGGGTATAGAGCAGCGATAGGGGATACACATCATAAAGTAACTCCAAGGCACTACTTCATACCATCATAACTGTAGAAAGGTTAAATTTTATATAATGAAGACCTTGTGTAGAAGTTCATGTTTTTACTCTGGATGTAAATTCCTCTCATATCTCCCAGGTGGGATTTACTTCACCTAACTTGGCGTCTACTGTGTCGATATTCACCCTAGAGCTTAGTTATTGAGGTTACTTTTGTAGTTGCTACAGATTCCTCTAATGCAATTCGTTCCATCCTGAGACAAAAAAATGTTCCTCTTTCTCTTCATTAAAGGTCTTCAGGTAGCTCATATAGATGCAGAATATGTGAAAACAGTATATTCTTCTCATATGCTTTGCGTATACTTTTCTATCTGAACATGCCCAGGCTACAGTGCAAGATTGGACTTCCTGTGTTTCTTGCAGTCTGTGCAGGAAAATCCTGAATATATTGCTGACAGGTGGGAAACAAAACAGCTGTACTGAAAATTATATTTTTTCTCCAACAGAAACGTGACATTATATTTGCTTCATCTATTTGATATTAAGAAAATAATTTAAATGTTGAGATAGTATTTAAAACATTGCAATAAATGTCAGTTTTGCATCTTAAAATTAGAGTATTTCCTTGGTGCTACTGACCCTAAGAACTTCAATGATTGGGTGAGAATCAAGGACCTGGTTCCATAAAGATGTTTTCATATTTGTCAACTTTTAACAGGTATTATAAATAGTATTGTTCAATACTATTTATAATACCTGATAATAAGCAACATAAATAAACAGTAAATATTTCAAAGCAGGAGAGAAAGAAGGGGGAAAAATAAAATGTTGGTAAAATGTTTTAAGTCAGATGAAATAACATTTTTGCAGGCCTGCGTGCATTTCCATCATGGTATTTATTTATTTGAAAGTTAATGCATAAATATATAAAGCAAAAAAGCTTTAGGCATCCTGAGTATGCTTAAACAAAACAAACCAAAACAAACAGTACAGCTTACAGTAAGTTTAATATATGAGGCGAAAGTGTTGTGAAATACAGGAATCAAATTCTCCTTGCTTGGGGCAACGCAGATCTCTTTTCCTTTGGCTTAAATGGGCACTAGTTGGAATCTAGCTTAGAGTGAGGAGTATACACCTTAGAAAGTCTTCTTTAAAGCTATTTTATGAAATATTGTCAGTTTTCTACTTTAAAGGTTACTGATGAAGTATTATTTTCCATTATGATGAAACATGATGCTCATCTGTATTATGACTTTTCCAATTTTATTGTATAGATCCAGAATGATCTGTACATTTATATATAATGCAGTCATATTCTGAAAAAAAAAATGGCTGAGAAAATGAGCAACTACTCACTGTAATTTTTTAATTTTTTTTTTGTCTGTTATGGTAACAAGTCAATATTGCAAAAATAGGACTAACATAGCATATATATTTTTTAGAACTTCTACTGCATACAGTAGTCTACAAAAATATTTTGGCTGTGGAAGTGCAAATACCTCTGAAAAAAATAAACAAAACCTAAAATCTGGTTATATCAATCAGTATTTTTCATTCAAAAACATATTTCTTCCAGTAGACCAACATTTCCTCTGAGCTACTTTTCCTTTCTCTGCTTCCTCTTGCTGTGATGAACGTGTTCAGCTACCCTGTTCTCTCTTTATTTATTCACTGACTCTCTGTACGAGTGCCCTGATACTGTTTCAGTGAGCAGGCTTGAAAATAATTAATTGCAAACATCAGAGCAGATGAACTAAAATATCTAATTAAGTCTCTGAAATATCAAAGAATAAGTGTCTGGGTGTCCTAGGAGGTTGATTCAGAGGTTAGTAATCAACCAAACAGTGCCAGGGATGCTTCTTCTATACTAAAGCCAACTGACTTACATTAGTTGGACATGCCAAACTTTTGAAATCTCTATTTGCTTCCAAAACAGACAACAGGACAGAGAGGTGAAATAGTCACATCCTTTTCTGTGCAAATCACCCAGACATCCTGTGAATAATTTGGGGGATGATGAAGTGGCCTAAGTCAAAACAATACCAGGCATAGATCTAACACATAAATGGTAGAGATGATCAACTATCTCTACACCAGAAGTGTTTGTGATTTGATTTTCTAAGACGTATCTGCTCATAGAAGCCCAGCCTGTTCCATTTATGGAGATGACAGTGCTACTGGAGGAATCCAAAATTTAAAAAACCCCAGAAAAAATATTACATTTGCTATAGACTATGTAAGAAGCTCTAGTGATTCAATGTTTCCACACATCACTGCCGATAGGCAAAATATAAGGAGATACTCTGTCTATGCACGTTGCTTGGTTTTGTGTTCACAGAATGCAAAACTCTTATGCTGGGTCAAAATAATCCTGTTATCCACCTTGCTGCAGTGGGGCAAGTGTAAGGTAGAATGAAAAATTTATGAGCTCAGAGACAGAAAGCATAATCAAGAGAAAGCAAATTCAGTCACTGTTGGGAAATATTAGACATAGTGGATTTCGGTGGAAGGGGTTTTTTTTCCTTTTGGTTTTGAGATTTTGGAATTTTTTTTTTACTGATCAGCTTTCTATAAAAAAGAAGAAGCAATTTAGATGAAATTTTAGCATCTAAAAAATGTGTCAGTTTCAACAAAACTTTTTGACAGAATTTCAGAGTGGAAAGAGTCTAAATATTTTGCATCAGGAAAATGAAACATTTTGATAGTAATGCTTTTGTTTTCTTTTTACAGTGAAAAGAAAATAGTAAGAGAAGAAATATATATATATGCACTTGACATAAAAGCAAAGAATGTGTGAGCAAATATGCAATTTTTTTTTTGCATTTGAGGAAAAATGAGGAAATTAGAGGAGAAACTTAAAAGGAAGGGAATAAATTATAAAATAAAGATGTGATAAAAGTGTAGAGGACATGAACATCCATGACCAATGACTATTTTAGGCCTTAGTTGTAAGGGGACATCAATTAGATTTTCCCGTGTGTGTGAAAATATGTATGTAAAAAGTCCTTGTAGTTTTGGGTTTTTTTATGTTTGCTGGACTGAATTTTCAGTGCAGCCAAGTGTCAGAATTGTTGGTCATCGTTGGTAGACATCCGAATGAATGTTTCTTAATGCCGAACTACAAGTACATAACTGAAAATTTAATTTTGCTTAGATCTACTTGGCAAGAACTGAGCACATGAGCTTCTAAACCATTTAAAATTGTTAAGTTTGTATTTGTTGAACTTGAAAATTTGTCCTATGGCATTTTTTTTATAAGATTCATAATTTGTAACTGCATATTACAGCATTCTAAGTGATTTGCTGATTTTCAAGTAAACAGGTATATGCTGGTTTCTCTTCTCTGTAAATGAGCTTTGCAGATCACCATTCAAATCAAACATCAAACGTCACAGCAAACAGAAGCCATTCTATGGTGAGGCAGCCAATGACTACTTGTATAAATCCTACTTTTTTCAGGGAATATAATCATAAAGCAGCACACTTACACACTTATCTCTTGTAAAGAACATCCAGAATGTGAAAACTATTCTTTTCACCCCATGGTCATCTGCTGAAATCCTCACACTTCTTCCAGGATGAAGAATGTCTCATCTTTATGATGTTCATTCCCTTCAGAACATGGCTACACAAATATCAGACTTACAAAGACATTAGAGAAGTGAAAGGAATGGGCAAGGAAGAAATGAGCACATTCATAAACAAAAGTTTTGATATACTTGTGGCAGCAAGTGTCTCTTTCTATATATAGTGTGATATAATTATGATATAAAATATTTCTATATGGTATATATATATATTTTACTAAATTTTACTAAATTCTATTTTACATAGAATATGAACATTTCATTGCTCTATCAGACTTTAAACTCTTTGATCACTGCACTGGCAGATACTAAAGTTCATTTGTCCAGAGCCATTCATCCAGAAGTACTTCACCTGTTGAATTAGGAATTTGTATCTGAATTCCAGTTGAATTACAAAGATGTTATTTTGAGGTTTTGGAACAAGATTCCACCATTTACTCTGATATTTACATTTAAGTCTTCAGTCTTTACCTCAGTTTTTTGTTTGTTTACATATGTGACTGGTACTTGATAACGAAGCCAATAAAATATTTTTATAATTCCATTTTCTTTTGTGTGTTTAGAGTTCATATCTGGTCTTCATTCACTTTCTTTTTAGTTGTGTCATTTTAAATTTATCTATGTTTAAAATATCTGATTGCCTTCTTTTAAAAACATATTATGTCAATGAAATCTAGAAACAAAAGTTCAGTTAAGTTAGATGTTGCAGTTCATATCCTGGGAGTACATAAAGGACATCACTGACAGATTAGTTGCCTTTCTTCTCTTTCCTTTGGCAAGTGTAAGGAAAAGTAAATATGGTAGAAAGAGCTGGTATCATTAGCATAGGGAGGCTAAAAGACTGCTGGATGAAGGTACAGAGCTCTTTCTGTAAGTTCATGATATTTGGAAGTCCAGTGTAAGTTTCTGAACAGGTGCCTTAGCCACTGAATCTCCTTCCTTCCAGCAGAAGTCTTAATGATAGATTTTGGTGTTTCTGGTTGACAACACTGCTTTCCATTCTCTTGGAGCAGTCCTTTCAAGCACTCGGCAGTGTGATCACCTTAGGCTGAAACTGTTTCAAATATCACAAGCTTAGAGCTGAGTAACTTCTGTTTGTGGTTTTGTTTTAGACATGTCTTCCCTCACTGGTGCAGGAGGGGATTAATTTCTAAGCCAGCTTCTTTTTTTCCTCTTTGACTAGTGAACACCCAAAATTAAGTCACTTATAAAACTCTTTTTTGAAGACAGTGGATGTCTTGGAAATATCACTATTCTATTATGGGAAAATAGAATCCAAACATGACACAGTGGGTAAGCCTGCAAACTGATCTTTTGATGCATAACTAATACACAGAGAAAAACCAGGTGGTGTTCTTATAAGTACAGCATGATAATGAGCTCATTACAAGGATCTTCAGGTTTGATGTCAGCACTCTAAAGATACTGATCAATAATAAAGGCTTATTTTGTAGGAGTTCAAATATGATATTCAAGTATGAACAACAGTGCAGATGTTTCTGTTTCTCTGCCAGTCAGTTTTTAATTGTCTCACTAATTTTTACTCTTTTAAAAGTTAAGCATCTGGTCTAGAGACTATTTAGTGAAAATGTTACTTCCCCTGACACTGATTTTAGGATGGGACAAAAAACCTTTTTACCATATTTACTTTATTCCTTTGATCATAGAAGAAATCTTGACACGTTTTGTCAAAATGCAACTTAAATGAAAATCATTGTCTTTCTAGATTATTTATCTAAGAAAAAGTCACATGAAATTGCTCACTAATTGTTTGCATGATGAATTTTCAGAAAGTAGCAGTATCAAATCTCCTTTATCTGCATACAATGAGGTCATGTGGTGTTGCAGTGGGGATACTGCAACACGCATATATCAAACCAGGAGTCCCGTGGAAAGGAAATATATAGGACAGACAGATTCTTGCTAGATGTTTCAGAGATGTTCATTTCTCCAGCCGCATGGCCGGGGCTCTGCCCAGGAACTGTTCCAGTCACGGGACCAAGGGTCCTTCTGCCCGCGCAGGGAACACAAACCAACCAATGGGAACGAGGCTGAGCAGGGGCAGGGAAACCCCCTGTGCCCTCAGGGCCCCTCTCCCAGAGCTACACGGCAGGGGAGGGACCCCAACACCTCACCCGTTTTATTTTAATAAAAGGAGAATGAAAACAACTGGATAAGCATAACAAGAACAGTTTCAAAACAAAACAAGCCACCCTCCTGAGTCTTTAAATGTCCAAACAGATTCTGTGGAGCATCTTAGGGCTGACAGAAGGGAGACAGAACACTCTGAGCATGCTTTGTGGGGAAACTGAGGCAGGAGAGGGTTTAACTTCTTCCCTCCCCCTTTTCATCGCCCACTCGGCATTGGAAAGGGATTTTTGGGGAAACAATTGGCAAAAGCATGGTTTTGTGAGGGAAACCATGGACGAAAAAACGGATTAGGAATACACTGGGGGTAATAGGACATAGGGTAAAAGGGAAAGGTGGGATTAGGAAAGGGAGACTGTAGGGGGGGCTTACAATGGAGATATTGTCTAACATGACTACGATTTTTAGCATATATACTGCCTTTTACAGGAACACCATCAGGCCCAGTGACCTGCGATGCTTGTAACCCTTTTCTCTCTAGTACAATTCTGAATTCCACTACCTCTCCATCTCCCAAGCTTGGGATGCATTTTTCAGGGTTATTCTTTTTAATAGCAGTTCTATGCACGAATATGTCTTGCTGGTTGTCACACCTTGTAATAAAACCATAATTTTGCTTAACATTATACCATTTTACTATCCCTAAGATCTTAGGTACTGTGATCTTTTCCTTTTTCCGAGTGGCTGCTGTTTTCTGTCTCGCTGCGTCTTTGCTCTCTCCTTCGGTCGCTCCCGTGTTGGAATTGTCGGGGCTGCTGGTGCCTGCGCGCTCTTCCCGGGGTCGCGTTCGGGGCCGCGCGGGCCGGGCCGGACCGTGCTGCTCAGTTCTCCGCGCGTCGCCTCCTCTGGTCGCAGCTTCGCTGCCGCTGCCGGGCGCTGCACCCACGTCTCGGCCGGGCCCCTGAGCGATGACCCCCCCGAGCCCTGCTCCAGCGCGCGTCTCGGCTGGGCGCGGCTCCGCTCCACCGCCATCGCTGCCCGCCCGCGCGCCGCCCCTCTCGGCCGGGCGTTCCAGGGGCTCGCTCCACCACGCGCTGTGCTGGGCCGGGCGGGCACCGCCGGGTCCCGCCGCGCCTCGCTCCGCCACCGACACTGCGGCTCGCGTGGCTCCGCCCGCGCGCGGGAACTGCCTCGCTGCTGCTCGCAGAGCGCTCGGTGCACGTGGCCTGGGCCGCACGGTCCCTGCGCCAGGCTTCCCTTCGCCAGGACACAGCTGACATTGCTCAACAGTCTCGGTAACTAAATAATATTCACGAAAATATTCTTCCATCGGCATATATTTTGACTCCAAAATTAACTGTGTCCAAACGGTTTTCCAAAAGTCCTTGGTAAGAATTAAATCCCAACAAACATAGAAAAAGTTCTTAAACAACCATGCCAGGAAGTGTTTCAGTTCCTTTTGGGCTTGAATTATGCTAAAATTTACAAATCGTTGTTCAAGAATCATTTTAAGTTTAAGATAAATGTCCATATGCGGCTCTGAGAGCCAAGAGTCTTCCCACGGTTCCTCCATAGTTTAGCTATGGAACAGCAAAACAAAACCAAGAAAGCCCCTCTCCCAGAGCTACACGGCGGGGGACGAGACCCCAACAATGTGGCTGGAAGCTGAAGGTAGACGTATTCAAAATGGAATGTTAAACATGACCGTTGAAAATCTCAGTTAAACTAGAGATAAGTCTGTCCATTGCCATTCATTATTTCTGTATTAAGCTCAGCTGCCTGAAGCATTCGTATATGGTAGTTTAGATAAATGAGAAGTACAGACTTGATGGAAAGATCACATATAAAAATCTATTACCTTTTTTTATGTGGGAGGTCTGATGACATTATATGTATAGTTACTTCTAGCCTTAAGAGTCCATAAACTGATTTGTAAAACAGATTTTTCTTTTAGACAAGAAAAATTACAGTCAAATTGTCACAGTGATATAGTTTATATCCAATTTTTTCTGACACTTCACAGTGCTTGTATTCCTCATATCCTTTACTAAGCCTTAATAATTTATAATCTACAAAAATTGTCTTTGTTTTGCTGTATTTTAATTATTTGAAGCTGATACATTTGAATTAATTTCTTTTCTTTTACAAAAATATAGGTAGTCCATGAGATTGAATAGTGATTTCAATCAATATTCAATATTTAAGGTCCTTTAATATTGTGAGATATGTATAAAATGACAATACGAAGTATTATACAGCATTATAATGACCCAGGCAGTGAGGAAAAAATTGGCTACACTTGGTCTAAGGGTTTTTATAGCTATATATATATATTTATTATCTGATTATGCATTTTGGGTGTTTCTTCTAGAGCATTAAAAGGCCAGGGATTTGGCCACAATCTCCTTTAATCTAGAGGCATAGATATAGTCTTTGAAAGCTTGGTCAGCTCCACAAATGTACTGGTGACCTTCTCTCCAGGTAAATCAAGTTCAAAAAGACAGACTGAAAAGTTATTACTGTAGGCCACTTTAAAAACACCTTTCCATAAAATGATGGGTGAATATGAAAAGAACCTGATGACATCATCCATATCATGAAAGTTAAAATATAGATCTGTTTTCTTGGAATTTACTTAAGATATCTTCTTTAATATGTCTCTCATTAAATTTTTTTTTAAAAAATTCTAGAGAAGAGTTAGGCTGCTGATTTCGCTGTTTGTAATTAGGAAGTTATTTCCTCAGTGTTTCCTAAGTGTCTTACAATATCTAATTGTCTTCATCTGGAAAGGAGGAGAGGAGAGGAGAGGAGAGGAGAGGAGAGGAGAGGAGAGGAGAGGAGAGGAGAGGAGAGGAGAGGAGAGGAGAGGAGAAGAGCTAAGATATGTGGCCTTCAACACAAATATTTCTGTTCTTAGTAACTGCTGAAAAGATTCAAAGTTATTGAGTTTCAAATTGCAGTTTAATTCATTACTCTCATTGAGACCATCTAAAGGAAAATCATAAATCAAAGCCATGATGATCTTTCTGATAGAAATGTTCTGGTTCTGTGACATCAGTCATAACTGTTAAGTGGCTCAGATTTTTGCTTCTCTTTCTCATAACAATATTAACCAGAAATATTGAAATAAAACTGATCCCAGTTGGAATATTGGTGTTTGATTTTTTTCATTAATAGAATTTATAGAACATGGGAAGGCCTGCAAAGTCAGAGCCTGTCATTTAGTTTGCGAGGAATACAAATAAAACTAAAAGAATTCTCACTCTTAAAATTTTGTTACAGCTCACCTAGGGAAAGGAACATCCATTGTAGGTTTATGCAAAATACAAGATGTGATATTGTTACTCTAGTGAGATTAACAACCAAAAAACTCTGAGGAAGTTCAAAGAAACTAGAATTTCAGCTAAAAATTATATAAGCTTGCCAGGTAATCCTAAGAGTTTCCAGATTTCTTTACAGTTTTTGATATATCATTCACATGCCTTTTATTTGGAGTTGGACTGTCCTTCTTAGGATTCCTCAGCGGCTTTGAAAATGTTAAGTAGCAAATATTCACTATTCTGGGATTGTCTGAAATGAAGAGCTATCATGTAGATGTAAGTTACGTATCTGACTGGGTGTGATCCCAGACAACTGCAGTGGGGTAGGTGAACAGCATGGAGGACATTATTTGTTCTCTGCCTTGAATGTGACATTAAATAAGGACACCTGCAACACAGAGGAAGGATAGGGCTAACATTGTGCTGAAGTAATGAACTTAAGAAATAAATGGTGTATTCCTTTAGGTGCATGAGCACTTTGTTTTGTTTTGTTTTGTTTTATTTAAAACTTGCACTGTAACACAATGGCAGATGTGGGGTAAGTTGTAAATAATTATTAGCAAGAGTAAGGAAAAACTAACGATGCAGACAGTGTTCTTGAGTAAGTAGAAGTGTGGACAAATGATCTCTCATTATAAAAGCAGGAGAGCATAACAGCCTACACTTTACGATCTCGAGGGTAGCCTGAAACTTACTGCTAAAAAAAAAATAGATATTGTTGAAAAAAGAAAAAATTCCAACCCATTATCAGATCTAAGATCTAAGATTGAAAATTTTCTTGATATTGAACCTGAGATGCTGAGATGTATTCTGAAAGGTAGGAGAAGTGTTCAGGTCAGCCAAGCTCTTACTACTTCTTCAAAAAGAAGATAGTTTCATTTTGGGAGGAATTCTTGGAAACAATTCTAAAAAAAAAAGAATGATTGAAGAACAAATTGTATCTCTTGCAGAAGGAGAAACCTGTAAGAGTGAAGGGCTCTGCCCTGGAACATGGATGACAAGGCAAAGAACTTTGATTAAAAAGGACGCTTTGTCTTATTATATGGACAATGATTTTGACCTAAAGATTTGATTGTTGTTTGATATCATTAAAGAGTTGATGTTCTTCTGTTTGTTTTATGGCTTATATTTAATATGCCACTTAATGGACCTGCTGATTATACCTGTATGGAATGCATGAGGTTATTTTATGTGTACTGAAGTGCATTATGGCCACTTACTGGCACTTAGCAGTATTAGCTGCCTCACTATTACTAATATTGACCTTTATATTCATGCTGTGAAGAACTGAGGAACTGCCAAGACCCATTTTTTTACCTCACAGAATAGAGAACAATCTGTTTCAATAGTTGCACTTCCAAGTGCAAATTTAGCTTCAGTGTCCTCTGTTACCCCTGAAGTTCACACACTGCAAAAAGTGTGTGCTTACAGATATAGTCCAAAAGGAGATTTATAATTAACTCTTCTGAGGTGTGTATTTGGTTGTTGTTTTACTACTGGTAGTAGTATGAGTAGTATTAGTATAAAATAACTCTTATCTGTGCCTCCTGAGACTTTTGAGGCCAGCCTGGTGATAGATTCTTTGGCTTAGATCACAGATTCAGAATAGGACCATTCATATGCAAATCCCTAAACTTATTCTGGAGGAATGTCCTTGCTAAACAGCAGCAGCATTTGGATTTTACAGAGTTCTTCGCCCTGGCTTAATTCTCTTTTTCTTTCTCTAAAAAGCAGTGTAAAATATCAATAGTACAAACCAATGCAGGTTATCTGTTCTAGAATTGAGATACTATAGCATAAAAGATTATATAGTATATTGCACCAAAGAAAAGATACTGGAGAGAAGAAGCCTGTCCTTTTGTTTGACATCACTCTTATAAAGTATATTTTTACTGTAAAAGCTGATTGAAATTTCTTTTTTTTTTTCCTCACATTACAGTATCCTGTTTTATTACAGCCTATCTTTTTAGATGGGTATGGATTTTACTCAATTGACTGCCCATAGGCATCCATTGCCATTTTAGATATTTGTTCTTGACATCTTGTACTAGTTTTGTACAGGATAGAGTTACTTTATTCATAGTAGTTTCTATAGTGCTATGATCTGGATTTGTAATGAAAACAGTGTTGATAACACAGGGATGTTTTAGGTACTGCTGAACAGTCCTTACACAATGTCAATTTCCTGTTTATCACGTTTCCCCACCAGCAAGGGGGATGTCTATACACAAGGAGTTGTGGGGGGACACAGCAAGGACCACTGACCTCAAGTGACCAAAGGGTTATCCCATACCATATGGCATCATGCTTAGTAAATAAAACTGGGTGATGAGGTAAGAAGGGCAGATGCTGGGAGTGATGACCTTTGTCTTTTCGAGTCACCATGACATGTTGTGGAGGTCCTCTTTCCTGGGAATGGCTGAATGCCCGCCTGCCTGCCTATGAGAAATGGTGAAGGAATTCTTTGTTTTTCTTTGTGTGCATGGCTATTGCTTTACCTATTGAAATGTTTTTATCTCAACCCATGAACTTTCTAGCTTTTACCCCTCTGATGTTCTCCTTCATCCCACTGTAGAGGGTGAGCAAGCAGTTGTGTGTGGGTGAGCTGCAAGTCCAGAGTTAAGTCACAGATATGCGGAGGACGCAGGCTCTTTTGTGGTGGCACCTAATGCTAGTAGTAGCACCTGGATGCTAGTAGCACGGGACAGATTTGGGCATTTCAAGTGGGACTTCCAGGTGTGGAAAACTGAACACCCTATGTGCTTGATCTGTGTTCAGAGAAATTAAAAATTCTGGCTTGCTTTCGCAAGTATCTTTTCAGATGCTTCACAGAAGGCTCCATGTGAATAAATAAATAAATAAATCCTTAGCAAATTATGAGAGGAAAAAAACCCAAAAAAACCAAAATAACAAAAAACAATCCTGCAGTAATTTCATACGATGTTCTGTTTGGACATTTAGATTATATATTCTTTAAGGAGTGACTCGCCTGTGTATCATTTGGGTTAGGACGTGGGTTCTCAGAGAAAAAAAAATTGTTTTGATATTAAGACTTTAGCAACACATATATCATCAAAAGACTTTTCAAGCCTTGTTTTCAAATTGAGTTTACTTACAATGAAATCCTGTTTTGGGGGCGGGGGAGGAAGGGGAAGGAGGAGTTGGTCATGCTTGTATGCACCCAATTTGCAAATGTACGCTTCTAATTGGTTTTGCACAGCTCCTGGGTTAGGCGAAGGTCCCAGATAGCAGGATACTCATTAAACTGTTATTTGACATTGCTTTCTCTGAAGAAAATAAGGAGGGGGCAAATCAAAACTATAACCTTTGTTAGTAAATAGCAATGAACATTCTGAGAAACAGCTTTTAAAATAATTGGTACAGTATGTTGATGTTTAGAAGAGAAAGGAAGAAAAATGTCCTAAAGAAAAATGTTAAATGTTGAAAAATATATGTATTTTTTTTTCTTTCTTGTGGATGCTCTTGGACACTGAGAATGCTAATAACTAGTCGTTTGCATTTCTCTAGTAATTTTTCATCTGTGCACTTTTATTTTGGCAATAGAGGTCCAGGGAGATGTACAGAACTAAAATCTACTAAATATCAGCAAGACTTAGGATTTATGTTTGCCTCTTTTTATGTAAGAATTATTGTGTAGGAATGCTGTTGGACTTCAAGACCTTTACAGGTATCACCTTTTCACTTATGTCTGTGGGCTTAGAGCAAAAGTATCTCTGCTGGTGTTAGTTTGGTATGCTCCATTAATTGACAATAACTGGTCATGAAGCAAAGGGTCATCCAAATATATTTATTCATGTTCTCTTGGCCAACTCACTCTGAAGGAACCCCACTGCATTGTCAGCAAGAACACCAGAGAAACTCAGGTCAGAGATGTTACACTTCTCCTGTTCATTCTTCCTACATGCAGAATATTCTAAGCTGGATTTATGCTGTTTGAACTATCAGATTTAAATGGAATTCTGTGATTCTGTAGTCATTATCTTATGGACAAACACATCTAGAACACCCTCATAGCTTATAATCCTTGTTGTGCTAAAGCAACAAGTGCAAAGCTGTAACTGAGCTGCCGGAACTTAAAAAAGAAAAAAAAAAAAAAAGAAAAAAATGGCAGCCAGGCATATGCAATGTTTCAGAACACAAAAACAGTCTGGAAAGCCTCTGTCCTTTCTTTGGTTCACATTTACTGTTTGCAATTTGTGGCAGTCTTTCTCTAAAGTAACATCAGAGATAGTTATGGGCACTAAAGAATGAAATATTAAATAAAGGACCCTTTTAGTTATACATTCCTTTAATCCTGAGGCTGCAGAATTTCATTTATGTTCCATATGTTTAACACAAAACTAATCTGTATTTCACCTGACATAAACTTCCTTTAGGTGTTCTCCTGCGGTTCAAGATCTCAGTTATTACATGTTGACAAAATTTATTTATCAGAAGTGCAGTTGTTAATGAAATTTTGCATAGAAAAGTATATAAATATAAAATTAACTACCATTTTAGGTCTATTAATGGAGTGCTAAGACTTCAGCAGGTGCAAAGGATATCTAGGATAGTTTTTATTTAGAGCAATGTACAATGCTTCTCTGGGATGGCCACTGTCTGTATGAATACACCTAACAACAGCAGCAGTTGAGAAGATATTGAATTACATGACTGAACTAATTGTACCACTAAATTAATTTTTAATCCTAGTCATATGTTGTATGTGCAGTCAAGGGAACTGCACAGCCAGCCTTATAAGTCAGCTTTTGGGTTTTTTATTTATTTGTTCCAAAGGCAGGAATTGAAAGTCTTTTGTGATAAAGCCAACTGGCATGAATCTTGGATACACTGAACATTTATTTATTTGTTATTTCTTCCATAATCAACACTGGGAAAAAATAAAATTATGGTTTCATTTTCATAGTTTTCCTCTGGCTCTGAGGTGTCTTCAGGTACATTCCAGAGAGTTACTACTTTGTTTGCAGGTATTATTGTCTGAGACACTGTACCAGAGCATTAGAAAAACTGACTCAAAAATTACTTCTATTATTCAGAAGAAGAAATAGTATTCTCTTTGTCTCTCTGACAGGAATTCCTGGAAGCCAAGGTTACCTGGGTTTTAAAACTTAGTCTCAGTTTATGAGATATCTAGATAACTGTAGGCATGATTAGTGATTCTCAAATGAAGTATTTGTACATTCAAAATGTTGGCTATACTTACAAAGAAAATACAGTAGCAAAACCTCAATTGCTAGTATTATTTGAAAGCTGCTTTTGAAAAAGAAGTGGAGTCACCTAAAATTCATGCCTGACTATCTCTATGAAATGTGAAATGTGCATATAATCAGACACATATTAGTTAAATGATTGCAATTATTCAATTAAATATGAGGATTTTTATTGCATTTCAGACAGTTTAGGATATAGTAAATACTTTAAATCCACACCTTATTAGATTTCATTAATAAAAATTGAATTTAAAAGTAAAATTTCTAGAAAGCTGAATGGAGATAGCTCTAAAAATATAATTTTTAAATGCTGAAACATAAAATACCATAGCCTATAACCATTCATATTATGTATTGTCTAACATCTACGGTCAAAACAGTATCATGATAAGAACATGCATGCTTTATTAAAAAAAAAAGTGTTAAGAGTTTTCTATCCTGAATTCATACATCTTCAATTTTGTAAACTCATTATCAAATTAAGAAGTGTCACATCACCATTTTTCTGGTGAAAATAATTCCTCTGAGTCTGCCTCTCAATGTCCTTAAAAAGTAACCTGTGACCAAAAAAGTAACCTATGTCCATTCCTCAGTTATTTTGGGAAATCAGTATATTTATTCAGCTTCACAAGGGATGTTTTATCAACGATATTAATCTGGGAAAATGCCTCAACTCAGAAAATGTAAGGTTCATATCACCTTCAGAAATAAGTCTAAGCTAAAATGTCTGGGATCCCTTAAAATCAGCAGAGAGAGATAGGCTGTAGCTGTATCTTCTGCTTCTAGCTTCTGTCATTTCCTGGGGCTTGATACACAGCTGGGACACAGTCCTGACTTGTCTCAGGTCAGGATCTCACTGTTCTCCTCTTTAACACACTGACATCCTAGCAGATATATCCAGCTTAACCTGGGGACCTACATTTAGTCTGGCTAGAGCCAAGTAATGATTTACCAAACTACAGAACCAAGGATTATAAGGACGTCAAACACCCATCTGATCATTGCTTTAGAAAATGAAGAATTTGTCAAGAATCAAAACTGCCTCAAATGTCTATTAAGGGGGGGGGGTTTGGTACTATACTTTTAAGTACTCAGAAAAGAGATCCCATTATCTTCCTTGGAAGGCCATTTTTCTGCACAAAACCTTACCATTTAAAAAGTGCTAAATTCTAATTTAAAATTTCTCCACTAAAAATTGAGCCAAATTTTCTGTTCCAGTGACCACGAAGCACAATGGAGACTATGGGAAAAAAAAAGTCTCAGTGAGGAGATATTTTTAATGTATTTCTATTAATTTCTTTTTTTCTTTAAAAAACTTTTATATAAATTTTCCGTGGAGACCATGGTATTCTTGTGCCTGTCCTCTGGGCTCTCTTCTGTTTTCCTTTACCCTTAAACTATCTTCCCTGAAATTGGAAAGAGTACTCTGGCTGAGGCCCTTATCAGTACAGAATAGAGTGGAAAAGTTTATTTCTTGTATCTCATTTACCATTTTATTTCTTCAACCACAGAGAAAAAAGGATTTACTACATATCAAGACAGAGCATACAGCATGGTAATAACCTGTGTACTAGATCCACTCAGATGGGTTTCACCCAAGGCTTAAATGAGAAAATTTTTTAAAGTGGTCTAAGAAGAAATTTCTACTGCTCTTTCAGATGCTAAAGAGTACCTCTGGATATCTTTGTAAGACCTTTGGTTCTTTGACTATAGTTATACCTTCCCTGTAAGGGTAGATGACCTTTGAAACAATAATTTTTTTCATTTTCAATTTTATACAGTTATAATGTTATTCAGAAGATTTCTGATCTATCAAAAAGACCCTGAAAGCCGTTATCCTTTATAGACACACAATTTTACTATAGAAAAGTTTTTCATTCCCTATAATTCAAGTATACATTATAAACTTTTCATTCTCCATATTTTAAGTATTTGAAACTTTCTAGTGCCCTTTGATAATGTAGGTTCATTTGCTGTTTTTTTTCTGTGCTGATGCAAAAGCAGCAGACAGCAAGCTGCCCAGATAAGAGAGAGATTTCGTCAAGCAATACAGATATATTAGAATTTTTTTGTGCTCTCTATGGATAGTTTTCTAAAAGTTCTTCCAAAGTTTACTGCATAACATATAATTATTTTCAGTTGTTCATTTCTGCACAGCTAGTTCTGCAGATGTCAATAGAAAACATGTAAGATTTTACTCATCCCAAACTCGTTTAGATGGATATTGCTAAGTTATTATTTTTCATAAATTTCTCAGTGTATTTCTTCTCTGCTTTTTACCTTCTGAAAGTCGGAGTGCTTTTCTAAAGATAATGGGTACACCACATAGAGGACCAAGGCTGTGTCTGTCAAAGGAAAAAGCAATCATTGTAAAATGTAATCATTAAGGAACTGTACAAACATACCTAACAAAAAAAGCCCAGATGTCAATGAGACTGTGAAACTCTGCTGCCTGTGGACTAGACGAAACATTTTCTGAAAGATAGATGAGAAATGTGTGTATACATAGAGAGTTACTTAATGCCCAAAGGTTTGGCAAATACAGTCAATTGTTTTACAGATGCTGATGCTTCCTTAGTCTGAGCAGAGATAAATATTTCTTCTGGGTCCTACAGGTTCAAAGGGTGAATATTTGCTGCACACAGGCATCAGAGATATGCATCTGCCTCCTGCCTGAGCTCAGGGTGTACATTTGGTGAGAACAGAATGAGCCACTGCATTTGAATCACTGCTGGAAGGTGAAAGTAGCCATTTCTTATCACCTCTGCAGAAGTTCTTGGGCATAAATTACCTCAGAAAAGAAAATTATATTTAAGAGTACTCAGACAGCATGATCCTTGGATACTGAAAAGATAAAAACTAGATACATTCTGAATGCGTAGTTATAAAAGTTAATTTAATTCTGGTCGCCCCTTTAAAGGTTTCCTCAAAGCTAGGTAAGATATTAATGCCACTTTTCCAGAAAATGAGAGTAAACTACTTACTCCCCATTACATAGTGAGACTGAAACTACTTAAGTCAAATTAAATTTTGGAATCTGGGATTATAGGGACTCCAGCAATCATTAACTTAAGGTAGGCATCTAAACCTATTAGGTTATGTGACAAAAATCAATTGCCTACACGAAAAGGAGCTCGGAATCTCAACAGCAGGAGGGGCACCCCTGCTGAACTATTCGAAGATGTCCCACAAGGGGCCATTGACTCTTCAAAGGCCCATCTGCAGAAATCAGAGAAGCACTGGGAGGAACAATGACAAGTTGGAGCCCAAACTAAGGACTCCTGAGGACAAACACTCCACACAGGCCCCTCCCAGGGCTTTTCCAGGAGACCCTTAGCCCCATTTTACAGACAAGGAATCATGAGGAGTTGCTGGGAATCACAGAGTCACAAAATAATTTAGGTTGGAAAAGACATCCAAAATCATCGAGTTCAATGTTTGACCATCTTGTCAACTAGACCATGGAACTAAGTGCCACATCCAATCATTTCTTGAAACTCCAGGCATGGTGACTCAATCACTTCCCTGGGAAGTCCATTCCAATGCTTAACAACCCTTTCCATTTATAAATTTTTCCTGATGTCCAACATGAACTTCCCTTGGTGCAGCTTGAGGGTATGTCTTCTCATCCTGTCTCTGGTTACCTGGAAGAAGAGATTGATCTCCACCTTGCTACAACCTCCTTTCAGGTGGTTGTAGAAAAGCCATGAGTCTCCTTTTCTCCAGTCTAAACAAACCCAGCTCCCTCAGCCACTCTTCATATAACTTACTCCCTTCACCAACTTCCTTTCCCTTCTCTGGATTTGCTCCAGCACCTCAATGTATTTCTTGAAGTGAAGGGCCCAAAACTGAACACAGCACACCAGTGTTGAGAACAGAAGGACAATCACTTCCCTGGTCCTTCAGGCCAAACTATTTCTGATACTAAATCAAGCCAGAGCAGCTCTTTGGAAAACCATTTAGACTAATGGGGTTGTTACCTAGGAGTATGAAATCTAGAGGTTTCCCTGTGGGGGAAAAGCAATTCAGCATGACACAGGATTTATTCTGGGATATTTAGAGAAGGAAAGGAATGAGAAGGAACAAAAGGGAGGGATTTAGGTGACTTTGGGAGGAAGAAGTGTGACTAGAGAACAAAGGGAATAAAAAGGGCTGCTTACTTGTCTGGCTATGTGTTGCACATAACCACCATGGTTCATACTATCTTCTTATTAAATTCCTGTCTAATTCTTTTGCGTGTGAGGATCCTCTACTCAATCTGTATATGTAGGCATGGCAAAGGGGGACAGGGGTATATGGTGATCTGCATTCAGCAGCTGGAGTCAGACCAGGAGACACAAATATGTCTGTGATGCAGCAAGAGGAGCAAGTGCAGGTGTCCAAGGAAATGTGGGATCTCTAGCAATGGTCAAGCCAAAGTACCTGGGAAGAAGTGGATGGATGGGTCTCAGAGGGTCAGCATTTATGTCTATGAATGAGAGCACATGGAGATTTACTATGGGGACCAGGGAAGTCCTCAGTTGTGTGTGTTTCTGCAATGGCCTGTATCAGCAACAGGAGTGGGACTACAGCCTCGGGAACTTGAATGTCCAGATGCCAGCAGCTGTTGAGACTGGGATCCATGAATATCTACTCAACAGTGTCTGGTCCCAGCTGCTGGAAAGATCCACACTGCACCTATATATGTATACACTCTCACCTGTGGACCCCCATCTTGCTCTGCCAGAAAGGAAGAAGGATGAAGCCATTCGTACTGTCTATGTTTTTGTAGCTGATCTGTGTGTGTGATGTGTGTGCCTGTCTGTGTACATGTGGATATACACAGTGTATGTGTGTGTTTGGTGTGTGCCTGATGAGAACATATCTGCAGCCTCACTGCTGGTCAGACCTGAGGATGCTGGAGTACATCTGCCTCACCTCTCTTCAGCTGTTGAATATATTTTCCTCTAACAGAAACTACACTATGCAGATAAATCTGAGAAAAACAACAGACGTAAAGAAAAAGCATCGGGAACCAGAGCCTTTGATGCCCTTTCACTCAACCCTGACTCATATGTTCTTATTTTCTACCAAGGATTTTATTCTTGCATTTACATTTGTCAGAAATGACAGATGACACAGTATGTCAGGTCTCCATAATCCCCTTTGTTGTGGTATCTCTTGTAGCTTACTAAAAATTGTTTTGTAGAGAAATGTTAGGACAGAAGTACTTCACACGCATCTGTGAAAAAAAGGCCAAAGAGTATTTAGCTTTCCATTACTAAGTTACTGAAGAAATTCCAAACAGAAAGAGACAAGTAAAAATTACACTTGTAAAGAAAGATACCCTTAAGTTTTTCAAAGTTTCAAAGGACTTGTCTCTACTAGGAAGAAAGTGGGTTTAGAAATCAAGAATTTCCGCTCCACACCCTCTCCCTTCTGCCCCACAATCAAGACATTGCTTAGATAACCTAACACCTAATTTAACTGATTTTTGGTCAGAATTAGGAAAGTCTTATATTGATGAATAAAAGTCCCAGAGACAAGGCATAGACACTAGAATTTGATTTTCTTTTCTACTTGATCTCTTCTTTGCCATATTCTGTACACAACACTTGAAAAGCTCATAGAACGTCTCACAACGTAGTCACAGATGTTAAAATGTTAGAGCAGCACTCACAGGCAGAGAGATGTATCATAGACTTCATTTTTTTTAAACACTTTGAACTGAAAATTTGTAAAAGTAGTAATTAACATGTTGTTCTTATAGCATCCTTCAGACATGCAGGGCATGGAGCTGTGTCATGTGGGCACCAGGAGCACACTCCAGAGGAAGCTTGCTTTCATCTGCACAGCTGCAAGGCAGTTTGTGTCCCTTAAACTTGGGACCTGTGTATGGCACCCTGTTCCCCTGTCATCCAGCAGCTGCACTGATACTGCTAATCACTGTCAGAGCACAGACTCTTACGCACAGACATTGTGTGTAGGAGCACAGTCCTAAATGGTTGTGGGTGGTAAACTCATGCTAAGCCTCGTGCATTCAGTTAAATCCTCTTTAACCTTTTTGCCCTCCTCAACAAGAAAGTTAAACCTTGATCGCTTTGGGGAGTCTTTCACTGAATTCCTAGACTAGGAATCAGCAGGAGCATATTACAAAGAAAAAACGAAGAGTCTGCTGTCACCTGTCTCAGACAATACAGCTTCTTTTGTGTGGTGTTAGGAAGAATTTATATTCCCCTAAATGAAAATAATGAATGAGATGAAGAGGTCATTCAGCTGCAGGATTGCAGAAGATTGTTTCAGTTATAATAAAATTATGAACTCTGTGCCTTTTGGCTTACTTATAAACCTTTTTGAGCACGAGAAGAACAAGATGTAGTAAAGTCAGATCCATGACTGCAGAACTAGGTCTACTAAATGCAGCCTCAATGTGGTGCCTTCCTTTATTGGAGCTGTAGAAAGAACCCTCTTGCTTTTGATAAGAAATAGTACTTACACAAGTAAACTTACCATGTGAAGAGACAAGATAGGCATGGAAAAATATTAGTTCTGTTTTATTGGTAGAAAATCCAGAACAAGTGACTTTTTTTCCTATCTGTATACCACACCTAAGACAAAAATCTCATTTGCTTCTGCCTGCAGATTCATCTGTTTTCTTCTGAGACAGAAGGGTATAGGGTTTTTTGTCATCTTATCCAGTTCTTCTGATTTGGCCCGGAGTACTTCTATAAACTCCTTTTGAACAGTACATCTCCAGTATGTGTCTCACACACCAGACAGAACCTCAAAGGTACTGTTTAACCAGGATAATTTCTCAGCAATTTAGCAGATTGGAAAATACGCATTGGAGTGTATTTCAGGTTTTGCAAAATGACATTGCAATCCCAACTAAAACTCTACAAAATAAAGTCCAATATATTACTGTTCTGGAGAATAATGACTCTGTATCAACTAGAGCTAAGAGTATAATTTATCAACATTAGCCTTGATGGGGCATCCCGTGCAGTGTGATTGATTTAAATGTGTAGATTCTTAATGTTTTGAACAGGTGGCTAACTTAAAACAACAGTTTAAACTTTTATAGCATCTTATCATGCTGGGGCAGCTCATGGTGTTTTACAATGACATTAAAATTAAAATTTAATCTATCCTGCAGAGTTAATAATTAGCTAATGTCAGTTAAAAGTCAATGAAAACAAATCAGTCTTAAACATAGGCTGAAAAAAAGGAAAAAATAGGAATCTCCTGATGTCAGGAGGCAATGAGTTCTGCCAAGCAGATGCATGGCAGTGGAAAGAGCAAGCACCCTAAGTGACATTTCAGAGGGGGCTAAAATTTTTAAAGATTATTTTTGATATTGGTTGACAGGCCTTTTTAACGGCTTCATTCACTTTTTAGCTTATATAGCACTGTAGGAGTTCTTGGGGATGGGGTCAAGAGATAGGTGGCCTATCCTTCAGCAGATGAATGCAGTCACTGGAATTCCACTTTTACTCTCTAGCCCAGTGCCTTCCACATTTGTTTCTGCAAAGTTACACAGTGACAAAAATGTAAAGATTCCTCAGCATCTCACAGCCGGTTACTTGGATTTGAATTCCTTCAATCTAAATCCCACTTAAACAGTAGAAAAACCACCCCCTGACCTCTATGTTTTATGAGGAACAGGTGCCTGTTATTTTGAAAGGAGGGACATTAGTGCAGGAGAGGTTTTTGAGTTGTAAACCTGGTCTGACGTAAGTGCAGGATTTATGTCTTGACCTTCTGTATTATATAAATCTTACACAGCATGCTGTCAGTTCTGAATCCCATCTAATCCTCCTTGTGCATTGTATAGAGCGTCAAGGTATTTTACTAAAGGCTATGGATTGTACTTAAGAAATGAGTTTTGTTTCTGCTTTGAAGTAGTCATTGGTAATGCACGTCATTCTCTGTAAACTACTGAGAGATCCTAGGAAACTAGTTTACTTGAGATCCCCAAGAACGTGTTGTGAGAGTTAGTGTTACAAGGTCTCCTTGCAATCTAGCTTTCAAGTTAACTGCCTTTTCCTTTTCCACCTGTAAAAAAAATTACAGCGTTTTCATTCCTTACTAGTCTGATTCTTACTCTCATCGCAACAACTGTCTACTACTTGCATGAGGCCAATTAATTACCTTTAGACTTGGTTAAGACTTCAAGGAAAAGGTGAAAATATAGCATGTTGTCCTGCTTTTGGTATCTTAATCCAGCTAACAGCTGTAACGAAAGATGACAGTATGGTTACTCGCATGTATATTCCCGGAACATCTGGAGAGTTAGCTTTTACTCCTTGTTGTTATGTTTGCCAGCCCAATTAAGCCATCACAGGTGTGCTACAGATCTGTCAAGCCTCAAACACTGCAGGTGTAACTCACAGAGTTGGCTTGCACTCTCACACTCTTCTGTGGCTCTGGCTGCAGCTTCTCATGGATAGTAGGGTGAAGCACTACCAGATGCTGCTGTTCACTGAGCAGAGTAGAGGCAGCCAGATAAACGAGGGTGCTGCCAGCTCATGGAGGTGCGTGTTTAAAGCCTCCCATGTCCCCCTGCTGCAGGTTACTGCCATAGTACTTTTCCAGAAAGAAGAATACGTTTCAAGCACGTGTACAGAGAAATCTGGGAAATGCTCTGTGTTTAAAAATTCTAAAATTCCACCATAATTCATCACATAGGTGTACGTTAGACAAGAAAGATCTGTGAAAAAACAGTGATTTCTATTTGCTTGGCAAAGTTGCAAATATATGGGTATCTTATGGGTTAGTGCATATGTTAATGGGAAAATACATGCAAGAGTATGTGCTGAAGAAACACAGATCTCTGATTCTTGTCAAGCTACCAATATGGACATTAGTCTTGTAAAATTTGGGCAGCCTGTAGGGTTTTTATATGCCATCCCAAATACCTAATTAGTATTATAAAAATTAACTAAGTTCAATTAGGTCAAGAGAAAGATTGTATCTGCGAAGTGTCTGATGGCAAGATCTTTGCAAAAGGAGACAGCTATTCAAGGGAATATCAAAGAAGATACATGAATGCATAATTAAGGGGTGACAGAGGTCAGCAATTAACACTTGGACATTTGTGTTTCTTTCCTCAGGACAGGACAGTAGAATCAGAGGAAAATTTAAGTTCAAATCTGACACAGGAAGAGGACAAAGATACAGTTAATTTCAACTGTGCTTTAAAAACTATTTTAATACGCATGTTATGCATTTTATTCCTTTTGTGTCATTCATCAGTGAATTGAAGAGATACAGATATGTATTCATCACTGAAACATATACAGAGCAAATGATTTTTCTATGTGACAATTACAAGGGCAAAATAATTCTTAACATATTAAATGCCTTAAGTACAATTTGCAGGTACTTGTATTTTGGAAAGATATGTGTAGCAGGAGAGTTTGTTATAATTTAAAATGCTTATTAAATGTCAGTAGTTCTAATAAGTGATTGATATCTAATTAATGTGTCATATGTGATAATTTTTAAATGTTAATTAATGCCTAAAGACTTAATAAGTGCTGCTTGACCTATTAATTATGTTAGACAAAAACTTACAGTAATTGTTTCCTAAATGAAATGCTTAAATAAAGTGTTTAAAGTGTTACCATATGATGCTAACATGGAGGCAGGCAGTTTTTATATAAGGCTGTGATTCAGGGATAACCTTTGAACTTCTACTTCTCACATTTATGTAGAATGAAGCTGCACTATTTCCAGTTTCATTGAAAGATTTACTGCCCTCTTCACTCTTTTGGAAGTGAGAAATTAATACTGTGCTAGACCCTGCTGTAATTTAGCCAGGCACTCAGAAGTGTGGCCTTTTGTGCCTATCAGTGCGGATCCGTCTCAGGTGGTGCTCAGCCTGATGTCTGCCTCTGGTTATCTCCTGAGCAGGCTGGCAATGGCGATACATTCTGGGGTCCATCCTCCTCTCAGAGAGAGACGAGGTCTAAGAAAGATGCAGTCATTAAGCAAAGAGATGGAGACAAAGTGTGGTCCAGTGATTACTCATTATAAAGGATGGAGGGCTGCTTCATGGATTTCCAGGTGGCTGTAACAAAGCCATGCCACTTTTTTAAAGATGCTATGCCCCATTGTTTCTTGCTCCCTCTGTAACAGACAGAAAAGACATACAGTTTCTTTACAAGTGCAGAGGAATAGAGTGATTACTGTTAGCAGAGTATTCATGGAAAACTTGCGAGTCTTCTCAGAATTGTATTTATAATGTTTATATATGCATATATAATTTATCAACTTGATTAATAAATAATATGATTTTTATCTAAATATATATAGATTTAATTTACTTGATGCATAACTTATGAACATTTTCATCTTTGTATCTAAAGTTTAATAGAAAAAAAAGCCCTATTTTTTAATTTCATTTTCAAACAACTTTATTGTGTATTTTTATTTTAATATTAAAATTAAGAGCAATTTTTTAAGAACAGTTCCTGGGTTTTGGAACACTATATTTTTCAGGTATTTTTTTGGTCAATTGATGCTTTAAATGAAAAAATAATGTAAATATTTGTCTTTTACGTCTGTTGTTCAAGATAAACTCTGTGTTATTACTCATTTCTTTTAATCTCCTCTCCTAGCATGTGTGTTCTCTATCATTCCCATCATGTTTGATGGAGCCATTTCAATTAACTCTTTACAAGAGTTCTATATTCTTTCTCAGAAAGCACTTTGCAGAAAAATATTCAGATAAGCTACCAGGAATAGTTTATCTTCCTCAAAGTTTAAGCTCAAAGATGAGCAGCTTCCTGTAAGGATGCTGTCCTTCATTATTTATGGACTGTACTAAAGAGAGTGTAGCCTTTGGAGCCAATATTCTGGTATTTGGACTTCTGTATTAAGGTACCATGTCCCTTTTTATAATGCTCTGACCCTGAGCATCCACCAGTGGTCAGTATCTGTGCAAGAAAATCAGGCTGGAACGGTGGTCTCATAAAGAATGGTAATTTCTCACATTTTGTAGCATAACATGACATATATTGGGCATTGAGGTGGAAGGATTAGTTATAAAAGTTTTCTAAGTGTATGAAAGATCTTTATTTACCTTATTGTGATACTGAAAGATAGTTCTTCAGAATCATAGTGCTTTGAAAATATTTTGTCTCCTGGAGTGCTATTGTGCATTGGCTTTCATTCAAATTTCCCTTTAATTGTCTACAATTTCTTTATAATTACCCTTGATATAATACCTTGGTATTCAGAATACCTTATTGTCAAAGACAGTGTTGTAAGGAGATGGAAGGAAGGAAGGAAGGAAGGAAGGAAGGAAGGAAGGAAGGAAGGAAGGAAGGAAGGAAGGAAGGAAGGAAGGAGGGAAGGAGGGAAGGAAGGAAGGAGGGAAGGAGGGAGGGAGGGAAGGAAGGAGGGAAGGAGGGAGGGAGGGAAGGAAGGAAGGAAGGAAGGAAGGAAGGAAGGAAGGAAGGAAGGAAGGAAGGAAGGAAGGAAGGAAGGAAGGAAGGAAGGAAGGAAGGAAGGAAGGAAGGAAGGAAGGAAGGAAGGAAGGAAGGAAGGAAGGAAGGAAGGAAGGAAGGAAGGAAGGAAGGAAGAGGGAAGGAAGAGGAAGGAAGGAAGGAAGGAAGGAAGGAAGGAAGGAAGGAAGGAAGGAAGGAAGGAAGGAAGGAAGGAAGGAAGGAAGGAAGGAAGGAAGGAAGGAAGGAAGGAAGGAAGGAAGGAAGGAAGGAAGGAAGGAAGGAAGGAAGGAAGGAAGGAAGGAAGGAAAGAAGGTAAACTGAAGTCTTTTCAGCCAATAAGTAATAAAGCTGAATTTCAACCACACATAAAACCTGTGTGATGGACTAGAGGAAGACTCATAAATAAAGATAAGTTAAAAACTAACAGCTCTAAACAATTTTTTATTCTTTAACCCATTAATCAGTTTTTTTAGAGAGAACAATGAAATTAATTCCTGTCACGTGTGCAGAATGATTAGAAGTTTTCGCAACTTTAGCAAAGGCTAGGTTTCTCACATTTATTGTCTCTCTGAGAGAAATGTCAAGGTGTCAGTGAATTTCATGGCAAAATACTGCAATCAGGAGTCTCTAGTAGGACCAGCAGCAACTAAGACAGTTACTAACAGAAGAAAACAATTTCCTGGGTCACTAAAGAAAAAAAACAAACAACCCACTTGTTCATTTAAGGTAAGAATGATTTATGATCTTGAGGCTCCTGAGGTCCCTGTGAGTTGCACAAGTTTCAGTAAGAAGTACCTCCATTTAAATCCCTAGGTTTATTTTGGATTGGTTTGATCTAAATTAGGTAAGAGTTAGAACCCCTAAAAAGTATTCTCTGTGGTAATATGGATTCAAATAGAGTTTTCTTAGGGTCCCTGCTTAGTGAATATACAGACTCCTCCAACAGGTGGAAGTATATTAATATAGTCTGTGAAAGGAAAAGAACGATTGGGGGAGTGTTATTCCCACAGCTAACTAGAAACCAGTAAAATGAAGAAGTAATCAAGCTTGTGTTTCTGCCCCTTGTGGTTTATTACAGCCTAGAACTGCCACAAAGGTTAGATGCAGACATGCAGTGCCACCTCTCTGCAAGGATAACATTCCCCCTGATGTCTTTGTTCTACGATGTGCAGATGTTTAGGCTCACTTGCACCTTCAGACTGCATTCCAGGAGGCAGCTGTTACATAGGCCAGGGTGTGAGTTGGTTTCGTAGAAAGCTACATAGGTACAAGGGGGGCCAGGATAACACAAGCCCCCGTGTATCTTGAAAGAAGGTAAGGAAATGTCTGGATATTAAAATCTTCAAAGGAATTCAGATATATGAATGGAAGTAGCAGTAATATAGTGGGCAAAGGAAAAATGACGCTGTGAGAAAGGGTGAACTTTTCTTTTTCTCATCCTTGTTAGGTTTCACTCCTCCATTGAAAACCAATAGCTTGTTTAACAGCTGTAACTCTGGTTCAAATTTGGGCACATAAGGGTATTTTAAAAAATTAACTAGTTTAATTTAAATGGTATGTGCAACTTAATGCTAATGTTAGAATAGATTTTTGGGCTGAATGTGTTGATAAGAGCATTTTTCAGTGATTTTGCAGATGGCTGTTTTGGTGTTCATCATTTTTCAAGTGTGCTACATAAAAAAGGTGGTCTGAAAGCTTTGTGTGCCTATTGGATATGTGTGAAGTTATCTGAAATTAGATCAAATTATGTTCGGTTTATGGCCTACAAACAGTGGAAGGGTGAAGATAGCCACTCTGATGTTCCCAATTCATCTGTGCAGCCTATTTAATAGTTACTATATGTGCAACAACTTAAAGATGAGTTAGTTGGTAAACTCAGCAGATCTGAGATAACTTGAGCTATTAGCATCAGGCAAATGAGTCCATAATATTTGTCTGTTGCCAGGTAAGAGGAAAACATAGTCTTTAGGAAGCCATAATGAAAAATATTTCCAGGCTTCCTTTGGCAGTCTGGGACTCCTCAAGTCATTTTGGGGGAAAATAAAACAACTTGAGGGTTATAGCAGAGGTGCAAATATTATCTTCCAAATGGTAGAACTAAATAAATTTGAAATGGAAATATTAGAAATCAGTGGAATAACTGTTTTTATGTAGATGGCCTAGGGATTTACTCTTTGATAGGATAAGCAAAAAATGCATAATTGGGTAAAAGTCTTTACCAGCAAAGTGGGTAAGCAAAAAGACAGTCAGGTTTCTTTGATTACACTGGTTGATCTAGAACATGTAACTGGTAACTAAGTAATTGACAACAACTAGCTTAAGCGTAATATGGTTTGGTTTGGGGTTTTGTGCATTTAAAATTTATAGGCCTCATTTCTGGGTTCTTTGTTTTGTTTTGTTTTTGTTTGGCTGGTTTTGTTTGGTTCGTTTTTGTTTTTGTTTGGGGTTTTTGTTTGCTTGTTTGTTTAATTAGGTTTTTTGATTGAATTTAAATCCTGAGGGATGTAGCATAGAAATATATCTGTGTGCTTTCTGCTGGCTAAACTGCTTGGTGTAATGTACAGAGCATGATGAGCACAGAGAACAACACATAAAGCAGAGGCTATCTTTGTATAGAAGGTGACCAAACTCTATCTGATGGATGTATTATCTGTGTTATAGAAGGCACATGACAAATATTGAATTCAAGTAAGACATAAAAGTTTTAGACCTCCTTCACTAACTTACAGAACCTCCTACAAGTAAGGACTCATGGAAAGGAGCTCGCTCCTCATAGTTCTAGATGAGGTTAAAATACACAAAATAAAATTAAGTATCTTATTTCTGAAATATTTTACGAATATTTATGTTTTGCAACCCTAAAGGATTCAGATTTATTTTCATGGCTGAATTTGCCAAAGAGATTAGGAAGCTTTAGCTTCAGCTTTGGGATCTTAAAAATATTAATGGATATTTGAAACATCCTTTTACTAAGAGTTACCTTTTTTCTTCCCCCATCAATACTGGTAACTGACTAGTAGTAAAAAAAAAAAAAAAAAAAAAGGCTAGAAAGAGAAGAGGGCATCTTAATAACAGTAGTTTTTACTTAGGAAACTAAGTTTTCAACACCAGATTTACATGTAAGAAAGCATTGATACTGTGGGAAGGAGTCTGAGGGAAGGAATGAGGAGATTAGGACATCCACAGATATTGTAGCAAAAATATGTATTAAAATAAAAAACTCCATGTAATAATTGCTTCCTTTAGAGCTCTATCCTCTTGCGAAATACGTTCTTGAACATGACATGTGGATGATTCTAACCTACGTGGAAATCATGCAGGTCATTGCCTCACATATATAGAAACCTACCAGCATCTAATACAATTTCAGTATCAGAAAACCTGCTTCTGTGCACCTGTTTCAACTCCATATTCCTGGCCCACCTGCAGTTCACCAGATGTTCTGGTATTTCATTGCTTGCATGTCTCTATGTGTACTTGATTGTGTTTACCAAAGAAAATGCTTTGAATAAAGTTATTGGAGACATTTATTTATTTCCCTGCTGAGTGACAAACCAGACTAGAGATTTGAAACAGATTTTCACCATACTCCTTCCTAGAAGTGATAAAAAGAAAAACTTCATGTTAATGAGGGAATAAATGAGTCAATATTGTGTGCAACATAATATAAAAATTTACCAGTGTCCTGTGGCTTCACAAAATTCATATTTCGTTGCCTTTACATAAAGAAAGAAATCAATAAACAAGGAAATAAAATTGATATAGAAGCTTACAGTTTGAAACTGTGGAAAGAGTTATATTCCTGAAAATTTCCTGAAAGAATAGAGAAATGCTCAATGAGATACTATATGAAAATGGAGCAAATAGAGAAAAGAGTCTGGTATGCCTTAGGGTGCTAGAAAATGTATGATGAACTAGTTATATCAATATGTATGTGATTTTCTAAGGAGGTTAGAGTTGCTCTTTTAAAAAACCTTCTGGCTAGTAATTTAAATTTAGATTGCTACCTTAAAGGGAATATTATAAATAATTACAGATCACAGTTAGATCCCAGATAAGTGCTGTACCACTAGGCATAAATATATTGAATAAAACAGTACTAGGAACTTTTAAAGTCAATAAGGTCCAGATTGTCAATTACTGGCATTGTAAGCGCATTGGAACACAGTGCCCCAAACAAGTACACTGAAACTATGTTACTTGTATTCATCTCTTGCTAGCTGCTACCCTTTTACAAAAGAAAGTACAGAAATCTCACTTATGTTAATATATCCTTTTCTTCTAAATGACCCTTGCTCTGTCCCCTCTGAGGGTTGATTAAAAAGAATCCCAAGGAATCTATTCATATTTTTGAGATTTAAATTTGTTCAGCAATTACAAAATGTCCTCACTTCACACACGAGTATATCAGATAAACAAGACTTTCTAAACAAAATCAGTTATGTCAACATGTTGGTGGGCTACTGCTACCACTGCCATACTAATCAGAGTCACGTCTATTCCTGACAGACAAAGTACAGAAAAACATAGGAGATACAGGTACCTCACCTCAAGACTTGTATTGTTGAAAGTACCAGAAATATTTCTACACCAACTCTAGTGCCTGGGTTCTTTTGCAAATTGACCTGAAGGCTGCATGTAATGGAATAAATAATCCTGCGTCCTATATTCGCTATGTGTATTTGCTGCCGTGTCCAGCCCAAGGCAAAAGCAGACAATGCTTGGTGCAAATCCTTCAGAAAACTTTGTCCGCCTATTCAAGAAGTGTAAATTTTGGGGTTTACTCTCAGTGGTTTTGGTTACTAAGAACTAACAGATTTATTTACTAGATACTGCATATTTCATATCTGACAAAGGTACCTGAAGTGTCTGCTGTCAATTTCTTTTGTCACTGTTTCTGTATCATCACGCTGTTTCTGCCAGCATGCTGACAAGAAAAAATAGTTTCCGATTTACTGTAAAACAGAAATCACTGGAACAATCACTCCAGTCAGTATGTGGTGTAAGTGCAAACAAAAAACAAGACACTGTCTTTGTTGACATTAATTGCAGTATATCTACAGGATGCTTTCACCAGAAACTCTTTTTTGTTGTTTTTTTCCTTATTCCCTCTAAACTGGCTTAGTTGTCTAGATATTCTGATAGGAAGTTTTAGAGCTCACTGAGAAAACTCTGCCATAACAGGTGACCACGTGGCACCCCTGTCCAGATTCCAGCCCCTCTTGCCCACCCCATGGATCCCCAAATCACTGGCTGGTCCCACTGGGTACTCTGCACCCATTCAGCACTCACACCGCCCTTGGGCACCACAAACTCGTGGGTTCCCCCAAATGCCAGTATGGGCCCGCTGCCCTCCTGATACCCCAGCCCTGATGTAAGGCACCTGCACTCCCTTGTTAAGTTTTTTAACCTTTACAGATGCATACTTTACTCCTTCTCATTGGTTATTCCAGCTTGAAATTTCCTATTGAATTACATATATATATATATCTATGGACATCAATTTAAATTCATTAGGGAAAAATATAAACACACTGAGACCCCTCCACAACTACCGACCCTTACAACTCCCTCATGCAGAGACTTATGCGCTGATCTCCAGAGTCATTGACAGACAGAACTGTGAGCCCTGTCACTAGTGGCTGCTTTTCCAGATCCTAGAACCTAGACCTTGCATCACTCATGCATGGGATAGAGAGTGAAATTACACAGAAAATGGTGGAAAAAAGCCTTAAGAATTATAGAGTAGACTGCATTGGTTAGGCAGAGGGCTCAGGCAGGTGAGTACTTTTTTATAGTTTTACCTATACTTTTTAATGACTCATCAATTAGTGCTTGAGAAATTTTAGCATAATTTATCATCTCCCTTACTTGTTTGCTTACCATGTGTTTGTGCATCTTCTTTATTGCTTTCTTTATTATTCCCTGAAAAACTTCTTTATCTGATGACCTTAATGAACGTGTGTTGGGTTTTCATGGCCAGGTTTTGGTAGTCAGGGGTACAGGATAGCTTCTGTGAGAAGATGCCAGAAGCTTCCCTTGTGTCTGAGAGCCAGTGCCAGGTGGGTCAAAGATGAATCTGCCACTGGCGAAGGCCAAGCCCATCAGCAGGGATGGCAGTGCCTCTCAGATAACAGAGTTAGCAAGGGTGAAACACCTGTGCAAGACCATCTGAGGCCCCTGACAGAGAAGTGAGAATATGTGAGAGAAGCAGCCCTACAGACACTCAGGTCAGTGCAGAAGAAGGAGAGGGAGCTGCTCCATGCTCTGGAGCAGAGATTCCCCAACACCACATGGTGAAGGCCACATAAGGCAGGCTGTGCCCCTGCAGCCCATGGAGACCTGCAGTGGAGTAAAAATCCACCTGTAGCCCATGGAAAACCCTACACTGGAGCATGTGAATGGCTGAAGGAGGCTATGTCCATAGGTAATCCTGATAGGACCTATGGACCCAGGCAGACTTGAACCCACAGGAGCCTGTTCCTGAGGGACTGCACCCCATGGAAGAGACCACACTGGGACAGTTTTTAAAGAACTGTAGCCCATGGGAAGGACTTATGTTGGAGAATTTTGTGAAGGATTGTCTCATGTGGGAGGGATCCCATGCTGAAACAGGGGAAGAGTGTGATGAGTCATCCCTCTGAGGAAGAAGGAGCAGCAGAGACAACATGTGATGAACTGCCCCCATTCCCTCTCCCCCTGTGGTGCTGCGAGGAAGGAGGAGATAAAAATTTCAGGAGTGAATTGAAGAAAGGAGGGATGAGGGAAAGGCATTTTAACCTTTAGTTTTTTATTTCTCATTGCCGTACTCTGATTCGATTTGTAATAAATTAAACTGATTTCCCCAGGTTGAGTCTGGTTTGGTGAGTAGTAAGACTGAGAGTGCACAAAGTTGAACAAACCTTGATTTTCTGTGTGTGTTTGAAACCTAATTTTCTTTAACTCTTCTTGCACTTTATATTACTTACTCATTTTTGGTGGCTTTCCTCTGGATTCATTTAAGCATGGCAATGTCATCTGGTAATGCTAGTAGATAATTTTAACCTTATGATTCAAGTGTGCATGGAAATCATCTTAGTTGTTTTAACAGTATTTAAATTATTTCTGATCCACCTTATTGAATGACAAAGCAAATGAACCATAGTGTCGACTCTAAATTCTGTTGTTTTTCATCCAGAGGCTTTTTTTTTCATTTCCATATCTTTTTCACATAAAAATTCATTTAACATCTTTCACTGTATATTTTTTTTAAATCCTGTGGTTTTTGTTGTTGCTGACTTGAGCATCAGTAACATCTCAGAAAATATCTATTTTCCCCATCTCTGTTCTGCTACTTATATCACAGAAATGGAACTATGCTGGCTGCAGATTCAAGGTGATTTATACTATCAATGCATTACCCAAAGCTCTCACTGCATTGAACTACTACTTCCATGTAGCATAGTGTTCACTTGGGCTTTGAAAGCAATTTAGATGACAGGTGCAGGCTCTCTGCACTGTGCCCCATACTGCGTGCAAACATAACCTTAGGAAAAAATTCCCATAGTTCTAAAAAAAATAGTATAAGGATCTGAAGACACACAGCAAGTTTCATTCTTTCCTCATCACTCATTTAAACGTAAAAAATATTCTGTTAGAAAAATCCATAATAAAAAATGTTTAGTATACATAAAGCTTTTAGGTATTTGGGATTTGACTCCACTGTATGACTAGTGCCATAATGAGACCTTGATCTGCTGAAAATTCTGTGAATCAACTTCACTTAGAGACACCTTAATTTAATGAACAGATGCAGCTGTTCAAATGAAAAAAAAAAAAAAAAAGAGATGTCTAAGCTGCAGTTATCATTCATAAGAACTACAGTTTCATTTATTTGGCTAGACACAGATGAGTAGTACAGGGTATCTAAGGCATAGGACCAGCGGACAGGATTGTTGAAGAACTGTGCCTATCTGGAGCATAGTAAGATGCCATCTGGGAAAGCCTATGGCATCTCAATAGCCCTACAAGTTTCGACATATGACTCAAGATTTGTTTGTTCATTTTGCTGGTCAGCTGAAACACTTTTTAGGTTCTGTTGGTGCAAAGTCCATTCAAGGCCTAAAATTTGACCTTTTATGTAATAGCGTGATTACGGCTGATTAATTTGCATGAGAAAGTGTCAGGAAACTGGCATCATTTATTCAGGACCAAGCTGTGAATAGCCCAGAAACAGGACAGAATAATGGGAACAGAATAATGAAATACCTGAAAAAAAAAGTTGAAGAAGACTGAGAAACATGACACCTTTACAGAAGGTGGGCTCTTCAGAGGATCATAGGATACGTTAGGTTGGAAGGGACCTCAGGAGTTCTCTATTCCAGTTTACTTATTCCAGCAGGGTCATCTGTGAAACCTGATCAAGTGGCTCTGCATTTATGTCTTAAAAATCTCTGGAGATGGAGATTGCTCAACCTCTGAGCAACCTGCTCCATGGCTGGGCTGTTCTCAGGGTGAAAAGGTTTCCTTTACATCCAGTCCGAACACTCTTTGTTTCAACTTGTCTCTTGGCTCCCACCACACAGCACTTTGAAGAGCCTGTCTTGGTGTTGTCAGTAACCTACCCATAGGTATGGAAGGGGAGCTGTTAGATCTGCTCCAAAGCCATCTCCTCTAGGCTGAACGAGAAAGACTGTGTGGCTGCAAGAGTTATTACTTCCCAAATATGTGACTTTGCATTTGTTTTGTTTAACCTCAGGAGGTTCCTATCAACTCAGTCCTCCCATAGTCTCTCTAGGTCCTTTCAAATGGCCCTTCTGCGGACAAATACATCAGCTTGCTCTCCATGGTTTGGTACCAAGATTGAAGAGTCCACCACATTGTCTCTTCTGTTGTGTCCAGTGAAGATGGTATGTACAAAAGGTCTAGAGGTAGACTCTTACAGTACTCCAGTTGTTACTGCCCTCCATGAATAGCTCAGCTTCTAATCAATTTTAATCTAATGACTATTTTACCCACCTAGTTGAACACCCACTCAGATTATAAAGTCTCAATTTTGATATGTGGGAAAATAGTGTTTAAAACCTTGCTAAAGTCAAGATGAATAAAATCCACTGCTTTCCCTTAATTTAAAAATCCATCTATTTTATCTAAGAAGACAAACTTTTGTAAATCCTTGCTGAATGCGCCCAGTTACTTTCATGTGCTCACAAATATACTCACTCCATGATTTTCCCAGGGCTGAAAGTGAGGTTGACCAGAATATTGGTCTCTGTATTGACTCATTGGCAAGAAATACATTTTTGCACACATTTACTCTTATTTCTTAATGTTTAGGCATCTGAATCATCTGAAGTTACAACATCATGCCTTCTAAAGAGGCCAAGCTGTGGTGATTGGCCAGTGGAATAATAACAAGCACAGAACAACCAAAAGTTTAGACAGAGAAACAATTACTAGCTGTGATTCTTTAAACAAAAAAATTCTAGTTTTTCAACTCCAGGCACAAGCAGGACATGAAATCTGGTTACAGAGCCTTGAAAATCATTGTGAAGAAGCCAGTGTTGAGTACTTTGAAATACCTGCAGTGAATATCATCAAAACTCCAGCAAAAGAATGTTTTGTGCTCAGGAAAATAATTCTGGTGGCAAAAAAATATCACACAGGGATGAAAGCAACTCATAACCTAAGAGAATAGAGAGACTGTCAACAACATAAAGGGGTTTTTTGCCTCTTTGAAAGGGTGCCAAATACTTCATGAGGGTTCCAAATAAATCACATAGAAAGAGGTGAAGCAAGGCCAAAACCAGACCTAATCCTATACTGGTCAGATAACAAGGAAATGCTGCCTAACTCTGACAGCATAAACTGAACTTTGTATCAATAGAATTTTGTGCTGATTTCAGTGCATCAAAGTAGAATATCAAGAAGACATTCTTTGCCCAGGTACACCTGGGCCAAGTAAAAAAAGGAATCTAGTCAGAAAATAATGCCCAGTTGTTGGTATGATTGGAACAATATTAAATTCTTCAAGATTGAAGTAATTCAAAATAGAGGATTTTATGGCTTAAGAAATCCCATCTTGCTTCTGAGACAGAATGAAATCAAGAGTTGTATTTGTACTCAGAGAATGATGTGGTCAAGTGAGCTAGTTCTTCAGTTTTCAAGAAGGAAACTAAATGCATTAAGGATATTGAAAGTGAGTATGACAACGTGTCTCTCTTGGTATGATGGATGAGTGTAAGAAGCTACAAACTGTTTAAGCATCATTTAAAAACGGCTGCAGTGGTTGGGAATTTGATTGCATGGTACCTGCCCTTGAATATTTGGAAAGCAATAATTTAGCTAGCTGTACGACAAAGGCAGGTGGCAAAGGAAGAACAAAGATTTCTACATAGAAATGTTTAGTGATGCAATTTCTCTGCTATTAGATTATATAACACTTTTCAGTGCTTGATGAATTGGTGAATGTAGACTGCATTTCTACAAAGTCCACAGGTGCCTGAACAAAAGTCACAAATCAAAAGCCAGTTGAAAGAATATGTAACAATCTTCATGAGACTTTGAAGAAGTGGCAAGAATTAATCAGACTTGGGCAGTCTGTATGCAAATGATGAAATGCCAGCTAAATTTGATAGTTAGTTTTCTTAGTGTAGAGCTAGTTTCAATTTTTTTTTTTTTTTTTTTTTTTTTTTTTTTTTTGATTACTTGCCAGCATGGAGTGTATGAAATGAGAAAAATCTCAACAGGACATTGAGATCAGATTTCTCAACCTTCAGAAAAGAAGAACAAACTATGACTAAAAATTAAAGTCAGTCTCTGGAATTTATGGAAACTGATTCAAAAATTAAATTGCAGAAAAAATATAATTATTTAAGGGAATACACTGATTTATCTTATCCCTTGTACCAGTAGTCAGGTGCTATTCATAGAACTTCTATGTTCCTCTCTGTGAACTTTAATGTTTGTATGAACCTTCATATTCGTCTCTGTGAGAAAACCAAGTCCTCAAATTATGTTAGGTATTCAAAAATGATATTCTGCTTTTAGAAATGACAGAGGACATGATGTAACACTGAAAAATATACCCTACAGCTTTCTCATTATAATTTCATACTTTTACCTCAATCTTTAATTAGAATTTAAATCTGAGTTCTAAAGCACTAGTTAGAGAAAAATTACAGCTGGATTTCCTGACCTTTAGCTGAAGTGTCCCTTTCACCTGAAGATTTGGTAACTTTTTTACTTTTCAGGAAAGGAACAATTTGCTCTGGGTTAATGTGATTGTCTGCCTAAAGGCAAATTTTCAAAACATATGTAGATGTAAATATTCTATTTGTAAGACTCTGCATTTCTAAAGGCAAATTGACATTTGCAAGTGCAAATTGGATGGCATAAAATGGAGTTATCAAGATTACACATTCAAAAGTTGTGAGTTCACTTGGACAGATGTGGCATAGAAAAAGGAAAGCATTCTGGGGATGGTAGTTAACAGAGCATCCCCAGCAAATTCTATATTAGGCAGCTTGAAGTGATAAGGAAATAAATATAGATTATTTCCTTGTAGGTGAGAGGAAGAAGAAATCAGAGTTCTTTCAATTTCACA
This sequence comes from Corvus cornix cornix, assembly GCF_000738735.6. Taxonomy (NCBI): domain Eukaryota; kingdom Metazoa; phylum Chordata; class Aves; order Passeriformes; family Corvidae; genus Corvus; species Corvus cornix. The sequence continues at coordinate 59,758,957 of NC_046332.1, read as the reverse complement.
AAAAAAAAAAAAAAAAAAAGAAGAGGAAATTACTGAAAAAAGGACCAACAGCTCCTATTTATTGAATCACTGTTTATTGAAGAACACTAGTAAAAGGACAAAATCAAGGCCAGGAATATTTTTTTTTCCCAATACAGAAAGAGCAGGAGAAGGAGTCTGTATTAATCTAGCCTCTGGTTTATTTAAGAAATAATTTATCATGAAGTTAGTAAAAGCCTAGAAGCAGAGAGCCTTGAGAGCTCTTTTATCCTTAAAATAGTCAAAATTAGTTGGTTACTGTGGATACAAAAATGCTGCTAGCAAGGATTTTCTTGCTATTTTCTAAGTCCATGAGAGACTTTTCTGTCTCACAGAAGAGGTAGCATAGTTCTGTAAACAACCAAACACCTGCAGCCTTGAAAAGTCTTGTTTATGGTACAGTAGAAAAATATTTTGACAATGGATGTTTTAGGATTTTAGCCAATCACTCCAAGGGGTGGCTGGTCCATTGTCCAATTAGACTATGAAGAAAAAAGTCTATAAAAGAGTTTGTAAAATAATTAAATCAATCAATCTTGCTGCACAATTCCCGCCTGCTGGATCTTCTCTCCTCCTCCCTACGGCTGCAGGACACGGTGATATACCCTAGGACTGTGGTAATAGGTTACAATGAGTGTTGGGGCACTTTTGCCCTAAATGTATACAAGTAAATTGTAGTAATCTACATCTAAGGTACCCTCATGGCCTGTGTTACATAACTACTTCAAGGGGAGATAAGTAGCCTACTGGGACTGGGACCTTCTAACTGATAATAAAAAGTGATTGAAATAGTGAGTTAAGGTTTTATTAATAAGTTTAAAATTCAGATTATCTAAATACTAAATATCTAAGGCAGATGAATCCCACCCAAGTCTGCAAGTAGGCATCTGGAGAACAACAGTTGCACCAGATGCTGCAGAATTCTGCTTTACAAGCCAAATGGCAAAGCTTTGGCTCCAGACTTTGCTAGATTTAAAACTGTTGCAAAAATCTGTTTGTATGAGCTTGAGGCATTGCCTGAACCTACAGTAATCTCTGAGGTTAAACTGAGACTATTTTTTCATATTCTTTTTCTTTTTTTCCCCTGTGAATTATGTTTGTCTACAGCTACATCAAATTCTTTCTTTTTAGAAAGGTAGAAGGAGAAAGAAGTCTGATTAAACCAATTTTCCCTGAATAATGGTTCTTGCAACTAGGGAGTGTGTCTGCTAGAAACTTTCCAAGTTCTTTCTATTTTCCCCCTCCTTTTTATTATACTGTTATGGTCTTTTACTTTAATGCAGATTATTTTAATGAGGTTATTCATGGTCACTATTCTTCCTTGTAGAGGTATCTCTTGATATATGTTGTAATAAAATATAATCTTATTTCTTTCAAAAAGAGTGCTCTGGTAAAAACCATGTTTCTGCTGTACCGTTGTCAAAAAATTAGCAATTAACCAGACTGCAAAGAACTTGCTCTTTGTACTTGTCCCATTTCTTAACATATCTTTTTCTCACAGGCTTTTAATAATTTTATTCTTAGTAATTTTAATCACTATATCCATGTCTGCTTTTTTGTAAATCCCCGTCTGTTTTCCCAAACAATACTCTGAGATACGCTCATTATGGATTTTTTTCACTAGCTTTTATGTTCTACCATCCTAGGGAAGAGGTTTTCAACTTTGCAAAGTACAGATATTACTGCCATGTTCTCTGCTATTTATCAAGTTCCACTTTTCCCCCTCCTTTTCTATGAGTACTACCACAGTGGTATCCCTCTTGTATACTTTATAACCTGATGGACTACTGAGGGAAGTACCTCAAAAGTACATGGCATATCAACCAGATAACCTATGTGGTTGCAGTCAAGTTTTTCACTCAAAATTCTTGAGCTTCAGAGAGCCAGGGTAATGTGAAGCTAAAATTAATTTATCACATCCCATCATCTGATCTACACTTCATTTACATTTGCATTTGCAGTCTTCAATGTAAGGAATCTTTCCATAAAAATATGTCTTCAGAGGTTTACCTAAAATGAATGGGTTGAAAAATCTTACTTATTACATTAACCCTGGGAGCATAAGAGGCCCTGTGACCTTGTTTCAAATAGATACCCTTGGCTGAGTTCTCCCTTCTGCTTCCTGACCCCTCACAGTGCATCTCTAGGCAAAAAATTGATGGGACTGTATCTTTCTTCTGGGTTTACAGTATTGCTGGCTTACAATGATTCAAGACCTTTGGTTTTCAATCCTTTGTTGGTACATTTAAGATGTAATTATGAAAAAGGAACAAACCTCACAACATATCTTTATTGTTGCTTCTTGCTTGGGTGATAGCCATTTTCTTTTGTCATTTGTGAGCACCTCCTAATTTTATATGATAGGTAAAAGGTAACAGATGAAAACTCTAAAAACTGTCAAAAGCAAATAGAAATCTAAAGGGAGGTCTCACCTAATAATGTCTGAATAGTTCCACGTGACTTTTATTCTACAGCTGGCGTTATTTTTCTGCTTAAATGTTACTGTTAAGAGGTTCTAGAAGATTAATATTTTACAAACCTGTGATAAAATGGCTTCCAATCCACAAAAAAGGGAGATTCTGTAGCTAATAGTAATGGATTTTGACGACTTAGTCTGTGAGTATCATAGCCATTGCAGACACAATAAACATTCTATGTGCCCTTTTAGTAATCACTTTTTTGGAGCTGTCTGTTAATGGTTCCTTAATTGCATTCTGTTTCAGGCTTGACAATTTTTCCTTTCTTCTTGCCTCCTGAAATGAGCTTCAATTTCAAATTATTGTGCTTTTTTCTGTTTTGAGTTGTCTAAATGAAGTTCTCTATGTCTTTTTCATTTGCTTCAGTTTTCCATAATTTTAGTGTGTCTATCAGTGACAGTTTCATCAGTGCAGTCCTGTGCAGTACTATCCTTCTTCAGGTTCTTTTTCTTGTTCCTTCTCCAATATGAACTACTACTGTTTTCTGGATGTTGTTACCTTTTGCATCTACCATTTTTACCTTTATTATCTGACAGAATTTATTTGAAAAAGGAGAAGGATCAGGAAAGACCTTTTCAGCTTTCACATTTTTGGCATCATATCTCATATTTCATTTGGCTGGAAGGTTTCTTCAGTCCCTCTTTAGGAAATAATTTATCTTTATGCTTCTGAGAGGTAGCTTGTGAAACTGTCCACTGTTATATGTTGCCACATTGGCCTTAGATCTTCTGTCTTTGCTCTATGTCCATAAAGTGTCTCATCCTGTGGGATATCATCAGCCTTCAGAAGCTTCTACTAAAGGCAACAGAAACAAATTCCTATATAGTATTTCCAACCTTTCAGTGATGGATGAAGTCATAAATATTCTTTCTTAGTCCACATAAATACTGATCTCCCTACCTGCCTCTGCTAAAAGTGTGTGGTTGCAGGTGTTTAAGTCCAACACACCACTGCAATCTAGCCTAGAGTTCACCAAACTCCATAATCATTCAGACATTAGGACACTCTTATTTATAACTGTCACCTGAAGGATCTTTTATTTTCAGATTACATTTGTTCAGTCCTTCCAGCCTGTCTCCTCAATCTGCTTACCTTCCTCCAGTGGCTAATCACGGTCCCTTTGCAGGAAGAACTTTCTCTCTGTTTATATCCCGTGTAGCATGAGCTAAACATCTCATGTAGATAGGCTTCTGTACAACTGCAAAGAGACACGACTGTGGTCCCAGTGTCACTGAAATTTCAGGTTCATGGTGAGCTGCATGCTAAATTAATTTCAAAAATAGTTTTCTTAGAATTCAATTCTGGCTTCCTTCCCCATTATAGTTCACTGAGAAAAATTCAAGGGAGCTTTAGTAAGCATGAGTGATCAGATTTTTAAACTTCTGTGCCCTCTATTGAGTTCTAGCCCTTCAGCATTGATGTTCCTTCAAGGACCATTCTTAGCCTCACCTCACCTACCTTGCACTGATGAAATGCATCTTAGGTTCTATATCTGCATTAGACAAGTTCATTAAACTTCATGCAGTGCTCAGTGTGCTAGTAGAGGGCGTGTAAGTATGCAGATAGAGAGAAATACCTGCTAATTGCCTGAAAGGAGTCTGATCAGCCTAATTCTGGCAAAGTAGGATTTCTGTTCTGTCAGACTGGTTCCTTTTCTGAAGTAACAAAAGTAGCTGAACTACTTTTGTGCATCCTCTAGTCTTCAAAGTACCTGACACAGTGTTCTGCTTAAGATTATTGCTCCTATTTCTGAGAACATGAATGTTGTGTTTGGTTCTCTGTGTGAAGAACTGAGCTATAAAGTTGGGGGGTTTTAATTTCATTTGTCTAGATTTAGTCTAAGTTATGTATTGCTTATGATATACTTATTCACATTTGTAAAATTATGTGCACTCCATCCGTTGTGTGAGGTTTGATTTGAAGAGATTTGAACATTTTGAGGTAGAGCAGCTATTTGGAGTGTAATTAAATTATATCACTTTCCTTCCCTGGAAACCTCAATTAGAAGAGAGATAATTCTCTTGCAAATGAACTGTGTTTTGTTCATATGTAGAAGAAAGAACAAATATGGAAGGGAAGCAGTTAGTGGTGTCTAATGATGGGGGGGAACATGTAGCAAACAAAACTGAGAATTTTCCCTTAAGAAGAGGGTGTTATGTCTCAAATAATGGCTGTAATATACATAATCCTTCAGGAATTACTATTATTGTTAATGTAATAAGAAATAAGTTCAGTTCCTTCTAGCAATTCGGCTATACTTACCTTATTTAAGTGTCATATAATAGTGATGGGATAAGTCAGAGATTATGGTGTCACATTGACAGTGAACAGCTTCCTGTGGAAGGACTAACATAAGAGGATCTTTGTCATTGATCAGGTCTCTTTCTCTCCTATTCTGTTAATATTAAAATGATTATTACTGTCATTGTAAGAGGAAAAGGGAAATTATTCTTCTTCAGGGAAGAGTCTTCTGAATTCCAGCAACCTGGTAACACAACACCATTTTGAGGAGGCACAGGAAGAATCCAAACAGTTCATCCCATTCTGAAACATAGCTTCAGGCAAGATATTTAGTGCTCTTGAACTACTTTCTTAATCTTTGTGTTCTCAACTTCTGTCACATGTCTAGCAGAGTGAGCACTTTATAATGAGATGATGTAGTTGAAATCTTCAGCTACTGATGGGAGAGCCACGTTTACAGTGATCAGCAAAACTGCTGTGATGCAGTGATGACTGTAACAAACATGTCATTGCAATCTGAGCTGTGTCTACACTGTGTGGTTAGTGCAAGCTGAATTTGCTTTCTATCTCTCTGCCCTCTGCTACTCTCCTATGAATACCTGGAAACCATCTATGCAAAGAGGAGAGAAACTGGAGTGGAAGTGTGTGAAAAGATACACAAGCAGCTGTAGTCCCAGCAGTGTATTTGTACTGTACATGTACTGTACTCTGCTGTCTAAGACCTGTATGAATTTCCTAACCTTCTGTTCTAATTTAAAAGCAAATAGAGCTTGCTTAATCCACACATATCCTAAACTGACTTGTGCTTTTCAGAGTTCAAAGGTTCTATTTTCATCAGCTGAATATTTAATATAGGAGTAAACCAGAAAAGAAATATCCCTACATGTAGTGGTTTACGTTTCTCTGTTTGACTTGAAACTAGAACAGCATGTAGTGAAGCCTCACCTTGGTCCCGATGTCAAGTGAAACTCCTGTGTGGATACATTTTCAGTGGACAAGCCCCAATATATGTGCACATAGACTGCCTTCTCTGTCTTCTACAGAACTGCACCCACTGAGTAGATCATGGTAAAACTTCTGATTTCACCAGTCACAGGATTCAATTTTATTCTTGATGTCTGGCCTCAGTGAGTCCTCAAATATTTGATACACTTTAAAGAATGATCTGTAAAATGCTACCTAACTTTATTACGATCAGACACAAATGTCAGAGTATCACTAACAAATGGATCTGAATTTTATGTTTGCCAGATTCAGTTTTACAATTCAAAAATTTCTGATGACTAAGAAAAAAGACTCGTCTGGGTTACATTGGCTGTAGAAGCATCTCTTTCTTATAATCCGAATACATACAATCGTGTGACTTCTCCATACACAGACCAGTGACTATTTGCTTACTTCTTTGTTATTGTTTTTAATGCCTCACAAGCACAAAATATATTTGAGCTCTGAAATGAAATCATAACCCTTTCCTGAGATTGTTAGAGCAAGCCCAAAATAAGAGACAAAGACATGAAATACAAAGGCTCCAGAAAGCTTTCAAAGAGGCTGAGCTCTGACTGCCAGTCATTTTTATAACAAGGGCAGCCATAGACAATATTTGCAAAAAGTTGTCTCTTTCTAGTGGATAGAAGTGTAATGCTTACAAAGATGCCTTTTGATGTATGTACAGATCCTCTCTATTGCTAATGTAATTTTTTTCTGAATGATCGCACTATCACTTTTATGACAATGCCAAACTTTACTTTTAAAACACCTTTGATTTTAACAAATCTTCCATAGCAAAGTTGCTCTAAGATGAAACATGAGCATGCTTGTAGAGCATATGAATTTGGAAGTTCTATGTTACACTAGAAGTCCTTAACTATCTGGTGTGTTGACACAGAAATTGTACCATTCAGTCAGCAACCTATCTGAAGACTCTTAATTAACTTAAAATTTCAGTGTTGCTTCATTTCATAAACATTATAAACTATCAAATGTGTGTATTATCATAAGCAGAGTTTTTTTCTTGAACTGTAGAATACCCATTAATATTACAGTGTAAAAAGTATTGTATATTTTTACATGAAAATTGCACTATGTATAGGCTTTCAGGGAAAAAATTCAAAAGTTTATTTGAGCTGACAGTAATAGAATTACTTTAGCAGAGCAAGTCCAGATTTTATTGTGCATTTTTGGCAGGACTAGATTTATAAAACAAGATCATGATCTACTGTGAACATGATACAATTTGGAAGGAGTTTATTACCCTCCATGCTGAGCTTTCTTTGTTTCCTTGGGACCTCATTTCTGTGCCGGACAACATTTTCAAATCTTGAATATTTTTAGCTCTGATGATCAGCTTATAAAGACAACCTTCTGTCCCTCAGAATATATCCTTCACATAGCACAGATGAAATTTTCTCTCTTTTTACCCCTCCCCAAGTCCTTTAAAAAATCATTATAAAGCTAAGGATAACAGATGTACATAAAATTCCATTTAACCATTGCACAGGTTATGATAAAAGCCAGGCTATTTGCTTTGTTCCCCTTAAATCTTTCCAGAATGCTGCTGTGAAAGTCAGTTTTATCTCCTGAAACTCAGGCCATGAAACTCTCCAATTAAAATTTTTTCACTGCCTACCATCCCTTTAGTTGTGTTCAAGGTCCTTGTCTTCCCCATCAAGGCTGTACTTTCATTTCTGCTTAGTGTACTACTTTTCTTGACTGCCCCCAAGATTCCCACCTAGGTGCTGCTTTCAACTCCTCCTTCTACTTTGATCTTAGTATTTTGTTCCCACTTGCCTAAGTTGGAACTGCAGCTGAAATTATTCCCCAGCAGAGGCACCTACAGCGTTTGTATGTCACCACTCCTTAGCCGTGCTCTCCACCCTCATCTGCCCGTTCCTCTGCCGAGAATTTTACAGCCCCTTGCTTTTGCCACAGTGCCTACCCAGGGGACTTTGAGAGCTGGAAGCCCAATTCTCTGAAGCCTAATTTAAGAAGGCTCTGTGGCTGGGAGTGAGAATTTCTCACATTCCTTTTGGATTGAGTTTAGGAAAAGATCATAGCACAAAAAGATTCATGGATTATACAGAGACTGCTTTAACTTCCATCAGTTATTCCTTCAAGGTTTCACACAGTGGTCTGGACCACTGAGGATCGCATGAGCTTTTAAAGTTCTGGGCATTTTATACAGTTTCAGCAGCAAATATTCATCATTCCCACATCTTCATTAAAAAAAAAAAAAAAATCTTCAATTAAAATAGGCAATTTGCTTCAGTGAAATGTAGGGGTTTTGTGGTTTGCTGGAGCTTCAGATCAGGATGTAGCTTGCACATATTCCATATGTGGCATAATTTCAAAGAGACGCTATGTGAATTGAAGATGAAAGTTTGTGTTTTAAATGTCTATCCTGGGCTTGCTGTCCATTGAAATAGGAGATATAAAGAGATGAACATTGGAGGAAAAAAAACCTGTCTGGTTTGATAGCTTATATTGAATTTATATTGCTGTACTGGAAGAGTAATTTTGTGCTTTCAGGTCACATCACAGCAAGATGATCTATCTATATATGCATACATATGGACATAGGAGAAATGTATACAAATTAAAGACTAGATATAATCAGGTAAAAATAGCATGTTTGATCCTAAGTGGAAATAAAAATCTACTCGTTGCCTTTAATTTAAAGTTAAATATGAAAGGCAGATGCAAACTCTGCCTGCTGTGAACACATTGCAGCAATTTGTCCAAGATAATGAAGTTTTTCACTTCCTTATTGCAAAGTTTTAGTAACCTGGAAAACATTAATGAGGTACTGGAATTCCTTATTAATTAGAATAAATTTGATATGAGTGGTATTGCTGGAATCTGGAGAGAAAATGTGAGTGATTGAAATGTTCGGATTATGAATTACAACTTGTTCAGCAAGCCTGAGAAGATGACAAAAAAAGTAAAAGTCATGAGTTTATATATAGGAACAAGATCATGGGTTGATTTTATACACAATCTGCTCACATAGATCTACTTTTCAGAAGTTTTGATTTCCCATAATTAATCAAAATGCAAAGCAAATGACTGAGAAATAAAACCTGAAATATACAAAGAAAACAATGTTCACTACTTAAAATAAATCTTTGTATTGACAAAACAGGGTACTTCTATGTGTAGGGACAACAGCTTTGGCTAAAGTCTGCCTTACTGTCAGAAACCAAAAGAGGTTAACTTAAAGAGATCTGCAGTTTGTCTATCTTTGTTCTATATATATCTGAGTATATCAAGGAATTATAGACATATTTTATTAGGCCAATTAAAAGCAAATGAGCAAAACAAGTAGCATGATCAGGTAAGTGTAACATTTAGTCTGAGGACCATCCAAAGGAAAACAATGAAAAGAAGTCAATGAATCAAATTGATTGAGGAATAAAGTACATGGATATAATCATGTGCTAATACATTTTATGGAAAACTGGTCTTTTCAAACTTCTTTCCTTGATGCTAGAAATAAAATTGTTGTTAAAATTAATACTATATAACATCAGTGTAGCATATGATATATGAATGAATGAATGAATGAATGAATGAATGAAAAGCACTTCTCAAAAAAGTAGTTTCAAATGGGGAAATATCCTTGAACTGCTTCGCAATTGAGTTCTGTAGTAAAATCCAATTGCCTTTTAATAACTTTATCTGTGACAAACAGGAGAAAACAAATACTCCTAAGGCAGATGCTAACAATGTCCTCTCTGGTTAGTGACCTCTGAGTTGTTTAGAAGTTGCCCATTTGAAATGTCCTCACACAGTAGGGATGGATATTGTTTTCCTTTTCATGTATATTTCCTTCAGTTTTAATCAACATAAGAATGGTATTGCATATTATCAGGCTAATATTTTCTTTGCATAAAGCTGAAGGCCTATATGTTCATGAGAACATGAGAGAGGTAATGGATGCTATAGTGCTGCACAGGAGAAAGCAGTCAGTTGTAGTGCAGTTTCATCTATACCACCCTTGGAGATGTGTCTGATTCTTCAAAGTTTGCTCTAGAAACCAAGTTTTGCTTTGGAGGCCACATATTAGTTTACTCCAGAAGGATCCTACCAGCCAATTAAACTCTACTATAGGAACACTGAAAGCCTAATATATACTAAACAACTCAGTGAGTAGGAGTTGTATCTTGGAAAGCGGTATCCTAAAAATACTTTTAGAGGTGATTTTGGTGGATTGAACCTGGCTGGATACCAGGTGCCCACCACAGCCAATCTTCCACTCCCCTATTCAGCTGGACACAGGAGAGAAAATATAACAAAAGGCTCATGGGTCAAGATAAGGGTAGGGAGAGACCACTCACCAGTTACTATCATGGGCAAAACAGACTCAATTTGGGGAAGTTAATCTAATTTATTACCTATCATATCAGAGAGAGGAGAAATAAAAACTAAACCTTAAAACCCTGTCACCCACTGTTCCTCCCAATCTCTCCCTTGTTCCCAGGCTCAGCTTCTCTCCAGAATTCTCTACCTCCTCCTCCTCCTCAAGCAACACAGGGGAATCTGAAATGGGGGTTGCAGTCTGTTCATCACACAACAGATTTTTTCTCTTCGAATTCAGTTTTCTGAGAGGCACTACCATCATTGCTGATGAGCTCAGCCTTGGCCAGTGAGGGATCAGTCTTAGACCCACATGGCATTGGCTCTGTTGGGCACAGGGGTAGCTTCCTTCAGCTTCTCACAGAAGCCACTGCTGTACCACCCCACAATCTAAATCTTGCTGCACCTACCCAGTACAGAGGTATTGTGCAAAGCTTCGAAAATGAATAACCAGGATAATGTTGTGCTAGCTTTTTCCTTATAAATATAAAACTTAAGAAGTAGTAAAAATAAATTGAGATTAGTACCAACTTCCTTAACTTAAAATATTTTTTTGAAAGAGAGAACAATCTGGAAAAAAAAATCAAAACCAACATAGATAAATGGGAGATAGAATACATTGCTTCAGTAATAGCATGTTAACATTTTGCATGTTATTTGAGGACATTCAAATGCAGTCCCAGCCATAAGGCTAAAGTAATTTCTAAGAAATAGAGGAACAAGGATTCGTAACAGCTTTCTAGCAGCAGTAGTGCAAAACAAACAAACTTCTAATTATTCTTAAAATTGTTTTATAGATGGATTATATGTGACAATTATCTGTGATAGCAAGGATCCAAAGTTGTTAAGCCAGACCCCTTTCAATTCCATGTGTTCATCCCAAAAAATAAAGCATCAAGAGGGAAACACTGTTGTGTCCAAGAATGGCTTTGCTCTTCAATTCATAAAGAAAAACAAAAAATAAGTGATTTTTTTTCTCACAATATCACTCAATGGTATAGAATAAATTACCCTGATACATGAAATGATGTCAGCTCTGTTGCTTCACATAGGAGAAGCAACATGTTTGAAGCTCTCCTCTTAATTTTATTGATTGATACTGAATTTCTTTGGTTTCAAATAGTTTCAGAACTGCTCATTTCTGGTACTTCTGTTTATAACAGAATCATGCTAAGGTTTTATAACCTTTTGCAAAGGAATTTTCAATACTTATTTAATAGAACACGGAAACTAGCTTTGGAGAATAAATGCTCTACACAAAATGAAAATTCACTGTGAATCTTTTGAAGTAAGATTTATACACTTCACAAAAATGTGTACACAGGGTAACATAACAGAGACAATTTCTAATTGCTCATTGAAATCAGCATGGGCCCATAACTGTGGGCTGCAGGGCTCCAACTCTTGATTTTTAATATCTTTCCTAAAGGTATCTATTTCTCATTGGAGGTGCGAGATGAATGTGTACCTGCTAAGTGTGAGGAGGATGGTAACGGAAATCAGTAGTGTTAATTAAATTACAAGAATTAACATATCTAGTATTTCTTCATCCTCTAAGCTTTTGCAACTGTTAATGAGAGTGAAGGGTGTTTTATGATTCCTTCCTTCTCACAGAATAATCTATATCCAAAATCTTTGCCAAGTCAAAGACGAAATTTTAACTAATTGTTCATTTGTTTGGGTCTCATCCCTCTTTTTCAAGAGAATGAATAGTTTAAAAAACACAGAGTGAAGGACAAGAAAAATTAAAAAAAAAGAACAATCCCCTTTTAATTCGTCACAGTGGCCTCAAATTTGGACCCTGCAGTTTTGACTATCAAGAAATCATCATTCCAGTCCCCAGAACAAAAGAGAATTAGTGAAAAACTTGTTCAAGAAGATAAGCAGAAAACAGATGTGGTTTGGGCTTCTTTTGGAGGGATTTTTTTTTTTTTTTTTTGGTTATTTGTTTGTGACTTTTTCTTGTAATTTTTAAATATATTATTATTTCTCCTCACTGGTTTACTTATTTAATACTGTATCTGTATCTACAAAGTTGGTGAAAGTTGGACTTTCATTTCTTATGATACTTTAGAAGCAATAGTAGCTGAAAATTATCATGAATATGTTCAAATTGAAATATTGATGAATAGGAGATTGATAGATAAGACAGGCTTGCCATAATGAGGTACAGCATTTTTTTCTATCATATTTTGTCCTCATTTCAGAACACACATGGGCTACCTTTTAAGGTTCATTACTTCTGGGGCCTTATCTACTTGGACAAATTACATTGTTTCACTACTGTAGTACTTGGTGAAATTTTACTTTTATTTATAATATTTAACATTTTGAAATTTCTTTAAGCTAAAACAGACAAAAAGACAATCTGAAATTCTAGGTCTTAGTAATTTCTCTTCACATTTACATTTTACTTAGCATATGTTCCTCCATCTGTTTATATTTGACTTTTTTTATTGAGGTTAATTATTGTTTTCCATCATAGCTAGAGTTTTGATTTGTCCTTTTTTAAACAATTATCAACTGAAGCAGCTTTCACATTTTAGAATAAAAAATTTACACATTTATAAACACACAACTAAAACTATTGGTCAGTGATCTTACAGCAGGATTTAATATTATATAAAGATATTATGTTCTTTGGTGACTTTTAATTCTGATAAACTTTCCATCTTTCACTGAATTCTATTGACATGAAATTTGTAAGAACAAGGTTCACACTCATGTTAGTGGGATATACTAGAGAGGAGAGGATTGAAATTATGGGTGCAAAATCATCTGTTATTACCTAAACTTTTTTTAATCAAACCAGTAATCCTAACTACCTGCAAAATGCCTGCACGTTTCAAAAAGAACATCTGTTTCTGCATCACTGCTTGACCTGTTATTCAAAGAGATCATATAACAAATTAATATAAAAATCAGTGGGTGAAAATGTTGAGCTGTACAAAATAGCATACAAGTGACCTTTATTGCTTTAAAAAACCTGTCTTTTTTCTTGTGATGCATATGAAAAGCAGCTATGGTTGATAAAACATATAATAAAAAATAGATATTTTCAAACATCAATGATGAGTAGTTCATTTTCAGTTTCAAACCAAATGAAACATTTTGTAGTTATTACTCAGTTTGTTATATGAAGTAGTAAAGCCCTTAGATAAAGGATTTTTTTTCTTGCTGCTCATTGCACATTTCTATTTTTGACAGCAACCCATCTTCTGGAAACAAACAATTATTGTCTTAGCTGTTTTAGGACCAATGTGAAATGAGAACTGACATAAGAAACATAAAAGCACAATGGTAATTACATTTTATGAATCTTTTCTTCATCTTTCTTAAAGCTTTCTGTGGCTTTAAATTTTCAGCAAAATCTTTTTTTGCTCACCTTGAGGCACTCTTTTTCCATCTCATTCATAAATGTTATCTTTTGTGCTGTACTCACAGCATAAATACATGCATTTACCCAATGCTCATCTTCTGACTTATGACTGTTATTTTTATGCCACAGTACATCTTTTTTTTCATCATAACAAAAAACCAGTCTTGCTCCAGTTGCACAATCAACTATTTGACCTTCAGTGACTTTTTCCACATTCACAAGGGAATTAAATTCTTCCTATTGTTAAAATATATTTACTTTTATGATACTTTGAAATGATGCTAAAGTGACTTCTATCTGGTGGTATTTTTGTTTCTGAGTCATTAAGCTGTGCATGGTAACAGGAGTCAGCAAACACGATAAATTTATGTGACTTTGAGTACTCAAAACTGAACTTTTGAATTCCCCAACAAAAGCCTTCTATTTGCTAGATGAAACTGGTATGGACTGGATGCAAATTTTTGTAACACCTGATCTAAACAGACTTAGCACATCCTAAATCCTTCAGTTAATAAAAAGACATGAAAGAGGAACACCAATTGCAAAGCTGTGCTTTTGTACACAGACCTTTTAGTCAGGAAAAACTGGAGGCTTAGATACCAAACAGAGGGGCTGGTGCTAAAAAAAATGGTTCACAAAAAGAAAATGGCCTTGTAAAGGAGTAGCATCAGAAAGGAGGTGAAGATCTTAGTTTTGCTCTGGCTGGAGGAAACAACCTGGAAGTGAGGAAACATCTCAGAGATCACAGAGATGAAAGGTGGGAGACCCCAGGGAAGCGCACTGATGGATGACACCCCATACTGGAACTGTGAGCAGAACCATGTCATGAGCTCATATAACTTGCTGCCCAACTTTCCCAGCTCTGCCTGTGGGGAAGAGAAGCTCAGTCCTACTGAAAGTAACACCGTGGGCTAGTGAGTATCTCAGGTAATCAAGTACCTCTAATCTCATTGTTTTTTAAATAAATCACGGTACACAAATCCACTAGCTCTTACTTACTCTCTCTCTCCTGAGACAAGAATGAAGGACACAAGAGTCTCAGAGTGCACTATGCCCAAAACTGGTGAGTAAACAGTCCAGAAATCAGATTTTCAGTGGGCAAATTCCATAAGATTTTCAGCCATGCAGGTAGATGATAATTCCTTAAAAGAATGAGAGAAAAAGGAATCAGGGTGTCTATCTCAAATATCTGGCATGCTACAATGCTTTAGACTGCTGTTTAATCTATTTCTCTGAAGTGAATACCTCCTATATTATTAAATAGGAGGAGACAACTATCTGTATATTCCTAAAATCAGTTCCTTATTTAGATAAAATCCACACTGGATTTACCCCAATCCAACTACTTTTCTCCATAGAATATTTGTAGAAATTTGGCAAATTCAGAAATACTGGTTCACTAACCATTAGTTTTGACTGAATACCATCCTCAGTGATAAAATACAAATAAAATGGCCATATGATGTTTAAAACAGAACTTTTTTTTTTTCCTTGAGCCTTTAAAACTGGTCAGTGGAGAAATGAAAAAACAGCAAAACCAAGCCCAAAATGGAAAACAACCAGCTAGAGTCACAGCTACCTATAGAAACACCAGTTCCTTCTTGCCTGGCTGATCAGAACCTGGTGAATAAAAAAGTGGGAGAACAATGGGTATGAAGTAGTTGTCAGTAAGCTTCCCACTCTACTGAAAGTCTGTTATTTTCTGTGATGTTCCTATTTTTTAAGCCATTCCTATCTTCAATGTCCCTCGCAGATACCTAGAAGAATCAAGAAGTTACAATTATTGAGTGAAGGGTCTCTTAGATTTCAGGTGCTGCATTTCAGCCTAAATGTTGAGATTTTTCCCACAGCATTCAAATAATGTATGAAGTGTTATTTTGCTGTTGCTTATGATTAATAATGAGAGAAATGTTTTCAAAGATACACAACTTTTTCCAGTATCTCTGTTTTTAATGTATTTATCTTGGACTCAGTACTCAGATAGTGACAAGAAAGCAAAACATTTACCTACATTACAAATATGATAATGTAATCAGCAAATTTTGCAAAAAAAACCAACCCTAGATGGAGACAACACTACTTGAAATAGTCTCTAGTTTTGTCTTTATAAAATCATAGATTTGTAGAATGCTTTGGGTTGGGAAGGCACCTCGAAAGGTCATCTAGCCCAATCCACCTTCCCTAAGCAGGGACATCTTTCATTAGATTGGGTTACTCTAAACACCATCCCACGTGATCTTGAACACTTCCAGGGATGGAGCATTCACAACCTGTGTCAGTGTATTCACCATCCTCTTCATAAAAAATATCTTCTGACCTAAACCTACCATCTTTTGTTTTAAAACTGTTACCCTTTGTTCTGTCACTACAGACCTTTGCAAAAAGTCTCCATCTTTCTCATAAGCCCCCCATGTAAATTGAAAGGCTTCAATATGGTCTTCCCAGACCCTTCTCTTCTCCAGAAGGCTGAACCATCCTGCCTTCATAGGCGAGGTGTTCCATGGAAAATTTCCATGG
Source organism: Corvus cornix cornix (assembly GCF_000738735.6). NCBI lineage: Eukaryota > Metazoa > Chordata > Aves > Passeriformes > Corvidae > Corvus > Corvus cornix. The sequence continues at coordinate 59,742,973 of NC_046332.1, read as the reverse complement.
CCCTACTCTAGACCCTCTCTAACAGGTCACTGTCTTTCTTGGGCTGAGGAGCTCAGAGCTGGATACAGAACTCCAGGTGGGGTCACATGAAGGCAGAGTAGATGGTCAGAATCCCCTCCCATGCCCTGCTGGCCACACTGGTTTTGATGCAGGCCGTGAGAAGGTTCGCTTTCTGGGGTGCAAGCTTATAGTCTTGGCTCATATTAAAATTTTTCATCTAACAGTATCTGCAGGTCCTTTTCACAAGGATACTCTCAATCTATTCATCCCTCAGCCTGTACTCATACCAATGACTACCCCATCCCAGGTGGAGTTCCTTGTACTGATTGTCTCTAATCACTTCCCTATCTTCCAAGTTTTGATATATCTTCCAGGACAATCTGTTTCATGTTCTCACTGGACAGAGAGCGAGGCTGATTGATCGGTAGTTCCCAGGGTCCTCCTTTTAACCCCTTTAAACAAGTGGTTGCAATGTTTTCCCTTTATTCAGTCACTGGAGATATTCCTTGATGGAATTAACACACTGGACAAAATTCCACTGTGCAGACTGTGGGAAAACAACAGACGACAACAACAGGAAGATGCCAGGCCTGGTGAGGTAAATCTCAGTAACCTGCCCAGACAAAAATTCCCACCATGGCAAACTGTGAGAAGGGAAGCAACTGCTTTCACACATGCTATCCCAAGTTGTGGGAATGGCATGAACACCTCCTGGGTACCCAGGACGTGGACTATATAAAAGTGGTACCTCCAGAAGAACAGTCTGGGGACCCCCCACCACTGAGAGGAACAGAAGAAAGGCCAGCAGGATGCCACAGGGCCCTATGTGGTGGTGACTATCTTTCCTCTTAATCTGTCTCTTTTTCCTTCTTTCCCGAGCCCCTGCTTTACTGCTAAATATTTCCCATATGGTCTCATTTGTGCCTTAATTCAGGCAGAAGCATCTTTTAATAAACAGATCCTAACATTATTTCAGAAATAAGACACTAACATTATTCCAGTGTGTCATAACAACAGGAAATGATTTCTGATCACAATAACACAAAAGTAGTTAAAACAAAAATATAGCATAATTTCTATTTGTTGTTTCTCCTGTAGATGCTGGAGAGGCAGCTTTGACCAGGAATCCCTTTTATAAGGCTCAATGTATCTGGGACACAGACAAGACACTTACTTGTATTTTGGATATTGCCAAAAAACAATCATAAAAGGAGAAGGTATATAAAATAAAAGCAGGGGAAAAAAAGACAAAAAGAAAAAAGATTAAAAAATATTTTTATAATTTGCAATTTGTAGATGGGACACTGAGGCACAGGAATGATGAGCATAGTAATCCAAAGGACACAGATCATTAACACAACATATTTTAAAAGAAAAGATTTGTGGTGTTGTGTGTGCCATAGCCACAGAAACATAGAAAACAAGAGAGAGAGTTGTTCTGTCAGTATAGGTCTCTATTGGGCTAATAAACTCTCTTAAAAACTTGGATTTCTTTATATACTTGCACCATCACTGTGTGAGTGATGAGACTATATCATCACATTAAATAGACAAAATCAGATGGTTAAATTTTGTCTATTAAATTCCATTTCTTTAGTTCCAAGTTGATAGTAGTACCAGCTTTACTGGTGTCTTGGAAAATAACTACAGGAAAGCATTGCACGAACAAATCTGTCTATGAAAAGCCCCAAATGACTGACATGGTAAACTGAGGTCTTGGCTATTAGTATTCATTGTCTCTCAGACATACAAAAAAAAGAAGAAGAGTTAAAACTGTGTATAAATAGCATATCTAAAATCTACTAAAATCTTAGACCTTTTTTTAGGTTCCATTTTTAGTTACATGAAAGGAAGAAACAAAAGTTTGCAAGAGGAAATGTGCTTTAAAGTAAACCTTGATAGAACATGTTCTTTTTTAGGCAAAATGTTTTTTTTGGTGAAATTTTCAATTAATTTAAACATTTCCATTTAGAACATTGGTTACAAAAGAAGAAAAGGTATTTAAAAATTCTTATTTAAATGAGAGAAAGAGAAAGCCAGAACAGCCCATACATGTTTGTTATAAATATCTTCTTTTGCTAGGGGATATATTTGAAAACTTGCATTGATTATTTTTTAATAACTACGCAAATTATAACAGGGTAAACCAAAAGTCATTTTTTCCTACTGTTTCTCCCTCTGACATCCTTCCAGTCAGGGTTTTGGTCCAGCATGGGAGAACTGAAGAATGAATGAGGGTGGGAACTTGGGTCTTTCCCAACTCAGATTAAAAGTTCATCAGTTTTGAACTCTGCAGGAAATATTATGTGTTGAATTGGGGAGGAAAGAAAGAAAGTATTTGCTTTTGTTTATGGAAAGATTTTCATAATATTTGAGGACTGAAAACTAGTGCATAGAACTAAAATTGATGATAGCATTTTCACTATTACATTTATATACAAGTTGGACTTGAAGTAGTTACAGTTTATGCTTTTATATGTTTCTTTTTACACTTACTCCTACTAACTGAAAATGGAAATCTCTCTTGCTGAAAAACAAACAAATAAACAAAACCAATATCAAATAAATAAATAATTTAAAAATCCATCACCCAAAAATTCAAAACAAATCATACCAAACCTAAATGTTTAAGAACTTTAGGGAAGAATTGACTGAATTTTCGTACATACACTGATGTCAGCTCTAAAGTCTGTTGGTATTTCACTTATTTGAATAGATGACTGAAGAATATGGGATCATTCACAAATGCTCCCACTAAACACAAGAAAAGAAGAAACTCATTGAAGAATACTAGAAAAAAATATTGTTTTCAATATTTTTAAGGCTCAATTAACCTCTTCCTCTCATGTTTTCCATCTACTCAGATTTTGAGGTTTTGAACCGTGGTTTAACCCCAACCCCTAAAGTAGCATCTGGAAATGAATAAATTAAAGCAGCCCATCTCTTGCTACTGAGACGCGCAAGGGCATATTTGAAAAAAACTAAACAGGAAAATAACAAGCATCAGACCTGCAACAACCTTGACAACACACCACAACCCCGATAGGCAGCCTGTGCAGAGGGGAGAGTACAAAGACAGTTACAAATGGCAAGGTGCACATTTATGAATACCAATAAAATTCCCCTTCTGCTCTATCATCACTTTAAGGTGCTGTTTTTCAAATAACCATTTCAGAAGTAGCTTTATAATTGCTTTCACTTTAAATACCTAAATTAAATATACATACATAAAGTAAGGAACATTTGTCTTTCACCTCTTTTTCCAGAAGCATGGCACTTTTTAAAGTAGCATTGCTGATTTATAAGCAATATGACTGATTTTTAGTCATATCTGTGATTTATAAGTCAGGATTTCATATACTCTGGTTATTAAGATCTATTTTATGAAACCCAGTTTATTTGTTAAAAAAGACTGATTTACTAGGCAGATTTATTAATCATGGCTTAGGAATATAAACCAAAGTCTTGGTTCAAGTCTTATATTTATAAATTAGATGCTTAAATCAAATTCCAATTTATATGTAATGGGATTGGTTCTAGAGATGTGCAAATAGTAATATATCCAATCCCACTACTACCTGAAGATAATGATCTTGCTTTCACAAGTAATTTGGTTATTCACATCAATGAAAAAATCCTATCATTAATCAGATGGATACAATTCAGAAAATAACTCCATATCAAGGAGTGACATAGACAGAAATACTGACTTTCAGGCAGGAAATGAATAGTCTAATCTGAAATATTGTAATACACAGATTTTGAACTCTCCTTTTTCAGAGTTTTCAAGTTGCTGAATCCACTGGGACTGCTGTTACCACTCCAACAAGAGAAACAGCTTTCATTTGCTGTCATTTGTCTCTTTCTTATTCTGAAAGAAAATACAGAAGTGATATTAAATTCCCCCTTTCCAGCTTCCACTCCTAACAATTATTCACTTTCTTTCAGTTCAATTCAGATTTCTTTAATGCCCAGAAATACCAAGCATCTGAAGGAAAGACACACCTAATGCTTGAAAAATGCAAACAGCAAAGTCCAAGATGGCTTATAATTGAAGATTTTACTTTTTAGTCAAACTCATCTATCTGAAACAAATTAATAAAATTCTAGAAATACTTTTCTGCCTCATTATGCAGAGCCATAGCTTGGAGTGTCACACTTAGATAAGCTGAAAGCAGTATGGCTGAAAGGTACATTTTCCAATCAACTTTCTGGATAATCTTTGACTCCAGACATAGTAATACATGGAATCAATAAATGAAACTTATCATACTAATTTGTCCAAAACAGTGGAAATCAGTCTTTTTCTCTTTAGCAGTGTCTTTCTGTGTTAACCTTGTCCTGTTACTTCTTGTTAATTTCCCTAGTTGTGAAGGTATGTTGCTTTTGAAAAACAAAAAAAAGCCAGCCTTGAGCTTGACAGCAGAAGTCTTGAGACGTTTCTGTGAGCTTGCTCTACACTCTCTGTATACACAGTTTCTTTTTAACTTGTGACATGGTTCATAAAATCTTGTTGACCTACTTATATCCAGACTAAACAGAAATCTACCATCAGAGTGAATGCTGTGTGTCATGTGGCAAAATCAGAGATAAAAATTTCTTAAAATATTGGAAACCAGACTACTTTTCATTTTGCTTTGTAGATAGACTTGATACATAGAAGAATTAAATGGCTTCTGTTGTGACAGTCCTCAGATACTGTGTGCCTTGTGCCAAAGAGAAAAACATGAGGAGGTCAGGGCCTAGGGACTGCTTGACTGGATATTTTGAGTGGCATAGCAGAGTCCTTCTCAGCCCATCTTCTCAAAGATGTCCTTAGTGGAGCATGCTTTTCTTTTGTGTTTCTCCAGGTTCTTTTCGCCTTTCTCTGCAGAAATCCCAACACATCTGTTCAACAGCCCCACCTCCAGCTGAGAGGAAGGTAGTGATGGATTGCAGAATCCTGTTTCACATTCTGTTAATTTTGGCATTGCCTTCCTCTTCACATTTAGAGTACAGTAATTTCAGATTACTTTTGTTCCACCATTTCATCCTCTTGTAGTATAAGCCAAAATTGGAATACTCTGGTTTGACTTGAACTAGCAGTAAGGCCCTTGAATCCGTCTTTTTTGAGATGACTTGTTGAAGTGTTCTGCAGCTTAAGTAGGAGGCAATACAGAGGCATAGAGGTGAGCATGCCCCCTTTAGAAGTTCAAAATTTGGGTGGCAAGAACACATTTGAGATTTAAGGCAAAATTTAGTCAGACTTGTTTTGTGAAACACACTATGAATTTCCCTCTGACACCTGCAAAATGAAAATGGAATTCCTTTTGAAAGAGGAATGTGCAATGTGGGACAGCACATAGTTCAAGCTGTTCAGTGTTCTATTCTCTGTAAATAAAAAGTCCTTGTACAAGAACTGTCTCAAATACCAGGTTTCTCCATAACCTCCAGCTGTAAACTCCAGTACAAAATAAACTCTCATACTTCTTGAGCTTGTAATAGCTCCTTTTCTCAAATCCAGTGTTCTTTATTTAAAATTTTGTTGGAACTGGTGATATTCGGAGATGTGGTGGTGACCTCCTCAGTCATTGTGAAGAGGTAGAACATTCTGCCTGACTGATGCAGAGCTCTGAACCTATTAACAGTCTGACAGCCCTCCCACAGTAGTGAGATTTCTATTTGCATTCTGAAAATAGGTAAAAAAAATGAAGAAAACAGGAGTAGATGAGAGTGAAGAATCAATTAATGAAAGAAAAAGGAGAATAGGAAAGGAAAAAATACATGGTCTTTTTACCTGTTACATAAATGAGGAAATATTCCTTAGCCACATCAAGGCATGTAATGTCAAAGAGCTAGGCACTATTTTGCAATGATGACAGTAGGCATAGATGACCTATTAAAAGAAAGAAAAATTACCCCACCTCCCCTCTACAGGTTAAGCAAATATTGCACTTTACTGTGGTTTAGCTATGGAGAAAACAAATTCCATCTCAGCCAAACCCAGTACGTGACACATATCTCTACAACTGAACCACTCACTAAGGTTTAGCAGTTAACACCGGGATTGGTTTAACTGCAGTAGTCATGAGAAAGTATAAAATACCTTTCTCTGGTTAGAGCAATGCCCACAAAGCTTGCCACACTGTTTGTGAAGAAGGGCACCTATTCTACTCTCGTAGGACTGTAAGAGAATAGGGGCAACAGGAGGGGATATTGCAGAAGGACCTGCTATCAAGGAGAGAACTTCCAAGTCTCTAGCAGAGCTGCTCCTGCTCCTTCCTGAATGTACCCACCTTGTCACTTTTCCCCATGTATTGACATAGAAGGCAGCCACTGTTGGAAAGACCTGGGGTTGCAGGCATACTTAAAAACAGTAATACAGAAGACAGCACTTTTGTGGTAGAGACTTTTGTCTTTTGTCTCTGAAGCCTTTAACATTGTCACTGTTTGAGTTGAAAAGGAACAGAGAGTTTGAAGTACTAGTTGTCATATCATCACTGTAAACTTCTTATATTACTGCAGAGATGCATTTTAATATGAGAAACAGACTTTATTTGATTTATCATGAGGAAAAACACAAGACAAAATAAATCTTAAAACCAACATATAAAACAGACAAATAGTGAGGGTGATGTAAATACCTGGTAAGACCAATAACGTAAATCCCACAGGAGAAAAATATAAGGAAAGAAAATGAAGAGAAATTCTGTTGAAAGCACCTAGTAACAAGAGTTATATAAGTGCATAAGGTAAAAACTGGGGAGAAGTTGTCAAAATAATAAAAAACTAGTGAGGGAATAGGAAAATAATGAAGTTAGGTACACCAAGTAGATATAAGACACAAATCACTAAAGTAAGACAAATATTACTCTAAAAGAAATGGAAAACTATGACAGCTGCTGGGAATAAAGGAGAGACTTTAAATAAGACATGTATATTGCAAATGTAGCAAACAGACTACTACATGAGGCTTAATGCAGGCAAAGTGAAAACAAAAGGAGAGACATATTTTTAATTAGATAAGTGAAGCTGGAAGAGGTTTGACTGACAGACATTTGATTATACAAGTGAGACAATATCTAAACTTTAGACCAAGAGAATATTTCAAGCGCAGCTTGAGCTTTATTCAAGTTAGTTCAGTGTGTTTCTAAACTGTGATAGTATGACTATAACAAAAAAAAAAGTTTGCCTATTTGTAAGATTAGAAAGGAAGTAAAATAAAGCATGTGTGATCTGAAGGGTTTCACTGAAATATTCTTCTCTATGCTGAGTATGACTCTCACAGAGGACTCGTAAATACTTACCCTGCTGTTGCAGAGGGTTATTTATTTTGCATTAGTGTCCAAAGGGGACTGTGAGGTCCGAGCTCTTATTGCTCCACAGACTATTTACAGGCTTCTGAATGTGTGGGTGGTGAGACGAGTCCCAAAAGCACCAGAAGACTGGCTGGGCATTCAAGCCAGCTGGAAAGGAGCTTAATAGACCAGGAAAAGTGTATAACCACAGTATGGATACCTACTATGCAAGAGAGCAGCTGTACAATTTAATGGTGCCAAGATTCCTAAAATCCATGCTATGCTCTGATCTGGTTTAGGGTACTTTTAAACCCCTTAATGTTTCTAGGAACCTAACAAAAGAAAATAGACACAGAAGATAAAATGTGAGCAATCACAGCAGTTATACGAGAGCTCTTGGAGCTCACTCAGCTGAGCCTGATCCTTTTTAGTGGGAGGAAAAGCCAAGAACAAGATCTTTCCTGCAGTCAAGTGGCATGCCCAAAACATATTCACTTTCTCCTAGCAATAACTAATCTTTGTCCAGACCTTCCAGGAGAAAGTCAGTTTTGAAGTGACAAAAGAGAAGGACATAATCCTTCAAAATATCAGAGTTAACAGGAATGGCTTCCACAACTGGAGGCTAAGGAAAGATCAAAGCATGAGTTAATGCTTCTTCCCTTTCTCCCTTTGAGCTACCAAATACAATTGTACAGCAAGCTGCCTGCCAATTGTGCTTACAATGAATACATTCAACAACATTGTCTGGCTCACTAACTTTTTGTGTATTATTTGTTTTAGTCCAATGGATAATGAATTTAAACTTGTTCTGTGCTGTCATTACATAACACAGTGGAATGCAATGCTGAATAAGTGCTGGGGTCAGAGCCAACTCTGAGAAAGCCCCTTAAGAGATCGCAAAGTTGCTTTGATTTTGTCCAGTAATATTTGCATGGCCTGAATTCTTCCCAGTTTCAATCTGGATTTCACTCTGGTTTTCATTTAAAAGATCTTAAAAATCAACCAAAGATCTGTTTGCCTCTCTCAATGTATGTTGCTTCATATCATTGCTACTCAAACAGCTGAGACCCAGCCTGCAGGCCAAAAGCATCAGAAGCTCTGCTCCATTGCGGGTCCTGGTGCACCTCATCACACTGAGGGAGAGCAGATCCAAGTCAGCTTTGATCCAGAATGGGTCAGGACATTCACAGAGTGAGCAACAAACACAGTATCATCTGTTTTCTTTATATGTGTGGCATTATGTGCAACTTGCTCCCAGTTATCCTTTGCATCAAAATGGTGCATCAAGGTGAAAAGCTCCTCTTCCTCCTTTTTGTGAGGATATTTCAAAAGCTTAGCAGTTGAGGTACTTACCTAAGATGCAAAATTGGGGACCTTTAAGTATCTCCTTCCTCAAGTTTTTAGCAAGGTCTTAACCTTGACTCTCATCACATACATTAATGTGATGACTATCAGGTAATCTTCATTTCCTACCCACCCTCCTGTACAATATGTGCACCCCCTGCCCACTCTCCACACCTGACATACTGAGGAAGACCAGCCTTTGATATTTTCTCTGCCTTAGCTCAGGTAAACTCACCTGCAAACACAAGTCCACCTGTCATCTCTATATTAATATTTCAGTACATATATACTTGCTCAAGTTCTGTGCATTTCACTGGAATCATCTTACTGAATTTTAGTTATCTGCAAAGCACAAATCTTAGTGCACAACTTCAGAGTCTTCTTTAATAACCAATGAAGACAAATAGATTTTTCCAGGGTTTAGTTTGTCTCTCTTTTGACACGTATCTACACCATGAATCTATACTCACTAATTTAGATTGTGAAAGACATATGGTTTTATGTTCTCTTCCTTTCATCCAAACTAAACAAACTCAGCTTGCATCTTCTGCTCTATGTCTCCAGACATGAGCCTGTACCCAGTGTGACAGATTTTTTGCATTGTGACAAAGAAAGCCTCTGAATAGCTCAGTCTTTCTCTTCTATTTTTAATTTTTTTCTTGGATATACATTCTGTTTTGTCTGTCAAAGCTCTATGCAGTCAAACCCATAGCTTTGTATCACTGTTAAATTATCCCACTTTTTGGGTTTCCATATACAGGTAAAACCTAGGTCTTAGCAATTAAACCAATCAGGTAGTTTGCTAATACACTATGTAATCATCTGGTTTTCCTTGCTAATATGACATCTTACAGTCAAATAAAATATTCCTAGTGATAATTTGTTTTTACTATAGATTTTTCATACAGGGGAAAATGACTTTTGATATAAACCAATATGATTGAAAACTCAGATAGGCTGGTACTCTGGAAAGTCAGTATAGTTTTAATGTCCTAAAAATATACATATAAAAGTCGAAGAAGAAACATTTTAGCTGTGCAACAGCACAGAAATTGAATGAAGACTGTAAAAACTAATCACTGCATAGGTGTACTAGTTTGAAAACAAACCAGTGGGAGATCGCAAATCAGAATTATAATTTAGTAGAAAAACTAAAATAAATGCAATAGTACAAGAACATTGACAGATTCAGGATACAACCTGACACCCTGTTAGTCACGGTGGTGGTAGCAGTCCAGATGAGATAGTCCTGTTAAAGCAGTGATCCTGTAGAAAAGGGTCTGGTCTTCACCTGAAGGTCCAATGGTATAACACTCACCCTCTAGAAGTCCCATAAATAAGGACTGCTTGTGCTATTCCAAACCTCCAATTATATCCCGGTGGGAATGCTTGGCTCCTCCCCCTGGGTGGAGCATCTCACAACGGGCTGATGTAATTCTATGAGTCATGCGGTGGGTCCTTGATTGCCCATTAACAGAGATAGCACCTGGAGGGAGTTATCAAGGATGCCTCATGGTAGGAGATAACAAACACTCTCCCACCTGCTTTAACAGCTTGTGAAGATGATAATAGAATACATGCTTTTGGTTACATCTTACACTGTAAACTAGGACACAAGGGTTTTGTATATCTGCCCTTAATGTCATCAATAACTTAAGCTATAATAGAGAATATTGACTAACCTTGTTGTTGTGATATCTAGGTGACTTTCACTTCTTATGGAATTCCTTATTTAATTTTTTTATGTGGAGTATACCACAATAGAAATGAAATTTTGCTTTGTCAGGAAATAAAAATAATATAGCAATCACATATCTTGCTGGAAGGACCACCAAGATTAAGATCAAAAGTAGTGATTTCCCTTCCCTTCCCTTCCCTTCGCTGAGAACACCATCCGTCTGTTTGTTGTTCAGACTCATAACCTGGGATTAATCTTCGACTTTTTCCTCTTCCACAGCTTACAGATTGAAACCATTTTTTTAATCCGTTCACATTTTTGTATAATATTTTGGGCGCTTAGCCTTTCCTTTTCTGACAACTCCTTGAGCCCTAACTCTTGACAACTACCCAAAAATCTTCTGCTCTGCCATGGAACATGAGCAGTGCGCCCAGGTGGCCAAGAGAGTGCTCTAGACACCAGAGCAGAGATTCCTCTGCAGCCTGTGTTGAAGACCATGGTACAGCAGGCTGTCCTCCTGCAGCCCATGAAGGTCCGTCATGGAACAGGTAGCCACTGCCCATGGCAGACCCCATGCCAGAGCAGGTGGATGTGCCTTGAAGAAAGAGATGGTACCATGGGAGCAGGCTTCTGGCCTGTTGGTCCCATAGAGACAGGAGCCTGTGCTGGAGCAAGTCTGTGACCCTGCGAGGGACCTACAATGGAACAATTTGTTCCTGAAGGACTACACCCCATGGAAGTGACCCACACTGGAGCAGTTTGTGAAATCACGATAGCCCATGGGAAGAACTCACATTGGAGAAGTTCTTGGAGGACTATCTCCCATGGGAGGGACTCCATGCTAGAGCAGGATAAAAGGGTGTGAGGACGCCTTCCCCTGAGGAGGAAGGAGCATCAGGGACAATGTGTGATGAACTGACCACAGCCCCTGTTTCCTGTCCCATTGCACCACTGGGGAAAAGAGGTAGAGAAAATTGGGAGTGAAGTTGAGCCTGGGAAGAAAGGAGGGGTGGGGGGAAAGTTAAGATTTAGTTTTTCTTATTGCCCTGCTCTGGTTTGATTGGTAATAAACTAAATTAATTTCTCCAGGTTGAGTCAATTTTGCCTGTCATGGTAATTGGTGAGTGATATTTCTGTGTTCTTATTTTGAGCCACAAACCTTTCATTATATTTTCTCTCTGTCCAGCTGAAAGAGGGGAGTCATGGAGCAACTTTGGTGGGCACCTGGCATCCCAGCAGGGTCAACCCTCCACACCTCCAGTGTTAGAAATAACACGCAATATTTGCTTTCCATATCAAGTCTGCTGGGTTTTTATCTGGAAAAAGTTCAAGTAACTTTATAGAAGAGTTTGAAGGCTTCTAGAGAAAGCTTGGTTTTGAATATTGCTTAAATTTCATGACATATTATATATCCCAGGAATAAACCCACTGAAACATATAATATTAATGTAAAAGTGTAATATATAACCCATACAGAAACACCTTAAAGAAAAAGCTTCAGAAATAACAAACACAGTTTCTCTGTTTTTATTTGTGTACATGTTATGTTATCACTGCCTAGGCATTTGAGGGTATACAACACCAATTTCTTACTAACACTAGCCCATTGGTGATGTCAATGAATACAATAATGTAAAGCAGGCTTGGCCTACAATCAACCAATCTGACTGACAACCACATTTAAATAAGCATTATTTGGATATTAATAATTAAATATTCACAAAAAATAGTCAGGAAAAGTATTAATTTTAGAAAATAAACATGTATTTGCATCACTTATTTGCTTTCTAGCTGTAGAAATTCTTCCAGTGCTTTCCTGAGAAGGCTTAAACAGAACGGAGAAAAATAAGTTGCAAAAATTGATCAGAATGTAATATTTAGTGCTGTAAGAAAACTATTGGTATTAGTTAATAGACAGTCTCAAACAATGATAACAAATCTCTAAAGATACTGCAAACAATTCTATTCTTTCAATATACAGATTATGTTGTAAATTAGGCATTCTTGCTATGAATTTCTGTCATAAGACTAAGGAAAAAAACATTTAAACATTTAAAACAGTGTTATATGAGTAATAATCTATGAAACCATATGGAGGAAGAAAAAAAAAACAGTCAATATACTCCAGAAAGGGAAACAGATATCTAGAACATACAATACTATATCTGAATACATTTAAGATTGAAAATAGAAAAGGTTTTGCTATTTGAATAGTGACATTTTAAAACAGGATTGGTGAGAAAACCTAAATTTAAGATTGAGGTTGTGAAGTATATGAAAGATATTAGATGTTACATAATACCTGCAGGAGACAGGAATGAAAACTAATAATCATTTTGTTCTACTCAAATATTATTATATTCTTACATAAGGTTGCTAAGTAAAAGCCAGTCACCTGTTGGCAGAGGACCTGAATTTCGTGGGAGCCACTTAAAATATCCTCTACCAGGAAAACGCTCTTCTCTCTTTTGCTTGAGGGGTTTGTCTCTCTGTTTCTGTGGGGTGCAGAATCACAGAAAATTCCAGTCTTGTGTCATGCTGTTAATCTGACAGTTGCAGACATCCGTAAACTCTGATTCAGTAAGAGCTGTACCATTGCTTTTCTACGGGCTTAGTCCATTTTAACCATAACAAACACAATCAGAAAGAATTCTCTTATGTTTGAGGTGCTAAGTTTATTGTAGACACTACTATGGTCTATTATTCAGATAATAATAGCATTTACTATGTGTCCAATTAAAAATTAATCACCTTAATTAAAATAGGATTATTGTGAAGAATGAATGTTATGATAAACTTTATTACCTCCCCTCACTACTGAGATAAGCTGTGGTGGTCTGTTTTCCCATCATGTCGTTGGTACTTAAGGGCAGAACAGTCTTCATCTTATATTTTTGTAGGACTCCATCTTATGTTCTGGGGTCTACCAAGTTGATGGGGAAATCAATACTTTTTTTTGCCCTGGATTTTTGTATATTTATTTTCTGCATTTTCTTCTCTTTACATCAGTAAAAATAGAGCATTACAGAAACTTGTAGTGTGTGTCATGTGTGTCATGTGTGTTTGGAAGCTTAATTAATAAAAATTTATATTTTTTCATTAAAGAGGATGCAGAAATATTAATTATTAAATATTTTATCACACTTGAAAGGCAGCCACTTATTTCTTCTAAACTTATGCTTTATGTTTCACACGAGTGCTTAAATGACTTTGCCAAGTGTTGAAAGGAACGCAAAAGTAACTGTTCAGTACTTGGAACTGATTAAAAAAATATGGTAAATATAATTTGAAATGTTTTATCAGGCACAGGAAACACCAAAAAGCAAATTCAATGGACTCACCTGTGCCCCTAAGACTAATAAAAAAGAAAGAAGCCACTGTAGTTGTTTACAGAATAATAAAAAGTATATATTCTTCAAGAAGTTTCTCATTTGGAACTGTCGTGTTCATATGAATATATACTTGTAAGCAAACATGGACCAAATCTACTGAAATATCCTCTTTTACTCTGGACCGTGTTAAGGAAGGCATATATATCAAACGCCATTTCACTCTTTCTGCAGAGATCATAACTTGGACCAGACATAAAAAAGAAACCCAAGCCTTTTTTTTGTTTTGTTTTGTTTTTATGCAGAAAAACAGTAGAACTGAATATTCTCATCTCTAAGTATACTAAAAATCACTTTTACAAAAAGTGAAACCAGAGCTTGAGATAACTTCATAAGTGATAAAAATATTTGAGATTCAGAAAGCAAGTGGTAGAAATGCTTCCTGTTAGAGGCAAAAATATCTAGTGTAGCAGGACAACAGACTCTCTGCCAGCTTAGTCATCTCTGAAGCACAAAGTCTTTAATGATTTCTACAACGTCTACGTTTCTAATATTTTCTCTGTTTTTTCCATTTATAGACAAAGACATTTTTAATATGATTTATCTGCCATTTCTTGTGTTATGTGATAAAAAGCTCATCTACACACCCACAAAAAAGCTCATGGAGGCAATGGAACCTGGAGGATAACAAATACTGTCCCACCCAATAACTGTCCCACACAGTTACTGTCCCAACCCATCTCCACAAATCCAGAGGAGCATAATGATATATGTCACAACAAAAGGTAGAGGCAACCAAAATTATGAACTGAGGAAAAGGGACATTCTCACCAAGTGCCATCCAGGGCTGTCCCAGAAAAGCCTCACTTCCAGAGTTCAGACATGCGACCCGTCAGGATAAGTCATCAGGGGCAACTCTCCAGAGAACCTGTTCAAAGCAGGTTCTGATGTCCCGGGTATGGGACTTTAAGGAATCCAGGGAGAAAGGTATTCAGGATTACACAAACATGGTGGGAAGGAACAAGGAAAAAGAGAGGTCTTGGTGAATCTGGAAATAATAAGAGTGGGAAAGTAGATAAGGGGATAGATAGAAAGAGCTGGTTATGGCAAGCAGATTTTTGGTTGGTACACTTGTGAAGCCTGTGCCTGATCAGCACAGTCATCCTATCTCCTAAACTAAATTTCTCACTCCTTTCCTGTGTGTGTGTGACCTGGGAACCAGGGGGTCCTGATAAGCTGCTACGGAGCTCTGGATTCCTGTGTTTGCACAAGTGACTGATCTGGTCTGTACCAGCCCCTGGAGGGGGAAGCAGCCTTGAGAACTCTGAGGTGCATAAATCTACAAACTTCTAGGCAAAGATTTCTATATTTTTAGGGGTTTTTTGGTGTTTGTTTTTTTTTTTTTTTTTTTTGTTTTGTTTTGTTTTGTTTTGTTTTGAAGAGCTTGATTAGTAGTATTTTTTTATCTACCACTTAGATACTTCTACCACAGAAGTGGAAAAAACTATGGATAAATTTGTTTGAGACAATGCAATTCAAAAGGAACTCACTCTGTTTCTGAGCTGCCTGTGACAGAAGAATTTTCAGAAATCTTAAATTTTGGAAAAAACAGCATCTTATTGCACACTGAAGAGAATACTGCACAGGTCACAACCAGTCTTTTGATTGCCATGTCTACCTCGTGCTGTTCGGAGTACCAAGTCTTTGACAGCAATCTTATACCTATACTGTTAGTACTAGTGAAGTTATCTTCTTTATCTGACCTGAATGCAATTCCATCATGGAAGAAGGTTCATAATACATGGCTAGCACTGTGGCCTGCAAAGTATTTTTATGCAATTGTTGTGGTTTAGGAATGGTATTCCCCAGTTTAGTATTCCCACTGAAACACCCCAGACAGTGACCTGCTTGCTCACTTCCTCCTCTCCTGCCCCTGCTGCCCAATGGAGAGGCGAATTGGAGACACAAAAAGGTAAAGCTCATGGGTTGAGGTAAGACCAATTCACTAGAAACAGCAATAAAATGAGAAAATGAACAGCAATAACAACAATACTAATAACAGAGTGTACAAGATGGGCAAACAGTAAATGTAAAATTGCTCACCATGAGGAACGCAGCACTACCCCACTGCACACTCCAGCAAAACAGACAAAGACATAACACCCCTTGTGCATGGCATGAGGTGGTATAGAATAATGTGAGGGTCCTGGCTATGCCCCTCCTGGAGCTGCAAAAGTTAAACCTGTCCTGGCTGGAACCATGACAGTAGTTCACTGGTGCTTACCCTGCCTAAGCATTACATGATAGTGAAAATATAAGGCATCTTTAGAAAGTTGGAAAATAGAAAAATCAAACAGCTTTTAGTGATTTTCCAGTGTTCTTTTATTTCAGAAATAAATTCAATTAAAGTCTTGCAGGACCAATAGAAACTCTCACCTATCTTTGTATTTCATGCTGTTCCCTACTAACTCCATGGCTGAAGGTTCTGTAGTGCTTGTTCAAATTATATGTTTTGACTTTAAGCAGAATAAATATTAGATCATAGAATCATAGAATAATTTGTGTTGGAAGGGAAATTCTAAGGTCATCTAGTCCAACCCCCTGCAGTTAGCAGTGACATCTTCAACTAGACCTGGTTTCTCAGAGCCCCGTCCAGCCAACCTTGAATATTTCTTGTGTTGAGGCATCTACCATCTCTCTGGGCAATCTGTTCCAGTATATCACCACCCTCCACCCTCCCTGTAAAACGTTTCTTATACAGTCTGAATACATCCTGGTTTAGTTTAAAACCATTACAATTTCTTCTATCACAACAGACCCTGCTAAAATCTATACCCATCTGTCATGTAGGCCCTTTCAAGTAGTGAAGGGCTGCTACATAATCCCTCTGAAGCCTTCTCATCTCCGAGCTGAATAGCCCCAGTTCTCTCAGCCCCCAAACCTCTGATCCAACAATTCCATATCTTTCCTATGCTGCGGACTCCAAACCTGGACACAATGCTCCAGATGGGAGTCTAAAGAGAGTGGGGTAGTGGGGGAGAAACCCCTCCCTCCCCTGCTGCCCACACTGCTTTTGATGTAGGACAGGATAACACTGGCCTTCTGGGCTGTGAACCCCCACTGTTTCCTCATGTCCAGCATATCATCCTCCACTACCCCAAGTCCTTCTTAATAGGGCTGCTCTCAATCTGTTCATCCCCCAGCCTGCATTTATGAGTAGCCCCCAGGTGGACTTCTAGCCACTCTTCACCATCTTTTCTGTTGTATCTGAACTTCTACTGCCTTCCACCCTTGCAAAGTCCTTCTGTCCTAGGTTCAAAATTAGGAGCTCAATAGAGAACCAACTGTTGACAGGAGTCCAGATGGACACCTAAATGTCACCATTATCAAAATCATTACTGGCAGTAACATGACCACATTTATTAATAGTGTTCTATTTAAATACATAAGTAAAGGGGCAGTAAATAATCTATAAAAACATGAAATTCAAAGTATCTTTTGGAAAAACCATAGTAATATCTTTCAAGCCATGACAGAGACTACCAGAAATTACATAAACTGATCACAGCATGACACTAAGTTTCACTGTCCTTATCAGTGATTTCAGGAAATGATATTTACCTTTTACTTTTTAGGCACAGATCTCATAAGAAATCATTCATTAATCAGTGCAAAGTGATCCGACATTCATGAAGTAAAGTATGAAGTGATTAAGAAGAAAAAATTCTTATTCATGGGTGTAGTCAAACAGTAGAGAACATAGAGGCAGCTTTTCCCTTGTTTTGTAGAACCTTAAATTCTGCCAAGTGGTTTAAATCTACATTTACAAAATACAGTTCTCAGGCTGTCTCGTTTCTAAGCAGTGCTGCTTTATGTGCTTGTCTGATTGACTTGGGAGGACAGCAGGGCAATGTCACAGCAAAACATTTCAGTGTTTGGTCTGGTAGAAAACAATTGTAAGTGGCACTGTGTCAGGTGAAGACAGAAGCCAAAGGAAATGGAGCTTTCCCTGTCTTTAGAGGGATGCTGTACTCTGAATAGGAGTAGGACCAGAACTTCAATGTAACAGCAATTGACAGGTGGAAGCATAATAAAGGTGTGGATGGTATTGCTGTGAGAACTCTCAGAAGCCAGATGTCAGAGTGAAAAGATCAGCATTCACAGTTGTGTAGTTCTTTGATCTTTGCAAATTAGTAATTTACAAATATAGGTCAAACTCGTAAAAGAAAAGCTTTCTCCTTCCTTCTGGGTCAATCTTGTAGAAAGAACGGTTTAAGTATAACGCTATTCTGTTTGTTAAACCATGTATTATTTATCAGTAATAAATTAGGAATTTTAAACCAGCTACATTTACAACTCTTCAGTACCAGTCACATTTAACACATGTATCTTGAGAAAATTATATTTATAAAATCAGTTTTAATAATGTTGCTGCAGGAGTAAGGACAGAGTGTAACAACAGAAATGAATTAAAAATGCTCATGTATTATTAATATTGAATATATAATTCCTATCAGGAAAGGAACTGCAATAGTTTAGTAAGATACTATTCTATGGATATTGATGTGTCAATAACTCTCAAGTGATTGGTATATTCATTCATACCTCATTAAAGATTTACTGGTGTTTAATTCCAAGCAGTATGAGACACATCTGGAAAAATAGGCAAACTTTTAATAATATCTCCTCATTTGTTTATTTTTATTATAATATATCCAGTAATACTTTTGTAGGAAAGTGTTTGTCACTCAGACTGAAATGTTGTTCATAGTTTATTAAAGATTTATTGCTGTTTCATCCCAGAGGAACACTTCCACGATATGCATTACAGAATTCTAAATAGTGCAAAATAACAACAAAGAATAGCCCTATTCATTAATATGCTATTGTGTGATTTTATAGTATGACACTAACTATGGGACATGGCATTTATTCACTGAAAATGGGATAAATGCTTTTCATATTTTATTAAGATTTCTGGGGAATTTAATTTCTCAGCATTGTTGAGCCTGGAACTACTGACTGAAGATCCACTATGTCCCTTTATTTTGGATAGACTACCACAGCATCAGGGTGCTTAATGCCACACAAGAAAATCTGGTTTGCTCATAGTCCTCTAACCTAACTGCATGGATGACATTCAAAGAAAAATTGTCAGTATGCAGGAGAAGAAAGGGTAAAAAAGGTAAACTAAAAGGAGAGAGTAGATCTAAGTTTATTTGATTCCCTTTGTGAAAATTTGGAAATGCTCAACTGCAACTTATAGACAAGGATACAAGATTCTGATACAATGCACTAATGGAAAGAAAGGTGCCCAAACCTGCAGTTCATAGGTTCTCAGGATGCAGTAGCGTGGCACAAAGCTTTTTAGGGGTTCTGAAAAGAAAACTATATTTTGTACAGCTGTGAAATGAGAGGCTTTTGTACTGAAGTGTGCTTTTCATAGTTTATCATATATAAGAGTTTTGTAAATCTATGCAAAATGAGTATAAAATACTGACATTTTGCTGTGCTTATATTATAAATCTAATTTTCAAACACAAAAAATACCTGTACCAGGTGTAAGTCAATAAGAAATCAGCCTACTAGTGTTTCTCTGCATATTTTATTAAGCATGCCAGATAAAGTTCTTCCCTGCTCTGAGCTGCCTTATTTGAATCTCTGCCTACACGAAAGGACATGCAGCATTTCTGTACATGTAAGATCCAAAGGAAGAATTAATATATCCCTAGATACCTTTGTGACTGTGCAAAAACTTAGCATCCTTCAATGACAGCAAATAAAGTTTGCCCTTCACTTTCTTTTCGTAACCCATTCTATGAACCTTTGTAGGTTCATGCAGATTTAATGCTTCTTCTTAGCTACCATGTATTACCTTCCAACACAGTTAGCAATTGAGTCTTCTAGCAGATCTCTGTATACTCTGAAGACTCAAGCTTAAAAACAACAAAAAAAAAGCATTGAAGAATTTTAAGCATCAAAAGTTAAGACTGAAAAAAGCAATTTTACACAGTTTAGCAGTCTATAAAAATATGAGTAAGCAGAAATCATAAATCACTAATAGAATACTGAAACTTTTTAGAACATAATGTAACTAGGCTAAAAAGTACCACAGATATAACTCCTAGCAAATCTTTCAAAGCAACCTCAATTAATCTTAATTTTTACTGTAACATTTATCAGAATTAACGCACAAAAGATTATATATATGAGCTATTTATATGATAATGAAATTGTATAAAATCTGCACTATGCACGAATCAAGCATTTATATTTGCTTATTTTCCTACTGTGTTTATTTTGCAATATTGTAATTTATTTTCGTATGCCATATTTATAAATTAGGAAAAGCAATCTATAGAAGTTTTTATCTGTAAAAGGATTCATGCCATTAAGACTTTTATGGTTCCCAGTGTAACCACACATCAGATGTATCAGTTTAGGTAAGTTATAGTCTACTCTGTGCTTCTTTTTTATTTTTTATCTCTAAAATGGGGGGGTTATTCTATTCTTGTCTATTGCATCCAAGAGGCATTATGGGGATTAAAAAAAATCATAATGGCTTTATAGTTTTCAGATAGAATGCCAATGACTACATATCTAGGTTTAGATAGGTAAAACACTATTTTATGTACCTTATTTTTTCACTTTAAAATGTTGCATATGTTATCCTAGGTGAAAACACCTCTATTTTAAAACAATATTTAGAACAAACTCCATATTCCTTGACTAGGCATCTGGTAAACCTTGCTGGTGAGAAAACAAGCAATTAGAAACTTCACCAGCGCTGTTAGTTTCAGTGTTATTATTATTTGGCTGCTGTTTTCTTCATGAAAATAAAAACTTCTTAATGGACTGAAAACTTCATTTTCTTGGATAGTGCCAGTCACCAGGTAGTACCCATGCATGTGAGAATGGATTCTTTTTCCCTCCCTTTCCCATTTTTCTTTAGCTGCTACATTTTCGATATTATGCTTATAAAGTCATGGTGAAAATGAGTAATTAAAAAGATGAGGCCCAAAACCAGACTAAATATCAAACCTTTTTATCTTTCTACTGGCTAGCAAAGAATGTCCTCCATACAGTCCCAGAAGTGTCTCTTATAGGTTAATCAGACAGCATCTTACTAACACCAATGTGAAAAACATGTACAGTGGCAAAGAATTTAAAATGAGAGCTCTTTTTTTCTCTCTCATATATTTTTGCCTCAATTTTTCTTTTAAAAATTCACCTTCTTTTTCCTATGTGCTCTTCTTCAAATTCCTGGATAGTTATAGCAATGTCAGAAGCAGTTTCTGAGCTACTCTTTCAGAGACAGAAGAATGAACAGAGTGAAAATACTTAAATACACAGTTACTATGTGACTCTTTCTCCATCATATATGGATGCTTCTGTGTTTTTTTGTAGAATTCTATTGTAAGAAATATTGGTTAATCAAGTTGGTCATGGCTGAGTAAATTGTATCTATATTACATGTTACTAATTGTATCAATTACTGCTGCTACATAAGTACATTTGTTCCAAGCAATCCATAATAAAACATGATAATTTTTTTACAATTGAATTTAGGAGGACACTTCAAGTGCTAGTAAAATCCCAGAACTCCTGATTTTTTTTTTTTTCCCAATGGATTTTGTGTGATAAAATGTCTGCAAATGAGTAGTTCCTTTTTAATAGTCATGTTTGTTTGGTCTTGGAATAAACTACCGAGAGAAGTAGAAATTCTTTACTTTTGAAGTTCAGCAAATGTCTCTAGAACACATGGTGAATTAAGTGCCTAATAAACCGAGAGTGTTGCCTGCTCCTTCAAGAACTTGTACTTTCAGTGATATTAGAATTTTTTCCCCCAGATTTCTAATTGAAATTCATTTAACTAACACGATTTGCTGGTGCAGGGGCATTGTGTTAGAAAGGAGGCTTTTTTTTCCAAAAAATGGTAACTATTTTTAAATTATCACTAAAGTGATTTGAAAATGCTGATAATTATATCAGAATAGAGAGACAGAGTTTTGCTTTCTTGGGTCAGGCTGCAATTCAGCACTCAGTTCTTCATGATGGCAACAGAAATTTCTTTGCAAATCATGCAATACATATCTATGATTTTTTTCCCTATTAAAAATACTATTAGGAGAATTATTCTCTAGATTCTTTTGGCTTCACTGAAAAAAATACACTTATTGACAAGAAAACCTCACATCCCAACATAAAGGACATGATTTAGTTTGGTGTACTGGCATTAAAGTACCTTATCCACTGGGACAAGGTATCCACCAGGATAGGGTATCCACCAGGCTAAGGTCCACAAAGGACCATTATTGGACTACTCAGTACAAGGCTTATTCTTAGTGCTCAAGCAAAGTTTTTGGTTTTATTAATAATATGCATTATTGACTACCTGACAAAATCTAATTTGCTCATAGCTGACAAATATAAAATTTAGAGGACACAAATCCTTCACTTCAGATATTTAAGATATTTATAGTCTTAATATTTTAAACTTTATAATCATTCTCACACCATTTTTAATAGAGGAAAAGTATTACCTGTAGTACTTACAGATAATATCATTTAGAAATAGGATATGAAAGATTTGAAGTATTTATAGTGTGATAAGTCCTTTCCTTTTCTCTACCAACAGCGAAAATTTTGTTTGCCAAGACATGGTGTTTTGGACAGGTATTTTGTAGGTTTATCCTGGTGTAAAATTTTACAGTTCCATGAATATCTTAAACCATGGTCGAGATAACCATAATAGTCTTTAGGCAGCGTCCTAATACTCAAGTGATTGCAATCTGAAACATTCAAATCTAAGAATTTTTCACTAATACCTGGCAGTGGAGTATCATCATAACTAAAATCATAAAAAAACCCCCAATAATATTACACGTCTATATAGTTTTATGTGTTGAATATAATATGTATATTCTGTTTAAGTTTTTGGCTAGTTTTCTTCTTAATATTTGTGTGACACTCATATGCAAAGATAGATTTGTAAAAATATGTCATTTGAGATCTCTGCAGGAGATTATCAAAGTCATAGTCATCATTATGCTTCTGACATTCTCATTCCAATGCATATGTCTTTACAAAAATACACACAGCTTATTCTATAGCCATACTTAATTGAAGGACTCTGTCTTGAAGACAACTTGCTGAATTCACTGCATCATAAAACCATTTTTATATTCATATCTTCTATGGAGATGATTTTGAAAGTTCTTTAAATTTCTCTCTTCTCTTCTAAAGCATTATGGACAGAATGTTTCTAAGTGCCTATTTTAATCTGTTAAATTTAAAGACATTATTCCAGTTTTATATTGGTGTCAAGTTTCATTCTGGTTTTGGTTTTGTCTCTTTTTTAATGTATTGACTTTTTCCTTGGTCCTTGACATGTTTAATCACAGGTCAACTCTACCAGAACCTGGTATTAAGAATAAAGAAAATGCTTCCCTCAAAATTTTTCTAATTCAAGGCCTGACACTCTTTAAGTATTCCTCTTGAATTAAATGTAGCTGCACCTAATGGGAAAGATTTGTAGACTGCAAGCTTAGAATTTTACAGAATTTAACAAGCACAAACAAAAATGATCTTATGCTAATAACATAACTGGACTATCAGCTTTTGTGTATTGAGTCTTACTTGAAATTATTTCATTGCTTTTTGTCAATACCAAGAAATACTAAACAGTATTCCTGGGAGACTGGAAATCTGAATATTTATGAATACGGGGAACAATTATTAAGATAAAAGCATCTCTTTGCTGATCACAGAGTGCTCTCTTCGGGTAAAATAATAAAACAAAATAATGTAGCAACATAAAAAAGGCAGAGCTTGCTGAAGGTCAGCAAATGTGCTTCAGGCATTGAATTTGATAGTGACATCTGTCTGTTTCAAAACAGAATTTAAAAAGGCAGATATTCTACCATGGGGCATATGTATAATAATACCACACATCTTCATAGGTATTAATTAATGTTTTCTTAGTTCTTTAAAAGTGAAATATTAATCAATTTTCTGTAATAATGGATTACTTAATATTCTTGGGAATCCCTGGGTAAATATTTCAATCTTGTTCAGAAAAGTTATTTTAAAATTGCAAGTTAAAGATGTCCATGACTTATGTGGCTCACACACCTCTGCTGTCTTGAAAAACAGAAGCTGTTTTAGTTTTCTCCTAATATTTTAATAGGCCAAGTAACCATGAGAGGGCTGTTGTGCATACTTAATTTTAAATTTTCCGTTCTGCACCATTTTAGTACATAATGAATACACAGAGCTGTACCAAAGTGATATCACTGATCTCTTTTTAATGGTGAGGAGAGTCTGACACAAATACTTTCTCAAAAGGAGTTCATGGTTATTTCTACTGAGTACAGTATAACTTATTGCTGAACACACACTATTATCGTAGGGCTTCTTTTATATTTTTTCTTTTCATCTGTTTCTGCCCATCTGACACATTATGTAAGATCCCTTTGCCCTGTTCTTCAGTTTTCCACCATTGTTATTATTACATTAGTTACTACAAAATTGTCTAAGAGTTTAAATCCACCTAGGAAACTTTAAGTTCAGTACATGCAAAAAACTGTCCTCAGATCATTTGTCCACATCTCCTGCCTCCTAAATAGGTGGATACATGTGGGTGAGAGGCTGCTGTGCATTCTGTTGATCATCACAGTTTCTGCATTCTATTTGAGAACTTGTCCTGGACACTGCATTATTAATTATTATGTGGAGAATTATAGTGCCTATTGGTAGGGCAATCAAGTCTACCTCGGACAATAATGTATGGATTTTCCCAGTATTCCTGTAAAAGATATGGCTGTGTTACCCCACCTTACAAATGGGTAGTTGAACCAAAGAAAGGCAGAAAGTTTCTAATTTGGGGTGCCTTATTATATATGTTGACAACACCCTTTTTTTGAATCTTTCATAGAATCACAGAATACGCTGAGTTGGAAGATCCCCACAAAGATCATCAAAGTCCAGCTCCTGACCCTGCACAGCACCATCCCCAACAATCACACCATGTGCCTGAGAGAATTGCCCAAATACTTCTCGAGCTCTCTCAGGCTGGTGCTGTGACCACTTCCCTGGGGAGCCTGTTCCAGTGCTCAGCCATCTTCTGGGTGAAGAACCTTTTCCTGATATCCAACCTAAATCTCCTGTGACACAGCTTCAGGCCATTTTTAGGTCCTGTCACTGGTCAGTAGAGAGAAGACATCAGTGTCTGCCCCTCCGCTTCCCCTCTGTACTTCACTATGGTTCAGCTTGTTTTGTTCCAAGTTCAACAGTTGTGGACTTCAGCTGTTGATACATGAGCTCAGCAAACAACAATTTTGCAAATCATTCCCTGCTGGTTCCCCTGGTAACATGTGAACTATAAGGCAGTTTTGTTTGGGCTTTTTTTCTGTGTAATTGCTTGATTTGGTCCTCGTGGAAGAAGATAGATCTAGCAAGAGGAAAAAAAATGTTAACATGAACAAACAACATAATTTAAAAGCTTTCTGAACAAATGTTTTCTTCCATTTCCATTCTGCCTGTTGTGTTGATGGATTATTCTTTTTATCAAAAAGCAAAATATTCCATTAAAAGCCATTAGAAGTATTTTATAAATACAGTGTGAAAATAGTTGATATGCTAAATTCATCAGTCATAAATGCATACCCAACCAGCCAGAAATACAGCAACACTCAATAAAAAAGGTGATAAATAGCTAAGAATTTCTTAATCGTAACTTCTCTGGAGTTCTTCTTTCAGTCTCTTTCCTGTACTGATGATACTAGAGCTGCAGTTGAAGAACTTCTTTTTCCAGGTAAAAATGGAACTTCTTGTTTAGGAGTAGTTGTGTTTTTAAGAGGGTTATGAAACCACTAATTCTGGAACATCTGCCTCGAATTCAAAGGTAGTTGTTATTTCTTTTTCGATTGCTAGTGGTGTCCTCATTTGTCAAAGGAGTTTCATTTCGGTATAAGGCAGTTTAGAGCTTACACAAAACCCAGCAATAACATCTAATCACCACCACCCAAATATATAGTCAGTATACATATGTCTGTCCAGATGCATGCACATGGCTTCTGGGATATTCCTTATGGATATTGTTTCCTTAGGAGCAAAAAATTTCTCAGGGAGATCATCTCTGTCCTCCACGTGTTGGTGCAAGGTTCTGGTGAAGAGAGACCACAAGACAGTGTTCAGGTTCCACAAAAAAATGTTTATTGGATGAGGCAGAAAGGAGACCTTGTTTCCTTGCAGAAATGATTACGCCAACTGCTATGTCCCACAGCTATTTGTAGAACCCATTAAGTTCAGAACACACAACTTCTTTACCTGTTCAAGGATTTAAAAGACACAATTGCTGCCTCATCTCGGTAGGCAGAAAAATCAGGATATAGAACAGTCCAGGACAGACTTGCCCAGTTACAGCTTAAGCATCTGGTAGCCTGCATTTGATGTGAAAGGATCACTCAGGTGGAGTGTATGCCACTGAAAATCATATAGTATTCTTGACATGTTCATTTTACACTTTCATTGGAGTAATTTAGGGAGAGAGAAGGTCATTTGAAAGTCTGCCTTTCTGTGACCTTCTTCAACAATACATGAAAGAGACTTATGAGTCTTGTCTGACACTTATATGATAAATGAGTAGCTCAAGTATTAATATATTTGAAAATAATTTTGGTTTGGAGTTTCCAGTTGATATATGCAA
Source organism: Corvus cornix cornix (assembly GCF_000738735.6). Classification (NCBI taxonomy): domain Eukaryota; kingdom Metazoa; phylum Chordata; class Aves; order Passeriformes; family Corvidae; genus Corvus; species Corvus cornix. The sequence goes on along the minus strand of NC_046332.1, from coordinate 59,716,636 downwards.
AACTACTGCAAAATATAATTTAAGGTTTTTTTCATTGGATCTCCTAGAATTTCTTCTCTTTTTTTTTAACCATATGTCAAAAGATCAATATATTTAAATAAAATATTCTGCACAAGCTGCCTCTTTCCATTACAGTGAGCAATACATTAAAGTTTCTAAGAGTTGCTGATCCATCCTGTGGAAGAACAAATTCTTCCAGAAGCAATATGATTTTTTTTTCTTATTTATGATCCCAACAATCTGTCAGTTTGAAAACTATGGAGCCAAGTCAGCAATAAAATTATATAAATATGTACTTATTTCTATATCTGTTTAACATGGCCATTATTTTTTTGTAAGATTTTTCAGATATTAATTCTAAATTGGTTAGAGTCAGGAAATGAGCATGAAAGTAAGAGTAGAAAAAAGGAAGGGAAAGAGGATATAAATGTTTATGAAGCTATGTAGAAAAAAATGTGATGGAGAGAAAGTATAGAAGAGCACATGGAGGAAAAGAACACAATATTTCTGGGTTAAAGGGAATTTCCTGCTGACCAAGAGCATCAAAATCTCATATAGGACTCCTGTATGGATTGCTTGACTACATTTAGTAAATTTTTTTTTTTTTAAATAAAGCAATGTTGACACCTTGATTGCTTTAATTTAAAATGTTCGTTTTCCTTTCCTTAATCTGAAGATCCTTTGCTGTATGTAATCACCCTGTCATATGAAAGTCACAAACTCTGAAGCCACCTCAGTACTTTTCTTTAGCAGAAATCAGTCCAAACTAAACTGATACAGAACAGTTACAATGTTCAAACTGGGCTCCTTTAGACCCACTGAGAGACTGAGAGAAGGTTAACAGGTGTGAGTTGATATCTTTGTCATAAAATATTTCAGAATCATGTGTAAAAACTAATTCAGAACTAAATATAAGGAAGAGTATGAAATAAAATGTCTTGTGGATAGAATGTTTCTTGTATTCATTTACACTTAAAGATGTTCTGAAAAGGAAATATACACTCTGCTTTTAACCATGGTCCTGCTTTTCTGATTGATATAGAGGAAAAACAAAACAAAACAAATAACCCAAATAAGTTGTCTGGAAAGAGGAATGTTAGTCATGGATTAAAATGAAAGCTATGACTTCTAGCACATTTCTTTATGTTGTTTTTATACCAGTTTTGGATTCCTAATCTTTCAGGTGAATGGGAAAGGAATTAAAAAAAAAATCTAGATTTTATTTGTAATAGATTATTCACACAATGTTCTCAGTGACACACAGTCATGTCTTGCACCCAAGAAGAAAAGTAGAGTTCCTTGAATAAGTTTCCTGCCAGTGTGACCTATTACAAATATCTATTACATTAACTGTCTGAAAACACTGGTAATTTTCTACGTAAGAGAAAGTTATATAGTTGAAGATGGTATTTGGAATCTTAGAATATTTGCCTGAGGGTAGATCTCATCTTAAGATAAATATACAGGTAGAGCAACATGGTTTTTTTCCCTCAGTCAATAAATGTGTATTTCCATAAAGTCAAGGGCACTGAAACATTGGGTCTATACCCTAAAGATCATAGGCAGTTTGGAGCTCTTAGACTACAGCCTGGATGCCAGTACTGTGCAATTATGGGAAAAGGTATTGTTAGTCTAGCCAGGTCCTTTGGCTCTGCCTGTGAGCAACACCAAGGAAAAGTGCTGCAGACCTCCCAGGGGTGATCTATCACTTCACAGTTATTTCTACTACCCACTGTAGTTAAGTCTAGCTCATGACCTAAAGTATGAGGACTTTCCCTCTGTCTTTTTTTTCTCCCCCCCAGTTGCTTGTATCTATGTATTTTAACACTAGGAGGTACTATCGGGATCATCTAGTCTGAAATTTTTCTTAAACCAAAAGACCTGCAGGTGTCAAGGCATGGTTACTTCTAGTCAAAGCAAAATGCTTAGAAACACTTTCAAGCTTGAAAGAAGTTAGATGAAATGGAGAATGTACAGTCTGCTCTAACTTTTTTCTACAAGACTGAATGATAACTCTTATGTAATCATTTCTGATGTCAGTGTTGGGTTTCTGATTGATAGCGTTTCTTACTTGGCAAATGGAAGAGCCTACTATTATCAGGACTATTTTGGGATTTTTTTAGGTGCTTTAATACTGTGAACAAGTCATCTTTGATATTGCACTAAAATAACCTGAGAAGACCAGCTTTCTATATTCCTTCTCAGTGAGGCAGACCTTCTGAAAATATCATTAAACTGATCCATCAACTTGTAGAATGGATGAACAGTTTGTGTAAAAAGAAATCCCAAAGTAATCATTTAATTTCTACACATTTTGCATTGCTAAACACATTTCTACACTGCTTGCCAAGCCACACTGTAAGGAGAATGCATGTGTGATGTATGGACAGACTGGGGAATGAGACGCTGGAGATCAGTGCTGCAAAATGGCACCTGGGGGTCCTGGTCAGTTGCAAGCTGAATATGAGTGAGCAGTGGCCTGGTGGCCAGCAGGGCCAACCCTGTCCTGGAGGGCATCAGGCACAGCATCACCAGCCAGGCAAGGGAGGGGATTGTCCCGCTCTGTTCTGCACTTGGGCAGCCTCACCTCAAGTCCTGGGGGCAGTTCTGGGTGCCACAATGTAAGAAAGATATAAAGCTATTAGATACCATCCAAAGGAGGGAAAAAAAGATGGTGAAGTGCCTTGAAGGGAAGCCACATGAGGAGCATCTGAGCATCTGTTCAGCCTGGAGAAGAGGAGCTGAGGGGAGACCTCATTGCAGTCTGCAGCTTCCTCCTGAGGGGAGGAGGAGGAGGGGCAGGCATTGATCTCTTCTCTGTGGTGACCAGCGACAGGACCCAAGCAAAAGGCATGAAGCTGAGCCAGAGGTAGGTTTAGGTTGGATATCAGGTAAAAGGTTCTTCAGCCAGAGGGTGTTTGGGCACTGGAACAGGCTCCCCAGGGAAGTGGTCACAGCACCAAGCCTGACAGAGTTCAAGAAGTATTTGGACAATGCTCTCATGTGCATGATGTGACTCTTGGAGTGTCCAGTGGAAGGCCAGGAGCTGGACTCAATGATCCTTGTGGGTCTCTTCCAACTCAGCGTATTCTGTGATTCTCTGACTGTGTCAAAAAATAAACCTGCTTAAACAATGGATTAATTTTAAATACAATTCTTTAACAAATATAGCTAGGAAAAAACTTCTGTCAGCCAGATCGTTGGTGGTAGAAGCTGGTATGTTTTCTCTGTAGTTCTAGGGTGATATACACCACCCTGGTGATCATTCCCACCTGATTTCCATGTTTGCACAGAATTCCTGAAAGTTTAAGACTATGTAATGTTTAATCATTAACCAAATCAAACACTTACAAATCACGTGGGCATCACTGCATCACTAGACTCTATTCTCACACAACATAAACTGTGTAAACTTCATTTATCATGCAGTGAAAGTACAAGTCTGTGAGTGCTGCTGACAGAATGGTAATATGTTTGAATGCAGACGTTCTCTAATCAAACAGTGGAGAAACCCTGGGGAAAAAATTAGATTGAACATTTTCCATTTCAAACTGTTTTTATACACTTGTCTCACAGAATACCACATGAGGATGGGAGCCCTTAGAATTTATTATTATTGCAAATACTATTACAGATGTTTTCAAAAAGCCAGAAATGTTATGGCTGAGTATAATGTGAAAATGACCCTTTCCTCATTCTATGCCTAAATTTCTAATTGACACTTTTCAGTCACAATAAATTAAAATTGCTAAATCCATTACTGATTCATGGACTTCATTATTTATCTTTTGCCATTTGCATTTATGGGGAAAAAGGAATCTGTTTTTCTGTACATATTAACCTAATTTAGCCAACTAGCCAGAAATTAATTTGTTATAGTCATAAAACCTTGACAATGAACCAAGAATAGAATGTTCCGATCTCACTTGTTTTAATGGCATAGACCTGCAACTTTTAGTACTGTCAAAATACAGCTGGAGAAAAATTAAACCATAACAAATGCATTACATACCTTTTAAAGAGAGAATTCTTTCAGGATGGATGCTAAAACTCATTGATATTGTGCATCCTGGCCTTAAAAATTTTTTGATTTAATGGTTTTCTTGGTAAGGCACTTAGCTGACTTTAATTTTTCTGTAGGTGATCACCTCCCTGCAAGTGCTGATAGACACTTCCTAAAGACATGTACTATTGGCTTGGCACTGCGATAAGAAAGGAAGGGTTTTATAAAGTTTTCAGGCAGAACTGCTAATACATGGAGTTACAAAATGCACCATTCAATGTTGGTGTACTTCCGCATAGTAAAAGGCCCTCCCAAACACCTTAAACATTGGTCTTCCTGTTTAGTTTCTTCTTTTGACAGTCTGCACTCTCGTTCTTGCACATTTGTGTAATCATTCACCCTTTGCCCAGATACACTTAAATATAGTCTAAATCTTTTTGGTAGTGCAACTACAAACAAATATCCTCAATCTCTTTTGAGGGAAGGGTTATATCTAGCAGCAGATGGAAGCTGAATCCAGGCCTGAAAGGGTTTTGAAATATTTTTTTACAATGAAGAACTAATAGGAATCTGAATGACACTCGTTCATGAAACAATGAGTGAATTGTCAGTCCTATTCTTTTGGGAAGTTAGAACCAGAGAGTACATTCACTTTTCATATTTGATAAAGGAAAAATCACGCTTCTATTGTGAACTCTATGGAAGAATAAAATAAATCCACTTTGTGCTCTCAAAAAGCACAATTCTTCTATTCTTCTTACGTAATACCAAGTTATATTTAAGCTGTTAACAGCCTTCTTTTCAGCGGATCAGGAGTGAATTATATTTTGGAAGCCCACAATAACTTCCTGTAGTTAAGCTATTGGTTTGGAATCTACTGGAAATGGAAATTTCATAACGGAAAACTCCATGAAGCTCAGTTGTCATTGAAGTTCTCCTATGGAGAATGAAAAACATTGATGGGCTACCAGAAACATGTAGGAGTTTAATGTTTTGCCACACTGAGCACCAAAATGTTAAGGAGTCAAGTGATGCGATGCAGCAGGAATGCTGAGAGATTTCTGCTTGCTCTTATCCCAAGTCTTTGCCTTCATTTTGTCAATAAAACATACATTTGCCAATGATGACACAGCTTTAACACTTAAAATGTGTTATTTAACAAAAAAAGTCCCAAATAAGCTCATATTCTTAAAAGCTGTGATGTGTTTTATCCTCTTTTTGTGTAGCTTAGAAATTAAAAATCTAGGACAGATTTACAATGTAGTGTATATTCCATTTACGAGTACAATTGTGATTTAGAATTATTTCTCATTAATTCCACTATACATTACTGCAGAACTTGTTTCTATCTTTTTTTGTTTATGTCAAGTTTTTTTTATCCTAGCCTGCAGACTTCTCAGCATGGTTCATATAATACTGATGGCTGAAGATTTGTTTTGTTTTGTTTTTGCCTCTTTGCAAAAGATGTATAGATGTTCTGGAAGCTAGTTACCCAGGCTGTTAGAAAGTATATTGTTCACTTATATTAGTATTAGTAGTAATAGTAGTAGTATTAAGCATATAATAATTCACACCACATCCTTGTGTACTGGGGTCACTGACTATAAGCTGGCAATATTTCACGATCGGTTTGGGATCAGCCAGACTTTCTAAGAATGAGGTCTTGTTGTAATATGAAAGATGTTTTCAAAATGAGAGATATTTTGAAGACTCAGAACACACAGAATTATTTAACTGTATTCCTTCCTAATGTTTTCCAAGAAGATTCATAAGTAAATAAAAAGACAAGAGGATCTCATCTTATACGTCTCTGTTGTTCAAGTTACTTTAAATTTCCTTGGAAATTACAACTGGAAGTTATCTCAGGTAACTTTAAAACTAGAGAGTCTCTTTAATAATAGCATCTAGTACAGTGCAACAGATTTTGTAAAAATGTACTGAAAGATACACAGAAATTATGACATTGAGAGAACTTTTGGATAATAGGAATAATCCAGAATTCTGGAACATGAGAGGTAAAGCACTGTTTCTTTTTATAAATTTTCTTTAAGGTTCTGTATTAGGACTAAATCTAGATGGGAATATTTATAGCAAAAGTTCCAATAGAGAACAAATCATACAGAAATGTCTCCTTTTTTTCCCCAAAGATAATTCTGTCATCTGTTTTAAAAAAAATTCTGTTTGATAGGTTCCATTTAGGCAGAAATTAAATTAATTAGTGAAGCACAGTTGAAACTATTCAAGTTTCTTTCCTGTCAATTGCCTTTTATTATGAATATTTTTCATCAGATTATCTGAGTAGTAAAAACAAAATTAAAATAAAATAAAAACTGTGAGATCCATTCCCTGATTTAATCACAATGAAACAAATAAAGTTAATTCACCAATCTAGGTCCCAGTAAACTGGGATGTGTGTTGAATCTTATCTTACCCCAGCTTCTGGCTGCAATATTAATCAATGCATAGGAATTGCATTGAAATGAATTGTATTCCCAATATCTTTTATAATTTTTTACAGGGCACTTCCAGAGTTTCCGAATGGCTTTAAAAGAGGGAGAAAAACTGCTATTCTGAAATGAGGAATCAGCAAATGGATTTGACAATGACTGGCTGAGGAAAGTGTGGATGAAATGGAATTCAAGACAATGACCGAGATGATGTTTTAATAATTATTTTAACCTTCCTTTTCTCAAAAGTATTACTTTTTTTCCTGCTTTTTTTACCATTGCTGAATTCAACAGGAAGAGAGTCAACTGAGTTCAGTGGGTTCTGCAGAAGTAAATGTGGAAAGAGGTGTCTTAAGTTAGAAGAGCTGAGGTAAAGTCATAAATGTAAGTTATTCTGAAGGAGGATCTAGAAAAAAATGAAATTGGAAAGAATAAAAGTGGAATCAACTGATTTAATTGCCTGAAGCAGCAAAGAAGCATGGGGGGAAACATATGAGACCCTGTATGAGGTATGAGAGACAGATTGTATAAAACATGGTTTGCAAAAACCATAGTTGATCTTAAATCTCTAGGAAAGCTTAAGTCAAAGCAGTGAAAATACTTAATGTGCATACCTGATGTCTTCCAAGGGAGCAGAGAGAAGAGCAAGACTACTAAACTATGTTTCAGATAACTAACCAGTTGTATGCAGTTGCTTGTTAATTAACATTTTGATATTTGGATAAACTTCTGTGAATTTAGGAAGAAGAATCAACTCAGCACAGCAAGTCATCCTAGGAACATTGTACTTGTGTCTGTTCAAAACATGTAAGATGGATGTTCTTCAAGCTCAGGCACAGACTGCATGTGAATATATACAATACATAATACATAATATGATGCATTATGTAGTACATATATCCATATATAACCTGACATTGCAGCAGTATTTCCTTTGAATATTTTTCATATTCTACCTCCAACATGGATTGCCACTTTCAGATTGTGCTTAAATCTGTCCAATATGTTTACCTTTAATAGGATTTACTTTTTATATAATTCTGGCATCAAAACTCCTAATAAATCAAAGTGTCTGAGAATGACTCTGAGAATAGAGTCTCTGAAGGAAAAGTTTATGCTACAAAGTTTCAATTTCTTGAAATCCCTCTCATATTTTGGTAATTTGCCTGACATTTGACCATGTATTTCTAGTCTGGCATGTGCTTAAATGCCTTCTTAAATTTGTATCTTCAAATGTATACCTCATCCAATACCCATGGCCATGCAAAAGCTGTTTCTTTGTTTCCTCTTTTTAAAAATTATTTTTCTGCTCTTCACAAATATAACCTCTCCTTTATGTTGTTGTAGCAATTCTCTTGACTACAGCCACACTTTCCGCTTTTCATGAAGGAAGTCAGAGAGCACCAGGCTCTTATACTGCCTATTACATCCTCCTATTGTACTTACAATTAATATAATTTAAATTTAACAACACATCCATAATTCCCCAGTCTAACAGATGGTCCCCAAAGCTAACAGATGTCATCTTATTTATTCACTACCTGATATAATATTTGTGACATAATGATTAACTTCTGTGCAAATAACTTTGATGTCAAAAACAGAGAATAAAGATTTAACAATAGGAAGAAGAAAAACCCTACACCCACAAATATATTATTTCATCATAGAATCATAGAATGGACACGAGCCGGCAATGTGTGCTTACAGCCAAGAAAGCCAATATTTTCCAGTGCTCTCCTGTGAGGAAAGGCTGAGAGACCCAGGTTTGTTCAGCCTGGAGAAGACAAGGCTTCTGTGTGACCTCATTGAAGCCTTCCAGTACCTGAAGGGAGCCTATGAGAGAGATGGAGAGAGACTGTTTACAAGAGCATGTATGGTAGGACAAGGGAGAGTAGCTTCAAACTGAAACAAAGTAGGTTTATGTTGGATATTAGGCAGAATTTTTTTGCTGTGGCAGTGGTGAGGTACTGGCACAGGTTGCCCACATAAATTGTGGATGCTCCATCCCTGGCAGTGTTCAAGGCCAGGTTGGATGGGGCTCTGAGCAACCTGGTCTAGTGAAAGGTGTCCCTGCCCATGGCAGAGAGGTTGGAACTAGATGGTTCTTCTGCATGTATATTAAAGACTAAGAACTGATTCAGGGACTTGTTCTAGTTTAGACAACTCATGCCAGCACATCATGATAGTTAAGTCCTGTTGAATTAAAAGCTTCAACTTTACTGAAAGGAGGGATAAAAATGAAGCAAAAAAAGAATTGAAAATACAAAGGAGAAATAAGTTGTCAAGGATGCTTTTCTTTTCTTCTGTTCCACTTGTCTTTGGGATTCATTTTCAGAGCTAATTTTAGCAAGTCACTTTAAATTACAATTATTTAAAATGTTCAGTATGTATATAGTACTTTTAAAGTGCAGTCATTTGGAAGTGATTTTCTTTGAAACTATGGACAAAACCAGAAAGAATGTATTTTTAAGGAGAAAAGTTATATTTTATATATATGTATATAAAAATACTAAATATTTATTTAATGTTCAAACTCACATCATTTGTTCTGCAAAGATTTCTGCCCTTGATGAAACTCTCCTGGGTAGTTATGGGACTGAACAAGAAATGCCAAATCCGTATGCAATAAGATGGCAATGACTTTTTTTTTATCAGTTGGATTAAATATTACTCAAAAAACTCTTGTAGGGAAGTTATGTTTCTGCTGTTTAGGATAAATTTATTTTCTGAAGAAAAGAATTATGATGTCTTATTTTCTTATTATTTTCATTTATTTATTTTTGCATTTAGCCAAAGAATATTACTTCTAAGAAAGGGATGATCAAAGGGGTGATTTCATTTATTAGTGAAAGGGATGGGTGGGATTAAATTTTCTTGTCCTGTAAAGTCTTACCTGCTTTCTATTTGCCTGTTGAATGTTCTCTGGTCTGGGGCCTGAGATTGTCATGTTTTTCATTAAAGAAACTTGCAATTTTGGAGAAACACTGGATTATCCTACACAATGTGCCCAGAGAGACATCAAATCCCTCTGAGTAGATTTAGGAATAAATTCGTGAGGTAAACCTTCTTTAAGTAGGAATTTGTGATTGGAGATTGCAGACATAGCACCATAGGTACTGATATAGAATAATGCAACAACATAAAGATGAAACTAATATAACACAATTTAATGTGGATGGCACCATTTGGCTTGGAAAGATCCAGATCCCTTAATGGCTTAACTAACTCCTTCTTGGATTTTTTTCTTTCTCTGGCTCTATTAATCTAATAATTTTTGGTAGTCTTCCTTTCTCCTTTATGTGTTTAATATATTGTAATCATCTTTTATCCAATACATTACTTTACCCTTCACTAGTTGCTGTTTTAAACTCTAAGTAAGATATTGCTGACAAATACAGGGGTAATATCTTTTATTCAGACAAATTCCTTCACATATCACCTTCATTCAGTCCTTAATCAGAAAATGACAATAATAATAATAATAATAATAATAATAACAACAATAACAACAATAGCGCTTCATATTGCTCTCACTTTATCAGATAAGCTTTATTGCTTGGTGTTGTATGCTGAGTGCTGACAGACATCAGAAACTGGTCTTAGAAAATATGTGAAATCACTTTGACACATATCTGGACAGATAATTATTCAGAGTGTTTTCTTTTCTGTGAAAAACTCTTTTTATGGAACATCAACTATTTGAATTTTTTTAATATAATAATTTGTTTTCTGGCATAGCATGATGTGGTCTATATACTTATTTTCTTACACGAAGAGTGAATACACTGAGAAGTAATCTGTTGATGACACATAGATATGTCACAGCTCAGTGAAATTTACAGAGCTCAGGTAGGGAAACAGTGCACGGCTGCAGAGTACAGCAGAAAGATCTGGTTGTTCTGCAGACACTTGACACACATGGCCTTTAAATACTGAAATCATTTTTTTTGTCCTATTGCCACCAGCTTCAGTAATCACTGAACCAGGGCCTACTTTTGGTCACTCTCCTTTTCGCATGCATGCATTATTTGAATGTCCTCTTAGAAAGCTTCTCAGTAGGTGTACAGGTAGTGTTATTGGTATTAATAGTTTTGTTTTCTTTGTTTGCTATCTTTTACTTCTTAGTGAGAGATTTTAGAAATGCATACTAATTAGGTTCTTTTTGGTCCTCCATTAATTTAATTTTCACTCTTGCTCATAAACTTGGATTTAAAAAATATTACTGTTTTTACTAAGCAGGTTTTCTTCTGATGCAAAATAAAATACCTGTCTTGATTTATTTCTATTTTCCCTAATCTGAAAAAGGTCTTATCAGGACTGAAGGTTCAATTCTATTCTCTGTCCTCATCAATTTTAAAGCTGTTGCAGTGCCTTAACCTTATGTCTTACTTAGTGAATTAAAGCCTCCAATTTTCTCTACCATGTCTGCAGATTTGAGTGACTCACAATAGCCCTTAGGAAATGCTGAGTGTTTCTTATAAGCTAGTTAATAGGAAATTTTGAATAGAAGGTTATGACTGAAGTCCCCAGCTCATAAGCTCTAGCCTTCACCTATCTGTAGGTACACTGCTCTCTTCTCACTAACTAAAACTTGGCATAGATCTTGGTTGCCATAATACTGCAAGGTCAGTATCTGCAGACCAAGCAGGAAACCCTTTATGGTAGAAATTTTTCTTCTTTGTCCAAGGAAGGCTTTCTACATCTTTTTTGCCTGTCTTTCCTTGAAAGTAGAGGCTCTAATCTTGAGTTAAAAGGGTATCTTGGACCTCAAATCTTCCTGTTTAACAAGTTGTACTTTTAATGGAGTAATTAGATTTTTGGCTTCTAGTATATCTGTAGCACTACATCAAATACACAGGAATATCTACTTCATGAATGTCTAGGTATGTCCAGGTATACTTAGAGTCAGGCAGGTTTTAGTCATGCCCAGATATAAATATTTGGGGTAGCTAACAAATTTCGTTAGCAAGGGTATTCATAATATGAGTTTTGAAGGCTTACACTTTTTTTAATTCAATGCATTTACATCTTCAGATTTTAATACCCTTTAGATAGCCATCATTAAATAGGATCTTTTTGGGGTGTTTTGAAAATTACTGCCAGTTTGCAATCACATAATTTAGCCTATTTGGGGGAAAAATTCCATAGCATTAAAAATATATCATAGCATCTAATTTATGGGGCTTTTTATGTTACAAGGACCATCTAGGGAGACACATATGTGTGCATCCCTGATAGTTTCATCAGTGGAGTCAAAGGGAATTTTCTCGTATTCTGAGTTAATAGTGAGTCAGATGGGAGAAGAGGTAAAAGAGTAATGTTAAAACCTCCAATATATGGAGAGTGAAGTCAAAAAGTAACTGAAAAAAAGTCCAGAAGTCAACAAGAAAATTGTCAGTCACTCATAAAATATTAGAAAAATAATTTCTAATGAAATTCTTAGAAAAATAAGAGTAGATTAACAAAAGATCTGGTACAAAACATTTATGTTATAGTACCAATAAAATGAAAAGATAGGAAGAATGATATAATGAAAAAATAAGTAAGTACAGAAACACAGAAAATGAGATACATAACAGAAATAGCAATGGGAAACAGGTGGTAAGGAAATGTCAGCAAAGTCTGGAAAAGTAAATATTGTTACCACTGAGAAGTGCTGTCATACCAGTAAATACTTGAATATATGCTTATGAAACAGAATTTGTCACATTCTTGGTTTAAACAGGCACTTGACTGGGAACTGTGTTGTCCTTAACTTTCAAATATAAAATATAAATGGCTGAGAGGGAACTAATTGATGTCTACAAGTATCTGAAGGGAGGGTGCCAAAAGGATGGATCCAGGCTGTCCTCCATGGTGCCAGGCAATAGGGCAAGAGGCAATGAGCAGACATTTCTGCATAGAAAGTTCCACCTGGATGCAAGGAAGAACTTTACTGTGTGGATGACCATGCAGTGGAACAGGTTGCCCAGAGAGGTTGTGAAGTCTCCCTCTCTGAAGAATTCAAGAACCATCTGGATGCAATCCTGTGCCATATGTTCTGGGATGGTCCAGCTTGAGCAGGAGGTTGGACTGGATGATCCACTGTGGTGCCTTCCAACCTGACCCATTCTGTGCTTCTGTGATAATAAATATGAAATGCAAATAGCTGATAACTCTGAAAGGTGTGAAAAACCACAAGACTAAAGCTCTCACCAATAACAGATGTACTTTACAACTAGGCTCAAACACTTGCAAACTTCAATGAGCATGAGGTGTGCATTCTCATGGAGTGTATTTCCATGTAGGCAGGATGTCTACCAGACCCATGGCTGATACCCCTAGGAACTACAGTTAAAGAAAGTTCCATGCAAGTTCCTTTCAAATGGAGCTTCAGAGAAGTAGAGGACAGAGCCAGGAAAGCCTTGGCCCAGTAAGCTGGGATGTTCTCTTCTAGGAGCCTTGAAAGGACAGAAAAATTTCTGTGAAAGGACACTGTGTATTAGTCTCTAGAGGCAGTTACAGCCACGGAGCAGGTAAGAACTTCAGATTACTTTCCAGAAAATTCCTGGTGCCAATGAACCACCTGTGTGGACAAAAAATATATGATAGAGGGCAGAGAAAGACTGAACAAAATTTGCAGGCATAGTAGCATGATGAGAGGGAGGCTTTTAATGTTTATCCCAATGAAATACCAAAGGGAAAAAGTACATTCTTTTTAGGACTAACTTCACCTAACCTTGGATCTTTATAATGGATGTTGCTTCACATGGGCTTGCCACTTTAATTCTCTTAGAGGGGCAAGAGTAATAGCTTTTTTTCAGGTACATTTTATTTCATCCTAAAATACATTTCTAAAATAGATGCCCAAGCATGCCTGTTTCTTATGTAAATTGCTTAATAATAATAATAATAATAATAATAATAATACCACCACTTAACTTTATTTTCAACATTTCACTCTGAAAATGTGGTATAATAACACTTCGATATTTCCTGATCATAAAATTCTTAATTTTTTAATATAAAATAAAGTAAAAAAATCTTAAAAGTCAAGAATGCCACTATTCAGAGCTCGTCAATTTCATAAACACTGACAAAAGATGTTAATTTTTTAAGACAGAGAGCATGCTATCAAAAATTTGCTGTTTCAATTAATCTAACGGTTATTTTATATAGCTTATATTTTCTGGTCACCTACATCTAAGAAGCAGTTCAAAACACTTTAGAATATGCAGTCTTGTTCACCATATGGGTACAACTAACTTACAGTATATCTACTTCCAAAAGATTCAGTATATTTCTGTTTCGTCTGTGCATTTCCTGTTTTGTGGAAAGATGTTTTTATTTCCCTGCTGATGTTTATGTACCTGTTCTGTGACTGTATTACGGCTTCATTGCTGTAATCCACTGACTTTAATGGAGTTATTCTTTTCATGTAGTAATTCCCAGAGTTATTCTTACACAAGTATAATCTGCAAAGTCTGTATGATTTCTCTTTTTATAGAACCTAAAGAAATCTTTGTATTCATTGTGCATATTAAGAAAAAAAAAAGGATTTGTGGGCAAAAAAGAAGGAAATCATACTATACATAGCAAATTTGAAGGCGTGAATGGGTAATCAACTTTAAATCAAATGACATAGCTGCAGGAGGCATGAGTTTACATTCATGGATACAGCCTTCTTGCTCTGCACTCTTCCAGCATGCCAACGTAGCTATGAATTTGGCACAGGAAGCTGGATTTGTAACTGCTTTGCATCACTGCACAGCAGTTGGAGCACTCTGGCACATCTGCCCCTTATCTGATGCAAATTGATGCAGGAAGTGAAACTTCATAAAAATGTCTTAGACTTACATTGGGAAGACCAGACGCAGAGTTGACATAAATACTTTGCTAGTTTAAATCATGAGTTCAGTGGAGCTGGACTGACTTACATATGACTTACATAAATTTCAGATCCAGATTCAGATCCTGGGTTGTGAAATTATGAAAAGAAATAATGTATTGATGAAAATCAACAGCAGTGTCCAGTAGGAAGATAACTCAAATATAGTCTAAATAATGCTAAATAATGAATGTTCTCACAGGCTGCCAAGAGAAGGGGTGCTATGCCATGAAAAACAAGCATAATACATGGAAACCATGAAGGTTCCATCAAAAAAATCATCCTTTTTGTTGTCTCCTGGTTATGTATTTTGCTAGAAATACCCAAAAATCATCATTCCAGCCATACTTTGTAAATATTCAGCAAAGAAATGCTACTCAAAGCTAAAATCCTGCTAGACCATTATTTGCTTGGCATAGTGTTCTGAAAGACGGTTTTGCAAATGTTGTTAGTTTTGGTTTCATGTATTTTTTACTCAACTTACACTATAGTACTTTAAGTGTTTACATAATGTCTGATCTTTTTTACTGTTCACATTTAACATCTTCATGATTCACTTGCATGTTTTCATTGTTTGGGTTTTTTATCCTCTTCTGATAAACAATATTTTATTGATTCAGCTGCAGATTTTAATGCCTCAAACGTACAAATATTGCCTATGTGTTACAGTGCGTACTTTGATGTTCCAATTAGATATTTTATGGATCCAGCTGCATGCTTTGGTGATCCAGTTGGATTCTTGATTTTCAATAAAATTGGTAGTCACACTATGTTCTATGTTAATTAAAGTGATTGCAGTATTTTGATAACCAGTTTGAGTAAACAAACTGAAAAATAGCCCAAACAAACCTAAAATCTATTTTTTTGTTTTTGTTTTTTCTTCATAATATGCGATACTACACCAGAATTTGAAGGTAAGTCAAGCAAATTTGCTTAGTTATAATGAAAATACAAAACCAAGGCATCATTTTGTCATAAATATGTTGGGATCCATATGAATTCAGGCAGGCTGCTCAGTGTACTGCACTTTGCTAAGTATTTTGCAGGTAATTCAGGCTACCAAAAGACCTTCTTGTCTATCCTAAGCACAGAATTTACAAGACTTACAGATTTATTTAATGTATCCAAGATATATCCATGCTGTCTCTTAAATATTTCATTAATGAAAAAATTCCATCTTCTGTTTAGGAATTCTACAATATTGGGTTACTGTGTACTACATCAGTCATCTAAGGGTTTCTATTTTAAGAATTATCATGCCTTAAAATTGAATGCATATTTACAGTTTGCTGTATGTTTTTGCAATCCACCCTCAGACTACACCAGTGTAAATGCTATATGAGATACATATATAAAGATAGAAAAGGGAACCAGAGGCATGGGTATTTCTCTGCGTTGGTTACACTTAAGAATGGACTGTGTATATCCATTTCAGCTCCGGAGAAATGATCCTTAATAAAATGAAATTAATCTCTATGTCCTTTTCTTCTTCTGAAATATATCACAGTCTACCACAGTCCTTTATTTCACTCTACCAAGTAGACTAGCAAAAATGTTTCTTAAACTAATCATAACTTTGCTATAGCCCAAGAGAACCTGTGGAAGGTAGGTGTGCTTTAGCTCAGCTCGGTACTTAGCACATACAATCTCTGGATCACCACCAGCAACACATCTGTCACACAGGTGTTTCCCTACAGACTCCTGTTTTCAAACAGGAGTTTCTTTAAGGTACTTTATGCAAAAATTATGAAATAGATTAATAAGAATAATTTTATGAAGTGGAATGCATCAGGTGCAGTCGCTTGTTATATGATCATTTTTTTACTGTCTCACTAAATGTATGAAGGTCATAAAGTTTTTGTTTCTTTCCTAATTTATTCCCAAACTTCTTTCCTCTTTATCCTAATGCCAAGGTTTTAACCACATATTTCTGTCAATGCGGCTTATGAAATTCACACAATTATCACTATAATTTACCACACCACATAGATCACAGTCAGTTTTCTTTGAAGGGGCATTTCCTACCTTCTTGATATCTTAGTACTGACATTTCTATTTATTTCACAGCAACTCTTACTATTTGACCTGGGATTATGCCTCCTTTGATAAGAAGTATCTGTTGCTCTTCACCTTAAGCATACTTATAGTTTACTGTCGTTTCTGCTGTGCATTTCCCTGGAGAATCTGAGATTCAAATTCACTCTACCAACATAGGATGTTATGAGTGCAGAAGCTTTGCTGATCTACATGAAAACTGAGTTTTATATGAGTTTGGAGATGAAAGCTAAGCTCATGTCTGATTAGTTTCAGTTTTCTTCTCTTTCTTTATGCATAGTGAAGTTTCTATTTTTTCCCTGTTTTCTGCTGCTGAAAAGTAGTTTCTAAATGCTTATGGGTAAGACAGGCTTTGTACTTATTTATTCAACCTTTGTGAGTTTCTTAAATTTCTCTCATTTTCTGTCACAGTGCAACACTACCTAAGAGGTAAATAAAATCAGCAATGCATCATTGACCAAGGATCCCTTGCTTTTATCACATCAAAGTATATAATTCATAGATGTTTTCCTAAAACTCCTTCCCTTGTACTTTGGCAAGTTCCATAATTGCTGGTGGTAAAACACCATAATGATACTGAACTTGCTAAATAAAGTTTTTTGTATGCAGCTTGTATTGTAAAAAGTTCATGTGGAAATAGGGTGCTGAGAAAATATAGTCTTTGTCCTACCTGCTTGGACAGTTAAAGGGATACTTTAGAGAATTTTGCTGCCTTATGCCAGCTGTACAGACTTTCAGTAGGCATAAAAACTACTTAGATATGAAAGTTATTCTACATATGTTATTCTACAGATGCAATATTATAACTAAAAGTTATTCTACAGATGCAATTTACCAAAGACAGTGATTGCAGGTGGTGGAGGCTCTTGGGATCTTGTTCACTGCCTCGCCTCCATAGCTGTTCAAGCACATTTTCCACTTTCATCAGTTTTGACTGCCTCTAGGTCTCCAGGTCAGCAGCTCCCAGATATTTTTATTTTTTTGGCCATCTCTTATTCTGTTTCTTCAGCTTTAATTCCAGTTGTTTCTGTTATACTGTGGTTTTTGCTAATAGCCCTCAGGTATCCAGATTGCTACTGACTGGGCCAGCCTTGGGCTGCCCATCTGGGACTGAATTTGTATCAGCAACCTCTTTTTCCCCCTGGTCATGCTGCTTCAGCTGCAGTATAAATTCCTTGAGGTTTTCTCCAATACAGTGCATGCTCCTCTCTCAAAACTCTTCGCGTTCCCTTTTACTAAACTCTCGAAAACAACACAGGCTAGCTTGTCATATTCATACAGGCTTGCACTATCTCCTTCATAGTTTATAGTGTTCCCTACTGTACTAGTTTGAAAACAAACCAGTGGGAGGCACTAAGTCAGAATAACAATTTAATGGAAATTAAAGAAAAGGGGGAAAAAAAAGGTAAAAGAAAACACTGTCAAACTGACAGAGTCAAGGTACAACCTGACACCCTGTTAGGCAGGGTGGTGGTAGCAGTCTGGTAGAATGGTGGCTGCAGTCCTCTGAAGCAGTGATCCTGTAGTAAAACAGTCTGCTCTTCCTCAGGAAGTCCAATGGTGGCTGTGTAGCTCCTGTCCTCTGGAAATCCAGTGGGAAGCCAGTGTCTCTGGTGTTCAGCCTCAGATTATATCCACGATGGGATGCTTGGTTCCTCCCTCTGGGTGGAGCATCTCACAATGGGGTAACGAGTCATGAGACAAAGTGTTGATTAGGCTCGTTAACAGAAGATATTCCGGAGGGAGTTATCTCTGAGTCAGGCGGCAGGACAATGATGGGCCATGAACAGAAAGATAGTCTGGGGGGAGGAGGCAAGGAAACACTGCCCCACCTGATTTCAACAGCTGATGGGGATGGTAATAGAATACACTGCAACCCAGGACACCTACAAAATAAAATTCTGAGACAGAATATAGATGTTTAAAAACAAAGTGGATTCTAAAACTGAAAAAATTGGAAACTTTACCATGGTTTTTTATCTGCAAATTTCCACCTCATTCGCTGGAAGACGCATTAGCTTGTATTTCTCTACTTGAACAGAAAAGCAAATTCTCCCCAGTGTTGGTGATAGGCCATTATTCAAATTGATTGATGAAAGGGAGAAATCTTATCAACAATGTCATTATGCCCACCATAACTGCCAAAAAAGGGTCATTCTTACACTCAGTGGTAGATAGCCTATGGTTTTCCAGCCTCGGGCAGCTCCGTAGCATTTATGACTCCCACACAAGAGTCAGTTTTAGGACTTGATACAGGATAGTATTGGTCAGGAGATTGACAGATGACATTCTGAAAATTAAACAACAAGGTTGTCTTGGACTCAGCTCCATGATCTTCAGGCAATCAATTAAATCCTTGAAGATCTGTTTCAAGTGCAGCCAGAGTTGCTCTGAGGTGCTTAAAACACAACTTTGTTGCCCTTACAGAATCACAAAATGGGTAAGGTTGGAGGGGACAACAGTGGGTCATTGGTCAAATTCCCTGCTCAGACAGGGTCATCTGAAAGCATATTGCACAGGATTGCATCCAGATGATTGCCCTCAGTTGCACCAAGAATCTGGTTCATGATTTTCTTTTTACATACTCTAGGTAATTCCCACATGCTCAGTGGTTTTTTTCTGAGTGATTTTGACCTTCATCATCAAGAAGTGAGTCCTCACTTAATAAGTGACAAATAGCAGGAAAAAAAAAAGAGGGAATGGTTTTATTGGTTTTCAGAATGGAGATTTTTGAACACTTCATTCTTTGGTTATACGAAGACGAGAAAAGGTTAAAAAGTGTTTTGAGGATGAAATAGTTATTTTGTAGAGAAGTCACTCCCCGATTGATCCACAAACAGTGGTTTGGATATCGCCTTTGACAAAAATGTCTTCTTTGCTTTTGTATTTTTGTCCCAGATGGAGACCAAAATAATAGAGAGAGCGCTGTTGTAGGGCTTTCTGCCAGGACTCGTTTTTCAGGTAAACTCTGTGTAGTTCTTTATGAACAAATAAGTTGTAAGGGATGCTTCATTCAACTCCTGTCATCTGAAGATGTCTCATTATCAGTGTTATGGGAAGCATTTCAGGAGACAGTGCTCACAGAAGTGAATCAGACATGCATGGAATGGTAAGAACAGCAGATCTGTTTTCCTCCTCCTTGGGTCTGGTTTTGCTGATTTTACAAATTTGACAATTTTGGCTCAGTGTTTTTGCGTCCTTCACTGCAGGACTAGATATAGCCTGTGGTACATATGGATATTGGTTTTTTTATTATCTGTGTGGATTATTTTCATTTTCCATCCAGTGAACCTGAGGGAGAAAGAGAAGGAACACCAACAAACAGCAATGAGACAGTGTGCTGATAGCTTTAAATGAATTTTCTAAGGGCTAAGTAAGCTTTGAGATGTCTGCTCCGTTCAGTAAAATCTGCACATTGATTACATCTCTGTAAATGTAGGATAAGTAGTGTAAAGGTCAACAGATTAAACATGTAGTTTAATCAGCAAATTATGCAAATGAACATAAATGAAATATACCATTCAACTGTTAAGATCAGTAAAGCATGCAACTCTATTAGTGAAGTGTTTGAGTGCTGGCCATCTTAAATCTACACCCAATTAACTAAACTTTAAGAAAATTCCGTTGCTGGAGGAAACAGATAAAAGAGTTTATCAGCCAAATGTTTGGTCTAACCAACATTTATTGTAATGTACCTACCTAAAATATGGTGACAAAAATTTAGCAAAATTGGTTAAAAAATTGACAATAGTGACAACAAAATAACTGCACCTAAGTTTTTTTCTCCATCACTGGAGGGTGAATATCAATTAGCAGGTAGTGAAACAATATGACTACTTGAAATATGGTGACCAGTGAGGTGGAATTTACGGACATTTGACAACCACTTTACACGGCTCAAATAGCAAGTTCCCTCCTAGCTCCTCATCTAGGTCAAAATCAGCAAAGCACTTAAGTAGATCCATAACTTTGGGTGTAGGAGTAGTACCATAAATGTCTTTTGCTCACCTGCTACTGCTGATGTTATGGAAGTAGGGACCTGAGATCAGGGCTCAGTTGTGCTAGTTGGAGTTCATAGATTTAAAAAGATACAGCCTCTATAAGACTAGCAATCTAGAGAGATAGAGGGGTGGGGGGAAAAACATAGTTATTATTCTCTCTTCTCCATCTTTCTTCTTATTTTTTTATCATAATTACAATAATTAGGTTGGAAATTTTGGATTACATCCCAGATATCATTACATATATGAATGGGTTTCAGAAGTTCATAGTTTTAGCAGCAGCAAACAGTGTTAAGACCAATGAAGATCTGTTTATATGTCTAGAAACAATAACCAATATTTTCAAAGAAGTAGTTAGAATTTTTAGATTATATGTAATGGAACAGACAATTTTTGTGTCTCTCTGCCTTTTTTGTAGTATTTTAATCAATGTAACATTATTTTGCATGTTGGTAAGTAAACAGCTTTTATTTAATTCAAGTAACTAGAACTATTTTACAGGTTGAGCTTGCAATGGTGTTTAGTTTGGAACAGAAACATGGCTTTCAATTAATTTGTCAATGGTTCCAGCTCATTTTGATTCAGCTCATATTAGGGAAATTTTTGGAGCACTGTTGGATTTCTTTCAGATGGAACTGTTGGAGGATGTTCTTCAGGGACGCACCTAATGCCTTCCAGCTGCAGATGATGAGCATTCCCAGTCAGGGACAAGACTAAAGATAGTTTTTATTCAACTAAAAGAAAAAGGGAAGGAGGGAACCCACTCTGTATGAGCATTGTGTAAAAATTAGTTTCTCAGCAATTTGGCTATAGAGCTCATTTTCCATTAGTCATTGCTTTGTGCTAACAATATGTGTAATTACAGTTTATCAGAGTTTCCCATTCTTCTCCCCATCCTATTTTCTCTTACTTTTTTGCTGTGAATTTTTTGAGTTGATAAATGATGCAATTTGATCAAGGATTTATGGTATTCAATGGACAAAATAAAGGCTCCTAAATACCAGCACATACAGTTAGTATAAATGTTTAAATCAACATTTTCATTTTGACTGACCTTTGCTAGTCAGCAATTTCTGTTTGATGAAAAAACTGAAAAATAAACTGCAACTTTTCATTGCAGATATATGTTGAAAATATCTAGGAAAAAACCTTTTTTTTACAACTACAGATCACTTGGCTTAGGTGAAGGGTCACAGGGAAGTTTTTATTGCATCCATGACTTGTATATCTCCCTGTGTCAGAGCAAGGTTTAAGCATGAACCTACTTCTCTCTTCTACCTTCACTATAGAAGTATCCCATTGCCTATCCACTTTAACAGTTCTAGTCCTCGCTTTCTGCCTCTTGAATGATTTATCACTTTTAGGAATGTTTATCTTCACTCTGCACCCTTTTACACCTCACTTATGGCATTTGTCATGGTGAAGAAGAGTAGAGAGAATTCACGGGAAATACCCTTTAATTTGAAACAGCAGCAAGCATTTTTTGAAAAATAAAAATAAAATCCACATTCATCAATTGTTATTGAAGAACCCTTTAAAGTATGCTCTGCCAGACTGAAGGTTCTGTTTCTTATATTGCATTTTAGGATTTTTCCCATGGAGGAATGGGAAATTAGTTAGAAAAATTTTCCTGTTCAGCCTTCACAAAAGATCCTTCCTTTAAAAAAATGCAATCAGAAGTCATGATAGTGATTAAAATAAATTATTTGAAGGATCAACTTCTTATTGCATGAACTGTTAAAATGGACATTAGTAGCTCACCACCCATAGTACAGCCTTTTTTTCAATAGGAGACCTTAGGTACTTTTTCAAGTGCTTAGGTTTGTAGATATGCTCTAGAAACCACATTCCATTGTGCAAAAAAAGTACAGAAAAGGGATAAGCACAAAAGAGTGACACTATCATCATCATATCACAAAATAAATGGAATTTCAGTTTTAGCACAGATGCAGTCAAATAAAAACCAATCCATCAAAATATCTCATATCAATGTACTGTTACATTGCTGGGATTAGTTAGAGATGCTTGTGAGATGATTTGTGCCTGAAATGTCAGGGAGAAAACCCTAAAAACAGGAATATTTTTTTACATGAAAGAAAGAGAGTAGAATACACCAAGGAGAAAATAGTACTTTATTTCACTTTGTTAAAATAGAAAGAAAAAATCTTTGAAAATCTAGACCTAGGTCAATCTAATCCTTTATGCATGAAGACAGAAGCAAAATTGAATGCTATATAAGAATTATTTTAAACTCAGACAAAAGTTAAACCAAAAAAATATACACATATATGCATACATACATATGTATATGTAGATAGGATAAAGAGGTTTTTCAGTAGAGGTATGGTAATTCATCAGATTTTGAGTAGTTAGATTTCAAGAAGTCTGAAAATATAAATCTTGCTCTTGATCAGGCATTTGGTGAACCCTTAGTGCCCTTGTAACTATCTTACCTTATACATAAAATTTCCACTGGTCCTATCAACTTATTTCTGTCTTCTTTTGTCTCCAGTTTCATCCAGTACAACACTATCTAGGGTTGAACTTTTGGGGGGTTTTAAAGTCTCTCTAAGGCAAAACATAGCCTATTGAAATGCCATCCTTTCAGGCACCATAGAGAAGAAACGACAGCATTTACCTTTGACTCAAATAGAGATTGGTATTGTCCATCTGTTCCAGCCTACAGAGGGGAAATAGGTGTGCCTTTTGGAGCATATTTCCTACCGAACAGACCAATAAACAGGACGAAATAACCTTTGACTTTGTTTCCTTAGCCCACTTGTGACTGTGTGTGCTTCTGGATGTACTGCGAAGCACTTGTGCAGCATCCAGACCACAAATGAGGCATGTCTCAATGTAAGCCTAGTGAACGTCTTTTCTGCTTCACACAGATCTGGCCACTCATCACAGTGTATTCTGTCCCTTTGGGCAGCATGGAACATCCCTTGAACACATCAGCCAAGTAAGCTTTGTAGCAATGTTCACTATGGGCAGAAGGTCAGCGTGCACATTTGTCTGTGTATGTGTGTGTCTCTTCCCTATTCCTGTAGCTTTTAAATCTATTGATTTTAGCCAGATTTGACAGAGTAGTAGAGGTATCAAAGATAATTAAATGCCAGTTCCAGTTTCTTGCACTTTTCTCTGTTAGCAGCTGGTGTCCCTCTGCTCTCTAGTCTAATTTTCCATCTAAACTATTATTTGATATTCAGAGAAGCTTATGAGCAGTCACAGTCTGAACAGAAATTGCTGTTGGTTGCTTATACTGAAAGCCCCCACTGCTATCTCCAAAATACCATGTTGAAGAGGACTATGAGAAAAAAAAAAGGCAACATGCATTGCTCTAGTGTTTGAGGTGACCAGTTTAAAATATGCTGTGGGTCCTGAGAATTATCAATCATTTGTCGGTCTGTGTTATATGTGGCAGCTTTCCTCCTGCTACACAGTATGTTATAGAGAGAAGAAGGGGAGAAGAGACCTTTTATTTTGCACTGGTAGGGACTATATTTGATCCTCAATTGACTGCGTTTATAAGACTATTATTCTATGTAATGCAATATTATTGTACAAAACCAATTTCAAAGTCACAATATCTCATTTTGTGTTTCTCCAGAAAAAAGAAGCAACCTTATACTAGCGAGAGTGATATGAGAGGGTAATACAAAATATAAGTCTAGAGAGTTCTGAGGAAGAAAGAAATGTCAGGCTTTAAAGAGAGGCATGTATCTGAGGAAAGAGCAACACAGATTCCTGCAGATGGTGGCAAGGATGTGTCTCAATATTATGTCCCCATTCTGGCAAACACTTTAGCTTAAAGATTGAAACCAGTATTTGAAATGCTGGTCATTTCTGGACAGAAGAAATTAACGTATAACTATTTATTAATTAGGAAAGTAGTTAGGTGTATTACTGGATGATCAGTTTGGACAGAGGGTGGGCAATACTAACATAAATGTTGCTAAGTGTTTCAGAAGTATGAAAGAGAACTACAATGCAAATCCACAGGTACTTTCATAATGCTTATGTTAAGCTTTTATAAGACATTAATAGAATTTGATAGAGGGATAGATCAAGAATTATTGATACCCAGAAAAAGAAACCATGAAAAAGAGGATAATATAGCACAGCATGACAGAAATCTCAAATCTGTGATAGGAATATGACAACTGCAGAATGTTTATAGAATTATTCAGAAAGTTACTTCTACTTCAAGTGAGGTTATGAAAGTAAGGTAAGTTTAATGAAAATATTTCTAGAAAGAAGCAGTATAAATAAAAAAAAAAAAAAGAAAGAAAGTGGAAAAGGACTCCCTGAAGAAGGTAATGACTGAAAGTAACTTCCTAAAAATGCATTTTGATGGATATGATTGATGTTGTAGTTGTTTACTGGTAATAACTTCCTCAGCAGCATAGGTAGGATTTTCTGAAATGGTGAGGGATTCTGGTCCAGGGGGAAGGGAAGTGTGGATTCTGGGTCACAAGGTAGAAAGGAGGCCATAACTTCCTTGTAGGTAAGCTCAGGAAATGTGGGGTAAGTGAATGGACACTGAGTTGGATCCAGAAGTGGCTGAATGGCAGAGCTCAGAGGGTCGTGACCAGCAGAGCAGAATCCACTTGGAGGCCTGTAGTCAGTGGCATTCCCAGGGATCAGTACTGAGTCCAGCCTTATTCAACTTCTTTACCAATGACCTGGATAAAGGGATAGGATGTGCCCTCAGCAAGTTTGCTGATGACATGAAACTGGGGGGACTGGCTGGCACACCAGAAGGCTGTGCTGCCATTCAGTGGGACCTTGATAGGCTGGAGAGTTGGGAGGAGAGAAACCTAATGAGGTTCAGCAAGGGCAAGTGTAGGGTCCTGCACCTGGGGAGGAATAACCAGCACAGGCTGGGGGCTGACCTACTGCAGAGCAGCTCTGCTGGGAAGGACCTGGGAGTACTGGTGGATGCCAAACTCACTGTGAGCTGGCAGTGCCCTTGTGGCCAGAAGGGCCAGTGGTATCCTGAGGTGCATTGGGAGGGCAGTGACCAGCAGGCCGAGGGAGGTGATAGCCCCGCCTCCACTTGGCCCTAATGAGGCCACATCTGGAGAGCTGTGTCCAGTTCTCGGCTCCTCAGTACATGAAAGAGAAGGAGCTTCTGGAAAGGGTCCAGCAGAGGCCACAAGGATGGGAGGTGTCTTCTCTTATGAGAGGGCACTGTGGGAGCTGGGCCTGTTTATTGTAGAGAAGAGAGAGGGGATCTCATTTATTATCATATGACTTTTGGAAAACAAGAAATAGGCTTGTGAAGGTGAAAAATGCAGGTATAGTTAATTCCCCATCAAAACTATGTCATTAGAAACTGAAGCTACCTTTAAAAACATAGTCACTAGGCAACAAAGACTTTTAAAGAGAAACCCAGAGTAACATACAAAAGAACAGATATGTACATCATCTTTGAAACGGAAATATTCTATGACAGTTTTAAACATGCACAGTATTACATAAATCAGCCATAGGAAGTGAAATTCCAGTATAAATTGCAATAAGAAAAGTGCCTTTAAATAGATGACTGAACTAAACATCAAAGAGTGTCTGAGAGATAAAACACATCAGCAAACATGGTACACTTTTGATGAGATAAAGTGCTGAACAGCCTCAGGAATGAGCCATCCGAAAGGTTAAAATTCCTCTGACTATCTGTCTCTCTTACTACCTTCTTTCTTCACATGCTATAGTATCAAGTCAGCATCATTAATGAATTGATTCCAGAGAAAAAATCCCAACATCTATAAATACAGTTTGTATCTAGTTAATGAATTTGTTGCTGAAATCCCTTTCCTGTGGAAAAGAGAACATTAACTCCTGCTGCTGTTTTTTTAAAGACTTCCAGCAGATGATGGGAAAGACAGTATAATACAGACAGGGTGTCATCTTCTAGTTACAAAGCAAAATATAAAACAGCTAAAATAAATGTGGGTAGTAGGTTCACAAATTATATTGAGAGATTTAGATATGTTTATCAAACAAAACCTCCTCACTTTATTCTGGAGACTACTAATTTTGTGTGAGAGTTCTTACACAGAATCAGAATTCTCATTTTCAGGGATGTCATAGAAATCACTGATCAGCTTGGTCCCTCTGCTCTCCTGAGCAGCCAGGCCATGTACTCAAAGGACAGTAGTAAATAAGGGTTGCTACAAACATTCTAGTTGTGTTTATACAAATTTTTAGAAATTTTTCATACTATCTCTTGATTGGGGGACTGCTGAATTAGGCACTCTGGAAAATCAGGTAATATTTGAGGTGCTAGTTTTTGATCATATGATGACAAAGAAGGAACAGAGCTGATCCAAATTCTTCACTTTTTATCATCCTTGTAATTTCTCCATCTAGACTACAATGTCACAAAAGGCTGCACTCTGGAGCATATGTTTACAGACAAACCAGGCAGAAATTAACAACAGAGTACATTTCTATAGGAAATCTATTTAGAAGTTACAGAAACTAATAAGAAGTTAGTCTTTCTAACTTATGCTTTGTAAGCATTTCAACACAAATTCTACAGAATGTCTAACTAAAACCTATATGAAAGCTAAAAAGCTTTCTGTTTAGTTAGTTTTATTTGTTGGAAAAAGCCAGACTCTGAATGTACCCACTGTGCTTTTTTCCAAATGAATTATAATTATCTGTGCTGTGCATGTTCCATAGCCTTTTTTGTTTAGGACATACATTCCTGTCAGTAATATATCTAGTGCTAGAATTCTTACTTTTCTAACCTCAACAGTGTATATTACAGGGCTTCTGTCAGAAGCGAAGACTGTGAAGAAATATTTCTATGATCATTTACCAATGGCTGCAAGTTATTTTACATTAGACTGCATTCATTGTTTACTCTGAGAGGAGCATTAAATTGATAACAGTGCAATTTAAAAATTGGTTGTTTCTTGCCTACCATTCTCTTTGTAAACATATCAAAGATACCCTTTATTTTCTGGACTCTCTTATCTTTTCTGTATCTTTCTACAAAAGGCTGCAGTGTGTGTCACAGCAAAGCTTCCTGCACACTGTGACAATGTCCTGCTTTATCAGTGAGATCCTGTTTATGAGAACAGAAATATACAGATACATTTTATGATGTATATATTTATTTGTGAAGTAGAAATACCATTTATATCTTCAACTTTTGGTGTCAGGTCCTTTTTTGCTCAGTTGCCTCATAACGACAGAAAGGACTACACAAACATCTCTGCTCCTTCTACAAGAAAATAAAACCAGAGAACTTGTATTTGAAGACCAAAACTGTAAAAGAAGGAAATTATTTAAACTATTGAAAAAAAATTCTTCCTTCATCCTCTTTTGGAACAATAACATGCAAATATTTGCACTTTTTCTGAGATATCTTTTGGCATAATCTTATACACCCTAATTTTTAATTTTTTTGTCATTGCAGTCAGTACAAATACAGAATTATACTCTCTAGATCATGTTAAGAGATCTGGCTTGCTCTTCATTGTTTGCCCTCTTCTATGACTGAAGATTAAATCCACACCACAGATATTGTCTTCCTGGCTACAAGTTTGATTTCCCCAACTCCACTAGCATGTTATCAATTGTAAAATATGCAGATATTAATCCTGAGCTGCATATTTCCTTTTTACTCAGGGACGGGAGAAGATTTATGTATCAAAAATATTTTTTTTTAAAATTGCTTGAAAAATTTCAAAGGGTAGGAAGACAATGAGCAAGTAGAAATGTGAAAAAAATCCTGTCTTTTTATTTTCGTATAAACATTTTTGTTCATATAAACAGTCTTTCTCCAACAGAAGGTTTGTTTTTACAAAGCTCTTTCTCTTGGCTGGATTCAGATAAGACAAAGGTGTTGTTATGATGAGATCACTATAAACCCAACCATGGGCCAGAAGGATGCTCCTTTTTTAACGATGAGAAATGAGAAAATTATAAGTTCCTAAATACCTTCTAAACATAACTCTAATTTAAAAACTTGTATTCCTTCTAACTGGTGGAACTGGTTTATTGAGCTTTGATATTAAAGTCCAAGAACAAAGGTAATAGAATATGAAACATAAATTTTAATATCTAGCATTGGAACTAGAAACAGAAAATCACTGACATTCAGTGACATCATATATAAATATTTGGTTAACCCCATTTGAATGATTTCTTAATGATCCTGTGAAGTTGCAAGTCTGCTTGCAGTTGGCAAGACTACAGAAGAGATGTGTATGTTTGTGAAAATGACACTGACTCCTGTGTCACTATTTTTTTTCTTATTTCGTCACTGAAATATGCCAGGTTAATAAAATTGTCACCTAGTTTTATATACATTGCTACAAAGAACTTGTACACAAATATAAACCTATACTATTCGGCTTTGACTGCAACTCCTTTCCTTTCCTGGCAACCCAGTGAAATCAATATATATTCATGATCTAATCCAACAGACCATGTGATTAATTTCATGCAGTCACACCAAAGGCAGCATTCACATGCTTCAAGTTAAATAGTGTTTGTCTTGACTTCTGAATTCATAAGAATAAAAATTTAAGTACTCATTTAAAAAAAGATAAATATCTTCAGATATTTTTATTATCCACCCTATGAAAAAATAAATTTTGTAGTCCTTTTTTTTTTACAAATATTGCCAACTTGAAGAGAAAAAATCTCATCAGCAAATAATGTGTGAAGAAATTTTTAATTGATTATGAGACAATATTAATGTATTTAAATACTTCAATTGCTCTTTCCTTGCTAATGTAATTAGTCTTCCTTTGTGTGTTTAGTCTATAATTTTTCTTTGTGCATACATACTGGGCTGGAAAGAGTAAGTTTATGGATAACATTCTTTTATGGGCATTCCTCATGCATCACATTAGAAAACAGCAGTATGCAGCCACATGTAACCACAAGTCTTCATGAAAAGTAATAAAACTTAAAGCCATTCCTCCTGGCATGCATGCCTAGTTACAATTCAATTCTAATTGCGTTTCAGATAAACTACTATCAGATCTCTATATTTTTCCAAAGAAAGAAATCTCCCCAAAATTGCCATCTGTACTTCCAGGAGCAGTAGGTAGCTTGAGGGATCAGCTTAAATTCAGAACAGAACATCTTGAAATGTTCTCTTTCTTTTTCATCTCTGAGATTCTGCTTTACATTAAACTCTGAGAAAGTGCCATTTCTGAACACTCCCCCTTGAGTTTTGCTTCCAGTGTACATCAACAGGCAGGAATGTCATGACCTTTTGTAGTACATACTCCATAAACACTTGTTCTCCTGTCACTTATTTTGTCAAGTTTAAATTTGTTTGTATTTTCTAGGTACTGACATTCAATAAAGATTCTGTAAAACCTCAGTACTTTGGGCTGGATTCTCATTAAAAAGTTTTTGTTTTCATCAGTGTTCGACTTCATCAGCTTTAATAGTGTTGCTTTTGATCTACAACAGCTTGTGAAAAGAGCAAGAAGTACCCTTTCTATCATACATTGAATAATGTTCAAAGCAATTATCTCTTCCTTTCTGATAGAATACTGAACATCAGAAGATCTGTGACCTGACTATTTCAGAAATCCTCCATCTAATACTAATTTCATATACATGTGGTTTTAATGTTCTTTATCTTGAAGCCTCTGTTTGGTGATCTTAGCGATATTAAGACTACCTGAGTCTACTCTTCCCAGAATGTAATATACTGTTCTATCTCACTTTCACAGACTTGTTCCATTTGTACCTTCACTGCCTTGCAACAGACCTTTCTTCAGGAATTGTCATCTTATATGCTTAAAGAGACATTTTCAAGACTTATTGCAGCTTCCAGCAGTTCAGGTAGTGTCAGGCTTAATAGTTGTATGTTTGCTGTGCTTATATAGCAATGCTTCTCATGCTAACTGCAGAGGATTGCTGTACATCATATTGACCTGTGGGACTCTCCCTCACAGTTGGGATTTACCCATTTACCAGCTGGTGCTGTGACACTTTCCAAAACTTTCGGACTAGAAGTACCACAGTGGCTCCTTAGAGAAGGAACGTGATCAGCTAAATCTCTTGTCTATATCTTAGAAACATAAAGGTAGGAACAACAGTACTCATCATATAAATGTCCATTTCAAGTAACGTTATAGCTAGCTTTTGAGTACCTCGTGAATTTTTCACAAACAGGTTTTTAAGGGCCTATTAGCCAGAATGTATACAATGCCCTGTTGAGTCAGAGAATATGATTTTCTTGAACAAAGAGAAAATGTCTTTTATTTAAATTCTTTTAAAGGATTTGCAAGAGGCTGTTTGGAAGACTCATTGCATTGCCAGGCACTTCTTGAAGCTGTCTGCAGCTTGCCTGTAGAGCTGATACATATGGAAATTAATTTATGCCAGGCTCATGGCTGTTCTTGAAGCCTTCAAGGACTTCCAAATGTCACTGAAGTGCTCTTTGAGTCAAAGAGATTTCACATCTGTCATATCCTAAACATACTAATTTGAAAGGTGTTAAAAATGCCTTTGCAAAATACTTTTGTAGATGTTTCCTGAGTGCTCTGCTTCACAATAGTAGTGGCAGTTATAAAACTATCTGCTATGACTTTATCATTTCTTGTTTTTTTCTGCTCATATTTGATTTGATACATATGAAAAAGCAACCCACACGTATCAAGGCATAATTTCAGAGGACTTTTTTCATAAAGAAGTTTCACCTAGGTGCATAATTTACAGGTAATTAGGCAAAGGTAACTCAGCACTAAGTATTTAATGGTGTCAAAAGTATCTACAATTGACTCATCTTGCAATTGATTTTGAGGCCAAAACAAAGTTTATTATTAAAACTTGGGCCTGATGGGTATATTTGCAAAATGAGGTGTTTGTAGTTAATACTAATAGTAGTAATAATAATAATAATAATAGTGATAATAAAGGTATTTGAAAGTTGCTTTTATTCAGTTCTGGATACCACATTACCAAAAAGATATTGACAAATTGTTAGGAATTTACATGTAAATAAATATAAGTAAATGTAAGTAAAAATAACCAGACTGATTCGTGAGTGAATACTAAAAGAACTAAATCTGTAGAGTTTGACTAAATATTGATTAAGATCACTAACAGTCTAGCTGATGTTAAGCTCTTTTGGCACAGACATGCTCCTGGGAGCACAGCAGAGCTATGGTACACCAGAAACAATTTCAGAAGGGCTTTTAACTTTATGGATGTTCAGTTCTTTCTGACTGTATAGAAGACCAGTGTGAGGTGTCTCATACTGAAGGATATCAGCCTGCACAGTTTCATGTCTTCCCTTCTCCCATCCGTTCTTTAAGAACAATGTCCCCAAATACCACTAACACCGAATTGGGAATAAACTGTCTTCATGCACTTTCCAGATTTTTGGAGAAATATAATTGAACAGGATGTTTAGTCTGGAAGATAGAAGGAAATGTGGGTTTTTTAAGGTAATCTGGACATTACTGGTAGTGGAATTTGCATCTATCTCAATGGTCATTTTCCTTTTTTAATTTCTATGATTCCAGGAAGATCAGAGTAGCATCATTTTAGCACAAAATTTAGATACTTGTATGAAAAAGGTATTCATACATTTAGAGATCTCAGAAAAAAACCACCCCAATCATTAAAGCATATGAAAATACGAATTTAACATAAATATTTAAATTTAATATAAGAATGGAATAAATCAGAGTGAAATGTGAAAGCTGAAATAAAATAATCCAATTTCAAGTCAGTTTGAAGGTTAACTACATTCCTGACAATGTTGGTTATAATTCTCAGTTAATAGAAATTCCTGCAACAGAAATAGCTGGAAGATGCAGAAACTTGGTTTTGAAACTCTATTTAATTATTGGCTTTCTCATTTTATGAGCTTCTTAAATATTGATAGGGGAACAAGCAGAAGAAGGGAACAAGGAGGAGAGTCAGAGAATGTCAAGGAATTACATATTGCTCCTGATTTTCAGTTTCTATTAGAACTCAAAAGGGTTTTGACTATGGGTCTTATAACGGAAAAGTGGCAAGGAAGCTGTAGAATTTTTAAAAACTAAATAGAAAAAAATTCTTAGAACCTTTGCATAATAGGTAATATTTGCAATGACAGTTCCAAATAGCAAAAAAACCCCATCCTAAAACAGAGTAACATACCCTCTGCCGTTTGTTCCCTCTCTCGGTGGAAATTAGTTCATCTAAATATATTTTCAAAACATAAGAAAACAGGAGGTAGAAAACAACAAAAAAAAATCCAAAAAAAAACCCCAAACAAAAATAAAGAATTAAAAAAAGGACTAATCTAAGATATTCCTGAGTAACTTTAATAGAAGCATGCATCAAATATAGACTTGCTAATACACAAGATTTTAAAGAATATTTCAAAAAATCAGAATTTAAAACTTGCCTAGAATTTCTTGGTATTTTTATTTTCTATTATGAGAGAACTTGAGGAGAAGATATCTTCAAGTCTGAAGAAACAGTGAACCTTTTGATAAAGAGTTCAAAGAGAGCAAAAGAAATGGTCATAGACCCCTGTACCATACTTTTAGTAGTTGCTGGTCTAGCTTTAAGAGAAGCCACATCCTGCATATTTTCTTTGTCTAATGTCATCTTATTTATTTTCTGTCAATAGGCAACACTCCTCCATCTTTTTGAATGAAATTTCTGTAAATGAAGATGGAAAAATATTTTGTTGATAACAGTTGTTATCTTTCTGGCTAATCACAATTCCCATAAAGTTCCCATTTTTGTTATAAGCAGCCTATTGAAGTTCATGAAAGAACCTCCAAACCACTATATCTTGGATCAGGGCTGTTGGTATTAGGTATGTATGTCTTCTGCACCACTGACAAACTGGAACACGTAGGTCTTTATAACAAACTTTACATGTCTGGTTCTGTCTTGCACACTTTAGGAACATTTTTTATCTTGAAATATAGGAAATAAAGGTTTGTTGTTTTTTTTCCTTGCATAGGAATTAATTTTACAGCCCATGAGCTGTCATAATGGGAATAAATTGTATGTACTGGGATACATGCTGTCACAGTAAAAAACTCTTTGTCTTCAAGAAATTTTGCTGGTTGTGACTCACCATCATTTCATCTCCCTTCAGCAGATTCCCTGTCTGTGTTTCAGATTATCTAGCCTTTAGGTCATTTCTTTATGAATAACGTTCATTTTTTCTCTTTTCATTCCTTACAAAACAATTTTAGCAGGACCTTTCAAAACTTCTACTCCTTCACCCAGGAACCTGGTGACCTCACAGAATCCCAGAATGACAGAATGGATAAGGTTGGAAGGAACCACAGTGGGTCATCTGGTCCAAACTTCCTGCTCAGGTAGGATTCTAGAGCACATTGCACAGGATTGTGTCCAGAGGGTTCTTGAATATCTCTAGTGAGGGAGACTCCACAACCTCTGGGCAATGTGTTCCAGTGCTCAGTCACTGAAAAGTAAAGTTCTTCCTTGTTTCAGATTCAGGTGGAACTTCCTGTGCACCTCACTAAGGCCTACGTGTTCCAGTTTTTGGCCATTGCTTCTTGTCCTACTGCTTGGGGCTACAGAAAAGAGCTTGGCTCCGTTGTCTTGACACCCTCCCTTCAGACATTGATAAGGCCCTCTTTCAGTCAGCTCTTTTCAAGGTTGAACAGGCCCAACTCCCTCAGCCATTCCTCATAAGAGAAATGCTCCAGTCCCTTAATCATAATCATTGCCCTCAGCTGGATCCACTCCAGGAGCTCCAAGTCTCTCTTGTGCTAAGGAGCCCAGAACTCAATACAGCACGCCAGACGTGACTCCAGGCTGAGTAGAGGGGCAGGATCACCTCCCTTGACCCCCTGGGAATGCTCTTCCTAAAACAGGCCAGGATACCATTGGTTTTCCAGGCCACAAGGACACACTGCTGGCTTGTGGACAGATTGTTCTCTGCTCACAGAAGCTCATGGGGAGACTAACTTGTCCCATCAGTTCAACACCAGTGTATTGATAAGGAGAAATTTCCACTACAGGCATTTCAGAGCTCTTTTCAATGTAGTTGGTCAATTTAAAGTAGTCTTGAAACTTAAGTAGAAACATACAATGTGTTATTGAAAAAAACACAACTTCGTTCACTGTCCTTATTACAGCTATCAAAACTATTTTAAGTCAGGGTAAGTCTGGTAGGTAAACCAGAAAATAACTATAGTATCATTCATATAATTCCATTGCACCAAGCAGAGTGTCAAATTTCATAAATTATACCTTGAGGCTGTTTGATCCAAAACACGTTACATTTGCAAACTAGTCTGATGCTGAATTTCTCAGATTTTTTTTAAATCTCTAACCTCCATGGTATTCCCTGCGATTTCTTGGATTTCTGCATAATGTTTAGTGCACAGCTTGATGTATTCCTCCTCTGTCCTTGCAGTACCAATGGGAAATACTGGGAAAGCAAGTGCTTCAGTCTGCATTAAACTAAATACATACTTCATTCAACCTGTTTCCTCAGGGGATTTTCAACCTGGTTGTAAAAAGCAAAGCTCTTTGGAAGAAATGTACTTAAGTATGAGTTGCTTATTTTTTTTAATTTTGTCCTCTGATAAATAGCAGCTGCTGAAGCTGTGTAGACTCTGACTCCACCACCAACTACTCTGCATCATTATTTTAAATGAAGATTGCATGGACAGTAGAAAATTAAGAGTGACTGAGTGGGTAAAGTTGGGAGGAAGACTCAACCATTCCTTTTTTTCCCTCATAAGGAATTGTGGCTAAAAAACTGCAGGACCATTTTAGTCTGCCACAAATAAGAAAAAATCACCCCCAGAGAACCACATTGTATATGAGGCAGTGTGTTCAGAGAACAGAAGACAACAATAAATAATTCTTTTTCCTCTCAGAATGTTTGTTTTTTCTATGATTTCAGTGAAAAATGAGATCACCATAGTGTTTCAGCATTATTCAACCAACTTGCAATATTACTTCAGGAATTTCTCTCAAAAGCTCAAACTTTATTTATTTATTTATTCATCACTGTTATGGATGGATTTTTAACTTAGCTAAATTGAAACTTTTACAGTGAGTTTTGGCTGAGTCATTTGATTATTGCAATTAATTTTAGGATCTCTATCACTATATGTATACAGCAATTTATAAAACTGTACCTTAGAATCATAGAATAGTTTGCATTGGAAGGGAGCTTTAAAGGCCTTCTAGTCCAACCCCCTGCAATGAGCAGGGACATCTTCAACTACATCAGGTGACTTAAAGCCTTTGAATGTTTTGAGCGATATGGGAAATCCACCACCTCTCTGGGCAACCTGTTCTAGTGTTTTACCACTCTCATTGTAAAGAATTTCTTTCTTATATATAACGTAAATGGACCCAGTAAATTCAGTAAATTCAGTAAAAACCCATTATCCCTTGTCCTATCTCAACAGGCCTTGATAAAAAGTCTGTCCTCATTTTTTCTGTAGGACACCCTTAAGTGCTGAAACGTTGGAGTAATGTCTCTCTGCAGCCTTCTCTTCTTCAGGATGAACAATCCTAATTCTCTCAACCTTCCCTCCCTTCTTCCCCTTTAGTTTGACCAGCAGGTCTTGCTTGACTCAGCCGTACCACTCCTGGTTTCTTTGACTGATTTCTTACACCTGAGGATCGGGAGCTCTGGCACTCTGTGGAAAGCATCCTTAGAGTCTGTCAGCTCTGTCCTACTCCCTTGCCCCTGAGGGCAGCTTAGCAGAGACTGCTACTGACTAACTCCTTGAAGAGCTGGAATTCTACTTTCCCAAAATTTAGAGTCCTGACTGTACTCTTTGACTGTCCCATATCCCTCAGGGCTGCAAAGTCCACCATAATCATCACAGCCCAGGCTGCCTCCAAACTTCACACCACTGATTAGCTCACTTATGTTGGTAACCAACAGGTCCAGTTCTGCATCCCCTCTGAAAGGGCTGTCTAGTACTTTGCTTAAGAAGTTATCCTTCATGCATTCCAGGAGTCTCCTGGACTGCCTACAACTTGCCATGCTTTCCCAGCAGATGTTGATGTGGTTGAACTTCTCTGGCAGGAGAAGAGCCTGTGAGCATGAGGCCTCCTGTAGCCAGAGCAAGAAGACTTTTTCAATAGGCTGCCCTGTATCAGCTGGCCTGTACCAGACATCAACCACAAGGTTCTGTTGCTACCTTGGTCTCTGATTCTTACCCAGTTTTAGACTTGCTTCTGACTTTTCTTTGGAGACAACTCTTCACACACTATTCAATTTTGTAGAGGACAACACATCCACCATTCCTTCCTCCCCTAAAATTGATTAACTAGTTTTCTGAGCATGCATGGGATAATCTGAAACAAAATTTATGTGGAAAAGGGATGAATGTAAGAATCTTTAGATCACCTCAGGATCTATCTGCAGGTATTCACAGAAAGCCAATGAATTCTAGAACATCATCATGTTTCCGTAATAGAGGAATGTCATCGCCTCCTCTACGTTTAAAGGAGGGCCTAGGACAAAAATACCCACTGACTCAAACTAAGTTGCTGTTAAAGAAAAAATACGTAATGGCTGATGGGGCCATATAACTGAGAGTTTAGTTTATTTGTGTAAAAGGAAGAATACCAGCTATGGATCACCATAGATTATCCAAGGAAAAGATTTTGACCTTAAGATATAGTTTCAGAGGTTTATGGTTCCAGCTCATGAGTAAATTTATACAAGCTAACTTTGACAGTCCTATTAAAACCCAAATTAATGTCAAATGTGTAAAGTTTCTGTACAGAAGAACTTCTGTTCCCTTCAATTAAATATGGAGAAATAACAGTAATTTACCTCTTTAGAAGCAGATACCAACCTGAATGAAATTCCTCTTGCTAACTTTAAAGATTAGTTACTGCTTGATACAGCTAAACCTATTTTAAAATTTTAAATGTGAATTCTGAACGTGTTTATAGCCATAACATGTTTATAGCTATGTTATATTTTCATTTAAAAAATTGTTCTTGCAATCGTATTTGACAAGTGCAAAAACCTGTGAGTCTATAAGAAAACATGAATGAAGGAGGACTGAATTTTTAATGGATTAATGCACAAGACTTTTAAACATGAGTGCTTGAAAGCTAGACACATGATATCTATACATGGGCATAACATTATATATATTCTGTATATATGAAAGGCTATGATGAAAAAACCCAACCCCTCCACCCCAAAAATAAAACCAAGCCAAACAAAAAATAAATTAAAAATCCCAAAACAATCCAGCCAGCCAGAGCCAAAGGGAATTGCAATAACTAATTTCCATTCTATTTACATATTTAAAAGCCTATCTTTAGTGACCCAAGGTGATGCATTTGATAATAAAATTGGTGAATGTGTTTATTTTTTTTCTGTCTAAGATAATTGCATGAGACAACCCCAAACACTGAAGAATACAGTCCCTTGTTCCACTGTCTGTGGTAAATAGTCCCTTCTAAAAGGGATCATAACTTTGGGTTATGTCCCCATAAGGAGCTGTTTCTTAAAGAGGAGTCTATAGGGTTCATAAAGGTTAGCATCAATGACTAAGCCTGTCAGTTTAGGATCTTCAGTTGACTTACTCATTTACTTCTGCTGTTCTCTGAATAAAAGAGAACTGGGAGGAATATTCAGGAGTGAAGCACTCACTTGGGAAGCTGAAGAGAAATTTATTGCAATAATAAGACTCGAAGTAACTTAACAGTAGTGTCTCCCGATGTACCTTCTGGCAAAGTGTCTTCTTTCTGTGGAAAGCCATTCAAACCTGAAACCTTTTTATAGTTTATACAGTCAAGAGGGAAAGTCTCTTACTCTACTGCAGTGACTCTGATGACAAGCAAAGGTATCGAAAAAGTGCTAAATGGATGGAAAGTATTTTTTCACTAACGTGCTGGTAAAAGCAAAAGAAAGTGACATCCTTCATAAACGTATCAGGACCATTTAAATAAACAAAACACCCCTTTTACTATACTCCAATATAGCAGAGGGGTAGCAGTCCAGGAGCTTCCTGAAGATCCCTGATCATCACTCAAGTGTTGGAGGAGCCAAAGAAAAGGTGTCCTGATGCACATCATGCTCAAAAACAAGAAAGGGTTTGTTGGGGTTGTCTAGGTTGAAAGCCTAGGTTACTGTGGATATGAGATGGTACTGAGAGCAGGGAGAAGACTGAAGAGCGATCTCAGCCCTGGAATGCAGGACAGCAGACTTTTGCTGACTCAAAGGTATGCTTGGAAGAGTCCTAAAGAATAAGGCCTGGGGAGGAAGAGGCACTCATAAAAGTCCTGATTTAATATTCAAGGACCACCTACTCCAAGCTTGAGTGGCCCATGACAACCAACAATCAGGGAGTGATCCTTCCCCTTTCCTCACTCCTAGTAAGTTCACATCTGGAGACCTTGTCTGGTCCTGTGTTTCCTGGAGTCACAGACATAAGAGAGGGTCCAAAGAAGGGCTGCAAAGATGATGAAAGAACAGAAGCTGCTCACATATGGGAAAGACTGAGGTGGCTGGGCCAGTTCAGCCTGAAGAAGAGAAGGCTCAGGAAGCCTCCTTATCAATGTGCATAAATATTTCCAGAGAGGTTGCAAAGAGAGAACCAGGCTCTTTTCAGTTATGCCTAGTGACAATGCCAGAGGCAATGGGCACAAACTGAAACAAGGGATGTTCTGTCAGGAATATCAGGAAACAGTTTTACTGTGAGGGTGACTGATCACTGACATAGTCCAGAGAGTCTGTGGATCACTTTGAAGATAGTCAGAAGCAGTTTAGACATGGTCTGAGCACCCAGTTATAGGTGCTTGAATAGGGGGGCTGAACTAGACGACTTCTAAGGGTCCCTTCCAACCTCAACAGTTCTGTGATTCTGTGACTTTTATCCCTAAAGATCAAAGGTAGTGTGAAACAAGTGTACACTCTCATTTTACCACACTTAGATTCAGAACATTCAGAACAGTAGAAGCTCTCCAAGGTCTAGAAAACTGTCATTTCCACTGGTCCCAAATTCCCAGAGAGGAGTCACCAAAGGAACATGCTCCTGTCAGCCCTTGACTTCACCCAACTACTCTGTGTGCTAAGAGAGAAGATAAAAGTGACTGCAATGAGGTGGGTTTAGAAAGAAGAAAAAAATATTTTGTTCCAGACAATAATCTCATTAGTGACAGGAGGTGAGGCTTTGATTGATTCAACAGCTGTATATTCAAGGATTCTTTCTGCATAGTATTACCCTTCAAGACATTGGCTAAGTCCTTGGTGTCACATCAGTGAAAAATAATGAGAAAGGTAAGGATCTGTTCCTTTTCCCTGTTATGGGAGAGAGATTATTTCTCATTTTTCACCTTTTATTTGCTGGATTTCTCATTTTGTAATTAAAAATACATTAAACTTTCTAAAATAGGCATTTCATGTTCCCTTCCTTAGTAAAAAAAACGTAATTTATAATTTAGTTATATAGCACTGTAACTATACATATTGTTATAAGACAGTTCTAAAATGCTTATCATTAAATAAGAAATCCCAAGGTCTTAAAAATCTAAAGAGACAGCTTAAAATAAAGGAACTCTGAAATTGAAACTTTTGCAACTTCTTTTTATATATGTGCTACTTTACTATGTGCTCTAAA
This sequence comes from Corvus cornix cornix, assembly GCF_000738735.6. Lineage (NCBI taxonomy): Eukaryota > Metazoa > Chordata > Aves > Passeriformes > Corvidae > Corvus > Corvus cornix. Next base: position 59,676,680 of record NC_046332.1, on the reverse strand, counting down.
AACTGCTTAATGCATGTATCCAGAAGTAATCTTTTGTGAACCCCTTAATTTTTACTCCATGAACCAATCTACTCAAAAAGCACTTTCACTCACCTATGTAAATAAAACATCTGAAATAAAATATTTCGTCTGAGAGTCTCTCACACAGATTACGATTTATTTTAATGTTAATAAAGCTTTTCATAGAACTTGCAGATGTGTGTATCTATATTTCTAATACTATTTTGATATCGTTATCTAATTAAATATTATTTATATGTTAACTTATATTGTATGTTAATTATATATTCTGTATTAATCTGATACCATCATATTTTTTAGTATAAAAATAAGGTCATGATAAGGCTGCTAAATTTTACTAACATATGATTTTTTATATCACTTTTCTGGCTCCTTATAAGGTACACAGGACATATATTATAGAGGCAAAAAAAAAAGAAAAACATAAAATGAAATCCATCCAAATGTAAGACTTCTGTTCCAACAGAGAAGCTAGAAAAGTTTATTAGTTCTTGTTTTGGGCCAATGTGGATCAATAGTTGAACAAAGTTTTTAAGGCTGAACTGAGATTGAAACAGTGTAAAAAAAAAAGAGATGAGGCTGTCTGGAGCTGGTAGATAGTAAAGTCATCATATTCAGGGTGGCATATATAATTATAAATATTTATATACAGATGCATTTTCAGTGTTTTTCAAAAGTTATTTAGATCTTTTCATCATTGTGCTTCATAATTTAATAACTCAATTGAGGACATTTTGTCTATCAAAGTAGAATCAGTTCCTTCAACCTCTTATAAATCTTTAGTACCTGTCACTTTCAAGCATAGCTACTGTATTTCTTGCTTTATAATTTCAGCATTGCATACACTACTCAATGTGACATATAAATACTGCAGTATAAAAATATGCCACCTTTCTGGATTTATATACTATTTCTTTAACAACACAGTCCATCACCTTCACCTTGCTCACTGTAACCTCGGTACTGTATACAGGTACTCGTAGATATTTTTCCAGCAATAAAACTTGAGTTTTGTCTATATCAGTATGACAAAGATTTGCTTACTCGAACACTTACTGATTTATTGTGTTTAATAGAATCGTAGAATCATAAAATTATTTGGTTGGAAAGGTCGTTAAAGATCATCTATTTCTAGTCCCTTTGCCATGGGCAGGGATGCCATTCACTAGGTCAAGTTGCTCAGGGTTTCATCAATCCTGGCTTGGAACATTTCTGGAGATGGGACAACCACAACCACTCTGGGCAACCTGATCCAGTGCTCCACCATGCTCACAGTAAAGAATTTCTTCCTAGTACTTAATTTAAGCATGCCCTCTTTCAACTTCAAAGCACTGCCCCTTGTCCTGTCACTCTATGCCCATAAAAAAAAGTCTTTCTTCCTCTTTCTGTAAGCCACCTTTAGGTAGTGAAAGGCTCCAATTAGGTTTCCCTGGAGCCTTCTCTTCCCTAGGTTGAACAGCCCCTGCTCTCTCACTCAGCCTTGTCTTCATAGGAGAGGTACTCCAGGCCTCAGATCATCTTTGGGGCTTTCTTCTGGACCAATTCTAGCAGGTCCACATCTCTCTTGTCCTGGAGAACCCAGACCTGTAACCAGACTAGAGAGAGAGAATTGCCTCCTCGAGCTCCTGTCCATGTGTCTTTTCAGGAAGCTCAGGACGTGGCTATCCTTCTGCGCTGTGAGTGTGCACTGTTTAATTGTTGGTTTATGTTCAGCTTTTCATCCACAATTCCCAAGCCCTTCTCCACAGGATTGCTCTCAATATCTTCTTTTCCCAGTCTGTATGCGCATCTGGGATTGCCTCAACCCAGGTGCAGCACCTGCACTTGGGCTTGTTGACCTCTTGAGGTTCTTGTGGGCTCACTTCTCGAGTTTGTTCAGGTCCCCCTAGACGTCATCCCGTCCTTCTGTTGTGTCAACTACACAACTCAGCTTGAAGTCATCTGAAAACCTGATGAGGGTATACTTGATCCACTATCTGCATTATTGGTGAAAGTATTGAAGAGCATCAGTCCCAGGACAGAGAGTTGAGGGATACCACTCATCACCAGCCTCCACCTGGACATAGAATCATTGACCACAACTCTGTCTGCATCCATCCAATCAATTTCTTATCCACTGAATGACTGTTTAACTTCTAATATCATTAATTTCTCAAATTGCACTTAACAGTACTTATCTAATGGTCAGCATTTTTACTTTCAGTCCTCTTAGTTCTAGATTTTCAAACTGACCAAAAAGAAATTACATAATTATAAAACAGAGTTAATAAAATATGAATGCAGAAAAACACGTAAACAAGATTTACTGCATTTCAAAAGGAAAATATAGGAAGGAAAATAAGGCGATGTAATGTAATAGGAAAGATAAAAAAAGTTGCCATCAACATTTATTGATGTAGCCTGTGCAACAGAAATCTGTTGTTAATCGACCACACCGTGAGTTTCTCATATCAGCAGAAGGAATTGAAATATTTTTTCTTGTTCATTAGAAATCTATTGAGCTATCTGTGTAAATGTACTCAATATACTTTCTCTTAGAATTTACATTTTTAAGAACTTTCTTTTTTTTAGGCAAGTAAGGATATGTTATTTACATTAAAAGCTATTGAAATATTTAGACAAAAAATTTTAGTGCATTTTCAATTTCTCTGTGGGTTTTCTATCAAAACGATGACTGTACTCCTATAGTGATGATTTAGACTACTTCAATCAATCAGCTGGTTTGGACCAATATTATGAAACTCATTTCTGTACAAAAGTAAATTCCATGTTTTGCATATTTCTCGAAGTTTTATTGTCTAAATGTGTTAGACATCTTTTTCTCTGAATCCAGATTACACTTTTATTAATATCCCCTTTTTTCCTTGGTATACATTCCCAAAAGAAATTGAAAATCCTGGCAATCATATTACAGTAAGTGAATTTATTTGTTTCAGAAGTAATTAATGATATTTTGATATTTGCAGATTTATTCCATTTCTGGATAAGGACACTCACCATTTTGCTTGTACCTTCCTCTGATGTACTAGGTGAAAACCAGACTATGACATTCTAAGTAATTGATCTATCCTTTCAAATAAAACTGAATTTTTGCCAAAGTTATAATCATATCAGCTAGGAAAGACAAATCTGGAAAGCCACCTGAACATTTTGTAATTTCAAAACCCAGTTTTCAAGAAGCATTGAATAACAGACTGTCCTGAGAAGCAACACAGAAATAAAGCTCTAATGGAACCAGGGAGCTGGTCATCTAATTTTTTAAACATAGAAGTTACCCTAAACATGCAGTGTTGCCTCAAAAATTATACTATAAGATTAAAAATTTATGATTTCAGACAACTAGGCAGTTATCATCAGGATAATTAAGACAACCTGTTTCTTCCAAATGTATCTTTTCATACACAAAGTACTGCTGATGATTTTTTATCATGTCTGCTCTCGGGGTCCCTCCCCCCTGCCATGTGGCCCTGGGAGAGGGGCCCCGGGGGGGCAGACACGGGGTTTCCCTGCCCCTGCTCAGCCTCGTTCCCATTGGTTGTTTTGTGTTCCCTGCGTGGGCAAGGACCCTCGGGTCCCGTGACTGTAACAGTTCCTTGGCAGATCCTGGCCATGCGGCTGGAGAAATAAACATCTCTGAAACATCTACCACGAATCTGTCCATATATATTTCTTTTCCACGGCCCTCCTTGTTTGATACATTGTGTTACAGTATTCCCCACTGTAGCAAATGGTGGAGAATTGTGAGCAGAACGATTCCTGATCCCTAAGTGACTGAAAGAAACTTTGGATTTCTCTTCTTGTTTTTGTTTTGCTATTCCATATCTAAACTATGGAGGAACTGTGGGAAGACTCTTGGCTCTCAGAGCTGCATATGGAAATTTTTCTTAAACTTGAAAAGATTCTTGAACAACGATTTGTAAATTTTAGCTTAATTCAAGCCCAAAAGGAACTGAAACACTTCCTGGAATGGTTGTTTAAGAGCTTTTTCTATGTTTCTTGGGATTTAATTCTTATCAAAGACTTTTGGAAGACCGTTTGGACACAGCTAATTTTTGAGTCAAAATATATGCCGATGGAAGAATATTTTCGTGAATATTATTTAGTTACCGAGACTGTTGAGCAATGTCAGCTGTGTCCTGGCGAAGGGAAGCCTGGCGCAGGGACCGTGCGGCCCAGGCCCCGTGCACCGAGCGCTCTGCGAGCAGCAGCGAGGCAGTTCCTGGCGCGGGCGGAGCCACGCGAGCTGCAGTGTCGGTGGCGGAGCGAGGCGCGGCGAGAGCAGCGGGACCCGGTGGTGCCCACCTGGCCCCGTGCAGCGCGTGGTGGAGTGAGCCCCGTGAACGCCCGGCCGAGAGGGGTGGCGCGCGGGCGGCGGCTAGTGGCGGTGGCAGTGAAGCAGAGCCGTGCCCAGCCGAAACACGCGCTGGAGCAGGGTGCAGGGGGGTCATCCCTCGGGGGCCCGGCCGAGACGTGGGTGCAGCGCCCTGGCAGCGGCAGCGAAGCTGCGACCAGAGGAGGCGACGCACGGAGAACTGAGCAGCATGGCCCGGCCCAGCCCGCGCGGCCCCGAATGCGACCCTGGGAAGAGCGCGCAGGCACCAGCAGCTCTGGAGGCCCCAGCAGCACTAGCAGCCCTGGCAATTCCAACATGGGAGCAAGTGAAAGAGAAAGCAAGAACGCGGCGAGACAGAAAACAGCAGCCACTCGGAAAAAGGAAAAGATCACCGTAGCTAAGGTTTTAGGAATAGTAAAATGGTATAATGTTAAACAAAATTATGGTTTTATAACAAGATGTGACAACCAGCAAGACCTATTAGTTCATAGAACTGCTATTAAAAAGAGTAATGCTGGAAAATACATCCCAGGTTTGGGAGATGGAGAGGTGGTGGACAAGGTAGAAAAGGGTTGCAAGCATCACAAGTTACTGGGCCTGATGGTGTTGCTGTAAAAGGCAGTATACAGTATATCTCCATTATGAGCCCCCCCTACAGTCTCCCTTTCCTAATCCCACCTTTCCCTTTTACCCTATGTCCTATTACCACCAGTGAATTCCCAATCCGTTTTTTCATCCATGGTTTCCCTCACAAAACCATACCTTTGCCAATTGTTTCCCCAAAAATCCCTTTCCAATGCCGAGTGGGAGATGAAAAGGGGGAGGGAAGAAGTTAAACCCTCTCCTGCCTCAGTTTCCCCACAAAGCATGCTCAGAGAGTCCTGTCTCTTCTGTCAGCCTTAAGATGTTCCAGAGAATCTGTTTGGACATTTAAAGACTCAGGAGGGTGGCTTGTTTTATTTTGAAACTGTTCTTGTTATGTTTATCCAGTTGTTTTCAATATTAAGTTTTAAATCTCTTTTTATTAAAAATAAACAGGTGAAATGTTGGGTCCCTCCCCCTGCCATGTAGCCCTGGGAGAGGGGCCCTGGGCAGGAGACACAGGTTTTCCCTGCCCCTGGCCAGCCCCGTTCCCCATTGTTGGTTTGTGTTCCCCTGCGTGGGCAAGGACGCTCAGGTCCCATGACTGTAACAGCTCCTTGGCAGATCCCCAGCCATGCGGCTGGAGAAATAAACATCTCTGAAACATCTATCAAGAATCAGTCCATATATATTTCTTTTCCACGGGACTCCTTGTTCGATATATTGTGTTACAGAATCCCCACTGCATTTTATTCTCATACTTTGTGTTAATATTTAAATGTTGAGCCTTTTCTTCCTCAGTGAAAGTCAAATATTAATATTATTCCTATCCTCATACAAAATAAAGAAAATTATGCAGTGATATGCATGTATTGTCATTCTATTTTTACAAAAAAAGAGAAAAGGAACACTGAATTTCACATGTGCACTTTTGATTTTGTTAGACTAAATGAAAAGTGATTGGATTATGCTGCTTTCCTTTCTTTTGACATGCAGTTGTCATCTTCTCTTAACAGAACCAGTTTTTTCCTTCCTAATTTGTATGCCTTGTTATTCTTATTGAAAATGCTCTGTGATACTTGATCCTTGTTATTCATTTATGCATGCTTAATGCTTAAATTTCTCAAGAATCATTATAAGCTACCAATCCTTTGCCTCCTTCTCTTCTCGTTGCTTTCTTTTGATTTCTTGATTGTTCATGAGAATGTTCTTTACCTGTGGTCTACAAATGAAGATCTATTCTTTGTGACACTCTAGGACAAGGTCAATCAATTGCAATAAAATAATTTTCATTTTTCCTTAGAACTGAGTCATGAAAATAATTTGTGCTACTTTACTTGATTAGGGACAGTTTGCTACATAAAAGATTTTGAGTATCTTGATTGCATACTCCATTAAGCACTCTAGTCTAAATGTATTGTATTCTGCTTAATGACATTTACAAACAGGTGAGAGAGTTTTACACATTTCAGGATCTGTGACTTTTCCCAATTTATTCCTGATTCCTAGGGTTAGTGAGGCTCTCTGTGGAAAACGAGATGGGAAAAGCTGATGGTGGGGAGGAATAGTCACATGAAGTTTGTCTTCTATCCATCTAGTTCACCTTCTAGATGAGTTTTTGTATGGCTTCTTTTTTTTTCTTTTTTTGGAAATATTTTTTCCATTCTTTCCTGACTGGATGGTTTTGGAAATTTTTGGAAAATTTGGAAAAATTTCATTCAAAGATCCCTTCAAGATGTAATATTTTTTTTCTTTGTCTATTTTACTCTATAGGTGAAAATTTTCATGACAGAAATTTATCGTTTGGTACAATGAGTAATGTGATTTTTTTTGCCTGAAGAGAAATGTATTGAGGCAAGCAATGGCAGGTGTGAAACATCTGAATGATATGGAGACACTGAATTCAGAATTAGTAATCATTCTGACTTGTCAATGAAAGAAAAGTGGACACCAATAAATTTTGCAAGCAACAATATTTAAACTAAAAAAAAATGCTTGAAAAACATTGACTTAATGCCAAAGATCATTGCACAGGTCATAAATTTAAAATGCAAATTTTCAAGGAGAAATTGTGCAAAATTATGGAAGTATGTTTATTGGTGGCTAAATATGACTTTGAAGAACTCATTAACGTAGAAGTCTTTGTGCTGCTTACTCCAGATGTACTGTAGGGTTTTCTTGAACCACTTCCTTTTTAATTCCCTGTGTATCTTATGTGTTTCTGGGAAGCAGAAGATGGTTGGAGAGATGAAACATCTCATTTACTATGCCCATGCTTCCAATAAATGTGTGTAATAATTTATGTAAGGAAAACTTACACAGAACTGTGGTGGCCAACCAACCTGTGGTACAAGAGACAGAGAGAGTTCTTGGTAAGGCCGTCTCTGGTGCCAAAGACCTAGCAGTTATGGTGAGGGAAAGAAGCCTCTCCCAGGATGCCTTGTTTGGTTACAGTAATGTACGCCAGTTCTGATTCCCCAGTTGGCTCCTGGTGTTAGCCACACCCCTGTACTTAAGCTCGAGCTGTCATGTGCTCGGGGTCATTTGCGTCTAGAACCCTTCACAAGCTGTAGGAAAAAACTGCCTCTGTGGAACTCTAAGCAAGGACCCTTCTCAACTCCTTGCCGTTGGCTTAATATTACTGAAGCCATCCCTGCGTCGGTGCGTTCATGCATGTGAGCCACAGAGCCGGCAGGGAATCTAGTAATACAGAGCTGCACATTTAGAGGAAAGGCACATGATATTGTTAGTAAATTACATTTCTATTTATTTGTTTACTTGCTTAATTATTTTTCCTCACTAGAACTGAATTACCTCTGGCTGTGAATACCTTGGAAAAAACGTCTGATCAAAAACATTGAAAAAAACTGTCAATTTCTTGTCATAAAGAGATGATCAGAAAAAGCTGTTGATCTGTATAAGGGTAAAGCTCCACAGCTACTAGAAAATGGCAGACTGTTATCTTCTAAGCCCAGCTGAAGAAATGAGCAAAAACTTTTGTAAGATATACATTTTTCAATATATATTTGTTCATAAGAAGAAATTATTTTGCAATGAATTCTACCTTAGGTAACAAAATTGAAACCTAAGACTGAATATTCTAATTGAGTTAATAATAACTTGTTTTTTCTGTAGCAAAAAAATTATAAAGACTTACTTTCAATATTTCACTGGCAGCAAAACTGCCTAGATCTGCATCTTTTTTTCTTTTTTTTAGCTGAAATATAATGTGAACTGGATAAAATACGCAAACTATGAATCTCTGGACTTCACACTCCCATTAGAAATTACTCCCTATAACCTTCCTGAATTATGAAAGAAAACAAATATACTAGAAATGCACAAAAACATTCCTATACATAGAAACCGGTAGCTTTCCTAGCTAGTAAGAAAAGCTGGAAACTACACCACACCTTAAAATTCTTCTTGTACGATTAGATGTCTATATATGAAAGAATTTTTTATTTTCTGTGAAAAGAATGAAAATCTTTAAATTATTTCCATGTGTCTTATTCTAAAGGTAGCCATTAAAAAAAAAGAGAAATAATATTGTAGAGGTTCTTCTCTATGACTATTGATCTTCTCAGAAACAACAGTATCTAGCTCAGGTATATACAAATGAAAATAGAATGTTCTGTTCCAGATTCTACATCTTCCTATCTTAATGTCTTTCTGTAATTGATTACGCTGGGGGGGAAAAAAGCAAAATTTAAAAAAAAAAATTGTTTTAAAGAAGTTTAAAAAGACCGCATGAAGGTGCAGACAGTACACTCTGGAAAAAGTCATTGTACATATTTATGGAACTCGTCATCAAATTATATTGTCTAATGTATTTAACTGATCAATAACATCAATATGTAATAAGTATGGCAATTAGACATGCTAATAATCAGAAAAAGAAGTGACAAACCCATTAAACATAGAAGGTTGATACAAAATCCCATGAAAATCAACATCCCGTCAGAAAACAAAACATCCTTACATATCTTTAAGCACTGACATTTGTAATAATACTTCTTGTAATTCTAGTAAAAGAAGGCAACATTTATTTCTTCATAGCAAATTATTACATCTATATATTCTAATTAAATGTATTTATCTACATAATTGCAGAAGAGAAATGATCACGGTATTTTTTAAAGACTTGTAGAACACATCATTGCCTAAATATAAATCCTCTTTTTTTCATACAGTTTTGCACTGATGGCACATGGAGCATTGATGTAAGATTTTTACTGCTTATATAGCACCTTTCATGCTTTACTGTATTAGTATCCTTGAGAATGGTGACCACATTTCCCTTTCTAGACAAAAATATACGTGCACATAGAAATGAAGCGCTCTCCCGAGATCATACAAGTATCCTGAGACAAACAGTTTTGCTTTTGAATCAGCTACAAAAACTAATTTCAGTTTATTATTGAAATCTGAATTTCTCTTAAGGTGAAATTATTGAAAGAGAAAAGGGATTTCTTTGCACCATTGCTCAATCACAGAGAGAGGGAGAAGTAGGAGAGATTGCTATAACCTCCTGACCATGCACATTTGCTACATGTAAATATTTTATTCAGGTTTTTGTTTAAGAGATGTACTGAGGACCAAACTCTTCTCTCACAGTTCTGCTCAGCTTGTATAATGCCATTGCCAGCCTTAAGCTGGGTTTGCTACAACAGGAGGAACTTGTCTTGAATCTTTCATTTTTGAACTGAAATATTTTAGCATTTAGGGTCTTTGGATTGATGCTGGGTGTGTTGCTACCATACTCAACACCTGACATTTGACATTTTTGTCAGTTTTCTCCCAGTCAGAAAAGTCAGGCCTTTAAGTTGTTGCTATGTAGAGGCCCAAAAAACGATGCTGGAAGTTAAAAAATATTTCTCAGTTGAGTGAATAATGGGGAAAAAAAAAAAAAAAGGAAAGATTTAGACAGATGAAATGTCAGTAATACTCATGGCAAATATTATGCAAACAATTGAAAAACTCTGTTTTATGTGTTAGTATAAGGGGAAAAAGTCCTCACTAAGAGGAACAGTCTCTCAAAAACCTCTCATATCTTTTCAGAAGCCTTATTTTAAACTATAACATTTGGTCAACATGAAGGCAGACTCCAAATATCTTTCTTTAAAGCTGATTGAGCCAGAATGCAGATAGGATGCAGAAATTATGCTAGAACTCAATCTTCTGAAAAAATGCAGAGAAGAAAATTTTTACAGGTAAATTTTTTGAGCCATTGCTTATACAAAAAAATCCCATAACCTGAGGTCTCTTTTTTCCTTTTCCCCAGGCCACCTTTGCAAATATCTATGAAAATTTGTCTGCAGACAAAAGCTCTGTTAAGCTGTTGAGCACAAATAACTATTAATCGGCTTTTTTGGGCAAAGAGTCAGAATTTTCTGTTTATTTTCAAGCAATTCCCTATGTTTCCGTGTGGAGATGAGCTAAGTGTTTTCTACAGTAATATTACCAATATTATTTTAACTATATTTTTTGGCAGATAGGAGGGAATGAAGGTGGCTTTTGCATCACAAATCCTGTTGTTTACCTTCTAGTTGTCTTAGCTGAAAAAACATCCTCTCTTATATTCCACAGTAATGTAATATATCTGTAATTGCTCTTGTAGATGCCATAGATTACTCTTCCCACCTGGTATTGCCAGTTCAGGTCTCCTACAGGTTCTATGTAACTGTCCTTTAGCCCTCTTGTCCTCAGATGTCTCTGGAAATTACTTCCTTAGTCTGGTACAAGTTTTGACCTAGGAGAAAATTGCCCAGAATATGACATCTAAGAGTTGCAGGGGGTCAGGGAAGGATGGCTGAATTGCAAGAATGCCTCCCATTCTTTTTACTTCACTCTCTCCTACTCTAGGTGCTGTCTTTACTTAACAACTTAGTTTTTCTGGCTACTGTCTTTGACACTAGGAATTATGATTTGTCCAGGGATCCTAAGTATGTAAGCCTGGGTGACAGATTCCATTAAATGATAGAAGATCTGAAAGATCTTGGTCGTGTTCTAAAAGATTTGTTGATGCTAACTCAGCTGAGATAGGGATCTGTTCCCTGAAAGGACTAACTTAGACTTTCGAGAAATATGATGCTCTGCACTTCAGCATGACAATACTTGCTAGAATGTTTTAAATCACATGCAAATATTCATGTGATTTCTAGATTAATTAAGCTTTTATATCAAAAACTACGATCTTATCTTAAAGAAGGTGAGGGAAAAAAGAGACCCATGCCATCTCTGATGATTTTAGCTGTTGAAAATCTAAATATAAATTTACATGAAAATACTTGAAACACCAGTGGGATAACAGCTGAAATACTGTTTATGAGCAGAGGAGTTACATTTTTTCACCTTTATCTTCCAAAATTAAACCATGAATTACACATAGCCACATCAAAATATTTTCAGCATGATTTGCTGCAAAAACCCACAAAGTCATGCCTAAAGACACCAGCTGCTGTCTGCAGCCACAATAATGGTTCCTAATAGCAAAGTGCTGGAATATATGAATTCTTCAGAAAGATTTGGCTATACTGGCATGGTACAAAACAAGAGGTCTATTGGTTAGTTGGGACTGGGGCTTTCTTGTTAACTACTATTTACAGGAATCAAGTACTTCATGGTGAAAGGATTAATTTTTTCCTTGCAAGACACTCTTATCAAGTTGACTGGATCAAAACACAAGAAATTTAAAAAATATGTAACTCAGGATTCATAAATCCAAGGCTGAAAATCATCTAATTCGCACAATAAAGGGGTATGGAGTATGAAGAAATACATTCTTACGAAAACATCTCAAGATAGAAACTAGGAATGTGGGCTTAGCTTCAACACAAATATTTCTGCACTCCTTTTTATGTTGAAGATTTTAAATGCCTGTTTCCTACCCTTATTCCTCTTTCTGCTTGCTGAAAAATGAGGCATTTTAAGAGTCTTACAGTAAATCTGTGTATTGGAAAGGATAGATGTGATGAAATCAGTAAATTTTAAGCATAATTTAAATATTTACATGAAGCACCATCTTTATCTTTTTTTAAGCAAGATTCTTCTAAGATAAAATCAAATGCTGTCATAGGAACTTAAGTTCTGGTTCCTGTAGATCTAATGCACTTAAATGGGAGAACAAAAGTGAAAACAAAAATCAGTTTTTTAAAGAAGCACCACCTTTATCTTTGGAAGAAATTAAATGAGATTTTAACTTTAAGTGTAGTTTACTTCTTAACTGTAGGTTTTTAAACTATCTTCTTGACTTGTGGAATAGATAAAAGTTTTCATTGACTTTTTGTGTCTAAATTTTATTGAGAATAATTTTGGTCATAATTTTTATTAGCTTTGAGAGTCAGTGAAAAAAAATTGGCTGATATTTTTTCTTTTGTAGACATATTTTGAAGAATAAACATTTTTTTGAAACATTAAAACTTTGATATAGAAGAATTTCCCATGTGGAGTACTGAGACATTAACTCTAAGGCAAAATTCTGGTGAATAATGATGGACTCACCTGTCCGTGTTTAATGTTTCAGACCAAACTATTGCTAGCACAATGAAAATATACTCTCTCTACAGCCTGATGCTTGGTTGACCATTGCTATCACCATCAAATGCATTGACCCAGAATTCCGACCTGTGACAGCAAAATGGTACACGAGTTCCTTTTCCTCTCAAGAATTGTTCTGCAGTAGGGAAAAGGAAATGAGGAGCAGGATGAACTTCTCTGGTCTCTGAATGAGCAAAATACAGGCACACTGTACCAAAGACCTGCAAGGAAAATTAAAGCTATAAAGGCTGTAGAGTTGAGCGAAAACATAGAGAAAGGACAGAAAGAGATGTGCCTTTATGAATGGGCATTAAATTATCTTCTTGTTTTTAAGGCAAATTAAGTAGTATTAATACTGCATTGATGTAGGGAACTGCGTTATCACCTTTACACAATGCTGAACTATATGAACATAGCTACACCACCTTATCAAAAGTCTCAGCACTATATACCATTTTTGTGATGAAAAAACATGACAATGAATGATCTCTCTGTGTAACAGTAATTTTAGGTAAAGCTCAAGCAGGTTTCATCAATGGAGTTTTAGCTTGATTTCTAGTTCATGCTGTGACTTGAAGCTTTTTATGTGGTCACAGTCATATTGTCTTTTACCTGGGCATTATGAAACTTATTTTCTGCCCTTGCTTCTTTGTTCTTTTTTGTTTTAGTTCAAAGGAAATTATTTCCACATGATGTACCAGATCTTCTTTCACTTTGTTTTTTAAAATTGCTATTTTTTGACAAGGTATGCTCCATCTTTGATATTCTGACTGGACTTAATGCTATACCTTATCTAATTTACTATGAAAGTATTTTTTTAAAAAAATACTTATATGGAAATATGCTGAAAATGATCAAATACTCCCTCTAACCTGGAAAAAGCTGAGAGATTGAAAGGCTGAAGGTAGCCGAAGATAGTGTTAAGCTAAAATATTGCTGGGATACATATTTCACTTAGGCTTGCTTGCTGTATGCTGGCCAACCTTGATTAAGTGTCAAGAATATTGAGTAATCTGGATCCTGGAGAGAATGTTTTAACAGGGTGAAACAGCCACCTGAAAGCTGATTTGTCCTTGATGTAAAATTTATTGCATCTATTTGCTAATGACCTTATTTCTGCATCTTCAGCCATAACACAAGTTTAAACCCTCATTGAATTCCACCAACTAAAATCATGTTGTTTCAAATTAGGAGTATCCCAAAAAGGGAGAGTTTGGGTATGAAAATAATGGCATTGGTAATTTAGAGGATGACAGTTTTCTTCTTCCACTGTGTCCCACTCCAGTGACAAGAATAATGATGTAGTTTGACAATAGATGAAGTCAGATACCACATGTCCTTTTGCATCTACTGGTATCTCAGCAGTAAAGAAAGTAAACTTAAAAGTAAGGAAAGAATTTTCGTGTGTAATGTGTGTAATGTGGAGAAAAACTTTTTTAAGTGATGACAAACTCAACGGCAAGGGATTTTATGCTTAGCATAGAAAGTGTTTGGGTTTTTTTCTAATGAATTTGTGGGATGAAAATGCGATGCATGTATTTTCTAGGACTGAAATGCATATTTACTAAGTAGAGGAAAAGGTTGTTTTAATACCTGGAATGCATAAGTTATTTTATAAGGATAGTTGTTTAAGCATTAAATTTTAAAGTGTGCTTGTTGAATGCTGGTGTAATTTAATGCTGCTTTAGTCTAAATACCAATAAAAAGACCTTAAGCTAACATAATATGGTATCATAAGTTAATTTCAGGGGATGTGCACCATCTATAGCTAATTAATTAATATGTAAGGCATTTTAAATATAAAAACACTATTAAAGAATTACATTTTAACTTCTTTCTCAAGGTGATATCAGAAGAACTGACATTCCCCTTGTTTCTCTCTTGCAGAACAGGAAGTGTGAGAATGCTTGCCTAATTTCTGAATTAGTTATGATGCTAGCAATAAAGATAGCTCACATTTTGGTTTTTGTTCAATTTTTCATACACAGATTTGTTACCTACATTAAATTTAAGTTTAGACTTTCAGGGGACAAACCTAAAAAATCAACATCTTAACAAATATTAGCAATCATAGATTTCATGTACATTTAGAGTAACAGTTTTTCTGGTAAATATGTAGTCAAATGATAAGTCTAGATAAATAGAAAATTCTACTAGCCATTCATCTGAGATGTAATTTTACCAAACTAGCACATTTTCCTTTTATAACCATTAATCTTCTTTATTACCTGAAAAAACATTTCTAAGTAGTCTCTAGCTCTTTTTAATAGGTTATGAATAATTAATTTTGAAGCTATGTACCCAGAATTCTGATAACTTCTTCCAATTTTGTCACAATTAATTTCTACTTCAATAATCACAAAATATTTTAACTCTGTACATAGAATAGAATATAATAGAACATTTCAATTTTGAAGGGACCCATAAGGATCATTAAGTTTAACTCAAAAATATTTCTATCAGCCTTGGTTTTAACTTCTATACTTCCTAAGGAACTATTAGCCAAATTCAACACTTTTTTAAGCCCTGACATTTATGGTTTTAGATAACTTTTGCATTATTATATTTTGTCATGATATTTTAAGGCAAGTATAACCATTTCTTTTCTCTATGTATTTGGATATTGCTAAGGGTAGCAGTTGCCACAATGGAAGATCACATTTCAGTGGTTTTAAAAGGAATGAGTTCTGAAAACTATATATCAATATTTTGATTTTTTTGGAAACTGATCCACAGCATCCAAAATAAATGCATTGAATTATCGGCTGTAGCTAAATCCTGACTCTGGATACATGTGTGCAATCTACAAGTGTGTGAGTGTGTACCTACAGAGGAAGTCTTGAGCAACAAGAAAAAAATCAAGTAAAAATTTAAAAAAGGTTATTTTCCTGAGTTAAATTTTAAGAGCTTTAAGTCAAATTCTAAGTGAACTCTAGTTTTCAGCGCTTATATGCGCTGAAGCACAAATTACTCTTGTATTTTAAGATGATTTCTAAATTATATACTTTTAAAAAATTAATTTCATTGTAGATATTCTTTTGTAATCTATAATAGTTTTAAGAAATCCAGAACCCATGTGAACATTTTTTAGAAGCAGTGAAAAAATTTTAAATGTGATCAGATAATGTCTCTAAAAGGCAGTAATTTGGGTTTTTCACTTCAGTTTGAGTCCTCAAATGGTTCAAACAAGAACTCTTTTTTTTTTTAATATCAGATTTTTTCAGCAAAAATAAACATGCACATTGGAAAATCAGTGTCTAAGAATGACGTGGATATTCTGGAGCTGGATTTGCTCTCAATATTGTTCAAATATTTATGTATTAACATACCTTGTCATCAATACCTGAGTCCTCAACAGGTATTTATTCTAATTCTTGGTTTATTTCTTCATTACTTTTATTTTTCACTTATAAAATGAACTAAAAATTTATAACTATATTTTCTTACTCCCAGATGCAGTCATAAAAGGAGTAAGAAGACTTAGTGGAATCAATTTTCAGTCAGGCAAATGTAGCTGCTTTGAGAGTTGAATCCACTATTGACATTTGTTTTCCTCTAAATTAATTTCGAAATCCTGAAGAAAGAAAAAAATTATACACAAAAATCTTCTTTCTTGTTTCACTTCCTAAATTTCCAAGCCAAAAAAGAAAAAAAATAGAAAAATTATATGAATTGGCAGGAAAAATAAAACAAAACCAAAACAAAGCAAAAAAAGCAAAACAAAACAAGAGACACCTCCCTTCTGAGGGTTTTTAAACCTGAGAATAGAATCTCACTAAAAAATGGAAAAAGCCAACATAATTTCATTGAAAATAAAATTTCTTTTTCTAATGATTGCCAATACCCCAAGAGTCGTAAGATAGAATAATCAACTTTGTTCCATCTTTTACGATGTGTGCTGGTTTTGACTGGAGTAGAGTTAGTACTCTTCACAGCAGCTATTACGGGACCATGTTTTAGATTTGAGCTGAAAAGAGTGTTGACAATTCTGAGATGTTTTAGATATTTCTGAGTAGTGCTGACACAGAGTCAAGGCCTTTTTTTCTTCTCATACTGCCCTGACAGTGAGGAGGCTGAGGGTGCACAAGAAGGTGGGAGGGGCTGCAGCCAAGACAGCAGGCCCCAACTGACCAAAAGGATATCCCAGACCATAGGGTCTCATGCTGAGCATTGAAAGTTGGGGGAAGAAGAAGGAAGCAGGGGACATTTGGAGTGATGGCATTTGTCTTCTCAAATCACTGTTACGTGTAATAGAGCCCTGCTCTCTTGGAAATGGCTGAACACCTGTCCGCCCATGGGAAGCAGAAAATTAATTCCTTGTTTTGCTTTGCTTGTGTGTGTACCTTTTTGCTTTACCATTAAACTGACTTTATCTCAACTTCTGAGCTTTCTCACTTTTACAAATCTCTCCTCTATCCCTTTGGTGGGGGTGTGAGGTACATAATTTACCAACTGGGGTTAAACCATGATACTATGCCACAAATAGTGATGGTTATGAAACTTTCATGTCTCTTTGAATTCCTTGTATATCTATGGAGTTTTCAATCTTTTATATTTCTACATTACAGGTTAAATAGGAAAAACTAACCAATCCATACATTTGGGGGTTTTTTTTTAGAAAAAGAAATATGTAACAAACTATTAATTCATATCACTTGGAGAAAAAGCAATGATGAGACTTCATAAACATTGTGTTGTAAGAAGGTAAGAAAGAGAAAAATAAGGAAAAGGAAGAGTTGAGATTTACCTCCTATCAAATGTTTATGACTCAGTGACTGATGTGAAGGACTTAATAGTCAGTAAAACTGTCCAGCATATCATTGCAAGTCAGGAAAGACCTAGATAATTCTTTCTTAAAAGGTAATAAGGGGCATTCTTTCTCAGATGCAGGAAAAGGTATGTCTCTTTCAATTGCAAAGTTCAAAACAGTAATTAGGTGCTTCACAATTCTGTAGTCGCTAGTGAAAACATTCTTAAACTTGATGCTAAGAACTTTCTCATCTGAAGGCAACATGTAAAAATATATGAATAAATTTTGAAAAGTAAATAATAAAAATTAAAGAGTTTTTTTCTTTATCTCCCTTCCTACCCTCTGCCTTCAACAGTTTAAAGCTAATTGCAGTGCTATTGACCAAGGATTTTCCAAGAGGTAACTGGGAAAATAAAACTAGACTGGTCACATTTATTCTCCGCACTACATGTGGTAGCTCAAAACTTAGTTTGATTTAAGAATCTCTGATTTTGTAGCATATGAGCTTCCTAGAAATTTTGGTTAGTTCTGCAATCTTTGTAACAGAGATCATTCAATGCATCATTAAAGAATCTTGGTCAAGGGCTGCCTAATATATTGTACAGTTCATGTCTGCACTGACACTGAGACTATAGGCAACACTAGATGAAGTGCATCACATTTAATTTGTAATAGTAATCCAGCGTCCCACTCTCCTAAGATTTGACTCTCCCAAGCATCACTCTATGCAAATTATTTATGTCATTCAGATTAATGTTAGTGGATGCAAACTATGAAATATGCATCTTGGAATAGTAGAGAAAAAAAAATCATTATTTATGTATTTAGATTATTACTTCAGCACAGTGCCAATATGTTTGGAATGCTGCTGTCTATCAATAATCTGTCCCACTATGGGAATAAAAGAGATTTGATACTGAGTACAATGAAATTCTTTCAAAGGATGTTGAAACTGTAAGTTGAAACCCATTTAAAACATGGGTTCATTGAAAGATATTAATTCTTTAATATGTTGAGAAAACAAAATATGTGTATATGTTCTGTGTTTATGGCTGAAAAAAAATGTCACAGGACAGTTGATTTTGGAAGGTTACTTCTGGAAGTCATCACCTCCAACCTCCCTGCTCAAGCACAGCCACCTAGAACTGGGTGCCCAGGACCATGTCCAAAGAGATTTTGAATATCCACAGATATTTCACAGATTGCAGAGATTCCACAGATTCTCTGGACAACCTGTGTCAGTAATCAGTCACCGTCACAGTGTTTCCTGACATTCAGATGAAGTGTCTTCCGTTTCAGTTTGTGCTTATTGCCTGTGTCCTGTCCCTGGACACCACTGAAAAGAGCCTGGCTCCATCTTCTTTTCACACTCTCTGCAGGTATTTATGGACATTGATAAGTTCTGCCCCTGAGCATTCTCTTCTCCAGGCTGAACTGACTCAACCACCTCAGTCTTTCCTCATATGTGAGATGCTTCAGTCCCTTTATCATTTTTGTGGCCCTTCTTTGGACTATCTTTAGTATGTCCATGTCTCTCTTTTACTGGTGAAGACCAGGATTGGACACAGTGTGCACAGGTGCCTCATAAGTGCTGAGTAGAGAGGCAGGATCTCTCCTCTTGATCTGTGGGCAACAATCCTGCTGCAGTCTGGAGCAAGAAACTCTCTACTGCAAGAGCACATTTTTGGCTCCTGTTCAATTTGGTGTCCAACAGGACACCCAGGTACTGCTTTCCAGCTGCGTAGGCCCCAGCATTTACACAAGCCTTTTTCATGTTCTCTGTAACCAGGTTCCTCATCTCGTGGAGCAATGCATCCGTATTTTCCCTAATCCTCCTTTTGTCACATGTGCACCTACAGAAACCCCTCTTGTTGTTTTTGACACTGGTGTACAGTGAATTCCATTTGGGCTTTAGCTTTCCTAATTCATCCCTGGAATCTCAAACAATATGTCTATATTCCTCCCAAGTTACCGCTCCTTGCTTCCACACCCTGTGTACTTCCTTTTCGTGTTTAAGTTTGGCCAGGAACTCCTTATTCATTGACACAGGTATTCCAGAGTTTTTTGCCTGACTTCCTATTTGTTGGGATGGACCACTCTTAAGCATGGAGTGGGTGATTCTTTAATATTAATCAGCTTTCTTGGTCCTTTCTTCCCTCCAGGACCTTATCTCATGGGACCCTTATTAGCAGAATTTTGATGAGGAGGAAATTATCATCTATGCACACCAGGAAACTCCTGGATTGCCTGGGTGCTGCCGTGCTGTCACTCCCACAGATACTGGGGTGGTTGGCAACTCTCATGAGGACCATGGCCTGTGAATGTAAGCCAGAGGGCCTGATCCACTTGTTCTTCCTGGTCAGCAGGCCTACAGCAGGCACCCACTACAACACCAACTTTGTCTCTTCTCACCCAAGATAAGACACAGGGTGCTTTACATTAATATTTCTTGATATATAAATTTTCAAAGGAGTTTACAGAGAGGCTTGAGTTGTTAAATGTTGTTAAATATTTCACCCTAAGGGTTTGCAAGTAGACAAAAAATCCCAACAAATTGAACGACAGAACATAGACAATAAGTCACATCATTGCAGGAAAATGAAGAGTAAAGACCAAGTTCCTCATTGTACAATACAGTATCAGACCTCTGCTATGGTAGTGCAGCAAAACCACTACACTTTTTGGACCACATTCTTCAATATTTAAGTAATTCATTATTAAAATTGATTATTCATGTAGGACCACAACAGTCCAATATCCTATAGACTAGCTGACAAGCATTTAGACATTCAGTGTAAAATTTCAAATCTAGTGAAATGTGGAGGTAAGACCTTCATGCTGACATTGAGAGGAGATGCAAAAACTAATTCTTTAAACATTGAATTGGAAGGTGACAAAAGTAATACCATTCTTTTATCTTGACAAATATTTGTCATAGAAAAAAAAGTCATTAAAAAAGAGGAAGTGTTCTTCTTTCCCATATAAAGTGTATAACAAGAACCTGGGATAGTTTTTGCTAGGGTTTTGTTAAGCAGCAGTAGTTTAAAAGTACAATTGCCCATTATAAATTTGGTAACTAAATGAGTAATGCAGGATTATTTATATTTGATAAAACCTGAGATTATACTTTTTGTTATTCATCCAAGTAAGGGAGTTAAAATCTCCTCTGTAACTTTATTACTGTCTCTGTGATCAGCAGTTTTGGTTTTGAAGTCCTTGGCTATCCTGTTAAAGACTAGGGTCCAAAGCTTGACACATTGATCAAGCTCTTCCTAAAATGGATTGGCCTTATCTTTTTGTCCTAGGTGTTCTGAGTCTAATGGGATTTCCCTATCTCCTAGCTGTTTACACTATTTCATCAGCTCTGCATGTCTGCAATAAAAATAAATAAATAAATAAAATAAAAGGTTGTGCTGTTTCCCTCAACAGTGGCAGAATAAAATTGGAAGTGTATGTGCTATATGCCCTTGGATGCACATGAAAGAACATTGGTAGATTGAGGCTGCAGAGATTGTTTTCTGAAGGAACATCAGATCAGTGGAGATGTTGCAGCTTACCAAATGGTGGCATATTGTCCACCTCACTGCACTTGGAGAGGTTTAGGAAGCAACTATTCCATGAAAATGTAGAAATAGTATCTTAATGAATGTAGGCAGATGAAGCCCCAAACAGATTTACGCAGTGAGCTGACAGCAAGGAGTGTGGACTTAAACAGTCAAGCTTGTTTCATAACTCTCTTTTATTCAACAGCACAGACACACCTGGTGAAGCCCAGGCAATATGATCCCAGAGAATATATGTGACTTTATACTTTCCGTCCAACTTGCTTCTGAACCAGAATTACTGGGTCTAATGCTAATTTGCATATAAATAACTCCTTCCAGGCAGAGGGGAACAGCATTGCTGTCATCTTCTAGACTGAGTACTTACTACCTTTGTTTTGGAAGACTGATTTTGAACTTGTTGGTATTTGTTCAGCAGTCATTCTACCTTGTTTTTCAAAGCATATAATGATATTTACTCCTTCCTGAAGTGATTTGAAAAAGGTAATAAATAAGAATGTATCAGGATGCTGACAGGGTGAATATTTTTATCTAAAATTTTCACAAAATCTTATAAGCCAAAATGTAAGAGATAGTCTGAAGGTCCCTCATCTGCCTCACGATCATTGCCAAGGACACAGACTGAGCACAGGAGTCCTGGCCTGGCTGAGGCGGGGTGTCTGCCAAGTGCTGCCTGCGGGTGTGCCCACTGGGAACTGGTACGCATTCCTGAGGAAATTAATGCAGGTCCCAATGGACTGCGCCGTTCTTGCTGCCCAGGCGGGAAGGACTGCGCTGAAGCAGAAAGGAATGACCTGTCCTGTACACCTGTCCTGTACCTGTTTTCCCAAAGCAACGGGCCCCATAACAACGGCTGTAGATTTCCCCCACCTGGGAAAAAAGGGGGAGATGTGGAGATACAGCTAGAAAGCAGAAAGGAGAGCACTGCTAAACTCATGTCAGAAGGAGACGTACTAACGCTGCTAGGCCTCGAACCATGGCAGGGAGTATGGCCTATGAAAGGCATGCTTGGTATGTACCTGTTATAGTTAGTGCTAGCATCTAGTTTTGAAATGTTATTATGAAACATGGATATGGTCTTGGCCAGTTGCCCCTTGCTTTTGAAAAGGACTATAAAGGGACTTTCTGAGATAACTAAGATGAGATCTCCCCATGGAAAGAAGACGAATCTATTGGCAGAAGACCACGAGGACTTCGTCTCATCCGTTGGTAGCTATTACCCTCCCCCTCTTCTTCCTCTCTACTCTTTTACTTTGTTTTCTTTATCTCTCTCTCTTTCTCTCCTCTATCGCATTACCGTGTTGTGGGCACTTAATAAAGGTGCACTGTTTTGATTAAACCTGAAATCCCTTGTGTCCTTTTGTACTCTGAGATCTATAAACAAACCATCACGACCCCCACTTGTATAAGCGGATCGTGACAGCCAAAATGATGATTGAACACCTGGAAATGAATAAGTTCATGAGCTATTGATGACTAATTTAATGTACTTAAACAGATATAGGTGTATATCAGCAATGATGGACAGAAATTTGGGAGATATTAGTGCATATAGTGTAAAATAGCTCCAGTCTATTCATTAAGTACATATCTCAGACCAATAACACAGAATTAATTTGTTTCTTTGTTTGATGGGTTGATTTTGGTTGTTGGGTTTTATTTGGGGAGGGGAGTTTTGTGTGTGTGTGCATGGACAGTAATTCTCTATAGATTTAAAACAGTAATACCATATTTGATTGGTTTTAATGGTGTTTTACCATTATCAAATATTATTCACCAAATTCATTAGGGACTGCTCAGAATTTAGCTCTTCTGAAAATGAGTGCTACTCAGTGAATTTTCTCGATATAAAAATCTAAGTTAAGACTTTACATACAGATTCAGCCCATCTGAAAATCACCTACACGCCCACAGCTAGAGTTTCCTTCTAGTTAGATACCTTTAAAGTCCTAGGGTCACAGAAAGAATCATTGGTCACTGGGTTGTATAAAAATCTTGTCAGTATTATTTTTTTACAGTAAAAACCCGCAGGGAAGAAAATGTGATAAATTTTAAATGTTTTTTCAAATATAACAAATTCTTCCATGTAGAACTAAGCACAGAACAAAGAACAAGGTAATTAAAGAATCTATATGTACTGTAGCAAGGGACCAGATTTTATGCCATGGAAATGACTATTTGCATGTCTCATCTACATGTTGGTGAGAAAATAAAAAGAAGCCACTAATGTTGATTTTTATCTCTTCAGCCAAATCTGGAAAAAGGCAAAATGCCATTATAGACCAAGTCCATTTCACATAACTTTATGCAAGTGCAGGCATATAGATTATGAGAATATTTTCCTAGTTCTATATTCCCCATGTAGAGACTTGGATAATTCCAAAATTCATTTCACACATTAGGTGGATTTTTCTAGCTACTAGACAATATTTGGAAAAAGTTTGTTGCAACTCTTACTGTCCATGAGAAAACATTCTGTCACAAAGTATATTTAAATATTTATTTAAACAAAAATAATAAGAAGTGGCCATGGCTGCAGTTTCAACTGCCTAGACAGCTACCTTGAGACCTGAAAAAGTTGAGCGCTGTATTGTTTTCTTCTGGTAAGTTTCTTTTACTATGATCAATCTACTTTACATCCCTGTTGAATTCTGACTTCTTGTAGGGGTCATTGTTTCTTATTCCCTAATAATTCTACTAGGGATGTACAAACTTAATGTATTTCTACCATTTACTGAGTTTGCCGAATTGCAAGGAACAAGCACATGTTTTATGAACTCTCAGGTGGGTTACAATGTAAAGAAATGAAAACAATATATGTGATATTTGTAGAGTCAGCTAGCAGCAAAAAGAAGGGGGGAAGCATTAAAAAAACCTTGTTTGGTTTTTATGGTGACTCTCATAGGAATAAATTGACAATGATATGGGTTTTTTTTTTTTTACAGCTTGCAAAGTTATAGTCCTGACTGATGCTAAAGGCATTTTTTCCCAAAGGTATAGATTAAAAATAGTACAGTCAAAGAGAAAAATAGAAGACCATGCATATTGCACTTCTATTTCCATACTGTATAGCAAGATTTATTTAAATATATCATTGATTGACAGATGTAGACAAAATTAAGTCATTACTAGTTTCCAAATATTAGCTTATTTAAAAACACATTTATAACTATTTCAGAACAGAGCAATGTTACCTAAATTGCCTACTTTTGTTCAGAGGAATGTCAGATGCTATTTTCTCTGAAAATCAGTGAAGAAAAAGAGTATGGAGTCATGTTATTGTCATTTAAGTAAGGGGTTAAAATTATTATTTCCACTAAATATGACCTTTCAAAAGTACCACAACCCAAATCTTTGTTTAATCATCAAATACAAAGGGGTTTTTTTAAATATTAAATACAGAAAACTTCAGATAGATCCAGTTGTTTCTTCCAACTCCATCAACTCTCAGCTCTAAGATTTGCTTTTAAATCAAACCACAAACCAGAACCCAGGCATGACTGAAGGCCACAGATGCTCTAGATGGTTTCTTTGAAGCCCCTAGAAGTACATTAGGGCACCAGTATGGAATTAGCTGGGTAGTTTACTACTAGGCATCCAAACACAGACTGCCTGCAGCTTCTGTGTGGAAAAGATTTGAGTGGATTATGGGAAATGCTATGTTTATGACTTCTTCTTGGCTCTTTGGTTCCTTAAGTACCAAGAAAACTGCACATAGGAAAGCTAAGGACCCATAAGGACATGAGTGTTCAGTAAAAATTATGACCTCCACAGTATTTCTGGTAGGTTAGAAATAAAAACTAGTTTGTGTCTAGATTTATGTCCAGGGTGGTAAAGTATTAGAGGCAGAGTTACTGTGAGCATCCCAAGTTTCACTGGATACATTTATATTATCAAATAAAATGGGCTTATTCTCCAGCATTAAGGACTACTGGCACATCACAGGTCTAGAATATATACGATTTATAGTATATACAGAATATATGGCTTTTTCCATCCTGCCTCCTGGGAACCATCAGTGGTCTAAACATTACCTGGAAGAGCGTTAGTTCACACAAGCCAAAACAATGCTAGAGGCTAGAGCTCACTATTAAGGAGAGAAGAAAATGTCCAGGGTTTAAATCTGTGTCCCAGTTCTATTTATTTTACTGATAATAACAGAGTCATTAGGTTCAAATTGGAAGAGTTTGTGGATTTCGGTAAGTCAGAGTTGACATGAACTGATAATTCTGATTTATTAAACAATAGCAAAAATTGTACCTGAACATAGCTTCTGGGAAATAAATCAAAAGAGTGGGAGACAGGATATCTTTTACAATCTCTAAATACTTTCAGTCTATCTTTTTTTTTTTCTTATTTCCTTGATAACAGGATCTGAACATCTTTTATGTTTCTTTTTGTTATATTTTTTTATTTCTCCTTTTGTTTTTTCTTTTTTTAATGAATCAGAGATTTATTCCCCTAAATCAGGGCTAGTCTGCTATTGCATTAATATTTCCAAGTGAAACAGTCACTCTTTGATGAAAATAAGTCATATTTTCTTTGCAGAACTTTTTTAGTATTTGTTTTACTGGTAGGTAGGATCAGAGACAAAGCCACAGACACCAACTTTAGCAACAGCGTGATTTACTATAATGTACAATTGCAACAAATCACAAAAGGATAGGCTAAGCAATGCACATAATCATTACTGTGAAAGAATGCCTATAGTGATTAAGAAAGATACGTCAGCAGTTATCCCAGTAAGGATACATCATACAAGTCTGACAAACCTCAGGAGTGAGAGAGTCACAGCAAAGGACTGGAGAACTGTGCCCCGTAACTGGGAACTGTACATCACCAGTTTCACAAATACTTTGCCATCATCCAAGTCCAAGAAACATCAGCCATCAGGGGAAGCTGTCACAGAGAGCAACTGGGGAACCACTCACGGTACCTGGGAAATCCTGCGGTGCATCCGCCTTTGCAGGTCATGAGGCTCTCCCACTTTGCTGCAACAGTAGTCCAGCTTTTATACTGTTAAACAAACAAGCTGACATAATTTCTAATTATGGGCTCATTCTCCTGTTGGATTTCTCCCAAAACCTGGCCAGGGCTCAATGAGGAACCAAGGGAGTTGTCTTTGATCCTATACCCCACTGATAAGGCCAGATGTGGCCTTATCCAATTTCTAGAAACAGAAAGGTAAACACATGTTTTTCCTATAAATGAACACATATAACAATATTTTGCTAATGAGAAAATATATATTTAACATTTGGTTGGAAGGTTCACCTGTAGGGCCAATTGGGTTCAGGCCTTAGTACTTCAGTATTAGATGAAGTATATAAAGAAACTTAAGTTTAAGCATAAATGTTGAGTATTGTATCCAGCTCTGAGGTCCCCAGCACAGGAAGGGCATGAGCCTGTTGGAGTGAGTCCAAAGTAGGGCCACCAAGTCAATCAGAGGGATGGAGCATCTCTCCTATGCAGAAATGCTCAGAGAATAGGGTTTGTTCAGCCTGGAAAAGAGAAGGCTTCTGCCTCACCTGTGTCAGCTGGAAGGTTGTGGCCTTCCAGTACCTGAAGGGAGCCTGCAAGCAGGATGGAGAGAGACTATTTGCAATGGTATGTAGTGACAGGACAAGGGGGAATGGCTTCAAATTGAAAATTGATTGATTTAAATTAGTTATTAGTAAGAAATTCTTTACTGTGAGTCTGGTGAAGCACTGGAACAGGATGCCCAGTTGTTGGCCCATTCCTGAAAGTGTTTCAGGCCAGATGGCGATCTGAGCAACCAGGTCTAATGGAAAATGTCCCTGCCCACAGCAGGGGGTTGTAAGTAAATGATCTTTAGTGTCTCTTTCAACCTAAATCATTCTATGATTCTATGATAAACATCAGATACAGATTTTTTTTGACATTTACTCCCTCTTCTAAAAATTTGATTCTAACAGGGATGGACACATCTGCATGGTGACATGGCGATGATGAAATCAAATCTTTTTTATAACATGCTTCATTCTTTCTATTATCTGTGATAATATAAAGCCTCCCACCCCTCCATATTTTTCTTTTTTTTTATTTCTTCCTTGCCTTGCTCCTTCCACTAAGGAAGTGTTTTAATACATTAGAGAAAGAAAATTTTAAAAAACGTAGTCCTACTAAAATTCAAATATTCATGAGAAGGAAATGGATGACAGAACTGCCCATACCCACATTTTTTGAGATTTTTGGAAGTCTTTATTTTTGCGACTTTCTATAAAATTTGGCCAAAAATTTAAGCATTTTTTCACATGTCTGTCTTACACTATTTTCAGCTGTTTGGGTTTGTGTTTTGACAGACAGGAAAGGATAAATTTCAGAATGAGTCTAGAGAAAAAACGCATTGCTTTCTTTGTGTTAATCATACAGTCATTTGGCAGAAAGCCGGAGCTTGTCCATACCTCGGAGAGATAATTTTAAATTTGGCAGCATGCTTGGCCTGCTATCTGAAATACCCCTTTTGCCATCTCTTAGAAAGCTCTGTGGAATTCAGCTAAGCTGCAAAACTCAGAAAATTGTGGGTTGCTTGTGTTCAGGAGGGGCTCTGTCTGTATTACTAAACTAGCACGTATTTTAAGTGAAATAAAATCTGGGTTTTTCCAGGGAATAGAAGAAAGTTGTTTAAAATGATGAAGCCATAGATGCAAGCAACAAACAGACGAACAGCTGTTAGCAAGACAAAGCATTCAGCTTCTCACACTGTTGGCTGAAGTCAATGAGCAATTCAGCCTTTGCCTGCTATGGCTGTTAGTTGGCTCCTGCTATAGTCAGAGAGATGCCTGTAAGTCTGAGTTAGTGCCTACAGTGTAAAACAGACTGATTTTTTGTTTCCTTGATCTAATGCATGAGGATGATTCCTCTTGATTTTACTCAGGAAGCAAGGGGAGAGGTCTACAGTGGACTGTTTATGTTTCAAATCTCACCCTGTTCAGCTTCCAGAATGGAGTGGACTTTTTTGTGTGTGTGCTTACTCAAAATCAGTGGTGTTTTTACAGCTTCACAAGAATAGTGTATCCCAATATTCTTTTAAAAATCATAAAGAAATTATGCTATTTCTAGTGTTAGAGGGAAAAAAATTGATAATTTTATTTATAAAGTTTTGTATAAACAAAGAAAAATTATATTACTCCATTCAATATTTTAGGTATCTGAAACTAGAACTAGTCTAAAGACTTCAGGGTGATGAATCATTGTTTCAGAACCTAAAGGTTTGGCAAAATTGCAATTCATGGGGGAAAAAAATCCTATTTAGTAATTCAAAGGATAAAAGGGTGTTTGTTCTCATACATATGGCATAGCACATGGCTTCTCATAAAATGGAACTTTTCTACTTTTTCAATATAGAATATGACAGCAAGAATTTATGATTCAGGGACAAACAGTCGTTCTGTCATTATTTATCATAGAAGATTATAATACTTGGCACTTTTTGTCACCTTTTGCATATAGATTGCTAACTTATATGTGCCACTTGCACAGTAAAATGCATATTGGTCAATGTGCTCTTTAACAGCAAACTTAAAAAAAAGAAAAGTACAAACAGAAACCACTATTTTTAAGGTCCAAAAGATAGTAAAAATTAATATTGATATGAAGTACTTTAAGTCCTGAATCTCTGATCACTGAAATTGGAGAGAAAATCACAGGAAAACAGATTTTCAGATATTTTCTACTACACCAGTAGTACTTTTAAGCCAAATTCCCTGAAGAACAACTTATATCAAAATATTTTGGCACTTCCAATTTGAGCTTGAAAATGGAAGAAAATAAGTGTTTAGGTACCACAGAAAGATTTAAACAGAATGTGACACTAAAAGTAGACAAAGGTCAGAGAAGTCTCATTTCTGACTCAACTGGTTCACAGATACAAGAAAAAAGACACTTCAGAGAAGTATTCTGTGGCATTCAGAAATAACTTGGGACATGAATTGCATCCATATTTCATTAAAAAAACCCAAACCAACTAAACAACAAACCACTGTTTTTCTTTATTCTCATTCTGAAAATATATCATCTTCAGTACCCATATGAACTCTATTCAGGTTCTTAACAGAGTGAAAGTGGATTGACCAGGAATGTCCTGTTCATTGACTTATAATTAAATGCAACTTGTCATAGCCATTTATTGCTTTGCGGAGCATATTTTAATATAAATTCCCACTTCATTGAAATACCCTCACAGCAAAATCTCAATGTTTCCTTGAATGTTTAACAGGAAAATAAATGATGTCAAAGAATGATAAAGAAAATATTCCATTCTTTCAAAATTATTTTCAAAAGAAAAAAAAAAAGGATCAAACCTCCCCCCTCCCCATTTTCATTACCTCTTGTAACAGGAGTTGAAATTTTGCAATTGAGAGTAAGAGGTGTCTGAGCTTTAGTTGCTGATCATAATGAAGAATGTATTCCTTGTCTGGTCAGGTCAGGTCAAGCATTTTAAATACAAGTTTTGAATTCACTTGGATTTTTAGTAAGCATTGGGAACAATTCTAAATCAAGTCTGGTTGAGAAATGCTGGGTAGTAACATCTCTCAAAAGTGGAGGTGTGTCCAGGTTATCTGTCCACAGAACTGAACCATTTATATAATATCCCTTTGTGAACCCACTTCATTTAAACAGAGAACAGAAGAATACATGTCAAGTTTCAGTAGGAAGGTACAAACCTAGTAGCTTCATCCAGCTATGCAATTGTTTCTGGAATGAACAACTATTTCCTTATCCAAAAATAAGCTACATCCGCAATTGTTTTGTCTTCATTGGACGTTATATTTCTATAATAGCGCCACTGAGGGGGAGGATGGTGCACCACCACAGAGAGTCATGCAAAGTAGCAATGTCAATATAAAGGCTATGAATTCATGAGGCCTATTCTCACGAGGACTAGGTAGATTTCTCAAGACAGCGATGTAAGACATATGCTTACAGAGCAATTCAGCTGTTATTCTTTTCAGCACACCCTGACACCCGTAGTGCAGAAGATGGTGTTTGAAACTGATGTCGAAATTAGATGATGCAAGCACTACATAAAGTAAAACCAAGCTCATCTGAATATTTCATGTATATAGTGAATAATAATATAACTACAAATATTTAGGTATTTCCTCAGAAACATGTGTAATATTTTATTCAAAATAAATTTTATATTGCCCTAGGACCACTTCACAGAATTTCTCTACAGAGATTTAGGGTCTATTTAAACAAAAATGTTAGATATTTCCAGAGCTGATATGATTATGCTGACTTCTATTTTTACAATATTCTATCAATAGTATTCAGACTGCTCAATCCACTTACTGTAGCTGTTCTTAAAGGTATTCTTCAGCTTTTTTTTTTTTCTCTTTGCTTGTTATATTATGTAGCCGACACAAATGTGAATTTAACATGAAATTTGTTAACTGTGTTACTTTGAAGACTAACAGATTTTCAGCATAGATATATGGATTGTAATGGATTGCATTGAAGCTAGTTTTACAGTGGTCACAGTCTATCAAACTGCTGAAGAAAGGCAGCAAAATTTCATACCTCTTTACAAATATCAAAATGTGTAATCTAGCCATCTTTTCCCTAAACATCTATACTTTGTTCCTGTGTTCCTGTATTTCTTTCCAGAAACATAAGCACTAACATCCTTTCTAGTGCAGTAGAGATTCCAGTGCTTGCGGATTCTATCACTTATGGATGGGGTATGTGCTTGGAGCACTGATATGTTATGCTGTCTAGAGTTCTGCTGAATTCTTTGTTCCATTTCATATTCTTCCAGAAATTAATTTAGCCTGTGTTATCTGTTCAAAATTTGCTGCACCTCTGCAGCATATCAGCACACATAAAGGCAGCAGGAGCAGCAAACAGCCTGCCATGGTTTGGGCGCTTTACCTTTAAGGAAGTGCATGTTCCAAAGTGCTGGATTTGCCTGATGACTACACTTCTTTGTACCAACTAGCTTGCTGTAAACTGAGTTTATCATCAGGACAAGGCACCTTGCAGGTGGGTAAAGCTGGCATGAAATTCTCTGGTAGACCATTCTTGAACAGGTGAATGCAGCAGCAACTTGCAAAGGAAGAAAGATGATTTATTCTGAAGAGCTGCTTGCAGGCAATGTGATGGGTTTGTAGAGTTGCCCAGGGACACACAGAAATGTTCCAGCCCTCAGGAACCCCACAGTGCAGACCTAGGCGGGTAGTGTGGATGCTTTTAGACCGTGCAAAAGGTCCGTCCCTGTACCACCCCCTCTCCCCTTGATAATCAGGGACACAAGACACAGCAAATACCACAGCAGAAAGTGCATCCCATTGTTGAAACCATTGCTCAGAAGAGTATCCAAACATATATTCTAGGATAATTTTTGTACTTCTTAACTGCTAAAGTGCCCTTTCTCCTGATAGTCCCTCTATGTGAATGTGCAAGAGACAGGATAATATGGTGAGGAGGGGAAAGAGCATAACCTAGAGGTAACTTGGCAAGAGAGGAGACAGATGGCTGATCTGAAAGCATCAGAGGTTTGCTCCCAAAGTACCTCCCAAAATAGAGTTGGTTGTAAATTAGAATTGCCCTTTATAAACAAGGTGTATTGCTCTAAAATCTGGCCATCTGATTATGGGTGCAGATGGCCTGTTACTGTGGGGATTAAGAGGTGTAAAGGGATACATGACAGGTAAGTGCCCCAGGCTCATGCCTCAGTGGCCTAAGGTTATACAGGCTAGATTCAGTTTGTAATTCTTTCTGAACAAGTATTTTTTTTATAGGACTACTAACAAGGGTGTCAGTGCTGTTGTTTCTTTGAGTGTGCAAGTTACGGACACTGCTTCAGTACCTAAAGACGAAGACCATAAATTATTTTTATATGAACCGGAGAGCAAACTAAGATATTCTGAAAGATCATGTTTGCTGCAGATCAAGAATATTTAAATATTTGCTATGTGTTATGTATGTATATGTACAGGAATCTAGTTATTTATATACTTCTGCTCACATATATAGATGTATACAGAAGTTTACAAATACATAGTAATACATACACACAGAGATTTATACATATATACTCCCACATAATCACCATATACATACATAAGTACATTGGCAAATGAGGGCTTACTTCTTCAGTGCCATTGTTAGAGCACTACAAAGTAAACTGACCAAACAGCCTGTTATCAAAACAAAATGGATGATGATCTAGACTTACAAAAATGATGATCATTAAGGTATATTATTAATGTATGTTTAGTTATGACACAAAAAAACCCACCATCAATATATGACATGCATTTATGTATGCTGTTTATTTATGAAGTAGTTGTCTTTGTATTAAAGACTTGTCTTGTAATGCAAATAATCACTGTTTTAGCACATTATCAGAAAATTTATAGGTCCTTCTGAGATGTGGACATCTGGGTTCACAGATACTGTGGCACCTGGCTTAACATGTGGGGAAAAAAAAGAAAAACTGTTGCACTAAAATACTTAAGATGCCTAAACCAGTCTTTAAATATTTCTCCATTAATTTATGAGACACATACAAAGTATATAGCACATTTCAAAGCATTCCTTATTCGATCCTAATGCCAAATTTGTGGTGAATAAGCTTAAACAAAATCACATATGACACTGTTTGCCCATTTATACCTGGTTTTTATATGCACATTATACATAGAGTTTTTGTTGGGTAGTGAGATAGCAACTATTTAGAGGTCCAGCCCTGGACTGAGTCAATACAGGTAAATTTCAATAATATGTACTATGCTGTCACATTATTGTGGCCTTACAGACTCAGGTGAGTCACTTCATCGTGTTACTTGATTCTCTTCTAAGCTCTAGTTTCTCATGTCTATCTAAAATGAAATTAAATAAAAAGAATAATGACAAATTGAAGGTCAAGGACCATCTCCTACGACTTTCTGTATTTCATATTGAAAATACAATATAATAAAAAGAATGCTTTATTACCACGGATAAGATTAAATAAGGTACCATTTTAGTTCTGAAAAATATTTCAGCCTGTTTTTCATCTCATGTTAAAACTTTACAAATATACTGATATTGTTAAGTTTGGACATTAAAAGTCTGAGATGGGGGGGGACATTAAAAGTCTGACAAATGTTATTGTTTACTTTTCCATATTTATTTTGTAATTGTTCATTCTTCTAACTGGGATTTATTTGAGGTAGTAGGAATTATTTTCAAAAAGGACATTAACAACTTCTGGACATTATTAATGTGTAACGTTCCAAAAATATGTCCTAAAATATTTCTTTGATAGCAGATTAATCCTTTTAGTTATTTTCTTATTTAGTTCAGTTACCTTCAAGAAAAAACTTTGAATATCAAGCAGACAAGTACTTGGACAGAATACACTCTTGGAATTAATGTCTATGTAGCATGAGAAGAAGTACAAACATACCAGGGGTCTCAAAAGGATAAAAAAACCCATTTCAGTAACCTCTTAGCCACCAAGGGAATTTCTTCACATCTCTATATGCATTTCTGGAACCCTTTAGGATGAACTATTCTTTATATCAAGAACAGGACAAGGTTTGCAAGTAGGGTTTGCATGCTCAAAAAACTCTAATATTTTTGGTAATTCCAAGTGGCTAATGGAAGATGGTGCATCTCCTTATAGAATTTATACCACCAATGTCCTTAGCTCCCTGTATTTAAAAATATGCCATTGTCCAGCAGGGTGTTAGTCGAATGACAATATATGGAGTTTAGGTGTTTCAGTAAGTTTCAGTTTTTCTATGAAGACTCTGGCAGTTTAATACAACCTCATATGGCTAAAAGTAATTCTGAGGGGAGAAAGCAAAGAGTTTCTTTCTTTTAGTTAAAACTGCCAGAAATAGGGACAATTTTGTATCAGTAGTGCCTTTTTAAATTGAGATCCAATTCTACTCTTAGTGTCTTATGTTCAATTGCTGGTCAATCAAGACAAATGTACATTTTATTCAGAGAAATGTAAGGGAACCTAAAGGATGCTGTGACCCAGCACAATGCCTTTCACAGCTGGAGCCTGTACAGAAATGCTAAGACCATGCTTTAATTCCTATTGCACACTAAATGCAATATTCCTGATCTTGCACTATGAGAGCTATGGCAAAACTTTCACTGGCTTAACTGACAGTTGGACTAGACTCTGAATCACTTTCTCACTCATTAAGTATCATTTTCTATGTCTATGGGTAAGTTTAAAAAAAAATAACAAAAAACCAAAACCAAAACAAAACCAAAAAACAAACAAACAAAAAAACCCCACACCAAAACCCAGACCCAGACTGTTTCAGCAGAATTCTCCTTACAAATGGAAAATGGTTAGAACTGTTTAATCCTCCTTGAATCTGAGAGAATTACAGTTCAGAGGGTGACTCAAGTTTCCACACAAATACAGTGTTAGTACTTAGTGAGAACATCCTTCATTTGAAATTCAGCCCTGTGATTTTGTAATGAACAAAACTAGTTTTCTAGTCTGTTATATGTTTATACCAGATGCAATATTTGTATCTGTATTTAGTGCTTAAGTGGGTAAAGTCAATAATAGAATTTTAAATTTATTTAAGACTGGTCACTACAACAGAGATGACTAAAGTGGTTTCAGAGTCTCAATATATTAAGCCACCATACTTTGTTATAGGTTTGTGAGAAAAGTGCCTGAGAGTAGTGGAGGAGTGGTGCTGCCTTATTTGTTTAAATGCTATGGAAGTTTTAGCCCTAACTCTTCATGCAGAGCCAATATAACTACCAAAAAATATTTTGCTCTTGAACAGACAGATGGTACTTAATGTCATCTCATACGCTGCTAATAGGTATATTCAGTCTCTTAATTTTATTCTTTTTATTGGCCATACGTATAGTTACATCATCTATACATTAGAAAATCTGTTGCTAACACATGTTCAGAAGGCAAATTCATTATCTGAACTAGCTTGCTTACATTGTTTTAGAGCTATTAGGCCTAAATTTGCAACAGCCTACAGGTATATGCTGAATCCCAAGCTACCCTTTTCAGACATAATTTTAAAACATTGCTGTAAAAGCCCTGGGAGGCCCCTGAGCCATTCTAGCCTGGTTTAATTCCTTTTTTCTGTATAGCACATTTTGTAAGAGTGCCCCAGAGCAGTAAGCAAAATCTATCAATAAAATACACAGAAATTTGTCCTTCTAGTCACCCTTAAACTTGTTTGGATTTTTTTTTAATATTAATATTATTTTTAAATTACTTAACAAATGGTGAATACAGTTTTGTGTCTTCCCTTACAGTTGGCTGCAGTCATTCTTGGTAATCAGGTACTGGTGTAACATCTTCTTAATTGTACAGCATATACAGAACTGGAACAACATATTCATAAGTGTGCTCTGGTTTTCATTTAATACTTGAATGACTCTGAAAGGAGGAGCGTGACAATACTTGATAGAGTCAAGTAAAATTCAAGATTCCTCATTGCTGTTTTAGTGCTGTGTTGCAATCTGCACAAATAGAAGTCCTGCTGTCCTTGTCCTGAGCATGATCAGCTGTTACCAGATGTCTGAAAAGCCACATGGTGCCTTTACAATGTAGACGAACATCAATGAAAGAGGAGAGGCCACAACTGCATCATCAGTCATCTATTTCTGCTCATGGTGGCTTCATGTTGCAGTTATAATCAAACTGTTGAAAACTTTTCGCTGTTAAGCAAAGATTAAACACAGCAAGCTCGTCATTCTGTGAGGTACATGTGAGTCTAAGCATAATTACTTTCTGTATTGTTTATCCATAAGCTTGGGCTCTGTTTAAGGCATAGGGTTGAGCTCTTTTAGAAGGCAGATTCTCAGCATATTCACTGACTTGATATGAATCCAGGTGCTCAGTCTTACAGTCTACTAGGTCAGTAAAAAAATTGAATGTGATATGCAGCAATGTGTCAGTTTGGTTTTTTGTAAGCCTACTGTGAACAATTTAGGCCAAGCTACAAGCAATTCAATAAAAGCAATGCAGGTAAAAATTGCATGTATATCTGTATTGTTAAATGTAGAAGGGGAAGGATAAATCTTGAGCATCAAATCTGCAAGGCTATACTGATTCCAGAAAAATTAAAAGGGATATATTATGGGTACAGGCACACAGTTGTTAAAACCATCATGTTAAAGTGTTAGGAAAGAACATCTCATAATTGAATTAGTGCCAGCCACCACCCTAAGCAGTGCTTGACTCTGATTTGGTCATTCCCATATGCTAAGAGCTATTTGCAATGAGCAATGCATAGTGGCAAGCCTGACTGGGGAGGCAGGAGGGTTAGGTCTGTCTCTACAAGCCATGCCATGCTCGCAGGTTTATGGCCAAAAACCAGTCCATGGCACACAATCATGCGGTACATGAAGTGCTATTGTTCACTGTGCTTAATTTGGGTCCATCTCTCAGGTCTGGTTTATTCCAAGTAGATCTCTCCAAGACAAATCTGATCTATTGTGTCAATGTGGGTTTATAACAAGCTTCTTCCAGATGACTCCAGGGTCAGGCATTAGTCCCTGTCCTGCCTTTATATATCAACTTAAACAAAGACAAAATTTAACTACTGTAAACCTGTTCTGAAATCTACTTAAGGTTTTGTATTGTAGGTACAAGTGGAGAAACTTGAAGATACAGTATCATCTGTCTTTTGACATGTTTATACAAGGTTTTGCCAGAATTCCTTCTGTTAATGGAATGCTCAATAAATCCTTATTTCATTACTTACTTTTGACAAGAGGATTAAAAAGGTAGACAAGAATAACATAAAATCATGCCTGCTGTCCTTTTATACCAGTGAGCTTTAATAGATATATCCCACATCTGCTAAGTCATTTACCCCAAGACAATTCAGGGGGAATTCAATAAAGAAATTTCTCCTGAGCTGTCCAATATCCACCATTACAGATTCAGTAGTCTTAACACAATACTGTTTTCTGCTTGTTGCTTAAGGCATCAAAAAATACATTGACAAAACAGCACAAGATTTCCTATTAAATGACACACATTAGGAGAAAAAAACCCCAACAAAATAGGTTGGTTTTTTTTTTTTTTTTAATATGTGAAAGCTCTTTACACACATCAGAAATAAGAAAAACATTATTTTGAACCATATTCTCACCTCATAGCATGGCATGTTTACTGATTAATCAATAGAAACTTAAAATATTTACCATCCTTAGATTCAAATAAGCTGTACAGATGGATTTCACAACCTGTCAGATATACACCACTTAGGAAGCCAACAAACCAGTCAACCAAACCAACAAAAGAAAGAAAGCTAATGTCTCTAAGGCATATGCAATAGCCATCTCAAAGTCTCCCTTGTTAAACCCAGGATAATGGCAGGCTTGCTTGTTTTCCTACTTTCTGGATTCAGAAAACTGGTGGGGTGTTTTAAGTTCTGTAGTCTGGGTATATGTTTTTCTTTAATGAATGGTTTCATATCCTTCATAAATTCAAATAATTCATGAAGGTAAAAATATTAAAATTTGAGTTTTATTTGTACTAGGTGAAATTTTATGCATCTAAAATTAGTGCTACACATGAGATAACACCTCTTTCTCTGCAAATATTGTAATTCTGTGACCTGTGATACAATATACCCAGAATTAGTAAAGGCCACAGGCTTTGCAATAAGTTTGCAAGGTCTTAGGACTGAGGTTTGTCAGGATTCCTTTTTCTGAACTTTTTTTGACCTGCCTGCAGCTTTGTTTGATTTGGTTTACCTGGAAGAGCAATTTTTCTTCTGATGAGGTGGTTATGGCTAATTTTTTTTGCCTATCATTATACAGTCCAATCACAGTTTTATAGAGATAGTAGTGACAAGTAGGGTGGAGCTTTTTTATGAAGAATGAGGTGTTCACAGTTCTAAGATAATGATGCAGAAAAATGCAGACCTGGTATGACAGCAGAAGCTTAGAGAAGTGGGGATGCAGCTCAGGAATGGGGTGATAAAGGCTGTATACAGGAAGGCACTGGAGACATGAGCAGTTACAGAAATGCATATCTGGAGCTGGAAAAAACTGGTTTTAGGGGTAGCAAATTAAAAAAAAGGAGTACCTAACACACTTAAAAGCTACCATAGATATTATATTCAAATATAATATGCAGTTGCAGATCAATAAAGAAAGAGAAAGTTGTAAAAATATTTTAACAAACATATTAAAATTATTCTTCATGAATAGTAGAATGAGGAAGATGAAAATCTCAACATTAACATCAACAATATTCTTCCTGGTGAAAGATTCCTGCTGCTGACAATACACTGTAGCAACTCCTACACCAGCACTAGAATGAACTTGATCCCAGGATCTAGAAGCATGAGAAGGGATAATACCAGAAAAAGCATGAAAATTAAATGTGTCTATAACTGTTTTAATTGTATTACTGCTATCATTGAAACTTTTTTTGGTAGAGAAACATTATTTCCTTTTCTGTAATAATTTGACCTAAACTAATAATACTTCCTAGATTAGATTGTTAAAATAGCCACTACACTAACAATAAATTATTTTCTTTATGCAGAAGCTATCTTTCCTCTTTCCCCTTAAACAAAATTTTTAACATGGGAATATTGAATAAAGTCTGAACTGAAAGGAAAAGAGTGGTCTAAAAGCCATCTCAATTACTAGAATTGCTTTTTGCTCAAATGTGGTTTGCTTCCTCTTTCAAACCTGATTAGACAGAGAAAAGCAATAAGGGTCATCTTAGTTCCCCTGATGCAAAAACACTTAGTGACATCTGAGAAGCTCTGAGGTATCCAAGATATCTATAAGAAGCTGTCAAGCATGGCATAAAACCTATGAATGATCCATATTGCCTTCTGGACTGTCAGTAGGAGGCTACTTGGGATAATCTAGGGAATCTCAAATGGCATTAGAGGTCTCTGTGGGAACTTACACCTGAAAAATTCTACCAAATCTGGCTCAGAGGACATTCTCTGAGTTTTGAGTAGTTTTCCTCATAAAATATGACACTATCTTATTTTACCTCCAGATCGAACTTTAATTTGAAAAAGAGCATATTCTGACACCAGACCAAATTCAGCAAAAGAACCTGTTGAGGAATACCTTCAGAGCAGGTAGCTCAGGGCAGATGCAGTGGGAGCTGCAGGCTGAGCCCTGGGTAGCCAGAGCCCGAGGCGAGAGGCAGGGAAATGCCGACCCTTTGCATAACAAAGGGCCCGGGGCACCCAGCTTGAGCTGCTATTTTGTTGTTTAGTTATTGCACCAGGACTAAATTATTTTAATGATCTGGACTTCAGAGACTAGGCTGTGAAAACCTGGGGTCGAGTCTGGGAGGAAAGCTGATGTGACTGTGTGAGCGGGGGTGTGGCTGCAAAGGGGCCTGAGTCCCAGCTCAGGTGGTATGAGATGACTGACAGAGTGGATCCAGGATGGTCAGACAGGGAAGTTTCCTTATTAATACTCACAGGAATGTCTTACTGAGAATTATAATCTCATCCCAATGTGGAACTTATGTTATTTGCTTGTAATAGTGATGTTTAAAGTTCGCAAAACATAAACTCCTTCACAGAACCATGATTTACCTGAATACTAGCCCAAACTTTTTTCAAATTTGTATCTGAACTTTGAGTTTCTAATTTCATGTCAGATTCAGAAGTGTCTTTGTTTCTCTGTTTAACTTGGTTTCCCTTAAATATGAGAAATACTGCTTACAGAAACAGACTATAACACAAATTGCAAAGGATGTTTCTGAGTCAATTGCTACTCAGAATCACCTTGCTGGAAATGACATCACATGTGGTACTAATATCTTTAGAATACAAAAAGAAAAGACTTAAAAAAATTCAGAAGAAAGACTTTAAATGCTTTATTTTTTAGACAAGTTCTTAAATTTTTAAACATTAAAATTCCTATTTTGATTGTAAATTTACATAACAACTGGATAAAGATAAGTTTTATCACTTCTTTTCTTCACATTATGTTAGTGTTGCAGGGACATGGCATAATTTGCAAGATGATTACCACAAGCAGGTAGCTCAGAAATGTCAGTTTGAGAAAATCCCAAACTTCAGTTTGAAATACAATTCAAAGCTGCTATGCTGTACTGTTTTTCTCCATGTCAGCTTTCAGATTGTTGTGATGGGGAACAATAAAAAGGGTTAAAAAAAGTTTTCTTTGTGTTTTCAGATCAAACCTATTTTTGTCCATTGACTGATATTTTATCTGCATATCATAAAAAATATTTTTAATAGATGTCAGGAACTCTTTTCAGAAGTATTACAATGATAGCTGCCTGATTTGGTACCAGAGTAGAGGAGAGATGCAGAAGCCTAGATACAAGAACTGATATTATTGAAGATGATCTTGCAACAAAAAATATCCTTTTTCCCACTCCCTCATACAAAACAGATTTTAATCAACAGCCATTACTTGCAGGTAAATGGCACATTTAGTTAGTACTTTCTGGGGTTGAGTAAGTCCCAAATGGAGTGAAGAGAAACATGACAATCTGGCACAGATCTTGCTGTGTACCAGCTAATCAGCGAAACACTGAGAAATTTTGCAATAAAGACACGTGGTAATATGGAAAATGACATAAGAAGACACTGATCTTGGCATTGCAAAGAGAGTTATTCTTTTAAGGCTTCCAGTTTCTCCACTCTACTAAGTATATTATTTCTTTTCTTTTGTAACAGGGAGACATATTCTTGTTTTCCTCAGACCTAATGGGGTGAATCCTTACATCCTTTCTCTTTTCTTATTTCCCTGATCTCCACAAAGAATTTTAAGTTGGAAAAGCCAATTAGGGATGTAAAGGTTTGATGTCAATGCTTTGGTCAATGCTTTCATTTATTTCTTTAGGGATTTGTCTTTATATATAGATACCAAAGAAGCAATTCATTGCTTGAACTTTATTAAAAAACAAAAGAGGATCAGAGGTTTAGGACAAGCATTTTACTAGGATGTAATGTTTCTACATTCAGTGCATATTAATTATAGGATTTATTTTCTGATACATGTGAAATTTTTTGCATGTTTATCTGCCTTCAGGTAAATCATAAAATTTGTTTTCACAGCCTATATCTTTCAGTTCTCTAACATTGTTTTGTCTTTTCAGTTGACAGACTAATTGAGTCCCCTTCATTTTTTTTCCAAAGACAGTACTATTTTGCTAAAACTATTTTTGAAGGTTTTATCTTCAAAAATATTAAGCAAATCAACACAAAAGGCCTTTATGTCACAACTACAAAAATGTAAGTTTTAATACTTCATAAAATTTAAGGCCATGATTAAATTTGGGTCTATAAGGTCTATGTATCACTTACGAGTCTTACTCTTTTATACCATGGGTGAGTTGGAAATATGCCTTCATCTATATATTACATTATCCAAGATTCTAGCATTTTAGCCTGTATCAGTGAATAGTGCATGTTTCCATTGCTCCTTTTTAAACATTCCCCAATTACATTACGTGCATTTAAAAAGTTAAAAGGATGTACATATTTCCATGTCACAGCAAAAATCATCAAATGGATGATATGAACAGTGTTGTTTTTCTTAACTTTTCCTTGCTGTATTGCATCCTATCTCTACAGTTTATGTATCAGTATTTGAGGTGGTATTTTGGAGTAGATAGACATTGATCTGTTTTAGCATGACAGTGTGGGACAGCAGCTTGATACACAACTGCTTGTCTAGGCTAGCTTCCCTACACATTTTCACATTTTGTCTTTATAAAAAAACCCAACCAAACAAAGAAAGTCAACCTAGATCACTTTCCAGTCTATTCTAATTTTATTGGTTGCTAGATAAGTTTTTGTCTCCTCTAATGCTACATGTGTTTTCATCACAGCACTGATGATTTTTGATCTTATTTAAACTGTGAGATGTGAATGCTCTTGCTGATTTTATATTAAAATGCACTGCTTTTATAGATAGCTGAGTATCATTAACCTACCAGTTTTAATCTTTAAAATCTTTTTTGTACTACTGGACATTTAAATTTGTTTTTTCTGAAATATTTTCAAGCCAGTT
The DNA here is from genome assembly GCF_000738735.6 of Corvus cornix cornix. Classification (NCBI taxonomy): domain Eukaryota; kingdom Metazoa; phylum Chordata; class Aves; order Passeriformes; family Corvidae; genus Corvus; species Corvus cornix. Next base: position 59,634,895 of record NC_046332.1, on the reverse strand, counting down.
ACTTTATTTTCTCATAAGATTCCTGTTAAGTTTTATGTGCTTTCTTCAGTCTTCATCATAAAACTAATCTGTGATGAAATCATTCCTCATTGGATAGAAGAAACACTTTCGACATGAATTACCCAGCTTGACAAGAGCTTTAATACATTTCCCAATTATGATTACAAGTGTGTTGTTAGAATAAATGCTTACATTTTTCGATATGATTCTGATCAAATAATCTTTATGAAGGATTAAAAGGCAAAAGTCTGTAGAGAGAGGAAAAGTCTGGCAGATGAATCCTCTGACTTGTAAGCTGTGTGAAATCCTTCTTTTAATTCTACTTTAATGGCTCCCTTCTGACTTTTTCAAATCATTATATTTCATTAAAGAAAGAGTTCATACAGGTGTGCCTAAATATGCTTTAACAGTCTAAATGAGCAGGAGCAGTATAGATGCAAATACAAAGAAATTACACTGAAAGGAATGTAGAGAGAAATTCTAAGAATCTCAAAGAGGAATATGAAACTTTGAGTAGTTTATATCTCAGCTCCTTTCTTGACAAAAGTTGATTTCCTTCAGAAAGACATGAATAACTATAGTGCACATCCTTCCCAAGCTTAAGGCTCATGGTACTGAAGATGAGGCGAGGTTTTGGACAATAGAAAAGGCATCATCAGATCCATCAGGTCAATGTGTGACTCTGAAGCTGGTGTAATGAGAAAATTTTTGGAGTTTTGACTATGGGATGACCTATTCAAAATCTGGTCTACTGACACCTGATGGAATGCACCTATCTCAGAGGGGAAAAAATTCTAGCAAAGGAGTTAGTGGGGTTCCTTGATAGAGCTTTATATTACCTTGGAAGGGAGAAAGGGACAAAACCAGGCTACCCAGTGATGAGCAATGGGATGGTGTGCCAACACTTGAGGAAATGAGCACTAATGGGGCCCCTCAATCTGCTTCATGAGGTTTTGGCTGCCATGTACCAAACCTGAAATGCTTCTACGCTAATGCACCCAGCATGAGGAACAAACACCACCAGTTCGAAGCTTTGGCCCAGTCCCTGAGATCTAATATTACTGACATAAATGAAACCTGGTGGGATGAGTCCTATGCCTGGCTGGCCTGTTGGATGGTTACAGGTTTTTCAGGAGGGATAAACAGGGCAGAAGAGGCAGGGGGGGTGGAACTGTATGTAATAGAGGGGTAGAATATATGAAGCTCACAGTTGGCAATAGCACAGTTGGCAATAGTGCAGTTGGCAATATCACAGTTGAGAGCCTCTGAGTGAGTGTCAAGGGGCAAACAAAAAATGCAGATGTCATCGTGGGAGTCGATTGTAGACCTCCTATCCAGGGCGACGACACCAATGAGTTATTCTTTGCGGAGCTAAGGAACACCTGCCAGTAACCTTCTGTCACCTTGCTAGAAATTAACTGGGGGGAATCACACAGCTGGTACAGCCCGGACCAGAAGATTCCTAAAAAACCTTTATGAGAACTTTATGGAACAACTCCTAAGGGAGTTGACTCAGAAAGATACCTTCCTTTATCTATTGCTTGTCAACAGAGTGGATCTCATAAGTGAAATGGACATTGGTGGCCATCTTGGCCACAGTGACCACAAAAGGTTTGAGTTTAAAAGCCCTGTTGACAGGAGGAATGGTGACAGCAAAACCTCAGCTCTGAACATGAGAAGAGCAGACTTGAGGCTGCTCTGAGACTTAGTGAATTAGGTCCCCTGAGAAATTTTTTTGCAGGTTCTTGGGTCCATAACTGCTGGTTACTTTTTAAAAATCACCTCCTAAGGGAACAGGAACAAGCAATTCCCAAACGCTGGAAGTCAAGCAGGCAAGGCAGAAGACTGGCTTGTCTGAACAGGAGTATTCTCTTGGAAATAAGGCAAAAAAATGAATGTGTATGCCCTGTGGAAACAGGGTCAAGTGACACAGGAAGAATAGAGAGATGTTGCTTGCCAGTGTAGGGAGAAAATTCATGTAGATGAAGCTCAAATGGAGTTGAAGCTGCCAGAAATGTGGGGGACAGTAAAAAAGAATGAACCTGTGGGCTGTGGCTTCCCCTCGACGAACCCAGCCAGAGCTGATTTTCAGAACAGCTGCTGGGTTTGGCTTTCCTTGCGTGTACATTCTTTTCCTGACACCAGAGATAACTGGAGAATAGTACCACCTTTATCACAGTCTATTTGCTGTCAGGAGGCATATTCAGGTGGGGAATGGACTTTTGTGGTAGCAACATCTTTATACAGTTTTGACATAGTGGGTAAAGTCTTTTTTAACAATGTTTAAGCCATTAACCTTAACATTTCAGTCTCTCACACCTCTCCCACAGACTTAGTAGCTCTCTATAAAAACACACAGCATGCAGATTTACATGGATCATCTCAGACACGGGAGCATCTTCTTTTAATACTTATGGAAACTATTATGTGGGAGAGAGTAGATTGCATTCGTGTTTTACATTAGGAAACTGAGGCCCTCAGAGTCTACATCACAGATTCACAGGTGTTCCTTCATGGGTGAAGATTTAAGCATCTAACCAGATTTAAGCATCTAGACAGAACTGACTGCAAAAAATCCCAGGGAAAGCCTGTGACATAGCCAGGGACAATATTCCCTCTTCCTGAGCTACAGACTTAGCTGTAAGGTCATACCTGTCTTGTTTTTGTATTGTTAGAGGGAGAAGATAAAGTTGTTCTCAGCGTCCTTCCCTGGCACCATCTCTTTTTCTGTTCAAGATGAATAGCCCAATGGTCTCTCATGTACAGGTAAGACACCCTTGAGCTATAATAATGCTTCAATTTTTTCCTGGGATTTTTTTTGCCTGAACTTTACAAGGCAAGATGATACCTTCTAATGTGTTAAATGAGCTGTTCACAGTGAAAGATGGAAGGTTTTGCTCACCCAAGAGGAACTAAGAATTGCATGGTACCCTGCGGGATTTGGATCAGACAGTGGCCTGAGCATTATTTCAGTTTTAAAATATTCTTCAGTTATATTGCTAAATATATTTGCTATGTCAGGAGGTGAGAGGTAGGTCAGCAGGCCAGACACAGAACATCTTCATGTAAAGATGAGGAATTTATTAAAAACCAGTGAAGGGAAGACCATATTTCAGTTTATTAAACACAAAAAGAGGACTGTTACAAGAGGGGAGGAATAGGTTAGCTCCCAAGAGCAGTTTCATAGTCATATTCAGAAGCATTGTAAGAAATAGTTTTGATTTAGAGTGAAAATAAATCTTTCTGAAACTTCAGAAAAGTTTTGGGATTTTCTTGCTTTCTCAGTTTCTCATTATTTTGCCTGTATATAGCTTTGGCAGTATTCTATGCCTCATGAGATACTGGTGCTTTTTCATGTCTTTTAAGAAAGACCTTCTGCTCAGGAAATATGGAGGTGAGGCACGCTGCAGCAGCTGCCACCCTCTCTCTAGTGCATCCCATCCTGCTGAGCTGATAAGAAACAAGCTCCAAGGCCATGTTGGTTTGTTCTGCTGAGTAGATTCAGTAGACATTCATAGTCTTACTTTAGAGTCCTGCAGTTTAGAAACCTTGGGACTGTTGTAGCTTCATGATTTTTTCCCAAATTTCTCAGTATTTGCAGACTTTATGGTTTGATCCCTCGGGTTTCCATTTTTCCTCCCCTTCCTTAGTCTACAGGCAACCAGAGCTCCAAAGCCATCCAAAAACAAGCTTGCCAAACAGGGATTTTCTTAAATAATCCGGTACCATTTCTAAATAAATTAATGCCCTCCAGCTAGCTGATATTTTGTATGTCAGCAATACTGAAAAATTACATTTGTATATTTGAGGATTTGAAGTCAAACATCTTTGACTTGGAAATCTAAAAGAGTAATTTTTAAAGAATTATTTTCTGGCTTAGCATGTAAGCATTCATAGTTTCCTTGATCAGCAGTCATTGGACAGTCAGTGGCATTTATTGCATATTCAAATCAACAAAATGTCATCGCACTTTGCACACCAGAAGTAGAGGTTAGCTGTCGCAGCACTGACATAGTAATCCTATTGCTAGACAAATTGAAGTTCTGGTCAGGTTGGAAGAAGCAAGTTACAAACTCTCAAAATTCAAATATTTGTGCCACCTGAGGTGAGGAAACCAAAGCCTTTGCCTAAATGCTGGTGGTGTGGTATTGCAGTGCTGCCTGTTACATAGGACCTGACTGCTGATATTCATCATGCAGCTGTACTGAAACACCTGCAGAGCTCATACCTATGGTGCATCTTTTGCCTCTAGAGGGTAAAGTGATCCGACATGATTGCACAAGAGTTAATATTGATGATTTTATCTTTGATTTTGCTTAGCAATGTGGCATTTTCTTGAATTTACTTTTCATGAGGGTGAGTAGCAATACATGTAGGGAAGAGTAGTAAAAAGTGGGAGTTTTTGTTTGTTCCTTTGAGACTTTGGGGTTTGGTTTTGTTTGTCCAGGTAGAAGATCCCAAAGGATCTCAGACAACAGTTGAAAGATCATGAACTGAAATTTAATCCCTTTTAGGAAAGTGGAGGAAAAAAAAAAAAAGAAAGAAGATAAAAAATTTTGAAGGAAATTACAAAAAAAAAAACCACCTTATGTTTTTCAGGATATGTTAAAAATAAGGGCTAGGAATAAACATCAAATTTCAACAGAAAAAATGTTGTTACCTTCCCCCAGATGACCCACCATAAGAAAATAAAAAATTATTGCAAACTATAGCCATACTTGTGGCCAAAGAGTAGCCTTATACAAATGACCATTTGCAGTTACTGACATTTGAAATCCATGTTTAGTATTATATATGGGGATCAAAGAAAAAAATCATGCTGCCTGTTAACTTTATAAAGAACATAATATCTACTCAATTTTGACTAGAAAACATGGTGATTTTTCCACATGTAATCACAACTCAAATAGGACTAAAAATCAATACAGCCCAGATTTTAAATAGAGTGTCACACACACTAGCTAGAAAAAAAAAAAAAAAAAAAAAAAAAAGAAAAAAAAAAGACGTTTCAACACAGCATAAATATTTCATACAGTAATGTAGTCTGGATTACAAAGTATTTGAAAGATTTCAGATTTCAAATAGTGCACAAACCTATACAGGATATCTTTCATTCCACAGTAAGCTCAGGCATAATATATATACGCTGACATGTAGCATTGATTTTTTCTTATGTACGACTGTATTAATTTTTAAAGTTGAGGCAGAAAAATGTGCACCTTCCAGAAACAGAAGTAAGCAAATGAATAAGATCTGCAACAGAAACCTCCATTATGAAACTTTTTTTAATGGATATGGGCATTTAAATTTAAAAAATCGTCTTTGCAGTTTTTTAAAATAGTTTTTTAAAGGATAGCACCTTCTCCTATACTTTCATATTTACAGATTTTATATATGTTATCTTGCTTTAAAATGTAGCACTTGTTCAGGAAAAAAGTTCATTTCTACAATTGATATTGTATAAATTCAATAGCTGGAAGCAAGCAGAATTTGATGACATTTTTTTCAATGAAACAATAAATAAATAAAATAAATAAACAAACAAATTCCACCCTGTAGCGAGCTCATTACATGCAAGTTTAAAAGTAGTGTCTACTGTGTATTTTCAAAAGCACCAAAAGCAAAAAAAATTTATTATGCAAATTATTTAGAACTATTCATCACAACATAGGAAATGCATTACAGGAATATGCTCATATGTAAACTTAAAATGCACCACATTCTTCATCTATCTCGCTGGCTTGCCCAGCCTGACACCAGACTTTCATCAAGTTCTACAAAACAGCTCAAGATTTTACATATTGGAGTTTTTATTGTCACTGCATATATTGCTGCAGTGATACAGTACTGCTGAAATAAGTGCTAGAAATGTCACTTTGGCAGTGGGATTTCTAATTGGCATTCTCTTTACTACTTCTACACCAAACATAGGCACATACAGATTTTCCTCCCAAGTGATATCCACTCACTTTGGATATGTTTATTTATTCTGTTAAAGGGATATTTCCGCCAGGCCCATCAAATTTTTCTTACAAAACAGTATGAATGCCTCCATGTCATTCATGAAGAAAGCCCACAGATTGACAATTGACTGTTTATTTGATGGGGTTGGTGTTTGTTTGTTGGGTTTGGAGGGTTTGGGTTGTTCTATTGGGTTGTTGTTTTCTGAGACTAATAATCCTATTAAAGAACTTCAAGCAGAGATTAATGACAGTTTGAAAGCATCCACCTCATTAAGGTTTCATCAGTTGCTTTTGGAATTAGAAAATGAAATAATGGAAATGCCAGCTCTGATGCCACTGACTCTCTTGTTAAGGAGAAAACAACTTCATTTACTAACCAATACAAATAAATCTACTGGTAATTAGACTAGTGTCCTATTAAGATACAAAAATAAGGCCAAATATCGACAATGTAAGTGAACAGATTTGGTGTTATATACTATCTGTGTCTTGTCTGATCAGCAGTTGATTAAGTTAATGACTAGTAGAGTAAGCTTTGGACTGCTTGAGATGTTTTATGGTGCATTGATTTGCTGGGAAGATTTGGAGTGAATACACAAAATGTCCTGTAGACTTTCTCACAGAGAACTGAGTAGCAAACCTAACTTGAAAATGGAGTAACAGTTACAAGGTCGCTTATTTCAGCTGCTGTGAGGCTGAATGTATAATGCAGGTGTGACAGCTAAATCTCCTCAGCCAGGCTGCGAATGTGAGAACTGAAATTTGGTTTCAAAGAAGTGATTCACTCTTACTCGTAACAGAAGGTTAAGTTTTGTGACAGCATTTGACAGAGAGAGGGATTAGGTGAAGATGGTGAAGAAGGAAGTTTCCCTGTAGATGTACACTATATAAAATAAGCTGCAAAACAGAACAAAATTGTCACTCTTTTAAGAAGATGGCTTGAAGATGGTAGCCACAGAACATCTTTTCTGCAATTACACTTTGTGCTGATGGCAGTATTTGACTAGCTGAGTAGCTGATCTCCTTCCCCTGGAGACTGTACCAGACTGCTGATCCTGTGAATTAAACCAGAATGAGTATATATTTACTGTTAGACATGTAACAAGGCAAACCACGAAGCTGTAAGTTGTCAGTAGAAGAATGACATTGCCTACAAGCTATTTTGAAATTGCAAAACCAAAATTGTTTTGCAGAAAAATTGTAGTAATAATAACAATAATAATAATTAATAATAATAATGACAACGGTCATAATTATTAAGTTTTGACCACCTACAGCATGAAAAACAAAGTGAAAATCAACTGTTTATCCAAAAATTATACTGATGAATGTCTTAAAATTAAAAATAAGGAGAGAATATAAGTCCAATCAGAGAGAATTGGTTTCCTTGTTTTTTGCAGTCGTATCTTCCCTTGCATTATTTGGTTGTCTTAATGTTAACCAACTACTTCTATCAATGAAAATTTTCAGATGCAATTTTGTTGACTGTAATCATCTACATCTACATAATCACTCAGTTTACCAGATAGAAGTGGAAATACTGATTGCTTACCCTTCAACACTTACTGGTGTCCTGGTGATAATGTGAAACTCGAAAGCAGAGAAAACTCACCTGCTAAGTTTTCCTAATGTATTAGCCATTCTCGATGTAAAACCTGATACAATTGAAAAAGCACTAAGTGCCCTTACTTTAAAAGCATCTTATGTGCATAAAACATCCTTTATAAAGAAGCAATCTGATTTAAAGGTAGATTTCTATCCTGGACCTAGGTGTTGGACATGCAGTAGAATCATAGAACAATTTGGGTTGGAAAAGACCCTTAGTATGATAAAGTCTAGCCATTAAACTAACACTGCCAAGTTCACCACTAAGCCATGTCCCTAAGCACCGTGTTTACAGGTCTTTTAAATACCTCCAGGACTGGTGACTGAAGCACTTCCCTGGACAGCCTGTTGTTGAGGAATACTCCTGGTCCAGGTAGCTTAGCTCACAAGCTGCAGATTGAGATGCAGATTGAGCTCTGTGTGGGAGCTGGTTGTGAACTGCCAACCTTTGGGATGACAAAGGGCACGAAGGTGGGTGACATCAGTCAGGGGAATGGACACTGAGAGACACAGCAGGAGCCGGGAATTGCTGACCTTTTGGATAACAAAGGAGACAGGACTGGTGACACCAGTGAGGTGGATGGACACGGAGTGGGGGAAAGGATCTGAAAAAGCCAAAGACTCCGGAAGAAGAGAAAGACTTGCCCACAATGGACTCTGAGGCTATAAGAACCCAAGGGTTCCTTGGTTGGGGTCCTCCTTGGGGGCACTGGCTCGGGCTGTTCCTGTGTTACTGTGCTGTGAAAATGGCTTTATGGAACAAGATGTATGGAAAATCACGCTATGAAAAGCCAGTGTCCATAAGGGAGGCAGAGGAATCCTGCAATTTCATTTTAATAAAGGGAGACAGCATATGCCCGCGGGGTTTTCTTTTTCGAGGTTTTGGAGGATGCAGCCTCCTTTTATCCTAAAGTTGTGGCTGCACATTACCCTCTCTTCCTTTCCCCATTGGCTAAGGTGCTAGGAAGGTACAGCTTGTCATATACCCCCCCTTGAACCTGTAATTTTTCCCCAAAGTTCAGAAAATCAGGCTTGTGTGGACTTATTGTCTGTTTCAGGAGTCACACTGTCTGGGTTCTGTTACAAACCTGTGTCTTGAATTTGGTAGAGACATTAAGACCCATTTCAAAGACATTAACATCCATGCCCTCACCCATGAAATTGTTTGCAAAGACATAAAACCACAACTTTCTTATCAGAGGTATCTGAGACTCTGCCATGGAAAACCTGGGGTAGAATTGGCAAGGAAACCTGGTCTGACTGTAGAGTGGGTGTGTGGGGAGCCAAGCAGGGATCTGTTGGTCACTGGAGTCACCTGCTGCAAAGGGGCTTTGGACCCAATTAAGTCTCTGGTAGTGGGAGTGTGACTGCTAGGGAGTGTTGTGAATGGTCAGATATGGAAGTTTCCATAATGCTGTTTCAATGCTTGACAACCCTTTTGGTAAGTAAAAGACTTTCATTTGCCTGTAAAGACATTGCCTTTCAAAGGACAATTTTAGGCTTATTTTTTTTATTTTCTTAATTTCCTGGAAGCTGGGAGCTAGTTGTTGGCTTTGTGCCTGTGGATGGAATGCCTCAGTCACCATCATCTCAGCTCATCTGTTCTCACCATCACATGTGGGACATGACTGACATCACCTCCTCACCCACACCACCCACTGACAACCTCCTCCAGGGAAAGCTGCAGAGCAGCTAGCATCCATCTCAGCCTCTACAGCCAGGCACATGGATTATTTAGGATGACGTGTCATCAGGACATTGATTATTTTTATGCCTCATTACTCCTTTTCTATGAGAATGTGATCCATTCCTTACCTCTGGCAAAACACCTGTGTAATCAAAGTAAAGTATCCTAAAGCTTTCCTACCTATAACTTTCAGCTAACCATGTTTTAGATAAAGGCCCACACATGTAGTCATGGAAGACTGTCAACACTGATATATTGTCCAGCAAGTTCATTGTTGAGTGAACAAGACATGCTCTTTATCCCAGGAGCTGTGTACAGTTTCCTCAAGTCTTAGCAGTTCAGAAAACAACAGATTAGTTTTAGTAGTTTTAGTGCAAATAATTATTTTCTTTCTTTTTTTCTTTTTTTTTTTTTGGTTGGTTGTTTTGTTTTATTTTGTTTTTCCCTCTAAATCCTTTATAACATTTAAACACATTGCCTTAAGGCTTGGTATCCAGTTCAGATACTAAAGTCTCGCTAGAAGGATAGTATTCACTGGTCTAGCAAACAGATAGATCCTCATTTTAGTTTGAGGTTATGCTCATCCAGCCTAATCTTCTATGATAGATAAAGCACAGAATTTTCCCCTCTAATACCTGCCCGCTGCCCAGAAACTTGCACTTAGACACACAAAGTCTGTGTAAGAAAAGTTGCACAGGCTTTTTTCTACCTCTTCTTCCTCTGCTTATCTCAAAACCAGCTGGGTCTAGAAACTTACATGTTTATTGCCTTAACTAAGCCCAAAGGTAAACTGTGCACACGGGTATATCCTATGTGGCTAATTCAAAATTATTTACTAAGAAAAAGAAATTAACTTCTGCATGCTATGCAAAATCCCTACAAAGATAATGGCTTTAATGAAGAGTTCCTGGCAGCCAGCAGGATTCACAATCTCTTCTCTCAATGTCACAGTAGATCGTGCTAGCACACATGCTTCTGCAGAAAACCACACTATGGAAAGCCAGTGTCCACAAAGGAGACAGAGGAGTTCTGCAACTTTATTCAAATAAAGCGAGAGAGTCCACTGGGGCATACCACTCTGGGGTTTCTCTAGATGTTTGTGAGGACACAGCCTCCTTTTATCTTAAACCCCCGGCCACATGTTGCCCCCTTCCTTTCCCCATTGGTTGAGGTACTAGGAAGGTACAGCCTTCCCAAACCATGTAACACATAATCCCCCCTTGAACACGTCTTGTTCAAGTTCAGAAGTTCAGGCTATCTGGGTTCTGCAACAGAGTTGGTGCTGACACATTTGTCTCTTACCCTAAAGTTCAGGAATCAAACTATCTGGGTTCTGTTACAAACTTGGAGCTTGAAGTTGGTAGAGACATGAAGACCCATTTCAAAGACATTACCACCCATACCCCTCACTCATCTAATTGTTTGTAAAGACATTAGCACACATCTTTTCCTATCATGCCCAATTGTTCACTATTTAGCCAGCACCAATCCTTATCATTATTTCTCTCCGCTTTGTGCTCAAAGGATGTAATACTTGGCCTCATGGCCCCACTTCCTAAATTCCCTGACACAGTTTTCAAATTTTGGCAAGCACTTTGCCTAAAACTTGAAGAAGTGTAAGTCCATTGGTTTAGATGGTTTTGATCCAAATTCTTTTTGTAAGGTCTTAACAATTACTAGAGTAGCAATAACGGCAGGAGTTTGCCTTGAGGCATTTATTCAGCAAAACACTTGTATGTTTATTATTTTCTATATGCTTATCTACATTCATAACAGTACTTGGAGTTTGTGTATCTTATGGAAAGGAGCTCACTTTTTTTTGTGATGCAGGTTGCAAAAGGGAAAATCTGTAAGATGTATTTATCCGCATCCACATGGAATCACATCACATCAGAGTAATAGTTGATCTAGCGCTCAGTGTGACATGTTGCTCATCTATCTGACCAAGGATGTTTTGGAAGAAAATACAAGGAAACTGGTAATGGAAAAATCTCTCCATGCAGAAATTTTTCTCATTTCAGCTACATACCTCAAAGCATGAATGTCTATTCATTTTAAAGGTAACCATGCATTTTGTCATGGTTCATGTAGAAAGCTAGTTTTGCCAGTTCATCCTCCCTACTGTACTGGTTTTTTACTTTGAAAATCAGCATCTTGTGTAAATGTTTATTTCTGAATTGTGCTGAAGGTACTTCATGTTCTGAATTAAACAAGAGGTATCAAGTTAAACAAGAACTAAACAGGTCTAAATTTCTTCACAAATATCTTAGGTTTCAATAGTAATCTGAGTGTTAATGCTTTTATTGTTTTCTATAAAGTCTTAAATACTAATCCAAACTCATGTACACTGTGAGAAGTAAATATTTAAATCTTGGTCCCAGTTATGTAATCTTGGTTCTGATTTGCATCATGAAATTCAATTGCAATGAAGATTTACTCCACTTAAAGGTGTGTCCTTATTGCAAATATGTTTAGCACCATTATTCTAAATTCTGTTCCATTAGTAAAAGGAAGTAGGTAACATACATGTTGATATCAGGTAGGGTGGGCCAATAAAATGATAGGGCTCCTTAATTAAGCTTTTATTTAGATACCTAAACTTAAATGTTTTCATTCAGAGTGTTTCTTTCCCTTGTTGAAATTTGATATATTCTGATCCAAAGAAATGGGATTAATGATAAATTCAAGATCCTATATTAAAAGGTTATAAATAAATGGATCTGTGCATATGTCTCACAGAATTTCCCAAAGACTTGAGTTTAAGAGAAATCTAGGATTCTTGTAAAAAGATTTCATAGGTTTGTTAGTTTATATTGCTCTTTAACATTAAGTACACTCTTTGGTTAGGCAGTTAATGGGCTGCTTCCCTTGACTTAAAAACTGGTAGTCATCTTACTTATTTTTTGATCTGGTTCAATCAAAACCTTATATGAGAGTGTTTTGAGAAGGAAGTTGGGTGCATCTCTATCTTGACCTGGCAGAAGACTGTGTCTAGGCAAGATGCGAGACTCAGCCTTCCTTTGAGATGTTGTGCTACTGTCAGTCCTTTTCCCACCTTGTGTACCACACAGCATCAAACAGTAGGATGTGCTGGCTCCCTCTCCGTCATTTCTCTTTATTAAATTACTTAAAGGTAAAATCACTTTCCAGCCATTACAGAGACACACTAAAGACACGTGCACTTGTCCACCCTTTTCCATTTAGTACTAGTTTCGTCCTGTTTCTAAATCTGAGAAAATGGGGGATTTATGAATGAAAGAGAAAATGAAAAACCTCCTTCCTTTTCTCAGGATGTCTGAAATTCAATGCATGTTTATTTGAGATGAAGGGAAGGGATTTTCTCAGATGAAAGCAAAATGTTTTGGTGTTGCTCCAATCCGATGGCTTGGGAAATAATCATCTCTTTTGCTTTTTTCGTTCAGACATACCAGTGGCTATACCTGAAAGAATAGAAAATGAAAAAGATCCCACTATAAGCCATTCACTTAACAGTTGGACTCAATGACCATTGTGGGTCCCTTCCAACTCAGAATATTTGTTTGGTATGCAAATTTATCTACAATTTTTGTACTTCTACCTATTTTTAGTTTGTCTTTTTTCATACTTCTTTTACAGAAAATCTCGCTTACTGAAAATTGAGGGTGATTTACCAGCACAACTATTCTGAATATAATTTGAATTTATATTGACCACAGCTTTATTTTTGGTTGTGCAAAAATAAATTTACATCATCTGGCCCAGGATCCAGGGCTCTTTAATGTCACATGCTAACAAAAAAAGAGTTCTTTCTCAGTTTGAAGTGATTTGATGGAGATTAATATGTGTTGAAATGTGCTAGTGACTTGTCCGACTCAAAATGTTTGTTTTGTACATATTTGGTTCTCTAAAGGTTTTATCTAAAAGTTGATGAGGTCTGCACTAAACTCTGCAGAGTTTAGATGGATAGATACTTACAATTCTGCAAGAAGATCAATAGAATAAATAATGATAATAAGGATGATAATAACAGTAATAACAACAGTAGTTTATAGTTGGCTCCGAACAAAACCTGGGACATTTCTTCACAACTATGTGGATTACCAGCTCTGATACCAGAATTTGACCTCCTTGTATTCTTGTCCTCATTGGCTAACACCTACCTTTTCTAATAAGAAAAAGAAATACATAGGCATATTTACTTGTTTGTGCATAATTCTGTAAGAACATATTGCAATAACATATGTATCTGAACATAATTCCTGTGTAGCCATTAAGAATTTCTTGGATACATGTATGAGACAGATAAAAATGTAAGTATGATCTTAGAAACATATTGTAATGAGAACTGAAGAAGCAAGCTCCTTCCTTCCGAATTCCTTCCTTCCTTCCTTCCTTCCGAATTCCTTCCTTCCTTCCGAATTCCTTCCGAATTCCTTCCTTCCTTCCGAATTCCTTCCTTCCTTCCTTCCGAATTCCTTCCGAATTCCTTCCTTCCTTCCGAATTCCTTCCTTCCTTCCTTCCGAATTCCTTCCCTCCTTCCCTTCTTCCTTCCCTCCTTCCTTCCCTCCTTCCCTCCTTCCCTTCTTCCTTCTCTCTCTACATTATGAATACGATAACTAACAGATTTAGAAATAAATTTCTAATTTAATATGATTTTAATATGAATTTCCTTATTTTCCAAGTCTCTGTTGACACAAAAAACCTCAGATATATCATTCTCATGAAAATATTTTAAATGATGAAATAATATTTAAATGCATTTAGACTGAAATGCATCCATATGGATGACAACAACTGTAAAAAGAATAGATCCACTTTTGTCAACAATCTTACAATTTCTATTCATGAATAACTTATGTCCCATTTATGCTCAATTTCTGCCTAAGTTCCACTGGAAAGTTATACAACACACCTTTTGCATATAAATTGTTCTAGAAAAAAACCCCATACATGGTGCAAAACTGAAAAAAAATAGTAATTGGGGGTATCCCAAATATTCATGAGCATCCTGTTTCATCTGACAACTGAAAGACTAAATCAAGTGTGTGGTGTTCAGACTAATGACCCTGCAATGCCTTTGACTGTACTGGCAGTTGGTTCATAAGGATTTAGCAGCTATCATAACTCGAAAGAACAATGATAAACAAGAAAAAAAGGAAAACATGCTATTCCTTAAGTGTGCTATGGCCTTCCTGTGGGAATGATAACCCCCAAAATAAAACATACTATAACTATAAGCTTTATAGCATTAACAGTAATGCTAACTTAAAAAAAGCCAAGTTAATATTTGATAGCTATCATAGGAAATAGCTGAAGAAAAGAACAGAGCTGAGAAGAGGAAGAAAAGAAAGAAGAAAGAACTGCAAATAACCAAGGAGCAACCAGAACACAGATAGCAGAAAAAGACTTATGGATAATTGTGCAGAGACAGTGAGAGGAAGGGAAGAAAAAATCTGCAAAAAAAAGAAATCACCAAATAGAAACACTTTCAGCCAAAATCCTAATATGCTAGTAGATATTAAAAAGATAATGCTTTCCTGTACTAAATAACAGCTAACAGCATTGCAATTCACTTTCAGAAATAGGACAGGTTTATCATGACAACTAATTGCTGCCACGCATGCAGAACTTTAGGCTGCTTTTTTCCCAAGAACTGAATAAGATGATGTTATTCCTCATATTGTTTATTTTTTCTATTAACTTCTTTTTGTTCACATCTAGAATATGAAGCTGTCTAGTGCAATCATACTTTAACAACATTTTTCTAAGCATTTTCTGAAGTGAAAAAAGTACTTATTTTAGATTTTTTTTGGTAGAATAAATAATGTATATTTGTCCCTAATCATTTTCAGAGCGAAATGAAATGTTAAAATTGCATTTCTGTCTGATATTATATATTATATGTGTTCTGCATGACACTTAATTGCACTATGCACTTTGCAGCACAAACGTGTTAGCAATTGTTTAAATAGAAAGTGTTACCTAGTTATTTTTTGCAGGAAAGTAATTAGTGTATGTCAGTGAAACCTGTAGCTTTGCAGTAAAATCAATGTAATTTTTCTAGCACGTACTTGTATTACTCATAAATGCATCATTTGGGACTGCTTAAAAGAACCTATGACTCTAATCATCTTTATCATATATTAACAAGAAAAAACAGCAGAATCTCACATTTAGATCTTGCTCTCTTTCTTTCAGAGCAATGTCTTAAGGTTGTAAGGAAAAAAGCAAAATCACATACAAGTCTCAAAAAAGCGGAAGCCAGTCTAGGGAAAGTGGATGGAAGACTAAATATTAACCTTCTTATTCAGAAGATTTAATGTAAAAAAATCCATAAAACCCAAACAAATCAAACAAACACTCCCCACCCCCCAATCCCCAAACCAAAAATAACCACATACAAAACAAACAAACAAACAAAAAAAACACACAGAGAGAATATTTCTGTATGTCAAGGTAATTGTAAAATTCAAGGCAGGGTGATTAAAGAGTAAAGGCAGGGCCAGCTCTAACCTCCTGTGGTGGAGTACCAGTCCTGTGCTGCTCAGGATAGCGGCTCACAGATGTACAGCACAGCATCACCTGCATAAGTAGTTCTGTCTGGATGTAATCCTTCATCCAAGAATGTAGGAGCCCTGGAAGGAAGCTGCGGAAGACTCCAAGGCCAATCTGGGCTGGGCTGAGCTTGACTGGGCTGGCAGAGATGCTCCTGGAACTCCATATTCTCTGCTGGTTATTTGCAACTGGATACTTTACAGATCTTTCTGCATAGCCCAAGCTGCATAAAGTTGCCGGATCTGCATAACTGATAAAGAAATTGGGCTGGTTTTGTCTGAGATAAGAGTCAGTTTTGTTCACAGTAGATACTATGGGGCTGTGTCTTGGATTTGTGCTGCAAAGAGGGTTGATTAACAGAGGCATATTGTCTTTTTTGATGAGCAGCACTTACACAGTGCCAAGGCCTTTTCTGCCTCTCCCCCCACCCCACCATCAAGGACGCTGGAGGTACACAAGGAGCTGGGAGGGGATGCAGTCAGGACAGCTGACCCCAACTGATCCAAGGATTATCCCAGACCTTATGACATGATCAGAATATAAAGCTGGGGGAAGAAGGAGAAAAGGGGGAACATTCAAAGTAACAGCATTTGTCTTCCCAAGTCATTGTTACATGTGATGGAGCCTTGCTTTCTTAGGGATGGCTGAACATCTCCCCCCATGGGAAGTGGTGAATTAATTCCTTGCTTTGTTTTTCTTGTGTGTGAGGCTTTTACTTTACCTTTTAAACTGCCTATATCTCACTCCATGAATCTTCTCACTTTTGCTCATCTGATTCTCAGCCCCATCTGACCCACAGTGAGGAAGTGAGCAGCTGTGTGGTGCTTAGTTGCCGGCTGGGGTTAAACCATGACAGAAATGTATGCTTTTTGAATATCTTGGCACTTCTTTGAAGTCAGGATGGGATTTTCAGACTTTTAAGAAGTCTTTTTTTTTTTTAAAGGACTGCGTCAAAACAGCTGATACTGTGATTTATTTTACTGTGTTTGCTCAGATTTTTGTATATATAATAGCTGAACTTGAGTGCACATACTTTTAACCATTTTGGCCAAAGTGGATCAAGGTAAAGTTTATATTATTGTAAAGATAGCCATAGGCTTGTCTCTTTCTTTTTCCTAATATCAGGTAGGCTATGTCTTTTTAATATTATAAAATGATAAAATATAGTCTATTTACATACAGAGGACTCATATTTCAGCTCTAATTTAGTTTGTAGAAGATGTTTTTTCATTATCTATAAAAGATTCAAAGACAAAAAAGTATCAACAATACCTAAACTGTATTAACTGAACTCACACAAGTTTAAATGTAAGCAATGTTTTGATTATGCCTATGAGGAGATCTTTTAGTTTTATGAAGTTGTATTCATTGCCATGAGTATTTTCCCTAAAGCAGAGAAGTCCGTTTCTCATATAGTTTGTTGTTATGTTTGTTGTTCTAGTTTGTTGCCTTGATAAGACATGGCAAATAAAGATGCTACCTTACTTTCTATTTTTTTGCCCACACCACAGCATTTGTGAGATTTCTGATGGGAAACTCAGAATGAGGACTAACTGGAATGACAATTTAGCTCATGCTAAGGTAATATTTTCATAGTTTGAAATAAAGTTTTAAAAAGAGATATTTCCTGGAATAGGCATAATGGAATAAAAGCAAATAAAACCCCTTCTTGCAGAGAAAAATACAAAGTAATTTTTTGCACAATAAAAAATTCTAAATTCCTCTAAAATAATATTTTGAATTACTGCAGAAACAGCATTTAAATAACTTTTTATTTGGATTCCAATGCTGGCATTTATAAAGATTATAGACTCTTGTCAAGTTTTATTCTTAATTTCTTTCTGCTTTGGGGACTTCAAGTCTTCTAAATATACAAAAGGAAAAAATTTAAAAGCTTTACCCTCTGAAGGTACAGAAGTAAAGCATTTCAGCACTGCTAGTAAGAATTATAGGGTTTAAAAAAAAAAGAAACATAGGAATCTTCAAAAGGAAAAAGATAGATTTCACGGGGCATCTGTTTAGCCTACTCTAGTTAAAAATGGCATTCAGCTGTAAAACATCAATATGTCAGGCACATTACTAATATAATTTTTATGACAGCATAACATATTGTGAGGACATTATCCTTTTCCGTCTCCTTCAGCCCCATTCAGCAGACTGTCCTATTCACAGATCCTCTTTCAAACAATTTTTTGATGAAAAACTAAAGTGTCTATACCAGTAATTTAGGTTAACTATCATCTTTGCCTTATATTTGCAATTACCATTTGACTGTTAAGTATTCTACAAAACTAGTATCCCAGCGTAGCCGAAATGGTAGCATGTGCTGCAAGGAGACTTTTTTGACCCCAAAATTTCTGTGTCACTGCTGCCTGTAGGAATTTACACTGCAGCATGCAGAACACAGTGGACTAACGAGAATATTTGAGATACATATTGTATATAATTATGATTTAGTACAGGCAGGAAGAAGTAAATAATCTAAAATTCTTTTCATTTCACTAAAAAATTTAATTGTACTTCCATGCATGCAGCCCACCACATTTATGCAATAATCTCAGTATTAGTAACAGCAATATGTATACGTGCCCAGGTAACACAAAATTAAATTTAACATTTTTTCCTCACAGGATTCCTGCTTCATGTCTCTCATAATTTCTTCAAATCACTCACTCATTTTCTTGTTGGCACTTCCCTGTCTTTAAAGAATGTCTTCGTATCTGAAAGTGCCACATGAAAGGAAGGCAGCCAAGCCTGCCTTCTCTGTGTTTCTATGATAGCAGGTTTTCTTTGGGGCTCAAATGTGGTGGGCATCTGTCAGTGATAACTACTAAGGAAACAACCATACTGGTATCCTCACCAGATGCCTTCGTCAACCTTCCATCTTGTCTCGTTCATATAAACTGAGCAGCACTAAGCACCCCAGCAGAATTCCACAGCGTAGTTGAAAATCTCCTTTTCCACTGAGCCAGGACTGCCTTCCCATGGCATAATGAAGTGGCATGAGCAGATACCAAGCATTCATGTCTTGAGATGTCTTGAGATTGGAGTCTCTCAAGCACCACTGCTCCCTCTCTTCCAGTTTACTCTGTAACATTGCAAGATGATGTTCATTACCTAGCTAGGGGATTATTCCTCCCAAATTGAGTTTGGAGGTCTTCCTCTGTCCAATGTTTTCACTAAGAATTTTATCTTGTAAAAAAAAGCAGAGATATATTTTTTTCTATCTTATCTATGAGGTACTCTGCCGATACTGTGGGTCCATTCATGGCAAAGTGCAATAATGTTGTTAAGCGGAACAAATAATTCTACTCTAATGTTTTATTACATGCAGGCAGCATTATAGAAATAGCTCTTTTGTAGAAAAGACAGGGGGATAATGAGTATTAAAGAAATGAAAGTCATCAACAAGAAAAATTTACATTTTAGTTTCAGTTGTCTCTCAGTTTTTACCTAGACTGTTAGCAGACTGAGAAACTCAAAAATTCTTACCATCTTCCCTTTTAATTTTCATTCTTCTCTCCTCGCAAAAAATCATTGCTGGTAGACTTGCCAATTTCCATTTTAATGATTTTTAGAAAACGTCAAAGGAAAATTTCATTTAAAACAGTCTATTGTTTCATTGCTGTGGTAGGCTGACCTTGTCAGCTGCCAGATGCCCACCCAGCTGCTCTCTCACTCCCACTCCTCAACAGGACAGAGAGAGAAAATAAGATGACAAAGCCCATGGACTGAGATAAAAATAGGGACACAAAATAAACTCAAACTGGTGAAAAGATAATTTAATTTATTGCCAATTAAAATAGATTTGGAGTGAGAAACAAAGATAAAAGCTAAAAAACTCTTCTTCCATCTTTTCTTTCTCCCATGTTCACTCCTTCTTTTCTGATTCCTCTATGTCCTTCTCTGAAGAAGAAAGAGAAGGACTAAAAAATAAACAAACAAGAAAAACTAAAATTAATTTCTCTATAAATTCTCAGGCTTCTGAAATAATCTCAGGAGTTTTGAATGCTTTTGGTTAATTATCCTAGTAGACTTTTATTGCTCACATTGAGTCTATGAATTACCTTGAGTGCTATTCCTGGGAAATGCTGCATTGTCCATATCACTTGGTTGGAAACCAGACAGTTCCACAGTTATTTCTAAACCACATATGGTTCATAAATTTTCCAGTTCTGGCTTCAGTTTTTCTTCTTTCCCTTTGAATCCATGATAAATAAAAAAATGTGATGTACAGGCATTATATAAAAGATACACTACACAATCTAAAATCGAATAACTGAAAGTAGCTTCCCTAGAAATTAAAGATCAAGCAAAGTTTTATCAAAATTATTGTTGTCTTGGGATAAGTTTGTTTTGAAAAATTTATTTAAAAAAAATCAAATATTTATTAGGAGCTTCTCATTTTCCTTTTACAGGGATATAATAGGGAAATATTGAATCAATTAAATCTTTATTTACAAATATATTGATTTCACAACTACTGCACCACAGCCAGTGTCTGATAGCAGAAAAATATTCTATGTGAATTAAAACAATGTATTTAACATTAGAACTTTTCTACTCAATATTTCAACACATTAATTCAAGTTCCTCAAATTGGCAGTTATTCAAGTACCTCACATCTATTAAAAAACTAATAAACTTGTCATGAAACATTAAATTGAGAAGTGATGTAAATGTATACCACACCACTTATTTTCAGAAAGAATTGATGGAAATTACAAATAGGTAAATCCTTAGCAAAAGAAAGTATACAGAAAATGTTTGTAGAATTTCAGTATTGAATTTTCCTAGTCCTGTATTGATTGCTCAAATTAATAATTAATCCTCAATAATTTCAGCTGAAGTTTGATTTCACAGTTGTTTAGGAAGAGTATTCTCCAATTTGGTGTTCCCACTGAAACCACTCCAAACCAAATACTGCTTGCTCACTTCCCCCTGCTCCTCCCCTTCCCCTGCCACAGGATGGAGAGAAGAGTTGTAGGCACAAAAGGTAAAGATCATGGGCTGAGATAAGAACAATTTACTGGAAACTACAATGAGATAAGAAAATGAACACCAACAACAGTAATGACAGAGTGTAGGAGAAAAGAAATGTTTTTACTCACCCCACAGAAACCCTCGACTATACCCGACCATTCCCACTGCCCTGCTGCCCTGACCAGGAAGCAAGCCTTGCCTGTCCCCACAGAATGATATGAGGTGGTATAAAATAACTTCCAGGTCCTACACATGCCTTGCCTACAGCAAGAATCAACCCTGTTCTGGCTGGATCCAGGACAGCAGTCTTCCTATGTGTCTGTACTCACCCTGCTAAATGAACTTTTGCTTTTTGGTGGAACTGTCAGGTGTATCACAGAGCCAGGAATAAAACTCATGACAGCTAATATTGAAAGTAGATAAGGACATAGCTAGATAACAAAGTAGATGATGGGAGAGAAGTTATATTTCATTTCTACAGACATACTGTGCATGAGCTAAAAGATTGCAAATATCAAGGCTACCACACATGGCTGAGAGAGTTGGGGTTGTGCAGCCTAGAGAAGAGAAGACACTGGGAAGACCTTATAGCAGCTATCCAGTACCTAAAGGGAGTTAAAGGAGAGCTGGAGAGGGACTTTTTACAAGGGCATGTAACGATGGGACAGGGGGGAATGGCTTCAAACTCAAAGACTGTAGATTTAAATTAGATATTAGGAAGAAAATCTTCACTGTGAGTGAGGTGAGGCACTGGCACAGGTTGCCCAGAGAAGTTGTTGATGCCCCAAACATTGAAGTGTTCGAAGTCAGGTTGGATGGGGCTTTGAGGAACCTGGTCTAGTGATAGATGTCCCTGCTAATGGCAGGGGAGCTGGAACAAGATGATCTTTAAGGTTCCTTCCAACCCAGGCCATTCTATGATTTTGTGTTTCTATTATTTCATTACAGTTCATATGTAGTTGAATTCAAACTGAAGATACAGAGGGAATGGAACAGAGAGCTGAGGAGACAGTACATTCTGGAGTTCATATATTTTTAAAGAGTTTAAAAACAAAGACATGTTGAAATCCACTAGGAATTGGTCCTTGGGGATTAAAAAACAAATGCCACAGCACCTCTCACTTGGCTCTTTGTGAAGAGAGAGGAGTGCTACTGCATCCAAAGGCAAAGCAAGACCCCTGTAATATTTTTATTCTGTGTGAATCTTTGAAATCAGTAAATGCTAAATAAGAAAAAATCAACAAAAACTCTGCATGGTATTCTAAGAGGCTGCATAGTACATGTGTTTTACAGAAAAAAAAATATATTTAAAGAATTCACATTAACATTATTGAAAATAAATAACTGAAGTAATTCTTCTGTACATTTCCTTCTCTCATGGCACTAAAAAAGGCACCTTAAAATATGATCATTTAACAAAAAATAGAGATTATAGCTTGAAAATGTCATCACCTCTGCGAGTCCTGTCCATACAAAGCATGACTACTGTACACAGTATATTTTTTATTGTATAGATAAATTTCCTAGACAACTGATGCTGTTCTTGTTGTTATATGTCTATCAATTCACTGACAACCCTGGACTGTTCTAAAAGACAGTGTAATCCTTTTTTCTTCCATTTTCATGCATTTTTCAGTATTTAGCAACAGATACTAAGAAGTAAAGGAATAATTTAAGAATGTCTCAAAGAAGCCAAAAGAATAAGCTCGCAACATATCTTTAAGATATAGTATGTAATGGAAGATGCCATTTATATTTTTATTTTCACTTCTTCTTTTCAAAAAGGTGATTTGTGTTTCTATTTGGCAAAGTCTCACTCCATATATTTACCCCTGTTACTGGAAGACTGAATGAATTATCTTGGTGAATAAGGATGGATGCTGCTCTTAGCTGTGTGTAGAAGCAAAGGTAGAAACTTTTTTAAGTTCTTGGCACTTCTGAAAGCAGAGGAAACCTATTCCCCTAACAAAGAAATAATTCAATTTTGAGACTTACAATACTGTTACACATTTATTCATGAGAGAAATGATAACATGATCTAAGCAAGTTACTAAAACATTGGAATTTGTATGTCAAGAAGTGGGCAACATTGCTTATCATTGGAAACACTTGAGGTAATTTTAATTTAAAAATGTGGTTCTTTTGATAGACATTTTACACTTTTGAAAAATTATCATGTTTGTATGTGCTAAATAAAATGTAAAAAAGTTTAAAAAGTGGAACAATATATGTGCATGTTATAACAAACATTTCATAATATCCCTGCAAACTGTGGAAAGCGTAGTATTGATTCCAGCAATATATTTCATTCAGGTATTAATATGATTCAGTGCATGCCAAAGCAAGATTGTAGCTGAAGATACAGTGAACTACCCAGAAGGTGTTTAGGTGGTGACAGAAGGAATACCTTGCTGACTGTGTATTTCTTATTCAATGTGCTCTGGTAGTCAATGGGAAAACTAACCTATCTGTATGAATTCCCTAGTGCAGAAATCAGGATATCAAATAATTTTCTTCTTGTTTGTTTTTCTCTCTCTGGGAGAAGCAGTCTTACAAGCTTCACTTCCTATCTGTAAATATAAAATTTTGAACAGGGCCCTGACTTAACACAGTTACTGAGAAAACCAGTCATGTCCTATTAGTTATGTTGGTTTGCACTGAAGACATACTTTGAACTCTATTTTTCTTTCTTTCCCTTTCATCTGTGGAAATGATATTTCATTAAATCCTACCCACTGAATTAAACAAAATACCTCTAAGTTTGATAACTCAAATATCTGAAAAGCAACGTGTTAATGGACAGGTAATTTTTTTCCTAGCAGTGTACTACTGAATGCAAATATTTACTTATGAGTCTGTAAAAAGTCAGAACACAAAAGGTGACAGTCCAATGTATATCGATATTTTTTTCTTTTTTACTACTACAACTGAAGACATTCATCACTGTTATGGCAGTGCAAGATATGCAAATCACTTGCAATTCCTTTGTGACAGATGGTAGAAATATTTAACATGCCTGTTTCGAGTTTGGTTTCTAAGTCCAATATATGTTGTTAAGAGATTGG
The DNA here is from genome assembly GCF_000738735.6 of Corvus cornix cornix. Classification (NCBI taxonomy): domain Eukaryota; kingdom Metazoa; phylum Chordata; class Aves; order Passeriformes; family Corvidae; genus Corvus; species Corvus cornix. The sequence goes on along the minus strand of NC_046332.1, from coordinate 59,611,057 downwards.
AGGTGGGCCAGGAAGGAGGAAAGCTGCTTGTTTGTCTTGAAATAGCTGCTTCATTTTGGGTTGGTGGGGGCTCTTTGGAGGCAAAAGGAAACAGCTTTGTCTCTGAAATCTTTTGATAATGACAGGGCTTGGAGAACCTGGGAGTAGATGTCTGGCAGCACAAGCAGGCTGAAAGATCCTGCAATTTGCCAGAGACACTTGTGTGGCACGGAGTTAATTCATCTGTGAAGACACCTCTGAGGTGAGAGAGGGCAGAAAACTTTTTGCAAGGGCACTTGATGAAGAGCACCTAACCAAGAAAGGCCCTAGAAGGTGTTGGTCTGTTAGATCTGGAGTAAAATATTTCATCTTCAGGAACCAGGAGCTTCCTTTGTTCTCCAATCTTCAAACCTTTCTTGCCAACAGATTGGCATTATCTCTGTGTAAAGTCTTACCCTGGGCTTGTATATTATTTTAGTATTTCAGACACATGGTGGTGTGAGAGATAATAAACCTTCAGTCTCTCAGTCACTTTTGATGTTTCCACTTTAAAGAAAAAAAATGGCACAAGGGACCAGGGAGCAGTTGCAGTCAAAAGATCTGCTGGACTTGGGCTGCAGACACAAAATTCCAGACTTTTTCTTTACATTAGTGACAATATTTGGGAAAAACAATAGATAAGCACAGCACAGTAGCCATGAAACAAAACCTTTAGTGCAGACAAAAATATGGCCTCATTCTGTTTTTATCCACAGGAGAATTTGTGCTAATGTAATTATAATTTTTTATTCGGGGAGGATAACCAAACCTATTTATCTATCTTTGCAGATTTAACTGCTTCAATACAAATGTGTTTGAAGAACATGTCTTCAGACTTGACAATCTTTATAAATGTGCCATATACTCAATAGGAAAGAAAAAATAAAACCAGCAATGGGAATTTCAGGTTTCAAATATAGCATCTGCTTTAACTTGGAGGAGGTAAACCTCACTGGGAAAACACAGAAGAAATTTTCCAAATATACATCCTTAACTCTTGTACAAATCTGTTTCTCTTTTAGGAAATTGCCTCGGCAAATAGTGCTGGAGAAAACATAGTTTTGCTACAGGGCAAAAAGGACTTGCAAACTGAATCAAAAGATTAATTTTGCAACTTCATGGACTAAAGCATTAAGAAGGAAAAAAATTGGGATGACAACTACACTGCAGAATTTCATGTTTAAGAAGGAAAATTATTCTTAACAGAGATGACAATTCAAAGCCTTAAATAATCTAATGGATTGTTAATTTGCAATCCATTAGATTACTTAAATCCTCAGCAGAAGGCTTGTAAGATTGTGCACAATCTTACTGATCTCATCCTACTTATTTTCTTAAATAAACAGGGAAGTTAATGGTTTTCATATACATGGAATGGTGCTAAAAGAAATTAAAATTATGGGATTTTTGTTTCTTTGGTTTGTTTATGATTTTTCCCAGTGTTATTAATTTTCAGGAAAGGTTAACCCTTTCTGATCTAATTAATTATAAATCCTTTCTGCATCAAAGATAAAAAGTTTGAAGTTTTATTGCTCTCACTGTCTTCATATAAATTCAATACCAATAATATGATCATGAGCTCTAACATTTGCAACATGTAATAATTATTTTGTAATTTATTATATTACTTCCTTGTACAGACAGAGAATGTAAATTTACAAGTGCAATAGCACATTTTGTTACTGGAAAAACATTAATTTTTCTCATGCTTATGATGTGTTTGTGCAGTTCTAGTTAGGTTTGTCAAAGTTTTCATCATAATCCATGCTTTCAGGGATTTATAACCAGTATACCAAATTGCTGCAGTCTTGAATTTCACACAGGATACAGAGTCTTAGTGAGGGAGAGAAATTAATTTTATCTTTTTGATATTGTTTTAGTTATCATAGATATATTTTACAGTAACATAATGCAGGTATATAACAAACTCAAGTTTAAAAAATTCCTGTAGTTTTTCAGAGCAATGAAGAATTACTACCCTTTATTTTGACATCACCTGTAATGAAGTGAGCTTTTTGAGGCATACAGAGAATTTACTGTCCAGGGCAATGGAGCCCTGTTTGTCTGGGACGATTGGAAGAAAAGGGTGAAAAAACTGAAGTCACAAATGCTCAGCTGGGAAAAGTAGGGCCTGGAATTTGCAAGTTGAAATTGCCTGCTGGAGGTTAACCCATGGGTACTGTCCAAAAGGACAGCAAAAGCACTATTTGGAGTTAGTGAAAGACACAGCTGAAACATCGAGAGTCACTTAAGAAGTCAAGAACATGATCACTGCAGGCCACTGCCATAGCTCATAAACAGTTCAATAGCAGTTGTGGCCACAAGATTGAGGCAGAACACGCTATTCTGTCTTCTAAAACACATTTGGATAGAGAGAACTGTTTCAGTTTTTATGGTTGAAGTGTCATTGGAATTTCTGTGCCTAGATGAAAGAATTTTGGAAGGATTTCCTTGCTACTTTTCCTAGACTATTAATCTATTTTTTTCCAAAAAATAACCTTGCCCTAATAAAGTCTTTTAATATTGCTACTGTGTAGGATCCACTAACATCTACCAGTATATGCTAAATTTATTAATCATCATTCAATGATATCTTTTGGTGAATCTTTGTTCTTTTAAGTTCATAAATTGTCTTAATTTCATATAGGTTGTACTCATAAAAAAAAAAAAAACAATGGGATGGGGGAATGTAGTTTAACTCATAAAAAAGACTCAGGTCTCAAAAATCCCTTAAGTTCTACCAAAACACAAACAAATTTCTTTTTCCATCCACACTCTTTGTCCTACTTAAGAAATTGCTGTTATAACTCAACATAGTGTAGGTCATTGGACTCTAAGGAAGTCTACTTTCTTCTTTCTTTTTTGTTTTGGTTTTGTTTTGGGGGTTTATTTTTTAATAATTTATTTATTGCATTTATTTTGGATGTTAATTCAATTTCTTTAACAGTCCTTTTGTGTCAAATAAGAGTTATGTTTTGTTCTCTTCTTCCCTTGATGTTCAGTAATTTCTTTTGAGCTTACAATCTGCTTCTGCCAACACCACAGTCAGCATTTAAATGCATTCATGTGCCAGGGACACAGTTCATAGTTTTAAGGAGCAATAACACCCTTCCACCTCAGCCATGGTAAAACTTCGATTTCATTTAAATAACCAAATAGATTTTTTTTCATCCAAATTTTTTCTCAGTGAGAAGAAAGGCACTTCTAGGCTGCATCACATGTGTTGTGCAACCACTATAATAAGTTTCCATGTGCAGTAAACCAAATACATTCAGAGTTCCTGCTTATAAATCGAACTAATCTGCAGCCACAATTGATCAATCCTGCCTGCCTGGGATGTTTCATGGTGAACTGTAGTCTGGTTGCAGTCTCTAACTTCATTAGAAGGAATTTTTCAGTGGCATCTCATGTACACATGCAGTAAGTCAGATCTCAGTGAGGCACTTTGCAGAGGTGAGATCACTGACTACGGATAGAGAAAGTGAGAAGAGGTTGAACTGGGAGAAAAAAAATTCCATTGATGCAGACCTTATGGTTTAACTAAAGCTACAGACTATTGAGAGAAACCTTAATTACCTATCAAATAGTTCAAATGTTCAAACAAGACCAAGGGAGCTGCTGACATCCTAGCAATGCCCAGCTAAATACCATGAGCATTAGCGTTGAATTGGTATTTGCAGAGCAATTGTGAGATTGAAAGTGAAAAGAACGTTGTACCTTTTAAAGCACAGCCATTTCTGTACAAAGAACTGTTATCTGATTAAATTTAGGAATATTGACAGGCTGTCCTGAATGAATTAGTTTAGAAATGTGTTTGGCTCCCTTTATTTAAGGCACTTTGTCTTAGATCTCTGGCAGTCCGGTACAAAGGAAACCTTAAAAACAACTTCAGATGACTAGGAAGGCTCCTTTTAAACAGGTGTTATTGAACACACCTTAAATTTTGTTAAGGGTTTCCATGCTCTAATTTGATGATGGAGTTGTGATACAAACTGCTCTCCAAGTTGAAATCTTATTCATGTAACAACATAATTGGAAATTTTAGCATAAATATGGAGGAACTTATATTTCTAGTTTTATAAATCTGTGGATTTGAGAGACTAAAATGGAAATTAAAGGAGCTATTGCTTTCTTCTTTTGTTGATGTACAAGTATTCAGGTGACTGAAATATGGCAATAAAACCGGATAGGAAGTCAAACTAATTCCTGCAAACTACAGTAGGTAGTATAGAAGTAAAAAAAGTACAGAAATCTATTTATTTCCCTTAATTATCCGTCTGGTGGTAAAATTCTACTGTTTTATTTTTGCTAATTTAAAAATGGTTTGCATGTGATGGAAGTCTCAGGATTGTCATCACTTTTTCATATCTTTATATGTACTTGAATATGCACTTGAATCTATTTAAAATATTTAATTTGTACTCTGACAAAATGCACGTGGGGATTTTTTTCTCTCTCTATCCAGCTAAGTCTAAGGCCACATTTCAGTCACCTGAATCTGGCATCTTAACTTTTAAGATCTATTCTTTGAAACGATTGGAAATAAAGAAGTGATATGGTTGTAACATAAATCGTCATTCAATTAGCATATTATGATTCTGAGAAAATATTTTTAATATTTCATTCTTTTTCACAGTTAGCTGCTTATCCATGAACTCACAATTCTGGAGGAGGGGAGTATTTGTTTTTCTAAATAAAATCTGGTTCATTGAAGTAGAGGTAAGTTTGCATTTGCCTTCTGGTTTGTATATAGAATACATAATTTTTGTATTTTCTGTTTCGCTGTTGAAAAAGAGGCACTTGAGATTTTTAAATTTTAATTGTCTTTTTCAGGTCAGCAGTATATGTAATACAAATGAATAGTGAAATACTGTTCAAAAAATCTCTATCAATTCAAATCCCTTTGTTTAAAAAGAATATATACTCAAAATTGAGATAATTCTTAAGCAAATAAAAATCATACTTTAAAAATCTGCTTTTTCTTTTTTCCTCTTTCCCATGCACACATGGTTTCTACTTTAAGATAAAGACAAACTATGGAAAGCTTAATTAATTCACTATGTGGGTAACTACACATACGTGGCAATAATTTAAAAAAAGAAATATTTACGTTCATTGTTTTGTTGCAATTTCATCATTTAGTTAATTTAATGTAGATATAGGAAAAAAGCAATTACTCTTTTTTTTTTAATAATACTTCATGCAAGGGAAAACATGTCTTTTCTGGATACTGGAGCTTTTCTTTCCGTAAGATCTTATTCAGCTCAGCTCTTGGCTTCGTGCTGTGAAGTACTTTTATCAATGACCAAAAAGAAATCATAAAATCATTACTGACGAAATTTGTAAATGGTTTGAAAATTGAGAGAGTAGTAAATAATAAAGAGGATATATTACTCTATAAAGTTGTCTGGATCATTTGACAAGCTGAACATAATCAAACAATATCTGGTTCAATATAGCAGAAAGGGAAGTCATGCATTTAGATCCAAATAAATTAAATTGTATTTACAAAGTGAAACACTCCAGCCTGGAAAACAGTGACACCTAGCAAGAGCTGGGCTAAGCTCTAGTCTACCTAAGCTGGAGATGAGCCCTGGAAATTCAACCTGAGTAGAATCAATCTTTACACAAACATGTCATCAAGTCACAACGCCTACTTTTCAATTGTGCCTTATATTCAGATATAGAAACTGAAGAGCACTTTTATGGGTAGAGGGAGAGACCTGGTTTTCACAAAACAGCCTTCTCACTGGAATACTCACCCAGAACTGCAAACTTTATTTGAGGCTCTTTTTATTCCAAGGGGGATTGAAGCTGTGGGCCTGACCAAGGGGCTATGAAGTATCTCAGGTGTGACTGAAAGTCATGAGCAAATAATGAGATCTGAAATAATACCAGACAAGATTATCATTGCTGAAAATTAAAGAATTAGTTTTCTGGTTCCAGATCCCATTATTGGCTCTGCTTTTTGTACAAGATATGAAATACATTGAATTTTCAGACAATAAATTTTTAAATCCAGTGCTTAAACTTATGGAATAAAGTTGGGTGCTTTCCAGTGTTCTTCCTATCTGGCACATGGGAGAAATGCTCAAGGGCATAGAGACCATCTTTTTTTTTTTTTTCCTTTGATCTTGCTAGTGAAATGGAAAGACTTGAGAAAGAATGAACAGATTCTGTGAGTCAAAATCAGTTTGTTGGACTGGTGTTGATAGCAGGCAATAACTTTCACAATCATGGATCCCTCTCTGAGTATCAAGGACTGCTTAGAATATGTGAGATTCAGTTGGCAAATGTGTAAAGGATCTTCTAAACTAGCAAACACACAGCAAGAGGGAGAAGGGTTAGTGATCGGTGTTTGCCTCTTCCTTAGAAAATTAAGTATGTCCTGGCTTTAGAAAAGTACAGATTCTGGAAAGTGTGCTGGTCCTGCTACACAGGAAATTTCACTAGATAACAAACTGCCTCCTTCTCTCAATGGAAGTTACTCACTCTATAAATTTTTCCCTGTGGTTTTCTAAGGCAGCTTCAGAAACATAAGTTGTTTGAATTAATTTGAAAAACGAACTTGAATGAACTCATTTTGGCAAACTTTGCCTCTATGTCTGTGGGAGTTGGAGTTTTCCAGAGAACAGCAATCCCAGAGTGAACATTTACCACAGAGGCACATTAAAAGACATCTCTCACTGTGAAGAAACAGGAATAGCTATGAAATGTTTTAATAGATTAATTATATTAAATAGCAACGCAAGTCTTTAATAATTTTTTTTTTTAAAAACAGATCACTTCTGTACAAACCACATATAATCTAACAGACATCAAAGACATTTTAAAGGTTTTTTTTTTTTAATGTGATAACTATGAGTCCATTATTAAATTATTTGAAAGAGGAAGTTTGGAGGTTTGGCATTACCTAGCCTCCAAATCAACCTTCTGCTTGAATTCCAGTAGATTAATTCCATCCTTACATTTTATTATAATCTTTTCACAAGGGTAATCAGGACCCAAAATGGCATAATTCATTTAAATAGAACCAATTCAACACCACTGTTGGCAAACTGAAATTTGGAAAATTTAGACATTATATTTGAAAAATATAAAGTTGTGATTTCAGACTGAAAAAGATAATTTGATTTATCAGTCAGCACTCTATGTCAATGAAGATCAGATTGATAATATTATCCCCTGGTTTTTTGACTCTGAAAAAAAAAATCCTCTTCTATTCTGTTTTGTAGTGCTTGCTCACTTGTGAGGTAAATAAAAAACTAAAAGACAATAAACTTTCCTGTTATAGATCAGACACAGAAGTGTGTAAACCATTCACTATTATTTACCAGAAAGTACATTAAATCTCCTTTTCCCTTTCCAAGACTTAGGCTTATTATGTCATACAGTAGTGATAAAATATTTTATGAGGCATTGGGAGTAAAAACCTATGGCTGTTGCTACAATTAACATTGATTATGCTATACATTGGGTAGATTTATATAAAGCTGAAGGTAATCTAAATACTGAGATTTATATTACTATGATTTATTTTTAAACAATATTGCACTGATTTTCAGCTCTATAAACCAGTAGATCTCCATAGCTTTTAGTAAAACTTACTGAATTTTTCTGCCTAAGACTCTGGTCTTCATTCTGTGTGAAAGTCCATAAAGTTCCTCTTTAAAAAAAAACCAAAATAATGCATCATACTGTATTTTTAATGTTCTAACCTTCATAATTTTTCACAGGTTTTTATTGTTTCCTTTTCCTTTTTTATAACAACATTTTTAAAAAAATTAAATGCTTCCCTGCCAAAATATATTTCAAGTAGTTTGCTTTTGTGAGAATTAGACAGTAAACTATAAATATCATTAAAATATTTATAATATTATAAAAACATAAAAATATTATTAATATTTTAAACAAACCTAATTTATATTTTATAGCCATGACTAGCTATCTATATACAAGGCAAGCTGTTCACACCAAAATTAGGTGCCTTACTCCCCCTGACTGTGTCATACTCCTTTGGATTGAAATATTAAGAACGTGGTCATACTTTTTTCTTTTTTCACCAAAATAAAATTTTTAAAAGTCATAACAGTTCAGATTTTACTTTTGCATTTCTAATTTTCTTTTGTTATTTTTTGCCTGAATTTTTTTGATGGTTTGAATGTTTGTATATGCCTAGGTTCATAATAGTAAGATCATAATATTTTGATGCTGAATGGACCTTAGCACAGGCCTAGTGGACAGATATTAATAAGAACTATGCAGGTAAATAAAGGTAGTGGTGCTTTTAAGTTACCTCTGAAACAAGGTAGTCATTTTGCTACAATTTCTGCAAATGTTTAAATAAAATAAATGTACGCCACGTATTTAAAAACCAGGATAGTTAAAATCCATTCTTTTGTCAAACAGTACCTGTTTAGAAATATGGTTACCCTTGAAATAAATCTTGGTTAACTTATTTATACAGCTCAAGATCAAATAATGTTTGAAGATGGGGCTATGAGAGACTGCAGGGAAAGGAGTGAGATATAAACTTCTACACGTTTGTGCTTTGCTTAAACAGATTTTTTCTACAGCTAGGCTATAATTTCTGTGAATTAAGGTATGAAATGGCCAAAGACACAGAGATCAGGCTGTTAATATACCATTGTAAATTCTGCAGAATAGATATTAGAACTATCAGTAGTGTTCTTTGTATTTTTATTAGAAAAATTATACTATGTGGAATGTTGGAAACTATCACTACACCTGATTGGAATTCAACTAATAATTTCAGCCAAAATATTAGCAGTAATGGAGTTCAGGATTTCAAAACATGCTCATATACTTTATTTCCAAAATTCTCTAACAAATAGCATAGAAACTCCATTTTATTTACCTTACAAAAATGTCAGGGTTCTGTTTGCTTTAAATATTTTTCATTTTCAGGTTCACTTACACTTGAGCAAAAAATACCCAAAACTCAGAAAAAGGAGTACAAAAATTAAACAAACTCTTTTATATTCAGTAGGAGATGTTTGAAATACCTGTTCTAACATTTCTTTCCACTTGTGTATGGTCCAAACCCTGATATAGATCTATTTCAGTTCTCCTGGGCTTTTTCTTTATTTTACAGGTCTTCAATGTGGCCTGAACAATGAATTTTAAATGAGTCCATTGTTTACATCACTCTATCCTGGAATCCAAACATTCAAACATTCAGACTTGTTGCTTGTCATGAATGTTTATTACATGCTGTTTTCTTTGCTACAGTCATATTGCATTTCATTTACGAAGATTTATAGGAAGATTTTTTTTTTTCACAAATACTGCAGTTGTAATCATACCTGATTAGTTAGTTGAGTGCCAACTACTTTATGTGGGAACAACTGTATAATGTGAGAGCAATTAAGTGATTAGTTTATTTCTTCTAAGCTTAAGCATTATCAAGAGACCACAAACTGCAGGTTATAGGGCAATTTTTTTCAGCAACTTTATATGTTGCCATCATGTGATATTAACTATTTTACCATGTTGTTAAGCAATTGTGCTGGGTTCTGAAATAGGAGCCAATTTTTTTGGAATGACAATATTTTGTCTTGATGTGTGCTGGCCTTGTGGAATATCTTATGGCTGTCTGTGCTGCGAGCGGTGCAGAGCTTTCCCAGTATATCAGAGAAAGAGTTAGCTGTAGACCTATAATGAGTATAGTCATTTTAGCAGAGCTGCAGCAAGCCAGTTCCTCCTATCTTTGAGATAATTTCTTATGGTGTTGTATAAGGCTGACACTTCAATGCTGTTGCAGGATCTGAGCTAGCATCTCCCCATGACAGTGTGTCACTTCAGATAGAGATTTAGGCTGGCTGAGAGCTGGTCAGGGGATTTCCTACACTGTGTTACATTACACAGTGTATTCATGACCATCAGTTTCATTAATATTTTATTTTGGCAGTATGCATACTGATACCCACTGGTGTCAGTGGAAGTTTTGGTAAAGATTTGCAAACAGATTATTTCTGGCTTTAAGAGCCCATAAATTATTCTTTTTCTTTTTCTTTTTTTTTTTTTTTTTTTTTTTTTTTTTTTTTTTTTTTTTTTTCCCATTTAAATGCTACTTAACTCGGTAAAGCAAGGAAAAAACCCCAGAGGATTGCACAAGTGATTCTCTGTGATTCTGTGTCACTGTGCCTGAAAGTTATAACAAAAAAACAGGTGCAGCTCTAATTACAGTATCTTAAAAAGCAGACATTCTCAAAAGCTACTCATGTGGGATCCTAATTGTAACTAAACTCTTGAAAAAAACACAACACTTAATTTTTGAGATGTGAGCTATTAAGAACTAGCTCAAATTTCCCAGTTTTCACCTGTAGTATCCATTTCTAAAAGCCTTTTGCATTATCACTGATTGGTTCATCACACCTTTCAGTTGAAAGAAACCCAGCCCAGCTAATTTTCTGTTCAGTTTTAGTGACAAACTCATACTTGAAGTTCATATCAAACTGAAAATACCTTACTGATTTGAATTAACAAGGCTTGTACTAATTTCCCACAATTTATAAATAGCACAGACATGCTCTTTTGGGTCAATATAGAAACTATTTTGGTACAGTAAATGTTACAACTACCAGTCATAATGTTTTGCTCTGCTTTCATTCCTGTTATTTTCCATCTATGTTGCTGATGTCAGCAAATTCATTAGATGCAACTGAACAAACTTTCATGAATGGTGAAGGAATTTTTACCTCTACCTATACTTTACCTCACTAACACTTTTGAAACATTTTGACTGTTACCTTGCAAGGAGCAGGTACAAACCTACTCAAGATTCATTGAAATAAGACTAACTGATACTGAAAGCTAAGGAAAACAGATTGCAATGACCAGCAAATGGTGATCACAACATTTTACCCAGTCTGTGAATAACTCTTTAACTAGAATAAATCAGCATAGGAACAATGATTCCAATGAATAGTAATGATTCATCTCAGTTTTCAGTTAGTCTATATATTTGTACTAATTTATGTATTGTGCATTTTTTTCCTTTTATTTTTATCAACTTTGGTTACAGTAAATGGATTTGAAAACGTAAACAATAATAAAACTGTTTAACTCTTAGTGGTTCCTCTACTCCAATTCTAGGGTTCAAAGTTCATATTTAAGAATGAGTTACTAATCCTAGAAGTTAATTATAAGTTATGAAAGGAAATACCTACAACAATTTTAAGATGAGAATCTAAGGATACACAAATATTTTCTTGGTTATAATTTTTTTCTATATATTTTCAAGACAAAAGAAAATATACCTAGAACTGTTGCCTATTCAGAGTCATGAGGAGACCAACGATGAGTTGCGTTTCTCAAGACTCTGTATTGGGACCAGAGCTATCTAACATCTTTGTTGGTGACATGGACAGTGGGATTGAATGCAGCCTCATCAAGTTTGCTGACAACACCAAGCTATGTCATATTATTGAATTTTCTATCATCTCTTTTCCAGGACAGAGACAAACCAACCATGCACCAGTCACTGGAGCTTTTCCCAACTAGAGCTGAAATTCAGCAGTGTCTTGTCACTTGTTTTATCTGTAGTGGACAGAAATTAATGTTAATGTTAACATTTGATGACTGATACTGTGAGAAAAAAAAAATCAAAGGCCATTTAGTTTATAGTTATGTCCTTCATCTCCAGTATGGGTGTATGTAATTGTCTTACGCAATTCAAAAAACAGAATGGAGGGAATAAAATCCACCAAAGAGTCTAAAATCCATAGCTTTCATATAAAAGCTTTGGCCATGACAAATACTCACAGATATAAAGTTCTCTCTCATTTATATCAGTGATCAATGAGAATAGTTCAGTAAGCAAAGAAGTTATATTGATGCTTGGCTAAATAAAAAAAATAATTTCTCATGTCAGTAACTCCTACACCCATTCATTGTATCAGCTGAAGACAGGCAGCAGACTTCGGACACATTTAATGAATCCACGCTCTTGTGTTTGTGTGCTATTACATTTCTAGGGCAGTAGAGATAAGACAGAGCACAAAACAATGTAATGCAAATATGTGACCAGTCAGGTTTGCAATAAAGAAGCACTGAAACAAATAGCTTTTCATCGTACCTCGTGTTTCATTGAACCTTCTCATAGTAAATTTAATGCAAAAATCTATAAATAATAAAAAAACCTAAAGGACATATACTGTACTTGATCTCAAATTAAGAGATATTGCCACCACTATAGAAGATTGTCAAAAGACTGTGGTCTCCTGCTACCAAACACTGTAAACACTGAGGTGAAGCCAAGAAATTTATTTTCTAACATCGATCTTTTGACAAAATTCTATTACAATGACTTTATTTCTAATACACCAAATGATAGATGCATATATAATAACTTTACATGATGGATGTTGATGCTTTAAACTGACAACAGCTTGCACTGGTATCATTGCCCTACTATGTATGGATTGGCTACAACTCAAATAACAGGTACATCGTGCCTTTCATGCATTGAAAGACTGATCTACCAATAGAAGGAGCATTTTATCCCTATTATTATCCCTTGTTTTGACAATTTATATATTTTCTTTTCCATTATCTGAAGTAATTTTTTAAATTAATATTTCTGTTTAAAGGTTGAAGGGCATAGATAAATCATCTACCTGTTTTAAGATACCTTCTGTCTTTATAAGCTGTTCAATAACTGAACATAGTGTGAGAAGGTGAGAAAACCACAAACTGAAATGCACATTTTTGGACCAAAAGAACAGGCAATGAGAAGAGGAAGGAAAATAATCTAGGTAGACTCCAACTCAACTCATAGCATACGTCCTTTTGTACAGGATTGCTGATAAGCAAGAACTTTATTTTCTTGCTTTACCAGAGTACAGAAATATCAGACTGTGATTTGGAGAAAAACAATTCCTGTTTGTTTTTTTTTCCTTAACTGCAGATTCTGAGGCTAGTATGTAGTGGAATAAAAGATACTCACTGTTTGTTTAATCTCAATGTAATCCTCACTGATTTCAGTGAGATTTTGCATTCATGAAAGAAAACCAAACCAGACTACCAGAATTTACTGGGGGAGGGGGAGAGGGGGTGTGTTATGTCAAGTATTGCATCAGTTTTAATCCTGCACACTACCATGAGATGACATAGAAAGTGATGACATAATGTTTGATGACAGTAATTTTTAACAAAAGATTTTTAAGAAAAGTATGAAGCTTTTTATAAAATGCACATTCCATTTTAAGGAGCAGAAATTCAGGATAGAATACTGAAATAGTATGGTAAACTTGAGAATAATGAAAATTGTATTAAACACAGTTTTTAGCTTTTAATGGTACTCAAACCAGTATCCCATCTTCTCACAGGCACTAATTAATTTATGATCACAATATTCTGTAAAGACAAACTTTTGCACAGATTTAGTAAAAGGAAATGAAGATCAGTTATTAATATCACTTAACTTCACCCATCTTAATACAATGACTAAGATAAAACTTTGAATACAGAGATTAGTACCAGCAGTGGCACAATTGCTGCAGTTACTAGTAGACAATGTAAATATCTAATAGCCTCTTAGAGAACATTTCAGAAGTGTGGACTGAGTATCTTGGCACATGGCTTCTGACAAATCTCATCATGGGAAATACTTCCACAAGCTTCACAGGATGTCTCATTCCACTTTTGGACATTGCAATTGCCCAGAAAAAGAGAAGTATTTTACCTGACTTTTTGTAAGTGTATATATCCTTTTGTACATCTTACTAGCTACAAATAGTGACTACTTGCTACTGAATAATCTCCTGAACCAGAAAGGAGAATGTTTTTTTTTTCCTCTTGTTCTTGTCTCTTTGAGGAGCCCTTAGTGTTAGTTCTTAGTCTCTAAGGTAGACAGACATAGATCAGCTTTTTTAGGTTCTATGGAATCCTAATTACTTTTATGAAAGGTTTACTTAATGGACATCATGAAGAATGATAGTAAGAAATAATATTTTGACTGATGTATGATAATGTATGGTATGAATGTGGTGAATTTCTATATGGGGCATCTCATTGCTTATTTCCTGGTCTTACTGCTGACAATTTGAATATGTTGATTACTATAAAGACACTTAAAGCCAGTAGTATAACCTCACCAAAAGAAATGTTAACAAATAAAGGTATATTCAAAGGGACCATATTGAACCCTTTCAGAATACAAAACACCCACAGTGACTTCAGCAGCAGTTGTCTGTGTTGAATAGCTGTTTGTTAGGAATCACAGAATTTGTTCTGAACTATAATCAGTTTTTTTCACAGCTATAGCAGTGAATGTCAAAAACTCAGTGTTTCCTACTTGTATCATTTCCTGTTCATTTTAGTAGTATCTTATATTTAGAGTCAGAACTATCACAATAAATGTAACTATTAAGCACTAAGTAACTTGCACTTCTTCAAATAGTATGCATATCTATATTATTACAACTATAACCAAAAAGAATGTTTTTAATAGATTACTTATAATTAAGTTAGAATATTTGCCATCATAATAATCTGTGAACCTTTGTAGACACAGACTAGAAGACTGTGTACCACACATGAGACTTCTTAAACACAGAGAACATGCAGATAAAATTTGTTTATATGCAGCAAGCAGAGGATAGATCAAGTAAACTTTTATGTTGAGGTTTGGAAGGAAATGCATGGTAGGAAACTTGATGTGAGTGGTGTAGTATGACAGCTCACAGCTGACTGAAAGAAACAGTTTGGGGATTCAAAGGTGAACTTAAACTGGGGATCAGAAGCTGAATTAGTTTGTGCAAAATGGCGTGGCTGGGAACTGAGGAACTGGATCTGTATATTAACAAAGTCAGTGATAACAACAACCATTGCATTCGGTGGATGCAGGAATCAGTGTCACGAGAAGGAGCAAAATCTTTTCATTCACTTCAGCTGTAACTAGCACAGAGAGATCAGGCAGGTATGGAAAGGAGACCTGTTCTATCTTTAAAAGCCAGACACTTATAAGCAAAAGTTCACAGTTACCGCCATAGTTTATCTGCTGCAGCCATTCCCAGCTCCATCCTGAAAGATGCACTGAGCAAAGCAATGACAAGCATACTAATATTTTAGAGGTAATGTTACTCTTGAATGACCACATACTCGTAGACAGGTTTGGGGTTTTTTACTCAGTACTACTCATCTTATGTGTTATTGTCTTTTGTTATCGCCAATTTCACCATCAGTAATAGAACTCTTAGAATTTGTTATGGAAATCCTATGTAAGAACACAAAAAAAGAAATGCCTATAAGTTGGATTTTCATAGTGGAATTATATTTCAAGTTCCAAATGAAGCTCTGGAATGTATTTAACTAAACATATATTGACCGTTGGACACTTTGGGCCCAAAAAATTTAGAAGGGATATGTGAAATTTTAAAACAAGAACTTCTAAATCATAATATTCTGGTACAATATAATAATTAATATACTATTCAGTGTGCCATCTAAAACTACAGATATGACAATTAAAAATCAGAAAAAGGAAGGAATAACATCGAGATATAAATGCTTAAGTCTATGTCTTGTCTGATTATTTCCCTGGATTTGTTTTTACTTAAGAATATTTTATATCTTATAAACAGATATTTTAAAATGCACGCTAAAAAACAGGGCTACTATAATAACTGATATCATTCACAAAAACTGTCATAATTTTTAAATATTCAGAGTGTTTTATATATTTAAAAAAGATGTATTGAAGATGGACATCTGCTATCACTGGGTGTGCTGAGTGAACTAGATTGGAAATGTAAGATACTGACTCTGTAAAAGGACTTTGTTATACCATAAATCTGATATTAAGTGCAATAAAAATACAAGATTATTTGAAATTGAATTATTAATTTAAAGGAGCAGAATGAGTAATGAATTCCAAACCTGAGTTTTAAATCCAAAATTACATTAATTTTAAGTACGTTAACTATTTTTACCAGACTAATTTATTGCAATTGAAGGACTGTGTATGACTGACTAGTCCAAACCACGAAACACTAACTTATTATTAGGCGTACTAAAAATCATACTGTTAAATATGATCACCATTCAGTACAGGTTAGGACTGCGGATTTCCACCAATATCTCTTGATGCTAAGTGAGGCTGAAAGAGTAAGTGATCTTTCAGTTAAATAGCTGAAGTTAATTATAAAATACTTTCTAAATGAAAAAAAAAATTATTATTTTCTTCTATAAGTAAAGAATAATTAACTCTCTACATGGAATCTTGCATGTCACCCATATTGGTTATTCAGAGTTAGTTATGTGAGTACAGGAAAAGAAATAGCATACTAATTTCTGAAAAATTATGATGTTGCCCTTATTTGGTATACAGAACCCTCAGACAAAGCCTTCATCCTGTTTTAAGATTACATTTCTCTTCAAAACCATCTACTGATGTTGACCATATGGACTTTTGATGACAGAACAAAAAAGTGAGTACTGGGAAATCAAGACAATTCTATGATTTACGCCGACAGTTTTTCACATTTTTGTGAATGAGCAGATACAATTTGCAGAGGGAGTAGGCACTTTTTTCGCCCCCTTTTTAGGTGAGGATCTGAATCTTCAAGCTAAAGAATATCTCCTATGTGCTTCCCATTGGGATAAATTAGTATTTCAGCTTTTATAATATACAAAGTGAAGAAGTTCTATCACAAAGAAACGGTAATTCAAAATGCCCTTTCCCATATTAGTGAGACAATTTCAGTGCAGGTTGAGAGAGCCAAGACTTAAAAGAACTTCTCAGATGAATCAAAGGCAAAAATTGGCTCATATTGTCTCATATCTCAGTAAAGCATCTTGTAGTGTACCCTGGACACAGTCAGAGTTGCTGGACAAAAGAAGCAGACAAAGCAATAATTTCTTCCTCCAGCTCTGTGAATGCAAGTTTGGAGTAGAATTAGAGAAATCCAGCTTAAGCAAATTGAATTTATTGAATTCTAATTGGGATTAGAAAAAAGTTTAAAGTTTGTACACACAAAAGCAATTTCTATACATATTTGAAGTCTGGCATTGCTTGCCCTTTCCATTTCTGTTTCCTCATGCTGAAATGTCAAAGACAACTCTTTGAAAGGCCTATGACTTAAGCATGCTCATGAAAGTAGTCTCAAATTAAAGTGCATTTCCTTTGCAGTTGCAGCTGAAAATAATATTCTTTTTTGTTTGTTTGTTGACATTCTACAATGCTGTATATTATTAGTAGCATATTATTAATAATAATAATAATTATAAATAAATCATAATTATTAATATTATTTCTTCTTTCCTCAAAGCATTCATATCTACATTTTGTCAAAGAGCTTAAATAAGCAACATAGTGCTAATGAAACAAAAAAGTGACCCCTCTGGTAAGAAAGTAAAAAACAAGAACATTCTATTGTTCTATTCCATGAGAAAAAATTTTACTTCACAAAAATCCCGAGCATAAAACATGTACTCTAGCCATTATTGTACAGGAGTGCACGTACATATAGCTATCCAAAATATCAGTATTGAACTAGTTTTAATTAATGCTCTTGTTAAACAAAGCATCAAACAACAGCTCTTTTACTTCACAAGCATTATATTAGTTTCAAAGGGAATTACTAGAGTACTCAATTTAAAGGTGAATTCACAGTTTACAGTGTATTAGTACAACTATTAACTATGAGCATGAGCTTGTTTTCTTGCGCTGTAATGTAAATTGTTCTTCTCTTGGGCTGAATTTTGTTTTAATTCTTAAAAAAATAAAAGGTTGCTCAACATAGACTTCCTCAGAAAACAAACAACACTGCAACCTTTGGATAATTCTTTATGTCCTTAGTGGAGTTTCATTTCCTTTGAAGTCTATTCAGTTCAAGTTTTGCTGCTGACAGTTAAAACATGGTACAGCTCTGATCAGAACAGATTACCAGCCAACCTTTCATATTCTGTTCCTCTTATTATCCTGATACTTGTCATCATGTTTTTCCCACATCCTTTTCACAGTTGCCTTTTCTGTGTACAGCTACACACGTTGTTACATCACCTTGCTTCATTCAGCAGCCCAGCTGCAGTAGTTTGGCCCTCAAAGGGAAAATAATGCTAGTAACATTTATGTCCATTTGGTTAAACCATTTACTATTATGTTTTTTGGTTTACAGAAGAGATGAAAGCCAGGGGAAAATAGTATTAAGATGGAATAGACAAAATGTCCATGTGCTGTGACAGGCCTTCAAAGGAAGGCTACAAACCAGAAGGATCATTTTGCTGATTACAGTGTACTCCAAATGTCATTGTGAAACTTCTCTAACCACTAAGTACGGTACCTTACACCTATCAAAGTGATAAAAATATCTCATAAGATTAGATAAAAGCACAGCAAGCAAAAAGTACAGCATTTTATTAGGTTTATTAAGTTTACCTATATTAGAAGCTTAAAAAAAGTCTTTTCATAAAAGCTTATTAGTCTTCAGTTCCCATTTTCCCTTTCATTACAAGGAAAAATGTCTCTTTGGAGAAAGACATGAAAGAATGACTGTTCCTGGCAGTGCACTGGCACATCCCATCTCATAGTACTTGGTCCAATCCAGTGCACACAAGGAAAAAGTAAGTGGAAAGAAATCCAGGATTGTGTGTGTTCAAATATGTGTGGGTCAGTAAAGGGCATCAATGTGACTTGTACTTAGAAATCTCAGAAAACACAATAATCTGTTGCTATGATGCTGATATAAATATATGTTTCAATAAACTAAAATTATCTTTTCAAGATTTTTATTATAGAATAAATGAGAGGGAAAGTAGTATCTACCCACCATCTCCTAAAATTGAGAACTTCCCACAAACTTTTCATTACCTATAAATGCTGGAGGTCTGTATACTGGCAAGAGATGGCATTAAAAACAGAAGAAGGTTACAGTAAGTAGAGGTGTTCTGTCTTTCACAGATATGTGTCTTTGATCATGTTCTTGGTCCTCCTCTGGACTTGCTCCCACAGGTTCACATCCTTCTTGTCTTGGGGGCCCCAGAGGTCAATGTGGTAATCCAGGTGAGATTTCGTGAGAGCAGAGAGGGAGAATCATCTCCCTTTACCTGATGGTCTTGTTACTTTTGAAGCAGTCCAGGATATATCTGGCTCTCTAGGCTATGGGCACATATTGTCGGCTCTTGTTGAGCTTGTCATTCACCAACAACCCCAAGTCCTTCTCAGGGCTGCTCTTAATCCATTCTTCTATTACTAAAAGGTGTAAATATATAGCTAGAAAGGTTACTCAACATCTGGAACTTCCAATAGACAGTGAAACTAATAAAATTATATTATTCAGAGTATGCTGTGATTTTTCTATGGTGTACTGTAACTCATGAAAGAATAGCAACAGTGGCTGGACCAGACAATAATTTTATTTAAGAAGCAAGGACATGACTAGGAGGTTTTTAGACCAGTTTGTTAAGTTTCATAGCCCTTCTGAGGAAAGGTATTTGATAGACAATTTCCATTGAGAGTCTAGATTTCAGGATGTGTCTCTTCTGCTTAAATCTTGCTGTGTACAAATAACTTCCCTGTGCATATGCAGAAGCTAGGATTTATCCTTTTAGAGTTAAAGGTGTTAAAGGTCTTATGAATAGAAACGACTTAAAAAATTATCCCAAAGTGTTTCTTTTTTTGTATTATGTTCCAAGCAAGGAAATATTATTTTCTTACACTTGATATGCTGGTAACTAATACAGTTAATATTTTAATATCAGTCTTAAGATCTTTATACTATAGAAATTAGAGGAAAAAAAAACATAAGGAAAATAGAGCAATGCTCCTCTCCTCTCCTCTCCTCTCCTCTCCTCTCCTCTCCTCTCCTCTCCTCTCCTCTCCTCTCCTCTCCTCTCCTCTCCTCTCCTCTCCTCTCCTCTCCTCTCCTCTCCTCTCCTCTCCTCTCCTCTCCTCTCCTCTCCTCTCCTCTCCTCTCCTCTCCTCTCCTCTCCTCTCCTCTCCTCTCCTCTCCTCTCCTCTCCTCTCCTCTCCTCTCCTCTCCTCTCCTCTCCTCTCCTCTCCTCTCCTCTCCTCTCCTCTCCTCTCCTCTCCTCTCCTCTCCCCTCCCTTTCTGAGTGGATTCAGATGATTATGTCAGCAACCACCTATTTTGATTTTGCTTGAAATAATTGTTACAGAGCTGGGTGTTTACAGCAATCCAATAAGTGTCACAGTTACCACCTCTGAACATGCCCCTTGAAACAAAAGCAATGTTGTTTTTAATTGAGTTCAGAGGGCTGCAGGTCATGCTAAGTATCAATAGAAACTTGTTGGAACTTGTTCTCAACCTTGCAAGAATGCTCAGCACATAGCAGAAGTGAGTTCTAGCTTCCTGACTGGAAATATAAGATATTAAGTAAGTAATACCATGGTGTAATTTGGCCTATTAAACACTTAAGGAAAGTACAGCAAAAATTTACTTGGAGTGCAAAGATCCAAGAGTCCTGCATTTTTTTTCTTTTTCTTTTTTTAATTGCCTCCATCTTGCTAGTTAGTAAAGAAGTAACAGCAATAAGAGAAAAGAGGTTTATCTCCATAAGTTTTCTGGCAAGAATAGTGGTCTCCAACCTATACCATGTGGCTTTGCACAAAGTGTGCTATCCATTCTGAGAAATCCTATCATTTGTGTCAGATTCCTAGTATTTCAGAAGTATACCTTCCTGCCCTGTGGTTTCTACGGAAACATTGTCATTCAAACAAAGCCCTTGCTTAATCAATAAGATTATATCAAACTAAAAGCTAAATTAAATATTATGAAGACTTGCAACAAGATATTAAAAATGAAATAAATATGTGTAATTTTCCCATCTTTAAAGGATAACTCTGGAAGGAGTTGTCAATCTGCCAAAATCACTTCTAGTTTCCTTGCTGTCCATTTGCAAGGGTTTTACTTTTTCACAGAATGAATGTGTGTATCAATGGTCTGAATTTGAAAAAGTGTTCATTTCTCTGCATACTTCAGAGAATATGAACTTGAGGAGAGCTGTCTTTTAACACCAACATGCCATTGACCATGCAAGAATCAGAATTCTTTAGGGTGGAAAAGATCTCTAAGATCGCTGAGGTCAACCGTAAACCTAACACTGCCAACTCCATCTCCAAACCATATCCTTAAGTGCCACGTCTATGTGTCTTCTAAATACCTTCAGTAATGGTGAGTCCACCACTTCCCTGGGCAGCCTGTTTCAATGCTTGACAACCCTTTCAATGAAGAAATGTTTCTAGTGGCATATTTTGACCTTGGGATTCATGATAACTGATTAAAGTATTCAGCGAGAAATACCAAGAAACACATGTTTTGCGACTGAATGCAATGAAAATGGGAATCACATATGGAGTGCTGTGTCCAGTCCTGGATTCCTCAGTACAAGAGAGACTGGACATACTGGAGAGGCTTCAAAGAAGGGCCACAAAGATGGTTATGGGTTTGGAACAGCTGACAAGTATAGGAAGGACAATGGCACTGGGACTGTTTAACCTGGAAGAGACCAGGTTCAGCAAGGATTTCATCTGTGCACTTGAATACCCTCAGACAGTGTGCAAAGACAGAGCCAGGCCCTTTCCAGTGGTTCCCACTGACAGGTCCAGAGGCACTGGGCACAGACTGAAACACAGGAAGCTCCTTATGAATGTCAGGAAACACTGACCACTAACACAGGCCCAGAGAGGCTGAAAAATCTTACACCTTGGAAATATACAAAACCTGTTTAGACAGTGTCCTAAGCATCCAGCTCTGCTTGAGCAGAGGAGTTGGAGCAGATGATCTCCAGAAGTATCTTCCAATTTCAGACACTCTCTCTGTGAAAGTACCAAATCTAGCTTGCTCCCTCCTGACACTGAGGAAGACATCCATTACTTTTACCCGTGTGATTTTAGTGTTTAGCATTTGGTGCTCTGTAAATCCTTACAGATAGGGTCCTAGCAGACCAGAAAATCAGGACTGCCTAACATGTATCACATTTGGGGGCATAAAGCTGAAACATTTATCAAGTCTGGGAGCATAAAACTGAAGCATCAAAATTACTTGCTATTTTGGACTGTAAAACATTATATTATTGAATTAGAAAATGTCTACCCCAATGAAAAATGGTTCTTGGTGAGAAATCTTTGAAGTTAAAGCCTCCCCCATCTACGTAAGATTTGAAATAATGTGCCCACTTCTGTGAAATCTCTAATTATATAGTATGAATTCCGTCATCAAAAAGCCAAGTAATTAATCAAGTCTATTACTAACTCTTCAAGCCACCCCAGCTGTATGCGAAGGAGGTGTGAAAAATTAAAGTTCAGTAGTCTAAAAAAATACTCCAGCTTTATTCCTTTCTTTGTTGGCTGTGAGTAGTTCTGGAGGATTCACAGTAGTATTCACTCTGTGGGTGATTTTGTGGGTTTTCTGTTCTAAACCCAAATTGTATTCTAAAATTAAAACACAGGTTGGATTTCACATTTTCTGTGCCAAGAATTTTCTGAATCAGACATACTAAGTAAGCTCCAGTGATTTTCTGAGTCACTTGTGTTTTTAGTATTTTTTATAATTAAAGTTTTTGAGAGACACAGTTCTAAGCAGCTGCACTAGACTAACTAGCAGGTGCTCATGCCTCCACTTGAATTAGTTTCTGTCTTACTGTGACAGCTATCTGGGCTGGAGCAAAAATAGCATCTGTGAGTGAACAAGAGACAGATTATGATCTTTTATGATCCCTCTACTGAAGACTGTATAATCTCAATCAAACCAATGCATCAGTTTGTATAGTAGAAAAAGAAGAAAACAGAGATGTCGGAGAATACGCAAAATATGCTTACCTGTGGGAGCTAAATATTTTAGTTTAAAGTGTCCTGTTGCTTCTTTTTAAGTATATATAGACATAAAGTTCTGTGGTCTTAACCTGCCATAACAACTTTGGAAAATACCTCAAATATTCAAGGGAAAGCAGATAAGGTAGCAATAAAAACAATATCCTCCACTACAAACAACAAATAAAGTGTCAATAGACAAGGTAATGATCTGAGGAAAAGCATTTCAGTAACAAGAATGGTTGAAACACAGGGATGAGTAGAAAATAAAAAGGACAAAGAGCACTTTGTAGTGTATTATGTAAGCAAAAACATAAAAAACTCAGCGCTGATCAACTGAATCTGACAAATAAAGGATGACAAAAAAGGATGAGCAGAAGGGAGAAATGGATTTTAAAAGAATGTTTAGACAAAGCTTATGGAAAAAAATATTAACAGCAAAACTAAGATCTGAAGAGGCAGAATACCAAAATCATAAGATGGCATATTCTGTATATGAGAGAAAAAAATACATGAAGCAGATGAAAGTTAAGAAAAAGTTTAACAGAGAAAACAGCCAACACAGAAAAAAAGGGAATAAGAAATGTGAATGGGAATAATTGTGAGAATAATATGACACCATTTCTTTCAATACAAAATTGAAAAAAAATAGGACTATAAATTAGGAAAGTGTTGAATAGAGTCTCTACATTGTCTATTATATCATTTAAGATATTCACCTTTTCATCCAGCATGAGAATCTCTGCTCATCTCTTTTGCTTGAAGTCTCAATATCCGAGTTATTAGATGACATTTGATACTTAGGATCTGGTAAAGATGTTTCTCATCATTATCTCTGATTTCTGTTTTGTCTCTCTCAACAAATTTGTTGACCAAGATTGTAAGGAAAAGTTTGGCAAAACTGTCAGAACTTCTTATTCTCTCTTTCGTCAATCAAATTGATTCTTTCCCTCACCTACTCATGAAACTGATGATCATTCAAGCCTTTCTCTAAGCATGAACACTTTACACATTTTTCCAGGACTTTTGTTGCAAAAGAGAATCCCATAATCATTGCTAATCTCTCTGCAATTTATTATACAAAAAAAAAAGATTTTATATACACTTACTATCTCATGTATAGACTCTTCTGTTTCATCGTTCCCTCATGTATTAGACAACTTTACAATAAATTGACTAATTAGAGCAAACCAAAAGAGTGAACCCATATTTCAAACACCAGACAATTCATCACTGTTGATTGATGTTTCTTCAAACTGTTTTTAAAGACTCCCACTGAGGAAAACTCCACAACTTCCACAGGAACATACAGACTAAATTTAGCATCTGAACATGAAAATAAGTTGGCTGAAGAATTGTATTTTGGGATTGTCTGCCCTCAGTAGTTTTGGAGAACTTTGTTACTTGTTGCAATAGTGATTTTGGTATGTAAACATTCAGGTGCCAAATTTGCAAGTCTGAATGTTGTCAAAGTTTTAGGAGCTACATATACATCACAATGGAAAACTAAGGCTCCCTTAAGTTATCTAAATTTTGGTATACAGAACTGAAACATTAAAAATTGCCAATAATTTTGAATTAGTATTGACAACATTGAAAATACATCCCCCAATAAGCAGAGAACAAACAAACAAACAAAATCTCTTCCAGGAGAAAATGATTACTGATGATAAAGCTTTGGCCACTAGAATAATTTATCTACTCAGTGAAAACTCTAGTTATTAATTGTGCAGTACACGTACATTGAAAACACACACAATTAATCAAGCCTGTTTCTGTAACCTCAAGCTGTTTCAGCTGCATGTGAAGGAGTATAACTACTTTTAACATTAAAATGTTTGTACCTAAACAAACTCTCTCTTCCAGTCTCTATCTTCTTTTCTTAAATCCTACACTTGAGAAACAGATTATTCCCTTCTTCTCCATATTAGCTTTCTATGGATAATATGGTTCAGCATGTCCTTTCTTGATTTTCTAGGGAAAATTATGCCAGTCCTTTCCATGTTTTTTTGTACTTCATATTTTCTAGATCATTCCTGTGCTTTCTTGGATGGTTGTATTCTCTTTATACCTCTCATAAAATATAATGTTTAAAATACTGGAAGTTTTGCTACTAGTCTTTTACATTTTTGCTACACCTTTTACATACTTCCTAAGACATGCCCTAGAATGTTTGCCTCTTTCTGCTAACTACCTAATCAAAAGTCTAGTATGTGAATAGATAATTATTCTGTCTAAGCATATGAAAATATAGATGTCCCTACTTAATCTTATCTGTATTTTCTCCAGTTTATGGAAGTAATCTGAGATTCAATCCTGTCTTTCAACATCTTAACTGTCTATCCATGTTTCATGTCATCTGCAGTAAAAATCCCATTCTTTAGTTCATCAAAAATGTCATTATTGAAACAGTGGATGCTTTAGTTTGATGCTTTTTAGAGTATCATTATTTATCATTATTTTGAAACTAGGGAAGGGATCCTTTATTCCTATTGCTCTTTCAGACTTTCATGCCTGAGTACTTCAGTCAAAGTATGCAGACAAAGTATATAGTTGATGTGGATTTACAAATTGGAAAAGGTTAGATGCATATCTGAATGCTATCAAGATTTCTCCTGACACCTGTAACAACTGGTGTTCTTCAGAGGCCACAAAACTTGTAGTAACATAATAAGCTTTCAGTCTTCTCAGGGGAAAAAAAAAAAAAAAAAAAAGAAAGAAAGAATATATAACGATGAAAATCTAAGATCACATATTAGTTAGATAAAGAAAATCTCATGGTGCAAGTCTATTATACGGAACAGTCTGAGAATATGCCTGTAAATTTCCTAAAGCATTTTCTATATTTAATGCTTTGTTTTATTACAATATTTAAAAAAAAAATCCTTTGGCTGAGACAGATTAAGAAAAGAGAGGCAGATAATCAGTTTATTTTATACTCATTGAATCTTTACATGTGGGAACTTTTCCTGCAGTCTTTTTCACTAATAAAAATTTGTGGGTGCTTCAAGCAACATACACTACACTAACACCTCTTGGTCTCTGAGAAAATAATTTTGTCACATTAGATTTGATGGTGCATTTTTTCTTCCATTCCTAGGTATCTCTTAGACTCTTAGTCATATATACTAGTAGTATATATCTATAAAGTCTAGTATATATCTCAATTAGTCAGCCTGAGCACTATATTCAGTCAATGGAAAGAAACAGATATTAACAGAGCGAATCATAAAACTATTTTGATGTCTGACTTAGGATATTATGACTAATTTCTTTCCTTTTCTGTAAAAGGAGTCTTTATTATTAGTTCACTATCACAGAGATCTACACTTCTTCTGATCAAATCCCTTATTTTTCCATCAAGTTTCCTATTTCCAACCCCTCCCCCTACATCGCCGCCTCCCTACCTTCATTTCTCTCCTTCCATCAAGTCCAGACTCACCTCCTGGTTGAGGATGCTCAGATGTCGTCAGGGGAGAGAATATTTCTTCTCTCTTCTGGGATTTAACATGATTCAAAAAGATTCTGTCAGGCAAATAACCAGATATGTGTTTTCTTGTCACCTTTTCACTAACATTTACAGAATCCATGCACTAGACTTACAGCAAATAAATAAAACAGATAGGTACTGTGCCACGATGCTCTTAACTAGAAATGACTACTACCTATTTTTTGCATTTTTTCTCATTTGAAATACGAGAACTAAATGGGACAAAACAAAATTCATTCAGAAATTCATTCATTTTAACTAAAATAATGAAGCCGGAGAAAGGTATCTAATAAAAAGTCATGATTGACATGATTGACTTTATAGTCATAAAAGTTAACTCTTGCAACACAGTAAATTATTTTATGCCTTTGAGTTTGAACACTGACAAGAGCACTGAAGATTTCACTTGTTTCTATAATGTATCACTTATGGTGGTGATGTTATTTTATTGACAGTTACAAAATTTAAACAACTATCACTAATTTTATGATGATTACTTAAGCATATTGGTTTATGTCAGATATAGCTACTAAGTGTAACAATAAGAAAAAATCTGCTATTTTTTCTCCCCCTCTGGGTATGATTTTTATGGGGTCTTTTGAAACAAAGCGACATTTTACAATATTAAATAAAAAATTCAAAATAATAAGGAAAAGACAGCACCACCCAGACTGTTCTACCAATAAGGTATAGGTCTGGAAACATAAAGTTTCATTTCTCCTTTCTTGGTTTATCATATGGAAGAGTTGACACAGGAAAGCCAAGTAGTTTGGAAACATTTTTAGGCTGAAGACCATGTAGATTTTGCACTGCATTCACAGATCCCTCTAAGCAAATGAAATTCCACTTAAAATTATCTTGCTTAACAAAAAAACAAAAACAAAAACAAAACCACAAAAACAGTAGCTGTAGTCTCTGGCTTCTTAGAATCAGTTCAGGATCCATGTTCTGCAGAAATTATCAAAATAATTGATAATGGCAGTAGTTGGGTTCCTCAGCAATTTAAAAAGTACAAAGAAAATGCTATTCACTCAGTCACCCAAAATTATAAAACCTGAACTCCTGAGGTAATTGATCACAAAGAAGATAAAGTTGAAATGTGCAGAGTCCAGAGGAAATGTTCTCAAGAAAAGGTAAACTAAAATACTTGAACAGTATCCATTATCAGCAAGAAAATGTTATAAATATATATTACTCAATGTAATTGATAGTACAAAGTTCAGCATTCAATCAGGTTTTGAGAAGTGTCTCTAAAATTATGGAAAATCTTAACACACTTATAGGTCCAAACATGTCTGAAATGCAAGTTCAAGATGTGTTTCAGGTGTACAGCTTCTATTTCAAACATGAGTGGCTGATTACTCAGCTTCATTCATTGCAAGCTAGCTGTCAAAAAGAAGGATTGTTGAAGTCAGTTCAGAAATATCTTCGTTCTCTCAGCCAGATTGAATGTCAGCTGTTTTCCAAAGCAATGAAATTAATAAAAACGATTCTCTGGTAAAGGCAAGCAATGCAGCAAGCTCAGATGTCTTCTCGTTCACTAATCTCTCAATGTCAAAGAGACAAATAAAGCTCTGTGTCATTGAGCGCCTACATTGCAGCTGATCACCCGTGCATAATTTGTACTTACCTAGTTTGGTTGGTTAGTTCCCAAAAGCTGAGTAGAAAACTTTGTGCAGAACATGATTCCCAACACATTAGTTCTTGGTAAAGCTAGTTATAATAAATTAACAAAAAACACTCTTTTGTATTGAACTTAATTGCTTTCAATTATTAAATTAAATTATTAAATATAATGTCTGTCTAGCAACTGAAGTAATTAGCAATGTTCAATTTATTATGGAACTTGCTTATGCTGCTAGACGTTGTGTGAAAGATTACCATTTTCAGCCTTTGACAGAAACACAAGTAATTTTGACTGTACTGTTTCATTTCTTGGATATATCAGTGGGGACAGAAGTTTTGGGAAATCCTTCATAGGACAGCACTGTTAGAGCCCTTCAAATATATTTTGTTTCCAGATTTGTTGTAAAAGCTATGATTACCTTAGTATTCCTATTTTTTTCTTTCTGGAACAAACATATGAAACAGAGATTTCTTTTTCATAGTTCAGAACCCGAAGCATTCTTATATTTCTTCCCTGTTTTTTGAATCAGATTTTTTCAGCAGCTGCTGTTTACTGTTTTATATCTCTTTATTCTGACAATGTTGTTTTCTTCCTTTTCTTTCTACGATGCTTTCTTCCTTTTGCTTTGTGGTTTGTTTGTTTGTTCTCTTCATTCAAATGTTTTTCTGGTAATGCTATTTCCCATGTTTCCTCAGATCAAAATGTCATCTGTGCAGACATCAGTAACCTAGATGACATCAGAAATGTGTTGCATTTTTTTGGTAAAACACCTTGTGTACTGAACACAGCCCAAATGGCAGTTTGAGAAATGGTGTTTCCCAAAGGGGCTGTTGAATGTGCACAAATATATCCTCTGTTTTTCTAAGGGTAGCTAGCATAACCCTGGTGATGTATGAAGCATAAAAAGTAAACAAACCTGGCATCAGCCATCACTTCCTGAACATCTCCCCTTCAAAACAAGAAGAAAATATTAGCATACTAAGTTAATTTTGGTGGGTTTTGTTTACAAGCTGACAAGTCTGTCAAAAACGAGTCAATTATGACAATTTTTCCTACAAAGGCCAGAGACTATATGCACTCAAGTAGTTTGATACACAGAGATTTCCAGAGCAATACTCTCATTCTAACCTTACATAGAGGAACTGTGGCAATGAAATGGGAGACATTTAGCCTTCTTCACTAATTTTCTAGATTTATGTATTTCTCAGGTTTTAGAAGACCTATTCAGCGAGTTTTTCAGGTGTGATGTTACCTGATATTTGTAATTAATTTACTCTTGATTAGGCACAGAGGATAGGAAATTTTCATTAAAAAAAAAATAAAAAAATCATCTAATATTGACATGTCATACACATATATTTGCTCATATGTGTAATTCATAGTGAAATGAAATTGTCAGTCCTTTCTTCTCCTCCCTCACCATTCTATCACTATCAGGTGGTTCATAGGCCTCATTTTTCCCTTTGATATCCACCTTAATATTAAGAATGTTTGATTTACTTTGGTCAGTAGAACATTCATCTTCTTCCTGTAGTATTGGTCTCAGTTCAAATGAAAAATTCCTCTAAGCTAATTGAACTGCTGTGTTATGAGATTGCTGGTCTTTGCAAATGTGTCATAATAATCTAATAAATTCTCATGCTTATGTTGTGTTTCACAATGTTTGTATTTTATTTCTAAATAATGAGTATTATCATGTTAGGAGTGATTGAGTGAGTGTCATTTCTTAGGATTTGTGAGCTCTTTTGTGGGCTTTACTTGCTTGACATCCTCTTTTTCTCACATTATGTTCTTTATGGTTTCACATCAGTACATTTTATCAAAGCTAGAGTGCAACTTTTGGGTTAAAATGGGGGATCTTTTGTGCTTGGGAAAACATCATTGTCGTCTGCAACACCTTTCTCCCTTTCTTTCTCACTGAATTACCTATGACAAAGTCATAGTTTGGTATCAAATTTTAATGTTATAGTATTAGTGTTATATTTCTAATACATTCCAGATATTGCACTGCCCACTGCTGACATATATTGTATAAAATAGTCATCATAGATCTCTTTATTTCTGGAGTTGCCAAACTGTTGGAGATTGTAGTTAACCTGTATTTTCAATAAAGCTGTTTTCCTAATTTCTACTCTCTGTGTTCCAAATCAAGGAAAGCAGAGCACTGTTTCAGTTAGTGTTTGACTTGTAGCTTATTATTACAGCAACATCTTAGCTATTGTAGTACAGAAAACATTTCTATTTAGCTCATGCTAGAGATATCAAAATGATGCCACAAATCTCACTGCTTTTTATTGCTTTCAGATGCTGCTCTGATATGCCAAACAGCTTCCAAATGAGCCATTATTTCACATGCAGGGAACATGCTGCTATCACATAGTATTCACGTGAATACTATTCTCAGATATGCGAATTTTGTTTAGATTTACAATAAATTTTGTATTGCGATTAGAAACAAAGGAGTGGGGTTTTTTTCTTTGTTTATTTTCAGTGAAAACAAATTGAAAAACAGAAAATAGTGAGTCACATGCTGGTAACAGATTGCTTAATGCAGCCCAGGACACCATTTCCATGCTTTACAGCAACAGTGCACTGGTGGCTCCTGATCACCTTGAGGTTTACTAGACCCTACAGATCTTCCACCAAACAGTTTTCCACCTAAGCAACACTGAGTATACATTGGTGTATTCCCAGGTGCAGGACTTTGTATTTCTTCTTGGTGACCTTCATCAGATTCCCATCAGTCCATTTCTCCCACCTTTTGATGCTGCTCTGCGTGGCAGCACAGTCCTCCCAAGTATCAGCCACTTCTCCCGTTTTTATGTCATCAGCAAACTTGCTGGAAGTGCACTCGGCACCATCATCTGGCTCATTGCTGAACATGCTGAACAGGACTGGACCCAGTATTGTTCCATGAGGTGCACTGCTAGTTACTGGCCTCCAGCCAGACTCTGTGTCACTGAGCACCACCCTCTGGGCCTGGCCATTCAACCAGTTTTCAGTCCAGTTTACCGTCTGCCCATCTAGCCCATACACCAACTTGTCTGTTGAGGACCTTATGAGAGACAAGGTAAAGGGCTTTATTTTAAGTTGGTCAAGCATATCTTGCCCTTGGTTATTCTGTGCTTGCTACTCATGATGATTTTCTCATCAGGTTTTCAGGACTAACCACTCATGGGTTTTGCTTCCTCAGTGTTTTCTGAGGATCATAAAGGCTTAAGGATATAAGGTATAGTCTACTACATGCCCTACATGCCAATGGTCCTTCCCCTTCAGTATCTTATTTTCAGGACTGGCAAAAGGAGAGGGGATTTAGGGTGACCACAGAAAGCTGATGATCTTCACCATATAGTATCCCCAACTCTGGATTTGCTCTATTAGAGGGAATAGAGCATTCATCCTTGTTTGAGAAGGAAGAGTGCTCTACTTGCTCTTCCTTGTTCCTTTCCTTAATTTTGTTTATCCCTCTATTTGACAGCTTCCCAAATGTTTTCTGGAGTTTAAATAAAAAGAACAACATTCAAACACCAAAGATATCTTCATGATGAAACTCTGTTGCTACAACCAAATAACAGAAAATATTGCTTGCTAGATGCGTGACATAGATTTTGGATTTTTCTGATGGCTTCCAGCTATACAAAGAGCCACTAGAGCATGAAAATTACCCACAAATAAAAGTATCTCTAAAAGAGTGAAATCAACACCCATCTGTGGTTTAGGATTGGTTCCTCTATATGTGAGAATAATATCTTACTGTGAGTCTATATATCAATTTAATACTAATATGACAGCATTTTTTGCCTAGCAGGAAAGATTTCCTGGAAATTCAAGTAATTCAAATAGAAAAGAAAATTAAGTTTCCAGATTAAGTGTAAAAGGTGAAGACTTCAAGTATCTCTTTTGTTGTTATTTTCTCTATTTAAAAAAAACAAAAATCTTTTTCTTTCATGTTATTCATCTTTGCCCTTGCTTTCTTTCATACTTTTGGGGCATTTTTTCTTTCATTACAAAGTTCAAGGATAGCATGTAATAAGAACATTAATCTCTTATAAGTAGTGTCACGGGGCCAAATTGGTCAGTTCAATTTCCACTAACATAAGCTCAGCATTACCTATGAATTTAAGCATGTGAGATTTCTTCCTCCTTACATCACAGGCCAGAGAAGAATTCAGTCAAAGTAATTGCTTCTTTTTATTTTATCAAAATCCATCTATTTAAACTTTTATTTATAACGCCAAATAAAAAAACCAGCATTGAAAAAATTGTAAAGTATTGTGAAAAATATGTATAAACACTATATATGAAATGGTGGGTCCTTTCTGAAACTTTAATCCCAGCTGGGGAAAGAGTCAATAAATTAGTACACCCACTGAATAATGAATCAACAATGAGGTTAAAAAGAAGGAATTTTTATCATATGAAAATCATTAAATAAAATCTTCTACTCAGCAATTTACAATTCATATGATACTGCTGATTTTATCTGGCATAGAAGTTGTAATTAAAAAGCTTTTTCCTGAAGTTATTTATTCAATTAGTTATTAGTTCAAATTATGTTTTGAACTAATTTGTTCTCTTTTAGAAACAAAATGAAAACATTGATTATTTATATGCAATTTTTCTCCTTACATTATAAAATCATTTCCTTTCCATATTCTGTTACATTACTTCATTGGAAATGGTGTCTTTTGAAAAAAAAAAAAAAAATTGGGAGTGTATTTAAAAATACACCTAGTAAAAATGTCCAGTAATCTTTTTGATATTGCTGCAAAAAAAAATGGATATTCTACTGGTCAATTGCTGAAGGTGTAAGTCATGCTCAGTAGCTTTAGTGATGTGTTTATTCACTTAGAATTGTGTATTGCTCCTGCTGTTGGCTACATAATATTTATGAAGACATGGGGAGGACTTTTAGCATTCTAGCTAATGGTAATCAGCCTGTGAAACCTCAAGGTTCCCTGGCAAATCAGCTTATCTTAAATATTAGTGCCTCAGTGTCTTAAAGAAAGCACAGGAACTCTCATTAGCTCATGCAAAAAGGGCATTTTTCCAGAGCAACAAATCTTATCAGCCTTTTTCATTCTTCTATCACAGAGGAAGATTTTTTTCTACTTTTTCGCATCTTTTGAAAGCACCCCACTTCCTGATGGGACCTGTTGTTTCTAAGTGTCATTATCAACAGGTTAACTGTGTTTTGCATCTTCTCTAATTGTTCTCTGAAGGTTTTAAGGCTGTAAGACTTCTGAGTACATGCATTATGAGATCTTGAAGAAAGCTACTGTGCTTGAGGTATCAGCTGTGGACACCTCAGCAGATTTTAACTGGACAGCAAGAGCTCAATGAGCAGGACTTTGAAACACCAAAACTTGATAATTTCAAGAGAGAGATGTGAAAAATCTCTCCATACCCAGAATCCCGTAAACAAAAGTAATATCTGCATCCTACAGAGCATCATATTATTGTATGCTAGCATGGCCTAGGGAAGACAAGGACACCCTATCCCTGTGTGACATGTATAAGGTGGAGAAGAGGTTGTCTGTGAGCATGATAAGTATTTTAGACAAGGACTGAGACGGATAATTTAAAAAAAAATGAGATTATGATTATCAAAAAATTCACAGAAACTATTGCGTGGATACCAAAGAACCTAGTGAGACTGAGACAAATAAATGGGAATATTAAAACCCATATTTTTTAACCAAATTTAATGAAAAATTATGTTAGCTATTTACGTATTTCTGAAAAGACAATTTTAACCATATTTTCAGAATAGATTCAGAAATTTTAACTGACTTGGTATACACATGCATAAAAACACATACAGATTCATGGAACCATAGAGTCATATAGGCTGGAAAAGATCTTTAAGATTATTGAATCCAACCAATCCAACCACTGACCTAACACTAACAAGTTCACCACTAAACTATGTCCCTAAGTGCCACATCTTTCAAAAACTCCAGAGATCGGACTTCACCACTTGATAGCCCTTTCAACAAATTAAATTTTTCAAATACTGTATTTAAACCTCCCCTTGCACAAAACCCATGATCAAAACCTTCCAAATTCTACCAGTGACACCAGGTGTGGAGCCTGTTGCTTCCCTCATCATTCCCAGCAACTGAAAGGTTTGAAGAGAACAGGGCTTGTGCTCCTGATCCCATAATCAGTAGTACCAAGGCCCTGAGGTCTTTCTTGATTGCCCTCAGACTTCTTTTTGCAACTTCTTTGCTGCCTACAGGAAAAATGAATAATGGATAACAGTTTGAGGGGCATACCAGAGTGGGAAGTTTCCTCATCATCTCTTTAACCTGGACCCCAGGGAGACAGCAGAATTCCCTAAGAAGTAGATTTGGTTAGAAAGTTGGATCTCCTTTTCCCCTCAGAAGAGCATGTCCTATGACAATAGGTCATTTTGTTTTGTTTTGTTTTTCCCTTTACGGAAGCAGTCTTGATGCAGGTTATAGGCAAACTTAACCTCAGCAACACTTCCAACCTAGATGAACCATCATCCTTGTCACTGTTCAGTTCCACTTGCACAGCCTTGTGCCTGCTATGCCAGGGCACCTGGGAAGGTGGGGTAGCCACAGGGATGTGCCTTCTGCACCTTGCAGGAACTCACCACCGTTGCCCCATCCCTTAAGTCAACACATTCTGCCAGGTGGAGAGAGGATAAGGAATCATCCATAGAACGTGTCCTGTCTGCCTGACTAAGGGAAGTCAGGGAGTAATTCCTGCAGTCTCTCTTCCTGATACACCTCAGCCTACTCACCTCTGCTCTGTCACCAAGTGGAGGAGTTCTTCCTCCTGGGTGCAGCTCCCTACAGTGCGTCCAGTACTGGCACACGAGCAGGGCACACCCTGCAGCCCAACACCTGGCAGGCAGAGTGTTCCTATCACAGCTCTCTCTGGGAAGCTGCATCAGCCATGGCATGTGCAGAGCTTACACAGGATACGGTCTTCTGCCAGGCTGATACCCTTCCTCCCTGATCAAGCTGGCTGAGTTTCAGGGTCCTTCCTGCACACCCTTACACACAAACTGCCATGACCCATCTTTGCTGATGTGCCATTAAAAAAATCAGATATTTTCTCAGATTTCTCAGGCTGAGGAGAAGGAGTTTTTAATCTTTGCTTTGTGTGATGCTATCTATTTCCCCTTACTCCGTCTTCCCAACTTGATCATACACTAGGGCCTCCTCAAGAAGTACAGAGGGAGAAAAGGGCATTGCAAGAAGTGATACAGACAAGCTGTTCTTCAAGATTATTCTGAGGTTCTGTTGTTTAAAGCTATACACTTTTAAAGAACTGAGACAACACCCATTTTCTTCCATTTTTCCTTATAGAAAAATCCTCTGGAACAAAAAGTTTTCATTCCCACATTTGCAATAGGGAGGAGGGCTTATTTTCCTCTACTTGTTTGAACTCTTAGTGCAGAATGTGGAGCACTTGCCTCCTGCATACAAATGAATTCTGGTAGGCAGAAATAGGCTCTTAATATTGCAGATAACTTCAGTTGGATTACTGGAGTGTTTCTTCTTGAGAAGAAAAAAAGTCTCAGATTTTTTCGCATACATCAGAAGGTGGTGTTTGACTTTGTTTCTGTATACACAAAGTAAAGATTACTCTTTAAGATTAGCTGAAAATATCCAAACACCTATCTTCTCTTTTTTCTTTCTTTTAAAAAAATTGTCCACAAGTCTCATATGAACAGTGAGCTATTAAGTCTCATGATCTTTAAATGTACCTTGTACAGTATGTGAGGGCACAATTGGGACTCAAGCAAGTGAATCATATGAAATTAAATGTCAATAAAGTTAAATTTATTACACAAAGTTGATAATAGACTTTTAAATTCAAACCAAAGTTTTGCAATTCACCAGAGCTGGTGGCTTGCAATACTGTTGTACATTCAAAATATTACCCCATTTTAATGGTTAAAATACCTTAAATTAAAACAGTGATTTCTACAGAAAATACAGTAGAATATTAGCTTTTTTGTTTCTTCTTGGGTTTTTGCTTTTTAAGTTTTTTTTTTAATGCTGTAATTATAAACTTTGCAGATAACTTGCAGGCCGTTTAGACATTTAGTCCTTTTCTTTTTTTTCCCATGTAACTGCATTAGATAGCAAGCTTTCAAAGAGAACAACTCTATGCAATTAAGTTGCAGCATAAGATAGAAATCTCATTAGCTATTATCCATAGTGAGATGCTGATGGAAGTTTATTCTACATTAGTTAAGCTAAACAGTAAGCTAACATTTATCATCATTTCCCTGTGGTTCACACTATTTATAACACTCAGGGTGAATTAATATTGTGATGTAAGTGGTGCCAGAAAATGAAGCAATTTATACAGAAAATCAGAAGCAGAGAAGAAAAAAGTTTTTAAACTGAAGGGGATCTGCTTTTAAAATAATTCTACATGAATGGAATTTTAGTGGAATACCTTCCTACCAAAACAGAATATTTTCTCAATGAAGATAATAGGCAAATTTGCATAATCCTGGAATATTCTGTTCTATACTCAATAATCCATGTTTTCAAAAGGCAGCTTTCTTGGCAGAACTTTTCTAATTAACTCTTATACAAGAGACCAATTTGTCACAAAAGTTCAGACACCAATATGACTCGAAATTAATCATATAATATGATGAGTTGGAAGGGACTCAAAAAGATCATTGAGCCCAACTCCTGCCCCTGCACAGGACTACTGTGGTAATCACACTACATGCTTGAGAGCATTGCTTCATCCGGGAAACCTTTTCCCTTGTTGGTACAAGAAAGGCGAATCCCAGAAAAAAATTGGGCCTGATTCATTTACTTAGGCATAGGCATATGCACAGGCATCCAGTACCATTTCCAACAACCTCGATGCCTCAGGCATTTATCCATACAGGTCTGTCAAGCCTTGAATGAACCCCATGTCTGAAGCTGTTTTTGGAGACCAAACCTCAAGACAAAGGAAATGACATCAAAGTCTGTGTTTTTGCTCCAGATTCAAGACAGGTTAAGAAGGAATATCAGAATTAATGCATGTCCTTCTTATAGGATAGGTTTCAGCACCACTGCAATGATCATTCTCAACATGCAGCAGCAAACGTCTTCAGACAAGAAATGGAGTGACTTTTTTTTCTGTGGTGTGGAACACAGACTACCAATTTAAACAACAAGCCACAATTTTTTTTCCTGTTTTTTTCTCCCTGTCAGATACCATTTGCTCTTTCAATTCTCAGCATGCATGCCCTTTACTTTTTCTAGCTGTGTGTGAGGACAAAACTTTAAGTTTTCCAGAAAGTAGGCATGATTTTGGTCCCTGTAGGATTTTTCTCCATCCTCCATCTTCCTTCTTGTACTTACTGGAAAATGTGTAGGTTTTTTACCCTTTTATAAAGAAGATGGTATGAGCAACACTGTGCAAGGCCAGAGCCCCAGAGAATAAAATTTTACAATACCTTAAATGTCAGCATGTGTAATCTACAAGAACTTCATTGTTTCCTTTCATCTGCTTTTGCAGGCATGTTGCTTTGTGCGGGAGAGAAAGCTTATTAATAATGATATACAAGAAAGTAAATGAGACAAGAAAATAAATGAGTATTTACCAATGAAGGAGGGGAACAGTACAATCCTTACTAATTGGTTATGATTTAAGTTTAATAAGCCATTCAAATGACTGCATGCCTTGGATTTGCCTTGTCAGATGAGCTCTAGAAGCTGAGTGGCTCCTCAATTCCCAGGATGGACTAATGCTTAAAATGCAGTAGAATTGCTTGAAAATTTATAAACTTCTTTATTGGAATATAAGTGCAACATGGTAAATGAGCTTTTACAAAGTACACTGAATGCATGGATTGATTATAGCTATTTTAGCTTTTAAAGAATATCATACAAATGCTCAGCCAGTTCTTCAAATAGCTGGAGTGAAAAGTCTGTGCAGTACAGCCTCTTAATACTCCACAATAATGCTGTCACTCTCCTATTTAGTCTGCAACTTAGGTCTGCAACTTAAGTTGTAAGTGAGGATATGAATGACACCACCAAGAAATGGGAGAAGTTAGATTTCATTTTCACTGGCTTCATAAGCTGGAAGGTCTTTCTGAATCAGCATGTGCCCTGTATGCAGGTTCAGTTTTCAATACGCACAAAACACATTGTCTCACTGCCTACTGTGAGTTTGTGGAATCTCAAATTAGTCACCCTAACTGGGAGAAAGGTCTTCTAGCTTACAGAAATGAACCAATATTATTGTCTAGACAAAATTTTTACAGATATCATACTAGAATTGAATTCTTAAATCTATCAAGTTATGATATATAATATAAAAAACCCAATAAAACCAATTAACAGGAGATCAAAGGTCTCCTCTCTGAATGCTATTTTGTGGATTACTGTCTGTGGGTGTTAAAAAGCAGAAGGATTCCAGCCAGTGCTTCCCCTGTGCTGCAAAGAGCAAGAATTGTTACCACCATAATGTCTTAACATTAAATACTATCTTAATGTGCTCCAGAATTAGGGTTCTTCTTTCTGTTTCACATAACTGACTCATAATTGCTTTCAAATCTATTATAGGGCCAAGATCCATGTTGGCCTTTAAAAAGAAAAAAAAATTCTAGTCAGCTAGCCCTCGTTAGCACCTTAGGTTTTGATATAACCATTGAATTTCTCTGTATTCTCTGACTGAAATTCTCTGAATGTCAACTCACTCACAGTAGACAGTGAAACAATGATTTTTGTGCATATTGGAAAGTAAAATGAAACTTGAAATTATCTGAATTTAAATTTGTTGAATTT
The DNA here is from genome assembly GCF_000738735.6 of Corvus cornix cornix. Classification (NCBI taxonomy): domain Eukaryota; kingdom Metazoa; phylum Chordata; class Aves; order Passeriformes; family Corvidae; genus Corvus; species Corvus cornix. Next base: position 59,572,340 of record NC_046332.1, on the reverse strand, counting down.
TGTAGGAATATGTCAAATCACACTATAGTCTTAAATTGTCCTTGGAAATGACTGCCATCTCTTCTATTATGATGTAATCAATTCAGGAAGGACATTGCAGTGCTGGAGCATGTCCAGAGAAGGGCAATGGAGCTGGTGAAGGGTCTGGAGCAAAATCCTATGAGGAGAGGCTGAGGCAGCCAGGGAGGAAAGGATGCTCAGGGGTGACCTTATCACTCCCTACAACTCCCTGTCAGGAGGGTGTAGCCAGGTGGGGGTGGTCTCTTCTCCCAGGCAACCAGTGACAAGGCAAGAGGATGTAGTCTTAAACTGAACCACGGGAGGTTTAGGTTGGACATTAGGAAGAACTTTTTCACAGAATGCATGATTAGATATTGGAGTGGGCTGCCCAGGGAGGTGATGCAGGTGTTTAAGGAAAGACTGGATGTGGCACTCAGTGCCATGGTCTCATTGACATGGTGGTGTTGGGTCATCGGTTGCACTCGATGAGTTCAGAAGTCTTTTTCAACCTAATTAATTCTGTGATTATGTGAATCTCTTTACATATTTCATCCATTCCAACTATTAATGGAAACAAGACAGGGGTAGGCAGATCCATGAGGAATGCCACTTGAAATACCCTCCTAGGATAGGTAAGCCTTTAATAACTACTTCTCCAGAGTGAGTTTTAAGTGGGTGATTATAACCTAACTGCATTTTCTTAGCTTGCTTATAAGAATGTCATGCATGGCAGTGTCAAAAAAACATAATAAAGTCAAGCTGTACCTAACCTCCTGCTTCTTCTTTATTCACTTGTCCTGTTAGACTGTCAGGGAAAGAAATTAGATTAGCTTGACATGATCAGTTCTTGACAAACTCATGGTGTCCTTTTTTATCACCTTATTATCTTTGAGGTACTTATAAATTGATTTCTTAATAATTTTTTTACAGAATCCTGCCAGAAATTGGAGTTAGACTAACATAACTAATGCTCTGGGATCTTTTTTTTTTTCTTTTTTTTTTTCAACTAATTTTTTTCAGGTTCAATATTAAGCTTATTCCTATTAGAACTCTGGATACCAGAATTCCAAAACATTATTTTCCAGGAGTCTAGACATTTTGTAAAATTAATTCCTTATATAAAAAAAAATAATTTAGTCAAGATGCACAAATTGAATTTGCCCACTCTACTTTATAAGATACATTATAGTATGTTCTTTCTTTTTTTTTATTTTCTGTATAAAAATTCATAAATTTTATTTCTTTATATGTATAGCTAAAAAAAAGGGAGGATTGTTTATTTATTCAGTTTTTTAAAGCAAAGAACGTACCATTTGTCTTGATCTTTACCCAATCCAAAGTTTGTTATGTATCCTTGCCTCCTTTTTTCTTATTTTTAATTTCCTTCTCCTGGGGCTCTTCTGTTCTTTGCTAATGGAAAGTCTTTTTTGCACCTTAGTTTCCCTGATTTTACTCCAATTTTTCTTTTTTTTTTTTTTTTGTCCTTAGGCATATTCTTAGAAATCTACCTTTGTTTCCATTTTTGATTTATTCATCTAATATTTATTTTCACGTCATTGAAGAATTTCTGGTCCTGTACTGCTTTCTTAATAGGCTTCCTATCTATCTTAGCTGTGGAATTCTATATTCTGCCATTATGAGCATAATCTCAGCCTTTCCATTACTCCCAGTTCTCTCACATTTCTTCATACATTACTCTCTCTCTCTGAAGCACCTCGTCTCTTAGTTCCCTGAGTTGCCCACTTGGATTTTCTGAATTGTATTATCTTGACTCTTCTTCTTTTCTTCTACCATCAATTCCTTGGAGAATTAATCAGTATTCACTTTTTAGTACTTTTTATTCAACTCACATTATACCTGTAGTTTCTGAGTCAGTATTTCTGTATGGGTGAGAACAAATTCTAAAATAGCATTTTCCCTACCGGCTTTACAAAGCAAAAGGAAGTTTTAATAGAATACGGTTGTGACCAAGAAATCTGAACTTGTTAGTGCTGTCTTTCACCACAGTACACTTGTTCCCTGTTCATTAGTATCTGGCTGAGCCTAAACTTTCAGCTGAGAGATGTGAGAGCAGCCAAGAACTGATACTCCCTCCCTTATTACCCTGGGTGTTATGACGTCTTCTGATCAGACCATGGCAGTACATGGTGAATTGTCAATACCCACACGGGAAAACAGCACAAAAACTGTCAGGCATTTGGGTGAGATTCTCCCACCTATACGTAAACCCAGATTTTGTCCCTGGAAAGGAATCAATGCAGATTAGTACTTTTTCCTCATAAGAAATCTTCTAACAGCCAAGGCACTTTGTGTTCTATTCTGGGAAATATGAGCTGTTAGGTTTCCTAGACGGGGATTCACGTAAACTTCTCTCCATTGATTTTGCTGTAACAATTGTCATGCAACACATTTTAGCAAAAAGGTAAAATTTCAGCTTTAGTCTGACTCTGTTCCATTTTGGATCTAAAACCAGATAACACTTGTTCAGTTTCTATTTATATTCACCAGAGATTTGGTGAAAGAAGGTCAGATTACCACAGGGTAAAACTGACACTTTCCATATGGTGGCAAAGTGATTAGAGAAGCTCAAAAGATTTGCCATCAGTGAACCCCAAATGATAATATAAACCCCGTTTGGATCTGCCTCTTCACCCATCTCTAAAGTGTAAGCATAGTTAATATGTGAGCAGGCTAGTTTGCTGTTACATATGTTACATATGCTGTTATAATGTTATGTTCCAAGAGAATAATTTTGTAAATTCATATGATGATTTCAATGAGTCAGGTCAGATTTGTACTTTGAGACAGGCTGCCTTAGAATGAACACACAGCTATTATCTTGCAGATGTCTGTGGTAAAGTTTAAAAAAATTACAGATGTGAGTGGAATGAACAGGGAATCAATTACCAGCCACAGAAATTATTTCAGTGTCTGAGTCTAATCATATTAATTATGAACAAATGCAAAATTCAAAAAGTGCCATTTTCAATAATTGAATGATTTTTTTTTTTAAAAGATAATTAAGATAGTTACGGATATACACTTTTGAAAAAGTTAATTATAAATTCAGAGCTCAAAACACAATAGTCACTTGGCGACTACTGCAAATTTGTACTTGTTTCTTCATTATTTATAGATGCATAAATTTATTTAATATAACCAAATTTATTAAAAGGAGCTATTTTTAACTTGCTATAAACACAGCCATGTGGCTGCTTGTACCCCATTTAGGTCTACCAATTTATAGATTTTTGTGAACTTAATAGTATGGGCCTTACTTTAAAACTGCAAATAAGAGATTAATGACTCCAAAACATTACTACATATAAGACAAGTCTGCAAAGACAACCTTTTGAGAAAGACAACCCTTATAAGAGAACACAGAAAGAATAGACTCATGCCCATATTCTCACAAATTTGTTCTTGTACTTTTATGTCAATTTCAGCTAATGTGACAGAAAGCTTGTGCACTTTTATAGCAAAGAGAAAATGATCCTCAGAATGCTTACTACAAAGTAATGTGTACATAAATGTATGTATGTGGATGTAGGATTAATGTAAAATGGTTTGTGAATCTTGCTTATCTGTTTGTCTCAAATATGAGACTAGACAAATATCATTGTATTTATTTGCTTGTAACACACAGTCTGTGATTTTACGTTGTCCAGACTCTGAAAAACATGGCAGATTTCTTTCAGCAAGTCAACAACGTATTTTAAAAAAATGACAAGAAAAAAAGAAAGCAAAGAAAAATTTAGAAAGCTATAATAAATGTCTAAAAATTCTAAGCATTGAGGACAACCAGTTTCCAGAGAGATCATGTCTCCCTTTTGTGGTTGAAATAGGCCTAAAAATTCAATCTCTCTTTTACTGTCAAAGGGGTTGAATCAAACACAAAGAGAGCCCCATTGGTTAATGTAAGACATCATATATTCTGTATCAAAACCAGAACCTTTACAACTTAAAAATTTGACAGTATTCATCATGTCTGTTTTCTTGTGACTAAGAGCACAAAGATTCAGTTGTAAATATGGATCAGCCATATTTTCTATAGTACAGATCACTTTGTGCAAATCTCCTGCCTGTGTGCAGTCTGTGTACATACATATTCTGGATCACAACTGCTTTATAAGCCCTCTGCTGAGAAACAAAAAGCCAATTACACAACAAAAATCTGCAACATTTTTAAGCAGATTTTCCTGTAGCTTTAAATTGTTGCAGTTAATCACTGAAACCTACTTGCAGAATATACATTTCCATTATATTAATTTGGGCTTCCTTGAATGCAGAAACATGTCTCCTAACTTATTATATATAATATTAATGTATATTACATCATATTCTGCATAGTTTACCTGACAAAGTGCATCTCCTTGGAAAATAAAGTGTGGATTACAAATTCTAACCCAAGTAGAAATATTACACATTATTGCAAGAGGCAGCAAAATCAATTAACAATTATGCCATGGATAATTTAGGTCAGATGATTTTGCAAAGCTTAGTTATTTCACCTAACAAAATTAAAATTTTGCTTCATCCACAGTGCAATTAACTCTAAAAAACAGGGAGAAAAAAATTATATTGAGAAGCAATTAAGCTGAAATAGTCTGTGTGCTTCAAAACTGTTCAATTCTTACAAATTCTTACCTCTACAAAGTATAAAATATTGAAAATTATGAAAAAATGTTGTGTGCCATTTTGGTCCTTAGTTGCTTTCTGTTCTCCTTCTGGTATAACTTAGCTGATGGAAAAAAAAAAAAAAATCCTCCAAAAACCCAACTAAAAGCAAACAACATTTGTTATATAAAAATATACATATATTGTATATATATAAATATACATTTACTCATATTTATGTATATGTGTGTGTATGAATATATACAAGTAACCTGTTAGGGAATCTTTCTAAGGAAACAGAGTTTTGTATTAAGACACAGATGTGCTGATCCAGATTTTCCTTCTGTGCAAATACCTTCATGACAGATAAAATGCATAAATGAGAATAAACCAAAAGCTTAAAATATTTACATTTGTTTTGGCTATACCTTCTTTTTAAAGTAGTATTTTCCCAGGCAGGAACCTAGGTCAGGAGTGTAATGGGACTCCAAGAAGAGTGAGTCATTAACATGATTAGCTTGCTCTGTCTGAGGTGCTTTTATGGTGCTGTGTTTTTAAATTCGTGTCAAGGTTTTATGTTTTTCTCACTCTGATTACTAAGACAGCAGACTGGGAGTGCACAAAAATTGTGAGGGGACACAGTCAGAGCAGCAGCCCCCAGCTGGCCAGAGGGATAACCCCCAGCATATGAAGGTGTGCTGAGAAATAAAAGCTCAGGTAAAGGTGGAGAGGGGGGATGTTGGGATGTTTGTGGTTACATAGTTTGTCCTCCCAAGAACCTTTATGTGTACTGAAGTCATGCATTGCAGCAAGTGGCTAAACTTCTGCCTGATGATGGGGAAGTAGCAAATTAATTCCTTGTTTTGTTTTGCTTGCCTGAGAAACTTTTCTTCACCTATTAAACTGCATTAATCTCGACCCATGGGTTTTCAGCTTTTCCATTCATCTCCTCCATCCCTCTGGGGGCAGCAGTCTGAGCAAGTCACCAAGTGGGTGCTTAGCTGTTGGTTGGGCTCAACCGCCCACACACAGATAGTGTGGATACCTAGGGAAAGAAAATAAAAACATTTTTGAAATTATTTGCTCCAGGAATTACATGCTTCACGACACAATCCATCAACAAATTGAAAATCACTAAGAAGATGTTTAAGCAATTAATTTGTAATAGTATTTCATAAAACTCATAATGCATGGTTGTAACAAATTTGTGAGAAGTTATTCTTGAAGAAGAGACTGCTGAGGTACCTGCAAGGAGAGGTTTCATTTTATTCTCAATTTTAACGCTCTTAACATAAATGCTACATTGAGCTATAGTTGTGGAAATACAGACAACATGTCAGTAAAAGATTTTTGGTTAAGGAAAAGGTGCATATCCCCAGAGAACAAATTCTGCCATGTTCTGAGATACAGATCATAGCACCCATGCATTTCTGTGCATTGCTGCTTTTTCTCCAACAGCTCTCTAGATTGATAATATAGATTTGTACTCAGGAAGAAAAGGGGGAAGTCAAATTCTACTATTGTTAATCACTGAAAATCTGTTTTGATGTTTATTTCTTACTAGAATGAAGATGGAGAAGAGCATAAACAAAATTCAATTACATCCAAAATACATTAACACATGCTAATTCTTAGAAGAATAAAAGGAATTGAAAACATCTTTGTGTAGCAACATTCTGCAACACAGCCATATGGCAGATGGATAGTGTTCTCATTCCTTGTACTTAGGCAGTTCACAGACATAAACCCATTATTTCTGGAAAAGTGTTTGGACAGGTCTCTGTTGTACAGATTTTGGATATCTCCTATGAGCTGTCTCAAACTGACAACATTCTGAAGGACAATATTCAATGAATTATACTGCTGTGCTTCGCTCTTCCAATCTTAGGAAAAAATGCTTCCAGCATGGCTACAGAAAGATTGCTCTGTAGAAAAAACAGGAGGTTACATGGGATTGTGAAGGGATATATTTTGAATATCTTAATTTCTCTAGATCAAATCTCTTAATTTTGAAATTCAACACCTTGCATTCACATGCAAAAGCATACATTAGGAAAATATCACTATTTTTTATTAAAAGAAAACACCCAAGATCAAAAATGAGATGTTAAAAATTTAAAGCTATGTAAGAAATGCATGAGTTAAAATGATTTGGTTTTCAAATTAAATTTGACAGGTAATTATTTTTTTAAAATGATAGCCACTATAATTGCTTTTATTATTTTGGAAAAAGAAAAAAAACCACACTGGGACATAATGAGCTATTTCATTTCAAAGAAGACACTGGACATGAATTGAGTGTTATAATCATAAAATGGCTGGGGGAAGTTTTATATTTGGATTTGCTTAAGGAAAGTATGTGGTTTTGCAGCAATTGTGACCATGGACCAGTGTGTCAACATTATTGTTGAGATACATTAGTAATCAGCTTTTCATATCAATGTATTGTCTCAACAGTTAATAGTTTAATAGGTAATTTATTCTCAAGAGTAAGAAAGCGTGACTCCATATATTATATGTATTTCTATTATCATCATTGACACAAATTAATTTAATTGCACAGCTCAAATATACTATTGCAGAATTGTCGTCACGTCACAGAACATCTTTTACATCTGGCTGTTTCAAGCAAACCCATGCTGGGAGTTAGATATATACATTAAATATACATTTCCTTATCGTACTTAAGAAGGAGCTGAAACATTTCAAGGACGTGTAAAATGATGGCTGCAATAAACTCTTCTACTGAGTCTGCAATACACAGAATAAACCCTATGTATCAAAAAATTGATGTAAAAAGACCATAAATGCCATACAGGGCTATTAAATCCTCAGGGTGAAAATCATTGGCAGTATATACTGTGAAAGTCCAAGAGCTTTTTACAGTATAGTCAGTAAAACCAAAATTCTGCAGCTCATACTGTGACAGAACTAATTGCCCTCTAAATGTGCCTTTTAAAACACATTTTGGTCAAGAATTTAGGAGTTTTTTTAACATATATTCAGATTAATAAACAGGATCTAGTAAAGTATATTATTTAAATGTACTAGTACAAGTACATTATTTAAGTGCTGATGAATTTGTGAATATTTTTTTTTACTTTTTGTACAAAAATTCAATATTACAGTATAATAATGTTCACAATTATAACTACATAATATAAATGCATTTATAATGTATTATATTCAATATAACTATAAAATATATACTTATCAATTTTTTCTATAATTATAAATAATTGTGTATGTGCATAAATATAAATAAAGATTTTATATAAACACAATAATTTTTAATTACTTGTACCACAGTATTCCATAGGAATTTTTCCCTGTATGGAAATGTATTCCTTTAGTTTACATTCTTCATGCTTTACAATACTCTGTTTTTATTTAAGCAATTCCTTAGTTCTCTAGGATCACTTTTCTCCTCTAGGATCACTTTTCTCCATTCAAAATATAAAACCAAAAATAAGAGCACGAGCAAATCCCTCATTTTACATCTACTTTGTCTCACTGCAAAAAGCAGCAGGAAATTTAGGTGAGCCTGATGTTTCCTAAATGTGCCCTGACTACCAAAGGAATTTGCTTTTATGGCATTTCAAGAGCCAATCGCCAACAAAGGAGGCATCACTGCTCTGATGAAATTTCTTATTTAACAAAACAATGCAAAACAAATAAATAAGCAAAATTCAAACAAATTTAAAAACCCTTCATTGCAAGTACAATTTTTAAATTTGGTCAATCAACTTTTGCTAACTTTGGAAATGTTTTTCTTCCTTCCTTATTGGTGATGCTTTTTCTTTGCCTGGTTAAAAAGTGGGTACTCCCATTTCCTCCTCAGCTTCATGTATTTAAGAAATGCATAAGCCAACTGCAAGGTAAGGAGTGCTCCTGGTTCATTTTTCATAAGTAAAAAGAGAGTTCAGTGGGATTATAGTTGAAAAGGTCTAATTAGGAGTGACCTATGCAGCCAAGACTACCGAATATTTAGCTGCTAACGTCATGTAAATCAAGGATAGTGCTGTTTTAGGCCCTACTCCAATTGCTGCTCAAGTATCACTTCAGTGACCGAGCTAGGATATACAAATGTGGTTCATATAACACTGGGTACCCGGTCTTTATGGTATCTCAGTACTGGTATTTCTTGTGTTGGATTTCCACTAACCTGAGGATCTTAATGTCTTGTTTTGCACAATGTAGATACATTCCTATTGAGTAGCAAACTTTAAAATAGCTGTTATCGCTTCAGGAATATTGGTGATATTGGAGTCCACATGGATGTGAAATAACGTGCATGATCTGTGGATTGTCCTCTAGAAGTCTGTTCTGTACTCAGATAAAACAAAGCAAAACCAGTATCAGAATTATTAACAAAGGCTCTGGAACAAGTAGGATACTTCATGGCACTGCATAATAAAACCAAAACTTGAATAATGCATTTCTTTCTGATCATCCCAACTTAAATGTACTTAGCTGGATAACAAAAGTCTTTGAGAAAGTAAATCACATGGGCAGTCTTCCAGAATCCAGGAATGTTATGATTTCTGTGTGGTTCTTTGTAATAAGGTCGTTCCTCCCATTGTGACTGGCTTTATGTCAGCTCTAATTTCAATCTTAACTTAAAACATGAATGGTATCCATCCTGTTCTCTTTCTCCACATTTTTGGATATTGGTCTCTATGGAGAAAGTTTAGGCAGCCTGGGAACCCTTTAGTTTGGAAAAGGTGTGACTGAGGGGAGCTATGAGAAGGACCTATAGAATTATGATTAGCATGGTACAGATTATGAATAATTTGAAGTATTTGTTATTAAAAAAAAGGGACAAGTGGATATCTAGTCATAGGAATATTCAAAATATTTGAAATAATATATGATTAAATTATGGACCCTTCTGCCAGAGTATTGCAATGTTTAAGACTGATAAATTTGAAAAGAAAATTGATAGAAAGGAGTTCTATTAATGTTGGTTAAATATGGTTATCTGAACCCAATCTCCCAGAGACGTGCTGAACAAAATCCAGTTTTAATGTTACATTCATGCCTAAATATGATCTCTACTGTAGCCTATTTATTAGGAGGTTGTTTTCCAAGGGTGTTTCAGCTAAACGTAGTACAGGATAAGGTGAGCTTCAAAGGAACCAATCCACCACAAGCTCCAATATAATTTGTATATACGAAACCACATACTTGATTATTTTCAAATAATTGCAATATGTCTAGGTTTTAAATAAGAAAGAAAATCCATTTTGGTTTCATTTTTCTTTTTTCAAAAATTTCCTCTTTTTTAAAATTACCTTTTTTTCCCCTTTTTTTTTCTTTTTGGTAGAATACACTGCCTTCCTTCCCTTTGTAAAATTTTCCCTGTAATGCATTTTAAGTTTGCTCTTTCCTATTAACAGTAATGAAGATTTTCTGTTCTATTCAATGGCTTTGTATCAAGAACTTACTAAGAGTGTAAGAATTTTTTAAATTATTTATTTTGTTTCAGAATCATGAAATGATCTTTGAGATCTTATCTGCTACTACTGATAATTTTGGTTTATTCATTAATCAATGAATAAATCATGTTTCTGAAAGCAGAAAAAATAATATGTGGTATTTGACATGCACCTAAGGTAGAAGCAGATATAGTCATACATTCAGTAGGTAAACTAAATAGAAAATATATGAAACATTAATTTAAGGACGCTGGCTAATGTTTATTCAAGCTGCAAAAATATTTGTCATTGAGAAACAATACAAAACTAAAGAGAAGGGAAAAGATGTTTAAATATTAATTACATGCTGAATGGAATATAGAGAGATGGTTCATGGAAACTGGTTGCTTAGTAAATCATACATTAATTTTCCAGAAAGGCTTTATACATACCAATGAAATAGTAATAGCCATGACAAAGGTAGGTATCTTAGAGATTATTTTTTCACTCTCACTTCACAGTAGTAATAACAACCTTCAGGCATTTCTAAGATGCTTATCATACTGATATGCATTTACTTGTTATCCAATCTTGTCATAAAGCATTTACAAATGTGTAGAAAAGAATAAAATCATCAGAACAGTTTCCTGATAAAAAGGACTATCTGCATTTATTTCCTTCTTTATGATCAGTGATCCTCAGGAAACACCTTGTAACTCAGTCGCTATTGTTTAATTTGCCAATGAACTTACTCCATCCTGCCTCCCACCAAGACCCCGATGTATTAGAGGGGCAGTTGTTGTATCAAGTGGCTATATTTAATTTTAACAGAGACATGAGAAAGATCTTGGATTTTTCCCTGGACAATTAGTCTCAGATCATGATTCACCCTCTCTGCCAGACTGACGAACATATCCTGACGTGTTCCTGGATCTCATATAGCTTGTAGGTACAGGACTCTTCCTCCCTATCTCTATTATCCCACTTGCTCAACAGATATCTGTTATCCAGAACTATAGAGTAGGTCCATGTGTTACAACTGTACATGATACAATACAGTGAATTTAGCAGAAAAATTTTCCCTGCTGTGATATGAACTGGTATCTGTGTTCAGTTGCTGTTTTGTGTGTCCACAGGGGTGCCAAGCAGGCAGCAATGCTGTGCCAGTGATCAGGGCAGCCATGAATATGCATGCTCTTGTGAACCTAGGGAGTGTGGGGTGTGTGCTGCACTTGGGACCCTCTGCCTGCCCAAGAGAAGGAGGGGACATGTCCCTCTGTGCCTGTGTCTGGTGTGAGTCCTGAATGTGGGGGCTCCTGGGGGCAGAGCCTTGTCTGTGGCTCTCTTGTGGCCTTGTCTGTGGCCCTCTGGGTCCTCTGTGTGTCTGTGAGATTCACATTCAGCCTTACTGCTGGCTGACCTTCCAAGAAGGAACATATCAGTTCCATCCATTGGACTTGGAGGGAGACCTCAAGGTCACAGAGCTGGACACAGTGGCAGAAGAAATCCCGAGAACCAGAGTTGCTGGAGGCAGCAGATGCTTCTAGCATCTATTAACACATACAAATTAAAAATATGACATTTATATATTTTTTTACCTTATACTGGATTGACACATACTGTGTGCTAATGTTATTTTTTGCTACATTTTTTATATGCAGATTGCACTCAGAAGTTGTAGGGTATGAATGCTATGTATTGACAAATTCAGAAAACACTTTACCTATGCAAAACTAGATTTAAAATTTAATAAAAATTATATGCAATTATAGATTGAAAAGCAGACCATCTTTTCTTAGATTGTACTTAATGGAAAATTCCATTTGAACCTATCAGAGGATTTTTATTACACAATAATTTGATGAGAAAATGCAATGCTATCTGTCTTAGAGAGAGTTAAAAGAGAGATTATAAATCATGACTTTCATCTCCTTTCTAAGCTATTGTTAACAATTTCAATGTTAATATTCCTTTTCTCTTGTTTTATGTTCATCTGAATTACACTCTTATCATTCCACAGTCTAAAACAGATAGGGAGCTTTTTGGTCTGTTTGGTTAGCTGGAATAAAATAGTTTTGTATAAAGGCAATCTGCAAAAATGGTATTCATCTCCACAGCCGTTTTTATTGCTTTGTGAGATTTTGCTAAGTACCAATCACCTTCTCTACCAGCCAACTATTTATTGCTACAAGTCTAAAAATTTAGCAAATAGATTTGACTACTTTACTACAGTAGGCTAATTGAGTTATATTAGGTTCAATCTAAGGAAGGTAAAATAATTTAGCTCTTTCTCTTCTGTCTGTATAAGCAACTGATACAGACACCTTTATATTGATAAAAATTGATACATTGCTCTTTCAAAACCCAAATGATTTAACACATGATAAGCAGTGCTCATTATCTGAAAATGGTATTTCTAAATACAGAGAGGTGTTTTGTGTAAATAAACTTGAAAATTAAATTCTAATAATGTACCCACCCTGAAATTACCTTAGCTACTTTCAGAGGCAAATCACATATGCTGCTTGTGAAGATAAGAACATTTTACCTTCTGTGGTGACAAACATTTGTCAGACATTGGTGTTGAATTCCCACCATCACGGGAAGCAGAACCAAGGACTATTCCTGGTTTGTACATCAAGGACAGTGTTCTGCTGCACCTGCACTGGTTACCACGAAATTGTATCCTTCCCAAGAGGAGCCCTCTTGATACATACTCATGCTATTAAAATGCTGTTTGCAAAGGCCATATTTCTCTGTCAACAGAGCACTTGCATCCTTCACTTTTCTAAATTCCTACCCAGCTCTTTTCATGAGTCCAGATAAACTTCATTTAATGTAATTGATTTTATGCTACTAGCACATCCACGAATGGAATTATATAAATAACCTTAAGATAAATATAATAACTAGTAAATTAATTTTTCAGTTTCGATTTGTAACTTGAAAAGCTGTCTATACATACTCTGAAAGATGTAGAGTTATCTTTTGTGATGCCTGTACAATTGATTTTAACTGAATCGAAAATATTCTTCTTTTTTCCCTCTATTGGGTGAAATTTGTTTCACCTTTTAAGGAAGAGTTAAGGAATGAATCTTAGTGAAGCATTTTAATTCCCTTTATCATCAGTGGAGGGATACTGGCACGCAGAAATGGCAATTAATCATCTCCAGATATATATTTTCCTTTGAGAAATGATCCACTTGGGATTATATAATATTTATTACGTTGCAATCACTCGTATACAGGTTCTGATCCCAGCACTGGTGTTTACCTCATTGCAAATGTGGCATGTTAAAAGTATAGGGTTTTTTAGCCATCAGTGGAAGAGAAACTGGTTACCTCAAATTGCTCTGCTGTGTATGTTGTACCCATGTTGGCAGTGTCAAATCCTTTACAATATATCAGAATTATCCATTAGTCTCATGTAGTTTGTTAGACACAGAACTGCATAAAAAACCCCAAAAGATTCAACACTGGAAAGCTGTGAAAAGTTGAGGAAAATAAAGAAAATGAGGCTTTTGTTTAGAATATTTTTTCTCTTTTGTACTCTGAAAATGAATGGAGTAATTTTACAATTGCCTTTCATGTGGGTAAATGCAATAACTGTTATGAGTGGTGACTGCTCATTTTGGTGTTCAAATCAGTATCTGTCTGAAAATATTTCAATGTGTTGTAAATCATTTTCTCAAGAAGTGTAGATCACTAATTTCCTTTGGAAGAGAATCAGCCAACATGTTATTCAGGACACACCTGGAGGGCAATTTGCTTGACTCAAGTTTTGTGAAACAGAAATGACACAATGTTAATTCACTTTTAAACTCCTTGCCATGTCTAGGAATTAAATAAGCAATTGGATGAGACGAAACTGAATGCATTGAGATATTAGCCATGCAGTCCGCTTATTTTGCCTGATTGTGACAGAAAAGTCTTTCATATCAGCAGTTAACATGTTCACATTTTCCATACTGGGCCTTTTCAGAAAATCCAGTGACAAATTCTTTGCAGATTTATATTCCACTTATATTTGAAGAAAATATGTCCCTGGAGTTAACTTTAAATGTTTCTCATTTTTCTGTCTATGTATTGTAACTGTTTTTACTACTTTACATCATGACTTTGGCTATATGAGGTATTGGGGGAATATGCAGCTCTGTAGAGAGGTATATTTGCAAATAAACCCTATAAGAATACTCAGGCTCAGGATCTGATTAATTTAAGTGTTTACAAACATTTGTATTTAAATATTAATATGCAATTTGTGCTATTAATTTATTAATTGATCAATTAATGCATTGCAGCTATTTGCATAAATAGGATCTGTCTCTATCATCAGTAATGATAGCAACAGCTGTAATCATAATATTTAATATACCTTTTGGTTCAGCTTACCTCAATTGATTCAGGTGTTTGGAACAGCCTCTGGAATCCCATTTTTTATCACAGGAGATTTCAGTGCAAAAGTTAAGTAGTTAAATTTAAGTAGGATGTCCCCATACCAGATTATCTTTCACAAGCTACTGTCTTAACTCTAAAGGGTTGTGGCTGGCACCACCAGCAGATCCAGGCCACAAACTCCTGTCATACATCCTGGTGCCTGGACACTTGCAGGCTCTGGTCAATCTGGGGAGATGTGGCTGCTGCTATCACTTCAACCAGTGGTGAGTTTCACACAGACACACAGAGGACATGGACACAGCTGGTCACACAGAGAACCACAGACTAGGCACAGCCTCCAGCAGCCCCCACATTCAGGACTCACACCAGGCACAGGCACACGCCCCCTCCTCTTCTTGGGCAGGCAGAGGCAGAGGGTCACAAGTGCAGCACACAGCCCACACTGCCCGGGTTCACAAGCACACACACACTGGCAGATCCCCTGAGCATGGCCCCACTAGACCCCCTGCACCCCTGCTGAGATCCTGGACCCCCTTACTCATCCCATGGGTCCCTGACTCCCGGACTGGTCCTGCTGGGTGCTCACTACACACGCACAGAACTCACACACTTGTCCCACAGGCACCCTGTCTGTGGGTCCTCCTGAATCCTCTGCTCACCTGATAGCCCTGCCCACACCCAAGGCCCCCTACTCCCCAGCTGGTCTCAGCTTGGAATTTGCCATCAACTCCACACTCACACCCCACACAGTGCCAGTTTGGGGGCAGGATTAGACGCTTGCTGACAGAAGCTGGCACCTGGCACACATGCTGTAACTCACAGTCCCAATCCAGCTGCCACCACTAAGCCCCTCACTCTCCTTACTCATACCCACCTCAGTAGCTGGTTTTGGGACACACACCACACCCACCTCAGTGACTGAAGGTTAATGACCCCACTGACTCCAGTAGTTGACATCACAGGCCAGGGGCACCTACTGTCAGACCCGGGTCTCCCACTGCAGAGGTTAACACCCAGTTGCCTCTTACCAGCCCCTCCAGCAGCTGGCACTGAACCTTTACTGCACTGACACACATAAGGTAGCGAGTGAGATGCATCAGAGAATTTGTTAAAAGGAGATTTAATAAGAAAATAAGACAGACTGATGTGGCAGTATAGGTGGCTCCAGACACTCCTTCTCCTGAGAACTCAGACAACCAGCTGTGGTGGTTAGCAACCCAAGTTTAGCAAGTAACCTTCACTCATGGTGAGAACCCATGATTCCCTTGTTTTATCTTTTGCATGTTTTCCCCTGATTGGTTAATATTTTGTCTCCCTGTTTCATGTATGAAGCTATGTATATTCATTTTCCTTCTTTAATATGTATCAGTTTTAGAAAGTTCTTTGTTCCTCGACGCCCCATTGGATCCTTCCGTGAGTCCCTCCTATGTGTTGTTCCCATTGGTTCCCTTCCTGTCAACCCCACCTGCTTGTCTCTATCCCATTGGCTGGGATCCCTTTCCCCACCTATTCTGTACCCAGTATAAGATCCCTGGACCCTGCCACCAGTTGGCCTCTTCGTCCCTGTCTTTTCCTGGGAATAAACCTGCGTGGAACACATACAGCGAGTCCCCTCTCTTTACTTCTTTGCCTTCGCCTGTGTGCCTGCTTAACAGTGACAGAAGCATACAGCCCCTTTTGGGTGAGGAGCTCTACCCCTTTTTCACTGTGTGTTGGGCACTGAGTGCCGCCTTCCAGAGGGGTTTCAGCGTTGACCTCTGGGCTTCTTTGTGTCGGCACGCGAGGGGTAAAACCCCCTTCTGCCAGCTCCCAGTGGCTGGAAACCCCTCCAGACTGAAGTGTTCAGGTACAGGGTTCTGCTGCACAAGCATGCTGATTAGGCCTGTTTTACACCTGACCTGCTCCTTCTACCCTGCTGTTCTTCTATTCACTCTCCTCAATCTTCTTCCCTTAAACTTTCTTTAATAAATTTTGCATGGTTCCACAATCTATCTGTGTGATATCCTGATTTCTCATCTTCCTCTTCTTTGTCCCGTTTGTACCAGTTACCATGGCCAGGTTGGCCCTCCGCAAAGCAGTGCCTGTAGTTACTTAACAACTTTTCAATTAATGATGGGAAATCCTGGGAGACTTTGCCTGTATTTGCCCTTGTCTACTGTTTGTCTGTGTGTGTTGTTTATCACTTCATTATTTATTATCCCCTTTTGAATGGAAAATATCCTGTATCAGATAACCTGAATGAAGCTGAAGTTCACACATTTCATACACTCTTACAGTATGAATTAAATATTTTATTCTAGGCAGGAGAAATCTATCCCTAAACATAGAAAAAAATGATCCAATACTGTCTAGCATACCCATATTTGTATCATGTGGCAACATATTTCCCATTGTCCGCACCAGTAGTTGCATGCTGCTTTTATTTTAACAACTTGAGGAAATGTTATAGAATGTTATAGAATACCTCCTAAAGTAGAAAATTATACGTCAGTGTACTTCACCTATTGTCTCATATAAGGTCACTTTGACTTTCTCATTATAGTAGGTAGGTGGTTAACTTAATGGCTCTGAAAATGAGTGATTTTATTACAGCTGCAGTATAAGACCTGTCGCATTAAATTTGTAATTATAGTGTGTCAAAAACATTTAGGAAATAATTTTTTTAAAAAATATATTTTTTATACTAGAAACATACCATTATGCTATATTTCTTATTATTACATGTTCTACTGAGCTCCCTGATTGAAAATTTTTAAGCTGAAGAAAACATGTAGAAGTAGTTCTTCTGGTTATACATTGTACCAGCCTTTAGTAGGACAATGTAAATTGCTGTGATATAATGCAATTTAACATTTGACATAGTGCTGTATCACTAAAAAGTAGTCTAAATGTAATCTAGTGTAATGTTACCAGCAATCTGACGGCAAAAACAGGCTGTAAAAAAATTACACACCCCTGAGTCCTGCCAGAAGATAAACCACTTAAAATTATAGACTACATCTTCTGGTTGAACCCCATGGATTAATCCTGGCTATACCCTCTGCATATCTAAAAACTGCTCAAGAGGTTTATTAAATGGCACTCAGCTTTATGTATATTTGCAGTTACTCACACAAAACTAAGCATTTAACAGCACAGCAGTATACTTGGTTTCTCTGAGACAGTCTAACATGACAGTGGGTTTTACACCTGGTTAATATGGTGTCTTCAGATATCTGACCAGCTCTTATTTGTACAGTCATTGGTTCAGTACTCTAGTTTTAATTCCTACTTTTATTTAGATACTTGCATTCATTATAAAAGATCTAAAGTCATTAAGCTAAACTTGTACCTTAATACATCTAATTCTATTGCCTCCTATATTGTTGCTACTGAAAATAAACACTGTGGTTTTCTAATACAGGACTTATGGTACTGGGAAATTTCATGGACAACACGGAAATAATTTATTTCATAAATATGAAATAAGTTCATGGAGGGAGGAATATTTCATTCACATATTGTAATGTGGTATTAGATTATAGAAGTAAATTCAGATAGATTTCCTGTGCGAAGGTATGAGAACACAAATCAATGTATCATGATATTGGGAAAAATGAATTCCAGTCTACTAGCTAAGTACCTGTGCAGCAGTTAAATAAGACAAAAGACCACGTGTAATAAAATATATGCATATCATAAATACATGCTAATTTGAGATAATAATAAATAATACTTTGTTACACAGCTACAGTCAGTAGCATGGCAAGATGGAGAGAGTAATAGTTCCTTATTAGATGAAACTACAGTCAGGACCAGCGCTGCTTTTGTCTTCCTAGAACAAGACATACATTTGTAAACATCTAAGCTTTGAACGAAGTCAAAGTAGTGAATGTAAGAAAACAAAATTATTTCCACTGAATGTCCTAGAAAGTAATCTAGAAAGCAGCAATCTGGAAATGGATGTGTCCCAGGAAAAAAAAGACATAATATTTCATCTATGACTATTTGTGAGTAAAACAGTTAAATGTATGTGAACATACATATATGTAATATGTATAGAGATATAAAATCATATATAATTTGTGTTTCGGTGTATAACAAAAAGATACATGCATACATAGATAAGCAGGTAGTAGTTAGGTGGATAGACACATAGCTAGATATAAAGATAGAGGTATTTACAGGTATGTGGTTCAGTAATTGATAGAGTCTCAACTGGGGATCCAAAGACATGAATTTCAATATTATTCAGGTCTTGAAAGAAAGGCTGTGTTTCTTCCAGCGTGCATCACTGTACACAGAGGGAAAATGATGCTTAGGGAATATGCTTGCCATGTTACTCTTTTTGAATCTCTGGTTACTCAGCATGCTACTTATCCTGCTCAGTAACCATAATCTTAAACAAGAGGAGACTTCTAGGTTTGTAACATAAATAGAAATTAAAGTATGAATATATATGGCTAGAAGAGAGCAAGAGAGAAAAAAGAAAGCCCTGTTTTAGGCATTATGAAATGCAGTAGATAGAATAGCCATGATTCCTCAGCAAGTACTACATAGAGAACAGGTAGATTATTAGAAGAGTAAGCCTAAGTTCTCTATTGTAAAGCGAACAATTTCCTGACAGCTTATATCTGAACTGGCATTTCTCTTGAGGATTAGTGGCACATCATTTTCTCTTTCTATTCAGTCTAGCTGTCTCATATACTGAACATAAACATAGACAAAAATCGTATTATTCTCTCTGCATCCAGTCTGTCAGCCTGCTGTGAGCAAGAACAGTAAAATTCTGAGAAGAAATGTGCTTCTTGAATGACCACAGTATATTACCTATAATTTACTTTTAACTGCTTTTTCTTACTTCTAAAAATCTTAATTTCTAATTGGACTTGACAATGTCATTTAATAAGTAGGTTTTTCCTACTGGTAGAAACAAGTTCCTGCTGAGTCTTATACACACCCATTCAGGTTACAGTTAAAGAAGCACAAATATATAAGCACATTAACTTCTGTTTAGGTTTCCCATAGCAGGAAGCCAATTAAAAACACTTATTGCAACCAGAGGACAAGAGAACTGGAAAAAAAAATTATTACTCTTCCATCAAAAACAGATGCAGTAACAACAAAGTAGATTTTCTGTTAACAGGTTTTGAAGATTTGGTAAAGAGTTGAGTAGGTGACTCTGAGCTGTCACCTTGTTCACTTATGCAGTTTAAATGGGTAATCAGATGGGCAGGTTTTCTGTTTGTCTTTTTTAATTTTCCAATGTGAAGGCTAAAGAAAAAAAATCACCTCACATACCTCTTTTGCACTTCCCCTCACGGTAAACTGGACTAGTGTTCACCCTGAACCCCAAACACCCTTTTTTTTAACCCATTGTATGCTTTGTTTCCTTCCTCATTTAGATTTAGGAGGAAAGAGGGAGGAAGAAAGGAGAAAGTCTTCAGGTGTTACATTTCCCCTTAAATGTATTGCGAACTGAACTGGCTCAAATAACTGGTCCTTGGACTTCAGGAAGAACATGCAAATATCAGAGACAGTTCAGCAGTGGCATGTGATGTCTGCAAAATGCTCAGCAGTTTGGGTGCTGGGTCTGGTTTCTGTGAGAACTCTAGCCTTGGTCTGATTACCTCATCCTGGCCATCAAGATGTGTTTAAGCAGCCCTGCAGTGCCTGGTTTTTCTCCTGTGGACACTCTGTCATATCAGCTAGCTTTGGGATATCTCAGGTCATAAAGGTTCCTCAGATTTCACCAGCTATTTTTTTATGAGCAAATAATCTAGAATTAGGCTTTTTATTTCATAACCTATATTACACTTTTCTTTTTTCCATACTTTACCTATATATGTGTATATATATAGATATATTAATAATACTATTAGAGTTTTACCCAGCCTCATCAACCATGTGCTCTAATCCATATAATAATTTTTAGTTACTTATGGAACATGCATTTATCAGTATGAAGGAAATTTGGAAGAAAAAAGTCTCAATACCGCTCCTGTTCCCATTCTTTTCTAAAAGAAGACAAAAATCTCAGTGAGAGCTTGATGTTTCAAGGTGCCCAGAGAGACAAAACGAGTGGTGGGCCAAGGCTGGAGTCAAATCAGCTATCTGTTTTGACCCTATCAGACATTTTAAAGATTCTCGAAACTTGCTGCAGTTGGGTAGCTGAGCACTTTGACTTCTGTCAGGAAAAAGAAAGAGGCAAAACAGTAAAAAACTAAATAACACCAAGGGACAGAAACTAGATCTAAGATAAATAAAAGGACAAAACATTAGTGACAGGTATTCCTGTTGCATTACAGATAACTGTGGAAAATAGTAGAAGAACACACAAAATGAATGAACTTAAGTCCTACATCCCAATACAGCTACCAAGGTATAAGGAAAACATAAATATATCACTAAAAAATCCAGATTATCCTTTAAATAAGAAAGAGGAAAAAACATAGCAGTTTCCTGAATCAATGTTTTGTGTATTGTTACTGAATAGGAAATGGCTCATTTAGTTTGCTTTTAAAAACAAGAGATATCTTATTTTAAATAACTGAAAATAACTAAAGTCCCAAAACTAGTCAATTTCACTTTCATGGAATCTTAGAATGGTTTGGGTTGGAAGGGACCTTAAAGACTGTCTATTTCCAAACCCCCTGCCATTTACAGGGACACCTCCCACTAGACCAGGTTTCTCAGAGCCTGGAACCTGGCCTGGAACACTTCCACGGACGGGCCATCCACAACTTTTCTATGCAACCTGTTCTAGTACCTCACCACCCTCACAGTATTCCTTCCTAAATCTAAAAAAGTCTAAACCAAAGCTACTTTATTTCAGTTTGATTTTGTGGGGAGGAGTAAGGGGATTGAAGGTTTTATTTCAAAGAAAATATGATATTTACTATTAGAGGTTAGGAAAAGGAGAAGAAGAAAATATTAAAAGAAGGTAAATATTTTCTATTTCTACTAAATTTCTACTAAATGGAAATTGAAGAACAGAAATAATCCTTCTAAGTCATGTTCTGAGTTTCCAACTAGGTCTTGAATAATATTTCTGCAATACTGTCTGATATATATTTACTATTTTCCTTACAAAAGCATAATTTGAGAACATCTGTTAAAATAATCCTGATAAACTCCTTATATTTCACATCTACTTCTTCCCTTATCCATAATACCAGTTATCCTTGCAAAAATGGTAAGTTAGTCTTACACAAGCTATTCTTCACAAGCTATTCTTCACAAATCCACATGAGATGGTTTTGTATAATTTATAGATGCTATATAGGTGTTTACAACAATTTCTTGATTAATAATTTCTTGTACTGTTATTTTGGAAATCAGAGTTAGACTCTTTGTTTTACACCCTTCTAAGTCCTTTCTCCTACTCTTTCCATAGATAGATACTAAGTTTACTTTTTATTCTTCTGTGATTTCTTCTATCCTCAACACTTGCTTTATCACTTAGATGCTGCTTCTACTTTTTTCTTAGATACTTTTGGGAAAATTTCTCCCAATTTATACAGTAAATTTCTAATGCTTTTTTTGGTAATATTTTTCCTGCCAGAGAATTCCTTCTTTGAGTCTCTGTTGACTTATGTACACATTCTATACTGGTCTTCCTTTTTTAACACTTTGCAAATATAATTATTTTATTATCTATTATAATTACCATTTTTAGGTTAAGAAAATGTAGAGTGTCCATATAATAATGATTTTATAATTTTGACCATGTTGTCTTCAATGTATTTGTAGAACCATTATGTTTTCAGTTATGCTGTTTGATATTTGTAATTCATGCCTTTATCTTGATGATTTTGATGATTTTACATCTAAGGTTTCTGTCATTCCTACTAGTGTGTCCAGATCCACTTTTTTTTTTTCTTCTTCTTTTGGGGGGGAAGGGGGACACTTATGACTAACTAAAGTTATCCAAATGTTGTTTTCTTCTATTTCTGTCTTTTTCTGTCCTTACAAAGTGCCAGGACAAGTGTGTCTGTGCTTTCAGTATAGGAGTCCCTTTGACGAGTCCAAGTCTCTCAAGGAGAGACTTGCTAGGTCTTTTTTTCCACTTAAAAATAATTCCCAGTGGTCATTACTTGTCAGTTCATTGAGTTGGTTGAAATCTACATTTTGGGCCCATTCTCATGAGTATGTAATTTTCTTTCATTCTTTCTTTTAGATAATTTATTTTACTTGTTTGTAAATGATTCTCTCTAATTTGTTTTCTATATGCAAAGTCTGAAATAATTCTCACTGTTTATGTGACTCAAATTCAGTCTAATCAAGAGTCCATTTGTGTGCTTCTGTTTCCTTCCAAAGAGAGTCTTTGACTATTCAGTGATGGACCATCTGTTTCTTCTGGATATTCTAATTGTGGGCATCTAAGTCCTTGTGATATTCCTTCCCAGATATCGAGATCTAATTTATTCACTTGGTTCAGGAACAGGCCAATGTACTAGATACAGGTAATACTCAGAATTCAAACTACTGTGTAGACAGCAATAGTCTATTTACTGTATATGTGCTAAGTCAATGAGTATCTATGCATATATGTATATATATATTTATTAAATGCCTGGAAACTAAAGAGGAGCATAGGCTACTTAGTATGGAATAATATCTGGTGTCCTGGTTTTGCAGGCGGAAGTGGGGCTTGGAGTTTAGTGCCACTTTTATTCTATACCATCCAGCCATCACTGGGGCAGGGGTGTCAGTAGGAAAATCCAGGCGCCCCACTGTAAGTCAGCCTTTTTTCCTGGTTCTCTCTAGTTGGAGGATGTCAGCATAACATCTGTGGACCCATCCTCTACACCCTGTCCTTTTTTCTCCTCTCCCTGTGATGCCTTTGTGGGACGTGCTGCTGAGGAGAGGTGGAGAAGCGCCTCTGGGGCGTGGTGCTGAAGGGGCAGTGGCAAGGTGTGGGTGAGTCCAGTGGGGCCATGGCAGTATGGAGTTGGCACCCTGGCAGGCCTGTTTTCCCCCTCTCCCCAGCAAGGTGAAGCGATCAGGACCAGCAGTGCTGGTAGCAGCTGAGCCCAGCTGAGCCACAAGGAGCACAGCGGAGCTGTAGGAAAATTGCAGCAACCCACAGGGAGACCCCACAATGTGAAGGAGTGTTAGAAATGGTGGCACTGGCACCTGCTCAGAACTGATCTCAGGGGAGAGACAGTGCAACCCTTTCTTGGATGACCTGGCCTCCAGGGGTTTGTCTTTGTTTTATGTTGTTTTCATGCTGGGGGGCAGCAACTGGAACTTCTCCTGCCATATTGCCTTTTTTCCCAACGGTGACATGGGTGGAGCACAGGAACAGCCACTATATTGCCTTTGTCTCGGGAGCCAAACAGATGTAACCTATAGGAAGTGTCTGCCATTTTATTTTTGTTCATGGTAGTAAACAACTTTTTTAGGGTAAAAAGCCTTCTCTTTTTGTGTAATTTTGCTGGTTTTGTTGTGGAAGTCTTTTCCTTGCTTTGTGCTTTCAGTACTTTGTTCTTTCAGTTACTTCAACCCATAATCTCTGATTTTTGTCCCTCCCTTACTGCAAGAAGGCGGGCAAAGGGAGTGGCTCATTTGGAATTTAATATCCAGCTTGTGTTAAAACCGGTGCACAAAGTGTTAAATTTCTTTTTGATTACTGTTACAAAATACTCTATATAACACAGGTAACCAACCTTCCTTCCTTCCTTCCTTCCTGTCCTTCCTGTCCTTCCTGTCCTTCCTGTCCTTCCTCCCTCCCTTTCTTCCTTCTTTCCTTCTTCCCTCTCTCCCTCCCTCCTTTCCTTCTTTCCTCCCTCTCTCCCTTACTCCCTTCTCTCTTCCTCTTTTTCTCCTGCCCTTCTCTCTCTCTTCTTTTTCTCTCTCCCAGTTTTCTGTTTCTTCTTCCTTTCTTTTTTCTTGCTTTCTTTCTTTCATTTATTTCTCCTTAATTCCCTCTCTCAAAGAATGACAAGGACTTTGAGTCTTTATCATTCTTACAACAAAGCTGTGTAAAGGAAACAGAGGTGTGTAGGTATAGGCAGAAGACTACGAGTTCTTCAGTTGTCAGTAATGGCAACTTCTGTGATGTGAAAACAGTACAAGCATTATATCTCAGGACTTAACAGATATCACCTGATAAATCTAGCTATGGCATTTCAAGACATTGATCTCTCAGATATTACCATCCTTTTAGAACAGTTAACAGAGCAAGGACACATACTTAATTTATTTCTATTCTTTACTCTTAGTGAAAATATGTCTTTATAGTTTAGTTCATATTCCAGAATATTACAGTTCATATTTCAAACTATCATGTGCAAAGATGAATAACAGCTTATGATTTCATTTTTGTATTTTTCATCTGTCTGTCACAATTTGGAAATACACTCATGAAACTTGGTGTAGTCAATAGCAACCATATAAAAAGGTGTATCAGCAGAAGCAATTTTTTAAATTTGGTAGTTTCATCCTATTACTGTTTAGTTGAATTGTAAAGTTAAGGATAATTTATTTTAATTTTCATTGTTAGTGGTTTTAATTTTTTCAGACTGTTCTATTAATCAGAAAACAATGGGATATATAGCTACACTTAAAAATATATTACCTTTTAAAGTATAAGAATATATGGTGATCTCTTATGGTTAATCTAATAATTTAAAAGTTTCAAAACACTAAATTAAAACCCTGGGATATTCTGGAACACATTTATTTTGATGTTAATTTATGTTATCATTAAAGATTATATAAACAGTATATTATGGGGTGTTCTTAACAGTTTCATCTCCTCACCTTTCCCTTTCTTCTTCTTGGTCCTCCTACATACCAGTTGGGAGACCATTATTGAGAGCACAGAGGATTTCAGTTTCCACTTGTCACTTGTGGTATTCATTGTTAGTCCACCCCATAAAGATAGAAACCATACTTTAAAGAAAAGATTATTTAGCCTCACAAATAGTGCAGAGACAGTCCACATTTTGCTTTAAACAATTATACAGTAAGCCTCCAATAAGAACTGAACTATAATAATCATTTCTCTTCTCATAGTCAATTCAAATTCTAACTGGCAGAATTCAGTTTAATACCACTTCGCTGCAGTGTTAATGAAATAAATTTAGTTTGATCATTCAACTAATACCCAGCAACTAGTTACAACACAATAACTTTACTGTGTCTCTGAGACTTTTGGCTTTGGTTTCATTCCCTCTAAGTTTAAAACTTTATTTCTGCTCCTAAATTGAGGAGTGTTACCATGTTAGATTTCCCCTAAAATCACTAGATATGCAAGATTTTAATAGACGATTTGGACTACACAAAATATATTGTCAACAAACTCCATAGGATTTTATTTGACTTTAAATTTATAGAAAACAGACAAAAAACCCACACTCAGCATAAAGTCATCTGTGTTAGGAAATGCCAAACAATTTTAAGCAACTGAAAAAATATTCTTGAGGATCTCATAGTGCATAGAACTGAAAGATTTTAAGAAGAGCTGAGAAGTATAAACAACTGAAATAATAAAAAGATAATTGAACTCAGAAACACTGGGTAATATTAATGAGGGTCTGTTACCACTTCAGCAGTACAACATGAATTCCAATGTTAATACAACAAATTTCACATATCACTACATAATCTCTGCCTAATTTCACTACTTATAAGAAATTATAAGCATCTCAAAATTATATTCACTGCCATTACATTTTATCCTATTAAGGTATTAAAACAAAAAAGATAACAGGCAAAACCCAACTGAAACAATTATTTATGCTAATTAATGGATATTACTGAAAATAACCAAACTATATAGGAATTTTTATAACCATAATGTAATGCTACTTAGAGAAATTTAATGTGTTCTAGCAAAATACTTGAAAATAAATTATTTTGTAGAACCAAAAGACAATTCTCCTGTCAGTAAGAATAAAGTGTGTTAAGTGTCTCTTATTTTTTATCAGTGACAGTGTTTTATTAACATTATTCCTCATCCTTTGTCCTACTTAGTAGAAAAGATTCACATAAAAGAGTATTTACTACTAATATAGGAATATTGCTAAGTTACCTTTCTCTGTGTATTACTCAGAACACCCAGATGCATTGCTCAAGGACACAGATCCCATTCCAAATCAGGGCACTGGAAATGAAAACTGGTAAAATGAAATGTGTCTCACTTATATAACGTAAAAAAATATCTCTGCATTTCTCTGCAATTGAGTATTTTACTTTATTATTCAAAGTGCTTGAGAAATTGAGAGCATTCTTTCCTCTTGGATTGCACTATAGTGACCCAACACATTCACAGTTTTAGTCTTCAGACTAATGAGAACTTCTTGAGATTTTAATTTTTCACTTTTCCTATTCCCCTTATGTTCAAGGAATCGTCATACTGATTAATATTGTGCCAGTTTCTGTTCTCATTAAAATCTGTGTCCAAAAATGAGGTATTGGAATTTTTCAATGCCTAGTCCATTATGTTAAATCAGGTACTATGTTCATGTATTGCACTACTGTGACCTATTTTGAAGTTTAATTGCTTAGCCAATTTTTTTTTTTTTTCCAAAAGTTTACCAAGGTATAAACAAGAATTGTCCAGCTGATGAAAATGCAGACAGCTACCAGGGATGGTGAACAGTTGTGGGTCACAGTAATTTAGTTTAAACATTATGCAAAAATGGAAATCATATCTATTTCATATGAAAGGCTTCTAATGAGAATTGATAGCAGGACACAGTTATTTTCTTCTTATGCAAAATTCTGAAATAATAAAGATTAGTTAAAATCTAGCAATATCATTATGGTCTTCCTCTGGATTTATGTGAGTGATTTTAGTATTTTGTTTTCCTGATCTTTAAATGAGAAAAAATGTTCCATACATTAAAAAAAAAAACCACAGACAATACTCTGAATTTAATTACTGTCCATTTCAATGAACATATCTGACAGAATTTTGAGATGAGGTGGTGAACAGATATATTTCAAGGGTGAAATTTTAATAATAAATTGACACATATATTCCTTTATGTCTACACTCAAACATTAAATCCATTTTGTACTACTCATAACAATATTTTACAGTAAATTTACATACTCTCTTCCATGCTAACACAAAGCAGATAGCAATATTTTGTATTTATTCTGACCACAAAAGAAAGGATGTTTAGGGCTGGAGGTCACCTCATCCAACCCCCCTGCTCAAGCAAGGCTGCCTGGAACTGGATGTCCAGGACCGTGTCTAAATTGCTTCTGAACATCTCCAAGGTGGGGTGAATATCTCCACAGTCTCTCTGTGCTCCCAGTGCCAATGATCAACCACCTTCATAGAAAACATGTTTCTAATGTTCAGATGGGAC
This sequence comes from Corvus cornix cornix, assembly GCF_000738735.6. Lineage (NCBI taxonomy): Eukaryota > Metazoa > Chordata > Aves > Passeriformes > Corvidae > Corvus > Corvus cornix. The sequence continues at coordinate 59,544,601 of NC_046332.1, read as the reverse complement.
TTTCTGTCCTTCACTGTGTGCCTTCTGATTCTGTCACCAGGTATCACTGAAAAAAAGCTTGGCTACTTCTTCAGAACCTCTCTTAGGATATTCTCACATTAAGGAAATCTCCCCAGAGCCTTTTCTTCGGACTGAACTATCCCTGCCCTTATCTTCTCCATCCATATGCTCTTTGTCGAACTGTCTCCACTGTATCCATGTCTTCCTTGTACTGAGAATCCCAAAAATGCACACAGGCTCCACGTGTGGCTTCACAAATGCCAACTAAAGGAGAAGAAACACCTCCCTCAGCCTGCTGGTAATAACTTGCCTAATGCAGCCCATGATTCCATTTGCATTCTTTGTGGTAAGGGCACATTGCTGGTTCCTGTTTCAGCTAGTATTTCCCAGCTTTTCTCCAGGGCATATTCTGCCAAACTGTTTCTCATCTAGGCAGCCCCCAGCATATATTATTACGTGAGGTTGTTCCTCACCAGGTGTAGGACTTTGCAATTCCCCTTATCGAACTCCATGAACTTCTTGCTGGCCAATTTCTCCAGTCTGTTGAGGTTCTTCTGAACATAATCATTACCATTTGGCATATTAGCCATTTCTCACAGTTTTGTGTCATCAGGAAACTTGCTGAGGGATACACTCTGCCCTATCATCTGGATCATTAATCAAAATATTAAACTCAACTTGACCCAGTACTGACCCATGGGGTACACTGCTGCTTACAAGACTCTAACTAGACTTCGTGTCTTTGATCTTAAACGAACATACTTGTTTCTAAGGATCATATAGGAGACAATGCCAAAGGCCTTCCTGAAGTCCAGGTAGACAGTATACACTGTTCTTCCCCCTCTACCAGTTATTTCATCATAGAGATCTATCCAGATGATCAAGTATGACTTCCCCTGGTTGAATCTGTGATGACTACTCCTGATTACTAACTTCTCCTTTACGAGCCTGTGCTCAGTCTAATCTGTGGAAGGTCTGTTGAAGTGAATAAAACCACTTCCATTAACTTAAAAAAGCTAATAAGACCAAACCATCAAGGGAAAATTTGGTGTAAAATGAAATTGTACATATATGTAGCTGGGTAGCAAGCAATATCAGGGGAAGTAAACCTTCAGATGCATGAGAGATTAAGGCTATGAAGAGGGACAGTTAAATTTCATAGTATTAAAGTCTATGCTTACATAGGTGTTCGCCTCTTGTTCTTTTTACTTTCCAAAGGCACCTTAAAAAAGAGCAATTGGAATATTAAAATCGAAATACCTCTTTTTATGATGAAGGCATAACTGGTACGGCTAAACACAGAATGAATGGATGGCCCTTGAGATGGACATCTTGACAAGAGTGCTGTCTGTTTCACTGGGGCTGATTCATAATTCCTTTAGTTACACAATGAAAGAAGTAGCTAGACAGTAATGTTTAAGTTATTTTCAATTTCTCGTTAATAGTCAGGCCATATATGAAAATCATTGTGGTTGATGTAAAGGACTTAGCCAATAACTGTACTTCAAGAAGGAAGCAGGATAGACCCTACACAGGCTTGTTGAACACTACAGATAAATTGCTAGACATGAAACCTGGCTGATTTCTGCAACCTAAAAGCAGTATTTTGAATCCTTCATCTTGAAACATTACTGTATATTACACCATCAGCATGTTACAACTTTTCATGCTACAACATACAGCTCTACCACCATCTCTCATATATTTCATGAATCTTGGCATGTGAGAAGAGATAGTACCTTTAGGAAAACAAACAATCAGAAAGAAAAATAAACAAAACAAACCAACCAAACAAAACAAACAAATAATATTTCTCTGTACTGAGACAAGATCAACATACTGAAAAGGCAAACACCAAACATAAATAAGAAATAGTACATGAAAAAGCCCATTTTTTCCCACTCTTATCATTTTGCCTAATAAAAGATATTATCTCTCTGTACATACCTTGTTTCACATCCTTGAGCTGTCTTGCTTACAGCAGTACTAGCATTTGCATTTGAGGGAGTACATCATAGCAGCTAAAATGTGAATATTTTACGGTTTTAAGCTCAGAATTCATGTCCTGTTTTCTAAAAAAAATTTTTTCAGGCATATTAACATTATCTGGATGCAGAAAATCCTGACTCAGTTATATGATATAAGTTTTCAAAGCTAGCTAGAAGACTCTTAAACTCATTGAAATTGCACATTCTACTAGGAGATGGTGATATGAACTTTTTTTATAATGGCCTTACCTGATGAAGAATCTAAGAAAGTAATTAATGCAGTTCAAATGTTTGACAGCAGTCAAACTTATGTCATCAGGTGAATCTTAAAATCATAGACTCATAGAATGTTTTAGGTTTGAAGGGACCTTTGAAGGTTCCTAATCCACCTCCCTGCAATAAGCAGGGACTTCTTCAATTAAGTCAGGTTCCTCAGAGCCACATCTGACCTGACCTTGAATATTGACCAGCTCTCTGAGCAACCTGTTTCACCACTCTCACGGTAAAGAATTTTTATTTTAATAAATCCAGTTTGAATGGTCACTGTTTTAGTTTAAAACCATTGCCCCTTTTCCTATCACAACAGTCCCTGTCAAAAACTTTATTCCCATCTTTCTTATAAATACTCTTTAAGTACTGAAAGGCCAGAACGAGATTTCCATGAACCCTTTTCTTCTTCAGGCTGAAAAACACCAACTATCTCAGCCTGTCTTCATATGAGAGGTGTTCCATCTCTCTAATTATTTTTATGGCCCTCCTCTGGACCTCCTCTAGCAGGTCCATGTCTTTTTTATGCTGAGGGCTTCAGGTGTTGTAAACTGCCACATTAAGAGACAAGTCTTTGTAGCATTGTGTGTACCTTATCTCAAAATTAAAATTGACAAACAAGTATATTTATTTCAAATCAAACCTAGATAACTGGAATTTTAAGCCATATGTCTAGATGAAAAGAATTTTTTGTCCCATTACTCTTATGTATACTTATGAAGTTCTGTGGGATCATGGCAAACTTTGTCTCTAAAGATATAATGATAAAAAAACAGAAGCAGAAAAATTAAGAAAGCTATTAATTCACCAAGTGAAATACAGAACTTTGCAATAATGCCTCTTTTTTCTTCATTAGCCCAGAGTTTAGTAGAAAACATTAATGTCTATGGCAGACAGTATTTTCTCATTTTTTAGATGTCATGAACCTCATATTTTCTTTTTTGCTTCTGAAGTAAGTTTTAAAGACAAAATACAGGAAAGGAAATCCATATTTCTTTCTTATGTTCCAAACCCTGGCTTATTCTTATCTTAGGACGCTACTATTCAGCTGGATACAATTAAGCTGAAGATTTGTTTCTATATATGTGTTTTCTTACTGAAAGGAAAGCTCCTCATTTCATTAAGAAACTCAGACTGGCTCAATATAACTTAAGTCACTTTCCACTCATAATTCTGCACCTTCAGTGTTACAATCCGGTTTAGACCCAGGAAAGCAAAGCAAGCTAAGTCTCTGAGCATAAACCAGAAAAAACTTAGAAGGTTCAAAATATTCCCAGAAATGAGATTAAAACCAAAAGGGGTTAGATGTTGTTGCCAAAAAATGGATGTATTTTATTTAATAGTAAAAGAGGCAAAGAGAAGTGAAGAGAAAAGAAAGAGAGAAAGAAAGAAAGAGAGAAAGAAGTGTGCGTGGGGGTTGGGGGGACAGGGAGACGTGACAGGGGTTAGGTGGAAGCATATCACCCATCCGAGGGTCCCAATGACGCCTCGTTGCTCCCCTCCATCCGGTCTGCTGGTGGTGAGGGTCCCCCGTCGCCGCCATAGCCACGCCGCTACATGCTGCCACACCACACGCTGCCACACACCACCATATGCCAAAGAGTGCAGAATCCCATGGATTAATATACACTTCAGGCCAGGTGGGAACGCCCACATGCCTCTCTTGCAGAGGCCAGCTTGACACTGTCCCTTGCAACACTGAGGGTCTGTTGCATCATCTCTGGTGCTCTGGTGCAGGGTCTGGGGACCCCTTTGAGGGGGGCCCCTTTGATGGACCATGTCACCCCCTCCTGCTGTGGACAAGCTTCTCTCCCCCCACAGTGAGGACCCCTCAGCTGGGCTCCTCTGCACAGTGGAGGATGGGCGGTCACTGCGCCTCTGACCAGAGGCTTTTCCCAGATACCCAAAGCCTCTCCTCCCTCCACGCCTTGGTGCAAGGGTCTGTTCGAGCCTGGCAGCTGATAGCCCTGGGGGTGTGGTGCTCATCTTAGAGGTGTTAAGCCTGTGCTCAGTGAATGTCCCCAGCCCAGAGCTGTTACTTTATCTTACCTTCATCAGCAAGCAGTGTCAGGCCTCAGTCAGGGCCCCATTCAGGGTGTGGTAATCTTCAGCTTTTGTAATACAGTTTTAAAAGTGCTTTAAGAAAATGTTTAAGTCATAAAACATAATATTTCAGTCTGTGACATTCAGTTACATGTATAGTTTTGGTGCAGATGAAAAATCGATATACATTTCATTAGACATTAAGTCATGGAATGCCAAATGCCATAAACTGAGCCACATGTTTTTTCTCCCTCTGAAATCAGTGGAATCATCCAGGTGCTGCCCAATGTTACTATTGCTTCGCAGCGTGTTATAGGTCTGATCTCTAGTGAAGTTTGTATGGGGACACATCAGAAAAAGCCAGTTCACAACATGTTTAAAAACACTGTTTTGGTGCTTATTGCCTTTATTTTATCTTTTTCTCTTGTATTTCTTCTATTTTCTTTTCGCTTATCTTACATGCTGTGCTTGTGTTCTAATGTGACAACAGTTGCCTAATAAATCCCCTTCTTACCAGTAACTTTGTGTGTCCAAAAATGCAGCCCGTACTTCCCCATTCAAAATTATTTATTTCTTCCATTACAGGACAAAGCGTTATCTTTCTGACACCTTAGAGAGGTCATAAAGTACTTTTGATCACTGTAAATCATCTTGTTCAAGGAAAATGTAGAGGCCAACACAAGGGATAGGATCATGATATTTGCTCTGGGACAGTTTCTTGTAAACAGTTGAATTTGAAAGAGAATTTGCCCAAGTCTATTGTTGGTAAGAAGAAGAAGTGTTCTACATAGGATAAAACCAGGATCTTGAAGGAAAGATGATTCACATTCTCACTGGAGTACTGACTAGAAGGAAACTCCAGAGCTGTTAAACTCCTTAAGGAGAGGGATTTCTTTCACTCACACAGAGATAGCCACAAGGCATAAGCATCTGTCTAACAGTTTGACCTCTTGATATTTCACTTTCTTTGTGAGTTTAACTTGTACTTCTGAAATAGGTGGCATATTATTCTTGAGAATAGGTTTTTAATTTAAAAAAAAAATTAATAAATTGTTTGAGTTATGTCCCTGTTTGCACTGATGAAAATCTCTGAAGGTACATTTTGTAAAACACTTGTATGTTCTATGAACTTAGTAGAGGTTTTTGTTTGGGTTTTTTTTGGTTGTTTTTGTCAACTGGATATTTTGTCAACCATGGATTATGCTTTGCCCTACCAGCTGAAAAACATGAAAAATACTAAATTAGCAAACTGGACAAAAGACTCCAAAATATTTACTTCAGAAAGTTTTTCTCATCAGAATCAGACTAACCTCACTGTTCTGTGATATTTGAGAAAATAATTTGTATCAGTCTTAATGCTGTTGTTTTGAAGAAAACCTGGTGTTCACTTTTACAGTAGATAATTTAGCCGAAAAATACATCACAAAAAAGAGAAATCAGTATATTTTAGGGAAATAAATCCAAAAGTACAATTTTTTTTTATAATTATGTTAAATTATGTTGAATATGATTTAGTGACTTTTACAATTTGAAATATCTTTAGCCTCTTCTGAAATACGACAGAAAGAAGTGTTGTGTTATATGGAATGTAAATTCATAGTGAAAGATGAAGATGTGGAAGATGAAAGAAAATTAAGTTGGCTTTCATCAATCTCCTGAGTAGACTACCTTCTCCAATACTTCTGTCCTCAATTCCCCTTTTATTTAAGCGTTATTGTTATGTGACAGCTTAAAAAAAAGAAAAAGAAAAAGAAGAAAACAAAAGCTGCATGCCCCAGTAACATTGTTTTCCAGTGACTGAGTAAATTGATAGACGCTCTCGTTTTCCTTTGTAGACTTTCCCTTCCTCAGTAAGTGATAAAACTGTAGGCATATATAAGCCAAGCTTTACTGATTGCTTCTCCCTGTGAGGCGAATCTTTTAAAAGTACAAAGTCTTCAGAATTCAGATATCAATCTTGGAAAGATTACCCACTTGCCACAACAAAGTCCTTATGCATTTGAAGACCCTGTTATCATGCTGAAATTTAGTTTTTTTTCTCTCAGTTTTCTTTTTTCTTTAGCCATCCCTTTCACTGAAATGTGGACCTCCTTATTAGCCAATATCATGCTTACCTCAGCCTCAATACAATACACTATCAACTTCCTCTATCTTATGTTCATATATGTAAAATATTAGAATATTCCCAAATTAAACAAAGCAAACAAACAGAACCTACTCCCAACCAGGATCGTAAAAGAGTAGCTACAAAAAAACATTCTCCTTTTCCAATCAGTTGGCATAACAATACTAATTCTGCATCTGAAATTTTGTATTCTCAGCTTCGCAATGGTTTGCTCTCAGGCTGAGGAATAGAGCCTGTTGCCATATAGATATGCTATGGTATGGTGGTTGTGGTACTTTCTTAGAATATAAAAAAGGTGTTTTAAAGCTCTTTTAGATTAAAGAGGATGTATAACCAGTTTCTCTGACTTCTTGAGAAATATCTATTGGTAGGTTAATATGCAAATAATTATTTCTGTGCCTTGGAAACTTCCAGGACAACCTGTGATGTTCCCTTTAAACTTAAGTATGAGAGTCAAAAAATCCCGGGAGTCTACCTACTGAGTTAGATTTTATTAGAGGCATAAATGAGTTTCTGTACTGTCTTGGGAGGACTTTATGATGCTGTATCCCCGATCGCCTGCTCTATGCCCAGAGATGAATCCTGTTCCGTTCTGTACCCTTAAGAGAGAGGGTGGGGGAAGCCGGTGGAATTCTTTCGGCAGCCTGTGTTCAAAACCACAGATAACTCACTGCGGCAGAGCAGAGAAAAGAACTTTCCTGCTTTTCCCCAGCCTTTGGCTCCTTTTCTCAGGAAAGAGATGGCGAGTTAAAATTCTTTGCTTTTTAGCTGGCCTGCTAGCTGAGGCAAGAAAGTTTTTTCCCTGGGACTTTGGCTTCTTCTTCTTCTCCTGGACTGTTCAGCTTTGCCCTGGTCCAGATCAACATCACCGGGGGTCCCACACCATGGCCTAGAGGGGCCCACACCGAACTCTGGAGAGACCAGAGTCATCACCTACAAAGAACTCTGAATCTACCCAGGTTTTCTCCACAGCAAGAGGTTTTATTATCTAACGTTATTCATTCTTTTTTTTTGGTGCCTGCATGCACCCTGCTTGTTAAATAAATTGGTTTTTTTCACTTTCCTCTGAGGAATTTTTTTTTCCCAAACCTGGTGTGGGAGGGACGTCAGTAATCTGCTTTCTATCGGAGGACATTTCCTCCAATTTGTCTCAAACTGAGACATGTACATAGACCCCAAATTAGACAAGAGTTAGGTGTACTTAATCCAATGCTAGACAGAAAAGAGTGAGTCAGCATATATAGGAAGGCGTCTTTTACATATCAGGTGAATAAAACAAAAGATGAGATGTTAAATAAATTAGGGAGTATTAATTCATTTTTTCTGGAGGTATTACCAAGATCAAAATATAATACCAGTTCATCAGAGAAGAAAAACTTTTTAAGACAAAATTTCCATAAGTTAAGTCTTTCAGGCTTCCTTTGGGTATATAAAGTTAGAAAAAGTAGTGCAAGACAACAACTAGCTGCTTGGCTCATTATATCAAATACAACTAATTGTTTCAGAGAGAATCTTCAAGGCACTCAAAATATGTCTTGCAGGCATCAGATGTCTTCTTTTTTAAGCTTGTGTGTGTCCCTGTTGATGACAATTCACGACCCCATAAGAACAATTTAAAAGCCAACTCTAAAACTACTTTAGAGCAACCAGAATTCATCCTCAGCATAGCTAAAACACAGTTATCAAGCAAGTCAGAGCCATAAGCCAACAAATGGACTCCAGAGAGCCCAAAAAGCATGCTGACCTTTGATGCATGCTCTCTAGACCAGTACACTTGGTGAACTCAAAAGGAATAACTTATGATTAATTCAGTTCAGCTATGTGTACTAGCTGAAGGATAGCTATCATTATTTAATCAGTTCCTCTCCATATATACTCCCTGATCAGCCATTTAGGAATGATTATAGAGAAAATTCGTCAAATGTCATTATCTACAATATAGTGTGCTTTGGTTTAACTATCCCACCTGTCTAAGAAATTGTTTTATTTTCCAAGAGAGAAGCTCTTTGAAGTGAGGAACAGGAGGGAGCTGGGACTGAAACAGTTGTTTCACAAAGCATGAAAAGGGAAAATTAATTAAGAGTTGTGACAGTTAAATTCTCCATTTCACACTTTTGGTTTACATTTAAAAGAAATATGTAAACAAGTGAGGGTTTTTAGATTTAAAAAGAGAGAGTATGCCTATAGTACTGTAGTACTATAGTATGCATAGAGGCTGTTTCTGGAACAGATCACAGAGCAATAGACTTACTAGCCTGGTGTTGGGGTGTGTTATCAAGCCTTACCAGTTTAGCATGGACACGTGAATTCAGAAACAGAGCAGGCTCTCGTTCTGAAGTGTTGTAATATGTTGATGGAGCAAACACATAATCAAGGGCAGCTCAAAAATATTTGCTGCTATTACAGCATGGATGATTATTTATTCCATTTTTATTTTGCTGTCTGAAATTTTGGTTTCCAAGTCTAAGGCAGATGTGTATTTACTCATTGTAGTCATAAGAGAGCATACTTTCACAAGTCACTTCCTCACATTAAATCTGTCTCTGGCTGGGATGAATTGCCATCTCAAAGAGCTTTCTTTCTTCGTTGATTGTATACACAACAAGTTTAACATAAGCACTTTATGTCATCCTATCTACTTTAAAGCAGCTCTCCTTGGCCACCAGCTGACTCTCCAGAACATGGAACTTATGCAGACTGTGTTATATCTGTCATCAACTGGCCTTCAAATCTCCATTTTTTGACATCCTAGGGCATCTAATATCAAGAGCTGGAGGAAGGCGGGATGTTAATTTTTACCTGGAAAGCACTACGTTTTGAGACCCTATGGCTCAAAATATGATACTGACACTGCTAGTAACAGGGCACATGTTTTGCACAAAGCCTCAGGACTCAGGCTTGTTGGACTTCTCTCTCTGATCCTTTATTGAGCTGCCTGCAGCTTTGTTTCACTTGGTTTAACTGTGACAGTAATTTTTCTAATTAACCAGCCAATTTGGTTTGCTTTTGAATAACTTATGAACAATGTAACTAAGATTTTAGGATGAGAACTTAATGATAGCATAGAGAAAGAGGTTTCTGGTACTAGAGTACTGGCCTTGTGTCCATGGGGACACAGGATGTGGGCTAGAGATTCACAACCATGGGATGAAAAGGGACAGGATATAAGCTAACACTGGAGACCCCACAACTGTAACAAATGGGCATTTATTTTGACTTTTTATCTGTAGAACTATCCTTTCTTTTTCTGTAGCAATTGGATCTGAAGTAATAATGATTCTTGGATTAAACTGTTAAAATTTCAATTATACTAACAACAAATTATTGATTGTATACATAAGGTGATTCCTCCTTGCCTGTAAACACGATTTTGATCATTAACAGTTTGCACAGTTAAATTCTCTTCCTGTGGACAACCAGGACAGGGTGCCTGACTGTAGATGGTAACCTTTGGGTAAAACAGACTGTTTCCTATGCAGCTTGATTTGCAGATATTTGCAGAGATCTATGACGTGGGGCTGGCAAACATGGAAAATGTGAATTAAATAAGTCTGCAGATTTCAGCAGCAGCAGCTGGAAGCCACAAGAATTTCTAGACAGTCATTAATAGCCATACAAAAATATGTTTACATGGCTGAAAACAGCCCACCTGGTATTCATTGTGACAACTAGGCTAAAAAACTTTTTTAAGGTTTAAAGATGAACAAAGCAGCACCTAGGCTTTCTCTTTTCCCACAGCATTTTCTAATGTAATGAAGTTCTCAAATATCTGGAGGCAAGTCAGACTGAATTAAAGTATTAGTTTCTACTGATAGTCTTATATTCCTTTGTTCCTTGAAACTTTAAAGGATTGCTTCTGTATGCATCCTGTTTCAAAGTTTTTGATATCCACACTGTTAATCAATGGCTCCATATTATTCCAGTACACTCATATATCATGGTGATAGCTTCTAGATAGACACAGACTCTGAGAAAGATCATATCTGGATAACAGCAGAAGAGAAAAAACCAAACACTGGTTCCCAACCAGTTAATGAAAGAAGTCAAATCTTTAGAAAATGTGGCATACCAAGTGCTCTTAAATGTAGTTTGTAACAGTATCTGCTGAAATCAGTATCACTTTGTTTATTGTAAATGTCAGTTAGGTTATGTGACTGAGCATATGACATATTCTTATGATCGTGTCATGGACACAACTCTGTAAATGTAAACTGCCATTTTATTCAGTCTGAGAGACTGCATAAGTGTTAAATAAATATTGATTTGCTTAAATATCATATTGTCATATTTGCCTTTTACAAGGTCTGAGTGCGTATGTGAATGTGTTTGTGTGATTTCTTTCACTTTTTGAGTTTTTCTAAGGCGACTGGACAACAGCTTTGTTAACTTCATTAGAACTTTGTTCATTTAGGTCTGTTCATCTCCATTTGAATCCTTCCATCCTGTTGCTGCTATTAAAACATTCTTGAAAAGAGGATCTGACTAGATATAGGGAAACCAGTGCAAATGTACTACAGAAATTTGATGAGTAATATTGAACATCCACATCGTAGACGTTGACATAAGGCAGTCTTATGTGTGTGCCCTTTCTGATTAGTGGGAAAAAGAAGACTTTTTTAGGGCACAGCAAATCTTACTGATTTTAGGCATTTCATTTAGGATGAAATAAATCATCCCTGGAAGTGTTTATTTCTCTTCATTGACGGTGAACCATCTATCAGGATGAGCTCAGGCATAGCCAACAACTAAAATTTTTTTTTCCGTTTTATCAGATCAGTGTCACCCTTTTACATGATTTTTGGGTGGATTATTCTGTTCCACTACTGCACTATTATTTCCTTATTTCTTTCTTGAATGACTAATTAATCTTGCTTACATTTTTCCAACTGAAATATGGTTAGCATAGAGACAAACTTTCATTTTAACTATAGCTGTGATTTCTTAGATATAGTTTCTTTGCTTATTTATTTATTGTAGTTAATGTTTTAGGGAAAAAGAGATGAAAGATTTTCAAGAAGTTCATTATTTATTTCCAGTGGTTTGATTGTCATAAATGACACAATTTGTGGATGCTGACTTCTAAAGTTAGTTACAAGATATGCTGCATTTCAAATATAAGTAGTAGTTTTTTTCTGAAAAGTCTATCTTATTTATTCACCCTGAAATTCAGGAAGTTGTTCTTAGTCTTGTTACAGAAAACAAAAATTATGCTTCAGGTATAATAAATAGGTAATTTTCATAGGATATCTGTAAGAAAATTATTTTAAAAATTCACTGGCTGAGGCTATTATCCAGGTTTTCCATGGAATTACTATTCTCTGAAAGTAGCTGGTGTTAATATTTTTAATCAAGAAATTAAATTGAGTGCATTTTTCCAGGTTTGCAAAATACAGTTAATGTGACTTAAAATGTATTCAACGAAAAATAATAACAAACTTCTTATGGAGAGAAATCCAAGCCTAGGATCTGTAGAATTACAAGTAAAACCCCCAGTTCTACAAAGAAAAGAAACTCCGAGAATCAAACAAGGTGCTTGAACTTGAAAAAGCTGGACTGCAAAAAATCTTGAGAAAATACCTTGTGTGTTTTTGGCAACTCGGTTTCGACAATAGATTAAAATAAGATTTTAAGGAAGATATAAAAAGGTGTATGTGGTAAGTGGGGCTATGGGTGTAAGTATAACAGCAGCTTGCATGCACATACATGCAAGATATATAGATAGATAGATAGATACATAGATACATATATATGCATATATATCTGTATATACATATATATGTACATATATCTGTAGATTTATTTATACATTCATATGAAAGTATACATGGATGGAAAGAAGTTTAAGATACTCCCTATATTTCATCTCAGGTATTACACACAACACGTCTGTACATGTCACAAATATTAATCTTTTTTTAAAGCCCATGACACCATGATCTAGATTTCTTCTGGGAAGACAGTAAAACAAATAGTCTGAATCAGTTCTGAATTTTTAGAAAACCTTGTGTTGAATAAGACTAAAACGTAAGTACCACCATATAATTTCCTGAAACTGGAGTTCTGTATATACTTCAGATTAAACAAAGAAACGCACAATAAAAAATAATTCCTTGGAGTCATTTTGACGAAAATATTTTCTTATGGATAAAAATGAAGCACATGTTACCACTCCATAAATATACATATAAGCATAAAATTAAAGATTTATTTGTAGTACAATTTGAATTTTGTATTTGATAATAATCAGCTGTTGATCAAGTTGATCTTAAGTTTTGAGCATTAATGGCAGTGGAGAAAACATTTACCATCTTAATCATTATTACATGACTATTTTATTTCTTCTTTGATTAAACTACTTTGTATGTGGAGAATTATCAATTAGATAATAGTACTCTTGAATGTTTGAATATGAAAAAAAATTGGTACCTTTCTGAAGACAAGTTTTTCAACAGCAGATATGATCCCTTATTTTTTTTTGGTTCTCTGCTTCTGCATTGGGGTTTTTTAATCTTTACCTCATGTATTAGTCCTCTTAGGCATTTTTTGCTATTCCTTACTCTTACAGGCACTAAAGATTTGCCCTGCCTAATCATATATTATGTAATCTAATGATAGTAATTTTTAAAGGGCTTTTTATGATATTTCTTTAAAGAAATGAAATCTAAGAATCCTGTCCTGTAGCCTGCACTCAAGTGGGATTTGCCTAAAGAATTTAATTTAATAGAGACTGAGATGTTAAGGAAAAATATGGGTAACTGTAAGACTTCTCTTGCTCAGATGCTTACTGTTGGGTGTTCTGATCTTTTCGTATTCTGGAAAAAAAAAGAAAGTGAAATTTATAGGCAACAATAATACTCAGTTAATAGTGATAAGGAATATTAACTCACCATCCTGTTAGAAGATCTGGTAATGTACAAATATATCAACTACAAATTCTTGTCTGAAAATGTAGCATTTGACTGCTCTGAGGAGAGAGACAATATCTTGAAAGAAATCAGAGAGGACAAGGACAGGACAATTTAATAGTTGTAACAGGAAATTCCAGGAGGTCTAATTTTTAAATAGAGTATAGAAAATGCTGCTTGAAATCAGAAATCCTTGTATTTTTTCCACTTCTGAAGGAGTAAGTATTACAATAATAATTCTTCTGATCAACTCCTGACAGATTTCAAGAAAGGAGGCTGCATCTGGATTCCTGTGTCCAGTTGTGGAATTTCCATCCCAGGAGATATTCAAGACTTGTCTGCATGCAATCCTGTGCAATGTACTCCAGGATGACCCTGCTTGAGCAGTGAGGTTGGACCAGATGACCCACTGTTGTCACTTCTAACCTTCCATATTCTGCAATTCTCTGAAAGGCGCATTGATTTCGTTTGTTTATTTTCACTAGAACATACTTCAAATAAGAAAAACTGTGGGGAAAAGAAAGAGAAAGGAAAGAGGGAAGAAAGCGGACAATCATAGTAATTTCAACCCCTTTCCTGCAGAGTTTTATTTTTTTGGCATCTAGTCATCCAGCAGGATAAATACAGAAACTCTTAGGCTTCACATGCTGTTTGTGTATTCTTTTACCACTGTGTAGGAGGTGAACATGCCAATTTGTCCCAGGAAAGGGCATGAATCAAACATATTTACCATATTGTTTAACATTCATTAGTTAAGTACTAGTCACCAGCTAAATATCAGAACTGCTAATTGTGTGTTTAATTTGTATAATTATGCGGTATGGTTGATAGATATTGCTTGAGATGGCAATATAGCTATTACAAATTAGAATACTAGCACAAAGCAGTAATAAGTAAGTTGAGGAAATTCACTTAAGTCTAGTCTCCCTAATATTAATGGGGATATAAAATACCGTTTTGCTTTTCCTTTTGCATAAATGATACTAGTTTTTATTTCTAGAGATAAATACAATCTCATTCTGCATCTATAGTTACCGTAGTGACTAAGAAATTTATAATTCAGGAGCAAGAAGAACCATGGTTAGAAAAGTCCATTCTAATCTGTGGCCATGTAAATATTTTTGGAGGGGGATTGATGAGAAATGTGTTCAAATGACCCACTGAAGCTGTTCTTAAAGCCTGTTGCATTTTCAGCAAAATAAAGACTCTTTTGGCTTACAGAAAACATCAAAAGGATAAATTGTTGATGACACTACCTAGTAGAGAAGAAAAAAGACAAACTTTGAAATTCATGCATTAAAAAATATTATCTATATCAATATGATCCCATTCAGATTCACAGTAGTAGTAGAGCAAAAAGTTAATTAATTAATTAATTAATTAATTCTTTAACTATGGAGAACCTAGTGAGCAGATAAGGATAATTATTTGGGTTTTGCTTGATAATGAGATCCATATTCTGGTCTCTAGGCAGAATCAATGTAGTAGATGTCAGCCTAAGTACAGATTTTTCAAAGAACTATAGACCGTGAAAGTTAAAATTCAGAGAATATAGAAGGGAATTAAAGAACTACATACTAAGTCTCAAGTTATGAGTGCGTGCTCAAAATTTACTTGCTGTACTCTAAAAATGCATAAAGATTCAATGAATTCCTTATGTTAATTAGATAATTCGTTCCTTTCTGAAACAGGTTCTGATTTTTGTCAAAACAGGAAAATATGGATTTTTCACCTATTTTTCCTATTGCCACACAATTTTTAGTGCTGTCATTTTATATTCAGCCCCAAAGATACATTAGAGGTTTATGTAGGTGTTTGGAAATTTAGCCTTTAAAAATTCCTGATTTTGATATTGCCTTCATTCCAATTTAGTTCATAGTCGTGTAAAACAAACATCTCTTAAAAGAGATTTTATTCTTTGGAAATTCAATATATACTCTAAAGAACTGGAAAAGTATCAGATAAGTTCATGAAGAGTCATTGCTAAGAGGTGAAACAGTAGATCTTTCTGTCATGAAACATGAGTTCCGCTGGCAGCATATAATAAATATAGTTAAACATTAAAATTCATTTTTAACATTAAATATCTTGCATGTCTGGAACTTATGCACTTTACATATAAAACACTTTAAAGGTCAGGAAATCAATCACCCGTGTTTTACTTGTCATCTCTATTAGTTTAAGCCGATATAAAATAATGAATACTTCTTTGTATTACGGTTCTGTCTTGGCCTGATTGATCCTCTATAAAGCTATTATAAAGGTCACAATATGATAAGTCAAAGACTATTGAGGAACAGGAGGGCACGAGTTAAGATAAACATGTCACCTATTTGGGCATGGAGTCAGGTTATTTCCTGTATTTGGAGGTAAATGTTAGCTAAACCCAAACCACTTTGGTGTTAAAGGTCTTCCTGTATTTCCATAGTGTAACTTTATTTTTCATGATTCAAACATGTGTATAGCAATATTATCATTGGGTTGCTCCTTCTAAAATGATTGTTAAATGTTAATATTCTTTCTTGCAAAATTCCTTACACAATATAGCTGCATATTGGATGCTTATGCAATCATTCCTCTTAAGTGCATAATAGGTATTTTAATCATTTGGAGAAAGAATAAGTTTGAATCTCATTTTAAATCAAATCATATGTTCATAGTGCACAAGATCTATGTACAATATACTGAATAATTTTTATTATTTACATAAATACACATATGTGTGTAAAGACACTACATATGCACATGAACATAGTACTTACAGCAGTTGTATATGAAAAAGGGATTGCCTAAATAGGTAGGGTGAGAGTAAGAGATATATTATTCATATGATTGCAACATTAATGAACTCAAAAAAAGACTTTATGGTGTTCTTTTAAAATTATTAATTAAATTCATGTCCATAACCACAAATTATGTCAATAACGACAGAAAAGTTTTGCTGTTTTGCATTGCACTCCCTGTGAATTAGTTTAGCAATCTATTCATGCAGTTGTTTCATGTAATTAATTGCTATGAATTATATGATAATAAAACAGGTGGGTTTTTTTTTTTTTCCCTGAGACTTATAATGTGATCAAAGTTGTGAACTCAATAAAAAATACAAAAATAATTTACTAGCATCACAGCTGACTGTAGCAAGGATAAAATTCCATTTCAGGTCATATCTATTCCAAGAACGAACATTTTGATTTTATGACCAAAATTAAATATGGAAGAAAAAAATTGATTATATGAAAGTTTAGATTTTGAAATTTTTTAAAATTTTTTTGGATGATGTGAATGAAGAATATGGACATATATAAGAGCACATAATTGAGTGTCATTGTGTGGTTTCATTGAGCAGTTTAGAGTTTTATTACTCTCTTTGAAAAATAGTCAAAATAATCTTGGAGCAGATGGAGAAAGAGGGAAGGAGAAAGAGAAAGAGGATGATGCAAAGAAGTTTTTTAGACAACTCCTTTGTTTTCTAATTAAATGAATTTGTTTCATGTCCCAGTAGAACTTATCATCTTCAAAAAAACTTATCTTAGGGAAAGCAAAACTTGGTTTTGTGAATGAACACCTTAAAATAATTTTGTGTAAGAAAGTATTTAACTGAAAGTACAGAACTCCAAAATATGGACCTATTTTGAAATGCTGTAGTGTCTTTTAAATTTTATAAAAATTAGAAACTATTTTATAAAGTTCAAAAATAATTTTAAAAATTTATTACTTTTATTCCTGATCTGTTATTTCCAGAATTCCATGGAAAAGATCATTAAAATATACAACTAATACAATAATATATTTTAAAACAAAACAAAACACCCCACAGCTAAAACCTCAACAAAAAATGTCCAATTAAATGTCCCCAGGAATTACGGTAAAACTGGAGAGTTCAGGTTTGGTGTCTAGCTTTTGGCAGGGTTAGAGTTGTTAATCCTTTATAATCAACACATACTGTTACAGCTGCTCTCTTGTTTGAACTGGAAATCGCCTTAGACAAGAGAATTACTAAAAAAATTTCATTCTAGTGTCAGAGGTAGGAAAAAGGTAGGCAGGTACAGACTGGAATTGCATAAAGCTGTTTAATATTAATGCCCTCTCCACAAAATGCATTAAGTATACATGAACATATGATACAAACAAGAAAAAAAAACTTAATTGTTTTTTCCTCCTTGAGTTATGTTTTCTGTCTCTTAGAGGATCTTAACTATATGAAGTGTCACTTTCTAGATTTATATGATAAAGAGAAGGTATTTTGTTTTTCATGTGTGTAGATTACACGCCTTTTTCAATGTTTCTAAAAATTAATTGGAAAAAGCTGATATTTAAGTTACACTTAAAATGCACTATTTATTACATGAGTTATTATATAAATTGAGCTATTTTTAATATAATTTTTATGTTTTTAATGATTTGCTGATGGATTTAGTATTGTTAGCTTCCTTCTCCAAAGGAAAGAGCTACATTTTTTACTGAAGAGAATCTAGTTTGGTTTTAGGCAGGAATCTAGAACCCCTCAACCTTTATTCCATCTGGCTTTTAATACTTTTTACCATTATACCTCTTTGACTACTTCTATTACCATTTATTTCAAATTAGTGAATATCTGGGCATGAATAAAATAGGAAGAACTAGTCCACTTTAAAAAAGAAAAGTAATATAGATACATTTTTATCTCATAAAGGTCCTGCTTTTCAGTGTTCATAAACCTTCCACAATTACTTCCCTTGAACTGATGCCAAGTGGAATTCCTGTTTTAATTGCATCAATGTTATTACTAGGTACTAACAGAAGACAACTTGAGAACTTGCTTAGTCACAGTCATGGGCAAAATGGACATGGGTAACTTGTGGACAGAAGCAGTAGAACTGTATGAGAAGCAGCTTTTACCTCTACCTTCTCAGTATGTTGCAATTAAATGTTGGCATCTTACAGCTGGAATTGTGGGAATCTGTTCATCCCTGTCAGAGCAGAACAGAGGTAACAGGCATAAATACTGGAGGAAATGTACTTCTGAGGTCCTGAGTACTTAAAACCAAGCAAACAGGCAACTCCAAAAACATACCCAGGGGAATACCTTGAAAATATTATTGGGATACATGGATACACAGTACAAGTGTGATGTCATTATTACTCAGTGCTTGGTGTTTTAGGCACTCCTCTCATTCCACAAACAAACTGCCAGAGGCCCTGATAATACCTTAAAACAGATTGAGACTTAACCTAGTAATATAACTTTATTAAGGAGATATTAATCAGTTGATTAAATAATTTTCTAGTCTACTAAACAATCAAACTTAGATATTTCAAATTACGGTGTTAAATCATAATATAACATATACAAGTGTATTATGTTAATTTTGGCAAAAGTATGATCACTCAGTACTATATCCATGAAATACAGAGTTTTCCACAGGAGATTTCTTATACTTCTTAAAAAGACAAAACATTATCTCAGCTGCATGGGTATGGTCGTTATGAGATGAAATACTGACACTGGGATACTACAAAGGAAAGGCAGATCAAAACAGGACACTGCAGTGTGTAGACTGCATCACAGGATCCAGAGCCTCACCATTTTTTGAAGGTGAAAATCTCATTAGTTCCAGGTCATAAATCCATACAGGTTAAAAGAAATATTTCCGTATAATAGAGCTACTTTTATTGCATATCTCTGAATCATAAGAGTATAGAATTGATTACACTCTGAAGTACTACAAATTCCATAGCTCCCCCTAACCCATGCAACAATGTATTTTTTTCCTAACACAATAAATACAATGTAATAAAAATATGTAGTTTAAAAGTCTATTTTCAAAAATGGAAACATACAAGAAACATATGATTAGAAAGAGCATTGCAAATCAATGAACATAATGACATTTACAAACTTAAAAAATTTATTAAACTCTAACAAAATCATACCAGTTATTTTGGTGTAATTTCTTGAATGATTATTTTGAAAGTATGAATGAATTCAGGTTGAATTAGTGTCATAGCTGAAGCTTGCAGTAAAACACTCCCCCTCCCAAAAGAGACCTTGATTCCATCCTCCCAGCACTACCTGACTAATATGAGCTGGAAAACAAGTAATAGATGGACTTCGTTTTGCCACTGCTGCTATCACTGCTGCAAACCATATTAAACAGCAGGTGCACATAGGTTTATATCATGTTTATTACAGTGGCCAAAAGTAGGTGTTTGGGGGAAAATCATCGAATCATTTGAGTTGAAAAAGACCTCTAAGATCATGGAGTCCAGCCGTAAACCTAGCACTGCCAAGGCTAACATTGAGCCATGTCCCTAAGCACCACATCTATACCAATGTGAGATTAGGACAAATATGTGATGATACTGCTCAGAATATTCTCTAAGGTCAAAAAGCTTTTGGCTCAAGAATTTCTTAGTATGATTTTTATGTAAATAATAAAGTTCCTTGAATTATTTTTTATGAACTTTTCTACTTTCTTTTTGAAAGCAAGGGTTTTTTATTTTTCATTTTCAATATCTTGTAGTAATAGCTACCCATGAGAAAGGGATTAAATCTGTCTGTGTTTTAAGTCTGCAATTGGATACGTTCATTTCAATGACCACAGATTTTGTAAAGAGAGTTGTTAAATTGTACCACACATCCTTCAATAACATCTTTCTCTGGGAAATTTCTTGTGTCATTTAAATAAATGGTTTCATATCCGAGAATTAATTTCTGTCTTCTGTTGCATCACATTTCATTTCCCATATCTTCTGCAAAATAATACTGAATAAGACCCTGAGATTAGCTCAGTTAGTTAGACCACAGTGCTAATACCACCAAGGTGGTGAGGCTGATCTCCATATGGGCCAGTCACTTTAAACTTGTTGATCCTTGTGGGAACCTTGCAACTCAGAATATCCTGTGTTTCTGTGAAATCTGGTGTCTAGGCCATATAATTTTCTTCTCAATTTTATTTACATACTAAATAGGTTCTTCCTAAAATGCACCCCTAACTTCTACTTCTCAGTGAAGGTGGCTTGTAGACAAAGATTCAGTCAAGATCAAAAATCTGATTTGGTTTTAGACCAAAATTCAAATTTCAACTTCTTTTCTGTAGTATTTACTAAGAAAACTAATTTCAATATTTATAAACTTGAAATTCTGTGTTACATACTCTACTTGCAGATATTCCATACAGATTAGTATATTTGAACCTGACAGAGATATTTCAAGAGAAAATTTAATCTAAGTTTGACAATCATTTTAAGAGTTAAAAGAATGAATATAATTTATCACATGATAATACTCTAACATTCAACGAAGTGTTTTCATCCACTAAGTACTTAACTCATTTTTAGTCATATGACTAAGTTAAACACATGAATTTGAAGATACCAGTCACTAAAGTGATTGTATTGTAGTTAAGGACAAAACAAGGAGAGATCAGAAAGATGATAAGTGTTCTTAATTAGTCACATTTTATATCACTTTACTCAGTGAGGAAAGATGTGTTAGTGGTGATGATTATTTCTGACTTTTTCAAAGTGTTTCTTTTGACACTCAAATGGTCATTTGAGAACAAAGGTCAAATGTCTGTGGGTGCTTTGAAAACGAACAGCAATACTACTGTGAAGCGACCAATATACTTGTTATTGTTAGTAGTTAATAAGCCCTTAATCTCTGGAACTTCATCTACTATGCATAAGAGTTCTCTGGATTTTTTTGGGGGGGAAATAAGATTTTTTGGGGTTTTTTTAATATTGTTTTCCATCTTGCACCTTTTTTTTCTTTCGTAAAAGTGATTAGAAATTTGAAAAATGACAGCCAACCAACAAAACCTAAATCTTTTTTTCCTGTTATGGACTCATGACTCAGTGGAATTTGAAATTCTATGCATATGAAATTCTATACCAATAAAATTGCAAAAAATGTAATATAATATACATACACGTTCATGCTGAAATACTGTATTTCTCTTGTCCTTTGTGGGGTTTTTTTGTTGTTGTTGTTTTTTGTTTGGGTTTTTTTTTACTCAAGTCTCTGTTCTTCAAGAAGTTTCTAGTCCGAGACTTTGAAAATTGTGAAAGGCCTTTTTGCTGTAGCTGTTTAAAGCTCCTTTAGGATGTCAATGTGATTTTTGAGATATAATTATTGTATTTGGAAGCAATATAGTCTGGCAAAATATTTCTATAGAGTTGAATTTGGGAATGTTTGACTTACAATACAATCTCTTTCAACCTTGGTCTTGAGAAACATCATGTTTTGGTGAGGACACAGCTTCTTGGATGTTGTGTTCACTATTTTTTCAAGATAACTGAAAAGAAGAATAAACGTAGTTTTGAAGGGTACAAGGGGCTTTTGGGGGGTGTTATTTGTCAGATTAAATGTTCTTTTTTAAAATAAAAGTCTCTATCATTCACAAGCAAAATTTCACAAACCTGTTCAATGTTCATATCCTCATAGCAATGTATTGCTTAGTGTGACTGGGCAACCTCCTCACCTTTCTGAATAGTGTTAACCAAAGGAATAAAACCATAAGTTTCTTACCCTATTGCCTTAAGTGGAAATATTTATTATACATACGTTTTTACAGAAATCTGAAAAAACAGAAGCTTAATATCTTGTTTTCTAAACCAAAATTCACTTTTTACCTCAATGGAATTCTAACATGAATTTGTTTTCTGTCATATTTTTTATAAATTGCAGCATTGAACAATAGTAACAATATTCCATTTAAGAAGTCCTACATGAATTTCCCTGTTACTGTATAGCATTTCCCTATAGCCATGAAAGATAAGCTATGGCACTGATCCAACATTCGTGGAAATAATATTCGCGAGTTTTACTCTGAGTTTACATACACAGAGAGCATCACAAACAGCACGGTCTTCCCCTTACTTCCCTTGCCCTTCCGTGTTGCTATATATGCATGCATATGAATGCAGTTGTGCATACAAACCAGGCACAAAATTAGAAAATCTTCTTCATTCTCAGTAAGTGCAATGAACAGTATCAACATCCATAGCATTAAATCACCATCAAGACCTACACTTCATAAGGCAGAAGACAGTGATGGATGGGGATCAAGCCTTTTATCCAAAACACTTGAAATTATCAAGATCTTCATTACCACTCTTTATGCACACTCATAATAAGGAATGGGAAAATCTGAGGGTTTTCCACTGTCCTATAGACTGGACAGCATATCTATACACTGTATTTCATTGCCTAATAATGACATAATCTAGAGAATGGATGTTTCTTCTCAGAAGAATAATTTAGCTTCCTGAAATTTTCTATATCATGGATCATCCTATTATCATGTTGAAAACAAGCAAACTAACCAACTTATTTTTTTCATGAAGGCAATAATAATACATCTTTTAAAATCTGACAAACCTGTATAATGCCACCATTCAAATCTGCAAAAAAGTAATAACAAACACAGTAAGCAAGGTTTCCCATTACCAATGCTTGTCTCTTCATGTGAAATACCTTGAAGCATAATTAAAAGCTATTTTCATAAACACTAAAGACTAAATGACAAAAAAATTGTGAATTTCTGTGTGTTTTTATTGTTGCTAGTCTGTTGACTCACTTTCAAAGCAAAGTAATTTACAGCAGTTTTCTGAGTGTTTCATGTCAAAATTTGAGAGGATGCAATGTATTAATAACTATTCTAAGAAATGTTTTTCTTCATATTAGAATCTTTTCATATTCACATTTAGAGTCTCGCCTTGCTTTCTAAGATTTCTGGTCAATGAAATACAAATTACTTCAATATGTATCAAAGGTATTAGGAATTTTCTTATCAATCTATAACCATCTAGAATTTCAACACTTTGGTTACCTGCATGTAGTTATCTATGACACAAATTCAACAGAGTGCTGATATTCATCTGGAGTAGCAGAGAAAGTTCATCATCTTAAATAGCTTTGAATACCTATATGTGATCACCTGAATCAGGTCCCTTTGTCTTCCAAACTTTTGTTTACACATATTTTTCACATAAGCATTTGAAAATATCTCCTCTTAAGCTCTGGTTGAGATGAATAGTGCTTCTAGGAAACATAATTCATTTTGATAATATGGGACTTAACAATCATATAGAAACATGCCATCTAACAAATACCATGTAAATATTTACAAATCAAATAATTTGAAAACCAAATACCTTACTTCTTTTTCTAAGAATTACAAAAGAAATAATTTATTTTTTAATAATCAAGACATTTTTGAGATGAAGTCTGATTCATTATAAAAATAATTTAAAATTTCAAATTCAGTTTTTACAGAGATAAATGACATCTCTTATTGTTCAAAAAAATATTTTTGTCACTACTGTTTCTACAGTGATCTCTAACTTCTTGTAAGCTTTTAACATAATCTAGACAAGCTTCTAACATATTGGTGTTGAAAACAACAAAAATGTGATATAAATATATATTCTATTTTAAAATTATATGAGACTATGACTTAAATGTATTTGAGGAAGATGATATCTAGTAATGATTTTTAATGTAGCAGAGGAAGCATAAATAAAAACAGTACTGGCAGCTGAGGCAGAAGAAAATTAAATAAAAGAAAATGAATGCAATAGTTGTAGATTTTTAAGTTGGATAATTAATCATTACTGCAGATTGTGAGGAAACAAGGCATAAGCTCTGTGTCCAGTACATACACTCTATTTCAAACAAAAGCATGTTGCACTTATTGCAGGAAAGCTGTCTGTTATTAGAAAAAGCAAATAATTTTTTATCACCCAGTCCTTTTGGCCATAAAATGTATCAAGTCTTATAACTTATATATAGCATTTAATAACTTTGTCAAAGAAAAATTTGGTAAAACATAGAACCAAATGCTACCTGCATTTATAAATGTTGTTTTAAATGTAACTGAACTATATTTTAAAAAAATAATAATTTGTGGTTTTCTGCATTACCTTCATAGTGTGCATCCTTTTTTTCCCTGCAAAACTATTATTTTTTTGCATTTTTTTACATATGTACACCTCACATAAGTGAGTATATCCCATGATTTTGCATGATAATAGCCAGAGCTTAAACAGATTGCAAATGATTCGCTACTAGAGCATTCCTTTTAATGTCTACATTAAGGTTTTGATTCTTCTCAGGAGTTAATTAGAAAGAACTGCACTGTAATAAGCAGATTTATATGAGCCTGAGAGGAAGAGATGTCTCTAAATAGGCATGTTTCAGGTATTGATCTTTATGAAGTACTTAGATAATACATGCTCCCTATGTATACTAAATCTGTTTGATGTGTTCTGGAGAGCAATCAGGCAGAAAAATTGTGAGTTTAGATGTCTTGGAATTTTGCATAAATATGTAAGCTTGATAATGCTGCTCAGAAACATTAGGTTGTTTGCCAAGTAAATCACAAATATTCCATTAATATCAGGCTGACCCAGTGCTATGAATAGATGATGTGGGTTTAAATAAGTCCCTGCCTTTCTCCCAGGCCTCTGGCAGCAGGCAGTCATGTTATTAAGGGGGCCAGCCCCCCAAGACCCACTCTCATTCACAAGTTCTTTAATAATGGCTGATTCAGTCTATTAAAGAATGAATTATTTATTTAATAGACACAAAACTACTAACAGACATAAGACCTAAAACAGACTATTACTATACAGGGATAAGACAAAAAGGGAATACTAATATTATACAAGCAGGTTTAAAAGTACCATTAAATGTACAGCTAGTTAAGAATTAGTATAACTTAGGATCCAATGTTTCTTAACACCAAATTGTTGAAGGGGCACACATCGAAATAGTTTCCCTCAATTTCCGGAAAAGCAACCATGAAGTTGCATCCAAGCTTCGGGAAGAAATCTTCTCACACATTCCCAGGGAGTGTGCAAGAGACTTCTGCCTCTGTGATAGTTCATGCGGACTTTTATAGACATGAGAACCATGTCTTTTGGTCACTGCTGTTCATTTTCTTTTATCTCTTTCCACATCTGCTTTCATACCAAGATGTGTATTTGGGGCTGGGGCTCAGACTCTCAGGTGCCTGGAGGTGACCCCTTGCTGGGCTCTCTGACCCTTTGCTGGGCTGTTAATCTGGCCTAAGTTATTTCTTCCAAGTGCCCCAGCCATGAGAGAGAGGAAGATGTCCTGCCACACCCAGCTCCATGGGCTGGGAAGACTGCTCCTAAGAACACCCCTGGTACTATAAATAGCTCATTAATAAATCTTATGAAAGAAGTCTGTAGCATTGGACTTCTTTAGTCACAAGGTGCCTTGACTTAGTGGAAATGAGTAATTAGATTGTGGTAATTGCCAAATTTGGATGAAAATATGGTGTTTCAAATAAAATTGTACAATGAGTGTATGTGAGGTTTCCATGTAACGTGAAAGATCCATTAGATGTTAATTAAGATTCTGTAATTTGTAAAAACAGCATATACACAGTTAAGCATAGAATACGTTGAATCAAACAGATGCATTGAAGCACATCTTTGGTAATTTTGTCCTCAATCCCTCTTGATGTCTGTAGCCACTATGCCTACTAAATAGATCTTTTGTTGAATACATCAAAACACCTGCAGGCCTTTCATAAAAAAAGCTAATGGAATACAGATAAAACGTTAGCTTTATGAGGAACTTGCATGTATAAGGAAAGAAGTGACCTTCTGGACCTTTACGTATCAGTCTGAAGTGGGGTGTTCTTTACCACACAGGAGCAAAACATGTCTATAGATTCCTTTTTAATACTGTGCTATAACTCCTCAGCAATACTTCAGGCTAAATATAAAAGATAGGCATTTTTATCTGTACTAAAACAGAATAATAGACAGTCCTTACACTGTTCAACTGTTGTTACCACAAATAGAATTAAAAACTGGTTTATAGATTAAGGCTACATTGTTACAGTGTCTGCATTAATGACAACAGAAAAAAAATAGTAAAAATATTGGGTTTTGGTTTTGTCAAACATTAGAACTGTCGATAACCCCATGCTTAACAAAACCTCATTACTACAGAAGCATCATTTCATTATGGAAAGGCATGTGAACTATGTCTCACTAAATCAAAAGTATGCAACATTTATGCATTTGATAAATTAAGAAAAATTCTGGTTTCAGTGAACAAAAATAAGATCAAAGGGATGAAGGTGAGTTTCACCTGCCCTAACACTGGAATTATTTAGGTTTGGAAATCTTCGTCTGAGATAGTAATTTAATTTTTTTATAGAAAAAAATTAAGAAACAAATATGTTACCCTAAGGCATGGTTTGTCTGTTTTATTTTAGCCAAACATTTTTGAATAAGTTGAATTGCATCCTAGGATGTCCTGTTCCTCTTCATTAATTGTAAAAGGAGGCTACAAATCAAGAGGTTTGCTCAGTTGGTCAGAGCACGGTGCTAGGAGAACCAAAGTTGTGGATTCAATCCCTGTATGCGCCATTCACTTAAGAGTTGGACTTGGTGATCCTTGTTGGTCCCTTCCAACTCAGAATATTCTGTGATCTGGAAATAAAGATTAAACAGTTCTGTAATCACATACAGTTTCCATACAGTAGGTGTTGAAATCTCAGCAAGAGGAATTCTACCATCAGGTGAAGAGCTTATTCTGGGAGATTTCTTCTGAATGTAAAGAGATGCTTAACTTGTCTCTGCTTTGACCTGGACACGTGAAAGAATATAATTTCTCTTAATTCTTATTGCAGCTGTAGTGAATGGAGAGAAAACCAGGTCATTGCATGATTTTCTGTATCAAATACCTGAAAATAGATTGGGTGAAAGTTATGAAAAAGGTATGGAAGGTGGTTGCCCCCTGAAACAAAGGACTGGAATGGGGAAAGTGACTGTGCAGATGCTGCAGTCTTACTGAATTAAGGTGCTTTCAAACTGAGCAAGCGGGAAAAAAATCTGATCCCTAGTCAGGCAAAACTGCAGCACTGTCTTGCATATTCTAAATGTCAGAAACATCAGGATGAAGCCAATGTTGCAGTGAAGTATTTAATGGTCACTAACTTTTATGGACTGCTGAGACTGAATAATAGATGTATAGACACTGGTTATTCTGTACAATGTAATATAGTCCCATTAAAAAAAGTGTTTTGAAATCAGATTAATCCAACCCTAGCAAACAACCCAAAGGGCAGTGTTGGGGGACCCAAAATCAACAACACTGTAAAGTCACAAAGCTTTTATGTCTGCTGACTCAGTCAACACTCTCAGGTGCATGGTGGGATTCTTGGGCTGTCCTGTGCAGAGCCAGGAGTTGGACTTCAGTAGTCCTTGTGGATCCCTTCCAGCTCAGGATATTCTATGACTCTGCATTAAGTGTTCACCAAGACTGATCTAACATCTCTCTACAGTGAAGCTTCTTCCATTTGTGAGTCTCAAATTAATAGATTGCATGATAAAGAGAATTATTCTGTCATCTTTAATACAATTGGGGATTTGTATAAATATCAGCATCCAAATCAAAAACAAATCCAATATCTGCCTTCTGGCATGATCAAGGAACTGATTGCAATTGATCCAAAAACTTATCTAAGAATATTCATGCCTAACTGTGTTATGGAATAAATATCCAGTTTCAATCCAATGCTAGGTTCCCACATCTATAGTTTAAATTCAATGTTTTAAAAGTGATATAGATTGTACTCAGAATTAAATTTAAAATGATGCCTCTATGCTCCCCTTACTTAGTTCTGCTTCCCTCTCAACGTGCAGTAATGAGGGAACTGATATGCT
Organism: Corvus cornix cornix; assembly: GCF_000738735.6. NCBI lineage: Eukaryota > Metazoa > Chordata > Aves > Passeriformes > Corvidae > Corvus > Corvus cornix. The sequence goes on along the minus strand of NC_046332.1, from coordinate 59,516,582 downwards.
TTTTGCCTTGGGCACTATAACTTGTTCTTTGTTTAGAACCAGTCTGCATACTATTACTTTAACTAAATACATGTCAAACTTAAAAGTAAGCATAGTGATTTTTTGAAAATACATCAGTACTTTATTTTCAGAGACTCCCTCTCTTTTCTTCTTTTCCACCATCTAAACTTTAAATCATGCCAGTCAGAATATACAAAATAACAAAAATGAGAATTTAAGCCAAGATTTTGCAAATGTCTTCTGACATCATGAGAATATGAAATCAAATCAAAGATAAAAATAAATGTTGCATTCCAGGCACTGAACTAGGGGCAGCAAGTTGCATTACTGAGGTGACACTAAAGGTCCCTGTGGGAAGGTGTTCAGTGAAGAGCAATAAAGCAGCCTCTGTAAGCTAATTCCCAGAGCAGTGGTAGCCTGACACTGCCCAACAGCAAAGGCAAAGAAGGGGATAAAAGGAGAATAAGATAATCAGTATATTCTTACAATGCCATAGAAACAGAAGGGCTTTTTAATAAGAGTTATGAGATCATGACAATAATAATTTTTATCAGTTTTTTTTCCTCCTGTTTCTATACCTGTTTTAGGGCAAGTGGTAATAGAAACCACATGTCATGAAAACTGGAACTATAGGGACATGTTGATTTGGCAGTGTCATTCCTAATGATATTTGCTGTCATGCTCTTGAAGACTCACTACAAAAGAGTAGAGATGACTTATTATGTGTGGATGTCTACCTCTTGTCTAAGCACTATTTTTTTCTGGTTTGGCCCGTCTTAGTTGTGCATGCCAAATGTTTTGATCTATAGTCTCTTAGTACAGCACTCTTTCAGTCAATTACAATTGAATGTTTTGTACTAGTTTTTTTTCAATAAGACTTAATCATTTTCATGAAAGATTTAATTATCCATCTTCCTTCCAGGAAAATAAATCTATTTTCCTGACATTTAATTAAATTAAGGCATTGTGGTTTCAATAAAAAAAAATAGTGTAATACAATTTGCATACTAATCTGAAACTGAATGGAGAACAACCTTTCTTAAGAATGAAATAATCTGTTTTAAAATTTAATTAAGGCCACATTGTGAACCCCTTTTCTTTGTGTTGGTCTGTGTGGCCAAGTTTTGGTAGCAGGGAGGGAAAAGGGGTGTTTTCTGTGAGAAGATGCCAGATGCTTCACCCATGTCCAGCGGAAACCATGCCAGCCGGCTCCAGGACAGACATGCTGATGGTCAAGACCAAGCCAATCAGGAATGACAGTAACACCTCTGTGATAACATATTTAAGAAGGAAAAAAGTTATTGCACCGTTGTAATTTGTAATTGCAGTTGAGAAGACTGGGCTGAGAATGTGTGACAGGAACAGCCCTGCAGACACCAAGGTCAGCACAGAAGGAGGAGGAGGAGGAGGAGGTGCTGCAGGTGCCAGAGATGATATTCCTCTGCAGCCTGTGGTGAAGGCCATGGAGAAGCAGGCAGTCCCCCTGACACATTAATGGGAGTGCAGAGATCCACCTGCAGACTGTGGAGGAAACCCATGCCTGAAAGGATGCTGTGGACATACGGGAATCCTTTGCTGGAGAAGGCTCTTGGCAGGGGCCTGCAGACCTGTGGAGAGAGGAGTCCACATTGAAACAGGTTTACTGGTAGGACTTGTGACCCCATGGGGGACCCTCATTGAAGCAGGTTGTGCCTGAAGGACTGCACCTCATGGAAAAGTCACCCACACTGGAGCAGTTCATGGAGAATTGTTGCCAGTGAGATGGACTCACATTAGAGAAGTTTGTGGAGGACTGCCTTCCATGAGAGGGATATCACACTGGGTCTCCCTGAGCAGCAGGAGAACAAATGTGTGATGAGCTGACCATAATCCGCCTTCCCTGTCTCCCTGAGCTGTTGAAGGGGAGAAGGTAGAACTTGGGAAGGAGGGAGGGGTGGGAGGAAGGTGTTTTTAAGAATTATTTTACTTCTCATTATCCTGCTCTGATTTTAATTAGTAATAAATTCAGCTGATTTTCCCAGTTCAGGTCTGTTTTTCTTTTGGTGGTATTTGCTCAATGATGTCTCTCAGTCCTTATTTCAACTGATGAATCTTTGATATATTTTCTCTCCCCTGTCCAGCTGAGAAGGGAAGTGATGGAGCATCTTTGGTGGGTGCCTGTCATCCAGTCACGGTCAACCCACTACAGTGCCATATTCACTACAACTGAATGTGTGCTAGTGGACATGAAGAACTCTTGATGCAAAAAAACCCCAACAATATAAACACAAACGGAGTTGAAAAGAAATCTTTCAACTACCAAGTCCAAGCTTTGCTTTTAACAGGCATCTTCTATTATATAGATCTTTTTATATACTATTCAGATAGCATGCTAATTGCTATTTTTATATATTATTTTTAATTTTATTTACAGTGGAAAACTACTGGAGAGCCTCACTACTGTGGTGGTTAGGGTTTTCTGATTTTCCAAATTCCTGAACTCAGATTGATCTCGTAGTGACCTTGTCTTCTGTAGCCAAAAAAATAATAATAAAAAAAGATTTTCCCTCAGTCTGTTCCCTTCCTTTTGAGTGTTTATACAGCAAGCCTCTTAAGGGTTCATATTAACTTGCCACTGACCTTGCTTAGCCTCCTTTTTTGCATTCCCTGATCATCCTTTATACTTCTTCAAGTTTCAACTGAAAAGTAAGCAGAGCCTTATTTTTTGCCTTCTGGTAAACATTTTTTTCACTGCAGTTTTAGAATAGTAATTGAATGTAAAGCAGGATTTTTTCCAGTATATTATGATGTTGCAAATGCATTTTGAGGACCTTGCTGTTCAGCAAAGTATGAATTATTCTGTTTTCATATAGTGAGCATACACTTTCAGCTCAGGGATAATTCGTGCAATTATTACTAACCTGAAAGCAATAAAGTAATTCCCGACTGTTAAGTTCAGATGAATATATCTTTATATACAGTTATATAAAAAAGAGTTTGGAAAACTGTTTTGTTTTAGAATTAGTGTCGTGCTGTCAGTTTCCTATAAGTGTAAGGTTATCAGATTTTTCCAGAACTGTTCTAAAACTGTGTTTCCAATTTGCTTTTATCTAACACTGTAAGTTTTCTGCTTAGAATTATGTTTGAAGAAGTATCATAACTCGCAAATGAGTGAAAAAAGTTTAAAAGGAAAGTATGTCTATATGAATTAAAACTTAATAGCTAAGTGTAAAAGAAAAATAAGGGATGACATTTTATTCCTTTTTTACATCAGTGTATGAAAAAGCAAACACAAAGAACTGTGGCAGGTTAGCCTTCATCATGAGCCAAAGTCCCACCAAGCTGTTTACTTGCTCTTCCTCCTCACAGGGACACAGCAATAAAATAGCATGAGAAAGCTTGTGGGTCAATATTGATGCCTTTTCCTGGTCTTAAAATCAAGAGTCATACACAGTTAGAAGGGGAAAAGGGATTTTACCTTGGTATTTATTTTAAGGATCCTTAGGTGCACATGTCCAGGTCACCGAAATGCACCCTGCAAAAATACACACCCCAAAGGATCTGGTATAACATTATAGGTTTTACTAATTAGCATATCTATCAAAAATTTCCTAATGAGAGGCTTGAATGAGCCCCCCCCCCCATCCCCCCCAAGGAGCTTTCCCCTGGATGGTTCTATCTTAGTGTACAGAATATGCTCTGGAGAGGACCTTGTGTCTGGGGCACACTGATCCCTAACTACGAAGCTTCTAAAATGTTTAGTCTCCTAGCTTCACAAACAAGTCCAAGAATGTAGGCAAAATGCACTAAGAATACAGAAGTTGTAAAAAGGTGTAACAGGGGTATAAAAGAAATGGCAAAAATCATCACAGCATCAATTTAGACACACTTTAGTGTGAGATCCTGCACAAACTCCAGAAGAATCACTGCTCTGGCACTAAAGCACCTCCTCCTTTCTTCTCTCACCTTATTGCTCACAGGGTATCACATTTTTAGCTCACTCCTCATTGTCATGCAGGATTTTTCCCTTTCTTAAATACATTTTCTCCAAGGCATCACCATCTTGATTGAAGACCTCAGATGCATCCTGCAGTGGGTCCATTAAAGGCAGTTGGAATGGGTTGTGTCCATCCAGGCACACCTGGACAGCTGCTACAAGAATTCATCTTTTTTCTTAGAAGTTCAATTTGTAACACCAAATATAGCTACCAATAAAGAAGTGTACCTTTTCAGAAGTACAAGATGGTATAAATTAAAATAGTTTAAAATACTTGATTCAAGTCATATATTACTAAAATAATCAAGTAGTTCCAATTGTTTTTACCAAATGACTTATGCTCAACAACATTTTAAAGTTTTATTGTAAGCTAGTCTTAAAACTTCCATATACATAAAGAATTAATTTTAAACATAAATTTAAGTGGGATGTACATAGGAATCAATGATTTGATCACGTCTTTCTACATGGAAACCCACAGAAGAAGTCCAGATGATAGAAGTGGAAACTTTGTGACCATGCTTGAAAAAGTCTGCAGGTTTAGCCCACATATCTCTGTTTCTTTGTGCTTCCTCCATCTTTTCTTTCCTGACATATACCCATATATTTACTGGAAAATGCATGCAGTCACTTGAAGGAGGTGAAGTTATTTCTTGGACTGAGCACATAAAATTGAAATTATAAATTTGACAGAAATTCAGAGTATTACAGTCCAGACAATTAAGATACTACTGCATTGAAATTTTACTGTCTTTCTCAAAGTTTACGTGCCTGACCACCAAAGAAGTGATCAAAATAAGTTTTGTCTCTCTGAGGACTGAGAGAGAATAATGCTGTCTGTTTAATTTAGGAGCTAGTTTGAGAATTTTTTTGAATTGTTTTCATTTATTGGTCCTTACCTTACCTGGACTACCCTTTCTTTCTAGCATTGCTTATTCAGTTGTAAAGATATAAAAAAAAATATTTAGCCACAGAGAGAGCATCATTACTTCCTGACTGAATCACCACTCCTAACAGTTTTGATGCACAAATTCCCCTCAGCAATTCCACGAGCCAACCAAATGGCTCTTCTCTGGAAATAAGTGATGAGTAGTAGAAGAAAAAGGCTGCTTTAAAGTTTTTAATTTGTCAGGAAGAGAAAGACTGATCAGCTCCCTTTGCACATCTGCGGAATGTCATAAGCATCATGTCCTGGAGATTTCTATTGACTATAAAGTAAATTAATATGAAATGTGAGGTGCCTTTATCCACTTTGCATTTGGTCTGGCTAATGTCTGCCAGAAAGAGGAGCATGCTAATAAGCTTTCTGCATAAACGAGTACTGATTTATGGGGATTTCAAGATGGGCATAGAAAAGGTTAAACCCACATTTGAGGTCTAAATAAAGACACCTTGGACAAATCTAATACCATCTTTCCTCTTGAGACTGTATGAACCAGATGTACAAAAATTACAGAATGAAACGAGGACCTAGAGACAGGAAATCTCTCTCAGGAGCAAAAGGAGCACATCTTAGGTTTTGGACATGGCTGCTTTTTACATTAGGTTGTTGCTAGACTTAAAAACAGGAACAATAAAATTAGCTCTGACATGAGAGATAAGAATCTCACAGCTCCACCCATTACCTTCTGGCAGATTTAGTCTCTGGCTGATTAGCTTACTCTCTTGGCAGATATAGCTCACCTCCATCTGAAAGGTAAAAGATGTTTCTACACAAGGTATTTCGTGGCATGACAGGCAAGCTATCTTTTGCCCATGGGGAGGTGATTTCAAGTCTGCACAGACTTGTATATAATTCTTTGAGTATGTATGTGCAAACTGCCTAGAGTTCAGATTGTGAGATTTCTGCTTCAGAGACAAATGCTCTAGAAATTGTAAATGCTCTAGAAATTGTGCAAATGCTTGGACAGTACTCTCTCATGCCCTTCCTCTTAGACAGAAGCTGAGCACACCGAAAAGGAAAATGTACTATTGTAATTTTCTACCCTATAAACTCAGTGAAAGAGATTCAGCTAATTAGATGACCAGATAATGAGGACTACCTTTCCTCTACAGACACTGGAAAAAATATCGATCATAAGTGCATGTGATCCCCAACTGCCCACCTTTTTTATTTTAGAAGATTTTGACTGCTTTCAGAAATAGATACCTGCAATTAATATCCTAAATTAGCATTTACAAATTTCAAGTGAAGGCCTGAATTCCAAAAATGCTAAACAACCGAATGAATTAATTGCAAGGTTTTAGTAGCTGAAAATCTTTTTTTATTATACACAAACGGACAGAGGAACTCACATCTAAATGTGGACCTCACATCTTAGAGGGATAGGATTATAAAATTCCCTTGGGGAAAAACAGAAACCCAAGCAAATAAACAAGTGCATAGCAAACTTCATTTACTCAAAATACAGTCTAATTTCTCTAAATATACCTGTATTGTATTCTGCTACACAACCAGAAAAATTATTCATATTTCACTTTTCACAAAACCACAGAATAATTAAGGTTGAAAGAGACCTTCAAGATCATCTAGTCCAACTGCCAGCATCACACCACCATAATCACCCCTAAACCATATCCCTAAGTGTTACATCCAGACACTTTTTGAACACTTCCAGAGACTCCACCACCTCTATGGGCAACTTCTCCAGATAACCAGGACTCCTCGTAAATGATAGAAAGTGGATTGGTGAGGTCCTTTGCCAGTTCCTTCATTACTCTTGGGTTCATCCCATTCAGGCCCATAGTTGGATGATTGTCTAATTTGCATAACAGATCACTAGCCATTTCCTTCTGGATTCATGGGGCCACTAACTTCCACCTCTGGGAGCTGACTATGCTGAGGACAACTGGCTTTGGTATTAAAGACAGGGGCAAAGATGGCAGTAAGTACCTCAGCCTTTTTTGTCTTCCCCTGACACCATACTACCCTTGGCATCCAGCAGAATATGGAAACCATTCTAGTATATTGATAGAATGTATTTATATATAAATTACAACATATATATACTAAATATAATCTCAGAATATCCTAAATTAAATGGGGCCCACAACTCTGAAGAAAGTGAGCAATTTTCTTCTGAAAATGTTAGGAAGAGAATTTTAAAAAGGCAATTAAGACCAGAGGGATTATATTTGAAATCAATAACCTTGTGTAAAGAACAAAGCTTCTCTCTTTGGATCTCTCTTAACCTTAAGAGATTTGTTATGCAGAGATTCTACACATGTAGATCAAATTAAACTAAAGAAGACCAGATTCAGTGGAGAGATACCAAAGGACTTATAAAAAAGTAGATGATTTTTTGCTTATTGTAAAGTAATTTGAGCAATAATTTTACAATAATTTGTATCAAAGAAAATTGAGAGCATATTATGAAAGCTGTTTTCCTCTGTCTCTTGTTATAGGTGCAAGATATGTAGGGAATAAAAGTCATTCAGGTATTTGGATTTTAAATTTTTAAACAACATACTAACCTGTTTTATATAGAATAAGAGTTACTTGTGTAATTTGCATTAAAAAAGGCTTTCTTCTTTCTACATAGCAATTTCTGGTCTTTTTCTTTGATGTGTCAATAAAATATCATATGTAGGATATGAAAAATATAATGGTTCATATTTAGTGATTTATATATTTCTTTTGAGTTTGAAAATCATCAGGTTGCTCTACTGTAATTTTACTGGCTTTTTACATATTTTATACCACATGTTTAAATTACATTGGACAATGAAAGACTAATTCTACACAATTACCAGAATCATGCATTATTCAAGTGGTAGTTGCTTCCACTTAAACTTTCACTTAAAGTAATCATTTTTACTAAGAGCCTTGCTGAGTATACTTGTTGGTGTTACCTGAAATAGCTACTATGATTTTCGTTTTCATAATATTTTAGCTTATATTCCCCCAGTTAGGGCATTTTCAGATACTGATCATGTTAACATGACCTGGAAATCTGTGTGTACACTCGTGATCATATATTACCACGACTGCTCAAGATACATCCTTACTTAAGGTTTTATTACTTATGAATGTAAGTAGTATTTTATTTCAGTAGAAATTTCTTAAGGACTTGGCCAGTATCTGGTGTCAAAGACAGGAATCTTCTTCTTCAGGTCCTGCTAGTATTTTCTGGGTTGTCACTGAGTACAGATGAAGTGTCACATATTCTGAACAAGTCTACATGTTCTGGAAGCCCTTGATTCATATTTTATTCTCATTTTTTTCCTAGTTAAACTTCATTGGCTTCTATGACATGTATGGAGGAAAGAACAACCTTATGATTGTGAAAAAAGTCATGAGAATGATTGTGAATGGACTGTTTCCACAGAACCATTCTTTGGAAGAGGGGATGTATTTTTTCAGATAAACTTACATATATGCAAGGGCCACACACTTCACATGTCAGTACTGTTGCCAGCTGAAAACAAATCGTCACTGTATTCTAACAGATATTACTGCCATACAGATCAATGTATATCCAGACCCTGTTTCAAACTATTTATTTTCTTCCTTTCAGTTCTCTCGAGCAAGGTTTAATAGAGCTGTTACATAATGAGAGAATGGTACGAAAGATTTTAAAATTTTTAAATTATCTTTTGGCAGATTTGATTAATTTAATAATATTAATATGATTTTTGAATGTTTCTCCTTGGCAGAACCTTCCTTTATGCAATTTCCATGTTTTGTGTTTTGTCTTCTCTCTTTTCTTTCTCCTAGTTTGGTTAATAATTGTGAAAAGAGAAGGAAATCAGGGGTTGGAATTACAGCATAACAGAGACGTATTTTTCTAACCCAGCAAGAAGTGGTCCTTCTATGCTCCAGATTATGTTGTTGTACATTTCTGATCAATTTATTATTGGCTGTAGAAGCTACAAAGGAACCATTGATGTTCTCACTATCAGTGTGAATGGCTTAATAAAAGACCAGTTTAAGACCAACTTACTATACAGCAGCTGTAGATTTAGCCATGAAACTAAAAACTAAGATGATCTTAACATCTACCATAACTCCTTTATAGTGTTATTTGGAAAATTTTTAATCCATGTGGCAGAATTTATAATCCTTCAGTGCGATGCTGTAACAGAGAGTGCAAAAAGTCTGTACATCTAGGTATTAAAGTCCAGCCACAATGCATTTTAAATTTTGCCACAGCAAGCTTGACAAATGGTGCAGTCATTACAAACACTCGTGCATGATGTCAGATGAAGGCCAGAAGTAAAATTTGTGGGTTTGTCTTTGCGAATAAGAAATAAGAGCCAGAATTGGAGTCATAATTGAGCATGTAAGTACGTCATGTCACAAAGAGGAAGGAAGAATTTTATAACTTGACGTTAACTGGTAATTCAAGTCAAGGAGGTGACACCTTTTATAAAAAAGAAATAGTCACCTTTCTAAGAGAGTTTGAAAGAGGGCCAGATTTCACTTAAGGAGAATGGGTGGGCTGTCTCAGAGAAATATAAGAAGCAAACTTGCTTTGGAGAAAAATGTTAAATAAATGCAGACACATGGAAGGATTCTGAATGGGAGACTTTCTCCCTCAGAATGTTGCTGTCTCTGAGATCTAAGGCATATAATAAAAAATATATTTATGAATTATTTTTTTCAAAAAAATTTACAAGCAAGAACTTCCTTGTTAATCTAACTAGTAAATTAACTTTTTTTTCCTTCCCTTTCTCACCTATGCCTCTATTTTGCTAGTATGATGTGTAGCAAAAAATCACAGTGGTTTTTGTGAATAAATGCCTTTATTTATCTATTTTTGTATTTTCTTCAGCCTGGTCTGGGTTAAGAATTAATAGATTCTTTACAGAAGGTGCCGTCTAAGTACAAAATTCCCTCTTACAAATGCTGAATGTTTTCATGAATTTTGAGAGAGACTGAACAAGTTCATACAGAAGAAATTCACTGAGGATTACTGAAAACAAAAACACAGTCTTTGGTTCAAGGAGTTCTTGTGTTGCAGAGATGTGAAGCCTAGAAAAATATGTGGTGGAGGTAATAAGTATCATCTCAGGTTGCTTGGTACTTTGTACTCATCTGCTTTTGATTGCAGTGATAGACATGGCAATGTGTTTTATATTCCCAGCCAAGCAGTTCTTTTAGTCTTTTTTAATAACTAAGTGGTCCTTACCTAAGGGCTTGACAAATAATCAAACAGGGCAGAAGGAGCCTTTACAAATTTCCAGCTCCCTAGGACACATCTCAGGTTCTTGACACATAACAGCATGTGTTCCCTCAGAATCTTCACAGTCCAGGTAGACAGTTGATACCCAAGGCATCAAAGAAGTGTTTTATAGCAATCAGTGTAATAAGTAAGGCATTACAGGAGCACTGCTGAAATCCTAGAATCCTCAAGAATTTGTTACTTATGAAAGTGGTCAGCTTGACTATTGATCCCCTGATTCCCTCAGGAGCAATGTGTTCTGGTTGAGATCTGGGCACAATGTTGTGCTTATTCCCTAGTTTCAAAATACCCGCTCTTCCCCAGTGCTTCTGAAAGTGTTGCCAGTGGATTCATAGTGCTTTGAGTTATTATTCCTGCCATATCCTAGGAGTCTTGTCTTAAAAGGATATTTGAGAGTTCTTCTGGCTATATAATAAAACTTAAACACTCCTAAGTTTTTCTCAGTCTTTGCAACAAAGTAATATTTTTTCTGGATAATTTCTATAGTAATCCTTTGAAGCAGCTGGTTTTTTACCAGGCACAGTCTAAGCTGTATGCTCAGTAGTGAAGCCTCACAACTAGAACATATTTTCTTCTTATGAAAAATGCTCATATCTGTAGAAATAGGATTGTCATTGAGTAAAAGGTATAAAAGCTTCAGTCATATACAGGGTTTATATGACATTAAAACTCCTAAAACCTTGATAGCTCTGATAGCTAACCCTGACAAGACCAAGTGGGTTGAGGAAGAGCTCTCATAACCAAATTCTTTCATATGAATAGTTCAATTTCCCTCTCCCAGCTCCAGGGCAATTTCCTTAACCAAGACTTTCATCAAACCTTTGGTTTTATGTGGGCATAGGAATCCGACTCAGTGGAGTTTCTTGCAGAACGGAGACATGAAACTTCATTTATCTCAGGAGAATGGCCCTTCTATCATAGAAGAATGAAGTGTGAAACAATCATGTAGCAGATTTGACTCAAAAGCTAACAGCTGTATGACCCACAGAAGTACATACTTTTTAAAAACTTCTTCAACTGGCACACTTCAGATAATGTTCTACAGTTTTGTATTCAAATCTTTAAGACAGCAAGCACAAAATAAAATGACAGAGAAAATAATGTTCAAATCCTCATTTGCAATATCACCCATTCCCAAAAGGCCCCCAAACTCTGAGTCAGTAGCTCAAATTTTAATACTTTTATAATAGTAAATGACTTCTACTAGTGTCTAAATATATGAGAATAGTGTAAACATTACATCTGTGATTTAGTATAATTTAGTAACTATTCCAGGGAGTACTAGCCTTTGTAAAGTTGATACAAATCGTGTGAAACAGAGCACATTAAAGTTTTCCTTACTTCTTCTGGGGTCAACACTAGTATTAAAAATAAGAATCTTAGGTTAGATGTTTATCATCCCATATATTCCTTAGATTTTTTTGTCCTGCTGTCTCCTGTATGGTTTTGCTACCATGCTTGCCTACAGGGAAACCATTCATGTCTTCCTTCCCATCTCTTGTTTCCATTTATACCTCAATTCCTGCTGTTTCTGAAGCTGCTTTCTGATGCATAATTTTGCACTTTTTTAGTAGTAAGGGACAGAGTATTTTGTAATTTCCTTCCCTCAGAACACACACAAATGAACTCTCCTGATATTTATCCTGTCACTGTCCCACAGCTCACACATCGGTCTTTAAAATACCAACATGCCTCTCTTGCCACAAAAAATGAAAAGAATTTGCATATTAATTACACCTCATCTAGTAAAAATGAAACAAACACTCACAATTATTTAGAGGCACCACAGAGTTGTACATTGCTAAATCACTGATGAATGGAAAAGAAAGTTCCTGAAAATGAATCTGCAGTATATACATGTGGTATTGCGCTGCATGTATGAAGAAACCTTTATGAATTATTGTATTAATCATAATATTGATACATGCTTTTGTCTATACCCTCTGTGTAATGAGTTCCTGAGAATTAGAAGTTAAATGAAGTTGGTATTTGAACAATGAGCCAAACTTTCAACATGTCTCTGTCTTCTGATTTCTCTACAGCAAACTCAGGCACTCAAAAAAATTGAATACCTTAAAATGAGACATACAAAATACAACATAAAGAAGCATAAGCCACCTTATGTAAGAAATATGGAGTACTGATGAAAATGCATTTTAACTTATAAAACTGTTAGGGGTTCTACCAGTTTCATAGTCTTGAATATTACTCTGGAATTAGATACTTAAAACAGTTTCTCTTCTAGACTGTGACAGAAGAGGAAGTTGTACCTCCCTCTGCTCTCATAGCCTAGTAGACAAAGGTTTAAGAAATTATACTGTATATTCATATTACAGTTCTTATTTTGTTCGAAAATACTTAAGCTACATCTCCAAAAGCAAATCCTAATAGATATAATATTTAGAGAGGAATGTGAACATATTCTTCATATTCTTTCTCTAGTCAAAACTTGAGAAAAAAACTTGTCTATTTGGAACAGACAAGTGGTAAGGAAAAAAAAAAAAGAGAACTGTTCTACAGTCCGGTATGAAGAGTATTTTCTTTCTGGACTTTACAGAAAATATGTTTTTCAAACAACATATATGTCTTTCTTTACCTAAATAAGTTCTGGACTTTATTTTATCTTTCTGCAAAAGAAAAGTGATGCTACTTTTTCCCACTACATTTTAGATAAACTCAAATAAGAAAGTTTCCACCTGGATCAAGTAGTGATTATTACTAGACCAATTAATTTGTGAGTCTCTTTGTGCAATGAGTATGAGATGTCCATCTAGAATTGAATTTACAGAATTTTGAAAGAACAAAGTCTTGATGAATTCAGACTTTAGTACTCAAATAATTTTGAAAACATGGGTACTGGAGGACAGCATACTCAGGTCATCTTCATAGACCGAAGAAAGTTGCGCACCGGGGAGGTTTTACATCAGAAATTAGAAAGAAAGTAAGCACCTTGAGAAGTAAAACTCTTGCCCAAAACTATCTACAAAAAAGAGTATTCTTTTTTTCTCACATATATTTTTGCTGTTGTCACATACTTTATTTCTTCTAAGTTATATTTTCTCCTCTATCTATGTGGTCAGACTGGAAGCTCTTCAGAACCCAAGAAAACAAACAAATGTGCGCTTGTATTTACTGTCTACTAAATCATTTCTGTACTTAATAGAATGGCTGCTACTTCTACTACTGAAGTACATAGTCCTTTTTTATAAAACGCATTTTCTCATGTTTTAAAGAGTGTGCCAAGCTAAGAACATGTTATATAATTTCAGTTAATAAAATATGTGATGTTTAATACCTGAAATTACATGGGTTTTGGTAGAAACAGATGGAAGAGCAGCTTTAAGCAAAAGCAGAAAGCATGTGTACCAAAAGGAACTCTGAGAAATGCCAGGAATCTGAGCCCACTGTTTTGCAAGTATTAAGATGATACTTCTTACAATTGTATTAATAAATTAAGTAAGTTTAATGACCAGGAAATCATTTGTGTGGACAATACAGATCACAAATGTGACCATAACTGTGGTAGCAGAAAACAATGCATAATAAGAATCAGTAAGATCTGATTAAAGAAGTGGCTTTGAACTGACATAGCACAATTGCTAGTTAACAGCTCATAATTATGAGAAAGCAAATTTACAATGCATCTGCAGAATCAGGGTGTAAGTGTTGCATCTGAAAATTTAAGCAGAAGATCTGAAAAAATAATAGATTTTTTCTTGTAATTTATATTCTAATATTGTGCTGTTCAGTCTTTTGATTCTCTTCACAAATTAGCTTGTGAAATGTGCTGAGAAAATTTCCATAGAAGCTAGCAAAGTTGTCAGGCAAAGTCATCAGTGAAAGAGAAAGAAGAATTAGAATCTCATGTTTTGTGCAATTACATGAACATTTTGTAAGTATAACCTTCTGTGACTGTTAAAAAAGCAGAAGATTGTTTTCTCCCTGGAGACATTTTTGTTCATAGAGAAGATTGGTAGAAGCCGCTGTCTTACTAATGTTCTGGTCCACATTAAAAAGCAATGGATTAAAGACAGAAGTGGCTCTTTGCCTAAACTGCTTAATAAAAGTGAGTCAAAGACCAACCTCTCTCCTTGAGGCCAAGTAGTTATCAAATAGTTTATATCCACACTTGTCTAGCTGATGGCTAGGCCTTTAGAGGGAGAGAAACAGAATGTTACGGAAATTCACAACATTGCCATGAAATGAGATAACAGAAAGCAGTGTATATGGTGAGATGTCAAGGACTTCAGTTTCCTCTCCAGTTTTCTCTTGTCAGCTCTGAAGAGGTATGTCCTTAAGCAATATAACTTCTTAAGTCACTTTTTGACACCTGGCATGAGGAACAGAGATAGATAGGTCCCTGGATTTTTATTTAGCAGTCTCAGACATCATCAATTCTGCCTCTGGTCGACTGAGCGAGACATAGCCAATTATTCCTTGCTTTGTGCTTGTCTTCCAGGTTCTATGTATAACAGAGATTTTAGCAGTCAAAGCTTTAAGGCATAGTCTGCTAACTCCTAGCAATTTCAAACTAGGTCTCTAATTTCAGTTAAAACTTAATTGCTGGTGAATTGAGCATTCAGACCCACAATTGACATAGGCACCTACCTTCCTGAGCACGAAAAGACTAGGACTGAGGCATATATATATATATATTTTTTTTTTTTTAATATATATATGTAACTGAAGAGTAAAAGATTTTTGTACCATATGACAATATGACATCTCTTGCATGTCTATAGATCAGTTGGCCACTCTATCAATGCAGAAAAATGATAAAAGCCAGAACTTCTAAGACACAGGCCTTAGTACAGACACTTCTGTTGATAAGATGATTTGTACCTTAAATTACTTACTGACACTATTGTGACTAGCTCACATGCAGATGTCTACAATTTTATTATCTGAAGTAGTGCAATGAATCCCAGAACAGAGGATAACTAGTCCAAGGTAAGTTACATGGTGTTAGCACTTGACAAGGCTGGCATGGCTGATAGAGATCGGTGCAATTTATTTGAAGATATTGTGCTGAAAATCTAATAATGCAGTGAATCCTACCAAGCTGTAAGTGGTGAGATTCTGTTCCAGCCTGTAGAGCCCCTATTTAGGTACCAAAATGTTATTTCTTCAAAGGACTGAGATATCCAACTATGTCACTCAGCTGGAGTGACAGTCAGGATGCAATACCCCATTGCATCTCAAAGAGCACTAGATACCTTTCTGTGGCAGCTGAATCCAACTTTATTTATCAGGTATTTCTTTATTATAATATAACTCAGGCACCAAATTCTATGTAGGTGTTTTACTGCTCCCATGGCCTTTAACTGAACTTATCACAATGTATCAGGCCTTGGAAAAGGAGCTGAGTCTTAAATACTTTTTAAGATAATGGTGATAAATAACTTTAAAAATATTTTCTGAATAATAATGTCAGGTTCTCAGAATTTCGTATCTCCATGGAAGGATTAAAATAATTGACCAATTTTACAGAAAAAAAAGTCATTTAGCATAGTGACTTCACTTTTAGAAGTGTTAAAATGCAAACACTTCACTTGAGAATATTTGGTTTTGGGTATTTTGTAGGATTTTATCTAGAGTAATGATAATTCACTAACAATATTGAACACTCATTCAGTTACTGGCCTGTCAAGATTTTTGAAATTTATGTGTGTGTATACATATATCTCCATGTCCCTGTATCTATTTATATAGGGTTAGGATTAGAACATCTGAATTCTTATAAATACTCCTTCTGGATTGTTTCTTTACTCAAGAAAAGGAGATTTCATGTTGTCCCTGGTTTGATCTGAAATGAAACCTTTGCTACTCAGTTAATTTTTTCCAGAATAGTTTCAATATTGAAAAAATAATCAGATTCTTTTGTAAGATCACACACCTTTTACTATGTTGAACTACCCTTCAAGGCCAACTGAGGAGTCTATTGAAAGAGTTATAAATGATTCATTTGTTTAATTCAAAACTTTCTTTTTTTTTTTTTTTTTTTTTTTAATCTGACATAAGACTGTTGAATTGGATATTATCTTTCAAGTGGTTTCATGTTTGGCTTTTGTGCTTAAAAACATCATAGAATTAGATCATGACCTTGTGGCAGAAAAAATAAGTAGAAAGAAAAAAGCCAAGAAAAATAAGAAGGAAATTGTGCAGATCTGTATTTGGTGAAGTTGCTCTTTTTTCTGGAATAATTTGCTTCCATAAATATTATGATAGTGTAGTGGGTTCAGTTTGATAACCAGGCAGAAACACCAATTCAGTGTTGTGGTTTGGTCCAAAATACTCATTACTGTTTACCTTCTGTGAGATAAGAATTAGGAGAAAAGCAAAGCAGGCACAAAACTTGAAAGAATATGAAGAAGTTTATTAATAGACCTAAAAGAAGGAAGGAAAAAACCAAAATAAGATCATACCACACCTTCAGAACACTTCTCCTCCCCCGACCTTTCTCCCTTCTCCCACTGACAATGTAAAAAGACAACCCTTGAGATGTTCAGTCTGTTTACCCCTTCCGTAATAGCCTTGTTCAGTTCATTTGGGAAGAGGAGTCTCTCTTGCTCATACTATGATACTATGGAGACATTATCACAACGAGACAGCCGCCCAGGTTGGTTCTCTGCTCGCATCATGTGAGAGTCCCAACCCACGACTTGCAGCTTTTTCCACAACTGCTTTCAAGGGTCCAATCTTGAGCTACTGGGGTACAATTTTAAGGTTGAGCCGTTCAGAAATAAAAGTTCTCTTCACCCATCCTGGGAGCATTTCCATCTCTAAGAATAGAGGCCCTCCCCTTCCCTGGGAGGAAAAGGGTCCTCATCATCTTTGTCTCTAGGACTATCTCTGGGAGCATCTCTAGGAACAGAGGTCTTCTCCTTCCATTTGGAGCAAGAGTCCTCATCACTTCCATCTCTCCCTGTTCAAATTTCTAATCAAATTACAGCTGCTTCAGCATTTTCTTATTCCAGCACAGGTGCTGATGCTCACAAGTTGAACACTCCACCCCCCATACCTTCATGAAATTACAACGGGTACTCTGATACATCATAGCTTTACAACAGAATTTCAGCTTTAAGCATCTCCTCTTTCTCCTCCCTCAGGATTTCAGCTCTTCACAACACTAAAAGAGTTAATCTCACCCGGGCTTTGCAGCTGGAATTTCGCTTATCACTGTTTGTCACATGATCTTTGCCAGGCAGGGGGAAGCTTCAGCTGAATTCTTTGGCTGCACTGGAGAGAGGGAGCGGCCTGTCTGCACGTAGTGGGGGGGGGGGGGGGGGAGGGGCACAGGTGGAACAGGGCCCATTGGCTCCAGGATGGCTGTGACCCAGTCCAGCCCAGCTTGAGCAGGTCCCAGCAGGGCTGCTGAGCCCTGTACGGGCCCAGGCCAGTTACCAGTCCTCTGTCCAGAAGCAAGAGAGAGAGCCTCCTGGGGTTCGTCCATTCTTAAATGTGGACCACAGAGCCGGTCAAAATTCTAAGTGGCTTAAAAAATTGTCCATATTCAAACTGGCCAGCTGATAGGTTCTGTCAGGTCATAGAGGAAGCTGTAAGCACCTCTTTGCAAGAAAATCACTTCTGGGACTATGCTTGCTAACCCATGACAGACAGTAAAAGTAGAAATTATAAAGCCACCACACTTATAAGTGACAGTAAAATAATGGAGAAATCCTGGAATCCAGTTTGGAAGTCATGAAAAATCCAGCTTCAAGTTTTGTATTGACATGCATGCATCTACATGTCTATATAAATTATTCTCATACATGTGCACTTTTACTTCACATATATTTCTTTCTTGAAAAACTGAGAATGAAGCATTTAACAGACTATAGTCACAAGAGTATTACAAATGTAGTATTCCTCATAGAACAATGTTCACAAAAGCTATAAAAAAATTGCTTTTTGGGCATGGTACTAATGAAGTGTTTGTTGTTTCTTTTCAGATTTGTGACCTGCAAGCATTTAGTGTTGCTCTATTCAGTGACTGGGGCATTTATAAATATATGCTCTCTGTGGTTTAATAGACAGCTGTTGAACTCACTGAATTTCTTTTCTTTACTCCACTGTTTATTTTCACAAAACTTTGGGAAACTTCATTATCTTTATATGTTTTTTTCTTTATTGATTCAAATCTGCCAGCGAGCTCAAAAACATTTTTCATAAATGACATACAGTGGGACAGACAAGCACATGTAAACACATGAAGACAGATCATTACATGAACTTGTTTTCTAAGAAAATGCAGATAAAAACAGTTCATCAGACACATATCTCTGTTTGCAATATCTTTGTTGAAAAAATATGAACATATGTTATTCAGAATGCTTTCAATATACTGTAATTAGTAAGTGACATAACACTGACATCGAGTGCCTTCAAATTATCTTTCATATTTAGGCCCTCTATATCTACTTGATAGACAGTGCTGTATTAAACAGTTTCTCAAAACAAAATTAGGCTAAAAAATAGCAGTCTTCTGTCAATATGTACTTCTAGAAATGACAGTTCTAATCTTTCTGTGTCTGTGGATAGTGTATGTTCAAAGATTCTTTCATCATAAGTGACCTCTAGGACTCTGTATTCTAAACAGAGAAAGACTTCAAAATAAAGAACAGTCCTCTAAGATGAGGAAGATTATGAAAATAGTGACCATTAGGTCAATCATCTTAAAGAAGAAAAAATAAAATTAAAAAAAAAAAAAGCAAGAAAAACAAGGCAAAAGAAGGCATATATTTTCTTTTTCCTTTTTTTTTTTTTCTCGCATTTGTTTTATTTAAGTATAGTCTGGATATGTCAAACTCAGCTTTGTCTTTTGAAGAAACTCATTATATCATCAGGTAGAGTTTTTCTGGAGTCTCATTTTTTCTAAAGCAATGTCCACTTTGTTAGCAATACATTTTACGAAGCTTACAGATTCATACAATTAGCCATAGATTAATGGGATAATTTTATCAATATTTATTGTCAACCAAATATTCTGGTGAAGCTTATAGTGAATTTTTAATAAAATTATTTCTTTTTAACAAAACTAATTTTATTCTTATTTTTGTCTCATCTTTTACCAAGGATGTACCTTAAAAATGACTTTTTTTTTTGTACAATCTGAAATCATCAGTAATTTTTCATTAGTGGTTTTTACCAGAAAATTCATATGTTCAGATGCTGTCATTCTCTGGTATCTGGTCTAATAAATTGCTTTCTTATATTAGGACAGGGAAATAGTACCTTTTCATTATAAACAGTGCCTAATCATAGTTCAAACAAATTATTTCCAAATAATAATTTATGTACGATATATGTGAACACTGAACTAGTAGGTCTTATATGACTTGTTCACAACAGATAAATATTTAAGATATTTTTGCAAAACTTAGTTAATAAGCAGTTCTTGTGTTTACAGTGTATGTTACTTGTAGTTGGACTGACATTTCAGTGAAATTATTGTGATTCACACTATTACTGAAAGCATGATTTATAATTTATGTGGGCCTTCAGGACAAAGAAACCTGAGAGCAGTGCTACAGTGTGTTTTTGTAACATGATTTCTATAGGATAGAACAGATAGAAATTCTCTTTGGTTAAATCATACAATCATGGCACCTTCTCTCTAGGGTTTGAGAGATTCCAAACCCAAGAGATCTCTTGAGATGTTATTTCTTACATTTCCTTTGTGAGCATCATGATTGCAAAAGTTTACCTCTCTGTCCTGGAGCAGACACTCTAAGAGCATTCTCTTCTATGGATGATACCTGGTCCTTTACTGTGTTTGGCTCCGGCCATAGAAGGGAAAACAGAGTAGAAGTTTTCTAGATCAGCGGTGTGTGCCTGGGGAAAAAAACCTACAGAAGGTATTGATTTTCTCAGGTTTTCCTGCTAGCATCTGGATGGCCTCAAATTCAGGCTGAGAGGTATTGAGCTGGTAGACAATATGGGTATGTTCAACTCTTATGGCACAATATAGATGTGGTGAAACGAGGCTTGTAAAGTGAGAACACCCCTGAAGGGAGTTGCACATATCCGCATGATCTACCTGCTCGATAGGGTGCCTGTAACTTTGCAGTCCTATGCTATAGCAAAAGCAAATAATAAATAAATAAAATGCATAGGATTAATATGCCACTTTAAAAAGTCAAACAGCAGAAAAACAGACACATTCTTTTTTGAAATACCTGCACTCTCCAGTGTAAAACTGTAATCTTAAAGTTGCTCTGGCAACAGCAGGAACATTTCCATACCTGACAACTGAACTGGATGAGCAAGCCAGAATTTTTATTAACATAGCACATGTCTTCAACAAAGTCTCCAAGCTATAAAACTCAGGTCTAATATAAATAACATGCATCAACAACATTCATTATTAGTTTTATTGAAACCAAACAGTAGATGTTAAATAAAAATCAATGCTTATCATTGATGAAAAGCATCATGTTAAAGTAAATTTAGCTTGCAATCAATGTACATCTTTAATTGAAAAACCTGAAGTGAAATCTCAAATAACAGGAGGGCAATAGAACCAAAGAAACATGTATATAATGCACTTAAGAAGAGAACTACCCCATTTTGTCATCATTCTTCTTATTTAAAAAAAATAATTTTTGTAATCTAGACAGATGACATTTATCATATAATGATAATAACATTAGCTGCTTGAAATGCAGATTTGAAAAATTGAAAAGCACTAGCTTTTCTTTCTCCACCCCTTTTCCCATATCACTTGCAGTTCTGATTTGATTTTGACTCATACAAGCAGACAAACATCACCAATGACTTTGACTCCTTGTGTTCTCTAAATATAGGTCATTGCAGTCTCTGTTATTCTGCAAAAGTCAACAGATGGAAAATTAGTGTTTTACTCCAATTCTGTTAGCCATATGCTACATTAAATGATAGCTATAGCTTAAGGGATGGAATTATTTCTGGTATGCTGCATTCTACTTTATTGCTTTTAATGCCATTTGCATTAGGTCATGACTAGGAGCCTCTTCAAGGCTTTGCTACCACTGGACAGATATGTGTGATGGCATATGATAGGGCGAATTTGTGAAAAAAGAAAAATAATTAAAAAAAAAAAAGTTATTTAAGCCAATAAGAGTTTCTTATTCTATTAATTGCACTAGAAATGCTCATATTTTAATTCCTTGATGGCTGGGAATAAAAGGGTTTCAACCTGGTGGAAGGATAGTTCTATATCATCATGTCATCATGTCAAAGAACCATAGAATAGTTTGGGTTGGAAGTGACCCTAAAGATCATCTAGTTCCAACCCCCCTGTCATGGCAGGGACATTTTTCTCTAGATCAGGTTGTTCAAAGCTCTGTCCAATGCTTCCAGGGATAGAACATTCATAACTTCACTACATGCTCTTGTAAAAGGTCTCTGTCCAGCTTTCTTGTAGCCCGCTTTAGGAACTAAAAGACTGCTATAATGGTACTCAGAGCCTTTTCTCCTTCAATTCTTCAACAAGATTTAGAAGAATCAGGCTAAATAATCCCAATTGTCTTAGTTTATCTTCATAAGAGAGGTGCTCCAGGCCTCTGATCACCTTTTTGGCCCTCCTCTGGACTTGCTCTAGCAGGTCCATGTCCTTCGTATATTTAGGACCCAGCGCTGGATGCAATGCCCAGATGGGGTCTCATGTAAGAGGAGTAGAGGGGGAGAAACACCTCCCTCGTCCTCCCTTTGATGCAGATAAGGACACGGTTGTCTTTCTGAGCTGTGAGTCCACATTCCCAGGTCAAGTCAAAATTTTCTCTCACCAAGTTCTCCTCAGGGCTTTTCTTTCACTCCATTCTCTTCCCAGAGTGTATATGTACTTGGGATTTCCCTGAGCCAGGTGCAGGACCTTGCACTTAGCCTTGTCAAACTCCATGAGATCCTCACAGCTTTCTTGGGCTCCTATTTCCTTCGTGGCTTTATCACACAGTACTCTGCCAAGTAGATCCCTGAAGAGGCCAAAGTCTGCTTTCCTGAAATCCAAGGAAGGGAGGTTGCAGTGTTCCCTTTTCTCCACCCTAAGGATCTCAAACTCCACCAGTTCATGGTCACTGCAGCCAAGGCTCCCATTGAGCTTCACATTCCCCACTAGTCCCTTCTTTTTTGGGAGAACAAAGTGCAGTACAGCCCCTCTCCTTGTTGGCCCCTCATCCACTTGGAGAAGGAAATGAAATGTATCTCTATCAGTGAAATGTATCCTGTCTCACTTGCAGAAGGATGTGAAGTATATATATAAACACATTTGAATGTAGTCAGGTGTTCTGGTTGAGAAAGGCCAGAATGAACTCCGAGAATTAAGTCTTTGGGTAAAGACTTTCAGAAGAGTTTAAGGACTGATAACATCTTGACTTCCTAGGAGATTATTATTATCATCTATTGCCACTTTTTTTTGCAACAAGATTTAGAATAATCAGCCTTATTGAGACTAAAGTGTGTGTGTGTGTATAAAATCTCACTTGAACAAACATACTCACATACACACACTGCTATTTATATGAAAGAGACACTTATGTGACAGTTGGGAATATCTTGAATTTTGCCAAGTACTCATTATTTCATAAGGGACTCTGCTGAACCTGTTCTTGTGGTAGAGGCTATTACTTGGCACCAGAATGGTACTATACTTACGGACCCATTCACAAAATTCCCCTTGCTCTACAGACCTTAAAATTTAAAGACATCACATTATTAAGGATCAAAAAAAAGAGCAAGGATAATAGGGTATTTTAGCACAGACACACTGTGTGCACAGTTTGTAGATAGTTCTTGTGGTTTAACCCTAGCCTACTGCTCAGCCCCACACAACCACTCACTCAATCTCCTCCAGGAACATGGGGGCGAGAATCAGAAGAGCAAACACAAGAAATCTCTTGAGTTGAGATAAAGACAATTTAATAGATAAAACAAAAGCCACGCAAACAACAAAAGAACCAGGAATTCATTCACTACTTCCCCATGGGCAGGGAATCAGTCATCTCCAGGAAAGCAGGGCTTCATCATGTGTAACAGTTACTTGGAAATACAAACATCATTACTATGAGAGTCCTTGCACCCTCCTCTTTCTTCCCCCAGCTCAAGTGGATGGACAGCAGGATGGGGACTGGCAGAGCAAAGTCCCTCCCACTCAAAGTAAAGATCAGATTGATAACCACCTGAGGAGCATGAATGTACATAAGTCTATAGCATCGGATGAGATGAATCCCAGAGTCCTGAGGGAATTGGCTGATGCAGTTGTCAAGGCACTCTCCATGATTTTGGAAAGTCAGGGCAGTCAGGTGAAGTCCCAAGTGACTGGACAAAAGGAAAAATTGTACTTATCTTTAAAAAAGGTAGAAAGGAAGATCCTGGGAGCTAGTGACCTGTCAGCTTCACCTCTGTTCCTGGGATGGCCATGGGACAGATCCTCCTAGAAGCTTTGCTAAGGCACATAGAAGACAGGGAGGTGATTCAGGACAACCAGCATGGCTTCACCCAGGCCAAGTCCTGCCTGACCAACACAGTGGCCTTCTACAGCCACTATCAGAATGTGGGTTTTTTTAATGCATTACCATAGAGGTGACTTTTAAGGAGGAATTTGAAGGTCCAAAGCAAAAGGCATCTGTCCTGATAACTGACTACTCTTCAGCAGCAGATCTACACAGTCTGCAATATAAGAAGGAGCATGTATGCTGGATACCATGCTATTGTGGACTAGGTCCCTAAAGAAGAAGTATGAATGTCAGAAACTTCAGATAAGCATAGACAGAACTTTTCATTCCTGCTGAATTTTTATAACTCATATCTAAAAGAAGGAAGGAGCTGTTTTCTGCATTTGTTAGGGCAGAAATGAAATCAAAACTAAAAAAAAAACCTGCTGTGCTCCTGAATAACCTCAGAGTCATGATCTAAAAGAGAATAAAATAATGTTTTGTTTTCATGCAGTCCAGATATCCTTCCAGGTAGAAATTATTAATTGCCATGTTCCTGAGTTCCAGTATCCCATGAATAAGAAATTTGGACTTGTTCCAAACCATAGATCACCTGCTGGTTTCTGTAGAGTTATATCAGCCATTCCATTAAGCCTTTTTGACTTTTGAAATGCCCTCTAGGAGTCTGCTCCTAGAGTCTGCACATTGGAATGAGGACACATGCTTAGAGAATACCTGCTGGTTGGAAAACTGATCAGCTAAGCTGTCCATGGATGTTTGTTTGTCTGTCTGTATCTTCTGGACCATTCTAACAGGAAATGGGGACATTAATCTACGACTTGTGGCTCTCATTATTCTTACAGTAGCCTGTAGGTAAAATCTGAAAGTATAGTTGTAAATGCAATATATTATTTGTTACTATATTTTTATTTTTATTGTGTGTCAAGATTCTGAAGTACCTAGTCTTATTAGGTCATTACTCCAGATTGCAACCCAATTGAATAAAGAATTTAAGACTTGGCATCATCAACAGCCTTATAATCACGGTAGTTTTAATGAAAGCCATTTTGCACATCACAGTGGTTGAAAACCTGACATCACTTATGTCAATGAGGTTATTGCCATTGATTCCACTACAATAAGTATTTCACAAGTGTCTTTAATTTTGATGCTTAAGCATTAACTATTGACAGGCTTAATAGAAGCCATAAGCTATATTCACTTAATTTGCTGCTGAAAATAGCCCTCTCAGAGGCAATAACTACTTAACAGCATGTTGTTGCACTTCTCATGAATCACAGAATCATAGAATCACAAAATCACAGAATCACAGTTTGGTTGGAAGAGACCTCTGGAAGAGACCATCTAGTCCAACCCTCCTGCCAAAGCAGGTTCATCTATAGCAAGTTGCACAGGATCACATCCAAGAGGGTTTTGAATATCTCTGGACAAGGAGACTCCATGGTCTCTCTGGGCACCATGTTCAAGTGCTCTGTCATCCTCGCAGTAAATTTTTTTTTCCCCAAATTCAGATGGAACTTCCTGTGTTTTCATTTGAGCCTTTTTTCCCTTGTCCTGTCACTCACTGGGCATCACTGAAAAGAATCTGGCCCTATCCCCTTGACTCTCCCTTAAGACATTTGTTTGCATTGATAAGATTCCCTCTCAGACTTTCTTCTTCAGGCTAAACCTGCTCTGCTCCTTTAGCTTTTTCTCATTAAAGAGATGCTCCAGTCCAGTAATCATCTTTGTGGCCTCCTTTTGGACCATCACCAGTCGTTCTTTGGTTTTTTTCTTGAACTGGGGATCCCAGAACTGGACACAGCACTCCAGATGAGGCTTCACAAGGGCTGAGTAGAGGAGCAGGATTACCTCCCTTGATCTGCTAGCAATGCTCTTCCTAATGCAGCCCAAGATACCATTGGGCTTCTTGGCTACAAGGGCACATTGCTGGGTTATGGTTGATTTGTTTTCCACCAGGAATCCCAGGTTCTTCTCTGGAGAAAATGAAGCAATGTTCTTTACTAAGGAGAAAGGAATATCCATTAATATTTCAGGAAAAGAAAAAGTAATAACAAAATAACATTAATAAAAAAATTCAGCTTGCTTCAAAACCTTCTCTACCATTTGTGTGACAAGATAACGGTAAACATGCAGTTTTGGTATTAAAAAGATAAGGCTGATTACTGTTTCTACTTTATTGATTTTGATGGCTGGGGGTTAGCAGTCCTGTGTATTATGGTTAGATAGCAGATGTGTAGCAGAGTGAAGAAATTATTTAACTAGGTATCACATAATTATTTAGTAAAAATGTTAGTATACAGCTTAGATAATGTTCTCAGAATGGAATACTAAAGATCAGACATTTTACAGCCGCATTACAGTACAGTATGTTTGAGAAAATAGCTGAGTACCAAAATGCCCCATGACTCTAGAAGATCTTGAAAGTTAAAAATGGTGGTCACGCTATCTCCAGACTTGATGGTCTCCATCAGGAGTACTGTGGCAATGGGAATAATTTTTATCAAACTGTCAAATTTATAAAATTTTCTTATTAGCTTCTGGAAGGAAATAGAGCAAAAGTCATTGTCATTATCATAAAGAATGTGTGTGTTTGTGTGTGTGCAGATATAGAGGAGATGTGAAGAAAGTTCTATTGTGTATGGAATTGGACTGATTGTTTTGGACCATTTGTTGATAGTGAAACATAAGGAATTGGCAATTTTAGACTGAACATAAATAATGATGGAGCTGAAATTGCACTTTGAAATGTGATTGGTCTGTAAGCCCGCAATTTGCAGTATTACGGGCAGACAGTAAATTAGCAGACAAAAAACTAAGAAATGTTTATTTGAATAAATGTGCCAAAAGGTACCTTGTGATTATTTGAAAGTCAGAGGTAAACAATTGCAAATGTTTGGCAGTATTAAAATTTAGGGCATGGAATTACAAAAGCTGTAAGAGAACTGGAGTTGATACAATTGTTTTTGCAAGCATTCAATTTAAGCAGTATTTAAAATTTGGAAATAAATAATAACAAAATTGGGTTTTATCTTAAATATAACCAAAATAATACATGTATTCAATGTATGTCAAATTTGGTAATTGTGCTGGTCAATGTTGCAGTTTTAATTGCAGTGTATCACTGTATGGCCCAGTGTAGTAAAAAAATCCCACCATTAAAATTCCACTAGCACAGAAATTCCTTATGTGTTAACCCTGCTTCCTTCTTCAGCAAATATGAATTTCCCTTCAAAAAGGTTATTTGTTTATACTACAGATCAGAACAGTTCAGTACAAATTTCTCAGTCTAAGTGTACATGCCTTTAGAAATTTTGTATAAATACATTGATTGCCATATAATTTAAAATCATCTGCTAAATATTTTATTTTATTGTAACTTAAATTTCTTCGAAAGAATCATAGTCAGACTTGGCAGCAAGCACCAAGCTGTGTATGCATTACAGGATGCTTGCAGCATTTCGTTTTATAATGCAAGCCCCACCTATGTAAATAAACGCTGCAGAAGAAACAATATCATCTGTTTATCATTTGTTTTGGAAATAAAGCAATGCAGAGGCAGATGGTAGCTAGAAGGACACATAAAGACATCAAATAAATGGCTTTTTTCTTTTTTACAGTCATAGAAGAATTTTAAAGTTTCAGAAATCCTTTCCAAATTCTAAGAACAGGGAGTTCATGTAAAGGAGAAAAATATTGAAATATCATGAAATGTTAAAAAGTGTTAAAAAATATAATTAAATGCTTCTAGCAGCCTTCTAGACAAGTGGAATGCAAAGGTGGTAATGGAACACAGCTGCAACAGGCTTCAGCATCTGGGGTCTGTGTTGAAAAGCTTAGAGATTTCACCTAACTTAGTCTGAAACAGTTTTGATGGCAACTTACGTAAAATAAAAGGTAAGGGTGGGAGAAAAACCTCAGCATTTAAAAGGGAGAGGATTGATCCCAAGGACCTGAGGCTGCTAGAGTCTCCAAGTGTGCCTTCTTCGTGTAATGGAGGAACCATCTGACAGCCCTATTAATCATCAAATGCGAGCTATAAATAGTATGTGGAGTTTTTTTCTGAATAATCATAAAATATTTGGGGTTGGAAGGGACCTTAAGAAAACATCTATTCCAACCCCCTGCAATAAGCAGGGATATCTTCAACAAGATCAGGTTGCTCAGAACCCTGTCAAACTGACCTTGAATATTTCCAGGGATAGGGCATCCACCACCGGTCTGTACAACCTATTTCAGTGCTTTATCACCATCAGTGTAGAAAATTTCTTCCTTATATCCAGGCTTAATTTACCCTCTTCTAGTTTAAAACAATTACTCCTTGTCCTGCTGAAACAGGCCCTGCTAAAATGTCTGTTCCCCATCTTTCTTATAAGCCCTCTGGACATACTGAAAGGCCTCAATAAGATCTCCCCAGAGCCTTCTCTTCTCTGGGTTGAACAAATGCAATTGTCTCAGCCTGTCTTCATAGGAGAGTTGCCCCATCCCTCTACTCATCTTGGTGGCCTCCTCTGGACTTGCTCAATACGTTGATTTCCTTCCTGTTCTGAGGGTCCCAAAGCTGGATGCAGCACCCCAGGTGGGGTCTCACCAGAGGGGAGCAGAGGAGCAGAATCCCCTCCCTTGCCCTGCTGTCCATGCTGCTTTTGCTGCAGCCCAGGACACATTTGGCTCTCTGGGCTGGGAGTGCACATGGCTGGGTCCAGCCCCTCACTCAGCAGCACCCCCAAGCTGTTCTCAGCAGGGCTGCTCTTGATCCATTCATCTGCCCAGCCTGTGTTGATACTGGGGGTTGCCCCAACCCAGGTGCAGCACTTTGCACTTGGCCTTGTTAAACCCCATGAGATGCCCATGGGCCACTTCTTGAGTTTATCTAGGCCCCTCTGGATGGCAACCTGTCCTTCAGCTGTGTCCTCTGCACACCACAGCTTGGTGTCATCAGGAAACTTGCTGAGAGTGCACGTAATCCCACTGACACTGTCCTTGATGAAGAAATCAAACAATACTTGTCCCAGTACAGACTCCAAGGAACATAACTCGTCATTGACCTCCATTGGGACATTGAGCCATTAACCACTACATTCTGGGTGCAACTCTTCAACCAATTCCTCATCCACCAAACTGTCTATCCATAAAATTCCTCTCTCTCTAGTTTAAATGTTGCAGAAAATCCTGTCAAGGCCCTACAGATAGATGATGTGTAGCTCTTTCCTTGTACACTTATGTATGCGCTGTGGAAGGCCACTAGGTTGGTCAGGTATGTTTGCCCTTGGAAAACCATGGCACTTGTCTTGAATCAATGAAATGAATTACCATGAAATATAATTATTGTAAGTCCTAAATCACTTTATTCTCATAAACAAGATCTGGAACCACATACACAAGAATAAGTCCAGAAATTCATACTGCAATAGACATTTTTCTGCTGTAAGAGTTTGGAAGAAAATGAGGGAAAGGATGTATTAATTTCTCTGCTTTATAGATGAGTATTTGAAAAAAAAAATTATCATAGACACGACTGAGAAAAAAATACTTCTATATAGCCTATCTATTATAAATGGGAACTGGTTTCTTAACAATTTCTGTTCAAGCATTTCTTAATAATTTCTGTTCAAGCATGTCCCCTCTATTTTCTAACTAAGAGATCCATGTGGCTTGTTCTAATCTTCAAGCAATGTTGATGATCACAGACACCAACTGACTATGACCTTACATTTTGATTTAAATCAACAATATACATGAACCTCAAATTCTGTAATGATGGATGTGCCGACACCAGCACAGGTAGTTGCTCAGTTCCTGGCTCTGCCAGCACGACTCAGAGCACCCTGCTCCACAGGTTGTCTTCTCACAGGCTGAGAGTTACCAGTCAGAATCTGCAATACAAGTCAGCTGAATGAAGGTTTCTCTACCTTTGCCAACAGGAGGACTGGAAATCTCACTGGAAAAGGTCTGTGATACTGGGTATACAGATCTGCAGAAAGTTGCTTGTAAGCTAGGCTCCAGTGGAAAGAAACGTGCTTATCTGTGGCAAACATTATAGCATTCAAAAGAAAACATCCAAAACTGATTAGATTAAGTTTATACTGAAATATTTAGGTTTATTTTTTTCTCCACAATCCATAAAGGCAGTAATGAATACATCAGACTGTCATGTGTTTCCTACTGGACTCCCACTACCTCTCATTTTTCTCCAGGATAAAACTTAGTAGTTAAACCTAACTACACCCAATATGCACATTTTTTGACTCAGAACTTACATGACTGCATGCTATTTTTCTTACTGACTTGACCTGGAATGCATGGGAAGACATTTTAGCACTACAGCAGTCAGTCTGTGCTCCCAGTTCATCAAAATCCCTACCAGTGCAATGAGCACATGGCCAGTGTTTTTCTCTATTGACATCAAAGAAAACTGCATTAACACCACATTATGTACAGTTTAATGAACTTTGTATAGTTCTGGGAAGGCAGGAGTGACGTCTTTGAACATAATTTATATTTCATAAACATATTTGTGTTTGGAGGCTCAGTCAGAGTAATTGGTAGCTAATCAGTTCTAACACTGCTGCCAAGAAAATGATCAAAACAATAAAATTGGCATTGTTACAGAGATTTGGATTATATAGCATTAATGATGAGGGAAATTTACTGCTTTGTAGGGAGGTCAAAAGGATTGAAGTCCCCTATACTACCTATGTCCTGCTTAAGCTACTGCCTTTTTGCAGGCCTTTTCCTTACTGGCAGCAGAACTTAAGTTTGAATTTTATCCTGAAACCTAAGAATTCCCACAGATTCCTGTAAGAAGTTTTAAACCATTTTTATTAACATGTAGAACCAGAATCACATTACTATTACATTATGGTTGACTACATACTCTTTTCAATCTAGGCTCCAAGTCCCCTTTAGCCTTTAAAATGGATGTTGTGTTTCATGTTTTTGTTTGGCTTTTTTTTTTCTTATGCTCATTTTTCTAAATCAAGCTCCAGTAAGAGAGTTCTGTGGTCTGCTCTATATGTGATCTTTAAATATTTTCCTAGTCATATGTATTGGGTTTGCATGGCAAGGTTTTGGTAATGGGGGGGGGGGGCTGCAGGGGCGGCTTCTGTGAGAACCTGCCAGAAGCTTCCCCTGTGTCTGATAGAGACCATGCCAGACAGTGCCAAGACAGATCCACTGCTGGCTTAGGTTGAGCCCACCAGAGACTGTTACAGCGGCGATACCGTGCCCCAGCCCGCGTTTCGGCTAAGCGGGGCTCCGCTCCACCGCCGGCCGTGCGCCGCTCCTCCCACGGGGCTCGCTCCACCATGCGCTGCGTGGGGCCGGGCGGGCTCCCGCCGCGCCTCGCTCCGCTGCTGACACTGCAGCTCGCGCCGCTCCGCCCGCGCGCGGGAACTGCCTCGCTGCTGCTCGCAGAGCGCTCGGTGCACGTGGCCTGGGTCGCACGGTCCCTGAAGCAGTTTTAACTTCGCAAGGACACAGCTGACATTGTTCAACAGTCTCGGTAATTAAATAATATTCACTAAAATATTCTTCCATCGGCATATATTTTGACTCAGAAATTAACTGTGTCCGAACGGTCTTCCAAAAGTCTTTGGTAAGAATCAAATCCCAAGAAACGTAGAAAAAGGTCTTAAACAACCATGCCAGGAAGTATTTCAGTTCCTTTTGGGCTTGAATTAAGCTAAAATTTACAAATCGTTGTTCAAGTATACTTTCAAGTTTAAGATAAATGTCCATATGTGGCTCTGAGAGCCAAGAGTCTTTCCACAGTTCCTCCATAGTTTAGAGATGGAACAGCAAAACAAAAACAAGAAGAGAAATCCAGAGTTTACTCACAAATCAGTCACTGTCCTTAGGGATCAGGGATCGTTCTGCTTGCATTAACCACCATTTGTTACAGTGTGGATACTGTAACACATGTATCAGACAAGAATGCCCGTGGAAAAGAAATATATATGTGGACAGATTCTTGATAGCTGTTTCAGAGAGATGTTTATTTCTCCAGCCGCATGGCCGGAGCTCTGCCGAGGAACTGTTCCAGTCACGGGACCAAGGGTCCTTCTGCCCGCGCAGGGAACACAAACCAACCAATGGGAACGAGGCTGAGCAGGGGCAGGGAAGCCCCGTGTCTGTGCCCTCAGGGCCCCTCTCCCAGGGCTACACGGCAGGGGGGAAGGGATCCCAACAAGAGACCCTCTGGGATATAACATATTTAAGGGGGAAAAACTGCACAACTGCAGCTGAAAAGAGGGGTGGGAATGTGTGAGAGAAACCACTCTGCAGGCACCAGTGTCGGTGAAGGAAGGGAAGGAGGTGCTGCAGGCATTGGAGCAGATTCCCCTGCAGTCCTTTGTTGTCTCCCTGCAGCCCATGGAGGTCCATGGTAGAGCAGAGATACACCTGCAGCCCATGTAGAACCTCATACTGGAACAGGTGGCTGTGCCTAATGGAGGCTGTAACCTTGTGGGAAGCCTGTGCTGAAGCAGTCTCCTGGCAGGACCTGTGGCCCTGTGAAACAAGGAATCCACATTGGAGCAGGTTTGCTGGCAGGATTTGTGACCCTGTGGATGATCCGCATGAAGAACTGCAGCCTGTGGGAAGGACTCATAGTGGAGAAGTTGTAGAGGACTGTCCCATGTGGTAGAGACCCCATGCTGGATCAGGGGAAGAGTGTGAGACCTCTCCCTGAGGAGGAAGAAGCAGCAGAGACAACATGTGATGAACTGATCACCACCCCCATTCTCTGTGCCCCAACACCACTGGGGAAGAAGAGAAGATTGGAAGCCAAGTTGAGCCTGGGAGAAAGGGAGGATTGGAGGGAAGTTTGGGTTTTTTCAAAATTTGTTTTTATTTCTCATTATCTGACTCTGATTTGATTCATAATAACTTAAACTGATTTCCCCAAGTTGAGTTTGTTTTACCCACCATGGTAATTGGTGAGTCATCTCTCCCTGTTCTTATCCTATGAGCCACTTGGATTTTTTTTCTCACCTGTCAGTCTGAGGAGGGGACTGATGGAATGTCTCTGGTGGCAGCTGGCATACAGCCAGGGTTATCCCACCATATCATACAATTTCTTTAGAAATGGTCCATAAAGGCCTGCACATTTCTACATTGGTTAAACTGTGTTGCCTTTTGGAAAGTTTATAAAGTGGAATATTTCAATGAGGCAGAGGTTTGCTTAATAAATAGAATCACATAATGGTTACTGTGTAGTAAAAAAAAACCCTCAAAACCCAAACATAAACATAACAAAAACATTATTGGCTGCATATCTGAGAGCTAGGTCACACTAAACCAAATTACAGGCTCCCCTGTTACTGATTTGCTTATCAAGTAGAAATGTGAATACTCCATTGAGGGTATTTCCTAAAAGTCTTGCTTTCAGCAAGGAAAAGGCTAACTCCATGAGTGTGTCTGTGTATGTGGGTGGGAATTTTTAAAGTAGGTTGCATGCCTGCATTACAAACCAGGGTGTGCCCACAGGGAAAGACTGCTATCTAGGGCAGCACCTGGCTGGTCTGAGCTGGATCATCATGAAGTGCAGTGCTCCAGGGGTGTAAACACTGATAGCACACTGATGTGAGGGGCATCTTCCACACAGAAAGTAATTTCCAGAAAAGTTGTAGAAATTAAAGGGGAATGGAACAGAGAATAATAACAAACAAAATTTTTAAAAGTTTACCTTTTGGTGTTATATAATCTTTGTATTTTCTACAAGAGAAATTGCTAAGGAAAGATTTCTACTTTTAGGAATTAATTTGAAAGCTCTCCAGGTGAGATGTTTTGTTAAGGAACATCTTAATGGCAGCCTCTGGGAGTAGTTACCATGCCTTTTTTCTCTCTAAACACCCAACATTCGTTATTAATAGTGTTCTCGTAGTACATTTGCTAAACATACCCCTAGAATTTACTTTTATGTTTAGGCACAAATATGGAAAAAAACCCACTTATAATACTTCTCTCTGGGGAGCGGAATTATTAAAAAAAAAGAAATTTTATCATAAAAAGAGAAGTCTATGATATTGCTGTAAGTCATGAGTAGATGTAAGGATAACAGAACACCCTGTTGTTATGTTATATATATTATTCTCTCTTCCTCTCATTTCCCAGTCCTCCCTTATGAAGAAGAAGGAAAAGAAAATGGTGAAAGAAGGAGATATTGTCCCTGGAAACATTGCTGTCATCACTGACAATTGCCAACACAGGAGAAAGAACTAATCACAAATCTCCATCCAGTAGGGAGAAAGCATTCTAAGGAGAAAGTATTTGGGAAAGATATATAGGAAATTATTTTCTCTAAATAGGTAATAATTTACTAGTTTTAAACTTGAAGTATGAATGTCAAAGCCACACAGTCTGAAATTATGTTGGACAGCTGCATCTATCCTGTACCCCAGTCTCTAAATTAGGTGTTAAGAACATAGTAGTTATTGCAATGGGGGCTTTTCCCTTTAGCATTGCAATATTCCATTCTTAAAATTTTTAATTTTTGTCAGGAAAACACTTCAGAAAGAGATTACCATTTTCTGCGAAGCTGATATTTATATTACACAGTCAGGATGACTGCCATTTTAATAGAGATTTTACAGATGATTGCAGGCTATCAGGTGCCGGGGGATCACCTTCCTGTAAATTTTCTTGAATATGCCTATCTTGGGAACATAATTTAAAATTGTGCCTTTTCTGTCTTTTATGAGTATAGCTCTGCAAAGCAAATAAGTAGGCCTGTTGTTGTTAAAGCAGATTTTATCTTGATAGTCTAAGTGTTACAAACACCATTTTTCCTCCCTTGCTGTTTATTGTTGGTACCATCCTGCAAAACTATGATTTAATAAGATACCTGCAAAACTATGTTTTAATAAGATAATTTCTTGACATTCACTCCAAAGTAGGTACTTATCTTTCCTCTACATTCTCTGAATTCTGCTTGATCATTGATATAGTTATGGAGTAGAAAAGGAGGACACTTTAGCTTTTAATAAAGGTACCTGAGGAACCAAAGCAAGAGATTACAACTTTGCCAATGAAGTTTCTCTATACCCAAGAGACTTTGTAACCACTAGAAAGTATTTCCATACACTTAGAGATGCTATCTTTATGAGGAAATATCAAACACCACATATATCTTATCAATACAAATGCTCAAAGGGAGGAACTGGATAACTGATATTTGATTATGCTTCCTCTTCTTACTACTTAGTACTTTTTCTCTATACCAGGTTAAATTTCAGGGGAAAAAAGTGTTTCTTTTCTAGGCCTATTGCAAAAAGAAGTTAATTGTTTTTAACTCTCAAGGATTTTTCTAAGCGCCTGTTGATTTGTTCAATATCTCTGGCTATGGGAAAAATAATAATAAAGTAAATAAAAAAAAAATCCAGGAAGCATAACCCTAGTCGTTTCAACAAAATCAACATTTGAATAGACAGGTATTTTGGCATTAAGGATTCTCTTTTTGTAGGGTGGTTAAAAAGTATTCAATGTGCTATAACATCTTTGTTTTATGAAAATCAAATACTAGACAATTAGAAGAAAATAGCTAGCTAATGCAGCTGAGAAAGCATGAAGAAAACAATACATAACACAACAAATTGCTCTTTTTCTTCACTAGGTACAAGGAGCTGAATAAAAGGGATTTGCATTACTTGGGCTTTCTTCGACTATAGCTTTCAGACATACTGTTCATTGGTTTTGGCCTGTACCTCAAAATCACAATCTGATCCTCAGTGAGCTGCTGACTGAAGTTAATGAATTCAAATGGTACTGCAGGCATTCAGGATCAGGCCTTTTGGATGCAGCTGAAACTGATTTTCATAGCTCATGCACAAACTCAACCAAAAATTCCTCATCTCAACTTCTGACTGTGGGACCTACATTTTCTCATGCGGAAGGTGTCTTTGGAAAAAGGGCCTAGACTTTTACACTGACTGTGATAACTACAGTGGAGATTTTGCCACTAAGTAAAGATGAAACTTTCAGAACATGGTGCTGAAACCTATTAAACCATTTTTCTTCTCCCTTTAACTATGTTGTTGCCAAACCAGGCCTAGGAACTCCATGCCAGCACAAATACTGTTCATCCATCCATTTGCATTTTACCTGGCACTCATTCTTCCCCAAAGTTAATTTCTCCTCTGTATGTATACCAAATTCTTTTCTTTAGTTACACGGCTGCTTTGTGTTGGCTGACTTTGCAAAAGTCTCACTTTTGCTTACATAAAACTCTTGTGATCTCATGAAAGAATGTGGTATTGAGAGTCTTAGCCCCCAGTGAAGATGAGCTGCTATCTCTACTGCAGCTTTCAGAAGAGTTCTTCCCAGGGCCATTCTATTTTAAACTTAATTAGATGCTTCTGCTCAGTTTTAAAAAAAGAAGCAAGAAAACTGACGATTGGCAGACTGGCAGGTGTAGTGTGGCTCAGTGTCAGGAGGCAGCGAAGATTTCTGTGTTAAAGCTGGCATTTCAGTCCCTAATGACATTACTCCAGAGGATGAGTCAAGCAGCATTTTACCTTGTAATCGCTCTTTGTCTTTTAAAATAGTAGTAATACATAATAAAATAATAAAACCTAATAGAAATGTATAAAATACAATGAGAAACAGTGAAACCTTATAACCCTCCCCAAATTGTTGCCAGTCACAAGAGTTCCCGGACAGAAATACCCATCTTGGATATGTTGTTCTTTTATACAAAGACAGTTCTGTAGAGATGTGTAAATCTCAAGTGCCACATTCGTAAGAACTGGGTCATACCAATTTTAATTTCTGAACACAAAACTAGAAAGAGCGATGGTAACTTAAGCTTAGTGAGTATCTACTGAGAGTGGGGCCACAGTTTGCAAAAGCACCTGGTAATTCTGAGTATCCAACAAGAGAAACTTTAAAGGATTTGATGCTCAGAATTAAAAGGATATTCAGAAAATGAAAGATAAGCCTAATGCCTTGTCCCCAGCTAAACATGCACAGATAACTGAAACATAGAGGGCACTTTTGAAAATCAAGACAATGAAGTTCTGTTTTTAGAATTAGAATCAACAGCAAGACAAGGCAGTTTGTGCCATACTCTCAGGTTAACTGTAATTATTGTGGAATTATCTCATCCTCAGTAGTCAATTAAGTTAACACAGTTTATTGAAAAATAACAAAAGCCTCAAGATGTGGCCTCATAACTGTCTAGAAATGTTGTCCACTCCCAGGTGTTCATAGAAACGAAGTGCAAGCTCAGTAACATGTTTATTACCATTTAGGACAGTAATACCATTTAGGACAGTAATAAACTGACACTCAGGCTGTTTCTGGCCAAAAAGTAAAAGTCGTAAGTTGCAATGGAAGGAATGGAGAATTCTCTTTCTGCATGTATATCAAAACAATCGTACAGTCATGACATTTTTTAGCTCAGCTGCATACATGAAGCATCAGAGGAGAGAATACATAACACAGACATACAGACCACAAAAGAGTGTCCTGAGTTATTAACTCCAGAAATGCTGATGTGTGTCATTCACATTCTGCTATCTCTTACTCTCATGTTCTAAATTTCTTCTTTCACTTAGGTTTCTTTCTTCCTGATTTCTTGTTGTTCCTCTCATTTCTAGATGAGGGAAAATGATATTTTATTTTTCCTTCCTTTTTTTAACCTTTTATTTTTCCATAAACATAAGTTTTACATGTCTTAGGTGCTGAGAATAGATTTATCAAAATTTGTCAGCCTTTTTTTCCTGCATGCAGAAGAACCATAGAGGCTTTGGAAAACCTAATGCACATATCTGCCAAGAGAAGAAGGCTGTTGTATTATGAGTCTGCTTTGGTTTGGTTTGGGTTTATGGCAGAAAAAGTAAACTGTCGTGTAAGACTCTGTTTGCAGTTCACATTTATGTAAATAAAGTAATACTTGCAGAATTTATTAATTGTTCATCTAGGAAATCCTAATCTGCTTTCATAGCAACATCTACACTTAGGTTTTTGTTTTCATTTGGGAACAAGGCTCATTCTTAGTCTCTTTTAAAAACCTGTAGTGTCTTCCTTAGGATTCAACTCTAATCATTTTTCTGCAAACATTTATTTTTCTTTCTAGCCTCTACTGTTCCTTCTCAGTCTGTCAATATCTGTCCCCGAACCTTAATTTTCTAACTATGCCGGTGTATTGATGACCTACTTTTTACAGTAAACTGCCCCATCAATATACCTCAGTTGCAACTAACACAGAACAGCTTATGGCATTTTTATTTTCTGTCAACTCAGAGTTCCAAGTTATTTCTAACTTTATGTATTTCTAAACAAACTCCTATAATGTGTGAAAAATTAGTGTTCACCCAAATTCAGTTTCAAAGTTTAATTTTCAAATATTCAGATTAAACAAGGATCATGCTAAAAGTTATCCGAAATGACTAAGAAGGATTCTGGGGTTTTGTTATGACAATTTAGCTACAAAGACTTCCTTTGTTGTCTTATCTACAGCAGAGGATACATTCAGCTACTAGAACTGTTATTTCACCAGTATGTTCTAATAGCCATTTATATGCTTCCTTGTCTGAGAAACTCTCAGGATGTCTCATTGACTCATTTAATGTTCACCATTTTGTGCTTTGGACCCCAAAACATATTATTACAGCCTATGAAGAATGGTTACTTTTTTTTTTTCTACAGACAGAACAATAGAAATTTTACTCTACTGGAAAGTAATTTCCCCCTCCAAGTCAAGAGCAAAGTGGCAATGCAAAATGAAGACTGAATAACAGTTAGAAAGACCACATTAGAAAGATTATCCATAGAATCTCTGCTGGCTGCAATCTTGCTTCACTTGAAGCAAGACTGAAATTTAGGAACAAATTCTACTAATCTGTAATGTGAAGTTTATAACTTAGATTTCTTACTGAGATGATGAAGAAAGTTCTGGATTATTCAGAAACTCACAGTGTGAGAAATGAATAAAGAAAATTCTTCAATGAAAGACATGCAAAAGAGTTTTTCAAAAGTTGTGTTTGATCTAAGCAGAACTTAACTGCTAAATTGTATGGCTGTATACCCAGGATATCATCTATAAGGAATTATCCTGTTGACTATCAAGCTACACTTTCATTGCCTCTCCATGAATAGTATGCAATGTAGTATTTTATTTTGAAAAGTATATTTATGTCTCCTTTGGGTCTGCTCCACCTCCTCCTTCTCTGCCTTAGTTTTCCTTTTATTTAATTTTTCCCTCCTAATACTGCTCTGTGTTTATGTTAAAGAAAACAAGTTAAAAAAATGTGCCCTTCATTCAAACCCATGGAGATTCTCAGTTCATACAAGAATTTTTACCACACTGTGAAGAACTTTGTCTTTTGCACAGATGACTTTGTTCCAGTTATGGATGTTATTACCATGCCAGAAAAAGGACAATCACCAAGTTGTTTCATTCTGGTTCTTGAATTGCATGTAATTTGCTTTATTTATTTTAGTATTCTTTATTCTGCCTTCATTGTTTGGTAGATAAGAACCCCATTTTAACCTGATTAAAATTTCCTTGAATAGCACAGAGAGCTAGAGGCAGGCCTCACGTTATAATGGTGGCACTGACCTGCATTGCTGTGGGGATAGAGCTGCAGCCTGTGGCTGGGGGCTGGAGTTCTGAGAGTCATTCTTTTGCTTTTTATTCAGGAAATTTTGCCTTTTCCCTTCCAGTGTAACAGAAGTACCAGAAGGTATCCTCTTTCTTCATGTTTTCCTTATTGCAGATGTACAGTCCTCTCTACAGCTGCCACTATGCTTCCCACGAATGCAGATTTTAAAGTGATTAACGAAAGAACTGGTAAGGATGTTCTTTCCAACATCTCTCATATTTGCATGCTGGGGGAGCGCAAAGAGAATGGACTTGAAAAAATGGCTAGAGTTTCATGCGTCTTCTAGATAACATCTCCTGGGCTGAATGAAGCTGGGCCAGCCTTACCCAGCATTTCTTACGTCCTTAGGATCACTTCAAAGCATAAGATGAAACTGAGCAGGACTCTGAATAAAGAGTGGCAGTAAAGATGTGTTCCTTATAAGGGTGCAATGCTTTTCAGGTGAAGAGGTGCCAGAATACTTCTATTTCACATAAAATCAATAGAGTTTATTATTTATAAGCTGTCCTTGAGGTGTCCGTAAACCTTTGAAGAAGTTCAGAAAATGAACTTTTGCTTTCCTCATTCAAGTTGCCCTGGATATTCTTGTAACAATTGTTATCAACCTCTGCTGCTAACTTCTTGTTTCAATAGTTGTCAACAGTAACTTTATTTTTTTCTTGTTCTCACTAAACTGAAAGCTATTATCAGACCAACAGGTGCAGAAAACTGGAGAAAAGGGAGAAAAAATTTCCATGTAGGTCATCGGTCCTAGTTTAGCCCATACTATTATTTACCAGAAACTATACAGCCTACACAGTCTTTGGTGAATAACGCAAATTTAATTGATGACTTTCATTTACTTCATAAGAGACAAGATACACATCCCATAACAATCATCTAGGTAGATGTCCCGGGTTGCAGTGTATTCTATTACCATCCTCATGAGCTGTTGAAACCAGGTGGGGCAGTGTTTCCTTGCCTCCTCCCTCTGGACTATCTTCTGTTAATGACCCCATCAACACCTGGCCTCCTGACTCATCATCCCATTGTAAGATGCTCCACCCAGAGGGAGGAACCAAGCATTCCATCCTGGATATAATCTGAGATTCTGAACATCACTGACACCCTTTCCACTGGATTCCCAGAAGATAGCAGCTACACAACAACCACTGGACCTTTTGAGGGAGAGCAGGCCCTTTCTACAGGATCACTGCTTCAACAGAACCACATCCATCACTTCAGGAGGACTGCAGCCACCATTTTATCAGACTGGTGCCATCACCCTGACTAACAGGGTGTCGAATTTTATCCTGACTCTGTCAGTTTGAACCAGTTTTCTGCCTTTATTTTTTTTTTTTTAATCTCCGTTATAAATACTTACATGGCTTAAAGGAAAAAAGTAGGTTTAGGGATTCACAAGACACAGTGAAAGTATATTTTGGGGGCTGGAAAATGGTTTCTAAAATAACATCAGGTAAGACACTGAGTCTTTCATATTCAGTTGGGATATTCCATTTTAGGTCAGACATGCTGAATTACTCTTTCCACTACTGAAATCGGTAACCTACTCCAGAAACACACATAGAACTGAAAAAAGAGGTCAAAAGTAGCACAGCATACATCAAAGGGATTTGGAATGATAACAAGACTGTTAATCAGCCCCTGGTTGTTTACTGACAGCAGGAGATCTGAACTAGCCATTTAGCAGGTTAGGAGGTAGTCATGCACAGATAATTGCTGCTCTCTTTAAAGATGTGGATTTCTACTGTGTGATTGTGCCCTATTTCAGATGCTCCAGGTCTGAGTTGCAGGAGACTAGCTGTTGTAACTATAGAGTCTTCATGAGTTAACAGCAAATCACCAAAACAAAAGAAAAAAATAAAGTCCTTAAAAGCTAAATACATCAATAGCAAATAAACAGATAATCCAATCTTGAGATATAGAAAAAGTCCTAAAGATCAAAATGTGTGTTCCAATTACATGCTGCCTGCAGGTACTCAGCAAGAGATGAGAACAATAAACACATCAAATCATTGGAACATCTAGCAAATCCTATGTCACTTCAACAAATACTACCATTAAAAAAAAAAAAAAATCACATCTCAAAACTGAACATCTGAGTGGATAGAAAGCAAAGAATTAAAACTCACACATTTCACTTCCACTCTAATCAAGTCAGAAAGTTCAAAAATTATCTAACTTCCTCCTGCTTACAATGTTAAGTTACTTAATGCACATGGTATCTATAAGTTGTACGATCTTTAAAATTTTCTCTGGCCTAAAATAGGATATGTTACCTGACAACAAAAACATGGCTAAATAAATATGTTTCTTGCTAATTAAAAAGAAATAGCAACAGCAAAGACAAAGCCTGAATTACAGATGCTTGTTTTATGCAGATATTTAGTTAGCTAGCTTTTCTTTATATATGAGTCAGTCACCTGGTCAGTTCAGGAGACTGTTTTCAGCTACTCTTAGAGGGGAATTAGTCACTTTCAGACATCAGGCAAAATCATTTCCAATTTGTTCCCATCATTTTCATGCATATGAATTCTGTGTGTATGGTTCTGTGAGAGTTTTTCTGTAGAGGACATGAGCTGACAAAAATAAAATGAAACAAAAGTCACATAAGAATTATTTGGGGAGTTTAAAGTATACGAGGCCTTGAGCTGTAAAAAAAAATGTCTTACAGGAAACATAAAACTATCAAAATACTCTAGTTTTCTTTTACTGATACTATTATTATT
Organism: Corvus cornix cornix; assembly: GCF_000738735.6. Classification (NCBI taxonomy): domain Eukaryota; kingdom Metazoa; phylum Chordata; class Aves; order Passeriformes; family Corvidae; genus Corvus; species Corvus cornix. The sequence goes on along the minus strand of NC_046332.1, from coordinate 59,474,657 downwards.
CCTTTCTTGCTAAGATGAAAGGTTTAGATATTGTCTAGATTACTTCAGAGAAAATAATTTACTCTGAAAAAAAATTATAAAAAATGCATCACAGAATTGGATTGTACTAAATGACAAAGCTTAATTTTTCAGCACCACAAACCTATATTTGTGAACAGAATCAATACTCATCAGCTCTCCTACTCAATGGAAAAACTTGACAAGAGAGAAGATTGGTCTGCTTATAAAAATACTGAGAAAGCGAGATAGCAGTTTCAAAGAACATTCTTCTCGTTACAGTTAATTCTGACTATTTGGTTTGGGGTTTTTGTTTTGTTAGGTTTTACTTGTTTGTTTCTGTTTTTCCCCTGACAAAAATACCAAACTTACTGAGTAATATTGACTATTAATTTTTTTCATTCCAAAATCAAAATATACTCTTCTTGTCTAGAGTATATCAGCTAGGGACAGAAAACATAGAGCTGAGAACTGAGCTTAGAGTTTTCACATCTTGCGGTGAAATGAGTGGAAATAAAATGCTTTGAGGTGTACAGAAAAAAACAGTTTAAAATACAGCTTTCCTTTTAAATTTAGGTTAAAATAGAATTTTTTTTAAACTAGTCCTAATTCTCTTCTGTAAATTCCATGCAATATAATGAATGTCAAGCTCTGATTTTTTTATGCTATCAGACAATTCATGTCTTTGAATGTGCATTCTTTTAAATGTATTTACTCTTTCAAACTTGTGATTTCAAATCAATCCTATATATTGCCTTGTTTTATTGAGTTCTCCTGTATGATTTACTGTGATCTCTCACAAAGTGAGAAAGCATTTCCATAATGATAATTTTTGTCTGAATTAAATTTTTGGCCTCTGCAAACACTCATGACTTTTAACTTCATTTTCTCTGAGCATTTGTTCCAATAAAATCTGGTTGTTCAAACGAACATGGAGAAAAAATAACAAAGAACAGCGATCATGGTCAAAGCAAGCCCATGAAATAATGCAAATAAATATTTGTCTGTTTCTTTCTTTTATTGTCTGTCCTTTACTGTCAGTACTACATTATGTGGAAGATTTATCTTGCTTTTATGGTGAGTAAAATGAGACATTCATACTGTTCAATTGAATTCACCTGTCTGAGAAGTCATATCAGAAAAACATACTAATCAGTCTCTTGATGCTGAAAAAATCTTCAAAAACCAGTTAATATGATTAGGTTATGATAACAAGAAAGAACTTAAACCAAAATAGGCATAATTAGATGTGAATGAATCTCTTCCACTGGTATCCACCAAGCCTGTATGAACTCTGCTTATCTGCAAACCTATAGAATGGGATTCTCTACAGACTTCTGGTTTGGCATCAGTAAGTCACATTTCAGGAACAGGGATTAAGATGCAACCTTAACAGGTTTTCAGTGGAGATAGCTATTCAGTCATGCACAGACTGAGATTTTAAGGCTCTTGATATATGTCTGGGGTTTGGCTCACACAGGCACGTGCTCTGTGTAGATCTAATGGGGCACACTCCAGCTCCACCTTTGCCTCTGCATGCAGACTTTTCATTAGTGTGCAATGAATGCCTGTTGTTCATCTACGTCTCATTCCACCATGCTGGCAAAATGAGGCCAGAGTGTGTCCAGACCAGAGATATGGAAAATGCTCAAGTCCCACATCAGGAAAGTAGCGATGGAGGATTACATACTTCTTCCGTACATTAATGCTGGAATGTTCAGATTTTGTTTCTTGTATTGTAAGACTGTGGAAGAAAGGTTTCTGTACAATAATATTATTAATAATAATAGTAATAATAAAAAATAACAACGACAACAAAACAAAATTTAAGGGTGAATTACTGCTACACTGAAGTCAAAGGCAAATCTCCTATTCCTCTCTTTTCCTAGTGTTTCTAATTTAGATCAGAATCAATGCCTTAATTATCCTTGTAGTAGGACGTGCCTGGCACTGAGAACATAATTTTCATTTATCCGTTAAGAAGAAAAGTAAATTGTTGAGCCTGCATCACTCTGCATTCTTGTTATCAGACTTGCCTTTTCTTGGAATTGCTCCACAATTGTGATTGCAATTTAGTTTTTGATTGAATGTTTTGCACATTGAATTTCACTTTAGATTTTCTCTAGCTGTTTTAAACTGAAGTATGAGTTCAGTTTACTAACTATTTGAATAACATTGTATGCAGAGCAGCGTCTTGGGTGACAGAAGCTTAAGGAGAGTAGAGTTATTGAGAACTCTCTTAGTTGGCCTCACTTATATTTGCATGAATATAGCCAGTCATCCTGTTAAAGAGAGCTATACAGCCTGCAGGATGGTAATTGAAACTGCTGCTCTCCCAGGCGTTAGGGTAGGCTAACTGCAGGAGAGAAGATTTTCCCTCTTGGCAGTCCATCCATCTCAGGATGAAAAGCACAGGTGAAAATTTTAGGAGGGATGTATAGAAGTTGTTATGATCTAGTTGTCTGAGTTAGTTCACATATATACAGCTATTTTTAAATGCAATAAATTCACTTTTGCTGTCCAAAAGGATGATCACACTTCTTGTCCCCAGCTACACATTCCCATTTGTTAGCACTAGTATTCATGCAGCAATGCAAATTGATCTATGTGACATATAAATCAAGAAAACAAGCATTTGTGCCAGATCAGTGACATAATCTGTTTCTTTGGCCATCTGGTTGGAAAAATGATTTTACTCTGTGCAGATATGGGAATCAGATTGCTTCTTTTGGCTGCAGGGCAGATTTATGGTGAATTAGAGTGATAGAGTAGTCACGGAATCAGCATCCTATCAGCTTGTCAGTCACTCAGTCATTGCAGGGATCCACTTTTATGGGTCTCAGGTTAGCCAGACTGAGAGGATCTCACCAACACATATTCCCTCTTTAATTTCTCACAGAAGATACAAGAGTACTTAGGCTCGTGGGCCTAGAGCCTGAGGAAAAATTAAACATCAAAATATGCAACAGAGTCAAGCTTTCAAGTGTCAGCATACATATTGGGATTAATAACATATTAATTATATAATGTTTCTAAATAAAATATGAATCCTGTTACTTCTTGTAGGAGTTCTACCAAGGTCACATAAGTGCATGGACAGGAATTTCATCACTTTTTTTTTGTTAAAGCACTAGAGACTTGCAAATCTTTGAAAGTAATGAAAGTGCTAACTTGACTGCACTTCTATTTCATCTTTTTCTGATCTAAAACCCTTCTCTGAAGACTGAGGTGTTGTATGTTTAGGTGTAATCTGTCTCCAGAATGAAAGGTCATAAGTAAGAACTTGGGAATACAAGGCACTACACAGCAAAACTAGGAGTATTATGAGAGAATTCCTTCCTCTAAACCTTTTTACGAAATTGAAAAAGATATCCAAGTGTTTTTAGCGATGCAAAAATGTCAAGGAAAACAAAAGCCCTTGAAACTAAGGCATTATCTATTCTAACACTGAAGGAGGATGTAAAAATGTTGGACAAATCAGAAAGATGAATCTGGTCATATATTTATGAGTCCATAGTCATATACAGGCTTGAACAAAACAGTGGCAGTTCTGCAAAAGTGAGTCACCATAATTCTCTATGTATCTAGCACTGAGAATAAATAATTTGAATGCACCTGAAGAGCTCAGGTGAACAATAGCCCCTGAAAAGCTATGAACTTACAGCCTAAATTCTAAGGCATTTTTTGGCTGCTTCTTTTGCAATTCCTATATACAGCACAAAGAGAAAAGAACTTTCTGTAGAACACCTTACCATTTATGTTAGTGAAACTCAGTCATCCACAAAAGATGATGCTCTTCTCTCTCTTAAAGAAGCGCTGTCTGGCTTTTCTGACTTCTAAGTTCTGTTCTTCCACTTATCTTTGGCCACTTGACTTCACTTTAGTCTGCTGTAATAATGAGAGGCTTCTTTGATAAAAAGCAACCTAAAAAATACCTCATTTCCTTTTTCTTGATTAATTTTGCATCCCACAGTACCTATTTGCCTTGATAGATCAGAAAATCATTTCCCAGGAAATAAATGAATTTAAACAGCACTTATCCTAAGGAGACAGTAGTGGAATTGTGGCAGCATTTTTCAGGGTTACGTTGTTTGTGGGCAAATTCTGCGTGCATTTTAGTGTTTCAACACTGGTTTAAAAGTTTAGAAAATGTATGCCCTCATAAGTTTAAAAAAAGAAAAAATACCTTTTTTTTTCCTTTTTTTTGCCTGACTCATGAAGGTTAATGCACTTAAATATCCACCCTACATTTTTTCCAGATTGACAAGCACAGGCATGTCCTAGTATACTCCCAATTTTATCTAGTAAAAGAAAGCCAGAATTCAAATAGCCACTAGAGAAATTAAAAATCAGAAGGACAGAAGGATTTTCTTGTTTTATCAAAAAGCAGAGACTCATGCAGCAACTAACAAAAATTAAGAAGGAGTCAAGAGAATTATTTCAAGCTTACATATAGATAATAGGTGATAATAATTAATTGTTAGGAAAGGAAGAAAGAATTAGGTTTTTAACATCCCAAAGAACTGAGACAGGTACTCAGGAGAGATTACAGTCTGAGAGGCAAAAATTAAATGAAAATACATAGAATGGGGAAAATAAAGGTGGGAGGAGAAAAAATACTGACCAGTAGGAAAAGTTGGGTACTGGATAGCATCAGTTCTTGCTTACAGATCTTTACTGTGTAATTCATTTGACTGCATGTGTAGTATTTGTAAATGGGTCGTATGTAGAGGATGTGAGCACAAAAGGTAGTTGTCCTTTCACAACTTCTGTAAGAGTATAATCCAAATTGTCTTGCAAGAAGTTAGCTAAATGTCTGAAAAACATTTTAAAGCAAATACCCCCAGCAAAACCATTAATCTCTAGGTGTCAAAGTGCATTTAATTTAATTTAATTTAAATTTATTTTATTTTATTTTATTTTCATAAAAAAAATCTCCAATACCGTTCAACATCAGAAGACGAAAGAGCATGAGCATGCAGAAAGAAATGGCATAGGTAGAGTAGGTTCTTTTCCAATCATAGTTGAACAGTGTCGAGACTTCTAGAAATGAATAGCAGAGAGGGGTTTGGAGCTGCAAAGAACTGGGAGCAGAAAGGATAATTTCGACAGGCAGGTGGTCATGCTGACATTGAAAACTGGCACAGTCTCCTGTTTTTAGGAAACATAATTAGGCAACAAGTAAATCAATTCACATCACACAATGGTGAATGTGTGTTTCTTTATTAAATGGTTCTGTTTTCCTCAGGTAGTATGTGTGCCAAATGATGTAATTGTTACCATGGGAACTATCCTTTTATAACAAGAAATTTAGAATAAAGCTCTGAGAGCTTCTAAAACCCTACCTGGCATGCACATATTATTTTTCTCCTTAAAAAAGTATAAATAAATAGTAAAAAAAAAAAAAAAAAAAAAAAAAAAAAAAAAAATAGTGCTCTTCTACTTGTATCCTTAAGTAGCACTTAATTCTTAAAATAGACCTCATGATAGTGGTGTCACTGATTCTGGAATAGGTGTGTCCTGGTGTTACCTAGTGTGAGCTCCAGATACATAATAATTTATTTAAAACTGGAAAAAGGGGGAAATGGTGAGATAAAAATACAAATTGGAGAACTGCTTTAGAAAAATGGATGTTATAATGGGTTGGTTTAGAGACAAAAGGAGTTTCTAAAATATTAGAGTTTAAATACTCTGCTTTTCTAGTGACAATAATAAAAAAAAGTGTTGAATTTATATATTAGAATCAGAAAAGTGTATCCAATACTCCTCCTCCTTCTAGTCTATTAATCTGACAATCTTTCTTCCTAACGCTGGAAGAGGAGAGGAAAACATTTGCTGCAAAAGCACTTGAAATACTCTTCTGGGAATCTGAATGTTTCACCAAGCCTAATATTTTGCAAATGTTGTAATTCTGTGGCAAAATAACATATTTTATTTTTTATCCAGTGGGAATGCTTAACCATGGTCCTTTTACTTTCTGCTTTTACACCAGCATACACATAAATCACATTTCTATAACTAGTACTGAGAACCAGAAGAAAAAACAGTAGTGCCTGGCATTTCTTTTTCCCTCTTTGTGCTTATAGAGCTAAGTGGAATCAGATGTGATTAACTCGTCTTTAAAATACCTCTTACCCCAAAATAGGACTTCATAAAACAATGCATTAAATGGAAGTATTTAAAAAATTTTTTTGAGAACTTTTATAGCACTACTCACTATTTCAAATCTTCTGTGAATCAAAAATAAGTGTCTTTCAACATAGTGCACAGGAGATTCCAATATAAAAGGGTAGACTTCAAGGTCTCCTCCAGGCAGCCCTAAGCCACCAGTTAACATTTTTCAATATTTTGCTTTATTTTGCCTAATGTATGGAATACAATTTTTCAGTATAAATACAATTCATGTGGAAAAGAAATTTTTCTCAAGTTTCCTAAGTTCTGGAAACACTGATCTTTTACAAAGTCCATGACTAACTTGTGGAAATAAATCTGATGTTTTAATTAGAATGTGCTGTACTCCCACAACATCTGTCATTGCAAGCACTTTACTGACATTTATTAATTAATGGTCTGATCCTGCAACCCTTACTCACCTGCATAATTTTTACTTGTGATTGCAGTCATTCAGACTTTTTGCATGACTAAGATTTACGGAGTCTGTGCCTGTTCAGTAGTAAATTATGCTCATAAACATAACCGAGTAGGACTTCAGGAAACTAATTGAAAATTGGCTTGATGGGGGAAGCCATGGGTAAATAAGGCAGTTATGTGCCCCAGAATGTGCCTGGCTGTAGCAAAAGAGGCTCAGATATGCCTTTTTTTGGTGCCAGAGCCCTGATGAACCAGGGTGGTTCCTAATGATGTTTTCAGAACTACATTTTAACTAAACATGAGGTCTCCCTGAGGAGGGAAAGGGATAAAGGAAAAAAAGAAAACAAAGACTAATTATGTAACTATGAGACAAAATAGTAGAAAATGAGGAACAGTATGTGTGTCACAGGATCAAATGTATAAAAATTCCCATTAGTGTTCTGTCCTGGGATTTGACACCATCCAGGAAGGGCAAAAGGCCCCATGGTGGTTATGACTCCCCACATCACACAGACGTCTCCAACCAAGTGACCCCTCCTCAGTGGGGTGACCCAGCTTGGAAAGTGTCAGGAAACAGGGTGAGAAAATCCTGCAACTCAATGAGCACTCAGAACATGGGAGTGTAAATAAAAAGGTGAGGGAAAAGTGTAGCTACCGCCTGGCACAGGATCCTGGCACACTTGAAGGACCCTTGTGCCTGACTTGTCCTCATGTTGCAGGGGGAAGCGGTTGGAGAACTTAACAGGAAAAAACCATGGTATGAATACACTCATGCTCACCACTTTGTTATATAGTTTCTAGCTGATGTGTGTCCAGTGGTTCAGGGAATCAGATCTCAACATAAACTCACCCACTGGGTTCTTACCCTTTTTTCAGGTAATAAAAAGTATTTGTACCCTGGATGAGGACAGGACATGACCCTGATTACATGGAGCAAGTTAAGTATGAGCTTGCAAAGGCATTTTCATGGAGATTTCCTGGCCTGGCTGGATCTTATGCAGCCTGTTCAGGCATGTGAAAGGACTGTGCAGAGAGGCTGGACACAAAGAGACCTGGGAAGATGTAGTGGAGGGTAAGCATGATATATCCTCCTTCAGGACATGCACAAAACAGGAGAGGATTCCTGCATTTAAAGTGCTCTTTACTTCCTTGAGCAAATTTTGAGGAAATGCAACAATCAGACCACGCCATGGACTGTGCATGTAGCACAAAGCCAACCTCTTTCTGCCTGCTATGACCATTCTTGGCACACTGAGGAGGACTCAACCCCTTACACACAGGGTTTGTGTGGCAGGCATTTGGCTAGAAGGTTTCTCCTTTTCTTGGTGCAGAGGACCTGATCTCTTCCAAGTACTTCTAAACCTCGAGGAGCTGCTGGCAGGAAACAAGCAGTTCAGCAGTATTCAGAGAAGACCTCTCAGGCTGATGGCCAAAAGCTGCAAAAGCCCTTGCTGCCATAAATGGTGCTTCATTGTGTGGTTTGTGATTACTTACCAAGACCATGTTATGGCTTCTCTCAGCACAGTTGCCAGCACCCTTCCCATCTCAACAGCAGTAATAAGACTGTAAATTCAACTTTCCAAGGTCCCTAATTCTGCTCTGGGACAGGAGTTTTAATTCTTAGGTTTGTGTCACAGGCTGTCTCCAGCCCTTTACCCCTCTCCTTTCCATGTCTATACATCTGAGAGGCCTTGAGGCAGCTATGTGCTTCACAAATTGTCAGCAACAGCATTGGATCCTGAGTCCAGTGCAAGCAGAGTGAGTTAACGGCCTTTTAAAAAGTGGTTTGTATACATGTATGTAACACTTTGTACTTATGTAAATGGTATGCATGATTTTAGCAGAACTACTTAGGAGTAAAAATTGTGAGTAAGAGTTTGAGCATTAATCATTTATCAGTAAATATAGGGTAAATGCTTGTTTTTTTCAATAACAAATTATTGTCAGTAAAGACTCAAGTTCATCCTAGGAAGTACAGAATTTTTCCTTACTAAATTACCTAGCTGGGATTGTTAGACAAAGCTTCCTCTAGGGAGAAAGGGTTAGGGAATGAGAGGATGGCATCTACAGATATTTATTTAAGCCATTAAGGTCTAATTCTCTGCTTGGAGAAGCTTCTCTGTCTCTCCTGACAGGAGGGAAGCTTCCAGTAATTAGGCACCTAACTTAGACACTGCTGCAAAGTGGGCTGAAGCCAAGTTACTGTGCAATCAATTCTACTCATGTGTCCAGACCAGCCATGGAATTTCAGCTCTCATAAAATCTGTTCTTACTGTAACCTCTGCTGCAACCTCCCCTGCCTCTTCTGGGCCTGGTTGTCTATACTACCCTGGCCCAGCTCTGATATATCTCAGCAGCACAAATTTGGTCCAGACTTTTGAGGAAATACTTAAGTGATGAGAAGGTCCAGAGAGTGGAGCTAAGTAGGATAAGAGGGAAAATTACAGGCAGAGGTACAATTACAGACACGGGGTGTGTGAGTATCTTAAAGATTCAGGAAGAAAACTGCCAACAAGAAAGAAAGAAAGAAAGAAAGAAAGAAAGAAAGAAAGAAAGAAAGAAAGAGAAAGAAAGAGAAAGAAAGAGAGAAAGAGAGAAAGAGAGAAAGAGAGAAAGAAAGAAAGAAAGAAAGAAAGAAAGAAAGAAAGAAAGAAAGAAAGAAAGAAAGAAAGAAAGAAAGAGAAAGAAAGAGAGAAAGAGAGAAAGAAAGAAAGAAAGAAAAGAGAATAAAGAACAGTCCAAGGAGTTACTTGGTGTCATTAACGTCAGTCTGTTGCATGTCAGTGGTCTCCATGGGGTGGCAGTTCAGTGAGGGATAATACCTTAAAGCAAGGAACCAAGGGTCCAGCGATTCAGCAAAACTTAGCAACATTTTAGGGAGCAGCTGAGTCTGATGCTTCTCTTCACTAAGGACTGTATGGGCAGCAAAGACTTTTCAGTGCCTTCGTGGGGGTGTTGAGCACACTAATGTTTATCTCAGGAATTCAAAATCTCTAGCAGCATTTTTCATGTATTAGCCAATAAATTATTGCTTTATGTCTTTGCCTGCACACATCCTGTTTTGAGACCCCTCTTTGGAATAGTTAAATATTCCCAAATAAAATGATCCAAAGAGGGGCAGCCTTTACCTGATGTAAACTCTTTACCTGATGCAAAGAGTGGTAACTTTGCAACAGCTAATGACAGAGTCACATTAGATTGTAAGAATCTTGCACAGTAAGAGTCAAACTGACTGAAACTGTCTTGACTCTTCAAGTGTCATGGTGTCCTGTGTTCATCTGTAATTTTCAGAAAGTTTTTCTCCTTCTCAGTATTAATCTTTTGCAAGTGTTGTGAAAGGTCATAACTAGCACTGTATTTAGAAGTCAGAAGAGAAATTGGTCATCCTAGACATTGTCTTAAAAAATATACTTTGAGATATTGGGGGGGGGGGGGGAAACTGCTTTATAACATGTTGTTTTCTAGTATGTTGGTAGAACTTATATTTATTTTCATGATTTTCTTCACCTTTATCAGAGATTCTACAAAATTTACCATTGCTTTTTCCTCATTTCTTATTCTTATGTCATTCAGTATCTTATAAGGTTCTGAATTCTTTCCTTATGTTTTCCAGCCCTAATTTCTAGCTGTTGTTCTAATTTACTGTATTCATGCACATTGTTTTTCTTTCTCTTCCTCTTGCTGAGATTAAAATTAAAAGGTGGATTCAAAATGGTCAGTGAATTTTTTGTTTATTATTATGAAACAAAATCATACTTCATTGCTCACAGACACAGATTGTTTAACTTAGTACAGTGCTAACTGAAAATATTTTAACAAGTTCTGCCATTGAATCATCACGTGTTAATAAAGTTATTTAAGAATGTCTGTGTCATTCTCTTTCACCTGTCTTCATGCATTTTTTAAGGCTATCCTCAGTGAGTTACAACTAATAACTGAAATATGTCAAAACTCACTAGTCTTTTTCTACACTAGGTACTTTAAAATGTTTTCTATATTACATTGACCCATTACATTTTCTTAGTATAATATTGAAAAATACACAATCCTTCTAATTTGTCTTTTTATTGAAAACCAAAACCTCCCAATTTTTGTGGCAGACAGAAAATGTACCTAAACAATGAGGCTTGTTAATAGCCCTGTGTTCTGTAAATGTCATTGTCTTTATGATTACAACCTAAAAATTTCTCCTGTATTCCAACCTCAGTTGGAAACATGACTTGCTGAAGCTCAGGTTAAACTGGTTAAACAAACAGCAAAAACATGTTTTATGTTAATGTAAAAACAATCAGATTATTTAGAATTTCCAACTTTGCCGGAGGACTGGGAGGAAGAAATTGATCTTTCTTCCTTTCGCTTTCTTAAAAATAATTATACAATTTTCCAGAGCCTTCCACTCTCTAAAAACAGTTTTGATCCAAGCTTTGAAGTGCAGCTGCCCATCATCCTCCAAAAAAACAAATATCCAGAAAAATCTAGTCACTTCGGGCTATTTTTTCATCACAAGAACAAGTAGACTATAAGAATGGAGAAAATTCTAGCCTCTCAGGTGAAACTAAGCAAGAGGTCTCGAAAATTACTGTCTTCTATGTCCTTGTAAGAAATTCTTTCCTTTGCATGGCTTGCAGTCCAGTGATTTCTAGAGAAAAAAAATAATTTCTCTGTCATCGGTCAGGCTTTGGCATGGGTTTGATCCATGCCTCAGGAAATGCCTCCTGCTGCTTATATCTTATGTTTTCAGGGGTCTTTCAAAACCAGTGTCTCTTCAGTGCTGCTGAAAGCTTTCCTCTTCCTCTGTCTTGTCCTCTCATGCACTGGTGTCACAGACTTGTCTAATATTATCTGCTTTTTTGCAACCAGAATAGTTTCCAGTCCTTTCAGCAAGCACCTTCGTCACAGGCAGCTGCATTCAGTGCATCCAGCCTCAGCTCAGTTCAGATAAACACAGCTGAGGAGTCAGTGAGTCTGAAGTCATGGGGCAGGATCTTGTGTTGAGTGGATTTTTCTCTATTTGCCCTGTACTGCATTTCCAAACCATCCCTTTGGTGAGCAGGTAGAGGTGTTCCGGAGGAAACAGCAAAGCAATCTTCCCTCTTTGGCATAAGATTCTACCTGGCACAAAGCATACAATACCCAAATATCAAATGGTGAACAAGCACCATACACCACTGGCAAATTTTATTAATATTTAAACAGGTGTAATATGTGATATTTTAAAAATATTTTGTAAGAACCTTGTTAAATAAAATGGAAAATCCAATTTGGGACATCTTTTTTTTCTTTTTTTTTTCTCCTTTACAGAAAGCAGACAGAAGAATTTAGGCCCTTTTCACAGTGAAAATTTAACAACACCAACAAGTGCCAACGGATCGGTTAAATTTTCATGAAAACAGTTTTTCACGGTAAATTATTATTATTTTCATTGCGTATTTTTTTAATGAAGAATTTGAATAAATTCTACTAATTTCCTTGAAATTCACTTCCATACATTAGTCAAAGAATATATCCTTACCTCAGTATATTTGGACCAATGTTCTACTGAAAGTTTAAGAGTAATTGGAGATGTTGCATTTTTTCTCAAGTAGCATATAAATAACATAAATTGAGAATGCTTCCATTTAATTTCTTCATTTATAGTCTTAACCACTTTCCTTTAATTTCTTTTCAAGAAAGATAAAAGGGCTTTAATCTTAAAGACTTTTAATGCTTAGGAGAAGGCTATAGCTTTTTGTATGGGATCTTACAAAATCCTATGAAATACTTGCCCTGTCCAAAACATGTGTGTTGGTAACTATGGCAGTGAATGGGACAGTTTGAGCTAGCAGAGAAAATTATTTCATTTTCATAAACCAGAATTCTCCCTGCTTGCTGTTCTGTAGAGAAATCCCAAGCCATGACTTAATTTATCTTTCATTTAGGATTCACTTCCTGTCGAATCGTTGCAGATGTTTATAAGCACTTGTTTGATTTGTAAGGAGAAATAGACAGAAGAATGAGATTAAAGAAGTAAAACTGGGATATAAAAATAAATAAAAATAAGCTAAATTACTTTAGAGTGAAAGAGATAAAGAAAAAAAGACACAATTGCCGCTCTAAAAAGTTTGATGATCACTGACTGATAAAGGAAAAGGATTTCATGAGTGTCAGTACCCTGAATGCAGGGGGACCAGGCACAAAACTTCTGCGGCACATTATTTAAATATATGTGTGATACAGTGTGCATATTTGGTGAGTTCTTCTCCCAGAGGAGAAAGCTGCATCTATACCTTTGGCATAGAAGTTTGTTGTCCTGAATATCTACTGAAGGTGTCTGTTCTATACAGTCACCTCCTACAACTCTGGAGCTGCTCTAAACTGAAGTACGTTAATACATTGCCAATGAAATCAAAAGATCTCTGCCAATTTACATTGACTGAGGTTCCAAAGTTGCCAGAGGGGAAAGAAATGACCCAGATGCCCCAGAAAACAGAAAGAAAAATAAGAAAATGCAAATAAATTGAGGGTACATTGAAAACACACAGAATTAACTTGGTCAGCTTGTTTCCCACCAGGTTCTTACAGAAAATATTGAAGTGCATTACAGCAACTGCAATACATCCCTGAAGGATTGAGTTCCTATAGTTACCCAATTAATAGAAAACAACAGAATGAGTTTCTGTAAATGTGCATTCATTTATTTGGGACTTGCTGCCACACACAAATCAAACCATCTATAAAAAATACCAATAAAAAAATGAGGAGATGACCATGCTTTAGGGCGAATTCTTACCATACTCTGTGTGTAACCTCACTGTTTTCAGCAACAGTCAGTTGTTTCCAGAACAGATGCAGATTGGGAAATCAGACTTCTAGATAAGCAATTAACACTCTTCTTTTATAATTTATTGTAAACCACTCCTTCACTTCCTTTCCAAACACTGTCCCTATACCCATCTGGAATGGATTGTTCATAACAAAAGCTAATAAAAGCTTTAAGTCTTGAATGTATAATATGTAATAAACCTTGAGCCTATTACTGGCTTTATAGCTTGGACTGAATTGTATTGCCTTATCCTTCTGACAGGTTGTCAGGGAATTATTGTATGATGTTGTGATACAACTGGTCAACTGAACATCTTACTACAGGAAAAATTCAGCTGGTGTCCTGGTCATAATTTCTAAAATTTTTTTAGATTGTATCGTAACTATATCACATGGCCTCCATCTGGATCGACAGGACACAGGTCATCCATTGCTTCTGTGCTGTATCTGATAACCTTGCCCTGAAATTTCCTTTATCCTATGGGGTGTGGAATGTCAGTGGATGCCCACAGGTTGGCAACTGCATTATGTCCCATAACTCCATCAATTATAATCAGAACATATGCACTCAGCTCACATGCAGACAGCTGCATTGGAAACAAATTACTTTATGCTTTTGCATCTTGAGCTGATGCCCAAACACAAGTTAAACACAACACTAAAAGGAATTTAAAGAATAGCATAGAAGTGCCTTCCCATAGAGCAATTTGGGCCAAACCCAGATGCCTGCTAGTTTAAAGCAAGTTAAATGACTTGTGATTAATTTAACCCATGGTTGAGAGTGACTAATGAATCTACTAATGTAATTAAGAACAGAAAGGTGTGGCCAGAAGAGTCAGAAAATGAGGCTCAGTTAATGGCCAGGGAAATGATAACTGGGGTCTCCATAAACCTTTAAAAAAGTGGATTCCGCTCATCCAATTTTAGGCATTGAGTAGACCTCTCTCTCTGAGTTAGACACTAAGCTTCTTTTATACACAACAGAGAGAAATATGAACATATAGGGCAAAGTTCATCTTTCCTAGTTTATTAGTCTACATTAGGTTGAAATAAATGTCTTCCTAACAGTGTCTATTTCTCTTCACTGGCAATAAAAAGAACCTAGGGCAACTAGTTTAAATTCAGGCATCTACATTGGATCAGAAGACTCCCACCTGGGTGTCTGTAGATAATAGTGTGTCTTACATCAGAGAGAAGCTCTGCACCATCTGCTCCAGACAGGCTCGTCTAAAGTTCCAATCCCACCAGAGGTAGCCTTTATCGACATGCCAATTACAGGAAGAGCTGCATTAGTCCTTCAATTTGCCGGGTAGCTACAGGTGTCTAATCCCACCCAGTTATCTTATTACTATGACAAATATTTTAAAATTGTAGCACCCACAAGAAGAGAAAGTGCAAAGTGAAAAAAACCCCATAAAATTAGTAATTGGTTCTCTTCAGCTATCCCACCAACATTTGACATTGTAAAAAGGACCACGTGTGGAAACAAGCACCATCATGAGGGAATTTGAGAAAATATTATATATCCAAAATAAGAGACGTAGAGGAGGATTTAGAATTCAGATTAATTACAGATAATGACATCAACAAGCAAAACACAAAACAAATGGGAAAGAGTATCAAAGGTAGTGAAAAAATACGCAAAATATCTTGTTTTGCTATCAGGAAAGCATTTAGCAAAAGGTATTTGTTCTGCTGTCATTGCAGTCAGTCTCTCAGCAGCCTGAAAGTTTAAACCTGCTAGAAGGTACGCAGCCTGTTGTTTGGCAACATAAGTTGCCAAGGCAACGAAGCCAGTGACACTTTTCCTTCTTCCTGATGGATTCTGCCACTAAAACACAGAAATCGGGGTCCTGAACTGAAATGATGTCTCTTTGGAAGACATTTTTCATGCCATGAAATCCCTATCTCATAATAAAGGACAGAGGTATTCTGAAATATTAAATGTGTTTCTTTATTTTGACAACACTTATTGATGCGTCATGGTTCATTTCATTTATTGTGATGCTACTTGGATGGATGTTTGGAATTTTGACAGACTGGTCAAAAGAACACTGAACAGGATACTGCTATCCTTGCATTAGAGCCCTTTCTCTGGGTAAAACCAGGTAAGAGATATAGACAACAGAGATTAAAATATCTCTGTAGTTAGCTATTTAAAATCTATTTATAACATTTTGCACAACTAGGTGCACATATGGAAAATCAGCAATGTTTTTGTTGTACAGTTTGCAATGTTTAAATAATAGCTTCAAGAGATAATGCTTTTTAATTTTGGTTTGATACAAACAAAAAACATTCACTGAAGCATGGAAACTGTCTTAAGGGAATAATTTAGCTATATTAATGTGAAAGAGAAAAATCTAAACCAGAATCCTTCTTCTCAGTGTAATGAAACTTGATTTGTTCCCCAACTCTCACTCTTTTCTCTCCTAGCCATAACTTTGCACACATTCCCCCTCGTTTAAACCCCACAAGATTTTCCTTTGTGAGTCATTACTCAGTTCGATGTAGAAATTCTTTTGAATGTTGCTTAAAGCTATTCTCCCATTGATCTGCACAATGACAGGTTTCCCATAGCAGATGGACTTGCTTTCCTCTTAACAAATGTCCCAAATGTTTCCACATCCTTTTCAGGATAAATTTACAGAGAACAGAAGAATTGAATTCTTCAATTCATTTAATTTTGTACTTGTAAAAAAATTCTATCATTTTTATTAAGGCATTTATTTTGAAAGTATTCCAGTATCTTTGTGTACAGAGAGGGAAATCAGACTTTTACATCTTTCTATTAATACACAAATAATACTTGACTTGAAGAATTTTGTCTTCAGGTTTTAAAATTTTCTCTTGTTCCACTTAAGGTAATTATTGCTGTTTCTGCATTGTCAGCTCATAATGTTGTACAATTCTGAAGAAAAATACTCACATTATCAAATGCATGAATGCAGCCCACATTCCTGATGTCAGATGAGTCACTCTATGTGTGAGCCGAGCATATGGATGGAAATTAGTTTACTGTAATGTGATAAAAGCAAACCTGTATCAAACAGCAATAATTACATATACACTATACCAAATTAGTAATTCCAAATGGTGCTACAGGCAATATGTAACCCCTTTGCATGTCACAAAAGCTGAACCTCCTGTTTCCTTTAAAGTTGAGGCTTCATCAATAGCACTTACTTGACTCTAGTTCCCTAAATAAACACAGGGTCTTAATGAAATAAGGTGAAAGAGGACCATCAAGTGAATTGTTGTCAGTAAAAAGGAATGATACACAATTAATGTCACAAGAGTCTTTCACATTTTCTTTCTAATGTCTTTTACATTAGAAAGTAAAATATAATACTGGAAATCTCTGAGTTCAGAGTAGAATTGCAGAATGGAATGCTTAAAATTAATTTAAGGAATTAATTTAAGAAAATTAATTTAAGACATACACAGCAACTAAGGAGAACAATAATTCAGAAGTCTAAATGACGTAAAGCAGTGTTTTAACTGCTTGATTTTGCATAGCAGGCTGTAGCTCTCTGAGAGTTCAGTGGGGGTTTCCTAGGGCAGTGTGACCCAGTCACATCCTGCAGTCCATTTCAGACGGCCCCGTGATCTTGCTCTGGTCAGCTATCAGCATTGCAACCAGTGATGATGAAGGAAGTGAGAAGGGTATCTCATGAGGGTTGAGACAGCTTTAATCACATCTTGTCCCCGCGATCTCCAGAAGCAGAGAGACCTCATGGTCTGGGGTGCGGGTTGGTTTTGTCAGGGGCTCAGGGGCAGTCCCTAGGCGGGGTTGGGGTACAGGAACCAATAGGGAGAAGCCAATGGAGTGGACAAGGCTAAGGGCAGCGGAGAGCAGGAGGGGAAGCATGGCATCGCAAAAGCAATGGGTTAACAGGCTACCATGAAGTAGAACTTGGAAATCTTTTATGATGCTTAAAATAGTTTAAACCTGTAGATATGTTTAGAATTATCTGATGTTTTTTCAATGTAAGGTCTCTATACAAATAACCACATATTTATTAAATATCAGTAGTACTATGCATAAGGTTCACATATAATTTTATAAGTGTAGCTGTTGAGGTCTTAAGTAGTTGAACACAACTTTTAACCCAAGTAGAATACAATAAGTAATCAAAGGGTGAATTTTTGTTTGTTATAGACCTTTGCCTTTTGAAACTGCTTTTCAGGCACTGTTTGCTGTAGAAAAGATGTCCCAAAAGGATCATACGTCCTATGCCCTCCAACAGAATGAATCAAGCATTCAAATTCAAGCAGTATCAATCTCTGAAGTATACATTTATCTGCTTACCCCTGATGGAACACTGCGGTTTTAGTTTCAGCTTACTGATTTCTTCTAAACTATTTTTACCTTGGGAAAAAGGTGTACCTCCCTATATATTATATTTGTACCTCAAAAAAAAAAAAAAAAAAAAAAAAAAAAAAAAAAAAAAAAAAAAAAAAAAAAAAAAAAAAAAAAAGAAATGGCGGTTTCAGCAGTTTCAGGCTTCCAAATTATCTGGCTGAATACCTTTCAGGCAAGAAACTGAAAGTAAAAGCTAATATCTGA
The DNA here is from genome assembly GCF_000738735.6 of Corvus cornix cornix. Classification (NCBI taxonomy): domain Eukaryota; kingdom Metazoa; phylum Chordata; class Aves; order Passeriformes; family Corvidae; genus Corvus; species Corvus cornix. Next base: position 59,456,698 of record NC_046332.1, on the reverse strand, counting down.
ATAGTAGTCAATCTAAGCCACTATTAACCAACCATAATGAAGAACTTTTTGAAAAACAAAAAAATAATAGTAAGAGTAATAAAGCATGGGTGATGTGACAAGAAGAGAGAAATAAATGTTAGCAGTGTGAAGAATTCAAACTGCCGCTTGTATAAGAAAAATTGCTGCTCTATCAAGAGAAGAGGTCTGTAAGGAGCAATCAGGGTAGAGGACTGAAAATGGAATCAGAACATAGGTTCTGACAACATCATGAAATGAGGGAGGGATACAGTTTCTCCTGAAGTAGTTTTAAAAATCTGATCAATATAATTTGACTATAACCTTGCATATTTGCCATGTAATACATTTATTCCATCCTGTATTACAGAGTGATGATGTCCGACCCTTGTTGGCACATGACTTGTGTACACTTTAGAGTCACACACTAAGCCAGAACACCTATTCTCTCTTACTCTAAGGATGTGTTTTCCCACCTCCTAAACACACCAGTGTATGAACAAACTGCAAGTGCCTCTTTAGGTTTCTATTGCTGACTCCTCTTTTAAATCTGGTTTATAATGGATCTTGACTATAATTCCATTTATGACTGTGGGATACTGCACTTATCTGTTCAGCCACTACAACCCAGCACTTTACTCAGACATACTTTATCATTTATCTTTATACAGCTATTTAGTGTAGATTCTAATCTCTGGCTTCATGCATTAGATTTGCTTGAAGAACAGGATAACTGGGCACCTAGAAATTAGAAGAAAACAATAAACAAATAATGACAAATTTTTAGGAGAAAATTGAATAAATTTTTTCTCTGGCTACATGAAATAATTAATGATTTAATCATCAAGGAAGACAGTTTTTAATTATCCAGGGTAATTTTATTTCTTTCTTACACCTTGGTTTTCTGAAAGTAGTTTTGATAGTCTTAGTAGACAGAAAAAAATCATTTATATATATTTTTCTCTTTATATTTGTTTGTATACACACCTGTTTAAAATCACTTGTCTTATGGGGCTGTTTGTTTTAAAACAAACATTATTTAAAATCTAAAATAAGTTAAAGAAAAATTCTTATGTAATGTATTTGCTGATCACAGAATTATGTAAATCTTTCTGTTATTGTACACAGACATATTTGAAAGCTCAAAGAACATTTATAAGTTTTAACTAAGAAAACTATTACAGGTAGATAAACCAGAAAATTATGCTCAAGTATATGAATATGTAAGTATAGACTAATTTTTAATTAGAAATTTATATAAACATTTTGTTACTACTCTCAGTAGTTTTCACATTATGTATCATTTATAGGGTAACAGAAACTAGAAAATGTTATTCAAGTACAGAAAAATATTAGATTGATTTCATTAACATAAGGTCTAAATTCTAAACACAAAGGTACTTATTAATAATTATTCCTGGTCCTTTAGATAGAAAACATTAAGATTTTAGTAGAACAAAAGACTAAGATTTAAAATTGATCTCACCTAGCTACTAATTCTGCAGCTGTACTGACTTATAGGCATAATTAAGGTCAACTGCTGAATAGTTTATTTCTAGAGAATGACTATGAAACTTGGCTTTCCTCTGAGCGTTATTCGTATTGTTGATTAAGAAAACTTCACCACTTTAAAATGCTGATTTTCATCCTAAGCCACTGCTTTATCTCTAAATCTTTACATTGAAGGAGGTTAGAACAAGATTTCTGAAAGCCTTTAACAATTTCTTAAGTATCACTGTGTTTTGTAAACATGAACTTATACATATGTCCCTATTTTCACAAGTTAGGTATAATATAAGCATGTCCTTATTGTAATACTGACCTTGAAGCTCTTTGGTCAGTGGTTATACTAAATCCAGCATGCTTTAGCACTGTAGTGCCCCATTCCTACATGGAATTATTACACCAGGTAAAATTTCACACCTTGCACAGCACTAGACATCCATAAAGCAAATAAAAAGCAATTAGCAGAGGTTGATGGGTTAATGTAAAAAGTTCTGATAGGATGCTGTCTGGAAAAAGTTGAAATTTACCTCACCCAGCAGTCATTTAGACCAGAAGGCAAAATTTCTCAGTTTAATTGCAGATAAGTTTCTGAGTGTACATTTTCCTGTTCATGAAAAGATGGTAAATTTTCACACTATTAAGACACAAAGAAAAGTTTAATATTTTAAAGGAGCTAGATTGGCTTAGCTCTTCAATAACATATATTTTATATGCCTATAAAGATCTGTTACAAACCTAAAGAAAACACAATCTTTGAATTGCCTGTGCTCTATAATACATCTCATATATCAGAGATACATGAAGAGGATATCATACCATCTAAATCTATACTTACAACTAAAGGATTTGTAATCCAGTCTCTGACCGTCTCTCCCCTGGGCTATTCCAGTGGAACATCTGTTGAGGGGCTTATTCTGATAATGCAGTGCTCTTAGGGCTCTTCATTTATTAACTGTAGTACTACTAAAATATTGTGCGATGTTCAATTATAACTCTGAAATATTCCTCTTCAAAATTATCTTAAAAACTTTTACAGCAGAACATAATATAGTTCCTTCTTCAGTGCCACCAGAAACATTTACTGAAAGTAAATGGGTTTGGGATGAACGCTTAGAAAAGTTAGGCTCATGTTACTTATTTGCATAAGGAATTAGCTGTCTGTGGCCAGGCAGCTGTGGTTAAAGGCTCTATGTCCAGGTGGAGGTCAGTGACAAGTAATGACTTTCAGGGTTCTGTCTTGGGACAGGTGCTCTTCAATACCTTCATCAATATCAGAGACAGCTGAGATCAAGTGCACCCACAGTGGCTTTGCACGTGACTCCAAGCTGAGCAGTGCAGTTCACACCACAGAAGGATGGGATGCCACCCAGTGGGACCTGGACAAACTCGAGAAGTGAGCCCACAAGATTTTCATGGGGTTCAGCAAGTGCAAGTGCAGGTGCTGCACCTCTGTTGGGGCAATCTCAGTTCAGACTGGGGGATGGACAGACCAAGAGCAGCCTGGCAGGGAAGGACTGGGGGGTTCTAATGGATGGAAAGCTCTTCATGGGTCAACAGTGTGCACTACAGCTCAGAAGGCAAACCACATCCTAGGCTGCATCTGAAGAGGAGTGGCCAACCCTTCTACCCTGCCCCTGTGAAACCCTGCCTGGGGTCTGAAGTACTGCAGGCTAAAGAAAGGCATGGATCTGTTTGAGAGGGTCCAGAGGCGGACCATTAAAGTGATCTAATAGCCAGAGAACCTCTCCTGTGAAGACAGGCTGAGAGAGTTGGGCTTGTTCAGCCTGGAGTAGAAGCAGGTCGGAGTCGTCTTTGCAGCCTTTCAATACTTAAAGGGAGCTTATAAGAGAGCAGGAATGGGAATTTTACACAGGCAGATAATGATAGAACAAGGAGGGAGAGTTTTAAAACTAAGAGAGGAGAGATTTAGATTAGAGGCAAAGAAGACATTCTTTGCTGTGAGGGTGGTGAGGCACTGGAGCAGATGGCCCAGAGAAGCTGTGGATGCCCCATCCCTGGAAAGGTTTAAGGCCAGGTTGGATGGGGCCCTGAGCAAACTGATCTAGTGGAAGGTGTCTCTGCCCATGGCAGGGGGCTGGAACTAGATAATCTTAAGGTGCCTTTGAACCCAAGCCATTCTGTGAATCTGTGATTCTATTATTGTCTGTGCCCATGAGAAAGAGAAGAAAAAAAGAAGGTGGAAGGGCTAAAGGCAAAAGAGTGATCATTTTGAAGCAGTATGAAACCTGTGCTGTATTATCCCAGGCTGAAAGCACACTTGGAATGACTGGGGCTGTGGTAATCACATTTAGCTGGAGTTTTCTTTCAACATTATTTACAGCAGTAAACATTCTAACTCACTTGAGTACAGTTGATCTATGTATTATCTGAGTTACACTAAAACAGTTATTGGAATTTAATTTTTGAAACCAACCTACAAATAAGCAAATGATAATTACTCCATTTTATTTTCCTGTTTGGTGTATAGCAGTATTTTGTGTGAGTGAATTACCCATTAACAGTCTCAACATGCTAGTTTTGACCTAATGTAAACAAGATAGACTCTTAATTATATTTGGCTAACTGTACTGAATGTACCACAAAGTAATGTGCTACATTTAACAAATGGTATTAAAATAAATAATGAAAAAAGGATTTGATGTTGTCAAGAATGAAAGAATACACTTTCTAAATCTTTTGAAAACTGCAAATTTTTGGAAGTGTGTTTTGAATGAGACCTTTATCAAAAACAATTCTGAAATAAATTTACTAGGAGTTCCTAAGTATATACATAGAATTTTCTTGGGTTTTTTTAATTGATTGTTTAATTTATTTATTGTATGATATATATATATATATATATAAAATTCATATAAGATCTACATGCATTAGTAAAATTTTTTTGTGAATGTTTGAATTGTGCGAGAAATGTTTCATATAAATAATCCTGTTGTGTGAATCCTGTGTTGAGCAAGTTATCTGTGTTTTGAATGCAGCTGCCAAAGGAATTCCACTGGCTCTCCCTCCCTCTCCCAGACCTAGCTTTAAAGGCATAGAACTCATGTCTGGCATAGGGCAGACGACAGGGAATGCAGTATCATACAGTCACCCCAGGACAGTGATCCTTACTTATACAAAGAAAATCTATACACACATGGTCTCATCTATTTTCTCACCAGTGAGAAATATATCTGTTTTGACTTTTTATGCCCTTCTTCTTCAAGAGGGAGAGCACTGTATCTCCCCAGATAGCAGCATATTATCATTATTACTCATATAAAGGTCAGATAATTGGTGCAAAAATTTTGGATGGGTTTAGGTGTAGAATTTCCTAATTAAAATTTCCAAAACCTGTAAAACCATCTCCAAAACATAGAAGGACACAGGTCAGAACATACTTCGGTAAAATAATTAATATTATGAAAAGGTTTCTGTTGCCCATCAATATAGGATTCTGATACCAAATTATTCTGTTATTCTACCTGAGCTCTAGTTCGAGATCTCATGGTTCTTCGGAAGATTGTGTCATACCTACTAAGGTTGTGCAATTAACCCAGACATCCTTAAGTACCTTAAATGGCACTAGATGTTTTACAATTCCTTAAGCAATTCAAGTCCCAGCTTAGCAAAGTCATGGGGAGCACAGGATTTCTTTTCTGAAGGATAGGTGGCTCGAGCCATTCAGGATGCTTTGAGGTATTTGAGATAGGAACTTAGATCAGGTTGTAAAATATTTGACTTGAAGGCATATGTATCAATGGCATTGATACATATGTAAGATACATTAATTTTATAGAATAATTGTTAATTCAATTAGAAATCACTTCATGGCCCCTCACTACTGCTTGGTCATGGCTCTACTGTAACCCTGTAAGAACAGAATGAGAATCAAGTTGTGATTCAACCCTGTTTAACCTCTAATTTTCTCCCTTACTTTTATGAAGGACTGATGCTATTGAAATTAGCACTACACTTTGTGCAGTACGATGCTGACTTGTTCATATCCCAATGAAATGCTACAAGCAAATCCCTGCTCTTTTCTCTACCGCTCCCTTCCTGTTTCTTCCTACATCAACCAAGCAACTGAAAACAGCTATCCTTTGAATGTTGCAACCTTCCCCCTGCCCCCCCACAACACTTGAATGCTCTTAACATCTACAATTATATTTGAATTCCTGCTTTGATTAAGCATTTTAGAGTCCTAGGATTGCATTGAAATTTCCCACACATAACGGCTAGTCTATGTGAAAATATATCAAACTGAACTCTTTGGAAACAGTTAAAGGAAAGCCTGAAAAAACAGGAATATTTTCTGCAAAGTAGAAGTTTTCCATACGATTGCAAAACTACGCAAACACAAATACTTCAATTCACTTTTGGCATTTAGTTTTAGTCTAGCAAATTTTATAAGTGCTTCAGTTAGGAAGTTAAAAGTAATGCTTGTTCTTAGTATTTACACAGTTACTACAATCACAGGGATCAAACTGAATAAGAACCTGTAAAAATTAACATTTTTGTTCCATTTCTTCTTTCATAAGGCTGTTTTGCCTGCTCTAAGTAAATTGTTTGCTTTTCTCTCAGCAAATCAGTTCTCACTTGTGATAAATTGATATCAGGCTGACTACACAATTTTATGGTAAGTGACCCATCTATCACCTTTTTAAGCCTAAAGTTTGCGTAATTTAAAAATAGAAGATGGAGCAGAATGCCTAAAATACATTGTACCAGGATTTCCTGTCTGTCATTCTGCTTTTTAAATAGGAATCTCTATTTCGGGGAAACCAAGTTAAATCTCTATATGTCTCATTTGTAAACAGATAGTATTTGCTCTCAAACAATGAAATGCAGATTGCCAGAAGCAGGCATCAGGATGCTATTGAAAATATTCCCAGAAGAGTTGAAGTTTTACGCAGAGGTTTGCTACTCTAAGTAGTCTTGGCAATTCTAGAAATAGATCTGCTTGAGGCAAGATAAATAAAATTAAATGATTTCTGAAGTCCCATTTAAAATATAACTAAATATGAAAACAAAAAAAAAAAAAAAAAGAAAAGAAGAAAAGAAAAGAAAATTCAGACAAGCAAAACAAATAGAACATAAGGAATTGTCAAGAAATGTCCTTAATATCTGTTTAAGTACAATTTAAAAATTATATAAAATTATATAAAGTAGAACAAACTGAAGGATATCACTGTTTTCTAACTCTGATTCAACACCTGTCAAATAATTTTAAATAGTTTCAAGCTGTATTCTTTCAGCATAGAAAATAATAATATAAGGCGAATATAAAGAAATATACTTTGACATCATAACTAGTCAATTATGTTAAAATATATCAGGTCAGATCCTGTAGTCCTTTTAATTTTTTACTGAAGGTGAATAAAGGAAAAGAAAGAAAAGGCCCTCTCAAAACTATTGTAAAATTGTGGCTGAAGCAATTTCTGATTTTACTCTTTATGATGAAAGTAATTCTTAAACATAAAGTTCTGCTCAGGATCAGTTACTGACTTATCTTGAGAAAGTGTGACTTGTTTTGGATGTATTTGATTTTAGGTTTTAACTCATACGCAGATCAGAGCCTTAGGAAAGAGATTACTAACGCTGTCAGTGAGAAATACCTTTCTACGGATGAAGAACTGTTGTCAAGAAATACCTAGCAGCCAACTGGATTTTAGAAAAGCAGAACTTCAAATCCCTTGAACACCAGCCAGATCTAAGATTCTTAACTTGTGTAGGGTTATCAATTATCTTATAAAATATACACTTTCCTTATTTATGGTGTCAAACCTTGTATCTCAAAAGAAAGGTTCACAGACAATCATTTGACTTGGAAGCAACTTTTAAAGGTCATCTAATCCCACTGTAAGGCAACGAGCAGGAACAACTTCAACTACATCAATTTGCAACTTGTCCCACATTTTCTCTTCTTTAGCATTTGTTTGGTTAAATCATAGAACTGTGCAATGACAGAGTTGTTGAGGTTGGAAGTGGTCTCTGGAGAGCACCAGCAGAAGTTTGGTATCAGATTGCATTTCCAGTTAGGGGAGAGATATTCCCATTGTTCCATATCTATAAATTCCCACTGTGGAATATCTAACCTATAGGAAAAACTGATTAGAGGATTTGTTTGAAATATCATCCTTCTAAGTACCTAAATTTTCCAGGCTATTTAGATACTTTTCCCTGCATATAGAGTTTATGTTTTTCAGACAACAAAGACCTTGTAGCAGACTGGAAAAGGAAGTCTTTTGGTGCTCTCAGGAAGAATCCAAGCTCTGCTATCTCATCAGTTTTAGACATCCAACTGTAATAACCTATACTACAAGCTGTACGGATTTCTGCTTGGGACTTGCTTATTGACTACCTGAAGATTATTCCATTTTGCTAAAATAATTATTCAGCCAGCAAGAGGAAATGAGCAAACATGATTCTGCATCATGGCAGACATTATAGGACAAAATCTAGTTCCATTAAATTCACAAACATTTTAGACCAATAAATAATGGACAGCAGGAAGGAAATCTAATATCTTACTTCAGAAAGTATAATACAGATTAATGTCACAAGTTTCAATTGGTTATGACAGATGTACAATCTTTGAAACAAGGGAGCCTCTGCTTTTAAACTTGATAAAATCAGTAAGAATATAGTACACCAGTATTCTGTTAATGCACTTGAGTGTATGATTTTTCACATATAAATATCTCCATAAATTTTTGGATTGAACCCACACACACCCCTCTGTAGAAATTTTATGCTTTTACATGATTTTTCTCCTAACTACCTATCACTTCATTTAATTTTAATATATTACCTGCCACTTCAGACAACACAAGTTTTTGGGGACAGTAATTTTCAAGATAACCCTACATAAGAGCTAGCACTATTGTACTGTGAGCTGCAGCCTATAAATATGACATTTCAAGAGCTAGGAGAAGCTAGGCATATAACACTTTAAAAATTCTCATTTTCATGGGTCTCTTGAACACCTCAGATCTAGATGTTAGAGCAATTCAAACAAATGTGAGTCATTGTAGTACTCTGGTTAAATTATTTCATTGCCTCAAAATGGAAATTTGTTATTAAAATTCCATAATGGAACAAATTTTAGACTCAATCTGTTCTCCTTAATGATATCCCTTATTGCTTTACTTGTTTCATTGTCATCCTAATTAATAAAAAACCCAAGAGAATCTTACTTGACTCAATTTTTGAGGAGTGCTACATAACTAACAAGAACAGCTTGTTATCTAACTTTCTTGATGGACTCATGGCAACAACAGGAAAAAAATCATAAGCATGGATTCCTCTTGAAAGTAGTCCCTGCAATTTTGACCCTAAAAGACCTTCCACAGTGTTGGAAACCTGTCATTGCATGCCATTTAGGTTTTTTTGCAGCTTGTGATTCTGTAGTAAGCTCAAAGGGCATCGTATTGGTACAGCCTTAACCAGTATAACTGAGTCTGGTGGTGCAAGATTATGTGTTATTTGAAGCTGAATATTTCAGCTGCTCTGAACTGATCTTCCATGCTTTTTTTTTTTTTCTCATATGGAAATGCTTCAGTGATTTTCTTTTCTTCTTGAATTTCAGGCTGCTATACATACATGGCACATTTTTTTATATTCCTTCAATATATATTGTCTCTTACATAGCACTAACAGCAAGGAACTTCACAAATTATCTATGGTCTTTGAAAGTTTTTTTTCTTTTGTTCAGTTCCACAAAGGACAATAAAGAATATTTGAGGGTTTTTTTTCATTATTTTGTGAAACAAAAGATGTCCATTAAAGTGAATTCTTCCCAAAATACAAAAATCAGAATTTTTAATATTTTCTAAAAAACTAAATATATATATATGTTTAATGTGACTGTGGTCTTTGAGAAATTTATTGGCAACCTTGATTTTTAATACATAATGACTTCATAAGAGACTATGAAGAATTATTAGGAATTAAGGCTCTTGTAGATCTATGATGAAGCAGTAATGACAATTAATTTTCTATTGTTTTAACCATAATGTGGTTTTCAGTTCACCAGCTTCTTGTTGCATAAAGGCTCATTGTTCCCATATGTTCATCTGTCAGGTCCTCTTAAAGCTCAAAATTTAATATACTTTAAAAAAACAAACAAAACAACCACAACGAACAATCTTAGCTACAGAAGGGCATTGATCCTTCCATCCTTCTTAAAAATACTGACTGTTTGACTTGTCTGGGGCAGAGTCAAAAGTCAGAGCATGTGGTAAGCTGGCTGTTTTCACAGTAAATGTGCTATGCAGAAATTGTTGTTAGAGGTGGAAAGCTGCTTGGCCATTCAGAGAAACACAGATCAGATCAGGTCACCTGGAATCAGTCAGTCACAGTCTGCAGTGGGCCAGGTGGGTCATGAGAAAAGAGCAGGAGAGCACTTCAAGGAGTCTCACCGGTTGCAGCTGAGGTTGTATCAGAAACTGTCATTATCACCCAGAGAAAAAATGACCACCCTCTTTGAATGGTTTCCTTCTAAACAGGAGAAATGGAAAAGATTCCAATAAATACTGCTCTTTCTGACTGTTCAGTGAGGGCAAGTGATGCAAATGGTGCACCATGGCACTTGCATAATTAGAAGAAATAAGCCTTCTCTAATATTTTATAATTTTTGCTAAGCTGGATTTGGTAGAGAGAATATGAATAAACAATTTTAGGAGAGAAAGAAAATATATGGTCTTTTCTTTTGGATTCCAGATTAAAAAAAAGTCCTTTATTTTCTTTTGGACTAAAATTTGCCATTTGCACATGAGTATATAACACACAAAGTCCAAAAGGAAATTTGCTACAAAGTTTCTCTGAAAGAGTGACTAATGTTTGGCATTTTTCTAGGTAACTTTTTCTGTTGTGTCAGACTACTTAGTGCGAATGTCATTACCAAGGTATGTTACTACTCATGCATTTCAAAACAAAATTGTCTCTGCTGCTTAAAAGAAAATGGTGTCTTTAACCTTTGTACATATAAAACATTGAATTTTTGAGAATCAAGTATATCTTTATTTTTTTATGCTAAAACTCATTTATGAAGCTGAAGGATCCAGATTATGTTGTAACCTCTATCTTTTTCTACCAATTTAACACCCTTTTCCTTTGCAAAGCCTATAATAAATGAATTATTATAGCAGAATTGGTGCTGAGATTTTCACTTGCCTTTGCAGCTGAGTTCTCTGCATATTTGTTTTATGGACTTGGCTTTTGGTTTACCTTTGTCTCTCTAGGGAACTTAGAATTTTATTTTTTTTCTAAAACTTTCTCCAGAAAGATCTCTTTATGAAGTAGAAATACAAATGTCTCCCCTGCAAGAAACCAAAAAACCCACAGAAATATGCAGTTTGCAGAACACAAAGAAATAATTAAATAAAATAATAACGTTTATGATAATGATAATGTCATTTGAAAAGCAATTTCCTTTTGTATAAATCCTCACAGAAGGACAAAATGAAAAGTTTTTGATATATTTTCTGTTTCAAGAGAAGGTGAAGATCAAATTTTACTATCATTACACATTTAGTTTTTAAAATTAACTTCTTACCAACATATTGTAAAATTTGTTTAAAGTGCTCCAGTCTCTAAGTTTCATGGTTGGCACACGTGAAGGACAGGATGCCATCCAGAGGGATCAGGACAAGCTTGAATAGTGGGCCCATGGGAATCTTGTGATATTTCACAAGGCCAAGTGCAAAGTGCTGCACCTGGGTTGGGGCAACCCCCAGTATCAACACAGGCTTGGGGATGAACGGATTGAGAGCCCTGCTGAGAACAGCTTGGGGGTGCTGCTGAGTGAGGGGCTGGACCCAGCCATGTGCACTCCCAGCCCAGAGAGCCAAATGTGTCCTGGGCTGCAGCAAAAGCAGCGTGGACAGCAGGGCAACGGAGGGGATTCTGCTCCTCTGCTCTGCTCTGGTGAGACCCCACCTGCAATGCTGCCTCCAGCTCTGGGGATCTCAACATAGGAAGGACATGGACCTGTGTGGCAAGCCCAGAGTAAGCCACCAAGATGAGTAGAGGGATGGGGCACCTCTCCTATGAGGAAAGGCTGGGAGAGCTTGGGTTGTTCAGCCTGGAGAAGACTTCTCTGTGATCTGATTGTTGCCTTCCAGTACCTGAAGGGAGCCTACAAGAAAGAAGGAGAGACTTTTTACAACAGCATGTAGTGACAGGACAGGGGGGAATGGTTTTAACTGAGAGAGTAGATTTGATTAGATATTTGGAAGAAATTCTTTACTGTGAGGGTGGTGAGTCATTGGAACAGGTTGCCTAGGGAAGTTGTGGTTGCCCCATCCCTGGCAGTGTTCAAGGCCAGGGTAGATGAGCAGCCTGGTCTAGTGGAAGGTGTCCCTGCCTGTGGCAGGGGAAGTTGGAACTAAGTGATCTTTAGAGTCTCTTCCAACTCAAACCATTCTAGGATTCTATGATTCTAAGTTTCCCTGTTAGTTACAAATTCTGTAGTGAAAACTGTACATGACTTTATGGGAGTCATACGCTAAATAATTAATATACAGTATTAAAGCTCTTCTGTTATAAAACAGAGCATAAAGGAAAAAAACCAACAAAATTAGGGAAAAAACCACAAAATTACAAAAAAAAAAAGTATAAACACGTCTACCTTTCTTGACTAAGCTTTTATCCAGAGTGTTCAAATCATGTACCAAAATAGCCTATCTATGCATTTTGTGGTTTTTTTTCTTAATATAAGAACATCCACTTTGTATCCAAACATGAACCTACTGAAGTTCTGAAGCTTTTCCTTCACTGTAGTTGACCAGCTGGGCAGATGCACAAATCTCTCTTTTCACAAAAATATATAAGGGGTGGGGAGAGGTGGAAGAGTGAGGGAGAGAGAAATTATTCTATTACTTTGAATATCACATTATAAATGTACTGTTTTTTAAAAAGACTGCAGGGTAAATAAAAATTCTCTAGTCTCACATCATAAGAAGCTTGCTTGATTTTTCTTGGATCTCTTTTCTTGCTATGAAAATTACCAAAACTGAAGATTCAATTTAATTTATATAGTCAATTAAATTTTGCCGATATGTATGAATCTTCGAAATACCTGTAAGCTATCAGATGAGAGTTGTGCATTCAGAAAGGCTACTATATCTCCTTCTCCACAGCCAATTGTGTTCAAATAACTAGAAACATTTGTTTAACTTCCTTCTCATTAAAGTTGATCTCTTCCCATGTTTAATCTGTAGCATCATGAATACTGCAGTACCACATTTTATTTGCCATAATATAAATGTTGAATATTGTTTGAATCAATAATCTTGCTATAGAGAGTGATATAAGTGCTACAATTATTTCTTTTCATGACTTCTCATTGGGGTCTATTGAATTCCACTGCACACAGTATGGAAAATAATTCACCAGTGCAAACCTTTGTAGGGTTCCCACCGAATTTTTTTTCCCAGGAAAACATGTAGTGTTTTTTAGTTATTTTTTCCAACATAACTCTAGGCCTATGTATTAAAGTGTGGTAGTTGACACATGTAGCCGTGATTTAGAAAATGCTCAGACATCAGTGGAAGACACAAGAGAGACTGATGGGAAGTATGCTATAATCCCTGGCAGAGGAAAAAAGGTTTAGGTTTGGGGCAGTACAAAATAGCTGCAAGTGCTGATAACTGTAAGAAAAGTCCCTCAATTCTTTATTTGTCTTGGTCATTTATTACCTATGTGACCTTAAGAAATTCTGTTTTCCTCAGTATATTTTGGTTTGTTTGTCACATCTTTAGGACTTAGAAAGCAAGTCACTGTCTTCAGCTCTATTCTTATCAGAGGTCTCTGGAGCCACTTAAAGGCGTGTTTGTTTGTTTGTTTGTTTGTGATTTTTTTGGGTTTGGTTTGTTTTTTTTTTACTTTAAGAAGTTATTGTAATGGGTAAAATGGTACTTAGCCCTCTATTTGCTATAAGGAGTTGCTATCATAGAATTAAAACTGCACTTACTATTTAATTGAAAACAAAAAATGCAGAGTATGGGGAAGGTTTTTTGCAGCTTCCATATCTAATTAAAATTGAGGATGTGACTACTATGATCTAGTTTTCATTCCATGGTAAATACTTTCAAGCAAAGATTTCTACATTATATAAGGATATGCAGTAAAATCATAAATATCCTAAGACAGCAAGCCAGAAAATCAATTCATTTGATTAATAGTCATGAAAAGATTCAGACATTCAAATATAAATGTACGATTCAGCACTGAAGTGAATTGATGTCTGATTAGTACAGATGGGTTTTAGATCAAAAACTGTGAGTATCGTAGGAAAGTAAAGATATTACTTGTAAAGAAATCGTTTTTCTGAGAAGTATTTCCTTAAAATCAGCTATGTAGAAGTCTTACAGAACAGAAAAGGCAAACCAAACCAAAACACTGTTTTCACTTGCATTTCTTCATTTGGCTTTCTGAAAGAGAAAATTATTATTATGTATGAGTAAGAACTAATTAAATTAAGCAACTGTGACATTTGTGATAATGATACCAATTAACCAAAAGCAAAAGGATATGTTCAGTGAAATACAGAGCTAACGTCTGAAATATCATTAATATGAGACTTCCTAGTGGTGTCTTTTATTTAGAGCTGTGGTGTTTATGCAGAACTGAGCATTTCAAGGGTAAATTTAGCACAGGACAGGAGGAAGCTTATTGAGAGCTGTTCCTATTAATAGGGGAAGTCTGATCTGAGTATGCCTGACATTGATTTGTCATCACTGCTGAGGTCTACTTTCATATACCTTCATCTGCTCTTTCAACAGTACGAAGTCCTGGCTGAGTACAAGTTTGTACACACACAGTAGAATCTCAAACACTGCCTGTTGCCAAGTAAACACAAAAAAACATTTATGGCAATTCACTATCAAATCACACATTCCCATCACTGAACATTTAATGGGAATCTCTACTGAAATCACGACATACTGTGGATTATGGATGAACTGCAAACCACTTCCCTTAACAGTGTGGACCACCAGCAATTTGCAGACCAATTAGACTATAATAACCCAGTCAGAACAGTCTTGGTTTGCGTTTTGTGAAGGCAAAACAAAAATAAACTCTGGAGACCTATTTTCCCAAATGGCAAAGGGCAAAAAACAAGGTAGGAATGAAATAACTAGACCCATAAATTGTTTATAAACAATGAAGTTTTAGAATATATTTTTCAGTATTTAAGTTGCTCTATTATAAACTTTTTCATAATTTAATTTCAAGTCAGGTAGAAATTGCAGAAGATGAATATTTATTCAAAGATTCATACGTGAGTATTTAGACAGCCCTGAGTATGTAGGCACCTGTTTGAGTAACTGGTATAAAATTTTAATCATAGAATAATTTCACATGTATTTACTGTGATAAATAAAAATTAGTTTGCTAGAAGTCTTTGAGATGTCAGAGAAGATAAAACAGGATGTTTGGGGTATTTTTGTTAAATTTAATTTCTCAAGTTCTATTTTTCTAGGGTTTTAGCAATAAAAGTTAAATATATCTATAAATTTTAGGTGGCCTTTAGACCATTGAAGTCTATGATCAAAACCAGATGTTTAACTTTTCTTTTGTTTCTGGTTTGGTTTGGTTTTAGATACACATGTCTAAGAGACCATGATGTCCCATTTGAAGCCATAGTAATATACTGTATTGTACAAATGGCAAGCATGCTAAAGAAAGCACTATACAGAGATATCCAGTTACATGGGGTTTTTTTAAAGACACATCTGAAGACTTCTAAATAAAATGTGAATATTTACACAGATGTGAATTTAACATGTGAGTATGTCAAAATGCTTATTTACAATACTTACTATGATCATGGCCATGAAGATTTATATTTTCCCGTGTGATAGCCAGATCAGAATTAGAACCTGACTGGGACTTCACATGTGAAATAACAGTAACTTGGCAAACTGTAAAGTACAACTACTTTAGTTGTTAGCTGAGATCAACATTGTCAGTTGCTGTAGTCTGTTGCACTTTGAATCGTAGCAATCCAATCACATTTCTGAGACTGAAATGACTTTGAATGAGTGTTGTTCAGAGCACTTATTTTATTAAGGCATTGTGGTTTTTCTCAATAAAGAAAAGGTATTTATCTACTTTGTTAGACTTACTGAAGCAGTAGCCAAATGAAAACTGCTATCAAATTTGCATACAAAAAATGCTACACCTTTTTTTAATATGTATTTCCTTAATATGTATCTATTTACATTTTTTATATATAAACATGGCAAAAAACTCCAAGATGGTTCTCAATTTGGAGATTTGTTTCTATTTTCCATTATACTTTTGCTTCAATTCTACTGAAGGTTGATATTACAATTAATAGTTTTAATAAGATGATCCCTGGAGGGAACATAAGAATACATATAATTGAATACAAGAAGATGAATAGAGTTGTAGCTTGTGACATTAAATTGGAATCTAACAAACATCTAGGCTGTATTCTTCCACACAAAAGAACATTTATGTTTGAAATCATCATGACAATATGAATAAGTAACCATTAATAAAAATGTAATTATATCTTGCATGATAAAAGAAGGAAACAGACACAATTGAATGTGTATGTGAATTTCAGTTTGTGGCTCAGACCTTGTAGCATTGTCTATCAAAATTCTCCTTTGGTCTCTGTGGAAATTTGCATAACTTTATTTAGGCTCATGTTGAAGTTGGTATTTTTATGCAAAATCCAGGGATGGCTACAAGACACATCCTTGGGTGAAAAAAGGAAGAAAGTAAAGAGGAAAAAATGGTGACTGTAAAAGTAACAGAAATGTGTTCATAATAAAAACTAACAAAAGACGGATTATTTTTCTGCTTCTGTTTTTAAATTGTGTGTAAACCTAAACCTCCTTAAAAATGTTTGTTGCCTGACCAGGAAATAAGAGAAGATATCGATTGCCCACTGAATCATTAGAATGAAGAGTCAAAAAAAGTGCTTAGTTTCATATTAGACTGTGACCTTGATGTCATCAGTGAATGCTGAGGGACAGCTGTAACTCCCACGAGGAATCATTTTTCTGCTAAACAGATTTCTTCTGAGCAAATCATGCTGATGCATCCACTGTGCAAGTTTGTGAGAATCTGCATGGCAGCAGGAAGAGTGAAAGTCTTTCCATGTGCCCTCTGGATACCCTGTGTCCATAGAAGACAATGATATCTCAGAAGATCAGTCTAATTCATCTCTTTTTTGTCCTTTCAAAGCCTTTCACCTAATCTTTTTATGCTTTGGAGCCATGCTTTATTATTAGAAGAAATTATAGAAATCAATGATTCCTACTACAATTTAAGAATTAAATATCTTTAACAGTAGCCTTACTGTTTGGAGGAGTAATTGTAAAACTATTAATGCATTGTTAACAGGAATGTTAATTCTGGTAAACATTTTAGATCAGTTCCATTACATTTTAGAAAATTTTAGTGGCTAGTGGAAGAGTGGCTTTTATTTTTCTTGTTGTATCTTGCCTTGGATATTGCTAGACTGTTGCTTGAATAAAAAGATAACGATAAATTTCTTGTCTGGATACTCCACTTTTTTTAGATTTCCCATAGGGTCTTATGAATAGAACTAAAGAAGCACAGTCTGACTGGCATCAGCCATGAAAGACTCAAAGTGATATCTCATGGATTTTTGTGGTTCTCCCTGTTTGATAGGGTGTATTTCATGCCCCCAGGATGCATAACAACAAGATTTTCACGCATAATTATTTCCACAACAGGTCCTAATTGTCTCAGTACTCAGTATTAGAATGCTTTATTTTTAGACTACTACAATCTGCAGCACCACAAACACCATCCTTCCCAGTAGTGTGGCAGAAACCTTACAATACCTGTTACTTCTATAGAAGCAAATAGCCACGTCTTGTTTCCCAAACAGTAAATAAAACCACTTCATGTGCACTATCCCTCCTTTTTTTTTTTTGCCAGCTAAACCTACATATTTATGTTAATGTGATGCAAATGCAGCTAGTCTGTAAAAAAAAAAATGGCCACGTAATTTTGTTAGCAAACAGAAACTTTGCTTACTGTTGGTAAAACAAGGGTAATAGAGACAGGGATTGCTTATACTGCAGTTATGACCTTTAGCACTGTAAATATTTTAGTAGTGGAACAGGCTGACCAGGGAGGTCATGGGCTCTCCCTCTCTGGAGACATTCAAAACCCACCTGGACCTGTTCCTGTGTAAACCACTCTAGGTGGCCCTGCCTTGGGGGGCTGGATGATCTTCAGAGATGCTTTTCAACCCTAACGATTCCATGATTCTGGGAAATAAACATGGATGTCTACTGAAAAAGTAAGCCAAAGAAACCTGTATCCTGGTAGTGTCATAAATAATGCTTGAGTCAAGTGTGGAGTGGAGCTCTCATCAATGCCTGGATGGCTTTTTCTCATCTCTAGCTCTCATCGTTTCATTTCCAGGTGTCCTTTAAGCACTCGTGAATTTAGAAGGAGTGCACACAGGAAGACACATTGTTGCTTCAGGATTCTCCAAATATGAAGTTACATATTTGTAAAGATAAAAAAACAGATTGGTAAATTATGTGAATCAGAGTAGTGCACCAACCATTGAAATTCACTACCTGACGGTGCATTTAGACACACACCTAAACCTTTTTCTGCTTGCATTTCTGGTGCCTATGTGGTTGTGCAAAGGAAAAGACCTGTATCTTTACAAACCTACCAGTCAGGATCTGGTTCCTGTTGGGATTCTTTTCAAATCTCCTAGCCTTTTCATGTCATTTTGACTGATGGAAAATATTACTTTACTTAGAAAGCATTTTTACTAAAAGCAGAAAGACTACTTGTTTGTTTAAAAATGCATTTGATTCTTAGCTTACAAATTGTTATGGGCTGCTCAGCAAGAAACATCACAGGAACTTTCATTACCTGACCACTCTTATAAAGGCCATTTTTGCATATTATACCAAATGGAATCTATGTCAGCTATAAAATCAAAGAAACATTTGGATTGGAATGTGTATCTAATAACAGTAATTATATTTAGCACTTACTTTGCAATTTTCATCTGCAAAGCACTTACTAACAGCATTAGATGCTTAATTCTCACAGAACTTCAGCAAGGCAGGCAGCTGTTAAACCTCCCTGTAAAGGGATGCATTATTGGCTGGCAAATGATCATTCACTGAATAGAATGGAAAAGAAAAGAATAAGATATTTCAGCTAATCCAGAAGTTTTAAGAAAAAAAACTTTAATTCTAGTAGTTTTAGGAGCTACATAAAGTGCAGGCCAATAGTTCTGTTCCTTAAAACACACAAAAGGCTTAGCTTAATCAACGACTTACCATACTCATAGTCCTGTGAAATATTGCCACAATGCAAAAAGTTTCTTTTTCAACCCACAGTTTTGATTAAACTGCCTGCACACAATCCTGTGCCATGTGCTCCAGGATGACCCTACTTGAGCAGGGAGGTTGGACCAGGTCAGCCACTGTAGGTCTTCCCAACCTTATCCATTCTGTGATTCTGAGAATATGGAAGTCAAATGGAAATCTGTACCTTCAGAAGGTGTTTTGCTGAATCACTGTTTTTCTGAGTACAAGGAGCATGAGTAAATTTCCTTTAATCTCCCTTCCTACCATATAGTCTTACAGTTTCCGCAAGTTCCCCAGTATTTCAGTTACCTCAAGGCAGCTTATCTCTGAAGAGTACTATCCAAGATACACCTCTCTGCTTCTTATACTACCACAAGTTAGAAGATTGTTGGCTGCTCTCCAGAGTAAACCAAAGGAGATAAAATATGCCTGGATAATCATGAAAGTATTCAATTTTTTTCATTGTATCTGTTTTATACAACTGCATCATCACTGCTTGTCATTTATGTAATGGCAAGAGAACAATTTGTTGTGAAAAATATTGCATGATTTAAACAGGTGTTATTTCCATTAACAGTTCATAGAGATTGGGGGTGGGAAATAACTCAAAAAGCTATGAACTTATAACTAAGGTAAAGTAATAATAATAGCAATAACAATAACAATAATAATAATAATATCTTTAACAACTGATTAGGACCGTTTAAAAATAATCTCTCTTAAAGGAAGTAAAATACACATTAATAATTCTTAGTTGGTAGACCTAGATTTACATTTTTCTGCAGGATATTTTTTTGTATTGAAAACTGTTGATCCATTAGCCCTGGAACTTTACTTCAATGAATTTTTATAATGCTCTTTCTAGGGCTTTTTGGTAGCAGCATCTTGAAAGCAATGCAATTCCCTATTGAAATTATATTTTTTAATATAATCTCCCCTATGAAGACAATATAATGTAAATATCTTATAGTTCCTGCTGCCTCTGCCTTTTCCTGCCAGAGCTATCGGGGTACCAGTTCATCTTTGTTACATTCCATGATCTCCCGTATATTGATCTGGTCTCTGCATGCCTGCAATTTTTCACATTTTTCTGTGCATTGCTCTTTATCTTGCTCTTTACTTATTTTCAGCTTACATGTGCTCTTCTGTCTTTTTTTTTTTTTTGCCTACTGTGCCCCATCTTTTCTCCCTTAAAGTTTCTGTTTCAGTCCCAATTGCCTGTCATTTATTTGCTTCCTCAAGTCTGCCACAGGCAGATATTCTTTAACACTTTAAGGTTTTCATTCTCCTTCCACTAGTTTTCTTTTCCTTTTAGTTCACATATCAGCATGTTTGACTCCTGCTCCCTGGATGTGACTTTCTATCCCACACTATAAAAATTAATATCGAATTTTTTTCAGTCTATATATTCATCTGTCTGCTGATACATTGAAACTTCCACTGTAGTACCCAAGCAAGGCTAAAGGAGAATTTTCTGAACAAAATCTATCAGTTAGACTACATCTCTAATCTGTATTTACTATGACTACTGTTTACTATGAGTTTTTCACACAACTGATCATGATTCGTTGTAATCACACAATAATACACAAATGATCATTATGTCAAATAGTGAGTGGAAGTATACATCAATGCTCTTTCCATAAAAATTTGGAAAGTTATTTTTCTTCTCAGAAAGACAAGAATTCTTTAGCACCTATGGCTTAAGTCAGCATATACAGCAGGTTTTTCTGCAACCATTATGACACAACTAATTTTGAGAAAATATATTATTCCCAAATAGACAAAGGAGAATCAAATAATGCAAGATAAAAACAATATATGAAATAAATCGTGCAGAAAAAAAAGCAGATGATGAATACAAGTTAAATTAGAGTGTTCAGTCACAAAGTCAGTAATGGAGATGGTGGGAGGGTGAAGGAATTAAGAGAGGCAAATGAGAACAAGATTTTCTTTTTAATTAGATTTGGTGTGAGATAGAATATAGATAGGGTAGTATTACACCCTTCCACCAAATGTTCTAAATATTATGGATCATATAAATGAAGGCCAAGGGGCTCAAAATTTAGAAAATAGAAGTAAATTTAGGTATAATATTAGAGCAGTTGTAAAGGCCACATCTATTAAATAACAAAGCTGGACAAACTACTGAAAGTCAACAGTTTATGCAACAAATATTTTTATTTCTTTTCCTTTTGGGAATTTTAGGGGATTAGGATTTGATTTGCTTCAAAGTCACTGCTATAAAATACTATCTGAAAATTTTAAACTTTCAGAGTTACAAAGCCAGCTAAATCTGGGTTTGCAATTTCTTACGTCTATGATAATTTACCCTTAAATAAAGCAAGATTTCCTTTACTCTGTAATTTAAAAATATCACCACCACCCATTTTTTTCTTTTCCTTTGAATATTCTGAATGAGTAATCTAAAACCACTAAAATTAGTTCCTGTCCATAAACAGGATTTTGTACTTGTCTCTGATCTTATTGATATTTTCTTCCTCTATAGATTTTTAAGAACTACTTTTTCTTATTTTGAGGCCACATCATTTCCTTTGTAAATGTTTTTACTATGGAAAATCATAGTCTCAACTCTTGTTTCCTTTTGGAGTTTAGAAACAGACTCTTGTTTCCCATTTAATTTTTTATATTTTTTTACCTCTCTCTCCTAAACTATTAGCTCTACAGAAAGAAAAACAGCACAAAGCAGACATTTTTCTCCCTGACCAAATAAACTCAAAGATTTTTGCTTGTTTTACATGAAAACACCATCTCTGGAACTCAACAGCTTTTAGATGTTCCAAGGGTTTCTTCTTCCATCTAAATGTGGTTTTCAAGAGAAGTCATACTCAAGGAAATTTGAAAGATGTCAAACATCTGAACAAATTAAAATATAATTTTTGATTGATATAGACTTTAATTGTTTTGGATTGATGTCAGAGATTCAGTATGTATATAAACACATCATTTATTATATAAAAGCATAATGAGTGTTTCCATTATCAAAAATGAAGGAATATGTTCCTAAAGTTTCTTCTTTTTCTTTTTACTTGCTTCAATCTATTTTCCATTTCTGTTTCAACTTATTCTATTATAGGTCAGAAATATTCCCAGAAATTTTTATAAATATTTAGTAGTTTGGGGTGTTTTCTTCTTAGTTTCTTTTTTGTTGTTGTTGTTTTGTTTGTATGTTTGTTTGTCTAATTTTGTATATTTTTTTCAGTTGCTTGACCATTGCTTGAGAGATGTAGATCATCTTTTTGCAAAAGCTGCCTTTACCAACACTGTCAATAGGATATCAGCAAACACTTTTAATCACGTGTTCAATGATGAGACTTGGTGTTAACTTTAAAATAACATTCCTCTGTGACTTTCATAAATGTAAATTTTAAAATTTTAACTCTTTCTGTGCCAGGCAGTTAAAGTGATCTTGATGATCATCTTTCTTTCTGTACCATATTTTCACTGTTTCTGGATGCATTTGTAAGAAATGAGAAGAAAGGCTTACTTTTGGTCAGTTTTCCTTTCTTGTTTCTTGCTTCTTATTTCTTTGCTTCCCTTGTAAATTCTGAAAATTTCGGCACCTGGTCTTCTGATCTCAGGACTAGACACTATTAGTCAAACATTCATTTTAACACCAGATTCTAGGTCAAAAAAAGGTTTTTTTCTTCTGGGGAGATTGGTAGCAACATCTTATTTTTAAGTCTTTACTTCTTCCTTTGGGAACTGCAATCTGCTTCTCAGGATTATCTGGACGTTTTCACTCAAGCTCCCTGCTGTGGGAATTCATGCCTCAGAACACTGTCAATGCCCAGTAGAATGTGTGACTTCATCTCTGGCTGCAAAACTTTTTCAGCTGTTGTTCTAGAGGTCTCAAGTTCATACATTCTTTTGTGGGACTTGTGCTGTATGCTAAATAAGAAAAGTTGAGAAAGATATGGAGTTAATATTGTATAGAGCTTTCAGTGGTAAATTTTAGAGGTTCATTTCACCTAACATTTATGTGTTAGACATCTAAGTCTGAGCAGTTCACCTCAGGCTTCATTTATGGTTGTTGAAGATAAATATGCACTTCCAGAGGGTGACTGCTTTGATCTAATTTGCTTGCCTTTCATAGGGTGAGATTAATCTCTCTCTGGAGATGCCTGCTTCTTTTCATTGACGATAACACAGGCCCAAGATGACTAGTACAGCTCTAACCATTGAATTTTAAAGCACTGATGTTCAGGCAAACCAGTCCTCCCTGACATTTCTTTTATGACTGTCTGCACTTTGATATAATAACTAGTCCTTACAATTCAGCAAGAGTAGGGGATGTTAAATGTCTTTGAAGCCTAACTCTTCTGATTGCTTTAGATTTGCCATTTTTAGAAATAAATAAAATTTTTAAATGGTGCAGAAATATAGTTGCAATCATGGAAACGGATTGACTTCCGCAACTGGAGTGCCACAATGGATGACTAGAAAATTTTCAGAAGGGATAGGCAAGGAAGGAGAGGTGGTGGGGTAATTGTGCATGTTATGGAGTGTTTTGAATGATGGTGGTAATGATAAGGTTGAGTCTTTATGGGTAAGAATTGGGGAAAGGCCAACAAGGCAGATAACCTGGTAGGAGTTAACCAACCCAGACGAAAAGGCAAAAGACGACATACTTTTTATAGTTATAAAATATAAAATAATATTTTGTAAGAAGTCTCACAAAAGCCAGCCCTTTCCCCCGTGGTGGGCTTCAACTTACCAGATTTCTGCTGTAAAAACAGTACAGTGGAGAGGAAAGAGTCTGGGAGGTTCTCGCAATGTGTGGAAGGTTACTTCCTGAGACAGCTGGTGAGGCCGACAACTATGGAAGGTATTTCACTGGACCTGTTGTTTGTGAACAAAAGTTGTGCTAGGGGAGATATAGATTGGATATTAGAAAACATTTCTTCCCTGGAAAAGCTATCAAGCATTGACACAGGCTGTCCAGGAAAGTGTCTGAGTCACCAGGTCTGGAGATATTTAAAACATGTGCAGGTGTTGTGCTTAAGGACAGGGTTTAGTGGTACACTTGATAGTTTTATGGTTGGACTCAATGATCTTAAAGATATTTTCCAACCAAAATGATTCTTTGATTCTATATGGGGTTCTTTATTAACTTTTCTATTCTTGTTGTGTTTTATAAACTGTGTTTTTAAAAAACAAAACTAAAAATCTCACATACACACCCACATACTCACAAATGAGATACCCTCCCCATTCCAAATATCAGCTTGGGAACCTTTCAGAGGACAGATAGCACTTCTAGACTTTTATTTAATTACTTTCTTTAATCTTTTATTATTTTTTAAAATTTTGTTCATTTGTTCATTGGTTTATTTTAGTTGACAAGATTTATTGGGAATAGCATTCCTTAGGTATAAGGCTGTCTTTCTTGTCTAGTTAGCCATCCCATATGTACTGTCTTAAAGAGCAAATACTGCCTCTAAACCATTAATAGTTCCAATTTGCAAAGAGGTTTGAGATCATGAAAGGAAAGATGTTCTCTAATTATTATTATGAAAAAAATCAATATTTAACTATTTGCATATAGCTTCTACCTTTAAGGATATTTCTTAGGATAACCATAAAAATTTTCAGCGAAAGCTTTCCTAAGCTAAAGAATAGGATTAATGTAGCACTTCATACACTGTGTTACAAACAGTTGTGGAAGAGAAGACTTGAAAAAGCAGTAATTTAACCAAAGTAGTTTTTTTTCACTTAATAGCACTTTTACCTGGAAAATTAGCAGAAGAAAACTTGAAACAGGAAAACTTTATTTCAACATCTCCAGTACTATATTGGAATGTTGTATTTATTGCTATATGGGAATATTTATGAATAAATTCAAGAGAAACTATTAAAATGCCTCAGTTTCTTCTAATAAATATATAATAGCAGAGCCACTGAGGAGTTCAATGAATTACATCTTCCTATATCATGCTTCTAGGTGGGATTGTAATGAAAGAGGAGAAGAAAAATCCCTCTCCATTATCAGGGTAATTAGTTCTATAAATTCCTTTATGTCTTCAGTGAAGAAATGGGGTAATTACATTGTGAAATTTCATTTTCCTAAGGGGACACATTAATTTATGGGCACATGTAATACTTGTTTCAGCACAAGGTTTCCACATTCTGTACATGTACTTCATTATGTAGAAAAGAAATTTTAAAGCACACAAGATTCTATGTATAGTACATAGTGTGGGTTTTTTTTATTTAGGCAATGTATTTTTAGCAAATCTCTTTGATTCCAACCTTCATTAAGTACACTGTAAGACTTAAAACAGAAAAACAACTTCTTTTGCTTTTAATCCTTGAGAGAAGAAAATATTCAATTTCTACATACATATTAAAGTTCATAAAATATCATTAAAAGCAGTAAGTGTGGTGGCAATTTAATTATTACAAAACACTATGGGTAGAATCAGGGCCCATGTTTTATTAAATTTTATTTCATGGGAAATATACTGTGGTAATTACTAACACAGCTTTATCTATCTTTCTATTATTCAAAGAGTAATATCACCTCTGTTAAAGGTTAATAACATTATTATTACTTAATTCACTAGAATTTATTGAATAATTTGGGCACTCTGAGGTAGATAGCAGTCAATCTGAACAGACTGTTTTCTTATGTCTTCTTGTTATGTTCAAAATCTTGTGAATGGACAAAAAAAAGAAACCCATTACAAATAATGCTGTTTATGTCACCAAAATCTTAACAGTGCTACTCAAAAGTCATTATTAGGCTAGATCTGATTATTACAAGGAAAAAATTAATTGCAATGCAGTTAAAATGGTTGTGTACACATTCCTTACAGTCTACTCCTTTTCCTGGTGTCAGGTTCTCCCTCTTCCTGTTACTTGGTGGTTCTATAATAGCAGAAGTTGTGGGGATGCTCTGGTGAGTCATCTGTAGCTGGAGTCCTTTGCTGTGAGGAAAGTGATGCTCATGTTAATGGCTTCTTCCTCTGTCTAGGAGCCACTTGTGGTCCTTTCTATCTGTTTATTGACACACTTTTATGCTTTTTCTCTTTCTTCAAGAACTTACAGTTTCATGTTGTATCAAAATTACTATAAATTACTATATATGTTGCCCTTTATATACGTCATAAAAATATGTATTTATTTTCTTTCTGTTGACAAGATCAGTTTCACTCCACGTCTGTATTTCTTTAAATGTCCATCACTAAATTGTTCACCGTTGTGGAGTCTCCAGTGCCACCCTGTGCCCTATCCCTTAAAGTCCCATTGCTGTACTTCTCTCTGATACATCCCCAGTTCCCACCTCTCAAGAATATTATTGTACCAGACCTCTATTCCTCTGCTCTACATCATTATTTTAGAGTCATAAGCCTCTCATTCTACATAGAAGAACTAATAACTCCTCTATATATAAAATTGTTTTTACCTTACAACAACAACAAAAGTAAAATAAATTAGACATAAATACTTGGTCTGTAAGAGAAATTGTTGTTACAGATAAACCAAGTCAAACAAAGCTGCAGGCAGATCAAGACAACTTCAGGCAGAGCAGACCTGACAAGCCTCAGCCCTGAAGCCAGGCAAACTCAGTACAGAGCTTACGGTCTATTACTAGCAAAGACAATATACTATCACCGAGCTACACAGTTACACCACTAAAGTTAGCAAATAACTCTGCCTGAAGTTCTGACTTCCCCTGGGAAGAAAGTAAGGTGGCTTTATGCCTCTGTGCACAATGAGCCCAAGTCTGTTCAATGCAGAGTTCCCTGTGCATGTGTGATAAGGCCGTTCTGTCAGATTTGGTGCACAGTGGCAGCTGGCTGCTATTTTCAACCTGGACACACAGACCCTAAAAGTCGTGTAGCTATCAGTGGTCTTTGGGGCAATGAGTGGTCAGGCTCTGACCACCAGTGGTCTTTCCTTGCAGCAGACTGTACATGCTGTTAAGATTCTGCCCTTACTGAGTAACATGATGGTTTTCAAAAGAGTCTGAATATAACCCCAGAAGCAGTTGTAAGAACGAATGGGACAATTCCCTCATCATTAAGTGCACACAAGTAAAACAGGTGGGCAGTAGACTCAGGGGCTTTTTGAAGAGTCATCAGATTATTAGATTTTTCATCCTGTAAAGGAGTCAGTGGTGCACACATTTCTGGCTGTGTTCCTGCTTCCTAGCCCTTATTTGTATAGCTCTGCTCTCACAGTTGCTCAGGGGAAGACACCTCAGCAGTGTACTTTCTAAGACCATTTATTCCATCTGTTTTTGCAGCAACATATTTTATTACAATATATTATAATGCAAATGTCTTTAGCACTTTCCTCAGGTAAGCAGACAAAATTCACAATTTATCTTGGCAGGGAAATATGACCTTCTCTCAGGAGTTGGCTGTTGTAGTCACTGTTAGCCAGCACTACATTGCTGACCATCTTAAATAGGTACAACTGATTCCAGGAAAACCTCTTACTGAGAGCTAACCTGGGTATAGATGTGGAGTACACCCAGTAGCATCACATGGTTATAGCCTGCAGGCTTCTGTGTGCATCTGCACTGCATAAACACTGTATAACCAACATATTGATTCTGTCCTGTAAGGCAGATGACTTAGGAGAAGACATTCACGTACATGTATATCTTGTCTCATCCAGAACAGAACTGATAGGATGAATTATACCTTTATGTCTCCCTTTGAAATATCTTTAGATTATATTTAATGTTATGCATACTCATAACTGTCCTGCTAAGTCTTTTGCTGTTAGGTTACACATAGAAGAACCAAGGGTCAAGGTCAGTCACTTCCAAACTATTGTCATGCTGAAGTGGGAAATTGCTATTAAATTTCTCCTCAAAGACCTAAGATGTAGATGCAGAGTTTGAATGTTTAATATTTTCATCAAGTGTGATTATTAGAGTATGGTCAGTAGAAGAGCAAATCACAATAAAACAGTTGCACTGAATCAAGAAATGGTAAAAGGACATGCTCTAGATTACTGTTGTGTATGACACCATATATAAAATGTAAGCAGTACTGTTGGCTGTACTTAAAAAATTAGATCACCATTTTATTGTGAGAGGCCTGATTGAGTGAATATATCAAGTTTCTACAACAGTATATCAGTCAGGACCTGTCAGAGAGACAAAACATCACCCAGTTTAGTTTCCATATGTTGCATACATCCTGACAGGAGCAGAACCTCATACAGAACAGTTTATCACCTCCAGAGCCTCTACAATTTGTGACTAAATATGAATAATTCGGCCATGAGTAGTATACTCATGAACTATCCTCAAGAACTGAAAGTCTGAAGAAATCGCACCAGAATGGAATTATCCAAGGCTATTATTACAGATTCTCATTTCTAGTTAGAATATATTTTTGTTCTTGCTCCTAGAGGTCTTCATCTTCTGAATTTTCAACCATCAGTGAGTAATCGGAATGATACTCACCTGATCAGGGAAATAATTTTGCTTCTCACTTTTCAGATATATCTGATGTGTTATTAACTCTGTAATGAGAAAATAGCTTGCCTTTAACATTCTGTATATGTGAAACTTAGCATGCATCCGCCAAAAAAAAATTAGAATTTTTTTTAATGAGTCCCGTAAGTGTAATCTCCAAGATTTGCAGAATCTCATTTTTGTCCCTTAGTTACTCAAATTTGTTCTAATCAACAGAAATAGCTCTGCTTATTCCTGTCATAGAAGTATTCTTTGAGAAATAATGCAAATGTCAACTGCAACAGCGTGACTCAGAAGCGTGGGAGGCATCATCTCAGAAATGGCCCATAGCTATGAATCTTATTCCTGTAATAGAATAACTTTAGACATTGCTCTCCTCCACCTTAAGTCCAGAACTCTTTGTTATGGCTTGAGAGAGTGATGTTATAGGTAGTCTTATTTTTCATTTGTTTGGGCATTTTTTGTGGTGAAGGGAAATCTACAGTGGCAAAAGAGAGAAAACCAGCTCTACATCTATGTTCAAGCTAAGAAGATTGCTTGGTTCTTCAAAAGGTTCAAGCTAAATGTCATTTCATTATGTCCCACTCAGGCATCATCTTGGGGAAAATGCTATATATGCATACCTTTTTTTCACCTTTCCTTCTCTTCTCATTTGCTCTTCATTTCTCCTTCGACAAATGGAAGACAGAATAATTTTATAGGTTTATCCAAACAATGTCTCTCTTAAAAGATTAGAAATGGATTCTACAGTAAAATTCATTCATATTTCATAATTATTTTAGTTTGGAATGTCAAGAATGTTAGAAGCTGAAACTGTTTCCAGGTAAGTCCTGATTAGATGTGATAATCAAAACAGTCTCACTGGCTAGTGCGTGTAGCTCTCCTAAACTTCTGTAAGTATTGTTTAGGAACTCTGAGTAAGATAGGCCTGAAATTATCATGAATAATGAGGAGCCTGAGCCTAGTTCACTAATTTCAACCACTGTCCTGAAAAATGTTGAAATCACTGATTTCCCAACTCATGTTGAGAATCAGAATATGACTGGGTTAGTACAAACCACTGTTTGTACATTTACTATTATTAAACACAATATGCATTGCAGAGATATCAAATGGGAATATGAATGTAGTTTGGGGGTTTGGACTTTTTTTAGAGTTATTCCCTCCTCCCAAATCCATTTGCAGAAGCAATTATATATAATATTTGTATACAAGGCAATCTTTCAACTGAATAGTTTGTTTTGTATGCTGTATCAGATTGGTCAAAATTATTTTACAGGTACTCTAAACAAATTGCTCAACTGCATTTTGGATCTGCTGGATTTGCTGCTGGCAGTGATCTTTTCCATGGCTCCAGAAGCATTTGAGTTCTGTAACTTTCTGATTCCTAACTCAAGAACTACAGTTAGTTGAGAAGCTGATGCTGTTAATACTGACTCTGGGAAAAGGGCACAGAAGAAGAAATGGTTTTTTTTTCAGATACTGGGTCATCAGTTTGAAATCCAGTCTTGTAATTCCTTCAAGTACTGGCTGTTCCTAGTTCCTACAGCTAATGGGAAAAGGTGCACTATAACTGTTAGTACTCCTAAGACACTCAGTCCCATGATGACAATTTTTGATTTAATGATCTAGCTTTGACAATCTACATTGTGCCCGTTGGCAATCCCCAGAGCTGTACACTTATCATGAAGTAGGTGTAGCAGCTGGAATGACCTTCTTGATATGCATAAAATCTTAATCCACTTTAAGCAACTAAGAACAGTCTCACCTTTACAACTTCATGGGCTGGTTAGCAAAGCTGCTCAGTCTCAATGATCTATGTTGCAAAGAGATATGACAAGGTAAAAAACCAGTAAACATTGCTAGGTCATACGCCTTAACCACTGTGCTTCCTCAGAGCTCACACACTGGAGGTCAGAAATGAAAGCTAGAAAAGGCTAAATATAAATATGTTAAAGCATAAATAATTTATGCTACCAAAGCAAGAACATAATTAAGGTGACATTACGTTTCTTCCAGCCAGGAGGCATCTTTGTGAAAAGGTAAACAGAAAGTCAAGTGAATTTATCCACGGACAAAACTAACATGATCACTCATAAATATTTGCAAAAGGGCTCCCAAGATTGCTTACTGTGTTGTTATGCTGATAGTCATATGAGGAAATTGCTAACAATATTGAAACAAAAAGATTTTATGAGGTTTACAGATGAGAGATTTACTTGTCAATGGGTATGAAGATCATTTTACATTTTGCTTTGATTATTTCTACAAAGTGTTTATTTCATGTTGTATATTTGTTGAGGTCTCTCTTATAAAAAATATTACATTTGAAATTGTTATTAAATCTAAATTTACTATAATGAAGTACCTACCTTGTACTGAATTTTTAAAAATAGTTTAGTGAGTGGAAATAAGTGGATTTTTATATAACTCACTCACTCAGCAATTTTGCTGTTAAAACCAAATAGTTATTCTTAGAATACTACAACTACAGATGTAATGTTTCATAAAGTTCTGGAAAGATGAAATTCAATAACCAAAAGCAAAACCAGAAGTCAATATCGTTGCTCCTAGTTATGTTGCTCATGAAGCTCTTAGTAATGGACTGAGGGTCAAACCGGAATAAAATAAAAAATATTGACTATACAGACAAGTTTGGATATTTTTGTTCTGTATTAGGCACTACTTTTTCTAAAAAAGAATTTGCTTCTTCTTGGTGAAAATAAATTATTTATGATGAGAGTGGTGAGATATTACAACTGGTGGTGGGGTCAGTGGCTCTGACCAAGGAAGAGGTGACCGGTCCGGGGAGATGGTCCCAAAAGGAATCGCCTTCCTGAGGCCCAGTGTCTTCCCTCAGCTGCTGGCAGGAGGGCCCTTGCAGAGACTGTCAGCTCTTTAGTGATTATCAGCTCGTGATTCCAGCTCAGCTCTGCAGGGCAGCCTCCAGGCCAAGCCAGACCAGAGAGAGAGACGAGAGGCTCGTGTGGCTGGTTCCGCACGAAAGGAGCTTTATTGTGGGTCCCCTCCGGTGAAGGGGGGAGCCAGGGACGAGAACTCCCTCTGCACAGGGGCAGAGGGCTTGCTTTTATAGGGATACAGGGGATGGGTGAGGACCAATGGGTTATGAAGGATCTGCATAGGGTCTCCTAAAGGATTGTGGGTCTGTCTTTTCTCGCTGTGACCAAAGTGGTTGCCTTTCCAGGGAGTCCTGCTGGGCGATTGCGAAATCTCTTATCTCAGCAGAGATCCCTCCAGGGCAGGGGCTGGGCATACCCCACAGTGAGACACTTCAGAGCACAGAACTAGACCCAGGACTTCCATTATGTTTCACGAGTACAGAATATAGGGGAAGAAGTTGGTTAGACCATGGTGCTAATAATGCCAAGGTTGTGGGCTCTATCCCTGGAAGGGCCATTCACTTAAGAGCTGGACTTATTCCTTCCTTATCTGGAATTCCAGCAAAGAATCTCCCCTTTTTGCTTCTTCAATTGCCTCTGCCAGGAAGTTGTTATCAATGCACTCCATGAAACTATCTTGGTGGATTCTGCTCTGTGATGCTTCCCTCCCAGTGGATATTAGGATGATTACGGTCTACCATGAGGAGCATATCCTGCAAATATAATGCAACTTCATTAGTTGGAAGACATCTACAATGATAATGCCCACATTGATCTGGTCTCTAATCCCAACCCATTATCTCTCAGCCTGCTCAACACCTGTTCCTAGACAGAGCTTCGTGTACGCACAGTTTTTTTCTCACAAAAGGGCAGCTTCCTCTCCCCACTGTCCTGCTTTAGCAGTTGAGGTTTGACAGGAAGTGTTTTATTGAATATATACCACCAGAAAATCATCCCACACTTAAATAATAGAATCAAAGAGTCCACAGCACTGGAAAGCCTGTTACTTACCTGAAGATGAGTCATGGTATATCAAAGAGCAAGACTAACTCAAGTTTTTCAAAGGATTCTCTGTGAGATTCTCTTGGTTTTTGAGATCCTTCTTGACTGTAGGTAAAAAGAGATTTATAACTACAAGAGATAATCAGGAAATCAATTCAGTTTTATATGCTCCTGAAAGCCCAAGTGTTTCTTTTGTGGATTTCAATGAAGTTCTGTCATTATGAATAAGAGATGCTAGGTGATTTCAGTCAGGAATGTACCTCAATTTGAGTTGTTGTGATGAAGAAGAGAATTGAAAAGAAGACAAATTGCTACATTTTAACTCATAGGAGAATTTGAGAATTATTTTAAAAACTATTTTTAAAGGAAATATTTAATAGATTATCATTTTTGATCTCTTGACTTCAGAAAACAATATAGAATAAATATTTACTAATCAATTTAGAAAAAAATATGAAAAATATATTATTTTCATGAAAAATAAAATAAGTTGAAACAAAGGAAATAAATATTGATGTGTGTTCACAGCTTTGCTTAATCATTTCAGATCTGTTATATGGTGAGATAGTCGTTGGTGGCATTCAAAACAAATCTTCAAGACACACCTAACACTCTTTATTAAAAAGAATGAGATGAAGATAATAACTAAGAAAGTTATTTTCATTTAAATTTCCATGGAACAAACAGATGAAAAAAAGATTGGCTTATTGTGGGAGAAAAAGCTATAAATTTCCATGGTTGCTGGCTTGTAGATTTTTAAGGAACTGTGCAAATTGTTAAAGGAACAGAAGCTACTGACTGTTGACAGCATCCTTTTTAATGGCAGCTAAATTCCATTAGGATGGGTTATGTGCTTTGATCCTTGCTTCTTATAAACAGCATGGTATTTAAGTTCCCAATACATGGTATTAGTCCCAGACTTTCAGATGGGAGTGACATCCATTCAAAATCAAATCTGTGCTTGCCTGTGATCTGCCCCTTTGAAATGGCTGTCATTTTAACTTCTTTCTTAGTAAAGAAGTAGAATAAAAGCAAGTAATATCCAGGTGCTTTGTTACACTTGTATCTGAACATTTCCTCTTTTTGTATTTTCCCAAGATGTGAGGGAGGATTTATCTACAGCAAAATATGTCAGGTGATCATAGGGAAAATGCTGGAACTTCCAAGACTGTTCTATAGAGCTGGATCTATTGGGTTCTTGGGGTTATTTTAAGCAAAGAACTGTTTATTTTAAGCAATTAAGACATTGGGTAACTTGTTTCCTAGATAACAAAACAAAGTAAAAATGGCGCACTGCATTCAGAAGTTTAGCTCCTGAAGCACATGTAGGCATTTTGAGTGTAACCAAGGTTGGAAAAAAAATACCTGAGACCAGAGTTTTTGTATGATGTCAGGTAACAATTATTCAGGAGAACAATTTCCACAGTGTCCTAAATTCCCCTAATCAAATGGATGAAAATACTTAAACCTTTTATCTGAACACAGATTTTAAATAGGCACAGGATCATTTCCAAACTAAGAAAGACCTACAGACCAACAGTAAGATTCACATACTGTCAGAGAAGAAGTCTATATTGTCAGCAGAGGTCCGCAGATTATCCTGCTCAAGGTACTTCAGTAACCTTACTGGTTCTGGTTGGTATACCTATACATATATATATATATATATGCATATATATATATTTAAATCTCTACTAAAAAGTCTTTTGACAATGTTTCAAACAAATAATTCAGACAATTCATCCCTTAAAGATGTTCCTTTTCAAAAATAAGAAACACAACAACTACAGAATATAACTTGAGAGCTTGCTCAAGTAAAAGAATAAATTTTAAGGAAAGAGGTGTTATCTTCTCATACTCATCTTTCAAAACAAAATTTAAAAAAACCCTACCTTATCACAAAGCAAATAATTATGCACTTAAAAAAACCCCAAACATCTGGAGGAACTTTACCTCAGTAGTAATAGGTAGCAAATAAGTAGTAGCATTTCATAAGTAGTAGCATTTTCTTCCTCAATGTATTTAAACAGAATTTGGCACAGTAATATACGATCAGCAACACTCTTGCTTCACATACAGTACTTCAATTATTTACTTGGAGATGTTTTGCTTTTCTTTTTCATTAAATATACTGTTAAAACAACAGAAAAATATATATCTGACTAGTGAGCAGCAAATGAAATCTGTGAAAACTTTTTTCAATCTGCACGTAAAGTTGGCAACACATCATGATTTAAAAAATACTTTTAGTTGGTTTGTTTTAAATTATAACTTGACATATATTTTTTCTGCGAATTAAATACCAATTTAATACTGGGTGATATTTTATTAACATGCAAAAGAATGCTTACTATTTAAATTGTAGGACTTTTATAACCTACAGATATTATGTGTTGTCTGCTTAGTCACCAAAACATAAAAGGAGGAGAAAAAAGACATACTATTCAGACTGTGTGTCCATCTCAACCACACGCTGTCTCTAAGTACTGAATATTAGATAGCATACAGCATACTATCCAAAACAGTACTAGTCTGTCTGATTTTATTCTTATATCCTTTAATTTCTAAGGAATTATTTCTAATTTCATACTGTCTGTCTTCTGTGGCTTGTCCCAGTAATAACACATTATTTCTTTTCATGGTCTGTGTACTAAAAGATAGAAGGTTGCTAACTGTTCAGCCTGCTAAATAATACAAGCCAGATTCTAAAAAAGAAAGCTAAATTAAGTTCCAGAGCTTTGAGAATTAAACCACCTTCAAAAATTGCACGTCAGTGCCTTTCTCCATCATGCAGTGCAATACAGACAAGCAGTTCTAATCCGCTGTTGCCCAGATAAATTCTAGAACCTGAGTCACTATCTGCTTATCAAGACTGCAGTGATATATTCAAGTTAATAATCAATGCCAAGTAGAGTACACAGACTTGTATCATCTCGAATAATGCAATGGCATCTCTTTACATTATTGCACTGTCATGTGACTGGAATGCTGCTATTGGACGAGAAGGGAAAAGGTTTGGCTCCTATGATATTATGTAGGGAAAACACAGCCTCAGATCTCTTTTGTAAAGAGACCCTGTGAGCTGACTTTCTAGCAGGAAACGACCTCAGTTATCCAATAAGAAATGGTGGAGTGGAAATGTGCCCTCATAAGAGTCCACCCATCACTGAGCTGCAAAATATATTTTTTTTCCTAATTCAGGAAATCTTATTCAGGGTTGAATAAGGTACATACAATTCTACTTATGCAAGTTCACATGCACAAGATAGTGCTTACATATTCAGGTATCTCAGGATTTTGACAAGTTTATAAATGTAATGTTCTAAGTAGATTCTGTGGTGACAACAGATTGCAGACTTCTGAGCCGCTAGCTGACTGCTCACTAGATTGCTCAGTTTGTATTTCAGATCTCAGCTGAGTTATATAGAAGCCTCATTAGCTCTTTGGATTTCATCCTTAGCTACTAAAAAGAAACTCTTTGAGGAACAGCTTTTTTACTACCAGACTACCAGTGTAAATGGCATTCCTACTTTCAGAGCATTAAACTAGTCTAGCGCCTTAAATTATGACTGAGATTTTTTTGTAGTGTTAATCATTAGCTGAAAGATTCTGCCTCCCTCTTGACTATACAGGGAGTGTAACTTTCTACTCTAAAGTTTGATTCCTAATTTAGGAGAGTCTAAAGACAAGTGGCATGTTTCTGGTTTTCTTTCTGGTGATGCGTTAGCAGTTAAAATGATTTACACTCTTTGGAGGTTACAAAAAAAAAAAAAAAATGCTGTTTTGGAACCACCAAAAGCCTAATTTCCCTTGCCTCTATCCATGTTTCATATCAGATAGTCTTATATTGAGTTGGAGTCTAGAGCTTCAACAAAGAAGTTGCATTTGAGGACAAATAGAATATTGCTATTGTATCTTATATGCAGCATTTGCAAAACTGTTCAATCCTGGCATTATTTATGTCTGATGTCTCTTTTATACCTATAAAACTGAACAGATTTCATAAGGAACAGAATATATTTTGTAACTAATCTCTCAAATATTTCTGTGCCCATTCTTGAGGAAATGAATTATAAAACAAGAGGTTGTTATAAACATGGCATCATTACCATATATTTTCCTTTTACAGGGGAACAGATTATGCCTTTTGCATTGGGAGAGACATTTTGGTGTCAATAAAATCCCATCTTCTTTTCTCCCGTATGATGTTACAGACTTAAAATCTCAAGAAGAAGGTGTGGAAAAAAAATAAAACTGCAGACTTCTTTCAAGAAAACCTGAGTTAGAAATTGAGAATAAATTTGAGAAAGTTTCTCTGTAAAAGAGTGTTATTCTGTGTTAACTTTAAACATAAGTGTTCAATATTGATATTTATAAGTTGCTTACTACTTGAAATATTCATTAGAAATGAGGACAAGCATACACATACTCTAGATAGTATAATCAATTTTTAGATCATTCAATGGAAATAAGAGGTGATAAAGAGCCCCAGGATAATTCCTGAAATTCCTGAAGTTCCACAGTTTCTCTATGGGTTTAACAGGTACTACAGGGGGAAAAAAAGTATTTGTTCTGTCTTATCATGGTAAATATGTATATACTCATTATTCTTAATGGAAAAGGCAAAAGGTGTAGGTAAATTATGTCACTTTTTTCAGATAAAAAGCACGGTCTATGTAATGTAACTGTGAGTTTGGATGTAGGCTTCAACAAAGCTTTGAGTTATTTGGAGTTAGAGTTTTGTTTCAATTAACTTCATGATGAAACCTGCATTTCTGACACTAATACTGCTGAAACTACTACTAATAATAATTAAAAATGAAACACCATTAGAAGAGCATGCTTGCGAAAGACAGTGTGTTGCTGTTGTCCCTAGGGATGGCGAGAAATGACACAAGTCCAGGATGGGGTTCAAAGGCCAGAAATGGCTATATTTAATTATATAATTCAGCTTATATAGCTTTGTTTGCAAGGGTAGCATAAAACCATTGGATGCTTGACCATCCGCCTCCCAGAGGGATTGGCTGAGCAGCATAACATCCATTTCCACAGTATTTTTTGCAGTGAACCAAAACAAGTCCAAGCAGGTGTGAGATAGTTTGTTTACAGAACTGTCTTCCACTGTTTCTCAGCTAAAGCATGAGAAGGGAAAACTTCACAAAATGCTTCAGCAGCTGGAAAATTCCTCTGCTCCTGCTCTTTAGCATGCACAACAGTGATGAGTAACTGAACGAACACCAGTGAAGGAGGAGAAACTGTTGCTTGTGTAAATGCTGCAAGACTGGTCCTGTGAAATTGTCCCCAAATTTCTTAGCTCTTGGGATAAATTTTCCACTCTGATTTTTATTTCTTTTTTAAGGAAGAAAAGTGAAGAAGCAAAATTCTTTTATATTTGACATTTACATGGATCTTGAAGTCTTGAAATTTTGTGACAGTCGTAATTCTATTCTAGGGTATTCCCAGGTTGCTCTCTATGCATATACTTAATATTGGTTTCAGGACTGGAACTGGATTTAGAAACAAGGAGTTCCTTTGAAGATGTTTCTCTCTAGAGTGGGATGCAGTTCATAGTCAGGTCTTATTTCTGTGGACATTTTTGAAGAATTTGATAACGTTTTGCAGCAGGATGTTGTCTAGCTACAGATCAACACTGTTGATCATGAACTATTATTCCTACCAAGGTTTAGGGAGATGTTTGACATCCTTTTCAAAATACCTAATTCTCAATGAATTCAATAGAAATTAAATGTCCTGGAAATTCTATAAGTACCTACAGACATCTGGCTGTATAATTAAATATTTATATATTTTGTAGAACTGTGACAAATGGGATAAATGGCAACCAGTCACAGTAAATGGATGTGAGGTTTGAAGAAGAACATATAGTTTAGAAATTCCCATTAATTAAAATTTAAAAGATCATTTATTTTTGGCCTAGATACTAAAAGTGTTGTAAGAGATGGAAACTTCTATTAGTAGACACTGCAAGGTGTGTAGCAGGGCTATGTAAGTATATAGATGTGTACCTTCACAACATGCACCTAAATCTTTGTCTGAATCACTTTTTTTCCAGAAGGTATCTATAAAGTCCATAAATAGAGATCATTTGTTGCTGAGCTGTACAGATCTGTTGTTCTGATAGGTGTCTAAACATAGTCAGATATAATTTCTCTCTAGGTACCCATCTATTCCTAAAATTTATGTACTAATCTGGTGACCTCTGTACCACCTAAGGCATTAAATACCAGGATCATTCCTGGCCTCCAGATATAGATTGACTTTCAAGTAGGGCTAATTCCTTCTAGACTGTATCTACATGCAACACATAGGACATGTTCCAGCTCTTTTTTGTATCCCCGTGTCTCTAAAAGTTAATCAAAATTTAGGTATTTCTGGGGTTTATGCTGTTTAGTTTATTTCTATTTGCCATTCCTGAGTTAAAGTGAGCTGTGTCATAGCTCACCAGAGTAATTTCTGTGGTATACATCAAAAGCAAACTCAGACCAGCATTACAGGAAAATTCCAAATGAGTAAATGTGGTAAAGGAACAATTAGCTATATGCCCAGATTAATAACAACTTTCTGAAAGGTTGACCTTCTCTAAGGTCTCTGGGCCTTGGAAGAGAGATGTCTGTTATTTAAATCTGAGCTTTCACCCTAGATTTCATTTATAATCAAAACCAAAACCGTGAGTTTCAAAGACACAGCATATCTTAATTTAATGCCAATGTCTGAAACAGAATCCAATTTTTTGCCTGTAGAAAGGTCCATTCCCCTCCTTTTCTAATTAGGAAAGGAACTTATGGAGAGAAATTCAGTCAAGTATATCTGTATGGTAGGTCTCTAAGGCTGAATGAGAATTCTACACTGACTTTTTCCTCTTAAATGTAGACATTCACATTCTTTTTCAAGCAACAGGTAGTCTGCAGGTTTCTCATGTGAACTCATTTGAAACATCATATTGCCATAATACAATTCATTTCACGTTTGTTCCTCTTGACAACTTAAAACTCCCTCATCCCTTAAAATATGATTCCTTATTATAAAATTTTGATTGAAGTCTAAACAAGTTGGAAATAGATTGCTCTTTTTGTGGTCTCATCTCTGTCTCAATCTCAGTAGAACAATAAGAGTATATTTTAACATCTTAAATGGCGTGCAAAATAACAGAGACATATAGAATAGCTGAAGCTGTAAGGGATCCTTGAGATCATTTAGGCCAAACTTCCCTGCACAAGGACGTTGCTCAGGAGTGTGTCCAGTCAGACTATTTTGAAAATCTCCACAGATGGAAACTCCACAATGCTCTGCCCAACCTGTTCCACTTTTCAATGACCTTTATAGTAAAAAAAAAAAAAAAAAAGAAAAAAGGTAAACATTTTCTTTTTCACAGTAGTCTCTGAGTACTGTAAATTGTTTCACATTTTTATTTCTATGTCTAGAAAATAAATAAATGCATATCTAAGATAACAAAATAGAGCCAAAATAAATAAATTAATGTAGCCAAAGGAATAAACTGAAATTCTCCTGATTTCATATTGCAGTGTGAAAAATGAAATGTTTAATATAGTTTTTGATAATTGTTGTTGAAAGGCTGATTAATTTGTGTCTTTGAAAACTCATTCAGATTGAAAATTCTAATCAATATTAAAAATATAAAAAGCAGACTGCGTCAAAACTTGAGCATCAAATACAGTCAGTTAAAACTAACAGAGGGGAAAAAATTCAACAGACAAAAAATTTCCATTAGAATAACCAGTGAAATTTGTTCCTATATGGACCATTAAAAGCCCTGCTTAGATGAAAGCATTGTAGTTCAATAAATTAGTTGAATTTATTGGCTTAGTTTTGTAGTTTGAATTCAAAGACGTACAGAGCAACAGATAACATGGGCAACAGAATGAGATGTAAGAATAGCTGGGGATTTGAAAGAAAGACAGCAAGGTAATAGTTTAATAACTCATGTGTAGTAAGTATATATCAGAAAAGGAGACTTGAAAATTGAATTTACTGTACCTGTTTTCTTTGTGCACTTATGGTGTAAGAAGCATAATTCTGAAAGCTCTTTCTTTGGAAAAAGCCTTCAGTCTTTTAACTGAAGTGTAAATCAGATAAAAGGTACCATTAGATTTTTATACCTTTATGGAAAATAAGTCTTCTTCATCTTCTTGATGCCAGAATGAAATACATATATATGTAAAAATTAAATCCCTTAGTGTGACTCTCAAAATACACACTCTTTTGAAAATCAAAGTTTTGATCAAAATAGTAAAGAAAAACAACTACACAAACTATATACTTGGAACTTTAAGAAATTATTTATTAAGCAGCACACAAACATTTTCCTAGTGGAAAGAAAAATTTACTTAGGGAGAATTAGTTATGTGAATATTGACTAGAGCTTTGGAATTATGAGAAGGGTTTTGACAAAATACCAGAGAATTAATCATTAGTCACACTTTTATCTTGGGATTTACGATATAATTTTCTTTAATTACTTCTGATATTTCAGTATCATGCTAAGAGCTAAAAGAGACAAAGAATTGGAGGGTACATGCTCTTTTCAGACTTGCTCTCAAATGAAAAATAATGTCTATTAGAACTCATAAACAAAAGTTGATATTCTTGGCATTTCTACACAAAAGAGATCAAGGATTGAGCTGGCATAGAAAAGCCTTGCAAAAGTGGCCCTGCCAGTTTAGCATTAAAAGACTTTGTGAAATGGCTTGCATTGTTACAGTTCAGTGAACCACAAGTCATGTATGAATAATGTGAACAGGATTCTGGCTTAGTTTCATCTCAAAATTTGTAGGATACTCTCATGCATAACTGACATTTCTCAAAAGGTAATGTTACAGAAGACAGTAGGGTTGTTCCGTTGTATAGCAAGATTTATCAAGCACACTCTTCACCAATACTTGCCTGTTAAATTTTTTACATTAGAAAACTGTTATATAATGTGGTTTCCTTTAAGGAAAAGGTTTAATTCAATGAACTTCGTAAGACAGAAAGGAGATTTCATTTTTCAGTTTTTACCCAGTCTGGAAAAATGGCATGTTTTATAATATGAATTAGCGATCATTATGGTCATTTCATGTAAAATACTTGTGGATCATTTCTTTGTTTGCTTGCTCAATTCCCGTATAGAGTACTCCTTTTGTAATCTGAGGGGAAAAAAAGAATAGACAATTTTAATTTGTACATGGATAAGAAAATTCCTTTTCAGTTCCAATCTGTTAACCATAGTCAAATGAGTAAATGTAGAAAAAAAATTAAATTTTGGTGCAAAACCAAACTTCATTTTCTCTTAATTTACATGTTTTCAGATTTATATGTAATGGTGTAAAAATATTGCTGCTTTTAATTTATCAAAAATTGCCAGTGTTCTTGAAATTCATATTGCTAGTTTGAGAAGAAATGACCATCAATAAAGGCTTGAAAAAAAGACAGTTTTTTGACAGGAACTGTGGAAAGATAAAGAGTTCTTCATAGACAAACAAAAATTATATGCACAACAAGCAATAATTCCATGACTAGTAAAGTAAGGACAGAGAAAGATGAAGTGGGAAGATCCGCAGCATAATGGTTATGTGAAGTTTCTAATAACATTTTGAATGAACTTTAAGGAACAGTGTATGTTTCCTGTTTCTTTTTATATACACCACAATGGTACAAATTCATTTGGGAATCTCAGTAAGAAAAGTAGAGACATGCAAGGGTAGTTAATGATTTATGATGTAAAACCCAGAACTGGTAGGAAAATAACATATATATCTTCTGATGCTCCTGTTGCATATGACAAGCCCCTGCTTGCTGACCATGGCATGGTGTGAAGTTCAAATTCTCACTATTCTTCACATTCCTAGAATATTCTTGCAAGTGAACAGTTATCAGTCTTTTACCTGTTTGATACCAACCTTTCTAGGTGACACACTCAGATTCAGTAAGAATAATACACTCATACCCATCTCCATAGAAATGAGCACTTAGAAGTGGCTCCCAGGTCCAGAAGAACTCCACAAAAATGATCAGAGGGTGGGAGCACCTCTCCTGTATTGACAGGTTGAGCAAGTTGGGGCTGTTCAGCCTGGAGAAGGCTCCAGGGAAATCTTATAGCGCCTTCCAGTACTTAAAAAAGGGCTTATGAGAAAGATGGACAGAAACTTTATAGCGGGGCCTGTTGTGATATGACAAGGGGTAATGATTTTAACCTAAAAGAGGGTCAGTTTAGATTAGATATAAGAAAAAAGTTTTCATAATGGGGATGATGGAAGACCAGAACAGGATGCATGGAGAAGTGGTGGATTCCACATGCCTGGGAACACACAGGGTCAGGTTGGATGGGGCTCTGAGCAACCTCATCTAGTTGAAGATATCTCTGCTCATTTAATGGTTGTTGGACCTTTAAAAGTCCCTTCTGACCAGAACTATTGTATTATTCTATGAAATAGAGGTGATACTGTTAAAGACAGCCACGGTACACACATGGGTTAAACAGCAGACACTCCTGGTAACATACAGGTCTCTACAAATAAAACCTCTGGTTAAACTCTGCCTAAATTCTGCTTGAAATTATTGTCTCATCATTATGATCTGCTGCACTGGCTCACTACAAGGTCAGATCACATTTTACTAAGCAAAGAGATAACCCTCTGAATGCTGCACACATGAATAATGATATCAAAATAATTTTCACCTTCACTTAGCCAAAGTTATTCAGGACCGAGGGTGAGGTACCATTCTGTCTTCAGGTCTTGGTAGCTTGGGTCTTCCAGTTATCTCAGGAGTTCAGAAAATTCTTTAATGAGGCTAGCTGTTTCTCAGAAGATTTGGGAAGAAAAGCTGTAGAAGAAATGTTATTGTATGTATTATTCAAGCATAAATTATAGGTCTCATCTGGGTAAAATTCTGTGGGGTTATAGCACAGGT
Source organism: Corvus cornix cornix (assembly GCF_000738735.6). Lineage (NCBI taxonomy): Eukaryota > Metazoa > Chordata > Aves > Passeriformes > Corvidae > Corvus > Corvus cornix. The sequence continues at coordinate 59,413,550 of NC_046332.1, read as the reverse complement.
CAGACAAGATGATCCGATGATCCATTCTGGCCTTGCTTTTCTGAGTTTCTGAATAATGTACAATGAATTTTATATATTCAAGTCAAGCTGCGTGGCCAGCAAACTAAAGCTATTTACTACTTCTTGTCTAGATTTATGATGGAAGGGAAAGGATCAGACAGAACTCATTAAAAATAAATTTCTCAATCTCCTTAACACCTACATTCCTTTTCTTTGTTTTCTTTCCGTGTCATGGTAAAAAACTATGGAATCATTCTTTGGCCTAAATCAATAGGCTCTGAATTTTTTTAACACTTTATTGTTTCTAACTTCTCTTGTAGTGATTTTATATGGCTTATCACATCTTTGTCTGCCACTCCTCCATATTCTTGTCTCTTCTTAGCACCTCTGGAGTTGAAATATTTGTTAATATTCTGAAATGATCCCACTTATGCGGAAATATTGACTATTTATGAAACCGACTCAATTTTTTTTGTAGTCCCACTGACTTCTCTGACTAAAATTGCAAGTTTTCATAAATATTTCCTTTCTGTTCTTTAGCAAATAACTATGATTGTTTTTTCTAAAGTGCAATATTTTTTTAATGATAACTTTTTAGAAATTTATATATAATTGAGAGCAATACATTTGCAGTGGGTACACAAAAATATTCATAAGGGTCAAAAATTGAAACAGTAACTCAGGTACAACTTGTACGGCTAGCCTACAACTTGTATGGCTAGCATGAGGACCTCTAACTGGATAAATACACTTAGACTGTCTCCAGTGGTAGAAGTCCCTATCTTGGCAAATATTCACTAAGATCTCATTTATTTTAAATCTTTGGTGGAAATAGTATAAGTAACAAGTAAAAACTATGTTTTCTGTAATAAATATTGGTTTTCATTGTGGATACTTTTGTCATCCGTGTCTGTGGAAACCTTTTTCAAGATGGTGGCTCATTAACACTATAATTTGCAGTAATAACAAAGTATCAGTCATCTTCCACTCTTGAATTGGAGAGAGTCAAAAGCAATGACCCAGGCATTAGTGTCAAAGGGCTAGCTCCCAGATCAGTCCTGGGCAGGCTCTTTAGTTCTGCAGTGACTGGCACAGTAGCCAGTGACAAAGATTGCATTTTAACTAAGCTGGATAGAGGATGGTCCTGCCAACACCAAGGTTGTGGATTCAATCCATATATGGGCCATTCCCTTAGGAGTTAGATTGGATGATGCTTGTGGGTCTCTTCAACTCAGAGTATTCTGTGATTCTGTGAGTAAGCTTAGCGATTAATACCCAGGAAGCTGACTTTTTTAACAGTGCAATTATTTTGGTTAATTTCCATAAAAATTCTTTTCTTCCAATGTTCTCCTTTCAGGTTATCCTTGATGTAGCAGTGCAACGCTATTCAATGACTGCATTGTGATCTGGGAGTAAAAGCACAAACTTTCCACCCATGTCAAGCAGCAGGATTACAGATGGGACAGAATTGTAAGGGTTTCCAAGAAGTTTGAATCAGAGGACTAAAAGACAGTAAAAGATATGGTGCAATTGTGCCAGGAAGCAAAGTAATGATACTCAGTGAATAACAGTGTACTGAGAGAGTGTTTGTAGTCACATAATGTTATCAGATCAATATAGTCACCCATACATAGTCTCATTAGAGATACCATAGGTGTACCACCTGACATCCAAATGATTGTCTAGAGAACATACACAGTGTGGACTCATACTCTTTCCCATGCAGGATTCTCTTGGTGAACCTGTACAACATTACATACCCATGCTCAATATAGTTCAATATAACTAAATTAAACCCTCACTGTGAAGGTCTCACACAAATATCACCATGACTGGCTAGGTTGTTAAGAGCTTCCTTTATAGCCAGAAGAAGCTCTAGGGCAAGATTCATCTAGTCTGTTTTACACAAGTATTTTATGGTGGAATAAGTGGTGACCTAAAAGTGCCAATTTTCCTACACTGATTTTCCTGTGATTGAGTTGTACATGTAAACAGATTTCTATACCTGTTCAGAAGAATTGCAACCCAAGATGCTGAAAGTTCCTCCCTAAAAAACTATAGTGCTCTGCCATCCCAACTACTTATCTATACTTACGTGACAAAACATCACCAATCAAGCACGTACAGAATTCAAAATTCATTTTTGGGGCAGAATCAGTTTTATCGAACCCCTAATTCCTCCACTCTGTGAAAAAAGGATTATGGGAACTGGGTCAGAATTGGTCCCTCATTTTTAGCAATTAATATGAAATTTGCCTGTGAGATACAATATAATTAGACAATTTATGTACTAAAATAACACTCTGTAAATTAGATCCATTTCTTTATCAAGAGGATTTTTATTCCTAACTTCCTAAAAGCTTTACTCATCTTTGCCCTATAACTCAATTACTTACATCCACTTGTGAAGCTCTTGACCTTAAGGGAATAGACTAAGCCACTCCCTTGAGATCTTTTTCTAGCAGTTTAAGTAATGAGGAGTCAGCAAGTGTAATCATGAAAGGAAAATTATTTTCATCAAGAAAATGTATGTTTATGCTTGTCAAAATGATGACTGTAAGAAGTATGGAGATACGCAAAAAGATGATCATAATTAAAACCTAAGACTGGAATTTTTTTCTCTAAAAGCACACAAATTCTGTCATCAGAAAGCTCATACCGATCTACAAAATTTAATTTAATACACTTTTCTTGTTTCTAGGTAACCATCATTTGAATCTTTTGGCCTTCTTCAGAGTTCCCCAAGGAAATCAGCTAATTAGCTTACTGAGCCACCATTAACAAGTATTCTGAGAAGTCATGGGCATTTGGCTGGAGGTGGGGAGAGGAAACGCTAGAAAAAAGCCAAGTATGACACCAGATTTTTAAAGATGACAAATAAATAATTCCAGAATTCCTACCAAAAAATCACTGATCATTATTGCCTCAGGGAGAAAAAAACACATAGATCATGAAATAAATACTAACAGGAAAGAAAAATCCTTGAAGACTTGATACTGTTTAAACACAAGCTTTAATTAGTATGCCTTTGTAAATAGAACTGATCATCCAGATTTTTGTGCTTTAGAGACTGATAGGAAAGTTTTCACTGATACAAACAAGAGAGGAGAATGCACAACACCTTACCTGTTTCCAAATGCAGACTTTAACTCCACTGGAAGACATTTATAATTCTTATTCAAAAGCAAGGGCAGCTCTTGCCTTAGGGGTGCTAGGATCCATTCCCACCAGAATTTTGTAGCTCTCAGTACAAATCTTTGTGAGCTTTTCTTCCCTCCAGTGCCAAGCGCAGACAGTGCACATGAAAGCACAAAGCCAAACACTGTCACACACGAGACAGACATGAGCACAGGGATGGGAAGGATGCTACACCTTCGCCTGTACAGAATGTGGGATCTCCACAAGCTGTAAAGCATTGCAGTTTTTATTGCTGTAAGGAAAAGGAGATCAAGACAGGATGTTGTCTGTTTAGTCAGTGACTAAATCAGTAGCAGAGAAATGTTAAAAATCAGAACAGATATCGTGCTTACTCCAAAGTTATGCAGACCAGTTAGCCCATGTTATATTACAGTAGCTAATGCAATAAGCACTGTGGTGTGTTGTTCCTTGATCTGGGTGTAGAAATATAAATGTAAGTGACAAAAGTAGACTACAGTTACTCGTTTTTTAAAACAAGTAGATTTCTAATTTGGTTTGATTTTCCCCCTGATAATATGTGACAAAAAAGGCAAGATTATTCAAGTTACATTTAATGTTTAAAAAAAAAAATTGCTTGAATAATTTAAAATGTATGGTGTGGGGAAACTCCCTTTTTTGGGCAAATTTTGATGATAGCCAAAATTTGGCCTGGTTTGGAAGAGACCTTACTGGTCATCAAAGAGTAAGAATTAGTTTTAATATAATCGAAAAGCTGAAGACTCCCAATAGCTTTCTGTCCTTACACTATGAAAAATAAATTGTAGAATTTTTCCTTTTTCCTTTAGCATGTGGCTGTTCCCAAGAGTATTTACACATTTAAGTGACTGGAATATCTCTCTTGAGAGCATAGGCTAAGGGATGTGGGCCTGTTCAACCTAGAAAGAGACAAGGGGACCTCATCAATGTCTATAAACATCTGAAAGGAGGGTGTCCAGAGGATGGAGCCAGTATCTTGGTGGTTCTGCCAAGCAATAGGACAATAGGCAGAAAGTGGTGCAGAAATTCCCACATGAATATGAGGAAGAACTTCTTTATTGTGCAGGTGACCACACACTGGAACAGATTTTCCAGAGAGGTTGTGGAGTCTCCCTCACTGCAGAGATTCAAGAACCATCTGGATGCAATCCTGTGCCATGTGCTCTAGGATGACCCTGCTTGAACAGAGAGGTTGGACCAGATGACTCCCTGTGGTCCCTTCTAACCTTTCACATTCTGTGATTCTGTGATTATCTTACAGACCATAGATTTGGTATCAATACTGATCAGCACTCTAGTAAAAGAGCAGATCCAGGATACTGCAATATGAATCTTTTTGTGATGGGAAGCACACAGCGAAGAAGTAAAAATTATCCTTAGGTTAAGAAACTAAACAGAAAAATCAAAATTAATTCACTATTTAGGCTGTTTTGTTTTATGCATTATGAACAATAGTAACAGAGATGCACAAAAATATTTACGCTTATAGGCTTAGATGCATTTCCAGACATGTTGGCTTGCTCCATGATCTTGCTACAGCAGAGAACATCGTGAAGACTAGGAGAGGCTACACTAACGGTTTAAAAGGTTTTACTGCATTTCTACAGGTCACAGATAAGTTTGCTCTATTACCAGTAATATAAAATCCATCAGCTAAGTATCGTTCACTAGAAAAACATGAACTTGAGCCAAAGCCAGATGAAAATGCCTGTTGCCTTCTATGGGTTTAGATCAAGCACTTTATGTTTAATATCTTTTTTTTCCTTCTAATCCGATGTTGAATTCCTGGTTTGTATGAAGGCCACAGATTAAAATCATATTGCTTTTTCACAATCTCTTAAAAGGAGTTTTAGAAAATACATGCATCAATATCATTTATCTCCTTCAAATTTATTTATTTTTTGAATGACAGTTTGGGAAGTTAGCATCTTAAAGTCAAATTCCGTAAAAATATTCTGTATTTCCATACTCTTTAGTAGAATTACCCCACAAAAGCAGTGGCTGGAAGAGCAGATCTTATAGTCTTATGTCTGAAGATAAGCCTGCTTTGAACTGCATATGCACTCCTGATGCTTGAATTATAAGGTTGTTATTAAAGCTCAGAAGCAGGACTAGCCGGATGCACGAAGAGGCTTAAACAGCACATTTTATGGGTAGCAGTACAATCCCTACGTACAGAGCAAACAGAATTATAATTGGAGCAACCCAAAATCTGTTCCTCTTTCTACAGGAAGTGAAAAATTCATTATGTCAAACCTCAAGGTCGTTGTATTGTGTAACACACCATAACGTCACAGTGCTCCAGAATGATAAAATGACAGCTACCAGCTAAATATTTACAGTCATTTGCCAAAGAATCCTGTTCATCTTCATTCATATCCCTGTTTATGGGTTTTTGCCAGCCTAGTCCTGAAGTATTGCTACCTTTGACTCAAACAATTTGTTCATCATTGTCTACTCACTTTTCTCCTGTGTATTTTGTAGATACAGTTTCAAATTATGTCCTCCCAACAGATCAGCTTCTTGCTTTTCCTGTCATATCCATCTGAAAATACTAGGTTTCATACCAGGGAATCAACATAATTACGGAGGGAAGGATAAATGCCTTATCTGGATTTTATGAAAACAATATTTTATTAATTCATACTTTGGAACTTAATTGATTAATGTTTAATTTTAATATCTAAAACTCTGAATGGAAATCAAAAATAAAAATAATAGAAAAAATCCACAAAAATATGTAACTGCTACAGAAAATTCAACAATATTTACTTACCTCTAAACATTAAATTCCTCATCCATGGATGTATCAACTCCCCATGTTTCTTTGGTAGCACCTCATGGAATAAGGGAAGCTGAGTAAGTCAGCACTTCAGGAATTCAAGCCACATTATCACCAGAACTGAGTAGGCTTTAAACAGCTCACTGAGAGTCAAAGACAATCTTTCATCACTGATTGAGGTGTTCTTAAAGATAAGAGAATTTCTTTAAAATAGAGATATAAACAAATAATCAAATCCCCTTTAAAATCTCAAAATGTCTAATTTAATATCTCAAAACATTTTAGAAATAGAAATATGAATGAAGAGTTTGTAGTATACAAAAAACCACATAGCAATATAATATTGACATTGAATTGAGGTATTCTGACAACTAAACAGGTATAAAGGCAAAAAGAGGACAAAGAACTTTGGAAAAACAGAAAACAATAAAAAAGGGAAAACAAAAGTTTTCTCCAGGTTCAGTTACCTTAGGTGTTCTAATAACCCAGTGGATCTCTTAGATTTTTAAGGAAGTTCTCTAGTGAAGCTATGGATGAAAGTAATTAATTCCTTTCATAATGTATTTCTATTCTATTTGTCTTTTTGTATTAGTCCTGAAGTTTTATATAACTGACTATGCTGGGTTTGTCCAGAGTAGAGTTAAATTTCTTCACAGTATCTGGTATGGGGCTGTGTTTTGAATTTGTGCTGGAAACAGAGTTGATAATATGGAGATGTTTTTGTTATTGCTGAGCAGTGCTGACACAACATCAAGACATTTTCTGCCGCTGATACCACCCCATCAGAAAGGAGTAGGGGAGTGCATAAGATGTTGGGTGAGGGCACAGCCAGGACAGCTGACCCCAACTGACCAAAGGGATATCCCAGATCATATGGTGTCATGCTGAGCATATAAAGCTGGGAGAAGAAGGAAGGTGAGAACATTCAGTGTGATGGTGTTTGTTTTCCCAAGTCACTGTTACACGTGGCAGAGCCTGCTTTCCGGAACTTGGCTGCCTGTGGGAAGTGGTGAATGAATTCCTCATCTTGCTTTGCTTGCATGTGTAGCTTTTGCTTTACCTTTTAACTGTCTTTATGTCAACCCATGTGTTTTCTCACTTTTACCCTTTCAATTCTCTCCCCTATCCCACTGGGAGAGAGTGTGCAAGCAGCTGTGTGGGGCTTAGCTACCGTCTGTGGTTAAGCCACAACACTTCCAGAGAGTATTATAAAGTAAGAGGAAGGCAAGAGAAAGACGAGAAAGAGGGTTGATTTTTTTTACTTCTGGAAATCCAAACTTCATAAGAAATTACTTACATGCTTACTTAGTAAAAGCAAGAGATCTCTGTGCTGTGTTCAAAACAGTCTTTGTCTTTTTCTACACAGAACTCTTTTCTGTGGTCATTTACATTAAAAGTTAGCCAAAGCTAATGGGTATCATGTGGCACAGGTTTCAGTCAGAAATACTAAGATATGAAATCAGATCTTTCATCTGGCATGTAATTTCTACTATCTCAGTTTCACTACAGGAAGAAGATCCCAACAACTACGTGAAACTGTAATATCTGACAGCAATGGGGTTTTGTTTCAGGTATTTTTATGCCCCTCCTGTTTGTCAAGTGATGGGAAGGACATTTTCACTCCTTTTATGATACACACATTGACAATGAAACCCTTAGGCACCACTGCAATTGCCAGCTGGTTAGGGGACCACATCACTGGAGATGGACAAACAAGTAATTTACCTCCTTTGCCCATGCCAGAGCCCTAGAAGGTCAAGCCAGATGCTGCTACCAAAGATGTGGTAGGGAAACAGAAGGTGGCAGATGCTATGTGGTTTAGAGCATCATTTGTTGTCTTTATCCCTCCATGGCAATAGTGAGAAGAGTATGACAGCTTTTAGCACTCTTTGCTGTCCCTTATTCTTCTCTATTTTTTCTACATATTCCACCTTTTTCTTTTCCCCCTCCCTTTGCCATGGAAAGGACCATTTTAATTTTGGCTGGTCCTCAGCTTGGCAAGTCAGGGTGGCAAGATTTACTGTTTTGGTAAGAAACCGTGGAAAAATTTAATGCTTTGCATTACACCAATGAAAGTCTAAATTAGCTGAAAAGTAACATTCTAGGGTCCCTGGGACTGTTGAATTTTTGTTGAGCTCTTCATTTTTGGACAAAAGTTTTGTCGCAATGTTACTTATCTTCTTTCAATTAAGTCATGCTCATGGCACGATCCCCTTGTCCCTAAAGTTTAGCTTTTAGATTCTGCTAGTGAGCCTGAGGTGCTAACCCAAATCTTTCCTCTTGTTAGTGCCATGTGCTAGCAGGATTTAACTAAAGCTTTGGAAACACATACTGTGAAAATAGGCACAAAACAAGTGTACAATTATTTAGAGTTCAGTAATTTCTTTGACATAATCACTGTTGGTAAAAAAAAAAAGTAATCATCTCATGTGGTGTTTTGAAATATTCTGAGTTATCTTTTTACTCTAAGCTAACATAAAGCTGTTCCAGAGAACATAAGGAACTGATTCTTAAAAAAATATAGATTATTAAAAGATGATTAAAAAGACATAAGGTCTAAATTCTTTATAATATTGCAGATAAACCAGCAATATAGATCAAATTTCATACTCATTGTAGAAAAAAAAGTCATTTCAAACTCCTTGCTTGACACTAATTACCTGCTTGGGCTATCAGCGTTCAGCATGCAAACTCAATCAGAAAGGAAAACAAACTTGCTTGAGTGGATGCACAGTGCACATCGCTGTCTATGGCTGATGTCCCAGAAGACAAAGATGTACTGTTTCATTGCTTTATAGTATGATTCCTCCTGAATGTTTTATCAGCCACACATTGTCTTTTAGACATACAAATAAATAGTACTATGGAAAAGCTTTATCCTTCCTTTGTGTCACTACACAGACTTTGCCTTCCCTCAAAGCTTCATCTTATTTAGCTGAGAGGCATGCTTTTTGAGGGGTTTTTTGGTACCCTTTTCTTTCTGAATATAAAACATGCATTAAAACTGAGCTCGTATCTTAATTGGTTGAGTTACCCATCCCACCAGAACTGTAATTAATGCACAACTTCTCATCATTTCACTGGGGTACCATTTCATGATGCAGTGATCTATTTTGATACCATTCACTGCCCCGCCATCTCTAAAGCAGAGTTTGAAGTAGTGTGCTTAGAGTACTCTGCACATTGCTGTCTATGCATTAGAGAGAAGAAAGAGGCAGTAAAAAAAATTAGCCTCTTCCTTTCTCTGACCTTGAAATGTTCATAAAACTGTATGGTTTTTTATTATTGCTCTAATATTTATATATATTTTACATTATCTTTTCCACTACCATTGGGGGAAATTTTTCTGGGCCTGAAAGACAGACCTAATATCCTAGCACGGCAGAAAAATTGAAATGCAAGATTACTCACCACATATCTCTTCTCAGAGACTACTTTGATTATTCATCAATTCTCCTACTCCTCTTTAGAGTCCTGATATTTTTCCTCAGACTCCTGACCCTTTTCTCAGCTCACTGTGTTAAGAAAAGCTTATCATTTATTCACGCTTATTTCAGTATAATAAAACATTAATTATTGTATCCTAGGTACATTATGTAGGTTTCTCCATCTTTTTCTTCTATGCAATATTTGTCTTTACTCACCCCAACATGCAGCCCAAAATACTCTGATTCACATAGTGAGACAGAATTCCAACAAGAGGCTTAGATTCCAACTATTTGCTGAGATATGAAGACTAATACTTTTAACTGTCAGAAATGTCTGATTAATGGCTCATAATAATAGGATACGATAACTGCCTACTCTTTTATTGTATGCAAAACAGTCACCTGAGAACAGTATTACGTGAGAGCCACATGAAATGATTCTGCTCGTGATGCTCAGTGACAGCATCCCAGTTCAGGGATCTCACTAGCAATATCTGGCCAATCTGGATTTGGTGGGGGAGGGCAGGGAAAGACAAAAATAATGTTTTGTTTTACTGATACTCTTATTTAAAAATTTTAGTTTCTGTATAAAAGGAACCTATTTATACAAAAAAAAGATGTAAAGGGTTGAAGTAAGATGAGATGAAACCCAAAATTCCTGTTTATAAGAAACTTAATCTCCACTGGAAGATCCAGTCCACACAATTAATGGAGTGTAAGAAGTTTTATATCTCCTCCCAAATAGGCAACTGGTTAGATAAATTGCCCTGCAGACATCACTGTCTGTCCTGTTTAAAGAATTAGATAATTACCTTTCATACAGATATCTGTGTAAGACACCCAAATTTTGTTACGTAGTTCTGGAAAGTGATCCCTCTGTTAATCTTCAAGATTTTAAAGAGGAAAAAATGATATCTATTTTATATTGATGATTAATGAAAATTTCAGTTTAATTTGAAAGTCTTATCTACACTATATAATTAGTCATATGACATATAAGTCCCTGATAGGGTATATTTGGGGTAGGAAGAAAAAAAAGAAGACAAAAAAAAAAAAGGTGTTCCAATTTTTCAGAATTTCTCTAAATGCTTATACAAGCACACATATTTGTTCAGTTCTTTGGAACTGCCCCTTTTAATCTGCACTTAGGGTACTCAATAGCTCTGGTTTTTTGGTGTTTTTTTCCCAATCTCAAATACACATTTCATGAAAAGCCCCTCTGAGCTCGTAGAACTTACAGAGGAACAGGTTGTTTCCATGTACGAGGAAGCATCACAGAATTGTGTATTATTTTCTCAGTACTCCGTTCAAAATGTTTAGATAGGTAATATTCACAAAACCTGACACACACCAAATTATCAGCTTGAATTTATCCTCAGTTCTTTTTTATAGAATAGTATTTAAATGCAACACTGAATGGCAAGCAAATACCAACATATACGATATACACTTCAAGTATCAAATCACTTTGTATGAGTTAAAAACCAAAAGTAGATTTTAAAATGAGTTTAGGAAAATTGGAGCTGTTACAATTCTTCTATAATTAAGGACATGATTATAGGGCTTTATTCTTTTCATTGAGTTGTTATGTTTTTCTCAGACATTGCATTTTATTGTTACTGTAATAATATAAAAATGATAGGTTTATTTATTTGTCATATTGCCAGGCTGTTTTCAAATAATTATTTTTATAATAAATGTTGATTTCTTATTACGTTATATACATTTTAATGACACCATAAAGCTTCATTTTCATGGTATAATGAATTACAAATTGAGAAACATGTCATCATCCCATATTGTAAAAGTATTTGTTGATTTGCTATGTATCATTAAAAAATATAACTGTATTCATAGCTCTATGCACAAAGAATTTTGTTGTCAAAGCCACAAAATCCATTTGGGTATTTGGAATATGCTAAAGTTTTGAAAATTCCTACAAATCTGCCTAGATGAGCAAATTTCTTTTAATTTAAGAATATTTGTATGAAACAAACTGAAGTAACTATCATATTTTGGTGTGAAAGGAATCTTGAAACAAACAAAAAATGTATAAGAGAACACATAGACAAAATAACCATACTCTCAGTGCAAATGAGAATTTCGACATTAATTAAAATGGACACAGGGACCAGAACAATGTCTAGAAAATTATAGATGATAACAAGCTCATTATGAGTGTTGAAATGTTTCCATTTTCTGGATGTGCAGACTGTCTCTCAGCCCTGACCAAAACTGTGACAGAGTAAATTTTTTTCTACTCTCTTCTTCCTCCAAGGAAAGAAGTTATTTCTGTTCTAGCCTACCTCATGGTTGCTACTATTTCCTTATTAACTCCAGCATGCAGGTTTATGAAGAAAACCATACAGCCTGATCTCTTCTCATTCCTCCACTCTGTTTCTCTGTGTACTCAATATGAGTTAATGGGATGAATATAATAGATTTGAACTGACATATTCAGATCAAGAACTGTTGCCTTTTGGGATATTTAGTGAGTATTTTACTGTGTCTTTATTCCCAGTACATTTGTGCTGTCCAAGTGAAAAATTAATTTAAACTTGAGATCAGAACTTTAGACCCCTGAGGTATTGATGTACCCAGTTGCAGATTTTTTTTCCTGATTTTCACTGGAATAATTCCGAGGTTTATACCAATATCAACCTGGTACCAGACTTGGTCTTACTACTCCATGGACCAGTGATTAGACATAATCCCCTTTTTTCCTCTCCTTTTATGTTTAATTCCATAATATTCTAAACAGAGTAGGTGAAAATACCCCAGATTCACATCAAAACAATTGGTAGAATTTGACCCTATTTTCTGCATGTTGTTTAAGCACTTTCTTCTTAACATTAGTATTTCAAAGTCTGAGCAAACTTACTTCATGTCTTGAATATGACGTGAGCCTTCCCAACCCCTACTGGTAGGATACACATTTCTGTTTATAAAACAACTGTTATTAAATTGTCACTTGATGGACAGAAAATAACACTATTAGAAAAATATTTTCTATAGCTTTGCTTTGAAATCATCATAATGCTTGTCAATAAATAAATCTATTTTTATGACCTTTAACCAGTCATCTTCTATGCAGAAACTCCAATACTTTTATGTAATCATATGGTACCCTGTGAGGATTCATGATCAGAGAACTTCTCTTGCCTTTGAAGTCTTTCATGTTGATCTGACATTAGTCACTGATCACACATTAGTGTTGAGGGCTGCATCTGCATTTGCACTAGAAGTAATAACAAATTCTTATATTTACCTTTAAGGTTATCAGCTGTGCTACATTCTCATTCCTCAGGTTTGCTTATTTGTTAATAAAATATTTCCAGCTGCACCAAAAATACATTCTGAATAATCATTGGAAAGAGAACACCTTAAATTCCTAACAGCAGTTTTATTAGAGAAGGGCTATATATAGACTGGATCTCATCTCTTTAATGTCCTAAGTGCAGCTGTGATTCTTAGCTTCAGTGATAGACCTGCAAGCTTGCTGGATAAGAGAATTTGTCTCCTAACATTTTTTTTTTTTTTGCTTGTTCTGGGGTTTTGTTACCTATCAAGAAATAATAGGAAATACAGAGTTTTTCTCTATAGTTCTATTCCTCATTGCAAAGCTCTGATTGAACTGTACAGTGTTTGAACACTATGATGATGATACAAAATCAAAGCTACAGTTAGGCAAAGGTAAATAATTTTTATCAATATTAGGGATTGGTCTGGTGGTGTGGCTAAGAATATAAGTATTATGTATTTTCCATTCCATTGACTAAAGAGAAAATTGAAGGGGACTATGGAAGGATTTCTTTAATTATATTTTCCCCTGCTGGTTACTCTCACTGTTCTTCAGAGAGTGGCCCTCTCCATGAATAAAACTGATCTGACATGCTTTTGTCTGCATTATCACTGCTAAGTCTTTCTAGCGTTACAGGAATCATTCTTCATGTCCAAGGAACCATATGAAATTAGATGCTTTGAAGACAGGGCTATGGAGAGAAAATTTAGATTTAAATTTTCCAAAGTGAAAATTTAACACAGCCTTCAGGATTCATTGGCTAGTTCTACATTAGCAGGTAATTACCTCCTAATGTTACAACAGGAGTGAATAAACTGAAACTCTGTCCTTACAGCACAGTCTGTGTGGTCTTCTGTTTTACTTCAGGATAGTTTAGTTCTGTCTCCTACTTAATATTTCTCTTTTACATATGATACAAAGCCATAAAAAGTAAAGGAATTCTGCAGCCCTGACCACATTATCAGCTGTCACACTGACCTTTTTCTGTGTCAGGCAAATGGTAGAAGCATATCATAGCCCACACCAACATGGCACAAAGAAAAATCTCGTAAGTGGAAATGGAGTTAGTTCCTGCTTGTGTTTTTGCCTGTTTCTATTCTGTGTCCAATTTACATACCAGCATGAAGTTGTCTTGGGAATATGGAATGAATAGCAGCAATGAGTGTAATACCCTTTTTGTAGTCACTGTTGTAGGCTTTCTTCTTTCAGTTCATGGCACTGTGAGCTACTACTACTTCATTATCATGGCTTAACATTTCGAAAAATCACACCTGTGTTAAAAAGAAAGTGCCTCTCTCTGCCTTGCTCTTGTCAAGTCTTGCAAGACTGAACTAGTACAGATCAGTGGCCTGACAATTTTATGATCACCAAATCCACTATCTTGAGCAACATAATGGTCAAGACTTTGGATGCCATTCTTCAAAACTTCTTGTTTGGATAACATAGATAACACCAAGAAAAAATTACAGGCTTTTAGTGACAGGCTTTTAAACAATGTGGTACCCATCTATTGAATTATCTACTGATAAATTTGTGGATAATGTCAATGTGGTTAATTACACATTCCTATCTCAATTTTGTGGGGATTTTACTACTTTCTCTGAAAAGATCGTGACAATAATTCACCATATTTGGTTCTGGCTGGTTCACTGGGAAATGTTGCCTACTCACATCACTCACAGATGTTGTATCTGAGCAAGAAAAAGATAAACCTTAATAGAGTGGTGTGTACCTTTGGTTGTATAAATATAAGGTAGTTAGGACTATATGACAAATTTAGGGGCAGGGGTGGGGATATGAGGGTGGAGCAGGATACTCCAAGTGCCTTCAAGAATATTGTGCTTTCTATAAGAAATACAATTCCCACACTAATGGTAATCTCTTAATTTTTGTTTGGTTTCTTCCATAAGAGTACATACACACAAATCCTAAAAAAAAAAAAAAAAAAAATTAAAGAAATAAAAATCTCTTGTTCCGAGCATTCTCAGGTAAAGTGCTTGAGGTCTTAGAAGTTAGCAGGGTAACTCTGATTTCAAACCAAGTGAAAATAGATCATTCAATGAAACAATGTATCATTAGAAATCATAGTGTGTCTGCAAATATGGCAAAACATGCCTCCCTCCTCTCCCTCCTCACCTGATCACAAAGAATTTCACAACTCACAGCCGAGCCTTTGCCTGCAGACTGTCTACTAAAGCAAGAGATGAAAACCTTCACCTGCTGTCTTTCCTGCAAGCCATTAGCCACCTGAGCCTGAAGTGGCTGCTTAAAATTTCATGAAGAGAAATCCATGACCCAGTCAAGTCCCAGGAGCAGGTTTTCTCTGGCACTGCTTGCTCTCAATAGCCCACCAAGGGCTGAAGTATCCTGTGAATGATGAAAAAAGAACAAGGGAGGAGGAAGGGGAGCATTACAAACAGCAAACATTAGCTCTACCACTAACTGCTCTGTACCCTGAATCAAAATACCCTCTCTCCTGCTTGTCATTCTAGTTTGTAGGCTGAGAATCAAAAGGCCAAATGACAGAAAAGCATCCCATTTGTGGCCCTTTGATCATATCATCAGCTCATAACCCACTGCTTTTGAAAAAGACATGGAACCGTGTGCATAGGTCTTTAGAGGACTCTGGTGAGTGCAGTTTTATGGCTTGCTTAGTACCGGGGCTGAATTAGATTCACACAGGACATAGGCTGGGCAGGTGTTTTTTGACACACCTAAATGCCAGGCAGAAGACTCCCTCACAGCTCAGAGCCTCAGAACAGCTTTTAAAGACAAAACAGCCTTTATGATTCAGTGCTATGTGTCATCTCTCTGCAATTCTGACACTAGGGCTGTCATTCCTCCCTCCCACTGCACATGTAACAATGACAGGTACAGAAGAACACCACAATTTCTTTTCAGGCTGAAAACTAGAATCCTCACACTGGGGGTTCCTGATACAATCTGTGGCAGGGAGCAAGTAGGAAAGGTTGATGTGCTTTTGTCTGCAGTGAGAAATGAGAAGAACAAAGCAGTGCCAGATAGGCTCCTAAACTTCCCCAGATGGAAATCCGAAGGTCTCAGGTGTGAGCATGCAGTCAGACAGCAGTGGTGGTGGGGCCCTCCACCACGAAGTTCAGTTCAAGAGCTTGTAATCAATGAACGTCTTCTGCATTTCACCCAAATTGTGGTGGTGCTACTGAGCCTTCATAAACAGGGTCTTCATCTTCTGAGATGAATTGAGGCATTGTTTGCCTACTCTTGCTGCCCACAGGCAGTTAGATATTTCCAAAAGGTTATTATACTGATGCATAAATTTTGGTGCTGTCATTTCCTTAGGAATGAGCTCTGTCATCTCCTCAGGAACCCATCTGGGATCTTGTCGAATCTTTGCACAAGACAGCAATAATAAAGGGGTAATAATAAAATCGAGTGAGACAAAATATGTAAGATATCACTGAACTACAAATGCATGAAAAAGACAGAAATTAACTTGAGTGAAAGGAAGTGTGAATGAATGAATAAGGTTCATTAGTTAAAGGGTTGAGAGGTAGTGGGCAATAGTACATGTGACAGTACTTATACTTCTAATAGGACATATTTGTGTTGAAGAAACTCATGATAGTGTGGAGCAGCTGGCTCAGATCCTTATAAATCACTGCTGCACATTTGGTAACTGACTGGAATGGAGAACTCAGTTAACTTCCCTCCAAAAGGACTCTTGTCTGCACTTGCTAATATTCTCAGTATGTTTCAAACAAATACACCTTTTGTGGTAAGACTTGGGAATTCACTTCAGAAGTATTAGGATGATCTGAACCAAAATGTTGATATTCTGTTTAAATCTGCCAAATATCCTGTATAGAAATCAGCAGGCAGTGAAGTGGCATTTTCAGTAGTTACAATATAGAAGGAAGGCCAGAGAATTGCAGGTGTTTATGGAGAGGTGGGATGGAAAAGACAGTTTACCCCTTTACTGAGGAGTGAAGATAAAACTTTAGAGCTGATGTCTA
The DNA here is from genome assembly GCF_000738735.6 of Corvus cornix cornix. Taxonomy (NCBI): domain Eukaryota; kingdom Metazoa; phylum Chordata; class Aves; order Passeriformes; family Corvidae; genus Corvus; species Corvus cornix. The sequence goes on along the minus strand of NC_046332.1, from coordinate 59,396,873 downwards.
AAAGAGCTGATATGAACTAAACTTCACTGATGCTGCTGCTGAGATGGTGATATGACGTTGAAAGATATATTGGCATATTAAAATTTCTTTGAAATGTTTTACTTTTAGTGTCATTAAGACATATGGCATGCATAATTTTAATACATCTTTGTGTCAGATGATCCCCTTTTTTCAATTTTAATTTTTGCAATGTTATTCTGAGCTAAAAATTCAGAATTGCCTTTTCTAGACTGTTTCCAAATATCACAAACATGCAATAGCATCCTGTCCTTTAATACTACTACATCTAACAGTACAATGGTTTTATTATTGCTCTGTGCCCAAACAACAACTTGTTTCTTTTGCAGCTCTCAGGCAGACAAAACAAAACAAAACAAGTCTTTGAGGATGAAAAACATACTTAAAGGAAATGTACCCATTTGTCTCAGCACAACATGCTGAAAAGGCAGAGGGTAAGAAAACAATAAGAAATACATAAACCAAAGACAAGCAAATAAAATCACAAGTAATACTATTTGGATGCTTTTCCTGACATAATAGGTTTTATTGTTGAAAGAAACAATGTATCTGCAAAAATCTGCCACAAATGATTCACCAGCTAATAAAGTCTGGATTGAGAGTTCAATGTTCACTATGAATCATTTAGTTAAGACCTGCTACTCCCATATTCTTTTTTCAGCTCTTTAAAAAAACACACTGACATCCCCCCATTACTTCCTCAAATTCTTTTTTCATTTCATTTGGATATCCAAAGAACTATTCTCTTGTACCATAGCTACAGTGAGAATAAATACTTTTTACCCATGTCTTTGCCCTAATTCTGTCTTTTATAAATGCTTTAGAAATGGAGATGTAAGCATTACTTTTCCATTTCTCCTGCTCTTCTTTCTTTGCTTTTTTTCCAAGATACAGGCAGCTGCAGTCCAAGCAGTGTATTCACAAAAGATGACTCACAAAATAACTGGCCTTCATCTTTGTGTTTGACTATATATTGAGAACATAATGGAATGTGAGATGGAATTTAAATTGGCAAAACTAGCTCTGTTATTTTGTTGGTAAAATTATTCAGATAAGCTGACATAACACTCAGTTCTTTGGGATCACAGGCAACAACTTTCTTCCAAAAAATGCAGAATGTGAATTGTTGGGTTCCTCTTATCTTCATTACAGCTTTTTACCTTTTCCCTTAAAAGGGTGTTTTTTCCAGCTTTCAGATCACAAATGGCTTCAGAGAGATCTAGTGTGATCATTAAGGACTGTATTCAGCAAATGTCAGCCTTACACAGCTTTATCTGTAGGGCCTCTGCAGGCTCTCACAGCATGACAGCTTTAAAGCTGAAAAGTCTCAGTGCACCATCCCAGTGAAACTCAGGCACCATCTTCCCTTCTGACTAAACTGAAGCACAGAGGCACTCCTGAGTTATATTTAATTCAGGACAACTCTGTTCTCAGGAATAAGACCCATTCTGTTTTCTGCTACCTAGTAACATACCTCTGCACTTTCTGTCAGACACACAAGGCCTAAGCTTCAGTCGCCATCACTTATATATAAATTCAGCAGTAAGGTGGTATGATAGGTGGACCATATTTGCTCCCCAGTCCTCCAAAAAATTGCTTAGGTAAGGCTTATTGGCCAAAGCAGCACTCAGAGGTTCAACATTCAACCAAGAAATCTTGATTCTGATTGTTCTTCAATTGTAATTTACTTGTTACATTAAAATGTTCCTTTATGAATTGGTGTGTGTCTATTTGCAATAGTAACAATCAAACAAAACCATAAGGACCATAAGATGGATATTTTTACATCCACTGCACAAAGAATCTGAAGCACTTTGTGTCCTGTACATTAAGTATAGTGGAAGTTAAGTGAGCTATATTGAAAAATTTTGGTCTTCAGACAACTTCATTCAACTTTTGTTGGCATGTTTTATTAACCTTTGTTAGCAAGTGAGATATACAACTTATTTGCTGGAGATGGTTCTGGATATAAAAATAGTCATATGTTCAAGACTCATCTTTGTTCTGTACCAGCCTCAGAGGATGAAGAATAATGAAAGAAGATAGGGTACTTTCTGGCTTTACAAAGCATTTCAGGTTGTAAAGTTCTTAACAGCTTTAGAGCAGCAATGGCAAATTGTTTATTTTTGTTTTGAGTAAAGCTCAAGTTCTTACAAATCCTTTTTTAAAAGAGGTCATGTGGCTGTGCAGATGGTCCAGACAACAGAAACAGATATTAAATAATTATTCAGACAACTTAGAAATACTTTGTTCTTTAAGACTGGCAGCTGTAACATACAAAATAATTGCTTTAATTTTTTTTTTTAATATTTTTACTGGAAAGCTATAGACATTACGTAATTGCCTAAAATCATTCCTCTATGGTTTAAAAATTACTCCTGCTTGGTTTCATATACAAGAACCTGAGAGGTATAGATATAAAGGAGTGTACATCTATGTGTAGCTGTAGATGTTCTCTTAGAACATTATTGCATGAATGACACTGAATCACAGTAACACTACGCAGACTCGTGTCTGTGTTTTGTCCATAGGGAACACTGAGACATCTGCACTATATTACAGAGCTGGAAAGCTGGTCTATACTTTTATCAGTCTGGGTGAACTAACTTTTAAGGAAAGACAAGGCTCCAGCAGTAATCTTGTTAGGCTATTCAATCAGTGGTGAAGCAGATGTGTCTTCATTAGGAAAGGTCCCATCTCCTCTCATGTCTTGTACGCTATGTGGAAGAGAAGTAATCTGGTTTATCTTTCCAGCAGAAATTAAAAAAAAAAAAAAAAAAAAAAGTTGATATCCTTGTTTCTGTTTTCTTGCTTGTTTTAATCATCCTTCTAGAACACAAGAAACAAATAACAAAACTGGATGGCATACACCTGATTTTCAAAGTGAAGTATACTGATGGTGGAAAAACATTAGGAGATCTGGAAAACCAAAGAAAAATTAGAAGAAATTATGAGACTGAGGATGGGCTGGGTTGTCTCAGCAGACATGGAAAGTATACAGAGGTTTTGTATAGGAGAAAAATGGAGTCATCTCATTACATTTCAGGTAAGTTTGAATGTCAGGCCTCCAGTGTAGCTGCCAGACTTCTTCAGCAGAATGTAGAAAAATCTGTTGGAAGACTGAAAAACCTCTCTAGGTTATCTGATACTAAAATGTTGATAGATATTGCCTATTCTGGCCATCTTCTAGCTTATTAAAATTGAAAGACTTCCTTGAGAAGAGTTAAGTAGATGTAGTCCTTTCTTCAACAAAAAGTAAACTTTTTGTTTAGAGATGAGCTGTGTCTTTGCTTGGGTTTATAAGTAGAGACAGAAGGTATACATATAAAATTACAGAAAGTAAGTACTTTGCCCCGGGCAAGTGGAAGACATTCAACCTAGTGAAGGTTACAGGTACACCGGATCAGCCCAGGAACAGTGCCTTGTACTTGAATTACTACGGATATACTTTTGCTGGCTAATGTGCCTCAAGCTGTCATCATGAGTGCCCTCACTGTGGCCCATAACAATGGCTGGGTTTAGATCAATATTTTGTGTGGTCCTTTTAAGGATGACACTTGACTCCCTCATTGCAGTAATGCTAACTAAACTGTCAGACAAATATTGCTGTTCATCCTCACTCCTACGCAACTTAACCTCTAAAATGACAATTTAGAGGTACCGAGATTCTTTTGGAACAAACAAGATACAATAAAGCAAATTTTAGCTCTCTGAGTCACAAACTGGCTCCTTCATGTTTGCTGCTAGACATTGTCTCTTATTCAGGGCTTGATAACTAAAGAGTTTGTCCTTTTATTAATATCCCTTTTTTCCCTCCTCAGAACCCCTAAAACATTCAAATGTGAGAATTATTTAATTGTTGACTGTTCTGTTTCTTTAATTAATCTCTTATCAAACTGTTTATACTTACTTAAGGCCCATCAATGGCTGCCTGTTGTCTTTTAATGATTGAATGAGGTGCATGCTCTGTGCCTTGTTTCTTTGTACACTTTCTCATTAATAGACACACATCTCTAGTAACAATTATGTCTATCTTCTGCTTCCACTGCAATTATCTTCTTTTATGTCTGTTCTGTAAAAGGTACTTAAGTGCTCCGACCTCTTAATCTTACTTATCCCTGTGCAAAGAGGGTTTAAAAAACTGTTTACTGTAACAATTTTAAAATTTCCATAGTTAATACAGTTCATAGTTCATAACTCTCACATTTCCTTTTATTTTTCTTGGATATCCCAGGATTTTCACTTAATTTGAAGAACTAAGTTTATTTGAACTTCAGTCCTCTTTTGGATGTGTCCTTTTGAAGTCATGCTATAGTGCATAAAATTAACAACTGTTTACTGGAGCAAGTAATAGAACTCGGGATTCAGAAGATAATGACTTCGTCAACATATGAGAGCCTTGCTATTTTCACAGTGGCATGATAAAATATTTCATGCATTGGCAAAACTTCAGCATGATAGAATGTTATCACATAATACTTTCATAACTGGTCCTTTGAGTAAGGGATGAGTCTTGGAATGAAGAAAATAAGAAACTGATTTAGACTACATACCTTGCAACAGTCTGTAAACACTTGGCCACTACATTTTTCTAGCTGCCAAAAAGATTCACTTTTCTACTCATCCAAATCTTCCTCTTTCTCAGATCTGAGGTCAGATATAGCTAAGACCAGTTGTGCATGAACTAATGTAAGATAAAATTCACAGATAAATATCTGAGTAAAGGAAGATGCCAAAGCCTGAAAGGAATAAGGACACATATACACAATATGTTGACCTTCATGTTTCACAAAAGGTGGATTAAACAGTCTCCTACTGAAAATTCTGGTTCTTTAAAGCCAGTTTTTATGTGCCTAATTCTCTCTATGTATTGCTTAGAGAACCTTTAAAACTGACTTGGGGCTGTGGATTCCCCTGTTTAGCAGGAAGGCTAAAAGTTAGGTTTTCCGCAACAGTCAGCATTGTGATACTTAAGTCTCTTTATGGATCCAGACTCCCAAAAACCTATGATTAAATTGGTAGGTGAAAAAATAGATGCTGACTCTACTAGAAACTGAGAATAACTGTTGAATTTCAACAGCTACATGACTGCGAAAGGCCTGAACCAATAACTATAAGCAGGTCAAATGTGAACCCTCAAGCTCTCCAGATCCATTAACTTTCAGATAATTTCTTAACATGTACACTAAAAAATGACACTTGGTTTTCATCATCTTCACGTCCCACTCATCCCTACCAACCAGAAAAAAAAAAGGAAAGGAGGTAGTTGCTGAGTATACTGTTATTTGATGAGCCCAGTGGACCCAATATAGTAAAAACATTATCTAATTCTGTTTTTCAGAAAATTAAACAAAACAAAAAAAACTAAACTAAACTAAAATAAAATAAAATTGAATTGAAATTAATTAAATTAAATTAAATTAAATTTAAAAAAATAAATAAAAGTATTTAAACTCGAGTAGATATTGAAAAAATGCATATATACCATGGTTGTAAGGAACACTGCATTTCTTTCAGAGAATGGACCTTGGTTTCTCTTACTTCATTAAACTTTTTTTCCACTAATAAGATAAAATTTCTCCATTGATTATAGCCATGTTATTCTGAGAGCTATTTTTGTTTACAAAATGAAACAATAGAAAAACAGAATGAGAAGATTCAGAAAATACACTTTCTGCTTACTCTCTGCTGGGGTCACTGCAGGTCAGGTATATCTGCAGGTCTTGAGCAGGCAGGTTGGCATAATAGGTGCAGCTCTGGGCCCTGGCCTGCTTCTCTGGTCTGGGATACCATCTGGATGAATTTGGCAGGTGTCTTTCTCTTTCTGGTTCTCTTGAGTTTGGTCAGGGGTGGATAAACTGTTTCATCTCAGTCTGTCTGTGCCATATGCTGTAGGAAACAATTGATTTCAGTCTTAGGTCAGAAGCCAAGAGAGAAAGTGAATGGAGAAGAGGGGGAAAAAACAGAGAATGGAAAGAGGCACCTAGGGAAATAAACACAGGGAAACAACCTCAGAAATGCGAAAAAGAAGTTCCTACTACAACAGTCATGGAATGAGATTTTTCAAAACATGTTGGCATTGAGCCATCTCTGAAATACCTCAAGTGCAAAGATACTGTCTAAATATTTGCAGTGACAGGGAAGCTCTTCGTCCTTTTTTAAGGTTACTTCTCTGAAGACCTTGTCATTGATTATCAATGTCTCATGTTAAAAAATATGAGAGAAAGGACCTATGCAGTGTTATGATTAAAAGTATAAACACCCCCTAATATTTATAGCATGTTCACTTTTTCATCACTTAACTCCCATTGTTTATAATTTTCAGTCTTCTCAAAGTAGTAGGGTCATTTTAATTACATCCAAACTAATATTTTCAACGTCACACTTTCGTTTTCTTCTTCCTTGGCCTTGAATTGCTAGAAATTACTGTGGTTTTTTTTTTCCCTACCAAAATCTTTCATTTGCTTGCTGATATAGACACTGTTTAAAAATACCACATTCATTCTGTTTCAGTTGAAACAAGAAATTTCCTCTTTTTTCCATTAAATAAAACCCCTGACTTCCTATATAGGACTACTTCAACCCATTTATGTTTGCTACCAAGAAACTGAGAGGTAAGACTAGAGTGAGCATTTTATTAGCAGTCACAACCCCCAGTCGTAGCCACTGTGTAGGCAGCCCGAAAGCACGCCGCCTCATATATGGTCTCCCAGGAAGAGCAAAGTCTGCTGCAAGGCAAGGACTGTAGCCACGAAAGAACAGAGCAGACAAATCATAGCACAGACTACCACATTCCCCTGCTCACTTTAGCTTACATGGCTCATTAGCATGGGGGAAAAAAAAGAGCCTACTTTTCATTTCCCTGTGAAAGTAATAAATCAAGCTAGAAAAAAAGTAAGGCACTATTATACAATATACAATGTTTCTCATCATACCTGAATTTAAATGAGACCAGTTACCCAAGAGTGTTATGTTTTATAAAAGAGAAACAGGATCCTTGAACACCATGCCCACAACATGGGGATGTAATAACACTGACAGTAATAACACTGAAACAACATTATGATTGGTGGTCTCAATTGCTCCTTAAAGATTTGAATAGTTCATTAGAAAAGAAGAACTTCCATTACTTATAATCTAGAGACCATCATGTACTTTAACATTTTTGCTTCCAGCAATAAGCTTTCTCTTTCCAAAAACTTCCGTTTTGTTTATATTTGATTTCTTTACCTCTCGGCTTTTTAATGCAGACGATTTTCTCAGCAGGGGACATTCACAATATTGATTCTATTGATGTAGATGATACACATATACATGCATAATCCTCTGAATATAACCACCCCTTTCCTCTTGTTTACCAGCTTATGACCATGCTGAAAGCAAGTGGTGGACAACTACTGCACTTGCATGTGGCAAAAAAATCTTCACTTATTTTGCCACACGTTGACATTTAAATCTCCGCTGCAGGAAAAATTTCTGAATCCAAAATATTCTTACAATTTTAGTTGTAAGAATATTTAAGTTCTCTATCATCTGAGTAAATATTTCTGACTTGTCTGTGTCATTTATGCCATTTCAGGTAATTGTAGTTAGGTTACAAGGAACAAAATAATTCATTTAAGAATTATAATTTGTTACCTGCAACCATCAGTAGATCTTGCTGTGGGATGGCTCTACCTTGTATTTATTTTTGGAAAAGAGATAACCATGTATATTGTCTTGTAAGAGGCCTATTTAGAGTAGTAATTTTAGGTCTGTGATCACCACATTACTATGCTAGACAGGCCACGTATAAGCTGGTTTTAACAGATAATTGAATATAGATTGAAAAGAGCTATTATGGTCCAGTCAACTGATATTTTCTAGAAGAAGGCTAACCATTTGATTCAGATTAGACCTCTCATTCCCTCTCCCTTTAAAAGAAGTCAAAACTATATTTGGAAAAGCACTACAGAACTGCTGGCACTCCATTAGATTATTTTCTAAGAATATTATTCTAAAAAAATAATTAACATAAAAAACTTCAGGTACAGACTCACAGCACTATTTCTCTGATAGCAATTCCAGCTGAAAACATACCTTGGCCTTTTCCTATTGATTCAACCCCCTTCTAATTATCCCAGTATAGCAACTTATGGTCCCAGGTTGGGTGGACAAAAATCTACAAAATAAAATATTCTTCCTCTTGAGAGGAGTAGGATTAGCCTATTCAGATAGTCTATGGAATCAGATCAGGAAAAAATTTACATTGCAAAAAAATATTCAGATTTATTTACCATTCAGAGGTAGCATTCCAATAACATTAATTTTTAGAAAATTATGTGTATACACAAAGTCAGAACTTTAAAAGAAATACATTTAGGTTACCTGGTAAATTTTAGCCTCCAGTTGGAGGTCAGGGACTTATCAAAATATTATATAAAAAATTTCTTACAATTCTTTCAACAGTTGTACTGAGAAAAACTCTTTTTCAGCATTTATAAGTTGCAATACTGAACCATAAGGAAAAATCTTGGCAAAATATTCTCAGGACACAGAGGACAGATACATCCTTCTCAATTTATTAGGACAGAGAAAACTCACGTTGAGAGCAGGACACGGTAATTAACACATATTCAGGTATAGTGTGTATCTCTGTAGATCCAAAAGCAGAGCTAAATATCAAAGTGAAGCCAATAATCAGAATCTATTCTTCAGTTTCTCTATTCTTCAAGGGTAGAAAATATGTCCTATATCAATACTAATTCATACGTCCCTGGATAAAGCCAAAGCTGTCTCATGCTTTACTGTTTATTTGTTAACTTGGAGCAGAAAAGTAGTTGTATCCTTTGGAACTGATTGCTGTAGCAGTGAAGTGCTGCCCACAAAGGTAATTCCTGACGCAAAAGTATAAAAACACTAATGCTTTCAGATTTCTGGCAAAACATCCCCCCTCAAATTTCTTCCAGTTAATGTCTTCACGATGCTGTGGGATTGATATGGAAACTGATGACCAGGAGCATTTGCTGCTAGATGTATCCACAGCTGATTCCTGCACATACTGCAGGAGTCATTCTGCACTATCAGAATATGTAAACAACATAAGAAGATTCAAAACGAATGAAATATATCTGTTTCTCTTATCTATCTTTCTCTCTTTTTGTAATACCCTCAAACTTGACATAATGGAGACTAACAGCAGACTATTCAGAAAGATAATTCTAAACTGCTTACTGAGCAAGCTCTCATGGAGCTCAAACACACAATTTAAGGGAAATATTGACTGGTTTTATTGGTGTGAAGGAAAGGTTACTCTTGGCAGAATATGCCATCAAAACAAATCATTCTGAAAAAAATAGCAACTATGATTTCTAGGTGTTCATTATATATTCTGATTAAAGCACCAAATTAATAATATATTCTAAAAAAATAACATGTCGATGGTCCAAAAATGTTATCGGTTTCCATTTTACCGTGTCTGAAACTTCAGAGCTGCTTTTAAAGGAATTCTACCAAGCACCTACTTATTTGTGAAGGAGGCTGTCCACTTCCAATCCCTTTCATTCATCTTTGTGAGCTGGGATCTTTCTCTGCCTCTGCTCTTTCTAAAGGGGCCACCTAGCTCACCAAATAGTTTGTGATTTAATATGGATTGATCTGTGCTAAACCTTTGAAAAATGTTCAGGTTTGTTTAAAAACCTGTGGCTTTGACAGAAAATTGTCACATACTATGTGCAACTGTGCTCATGAACAGCCACTGAAGATAGTTACCATCCATCTCTTTATCCTATTAAATACTTAATTTGCATGTACCCATCATCACTGAGTGCTTTAATCACTTGTCTACTGCATATAAGAAGGAAGAACCTCCAGCTAGTCCTAGAATAATGAAATGCTCAGGTTACCTGAGTGCTCATGATAGGGGAGAGAAAAATTTCCTCTAGAGCAGAACTTAATTCTTGCTGTCTTCTTAACATAATCTGTTGACTACCTTAGTTCCAGTCTTTCACATCTTTTTCACAGTGGACTGATTCCATAACTCTGGGTTACAAATTCCATAGCTATTTCATTCCAGTGTCTCAATGCTCTGTAAAATCCAAACCTCTCAGGATTTCCATCTTTTAACAGTTATAATAGCAATTTAAAAAAACCCAAACAATCAGAGTTTAATTGACACAGGTATCTGATATAATTAGTCAAATAAAATTTTTAAAATACAGTTTATTTGGCCAAGTCTGAATTCTATGTGTCTCATTGCCTGCATCTCTCTATGCTGCTGAGAAATGGTGTCCTAGCTTTTGTGTAAAACCATCTGGTAATTCTTAATTTTCTGCATACTCTAGTAAGCTCTACTTCACTTTTCTGACTCTAGAAGTCTCATAAACTATTCTGGGAATCCAAACACATCTTTTGTCCGGTTTCAGATCTCTCATGTCTAATTAATGCTTCTTCATTTTAACAATGAAGCACCCAATTAAATACATTAATAGAGTTACGAAGCAAGTTTCCATAAGACTCTTTACTAGTTCTCTAGAAGTATTAATTATGCTTCATGTAAATATCAGTATAAGATCAGAGTAATTTATTTCCTGCAAATGTTAATATGAAAATGCCTTTTTAACTTTTATACTGTTTGTTGTTTTATGAAACTCAGGATGTTTTTATATTGCTAGAAGATAATTAAAGAGACTAGTAGCAGTATATTTTGGGCTTTGAGGTGGCTTTTATTTTTTGTGGTGTTGGAGGAGTGGGGGGATTGCTTGATTTAATTTTTGTGTTTCAAGAAGTAGAGCAGGGGAATGGATGATAACTCATGACATTTTCAACTTAATGTCAACTTTCAATCTATTTTTAAGCCTTTTCTAATTGAGAATTTGATTCTTCTGCCTTCCTCATGGGGCATGTGGGATTTCAAGACATTTAAAATAAGAACTTAGATTTTGATGTTGTTGTTGTTATTATTATTAGCCTGCAAGCTGCATGTAATTATTAATAATTCAGGAATAATTAAATTTTTAGCTTGAATTCTTGTTTTGGGTGGTAATATTTGAACTTGTAACCATGGTAATTGTTCAATACCTCCCTCCTGTTTTGAAGAACTTGATAAATATGAAAGATTATACTGGCCATCCCTAAGCCAGTCATTCAGCCTTGTAGGAGCTAGACACATTCATAAAGCATTTGTAAACTTATAAGAAGCAGGGACATTTTTAAGTGAGTGACATTTTAGAGTTAGATATAGTGATAGCTGAACCATGTGTTGTGGTTTAAACCCAGCTGGAAATTAAGCACCGCTCAGCTGCTCCCACAAACCGCTTTTCTCACCGGTGAAATGGGGAGAAAAATCAAAGTAAAAGTTGCAGGTTGAGACAAGAACAGGTTAATAATTGAAAAGAAAGTAAAATATAGTAATGATGATGATTAATAGTAATAATAATAATAATGGAAAAAGGACAGATGTACAATAAACTTTCTCAGCAGACATTGACGGATGTCAAACCCTGCTTCCTGAACCCAGACCTTCTTCCCTTCTGGGTAACTGCCCCCAGTTTATATACTGGGCAGGACATTCTTAGGTGTAGAAATCCCTTTGGTCAGTTTGGGTCACCTGTCCCAGCTGTGCTCCCTCCCAGTTTCTTTTGTGTCCCTCCTCGCTGGCAGAGCATGAGACAAAGAAAAAAGTCCTTGACTTAGGACAAACGTGACAACAAACAGCCAAAACATCAGCATGTTATCAACACCGTTTTCATTCTGAATCCAAAATATAGCACTGTAACAGCTACTGAGAAGAAATTACTCTACCCTACCTGAAACCAGGACATCAGGTTTTCTCACTCATTCATTAAATAAAATCAGAAGTTTCTGGATTTAGGTTGTAATTCTGGTTTTGAATTATGAGCAGATGTGGGAGTTATGGAGTATATCTCCAGAGCACTATGGAGCTATGTGGGGTCCTGTTCTTTAAGTATATCCCAACATCCAGTCAGCTGTAAAACAATCAGATAAATATCATTGTATTAAATGACAAAAAAATATTTTTACAGGTGTTACATTGTAGGAAATTATTACCTGAAATTTTCTGCAGAAAATAATAAATGGACTGGTTGAATAAAGAAACTGGTTTTTAGTAATTCTTTTCTGGGATCTAGAAATTTGTTTTCCACTTGATAGAGCAATAAAGCAAATATTAGGGTTTTTAGAAAATTTTGATGAGTAGCACCTATGTAACCTAGAAGAGTTAGGCTGTAATATTTGCTCTTACATATGGTGAACAAAGGAGGACTGAACAGAATAAAGAGTGGAAAGAAAAGGATAAGTAAAACTGAACCCACCAAAGCACAATTTTCATGCATTTGTATGTTTTTCTTTCAGTTCATTTTCATCCATAAGGAAATGGTCTTAACATAAAACTGTGTAAAATAGCAAAAATCTCTGAAAATTGCCTATGCAAAAGGAAGGATGAAAATAAAAACAAGTATTGCAGCCTTGAACTCAGTTCAGGAGTTTGTACTGTACCGTCAAAATACGTCTTCTGAGCTTTTCCTCTGTCAATATGTTTATGCTGTTTTGTTCACCCCAAACAGATGCTCAGCAAGTCATTTGTATTACCCTGGACTCTGCCTCAAAAATATAAGATGAAGTATTCTTTCTGTTTCTTCATGTTCTTTTTTTTTTTTTTCAGAGTTACAAATAAGTAACATTTTACCATAATTTTCTTAACCCTTTAAATGACCAGAAAGAATATACTGTTTCCCTGACTTTCCCTAACTAATATACTGTTTCACTGTTTTTCTGTCCTCTTCCCTTTCGCACAAAGAAGACGGAAACTAATGAGAGCTATTGAGTAAAGATGGCCAAGCACAAAATAAAAATAAAAGGACCCCATTTCATTTTGGATCATGCCACAGAATATGTTATTGTCATTTTACTTTATTAGCTATTTAATATAATTTACATAATTTATGTAGTTGGGCTTTTTTAATCAGACATAAATTTTAGACAACCCAGACGATCTTTTTCAGTACTGAAAATATGTCTGTTACAGTTGATTTTTCATTATCAAACAAATGGGTATCTATATTATTAGGCAATTTCTGGTCAGCATTAGAGACATGCTATTTCTCAAGAAGTATGAATCAAGCATCAGTATTTAATTCTGAATTGCATTAATTCACAGAATCACAGAATAGTCTGAGTTGGAAGGGACCCATAAGGATCATCAAGTCCAGCTCTTAAGTGAATGGCCCATAAGGTTGAACCCATGACCTTGGCATTATTAGCACCCTGCTTGAACCAACTGAGCTAATTATTTATCCTTCTCTTATTTTGCTGAGATAATTCAAGATTCCATGTTCATTTGATCAATGTATGTCTTTAATATTTACTTACCAACCTGAATTATGTTGTCATCATACAGTAACTGCAGGCTGTGCATGCTGCAAAATAAAACAAACAATATTCAAGAAGCGTGTCAAGAATTTTTTAATGTATCTAGAGATGTTCTTTGAATGTCAAGAACAATGTTGTAAAACTTTTCTTTTTCTCTATTTATTCACAGAGTTGTTTTGCAAACTCCTTTGTTCTCTCATCTTGTTCTAACATTTTTCAATTTCATCTCCAAAATCAGAATCAGTATCATACTGATATCACACACTGTGAGGCATGAATATTTAATTATGAGATAAAAATTAAGGCATATCCAAAGAAAACAGGCCAACTACAATACTTTCACAGAAAGTGGATGAAGTACTTCATAAGCAGCTGGCTGATATTTCATGATCACTTGCTCTTTTTCTTATGAGAGACCTTAAATTGCCGTGTGTCTGCTGGAAACTTCACTACAAGACAGACATTGAGGTGCTGGAGTGTGTCCAAAGAAAGGTCTAAAATGTCCTGTAAGGAGTAGCTGAGGGAGCTGGAGTTGTTTTGCCTGGTGAAGAGGTGGCTCAGGGGAGATCTTCTCACTTTCTACAGCTACCCGAAAAGAGGTTGTAGCCAGGTGACTGTTGACTTCTTCTGACAGGCAACCATCACCAGGACAAGAGAAAACATCCTCAAGCTGCACCAGGGCAATCTCAGGTTGGATATCAAGAATAATTTCTCCCCTGAAAGGGTGGTCAGGTATTCAAATGGAAGGCCCATGGGGGTGGTGGAGTCACCATTCCTGGAAGCATTCAAGAAATGACTGGATGTGGTACTCAGTGCTATGTTTTTGTTGACGTGGTGGTTGGTCAAAGGTTGGAATTACTGTTCTTGGAGGTTTTTCTAACATTTATGATGATTCTATGAAATTGACCTATCAGATTGTTTTTAAATAAACTATGCAGCAATGTAATAAAAGGTAGTTTGCCAAGTATTTCCAGAATAAGGGAAAAAAACCAAAACCTGAATAAATGAGTGAAAAATCAAACTGAAATTCACTCTGTAAATTGTTTACTATGAATAGTTCACTCAAATAAGCCAATGGATGTAAGAACAATCAAAGCAAAATTTTCAACACTATGTAAAAGTGATGAGGGTTGGGGTTTTTTAGGTAATTTCTACCGGAAAAAAACATACATCTCTGTCTGTCCTAGCAGGAAAATTTATTGGTTTTATCTGATTAAGTTTATCAAGAATTTAATTTTATCTTGAGAGATTAAATGCTGTTTAGTTATGGGAAACCTCTTGTGAAATAGGTCTTCAAGAAAGTGGAGTATGAATTATCCTAAAGGATAGGACGTCCTAAACAGGTGGGCTTTTTGCAACCTCAGAGAGTATATCATTGTCTCTCATTTTGAATGCAGCTGGCTGTTCAAGAAGTAACTAGCATATATAGAAAAATCTCAAAATGTATTAGAAATTACAAAATAAAATCTGAAGTTCTATTCAGTAGCTGTTAAAATAGATGCAGTTCAATAGAAAGCAAATTTTATATTTGATTCTGAATTATAACTGAAGTTAATTTTCATAATGTGAATAATGTTTCTTTAGATGACTTCACAGTTTTATTATTTTATCTTATCAGCTCAATCAGAGTGAGTTTTTCAGGATAAGTTCATTGTAAAAATGAATGATATTAAAATCATGTTTTTTGTAATTCCATAATTAATTCTTGGAAATTTCCTTCCAGTACAATAATTTGCATCTAAAGCAAGATAATGGAACACTAAGAAAATAAAAATTAAAAAAAAAAAAAACCAAACCAAACCAAAAAAAAAACCTGATGTAACCAACAGAATATTTTTCTTATAAACTTCAGGATGTCTTAAACCCATACACTAGTCCTGAAAATTTACATACTTAGATTACCATTGCTTACATGAGTGATCTAGTCAATATCAGTGGAGTTATTAATATGTACAAAGAGCTTTACTGTAATAGTTCTCTAAATGTTGGCTTTAGCCAATAATATGTACACATTATTTTCTCTTTTCCAAAGACTCTTAAAAAACCACAAATAACAAAAAGAACCAATAAAACTTGCTTAGCAATGACATAGACTACCAGAGCTATTAGTTCTTTACCATTTATATAAAATTCCTACTGATCTTATTTTCGCCTGTTTGTTTAATATTGACTTTCTAGTTTTACAATGTATACTCCAAAATCCCTCTTTACCTTCCCATCCAAAGCAGATGAATGGGATTTCCCTTTGAGCCTGTACGTCTTCACTGGTAGAGGAAATTATTGTTGGGCAATTTATTCTTACAACTAATATACAGACTTCTCAGTAACAGATATTACACCATTACACTGCATACTGTGAAAAATAGTAGCATAGTATCACCTTGCCCAGTGCTTCCTCAGCATTTTTTGTAAATTCCCAGATCAATGTGGTGTGGATAGTGATATTATCTCTTTGCAATGAGCAGGATATTCCAAAACTGCAAAGCTGCCTTTGCCTCAGTTACCTTGTCTGCACATTAATGCTAAAATGATTTTCCTAGCACCTGAAGAAGCTGAGACTGTAATTATTCAATGTTTGTAAAGTGTTATATACTTTAAATGTCAAGTATTGCTAAGAACTATAAACTATCCACAATTCAAAGTTTGATTAACAAATCTCTAAAGGTCCTATTAATTTACCTGTTTCAGTGTTACTGAATCATAAAACTGTCTTAACCATGCATCAAAAAGTGTGTTTAGAGAGTAGATTCCCAAACTGAATAGACTTTTTATCATATTGAGAAATTAGGGAAATTTGCATTTAATGTCTGGAAGTTGTCCAAATCTTCAAAAACCTAGCTATCCAGATTTAGCTAATCTAGGTATAATACAGAAATAATCTGATAAAATGCCCCGAGTGGATTATAGTGTAGGAAAACAATCTATTTGCTGGTGCAAGGTCCTGTTTCCAGCATTTTATTCTAGTTTATCCCCACATTGGATATTATCCCTCTACAAAGATCTTTGCTGGTTGCCAATGCTGACTGCAGTCATTCACAGCCCGTCACCAGTCTGCTAACACAGCAATCAGTGAAAACAAGAGACAGCAATGACTTGAAAGCAATATTGATAAGAGTATAAAAATAGTATTTATCACGCATAATGGAAAATGGTAATTGCTTACAGTGGCTTTACTATAGGTCCATGATTCTGTTAGGAGTCTCACACTGCATTGCTACAATATTCAGTTTAAGATTCAAAAATATCTGTCACCTCCTCCAACAGTTTGGTGCATAATCTAGATCACTTGCTGTAGTGTAAGCACACTTTATAACGACAGAAAAATTTTTCAACAATATTTTAAAGTCACTCTGGAAAATGCCTGAAAAATGAGGAAAATACTTAAGTCTAGTTATTTGATCTAGGTTGAAAGGTCTGAAGAAATGAAAAGAGAGATAGAAAAACAATTATAGTGGGCAGACATTACTTTTTGTGGGTATGGAAAGAGAGAGAGAAGGTCCAATGAATATCTTCACTGTTTTTCTTTGATAATTAATCTAACTTTCCATAGGATTGAGGATTTCCACGGTTGTGAGCATTAACACAATTTTAAGGGGCACACAAATTAATAGATTTTTTTTTGTTGTAGTATTTGTTTCTTTAAAACCAAAAGAAACACAGCATTAAATTAAAGGACAAAAGGGCATTAGTATCTTCTCAAGAGGATAAAGTCTAGAGGCTTAGTCTATCATTCATAAGCAATTAACCTAGGGGCTAAATAATAATGATAGGAAGCATTTATGTTATTTTCAATTTCAAAATAACTGTACAATGACAGATTATCAAATTGCATTTGTGATTATTTTAACTGCAGTAATAAGTTTGGAGATAAGAGTTTTATATGGGCAAGTCTTTATTGGACACATATTACAGCAAGCTAGCACTGAAAATATATCTTTTTATTATTTGAGGCTTTAATGCCATAAAATATTTGCATAATTTACATTGTTGTAGCAATGAATTCTCAAAAGATGTTTTTTTCTCTTTTTGAGCTAGACTCCTCGGTAAGACAGGATATAACTTAGTCCACGTCCTAAAAAGATGACATTCAATGAATAGTGAGAGAGGACATAGAGAAAGATATTTCATTACATTCTTTGTACATAGAATAAATGGGAAAATTGAGATTGTCCATACTTTAAAATTGTCTGCTTTAACTGTTTCTAAAGATTTAAAACAAGCACCAATATCAGATGGTAGAACTATTTATTTTAGCTTGCTGTGATCCTGGTATCTAAAGAAACAGTGTCTGGCAGCACAGAATTGCTCCCCATCAATTCGTTATGGAAATGCATATAGTTGTTGTGGTTTTGTTGTTTGGGGGGTTTTTTTGTGGTTTTAGGGTTTTTTTCAGTTTTGTGTGGTTTGCGTGGTGTAGTTGTTTTTTTTTTTTCTCAAAAGAGTCTACTCTGATTTTGTCTAGCCCACAGATTCCAAAATTAGGGATCACAACCATATACAAGATCCCAGTAGTTCAAAGTGGATCACAATCCTGTAAGAAATCTGACTGTTCACTGTAGTATGCATGTTCTTTAAAATTTAGATTCAGAGACCAAATAGTCTGTACTCACAGACAAAGAAAAGTTATGAATCATGATATTTTCTTGTTTTAGAGATAATCAAAGTGCCCAGATAGAGCTATTTAGGAGAAATTATTGTGGTTTTAATTAACATTATATTTTAATCCGTATTAATGTCAAGCAGAGAAAAATCGTAAGTTACATTGGTATAAAAACGTGGAGAGATGTGACTGCATGTATAATAAGTAGTCTTCTCTAGAAATGCTCAAAACCCACCTGGTTGCAATCCTGTGCAACTTACTCTGGGTGAACCTGCTTCAGTAGGGGGGCTGGACTAGATGATCTCTGGAGGTCCCTTCCCAACCCCATCTATTCTGAGTCCATGATTCCCTGAGATAAGTACACTTACTAAAAAAACCTAACAAATACTATGCTTTATGTGGTTTATATTCAGGACAATATAAAGAGTGGACAAGGTAGTATTTTTAAAAGGTGCCTACAGCAAATCACCACATGAATCCTTCAAATTTCTGTTATGTGTCTTTATACATTAGGGCAGCAACTTATCCCACTACTGATGAACTAAATTTAAATATAATTATTCTATAAACACTGGCCAAACTTCTGTAAGTTTTCGAGTTTTCTTAAGAAACAACAACTGCATTTCTATGCTGTGCTAAGACTGCCCAAAATCAGGTAACCAAGTGAATGACACAGCCACATAATGAGGATGAAATTAAAGGGAAATAGGAAAAAAAAAAAAAAATCCAGCATTTTATCTCAATATGCAATTTGTCATCTGACTACCCTTGAAGGAAAGTGTCAAGAAACACCCAGAAGACAATGACAATAACAGCAAAAGTGGTTGCATTAATTTATGGGGATGAGGACAATGAAACATTTCATGAATTGCTTTAACTTTATTTTTCCAAATAATGTTTCAGCAGGGGATTGATAGTTGACAGCTGTGTTCACTGATAGGTAACCTTGTTGCAAGTTTCTGAAGAAAGATGTTCTTCTTCACTGGACTTGTCTCCGCTTTGTAATTTTTTTTTTTTCTCTCCTTAGAGCCAACACAGCTATTGTTACACTTTAAAATATTTCTATCATGTATTTCTTCTTTGAAATAATACATTTTTTCTTTGCACTATTTGGCTGATAACATGTCATAATGTAGGCTGCCAAGAGCCAAATGACTCTCAGATTCATTCAAGCATTCAAAGCAAGAAAAACCATTCATCTAGATAAGATCTTATCTGACAAGTCAAGCTCAAGAAATCTCAGTATAATTATATGGTGTTAATGAAGGCCATGTATGCAGACAGTTCTCAATATTAACCACTGTGTTAGTCTATCAACAGTAATGTGAAACAGTCATTTTAACTTAAAACATGTAGGTAGACTTTTTTTAAACAACTCAACAACTTTCTCCCATGGAAACACTTTACATGAGAAACTTTCATCTTTTGTGAAGGATTACTAAGCCATGCTTTCCACAGAGATATTGTTATTGTACTATGTTAGTCCAGACTTCTGGACAGATATTTCTTTAAAAATTAAGGAACAGGCTTTTTTTAAAATACAAGGACTACTGCTAGATACAGAATAATAATAAAGGATTTGCTGTCATTTATGTTTTTCAAAAAACTAAATTTAGAAGAGATGTAAGCTTGCTCTTTAACTATTGCTGTCATTAAAAATCATATGTTGGGAAATATTTTTAATGGCGAGTGCAGAACTCTGTGGTTATTCTGTATGATTATAATGTTTATTGCTTGATCTCAAATTTCTGTATTTATTTATTTATACTTTAAGGGTCAATATTATTTATTTTTTTTATAACACCCTACAACTAGTCAAAAAAACTCATTTGAGCAGTGCTGGTTTGCTTGTATTGGAAAAGATTGAATTACAAAAATTGAAACATTTAAAAATAATTTTGGCATTGCAATAATTTCAGAAAAAAAGGTTTTCATGTGTAAACTTCTACTTGTTGAAAGACAGAAATTTTCTCCAGAATGTCCTATAATGTATAATTTAAGGATTTCAGATAAAATCCAATAGAATTGAGTTCAAATCTGTATAAGACATTGAATATCACAGTATATGAATTCCCTGTTAACAAACTTATGATTACAGTTACCAAAGTGTATGTGTGTTATTCGCTAACTTTTTTGCTTTTGTCCCCAAAGTTCACAGTTTTGCTCAAAAAACCCCAACTATTTTTCCCCAACAAAATGATCACTTATAGTGCTTTTATCTGTTGGGTTTTTTCTCCTCTTTTTTTACTAGTTCTTTGTTCCTGAAGACCTATTTAAAAATAGTTTATGGTTATCTTCCTGGTCAGAAAAAGGATCTGTTTTATTAAACTGCATTAGAACATAGAAGAGTCTGGGTGAAACCATATGGCAAAAAGCATTAAAGTTTTAGAACTTCACTAAATAGCATCAAGAAATACTGCAATTGGTATTGTATTTGTACTTACGTGTATATATATATATATATATATATGTAGATAGATAGATAGATCAACTAATCACCTTTTACCAGAAACAAATATACCAACAGAAAACATAAATAAAGAGTATTTACCTATTAGGCAAGGGTTTGTAGACCCTGGCCATTAGAATGGTTTGACCTAACCCTCTACAGAAAGCATTCCAATGTTTATACAAAGTAGTATAAAAGTTAATCCTCTATCATAAGCAGAGGAACTAGGCATAGGTCTTTTTCTGCCCTCCACGGTATCCAATGACATCATTTTTCTCTGTGTGGGAGAAGAGCTGAGGGGGACAGCAAAGCAAGCAGAGATGGTGGCCCCATGAAAGGGCTTATCCCAGCGATCCTGAACAGGTTGCTCAGAAAAGTCAGCAATAACCAGTTTCAACAAGCCCAGGCTGACGAGCAAGCCCAAACTTGGTCAAAGCAGGGCAATAATCAAGGCAGCCAGTCAAGTTAGCAGGTCAGTGTTAGCAAGACACGCAGCCAAGCATAGGTACACTTGCAATATAGATCAGGCAAGGGCAAGGCTGTGAACTTAAATCCTATTCTGAAATGAAGGATGGGGGAATGCAATTAATGCTTCTCATGCAGCTCTTTTCCCAGCAGTCTGACCTAAGGTGACAGCAGCACCATATTGGAGCTGATCTGGAGTACAGACTGACAAAATTCTAGACAGGGAAAGAGGTTAAAAAGTCTACCGGTGTCCTGAAGGCATGAAAAGTGAATATAAAGTCCCTTTCTTAAAAAGAAAATAAATCAAAACTTTTCTTTTTCTCATTGTGTGGGTGGGTTATTTTAACTTAAAAGTTCAAAGACTTTTTTGTCTTTTAAAACACCTCTTTAGTCTCTAGGGCTTTAATTTTTTAACAGATACATGTAATAATACCATCTGTCTTCTTTTTTTCCTTATTGGAGAATCCTAGTTTATTCAACCCTTCTTCACATGTAAGCTTTTCCATAAATATGAACATCTTGTGTTTTCTCCCTGAACTATTTTTGTTCTTCTATATCCTTTTTTTTGAGGCAGGAAAGTCTTTATTGAAACTGGAAGCCAAAATGTGAATCCACTTAGATTTATGCAGTGAGGTAATTATGACTTCTGTTTTGTTCCTTTCCTAATGATTCTAATTGTATTTTTAATCATTGCTCAGCTTCAGGCTATGTTTTGGGTTGAGGGTTTGTTGTTTTGGGTTTTTTTGTGGGTTTGTTTTTTTTTTAATAAAGTTATATGAAATAACTGCAAATAATTGTAGACATGAAATTTCTGGTGTTCTTCATGTGTACTTTTCTCACCTCAGCATCAAATTTTGTCTGCCATTATATTTAGCAGACACTTAGAAGTGCAAGATCCTTCTGCAACTCTCTCAGTAATCACACATTATCTGTAAGCTTTATCACCTAACTATTCGTCAACTGAATACATTGACCAGCAGAAGTCTTTGAGAAAATGTCTCTGAAATTTGTTTATTCTCCTAAACTTGAATCCAGGAGACTAGGTGATACAACTAGTCCTCTCTTGCCCTTTTTTTTATGTAGTAATTAATCCATCTGTGCAACTTCCTTTTGTTGCTATGAAACACCATAGTGAGTTTTTGGAGAATCTTTCCAGAAAGCTTCCTGGAATTCTATGTAGAGAAAGTAATCTGATAACAAAAAGGCATATGTTATTTGACTTCATTAAGGAAATTTAATAGCTATAATAATCATTAATTACACCGGCAAGAATATTTTTCCCCAGTATTTCATATCTAAGTGTTCCAATATGTTGATAGTACAGCCTTACGGTTATACTACTTGGGTGCAGGATTTTTCTACAAATAAATTTTATGTTCCTTGTCAGTGTTTATTTTGCTCTGTGTATTTCTGTATTTTAATCTAATCTTTCTTTTAACATACAGTGCCACTTTTCCACACATACAGCTTCTGCCATTCCTAATGTAAATCATCTGCTAACATCCAAGGTACAGTGCTGCTCTGGTTACCTGGCTTCCATCATATTCTTCCACCCCTAGTATCACAATTCTCTTATTTAAAGTTGGGACTTTGATCTTGGCTACCAAATTCTTTACTTTTCTGTCATTCACATAGAATCACTCATATATTTGGTGCTGTTCTGGTTATCAAATTTTTTATGTGCTTTGTTTCAATAGAGTCTTATTCATAGAGATTGCTCATATTGCTATTACCTTCCTCAATGTTATTGACTTCTGTCAGGGTTTGTAATACTGCAGAGATTTTATTACCTCACCTTTGTACACCTGTTGGATTTTCCTCAGTCTTAAGTTTAAAACTTGGTCATAAACTTTATTTTATATTTGAATTTTATTTTCTTTAGATGGAACTCACCTGTCCCTTTTATGTTATTTCAAAGGTTTTCCCAGTTCCTAGTAATTTGATAGCTGTTTGCAAACGTGGCATAAGGAATATTTCTAACAGCAGAGTGTGAGTTTGCCTTGCCCTTTAGAGATATTTTAACATTTTTCTCCTTATATTGCTCATCTGCCCAAGTACGATTTGCCTCCCAGGCCTTACTTGTAGGCAAGTGTCTTGTAGTATTTCCCACTCAGCAGCACTTAAAATTACATCCTCGCTGTCATCATTAGCTGAGCACACTTAATGGTGGATCATTTAATAATTTAATTATTGGGGTATCTTTTCTAGATATCAGCTAGAATCCTGTTTTCCAAAGGGATCTATAAAATATATGTTGCAATTTTTCCAGCTGAGGAAAAAAGAGTATTTCAACCATTGGATTGCTTTCCCAATAGGTACTAGGGAGTAAGCTGAACATGTTACTTATTGCAAAAATACTGAGAAATAAGAATTTAGTTGCTGACTTCTACTAGTCTTTGGTTTTTTTAATAGGCTGTTATTCTGTTGTGAATGTCAGTATGGGCTGAGGAAGCACAGGAGAATAAAGTACAAGCTTTGTACATCCGTATGAAATTTGTAAATCTGCTACAAGTGTTTTCAGAATGGTAAATCAGTGAAAACATAATAGGTGGACTTCTTTTTTAAGCAGCATTTTTTTAAATGTTTATCTATAATTTTAAGTAACATACTTAAAAGGTGTATGCCCACTCCCTTCCCCCAGCTCAGAGAGGTGGCATATCTGTAAGAGACATATGCATAGGAGGCATGTTGCCATATTATCTGTCAATATGGTCCCAATTTTTAGGATTTCCCTTGAAACCTGAAATCTTAGAGTGATATTTGGATCAAGTCAATAGGTACCTCCAGATAAAATGAATTGTCTAGTGGTATTTGACTACCCTAGGCTGTCACAGATTTGATCTATCATAATAGCTGTCAGAGTTGACATAAAATATACAGAAGGCTTAAGAAGGCTTAAGTCCCAATGCATCAGCTGGACACTGGATAGGATGTCACAGGTCACCCTGAAACAGCACTGCATGCCTATGTTGAGAGGACACAATCAAGTCTTCAGAACTAATTTGTTACACAAATTAAATCACCACTAACTACAATGACACTTAGGCAAATTCTATGACTGAAAATGTTCATGCTTGTTCATGAGATGTGAATACCATTCAGGCAGTCACATGAGTATAATAATGCTCTAAGCTTTCTTTTCTCTTTTTCATTCCCTGTAGAAATCTTGTTTATAGAGAAATGGCCAGATCTGAGCATGACTTAATGTGGGCAGATTTCTGAGATAATTTGAAAATCATTCTCAAAAAGGCTTCCGTTTTCCTATTTACACAATCTAAATTTCTTATTTTCCTTATTAGCAAAGATAATATGCTTCTGTATAGTTTGGATTTTTAAACACTGTATTTAGTACTGAATAATCTCAATATGATTCAGAAAAATTAGAAAGAGGAATTTTGCCTTATGTCTTCTATGCTGATGTGAGTTTTCCCTTGATTGGGGGGTTGGTTATGTTAATTAATGCATTTGATCAACCATGACATAGAATTAATTGCAATTTTTGTAGAACATATATTTTGTCATAGCAGAATTTCTGCCCCCTGCTTTATAGATTTGCTCAAAGGACTGTGTGAATGACAATCATAGAGACGTAGTATGAACTTTTCCGGAGAAAAAGACCCACAGGTTTACCAATTTGATTTCACTGTTGTTAAGGTCTTTTACTTCATAATTTACATTGCTGCTTCAAGTGCAAAAACCCCCAACACAATGGTGAAGTTTTTACTAAATTCATATTAAAATTATTCTGTAAGGTAGAGTATTTTCAAGACATATAAATAATATCTTTTAGAGTAAATTCAGTGTGCTATTCAAGAAATAAAGCTTTGAATTAAGGATGATATACATTACAAAAGCCTAATTAATTAATTTTCTGATTGAAGTATTATGAAGCTTAAAAAACTCTTCTTATCAAAAATAGATTATGGAATAAGAAGAATGTGTTCATAACAAATGTTATGTGTTTTAAGTTTAAAATGGATGTAGTAGGGGAGAAATGCTGTAAATGAACGGAAATTTGGTGACTTTCATGTAAATTTGTCAGTCGTGATTGTCTCAAGTCTACTTTGATTTTAAAGATTTCTGTTAAAGGTGCGTTATTAGATTTAATTTTTTTTTTGGTTGGTTGGTTTGTTTTGTTTTGTGCAGCATTGTCATATATATAAACTGAGATGTCAGCACTTACTGGAGAAAAACTCCTCTTTCCCTGAAAGACATTAAAAAAATTGTCATATCTCCTACTGTAAAATATACAAATTAAAAATCTAATAAAGCCATAAAGGAACATAGGAACAATCAATGATATCTTACATTTCTCTTAGTGTTTTCTCTAAATTCCAGTTAATATTTCAGCTGAATCTCAGCTTATCCTATCTCTTTCCATGTCCTACTGAGACCTTTCACAGATGCTAAAAAAACCACATGTACATAAATAAATAAACAAACTTAAAATGTTCCTTTTTTGTTGCATCCATTTATTCTGTGATTTTTGCTTCCTCTTTCCCCAGGTAATTATGCGGTTCATTTAGTGTTTTCGTGTTCTTAAAGCTCAATTTCCTTGAAGGCTGCTTGTAACTGTTCCCTTTCTTTCCTCTGCTCACAACCAAGCTCCTTTTATCTCTCACCCAGCAAGCTGCACTCACTGTTTTGCAATTCATTGATTGCTGCTAGGTGGATCTCAAATCCCAGCTACCCCATTTGGCAAAAGAGAAAATGGGTAACCATGCACCAGAAACACACTCTGCTACCTCATATGACAAAGCAACTTGTGGCTTAGACCACAGCAACTGTTCATCACCTCAAACTCCAGCCACAGCTTTGGCCTTTTGGTCTGAAGCAGCTGAGGAGTACCAAAATCAGAGGCAAGTGCTCAAAGTCTTAGAGAGGTGAGATGTAGATGCAATGTTAGCATGTATACAGAGACGAACAGAAAAGTGAGATCAAGGAGGCGTTGCAATGCAACATCTCTTTCCCCTTTTCTAACACTACTGGATACAGAGAAAACAATTTTTATTAAAGGAAATAAATTCTAGTATTCCATTCTACAGCATCCTTTAATTTTTCATGGTTTTGATGATATATCATTTTTTTGAAAAGTTTCAGAAAAACAAACACAACCCCTCCTGCCCCCAAAAAGCTTCAAATTGGTGGTTTTTTTTCCAGAAAACTATCAACCTTTTACTCTATTTGAGAAAGATTTAGAGGGATCTTGTTTGCTTGTTTTCTTTTTCCTCAGTCAAAAAACCACAAAAATGCCTTTCTTTTTTGACTGGGAAAAGATCTGAGTTCCCCATACCATCTCAAAATGAATGCACTTCAGTTTGTATATTAAATACGGTGTGAATTCATATTATTTTCTTTTTTATTGTTTTCTTATTAAATGAGCACTCAGATACTGTGGTCACAGGCTCTCTACATAACTAATACTTATCCAAAGAACCTTTTTTCCCCATTTAATTTCCTTATCAATATTTTATTTCAAAATAAGAATGATTTTGTATTAATTTCTTTACAAATTTCTTCCTTTGCTTATTTTAGTTAAGTTCATGTATTTAATTGCTGTATTAGGGATAGTTTTTTTCCGTAACAAATTAGAAATATTCTCAGTATGAAGGAACAGTTACTCAGGAATTTCAAATATAGTTTTTGCAATAGCTAATTTTTACGTTGTGAAAAACTACACTGAAAGTGCGACATGCCAAGTGCACAGGCACAAGTTATTTTTCATCCAAAACTTTTTTAACCATGAAGGTGCATCTCTAAATGAAAGGTAATAAATCATGCTGAAAGACAGCAGTGTGAGCCACTATTCTGGTGTTATTTCAGAAAGGGCTGTCGTTTTAAGATGTCACTGCCTACCAGCTACTTATTGCCACCTCTCAGCTGGATGTTATCACCTCACATAAGAGCCAGCTGGTCTCAGTATAATGTTCTACAGTTTCATGTAAAGACACTGAACAGACTTTAAGAGGAGCAATCTACCATTTTTCTCCATTGTAATAAAGGCTGTAGGAACTTACATTGTAGAGAAGATATTATAAATCTTGAGAGAGAAAAACTAAAAAGTGCTTCAGTAGAACAAAAAAATCTTCTTTACCTTTCTAATTTTTGTTAGTTGGAAAAGGAAATAAAGTGCACACTAAATCTGGTCCAGAGACTCAATACTGAGGAAGAAACTGATTTTTGCCACCTTTAAATTTTTATATAAGTAAGCTTATATATGATTTATATAAACTTTGCTGTACATGTTTGCTCTTACACCGCAGAAAGTGAAAACAAATGTATATACAATATAATACAAATGCTCAAGAAAAATGATTTGTCACTTGCAGATGGAAACTTAAAATACCATCTTTCAGACATGTTATCCTTTTGAAAATCCATGTGACAAGAAGGTTGTATTAATCTAAGAAGGACTAAGCAGGAGGAAAAATGTTTTGACCCCTTTTATGGATTTTTCATAGCTATGGTATGGTTTTAGATTCTGCTCCTGTAACTTTGTATTTTTCTAACATTTTAATCAACAGCAGAATGGAAAAATTATTTATTTATGATCAATATCCAGACAATACAGAGAATTAATGGCATGGCACACGGAGCTCTGGGTCCTCTTCTGCCTTTCATTAATATTGCACCTGCTAGTTTGTGGCTACAGACACACTGACTGACCTTCCAAGTGCTGGTTCACTCTTGTCACCAAAGCCTCATGTCTTTCTTGTTTTGTTTTCTTTTTTTTTGGTTTTGCTTTGTTTTAAAGACAGGCCCTGTCACCTTTTTAATGAGACTTTTGTTTTATCTCATTTGTACATTAACTACAGACACACTATGTCAACAAGTGAAATTTTGTTTTAGCAAGGTCAAGAGTATGGGAACCCCTCAGGTTTCAGAATGGTGGAGCAGAACTCTCTTCTTTGCTTCCCCTACTGAAGTCAGGAGTCATATATTCAGAAGAGGAGAGGTGAAAAAGCCAAATGAGGAATCAGATGTTCTCCGTTCTTGCTTTTCTACAAATTATAAGTCTGAGGACGTTTAGGTCTAGTGTCCTCTATGAGAAGTCTATTCCCACTTTACCTATATTAACTCTGAACAACCAGACCTATATTTAAGAACAGAAGTAGATTTCTACTGGTTGGAGAGACACCAAAAATGTTAAATGTTAACAGGGACATACTAGGACTATTGGCCCGAACTGACCAGACAGATACTCTGTACCATATGAAACCATGTTCAGCATAAAAGAGCACAAAGAAAGAAGAAGAGAGTACATTTCACTTCCTAGTTCTGGGGGAATTAGGAATTCTGAGGCCCTGCTTTCCAGGAACTGGCTGGACACATGCCTGCATATGGGAATCAGTGAATGAATTCCTCTAGTTTTGTTCCCACATACATCTTTTGCTTTCCTTGTTAAATTTTCATTATCTCAGTTCACAAGTCTTTTCGCCTTCCTTTCATTTTCTCCGCATCTTGTGGGAGAGGCGAGTGAGAGATGATAGGGTGGAAGTTCAGCTGGTGGCCAGATTCAACCCACTATCCTAGCACTCATCCATACTTGCTCCAGTTACTGCATCCATGTGACCATGTGACCTGAGGTCCTACTTCAGCTGCTGGCACTCAGAACTCATACACACAAGTGCATCAGAGAGTCCCTCATCCAGGAAATGATTTAGAAATGGAGTTAAATGAGAAAATAGGGCAGATTGCACTGATCCCTTGCAGACAAGTTTACTGACCTGCAAAATATTTGCATATGACAAAATACCAAACCATTTCCGTTCCCTCACCCCTCTACTTTCCAATGCTCATTTCTCCTCAGTTTAACTAGATCCACCCCTTTTCTGCCTTTGTTTTCTCCTCTAAACCTCCCATAAGAAGTCCTGTGCCATCCCAAAATGCTCTTCCCTTGTATCCCAGAAAGTGTCCCATACTTCTCAGCAGTAACTCCCCTCAGTTCAAAAGGTGCTCTGTTCCCACATCTTGATGGATTTCATCTCTGGACACTGTGTTTGAGGCTCTCCTGAGGTAGCCCTGGGAAAAGCCCAGACATACTATCTGTTCCTCTCAGTCTTAATTTGGATTTCCCACATCTGCCATTGAACCCCTGAATCCTATGTAGAATTGTGGGGTTTTTGATAGGCTGATGGCTCCTGTGACAGACCTGGGAGTAACATGGAAGGGTATTTTTTAAGTCTCCACCTGATAATGTCTCTCTTAGTGGGTGTACAGATGAGCTTTCATCACATAGCCTAACACATTCCAATTGTAGCAAATGAATTCAGTCTTTTGGGGTTTGTTCCTTGTTATTGTCCCTAGGGCACTCTTTCTATTATAATACAATTAAGGAAGATGAGTTTCAGGGGCCTTTATCAACATCAAAGCTGAAAAAGAGCTATTAGATTAAGTAACACAGACCCTGCCCAAAGCAGCACCTGAGTGAATTACAAACTACTGCCAATCCTCTTAACTAAATATGATCAATTGGAAAGGGAGTGTTCCGCTGCCTCCACTAGAATACATTTCCTTCTGGATTACTATTCAATTAATTAATCTGCCATTTACACCCTGGGCTATAAAAACTGTGTATATTTTATTATTATTTTGCATTGAAATGTATATATGCATACAGTATAATACACAGGACCTGTAAAAGGTCATCATGTCAACAGTTACATAATCCATGTATTACAGCTTCCAGCATATGTACAAATGCAGGCATTACAATTTTAAAAATCATATCTCACAATTTTTCAAGAAGTTCTAGATAATATTGGCTAAAGATTACAGAAAGCATTTTCTCTGAGAGGTTTTGATCTATTTCTTTGCACCACTGTGACACCAACTTAAGGAATTATATGAAAGGCAGATTTAGGTTGCACACTCATAAACAGAAATCTATTCTAGCAGTAAGAATAGTGAAGCAGTCAAATAGATCATCTAGAGTCAGTGTCTGATCCACATCACTGGAAGTTTTGTAAACAGTTTGATAAAAGCAACTGTCCAGAACAACATTGGCACAGTTGCTACTGGCTTTAGACAGAAATAAGGCAGTCAAACTGTCAAGACCTATTCCCATCTTTTTGTCAGAAAATGGTATCTCTGATCTTTGCTGTTGTACCATCATTTCACCAAATAGTGACTGTAGGAAGACACTGGAAACTGAAACCTTTAATTCTTATAAGGGGAACAACACTGGAGTTCAGATAGATCTTGAGATTTCTTTCCACATGAAATGGCAAACAAGTTAGACTGGTCCTACCAGTAATTAATTTGCCCCAGAAATCTCAATCCATCAACTGAGTGTTTGTCCTCAAATGGAATGCAGATTCAGCAAATTAATTCAGTTAATCAGAAAATATAAATAATACTTTTGTGTTGATACATTTTCTTTCTAATAGGATGACTCTCCAAAGAACTAAGAGAGCACAACTTTCACACCATCATAATCTCCTGATATTTTTCACCTAGCACTAATAAGAGAAGAACCAAAAGTAACCTAAGACGATACTTCTACTCCCATGTTGAACTGTTCTGTTAGATAATTCCCTTATGTTTAATACAGTTATTCTCAAGTTACAGACTGTAAGTAGGTGGAAATGCCTTTTTTAGGTTTTGGGTCACCCTTTATTATCCACCCAGGTGGATATTGCTGATACTACTGTCAAGTCTGAAGGCGTGGAAGATGATGTGTATATATAGTGCTATTTATTAATACCAGTTAAACAGAACTTTCACAAATGTTAAATGGTTACAAAAAAAGTACTGGTGTCTAAAAGTTAATAAATGCATGGAAGAATCCTGATGATTTTTATTTTTTCCCAAGAATAGTAAAAACACATTGCATTTACTAGACTAAATAGAATTTCTCTCAGGGAAGCTTCGTATAACAAGGGCTGCAGCTGAGTATAGAGCTGTCATGCACAGTGTGAAATCACTTCTTTGTTGGTATTTTATCACCTACATACAAGAGAACAACAACACCCCGGAAGAACCTCTGTTTCTCTGTGGATGAACTGTTCCTGGAAACCAAGCTGGCATTGTGTCTTATGCAGATACCCCTGCGTAGGATCAGTTTCTAAGTCCTGAGTATAGGGAGACAGGTTTTGGTAACAAAGCATCTAATATCAACAAAGGAAGGGACTCCAACCCTGTTGGGAATATTTGGACTTGCCTTTTGTTCAGAAACATGTTCCTTAGGCACTGGGTGTGGAACACGGATGTCCAGTTTAAGGCTGGAGATTGCACTTCAGAGGGCAATTGTGGACTTCTTCCTCTCATTCAGCACCTTCAGGACCCTTCACTGACCTTGGGCCTCTGCAAGAAAACAAAAGGTGAGATGGGGGGAATTATACAAAGTAGAAATAGAGATAATATATAGTATACAAAATACAATATGCAGTATACGGGAAATAGTGTAAAATGTGTAATATAGGTAATGTATATTATATAATATATAATATACATGGAAATTAAGTATAACAGGAGAAAACTGGATTCACATCAATTAACTGTGGAATCCTTTTCTTCTCCCTTGTCTGTTCTGTGGCTCCTTGTAGTGTCTTTGAAAATTAGGGCCATAATTTTCCTACATTTCCACAGAGCATATCAACTGATTAAGACAAAAAAAAATACAGCTTTGGGATTTGTGCTTTGTGTGCATGGTAAATCCATAAATGAGGTGCTTCAGGCAGTGTTTGATTTTCTGGGCTTGCAAAAAGTTGTTTAGTCACTTGTGTTTGGCCAGTAGGGACTAAATGCACTGTGTGCAAATGCATCCTTATATACACAAATAAATGTATGTGTAGTGTAGCCTTTATTCCTCCAGTGATTTTTCTTGACTTGTTTGAAGGCTTGTACATCATTCTTCTTACCTGTCTCTCTTGCTTTCAAAAAATGAATGTTTTAAAAAAACAGAAGCCCCCAAAAACCAGTCCATTTAAATCAGTCCATCATTAAAAAACCATGGATTCTAATTAATTATTAATAATTGAGAGAAAAGACAACATGCAGTAGCCGCAGGCTTGACAAGCTGTCAAGAATGCCTGCCAAGTCTGCCAGGCTCACCAAGCTCCTGGGTCATCACCACAATAAACACAGAAAGTTAAATGACTTTTCCTGGGATCTGGAGAATAGCAATTGGACATAAAAGTATCTTTTTTTTTTTTTTTTTTTTAACATTGGTATCCTGTATTGTTTCATATTCTTGACAAAAGATAGAAAAGAATGGAAAAATTTTCAAGCAGACAATACCACATAAGTGGTGGAACAGCTAATAGATTCCTACAACAGCAAATGGAGAAAATAGCGTGTAAAGCCAGTTACCACGAAGGGATAAACTCCTTCCTCATAAATATGTTTTATAAAAATATAAAAGATAAAGTGACTGGAGTCAAATAAGAACAGAAATCACAGGGTGCAGATCAGCATGCAGAAGTGTCATCAATTCAGTTCACAGTGCAACCTAATTTTAGCTGTATATTTACCATGCAAATAGGCTTTATTAACCACCTGAGCAAGGAAGAGGGGCTGTATCGTGGAAATCTTTGACCTGTTGTAGTGTTTTATGCACTCTGTCAAAATGGTCTTAAAACATGGTGAATGGCTAGGGAGAGACCTTTCCTTTTAAATCATAATAAAAGCAATCCTTTAGAAGAAAAATATATATACTGTGAATATCTTAGAAAGGAAAAGCGTACTAAAGGAGAAGGAAAACCATGATACCTCTCATGTTTTAACACCTTTAACAAACAGATTTAACAAACTTTCCAAAAAATATATTGGTCTTGGGAAAATGTCACTCTAAGCACTGAAAAAATACTATTGTAGAAGTAAGCCCAACTATTTGAATTTAAAAAGATTGTTTTTCAGTTAAAAAAACATATTGAAACAATCTTGTAAGGCAAAATGTTCTCAAGAAGTTAATAAAAAAAACACATAGATATTTTGAATATTGGAATGGTACTTGGAACTCTTGAAATCATAGCAGGTAAATGTATTTTCTTAAAACAGCTTTTAGAGGATCCTAGAAGTTCTTTGGCAGAGATCTCAGTCTTGCAAGCACTTTCCTGAATGAAAAAGTTGAAAGACTTGTTTTTTTAATTTTCTTTCTATGGTCTTTTTTTTTTTCAAAGAGCATTAAAATCTGTTTTTAAAACACAATGTCCATGTAAAATATTTTGTTGTGAAATTACGCTTATTAATGGATTATTACAGAAAAATATGCACCCTTGTGCGTATACAAGGGTGTAACATAAATGAAATATATGGTATTAATTTCAGTGGGATCACGCCTTTAATTTCTCAAATTCTGAGAAAAAGGAAAAGAAAATTGGGGGAATGTTGTAGTAGAAGTCAGTATTTCCCAGATTTATTGGTTTAGAAATTTCTACCTGTACCAAGGATGTAAAATGGAAAATATTCCAATCTATACAACACAAGACTTTATCCTCTATTTCTTTAGTATACTCAAAAAAAAAAAAAAAATTATCATGGTAAAAACCCCAACCAAACAACTAAAACAAAACAAAGGAACATATGTAAATCTGACAATAAACATACTATATATTTATTCTATCTGCAATGTTATAAAAAAACCCCAAAAAGATAAGCCAGTTAAACAATCTCAGTAAAAACAATTACATACATCCAAAACTAATTTTCTGTTCAACCTACAGCAAATAATCAAAGCAATACAAAAGAACATGTGCCATAAAAGCCCTAGAAAAATAACAGAGGGTGTGTATTCTTGAGAGTATTTCAAGAGTAAAGAACAGGTTTAATAGAATCTATGCTAGAATTGAAATACTAGGAGCAAACATTCAAACCAGCATGGACCTGTATTTTATATTTGTTGGGCTTTTTCTTGTTGTGGAAAATATTAATAATTACTAAACATTTTTCTATAGTGTACCACGATATTCATACACAGAATACCACTCTAGACCTCTCTCTTCTCATCTTGGTTTGGATATTCTCTCTGGACTATGGAAGAATCATGGGAAATGGGGCTCTCCGAGCTACCGAAAAAAATGTATCTAGAAGTAACCGGGAGATCTAGAACATTTTTTTATCTGGCTTTTCAAAAGGTTCTCCTATATTTCTCGAGACTTACTTTTTGATATCGAACCTCCTGGATCTTGTCAGGGGTGTTTCTGGCACGAGATCGGGGATAAGGTAAGGGATCAAACAGAACATGGACTAGCGATAGAAGCTTTCCGTGCATCCCTTATAATCAGTGAAGCTCTTGAGGAGCATTTGTATGGTCCCATTATTCCTAAAGCAGATCATACTTATCCCGCGGCCGAGACCACGCGGCCGCCATCCCAGGAGCATGTGACTGCAGCCGTGCCAGCGGAGGTGCCTGTGCTGGATGCGCCCGGCCCCCTCAGGAGCGCACGCCTTATCGCGGACCCCATCCCTGTCTCGGGGTCCCCGGCCGCACGACTGCGAGTGAGGGAGCGATGCCGCAGGCACTGCGGGTGCCGTGGGCCACGAGCAGCCAGGAACCGGGCATCGGCGTGGCAGGCCGCTCTGAGCACACGGCTCGGAGAGCCCTGCGGAGGGAGAAGCGGCGGTTTCCACAGCGACACGAGAAGCCGCGCAGCGCAGCGCCGAGCCGGAACGGGGCCGCTCTCAAAGCAGCGTGGAGTTTGCAGAGCGGAACCGCTCACAGGGCACGGGGCCAGCAGCGATGGCAACGCAGGGCCGCACAGAGCCCAGACACGCGCCGGAGCAGCGCTGCTCAGAGGGTGTGGAGCAGCCACAACACGGGGGCCTGACCGAGATGTCGGAGTCGGCGAGGCGGCGGCCACGCGGGACCAGCAGCCACGACGAACATGCAAGCACGTGATAGGAGGAGTTGTAGCCACGAAAGTCACAGGAACTGTGAAATGGTACAATGTAAAAAACAACTATGGATTTATAACACGAGATGATACAGGGGATAAACAATATCCATCCCAGCAATTTCCCTACCCACAGCCTACTTTCCCCTTTTACCCTATACCCAATATGAACCCTTTCCTAAGTTTACCCCATCCCCAGTTTATTCCTAATCCATTTTTCACCCCATGGCTTCCCTATACAATTCCATTTCCCTACAATTCCTCTCCAATGCTGAGGGGGGGATGAAAAGGGGGAGGGATGAAATTAAACCCTCTCCTGCCTCAGTTTCCCCACAAAGCATGCTCGGAGAGTTTTGTCTCCCTTCTGTCAGCCCTAAGATGTTCCAGAGAATCTGTTTGGACATTTAAAGGCTCAGGAGGGTGGCTTGTTTTGTCTTGAAACTGTTCTTGTTATGTTTATCCAGTTGTTTTCATTCTCCTTTTATTAAAATAAAACGGGTGAGATGTTGGGGTCTCCCCCCCTGCCATGTAGCCCTGGGAGAGGGGCCCTGGGGGGGAGACATGAGGTTTCCCTGCCCCTGCTCAGCCTCGTTCCCCATTGGTTGGTTTGTGCTCCCCTGTGTGGGAAGGACCCTCGGGTCCCGTGACTGGGGGAGTTCCTGAGGAGAGCCCCGGCCATGTGGCTGGAGAAATTAACATCTCTGAAACATCTACCACGAATCTGTCCATATATACTTCTTTTCCACGGCACTCCTGGTTTGGTATATGCGTGTTACAGTAATCCCCGCTGTAACACACATGATTTTTCCCAGTCTGTCAATTTTGCTTTCCTGTCTTTCTTGATTTCCTGTTTAGTGATTCTGTGAATTTTCTATTCCTTAGGAAATTCTCACTTTATTTCAAAGGCAGCCCTAAACCTTCAGCTCTGCTGAACCTCTCCCAGAGCCATTAAGATTGTGTCTATGAAATATATGCAGGACTACTTTCTGGCACTGTGGACAATTGGCTTGAAAGACCCCATGTCCCCACTAATGAACTCTTACACAACAGAACAAGGTGCATGTATCCAAACTACATACTGGGAATGATTCCACTTCCATGCAAACCAATGAGCTGCAGCCAAGAATCCTTTGGCACAAGATAAAATCATGCCAGCGACTACCTTAAAAATTTAACAGTAAAAAATCTTTCAGTATCTGGGAGTGCTGCCTGGCATTGTTCAATTTTCTAGGATGGTTATAACCTCAGAGTTTTCATAGGATATAATTAGACAAGGCTGGGTTCTCAAAGGTATTTGTGCACCTAGCTTCGATTTCTTTCAATGAATTTAGGCCCTCAAACTGCCTTTAGGAGGTGGGGCAAAGTACACAGAATAAACACATAAACCTCTGCAAACTGAAGTAGATCCAAGTCCAGTTTTGTTCAGAAGCAGCTTTCTGGAATTCTGAACAATAACACATGCAGAACATTCACTTCTGTAAATCAGCTGTTACTCCTCACTCATTCTGCTTTTCTTTTTATACAGTCAAAGATAAGAAAAATGAAAATATTTCTGTGAAAACACCTCACCTCTCATTCTTGGAAGTTCGGGTCAGACAAATGATGATAACTTCTGTCACTACCTAGATTGTTAGATTTATTTACCATTTTGAAAACTTTTAAAATCACAGTCCTTTCAGCCAATTTTAAGTGTATAAAAATGGCTGGCTACTGTTTAGACAGAACCACAAATGATATGAGGGCAACTATTTCTGCCATGCACAGGCATTTGAGAGTAACAGTAACGTAGAAGGCTGTGCTATGAGCTGCATAATGTGTACCCTGGTTTGTGTGTGGACAGCAGTGTCCTGAAAATCTCTCAACAGATTTCCACAATATCACTCTGTTGTCGCTGGCTGGACCTGCCAACTGAGATTACTTCTCCTGTTATGTCTTTGTCTCACCTTCTAGCTGTTGTTCCTCTCCCTAGCCATTTCTGATTTGATTCTTTGTTTTGTAAGAAGCTGTAGCAGAAACTAGCATGTTGAGCTACAGAAAAAACAAACCTGTATGCAGCACCCTCTAAGGCTTTGAATAAAATCCACAAAAAAAGACTCAGATCCACAACAAGGCTTCAATGTATGTCTATCTGAAATTACTTCCAAGATGATAAATAATTTTATTCATGCATAATATTTATTACTGTACTATACAGCATTCATAACATTCACAGATGTATTCTTAGACACATACATAGCAGGCTGCTCCTGGCATTTCTAATGTAGAGGACACACTCACTGAATAGATCATCTGGACTCCAGTGTGTTTCTCCCAGTCAATTAACTTTTACTGAGAGGCCATCGACATTGTTGATAGTATTACTGACTCTGGAAAAGTCCCATAAGCTCTAAGTCTGAAAAGTTTAGCCAAACTGATGATTTTACCTCTTGAAAAGTATTTTGACATCCATGGATGAAAATTATGGTACTTCAAAAGAGTTTGTCCCTTTTGAAATCTTAAGGGCAATTCAGATAAAGTACATCTCAATGTGAACAAAAATGTGAGATGCAAAAAAAGTTACACAACATTACTACCAGAGAATTTTTTTATTAGCCTTTCACTGAATGTGAGAAAGGCTAATAAGCCAAATAAGTCTAAGCTGTGTGCAGAAAACATGATCAGTCTTCAAATAAACCAAGCATTACTATGGGAGACACAATATTTGAAGGCTTATATCCAGTCACTTTCCTGCTTTTAAAGTTCCTATTAGAAGTTTTCTGTCACTAAAAGCACTTATTTAGGTCTCTCCTCCTACAGATTCTTCCTTTCACAAAACCAGTAGGAACTTCAGGTCTATGCCTGTAATTAAAAGAAGCTTCTGGGAATAAGTTCTAGTATTGGATCACTGATTAGTTAAATATTAGCTCTCCCAAGGCTCTGGTTTTCATTGCTCCAGCTAGATTTCCCCGCTATACAGATATGCTCTTGATAAGGTTCTTTATTAACACTGTATATATGTGTCAGGGCCACCCTGTCTTGCAGCACAGAATTGAATTCTAGCTTTATTTTTTTATTTATTTATTTAGCTATATAAATAAAAAAGAAAACTGTTGTCAGATTTGCCCTAAATTGATAATCCGATTAGAAACATTACTACAGATAACTTGGAGACAAATACAGAAATATATGTAAACATCTACACGTTGTACCACCATTAAATTATGCAAGCTAAACAAAAGGTGATTCTTGAATGACCATATTGTTAGTAACAATGTTGTTGTCACATGTAAAGTATCTTAAATTCATGGGAGAAAATATGATTCTTGTCCTTCCTCCACCCTCCCCCTCTAAAAACAAAAAAGTAAGAAGAAAGCTTTGAAAGGGCTTGTGGAAAAAGAAAAACCTTAATTTTTCAGGACTTTTTAAGAAAAGTGGCACATTTCTTTTCAAAGACCTTTCCTGAAGATTTTGTTATTTTCACCTAGGGATTGTCTGGCTAATCCATTAACTCACTTTATGTGCAGAGGGGCAAGACAAAATTCCTATACTTTTAATTTGCTAATCTAATGAGGGATTCATCTCACTAAGTTTAGAGCATCTAAGAGTCATTAATTTTAGTCTACAGTCATCACACAGTTTCTTTCTAGAGTCAATGGAGAAGAATTGGCATTATCACAGAGTGATAAATCCACTCCAACATCAGCGTCTAAAATAGGTGAAAGAATCACCCTCTGGAGATGCCTGCTTTTCTCTATCATCTGTGAAGACTCCTCCGGTAAGTCACTAACAATAGCCATCTAACTTTGAAAAGCTTGCATTTAAATCTGCTCAATGTCATCTCACCTGATTTTTCTTGTAACAAACCATGATTACTTGAACAGTATTTCCACCAGTGACTAGGATAAAGGGCTCTTTGTTTCAGCGTCACAAATCATTCAGATTCCCATTCTGCCATTCTGACCTACAAAGAGCCATGTTATTTTTGTAGTGGAGAATGATGCTCGGCACTGAGGAAGGGTGGAAGAGCTTGATGTGAGGTTAGTAAGTCCTTGTAGATGAGGCTGAAGCATTTATCTGTCAGAAGTTCTTTTTCACTGTTCAACCTCACTTTACTGATTGGCAAGTGCTTGCATTTCCTGATTGCTTTTGATTCAGATTGCCACACAGAGGATGATTTTTCTGTTTTTTTTTTCCTGACGTTACTGATGGAGGGTTTTTTCACAATGTTCTGCATGGCCTTTTTGCTCTGTGTTCAGCTTCAGTTTTTGAGTTCATCTATGGCATCCCCAGATTGCATATATGTTACTATCTGTCCTGTCTTAGACAAAATACCCTAAATTCAGATTTTTTCCCCAACATGCTTCTCTTTGTGACACTCACTGTTTCTGTACTACTCTTCTACACTTACAGCCTTTGGGATGCTGGACTTAAACTCTGCCTCAGAGCTTTTTGCAAGTAACATAAGTACCTTTTCCCTGTTTACAATGCATTAGAAATTCCTGGCATCCACACATTGTTTTGAGCACTGAAAGTGAGAAAGTGGGCGTCTGCTTAGAAAAATCCTTCTGCCTTTCTCATCCTTGTTCAAAGTGTAGCAAGCACACCTACTGCCTTCTCTAAACACTTCTTTCACCATGCTGGAGATTATTTGTTTATCTCATTTCACACGGAACCCTTTTCTGATCTGTCAGCCACATCTAATACCTCAGGCAGTTTGCTTCACCTTTCCAGCCATATACATGGCTTGCAGTTCACACTCAAGTCCTTTGTAAATTACTTTTGACCTTGTTTATCAGCTTTATGGTAAATCGTACTAAATTAGCTCATGGTGAGTGTTAAATAGAGTTATATATATATATACATATTTGATGCTGTGGACTTAATATATTATTTAAGCTTTTACTGCTTTGGAAGGTTTTCTTTTTTAATGCAGCCATTGGAGGCTGCAGTCATTCTAAACTCATTTGATCATGTGAAATTTCTTATTTCAGCTGCTCTGTGGTCAGGCTACTTGTAAAATCATTATGGTTTAATTTTGCTAGAAATGTGGGTCAGTGTCATGGCTCTGGGTTCCCTCCTCCCCAGGGTACAGCTCTTTGGGTTCAGCACCAAGCTAGAGTGAGTGTTGCTGGTCACTGCAAAAGAAAGCAATGGAAAGTGCTTCACTAACTTTCCCAAATGTCTCTGCTAGGGAGCCTCAGAGGGGCTCCCTCTCCAGCTGTGAGAGATGCTTTCAAGCTGAAGCTTCTGTGCACGGCGTCCACTTGAATTCCCACCCCTGCCATTCAAAGCCATTGCTTTGCTCTGCCATTGGCCTGACCCCCCAGCAGCAGGCCCATGTCCCAGCCTGGCTTCAGTCTGTTACCATCCCCTTGAAGGTGCACAGTTTCCAGAACTGGGGCTGCCCATACTACCCAGACGCCTTGAACCTGCCTGGGGCAATGGAACAGCCCAGACTGCCAGTGCCTGCCCCTGGAAAACCTCATGGAGGGACCCCTCTTCCTCCTGGAGCCTCCAGCCTTCACGCTTCCATGGTAGCCAACTCCCTAAAGTGAGCACAGCCAAGCCCTGGCCCGTCCCACCTCTTCTTGGTAATCAAAAGAATCTCTTCTGCAACACTGGATGCATCAAAACCGGCAGACACTCTCTAACAGGATTTGGGGAGAGTCCTAAATATGTGAGCACTGCAGAAGTTGAAATATGAAGATAACGCAAAAGTGAGGAAAATGCAGAAAAATTATTTCCTAAAAATTAAATAAAAATCCCTCAGCTTAAACATACTTTCATTTTTTTACTAATTTCAGGACTTTGTAGTTCAACTCGCTTTGCTTCAGTGATTCACTTCATTCTTGATGGTTCACTGAGCTGGGACAATAATAGACTGCACAATAAATGTTCCTCATGTGTTGTACCAATTTCATGAGTGGGGGTGATTTTGATGAAATGTACTGCTTATGAAAGGAATCAATAGGCAGTAATAGCCTTAGCTGGGCCAGGTACAGGGAAGAAAGAAGCTATACAGACTTTCCCAGGTAGGTTTGCCGATACATCTCTATTACTTGCAGCAGCTTGAATCTTCCGGTCCAAAACATGCTGGAAAGTGTGTTAGGGATCAATTTCTGATTGCTAAAATGCCAAATACAATCTAAACCTTAGAAAACACCCAGTGAACAAACCTGACCCTTGGGATCTTTAAGACCCTGCTCAACTAGGTGATAGAGCTGCACTTTTCACATTTTGTGAACTGATAATTGAAGCTGCCCTAGTCTATGAGGTTTTCATTCTTTTTTCCCCACCAATTATACTGAATATTTCTAATTAATATGCATACTATGCTTGTGTCTGTTTGTATGTGTTTGTGTATGTTTTTGTATAAATATGCATATACAAAGGTTTCTGTATGGGGAAATTGTGAAGTAAGGTTGATACTTGGTAGATGTATAATCGTACAAAACCATTGCATTCATATGATGGCTTTGAACTTGAAAACATATTTTGGAGCAAATGTTACATCACTAGCAATAGTAGAAATATTACATCACTTGCAATAGCTGCTTTCAAGGGAAATATGAAAAGAAGAATATGTCTTTCTTCCCTGATTGGTGAGAAGAGTCTGAAACTGGAGAGAGATAGTTTACAAGGGCATGTGGTGATAGGACATGGGGAAATGGCTTTAAACTGAAAGAGTGTAGGTTTAGATTACATATTAGGAAGAAATTCTTTATTGTGGTGGTGGTGAGGCACAGGAAGAGGTTGCCCAGGGAAGCTGTGGATGCATCACACATGGAAGTATTCAAGCCCAGTTTCGGTGGGCATATGAATGACTTGGTGTTTTGGAAGATGTCCCTGCCAATGGAGGGAGAGTTGGAACTCAGTGATCTTTATAAGTCCCTTCCGACTCAGACCAGTCTCTGATTCTAGGATTCTATGAATGTGATCATTTTTTCCAGGCAATACAGAATCACAGCTATGTGATAACTGATGGAGCACTTAGTTTTGCAGTAGCCAAACTCTTTAAAGTGAAAAGAGATATCTTGGAAATAGAAATTAATACGAATCCTTACAAAGAAGAAACACATTGAATTCTGTTTTTTCATTTTTCTGTTTTGTGCTTGGTTATGATGTGAGACGAAGTCATTTGACTTCAAGGGACACAAATCAGACATTTTTATGGCAAGTCCAATGGCTTAACCTACAACCTTGTGTTGTGTGAAAGGAAAAAAAAACCAATAATTAACAGGCTGCCCTGATGCACAGAGGAAACCAAGCAGAATGAGGCACATATGGATATAAAAAGGTAACAAGGCTTGCCCTTCTCCTTACAGCCACTTGTATTTTGGGGCTATTTCTAACACACTGTCTACCAGAAAAGTCTCTCTGTCGTAACCTTTTTTAATGAACTTCATACATTGTGCCAATTTCTATGTAAGTATGTCAAGAATAAATAGTTCAAAATTATTTGTTGGTGAATCACAAACTACTGTGGAGTGAAACTTATTTTTTTACAGAACCAAACTGAATCCTAACTTTATCCAACTATGTGACCTAAGAGTTTGCTAACTGAAGGAAATAAATGAAAAAGCAGACCCCTGTACTAGAATCACAGCTGTTTTATGGTAGAATTTCTCTGTGTCTACTTCAAAATGAAGTATCAGATTTTATAAGTTGAAGATTTTGCCATAATATAGGAGTTGTTTGGGGTTTTTTTGTTTTTGTTGGGTTTTTTGTTTGTTTGTTTCTTTGTTTGGGGGTTCGTTTTTTGTTTTTGTTTTGGTTTTTGTTTTTTTTTTTGTAATTTTCAGGGTTTTAAAGCTAAGAAATATTTTTAAAATTATTTTTAAGAATATCACAGGCCTTTTATTTTACAAGGAGGAATAATGCAAAATGAGGCACTGATCTGGCACAAAGCTTTTCTGTAAAACACATGCTTGTTTTAAACTTGTCAAACATGCACACTTGTTCACAGAAGAGCAAAGATGCTGGTCAAGGGTCTAGAGAGCTCTTATGAGGAGTGGCTGAGGGAGCTGGGGTTGCTTAGTCTGGATGAAAATGAAAAGGGGAAGTTTCTGGTGCGACATTCCGTTACACCTTCTCTCAATACCTAATCTTATGATCATCCCATTTGTGCAAGCTTCTGCTGCTCATCAGTCATTTCTCAGATCTTACAACAGCAAAAGCTAATGTAGAGAACTAGGAGATGTCTGCCATTGTGATGACTCTTATTGAAGATACTAATTTTTTTGATAAAAAATATAAGAGCACTACTGCAGCTTTTCTCATATATAGGTTTTTGTGAGATATCAGCATTCAAGATCTATAGAAATGAAAGTTCTGCAAATGAGCAATTAGTAGTCCATAATTGCATGTTATGAATGTTTTAAAGGTATCTGTATGAAAAGTAAAACGTGGAGAGAATGGTTGAACTGATAACAGTTTTCTTCATGTGTATATTTGCAACAGATTTATTTTCCATAGTTTTCTTAGCATTGGGATCTTGTTCAAATACTTTCATAGTCACTCCTGTATTTTTAAAATTCACATTTTCTATTGATTTTACTGGCATGCTACAATGCTAGCTATGTAAAACATTCTACTTTCAATCAGTTGCAAGATTCATATTCTTAGAAATTATTAAAATGTTCTATTAGACACCTGTCTGCTTCTGAAAATAAAATAGTGCTCATGCATATCAATGTAATGCCCAAAGGGAGATGTTTTTGTAGAAACTCAGATCATACCGCTTCTTCCATAATCTCACAAATCTGTCATTTTTGCCACCAGTACTTGGGGTTTGTTTTGGGGATTTTTTTATTATTTCTTCATTTTTTGGGTTTGTGTTGTTTGGAGTTTTTTGGTTTTGTTTTTGTTTAGTTTTGTTTGGTTTATCTAGGGCTAAATAAAACATATAAATATTCAAAAGTATTAAAGGTCAATCCCCCATTCAATTTACAGTTGGTAAGCCCAGTCTGTGAATCTTACCATCAATCATTTGTTACATCTATAGTGGCATGTTCAGGTTTATACCAAATCATTGACAGAAACTCATTCACTCTGAATCAACTAAATGGTAGAAGACTGTGCAGCATGTCAAGCTAGGGAGAATTATGCATGTCTACTATCCTTTAAGCAGATTTTCCATTTCCAGGTCACTGAGGTTCAAAGTTATCTACGGGCAAGCCTTTAGTGATAGATGAGAGAAATTTCTGAACTCATAAGCTTTGATTGTCTCATCCCAATCCCAGGGAAATCCAGGGGTGCATCAGCATCCTCCCCTCATTTCACTGCATATCATGATTTCAGAAGGAAGAAAACAATGAGTATGAGCTGACAGAGTTTTTGTACTTTGCTTAGTTCCTCAGTCTATATGAATAAATACTGTTAGGCAAAGGCACATGTTACTGCCAATCTGTTTGCCTTTAAAATACTAAAATAAGTCTGTGAGAACAATCCTGATGACTGCTTGTAACTGAGAAGATATACTTACAAAGTAGCTAAGTCAAGACTAGACACTTCTCATAACAAAAGTGGCTTTACTTTTTCCATGACATAAAACAACCAATGAACCATCAGTCCTCATGGGTTTGACATAACATCCTCTTTTAATCTAAACTAAAATACATGCTGAAAAAAATCTGTTAGTTTCTTTTTTTTTTTTTCTCCAGAGAGCCTGAAGAGAGGAAGAGAATGACAAATAAGGTATTAGGTCCATGTTTTTTTCAAAAATTATGCCTTCCTTTAAATAAATAGTCCTAGAGCTACAGGATCAATACTAGGATGTGAATAATATTCTGCCAAGACTTCCAAAAAGAAGGGTCTGTAGTTTGATATTGATATTCCAAGGTCAAAAGGAAGTTAGTGCCCGTCACACTCTTGTTCTGT
Organism: Corvus cornix cornix; assembly: GCF_000738735.6. Taxonomy (NCBI): domain Eukaryota; kingdom Metazoa; phylum Chordata; class Aves; order Passeriformes; family Corvidae; genus Corvus; species Corvus cornix. The sequence continues at coordinate 59,352,280 of NC_046332.1, read as the reverse complement.
AAATAAACTGCCATCAGCATCTTGCTTTTCTAACCAGGATAATACATGAGATACTAAATTTGGTAATAGATATACAAATGAAAGGACCTATTTAATGTTTTTTGTCCAGGTGACATTGTTGGCTCACCTGAAGAACATGTTTCTCAGCAGTATTTAGGAGGAGAGACCAGTTTCAGCATTTAGAGGTTGAAAAATACACAGCAAGAGCCATTGAACAACTATATTTGCTCACTTGTTCCCCTTTTAACTGTACTTCTTATATCTCTGCTTTCTTTGGGTGATTTTTTAATTTGTGTGTTTGTTTTTCCCCATATTACGGCAATATTGCTGACTGTTGACAAAACATTGCATTTTGTAAATAATCCCAGGCTGTTACTTGCTGGTCTGTGGAAACTGTCTCTGGACTCTGTTGCCAAGGTACAGCCTCTTTCTCTCTGTCCCCTAACAAGAGACACCCTTTCCATTTGGACCACTGCTTTGGCTAGAGAAAACATGACCTTCCAAACATTGCAGCAGTTGCACAGGGAGACCTGCAGAAAGAGGCTGTGATTGACTGCAGGTGGCAGGAAAATATTCACACATACTTATGTCCAAAATCAACTTGGTAAAACTGCTGCAAAGCAGCTTGACAGAAAAAGCCCTGGGGGTCCTGAAGGACACGAAGGTGAACATAGACCAGTAAGATGACCTTGCCACAAAACAGAGAGTGGTACCCAGGGCTGCACTAGGCAAAACATTGCCAACAGCTGGAAGGAGGTGACACTTCACATCTGCTCAGCACTGTGCCCAGATCTGGGTTCCCAGTAAGAAAGTGCCACAAACATACTGGGGAGAGCTCTTCGGTGTCCCTCCACCGTCCCACCATTCCCAGCATGATTTTTGAGATAAGAATGAGATGCTGTGCTGACATGGTGCTGTCCTTGCGATGGATCCAATACCCGCAGGGACAGTGCTGTGCCAGGTCTCTCACTGGGGACAATCAGACTTTTGTGAAGCAGCACTATCCAACAATGGGACCCACCTTCCCAGCCTCATTCCATCCACCAGGACAGTATTCTGACCTCTGCCAGCATGTCCCAGGTGCTGCTGCTCCTGTCCTTGACAGGATGGGCCAGGTGAACTTTTGCTGCACTTTCAGGTGGGCCTCCCTGCAGCTCCCAGATGTGCTGGCACAGTTGAGTCCATCAGCAGCCAGCTTTCTCATGCACAGTGCTGTGTGCTCTACAGGGATGACCCTGGCCCTTGTGCAAGAATGCACATCCATCCTGGCATCACCCAAGCTGTTGCTCTGTCAGCACGTGTGGGTGACACAGGGCAGTTTGGCAAGGAAGGGAGACCTACTCATCTACAGGGATGCCATGGTCATCCTGAAGCCCAAGTAAGACATTCAGACTCCAGCTGCCCTTCCTACCAAGCACTGGCCCTGGCACCAGGGCAGGGACACCCCAAGGGCCCCCAGTCCTGGATGCACCCATGTCCACACCCATAGCAGGTGTACACCAGAGGTACAATAGTTGAGAGTGTGCACCCCTGGGGTAGAGCCCATGGCTGGTGGCTGCCACTACAGCCTGGAGTTACCCCTTCCTGGGATTCTGTGCAGGGGACACGGCTCTGCTGTGTGAAATGTCCTGGAAGAGCCCAAGGAGGCCACTATGAGGTCATTGCCTGCTGCTCCACTTTGCAGCACCCACTGGCTCCAGCTCTGCTTGACGCTGTACCAGCTATAGGTGCTGAGCAGCAGGAAGAGGATGACTAGAGATTCAGAGAAAGAGAAGGAAGAGAAGGAAGGCAACAAGCAGACCAGCTTTCTTGTCCTAGTCTGGCCTTGCAGTTCCTTCATTGTCAATTTCCAGTGAGTCATGGTGTCACATCTCACAGCAGAGAAGGATAGTGCCTCTGTCGTGCCCTGCAAGACTTCATCCTGCCTCTGTGACTCTCCCCTCAGGACAAGGCTGTGCAGGTGCCTGTCTCTGCCCAGAGGCCAGGAGCCTGTTAAGTCTCTTTGATCCTTCTGGCTGTTGAAATGTGTTTGCTTTAGTATTTGAAAGTAAGGACTGAGGACCGTTCACCTAAGAGAGTAGTTTTTGCTTCACAGAGCAGGGGCCCAGAGGAAGTAACAACTTTTCCTTTTTTCCTTGCCTATACCCACAGGCAGAAGAGTGGAGTGTGGACACACCCTGGGCAGAGCTAAGCACAATAGGAAAGGAACATAATTTCTAATGAGTCAAGCAAACATTTGCCCCTTGATAAAGGCTCTTGGTCAGAACTCCATTGTGTCTTTCTGGGGCATGAATCTTCCTCAAAACTACTTAAGTGAGAATGGCATACATCTATGGACCATTCTTCACATTCCTTCCCAAGGCAGCACACTTTTACACCTTTGCTGAGCAGAAAGAAGACCGTAAGCCTTTCCAAGTCAGACTCCTATTTTGAACGGAAATGATATAAAGTCTCATATTCGCCTACAGTTTTCTTTGTCAGCTGTGCACAAGTCCTCGGTACTTCTGTACAGGTGATAAGAAAAAAGAGGTTTTTAAACTTTGTTTTGGTGTAACCTGGCCAAGTCTTTTAAGCTATGGATGTGAGCAGCCAGAACGATGACCTGAATGGAAGAGCATAGTCATTGAACAGAAGAAAATGTCTGCTGAAATGCTAACAGACAAAATGCCTACCAGCCTGGGAACTAGGCATGTGAACCAGAACCATCCTGGAAAATTGCAGCTGGCATCTTTGAAGTACAGCTGGGTACCTAGAAACCAGAGACATCCTGGGATAACATGAGTAATTTCAAAAAGATGGAATTATAAGGGTAATTTACCCTGTGAAATGGGGAAGGATAGTCAACTAAAAGGGACAAACATCCTGACAGAGTAAGAGCCCATAACAACTAGTAACTGCAAAAGCAGGAAAACAGACTGTAAACATAAATATCGGTCTGCAAGAATAGAAAATATTGTTATCTATTGGCTATTCCAGGCAAAAAATAGAAAATAACATTATGTACTGGCTGCCGAATCAGGGTGCTCAATGTCTTTTTATGTCTCTGTGATATAAAAGTGACTTAATTTTTGCCCAAAGTGGACTTTCTCTCCCTTAGAACTCCTCATGCTGCATATACCGCCCCCCCCCCCCCCCCAAAAAAAGGAGAAATTTATAAGGTAAGCTCCTCTGTGTCGGTGTGTATCATAGAATCCTATTAACTCAGGGTTGAATCTCTCTGCAGCCACAGGCTGGGTAGTCCCAGGCGAGTCATGACAGCTGCTGTATCCAAAGCCAAGTATTTCTGCATTCCTAGCTAAGATAGCTGGCCATACCAGTCTAAGGAGGGGGAAAGAAGATGGAGCTTGAGCAGTATGGTCTGAGACAAAGCCTCTGATGATTCAGACACTATTATTTTCTTTTGTGCCTAGAAGTTTATGAGAGCTGGGAGCAGGGGCTCCTCCTGCCCATAGGGATGCCTCGTGTTGTGATGTCTCATGATGATGATCATACTAAGTGTTCAGGGCTCTGGACTAACAAGCTGAGCATAGTCCATTCTGTTTTCCTCTGCTCAAAGAATTACACTATTTTGACAATGCAAACATCTGGGTTTCACCTTTGGCCTTATCCAAGTCCAAAGTATTCTAAAAAAAAACAACCTCTCCACTCTGAGCAGGTCCACATTGCATGGTGCCAATTAGCACAGACATATCTAAGTGAGCTAAACAGGTATGGATGTGTTGAAAGTAATTTTAAGCAACAGGAAAACAATACTAGCAATAAATAATGTAATATTCATGATTTTTGAGTTTTCAGAAACATTAGTCAGCTTGAATATAGTGAAAAATATTTTTATTATGAGACTGGTATGTTTCAAGCTTTACAAGACTACATTGTAGGCTTACACACGATGGACAACACAAACCCTCCTGCCAGATAGATAGAGAGAAACAAGTAAATTTGGAGCAACTACTCATATGACTTAGCTCAGACAAATGTTTCAGGATTAAAAGGCCTTTGCTGTAAAACTTCCTATTTTTCTCTGCAGACTAGGAAACTTAATATGGCTAGTATATATGCAAACATTTGCAACCTAGGGATGATTTCTACTGACAGATAATTAAGATTAATTAATGTCAAGCCTTTCAGATTACTTCTGGTCTATTCTCACAGATGGAACATGTTTGTCCAAATTATGAATTATATGTCAAGAAATTTGAACAAACATGATTCTGGGTCCTGGGTCCAGAAAGAAAAGTCATGAAGCCAGTTTAGTTACCACACTAAGGATTTTATTCTTTCAGCAAGAAAATACTTAAGGTGTAAACAGGTTTAAACATGTATTTAAAGTGGCATTGTCAAGCGTATTCCAGATTATCCCTGATTTTCTCATGAAGTAAAAAAATAAAGTTTGAATTGACTTCCAGAGATGAGTTTAAAACAACAGGAAGTACTTAGAAATCTCAGCGCTAACATAAGTGATGTGTTAAAAATTTAAAGTTCAGTCTAAAATGAGATTTAACCTTGGGAGCCACTGTAGTTGGACTTACTGTAATAATTTGAATTTTACACCTTCCAGTTACTTCTAAAATGCACTCAAATTATTCTCAGCACATTTTTTATCTTATTATGAAGTTATGGGAACAGATAATTTTCCAGAAATTCAAATGCTTTCCACCTCTCTTTAATATTGAATAGCATTTTGTTATCTAAGCTTAGATCTGTACTTGTAAATTCAAAGGGCATGTTCTCCAGCTATAAGAGTAAATGTCAAAAAAAGACTCGATTCAGAACAGTTTAAGATAAATATTTTCTCTCCTGCAAACAAATATCCATACTATAGGCTGAAAACAGTATCTATATCAGTCATTGTCAGTGAAAAGATTATTTAGAATAAGGTAAAACTTTAAAAAATATAATCAATAGAGGGTTGTTTCTGTAAATGATAAAATTATCACCTATGAAAAGACTTGACTACTTCAAAGCCTAATCAGCTGTAGATGAAGATGACACCCTGCATGCTGTAGAGGTTGTATTCTAGCCATACTTAAAAACTGAATTTACATGTTTTCAGTATTTCGATGACATCTGTGGCCTGATATTGATATAATTTAGATGCACCAGGTGAACTGTCTCTGTTTAGGCCAGGCTTATGACACACTTCTGTAAAACATAGCCAGAAAAACCAAACTGTGAGACCACACATATATGAGGCCATATTAAGTCCCAAGATTCTCTGGCTGGAGTCCCACCCTGCCCTGAAATTCAAGCTAATTAGCCAAATTGGTTTAGTAATAAGCAATTTCTCATGTCTATATTTACGTTTTGGATGGTAAAATATTTTGATCAAGGACTGTGTTTGTTTTCTTCTTTAAAAGGTTAATTTTAGTTCAATGAAAAGACTTTAAATGAATAAACAGATTTTTAGAGAAAATATACCACCAATCACATTGTCCATGCTTTGTAACAACCATGAAAAGGATTAAAAAGACAGTCCAACCCAATAAATGCTCAACCAAACAGCAGATTACTTATCCTGCTACTATGAGACAATAGGGGAAATAAAAATTAATCCATATTTATCTGATATGAAAAATTCTAAGATATTTAGATACCATTTAAGAAAAACTTTCCTATAATTGATATCAATATTTGCTACATTTGCTGCTACCTCTTCTTTTAAGTGTTAAGCCAAGGATCTGTGTTCAAGCCATCCATTTATTTTTTTCTTATTATTGGTAACACTTCTCTTAATTCTATTTTATAACTCAGTAATAATCTCTAATATTTGAATCTACATAATGCATTAGAAATAAAATGCATGCCATTCTTTTTTAAGGTTGATTTTTATGCCAAAAAAGCCCTTCTGTCAGCAGGAAAGATGTTTTATTTAAGCTTTCATGTCTCCTGAGTGTGCTTCTCAAAAGGGAAGAATGGGTTATTTATTATTTGAAAGATGAAGGTGGTATTAGAAGACTTGACTATTACTCTTTTCTGGAGCTTCTATATGGCAATAAAAATTACTTCTAATGTCTTTGATGTTTCTCTGTGTACTTTCAGTATCTTTGATACTTTAGCAATATCTTCCTAGCTGCATGCAAGCAAGTATGTTATATACAGAGAAAGATAATCTGATTTGCCCCTAGTAATCTTTTCCTTTATGCTTCTAGGTATAAATTATTTTGATAGAGTTAACTGCCCATCAGTTGACTCATATTTTGGTGTGATACTTTTTTTTCACAGACTATATTACTGCATAAATTAGCTATTCAATTAAGTTATCACAGCATGCCACACAAAGTAAATCTATTCAAAATAAAAAATATAAAACCTCTTTTAAATAGAGATTTCAGAATCTAACTCAATAATGTAGGCAATTGTGCCTCATTAAGTGGATGACTGAATAGCTACATATTTAAAAGAAACTTAAATTCAAAATGCGATATTCATAACTAGAGATTTTGTACAAGATCTTTTTACAAATTAGACTAATGGAGTAGCAAAAGTGAATGCTTTGTCTTCAAAGTCTAAATCAGGATTATTAATAGAGAAAGAAAGAAAGAGAGAAAGAAAGAGAGAAAGGAAGAAAGAGAGAAAGAGAGAAAGGAAGAAAGAGAGAAAGAGAGGAAGGAAGGAAGAAAGGAAGGAGGGAAAGGAGGGAAGGAAGGAAGGAAGGAAGGAAGGAAGGAAGGAGGGGAAGGAAGGAAGGAGGAAGGAAGGAAGGAAGGAGGAAGGAAGGAAGGAAGGAAGGAAAGGAAGGAAGAAGGGAGGAAGAGAGGAAGGGAGGAAAGAAAAGAAAGAAAAAAAAAAAAAAGAGAAAGAAAGAAGAGAAGAGAAAGAGAAGAGAAGAGAAGAGAAGAGAAGAGAAGAGAAGAAGAAGAGAAGAAGAAGAGAAAGAAAGAGAAAAGAAAAGAAAAGAAGAAAAGAAAAGAAAAGAAAAGAAAAAGAAAGAAAAGAAAAAGAAAAGAAAGAAAGAAAAGAAAAAAGAAAAGAAAAGAAAAGAAAAGAAAAGAAAAGAAAAAGAAGAAAGGAAAGGAAAGGAAAGGAAAGGAAAGGAAGGAAAGGAAAGGAAAGGAAAGAAAAGGAAAAGAAAGAAAAGAAAAGAAAAGAAAAGAAAAGAAAAAGAAAGAAAAGAAAAGAAAAGAAAAAGAAAAGAAAAGAAAAGAAAGAAAAGAAAAGAAAAGAAAAGAAAAGAAAAGAAAAGAAAAGAAAAGAAAAGAAAAGAAAGAAAAGAAAAGAAAAGAAAAGAAAGAAAAGAAAAGAGAAAAGAAAAGAAAAGAAAAGAAAAGAAAAAAAAGAAAAGAAAGGAAAAGAAAGGAAAAGAAAAGAAAAGAAAAGAAAAGAAAAGAAAAGAAAGAAAGAAAGAAAGAAAGAAAGAAAGACAAACCCCCTAATGAAAGAAAAAAGTTTAGGACCTTTGCAACTAATAATGGGCTATATCTAATAAAGGTAAGCAATCTTTAAAATTATTATTAAAAATCAAAGAGAAAAATATCAGGTGATCTTTTAGATTTATCAGATCATATAATTTTAGATAGAAATTGTATTATTTATATCATAAATATTATATATATTACAGATATGAGATTATATACTAGAGAAAAATATCAAATTAATAAAGCTTTTTAAATTGCAGTAAATATATTGTATAAATTAACACAAGTTTTCCTGCAATTCATGGGATGCAAGGAGGTTTACTGTCAGGAAAAAATGCATGAAAATTCTGCAGTTAAAGATTATTTATAGCTTGAATAATTTATCTTTTTTTTTCCTACTAAAATACTGGAAAACAGACTACATAGGCAATTTCATCCTCCTGAAAAGGAGGGCATGCCAAGTCACTTAAAACTGTAAGTAAATATTTCAGATGTCATGGTAGAGTCTTTAAATAAGAAGTACTAATTTGTGCTCAAATATTCATGGGGCACAGTCTATACTGCCACAGCACCTGAAATTTGCTGTGAAAAAAGACTTCATACACGCAGAGTCACAACAGCATCAGGAGCAGAAACAAAAAATATCCTGTATTGGCCCAAGACTGGAGCTTTAATTCACTTGTATCTTTCACTGCAGAAAACATGTTAGAAAATGCCTCTTTGTAACAGCAGTTAGGGTGCATTCTTTATACTAATTTCAGAAAAATTATATCCTTATATGGAACTCATCTGTAGCATGAAAAGGGCCTCTGCCAAATTTCAAGAATAAAGTGATGCTATTATTCACAGCAGTAACTATTATTCACACTGCTCCATGAATTCCAGTAGGGTACTTCCAAAACTGCTCTGAAATAATATTACCTATCCTCTGTTTAAATCTTAACCAAGTCTGTGGTCTAACTAGATTACATATTTCTCTTCTTGTCATGAACAAAAGTATTGACTTCCACATCCACAAAACCTGAAACCACAGTTGGTCTTTGGGTGCTTATTCTGCAATTTTCCAACTGTATGAAAAACTGAATTGGCAAGAATTTATTAAAAAAACCCCAACAAACAACCACAAACCCCCCCCCCCTCCTTTCCAACATTTTACTGTTCTGGCACATCTGAAGAAAATATTTATCTTTGGTACAAGTTATTGCCTTGCCTTCAGTGATTCATACATTCTACTTTCCAAAGTGGCAGGAAACCTTATGTGGCTTTTTTTAGCCTTTCAAATATGCCTGACACTGCTTGACACTATCTGGTTGGGCAATAATTTATCTTATGACTGAGAATTTTTTATGTCTTGCTACTTTTAAATGTTTTCCATTAGAAAATTAAAATCTGTCTCACTGGCGTTAAAAGTATTATACCTTGCTCTCAATTTAGATTTGGTTAAAATCTGCGAACTACAACTACTCAAATTTCATACCTACCAATGACTTACGTACACATGACAGACTAAGCAACTTACTTAACAACTTAAGGCTGGAAATCTGAGAAGATCATTTTTTTGTTCATATAAACATATTAACAGGATGGACATATACACTGTTGAGCTAATAGAGCATAGAGACACTTCTGATGTTTAGTGAAACCCTCAAGGACTACAGATAGCTGTGCAATCTTGTGGTTCAGCTCAACTCTTTTTAATATAAGATTGATGTATGAAAGCTAAAAAGCAACAAGTCTCATGCTACTCCCATGAAAATGCCACAAAATCTTAGGAATATTTCATTTATTATTAGCTTGTTCTCATGTAACCCCCAAACTTACTCTTGTTGCTGTGTAGTAGTGTTTATTCCAATATCTTCTGGGCCTGTATCCCCTGTTACTCCACATTCCCAATTGCTGGGTAAATTGAGTTTGTCATCAGCTGTCTGATAGGTGCTTCTCACTTCTTTGTTAGCCCTTGTTAAAAACAGTAAGTTCCTTCAGTCCCAAATGCTGCTGGCATTTTCCCCTTTCTTCCTTTTCATCCTTGTTCCATTTGCCTAAATTAATCATCACTATGACAGTGCAAAATGCTTCACTTTGAATGGCTCAGCTAGTGGATATATTGCAAATTTTCTCATTAGTCACTCCCAATCAACTACTGTTTATCTCTAATTTCCTAATTTACTTTTTCTTTTCTTTTTAGCCTTTTCTCTATCCAGCTCAGACTATGCAGTTCTTAATACTCTAAGCCTTGAGAGACTTAAAGTGTTCTTAAAGTAAGATGAAGATATGCATGGAACTGGATCCAAAACACTAACTTTAGATATAGCTCCATAATCAGTTAAAGTGGTATGAGGGTGGACTACCAGGTAAAGGGGTGGCTTCTTTCTCTCTCTTCCCTCACTGTGCACTCCAGCTTTCTCAGCAATCACATGACACATAATACAAACACCATTGTTTCTTATCAAGCAAATAAATTCCCTCCAGTTCCTCTCAAGGCCATCTAAATACTCAAATCCGCATAGCAAAGGCCCTGAGAACACATAGCTGGAGCCAAAGGACAGAATGGGAGTGCCTTTTATAGCAGCAAATATATTAAAGGGAAATAAGCAGTATTACAAAGCCTTTTCTTATTTTTTTCATCCCCAGACCTACCCATTTCAACACTTTCATCACTTTCTCACAGTCACTTCATTCATTTAAACACACAACCACAGAGATTTTGTATATGAGTACTCTCACTGGGTATTATACTGTCAGTTGCTATTTTCCTTTCACTCACAATGAATGAAGATCCAAATTATCTCCATACTGTTTGTTAAAGAATATCTTCAAACTACTTTTTAATGGCCACTGCTGAATCAAGAGAAGGAATCATAGAACATTTTGGGTTGAAAGGGACCTTAAAGATAATCTAGTTCCAACCCTTCTTCCATAAGCAGGGGTGCCTTCCACTAGACCAGGATGTTCAAAGACTCATTCAACCTAGCCTTGAACAGCTCCAGAGGTCACCCACTTCTCTGGACAGCCTGTTCCAGCACCTCACCACTCTCACAGTGACTTTCTTCCTGATATCTGATCTAAATCTACCATCTTTCCTTGGAAAACCATTATTAGCCCTCATGCTACCCCTACACTACCCAAAAGAGAGTCCCTCATCATCTTTCCTGAAGATCTCCCTGGAGCCTTCTGTTCTCTAGACTAAATAACCCCAATTCGCTTAGTGCATCCTCCCAGGATAAGTGTTCCAGCCCTCTGATCATCTTTGTGGTCTTCTCTGGACTTGCTCCAACTGAACCATGTCTTTCTCATTTTGGGGGCCCCAAAACTGGGTGCAGCACTCCAGGTGGAGCCTCATGAGAGGCTGCTGGTCTCACTTCTTTTGATGCAGCCCAGGATACAACTGGCTTTTTGAGCTGTGAGCACATGTTACTGAGTCATATTTCATTTTTCATTCACACTCTCAAGTCCTTCTCCTCAAGGGCTGCTCTCAATCCACTAATCACCTATCTCAAACTCCTGATGGATTATTTTACACTTTGAAAGGATGACAAAATGATGTACTTTTCAAGATTAAACAGGACACACTTAACCTTCAATTAGCTATAGTGTGCTATCCACTCATAGTTTATTTTGGGTACTCCAAATTATTCATGCTCAAATAAAGTTTGAAAGCATTTTTGGTACTTGGAATTGTTTCATCTATCTTTTTCAGTCCAAATTTTAGGTGTCTGCTCTAGTCATAAATATTTGGGTTTAGATTGCTAAAACTCATAGAAGTGTCTCCATTGAATTTTTCAATTTTTATTAATTAATCTCCAGAGGTTGTTTGATGGTTCAACAATTGTCTCATTATCTCTGTTTTGAAGATAGTTGTTTGATCAATATTTACTATGATTTCTGTGTTCCTAATCAAGCCAGAAAATTGCATTTTTTGGAAAGAGAACCTTATCACATAGTTTTCAAGTTATTCATGTATTTCAAAATTGAGATGTCATTTAGACACCAAACAGCAGAATAATCTTTTTTCTTTCCTTTACATTAAGTTGAAGATATCAACCAGTTCAGTATCTCCAGATGCAAAATTATTGTTTGGCTATATCATTTTTACTGTCAATTAATGAGATCAAGAAAAGAATATAGTAACATCATAGGATAAAATGACGGCTATGTCAAGTCTTGTCTTCTCTAAATCTCTGTTTGAATACCTTCAGAGTGCAGAGGTAAATGATAAAGTTATAACATCAAGACTGCTTTGGTTTATTTGATTCTGTCTTGTTCATTGTCCTACTACACTAGCAAAAAGGCGTTCCCTCCAGCAAGTCATTTGAGATCTACATTTTGTCACATATATAAGTGAATGGCAGCTTCAAAATATTCTATCTATATAAAGATAATGAAACTTACATCTAAGTCGGTATGATAAAATGATATGTAAAAGTATTTAAAAACTGTGTTAAAAGGTAGCATTTTTTAATATATTTTCCTTAAAAATTTGTAACAAGCTGCACCTTTTTCCCTAATAAAATTCCAGGTTAGCATGACATTAACAAATGTAAACCTGGTAGTATTTACAGACGAACCTGCAAAATGAATTTGACCAGAACATTATTAATTGAAAACACCTAACACTCTTTTGGCCTTTTTAATTCAAATAAATTTCCATTTAATAGGAATTTTTCATTTTCAAGGATTTCTGAAGTAGCTGTCAAAATTGTTCTCTTATGAATTTCCTCACTGTTCAACTGCCATGATATATACTGATGTAGTTCCCCATTACCTAACTGTCTTTAGATAAAAAACTCCAAGGCTTCTCCTACAACTAACTGACTGCTGTTTTCTGGATCTTTACTTAGATCCTGGAATCATAATTAAGAAAGCAGTGTTGAAGCCCTCTGACTTGTACTCTGGGAAAAAGTAAATAATAGTATACCCAGTTTTCAAATTCCAGGCACTCGGCTCTTTTTTATAATGTCTGTGATTTATACATCCTCTGAGAATAGCTTGGCTCCCTTGACAAGCTTCAATAAACTAGATTTCCAGGTGTTCTGAGACCCACAGAGGCTTCTGTGGAGAGACCTGGGGAAAAATAGATCCTATTAATTCAGCAATTAGAGGTAAGCAGCCATAAAATTCTCAGAAGTCCCACCATCTCCTGTCATTGGTTACCAGTGGTCCTCAAATAGGTGGCTGTGCTGAAGTATGGCAAGTAAGTCTGGAATTCAAATGAGTCGGTATTATTTAAGAAACACCCTCAATATTTTCAGACAAAATGCTGTACAGTTGTTTTCAAGAAATATTTTCACATTCTATTGTTTGTTTTATAAGAAATAAAATTAAAAGGAAAAAAATGAACAAAAATTACATGTGATATATGAGAAAATAAAGTTGGGTTTTCTAAGGACGGCAAATCTTGGCTCAAAAAGGTCCTAAGACTTTGTGAGCACAAGTGGTGTTGTGTGTTAAGTAATTTTTTTTCATCTAAGTCTATAAACATGGTTGGTGTCAAACTCCAGATTTTCTATCTTCCTTGCCCTTTTTATCCTTAAGAGAATTTGCCTGTTCTATTTTTAAAAAATTAAGATCTGTTTTTAACATATTAGATCAGACAGGGTCATTTCCACTGACTATTTTTCTATTAATTTTGAAGTGAATATTTTACACCTTCTGTAAGTGTACCTGAAAAGAAAATTAAACTCTGTACTTGGGACAGTGAAGTAAAAGGGAATGTGAAAAGGAAAAAAGGATCCAAATAAATATTGAAATTCCAATTACTTCTATAAGCTCTTCTGCTTCTTGTAAGTAAAAAAAAAAAAATAGTAAAAATTTAAAAAGTTTAATGAAGTTTTATGACTGAGGATAAAGCAGTTGATAAACTGATAGATCTCTTATTACTCTAGTTAAAGGAAATAAACCATGTTTATGTTCCAAATAGCTTCAGGCAGCTGGAGGTTAGGTGGCAGAAGTTACAGTATATGAGAATGTGAGATGGCTTTAAATCTCTATATTTATCCAACTTCTCTGAGTCGCTTCCAAAGGGTCCAAGTGTTTAGAATATGTTTTACCTGACTAGATGAAAAAAAGTAATTTCTGTGGTCAGCACACATACACAAGTCTGAGAGTGCTCTGCCTTTCTTTCATTTGCCACTCCAGAAGGGCCTGAACATCTCATATGTTGTTTGTTGTCTCTGTCAGGTCCATCAAAATGTTTCAGAAACCCTAGGCTGTTTCAGATCCCTCTAGGTGCTTGTATAGAGTTGGGTCCTTGGTGTCAGCTTTATGGTGAGTGGAATTTCTGCCCAGGTTACATTGATAGTAGTGACTATGGCCAGGATTACTTGAGCAAACATATATTTTTAGTGGTATTTTTAGGTGTTGTCGGGTACCTATTTATCTTCATCTGTCCCATAAAAGATCAAGTCCTAGTTTTTAAATGCCAGATCCACAGAAGTGTCTTGAGTTCTCTACATCTCTCAAAGAGCACATTTAGACAATTGTATCCTAAGGTTGCAGAAATAGGACATTAGACTTTTAATTCAAATGTTCACGCCTTCACTTAGACATCTACTTTTAGTTATTTTAATGTCAAGGTGAATCTATCTATCTATCTATCTATCTATCTTATTTTTCTTATTATTTTTTGTATTTTTCTTCTTTAGAAGTACAAATTTTACTTGTGAGTAAATATTTTGCAATTTATTAGCTATCTTATGGTGTTTTTAATTAGAATGGAAGACAAAGCATAGTTTTGGGCATTGTCACACAATTCAATAGCTGCTGATGAAACAAACTGCAAAATATTACACTATAATGTTCAGCTTTAATGACCAAACTGAAAATTTTGAACAAAATTCATAACACTATACAGATTTGCAATGCATTTACTGCTACATGAAACAATGTTTTGTATATTTCCGAGTATGACTGCCTTGCATAGATTCATCAGGGCAATAATATATAAAATTATACTAGATGATGAAAGTAAAATCAAATTTAAATAAAGAATAAGATTCAAACACAGGGAACAAACAAACAAAAAATCTTGAGAATAAATATTAAAAAATCTGACCAATCCCTCAAGTGCAGGACAAGATAAATGATGGAATGTGTCATCAGAAAAATCTCAGCAGCTGCAATATTTTGCTATCATTTACTTGATAAACCACAGAACAATAACTTGTATATCAGCATGTCAGATAATTGCATGTGAAATTTTTCCTGCCTTTTAAGCTATAAAAAACACACAAAATGAGTTAAAGATGAGTTTCACTTCAAATCCTTTCCTATTTCAAAAATGCAGTATTATCAGGTATTTTACTTAATGAAAATTTCAGTAGGATTTTATCCCCGAGCAAAATGCTTGTGAACATATTTCTCATTTAGGTGCACTAGCCATATATAGTGATCATGGTATTCACTTCGCAATTCACTTTGCTCTATCCTTTTTTTTCTTTTTCCTACCTTTTTTTTTTATTATTTTTAATTTCCTGTTTGTTATTAGGAAGTTAGTGATTCAACACAACATTTATGACTCCTAGTTTTTAATAATGTCATGAATATTGTATTCTTTGCAGAATGGTGTTGTTTGGGCTTTTCATGCTGCTAATTCTATATAAGTTTTAAGAATGGATTCAGGAAAGCACATTGCTATTTGAATTAAGTAATAGGTGTTGAATGCAATGGGATTCATAACTTGCTTCTTCATCTTTTCTGTGTCTGTTAAAAAAGTTCTGCAAGAAACTGATATTTTCTATCATTAAATGGGGCTTTCTTCTTCTTCTTCTTCTTCTTCTTCTTCTTTCTTCTTCTTCTTCTTCTTCTTCTTTCTTCTTCTTCTTCTTCTTTCTTCTTCTTCTTCTTGCTATTACATAATCATATGAATTTCAAGGTATATTTTCAAACTGACAGAACCTTCTCAGCTTCCCTCGTTGCTTTCCTTTACATGTCAAACATTATGCAAATTATGATTGTGAATCCTCTTGTCACTGAGGTGAGCACCTACCTGATGGCAAAGTTACACCTCTTTCAATGTCCTGCCTTTTTTGTGTGAAACTATCAGGAATTTGGTTGTTTGATAAAGTTTCTCTGAATGAAAGTCACTCCTAAAGTAAAAGGCTGATACTCCCAGCAACCAGGGAGAGAGATTATGAGGTGTCCACACATCTTTCTCAAAAAGAACTCCAGACCAGTCACACATATGTTACAGCAAGATAACCACATGTGGGACTCACATCTGTAAGCCTAAAGCAATCTTTTTATCTATCATTATTTTAAAAAGCTGCCAGAACTTTAACAGCCTCCCTGCAGTAGTGTACCTAGCCAAACAGAAATGAAGTATTTGGATGACAGACATAGTTACAAATTGCATGATTGAAGATGGTTCTCACTACACCATTCTAAACATATTTCCAATAAAGAGGACATGGCTAAGACTTTCTGTAGCCTAGAATTATAGTAACATTCCTATATAGCTTCCTACTCATTTTCCTTTTACTTCCAAAAGAAACTAAGTATTTTCCTTATTTATAATGATAATGTACACTGAAAATTGAAACAAAGTATTACATTCTCAAGTTTATCTGTTATAAATGTTTCAAGTATTAATGTTGAATTAATGTTAGAAATCTGTATGACATCGTCACTAATTCCAAAAGAATTCTTTTGCATTAATGATAATACAGTAAATATCAAAAGAATTAACAATGATTAAGATAATATTTTAAAGCACCATCCTCACTTAAACAACCAGAAATTTCATGTTTTTTAGCACACTTCCATGGCAGGTCTTTATAGTAAGTAACAAATCATCATTATTTCCTTTCGTATTCTTGTGCTAATATTAATCAGACTAGCTACTTATGCATATGTGCAGATAGCAGTGTAGTAGTGTATCTTCTAGAATTACAGAATAATTGAATGTCAAGTGTTATTAAAACAAGCATTGTTTTGAGATTTTTCTCTGATGTTCATGCTTTGCCTTTTTATTTATTTATTTTAAAATCTCCTTTTTCTCTTTTGTATTCTGGGTTTGGATTTGAAAGAAAACGCACAAAATATCAAACCGCAGTTTTCAGGAGAAATTTGCTTTAAAACCTTACAAATTAATAGGAAAACAGCTTACAGAGAACACAGTGATTTAAAGAGCCCAATATGAAATATCCTGAGGATTACCCTAAGGAGGGGAGTGCTCCACTGCTTATCATTTTCAAAATCCTGGTAACAAAGAAGGTGTTTCAAGCTGGTTACCCAGGACCATAGGACACCTTGAATATCTGCACAGTGGAAAGCAGGCAAGCACACTCCTTAGCAACCTGATAAGTTTTTTTCATGGCAGCTAATGCTCTCCAGGCAGTTCCTAGGAACCAGATGGAGAAGAGCCATGGAAGAGCCATATTCTTCTCAAGATTCAGTACAGTAGTAATCCTGTTTATGGGGAAAAAAGAGTTTAGGTGTCCATTAGAAAGAAATGTTCTGCCACTTGTCTTCAGGGGCAAAGGAAATGTTCTACTGTATTTTATTTTCTAATGTGGATGTAGCCATTACAAAAGTCTGCAAACTCTTAAAACTTAGAACACTATTTATTTAGTTCATTCATCCTTCCTCATGCCAGAAGTGTGTTTTAGAATATATCATGCTGATATATAAATTCTTAAAGAGATTTGGAATGACACTGTTCAATTGCATTAGTAAAATAAGTTATAAAACATCTTATTAAAGCCACAGTTTTCAGGTATCTGTCTTTGTACAAACAAATATGTACCTTTGCCAGAACTAAATTATTTACACAACATATTAGACATGATATTTTGAATCATTTAACTATTCAAAATATTGAGGAAAAAGTGAAGGCATAATTCCTAATTTCAGATTTTTTTATACAGTATCATAAAGCCACCCCAGGACAGCTCTTCTAGCTATTAAGCAATGGCATGAAATGGTAAACAAAACACAGATCTTTAAAAAGAACAATAACTTTTAGCTACTTTTATTATTGCTTTTTAAAGAGAAAATAAAAATTTCTATTTCAGAACTAAAGTCAGTATTTCAAAAGTTGTGTAAATAAAAGAGTCCCATCAGTCATACAATAAGTAAGAATATCATCAATTTGGCAATAATTAATCCCTCCATGGATCATGACATTTGTTTATCTCAGACTCATTAAGTCAGCAGCAAAACATGCCAAACCCACCTGGCTTTCTAACCTCAAGAGCAATTAGAGATCTTCAAAAAACTAAGTCATTGAAAGCAATTAAAGAAACTACAATGTTGGGTGGTGTTTTCTTGAATCACACTGTTAATTCCACTTATGTATTTGGCACACCACAACAATAATTTTTTCCTCTCCTTGTGATTTTCCATTTTGGCATGGGTGACAAAGCTTTGATTCTCACAGGACCTTCTCTGAAAACTATGGTCTGTCTCTTGTGGCTTGTCACTCCCAAGTCTCCTGTAGCACTTGGCTCTCTGAAGACAATTTCAGAGATGAGATGGTACGCTTGTATGGTAACTTCACTGTGACACATGTCTATATGATCCTCTGAGAATAAGTATCCACAGTCATTTCCTTTGCTGAAAGAAAACAGCACATATAAATGCAGACAAAATCCAGAACAGTAACAGAACAGTAAAATGTACTGCCTGAAAGATTTCAGTGATATTTGTGATTTCTTCAGCAGTATCACTCTTGCATTTTATAAAATACTTACCTAAACCATCTTAATATAATTTCTAAATAAAATGTTCAAAACATGGCAGGTAATTAGAGATTATTTTTAATTTTGTCTGCATTGGAACTGCTGTATGAAATTTCACAGAAACTTAGTGAAAATCCTGACAATTCCAAGAGAAAACACTGAAATGAAAAATTCCTGCTCATCTCTAGTACACAGGTAATCACTATTCATTTTCATGTTTCATTCATATGAGAACTAAAATTAACTTGCAACAGTTGAAGAAGAGGAAATAGAATAAAAACATTTTAAATACCCATTCTAAATCTGTGTTAAGGGAGACAGAAGAGGTAGAAAATGCACAGAAAAGATTAAGATAATTTATGTATAAAAGAATAAAAAACACCAAGAAGATTAAATTTAGTCTTTTCTGGCAGTTTCACAGCAACAAGTTAGAGATGGAAAAGGCCTATTAGATTATTCATTTCATCTCTCTGTCAAGGCAGGATTTTCTCCAACTATATTTTTCCCGTGCTTCATCCTGCCTAGTGTTGAAAATGCTAAATGATGAATCTTCTACCACTACCCTTAGGAGACTATTCCAAATTCTATTACATCTCCCTGTCAGAATATCTACAGATATTCAGCCTAAACTTTCCATTTGTTAATCTTACCTCTTTACTTCTAGGGTAGCTGGTTTTCCACATCAAATAATTTCTCTTATTTTCTCTCCCTCTGTGTTTTTCTATCTCTTTCATCCCCCTTCATTTTTGTTTAGCTGGACTCTTATTTTTAGATTATTCGTCATTACTCTGAAGTCATTCCCTCAATCTCCCTGTATCTCTTTTACTTCTTTTTCCTGAATTCTGTAATTTTTCTGTTATTTTTCTTGGTAATGATATCTAAAATTTGCAGGTATTTAAGACATTAAACTGTAATCCAGTAGAGGATGAACCATAGAAATTTACTTTAAACTGCCTCCTTTCAGGAACTAGGCAAAGAGGAGACTCATGATACTTCAGGAAATGCAATTTATAGGAAAAGCAAAGTCAATGTAGATAAATAAGGAAGATGTCATAAAATGATTAA
Source organism: Corvus cornix cornix (assembly GCF_000738735.6). Classification (NCBI taxonomy): domain Eukaryota; kingdom Metazoa; phylum Chordata; class Aves; order Passeriformes; family Corvidae; genus Corvus; species Corvus cornix. The sequence goes on along the minus strand of NC_046332.1, from coordinate 59,333,184 downwards.
AATATTTAATTTTCATATTTTTAACACACATTAAAACTATTGGGAGAGAATCAGTCAAATCTGAATCACTTCTTAAATGTTTTTGTAAGAAAAAAATGAATCTTCTTATAACTGTATATATATATGAATGGTGTATAAAATCAAAGTTTAGACTTGATATCAGCTTTTCAAAGGCAGCTTTTTTCCATGTGGATGAATCTTCTTTTTCAATAAAAATTCCTGCAATACTACATTTTCAGTGAACCTGTGTGTGTGATAAAACTACAAGCTAAAAATAAACCACAGACAATATACGTACCTAAAACTAATCTAACATATATTTAAATGCTCTGTTTTCATCATATTAAAGACAAATTATCCTTCTAGAAATGACTTAATAAATCCTTTCATATATTTGCCGTAATTCCATTAGATTTAATACATTTTGATGAATTACATATTGTCACTGATACAGGAGTGGTCATATAAACCAGATATCCACATATCTATGAAGTGGCTGAACTGTAAAATAAAGGCATGAAAGAACTTTCTCAGATAGGGTAGAAACACTGCAGTGAAATGCAGATCAAAATTACACACTGTCATTTAATAATGAAGCCAATGATTTAAAATTCCAGACAGAAAATTAGTTCAGACTAGTTCTTTATAAAGTCTTAAGCAGCTGTTAATACTAGGATTTTTCAGTCAGGTGAAGGAAAGGGTTTGATAATGATATGATTAAACACAATGAGCACAATGAGGACATCTGACTTTAACGCCAACAAAAGTGTTTCCATGTTCTGCTGTATTGAAGACCACAGTCGCCTCCATTTAATTCAATGAAAGAAACCATGATAGTGATCTAATCCCATTATTTTCTTTCCATGGAGTGGATTAGACACTGCAAAGGATTCTTAGGGTTTTTGTGTGGCGGGGTTTTTCTCAAAAGGTACCTTGAAGTGCTTGAAAAGAACATTTTCTCTTTTTTTAATACATTGTGGTATTTTAGTACTATAATACAGTGGAAACTTCACGTTGGAAGATACATTAAGATACATTAAGACAAGGGAATTACTAGAAAATATCTTGGTTGAACCGACTGTAGAAATGTGTGTTCACTGACATCCAATATATTCCTCCACAACAAAATTTTGTTTTAAAAATGCACTTCTGAATGGACATTTGACCTTAATATAGTAACTGACATATCTTTTCTGTCATCTGATTGCTCTGAATAGGCTAATGCATGTTATTTTCTGAGTTTAGGTTTTATGTCTTCCCTGTTGATATTGTAATATGGGATGACATCTTCTACTTGGCCTCTATCTTTCTTCTTTTTTTGAAATATTATTTAGAATTTCCTGAGTTGTAAGGGGCCCACAGGGACCACTGAAGTCCAGCTCTTGACCCTGCATAGGAGAGACCCAAGAACCACACACTTTAAGGAGTTGTCCAAATGCTTCTTGAACTCTGGCATGGTATTGATGAAGTTGAAGCTGGATGCAAAAGAGAAATATATCTGTTGAGAAGAACACATTTAAGTTTTCAGTCAGAGGTTTTCTTCTCTAATAATGTGCTACCACTGCTAGCAGAGTATTCTTCAAGAGTATTTTTCAGGTGACATAAAAACTGTTTAGGTCACTCAGATAACAGATCTCACTAACCATCTCAAGTTATGTGATATGATCAAGCTGAGATATGCCACCCTCAAAACAACATTTTTTGATATAAAATTATCGTCTATACTATTAATTTATCTTCTTTAGCGCACTTGTTGTTAAACTTGAAGTCTTCTTTTCCAACACTGGTTTTTCACTAGTTTTGCTTTTCCTTTCTCCTAACCAGTCGAAAAACAATGGCCCAGTTGTTCCCTTTTGCTTATCTATAGGTTAAGCCTTGAGTAAGTCTCAAGGCATACAGAGAAATGACTTACACTTAGAAGAGACTTAGGAACAGCTGTCTCAAACTGAAGATGCAAACAGCTCTAGTAATTTCTTAAACAGAGTAGAGGCAAAGGAATGGAAATGGCTGCTAAAGACAAACAGGGGAAAGATTCTTTATTGTCTTATTCTGAATGCTTAGTTTCAAAATGACACCTTTCAGCTGCACAGAAATAAACAGAAATTCTTGTAAACTGTTTGACCACCTTCTACATGTAATAATATTTAATCCTTCTTAACAGAATGTCATCAGAATGTCTGTCAACTAAGTTCCAACCCACTACATTATGTTGTCTTTGCTAATCAAAGACAGATGTCATGACTACAGCGTATCTTTTGCAGATTACTCAATAAGTCTAAAGAGTTTGACATTTCAACAGATTCTGCATTCTAAATATATATTTTTTTTTTAAAGTAGAAATGTAGAAAATGACCACACCAGTAAATCATCTACTAGGAAAATCAAAATACTGAAACCTCAAGGCTTTTTTTCTCTTTTTCTTTCCCATTCCCCAGACTCCAGTATTTCACAGAAAACACAATTAAAAAAAAAAAATTCTGTTTGTGTTTTACCAGGCTTTAAAGGAAGTTGTTAGTGTGGGATTTTTCTATAATTGACACTTAGAATAGGAAAATTTGTTGGTGATAAGAGGTATATTTTACAGCTGAGGTAGGTTTTGCTATTGCTTTCCATCACTTAGCACTAATGTTTTTCAACTTTTTTCATCCTTTTCTCTGAAATTTATTCCAATTTACTTCATGTATGTATTTTTAAACTATCCTAATTTTCAGTCTTCTGTACAGTTCTGATGCTGCTCATTCCAACTACTTCTACATAGTTTAGAAAAGCCAAAAAGGAGACCAAAGCTTTTTATTTCCATAGAACCATATAATTTTGTAGCTTAATTTCCATATCTCTTAGATGATATTCTTTTAGTAATCTAGCCATTTCCCTTCCATTCTACCACTTTTTTTAAAAAATGCATTTTTTAAATATGTATTTCTCCTTAAAGTGACAGATTTTTTTAAATTAAGAACACTTAATTAACCAAGGGGCTTTCAACACATTCTTAAGTTTCTTCTCCCCCTCACTCAATTTTTTCTTGTTGAGCACTTCTCAGAAGTGTCTAGGTTTCTATGTGTAGATTTAAGTGTTCTTCATTTAGAACAGGTGGTGTCAAGTGTTAAGAAATATTCCTGAGATTTGTGTGAAGAGGCAATCTCTAAAGACTCCTTAAAGTGATTTTCAGAAAATAAAACAAGGAAATAAAGGGAGAAGAAAGATTACAGTAATCCCATAAAAACTGTACACTGAGGATATACTGTTCTTCTGGAAAAAAAATAAACTTTCATCTCCGCGGTATTTGTTAATCCAACATCATTCACAGACTCAATTATAAAATCTAAAACATTGTAAAAGGAAAGTTATATAGTGAATAGTCAGTAAAGGAGAAGAAAGCAAGGACAAGGAAGTTTTGTAAAAGAATATCAAACTGTGCTTTTATAGACATATATAGTTCCAATAAAGGAACTTTTTGCACTGTATTGATCAAGAGTTACATTAATAGGGCTTTGTATTTTTTTGTGACCAATACCTTGCAACAACAACAAAAAAAGATACAGAAAAAGTGACAAAATTATCAGAAAGCACAATAAACCCAAAACACAACAACTAATTTATTATTATCATTTTGAGGACAAAACATTAGATCTCTGGGTGTAATAATATTTCTTTTATATGAGAGGAGGACACATTTTAATTATTTTGCTTACTAAAAATAAATAAAAATCTGGAAAGCATGCAGGAAATCTATATCTATATAAAAAATACAGTTATTCTTATATTTTGTAAAACTTTATAATTAGGAGAGTAAGGGGAGGTCCCTGTTATCTAAATTCTCATTTTGGGGTTGAGATTAGACAGTGGACTCTTTTCTGCTCTATATCTACAGGAAAAGTGCAAGACCTAAATAATGGTTACTCTATTTTGTGAGAGTTAATTGGTTTTATAATTAGATATTCACAATCTTTTGTTTTATTCTGCAAGATGATAAAACCGTACAGAAGAAACAAGACCAAGAGAGTCTGACAGAAATTCTTATGCAATTTATGAGCACTACAGTGAAGACTCTTGCAAATGTGCGTGGACAAAAAACAGACCTTAATTTTTTGTAATCTACATCCTTCTCAGCAATACTGTAATTCTAGATACATTGCCTAAAATGGGAGTTTTTCAAATAAAAGGGAAAAAAATTAATATCTAAATTAATTTTAACTTTCTTTTTGCTTGTTTGACAGTCTTAATTGTAATATTCATATGCCCTTCTACAGTCTTTCTTCCATCTTGGCAAGAAAACAGTTCTATTGACTTTACTCATGCAAGTAGTTGTCAGCGTATTTCTGAAGCACTTCAGAAATCCTGAGGCTAGCCGGTCACAGCACTTACTATTTGACCAAAAATTATATTAATCTTTAGCAGTCATCTTTATTTTGGAACAATTATGTTGTGGCCGTATGAACCAAGAAAGCCTAAGCATTCTGAACCCTGTCCAGTGTGTGGAAAGGATGACCAAAAATGGTCTTTTATTCACCAAGTTCTTCATTTTTGTATCAGGCAATTCCACTGTGCAAGCAAGTAATTCTACCGTGTTGTAAGTCAAGCAAGCAGAGCAGAAGACCAGCTTGGCTGAACAGGAAATTCCTTATGGAGCTCCAAATGAATAGGAAATGTTATGATTTCAGAAGGCGAGATCAGTAGTTGCAATGAATTACAGAATCACATTTCATGGACGCAGGGTGAAGACACGAAAGACTAAAACTCAATTAAATTTTAAACTGGCCAGTCTTGTATCAGGTAAAAAAAGAACAGCTTTTTAAAGTATGTTAATAGCAGTAGTAGGTCTAAAGAAAACGTTGGCCTGATACTTGTTGAAGACACTTATCTGACTTGTAGGGATGAAGAAAAAGTGGAGGCATTCAATGTTTTTTCTTTTATTTCAGTTTTAAGTAACACTGATAGTCATTGGGCTGCCTGATCCCCTGAGTCAGAGGAATATGTGTGGGAACATTGTTATCCCATTTCATTTTTGGACAGGGAAACTTTCATGGAACAGCTATGTAAATTGTATATTTACAGGTCCACAGGGACTGATGGGGTTCATCCCCAAACACTGAAGGAGATAGCAGCTGTCATGGCTGGACCCCTCTGAATCACCCACCAAAGTTTTTGGGAGCCTGTGGACATCCTGATGACTAGATTCTGGTCAATGTTATTCCAGTCTACAAAAAGGGTGTGAGGGAAGTCCCAGAGGACTACAGGCCTGTTAGTCTAACCTCAGTTCCTGGAAAAATTATGAAGATTTTACTGAGTGCTAATGAAAGACATTTAAAGAATAATGCAATCATTATTCAATGGATTCACAAAAAAGGTCCTTTTTAACCAATTTAATATACTTCTATGATAAGATCACCCAAGTAGTAGATGAAGGGAAGGCAGTGGATATAGTTAATCTAACATTCTTCAAATACCTGTTTTCAAAGTTAAACATTATAAATTGGAATACCAAGACATAAATTTGAAGAGAACATGCCAGCATTGGTCCCTTGTTAAATGCTCCTTATTATTGAAAAGAAGGTATTCTCAAGAGCAACAGACCCCACCAGCTCATATAAGAAACCTAATTCAATATTAGTATGTATCCCTCAGTTTTGCTTGGAGGATGGTATGCTTTAAATATATTTATGGGCACAAGGCACCAAAAGAATATAAGACACTATTTTTTTCTTTTTGAAAAGGCTCAATAAAGTTCTCATTCTATATCAATTGATCCATGCTATTAATTGATTTTTCTCAGGCTGATATAAAACAGGACATCTTTCAGATTTTTCTGAATTTTTCCTAGAAATTAAATGTCAGCAATGACATGATAGCTGGGAATTCTGAAAGAAATAGGACATAGATGTAAGTTCAGAATCTTTCTTTGCTTTTGTGACTGAAGTTTTCTTCATTAAAGGCAAGAAAATCACGGCAAAAATAAAAGAGTTGCATACGAGAACTCTAAGTAAGGGTTACAAATATTTTCTATGGGAAGAATGCTCTTTTTCTGTATCTTTTATTTTTTGATGCTCATCCTAAATGCATCTGACATTCATGTGCAATCAGATACTAAATCATACCCTCACATCAATATGATTGCATATCTTAACCTGATTAAGTCAGTTTTCACATTTTTCCTGAGAGGGACACAAGGAGGTCAATTGCTTGTCAATTTAGACTGTTACTAGCAGACAGTTTTATGAGAAGGAGCAGCATCAATGGCCTGCTTTGTCGCTAGTTAAATTAAATTTATAAGTTTATTTTCAGAATAAAACATATTCAGCAGCTCTAAACAATAGAATATCTGGTTATAATCCCAATAAAAACATTGACTGTTACAATACCTTAAAAAGGAGAATAATGAGAAGTAATAATAATAAGTTTAGAAATAAAAGCCACCTGAATTGAGCTGTTGGGGGGACTTGTTGGGGGTTTTTTTGTTTTGGTTTGGGGTTTTTTTTGTTTTGGGTTTTGTTGTTGTTTTTGTTGGTTGTTGTTGTTTTTGTTTTGATATTCTATATTATTTTTCCTCAATAAATACTTCATCTCCAACTTCCTTTTAAAACTGTACTCTGTAAAGGAAGAACCTGACTGAAAGATGTGAATAAAAAGACAAGTAACTATGCATCTTCAAAAGTCTCTAGATGAGATCCAAGTTTTAGTTATGGTCAATTTAAAATATAAGATTATGTGGATTACATTCAGAAATGTCACTGCACTTATGACTGTCATTGAAAAAGAGTACATTGATTAAGATTGTTTTTGCATAATGAGATGTAGAATTCTAGGTCTCACAGTGAGACTTTGAATAATCCTGCTCTCTAGGTTATTCTAGTTTTTCTATTTTATTCTAGTTATTCTAGTTCTAAGACCTGAATTGCAAAGCAGTAAGATTTCATTTGCCCAGTCTAGGAAAGCATTTGGCCACCTGTTTCCTGGAGATTGGAAATGCTCTAGGATCCAATGATTTAGATGTAGATCCATACACAACAGTCTGCACTGGCTTTTAGAACAATCTGCCACAATTAAAAATAAGGCCTTCCTGTCTCCTGTCCCATTTACCTAGAAAAAGGCAGTGATTTCAGGGAAAGTATCACCTAAAGTATGATGAAATTCAAGTGAGGGTAGAGATGATAAAATCCTGTATCACTGTTCTCTCTCTCTCTTGATGCAGATCTAGTGAGCTGAACTCCAGCTTCATCCAGTGAATTAGATCTATCAGATCCGTAACACGGAGAGAACTGCACACTCTAAGGCCAACAGGTTAGAAGCTAGGAAAAAGTAGTGAAAATGGGAAACTAAAAGATTATGAAAGGGATTTATGAGAACTGTTTCAAAGCCTTTATGTGAGATTGCATCTTACTACACCAGAATTTTAAAATTGTATTTCCCAGGGGATGGAGCTGGAGAAAGAAAATGGATTTGTCTAAAGTAAAAGGTTACTGGAAGCATTATACCATCATTACAAGTTAGAAAGAAATTACCATTTTTAAGGGAGGTTTAGACAATTATATGACAAAACAGATTCTGGAATATTTTGCCAGCAGTATGATAAGATATGACTTTTAGAGGTGAACTTCATCTTGTTTAATATTAGATATCCAAAATATATCATACAATCACCCTTAGGAGAAAGAGGTTTAATGAGATGGGGTTACATACATGTCATATGTCTGTTTCATTTTTTTTTCTCTGAGAGTCTAATACATTGTGAATGTCTATTTCATTCTGCTAATAACAAGGAAATTTCAGCATATGTAATCCAGATTATGAATTTTTAGGCATCCATCTTAAGGCAGAGTAAGTCTCCTTCTATAGCCGACCTCTCAATCTCCCTTCTGATTCTGTTTTATATCCTTATGCTATTTTAAATCAATTTTCAGGATTAATTCAATTCATATTTTGTCATTCAATGCAAGTCTATGTACTCTTCATGAATGCTCACTATATACAAACTCAGTGACATATGACATCGCATTTTCAGTTGGCTGAAACTGCTGAACAGATATTTACTCGTTATAAACAACAATAGCATCCTCAGCTTAGATCCACTAAGAAAGCATCCTTTTTAAAGGATTATAGATTTTCTCAAACACATATTGTTCACTGTTAAACCATGGTGTATTTTCAGTGTTAGCTATGGTTTGCAGAATGTGAGCTCTTTATTTAGATAACACAGTTACAAATTAGGGAAAATGAAGCCTGCTGTTGCCTGTCTTAGCTGAAGAAATTTTCTTTTTAAGCTTAGTGATTTGCTTTTACAGATAAAGTTTTTAATTATACCTTGCACTTCTTTGAAGCCCATTAGACATCTAGAAATGTAGCATACTGTAAATATAATTATACTTATGAGAAGTAATTAATCTAATGGATTTTCAGTCTACCTCACTTAGTGAACTGCAACCTGTTCCAATTTATTATGCTGTTTCACAGCAGTAGTACAAGGGGGTAAATATTGTCTTTCATAATAATTTTGAGTGTTTATTAAGGAGATTCCCTGCATATCTCATAAAATTAATTGCAGAAAACTACTTAGTTCAGAAGATCCCATGACTGTTGATAATAGTAAAGCATTACTTTAAAATTTTTACTTATTCAGTGGTACACAAAAATCAGTACCATCTTTACATATGCGACCATCAAAATTGTGATCTATTCAACAAGGATCCAGCTGTCTGGAGCAGACTATTGTGTCTTTCCTGTAGGACATGACAAGGTCTTTGTTTTTTTCCTGGAAAAACAAAGAATTTGTTGTCATATCAGACTAATTTATTTTCTCTTATTTCTGTTCTAAAGTCCTTCATCACAACACTCTCAGGCACATGGTGCAATTCTTGAGCTTGTCCCATTTAGAACAAGGTGTTGAACTTCAATGATCCTTGAAGGCCCCTTCCAACTCAGGATATTCTATGATTCTAATGTCCTTTTTTATTTTTTCCCTTAAAAAAATAATGTATTTCTAAATCCCAAATTAATAAAGAGGCTATCATTACTGACCAGGATGGGGGGAAGCTGGGAGGGGGGAATCCAATCTACACATTAGGAAATTTTCAAAGTGATTCCAATAGATATACATAGGTTCTTTTTATACATACTTATTTGTCTAATGTTTCTCATAAACATCATTCACTCTGTCAAATGCCTTTTTTATACTTACAGACAGTGAGGAAAATATTTCTCAAGATTCTTTAAATCTTTTAAAATCCTATCCCTACTGCTTAAAAATATGAGAAAGGAGATATGTATCTCCTCAATTTATTAATAATTTACAGAGAAATATGAAAAGGTTGAACAATATTGTGCTTTATTTTCCTTTTTTAGTCAGAACTATGCTTCTGAGCATAGATTTATAGTTACTCTTATGCCTAATTAGGTTGACAGAAAATCCTTTTCCTTTTGGTCACTGTACTATACAGCACTGGTAACTCTGCATTTCCTATCAGCCTCAGTTTTAACTTTTTTTCTATTTTTGGTTTCCTGTTGCTGCACAACATTTTCAGGATCTCATGAGTAACCTGTTGCTTATGTGCTGAGACCAAGAGCACAAATGCAGATTGTGTCTCTGTGCATGAAGCTGTGCTGTAACCTGATAAGTTGTACTTTGAGCTTTTGACAGAAGAACGCAGAATAAAATTTCATTGAGAAGACTAGCTATGCATCATCTTTCTTTTGCTGTGACTGATTTGATTCACAAAGGTTTGGGGCATGTCTCTGTGTAAGAACCTTGTGGTTTTTCGTTGCTAGTCCAAACATATCAAGAGATACTGTTTTTACTGGCTGAGATACACAAAATACCATTTATGTAATTAGGGTTGAGATAATGTGTGAGTAAACAAACTACTGGAAATTCTTACATTGTTAATCTCTGTCAAGTTGAAATCACTTTTTTAGGATTTTCTTGTCAAAACACAACAAATCAACCCCAAATTTATTGCCATCTTTATCTTTGCAAATGTTGAAATGCATACATTGAAGCTAAAAAACATTTGAGGTGTATTTATTGGATCTTAAAATCTTATCATGCAATTATGAATAAAAAGGAAGTTTTCAGTAATGGTTTATATAGTAAGTTCTGTAAGATAATTTGAGAGAGTTTGTGTGCTATTTTAGAAGAAAAGAATAAAATCATCAAAAAAACCAACATAATGTTTCAAAGAGGCTTGTTAAGGTTCTAATTCTGTATCAATTGATCCATGGCACTGATGTTAATTGATTTTTTGGAGCTGGTATAAAACAGGATATCTTTCAGATTTTTTCTGAAATATTCCTAGAAGTTAAATGTCAGCAATGACAAGGCAGCTGGGAATTCTGAAGGAAAGAGGACATAGATGTAAGTCTAGACTCTCTTTACTGTTGTGACTTAAGTGTTCTTCGTTGAAGGCAAAAAAATCACTGTAAAAATAAAATTATTGGAAGTTGCATACGAGCACTAATTTAAATAGAATGAAATTACTGGTAGGTTGTTTTTTTCCTTTGAGTTGCAATTCCTTTTTTTCCCTTTGATGAGCAATACCTCGGAACTTCTGTGGGCTTTATTATATGTCAGAGCTTAGTAAACCAGAGACATGACTGTAGTTATTACCCCTCTCCTACTGTGGTGAAAGAGCACCCAGAAACATGTATTCACATCCTTGGTTGTAGATCTGAATGGAAATCTATACTCTGGATTGTATACTGTCTTTTGCAGTCTGCTTGGTCTTCCTAAAGAGGAGCAAGTGGGCTTTCCTCTGACACTTCACAGTCTTGAAGTCATGGCTAACATGCTCTGGACAATATAGACTTTTGTAATTCTGAGCTGTAAGGATAAAGTCTGGAGTTGCATCCACATGGTCTATTTAATTTAGCCTGTAAACCATTTTAAATCAGTGTTTAGACAGATCTGTACCTGCTACTTTTTACAAATTTATGTAATTTGAGATAACTGAACTATTTTTTTTTCCTATTATGGAAGATGAACTATTAAACCAAATTTTTCCTCTTTACTAATAACTCTGTTCACTACTAAATTTCATGAAGGAGCTTTGTTCTAAAATCTGTATTGATTAATTTTCCTCTACTAACTGGGCTGCCATCCTTACAAAAGAAAATTATTCCAACATGATTATACACAAAAGCTCATCCAGAATGGGACTTTGTTGAAAGCATGTATTATGAAAAAAAAAGAAGAAGAACAATAATCAAACCAAACCCAACACCCTTGGATGAATGAAAACTGATGAAACCAGTAGGCTTACATAAAGGATTTGGACAAAAAGAGTGAAATGTTATTAAAAATAAAGTCATGTTAAAGAATTAGTTGGAGGAAAAAACCAAACTTCTATGTTTATTATGAAAAAGTTCTCAGGGGCATAATCAAATGCGTTGCTGTCAGGGTTAATAAGCTCTAATTTAATAGCACTGTCACTCTTGTAGACAAACCACTACCTACCACACAAACTACTGTTTCTGTTCCCTCTATGGGCTCAGAAAGGTACTAGTGAGTGGTGGATAGCAAGGGAGAAAGGTAGATAATTCTCTTTGAAAATTGCACCAACCATTCAATATAATGACGTTAATTGCCCCCATTCTTCCACAGCATCCATTAAGGATTTTTGTTTTCTTTGGAAACTCTATCTAGCACAGAGTTCACTGAAAAAACAACCATATAATTAGTGATTAAACTTCAGATAGGCCAAAAAAGTATATTTACTGATGAATGCCCAAAGCTTTCAGATTTTTAATGTTTGATAAAGACTTCATCAACTTCAAATGCAACTCTTAACTTCATGAAGTTTTCTTTTAAGAAATCTGTTAGTTTAAATTGTGTTAGAACTCTCTTTGCCTTTGTTTTCACTTGTTTCAAACTTAACCTAGTTTATGTCTCAGTAACTGCTTTCTCTAAACAAAATGGACCATATCAAATCACTTAATCCAATTTCTTTTATGTAAACAGTATCTAATTTTCCTTGTTTTACTGTAGTTTGATAAGCATAGATCTTTTCAATGTTGTTCTGCCTTGGGGCTACTATCCCCTACAATATATTGTTCTGTTTGAAAGGGAAGGTACAACAGGGAGAGGTCAACACAAAAGGCAACAGCTCTTTCATAAAAGATCAGTTTAATCAGGTACAGTTTTGATGCTTTAAAAAAAAAATAATTTCAAGTAATTTAGAAGGTTTCAAGCTGTATTATGAAAGGAGAATGAAATTGCAGGGCAACACGAAGTGGTGCCAGCTCTTGAACTTACACAGTCAGGTTTTGGTAGTTGCAATCAGAGGATTTCTGAATCAAGAAAATGAGTATTTGTATTACCAAGACATAATGTGGTTCCACTGTTAGAAGTAATAGCTAACTACCTAGAGGGATGATTATGCAAATAAAAGCAATTTTGTTTTCTGAAAATAAGGCCTCTCTTTACTACTATTTTATTTTCAAGAAAATAATCTCAATTTCATAGACTTTCTTTTGCTAACTGGACTAGTCACAAAAACGGTTAATGTAAAAGGAAACTTAGAAATTAGTAAGCCATCTATTTGACTTTTGGCACCCTGGAATAAGTAAAGTTCATATATTTCTTTTGTTCAAATATTTTTAATGGTTTCTCTTAAAACTATGGAAAATACTTTGTTCCATATTGGAGAAAAAGAGATCATTGATCTGGAGGTATATGAGTGACTTAAGAAGTATTGCCCTTTTTGTTAGCCACTAGCAATGAATGTGAACATGAAAAATGATGGTTTTAGTTCAGATTGGTTGTTTGAAATTACAATTTAAAAAGCCAGACTAAGAAAGGAGTCTTGTGGTAGGTTCAATAAATTCTCAATTAATATTGTTTAACAAACAATATGGCTTTGGCATTCCTTTTACAGACATTCACTGACTTCACTAAGTTAGGGTCTGGAAAATGTGCCAAATGGAATGTCTTGATTTAGAGACTGACATTTGTTCTTTTTCCTTTCTTTTACAATCTGACTACCATTTCTGGACCACAGTTTACATTGATTAGAAACTGCATATGCTATAACTGCTCCACAGCTTTGAACCTTTTCATTGCTTTGGATCTGTTTGCAATTAGGCTAATACACCACCTACAGCTATTGTAATACTAATATATTTATGTTTAAAGATGTTTCCTACAAAGTTGTAAAGCTCAATAGTGATCTTCAAACAGTCCATGCCATGGGCTTTATTTCAGCATAAGTGATTTGTTCCCATTTAGATGAAAAACAGGTTATTCCAAGTGAAAATAAAGTACAGCTATTCTAGAATAAGAAATGTTTTCACATATGTTTGTTCAGGAGCACTTCTTCTGGAATAGCTGTTCATTAATAGCTAATTTGGATTGCCTTCATTTGGTGATTTGTGATAAGGAATACAAAAGAGCAGAATTCAAAGGGACTTTTCATTCATCATTCTCTTGGGGGAAGAGGAGCAAAGTGACTTTATAGACTTTGTAAAAGCATTGATTCTCAGGCAAGTTTGTATCAAACAGTGTTTTATAACTTTAACTGTGTGAGGTTATTAGAAGATGTTTTCAAGTGCATCATAAACTTTTAAATCCTTGTTATTCAGTTAACCATTTAAATCTTATTATCAGAGAAATCCATAAGTACGTCAAATATGACAAAAATTACTATAACAGATAATATATTTTTGTAGCAAGTTTAAAAGTTTATGTTACTGGCTACAAGATTTGGGAATGTATGTATAAAATATGATATTTTTTTGTTGCAAATTACTAACATCTGTTATTTTTTAAGGCAGACTTTAAAATAAACCTCATCTTCTGAGCCCACTTCTGCTCTCCTGCTCAATTCTACCAATCTCTCTTTAGTCAAGACAGGATTTGACTATAGCTGCAACAAGCTAATTTCCATCACCTGTCCCATTAAATGAATGGATAAAAAAGGCAGGAAGCAGTCTAAAGCTGGATCTATATATGCTGTGCAATCATACAGACAGAACTCCTCAATTGAACAGTGATATCTCTATGATAAAGTGCAATATCTGAAGCACTGAGTTTCTTAATTTTCACATTTACTACACCGACCTAATGCAAAGTGCTCCACATTACTAGAATTCCTTCCTTCCTTCCTTCCTTCCTTCCTTCCTTCCTTCCTTCCTTCCTTCCTTCCTTCCTTCCTTCCTTCCTTCCTTCCTTCCTTCCTTCCTCCCTTCTCATTGCATTTTTTTTAGAAGACACCAGACCAAGAAAGGGAAAAGCATAAACCACTTTGCAGGAGTCATTGCTGAAAAGCTGGACAGCAGAAAGAAAAGAACCATTGTTCAGAATTGTGTCCTGACCATATCCTTCCAGAATATCCAAACTAGCACTTAAAATATCAGGTGCTCTCTTTAAAGTGTAAGAAGTGCAAAACTTTTAATTTTAGTCTGGCTATCTAAAAAAATGATCTAGCATCTTAGATTTACATTTAAACTTCCATTTATATAGAAACTTATGCAATATTAATTTACACTTCACATATAAAAATTAACTATAATTTTTAGAATATAATTATATAAGTACTTACAAAAGGTAACAGATGGAGCTACACTGTTGAAAAATAGAACTGTATATTCATTAATTCATCATCTGAGCAATAATGAGCTCTACTGGTTAGTTTAAAGGGAAGGCTGCAGAACTGAAGGCTTACAATTACTGAGGGATGTTGCTTTAGTCTCCTTTAGTCTCCTTGATAAGCCTCAGTGCTTCAAATGTTCCCTTTTTATAAAGGACTCAGTGCTTTTAGAGGCAGAAAAGGAAATTTGTAATGAGTGCAGGCAAATTAGACAAACCAGGCAGTATCTCTTCCATCTTTAAATCCTCACATTGCAAGTCAGGAACAGCGGGCTAGATAAGAAGTGCTAAAGCTGCCAGGCTCTATGCAGGCAGCAGAGTATGTTTGCAACTGACTCTTGTATTGTAAACAGTAACCGAATGTGATTATTTGATATCTAAATATGTCACAGTGGATTCTCCACTTACTACTACACAGAGGTCAAAGACATACACAGGATACTTTCAAGTAGCTTTTTTCGGATTCTGATGTTTCTTCTGTTCCTCCCATCACAGCGAATACGAATGTTTGCTATTAGCTATTAACCTGTAGCTCAGTCAGACCACCTTGACTTCTAATCCCAATCAATCTGGTACACCAAACAGTGCCTAGATATTTGCTTAGTGAAAATAGTTTCTGAAATGACTTGTCCATTCACCCTCTGAGAGTCTATTATTCATTTCTTATCCTTATTTAACTCTTGACTTTTCCATTGTTTGTCCAATCTTTTGAGCTGCAATATCCACCACAGACTCTAGGCACTGGAAGAACACATTTCAGGAACATGAATTTTCAGGGAAGAGGGGGAAGGGTGAAGGAGAGGACAGGAAAGTTTTTATTTACCTCTTGCTCAAATAAGTGTTAAAAAAATAAGGTTAGATGTGATCTTGATGAGTCATTTTTTTCCATTCCCAAGCCTTAAAGTAGAATCATGTCTACCAAACTGCTAAGATTTCTGATTATAGAAAGTTATCCTTTATTTTACTTTTCAAGTCTAAAGATGTAAATTAAAATCTTTAGAAATTACAATTAGATCTAGTGAAAAATAATTTAGAATTAACAATATTTTTTCTCCAAAGAAAATATTATGTGTTAGTTTGTTCATATAAAATACCTGTCTGAATATTAGCCAACTGCATAAACTTTTTAAAGAAATATTTTTATGGCCTTCATAAAGGCTCTCTTATTTTCTATGTGTCTCTTATTTTCTATGTATCTTATAGATTTAGCTTGACTTTCTAATTTTAGGCTGGCGTTGAAAAATTCATGTTGTCCCACATGTGGATCACTGTATATGACTGGTTCAGTTCACTCATTCTCTGCCATCTTTTGAAGGAGTTCAGGTAACCAGCTTAGTCCAGTGGCCTAATTTTCAGATGGCTCAAGAACATGAGATGAGTGCCACCTTTGAAATCATAGTTCATGCTGGCTTCTCTCTGTGACTGAACTTTTGTTTTTCAGGTTGATGTCTGCAGTCCCTAACCACCAAAACAATGCTAATCTTCAGTGAAAGCACACAGAAAGCAGCAGCCTCTGGAGGACTTGTCTAGCACAGTTGGACAATCAGGCTATCTCCCTCAGAGTCCTTACACTGGCTGGCTGCAATGTTTTTATGAGGCAGCAGTTATACATCAGTTTCACTTCATCCTTGCAGTAAACATTTCTCTTTTTATCTGCTCGTCCTGGGGATTCAACACTGGTCTCACGCCTCAAAAGGAAAAAATCAAAACCAAAAACAAACAAACAAAAAACCCCACCAAAACTCAAAAAAACCCCAAAACCCCATCTTGAAATTACTCATGAAAACATTAAGTTGATGATAACTTTTCTAAAAATTCATTCTGAGAACTCTGCTGAGGTTGGGATGTCTCAGTATCGGCCTGTTCACCAGCTTCTGTAAAAGAAAAGCTGGAAAGGAAAATAAGAAAGTTTGTTCTGTATTTTCATCATGTGAATACGGTATTGAAGACATAAACCCGGTTTGGGGTTAGGTAGCTAGTTTAAGAAGTGGATGTGGCAACAGTAACGGAGAGAAGGAGAAAGAGGAGGATGATGAAAATGCTGGTGTAGGTCCATCTCAAGCATCTGCTACCTTTCAGAGTATTTGCATTCTGGAAGTGCTGGATTTTGTCCACCAGAAAATTACATAGATATTTCCCTGTTAGAAAAGAAAGTTAATGTTTCTGATTATAAATGGTATGGTGAAGTGACAAAAATACTCCCCATGCACATGTAATTCCATAAACAGCTTTACTGTTTCAGATCTCAGAAATCAGACAGTCTTACTACTACATCCATACTACAGCCATTTCTGCATATGAAGGTGGAGAGTTTGTCTTGTATCTGAAAAAATAGGGACATCCATCTACTGAAGCAGAATTTTGGAAGGAAGAAACTAAAAAAATGTTAAGCTTATTTACAATCTTGGGAATGGTTTTGAAGTCTGTTATAAGAAACAGAAGACGACGCTGATAACCTGGTAAGGTGGCTACTACATCTTTTCTAAGGCTCTGTGTCAAGTGAGAAGGTAATTAAATATGTTTCAATCTTAATGAAAACCAGTACCTTGACTGGCTTGGAAGGTTTGGAAGCAAGGGGAAGAACTTAGAAATATGCCAACAATTTACATTTACAGGAAGAAACATAAAGTTACAGGAAAACATATAGGTACAGAAAACAGAATGGCAGCCTGAATGTCAAGGTTTTGTTTCAGCCTTAGGCAATATCTAGCAGTACAAGAAAGATTAATATTCAAACATTTCTTTGGTATATGGGACCCTGGGACTGCAAAATTTCTGTCCTTACTAGTGTATAATGCTACTTCCCAAATGCACTTAGTATGCCCTTGAGAGTGTTAGAATTCACCACAGAACAAAACCTCTGCTTTGGTTTAGATTTGCCACCCCATACAAGCATGTCTTGCTCAGTAATCTTTGAATATAACCCTAAAAATATTTTAAAGTAATTAATTATTCTTACTCAACAAATTTTAATTAGATTGAAGAATTTGTTTATCAGAACAGCAAATACAGCTGTAAATACTGAGTCACTGGTTAACTCACAGGTGTGTAGAGATATTCCAAAAAATCTTCAAATTACCCTGGAGAATGTCCTTGTATTTCTGCTTAACTATTCCTACAGTATGACTTCTATACTCAAACTGGTAGTAAAGCAGAAAACAGTACATTTTGAAAAGTATGTGTGGGATTGTTCTGTCAACATAAAACCAAATGTGGTGCCATTTCAATTTCTGTTCCATGTTATCAGTGAGGAAGGAAAGTTTTATCTCTACCTTGCACAATTACTCCAATTATCTCCTCAAAAATCCAAGCAAAGCAAAGAATAAATGAAATACAAAAGCAATACTCTTTCTGTGAAAATGAAAACCATGAAAACTAAAGAGAGAGCCTAACAATTTCTACTCCAAATTTTTTCTAGTAATAACAGCTAAAGGAGTGAGAATTATTTTGTTAGTAACTATTTTCTGCCCCACTTGGAATATAATATGCTAACAAATTTTTATATGTTTCCCAGAGAAAACAAAAAAGTGTATTTTTCCAAACTGATATATCTGGAGTCCTCACTTCTCTACATCATTTTCTGCTAAGCATAAACAAATTTCTTTTTTTTTTTTGAATTCTGGAAAATTTGGGGAGTTTTCTGATCTCTGATAAATTCGAAACAAATATCAACCTTGACCAAGTGCATGGGAAGTTGCATTCTGCAAGTATTTGCTTGCTTTTCTCTTTGATCCAGACAATTAGCAGATATCCCTGCTCTCTGACCCCTGTGCTTGCTATCTATGCTCTGAGAAATGCATGTGAGTGATCTGTTTGCTATGTTTTGGCCAGGTTCAGTTGCCAGGCAGTGCGAGTGACCAGAGACACCATGTTCACTGTCCTGATAATAATTTTGTTCCTCTGGCTAATACTGCTGCTCACATCTGTATGGAGTTCAGAGGGAGAGAGATCTTTACACTTAAATGAAACTGGAAACCTTTAAGAAATATTGAGGGGCTTTTTGGTTTTGCTCATTCTGCTTTATTGACTTTCAGCACCCATTCATTCTATTTCAGAAACAGCACAAAATAATAATTTCAAAATTGTATGTGCAAAAGCCTCTGCCTTGTCTTTTTCCCATTCTATAATCCATGCAAACATCGAGATAAAGAGTGGAAGACTACAGTGAAATAAAAAGTAATTTATTTATTCTAGTCAAGCCCTCTAAAAGCAGTATGGAACAACAGCTGTGCAGGCTAGGAAAATCCAAGGACTGTCGTGACATTTTGCAGACAGTCTTTTGGCATTCCACAGCTGTATGGGAGAATACATCTATTTTGACCTCCATAGAGAAATTCTTTATAAAGCATTTTATTGTGACTTTATGCAAGAAAGGAAAACCTGTCTGTTAGAAAGAATGTATACTACCACAGACAAAAGACCCTGCAAAAACTGAAGCTAGTTCTTCTCTGTCTGCAAAAACCAAATTCTCAACACATTTTTTCTTGTTCACTCAGTAAATAAATTCATTAAGATCTGTAATTTATCAGAAAAGCAGAAACAATAAATTTTTATTTTTTTCAAGAGCAGCCTGGGATAACACTGTTATTTTTAAAAATGAAAGAACAAGCAGAATTTTAACAAAATCTTGAAGGAGCTGACCTTAGATATTTCATATAGCAGAGAATGAGCAGGAAGGGAAGAGATGGAAGCCAGACCTAATATGGCAAAATATTTTGTAACATTCATACACACAAACACAAAAGGAAGTTAAGGTTTTCTTGGGGACTTTTAAATTCCTCCTGGGTACTTCTCAGTATGATTAAAGAAATCTAAGGGCTGAAGAAATTTTTGCAATGGCATGGTCAGGATTTAGCCTATAAAATAGAGCAGCTATACTCTTTCCCTTGTACTAATTGCTCCTTAACCCATGGTTTTGTGAGTCTGGGAGGCTTCCCAGAAATATTTTGTTAAAACCCCTAAGTGAAACTTAACTTTTCCTGAAAAGGAACTAAGTTCCTAACTACTAAGACAAAGATGTTATATGTATATATATATATATATATACTTTTTTTTTTTTTTCCAAATTGCAAACTCTTGTGTTATCTTGCCTTATTTCCTGATTTTCTGATGTGGATGTTAAACAGAAGTGCTGGACAAGCCTATTTCTGGATGCTGTCAGGAAGGCAACCTGACTATCTGTTATGACCCATCCCTGTAAGATGAGGGCAACTCAGGTTCTTGTTAATAGATCCCTTCGGGCAGATTACAGTGAAATAAAACTGAGTGATCAGTGTTCGTGAATCTGCATATGTAGGGTTTATTTTAGAACAGTTTATTTGGAATGGAAAGAAGAGGTTGATTTGCCATGGTCATCCTCTGGTGCTCATACCCTCTACACCTGGGCCATAACCTTACATACCACCAGCAAAGCACCCTCTGCTTTGCAAATGGTTGATTGCTTGAGTCATTAATCATTAACATTTCAGTCTCTCACACTCTCTTATTCACCTTCTGCTTTTCTAAGATCATGTACACACAAACAAATAAAAATACAGATTCTGCATCTCACCACGTTTCTTAGTGCACAATATCAGACTTGGACTGCTGTGTCTCCCTCTGAAATGCTGATTTATATGAATAAGAGTCCCTTTTTCATAAATGGAAAAGGATGCCCTGCCCAGGAAGACCTTAGCCCATGGGAGAAAATTCATCTCTCCAGTGTGGTAAAACAAGGCTTAGAATATTTTTAGTCACTTGGACAAGTGACATACTACATCCTTGATCTATTCAGAAGGAATGCAAATGGTAACTAAATAGCATTATTATCAAACTATGGTTATTTCTCCACTGAGTGTGATTAATGCAAAGGTTTCTTGGTGGCTCTTTGAATATAACCTTTGTTGGTATATTTTTAATTTATTAAGAATTTTAGATCACAGAATGGATCAGGTTGGAAGGGACTGCAGTGGATCATCTGATGCCTCCATGCTCAAGCAGGTTCATCCCAGAGCACCTGGCACAGGATTGTGTCCATACCATTCTTAAGTCTCTCCTGTGAGGGAGATTCCACAACCTCTCTGGGCAAGCTGTTCCAGTGAATGGTCACCCACAGTAAGGAAGGTCTTCCTCATGTTTAGGTGGAACTTCTTGTGCATTTGTTTCTGCCCATTTCTGAAAATATATAATTTACTAGAAAAATATAAATATACATATATATTGTGTCAGTGCATTATACAAATATACATTATCTGTGGTAAATTTATGAATTTTAAAATACCTTATTGCATTTAAGAGATGGCTGAAATGCTTAACATCAACATGAAAATGTTTTCCCAATCTTTTACTTTGGTTTTTATTTTGTTTCAAATCAGTATAATTCTGAAGTTTTCTGTTAGGCTGATAGTACAGATCTGATCTATTCTGACATTCAAAAGCATTTAAATAATATCACCAAAGTTTTCTGACTGTTATTAAAAGCAGATTTCCAGATAGCAATTGGTCCACTTATGCACCAGTTCAAAGCTATGGATACTTGTTTCTATCTCCCAAACTGAAGTTTTTAAACTGGTCTTACTCTAGAAAACTTCAAATGAATTCAAACTAAAGTCTTTTAAATAGATTAATTAACCTCTCTACCCCATGCTGTACAGGTACAACTGTGAATACTAGTAAAGCATCCTATTGATTTTAAGATTTTTGCTTTGCATTATAAATCCCTTCACTGGCTTTTTCCACAGTATCTGGGAGAATCAGAAACACTGTGTTTCCCTCCCCAATGTTTGAATGCTGGCCTAGTAATGGCTCCTTTGATCTTTCTAAACCTACGTTGAGCTCTATATTATTCCCTCTCACTGAAGACTTTATTCCCCACTATACTCTTGCTAGCCTTAAAATCAAGTCTAAAACATGACAGACTGCTGGCATTATTCAGCTCTGCTAGCCAGTGACTGTCACAGTATGATAATAACAGAAATTTATTTTTTTTAATGTGGCACCCAGAGGTTTGACATATTTATTATTTCTTTTGCATGACTTTTCCTGGTTTTATATATGTATATATGTATTTATTTATTTTGCAAAATTTTAAGGCACTAGGCACAGGTATGTTATGAAAGGTTTATCAGTTGTCAGAAACATTGATGTGACAGACAGGAAAAGAAAATATTTGTGAAACAAGACCGAAATTTTAGACTCTTCCTTGACAAGGACATGTAATTAAAGAGGACACATGTTACAAAAAACTAGGAAGGATAAGAAGTCACAAAGTTTAAATTTTTTTCATTATTTATTTATTTATGGTGGGGAAAGAACCAGAAAAAGCAAACAAACCCAAAAATAACTGTTCTTCTTATTCAGCAAGTAATTACATAAAACTTAGCTCAAAATAGACTATTTTTTTTCTTTAAAAGAGACATTAGAATATCATATGCACAGTCTTGTACAAGGGAAAGTGTCACAGTTTGTATCAGAAGATCAAAAGGACTATTCCAGGTGGCCTCAGAAAAACAGCTGTCTTTATATCCAAATAATATCTTCTACAAATTTTAATCCACAAAAGCAAACAGATGGAAGTTACTTTTAGTCATGGATAAGGACAAAACTTTTTATTTTGCTTTCCTCTTTTCCAAAGGTTTCCCTGTCCAATTTCTGTATTTTTCTGGATTCAATTTATGGTCTGATACAGACACACCAAAGCAAAGGCAAAGAAGATTTGGGAAGAGTCCTATTAGTCTTCCAGGCTAGCAATGTATCAACATTTCCTGATCCACTATTATACAATGATCACATCACATTTTCCTAGAAAAGAACAGTGTTTTGGGATTTGGTTGTTGGTTTTAGTATGCTGGTTGATTGTCTTTTGTTTGACTTGGCTCTGTGTTGGTTTTGTTTAATTTGGGGGGTTCTTGGCTTTTTATTTGGTTGGTTTGGTTTTAATTAATTTTCAACTCTGAATTTCAAATTAAGGATTTGAAGAAGCTTTAGCAATACTTTGTGGCTGGACAACAGATCTTTTTCCAATTAAAGTCTTTTCATGTAATACAGATTGAAGGTACACCCTCTTCATAGGACTAGACATGGAAATGGAATACTCCTACATGCAAGTGCAGATGCAAAATGTCTTTTTGCCATTCCTATTTATCTGCTTGAGGTATGATTATAGAAAAATCAGTTTTGATAAAATATAGATGGAAAAACAATTAAGTGAAAATTAAGATCAGGATATTTCCTGCTATGGTTATAATATAATATAGTATAATATAATAATAATGATTATCTGGAGATAAAGGAGTTCATGTACTCATGCAAATAAAATAGGTAGGATGATGCTTTCCTTTACTAATTAAAACCACACTTTTATAAGTTGAACATACAGAGTATTCACAAAAACATTTTCTGAATAATAACAGTACAGACCTGGTATGTGAGTTCTACATCTTATCTGCAAGCAAAATTTTAAAAAGTATCAAAATGGATCAGTTCTAGGAAAATGTGAAAATTTAGTAGCAGTAATTGTTTTTTCCACTGTGTCACTGAAATGAAGTGGGCTAATATGTATATATAAAAAAGGACTAATATCAAAGTTAAGTCACAGCAGTATACACCCAGAAAATGTCTTTAGTCTTGTTTACTATGCATAGTCAAGAGGGGAAAAATAATTTTCAGAGCAACATTAGAAAAATAATGCTAAGAAAATCACATCACTATTTTATTATATAGAAAAAATATAAGATGGAGAAATCTCTCCACAAATGAAAAATACAACTAAGATTCCTAATGTCCATCTAGATACAATGCATCTGTGGATTTAAGTAACAGAATCACAATTTAGAGCCAGCAGAAGAGAGTACATGACTTTATTTCCTCAACTATAATTAATCAAGAATAAGTGCATTTGCACAAAGGACCAGAAACTTGTCATGAGAACTTCATGACATGCGGAGAATGATCTCAGTAAATTAAAGAAAATCATTTTTTCCCTGAGAGACAGAGAAGTAGACAGTAATATGTTTCATTGCTCTTTGGAAGATCCTTTCAAAGAGGATGAAGAATCTAAAGGTCATGTCATTGAAATAATGCATTCCAGGGTAACTAGTGTCATCTGTATAATACAGTAATCTCGCTGTTAAATTGGGTAAGGAGGGTTTTTCTCACTTTTTGAAGCTGACCTGCACATTAAAATGAATCCACCATCCACCTATCATCTTTTTTTTTTCAGTGTCAGTTGTAGCTGATGAAATGTAAAAACCTTGTATGGGATTTACCATGCGAGCTTCAAAACAATGCACATATATACTCTCTAACAATAGATAAATTATACCTGTTTTAAGGGGTTACAAGCTCTTACATTTTCAATAAAGAAAATGGAAAGAAGTACCTCTGTGGGCAGAAAACCATCCACAATGATATTCATCTCTCCTCACTGGCTGTGGAGGGAAGTGCTATCACTCAAAACCAGTTTTCCCTTTTTTTTTTTTTTTTTAGGATTGAAACATACTGAAGAAGAAGAGAGTATCTGGTAGAGTGTTTGTGTGATACAAACCATTTCTCCATTCGGTATGTTAATTCTAGGTCTCTCCGGTTCTAAGGTGACTGAACCTGTGTCCATTAGGGTATCTTGAAAGCTGGACACTACTGTAAAAATAGGAATGAAAGAGTAGGTGAAAAGGTAAGAAGAAGGGAGAAAATTAAACTCCACATAAAAGGAGTTCTTTGTAGAAGACAAGTGCCTGTGCATGTATAGATTACTGAAGTTACACACCTGGGAGACTTTGACAGATCATCGGAGAAAACCTTCAGAACTTCTTCTGGGTTCCTACACTGTGGCACATCATGTAATTTGAAGAAACCCAGGCCATCAGATCATCTACACAGGGCAGGAAGACATGATAGGGAACTCATGAGGGTTTCATAACATCCTGGAACAACTGATCTTGGAACTTGGGTTTTACAATTACTATAACAGATTTTTAGACACCTCTTTTACATGAAGACTGACATGAAGTAAACACCTATAGCAGACCTCTACATTTAGACACCTGATCCAGTCATGTCTATTGGCATTATAAATATTTAAAATGTCTAAAATATCCAAGAAGAACCCAAAGATCATTCTTGAAAGACACAGATGTTTTATACATTTATTTGCCATATGTGTCAGACCAACTAAAATATTTAGGATACTCAAGAGTTTCTCAAAAGGCACAGTGGGCAGCTGAATGTAATTTCTTAATGTCAGGCTGAATACCCTCAACAAGTTTAATTACTTTGAGAATGAAACAGTGCTAGAAAGTAAGCAGCTTGAGTTCCTCTTGGAAGCTCAGGAGGAGGTTTAGGCTCCTAAGGCACTACTCCCTGGTATTCTGCTAAAAGAAAATGGAACAAGAGGATCAGTGCTGATAGCCTGTGTCTTGTTACTGTCCAGTCTCATTCGGAATTCAGTAAGCTATTTGGGTCAGTCTTCTACAGCAGTCAATTTCACAAATTAACTATATTTTGCTCAAAATATTTTCTATCCTGCACAGGTAAAAGAGGCTGGAACAAAAGACTTTAGGTGGAAAGAAGCTGGTGTTTCACGAATGTCCTCTGACACTCCTGAATTTTCTGTATATTCATATTCAATTTCTGTATGAGTCTTTCTAGCAATAATACAGTCATATCAATGCTTAGTTATTTCCCAGTCACTTAATCCTCCTTCTGTTAAAAGACTTATACACTGGCTTATCTTAAGTCCCAACTTAAAGTTTAAAAAGTTAATCAACATAGAAAGACCCTCAGTTTACATTTTTTAAATTTTTATTTTAGATATTTGGAAGGATTTAAGGAATAGATTTCACATTGCATATCATTACTATACTATAAATTCAAACAACATTTAAGAAAAAATAATATTGTATAATTTCTCACTTTATTTTAAAAGTTGTGTTTTGCAGTACCATGCTTATTAAATAGAAACACTACTATCTTCCTTCTGTCGAGTGCTCTCTAATGGAGACTGTTATCCCCTACTTTGAAGTCCACAAAGGTTTGCAAATTCCACAGCAAGTGTTAAGTTAGCCTAAGAAACACTTTGGGAAAAAAAGAAAGAAGTCATAAAGTGGCATGAAATGAGATAAACAAAAAAAAGGAGGGCATATTTTAAAAATGTTTGGAAAGTATTTCTTATTCTTTCTAGAGTAGAAAAGCCTACTGAAATAATATACCATAAAGTCTTCAAAAATATTCTGTTTACATTTTCCTTAGACTTGATGTGGTCAAGTCACTTGAAAACCTCTCCAGTGCTGAATAATGTTGTGTGTATGTAAAAGTTTCTGATTAGCAAAGAAATCTTTATTATGGAATAGCAAAATTTTATTTACAGCCAAATAGAAAAACAATAGTGAATTCTAGAAATTTGTGCAGATGCAGAGAGAAAGGCACAGCCACAAAAACACAGAGATAAGCTAAAAAAACTTACAAGAAGCAAAATGCAAATCTACTTACTAAGAAGCTTAAATAATGAAACCCAGATTTTTGTTACAATAGTTTAAAGAAAACTCAGAACTATGATTTTATAAATTTAAGCTGTATTTTGGATATAATTAACAGTGATTTTAAGAACCCATTAATAGATATATTAAAGTCTAACACTGTGCAACCGGCCTAGAGAGTCTGGGGTTCTTTTCTGATTGTTTCTCGTGTGTCTATAAGGTTCTAAAAAGCAGGTTTTTCTTTTTTAATGTGCTGGATAGAATTACCACACTCAAACAAGTTATATGCACTAATACCTTCATATGAGATAAAGAACAGGTATGTCCTTTTTCTGTCACTACGTATTTTAGTATTCATGCTTCTGTCAGTAAAATAAAGGAACAGATCAGAAATTAGAAAATGGCAAGTAGTAGGAGAGATGAGAAATTATGCAAACGCTGAAATTACTTTTAGTGACTATTACATAACACTATTAGTGACATTTCCACCCCCACTGTTAAGAAGTAGTAAAGATGTTTGGTACTTTTTAGTTCTCTTAAAGAATTCAAAATAAACTGAGTAAAAATTAGAGGACATTGGATGATAAATGCTGTCTGAATGAAATACATTCTGTGTCTAACCAGATTTCCAAGGGAAAATGTGTGGTAACTTGTCTAACGATTTTGGAAAAAAAACATGTTGAAAAGCTGCCTAGTACTACTATTTCAATTACTTGTGATATTAACGAGATGTCTCTAGAATTCTATGGTGTCAAATAAATGGTAAAAAGATACCAGTGACTGAATAATACAGAGATTTTTTTTTGTTGTCAAAACAAAGAAGGAACAGAAGGAGAAGGAAAACAGAATCACAGATCTGTTAGGTTCAGCATCAATCATTTCCAAACCTTATCCATAATAAATATGCTTCTCAACACTGGTTTTGAAAAAGATTAAAAATTTCCCCAAAACATGAGTCCTGTGTTGCTGTAAGAAAGAATTGATAAAGAAACAAGTTATTACTTGATTGTGTTGATTTGTAGAATATATTTAACATTCTATTTCCAAAAGCTGTGAGAAAAGCAAACAAACAAAAAAAAAAAAAGGAGTGAATTTCCAACTACATCATTACATATTGTTGTTTTGTGAGGAAAAAGTTGTTTGTGTTATTTAGCCAACTGTCAGTGCTATATTGCTATAATTTAAAAGTAACAAATGCTCTATAGTGTAAACCGGACACAATGTTCTCATCAGCCCCCAAGACAGCTGCATTTTCTACCCTTAGGTTTTTAGCGTCTGGAGAACACTGAAAAACTGCAACAATATTTATTCTTCTTTCTGTTAACAACCTCTGTCAGTTTCCAGTGGCACCAAATTTAAACTTTTTTCACAATATTTTGTTTTCAATATTGAAATATACAAATACGTATTTACAGATACATTTTAAGTCCTGTAAAACCTGATCAAGGTAAGAAGACATTCCAATTATATTAAGAGCTCTGTCTGCAGCAGCAGAATTGATACAAAATTCCAGCCAAAGTTCGACTTAGTGTTTCGTATGTCACCTCAGCATGAATAACTGGACAGCATAAATGTAAGTGTAAGCAGCTCAAAGACTACTTTTGTGGTGCTTACCCACAAAAGGGAGCAGCCTTAGTGATTTACAGCTGAAAAGCTATCAGCTTGTCTTGAGGTCTTTGGATTATTTGGTAAAGCTCATGTCATTTATAATATATGAAGTGATTTCATTACTTACTATGTGCAAAAAAAAACCCTATAAAAATGAATGTGTTATTCTATCTTTTTTTCTTTACTTGGGATAGAGGTAGAACAGTATTTGTGAGCTTTATCTTGACAGACTTAAGAACCCAATGTAACAAAAGGGATAGGAGTTAGTACATGGAGATGTGTACTTGGTCATATCTTACTCCTATAAATTATACAATAATTTTGGAGAATGAAATATTCATTTATGTTAATGATGATGAAATACATTACTATAGCCAAAATGACTGCCCCTCAAGAGATAAATTATGAACTTTTATAGAACTCAGATGCTGATATTTTAAAGAACTGATACTTACCATAATTTTAATATAATGCACTTAGCAAATAATCTTCCAGAGCCCTAAGGCTGTATATGAGCATCTTCATTTAACCCTAAACCCTGATGACTTCTCTGGGAAGTATGGAAGGTAGTACATATTGTAACATTAAATTATTTGGGTCTTTTTCTCTAACTAAAATTATCAGTGCTATATGGCAGATACATATTGTGTTATAAACACCACAGATCAATATTTAGATTTAAATATTAAATAAGAGATGGTAGGAAGTTAAGGCTTCATGAGTGGTACACAGTGCATGTCCACTTGGGACCTTCTTGAAATCATGGTAGGCATTTGGCATGTAGGCATTTGAATGATATTAAGATAAAAATAGTAGTTGCATAATCTCTATGCATTTTTAGATGCACTTACATTTTGAGTACATATTTCTCAAAGACTACACTGAATTTTTCTAACTCTGTTAAAATATGCAATTATGAAAAGAAAGGAACATATGGGGAGGATGTTATTAACAATGTAGACTAGACCCGAATGAAAGGTGGAATTGAGAAGGGGGAAGCAAACAACTGAAAAAGCAATCAATTTGCCTCACTTCTTACTAAGTACACAGAAAAATTATTATTGCTGCAGTAACCACATTCAACACCTAGTACTAAGATCAAGTGAGCATAGAAATTTCATGTTATTGGTTAAAATAGATGAGGGTTAGTAGAGAAATCCTTGTATTTTTATATTCTAGGGCATAAATGCTACTTTTACACATTAAAACTAGGAAGAAGCTAAGTAAATATTTTGGGCTAATAATCTAAATCTGTTAGTAATAGAAATTCATTAAGAAATGTCTTCATTTAGAAACTAGAACCTTAAAAATATTGAATTAAACTTTTATGTACATTGGTTCCAGTTTTCTATAAATATGTTATTAGTGGTGTAATACCACATATAAAATTCACAAGGTTTATTATTTGCTATGGGCTGTTAAATAAAGTGCTGCAAAACTTATTTAAACACACATTTACCTGATAGACTGCTGTAATGATCCATGGCAACATATATGCATCCCACACAGTGATCTTTTGAACAACTCTAATTCATCATGGGAAACAGAATGTGCAATTTTCTACTTCAGAAAGTAAAGACCATTAATATTTAAGAGAAAACACCCTTAATTTCTAGCATTCACTGTCTTAGAAGACTGTACTTAAAGACATCATCAAAGTTTTTGGTTTTGTTGATAACACATTAAAACCACCAAAATAAAACCTTTTGAAATGTTATTATTTATTTGCTATGAAGACTGTACTTGCTAATGTGTAATCTATGTAATGGATAGAAAGGATGAAAATTGAACTATTAAAACATGTCTGGATGCACATTCTGTTTATCCTCTATTTATCTTGATGTTGATAAGACCTGAGATGTCCATTAAGACATGAAGCTCTTCTGGACATTCCATATCATTATTGACTGTGTAAGTTACTTTACCCAGTATCTCCTTTCAGGGAGTTGTAGAGAGCAATTAGGTCTCCCCTGAGCCTCCTTTTCTCTGGGCCGAGCAACCCCAGCTCCCCCAGCTGCACCTCATAAGACTTTGTGCTCCAGACCCTTCACCTGCTTCACTGCTCTTCTCTGGACATGCCCCAGCACCTCAGTGTCCTTCCTGAACTGAGGGGATGAGAACTGGGCACCAGACTCAAGGTGTGGCCTCACCAGGGCCAAATACAGGAGAAGAATCACTTCCCTGGTCCTGCTGGCCACACTATTGCTGATACAGGCCAGGCTGCCATTGACCTTCTTGGCCACCTGAGCACAGCTGGCTCATGTTCAGCCACTGTCAACACTATCAGCACCCTCAGGTCCTTTTCCACTGGGCAGCTTTCAAACCACTCTTACCTCATCCTGTAGGAAGGGGTATGGGGTTGTTGTGAAAAAAATTTAGGGCCTGACACTTGGTCTGGTTAAACCTCATATCACTGGTCTCAGCCCATGGGTCTAGCCTGTCCAGATCCCTCTGGAGAGCCTTCCTACACTCCAGCAGATCGACACTCCTACCCAACTTGGTGTGATCCATGATTTTGCTGAGGGCAGACTGGATCCCCTCATCCAGATCATCAATAACAATATTAAAACATCATTTATTTTAGAGGACTAAAATAAAATACCATCCTAAAAATGACTTAAAATTATTGTTATTCAGGCAGAACACTTCCTAGATGGCAGCGTCATAAAAAAAAAATTCTTTACCTTGAATAATTAAACACTCAATTTGCCCTTGAAAATCTCTGGAAGCACCTTTTTCCTTACTTTTCCTTTTCTTTCTTTTTTTTAAGTTTTTTTTTTTCTTTTTCGCCTGCCATTTGTTTTAGGCAACTGCATCCTAAACAGTGGTGTTTCTGTGTGTTAATAGAAAAATAAATAGTTTTAGTAAGTGAAGAACACTGATTCCCATCATCACTCTCATTTCCATGTTCACAGCTATCTCCTCATATATCGTTTCCCCACTTTCTAATGGAGGTCTCCATAGTTACATGGCACTATTATTATTCATGTTCTAGACTGTCAGTGCCAGGGATGTGTGTCTGTGTGTACATCTATGCGTTTTTTCCCCTGCTTTGCTAAATACTAAATTTATGAAGGGACATATTCAGATGAGATTGAATTGGAAGACTCTTGATCAATACCCATCTGCCCAGTCTGTTTTAATCTCAAATATGAGAGTGCAAGGGAATAAACCAAGTTTATCTGTAGCACATCTTTTCCAAACGATGCTTGAGAAATCAAAAATTAAAGATGCTGGAGCAACATCTTTCTTCTGAGGATGTAGAAGGCCTTTCTGTATACAAGCCTACTACTCAGTATGACTTCTCTGGTACCCCAAGAGAATTTTACTGCTTCCTGATCAAGTTCTGCTTCCCCATCTTGCCTCCTAGCACCCAGTCACTCCTTTCTGATGTAACTCCAGGGATGGTACTTTTTCTACAGGACAATGTGGAAGGAATGTGAAGTGGAATTCAGTCAGAGATTATGAGTGGTGTGAATACATAGGAAATGTTCCTTTGGTTTTATTTTTAAATCCTTCATTAGATTAAAGGAACAGTTTGCAAAATTCATTTATTCTCCTATTTCTATCCTTTGCTCAACAGTTTACTGCACATTCTTCAGTACCCCGCTATTTCTACTCCTACTGTTCATCCAAATGTTAAAAAGATTCATTTCAACTGCAGAAGCTGTTCAAATACCATAAATTACCTGACTTAATGCAAAGAAATTCAGAACTTAGAATGGAGCTCATCATGCTATGCATGCATGACCCCACTTCAAGTATTAAACTGGTCTCAAAACAATGACCATTCTTTGTTGCAATATTGAGGCTTAACTAGATGAGATGTGGGGCCCAATTCTGATCCTATTAAAATCAGTGGGATTTCATTCTTAGCAGGATTTGAATATAATTATAAATGCTTTCATTTTTCATAAAACTTACCTATTTTTTATTCAGTCCATTCACACGGCGATATCTATTTCAAAGGTTATGTCAGAGCAACGAATTTAAAAGAATCAAAGGAAAAAAAAAAAGAAAAGCCCTGTTCTTGCTCATTTTAGTATTCTTCAAAGTGACATGGCTAAATATCTCAGGAGGGATTTCTGGGATATGCTTGGACATGAGTTGGCATCGTACATTGCTAATAGAACTTGAAATAAAGAAGACTCCTGAGAACCAGGGGACTTAGTCCTAGACCTGCCAAAATTAGGTCTTTCATTTAAAAATTCTGCTTGTGTGTGCTGCAGTCACAGAAAAGACTTTATTATGTAGCAGAAACTGAGACAAGTACCAAGTCTGACAAGTTTATTAAAACTCTTAAATATCTTTTTAAAAATAAACATTAATTGAAGAAAACTGTCACTTTATAAAATTAATTTACTGAAAATCAGAATATAAATATTGTGAGAGAACTACAACTGAGGGCTGAGCCCATAGGATAACTAGTGGGCTTTGTCTGTGCTCAGGATTTCTATCTTTTTGCTAATTCCTCTTTCTTATTTGGTTTCAATGGTACATTCATATCCTTTAAAAATGTGGCCAAGGGTATCTCTCAGTGTCTTTGGTGAGGTCCTGACCTTGTAAACAACTTACTGTAAGTGGGATGCTGAATGCACTAGCAGTCACAGTGAAATCATTCTTCTGCATGAATTCAGATTGGGGTCAGTTGAAAGACTGGGACACAAGAAAATGCCATGTTGATAAACGTAGAGGTGCCAGTCCTTGCAAAGCTTTTGTGCAGTGACAAAAGGTCGTGCTGCTTCTGATGTGCATGTGATGCTGTATGTGATGTTGGTTAGAAACTGATGATATTATTATTATAAAGTAATAATATAATATATAATCATATAGTAAGCATAGTAATATTTTCATTTCTTTAATCATTTAGTCATACAATTCATTGTCCATCCTTCATGCTTGATGTTGACATTTAGCTTTAAAGAAGTCTGTATTCTTTACATTATAGAATATTCTTTACATAATTGAATATTTTTAATAGGAAAAATAACTTCTGTATTTCAATTTAAAACCACAATTAAGTCTTATTAATTCCCTTCCCCAAGTGAAACTAAAGTCAGTATGTTGGGAAAAAGCTTTTATTTACAGTACTAAAAGCTATTTTGGGGATATGGAAACAACCAGCCAGCCATAAAACCTTAAAACTCCACAATTTTTAGCTGAGAGGAAGATCACCTCTTATGAACCTTTAGCAAGTGAAAATCTGCTCCTTAGGCAGTCTTATATAAATGTATCAATTCATGATTCAGAAGTTTTAAGGCATGCAAAATTTATCACATCGTCTTGAAAGATGAGCCTGTGGTTAACCACCTCTAAAATTAAAAATATTTAATTGTGCTGATGAATTGACAGTAGGCAGTACTGCACATAGCTACCCATGTCAGGACACAACAAAGATTTTGCTTGTACACAAATTCTTTACATGTTAATCTAGGAGTCATTACAAAAGCTGGCCTTTGGTTTTATTACCCTTGCTTTAGAAGACAGTAGTTTGTCCAACAGATTTCTTAGCATATCAAAATGAATGACAAATCTTTCCAGTCATCTATTATTCATGAATTTCAATAAGTAGTGTTAATCATATTGTACTTATTAATTTAACCTCATTTTAAAAATTAGAGGTACAGGAAGGAAGGCTGAACATAAGAAGCTGTCAAGGATTTCTGCTTTTTTTGTGGTCATTCCCATAGTTCTGATCTGTTTTCAGTAGAACCAAAAACTGGATAGAAAACATTTAACCAGCTGGGGTTATGATATGGTGCAACAATAATCAATATAAAAATATTAGTCTTCAAATAACTTAATATTGCTGATTTGAAAAAAAATTTGCAAAAAGGAAAAGAGAACTTAAAGAATAATGAACTACAGAATTCTGAGCAGTTTTAATATATTCCAAAAGAACTCTGAAATTACTCTGGCTCCTTCAGAGTTAAGCATGTTTTCAACAATTTAACAGGACAGTATAGAAAATGCAGTCAAATTCTTCACAGACATTAAAACCGATAGGTCAGGAGGCAGCAAGCACAAGATTCAACAAGGACAATTCTAATTGTTTATTAAAGATTTTTTTTCCACTTAGAACAAGGATAGTCCTGCAGTGAAACAGATTGGAACCTCCATCATTGGAGAGAGTTGCATAGCAAGGCACTGAGCAACCTGATCTCAGCTGTTCCTGCTTCGAGCATGGACCAGAGGTCACCTCCAATCTCTATCATTTTATGATGCTAGCCAGGTGTGAGGGACTGAATGACCATTTCTAACTGCAGTTAACACTAGGTGTGCATATAGAATGTGTTTTCATGTTTAGTTTTGTCTGAAAGAAATCCTGTTCATGCCTGTTAGATTGCTTCATTGTACAAACCAAAACAGAATAAAACCCAGAAATAATTAAAATACTCATTCCCGTGAAATACACTTGATGTAGATTAAAATACTGATATTATTACACCCCTGATGAAACTTGAGAGGGAAGCTGGACAGATCAAAAATATCATGTAACCTGCTCAGAAACTATGGCACTTATTCATTTGAAATGTGTTAATCTGGGTATAAATAATTTATCTTGGACCTATATATGTGTACTAGATGAGTATAACTAACAACAGGGAATGTATGTTTTGTAATACCTCTGATGGTAGAATCAGATGTAACACATAAGCATTCTGCAAAAGCATGAGAGAAATTTGACTGCTAAAGGGGCAAAGAAGGATGTGTGAGGACAAATCAAAGAGACTATGAAGAGTTAAAATGTTCCTTCACAAGTGTTAAAGAATTGCCAAAGGTCAAGATGAGAACAATGTAGTGAGAATGAGCAGACCATCCTTCCAAATACATTTGGATATTGACTGACAAAACCACAGAGCAAGCTGCACCAGCAGCAGATGCACCCTCCCTCTGTTTTTTTTTGTTTTGGTTTGGTTTTATTTTTGCAGCATTGGGAGGGGGAATAGCATAAAAACAACAGACATGAGGAAGGAAAATCAGAAAAGAAAGAAGACAGGATGACTTAAATTCTGCCTTCTCTCACCAATGAGTTCTCAAATCTGACCACCCGGATTTTGATGACCAAGGACCAGCCACGACCATCAGCACCAACTATGCAGCATCACTTCTGTGGCATTTTGTACTCACAGGTAATTTGAGATATTAAAGACTAATAACGTCATCTTCATATTAATAGTAATTAATGATGTATAAGAATTAATTATTGGCATGAAGGGTGCTGTGAATAAATGAATGAATTTAGTAAAGTGCTGCTTGAAAGTTTAAAACACCTGGCCTGTCAGTCTCATGAGAATTTTTGTCACCATGATGCCTAGTTCCTTAATTGTATTACACATGGACACATATTCTGTTACTACAATCAGTATAATAGAATGGTAATTTATAATTAGTTTTCCTAGAGTTTTGCATTTCTCAGTAAAGATGCAATTATACTGAGCTACAGCAGCAATCTCTACTACCTGGTCTTTGAAATAAGTCAGGAAAAGATTTATGATCTTCAGTCTCCCTACCTAATTAGTATCTTGTGACCAAGCCCGAAATGTGCCCCTAGCTCGTACATGTTTGCCATTGAATATTTAAATAACATTGCATTTAATATAAAATAATTTCCTACTGGAATTTTATCCCAGTGTGAACTTTTGGTAAATCTCAGAAATTCCTAACCTTTCATAAAAAGTTACAAGATTGTTGTGAAATACACTGATTTTATCCTAATAAACTGCATAGGCTGGTGCCTACTAATGTTTTATCCCCATTAAGAAGGATTTGATATATATTTATTCTAGTCCACACATCAGAGCAGAAATTCTTTCAGAAGGTGCCTATTGCATTGGCATGCTTTGCAATCTTTACACAACTGTACAGTTCAGCTCAAACAAAAGGAAAAAAAGAAGTCACTCCACTTGCAGACAGCTAAGTAACCTAAACATTCACCTAATTGATTCAGATTTTTGGATCTAAAATTAGGTGTTCCCTTCAGTGAAATTAAGGAAGCTTGATCTTTAAACCAGTGTTAGCAGTGTATACACTCTGACTTAATCATTATCTGGTTTTCCATGGAGACAAGCATGCTTAAGAAAGAAAAAAAAAAAATAAGGCAGAGAAAAAGGACATAACTAAGCAGTAAATTTACCTTAAAATAAATATCTTTAGGGATCATGGATCCTACAAGATGACCTTCAAAACCTGCAAGATGATTTATGCCTTTTGATATTTTCAGTAATGCTTTGGGCGTGATCTGTACCTTTAGATATAATCGCAGTAAGTCATTGAACATGCTCTAATAAACTTCTGCAACTAAACATGTTTTGTTGTGCCACAGCATCACATGTAATCAGAGCTTCCATAAATTTAACAGAGGGTAGTCACCACTTGCAGAAAGAGAGCAAGATGACAGTCAGGGACAAATAGTACCTTTTATTTCACAGTTTACTATAACATTATATTTGATTTTTGTTCTAGCTGTTCTAGTTTAGTTTTTTCCTAGAAGTTCTCTGGATTTGGGGGGATTTATATCTAACAGACTGTGCAAAAACTGCAAATATCTTTGTACGTTTACCTGTGTGAGAAAAAAGGGAAGATGGAAAAATGGAAACCCTACCGTAATGGGAACATAATACTTCACCTCCATCTCACTCTTTAGTTTGTTGAATCTTAAAACAAAATTATACTGAAACAATCACCTTTCAATTGATTGTTAAGAAAGATTTGGTGGATTTATTTATATAAAAAAAAGCTAAATATTAAAATACTTTAAAAAATGTATTGCAATACATCTTGATAAGTTATTCTATAAGTCTTGTCTCTGGTAATCTTGCTGTGGCACATAATGTAGGTTAAGATGGAAAGAATCAAATAAAAATATTTGGTTGCATATTTATTCCTTTTGCACGTCATTACTGTCTACCTTCTTATGCTTCTGATAAATCCTTTCAGAGGTGAAAGGTCAGACCTGAACACATCATATATGAATATATATATTTATGCATTGGTTATCTGACTAGAAGGTAATCAGATTAACAAGAAACACATTATGAGGATTGCCAGAGGAACCAAGAAAACTAATCTGTGAAGGACAGAGTACTCTGACTCTTCGCTCTCAAGAAAATAATGAAGAATGATCTGGCCACTGTCTCAGAGTTAAAGTCACAAAAAGTCATAGGAATGTGTGCTTAGCCTGTCTACTGATTGTGTCTGGACACATGTGGCCAAAGCCACCTTCTGTTTACTGGGCTGTGACAGTAGGACTCCCCAGTGTGAGACTGGATGCTGGTCAAATGTGTCTACCCCAACACTGTATCTGTGTTTTTAAGCAGGTTGATATTCACACACATTCCTCTCTAGTTCTTAATACATGTGGCTTTTTATGAGTAGGAATTTGCGTGTATGTGCACACGTGATACTCTCACAGAATACTCAACAAACCTTTTGAAGGATTCACAGCACAGAAAATTTCCAAACAAATACATGAGAAAGAAATAATATTAAATAATTTTAAAATACATGTGATGAAAGCACCTAAAAAACATAGAAAAAAGACAACTTGAATTTTTGGCTCCTAAAACAAGCATTTATACAAGTTAGATAGTTTCTACTGCTCTTTGAATCTTCAGGATACTTTTTCTACCAAACAACATTTCACATAGCCCATAAGGGACCAGCACTGTTTAGGAATCAGTATGATTCTAGAAGAGGGATAAGAACAGAAGAACTTTATTGTCTTATTTGTCTAATGGCTCTAGCCTGATACCTTTTCTCTTCTAGCTTTGCGGATAGTGGATTCCTGTCAGATAAGAGACATCTTCAGCGGCAAAATATTTCTTTCTGTGTCCTGACACACAGTGGATATCGTGTTCTACAGGCATGCACTTTTCAGACTGAAGGACAAATGCTTTAATCATGAACTTATTATGCAAAAAAAAAAAAAAAAAAAAGGTGGCCATCTCCACTTTTAATGAGTTTCAGTGCAATCATATTTGTGTTCATCATGCTTAGAGTAAGAGTAGTGATTTAGGATATACTGGAGATGCAATCAATGTCTAAGAAAGTCTCTAACTAAATATAGATTGCAATTGAGTGTGAGAGTGAAATAGGCTCCTCAGGAGGAGGAAAACGCAATTGTTAGGGGTCTTGAAGAACCTTTACACTTACCAAAGGAAGGCCTCGGAATTTTTTAATGCCTTCATTATCTGACAGGAAGACCGAATTTCTATCTGAAGTCCTGGGATCTCAGTCCTGCCTAAATTCCAACCTGAGAGAAATACATAACATTTCAATTTTTCCATCTTATTTAAATGTAAATGCTCATATTAAAATGTGATATTTGTCATAACCCTTTGATACACAAACTTTAAGCTTTTATGCTAATTAAATTAACCTTTGTCATCTTAATTAAATACTTTTAGAGATTTTTTAAATAGCTGTAAACCCAAATAGAAAGGACTAAAATGACAATATGCAATGGAAAATATCCAGTGAATTTTGTGAATGCCACAAAGATAAGAAAGGAGCTCAAATAGTTCTTCAAAGCAGAAAGACATGATGATAATATGGTAAAATTTTCAGCAGTTTGAAAGATTTCTTTTAGGATTATCTAAGAGCTGATGTTTTCTTTACATCTACGAAGTAGTCATACTGAAAGTAATGTCAGGAAATTGTTTGTAGACATATTTAAAGAAAGAATAAAAATAAATCACACACAAAAAGTCTTGCTTCTATGATGGTTTTTTTCTGGGTTTTGATTTTGTTTTGTATGCAGGTCTATTGTGACTGCAGAATTTCTGGAGGAGTGTTATTCCTATATATTCCTGTAATATCTAGAGAAGCAAAAAGAGATTCCCTCCTTGGTATGAGTTTCTAAGGGATTTTTTAATAAAACAGAGCACATACAACAAAAATACCTAAATATAATAATTTAACTCTTACAGGTCATAAAGCTTGCACTCATTCCATTTTTGCTATAAACAGTTACTGCAGCAGCAGCTTGCAAAGAGCATTCTCACATGATGGATTGGAACTTTCTCTGAAGAATTACAAGACTTTCTCCATTAAGCCAAAAGCACATCTGATTTACAATCTGCAGATTTCATTGAAGATGGCAAGATTATTAGAGCTATATATGAAGAGTAGATGAGTGTTAAATTTGTGCTACTGTTTAATATTCAGTTTGAAAAAGGTAAGAAGGTTGAATTCTTAGATAAATTGGTTTCAATTCACCTTTGCACAGAATGAATGACCATAATGAAGATACCAGTGTTATTTTTTTATCAGCCTGCCTTATTAATATAATGAGAAGTGTTCATATATCCAGTTTTACTCACAAAGAAACAAATCTGGAATGTTACAGTTATTTTGGCCTATAAGGAAAGGCACATCAAATCAAATCAAAGATCTAGTTTTGATCTTGGAGAACAACTTTCCAGAATTCCATTAGTTGCCCTTACAGGGAGCAAAGGTCTTTGAAGTTCCCTTTTCCATCTTCTCTAGGGATCAGAAACTATCCATCACATACCTATTTATCTTTCTTGCTGATAATATGTCTTCTCTTTTCTTAACTTTCTGTTTCTTCTCACCTATTTCATCCCCTTTTTCAAACCCGCTTTTCTCTAAATGCAGTGACCTTTCTCCTCCCCCCTTAAATTCTTCCTTAGATAGGTCTCACTTCCCATTATTTCTTTCTTCTAACTGTCATCTGTGCTTCCCAGCTCTTCATTTCCCATAATAATGATAAACACCCTAAAATGCAGCAAAAGGCATCTTAAATCATCAGACCCTATTTCATTTTTTTGTTGGGGTTTTTTGGTTTGTTTCTTTTTTTACAGATGTTTTTAACACTGTGATCTCTAGGCATATGTAGAAATAGGTTGAGCTATGAAGAAAATTATTCTTGTATCTTTGCTTTGGGAGGTGGGTTATCCACTACCCTGAAGCTGAAAACTGAATATGTCCTGTCATCATGGAACCCCATGAATTACTCCACACTGATTTCTACATGGCAAGAACAATACTGTCCGTTTCTTTTGGCATAATAGTGAGGGTTTAACATTGTGAAATAAGCAAACAAAACTCTCCCTGACTTCAATTTCTTTTTATTTTTATTTTTTTAAGATCTTTTGTATGTCTTAAAACAAATATCTAAAAAAATTATTTTTCAGGAAACAAAAAAAATAAACTTTGTTCAAATGTTTAAAAATTTTATTAAATACATTGTCCCAAGATCTGGATAATGGTGCAGGTTGTACCTTCCAGTAAGTTTGCTGATGACACATTGGGAGGGAGGAGTGGCTGATAGACCGTAGTGTCGTGCTGCCATCCAGAGGGACCACAACAGCCTGGAGAAATGGGCTGACAGGAACCAGAAGAACTAAGTCCTGCACACTTATTATCTGTCTATTAAGTCCTGTCTCACAGTTAGGGGTAGAAGAAGGAGGAAAAGAGGAGGAATGAAGATTTAGACTGTACATTATATCAAAGGACCTGACATATGATTCAATACCAGTATTATTGAAATGTGCATTGAAACATACTTTGTAGTTCCTGAAAAACTGTCCTGTTCCTCCATAAAGAAAGGCATGAAGAAATATATAGGTACATGCTTATCCGTACATTAATTGTGACATTTAAGTTCTTCATAGAGACTAAATTTTGTTCGCAGACCCTCATCCCTACAGAATGAGTTCCCATGCCCACCAACCATCTGGGCTGCAAATTTAATCAGACTACAAATACTGCAAATTAATGGGCCTAGGCCTTTAGTTCAAGCAAGAGGAACTCATGATCTTAACTTTGTGATATTCAGGCATATTAATTATTATCTTGCTTCTAGAATACACACAGAACTACCAGTTATTTACCCCAATCAAGCAACACAATTTAGCTGCCTTTGTTCATGTAAAGTTTCTAATTAGGAAGAAACCATTTTCTACTACTGCTAGTTTTGTGGGTCTTTAAAAATTATTTTAATATTTAAAATAGTAAAATACATTTCTTGATGGAATACTTTGGTAGTTATTATAGATTTTTTGTTATGCATATACACACATATTTGTATAATGAGTCATACAATTTTCTTTATTAGGACCAAAATGCATTTTCATTAAGGACCCAATGAACTCTTCATTAAACAAACATATTTTCTTTCTGTTTAAAATAAAAGACTAACATAAATCCTTAAATTAATAAATTATCATAAAGCAGGTTATCTATGGTATTAGGAAAACAGTCCCTTTTTACAACTTTCAATCATAATGAGATTTAATACTGTCTTTCTAAAATATGAAAACCAGTGCATATTCATCAAAGACATGCAAAGAAGAATTCTTAACATATAGTAAAATCTAAATAACATCCTATGAAACATAAAATCATATTTATAATGAAACTTACAATTTAGTCTCTCTTTGCAGCTAGTCACTTTGAAGATGATGAATCAGGCTATTTTAATGTACATACTTAGCTGTTATTTTCAACTGCAGACCTGAAGTCAGAAGTAACTTTCATTATTTTTCAGTCTTTTTGTCTTACTATCACCAAACCCAATTTAGGCTACATCAGCTGTAACTGGGCAAATAATGACAAAAAAATCAGATTTTTTTTATTTGGGGAGGTGACAGAGATCATTTCTTCTGTACTTTTGTGAACTAAAACTATGCTTCAGACCAGAAGTGCATGAAAAAGTCTGAGTAAAACGCTTTTTCTGCTGAAAAATGTAGTTTTTTCAAAATGAAAACTAAGTCTTTCAAATACATATAGACCTATTTATATCAGGGAACAAAATAATGCCCACTCAAAAAAAAAAATAAATAAAACAAAACTCCACACCCAACATTCAGTATTTTTGGGAATGTGTTTTGTTTTGTTTTTTAATTTTATTTTCAAGAATATTCAAATAGCCAGGATAAAAAAAACCTGTCTCCTTAGATGTAAGGAAAACAAAAAAAAGGGTTCTCTTAGATGGAAAGAAAAACAAACAAACAAACAAACATCCACAAAGCATTTTTCTCTAGTCTTTTCACTGAAATTTTGATTAAATTTTGTCTTTGAGCTGACTTTAAATAAATTGGGCAGTGCAGTTTTTAAAATTTTTTAAAATAAATTCTTTATTCATCTTTGACACTAATTTTGCTGGAGGCAGTGATAGGTAGCCAAGCTTCTGGCTTCCTACTTCCCCAAGTGAGCTTCTGACTGTTGTCATAGTTACAGAGATATTTGTACCTGTGAACTTGCTCATCTTGCTGAATGAAACCCATCAAGTAGCTGGTCTTTACTTTCCTCACACAGAAAGATTAACTTTAAAAAAAAAAAAAATCTTCAGCTATGCTAACCATTTATTTTTGGCTATACTGGCTGGATTCAATTTTTCTTTTAGCAACCTGGGAGTTGTTGCATTTCAACTGATATTTATGAAAAAAATTAGTAATTTTATCCTCTTTATCATCTTTTCCAAGGATTAAAACAAAAAATAAAAAGGAAGTTTTGTCACAGGAGTTTTATCCTGTACACTGCCTCCTTCAGAAAGCCCCTTGACAATGCCGGAGGAAGTCAGACACAACTTAGTATCATAAAGATAGAGGTTTATTTTTCTGCTCCAGACTGCTTTGATCAGGGGCAGGTCTGCCTGGTGGGATGATTCCAAAACAGCTCCAATCATGTGGTTTGCTTCACTTTTTTCTCACTTGCTCTCCTTTCTGTAGCAAAAATCTGTCTGAATTTTAATCTTTCTATGGACCTTAAGATTGTTGCAATTATGGTCTACTAGAGCCCCCTGTAATCTAGGACCATTTTATGTTATCTTTCAAAATTATTTGCTCAAAATGACTTCCTGGTCCTTCTCTGCCACATTATCTATGATAGAATTCATTTAAATTCTTGCATAATTTTACTTTCATTGTGATCACTGTTTCGTTTATGTCAATAAAAAAATCAGAATTCATGAATATTTTCTAGAGTAACAGATTTCTTGATAATTCTCTAAGTGTTAGCAGGTTTCTTAGGGTTTATCTTCAGTAACCTACTAATAACTGTAATAAACAGGAAGAGTAGTAAGGACAAAATGCATTTCCAGGTTGCAGCCA
Source organism: Corvus cornix cornix (assembly GCF_000738735.6). Taxonomy (NCBI): domain Eukaryota; kingdom Metazoa; phylum Chordata; class Aves; order Passeriformes; family Corvidae; genus Corvus; species Corvus cornix. Next base: position 59,290,477 of record NC_046332.1, on the reverse strand, counting down.
GCTGTAGATTTCTTCTTGAAACTTACAGGCTTGGCTCAGCTATCTAAGTCTGGGGTACTCCATCTGGCTTTTGACTGTTGACTGTCACTCCTCAAGTATGTTTCCTTGAGCTGCCAGCAACACAAACAAGACTTGGGTATTGTAGGGAGCACAAGTAATCTAATTTTAGTCAGTAAATTAAACCCAGTATACTAGGTAAGAGGGTAAAATATGCATGCCCATCAATGCCATTTGACATATGCCTGGGCATTCCTTTAACCCCTGCTTTTTTGTGTCAAGTCATGTCCAATAATTCTTCAAACTTTTATGTAAGCATAAACATGAGAAAGGTTCAAATATTAGATCCTGTATAAGCTCAGTTATATTAAAAGCTGACTGTCTGTCCCTGGGGCTGGTGTCTACAGCAATTGGTATTCCTAGTTTCTAGTCATGCTTCTGAGAGATCTGACGACTGGTAGCTTACTAATACATGCAATTTGTTTTCTTTATGTCTATATATCTCCAGTGAGAAAATAAAACCAAAAACCCAACACTACAAACTGTTGGGGTTAAGTTGTCCTCATCAGATGAGAGTTTAATCACTACAAACCTGAAACCTGAATGTCAAGCTGTGTAGTTATTCACAGGGTTGGTGATAATGGAAGTGCTCATATTTTTTCAGCTGAAAGATGCACTGTTTGATTTCTAACAGGGAAACTCTCATCAAAGTAGTTTCTAACTTTCTATCCCTATGTACAAACACAATTCATAACACACTATCTATTGCATGTCAAATATTTCCTTGTCAGAGATCATCCTTTGAGAGCATTTGCTTTGCAGGATTCAGTGTTTCAGTTATGCATATCTCTCAAACTCATCTTTATTTTTATTCATTTTACCTTAAATTTCTCTTCCATATTTCTTTTTGCCCAGTATGTGTGGTTTCCTTCAGTGACTGAATAGTATCCTGGCATGGCTAGGTGTTGGTAAGATGACATTTCAAAAAGTGTAAGAGAAGGACCGACTGAGGAATCAGATAAAACATTTCCTCCGTTTTGCATTCCAAGCCTCCATAAAATATTTTTTCTACCATAAAAAAACCCCAAGGTTTGAGTCGGTGAAAACTCTTTTCTGTTGCCCTTTAAAAATCCCAAGGAAAATAAGGAAAATTGTTTGCTCTTATATATACTTGAACATTTCTGTTGTACTTTTCCAGCTTTGGCCTCCAAGAAATTCCCAAAGCTAGTCATTTGCCCAGCTGTACATTACCATTACTATGTGCTTTCCTGATGGAGATTACCCGTGCACTGATGGAACATAATGTTCTATAACATGACATAAAGCAATAATAGCATGCAATATAGTCCTTGTTATATCGTTAATAATGAGATAAAACTAAATTACAGCATTTGATTTTGCTGACTTAATTTCAGATGCTCATCTTTTACAGGAAACCTAATCTATGCCAGAAGTGGTCATTGAGGATCATCAGCAGTGCAACTAAAATATAGAAAATAGAGTTCAATTATATCCAACCGTTAAAACTGAATTTAAGGACTGCAGACTCATTTGCACAGAATACTGTCATTTTTCACCTTGTAAGTTTAAATATGCTTCCACAGTCTTTGATAGATTCTCCCACAGCAAGCAGAGTACTTGCATACAATTCACACTTGAGAATCTCATCAGCTTTTAAGTGATTTTTGCACATTTCCTGAATATTATGGCATTGTTTAAAAAGCAATTTTAGATATCACAGGATTAAAAATACCTTCACAGGACTTTATATTTGTTTTCCTTCCTGCACATTACTCACTTTTTATTTGTTTGTTTATTGTATTACAAAAATTTCTTCAAACTCTAATCATGAAAGGGATCTATTGTGTAAACATTGTACAAATACATACTTAGGAAGAGCCACTACTTAAAAGATTTTGGTATGGTAAAGGCCAAATGACTCTGCCAGCAGTTATTAATGTTTCTGGATATTTCCCCGTACGACCTGTAACTGCAGGATTTTGAGTTCTTTATTGTTTCACTTGGCCTGAAGTCCTGCAAACTGAACTTTATGTTTAAAATTTATCTTTTCTAGAAACCTTCCATACAGTTAGATTTTGATCTAACTTGGAATAGGAAAAAGAGAATTAGATATTCTAGCATTTAATAAAAGAAAAAATAGAATACCAATACTGAAATCTTTAAGACTTGGCATGAAAACTCGAATTTCTCTTTGGAAAATCTTCTTTTAATCCTTATTGCTGCAAAAGTTGACAAAAGTTGTCTCTTCAGTAGTGATAAGCTATTTTTCAGAGTGTGTTTCCGAAATTCATGCTACATCTGCTTGTTGGATTTGATTTCTGTGAACAATATATAACATTATTTCCTTTTGCTGATGTTCTGAGCAATTGTAGGATTGCATTTGACAACAAAGAGCTTACTAGTAATTCAGATGGGAATAGATTGTGTAAGTATGGCAGTTCAGTCTTTTTCTCTTTTTAAGAAGGAAAACCTTAGGAAATCATACATATTACAAGTACATTAAGAAAATTTAATTTTATTTTATAAAAAAGTAGAAGTTCTTGATCAGCACTGCTCAAATTCTAATAATTTCTTGTCAGACAAAGATTATCAGGTCCATAAAGGCTTTTAAAATAGCAGAAACAAGCTCTAAACTTACACTGAGGACTTACACCCTTGACATCAGAGACCTTGACCAATTCTTAGGGGTTTTCTAACTGCTTAACTGTAATCTTCGTATTACTTAAATACCTAAGAAAAATCTTGAACCTGAAAACCTTTCTGTGTAACAAAACATATAAATCTATTTTGCATACCTGCAGTATTCACTTATGTCTATTTCTGGCAAAAGTGTGATTTGCTGGAAAAAGTTTTCTGTATGCTGGTGATGTGAGTTTGAGCTGTGACAGAATATATTAAGTGATGGTGGTATCGGTTGGTCTTGATGATCTTGGAGATCTTTCCCAGCATAACTGATTCTGTAAGTCTGTGATTCTTCAGCCCCTTAATTGTGTTCATTCTTCTGCTGCAAGACTTTTAGTTCTGTTTTAGGTTTTAGCTGAAAGGTAAAGGAGATTGATCCATGTTATAATTTTTAGAGGAGGAAGACGCACCACCACCATATTTAAAATACTTTCACAACGTTATGACATATCCCAAAAGTAAAAAATGTCAAAAAGTGGGGGGTTTATACTTATGAGTTTTACATGCTTTTTAATTTTGATCGTGAATTCTATTAAAGAAACTTTGTACAACATACTCAGAATAAACAAATTCTTGTACCACTGTAAAGTCTCACAGACTTGTGAAAACTCTTTTGAATAACCATTTACAATGTTGATAACTATCTTATTTACAAATATACTGATATCTTCTTTCTGTTTGTGGAAACTGAATGGTTTCAGTGGATTCTATTTTTCTAGTAATTAAACCTTACTTCTTACCCTGAGTTCTTCCCTTCTGCTGTTTACCCTTGATAAGATATTTCTGGAAGCCAATGGGATTCTGTTCTAAAAATACAGCTGATTACAGCAGGACCTGGTTTGGAATATAAGAGCTTTTCCTCCCTTCACTTTTCTTGCTTTCTTTCTTATTTGCTTTCTGGGCTTTTTTATCCTTTTACCTCTCTCTCTCCCTTTATAATTTAGCTTAGGTACCAAATGAGTAAAAGGCTAAGAAACAAATCATATAATTTAAAATCAAATTTTAAATTTCCCTATAGCAATGTTCTCTCAATTCAAAAACATCTCATACAAGCAGAATCAGGTCTAACAGGTTTATTTGCATTCATCCAGGGCATGGAGCCACCGGGCTGAGTACCAGCAACTGGACAGGAGAGTCCTGGGTAGAAGTGGTTTGAGGCAGTAGCCTTGTCTCTTGACACAGGAAGGAAGGAAGGAAGGAAGGAAGGAAGGAAGGAAGGAAGGAAGGAAGGAAGGAAGGAAGGAAGGAAGGAAGGAAGGAAGGAAGGAAGGAGAAGGAAGGAAGGAAGGAAGGAAAGGAAGGAAGGAAAGGAAGGAAGGAAGGAAGGAATTCGGAAGGAAGGAAGGAAGGGAGGAAGGAAGGGAGGAAGGGAGGAAGGGAGGAAGGGAGGAAGGAAGGAAGGAAGGAAGGAAGGGAGGAAGGAAGGAAGGAAGGGAGGGAGGAAGGAAGGGAGGAAGGGAGGAAATCTCTATTATTCAGAATCCTGTTCATTTCTAAAAGCAATATGTTGCACTAAAGAACTACCTACTTGACTAATTTTGTGAATACTCAGTGGAGGGGAGAAGCAGTGCTAAGGGCCTTCTTAGTCGGTAATGCGCTCAAAGATCTCCTCTGGCACAGAAGTAACTGAGATGATAAATATTTTTCTTTCCCAGATATTTCATCTGAGGCATGACATTGCTTTGAACAATTTGTGTGTCCATTGGGTGACAAATAAAATTCAGAATATCATGCAGAAGTGAGGTAACACCACTTTTTACTCTTCTAACTGGAGCTAACTTCATATAAGTTTCCATAACACACTTCTGAATTACTGCATTTTCAGAAATATTCAAGAGGATTCAGAGATACTGCTGATTGCCTCAGGCACTATATGTTTTGCCTTCAGCTGCCCCCCACACACATCAAGCTTTTCTGCTTAAAGCTTCTGGGTTGCACAGAGAAGGCTTATGTTCAGACCTACTGTGACATGGAAAGCTACATCAAATTACTTCTTTCTAAAATGTTCTTGTTCATTTTATGTGACATTTTATACCCACTTTTAAAGTTCTGTCTATGTGAGATTTGTGGTATATAAAAGAAGTTAACACAGCATCTTATTATCCAAATCTATCATACTGTATGCCATAGGCTATCATTCAAAAATACCTTAGGGTTAAACAATTACATTAGAAATATATCATTTACCACAGAAAAACAGTAGCCACAAAATTCATTTCCTGTTCCTACAATTGCTTATTTTCTCTGGTTAAGACAAAACCAAGGAAGAAGCTTATACCTGTAACCCTAATAAAAAATTACATCTGTAGCAGTATGAAAAACCAGAAGTGCTCTACCAACAGGATAGATCTGTGCTTTTTGACTTGAACCATTTCAGCTTTCATGTCCATTAACTCTCTAGCTGTCCTGCTGAGGCAGTCATCAGGATTGCCAGTTGTGATGGTGTTTATGCTGAGAGTGTTTGTCCACAAGCAAACTGAAAACATTAACTAACATAAAGGCCAGTGATTTTGAAACTGCAGCCCTCAGACTTGTGAAAAATATGACCTGAAACAATTTCTGACTTTGTTATGGGATCAGATGAAAGATTAAAAAGACATCCTTATTAACTTGTACTCTGATCAAATGCACAATATTTTGTAAGCACTTTAAATTCATTTACAGTAGCATTCAGAAAGGTTTTCAAAATTTGGAACATTTTGAAGTGAAGATTAGGAAAATTTCCTGACAGGACAGGAAAGAGATTGTAGAGACTGTGGGTGTACTTTGGGTCCTGACACTATGATCACAATTTTATTAATCATACATATTTATTTACAGCTTCACACACATTGCATGAAAACTTTGCTGCTCAGACTCTAGTTTGCTGATTGTCACATGAATAGGGGAGAGTCCTCAACCCCTACTATTTTTTTTTTGTCTGACAGTGCCCCAGGAAAAACAAGACCCTTGTGCCCAACCAGTCTGTCAGTATCCTGTGATGGGGAGCCTTCACAGAGCAATCCTTCTGGATTCGAGGGTGGTTTGACTGACTTATTCAGGGACAGACACTGACAGGAGACCCCTCAGCAGGTCTTCCCACTTTATTTGAGTATGTTCCCCACTGCCAGCATTTGCCAGTGCCCATGAAGGACTCACACCAACAGTTTACAGAATATCACTCTTTGTTAATATAAATTTATGTCAGGTTAAGGTTCAAGGATTGTTTGTGATGGTATCTGACTGCAAAAACATATTCAAAGCAATGCACAGACAAACTCTAATCCCCAATAAAAGTATTCAGTACACACAGAGTGTGGTTCTTACCCATGCGTATGAGGGAGAAGACAGGTTCAGCCCATTCACTGATTGCAGCAGTTATGATGGAGTCTTCCCTAATTTTCCCCATTCCCAATATACTTTTATACTATTTCTTTATGTTTAGGTGGAGCTTGAGTAACTCTATTCATGCTCACCTTTGTTACTGATTGTTGCAAAATTCTCTTGCTTTGCTCTTAAAGGTGTAGTCAATAAAATAGAAAGCGCTTCCTCAGTGAGGGGTGGTCGTATCTTGGGGGCAGGTGGTAATACTTTGGGATTGAGTTGTATGTTAGTATTACAATGAGGTTAAAATAAACCAAGTTCATCCAAGGAGAGCAATTTTGCCACAGTTGTTGCCTTGAGAGCAAGACACCCTCTCCTACCTTCCCTGACTGACAGCTGCTGTGGGGTTCATCAGCTGCAAAGTACCATCGAGCTCCTTTCCCTGCAAGGGTTTCCACAGAGCCTTGGCTGTGGAGTTTCCACTCTGCTCCACCCTCCATTCCATCCCCGTCAGCAGGTGCTTATGGTTGCATATTGTGTGTGCAGGGAATCATTGTGGAATTGGTTTCAAGCATGCTGACCACATCCCATCCAGGGAAAAGCAGCTGAATTACTCATCCCTAGTGAGGCTGCATATGGAGCACCCTGTCCAGTTCTGAGCTCCTCAGTACATGGAGCTCCTGGAGAACTGCGAAGATGATCGGGGATGGGAACAACTCTATTATGAGGATAGGCTGATATAGTTGGGCCTGTTTAGCCTCAAGGAAAGAAGTCTGAGAGGAGATCTTATAAACATCTGTGAGTATCTGAAGGGAGGGTGTCAAGAGGATGGAACCAGGTTTTTCTTGATAGTGCTGAGCAATAGGACAAGAGGCAACAGAGACTTATGCCCAGAAAGTTCCATCTGAACATGAGGAAAACTTCTTTACTGTGAGGCTGACCATGCATTGGAACAGGTTGCCTAGACAGGTTGCGGAGTATCCTTCCTTGGAGATATAAAGAATTATCTGGATGCAATTCTGTGCCAAGTGCTCTAGGACGACCCTGCTTGAGCAGGGAGGTTGGACCAGATGGCCCATTGTGGTCCCTTCCAACATTTCCCATCCTGTGGTTCTGTTATTCTGTGATTCTGTGAGCTACAGCCATACTTTAAAAAGTCAGAAAGAGAAAACAAATTAAAGACATCAATAAAATTAAACCACTACCAAAGCCCTTTTGACACAAATGTGAGTCATGAGACATCCTGACTCCAAGAATTCTTCATCACAAATACCTGGTTCTCACTAGAGCCCCCTCAATTAAACTGTCTTTGCAGCATTGCCTGTGGTATGTGATATATAATCAATGGCATGGGAATGCTAAGGAGATAGCATTTTGTGGGGAAAGTATACCATGAACATCAAGACCTTTCCTGGCAATTTTCAATCACTGTATAACCAGTGATACCTTATCAACTTATATCTGTTGATCACACCAATACTGATGCAATGTGACAGGGGAAAATATAATTTGGAAGTGGCAGTCCCATGCAGAATTGGGTTGCATAAATTTCTGTAGTCCTGTTGTCGACACACATTCACACATTGATATTATATATCAATACTCACAATATGAAGACATAAATAAATATAAAAATGATATAAATTGGAAAATATTATTTTTCACACGTAAATTTCAAGACAAGTAGATATGGAATATCAGCCTAAGGCAATCATAGTTGTTAACAGATTTATTGACTGTGCTGTACATACAGATTCATGCGTCTTTTGTGACAACTATGTTCATCCTCTACAGGAACCAGAATTAGGAAACTATGCAGTACAATGTAGGCCAAAAAATTTGTCTTCCAAAGCAACGCAGTTTAGAAGAATTAGTAAATGTGTATACAGAAAAGTGAGCAGGAAACAAAGGCTCCTTAAATAAATGGGTACATGAGTTTTCCATCCCCTTCCTGCTCTTTTTTTTTTTGAGTCAGAACTGAAATTTTTTTATTTGAGAAAATCCTTATAAAGGGAATATTTATATAAAAGTTTTTTTTCTATTAATCAGTCAATGAACGAATCAGTCAACCAACCGATCAATCAATCAATGAATTAATATTTTCATTCAATGTTAATAGTATTCCAAATAAGTACATAGAAAAGAATCTATCAGCTAAGGTCCAAGGGAATTAGAATTTAAAAAATAGAAAACTGCTCTATTAGATCCACACTCCTGATATTGTACTTATTAGGTTGGGGTTTTTTATAAGGCTGAATTGCACTTTACCTCTAACTAAGAATGAGCGAAGGATAAGTTTTTTTGTGGAAAGGACAGACAAAATTTGCTATACTAGGCCAGAAAATACCCCCAACACTCTATGTATAATTCTGGAAAAAAGATGGAGAACACTAGTAATTATGGAAGTATTTATTACTACAGATTGAGAAAAAATAGTTCCATTTTCAATATATTTACCAAGGGTTTGTACTTATTTACAAGCATTGGCTGTATTTCCAGATATTGGTCATAAGAGACATACCTAGAAACCTTTGGTTTATATTGATTTTTAAGTATTAATTATTTCAAACAATGCCAGAATCTTGTTTTGCTAGAAAGAGCAAAAGAAAGAACAGTATCCTGCCGCAGAAAACTTTTCTCTGGGACATACGCAGATATTTTTATAAATATATATACCTCATGCTGGTTATCGTGAACATCCTACTTGAAGATGAAGTTCATATAATGCAGATGCAAATTGCCCACGTCACGTGTTGGGAGACATTTGCATTTTCCTGGAAAATGCTGATTCAGAATTTCTGAGTGAATACTGAACATCTACACCTTCATCCTAGCTCATGGCTTTACTGTTTTGTAAATTGACAAATAGTCTGCTGATACCACTGAATATGTGTAAGAATTAGTCCCTGCTAGAACCTAATCTTTCTTCCAGATTTCAGATTGGGAATTGTAATTGCAAGAAATAGAAGGATTTGCATTTACTGTCCATATCTAGAAAAATAAAATTAAATGTTATGAATATATGTTATGTATTATAAACTTTTTCTTCACCAACTTTTTAATATAAGTATATACACCCACCTATAAAATGCACATTTGAATATCATTGCTGGTTTTAGTGGACAACTTAGGTAAAGATCCACAGTTTAAGTTAAAAATAATAAAATAAAAAAAATCAGTCAAACCCTTGACATTAATCAGCAAGGAGTGCTTACTTTCTTCAGTCTCAGATCTTAGATTTGCCCAGGACAAAATAGCCAGCACAAAGTTGGTTCCCTGGTCTTGTTTTTGATTCTCATGAATACCAATAAACAAGTTGATAAAATTAGCCATCGCTTATTTAACTGGCCAAGTACACTAATTAGATTCTGCTAAAGAACAGCCATTCAGAGAAGTAGATTAATTCATTTTTTACTCATCAGTCTCACAAACAGATAGGACCTACTTATTCTTATTCACACAGTAGCTGATCTGTTAAATGCCTCTGTAGTTTTACAGCAATGCCTGACATCCATCTCGCTTCAGGAAATGCTAGTTCAGGTCCTTTGATAATTTGAAAGTTTAGAAGCATAAGAACAAGTATTCAAGAAACTTGCTTAATTAACAAAAATAATTAGGTTACCAAAATACATAGTATTAGTCTTTACTTGGGGTATTCATTAATTATTTTTCACATTTCATTTAAAAAGCAAGTGAAAAATCTGTTTAAAACCAAATATGTTCTTAAATCACATTTTTATAATGTAGAACAATGCAAGTATATTTTTAGACAAGCAGTCATGTAATATGTTAGAGTTAAGTTCCACATCAGATATTAAAACAACATTAACAAAACAAGGGGAATTAATTTACTCATCTTTGACAGCTGATTTGTCATAATACAACTATTTTGCTAACATAGTGCATTTAAACCTGCAGACTGTGAGATACACATCACTCCCAATTCAAGTCATGGATGGGAGCATAAATCAAGAAATAGGGATCAGAGGAGTCTATTAAAACCACAGCACCTTCTGAGCAGTATGTACTTCTTTCTTATCATCACACCTTCATGAACCTACACATACCTTTTAATGGAGAAATTTTCATAGTGAGTTTTACATATAGCTCTAATATCTAGCTTTAGTAACAGATTTCTATTTTTTGTGAATTATAGTATGTTAATGTTTCAGATTTTCCAAATTATACAGTGGCACAAGACAGTAATTCTAGTTGTTTTTCTAACAAAAAAGCTTTCTGAACATCACCAAGCTGCCATCTTTCAAGTTTTATACAGCTAACTGCCAATTCTATTTAATTTTATTTTCTTTACTGTTACATATGTCAACAAGCTGAAATGAGTTTACAATTACATATATTCCTGGCAAAAACAATAAAATAAGAAGAAAACCACAACCCTACAAACTCTGCAAGTATTTTTTTTTTCTTGTTGGACTCTGATTCCATGAGTTGATAACGATTTAAAAGTACCACTAAACAAGTTTGACATTCCATTAATATTTAGAAAATATATTTCAAGAATAGACTTGATTAACTTTTATCATTGTTTTTCTTATAAGAAATAAGAAGAAACTATTAGAAATATGCAGCTATTCCAAAGATTAGATTGGCTTCTCCCAATTTTGGAAGACCCACTATCAGAGTATTCCACCTCAATCGGTGTCTTTTTTCACTCTCTAAAGTGAAAGGATATCTACAGAAACTATTCCAGACAAGAACAAGAAGAAATAAAAAACTTGGCAATACATAATTTTGGGGCTGTGTTTTCTCATTCTAGGCCTCAGTCAGATGAAATTTAGTAGAACCTTTTTATTTCTTTAATATTATCTCTATGGATGGTATTATTAAGGCACATCTAGAATACATTTTTCTATGCTGCACACAGACTGGCAAAACATCTGAAGAGGAACTTATGGGAAGTCTATAAAAAAAGCAGTAAACCTATTAGTCCTTGAGAACACTACAAATGGGACCAGGAGCTGAATCTTGTGTAACTCTGTGGCCTGAGTGTGATATTTACTTTTTGATGAAAGCCAGAAGCCTGTTTTAGCCATGGGATGAAATGCTGAGCTTCTGGAAGGTCCGTTTCTCTTGCCCTAACATTTAGTAATCTCAAAATCAGACTTTGAATTTCTGAATTATCCAAATACAGAAAGTCTTTTGCTGTAGCTGTTGTCTCATTGCCTTCTTAGACATATATATACCTTCATGGTTGGTACAAGGTCTGTTTCTGTGGAGCACACCAAGATTTTAAGACAAACTACACAATAAGAAATTGAGGAAAGAGGTCATCTTTTCCCAGTGTCATACTTACATGTCTGAACTTCAAAACACATATTTATAATGTAGAAATGGGTTTCCAAATACTTCTGGTTTTGGTTATTTCCAGAGCTGCAGAGATTTATCAGAACCTGTAGCTTGTATTCTTTCCTATGGGGGACTTCGCTGTAATGAAAAGAAAGACCAGAATATACAGATCTGATACATCACAATTGTGACAAATTAAAAGTCACAATTAGAGTTAGTACACTGAGATCTTTTGCTTCAGCTCCAGCTGTACTTCCTCCTTTGCCTTCCTGCTCTGCTCTCACCCTTTCATTGTCCTTCCCTACCTATTTTGTTTTAAAAAGCAAACCTGGAGAAGGATAAAGTAACTTTGTAAGTTAAAGGAGAGGAGGTATCTGGGACTTTCTTTCAAAAAAGTCCCCAGAGAATTGTGTCAACTAATGTTCAGCACTTGCTCTGAAATGAAGATTAATGGATAGGTGAGGTGTCTGAGTTGCGTAAGCTTTTATCAGCCATCTGTTTAAACATGAAAATAAACTATCAAAGTGCAGAAGTTTGGTTTTTTTTTTTATTTCAGCAGAAAAGTGAAAGGCAGGGAATGATAAAAATTGAACAAAGCAAGAACAAAAATGGCTTTTTTATTTAACTAATTGTTTTAAGTTATTATTACTTTTAGATATGTTTATTCTGAGAGTTGGTTAAATTACCTGCCTTCTGCTAGTAACCAATTCTCTTGCAGGGCAGTACACATGCGACTGTATCTGAACTGGGATTATGCCACACTTTTTTCCAAAACTTGGCGTGACATTTCAGAAATTTAGAGACCCAAGATAACAACTTTGAAGTTGGATGAACCATAATCCTTGAATAAAATCAATATAAGACCCAAGGTTTTCTTACAAATCATACAAAATATATATACAAGGAATGAAAGAATACACAACTAATCCAAAACCTTAAGGGTTCTGAGAAAAAGTTGAACTATTCTTTAGGTAAACATAAAACTTTGCATTAAACTATACAACTCTTACACATAAAAATGCATATAAAGGTGTACTATTATGAGATATCATTGAATCGTAACAATTAAATACGCTGTGCTATGCTCTGTCCATACACGCCTTAAACAAATGCTATAAAACACATTTGATTATGGTGGGTGGATGAAATAGGTGTTGTACTGATTACATAACTCAAATATGTATCATGTCTTCTATGTGAGCATAGGAATTTTATTTTACATCCATTTTCATGCATTGCAAATACATTCAGGTTGCAAACCCACTGCCAGTTAAGGGAAAAGATGTGCTTTGAGAAATAATATATATTTTTTAGGTATTCTTTTGTTGGTGATGCTTTTGATTTTTTTTGCATGTGTTTTTTTGGTGGTCTTTTATTGGTTGGTTGGTTGATTTTATTTGTTGGATATTTTTGTTTGTTTTCTTTTTGTACTTTTTCTGTCCTTACCATTTTGTTTTGTATATGAACAGCTGCATACTGAATCCTGATTCATTCTTCACATTCAGGTACAATGTAGCAAATTCCAATAACTGAGTTTTAGGGCAGTAAAGACATAACTTAAAGTCACTAGAAACCAAGTTGAAAAAAAAAATCAAGTTAGTTAGTAAGATGAGGGTAAAGTTAGATGAGTCCACAAACATAACAAGCTTACTGAAGTTTAGAGACAAATAAAAAATTATGTTTCCAAACCATTTTGTGAACATGGTCTATACAGCCTTACTGAAAGCTGAAATCAATCTTTCTCTCAAACAATTATTATTTCATAACCAATATTGTTTGCCTTGTTTGGACACCATTCAGTGCCTCAATGCCTTTCTTGTAATGATGTGCCCTAAACTTAAAGTAGGATTTGAGGTACGACCTCACCAGTACAGGGTGATGATCACTATCCTAGTCCTGTGGGCCAAAGTATTTCTGATATAAACCAGGATGCCATTGGCCTTTTTGGCCACCTGGGCATATGATATTCATTTGTCTGTCTGCCAAAAGCCCCAGATCTCTCTAAGTATAGAGAGTGAAGTCCTTTTCTGCTAGGTATCTTGCCAACCACTCTGCCTTCAGCTTGTAGCCTCTCATGGAGTTGTTGTGACACAAATGCAGAATAAGGAACTTGACCTTTTTCAGCCTCATACCATTGCCTCAGCCCATCAACACAGTCCATATCCCTCTGGCTTTCCTACCCTCAAGCAGTTCAACACTTCTGTCCAACTTGGTATCCTCTCTAAATTGATTGAAAGTACATTCAATCCCCTCATCCAGATCATTGATAAAGATATTGAACAGGACTGGTACCAATACTGAGCCCTGGGGACTGATTGTCAGCTGGATTTAACTCCATTCACCACCACTCTCTGGACCTGGACATCTATCCAGTACTTTACATAGTGAAAAGTGCACCTGTCCAAGCCATGAGCAGTCATTTTCTCCAGGAGAATGCTGTGAGAAATGGTGTCAAAGACTTTTCTAAAGTCCATAAAGACAACATCCACAGCCTTTCTCTCACCCACCAAGCAGCGCACCCTGTCATAGAAGGTCAGTTCAGTCAAGCAGGACCTGCCTTTCCCAAACCTATGTCGGCTGGGCATGATCCCCTGGTTGTCCTGGGCATGCCATGTGATGGCACTCAAGATAATCTGTTCTATAACCTTCCCCAGCACTGAGGTGAAGCTGAGAGGCCTGTAGTTCCCTGAATCATCCTTCCAGCCCCTCTAGTAAGTGGACATTACAGTAACTTTCAGTCATCTGGGTCCTGCCTCATTAGCCAGAACAGTTGGAAAATGATTGAAAGGGGCTCAGTGAGAACTTCCGCCAGCTCTGTCAATCCCCTTGGGTGGATCCCATCCATTCCCACAGACTTGCATGTGCCTAAGTGTTGTAGCAGGTTTTTGACCATTTTCCCCTGGATTATGGGGGCTTCATTCTGTTCTCTGTCCCTGTCTTCCAGCACAGGGGTCTGGGTACCTGGAGAATAACTGGTCTTACTATTAAAGACAGGGGAAAAGAAGGCATTAAGTACTTCTGTCTTTTCCTTATCCTTTGGCACTATTGTTTCCCTCTGCATCCAATAAAGGACGGAGGTTCTCCATAGCTCTCCTCATGCTGGTAATGTATCTATAGAAACATTTTTGTTGTCATTTATGGCAGTAGACAGTTTAAGTTCTATTTGGGCTTTGGCCCTTCTTATTTTCTCCCTGCATAACTTCACAACACATTTGTGCTTTTCCTGAGTTGCCTTCCTTTTCTTCCAGGGACCACAAACTCTTTTTTTTTTTTTTTATTTTTTTTTTTATTTTCTTGTGAAAATGGATGAGACTGTAGACTTAGCAAGATTTCTTTATGGCCATTTGAGCATATTCAATGCACACAATATTTTGAACTCTGACCCTGTCACAGGGAGTAATCTTTAACATATGTGGCACACACTCAATCGTCTGTGCATCAGCCCAGAAAATCTAAGATGTCTAAAGTTATTCATAAGAAGTTACAATACAATGTCAAAACTTACCAATATTTTAACACCTGCATATTTCCAATCATAATAAAAGTGCTATAAAAATGTTTGTACAGGCATTTATTGCTTTTTTATATCTGAAATTTTGATGATATTACTGTATTCCTGATAGGTCATTGTTCTCACATGTTGATAACTGCAATTAAATACTTTTGTTCTCTAATTCAAACAGTTTTTGATGGCCCCGGATCTCATTTTCTTTCAATCATGGTCTGCCCCCCAAGAACTCAACAAGTTTTGTGTTCCAAAGACTCAGCTAATTGTATTTCATAAAAAAAAAAAAAATAAACATTGTACACAAGATAAAATATTAATCTCACTGATACTAAATTATGCCCTTGGTATCCTTGAATAATGTACTTGGATTATGCAGTGTCGTCTCACTGTATGAACTTGCTCATTGTAAGTATTGCTAGTATTATCTAGGTTTATGTATCTAGTGTAGGTGCTCATAGTGTGTTTGTGCACTGCTTAATTGAATAACACAAAGAGGGAGAGAAAGGGATTTCATTAGAAGTCATTCATTAATATTTTAGAACTGCAGGCCTGTATTGCCTCTTTGCTGACAGTGAAATTCAAAACAATTTCTAGAAGTATCAGAGCCCTTTATGTTTGCAGAATCCTGAAGGACTTAGCAGTCCCACTGCATGGGGATTGGTTTTGATGGCTTCTCAGTTTGCACTCCTACCTTGGTTCCACAGCTTTATACCTGGAATGTAGATGCAAAGAAAATCTTCAAGAAGAATCTCCTGTGCCCTAAATTACAATTGAAGAAGTAGCCTTAGATTACCTCATTCCATCAACTCCAGTCTCCTGGGTGCACTGTTTTGCTTATCTTCAGCCTACTCCAGATCAAATTCTGCTTCCTGGAAAAAGATGATTCTTCATTCAGTTCACCTCTTACAGAAATTTCTTTTAAAACTTTCAAATATTTAGTTGTTATGGAAGTAGCATCAGCATGTTGCAAGCTTTGGATTATGCTGAAGTTATGACTGAAGTGGAAATCTATGAAATATTATTTGAGTACGTGGACATGATAGAAGAAAATAAAATATGTCCTTCCAATTTAATGTACACATTTTAAAAAAAATATATTACTTATTGATTTTTTTTTAATCTGCACAAGATTTTAATTTGTTCTCTGAGTTGTCCACAAAAAATTCCAACCTATTTTTACCTTGACTCTCATGTCCACACTATCATCTACAACATACTTTGATTCACAATTATCAACAATAACTGTGAAATTCCAAAATTACTCAGAGTACTCAAGTCTTGATTAAAATGAAGGGCTATGTGTCATCATCAAACTCTTTTTGAATGTTCTTAATATTGCCATTTAAGCTTTACATATACACCATTAAAAGAGATTATTGAAATACATCATTATGAGACTGTTAGCAAAGAGAAAATGAACTAAAGGACTATAGTTTCTGTTAGATAATTTCTGGTCAATCAAAACTGCTTGACACCTATAACTTTTTCAGCAGCCATTTTAAGCGGCTTCTTTCAAGACTGCATGAAAAACAGGATTCTTTTCATTACTTCTTTCTCATTCTCTAATTTTTTTCCTGACAATTGTGTCTGGTATGATTGATGAAGTTTTATAAACATTATGGAGGCCTAGAAATTAGAGAATTCTCACTCCCTTTTTCACAAACTTCATTCTGGCTTTTTTTCATATTATATTCTTTTAGGCATTACATGTTTCCCTTCCCCTCCTCTTGTCTCACCCAATTTAGACTTAACAATTAAAAGTCATAATCCATTAACATTTGTTATTCCTAAAGTATTGGTAATTTTGTACTAATTCACACTATATTGTCAGCTGACTGTATCCGCTACTTTATTCTTATGTTTGTATCTTATGTTGTTTAACAATTACTTTTTCTCCATGGTCATTACTGTATTCATCTACCTTACTGAGGAAGACATAGTCAGAATCTTTTCAAAAGTGCATAAAGACAGGGAAAATGGAATGAACCCAAGCTGAACCAAGGGACATGCCAATTATCTATTAAGGGGGAAAAATCACAACAAATGAAATAAAAAAAATAAAGCATGAGAGTAAGTTCTTCCTTCCATCGTCTTTTGGAACACCAAAGTTGGTTAACCAAAATTTTCAGATGAGGGAGATCATAATATGAAATTAATTTTCTTGGGTTTTTTGCTCCTTTTTCTTTTATGTGACAATTAGCTTTTGGGCTGATCTCATTGCGTTATGTCTTGACAAATTATTCTAAAAACTGTCCTTGTGAGGATCAGTGAGTATTGCTAGAATAAGCGCAGGATATCTGAACATTCTTGTGGAAGCTGCATTTTTTTCTTCCTTTTCCTTCCACCTCCACCCCTTTCTGTTGTGATTTAATAAATTTTTATTAAAACTTGACAATATATTGCTCAGCCTTTCTTTTTCTCCTAAACTATGAAGCAAATTTTAAATGGTATGTTACGACTATGACAATTTCTCTCTCTGAAAATTACTTCTGAAGTATTTGTAAGATTTTTCGGGAATGGCTAGGATTTCCTGAGTGAGCAATTAATGATCTCTCCAATCTTAACTAATAAAAGAGTTAGCATGTATCCTTTCTTTTACTGATTTAAAAAACCGCAACATTTACATCAATGTAATAATTTTCACTTGGTCAGAAAAATTCTTGCTTTCATATCATTACCATAAGTATTGAATATCTGCTTTGTAACCCTGTAGACATAATTGTGTCTTTCTTTTTTGTAACACTCATAATATTTTTATTCCATGTATATTTCTAATTTCTAAAATCAGTCATAACAAAGGGGAAAAAAAAGAAAAAAATTAAATACACATGGATTTTTAATTTCCTGATCATAAAATATAATAAAGGATTTACTGATATATTATAATGAAGGATTTTCTGATTGTCTGAAGAATTATCTGAATTTCTTCTCAGCGTCTCACATCGAGTCACTCAATACCTTCTTCCATCTTTTTTTACTACTTATTGTCCACACTGAAGTGTGACCAAAGAAAGGTTTATGTTCATTTAGTGAAATAGTCAGAGAATGTACATAGCTTCTTCTCTGCTTCAGTACAAGAAGGAAGAAATGTATAACTACATACATAGATAAGAATATGATATATATAGGAAATAAGCCCCATATTTTGATATGTTATGTAGTTATACAGCATGGCAAGACCTCTTCCTTAGTCAAAAGGAAAAGTCTTAAACCCCAGATTTTCAACATACATTTTCAACACTTCAACTCTTTTGTGTTGATGAAGAATTTATTTCAGTGAAAGAAAAGGACTTCAAAATCCCAGTTTTATCAAAACAAATTAGCTCTTTTGACAATGTTTTGTGCATTTGGAAATACTGGGTTCCTCTCTCTACTTGTATAAATAAGGTAAATCCTTTTTATTGGGTTCGTTTGTTGTAAAAAATTAGGATTTTCTCACAGGCAAGTAGATCCTTACTTACTAAAGGAACATATCTGTCTTTTTTCAAATGTCAGTATGAGCTCTTCTAAGCTGCAGATGTTACATTATGTTGCATATATTCTATCCTAGACAGGGACATAAAATCTTGAATATGCTGTCATGCAGTGGATGTGAATTTAACACACAATATTCTAGATAAACAGCATAATACAGTTTCAATAATAACTTTAATATTTCACAACAATTAGTACTACATGTTTCATAAAAATAAATACAAAATAAGTAATATAATGCAAAATATTGGGGTTTTTTAATCCATTCACATGGCAATATAATCAATATTATTTATATGTGAAATTGTAATAACTGAAGCCATTACTTAGATGCTAAGCAAGATTAAAAAATAGTTCCTAAATTAAATGCTAGGTTTTTCTATCTGAATATTGCAGATCAGAATTTTTTTCTTTTTTCCCCCTCTGCTTTTGACTGTTTGTGGGATTAAACTGGGAGCGTTCTTTCTAAAGATTCTAAGGAAATCGAGGCTATTGCTCAAATTTCTTTTCTTCAAATCTAAACTATTATATAATTTATCTGTGTCCCTAATGAACAAAGTACAGCTTTCAAATCAATTTACTATTTTCTGTAACTCCTATGTTATTACATTGTAGTATAATATTAGTAACAATTACTACAGTTATGCATTTGGGAACATATGAGAGACAATATAGAGCAGAAATGAGATGGTCCAGGTAAATAAAGAAATCATACAGACCACAGGAAGACACTTGCTGGAAATCTCTGTGACTTGTGAAGCTTTAAATTAAGTCCTTCTTCTTTGAAAATGATGTGATGGCAAGTGCATAGTCTACATCCCTAAAACTTACTGAAAGTTAATCATGCTATAAGAATCTCCTGAAATTCAAAACATTGTTTTTATTTTTAATCATTTTTACTTGATTGAAAAGCAACTAGATCTGGGTGAGGAAGAGCTGAGTGAAATATTCATTGTTTCCTGTTTTTGACTTAGCAATTGGAGTGGAACATTAAAATATATTGAAAATGAAATGTCTTCTTGACATTTTAGTGTAAATGTTTATGGCATGTAGCTGTTTGAGAAAAACATGACTGTCCCACTGACACTGTCACATGCTGTTAAAGAAATAACTGCAGGATAAAGCTGTAGCTGTTCATCACATTAAAAGATGAGTTTACTCAAGGACTAAAGCAATGAATGCCTTTTACTTAATGAAATGGCTAATATGTGTGCATCTTTTCTCTCCAGAGCCTGGATAAAGAGAGGAAAATGAGTTCAAGAGAGGTAAAAAAATATTCTCAGAGACTGGCAAAAATTGTCTCATTTCTAAAACTTAAAGAATTTTCTGTTTTAGTTCAGGCAAGGGTTATACTTCCCTGTCTTCTTTCAGTGCCATGTTATGTCTGGGGTGGGAAGAGGAGGTGCCAAAATATTGTGAAAAGCTGTTCTCATGGCATTTTCTTCTAAGACTGAGACTGCTAAAAAATCTGACAAGAAATCCTCTTTCCAGATTTCTGTCTCAATTTTGCAGACTCAAGGGGCTTGTGTAGTCCTAATAAGCTTCAGCTAAGCCTGTGAACATTTAGATGCTCATCTCAACCAAATCGAAATTCTAAACCTTCTGAGTCTCACCCATCACCAATCTAAACCCGAAAGCTGCAATTTTACTTCCTTCAATACTTTTCAAATTATCATCCATGTTCTTGAAGGAAATTTCAGGGTACACCAGGTATATCGGACTTTACTAGGGAAGCACATTTCACTGATACATGGTATATGGCACATCAATCAAAAGTTGAAAGATTAATTATCCAGTCTCTAAAATCACTTTCCAAAGTTTATGAGCTGTTCTGGCATGCATAGTTATGCACTACGCAAGAGATGCTTGCTTTCCTGTGAACCTAGTAACTATCTTACTTTTGACCTTTTTAGAAAGGAAGAAATGCAATGAAAATTGGTCATAATATAAAGGGCTGGGGAAATACTTATAGCCTCTTAAACTCATGTATCACTTGTAGGTATTTAAAAACCACAGAGAGTAAGGGATTAGCAAGTATAAATAAAAATCCAATGTGTTTGCATAGCATAGGTGTATTGAGGAAAGGGTTGAAGAGGCAGAGCAGGAAATGCCAGAAAACATATTTCACTTCCCTCTTGCATATTCACAAAGACAGGAGAAATAGAAGCATGGCAGATAAGTAAAGAAAGTAGAATGAAATAAACAAAAACTATTCTCTACAAGCAGTGCAATATTAGTAGCAGTGGAGAAGATTACTTTAATGCCTTAATAGATTTTCTTTTTCCAGAGAGAACAAAGTCTCACTGTGACTTTGGGTGAAATTTTACCTTAGTACTCATCTCACACAAGACTATATTTTCCTTTGAAACAAGAACACTTATATATTTTATTTATTTTTGTAAGTTTCAACAAATTCCTAGGAATGTTACTGTCAGTCTGGACCCAAAAATACAAGACAGTGTGAAAAGTACTTAAATACTTAATACATTAGAAGTTTGAGCTATACTCCTTTTTCACAATCTTTATCAAGTCAAACAAGTGTGGTGCTGGTTTGCTGCAATGACATCCTAACACTACCTACCTACTGAATCTGTGTTGTTCACTGCATAGTGGCTGGTCTAGAGGCATAGATGTCATTGTAAGATGTTTATGGTGTAAAGATATCCAGAGTTAAACTTTTTGGTTTTATGGCTGGTGACATAAAATACTGAAGAAAATTTCTGTTCTCTAATTGAATGTCCATTTCCCTTTTCTTTCCTAATTTCAGTTATTTTCCACAGATATGTTTTAGGTAAACAGAGTTTTAGTTGCAGGCCCCAAATCTCCAGAACTTCTTAATGTAATATGATGATGTTAACCAAATTAACCAGACAAAATAAAAATACAATGCAGAAAGTGTAAAAAAATCCACTCATCAGTTTCAGATGGTGCCAAATCAACCACAGTTCAATTTGGTTTACAATGTGCTTCCCCGCCTGAGGGATATGAACTGTTTTTACTTTAATGAAAACGAATGTTTATGCTGCCATGATTTCTGTTGCCTATGGAGAATTTTAGCAATATCTTTTGTTTGCAAGGAGCAAAAACAAAGCAGTCATTGAAACAAGTTTTGTATTTTCCATGACTGCTTGGGAAAATGACAGGTTTTACCCCCTAGAAAGCAGCATTCTGATGGTTACTGTAAGTGACTTGCAGTAAAACTAGACCAGGTTGGCTTTCTTCCTCATCTATTGCAAGTTTCCTATTTTATTTATACCAAAGTTATCATACACTCATTAAAACTTCAGTGAAATAAGACGTGAAAGAAGACAGTATTTTACTTAAACCACAAAAGAGCAACGTATCAAGGAATGATTCATAATGAAACAATACTAATGTAGCTGTACAGAATTAAATATCTGTGCAGTTGAAATATATGCTTGTAACACATTAGTGGAATGTATGCCATTTATAAGCTGATAAATTCCAAGTTTCAAGCTATAGAACACGTCTTATTTCTGCCTGTCAGAGTTTGTAATTTCATCCCTTAAAGGCTACCAAGCCACACCAGCATTAATACAGGTGTTATACTGGTAGAATAGAATATGATTTTTTTCTGAAACACAGGTATACTAAAATCTGTGCACACAAACCACTAATATTAAAAAAAATAAAGAAAACAAAGTTGCATTTTCACAGTAAACTGGGTAGGGCAACAAGTTTGTGATGACATTAACATTACACCACAGTACGGAAAACGAGTGCTTGTTTAAGATTATGGATTGTGATACAGAAATCAAGAAACATTCTAAAATATGAGAAAATATCTATAACATAATCAGCCACTATGTTAAGAATCGCACTAACAAAAGCATAGATTTTATCTTTCTGCCACTTTCTCTTCCTCTGTCACATCTTTTCAATCAACAGTACCCACACAGATGCCAGAATGAGTATATTTAGCAGGTAAGGGTATAAAACACTTATATGCTAACTGAGACACAGGTGAGACAGGCAAGACAAACAAGCTATTAGGGTAAATGTTAATCCCATCCTCTAATTCTTCTGATGGGACACTGCAGTCCTCTTTTGGTGAGGAAGCCAATGGTTCAAACAGGCTGATCCATTTTGCGGGTGAGATGCTCTTCTTCTGACTCTCTTAGGATTTTAACAGTTTCCAGTCCAGCGTTTTTCATTTTGAATCTTTGAGCTACTATTATTATAATTTAAATATTTGCTACGACTATCTAAACTGTCTCATCTTTATATGTGATTTTGCTTCTGTTATTTTGCACAGCTCTAGCTTGTATGTTTCCCTTCTGTTTTTTTCTCATCTCTGTCTTATCAGAAGTCTAAGCTGGAGTTAGACAGCTGTACTGTGTCCAAACCAGAACTTGGATCACAGACAGCTGAAACCCTGGAAGGAGGATTACAGGATAAACAGACTTGCTTCAGGTGGTGAAGATGTGTTGGCAACAAACACAATTCAACTTGCGGTAGTTCCAGTTGTCTGATAACAACAACTCTATTAAAAAGAAATCATTTTACTTCCTCCAGTATTTATATATTTTTTAGAAATACTACTCACTGGCTAAGCCCATTTCTTTGTGCCATTTATTTCATTCTTTGAAGTAAGAAAATAATGATGCAAAAATCCAGCTTGTGTTACAACAGCTCCACAAAACAAAGAATACAGGACATTCAGTGCCAGTCTTACCATGACTCATCACAAAGGAAGGCATATGAACAGATCTATTATAAATACAAATGATTAAGCAGGGCAGGAACAAATGTGAGAACTAATGAACCAAATTATGCTAAAATGATACATCCCTATATTCTTCAGTAGCTTAAGGAAGAAAATTCCTTATTTTCTTCGTACCTCATGAAGAAAATGATCTATCTTAAATTCCTATTTTTATTTTTCTTCTATTTCCATTAGTTCCTTAGTATATAAATGTTATTAATTTAAAACACTATTGTGCCCTAAGAAAAAATATGGAGCTAAATCTGTTGTAATTCTTACCATCCACAGGAACTCATTTTGCTTGTTCTCTTTGTAGAATATGATGAAGCCTATACTTCATCAAAAATTATTTTTCTTTGGTACAACTTGGCCTTTTACAAATAAACTCTCTTTTCTGTTACTTCTCTATCTCTTTAGGGTATCCCCTCCCCATAAAATACTTTATAAACCAGGCTCAAAAGACCCTTTTGTAGTTAGTAGGATTGCCTAGAAAGGTTGCCAGAGTCTCCTCCTCTGGAGATATTCAACACTCATTTGGACACAATCCTAAGTAATATACTCCAGGAGATGCTGCCCAAGCAGGGGAGGTTGGACTAGATGACTTGCAGTGGTGCCTTCCAACCTTACTCATTCTGTGATTCTGCAAAAGGTACAGGAATGGGGCATCCTGGACTTCTAGCACTGTCACAGATCCTGTGATCATACAAGCATACCTAATTTCTTTCTCTGACTATGCATTTTTTCCCTCTCCTTTGTTTAGACACGAGATTCCTCATAATGGAGACCATTTTTATTATGTAGCTGAATTCCCATTGTACTCAGCAATGAACAAGTGTCTTTCTGCTTAAGAACCCAAGTGTCCAGGTAAACTAAGGCATTAAAAGAACCAAGCATTCATCTACTATTTAGTTTTCCCAAAGCTGGTCCCTCACAGATATAGTAGTATTTTGACATATAGATAATAAGTAAGGATACTCCTTCAGCTGAATAAAAATCTTTACCTATGTAGTAAGATATAGTAAGATATATATATAGACAAAGTGCTCAAATCCAGAAAGCATGAAAAAGAAGGAGTAGGAGTGATAATCAGCTCATACCATACTCACTAGGAGCATTTGGCATCATGCTAAAAAATTGAAACAAAAATTAATTTCTAACATCCTGTGATGCCCACTAGTTAAGAAACTTAATAATTGGATGGATGTGATTCATTACTCTTAGAACTGTCTGTGGCTTTTTCTTCATGTTTTCAAGGTTCAAATAGATAAAGCAGGAAAGTACAACCAGAGTGTCATAAAGAAACCTTTGCTATTCATCCATAAAATCAGAGCTAAAATATTTTTAATTTACAAAATTGCTATACATTTCCTTTTTAAAAAAAAAAAAATGCCTGGAATTGTACCAGTCTGTGAAGTTAAAATTAATTCCAAACTGTGTTTAAATAACATAAAATGTAATTAAGTGAAAGCAGAATTAATTTGAACTTATTTTTTTATTTTATTAACTATTATTTGCATATTATTTATTTTTCAAAATAAAATGCTTTGCCATGATGCTACCTCCTAGTCTAATGAAATGTGCGTTATATATTCCAATGAAAATCACCGATTTCAATATCCCTTATTCAAATGCTAATAAGCGGAAGACTATTTGAGATTTCATGATTTGAAAAATGCTTTCCAAAACAATAGTTAGAACGCTGTCAAAAAGCTCTTCCACAGAACACGTTCCAGAAATTCTCTCCGTTTTTTCATTATTGACAAATTCAGCCATAGTAATGTAACCTTTCAACCCAACAGGCTAAGCTGGTGGTATTGTAGATGACAACACTGAAATAATACCAAGTACGCAAAAGGAAGACCAAGACAAGTAAGAATTTACAACAGAAAGCTTGTCTCTTCCATTGTCTCTCTGTGCTTATTCCTGTCTTTCAAAGGGGGAGTAGGAGGCTGTGCAAAAGATTTAGTAAACATCTATAAAGAAATACACTTGCAAAATATTTTAGTCAGCTTACATTTTGTGAAAAAAACCACAATTTAAATACAAACTTTGCATCATTCAGGATACTGCTACTTTTTTTTGTACAATATTCTAAATATTCTCTTAAAACAGTTACATATTAAGAAAAAAAATTAATTTGGACTGTAACCCAACCTCACAAAATTAAGTTACAGGAGTTTGTGCTGTCCACTAAAATCTACACTTTCTCACTTGTCATCTGGTACTGTAGAGTGGTCTGCTGAACCACTAAATAGCTGAAAGCCTAACTCTCATGTACCCCTGAGTGAGAAACTTTGTACCAGCCTTACAGTTTCTGCATTTTTTTGGTTAACAGAGAATCGCCCCATTCAGGAGAGGATTATATGTGAAAAGAGAATTAAGCCAATCTGCACATTTCTCACAGGCACCTGACTAATTTTAAATAGCTTTTCAGAAACTTTTATTTTACCAATTGTTGGAGGTCGAAATTTTAAAAAGAGGAAAACTAGTGAAGTAAACTGAAGCAATATATGTTCATTAAGGCTTTTAAACACAGCACTCATAAACTCTTCAAGAACTCCCTTGATAGTACATTTAGCAGCTACTAGGGGGAGTATTATTCAGACATCCATTTTAAATTCTAGCAAAGAAGATAAAAAATGTAACACTTTAAAAATGAAAAATTATTAAAATATAACAGACTCCCTCCCAATCTATAATGTATCATACAAAGAAAGTTAAAATGGGGTTTATGCTCGGCTTTAAAGCCAGCATGAGCCAAACCCTCTCCACATGCTCCTCTGTACTTCCCTCAAGTAGTAACAATGTGACATTTATTAGTCAGACTTGACATTAAACAGATTTTTCTTTTTATTTTCAGTGTATGGTTTATTGGGAATTTCTCTACTTGCTCAACTGGTGTTTAACCTATCACAGCAGTCTTATCACCCAGGGGCACTTCAGACTGGCCTGGGAAAATGAAAAAAAAAAAAATCAGTAAAATTCATTACAGATTAGGAGATACTTAAATTTACTCCTCTGTTTGATATCTATTAAACCTGTATTCAATGCTGATAATGTGGGGTTTTTTTTAAAGTGACCAGTGATGAGAATTTTATTTTTCTTTAAAACTCTGAACTGAAAAGGTTCTTATGATGAGGGAAACAGGTATTTTGAGATGGACTACATGAAGGAAACATATTTCTTCAGAACTGGATTATATTTCATTTATTTGTATGAAGAAAGCTAACCTATCACCTGAAAAAGATTCTCAGAGTTTCCACTATGTCTATGAACACTATAGAAAAGATGAAAACCAGCTCTTCCAGCTGGCTATTAAATTACTTTAAGTAGTACAGACTAGAATGTAGCCCTTCTTTGGATTGTAGATTCCACATATTGGGCCACATATAGGCAAAATAGCAGCAAAGTAGATTAGAAACAGGCTTTGCTAAGGGAAATTGCTAAGAGAAAAATCACTCCAGATCAAGGGCCTTCAGCATCCAGTGAAAAAGAAATTGCTCAAAATTCCTAATATAAGTGAAGAAATTGCATTCTTAGAAGATTTTAAAAAGCACTTTTATAATTATGAATGGTAACATTTTTTTTCTTTTTTTGATTTTAATGGTATTTTATATTCCCTGTGCTACTTAGGCATATCAAATAACACATATCACAGTGTTAAAAAGAAAAGGTGTTTAGTTCAGCTTCCTTCATTATTCTAGCGTATATTTAACTCTGAAAGTGGAGAAGTAATCTGAAGTAACATTCATTTTCTCTGCTTTTTGAAATGTACAGTCACATCCTCAGGAGTTTTGCAGCAGACCTTAATCAGAAGGGACATTCTAACCTGAATGCCAGAGGCAAAAACTCACAAATTCTGCAGAAAAATATGAACAGTACCTTCCCCCTTCCCCTAAATTTCTCCCTGGACATAGAGCCACAGCTCCATCAGTGACCAGGAAAGTAAGCAACGGGTCAATCATGAACCTAAGGAACAAATAGTTCAGATTATATTTGTAGTTCCTGTCATTTTAAAGGAACATTTGCAATTCTAGGATTCATTCTAGGTTGAAGAAATGAAGACACAAAAGACAATCAGGTGCAAGGGAAGAGGAAATTAATTATACACCCTTAATTCAAAAGTATTTAGATATAACTATTATTAATCATCATCATCAACATAGAAAACAGATAGTAATATTTTTACTGTGTTCTTATATATACATCTGTGTGAGAGCATGCACGTCACATTTGCCCTTCCCTCTACAAAGGACACTGCTAGAATAATATAGAAAATTGCACTAAGCATTCCTTTTATTCTTTGTATTTTATTATCAAGTTTGTTCGCAGAGTGGGGCTATGAATATAAACCAATTGTTTGGGGGGGGAAAAGGCTCTAGCTGAGAATGAAAAATAATTGGTATGATATATCTACAGAAAGTAGTAGAGATACTAAAGAGCTGGCTGTAGATTTTTTTTCAAAATGCATCTTTTGTCAGCAAATTCCAAATCTTCAAAAGAAATTTTCCAAGTAAATTTAAGTGAAAGTTAAATTGATATTAAAATTAGTAGTTTTGGGATTGCTTTTCTGAGCGAGAAAAAGCTCTCATTGTAACAAAGGACTAATGAGGCATTCAAATACAGACTATGAAAATATAGTTCATGTTCTTTTGATGTTTGATTGGAACAGTCTTGCACCTTTTCCTTTGCAGTGCATGAACCTCTTTTAGCCAAGACCATACTGAACATGCCAAATGTGCTGCTTGTTTTCACTTTGGCCCCAAAAAATTTTACTTTCCCCAGCTGAGAAAGCCATCCCAGAAGGCTCCACTGAAAAGATCACTTCCTGATTTCAAGAAAGTGTGAAACTACATCCTTCCTGTCACAGCTACCTTTCTTGCATGCATGATGCAATTCTTGATTTCCAGCTGTCACTATTGATATAACACACAGAGTCTTATATTTTGGCACTTTGTATTTTTGTAATCTGTGTTGCAACTGTTTCTGTTTCTTTAGCAGCTGACTTCACTGGGATTTTCCCCATGTGTTCTGTGATGTGACACTGATCAGTATTTTGGGAAATTTGCGCAAGTTGCAATTCCTCATTCTTGCCACTTTTTATGCCATGTTTTAAGCCAGAAAACAAACAAACAAGCAAATAAAAACCTCTCTAAAAGCAAAAGTAAAAAAAAAAAAAAAAGCTTCTTATGTGCGATACTCTGATATTATTAATATGGGAACAGAATTTTGTCACACTTAACTTGGTGGTTTTCTGTTACTTTGTTTTTCCAACTGTTCAATACTTAACAGCTCTAACTTACTGAACTTATGTTTGAAATTGGAAAAGACTACCTTTTTCCACTCCTAGTGCATTGCTGGTTTCCACTAAAAATTACTAAATATGCTGATAGCGTGCATCCATACTGCAAGCTTGCTGTTTACTTGGGATGAAGGAATTTAATTTGATTAGATTTCAGGTTAAACTCAGTCATGACCCTAATGAACAAGTTCATATTTCAGAGTTGAAACCTGATCCGGTGGTAATTGAAAGCTCCGGGTGGTGCCTTTCTTTCCTTCTATACATGCATTACATATACATATGTGCATTCTTCCCCATTTCCCATCATCAGTCTCTTCTACAGTCATGTCTTAATTTTTGAGCAGACAAGGTGAGGCATGTGAATGTTTTAGGCTTTATAGCATGAAGATATAAATTCATCCTTTAATTAGTTTCAGGAAATCTAATAGAGAAATTCACATAATATTGAACATTCTAGTGTAGCTGTCCTTCTTGCTGGGTACAATGAAAGGCCAAATTAGAACTGATAAAAGAGTTATGTAATAGAAGAAGATCAACTCAATATGTGTCATTAGTAGAAGAGGATAAATATTGCTTGGCCATTCAACAGAACTTCTACCTCCTACACTACTAAGCTTTGATTTCATCATTCATAGATCGCACGGGAAAATGATTTGTGAATTCACCTTGACCAGTGGTGGACACTCACACATTTCTCTTAAGCACTGTCACTTTCTTAGTCATTTATTTCCTGCTCAGCAGGCTGTTCAGAGGCATCGCCAGCTTACCAGCTTGCTGGGCAACTCTGCAGTTTAAGGGAAATATAGAAGTGTCTGCCATTCATTTCAGGAGAAAAAGGTAGACTTGGCACAGTTGCTTTGCTCATCCTTCAGTTAAATTCTACTTGTAATCTTATTACATGTGTCTACTTGTAGTCTTATTACTATTGAATCATATTTCTAATCCAGTGGAGTTGCAGTAGCAAGTATATCCTATGCACAAAGCTATGCTGAAAAAATAATCATGAGCTTTTATGTGTCATAAATCCATGACACATACTGGGATAATTTTATATTTTCAAAGATATAATTTGAAGTGTGAGTTTGAAAAATAAACTACCACTTTTGCTACTTCAGCTGCAGGTACAGTTGCAAACACAGAAGTAAAACATTATGGTAAAGGGTCAATAGCATGACGACTTACTGGAAAAAAAGTGTAAAATATTTGGCATGGCATAGAAAGTAGGAGCCATATGGGTAAATACATCATCTAGAATTTGTGCAGCATGGCTGAGAATAATTGCATTGTTTGGGTGACTTATATGATAATGGACTTGTGTTTACAAATGGTTAATAGCTCAGAAGAAAGTAATGGAACAAGCTGATGGAATGCTAACACTTTTCCCATATTGGGAAGTGTCTGACATTTTTGCTTGGTTCCTCTCATATTACAGCCAGAAACTCTTTTAATAGCTAAAATAACATTCTTGCCATCTTCCTACACCTCCTTTCTGAAAGAACACCAGCTGAATTGAGAGAACTGGTCTGCTCAGTGATATTCAGAAATAAAAGTTACCATATAATCAAAGGTGGTTGTCTTTAGAATAATGGGAAAGATAAGAAAAGGATTTTCTGCTCTCAAGAAATATTACAGAAAAGTAAACCCAGGGTTTTGTGCAATGATCCTGCTATAATAATATGAGTGTTGCTTCACCAGACATCAGGAGCAACTGCAACTGTGTCAGTCTATATTTATGACTTTTTACAGGTTGCTCCTTTCAGTATTTCAGTGAGAATGAAACTCTTTCCTTTTGTAGGCTAACATCTTGTTTCGGTACATTTCCTTTTTTCCTTAACTTTAAGCCACTGACACAGTAGGCAACTGAGCCAACTGAAACAGAGCTCTGTGTGTTCTCTCATGTACTTAGGCAGACGTTCAGTCCTTAGATCTCATGGCTGAACTATGAGACTCATTTTTTTCCACTGCTAAGAAAAAACCTTTAAGCCTAGGTAAAAGAGAAGAAAAAGAAAAAGAAAAAAAAAAAGAAAAAGAAAAAGAAAAAGAAAAAGAAAAAGAAAAAGAAAAAGAAAAAGAAAAAGAAAAAGAAAAAGAAAAAGAAAAAGAAAAAGAAGAAAAAGAAAAACAAGAAAAAGAAAAAGAAGAAAAAGAAAAAGAAGAAAAAGAAAAAGAAAAAAAGAAAAAGAAAAAGAAAAAGAAAAAGAAAAAGAAAAAGAAGAAAAAGAAGAAAAAGAAAAAGAAGAAAAAGAAAAAGAAGAAAAAGAAAAAGAAGAAAAAGAAAAAGAAAAAAGAAAAAGAAAGAAGAAAAAGAAAAAGAAAAAGAAAAAGAAAAGAAAAAGAAAAAGAAGAAAAAGAAAAAGAAAAAGAAGAAAAAGAAAAAGAAAAAGAAAAGATATAGAAAAGAAAAAGAAGAAAAGAAAAAGAAGAAAAAGAAAAGAAAAAGAAGAAAAAGAAAAAGAAAGAAGAAAAAGAAAAAGAAAAAGAAAAGAAAAGAAAAAGAAAAAGAAAAAGAAAAAAGAAAAGAAAAAGAAAAAGAAAAAGAAAAAGAAAAAAGAAAAAGAAGATAAAGAAAAAGAAGAAAAAGAAAAAGAAAAAGAAGAAAAGAAAAAAGAAGAAAAAGAAAAAGAAGAAAAAGAAAAAGAAAAAAGAAAAAGAAAAAAAGAAAAAGAAAAAGAAAAAGAAAAAGAAAAAGAAGAAAAAGAAAAAGAAAAAGAAGAAAAAGAAAAAGAAAAAGAAAAAGATATAGAAAAAGAAAAAGAAGAAAAAGAAAAAGAAGAAAAAGAAAAAGAAAAAGAAAAAAAAGAAAAAGAAAAAGAAAAAGAAAAAGAAAAAGAAAAAGAAAAAGAAAAAGAAAAAGAAAAAGAAAAGAAGAAAAAGAAAAAGAAAAAGAAAAAAGAAAAAGAAAAAAATGGCAGCCAGACAGTATTGCTTTAGTTGACTTTATAGGTAGCTGCAATGAACAAGTACCATCTTTTTATTATTGCCTCTGACTGAGCATATCTTTGTGATTTGTAGTTCTGAGAAGGCCATAAATAAAAAAGGGAGTTTCACATATTGCTACCAGTAAACTTTGAAGAAAAGTTTTTCAAAAAAAGATTTTATTATGAGTTAGGTATGGAAAAATTTAAGTTTAAACACAGAGCAGATGAAAGTGATAACAAGTTTCATAAAACAATGATAATAAAAATATTTTTCATAGCACATTATTAGATGCTTGTTATTTATTTTCTTCTCATATTTATCATGCCAGTGATAAATAAGGCTTTCTACAAATCTGAAGTAAACAGCTTTGCACACCAGCACTCAAGACATCCTGTAGCAATATTCTTCATGGTGATTATGACGTTTGTCCAAGTAAGAATAAATTAAAGCAATTTATTTAAGGACAAATGCAAATCAAGAATTGCAGCCAGTAGAATGATTTAGGAAGTCATGGACTTTTATCTTTCTATGTTGAGAGTCAAAGACCCCTAGAAATGACATTAAACAATATAAAATTCATACATCCTAAATTTAGAATTTTGGGGTTTTTTCAGATGTATTTATTCAAGTTAAAACAGAATCACTGCTGATATATTGCTTAAACAACCAATAACACCACAGTGACTTCCTGGTTGCTCTGTATGACCCTACTTGTCTTCCAGCCCAGCTTCTCTTCAAATAATAATAGATGTAAATGAATTAATAAAGACTATTCTCAAGAATAAGGAACTTGGAACATATGTGGTAGAAATTCCAGAAGGAGACTGAATGATGGCACATTTATTGCACAGTAAGAAAAGCAAGGAATGTTTCTCCCTGCCTTCCATCTCCAGGTGTATATTGCTTTGCATATTGGTTTTGGTCAGTTTTCTTTCTCTTGAACTAGGTGAGACTATGACTAATGATCTTAGAAAGTATTATTAGGCTTAACCTATATAGAATAAAAGTTTCAGTGAGATGAGTAATATATCCCATTTATAAAATGTGAATGAATCAGACACTTTTTTTTTTTGCCTGCATTATGTAGAAATTAAACACTCTCAACAAAGATTTAATGGAAGATGAAATCTGCTCCCTTTGAACTTTTCTGGAAGGATTTTGCTTCCCCTTTTGCCAGACACTGAAGAGAGCCATAAACAGAAGAGAGACCTTGGCTTCTTGTTCCAGCCACTTGTCCTCAGCAGTCTAAAATCAGCATGCTGAACCTTTCAGCTGTTGCTGCAATATGCTACAGAATGTCGGATATTTCCAATACCCTTGTTTATTTCAGAGCACCATCCTGGCTTGAACTTTAACAGCTACAGTATGTGTCTATGTTTTAACTTAGGCCTCCTGTTGAAGTATCAAATTAACTTTAAAAAAATACCATCTTGTTAACACTGCTAAACAATGCTGATTTGTTTCCATTGTTTGCTTCTAAATGCTTTTATTTTTGTATTTATTTATTCTGTTTGTTCATTTTAAATGCTCAGTAATATGGTGGTACACAAATTGTCCAAGGTCATAGGCTGGACAAGGGAAAGCCAGGCACATCACTGGCCCCAAAACACCTCTGTCATTCATTACAGTCTGGGAAGGAGCCAAGGCTTAATTCCCATTTTAATTAACTACTAAACAATAGAATTCTGGATAGAAGTTCACAATATGACAGCTGATTGACTTCTGCTAAGGTATATCATTTGTTCCCCATAATACTTTGCTTTTTCAGTACTAATGCAAAAAAAAAAACAAAACCATGGCAGAAAGTATTCATCAGCTGTTCCTTTCACAGCATAAATAAAAATGAAAGCAGAAATACATGAGGAGTTTAAATTAATCTGTTTGCAAAGGAGAGTATGCTTCATGACAGGCAAAACTTCATCACTTTTATCCACCTCAGCAGTGAGACAATTTGAAATGATGCTTCTGTGGTACCTTGAGCACCTCTATCCCTTCAATTAATTTGTGAGGAAAACACAGCTCTAAAATTTTTTTCACTGTGCATAAAGGAGCAGGGGAGGAGACTTTTCCTGGAGAGACTGATCCAAAGATTTGAAGTGCTTTGAGCCTCGAGGAGCATTATATTCCACTTGGAGAACCAAGGGCCAAGTTGATTATTTCATGGCTGGCAGATTGAAGTAAGTCGGTGAATACAAACATACAGGAATGTACTCATGCAGATACACATATATATTTTCCCATAAACTTGAGATAAGATATACAATATCCCCAAAGGGATATTGTAGAGAGTCATAGACTTGTAAGAGAAGTTCTTATAAGAAAATGTGTGCAATATAAAGTCATAAAATACAGTAAAGGGTTTTTAAAAAGTCTAGTAAGTCAATGTTTTATTGTGATAGCTCTTTCTAAATGCAAAGAAACCAAGGCCAAACTGAGCTGTTATATGACAGGGCCATTTGTAAATATGATGAAGTAACTCACTTGAGTTTTTTCTCTCATAATTTCTGTGCTAACCTGTCTTAACTGATATTCTATGAAATTAATGGAACATGAGGTTGCAGAGTCAGTTCTAGAGGACCCATCCAATATATTTGACATTGCTTACCTTGTGAAAGTGAATTGAAATCTACAGAAATGAAGCATAATATTGCATATATTTCTTTTCTGAGTACCTTGGTTCCTGTTGTGGCTCAATTTTTATTAATTTCTTCCATATATGCAAAACAAAACTTTAGCAAGTCAGCTCATGCAATTGAATTCTTTGGTCTTCCTCATATTTGAAAGTGACTGACCATGTCTAGAATTTTCTACTAATGTCAAAAAAAGTAACAAAATAATTTCAGGCACAAAGTTCTTCATCTTAGTTTTGCATCTGTCAGAACTTTTAGCATCTTAATAGTTCAAAATGTTTTTAAACACACACAAAAATATTCAAATATTAAGCCACACATACAGAAGGGATTTTTTCCCACTACAAGCTACCACTATGTCAAGTTTTATTGTAACCACTGATAACAGCACCAGAAGATTCTTGCAGAACTAGTCTTAATTTTAGTTTGAGATATGATAAAAATATGCTTGTTCTTTGTTCATTGTTCTAGGTATCTAGCATGTAACTGTACAAAATTAAATTTTGTATCCTATTTGAGAGGAATTTCTTCTGTCCAAGTTTGTAGGTAATGTTTTATGCAGACAGCTAGTCAGCTAGCTTCCACACAGATGTCTACACTGTAGGTATCTATGAATCACTAATGAGTCCTACCTAAAATGTACATCTTGGACAGGATTCAACTCATTTAACTCTAAACTTCAGAAACTTAGACATCTGTGACTCAGATAGTCACTACCTTTCTTCTCTTTTTAGTTAATGGAGATGAAAAATGGAATATCTAGAGTAAGAATTTTTTCACCTTAAGATAAATATTTAACATAGATCAAACCA
This sequence comes from Corvus cornix cornix, assembly GCF_000738735.6. NCBI lineage: Eukaryota > Metazoa > Chordata > Aves > Passeriformes > Corvidae > Corvus > Corvus cornix. Next base: position 59,255,796 of record NC_046332.1, on the reverse strand, counting down.
AGCACGCTCCAGAGGCCTGTAGTGAAGACAGCTTTGTTTCTGTTTTAAACATGGTGTTGGTTCCTTTTCAATGAGAAGGGATAATATTTACTTCTGAACAGTTCAGAAGTACTCTTCTAAAAACCCTAATGAAACCTATTGTTTTGACTTTGGTCAAACCTAAATTGTGTTTCTATTGACAGAAAGTAAAAAATCAGATGTTGGCTTTAAACCAGCTGTCAATTGATTTGGAACTTAAAAATTTCAATTAAAATTGTATTTAATTGATCTTTCAAAATATTTCTTTCCTGTAGTTAAGTTTGGGGGGGTTGTTTCCTTATTTTTACCTAGAACTGGTAAACCCATCACAGAACAATGTTATGGCGATGGGCTAGTGACTTGGAACAGACGCTCCTCTGACTCTTAGATGATGAAATTGTCTCTATGTTGGGGTCTCTTTGTATACAGTTACAAATGAACTGTTCCATCTCCTCATTTTTATGATGCCTCTTTTACCTCAGCACAGCAAGGTCTGGGGAATACAGGAATCAATCTTAAAGCTTAACCTACAAAACTTGTATTAGTAGACTTAGGACTTAATGCTTAGTCTACAGTGTAATTTCAGAGGGCTTATTTGTTCAGTTCCATGAACTGTATGGGTGGAATTCAAGCCTTTGACAGGGCTTTGTCATTTAGAAGATCCAGTAGTAGTCCCAGCTCTTATTGAAGCAGAAAAAGAACCAGTTATTAGTTCTATATGTGAGCTTTAAGGAATGTATGAGCTGCTACATAAGATGACATCTGAAACCTATTTGCTTCAATATTTTACCACTGATACTGACCTGCCCTCACTGGGTCAAAAGAAAATGCAAATTCCCCTACTGTACAGAGTCTTTAACACTGCGCTTTAACACTTAATAATTAGAAGCTGATATCCTTAATTTTAAGGTTTCACACACCATCCAAATTATATATCCTTTAAAATTAAAAAAATCAACCATATGGAAGTTTTTATACCACTCACAATCTTATTAAAATAACTACTTGTAAACTACAGAAAAGCTTGTCTTTGCCTCATTTTTGGTTCAGTAAACCCTCAGCTTCTCTGTTTTCTGAGAATTTTATTTACTAATTTATTTATTTTAACCACTGGAAGGTACATTTTGTCACAGAGATCATAATTCTGGAAATCAAAACTAGGAAATTTGTTTTTGCAGGCTGTTTTTCAAGACATAATGATATACATTTCTAGAGAGGAATACAAAGTATGCAGTTGTTTCTTTTACTTCAAAGGTCGACAATTCATCATTTCCTGGAACTCTACCTTGTTTTCCAATCTCTACATTAAAGCAGACTACAGCTCCACAAAAAGAGTAGATATCTCTGTTTATGACAGGGAAAAAGTGTTAGTGGAACTCAACTTCTCACTTATAAGCTAAACAATTCCCCTACTCATATTATTCGAATTAATTAAAATTCTGTTACAGAGGACATCATTACTTTGACAGTGCTAGTCCTGTGACAATTTCATCTCAAGTTTAGTCTGTGAAACATTTGGGGTAGTTGTCAAACACATTTCTGCTTTTAGAGAAATATTTCTTAATTCTTTATTTAGTGAATATAACTTTGTACAAGTTAAGATAAGCAGTTTTGTTTTAATAGCTTTCATAAGGTGGTGGATTACCTGTACCATGGTTCTCATAAGTTGAGACTGGGGACAAAAACCCAATGACCAATTGGTTTCTCACTATTTTTAAAATACCTTATCACAACCTTGGTAATTAAATCTGCTTTAATTCATGGCACTTTTATTCATTAGTAGCTAATTTAGAAACTACCGAAATGTGGAGTTGTGATTATTATTACCCTTGCTGAGGAACTTGACTTTCTCTTTTAGTGAGGGCCTTCTGTCAACTTTTAGCAGAGTTATCACAAGATCAGAAAAACCACATTAATTTATCCATCTATCCCCTGAGTAGAAGATGGATCTGAAAATATGTAAGTGTTCCTTAAAAAATAGTGTCAAAATAGCTGTTTTAAGTGTGACATTACCTTTTTTCAACTAGCAACTGTTCCTCTCTCTTTGCAATGGAGTTAATTTTGCCTTTATTACGACCATGGGTGCATGACTGTTTCAAAATATTGGGAAAGGGAAATGAGCCAAAATCATTATCTTCACTTGAAGTGTTTAATACCAAATGTAAATATTGGAGGGGCTTGAGTGCCCAAGCCATCCCTCAAGGCTTTATGCATCTGATTATAAATGTCCCTGCTGCACTGTCAGGTAGTCACCATCACGACTTCAGTCCAGGGATGTCAAGGAAATAATAACCTACAGTGTTCCATTGCTTCTCAGTATAAGGACAGCGCTTAAATAACACATGGGTTGACTTCCCCTCAAATACTCCTGTATAATTGAAATTGTTAATAGGCAATTAGAAAAATCAGAAATAAAAATAGAATTCAGGCTGCTTTAGATGCTAATTCATCCTGTATATTTCATGCAGCATTAAAACTTTTAGTATCCAGTGAGACACTGTTCATAAAATGAGAAAGTAAGCTGATGGCTACCTTCTAAATACACTTCTAGTGGTCAGTTTTATTCTCCTGTATAGAAGAATGAAAGAAGCTAATGTCCTTTTCACTTCTTTATGGAACAGCAGCACCTGAGGGAGACAGAATTTATTGCAACAATCCACTGCCAGGAATACATTAAGCACAGAGGAATAAAGGATGCATGAGTACGTTCTACATTCAGAGAGAAATGTGGAATACAAAAAAATACAGCATTTTCCAAAATACCATTCCTTAAGATTTACATCCTTTTTCAAATTAAATTCTTGGTGGTCACTACAGGATCTTGCTTTTCTAAACTGAGAAATTTATTTCTTGAATTATTTCCAAAGTTCTGTGAAACAGATAATAAACTTTAAAAGAGCTATGGTGTTTGTTCCATACAAACCTAACTTATTACTGTGTGCAATTCTCAGTCTAGAATCTTGTACAGATTGTAAAGAAGTACATATTCTTCAGTGTAGGACAAACATTTGTAATTGAGCTTTTAATCTTCAGGGACTAGGAACTTATGATTTTTAGAACTGAAGCAAAAAGACAAAGCTATGCCAGACTAGTGTAGTCCATTAACCAACTTCACACGGCAGAGTGTGTATCAGAATGCAGCTTCTTATCAATAAATCTCATCAAACACCATATTTCACCTAAACCTGGACTACTTCTGTATTAATATCGTATTTGAGATTTTTTTTCATTAAATAGGTATTTGAGTAAACTTTGAGCTTAATTTGACTTTGCTTTTTTTATGTGTCCACTTTAGGGTATATATATTTCAATAAAATGTGATATATCTTTCCAAATCATCGACTTCATCTTTGATCATGATGCCTGCAACAGAATTAATCATACCAAGCCAAAAACCAGGTGCCATAGTGTTATTTTCTCATACCTTTGGCAGACAAGGTATGTAACCTAACTTGTGCTCTTCTGGACTAGCAACTAGAGCACAGGAGGCTTAACATATAAATGGGATTAAAGAGGCGTGTTTACATATGTTGCAGATTCAATTAGTCAGTGAAGAGAACTTCTAGAAGACAGTTCATCTGAGATGAGCAAATCTTGTGGGGGGTGGCTGAGGGAGCTGCGGTTGCTCAGCCTGGAGAAAAGGAGGCTAAAGGGAGACCTTATCACTTTCTACAACTACATGAAATGAGGTTGTAGTGAGGTGGCGGTCAGTCTCTTCTCCCAGGTAACAAACAATAGGACAAGAGGAAATGGCCTCAAATTGGAAATGGCCTCAGATTGCACCAGGGGAAGTTTAGGTTTCATCATCCAGAGGGGTTGTCGAGCACTGGAACAGGCTGCCAGGGAAGTGGTTGAGTCACTATCACTGGAGGTATTTAAAAGGCATGTATATGTGGCACTTAGGGACAGTTTAGTGGTGGGTTTGGCAGTGCTGGGTTAGTAGTTGCATTAGATGATCTTAAAAGTCTTTTCCAACCTAAAGGATTCTAGGATTCTATGACTGTATGACCTTAAGGCATGTCAGAAGAACTGCCCATTAATGTTGCTATTTCTCTTTGCTGCGTAAACAAGATGACAAAGATGTCTGGCAGGGCTTAGGGCAATTTCCAAATATTTAAGGTAAGCAGATGAGCTTGATAGTCACTAATACCTTTGTCTAGTTCATTTATCAATGCATAAGCACACTTTAATATTTTTATTTTCCTAATGTTTCATTTAACCAGTCAAGTAATAGAAACAATATCATGAAAGAGTAATGAGATCAAGAAAAATGGCTCAGTATCATCATCAGACTTGATGATACAAGAAATGAAGTCATCATACTAAACCAAGAGAATAAGAATTATTTATAGAAATCATTCAAGACAATAAATGCCAAAAAATCCTGATTTATTTTTGTAAGCAATTTAGAAACAGGGAAAATGTCAGAAAGGTTTTTTAAATAAAAATTTCCATTTCTTTGACCTGTATCTTGTATATTCATTGCAAGTAGAGTCAGTGTTTTAGACTGCATTTGTCTGAATGTATCACAGAAGGATGAACTAATGAAACTTAACATTTATTTATTCACTTGCTTATCTGAGGAACTTGTTCATACAATGTTAAATTCATTGCTGTGTTAAGCAAGTGCAGTTATTGTCATATTAATGGAATTCTGCTTGCTTAGTAGTACAATTATTTTGTCCCATAAAATAAGTGATCGTATAATAGCATTTTCAGGTAGACATTATTCTTTTCACATTGCTCTGGAGGAAATGCTGAAGAGGATTAAGGATTCTTTCTAATACCACAAAGGGTATTTGGGCTCAAACTTTGTGTTAAAACACTATTTCTTTGCTCACAGGCTTGAACTCAAACGACACCTCTGTCTACAGGAAAAGGTTCCACACTGCCTTGCAAATTTCTCTTTTTATGACATTTTGGGATTGCTGACAGGAAGTTTTCAGGTTATGCTTGACATTTTGGTAAGTAAAATCATGAGTAATCTTACCTTTGCCTGATTCACACTGTATTGCTTCTCTTTGCTTTTGAACTGCTCTGGAAAGGACACAATACTCATCTTTCTTTGATCTTTTTCATACCATGTGATATAACACACAGGCAATTTACATCTACTGTTCCTAAAACTAATGAATTACCATCATGATTTTTTTCTTTATCCAAACTTATTTAATTGCAGTTCTGGATTTTGCTTTCAAACCGAGAATGAAGAGAAAGGAAACGTATAGCTTGAACATAGACTGATTATCTCATCACCAATTTAAAAGTCAAGGTGAAATGGATTTATGTTCATCACACCTAAAAAGTCTAAAAATTCATTAAAAATTCCCTTTTCCTAGAAAATATAAGGGAAAGCAGCTGGGTATTATAGTGATTTTCAGCAGCATAAAACCTTTAAGAGGATTTTAGTGGGTTGCAGGGAAGAAAGCAGCTGAATCAATGGTTTGCCACAGTTTTACTAGTTTTTATATTACTGAAAAGACCATGTCTCAGAAAAGACTGTCTCTGACACAGAGAGAGGTAATAGCTGAATTTGGAAGAAAAATAGCTGTAATGATGGCATGAACTTCATAAATTTGGAAATAGAAGCCTTTGACTTCAAACTTTAATTACAAGGAAACAAAGACAATTCACATACCTATAATCATTGAAATAGCTGTGAAATAACTGTCTTTTTCCTACCAGAAAAAAAAGTTAAAGAATCCTAATAAATATTTTCAGTGCTTTTAATGGATAAGTAATTTGGAGTTGAACTGCATAGTGTGAGTTGAGGTAGGGTGTATTGGGAAATATAGGCAAGAATTGGAAGAGTAAAACTGCATGAGAGTATGTGTTCTTTCTTATTGAGGTGGTGCACTGTATGGATAACAAAAATATGTTCAAGTTTCTGGAAATTAGGTGCAAGACAAGTAAGGCAGCTGTGATAGTCACTGTGACCATTCAAGTGGCTCAGTATTAGTGCATAATTTATGAGTGCAATTGAGCATATGAGCAGACTGAACCTTCTGTCATTAGATCAAATAGGGGCTGCTCTTTTCAGTCAATCAAATTACTTCTTTATTATTTGCCTGTGATAAAAGGTTTGGTATTGTCAGGGAAAATCCTTTAATATATCATTAAAGAAAGTGTGCCCTGTGACTGGCACTGAGGGAAAAACAAACAAAACCCACTAACAACCCTGCTCTAAATTTGAGTTACTTACCAGCTGATGGATTCAGAGAGGAGATTCAGTGCTTTAATCTATGTGAACCTGTTCAATAAGGCCAAGTGCAAGGTCCTGCACATAAGCCAAGGCAATCCCAAGCATGAGTACAGGCTGGCCAGAGAATGGATTGACAGCAGCCCGGAGGAGGACAACTTGTTTTGGTTGACAAGAAACTCAGCATGACATGACAATGTAAACTCGCAGCCCAGAAAGCCAACATAAGAAGGATGTGGATCGCTTAAAGTGAGTTCAAAGGAAGCCACAAAGATGATCAGATAATTGAAGCACCTGTTCTATGAAGACAGGTTGAGAGAGTTGGTGTTTTTCAGCCTGAAGAAGAGAAGGCTCTGGGAAGACCTGAAAGTACCTGAAGAGAGCTGGAGAGGGAGTTTTCACAAGGGCATGTAGTGACAGGACAAGGGGGAATGGCTTTGAACTGTAAGAGGGTAGATTTAGATCAGATATCAGGAAAACAATTTTACTGTTAGAGTGGTGAGACACTGATACAGGTTGCCCAGAGAAGCTGTGGATTCCCCATCCCTGGCAGTGTTCAAGGCTATGTTGTATGGGGCTTTGAGCAGCCCGGTCTACTGGAAGGTGCACCTGTCCATGGCAGGGGGGTTGAAACTGGACGTTCTTTAAGGTCTCTTCCAACCCAGTGCTCTATGATGATTCTGTGTGCTATTTTAGGGGTATTTGCTCTGTATATAATGTGCATTTGTTCATTTGAGTTTATGAAGGAATGTATGAAAAGCCTTTATCCCATGCACAATAGGTTGTTTAGCATATGCTGGTCATAGAGAGATTCACTTTCTCATAAATGAATCTGGAATACTTCCCAGAACAGAACTGCCTCTCAAACATGTAACTTTGGCTGACAGTGCTGAACTCCAAGGAGAGAGTGGGATACTGCTTTTCTGTGCAATGCACATTTGGGATTCTTCATCCTCTCAAGAGATTTTTTGATTGCTGCTTACTGTTCACTTCTGTGGAACGAAGTTTAAAAAAAAAAAAATATCTTGCGTTCTGAAGTTGTAGGACTGCAGTAAATACTGTGTCAACTTTATGTCTACATATATAATTCTGATACTTTTCTTGTGATGAGACAATTTCATCAATTGCTAAAGGAGTACATGACTAATATATTTACAGAATAATTCCTGAGTTAATTGATATTGGAAAAATTAGTTAGATAAAGAGAAAATGAATAGTTTTAGGTTTGCTCACATCTTCCATCTGTACTCTCCACTTTTACTCTTGTTTGTTTAGCAGATTAAGACTACTTTAAAAAACACCATAATAAATATATTAGATTTTCACCCTTCAGATTAATGAATAAAGAGCACTGTTATTAGACCTATTTCATTCCTGAGTATACATTTCAATTTTTGAGATTTTGCATTTTCTTTATATTTCATAACATGAAAAAAATTTAAAACATGAGAAGTCCTTGCAATTTCCTCTACAAACATTACTATTTAGTTTTTTTAAATACTAGGGAACAATGGATTTTCAGTGAGTGAGCAAAAAGTCTGAATAGTTTAATATTTAATTTCTTAAATTTCATGATACTTGATGCCCTTATCAGGCTCACAGAACAGAGAATTTCAGAAATGAAATCTTTCTATGGAGGAACTTCTGACATTTTCTCCTAAGATCTTTCCCTTTGAGAGAGGAAGGATGGCATTTAACTCAAGATTGCTGATATCTAAATGAAAATCTTAAAGTGCAGATGGCTATTTTACTTACAGATTCTGTTCAGGCACCTAAGTTACTAGTGCATTTAGGTCAACACAGGTTATAGAGTCTAAGAGAGCTACTCACCTGCCCCTGGTAGAAGACACCTGTGTTTTGTGCTGAATAGTTTCCTAGAATCCATTTACTTTATCAAGCTCTATTTAGACACTTTAACGTACCACGGTTGTCTTAAGATGCTTTTAGGTATTCTACTTGACCATCAGCTGGTGTTCTAAATGTTTTGACTATCTTGTATGTTCACTGAGGTGTTTCCAAAGACTTGCAGTTATCCTGAATAACTAGCCTTTGATGAAAGGTAATGTGAAAATGGAAAGGTACTAGTTGACTTAAAACTCCTCAAACCTTTAGGCAGTAGTTTATAATTAGTTCCACTTTCTCCCCTTTAGATACAAAAGAAAATGCTCCAAAATATCTTGTGACACTGCAAGCTCTTTTGAAGAAACAAACCAGTCCGAGCAGCAAAATCACATTTCCCAGTACTTCATTTTCATGTATATGTGTATATGTAAATAATTGCTAATAGTTTACTGTTAAAACATAAAAGTTAACACTGTCAGTGTTTGTCAATATCAACTAATTTCATTAAATTCAAGCCAAAATCATTCTGGTGGCATAGTGGTAGACCCATGTATAATAGCCAAAGTTTTAAACACTAAGTTTGGGGAAGTGTCTTTGCCTAGATGCTATTTAGATACATGAGGATGGAAATTGGGTTAGCTTGCACCACTAAGTAAAACAAGAGAACTGTGTTGGCTTCGGGCAAGTGCTGAGAACAGGAGTTTTGCCCTGAGGATATGCACTAATTTAAGCTTGCCTTCTCTGGTCAGTGGTTCACTCCCTTTCAAAAGAGTACACCCCAGAGTACAAAAAGCTTCTCAAGAAATAAACTTTTTCAGATTAAGGTCATCCTTCACCCCTGCAGATATGAAAGTGGAAATATTAATACCATAAGAGGGAATGAATAGTTATCAAACTGATAGATTAAGAACCAGAGAATCTCTAAGCAAAAGAATATCCAGAACAAAATATATCTTGAAAGTCAGAATCCATAGTGATACATTTGGTAGTTGTAGCATCATATTTATATAGAAAAGAGGTGATGAATGTGAGAAGTACCTAAAACTGCTGGTTTGAGCATTTATCAGACAATTCATAAGGGCATTTAAGACTACAAATACTCACTTATAGACTAGGTCACGGTTATGCACAACAGCTGTCATGCACCTGTATATGATGGATGGCAAGTTCAGGTCCTGAACTTCTGAGGACAGATAAAATAGAAGATCATTGTGAAATCAGATATGACAACTGACTTTATTCAAATTCAAATTAACTTACTTTACAGTCTGCATTTTCTTTAAGGCATATAACCTATTCCAGTTTTCTTCTTGGGTGGACTTCACTGCAAGCAATTTAAGCCATCCAAGTATTAGACATCCCACCTGAGTTAAAATCCAAGAATACTACTGAACTGCCTTCACACGGGGCCTGGTGTCATTTGTGATATTCTTGGAGGCTTTGGTGTCTTACAAGGGTATTCTGTACCAGCTCCCCGATGGTGTACTGAGTATCGTGTAGTATCTTGAATGATCTTAGGTAACTGTGAACAAACAGCTGAATTTGGGTCTTAATTTCTTATACACTACTGAACATAATAGGTCAAGAGGGAGAGCCACATGCAGGACCCCTGTCTTCTATCACAGTACAGGATGAATTATCTTCTGAAGGTACATTTTTCCCTCTCATAACATTAAAAACATCTAGACTGACAATTTAGGCTAGATGAGAAACTTTTACGAAAACAAAATTAGTTGAGAGGATTTTCACAGCAATTGTGAAATATTGTTGACTGTATACAGAAGATCCACATTTCTGAAATTAAACTCATGAAAACTTGAAATTCACGCTTTACTCTTGTTGGCCAATAATAACAGTTCTCCACTGGAATGCTATGGTGTTCTGTTCACACTGTGATCTGTTCTCAGAGTATTTGCTCACACTGTTATTTGCCACACCTCGGGGATGCCTAAACTGGCTTGTGGATAAAAAAAATTAGAGAGCTTTTCCTTAACTGAAGTGATGAAAAAATTACATTAAAGCCTAAAGGCTTTTAAAAAAGATAGCATATGCTTAAATACAAAGTATGTTTGAAAAAAAATCCATGTGACATGAATATTCAGTACTTTATAAAGATATTTGTATTTATTATTATTGATGTTTAAAGTGTATTTCTCTAATTATCCTCGTTCTGAAGTAGCATTCTAATTATTCTTCTAATACTATAGGATTAACATACTAAAAATATTCTTGGAAGTACAAATATGAGTATTTCTTGCAATTATTTCCTACCCTTTAGTACTTCTCCTCTGTTTAACACTAGCCTCAGAACACTTTCAAAACACCTTAATTATTTCACTTTTTTTTCCTATATTTTATTTATTTATAATTTTTGTAATAGATATGATGAAGTGTTCTCGTGCTTTTTATTTCACACTTTGAACCTGTATTAAGATCGCGTAGTATGCTACTGTGGAGAAATTGTAAATTAAGACTAAAAAGTATAATGCACAGTAAAACAAATTCAACAGAAAAACTGTCTGAGGTTTTTGATGACATAGTTTACCTATGTCGTCATTGCCCTCATGCTTGATTGCCACCTTGCTTATTTTCGTCAAATCAGCCACAAAAAGAAGGTCCATTATTTTTAACACCGTTTTTGATTTAAACAATAGTATTGGGGTGAATAATCTATTTTTGTTTTGGTCAAAGAACTTGTTATTAAAAAAGGTAATAATGCAAAGGACTATCACAGCCCTGTTATACTTGGAACTGTAGCCCTGTTATACTTGCAAATGTTTGTTCCCAACAGCTGAAATTATTAGTTCTTTTCTTAATCCTTTCTCACCTAATGGCAGAAGTTTCCAGGGGCTGGAATAGATCAAGATTTTAATTATTCTTTATTTTGACAAAGGGATGTGAGATTTGACCTTTGTTAGCAAAATAACAATTTAAAAGTGAAGTGAACAAAGGATATGGCAAAGATTTAGTCCTCATTGATTCATGCCAACAACAACAGTGAAACAGGCCATCATCTACCTTTTATACCTTAGTACAACTACATTCAAACTGGGATTCTTCTTATTTATTTATGAGGATACACTGTAATGTGTAACCATCTGGTATTTCAAATCCAGCTTTGCCTGATTATTTTCTGGTGCCTATGTCTCTGGATGGTACACTGAATTATAGGAGATCTGAAGTATGGAGATTTAACAACTCTCTAATTAAAGCTGCAGCATTTGTGCAACAGATGAAGACTATTTCAGAATAAATTAATATCAATAAAAACCAAGAAACTAGCCTGGGTGTTTTGTGGGAAGCTGCCAAAGCAGTCATGAGGGGTAGAATAATTTGCTTAGCTGCAGCGGCAATACAAAAAGTATATCTTGAGTACCAGTGTAAATTAGAAAAGGAAGTTAATGAGATGAAAAAAGCAACATAAATAGCAGGTACCCTAGGACCCTCCAACTTTTGATTAAACAGAGGGAAAGTAAATGCTTTGTGGTGAATAACACAGACAACGTGTTAAAGCTTAATGAACAAATGTACTCTGAAAAGGGGAATAAATCCAACAAATTATTTACATATGATTGGAATATGAAGAGAGAACTTTTTTTTTTTTTCAGTTTGAGAATGAAAAGGATCATAATCCAAGAACTGTAATAAGATTTCTTGCATGTTCCTTATGAAACAGATTTATTCTAGCTAAATATAGGTCATCAGGAGATAGTCTCATTATCCAAAATTCAATTGCCATGGATAAAGGAAAGAAGTAAGATGAAGTAAGATGAAGTTATTTCTTCTGGGATCAGAAGTTAACAACAAGCCAGTGAAGATTCTTCTCTCAAAAAAACCCCAACAGACCAGATAGAATCAGTGTTATTAAAAGAAGTTGTCTTTGTTTTTGTTTGTATGACTGAAAATGCTTTTATTTGACTTCCTTCTCTCTTACAGAAATGGAAGCATTAAAATCTGCAGTGGAAAAAAAATCTGTATGATAGATAATATATTGTTTAACAATGGCCTTGTTATAAGAAAATTTTCACTTATTGAGACAATAGCCATTTTCCTTATTATGTAGTCTTTCATTCAACAAAAGATAAGTAACTTACTCAACACAGGTATCGGGGCTTGCTGCTGTTAAATTTGATGTTACAGCAACATAATTAAAGAGGGATGTGAACATCAGTAGACTGTAATGGTGGTTTCTAGCATCCTTTACTCAATACCATAACTGAACTGTGTTTTGGTTTGTGACAGAATGAGGATTCACAGAAAAAGAGCATGAAGGAAAACAAAGGAAAAAAGACAAGAAAATGGTATACATCATGCATGAAGCTATTGTAACTACAAGGAAAACCAAATTAAAAGGTTAGATCAAAGTAAATTTTAAGGGAGAAAGTTCTATAGTATGATTTTCATAGATTAAAGTTTTTCACAGAAGTCAAAGGCTTTGAGGGACTTTCAGAATTTTAAGATCTGCTGTTCTTAAGGGACTGGCTCCAAAGTTGAGTATAAAGCTACACTTTTAGAACTTGTCACTGTAGATTTAAATTGTTTCCTTTTCAATTGTTTGAAAACTTGCACTTGGTTTATGGTTCTTGTAGACAGTATTTTCTCAAGCACAAAGCCTCACTGACACTATTTCTTTCACTTCCCTGAGTCCATCAGAGGGTATGGCAGAGAATCTAGACTTGGGGCATAGCAGATGTAAGGCTGCGCAAGGGTTACCTGCCTCCATAGATATTGTGTCTTATCCAGATGATGTGTAGGAGCTGCACACATGAATTGAGTGGTTCATAAGAGACTGCTGAATTAAACCTGGCAGCTGGCTTCACTTTAGTTGTCAGTGATCCAGCTCTTGCAGATTCAATTAGCGGTTTTGGTTCAATTAACCAGAACTTTCATGTGAATCTCTCATGTTCTCAGAGCAGAACCTTATTGCCTTCCCAAGCAGTTCTTTACAAGTATGTGAAAGTCATGTCTGGAAGCAAAACTAAATGATCTGTCAGGGCAAACAGGACTTTAGTTATTCCAAGGTAGAAATCAGAACTGTAGTTGAGAGAGTTCAGGGTCCACGCACAACGTGTACAGGCTTATCTGAGCTCAGTGTTGGCAAACAGGATATCTGACATCTAAGGTCAGATGTAAATAGCAGAGCAACATCACTTACTTAATTGTTTTTGGGTCATACTGAGCCAAGTTCCCATCTGGAGAGAGAAGCAAACAAAGGGCTTGTTTAATCATGCAGCTAAATGTTACTTACACAGGCAAACCCAGTACTGAAATACCAATAGCGGTAACCTTATTAGCCACTGAAATTGCTGTGAATTGAATAAACCATATTGATTATTAACGTTCACAGGAGTCAGTGACCTTTGCTCCATAGAAGAGACCTCAGGGAAAGGAGTATTAAATGGTAATTATTGGTCTGCCACGTCCAGAAATAGTATCTTGTCTTCCCCAACTGAAACACTTCATAGCAACAGTGACTGAAACATAAATCACTAGGACCAGTTCTCACCCTCAGCTTCCCTCCTGACCCATTTCTCTCAGAAACTGCACCACTGAGAGACCTTAGGTGGATGTATGACTCAGACTACATCATACTTGCTACAGAAGGGATATTGTTTTGGGCATCTAACCTCAAACTTAATGTAAGAAAAAATGCAATCTTCAGGCTATTCCAGCCTTCAGATACCATCAGGATTCATATCCCCCAAAGGATAGGCACATAATAAAGTTTGTTCTCTTGTAAAAATTTAGTATAAACTCCACATTTTAGAAGTTATTGCATTCTGTTGTTAAGGCTGAGGTAACTTTTCTTCTTAAAGAAGGGACTCAGATATTTTGCTGTGTATGAAGACGGAACTGTAATTTTCCTTTTTACAGCTGTGTATCAAAACATTACTTTTGAGTTTTTATTTAACTGGGCCACAATTTCTGGAAAGTGTTGGGCATCAAAACTGAAGATCATGGGTATTTTAAAGAACAACTCTATTCTATCAATATGCTAAAATTGGATTTGAAGAAAGTGGGAAAACAGATACCAACTGCATATATGCAAGTCAAAGCACATAACCACAAAATATGCTGCTAGAGATTGTCATATACATTTTAGTGCATGGAACACCTGAATTTCCCAGGTCATATACAATTTTGTGCAAGGTATACTTGAGCTTCCCAGTATATATATTCATTAGATTTGATAAATATTATAGGATCTCTGTCCTGGAAATTAAGAGAACAGTGAATGATCATTACATGAGTAATGTTACCTCACCTGCTAACAAGTTGAGAGATGACAGAAATGTTCAGGTGGCATTCACATGTTCAAGTTATTTCATATCACCATGCTTTCATAGAGGCATCTTCCTAAAGACCAGGTACTTTTAACTGTCAAGATGTGTTGACAGGCGTAACTTTATCACCTTAATTTGTAGATAACTGTGAACACTACTGAAATGAATTACTGAATTCCAGGAACTACAGCTTATTTGAATTTTCAGTTTACACTGGTTTCAATGAGATCTAAACCAAGTTTTTAAAACATCAGACTATGTTTAATTGCTCTTCTACTGATCAGAGGCACATGCTTGGCCATTTGTGTAAAATTCCCGTGCTAATTTTGGTTGAAGGCATGTCCTACACTTGTCTTTCTGAGTTCCTCATTTCAGCATACTTCAATAACAGCATTTACTTTAGCTTTTTCCCATGTTTAACCTAACATAATTGACACATTTTGTTACAGACTAGTTTTGTAGATCTGAAAAACTTTTGAGGGAAGCAAAGATCATCTTTCATTGTAACTTAATATTAGATAGTTTTATAACTAATTTTATATTGTAAAAACAAAAAAAAATTGAAGTATTTCTACTTGATAGACAAACTGAGATGTATTTGCTGGTTTTAATGTCAACCTGATCAGAACTGACCTAGAATTGATGACTTCAAATTTTCATTGACTTAAAAAATTTGTTCATTGATCTTAAAAAAAAAAAGTAAGTTTAAAAAGAGTTTATGTTAACAAAATTTTGATTTACTGTATCTCAATATAATCTTCTTAAATATCCACTGATTCCTCTCAAGGATTTAGTAAATAGCATCCACGTAAAATTATCTATTAAGCTAGTAAAACAGTACCTGTATAAATCTCACTCACCCCCTTATAAACATGGAGTTACAGCAATTATTTAAAAATACCAAGTGAGGATCTAATCCAGCTTTTGCACTTCTGCATGAAAAAAGGACATTCTCCTTTTACAACATCCTCCTAAAAGCTGAAACAAGCTGAAGAAAAGGAAAATAATAAAACCAAACCATTGCTGTATCTTAATTTTCCAATTAACTTTGGCACATCCGTTCAATAAAACTGAGCAAGGCAGAAGTGAAATAAATATGGAGAATCTCCATCCTTTATTTGATGTGGGGGGAAACATAACAACAAAGGATGAGGAAAAGGCTGAGGTACTTAATGCCTTCTTTGCCTCAGGCTTTAATATTAACACCAGTTGTCCTCTGGGTACCCAGACCCTTGACTTGGAAGACAGAGATAGGGAGCAGAATGAAGGGAGAAGAATTCGCCTCATAATCTCAGGAGAAATGGTCAGCAACCTGCTACACCACTTAGACACACAAGCCTATGGGACCAGATGGATCCACAACAAAGGGATTGAGGGAGCTGGAATGCTCACTGAGACTCTTTCAATTATTTACCAGCAGTCCTGGCAAAGCAGGGAGGTCCCACGTGACTGAAAGTTAGCAAATGTGGTGCCCACCTACAAGAAGGACTGGAAGTAGGTTCTGGGGATTTACGGGTCTACCTATGACTTTGGTGCCAAGGAAGGTCATGGAGCAGATCATCTTCTATGACAATGTGGACTGCTTAGGTGTTTTTTCCCTAGACTGGTAAAGCCTTTGACACTGTTCCCCATGGTGCTCTCCCAGAGAAGCTGGTGCATCACGGCTTTCACTCAGTAAAAAACTGTCTGAATGGCCAAGCCCAAAGGATGGTGGTGAATGACATTAAACCCTGTGGTCACAGGTGATGTTCCCCAGGGCTGAGTATTGCAGCCAGTTTTGTTTAGTTAATCAGTGATCTGGATGAGGGTATTGAGTGTACCTGCAGACAATTTGCAGATGACACCAAACTGGGATGGTGTATTGATCTGCTGGAGGGTAGAAAGGGTCTACAGAGGGATCTGGTTCAATAAATTGAGGCCAACTGGGTAAGGTTCCACTTGTGTTGTTTAGCCTGGAGGAAAGGAGGCTGAGGGGAGACATTATTGCTCTCTACAACTACCTGAAAGGAGTCATAAAATCATAAAATCATAGAATCATAGAATATGCTGAGTTGGAAAGGACCCATGAGGATCATCAAGTCCAAATCCCAGCTGTGCACAGGACACCTCAATAATCATACCCTGTGCCCTAGAGCATTGTTCAAACTCTTCTTGAACTCTGACAGGCTTGGTGCTATGATGACTTCCCTGGGGATCCTGTTCCAGTGTAGATTCTAGTAGATATTTTAAACTCTTGGACTTTATACAATAATTTTGATTTATGACATCAGAAGGCATAATGCCATCTTTATGAAGTCAAGGGGAATTTTACTTTTTACTTCATTGAAAACAACAGTTTGATCCAAACTGCAAATGTTCTCTAAAACAGAACAAGGTTTTATGCCAGTAGAATCCATCCAGTCCCATCAGTATTTAATAACTAGTTAAGATTTTAGACTGAACAAGGGATTCAGTGTGGACTTTCCTGACTTGCCACATTCATTGTTGTGATGAGAATCATGCTCACTTTGCATACTTTGCCTGACAAAGCCTGGCAGGATGCTTCACAACAATGAGAAGCCTGGCTCAGAAATTTACAGTAATATGTTCCTGGAAGAGGAAAAAATGCTTTTAACAGGACTTTTTTTTTTTTTTTTTCTTGTAGGGTGATGATATCTTTCTTTGTTTCTAGATTTTGCTTTAGAGGAATGGGTATTAGCTGGCCGAGCCCTAAAATTCATACTGTGTATTTCATTACTGCAGCAGGGACTCCTGTGAGGTACCATACCAGCTTGGAGTAAAATACATGAATAAATCTCCCAATATTCTCTGCATTACAAGAAGACCCCACCTACAGCTCTTCTGCCTGGAAGGCTTCAGCATAGCCTCCTGTCTACAGAGGATAACTGTGCTGAACAAGGGCAAAGAGGTGGAATTAATGGCTGGAACACTGTGATACTGATGTAAGAGTAAGAAGCAGGCTGTTAAGAGTAAGGGGCTGACTGTTAAGAAATGAGAAGAAACAAATAATGAAAAAACAAAGGAAAAAATTGCTAATAGGCATTGAAATAAATTATCATAAAATCCACAAAAGCAAGAGGCAGATCTTTAAATATGTATCAAAATTACAGTAAAGTAAATTTTTCTGCTTAATTCACACATGTACTGTTGCATGTTCAGTATTGTATATCTGTCAAGTTCAGCATATATAGCTGTACATAAATTTAGAAGTCCCTGGCCTTCTGCACTTCTTTTATTTCTAACATTGAAAGATCTGATTCATCACTCTATTACTCAAACTTTAAATGTAGTGCACTTTTGATGGAAGAAAAGTGGAAGAGTCTGGTTTAAAGCAGGTTCCTTTCAATCTTCAATATGATGAAAATGGTAAAAAATAGGTTTTGTCCAGTTCAACTCTAATGCACTCCCTTTGTGCAGACCTGTGGACTCTCAATTTCTGTCAGCCCTAGCTTGCTCTTGTCTTTCTAGAATCGGATTCCATACCAACAGAGTCAAATCCCACTGACAGTTGGAAATTAAAAAGTAAAAACAAAGCAGAACCGAAAAAGAAAGAAAAATGTATCTACAGCAACAATTATGTGCCATGGAAACCATTCTGCTGATAAGGAGATAATTTGAAAGTTCAAGACAGCTGTGATTCTTTCTGCCAACCATAACTTTTTTTTCTTGTCAGTCCACTCTTGTACAGTAGAAATTTCTTTCTACAGCCAATATACTGTGACACATTTTCTTTGATGCTTAGAAAGAGCTTTTAATCCATACTGTAAGATATGTGTGGTGCTATGAAAAATCATGTACTTTTACATTGAAATTCCCTCTATGTTAGAGATTAAGATGACATTAAGATATAATATTTAAAAATGTAATTAGGGGTAAAAATTATGAACATGCATAGTTTTATCATCTATTTTCTCTAAGATATCAATTTAAGCCATTTTAATTCTTCCCTTAATATATTAAAGATGGAAATAATATTCTTACTGTCACACTGACATGTGTTGCTCCCACAAGAAGTCGAACTTCAGTAAAAAGCAGCTGTGCAGGTAAGGTTGAATGCCTTCTCTGAAAAAAAGTTATTGGTCTCTTATACACCTGATACTGCTATAATATAAAACTTGTGGTATTTGTAGAAAATAAGTATTTCTGAAGGCATAAAAAGAAAAGAAGCAGAACTGTAAATTCAGATAAACATAAGTATACAATAGAACTACTGTAGATTTATATCACTGTGACTGTGGTTACAATTTATCCTTGTTTCATAGCTAACTTACCTAACGGTACTCTACTATATTTCATGTAGCCTTTTCTGAAAAATCTATAATATCAGAATCCCAGCTCTTGTTTAAGAGAAACTGAGATCATAAGTCAGATCTTAAAGTGTAGGCAAATGCCTAAAATGTTAGAGACTCCCCAACAGTATTTTCAAAAGCCCTTAATCTCCATTGAAACTAATCAGCATTGAAAATTAATCCGGAAGCAGGACTATAGTCTTGTGCCATGAGATTATAAAGTGACATTTATTTTCCCTCTCTAAACCTGTGATCTTTTAATTATTCTGTGAAAAGCAGAACAGGTGAAAAAGGAAACATTTAAAAAGACCTGTACCCTGTTTGATTTGTTTGCTGCCTACAACATAAGGTAATAGAATCAAATTTGCAAACCTTGTAGAAGAAAGCAATAAAATCACAGGCCACAAGGTATGACTTATTAGAAGGAATCCAACTGCTGAGATTGGAAAAAAAAGCTGTCTTTTTGGTGAGGGAAAAGATCAGTACTCCCATTCCCAAGATGTTTATGAATTTTACCCTAAACAGTAATTGGATAAAACAGAGACAGTTACTGTGGAAGAGGAAAGACATGTTTTTAAACAAAAATTACAATATTTTTTTCTAAAAGTGATGATGTTTTGTTCTTTTCTTTTTTTTTTTTTTTTTTTTTCATAGAAACACCTACCTGCAAACCTGAGATGTAGGCATGTAGCTTCAGGGAAGGAGCAGTTCACTGGATGTTTTCCATAGGCAGTATGCTTTGACTATTACACTTTTTCACAATTGCATCCTATCTCTCTTATGTCAGGTATCTTCAAGTAAACATTCATGTGTTCAGCTTAATGCTGTAAACTTCACAACCAAAATAAAACTCACACTATTTTTGATGATGAGCTGTTTAGCGTCATCAAAACTAATCATCCTTGAGATAGAGATAAAACAATGATTCAAAATTAAACTACATCACCATCAGGAACCTTATTTGACATTAACCTACATAAATTTTGTCATATTACTTAAATTCTTTATATTTTAAGAACAGTAGTAGCAACAAAAATATACAACCTGTGATGAATACAGGACTTTCAGGAAGTTGATTCAATGCATGTCACCTCAAGTCTGCTGGAAAGACATTAAGCTGAAAACGTTTTATACCTGTGTGATATACTGAGCCTGTACAATATGGTTATATGTCACACGCACAGTGAATCTGTTGCTTCAAAGGACAAGTAAAACTGACTATGTGCTACCTGCTGAAGAGTTCCTCAGTATGTCATTGTGCCATTTTGCAGGACTTCTGAACATCCAAGAAACAGCATGATACACCATTGGTCAGTGTGGCAGGGCAGTGGATTAGAGCAGTACCTACAAAAGTGTGGAACTGGCAGCTGAGTCAGTGTATTGCTCTAAAATGCTTTAGTATTTTGATACACAGATTCTGAGGAATGGTATTCTTTCAGATGAGATCCACTTCATAGCTTTATGCCTGTCTTTATTTACAGCAAGTCTTCTTATGGTCAGAAGAGTACAAGTGAAGTAAGCAAAGACACTTCTTTGAAATAAAAAACTCATCAGTTTATAGTGGTAAAGAACTCTCTATCTATTCATATGCAGGGAGTTCTGGATTAAATATGTGTTTATAATAATCATTAACATAATGCCTACATAATACCTGTATAAATATTAACATAACCTACATAGGTATCCTTGCTTTGATGGAGAATTCTCTTTACCTTCTTCTGTCCATTGAAGAAATAATTCAATTCCTGTTAAATGCTCAAAGAAGTCAAAAATTTCAAGTCATATGTGTGGAGATCACAGAAAAAAAATCATAACAAAATAATACATAGCAATATTAAGAGACAAAACAAACCAAAAAAAAACCCGACTTGCAAGAAGAATAAGAAAAGAAGAATTTGGACAAAGAATGAAAAAGACAAGCCTTGGTAAGATTAAAAGAAGAAAATGAGAAAAAATATGTGATAGCAAAAGAGAAGGAAAATGTCAAACAATAAAACTGGATGACACCTGTGTCATGTTTTCTTTTTTCCCTTGAGGACAAGACCAGCGGCCATGCAAGTAACAATGGGGAGAGAGTGGTTATAGGATACTCACTGAGAGTTCTGATAACAAATTAATGTGGTGCTAGAATGGCTAGTACTTTGAAGACGCGGGCCCACTTTCAAGCTTCTGCACAGCTTAATACAGATACAAGTCAAATCTGATTATATTTAAGGAATGTGAGATAAAGGTTTAACATGATCAAAACGTTCCAGTTGTATCCTGGGCTGTATCAAAAGAGGTGGGGCCAAACGAGGTCAAGCAAGGTGATTCTACACCTCTATTCCACTCTTGTGAGACCCCTGCACCAGGAGTGCCGCATCCAGCTCTGGGGTTCCAACATAAGAAGGATGTAGACCTGACAAAGTGAGTCCAGAGGAGGCCACAAAGATGCTCAGAGGGCTGGAGCACTTCTCTTGTGAAGACAGGCTGAAAGACTTTGCAGACCTTATAACAGCCTTTCAGTGCCTAAAGAGGGCTTCAAGAGAGCTGAAGAGGGACTTTTCACAAGCGTATGTAGTAATAGTACAATGTGTAAGAGCTTTAAACTGAAAGACGGTAGGTTTATGTCAGGAAATTTTTTTTCCTGTTAGGATGGTGAAGCAGTGGAACAAGCTGCCCAGAGAAGTTATGGATGCCTGTGGTGGTTTGACCCTGGCTGGATGACAGGTGCCCACCAAAGTTGCTCCATCATTTCCATCCATAACTGGAGAGAGAAGAGAAAATATAACAAAAGGCTGATGATTTGAGACAAGGACAGGGAGAGATCAATTACCAATTACTGTCACAAGCAAAACAGACCTGACTTGGAGAAGTTAATTGAATTTATTACCACTCAAAATTAGAGTACAATAATGAGAAGTAAAAAAAAAAAAAAAAATCTCAGAAACACCTTCAACACCACCTCTCCCCTCTTCCTGGGCTTAATATCATTCCTGATTCTCTACCTCAACCCCCATTGCACAGGGAGATGGGGAACAGAGTTTAGGGTCAGTTCATCACATGTTACTTTCTGCTGCTTCCCCTTTCTCCTCAGGCTGAGTTATCCTTCCCTAGTTCCAATGTGGGGTTTCTCCCACAAGAGACCATCATTCATTAACTGCTGCAGTGTGGGTCCTTTTCGAAGGGTGCAATCCTTCAAGAACAGGTGCTCCAATATGGGTGTCCCACAGGGTTACAAGTTCTACCAGCAAAACTGCTCCAACTGCTCTCCCCATGGTTCTGCAGGTCCTTTAGGGAGACTGCCCCAGCAGGGACTTCCCATGGGGTCACAGCTTTCTTTCGAGCATCTACCTGCTACAGCATGCTACACTTTTGGGTCTTCTACATGGTCTCAATGTGGATCTCTGGTCCCACATGGACCTCCACATTCTGCATGGGCACCTTCTGTCTCACCATGCTCTGCACCACAGACTGCAGGGGAATCTCAGTTCCAGCACCTGGAGCATGTTGTCTCTCTCCTACTTCATTCTCCTTGGTGTTTGCAAAGTTTTTTCTTTCACATATTCTCACTCCCTTCTTCGCTGCTGCAATTACTTCTGCCCAATAACTTTTTTCATTCTTAAATATGTAATCACAGAGGCATTGCTACATCCCTGATTGGCTTGGCCTTGGCCACTGGTGGGGTCTGTCTTAGAGCTGGCTGGCATTGGCTCAGCCAGACACGGGAGAAGCTTCTGGCAGATTATCACAGAAGTAACCCCTGTAGCACCCCCCTGCTACCAAAATCTTGCCATGCAAACCCAAGACAATTACCCATTCCTGGGAGTATGCAAGATAGGCTGGATGGGGCTTTGAGCAATGTGGTCAAGTGGATGGTCTTCCCTGCCCATGGCAGGTGAACTGGAACTAGATGATCTTTCAGGTCACTTTCACCCCAAACCGTTCCATGATTCTCTGATCCTCAGTGAATTCTATAGAAAAAAAATAGAGGGAGGGAGGGATGGAGGGAGATAGGATGAAGGTTGATGCCGGGCAGGAGAAAGTTTCACAGACAGGATATTCAGAAATTACTTAAAAATTTGAAGGAATTCAGATAATGAAAAGCATTCAATATTTCTAAAAAACAATAATCTTGTCCTTTCAACATTATTAGTTCCACTTCTGTCTTTGATTATGGCTCTAATGTCTTCCCAAAAGCCTTCATTTTAGGTAATTAAGGATTTATAGGTGAGGTCTCTGCACTGCAATAAGTATTGTCTTGGAATGGGATATATGTATATATTTAGCTGCAGATTAGGACTGAGCGGCTATTAAATTCTGAAAAGACACTGAACTGACATTCCACCCTTATCTTTCTCCATGAGAGCTATAAACATTGTGGGTTGTGAAAGGAGAAAAAAAATCCAGGGTTAGAACCAAAACTGTACTTTTACTACTTCACATCAAAGTAATTTAGAAAGTTCCTTTGGTATGAAATTGCCATAACTTTCTCATCTAAATGTTATAATTTCATTATGCAGGTCTTTAGTGTACCTAAACTTAAGTATACTGGCTCCTTGTGCACAGCTATTCATGTAAATGATGATGCAGCTATTTATATTGATACTTAGAGTGAAAATCACCTCACCTAACTTGAGTTGTCTATAATGTGGAAGCCTACATCTGAGACACACTCCCTAAAATCTCTTTATAGTTCCTCCAAGTGAAGCAAAGAGGCACTTTTAGGAAGCAATTTGTTCGTTCTATTTTAAGCTGAGATTAATTGTTCCCTACAGTTGGTTCTTTCTCTCTCTCTAGGAGCATAAAGGAATATATTAAGAATGCTTGGGGAAATTAGTTTTGGCATAGATATTCAGAAGGAGATGTCGACATTTAGACAGAGGAAGCCTGCTTTCAGATTCTGCATAGAGAAACACCACAGAAAAGTCTGTGATAGTTCCAATTCTGTCTTTGCTTTGCAAGTCCAAGTGCCATATTTCAATGAAGGCTTTAGCTAACAAAGCACTGCAAACATATTAATGAAGACTGCTGCATGGGGGGGGGGGCATGTATATGCGTTTTTAAAGGCAAGCAAACATTAGTGACTCAGGTTTCTAAAGAAGCATTAATTGTTAAAATGTTCTTTAGTATGAAATTGTTTTATCAAGTGATTTTGCTTCCTGGTTTCTCAGCTATGTTTTCCCCTTCTTGAGACAATTTGAAGTTGCATAGTAGCTGGAGATTATATAATTTAAGTCTCTTTGGATGGGGTTCAGTGCAAGACACTTTCATATTCATATTTACATATGAGATAGGTTTCTGAACTTCCACTATGGCCAGTGGAAATGTTGGAAGTGTAACATATATGCATCTAAATTCAGAAATATTCAATCTTAGAAACATAGAATCATGAAAGTTGGAAAATGCTTTTAAGAACAACAAATCCAACTATTAATCTAACAGTGCCAAGTCCACCACTAAAGCACGTCCTGGACAAGCATGCCTTTGCATCTTTTAAAAACCTCCAAGGATGGCAACTCAACTTCCCTGGGCAGCCTGTTCCAGGGCTTGACAACCCTTGCAGGAAAATAGCGTTTCCTAATATCCAAACTAAAACTTCCCTGATGCAATTTGAGACCATTTCCTCTTGTCCTATTACTTGTTATTTAGCAGAAGAGCTCAATACCACCTTGTTACAACCTCTTTTCAGGTTGCTGTAGAGAGCACTAAGGTCTCACTTCAGCCTCCTTTTCTCCTGGTTAAACAACATTATTTTGTTGTTGTCCTCTCTGCACTGATCCAGCCTCCTATCCTCCAGCAGATCAACATTCCCATTCATCTGCAAAAGTATTGAGGGTCCACTCAATCCCCTCTTTCAGGTCATTGATAAAGATATTAAACAGAATTGGCCCCAAAACTGAGCCCTAGAAGACACCACTTGTGACTGGTTGCCAACGGTATTTAATTATAATCACCACCACTCTTTGGGCTGATGACTGTGTTGTGAGAGATTAAATAAATCTATAAATTATGGCAGATAACAATTCACAAGATTCACTATTCTCTATTTCGAAAAACCAACAGGGCTCAAGTAACTAGAGTTCTAGTGTTCATCCCAGAGCTTTTAAATGATTGAGGTTGTGTCAGTAAATTAAGTTAGTATATGAAGTTCTTTGCAACTATTCCTGCTTCTAGAAATTAAAATTTTGTAAGAAGTACTTTCTAATCCTTAACATGGTTATCCATGTCATCTGCTTAATAAAAAATTTGTCTAGAAAATTTTACTTTGCTTTAATATGTGTTCATGAACAGGTACTTGTAAGAAACAAGCCCAGCAAACTAAATAAATCTTTATTTGGGCACATTGTTATGTGTTTTTACTTCGTGATTTACATTTCTGAACAGAGGTGATCATATTTTTTCTGTTTTTTCCTCAGTAGCACTTAGTATTTTTCTAAGTTAACTAAAGATAGAGCAGTTTCACTTTAGATCAGAAACATGACTACAACTACAAATAGATGTTTGTTCAAAAAATAAAATAAAATAATCAACAGAGGGTGCATTTAAAAGGAATATTGCTCAGATTTCTAGTTTTGCCCATATAATCACATAAATCCTTCAACTGTAACAATTCAGTATCAAATGAGAGAGATGTATAGAGGTATGCTGTATTGTTAGCTCAGTACTCTAAATTCAGCGAATAGCAGGAGATGTGCCACTTGCAGATACTGGAATGAAAGACTGGTGATAGCAATCAACAGGTGCCTTCTGCAGAGTAAAAGAAATCTGACTCCTAACACACAGCAAATACAAAGAAAACTCTAAAGCAGTTCGTTAGTAAGTATTGGGCAAGGGTGTCTTGGGCATAGTTCCCCTTCCCAATTTTTCAAAATAAATTTAAAGCTTTTGAATCTCCAGCTTTCCATATTCTTTTCTGCTGAGTGGTGTCAGTATCATTCTAGTTAAATTGATCATAAAAAAGCAAAAAATAAAGCACATTTTCTCTTTCAGGGAGAATGGTTGCAATTTTATTTTCTCTACACTGTGTAATGAGTACAGCTTTGAGGTATTCTGAATACTGCATACGAAAGTTGTCATGATTCATGGGTGTTCAAGACCACAGAGCCTCTACGTAAATAGGATATATGCTCTTTATGTGGCTTAAGGTGCTGCTGGGTATGTCTAAATATCTAGTTGTAGTTGTGTAGACTAGAGTTAAGGGAAGCAAAGCAATCCGTATTTTTAACTGTTTTTGAGGCTGTCCTACACTCAGAACTTACGGCAAACTATGTATTTTTTAATTTTCAAAAGAGTAGTTTATAGGTTTTAACTTTGTGTTCCATTTCAGAAGCTACGGAGGGTTAGCAAATACACTAGTTTGATTGCCTAAGTACAACATGCTTTTAATACTAAAGCAACTCATTCAGATTCTTTGGGGATTGAATAAACGTTGTTTTGTTACCCTGGGCTGTATCTAAAGAGCATTGTCCTCTGTCCCACTGCTGTCTTCCACACAGGGTAAAAAGAATATGTTTGCAACCATCAGCTGCAACTACTCAGACATGAGAATGAAGTGACTGAAAAAACAGAATTACTTCTGTTACGTGAAATACCATCACATTTAAATAAGTTTATTGTTTCAGCACAAAAGGTGTGCTACTTTTCCCAGACAGCGAGGTTTCTTTACCAGAGATAAGTTAGTTTCCTTCAGTCTTGTCAACTGAACAAGATACAGAAAAAGTATAACCCTATTCATGAATTTTAATTCTAAAACACCTTAGCTGAAATCCCTTAACAGCTGAACTTCTTTGTCTACCAAGGACAGTTACTGTTAACAGTGTTACAGACACTTTTAGAAATATCAAACAGATATTGACCAAAATAATGTTTAATGTTTTCACCAGATAAATGGCTGCACAGGTACAGATAGGTCTCCTATCTGAATTCGAAGTGTCATGTGAAGCAAGGGAAAATATCACTCTACATGGTATCACTGGGAGAAGACACTACTCCACTTGAACCTCAGTGGCATATATTTTCACTACTCAGACTACTGATTAGTGTGTCAGAAGCCAGTCACCCAGCTTGCATTCTGTACCTAAAACTGGAAAGCCCTCTTTTATAACTAAGATTATCTGAGTCTATCAGCTGTCTATTCTTTTTCCAAATGATTCATATTTCAAATGATGTCAGAAACATTCAGATGTCTTACACAAAGTGGAGGCAAACTAACAGAAATTGCTACAAATGAAATTATAACTTAAAATGTTCTAACATAGAGGACCTATAACTACACCAAACAAAGAGCAGATTGCATAAAACATTGCCAAAAAAGGAGATAAAAATGCTCTTCCTCCACAGTGACTCTATCCTAGTTCTGAAATAAGTTCTACCCACTGGCTGCTCCAAAAAGCAGGTTAATGATAAAAGAATAAGAACATAAGTAAGACTGACACTGCTTTGAATCTTTTTCCTTCCTTTTGCCTTCAATGCAACACCAAAGAAACAGCAAATGGTCCATGTTTCTCTGACACTGAAACCACACACTTTGTAAAGCTGAGCTGTTTTACTACTTCTCATGTGACAATATAACTTATTAAATATGTGCCAATATAATCTTAAGCATCACAATTGTCACAGTCTCTCCTGTCCCACAGTTTAATGTCTTTGGTCCTCTCTTTCATCTTTTACTTGGCTTTAATAAGAACCTCTCAGTATCTACATTCACTACCACCCTTTTGATTTCAGTGCTGCAGGTAGCACTTGTAATTTAAGACACCCTCTTCAAAGGTCTCACTGATGACCTCAGTAAGCACCTCAGATGGTGATTCCTCAGTGCTCCTGTGGTTGGAAATCTATTAAACCTGAGTCAAATGAATCTTAGCCTCTAATAAATGAAACCTAGAATGAACCAACAACCTTAGAAACTATTCATTGCCATCATGCTTTCCACAGACAACAGGTTTCTTTTTTCTTTTGATGTGATTTTTTTCTTTCACATCTGAAATTCTCAGTGCCCTTACACGAGTTTTATCTCCAATTACTCTTGCATAAAAGCCATGCACACCTATCCTAACATAATAGTGCTTCCCATACAGATGAAACACGTCTATATAATTTCTTCCTTCAGAACAGATATGAAGAGTTGTTTTATCTCCAGGAAACTAACCTGCTTCAAAGATACAGTACATTGTTAAAGATCCATACAGGGTACAATTAGGAAAAAGAGAAATACGACGTATCTTGCTCAGGATCAAACTCGATGCATTCCATTACCTAGCCTGTGAAAAAGTCAGATGAACAAACCTAGATTAAATATTTTCTAAGTGTGTATAAACAGAACACAGACTTACAGATTGCCTTCTAGAAAGAAGAGATTAATCTCATCATTGCTAATATTTTCAATGCAGATGTTGAATCTCTCCCATACCTGATATATCTGCCTAGAGTTGTGAAAGCTTACAGATTGTATTTAAGTTGGGGTGCATGTAAAATAAAACAGGGAAGAGCAGAATACTTTGAAAACCCTGCTGTTTTATTCACTTTTAATCCACTAATTAGAATCAAACAGTGGAATCAGCCTTGAGAGGGTTCAGAAGACTCAAGACTTGTACAGGATGAGGTGCTACAGTCTTATTTCAAACAGATTAAAAAGATAATTATCTAGCATGCACTACATAGGCCATTTGAACAGGCACCTTTCAAACTTTTCTGTCAGCCAGACAAGTGGTACTTCAGCAGGTGCAGACTGATCTTGTGAAGGCTGTCTGAATGTGTCAATACTGACTGCCCAGTGACCAAGCTGGAGCTTTACGTATTTCACAAGTTCCATAAGGCCATTTCTATGACCCAATCAATTTAATATTGAGGTATCAGAGCTGGGGAAACAGGAAAAAAATTCAACTGCGCTCTCTTGTCACATCAGACGTGGTCTTGCGCTTAATCTCCTTAATGAATTTTGCTCTTGTAAAGCTTAAGGGATCAGATGAAGCATGTGCAATTCACAAAGACCCTCATTCCTCACCCACCCCCGCAGCATGTTTAATATACCAAGCCCTCAAGCCGCCATCACAATTCATCTGTCAGCATGCCACCTGGGCTTTGTAAACTTCAGCATCTATACTGGATCCTTGCCATAATTCAGCAGGACAACTAAGGGCTCCTCATGACTATAGGGAAGTAAAAGCACACACAAAAAAAAAAAAATAAGAAAACCATCCATTCATGCATGTGCATGCAGGAAGTAATTTCACACAGAAAACCCACAAAATCTTTCTTCAGTGTGAGCTAACACCTTTCACAGTGTCATGGTAACATTTGAGTGCTTCCATGCAGAAGCCTGGCACAGCGCAAAGAGAGGAAAAGAAGCTCCTATGCCCAGGAGAAATTCACATAAGTGAATGGGATGAAGATTATCATTCTTGCAGCACTAAAGACTAATATGTTATGAAGAGGCAGACTGATGAATGCCACAGAAAGCCAGCTACTGAGACAGTGCATGAAACAGATATCTCTGATTCTGGATTTGTAAAGACTTTTTCAACCTTATGGTGCAACTTACCTTACTCCAGAGTATCAGTATCTCTGTGATAAAATGGTTCAATGTCTCAGCTTGTAAACTTTGCCAGTCATAATTCTGATTCTGATTAGTTCTGATACTGTACTAAGTTGCATTCAATGAATTGTTCTCCATAAGCTTGTTCCAGAATTAACTCGTTTAATAGCTGTATAAGACTGTGTGAATAGTTCTCCATTCCGGATAGAAAAAATTATTAACCAACCACTAAACCCAAGTTTTCCACTTGGGTCATCCAAAATATAACAAGTAGCTAAGAGTCAGTAACATTCTACTAAGTTTTGCACCAATAGCAATTTGACAGGATGAGACAAAGAAAGAATAAAGCAGTAAAAGAAAAAAGGAAAATGGCAAGTGAACATAGGAAGGCAAGTGAATGTAAGAAGAACAACAAAATACAGAGCCTTCAAAAGACAAAGCCTTCCAAGGTATACCATCTGCAACTTAACCAAATCATGCATCTGGTAATGCCATGGGTGGATAAGAAGACTGTCTGCCTCAGAGAAGCTGAGTCCCACACTTAACTCCCTAGCAGGAGGTATGTACTAACTGTTACACCTTTTTATGGGGTGGATTTTTTTTTTTCAGGTTTAGGGTTGTTTTGATGATGTTTGTTCCCATGTTGTCATTTCGCTTGGTTACCCAAACAGAACAAGGAAGGGAACACAAACACAGTCTATTCCTTATTTTACAGGAACCCTAAGGGATAGGACCAGAGTAGACAGAATCTCAAGGAAACTATCCTAACCTTGCATATTCCAGGAAAGAATAAGTAAGTTAGTTGCAATCTCTGTCTTATTAGATCTTTTTTTATATACAGCAAAGTTGTCAAGAAGATCTGCTTGTTTTAGCACAGTAATGCATAAACTTTAACAAATGTTTTAATTGCTGTTTGCTGGGTATCATGCTAACAATTAAGTATTTTCATATATTTTCAGAAACACTTGTTTTCTGAGGAAGAAGGTTGAATTTTCCTTTTTTTTTTTAAGTTTCTTAGGGCTTTGTTGTTGCTGTTTTGTACAGAGAATGTGTCATGAGTTCCTAGAGGTATGAAATTACTTAGTCATACACAATATTTCTTGTCAGCCTCACCCTTTGAGGTGCAAGATAGAAGGAAAGACATACTCTATAAATAGAAAGGCATCAGAGATCTCTTTTAAGTGGAGTGATGAACGTTACCTGAGATAAGAAAGGCATCCTTGCATATTCTAGTAATACGACCAGTACCAAAGATGGAAACTGAGAACATACAGACTAGTAGAAAACTGTCTGCCAGCAACATTTTCTGACGCTGAATATCTCCTCTGACATTTGAGCTTCATGAGACAGCATTTTTGCAATTTTCTTAAGTCAAATAATGAGAATGAAGTTTCAAAGTTCCTCAGCTAATGCTGATACCAGCCTTGTACAAAAAAGATGTGATCCAACGAAGGGCCCCAAAGAAGTTGAACAGGACTGGGAAGCCTGACATCTGAGGAAACACTGCGAGAACTGGGTTTTTTCAGCCTAGAGAAAAGAAGGCTTGGAGGAGACCTGATCATCATGTTCCAATATTTAAAAGATGGTTAAAGATAAGGCTGGGACTCCCTTTTTAAGACTGTCATGGGTAAGCATAGCTACGGAAGTGACTCTCTTGCAAAGAGCTGCTTACAGCTTCTTCTATGACCTGACAGAACCTATCGACTGGCTATTTTGAACACTGTCAACTTTTTAAGCCACTTAAGGAGCTTGACACGCCTCTGTGGTCCACATTTAAGAACGAACAAACCCCAGGAAAGTTCTCCCTTGCTTCCGGCCTTGGGACAGGTAACTGGGGGGGGTCCATGAGGCCCAGCAGAGGTGGGCCAGGCCCTGCTCGGCCTGGGCCAGCCGGGAGACAGCCATCCTGGAGCCATGCAGCCCTGTTCCACCCGCGGCCGCCCCACAGCCCTGATCCATGCAGGCAGCGCAGCCTGGCTTTCCCCTGCTCCCCTCCAGTGTGGCCGAAGACTCATCTGAGGCCTGCTGCCCAGCAAAGATCATGTCACCAACAGTGATAAGCTATATCCAGCTGCAGGGCTGGGTGAGATTAACCCTTTTAGTGCTGTAAGTTTCCTCCAGAACAGATGAAGCCTGCAGACATCAATTCTCTCCCGAGAAAACACCATAGAGACACCAAAGTCAGTAAAGAAGGAAAAGCTGAAACCCTGAGGGAGGAGAAAGAGGAGAT
The DNA here is from genome assembly GCF_000738735.6 of Corvus cornix cornix. Classification (NCBI taxonomy): domain Eukaryota; kingdom Metazoa; phylum Chordata; class Aves; order Passeriformes; family Corvidae; genus Corvus; species Corvus cornix. The sequence goes on along the minus strand of NC_046332.1, from coordinate 59,224,418 downwards.
GCTTAGAAGCTGAAATTCTGTTGTAAAGCTATGGTGATGGGCTATGATACATCAGAGTACCCGTCGTAATTTTATGAAAGCATGGGGGGGTGGAGCGTTCAAACTGTACTTGTGAGCAAAAGCACCTATGCTGAAACAAACGACTGTAATTGTGAGCAAAAGTACCTGTGCTGAAATAACCAAACGCTGAAGTAGCTGTGATTTGATGAGAAGTTTAAACAGGGAGAGATGGAAGTGATGAGGATTCTTGCTCCCAGGGAAGGAGAAGACCTCTGTTCCTAGGGATGAAGATGCTCCCAGAGATGGGTGAAGAGAACCTTTGTTTCTGAACAGCTCAACCTTAAAATGGTACCCCAGTAGCTCAAGATTGGACCCTAGAAAGCAGTTGTGGGGAAAGATGTAAGTCGGGGAAAGGGACTCTCACATGCAAGCAGAGAACCAAGGCAGCTGTCTTGCTGTGATACTGAAGCCATGAGAGAACCTCTTGTGGAGATGTCTCCACAGCATGAGCAAGAGAGACTCCTCTCCCTAAGTGAACTGAAAAAAGTTATTATAGAACTGGTAAACTGACTGAAAATCTCAAGGGTTGTCTTTTTACATTGTCAGTGGGAGAAGGGAGAAAGGTGGGGGGAGGAGAAGTGTTCTGAAGGTGTTGTCTGACTTTTTTCCTTTTTTTTTAGGTCTATTAATAAACTTCTTTATATTCTTTTAAGTTTTGTGCCTGCTTTGCTTTCTCCTAATTCTTATCTCACAGAAAGTAAGTAAGTAAGTGATGAGTATTTTGGACCAAACCACTACAACAACACAGAGAGGAGGGGTAGCAGGTAAAAGTTACTCCTGTGGAGATTCTGATTGGATACAGGCAGAATATTTTCATAATGAGAACAAGAAGCCATTGGAATAATCTCCCCAAGGAAGTGGTGGATTCTCCCAACAGACTTCAGATTCAGATGGACAGGGCTCTGGGCCATCTTGTATAGACCCTGCTTTTGCCAAGAAAGGTTGGACAAGACCAACCTTGGGGTACTTTCCAACACAGTATTCTATGATTCTATTACATGCTGAAAATGAAACTGTTTTTTTCCTTTTTTTTTTTATTTGTTTTGTTTTGGGTTTTGTTTTGTTTTGGTTGGTTGGTTCATGTGGTTTGATTTTTTTGTTTTCCTGATCAAGACTGAATTTTTCTGAGCTTCTGTGTAAAATTTTTGCAGCTGAAATTGCTTTTATGTCAAAAATTATATTACTTTAGATCTCTAAATCTAAACTTCATTATTCTACCTTTATTTTTGTTGTAACAAACAAGAAGTCAAGTTTGTATGGAAAATAATATATTTGGACCTTAGTAAATGACATATGATTCCTTCTAGTGATGTTATAATCACTCAAGAAAGCATAGAAGACTTGGTAAGAGATTGATATTGCAGCAAAACCTTTTTCTTTTCCCATGATTGAGTTGAAAAATCAAAATATTGATAAACTACTTTGAAAGAAATAAAAATGCATTCGTTTTAATGTAAAAGTATGTAGTAAATAAAAATACTAATATTTTCTAATATTAATTTGCTCTGTTTGGATAAGTTTGGATGAAAAGCCTCTGGTTGTTTGTGCATCATCACTGCATCTATTAAGTTACAACAGTAGTTTTGAACTGTGTGGCAATATAAATATTGCAGGACATATACAGCAAACCAAGAACTTTCAAATAATTTTGAATTTTACACCAGAAACACACTTTTCTTAAACCACACCAACCCTTAGTGAAAACACTGCAGACCACAATTTAGTTTAAAGCTTGATTAAGCATAATAGAGGAACTGAATTTATTTTTCACCAACCATAACTCTGTGTATTATCATCTCAAAGCTAGTACTTTTACGAAAACTATACAATATACTTTATTAAAAATACTAAAATATTTAAATTGATGGCTGTTAAAATAATACCAAGAGAGACAATCATGAGCAAGGACAAAAATGAAATTTCCTTAGGAGGTGTCATTCATCCCATTCAAAAGGGGATTTTTTTGTCATAGCTCCAAAAAAGCTCAGTATATAGCCTAGTATTTGTGTACACACATACAAACGTGCACTTATACAGACATATATACATATATATGTACATCTAGAGTATACTTACTACACAAATGGGGCAAATTTACATGACATATTTATACTGCACAAAGAATTTCTGAGGATTTGCTCTCTTTCCCTCTCTTGTGTCCCTCCCTTCACACATATACATAGTAAATCTATTGTGTTTGGCAGAGTTCTGTCACTCTCTCGAGGCGTTCGTCCACTTCTTAGAGGCCTTTATCCTGGCAAGCTGACAGTATCCTTTAGTGCTTACGGAATATTCCAATTCCATATATGTTAAAGCACTTCACATTATGTCAAAATGCCATTCTGGATAGCTTTGATCAAATAGGATTTCATTTGAAAAAACCTGTAGTAAAAGAGAGCTGAAGTAGACACCTTCCTGAACATGTCTAATTCACTCCAGATTTCTTAGGTATCCCAGCTTCAGCTCTTGATGGCTTTCTTTGATATATGTGCTTACACGGTTTATTTTAAACAATGACATTAATTAATTTTGGTTCTTTTATACCTCTTTAAATAAACTAGTAGTAAATCCGGATTTTCCAACACACACAACTCGAGCCTAAAAATACAAAACAGTATAAAAATATTATGTACATTTTACATTATCTTGCTTGAAAACAAATTTGAAATTTTGCAGTAAATCTTTTCTACTAAGCAATTTGAAACTGCACAGGAGTTCATTATTTTTCTTATTAGCTAAATTTCCATAGCAATATCATGCTGATAAAAATCATCAGCGATGCCATAAATTTTACTTAAATTAATACAAACAATGATGCTTTATTAGTATGTACAATGGAGCACATCTTAAATAATCATTAGATTCAAAAGACTCTATTTTCTTTTCTAATTTCTATGCATGTCCAGAAACTTACCAAATATCTTTTCAAATAGGCATTACACTGAAAGCCATCTCTGCCCTTTGTTCTGCCCTTCTATGATTTAGAAAGCACAAAGGTACAACAGCACTTAGGAAGAGGGTCAGATATTTCACACAGAATCACAGAGTATTCTGAGTTGGAAGGGACCCATAAGGATCATCAAGTCCTACTCTGAAGTGAAAGGCCCATACAGGGATCGAACCCACAACTTCCCTGTTATTAGAAGCAGATTTGATTCCAGAACACTTAAAGAGGGAACATAGTGGTGAGGGAACAAAGCCATCTGCAAATCATGTATCAGATTACCCAAGGGAAAGGGAGGGAATAAATCATGTCTTCTTTTCAATCAAGTTAAATACATAAACCAAATAACGTTTTTATCACTCAATAGTAAAGCAGTAAACAGATTGTCTAGTGGGCTTTAGGGCAGTTCTGAGCAATTCTAACTCACATCCTCCAATGCCCTGATTAGACATTGGAAGCACACAGCACTGAAGGTAACTCCTACCCTGCCTGATGTCTGGTGACATAGAATGATGCCAAGAGCTTAGCCTTCTAACATATGCATCGAAGTGTCTCCTCACCTTAATTTCCCTCTGCACCCTGAGATGAAAAAATAATGTATGGTTTTAAGAATTTGTTGCTTTATCACTGAAGAAAACTAAGAAGAGACCAAAAAAAAGATAATTAACTCAGAGGGAATAGCCAGTCAGCCAAGGTTGGCTAAGCTATGCAATTGTGCTTTGAAGCAAATGAACCTTACTTTGAACCACTTCAAACAACTGGAAAAGAAAAAATTCCCTATCAAATCTGCCATGAGGGAAGCATATGTGAACTGCACATGGTCTGAGAAATGGGATAAAGGTTCTAAATAGGTCTTTTACTGTCTTTATGCCGTGATTCATGGAAACAAGAGAATACTTAAACACATGCTTACTTGCAGGCATCTGTTTTACGTTTATTGTCTTCAAATGAGAAAGCCACTAGTTAAGATTATATGTGGTCCTGGATGGAAAGAAACGTAAAACTCTGTCAGTGTGGTTCTGACTTGGGTCCCTACCTTTGCAGTATAACCAAAATAGCTGCTTAACTCTATTGCTAGTTATTTTTAGACAACACACAAATAAACTGTGAAGATCAGCTCTCAGATGTGAAATACGAAAGCTCCAGGTTTATATTGTGGTTTGCTTAGTGTCAAAAGATTTGGTTTCACACACTTCTCAGAGAAAGATATTGTAAAATTTCCTAAGAAGACACTGCAGAAAAAAATTTTTGAGTATATGCACATGAAAAAGTATCAAGAGGTATAACTTAATGTTTGGAATATTAATTTCAGTACCTCAATTCAGGGCAAGCATTTCTCTATTTACGTTTTTCTCTGGTTCACAGTAATCTTTACTTTGTGCGTGACCCTGTGTAGACTAATTAATCCCCAAGTCATGGACCACTTGAAAAATAAATAAATACAAAACAAAACACTTCACTGCACATAGATCTACCCCTGGGGAAATGATGAGAGACCAAAATATGTGACAGATGTTAGTCACATTGCTTAATGCACTACTGGAAGTTGCTCGGATACTATGGTGATGAGTGTGGAGTGAGAACCTATATAGATTAGAACCATTTAGTAAGATGTATCCTAAACAGACTCATTACACAGCTATTACTGCAAAAAAATTGGAGAGCAGGTGATGCATGAGTTATAGAATAGCAGACTTGTAAATGTCTTTGTATATATATATATTCTCCTAAAAAAGCCTTGTGTCTATTATTAAATGATAAGTAGAACAATTGTTTTCAATTTTAGATCATTTATCTGTGTTTTAATTTGCCATTCTGTTCATGAAGCATCAAAGATGAAACAGCAAAGCCTTTAGAAAAGCTGCTTAGTACAATAATTAGCTATTGTATTGAACATAAAAAGCAGTCATGAACTCAGAATAGAACAGTAATAGATGAACCAGAAAAATAGAATGCATCTGCCAGAAAAGATGGGACAGTGTTGTTCGTTAAAATACTGTCCATTTCACTCTGGATTCATGCAAGTCAGTTGGTTGCAGGTCACACAAGATAAACTGCGCAAATTTTATTTGTCTTTGATTGCATAGATGAAATTTGCTTAAAATAAACCATATACTTTAACCAAAACGAATCCTTATTTACAATAACCGAATCACAGAATACACTGAGTTGGAAGGGACCCAAAAGAATCATTAAGTCCAACTCATGGTGCTGCAGAGGATCCAAGAGTCACACCACGTACCTGAGAACATTTTACGAATTGTCCAAATGCTTTTTGAGCTCTGTTAGGCTGTGACCACTTCTCTGGGGAGCCTGTTCCAGTGCCCAACCACCCTCTGGGTGAAAAACCTTTTCTTAATACCCAGCCTAAATATGCCCTGATACAACTTGAGGCCATTCCCTTGGGCCCTGTCACTGGCCACCAGAGAAAAAAGATCAGTATCTGCCCCTCCTCTTCCTTCACGAGGAAGCTGTAGACTGCCACAAGGTCCCTAAGGGGTTTCCAGCCACTGAGAGCTGGCAGAAGGGGGTTTTACCCCTCGAGTGCCAACACAAAGAAGCCCGGAGGTCAACGCTGAAACCCCTCTGGAAGGCGGCACTCAGTGCCCAACACACAATGAAAAAGGGGTAGAGCTCCTCACCCAAAAGGGGCTGTATCCTTCTGTCACTGTTAAGCAGGCACTAAGGCAAAGAAGTAAAAAGAGAGGACTCTCCGTATGTGTTCCACGCAGCTTTATACCCAGGAAAAGACAGGAATGAAGAGGCCAATTGGTGGGAGGGTCCAGGGATCTTATACTGGGTACAGAATAGGTGGGGAAAGGGATCCCAGCCAATGGGATAGAGACAAGCAGGTGGGATTGACAGGAAGGGAACCAATGGGAACAACACATAGGAGGGACTCAGGGAAGGATCCAATGGGGCGTCGAGGAACAAAGAACTTTCTAAAACTGATACATATTAAAGAAGGAAAATGAATATACATAACTTCGTACATAAAACAGAGAGGGGGGGGAAACATTAACCAATCAGGGGAAAATATGCAAAAGCTAGAACAAGGGAATCATGGGTTCTCACCATGACTGAAAGTTACATGCTAAACTTGGGTTGCTGACCACGGGAGCTAGTTGTTGGAGTTCTCCTCAGGAGAGAGAGTGATTGGAGCCACCTGCCTTGCCACAGGTTCCCCCCTGAATCTTTTCTTCTCCAGGCTGAACAGACTAAGTGACCTCAGCTGCTCCTCATACGGCTTTCCCTCGAAGCCCTGTGCCATCTCTGTAGCCTTTCTTTGGACTCTCTAATATTCTTATATTGTGGTGATGAAAACTGCACATGATATTCAAGGTGAGGCTGCAGCAGTGCAGAGCAGACTGAGACAATCCCATACCTTGACTGGCTGGCAATGCTATTGTTTCCTTAGTAAATTTCTAAGGGATTTGTATAGGATAAAAATTAATAGTATAAACACAGTATTTTCTAACAAAGTTATCATAGCAAGTGGCTATGACCAGGCCTATACATTCAATGCCTGTAAAACAGGAAAACTCAGGTGTTCAAAATGTTCCGTGGCTTTACCAAATTTCATAATCAACTTAGAATTTAGGTGGTAGGCTTCAGTTACAATAGTCTAATACATTAAACTATTTAAATTACTGGAATTGGAAAATAAACCTTTCTTCCTGTGCTTTTATTTGTTGCTGTCTCTGTGCTTACAGTACAGAATGTATTCATCACATATTACGATACTATTCTATATACTTTTTCTTTCCCAGTTACTCCAGTTATCTCAGAAAAGCATGAAATGACGCTTTATCAAATAACAGCTATTACGTAATGGCTCGCAAATGAAGCAGTATTGCCAAAGTCAATGGCAGATATAAATTAAATTTGGCTATCTCAGATAGCAAATGCAAAAAATGAGGACTTCAGAACCTGCACTTTTTAAATCATGCAACAGAATCTTAAAAAGTACTTGACATTTTGGACAATTTTTTAAGATTTATCTGTTTAAATTCCCACATTGTGAAAACTTTTTGTTTTTCCACAGTATCACAAATAATGATTCATCAAAGAACTTCTCTGTATCTTTATTCTTTTAATGTTTAACTTGCCTAAATTTACTCAAAATTTTTGCATAGAATAACCTGATTTTAGCTAAGTATGAGAATTAGTAATGAAAATTTCTCCCAGTATTCTGACATTCACCTCAGAATCGACAAAATTGGATCGATTTTATCCAAAATTGGATAAAATTTTGCTGAGATCTCAGCAAAATCCAGATTTTGCTGAGATCCAGATTTTAATGAATTCATTAAAAAGGGATGAAATACTGCTAGTTTTAGCAGTCATGCTAACAGTCATAGTTCTGTACTCTAAAGTATCGATTTTTAGTTCCAAAATGCTTTGCAAATTGTAAGTGATATATCCTCACATGGCTCTTGGGAAGAGAAAAAAAAATGTTGCTAGCCTTTTCAGAGAAGATTCTTATTGAGAACCTGACACTGTTAAGCATACTCTTTCAGGACACAAAGCAAGCCTTTAAAAGAGCTGCAATTTGATGCCAGCAGCTCCTAACCCTATACTAACTGCAGTGGGCCACATTGTCTTTCATGCCTTGCCTGAAGCACACAAAGTGTAGAGCACTCAACTTGTTGGATATCAATAGTAAAGATAGCTCCAAGGTGAACTCATACTGATGAATGAACATTCAGAAGTAGCTGTGAAAGATAAAATAAGCTCAACATTTTACTTCATATCCTTTTCCCAAATGTTGGATGTGATGTCTCATACATAGGTATGAAATTTTCTTCCCTAAACTTCTGTTTGAATTGGTTGTCATTAAGTTAGTACTCAACTTCCCATCTCAGACATTCTGATATGAATGCCTTTGGTTGTCAGGCAAAAAAAAAAGAGATCTGACAGACTAAAACACTACAGTACCCACTGTAGAAGACAGCTATTTAGAGAAAAGTCCAACAGTCTCCTAAGAGATAGTAGTAATTTCAAAATTATTCTGTTCACTTCTACATAGAAACTGTAAGACTCATCAAATTTTCTTTGCAACTTCAATCATTTAAAAATTCATCATTGTAGGTGCCCTGTAAAGTCAGTAGAGTTCTAAGAAGCTCCAGAGGTAACTCAGCCAATCCAAATATATAAAGTGACATGAATTTACAGAGACAGTGAAGAAAAACCACAGTAAATAGACAATTTGATCATATACTTTGTATCAGAGGTATTGCTTTCGAAAGATGGTCCATTATGGGTTAAACTTGGCTGGCTGCCATGTGACCACCAAGCCAATCAGCCAGACGTGGAGAGAATTATAGAATCATTTGTGTTGGAAGGGACCTTAAAAATCATCTCACCCACTATGGACAGGGGCACCTTCCACTAGACCAGGCTGCAAAAGCCCTATCCAACCTGGCCTTGAACAATTCCAGGGATGTGTCATCCACAAATTCTCTGGGAAACCTCTTCCAATGCCTTACAAAGAAAGAATTTCTTTCTAATATCGAGTACAAATCTATCCTCTTTCAGCTTTTAGCCATTAGATTTTGTCCTACCAGTACAGCCCCCTGTCAAAAGTCCCTCTCTAGCTCTCTTATAAGCCCCTTTAGATACTGCAAGACTTTTATAATAAGACTTTTTTTCTCCTTGATGCCTTCTCTTCTCCAGGTTGAAGAACACCAACTGTCTCACCCTGTCTTCATAAGTAAGTTTCATAGGAAAAATAAGATGAAAAGCTTGTGGGCTGAGATAAAGAGTAGGTAATCACTTGTCAAATACCAAAATGGGAAAAGCAGTCTTGGTTTGGGGAAGATTAATGTAATTTATTGCAATTAAAAATACAGTGGGATGGTGAGAAAACAGAGACAATGCTACCAATACCTTCTCTCCACTCCTAACCTTTTTCCTCAAGCCTATCTTTATGGCCTTGTTCCTGTTCCTGACTCTTCTGTTTCCTTCTCCCCTTGAGTGACATAGGTGGGATGGAGTAGGGGGTCTGTGATCACTTAATCGCTGTCTCTCCTTCTTCACATTTTTCCACTGTTTGCATGTGGGGTCGTTCCACAGGATGTAGGTCTTAATGATCTGCTCCAGCATAGGTCCTCTCCATGGGTACAAACCTTCAGCAACAGATTACTAGAGTATGGATCCCCTATAGAGCCACAGGTTCTGACAGAAAGCGTGCTCCAATGTGGTCTGCTTTCCTTTCTGCCAGGAACTCACTCTTTTGTGGGCTATCCTTGGGCTGCAGCTTTCTTCAGGTCATTTCCACCTGCTCTGGTGTGGGATCTTTCACAAGCTGCAATGTGGGTACCCGCTTCCCTCAATCCTCTACAGGCTGCAGAGGGACAATCTGCATCACTATAGTCTTCACCGCAGGCTGCAGCTGCAGGGGAATCTTCACTCCGGTGCCTGGGGAACCTTATCCCTCTTCCTTGATGGTTGTTTCCATCACATTTTTCTTAGTTCTCTCTCACAGCTTCTATGCATAATTTTTACTCTTAAATATCTTATCATAAAAGTGCCACCAGCTCAGCGGTGGACATCTCTGTTGAACATGATGGCAGCTCCTGGTCTCTTCTCATAGAGGACACCTTACAGCTCCCCCTGCTACCAAAAGCTTGACTCAAACCCAGTGCATCCAGAAACATGTGAAAAGATGTTTTAATTTTTACTTCAGAACAAAACTTATTGCTCTACTTCTGACATAGCTTAGTGTCAAACAATCATATCTTTTGAATGTGTAATGTAAGGTAATAAAAATGGCCTTAGACCTGTTATGTTGCAGTATCTATGTTTGTTTTAAACATAGATTTCATAATGGATATTTTCAAATCACAATTTATATACTCATAGCATAACACAGTAGAACATATGAGATAGATGCTTTTATCTTCTGCTGTTTTTCAGCCCTGGAAAAAAATCCATTTCAACAAAGATGCATAAACTTACACTCACAGAAGTCTCATGGATATGCTTGAATGGGCATAGCACTCATTGGACATGCTTTCTTCAGACAAAATTTCACTAGCCTATTGAATTTCTTCTTGTAGTGAATTGTTTTCCTCAATGATTTTCCCAGAGTTCTCATATTTTAATGGCACAAGTATTATTAATTTCTTTTATTTTCTGTTTTATTATTTAGTTATTCAGTGTTGTAAAGTTGTTCCATTTTGTTGTTAACCTATTTCTGCCTGAGTGTTTCTTGTAATTACTTCATGAAATCTAAATTCTCCTCTGTCAGGAAAGAAGCATAATGTAAAGAAAAACATACCATTAATCATAATAAAAATAATAAAATCTATTTAAATTCGTACATTCTTTCCCTAACCACACTTATGCATAACCACCACAGACAAATCCCACTCTGTTTTCTGTATTTGGAGAAGGCTGCTATTGAAGCCTTGCTGCATGCCAGAGAATCCACAAAAATTCTTCTGTTCCATTATCACTGAAGATAAAGCCACGGCAAATGGAAATGCAGGGGTGGAGGAATGCCACTGTTAATCAGTTGTTTGTAACAACTTGCAAGGGCAATAGCAGCTTACAAACAACACCTCCTCGGAAACATTTTCCCCATCATATACCTTACTGTCCACCTGGGAGCATCAACAGCTGGTTCACAGCTACATAGCACCAAGGCACTGACACTTTAATACTAACAAACATTTTTTGTATTGACAATGGGTCCAATTATAAAGAAGCCGGGGGAGAAGTGATGGATATAGATAGGTAGATTTTCAAAGATAAGAGCACAACCTTGTCTTTTTCTCATATTTCATATTTTCCACTCTATGCCACTCTTATGAACTTCTCTTGCATGGGTTCCTTACAGAGGAAATCACTGCTTTGTTCAATTATTTATACAACAGAATGTGTAAAAGTAACATCACATTTGCAATGATATAATAATTGATGATGATGATGGTGATAATAATAATAATGATAAAAAAATCAATTGTACTAAGCAGATTCTATTTCCCTTCTGATTTCTCTAAATTAGAAGGGATTTTATACAAATATCGTAAACATCTACTTGCTTTTGCAAGCATCTCCTAAATAGAAAAGAATAATCTGAGATTAAGTATATTTAAAACTAATTCTATTCCTAGAGAGTTAGGGTTGGGTGACACTTGAGTTCCTTGACAGACACCCCAGGCCATACACACACCCCACTGGTCATACAGAAGACTATCTGAGAATCAGATCAGATCTTAATAATAAATGAACAATATTGGGAAAGTTTTTTTTGGAAACATGTAAACCTGGTAATCATACAAAATGTTCAGACCACTGGAGTGCAATTTCACCCTTAAGAACTGTGATCATATAGTGAGTAAACATCCTGTCTTTCCTTTGGAGATGCCAATGCTCTTCTACAGTTGGATTTGCTCTGTCTTATGTAAATGGGAACCGGCTTCTATCAAATGAAATATTAAAACCATAGAATTTCACTATTGATGATGGTAAATCAAGCAGAAAGAAGGCTATGTTCTCATATTTTTCTTTTTAAATCCCCATGAAATTCAGGTGGCAGCATCCCAATTATTGTTACATGAAAAGTGTACTCTGTGTATTTTCCTTTTGCTACCAAAATATTTCCCCTGATGATTCTTTGCAGCAATAATAAAAAGCAAGATGTGTAGCAACAAATGCAGTAGAAGCTCATATAAACAAAAATAGTAGATATACACTAGGCCATGTATGGAGGCAACCAGAATTAACCAGCTCATCCTTTCTATAAAGTAGTCATTTAAAATATTCATAATGTTACGTTGTTGATGGTGATGATATGTTTTTAGACACAGCTAGTTCCAGTTTACATTGACATACTGTCATCAATTATGCTTCACCATCTGTGAACATAATTAAGTTTACCCTTAAATTTGATTTTAGAACATATCACTCACAAGTGACTCTTGTTTACTAAACACATTGGAATAAGCAAAAACTGAATAGCATGCATTTTGAATAAACTAGAAACAATTTTGCATGCAGGCCTCACAGGGCTGTAAATGTATAATTTACCCATTCTCAATGTATAACACACCTGAGCCCTTTCCAGGATTCAGGAACTCACTTAAGCTTTGTGTGCCATTATTGAAATCTCACTTATAGTGTTGTCATTGTCTGTGACTCTGATTTGCAAAGAGACCTTAAAATAGATGTAAATGCCATGGACACTACCTTAATAATCAGTTAAGAGGAATCAGTAATTATATATGCTTTTTTCCAGAGGTAGTCAATGATATCTCACACAATATTTTGTCAGCTTTCCAAAATCCTGAAGTACTGAACTCCATGGGAAGTATACAACGGCATCTTTCGTGAAGTGCTCTAGACCTAACAGATAATCTCAGTAGTTCACGTCATATTGATATCTGTAACCTTATTGGAGAAACATAATATTTATAGTCAATGTAGAATTGCTTCCTGTTTGTAGAATTGCTTTCTGTTTGAACAATTGTGAATTTATGATCCATTTTCCTTATATATTATAAAACTGTTCCTGAAAATTACCTATCCTGGATGTGTCTTCCTGTTAACCTATTTACTAAAATATATGTGGAAAGCACACACCATAGGGATTCAAAATCCGTTAAAGTGAATTCATTTTAAAATTCAAATGAAGAGTGGTGATTTTTTTTAATATTCTCCAAGCTCTGATCTTGTTAATATATTAAGAATAAAACTAGCAACATGAAGAAGCTTAGATCTCCCAAGTGGAAGACCTTCAGAGGGAATGAAAAAATGAGACAAAAATCTATTAGTAAACCTATTCTGTACCACCAACACAGTGTGGCAATCCTGCCTCTTTTACTAGGTTAAAATAAGAGAGCTGATAGCAAAACCTTCAAAATTACCATGTCTTAACACCTCTAAATCTTCATAGTATTTATCCATGAAATACCTCTGAGAGATAGCAATGCATTCTCATCCCAGTTGACATAGGAGGAACTAAGACGCAGAAACTACAGAGTACAGTTCAGAATGCACTCAGAAATTTAAAAATACAGAAGTCTGCAGGAAATTAGTCTGCAGGAAAGTAAAGAACACCACACTTGGCAGGTGAATACTGACATCCTCTTTACCTGTGCACAGGGCAAACAGGCCAAAGAGAAATCACTGACCCCTGTCAAGCAACATTCCTGTACAGGCTCTGTTGAACACCAGCTTTTCACATGGACTGTTTGGGCTGTTGAGCTTTGCTCTGCTTTTAGGCAGGACTAGGGTTTAGTGCTTCCTCAAATGCTGTGTAAGATGGCAAGATCTTACATATGGAGGTAAAAATGTACTGTTTTGAGTGGGATTTAATCAGCTGCATATGGAATGGGAAGAGGCTGTAAATAAAGCACTGTGCATTTTCTGATAGAGTGCCAAGTTCTATGAGTCAGGGAGATATCATATCCTAAACCTATCTTGATAATTTTTTTTCCTAAATTCTTGACACATAATTCATAATGAGATGTGAGAAGTAGGTTGCAAATTAAAATTAGATATTATAGAGTTCTGTCTCTGAATTTGATGTCCTGCTGCTTGGCCCCACTTGGTCCTTGCACTAAGTAACATTACAGGATATCTTCACGGCCTGTAGCACAACTCAATCCCATTAGGATGTGTTGTGCACAGTCACTCCTGTGGGGGATGCTGGGATTCTTCATAAGCAATTCTAGCTGTGACTAGAAGCACACATTCCTGTGTCTGGCCAGCAGTATTAGCTGAGAGTGGGAGAAAACGCTCTGGAGTGTCTGGAAGCAGAAACTTCTGACACTAGGCCTCCTACAACATGTTGGCTGTGGGTTTAAAAGGCAGCACAGCTAGTTCCAATGATAGCCAATGTAGTGGTTTGGTCCAAAATACTCATTATTGTTTACTTTCTGTGAGATAAGAATTAGGAGAAAAGCAAAGCAGGCACAAAACTTGAAAGAATATGAAGTTTATTAATAGACCTAAAAGAAGGGGGGAAAAAAAATCATACTACGTCTTCAGAACACTTCTCCTCCCCCCACCTTTCCCCCTTCTCCTACTATAAAAAGACAACCTTGAGATGTTCAGTCTGTTTACCACTTCCATTATAACTTTGTTCAGTTCATTTAGGAAGAGGAGTCTCTCTTGCTCATACTATGATACTATGGAGACATTATCACAACAAGACAGCCGCCCAGGTTGGTTCTCTGCTCGCATCATGTGAGAGTCCCAACCCACGACTTGCAGCTTTTTCCACAACTGCTTTCGAGGGTCCATTCTTGAGCTACTGGGGTACAATTTTAAGGTTGAGCCATTCAGAAATAAAAGTTCTCTTCACCCATCTCTGGGAGCATTTCCATCTCTGAGAATAGAGGCCCTCCTCCTTTCCTGGGAGAAAAAAGCATCTTCATCTCTAAGACTATCTCTGGGAGTATCTCTAGGAAGAGAGGTCTTCTCCTTCCAATTGGAGCAAGAGTCCTCATTGCTTCCATCTCTCCCTGTTCAAATTTCTCTGCAATCACAGCTGCTTCAGCATTTGTTTGTTTCAGCATAGGTGCTTTTGCTCACAAGTGCAGTTTGAACGCTCCACCCCCCATGCTTTCATGAAATTACAATGGGTACTCTGATATATCATAGTCCATCACCACCATAGCTTTACAACAGAATTTCAGCTTTAAGCGTCTCCTCTTTTTCCTCCCTCAGGATTTCAGCTCTTCTTTCTTTGCTTAATGTCTGCAGCACATACAGCACTAAAAGGGTTAATCTCACCGGGGCTTTGCAGCTGGAATTTCGCTTATCACTGTTGGTCACATGATCTGTGCCGAACAGCGGGGCAGCTTCAGCTGAATCTTCGGCTGCACTGGAGAGAGGGAGCGGCCCGTCTGCACAAAGCAGGGCTGTGGGGGGGCCACGGGTAGAACAGGGGCCATCGGCTCCAGGATGGTTGTGACCCGGCCCGGCCCAGCCAGGCCTGAGCAGGGTCTGGCCTGGGCCCGCCAGGCCCCGTATGGGCCCTGCAGGCACCTGTCTCAGCGCCGGAAATGAGGCAGAGCTCCTCCGGGCTTTGTCCATTCTTAAATGTGGACCACAGAGGCGGTCAATTTTTTAGTGGCTTAAAAAATTGTCAATATTCAAACTAGCCAGCTGATAGGTTCTGTCAGGTCATAGAGGAGCTGTAAGCACCTCTTTGCAAGAACATCACTTCTGGGACTATGCTTGCTAACCCATGAGAGCCAAATACAGCAGTTCCTGGGACTGCTCAAAGAGTTTCTGGAAGCAAAGCTCTGTGTTTTCTTTAAGCTTCTGATGCCTGTCCCTCTGTTCAGTATCCCCTAAGCCTTAACTATCCTGGCCCAGTGATGGGCGACGCCTGTGAGTTTGGAGAAACCTTCAGAAGATCCTGTTATCCAGGCATATCTGTCTGGAAAATCTTGGTATGGTCAGAAGTCATAGGGATAAGCATCTGTGTATGATTTTGGAAGAAAAGAAAAAAGTAGCTGAAAAGAGCTATATTTGAAGAAAGTGCTTATTCTGTAGCATGAGAAACAGACCTATCAGAGGTTCTGTCAGAAGTGGTTAAGGTACCTGAGGGACACACCAAGGGAAACCTGCCAAGTCTCATCATGAACCACCTGAGGCTAGATGCCTGCGGAAGCCTTCCAAATTTTAACCTTTTGCACACAGCAAATGTATGGCCAGCTCATTGTGGCCCATCCCCATGTGAGAGGATTTTGGTGGGTAAACTTCCTTTCAAGAGTCAGAAAGAAATGGGAGAGAGAAGTTAGCAGAGACTTCAGGAGAAGAGGATGTGATAGGGGAAAATAGCATCATTTTCACCCCAGACAGAACAAAAAAATGCTTGATTAGTACCTTACTGATAGGACTGTACTTTATGATTGATGTATCAGAAATGGAATGATAGGATTTCATACCGTTCTTTTACTGCTTACATGGGTTTTTAAAAATACTTTTTATAATACTGGCGGCTTACAATAAGGAGGAGTTTCTATTAAAAAAATTAATATTGCTGAACAGTTTAATCTTTTCTGAGGTTTATGATTTTTCATTTGATGACATAGTGTCTTATCTAATTTTTTTGATCTCTAACATTGGTTAATATATACCTATCCTTAAAGATTTGACTCCCTCCACAACAGGATATTAAGCACACAAACATGAATCAATAAGAGAATGTTGATGATGGAGACTTCTGAAAAATCAAGACGTTTTTACATGAGCTCTAAATAAATATGACTGAAACAGCTACCTTTGAATACTAAAGCCACAATTTTTTTTTCTGCATTCAATTTCTGAAAATATCTGAAATTTACTGAGCTCATGACACACAAAAGGTAAACAATGGAGCATATAGCTGTTAAAGGGAAAGCAAGATCAAACAACTATTAGTGTATTCTAGTTTTTCAATTCCTAAAACTCCCCTACAGTGGGAGAATAGGAAAGGAAAATGCCTCTATAGAGATTAAGAGGTCTGTAAACATCCACTGATGATTAGCTGTTAATGTGTCAAGAATGGATTCCAAATGCTCACAGACTTACTCCCCTTATGTTGCAGCAAGCCAAATTCTTTCAGTTGAGATAGGCTTTGTCAGGGACACTATCTTTTGCTTTTTCCATTGGTTGGCAGTCTCTGTTTTCCAGGGTGTATCACAAAACATGTGTATGAGATACAGATATAGATAAGTGTGAAAAAGACAGAAAATACAGGTCATAGAGAAAGATCTGTTCAGAGGTTAGTGCCTTGTGTTTGAAATGATAAACTAAAGAAAAGCTAAACGGAATTATTCTGCAAAAAGCACCTTTTGGAAAGTAAAAGCTGCTCTTTAGAGCAGGGAGTGACAAGGATGAAATTTGAGACTAATGGCTTAACTTCTCATCTTTCTGTCAAGCCTCTTTCATCATACCACCTTATAAATCAAGTCCAAATGAATCCCTCCCAAGTGAGAGTCTTCTCAGAAAAATGACAAGTTAGGATTCAGACACAAATTCCTAAAAGATCTCAGGCTTCATAGGGTTTAATGCAATCATTAAACACTGAGGAAGACTTTAACTTGAACCTTCCAAAGGTGAAGATATCACAGTAAAATTTAATTTTTTTCTTTTTTTCAGTATTTGTTATAGTTTCTAGTCTTAAAGAGACTACTTGCATAGTTTACACTGGAAAGATACTGTTTCAAAGAAAATGTAATGTGGGATGCAGAATCAAACTGTTTGGCTTTTGCCTCATTCACCTTCAAAAGAAATAAAGATTGTATGTATGAAAAAAAATCCCAGGTTTTCTAGTTGATTTATGATCATTACAGAATGCATCTCATGCCTTTTGACTTTCAAAGGAGTGCACATAAAACTGAACTGTGCAGTAGACAGTAGGGCATTCAGGATAGCAATAGGCAGCTTTGATTCAAAATATAATAAGCAAAGTTCAGAAGTGATCTGTAATTTTTTTTTTTTGACACAATACTATAAACATGAGTTTGTATGTGAGATAATGAAATCTTGTAAGATAGGGTTTCTTTTTACAAGGCAAATATACCATATCATATTATGATAGTGCTTTTGCTCCTGGAAATATTTTGTTTTTGCTTTAGAAGTCTGAATTTATTAAACATCAAAGTCCTTTTACAAGAAAATCATTCATTCTGTCATAGAAATCAAAAACTCAGTGAAGTCTGTGCCATCTGAGCATGAGATAGGAATCAGAGTGTAATTAGAAATATTAATTTACTTGGCTAACAGAGCCAGAAGAGGAAAAATAATTCTTTCCTAACTTTTTTTTTTTTTTTTTTTTGACACCAGTTCCCACAGAAGTAACATACTAACTCCATTAGGCAAGGAATACAAATAACAGAGCTTTGATCATAACTGAAAACACTGAGTACCAATTACTAGAAAGAAAAATATTTTCTGGTCTCTGATTAGAGAAGTGTAGTGAATTAAACACTTGCCACACTTCACACTAATAAAGAAAGATTGATTTCTTTGAGATAGCTATTTGGTCATAATCATAGCAGGTCAGATGTTGAGTACCAGATGTATTAAAAGGCTCTTGGCTATGGAATGTAAACCTTTGGATTTGTTTTTGACTCTGCAGGCAGTAGTTGTTCAGAGCTTCTTGCTCTCCTCTTGCTCATCTCTAGACTGTTCTCAACCTTGACACTTTCTTTCACTATGTCAGGTATCATGTTTCCTGCTTCATAAATGTTTTACTTCAGCTTCTTTATAACATACTGCATTTAGATAATATCAAAAATAGCTGTTGAACTTTCAAGGCTGCTAATTTAGGCATGGGCATTCTTAGAAGAAAGTAGAAGCAACTCTGAAAGGAAACATACCGAATATTTATAATCTTGTAATAGTTAATGATAATGGAAAGAACTCAGTTGTTCTA
This sequence comes from Corvus cornix cornix, assembly GCF_000738735.6. NCBI lineage: Eukaryota > Metazoa > Chordata > Aves > Passeriformes > Corvidae > Corvus > Corvus cornix. Next base: position 59,206,032 of record NC_046332.1, on the reverse strand, counting down.
CCTTTACGAAAGAAATACCAAAAAGATACATATGCATTGGTAAAGAGAAAGGAGTTGCAAATATTGTATTGCATGGTCATACAGATTTATGTGTGCTGTTTCTACTATGGAATATGAAGTTTATTGTCAGCAGAGGATGACCAAGTCATGGAATATGTACAAATATGTATGTACAAAAGGCAGTGGACACTAATGGAAGTTGGATGATGTTATTGCAAGGCTGATGTTATTGCAAGGTCTCGAATACCTTTGAATGGTCGTAGTGTCTGAGAAAGGTACACAAAGACTAGAACAGAACAAATATCACTCCTATATTTGAGAAGGATAGAAGGAAGATTTGGGGAACTATAGTCCAAACATCACCTTAGTCACTCAGAAGATGATGGAGAAAAACCTCCTGGAAAGATTTTCTAAACACATGAAGGTCGAGGAGCTAGCTAGGAATAATTAGCATGGGTTTTCAAGGGCGAAATCATGCTGGACCAACTTGGTAGATTTCTACAGTGATGGGAATAGCTTGGTGGATGAGAGCAGAGCAACAGATATTGTTTACCTTGACTTCAGAGAAGCTTCTGACACTGTCTCACATGACATCATCATAGAGAAACTGACAAAGTAAGGTTTAGGTAAGTGGACAGTAGATTGATTAAAGAGAAGCTGAATGATTGGTCCCAGAGGACTCTGATCAATGGCTCCAAGTCCTGCTGGAGGCAGTTTCTAGCAGTCTAGCTCAGAGGTCTCTGTCCTTGCTCTAATATTCTTCAACATCTTTATTAATGACTCAGATAAGGATGAAGTCTCAGCAAGTTTGCAGACAATACAAAACTAGGTGGAGTGGTTTATACACAAGATAGTTATGCCACCATTCAGCAGGAGCTCAATAGGCTGAGTGGGTGTCAACAAGGGTAAACGCCAAATCCTGCATCTGGGGAAGAAAAAAATTGATGTACCAGTTTATGCAGGAGTGCAACCATCTGAAAAGCAGCTTTACCAAAAAGGATCTTGGTATTCTAGTGGACAACAGGTCAGCAATGCACCCTCAGAGCAAAGGAGTCCACCAACCTCCTCAGCTGCACTAGGAGTGTTGCCAGCAACTTGAGTGAGGTGATCCTTTCCCTCTATTCAGTACTAGTGAGACTGCATCTGCAGGATTGTGTTCCGTTCTGGGCTCCCACTACAAGAAAGATACAGACTTAACAGATCAAGTAATGCTTCAGAAAAATTGATTTAGTGACCAGAGCATCTTTCATAAAAGGAAAGGCTGAGAGAGCTGGGACTCTTCAGCCTGGAGAAGGTTCAGGGAGATCTCATCAATGTATATATATACCTGAAGGAAGGGAATGAAGAAAAGGGAGCCAGACATTTCTCAGTAGTGCTTATGGACAGGATACAGGTAATGGGCACTAATTAAAATGCACAAAATTCCATGTGAACATAAGAAAACTTATCTTTTTACTCTTGTGAGGGTGGTCAAACATTCTAAACAGGGTGTAAAATCTCCATTCTAGGAGAAAGGAAAAAACTTTACTGGATGTGGTCCCAACCAACCTGCTCTAGCAGGACTCTGCTTTGAACAGGGAGAGTCAGACTAGATGACTTTAAGAAGTCACTTCCAACGTAAACAATATTGTGATTACTATATTTTTCTCTATATATACATTTATTTACATATTTGTTTCCTTGTTCAGCTGTCTATTTAATTCAGTAAAAAGTAAAAAAAGCCAGTCAGAAAAATTATGATTGAAGATGTGCAAGGGAAGACAGCAGAAAGAAGTGAAATTTAATAGGCAAGAAGCCACAGTAGGCATAATGATAATTTAAATATTGCAATTACAAGATTGTTAGATGAATAAAAAATGATAGGTTTAATGCTAACTGTTTTTACTGGTTTTCACTGAGGGAGTTAGAATGTGGTAGCTCTCAGAGCTCTACTGCTGTGAAGGAATGCAGCGTACAGTGTGATGCCTTAAGAGGCCTCCTAGAAACAGAGACTAGACAGGAGTAAGGGAATAAAGGTAGGTATTTATTTGAAAGGCCTTCAAAGGTACACCCTGGGGAGCCAGAGGCTATTGCCAAGATGGACCCCAAGATGGATGACAGGTCACGAGTTCTTCACACTTTTATAGGTTTGGTTCATTTGCATATCAGGGTTAATTCTCCAATTAAAGCTTCAGTTTAATGATGTAATTACCCTCCACTTGCCCCCCTTAGAGGCCTTTTGGTTTATACTTTTTGGGCCTAGGACAGTCTGGGTGTCCTTGAGGAGCAGGCCCATAGAGGCTTTGTTATGTCTACTTAGCATGAGAGAGAAGAAATTAACAGGCTACAAGAAACTTCAGAGTTACACACTAGGCAGTACAGGATTTGAAAAATATAAAAGTTAAAACAGGTGTCAGTTGAACAGGCATCAGGTGTCAGGTGAACGGAGCAGCAAAAGTCTCACAAGGTTTACTGCAGAGCTGCAAAATCTGTCAGTTTTGTCCTTCAGAGAAACCAGAGCTTTTAAACTCTGCCCTCTAAAGTGGGATAATCTGGTGCAATAAAAAGTCCATAAGACCCAATCGCTAACTGCTTGTAGGTTTGAAGAAAGAGCCAGAAAAAGGAAATCAGGGGCAATTGCCACCTGTCTTTTCAGTCCCATTACAAATTTTTTGTTTCTGGAGCTGGTCTGGTAACCTGCAAACAAGGTTTGACTGGCTTGGAACGTGAGGGGACAGCAGTGGATATTATCTGCCTGGACTTCAGTAAAGCCTCTGACACTGATTTCCGCAAGACTTCCATGGACAAGATGACTGCTTATGAGCTGGATGAGAAGACAGTGAGGTGGGATAGAAAACAACCGAGTGGCCAGGCCTAGAGGATGATGATCAGTGGTAGGGAGTCTAGTTGGAGGCGAGTGACTAGTGGTGTGTCCTGGGGATATCAATACTGACTCCAGTCCTGTGTTACATCTTTAATGATGTGGATGATGAAGTAGAGTAAACCTCAGCAAGTTTGCTGATGAAACAAAACTGGGAGGAATGGTTTATACCCTAGAGGGTATAAACTGCCATACAGAGGCTGCCATACAGAGGAACCTCAACAGTATGAAGATATGGGTTGAAAGGAGACCATGAAGCTCAACAAGTAAAAAGAACAAAGTCTTGCACTTGGGGAGGAAAAGCTCCATGCATCAGTGCACACTGGGGGCTGAGCAGGTGGAAGGTGACTTGACGGAAAATAACCTGTATGTCCTGGTGGACACCAAGTTAAACATGAGCCAGCAATATGCATTGCTGAAAAGAATTTCAATGATAACCCAGGCTGCATTAGGCAAAGTATTGCCAGCAGATGGGTGGGAGATGATCCTTCCCATTTATTCAGCACTGGCAAGGACACATTTGGAGTCCCATGTCTGGTCTTGGGCTCCTCAGTACAGAAGAGACATGGACATTCTGGTGAGAGTACAACGAAGGCTACAAGAGTAGTTCACATATAAGAAAACTCTGAGGGGGCTGGGACTTTTCAGCCTAGAGAAGTGAATTCTCAAGGGGATATTATCAGCATTTATAAATCCTGAATGAAGGGTGAAAACATGACAGGCTCTTTTGAGTGGTGTGCACTGACAGAACTAGAGGCAATGGGCCCAAACTGCAACACTGGAGGTTCCTCCTGAACACAAGAAAACACATTTTACTGTGACAGAGACAAGAGTGCAAGGACAGGTTTTGCAGAGACATCTGGAGTCTTCCTACTTGGAGATACTTTTTTTGGTACACTATAATGTGGTCAACTATTAAAAAACAATTATGAAATGTATCATGTAGTGGGAGAAGACATCTTTACAAATCATCATCATCATCGTTATCATCATTTACTGGTTAATAATAGCAATAGAGATTTTGTGAAAAAGTGGTGTTGTTTCCTAACTCCATAAAACAGTCTTACAGGCCTTAGAAACTATGAGTCTGGTAACAGTTTATGAATAATCAGTTTAAATCTGGACATCTGCTGAGTTCTACCATATATTTGTCCCCTTGTTACTCATTATTCAACACCAACCATGTACATAAATACAAAATAATGTAAGAACAGCTGTACCAGATGAGGCTGAAGGCCCGCCTAGCCAAGTATAACAAGCAGCAGCTTGGAACAGGTGGTTAGAGAAAGGGTGAGAGGAGCAGGGCAGATATTAAATGACTCTTTCACTCTCTTTGCTTTCTGCAGTCAGAGCTGTAGGAACTTCACAAGGCCAAAGTTTCATCTGAATGTTAGTGTGTAATCTATGGACTGATCTCTCAGCTATTTTTTTTACCTCCCTACTGAACTCCAGAATATTTTCTATTTCTCTGGAAAGTAAATGTCATAATTAAATAGCAGGGTTTTGCAGAAAATGTTTCTAAGCATTCTAACTAAAAATTCTACATGGTATTCCTAGTTCTACAGTTATCAGAAATTCAGAATGGTTATTTCCAATTCATCTTCTCATTGCCATTCTTGATTAGATTACTCTTTTCATTTACCTTCTTCAGAAGATGAGTAATTGTAATATCAGTTTTTTCTTCAAACGGAATCTGTCCCACACTCCAGATGTTTTTTACTGCATTTTTTACAAGTTTTAGTTCTAGATGAACTAAAAATGACCTGACAGAAACTGCATGAAGTATGTAAGGTATGGATCCATGACTAAATATAGTTTTCTCTAATTTTTTTCTCCAGCTCATTACTTTAGATTATTTCACTGAATTTTACATGAGAATTTAATTCATCTTTATGTTGTGTGCCATTCTCTATGATTATACATAATATGCTTACAAAACTTAGTTACCCTGACAGAAGATTTGGGTAAACTTTTGATACACATCAATCGAGTGCTACCAGTAACCTGGGAAGTCAATGGTGCAAAAGCTCACCAGTTGCCAAATGGGCCAGCCCTCACTGTCTGTTTGGCAGACAACATCACCTAATAAGCATTAGCTGACTGAGGCAACACTTTCAATCCACTCACCATTCTCTTTACTTGCTTATTCAACTATTGGTAGTTTAAAATAGCTAGGCAAGTACATTTTCACAAGTAGAATAGGTCATAATTTCAGATTAAAATGGTAGTCTGAAGAGAAAATTCGGTGACATGGGGTCAGCAGACACTAAGTGTATGATTTTAATACATAAAGGTACAGTTTGTAGTAAATTTGTGAAGAACCTAAATGTAGGCTATTGAATCACAGACCCAGACCGGCAGGGAATCTGAATCGTTTGTTCAAAGGAATGAGCTGGTTTTATACACCTTTCCAAGGCACAGTATTTCCTTACATGGTGATCCTCACTACGTGACCTATCCCATGTTGCCACATCAGCAGCACACTTTCTCAATGTCCTTCTATGGGATGATCACTCACTGTTCGCCTGTCCATCAGCTCCCGGCAGGCTCCTCTCCGTAGGGCTCTGCCGTGTGACACCTCCTCCCCCCAGGGTCCAGTGGAGACAAGCCTCTCTGTGCCACCATGTGCTCCTTTGTGCTGCCATGTGCCTCTGCAGGCAGGTTTTACAGCTCACAACCCAATTCCATCTTATTTCTCCCCATACCTAAATATGAAAGATTACAAATAAACAAAGCTATTTAAATCTTTTGTGTAATTGCAGAGGAGTCTGGGTCTGGATGTGGTTTCTTGCTGTTACTAGATGAGCCCATTCTTCCATTTTTATTTCCCCTTCCATAAACTCATCTTTTCTTCTATATAGGTTCCCATTTGCTAAATAAAATCAGTATCTGATATCCGGTCAGAGGTTCTGTCATGTCCACCATTACACTAGCTTTCTTTCTCAGTTTTTGCATTTGACTATCACTTGAGACTTTTTCCTGTTTTTTTCATCTTTCAGGCTGTCTTACTGGAGTCCATATTAATAAATATAATTCATATGTTCTATACCTGACTTATTACAATTACAACTTTTGTACCTAATTTCTCATCTGGCAGCTAATAAAGCATCAATTCTAGGATCCCACATTTCCCTTGTTCTGTTCAACGTTAGTTAAATGAAAAGAGTATAGTAGCCACTTAGGAAACCAAGTAGGAAAAGGAAAAAGAATCTGAGACTGACAAAAATGTGTATTACTAAATTCTTGAGAGTTCATTATGCATTATTACCCTGCAAGATGAATAATAATTTTGAAGGCTTTTAAGACATGTATTAAAATAGTTGATGTAAATACCTATAAAATAAAGTCAGTAGAGAATACATATTGAAAGCATTAACGCTCATGAAAACCTTGGTGATCTGTTGCTATGTGATTTGGTTTCTATGAAGTCTGCAGAACCTTTTTTTTAAGATTTTATTTTATGGCTAAAGGCAGACAAAATCTTGAATAGGCTCACAACTGGGAGACAGGATTAAAATCATTTTAAAAGGTTGGATAAAATACTAAAATGTAAAAGGAAAAGCAAACACAGATAATTCCCAGGATACTTTGGATACTATTCTCACTCTCAGGTTTTTAGAAGAATATTTATTCAGTAGCCAGAATTTGTGTACATTAAAATCTAAAGCTGACAAACAACTCCCATTACATGGCTACATGCAAATACACTATGACTGTTTCTGGATGGAAGAAATAGAATTCTCCAACTTATAGGGATATTTCCAAAAACCAGTGTGGGAGAAAATTTTGATTTTCTGTTCTGCAACTTTCTAAATGTACTATTTGCTATTTGAGCTTTCTCTAACATTATTGTTAATAAGATTACCAATGCCAAGCAATCAGTTAAGTCAGATTTGCATTTGCTCTGTAAGGCAGTAGACAAAATTCATCAGGGTCTCCACACACATACACTACACTATTTGCACTGCACCGTGATGAATTCCTGCATCAGGACCATCGATTGTTTACTAACATGCATACCATAGGATCCTGGATAGGAGCTCCATAATCTCTCCTCAGGTACATGATTAAGTAGCAAATGACACCCACCAGCATCTGGTGAGCTGTCAGGTGCCAGAAGGTGTTTGTAGTGGTAATTTGGCCATCTGCAATCTGTGTTGTCAGAGCACTGTAAGTTATCACTGTCTCAGGCAATATTAACTTGCAGTGTTCCTCTGACACTTCTTCAGTGGGTTGTGAAGCAGACATATGGTACAAAATACTTCCTTGCTAGCTCCTCCCACCTTTCCAACAGCAATGACTTCTGTGGCTTATCAGTGAAAGTACTGTGGATTGTGCTTAAGATTTCTCTTCATAGTACTTTAATATTAATACTGCTGAAGTATTTTTACCCTGCTTTAGGTATTTTGAGTCACTTTTGTGGCAGGCTTCTACATTGTGAAGAACACAAGACATAGGAACATATGGCCCATGGTAATTACATATTTTGCAAATTACTTAGCAATTATACCTGAAGTTACCAAGTAGTTCAAAACCAATTACCTTATAACTTGATTTCAGGTTCTGTAATAAGACTTTCAGTTTATATGGAAAAATAACTGGATAATTATTTATGGTTATATGGTCATTAAACAATGGCTTAAATAATTAAGATTTAAATTTATTTTAACTTTTTTTTTTTTTTTTAAACAAAACAATGCATCTGGCTAACAGCTTCTGTGCCAATGTTAGTTAAACCAGCTAAGATAGATTTTTTTATTTACAGAGCTCACAAAAGGATGCTGACCCACAAGAACTCCTTGGACTTGATGATCTTTGTGGGTCCCCTCCAAATCAGGATATTCTATATTTCTATGAAAAGAAATGTCAGATGACCCCTTGACTGTAATTATTTTTGACCATTATTGCTATCAATCTTACTAGATCATATAAAAAATATGGGGTTTGTTGGAGTTTTTCTTTTATTTTTATCATGTTTTCTCATTGAATGAATATCACACCAAGAAACCACTTAGAATTTACAACAAAATCATGAAGATAGGAATCCTCCAACCACTCATTTTCAGTAGAAAAGTAAAGTGACCGTACCTGTGGACATATTAAGATAACATTGCAGCTAAAGGAAAAATTACCTGATGGATGCAAATGCATTTTTATTTTTAGACCAATCTAACATGGAGAATTAGAATGAGAAGATAGGAGTCCAAATGACAAATACATTGTGCATTTATTTAATGGGCACTGAACAGTTCAGGGAATTGTTAATAGAGTTTAGGGGCTTTCATCACTGAGTCGCTAAGCTTGAATCTGGCCCAGGTCTGCAATGACTGAAAATAATTATGGTTTGATAGTTCTTCAGTGCCCTATGCAAAATGAATTATGTTCTTACTCAGAAACTGATGGTCATTAGTAAAAATTACTACCCACTGGAGAAGAACAAGATAGATAAGTAAAAGCGTGGTAGGAAAGGAGGTTATACAGAATTAAGATTTGTTGTCATAGAAAGAGAAGGAGTTACATGAAGTATATCTATTACAGATATTAAGAATATTAACGTAGATATTATCAAAAGATTTCCTTCTGAAATGTTTTATTCAGGCACAATGAAGAGTCTTTTCTTGTTTCCTCTCTTCTTCCCAAAAAAAAAAAAAAAAATTATAAAAAGTTCTGGCTTTTTGTCCTTGCTGAAAAATTTCCAGTCTGAAAGTCTGGTGTCATTAGTTTTAGCATCATAATTCAAAGTAATAAGCAAACCTCCAAATGTTTCTAAACCTGTAATGATTAGTTCAGTAAAATAGAATTAGTGCTTAACTTCATTTGGAACTGTTTAGGCTACTTGAAAATCTAGCATGTTTGAATGGTGACCAAAGAAAATAACAACTCACCAAATCTTTCTTTTATTCATTTGCTCTTCACTTCTTTCACTCATTCAATGCAATAGAAATCATAATCTGTGAATAATAGTGTAGGGGTTTTTTTTCCTTTTTGTGTCGGCTTTATTTTTTTTTTGCAGCTTTTGGATTTCACAACACTGCAGAAATTTAAAGCATGTCAGCAGAAGAAATTATGTCTACTGATAAGTGAATTAACAAGTTCTGCGTATCATTTATTATCATTTACTCTGTGGTAAAAAAGAGGAAAATTGAAAGAAAGAATGCAGATAAATCACAGAATTATTGATTGCTTCAATCAACTTCAATCAACTTCAAACAGTGAAAAATATAATCAGCTTATATATTTCAGTGTGTCATGAAGATTTTCTTTATTTGCATCCATGTCTATAGAATGCTTTGCTGAAAGCAGATCAACAGTTTCTTTATACAAGCGAAAGTTGATTTATCAAATAAAGAAGAACACTAAGGCAGGCATTTCTACACAGACACACAAAGTGAACTTGATGAGATTCTTATGGTTATCTATATGCTTAGTAATGGAATAAATACTGCCATCTTAGATGGACATACTATTATTTATTATTAACTTAGCCTCTCTACAAGCATTTCTGTACAAGCTCCTTCAAATTCATTAAAAAGACAAAATGACCAAATTTCCTCATCAGAGTCCAACATGGCAGAAAAACAGAGAGGGAAAGTAAATTGCTTGCTCTTATACAGATATTTGCTCTGCCATGGTCCTTCACCTCTATATTGTTCGTATAGTGCTGCTATTGTACCCTCAAGAAGATACATAGGAAGAATGGTTCACAGAAGTACCTCTTGACCTTGCATATACAGGTCAATGTGTGTATCCTCCACAGGAAAGGTAAGGGCATTGTAAGTTTTTTGCTTTCCAGAGTTGATGGGGTGACGATTCCCAAATTACTCCCAGAACTCCACTTGAAGTATTCAAATAACATAGTAATGAGAGATCAGTTAAGACAGAAGAAATGAACAACAATAACAAAAGTCATGTCCTAAGTTAAAATCTGAATAGTAGGGTGATTTTTTTTTTTTTAATTTTTGTGAAAGAGCAGAGAGCACAAATAGTCAGAAATTACTGCTTTCATTCCTCAGGGACGCAAAGCAACATGGAAGAGCTAGCTTCAGTTACATACAGAAGAGTTACGTACAGAAATGGAATTTATTATAGATATTTGGGAATATTGTTGATTACACAGACCCCAGTGGGAACATAAATGATAAATAAATCCTTTCTCACTGTATTATACTTTCTTACAAGACTTATAAGAAGCCATCCTGTAGAACACCTTATTGTCAGGGTATTAGAGTCAAATACTGAATAAGATTACTTTAGAAAACCGTACACCTATTTGACAGAAAGAACTATAATAAATACTACACTGAATAAATCAAATGAGTAAAATGTTATATATTGTAACTCTTTCAAGAAGAAAATAGGAATAAATATATATGAATAATACATCTACAATATATATATAATACATTCTCAACCTTTTATTTAATTCCTCTAAATGCAGGCATGTTTGTGTATCTTTGATGATTTTTATTGGTAGATTATATAGGAGGGACTTCGGTTTTCCCTCTGTATTTCTAGATGTATTATCCAGACCCAAAATTTGACAGCACAAAAGCAAACACACTGACCATGACAACAGTATCTACCTAGAAAAAGTAGGGAAATAAAAGGAAGTCACATTTTAAAATGTGAACTTTTTTTGTGGAACTTTTTTCTGATCAGTGTTCAAACAGGGAGTTCCACCAGTGAAGCAAAAAAAATATACTCAAAGTCAGAATAATTGCATTTATGTAACTTTCCAAAACCTTCAGACTTGTTTCTTGTAATCCATGAAAGAAGAATGAATCCTGACCACCTCCCATGCTGTATTAGGTAAAGTAATCTATCAGTGGTTTATTGGTATCTCCTCCTTTGCCAAATATTGGACCCTGCCTACAGTAAATGAGAAGAATATGAAGAACTGATACTATTCATAACAAATGCTGTCTTTTTTTTTTTGATCTAGTATGGTGCACACAAATCACCACTGCATCAGGAGTGTACCCTTACCAAATATATTCTTCTAACTTCATAGCAGTCAACCATTGTGATGATGCCTGTACAAGACACCAACCAAACATGTTGCTGCTCATACCTCTGAATCTAATCAAGTGTTCTTTCCTGCATTTGATGCTCTATGAGGGTTGTGACAAGTGATGAAATGTACATCCCATGGTATCCTCCGAATCCGTATAATAGCTACAAGGTGCATAGCAATCTTTTGCTGCATTAGGTGTTCTAATAGGTTTTCACCTGAGAAAAATAAAACCCTTTGGTTAGTAACAGACTGAGAGTTTTGGGAAGAGAAATATTAATAGGTTGCTTTTGCAGTCAATAGAGAGTGATTCTGACAGTAGTGAAACTCTTTGGATCACTGGGGTAGCAACAATAGCAAGTATTTCAAAGGAATGTTAATGAACATATTCAGATAATGAAGAGGAAATTAAATACTTCTTTAATTTTCTAAAACAGCTCTAAAAAATATTATATACAGTAGAACCTTTTCAGTTAAACAAATGAACTGCTTTTATTAATCGGAATTAGTAATCATTATAAATTAATAAGACTTAAATGTTTGGACATTGTTGCTAGGAAAATAAAGAACCTGAGTGATAATACATGCTCATAATACATAATACAGCAAAGATCCTGCCTATACAACAACTGTTTGGACCTGGCCTATAGGAGGTGCTCTTGGCTTTCCTTAGTGACTTGAAAAATTCACTATGAACACCTGACTTTCATGTCTTAGCTATGTAGTGAATGTGAGCAACTATGCTTCACATCTCATTTTTAGCAAATCACAGCTGGCTGGATCTTCTGGAGTGCAGAGTGCCAGCTTTTCCTATAGCCTACAGAGATTCATTATATATTAAATCAGTCATTCTTTCACTGCATTTTCATTGGATCCTACTAAATCTTACATACTCTTGTAATTTCTTAATTTTATATTAAACCCATGGTTTATTTTTACCTCTTTTTCTTCTCACACAAAGGAAAGAACAGTCTATATTTTGAGAAAAAATAACCCTTTTTCTATAAACAAAATAGAACATTGAGGATAGCTCTCTATCTAATATGCTCTGCTGTTGGAGCAAGTTACTGTATAATAATGAATATGATACTAGACCACAGACTTGAAAGGTGAAGACCCAGTGGCTGCAACAAACTGTAGCTCTGTATAACATGGGACTTTCTGGAGACAGGTATGCTGAATACTATTAGGCACAATAATTTAAGAAAGAAAAAAAATAAAATAAATCTATTGTGCATTTTGCAAAAAAATCTCAAACCACTAAACCAACAAACAAACCTCCCAAATTTATGTCTATTCCCAGCTTTTCATGTCTTGAAATTCTACGGCCTAAAATGAGCAAATTGTCTCAAATGTCCTTGACATTCCAAAGTTCCCCCAAATAAACTCGTTTCCAAGTACTATATATTTTTAAAATTACAGCTTTCCTGTGGATATGTCAATAATACCCAATTCTAAACCCAATTCATAGGGAGAAAGCAAGTGCTTCTGCTAAAAGATTCAAGGCAAAAGCACAAAACAAATCATTGATTTCCATGCCCTGGGAACTAACCTGACAACTAATTTTTCTTCATGTTCTTATTTTCCCCCCTTTTACAATAGGACAAGAGTGGTATATGCACTCATTCATTATTTGAAATATTTGTTGACTTCAGGGAACGTAAATTCTTATTTAAGTATACTACTTAAAAACTCGTTGACTTCCTGTCATCCCTTCAGTGCATGTTTTAAAAATATATGCCTTTACTCAGGCTAAAGAAATAGTTCTATATAAAGTAAGCTTTATAGAGAGATTCCATAGGCTCATATTTCTAAGTCGATATATATGCGTTGCTCTCACCAAGACCCTAATGGTTTGTATATTTTCTTTTTTTTTCCCCACCTTAATACACTTTCAAACTCCCTTTCCTTCAAGCTGTGTCAGGGAAGGTTTAGGACCCTCACCATATACTTATTCACAACTAAGTGGAATTTCTGTTCTTTAGGGAACACAGTCTTGGACATAACCTATGCAGAAATCTGGGACTTCATAGTTCACATCATTGCAATTCAGGATCCCACACCAGAATTCTCACCAAAAAAAGATTTAGATATTATTTTGAGCTTAGGAACCTAGAGGACATGTCTCATAGCAATATAGAGAAGGAAACTAATAATGAAACACGAGTATTCAACATGAAACATAAAATTCAGATAATTTATTTCAAGAAAATTAGCTTAACATGATTTCTGGAAAATCCATCATATTATTTTATAGTCCTTGTGAATGACTGGTCTTATTTATTTATTTATTTATTTTGTGATTCAGGTTTTTCTGGTATTGCTGGTGTGTTTCTGAAAAAAAAAAAACAAAACTCTTTTTTCGGAGAAAGGACGTCATGAAGGCTTTGTGCAAAAACTTGATGAAAGTTTCCTATTGATAACACATGCTAAAACAGTGTTTTGTTCTGTATTACTGCTTTGTTTGTCAGAGCAGACGGGGGACCAAAGTGCTGGAAAATAGCTCTGTGGTGAAGGACTGGTGGTCCTGGTGGACAATAATCTGCTTATGAGCCAGCATTGAGCCTTGGGGGCCAAGAAAGATGCTAAAACATCATTTTTAGTAGAAACAATATTAGGCACTGAAAACTTCCTAGAGGTTCTACAAGGAAAACAAAGTAAGCACTTGGAGGTAATAAGACATGACAGTGAAAGTTGTGGCGCTGCTTGAATTTTCTGAAGATGGTGGATACGGACTATGAACTAATGGACAACAAGAAGTTGTTGGATGTGAAAAATAAATATGTGCAAATTAATATGTACCTTTCTATACATACAGTTTTGCATACTTATATGATTCTAAATGAAATATTGCAATGGTTGGAGAGCCTGTTATGTGCAAAATATCACTTAGAACTGAAGACGATCTTGCAGTTGTTAGTCAAATAAAACTCCAGTTGATTTCAGGAATCAAACCTTGGAAAAATCTGAATAGAGTTGTGGAATCTGCTACAGTATGCAGTAATTTCCAAACAGCTAACTTATTTAAGAAGGTTTAATTTATTAAATTTTTCCATGTAATGCAACATCTAAACCAATTAGAGATCCAGAGAAGAGAGAGAGACACTTGAATATAACCCCAATCTTCTGACCTCTGCCATTTCTCCAGGGTGAGCATATAGCGAGTTAAGGTTCTAGTATCTGAAAAATGATCATTTTTCTTGGTATCTTGGAGTCAAAAGTGAATATGGAATGCAGTAAGGAAGCATCAAAACAATTAGTGCTCCCGAAACAAGCTAAGAAAGAGGGATTTTGATCAATTATTTGCTTAGACACCTCTTGCTGTGGAACTGTTTCCTCTGGCTTGATTATGCCTGTGTTTAGAGAATCCACTTTGAACATTCATTGCAAATAAAGAGAAATGCTGATTCATTTAAAAACATATCTTAGTTTTTCATCATTTCTCCTCATTAAGAAAATACTGATATGTGACAACATTTTGAAAAAGCATTCAAAATAAATAGTTTTAAAGAAATAATGGAAAGAACAAAGAATATAATGAAAAAATAGGTTTTTCCATCAGATTAAGTAAATATTAGAATAATAATAGTCACGTACTCATAAAACTAAAAGGCTTAATTTAAAAAACTTTAAGAAATTGAGAATATAAAGAAAATACAAGGCCATAAGTAAGTAAGAAGCATACATCTGCCCCTCCTCTTTTAGTCCCAAAATAAGTGATTTACGTCCTGAGTGATTTTTTTTTCAAAATTTAAAATGAATTCTTCATTTAGCATTGTCATTATATGACAAAATCCAAGATAATGATTAAAACAGACAAGTAAAACTCAAAAACTTTTATACAATTTATTATTTGAACTTGGAAAATTACTCCATCCTTAAAAATGTAAAAAAACCCCATTCTACTACTGCAAGTATAATCCCTTTGCTTTCAAATGTCAAGATGATTCTCTCTGATGTAACCCACTCATATTGAATGAGTGAACACTGAATTAAAGGGAGCCAAGGAATGAACATGTTCACAAACTTCTCAAGATCTTTTACTATATGAGGATTGGTCTCCCTTTGGATATATAAGAAAATTAATTTTATTTTACAGAACATCTCTTAAATATTACAGTGATGGACACGGAACTGAAACTTAGGGTGGAAAGTGCATGTATCTTATAGGATTTTATTATTATTGCTATTATTATTATTATTTTTATTCCCAATGCTTTGATTTCAAACTTTTTGGTTAAGCAGAAATATCTACAGGATTTATATGTCAGACCAAAACAGCTTGAAAGTTAACTGTTTACAGCAACTGGCCACAAACTAGCTACAGAGAATTAGTCACAGGAATTATTCACTGGATGATTGTGAATAATGAGCTAATTTAGGAAAATCACAATCTGTTCATGGACAATTTGTGAGCTGAAGAGAGTTAAAATTCATCAAGTAAATTATTTGTTATAAATTATTCACCAAGCTCTAATGAGCACCCAAAAATATGGCTGCTTATCTGAAACTTATTCAAATTATCCAAAGTATTTCTGTATGTGTAGGAAAGCCAGAAATATTCTTTTGTACTTTTTAATATCTCCTGACAGTGTTTTCATTTTACTTATGTTCCAAGCTAAAATATGTAGCACAGAACAATGCAAAACTAAGAGATCTTAACATGGAAGGAAGAAACCCCCTATTTCACATCTAAAAAATATTTTCACTGATTTTAATTCAAACATGCTACACTTTAGTTCATTCTTTTATTGTAGTAGTTTACATTGCTATAGCTCAGCCTCCTGGTTCTGATAGATATAAATATAAGATAGACTGACTGAAAATGTTACTGGAAAACAAATTTCCATACTATATATTCCTACCAGTGCTAATTCAACTTTCTAACAAAAAATTCACCTGTTGCTTTTTTGTTAACAGTACTACTTTTGCTATATCTTTTCAGTCTCTTACCACATGAACTTCACTTTTTCCCTTTATCTAGCAATGCTGATGATAAATATTTCAGTAATTTGTGACTTTTATTTTTATGTGGTTTACAATGGCTATCAGAGAATAATGACAACACATTATAATAACATTCCTCAATTGCAGTTACATGGTCAGCCTAGCTGCTAAAATTGTGTTAGCTATTAGGTAAGCACAAGCACAATGTGCTTCTGCACATTAAATGCAGGTGCAACTGCATCTGCAGTCAGCAATGAACAAGCATCACAATGAATAATATTTAAATACTTTGATGCCAGACTTGACAATTACTGAAGGCAGTGAAGAGATTTAAATTCATTTTAAAGGGAGCTGGAAAAATAATTTGGATGGCAATTTTGGGGTGTTGACCTTGGTTGCCCACTAGCTACCTACCAAGCTTCTCTGTCACTCCTCTTCCGTGGAGAAAATTTTCTCCAAAATAAGAAGTAAAACTCATGGGTTGGGGTAAAGACAGTTTAATAAAGAAAAGCAAAACCTCCACACGGAAGCAGGTAATGCCCATCCACTTCCTCGGTACACACAGCAGTTACTTCAGAAGACAAATGCCCTAGTAACAAATGCCTCCATGATCCACTATTTTCCTTATCTTTGTTGCTGAGCATTATGTCATCCTGCATATCTTTGGTCAGTCTGGATTGGGGGTTGTGACTGTGCCCCTGCCCCAGCCTCTTTCTCACTCCCAGTCTAACAGTCCTAGGCTGGAGAGAGCCTTGATGCTGTGTCAGCTCTGCTCAGCAGTAGCTAAAACACTGGAATGTTACCAACACCTTTCTGGGTACAATTGCAAAGCACACAACTATCTGGTGAAGAGGGGAAAGTTAACTCCATTCCAGCCAGGTGCAATATGGCAATTATCTTACATAGTTTTAGTCACATAATAGAAGATCAATTAATTTCATGCAATTTTCTATAAGAACAGTATTTTAGGCTGGTCACCATAGGCTTCCCTCATGTTCAGTGACAAGAAAAAGACATGTTAATAGGCTGATTTGTCACAACTATTTTAGATTTCCTTTTTCAGTGTAAGATTAATTCCCTTAAAGAAGGGACACATGGCGCTAGAGTGGCTAGAGAAGGACACTGGATTGATTATCTCAGATCTAAAATCTAACTTCTAGATACCTATGATAAAGGACATGTGAGTCACTATAAGCTGAGAATGCAGTTTCCTTTACTCTTTTTCTGTAGTCTGTAGAAAGAGAAAAGGACTCATCTAGAAAATTACTTAAGAGTTTAGCTGATCTGAATAACATCTGAAGATTTTTCTTCTCTCTTTTTACTTTATGGTAACAGGACTGCAAAACAAGGAGCTTCAATCATATATAGAAAATTACAAGAGAAAAATGGGGTACAAACAGACAAATTTCTAAACCTTGCTAAGTGAATGTGGGACTTAGCAACTGAACTTTGACAACATTGATGGATTTTTCATTATGTGAGATTGCACACAGAGTATTTCTCGCTTGTTTGTCAGTGTTATTTACCTATTAGATCTCTTTGATTGTTTCTGGTTTAGTTTTTGTTGGTTTGGTTGGTTTTTTTGGGTTTGGTTTTGGTTTATTGAGGAAAGATTTAGAGAAGAAAAGATGTTCCGTGCAGGAATTACTAATATACACAAAACTACTCATCCTAGGACATTGACCCATTCTCAGAGTGAACTTCACATTTAGGCTGGCATACAGCCCTCTGTCTTAGTCACCTAAATGTATGACTCCAAATACTGAGTTTATTTTCCAAAAATCATGTTTTCACTAAAGCAAAGTAGGTATTCTCATGATACAACATGTTGAAATCAAAAGTAGGTGGATAAAAGCTCTGCTGATGTGCTTATTGTTTATTCAGTATGTATTGATATATGAAGTCTCGGGCAATAGTTCAGATTTAGATACCTAAATTTTAGATGTCCAGAATGAAAATAATCCTACTTTTATCATTTTGTTCTGGTTCAGTGTTTTGTTCTGTATTACTGCTTTGTTTGTTCAGATCAGACGGGGGACCAAAGTGCTGGAAAATAGCTCTGTGGTGAAGGACTGGTGGTCCTGGTGGACAATAATCTGCTTATGAGCCAGCATTGAGCCTTGGGGGCCAAGAAAGACAAAGGTTTTCTGTGGTGCATTAGGAAGAGCATTGCCAGCAGGTTGAGGAAGGTGATCCTATCCCTCTCTCATCTGCCCATGTAAAGCCACATCTGCTGTGTCCAGTTCTGGGCTCCTCAGTACAAGAGAGACATGGAGCTCTCGGAGCAGATCTAGTGCAGGGCAACAATGATGATTTTTATCTCCGTCCATGAGTTTTCTCACTTTTCTTATTCCCTCCCCAATCTCATTTGAGAAAGTGAGCAAGTGCCAGTATTCTTAGCTGGTTGAGGTTAAACAACGACAAGTTGTCAAAACAAAGGTGAATTTTAATGTCATGATCTGGGACTGGAAGAATTGCCACCCTGGGAAAATGCTAGACCTTTTCAAATGTTCAGATTTTATTGCAAGGGAAGCTAAAAGAAATATGAAAGTGTTAGCAAAAATAAAGACCTTTTTCAGGATAAGAAAGAATTTTCAAAGTTGTTCAGAAGGGAAAAAGAAAACCAAACAAAACAAAAAATCAGGAGAAATGGGAGATTTTTGTAAGCTCCATATCTTCTGATTCAGTTGTAATTTCTATTTCTAAGTTAGACATTGAGAAACTAGCGAAGGGATTTGGCTGGGACCCACATTAATGAAGTTGAGAGCCATTTTGCACAGATCTATAGCAGATCCAAAGTTGTAGCTGTTGAATGTGTTACAATAATACTTTATTTAACCTTTCTACAGACTGAAAACAACAGCCTCACTTTCAATTATTCCATTTATGCTTTGTTCTATATTTAATTGTAAATAGCAGTATAAGGTAGGATGAACTTCCAGTTAAGTAACAAAATGAAGTCATAGGAGATAAAAAATTCAATATAACCAGCTACCATGTTTTGCCTAAGTAAGCTTAGACAAAAAAAAAATATTTTTCCATCTCTTGTTTCCCAGCTTGAAAATGAGACTATTGAACACTTCACAAGGGCATTATACATGTAAGTGTTCTGTGGCATTCAGATGTTATTGTGATGGGGCAATATAAAGATAAAGCTAAGGATTGTAGAATAAAGCATTGCTCCTGTAACTGCTCAGTATCACTGTTCCCACCTGGATTCTCCAAAATACATCGCTGTCTGCTAAATGTCATGCTCTTGTATGTGCCAAAGATAAATAAATAAGATAAAGCACCTTTCAGTGCTTTAAACTGAAACATTTATTTTGTATAGCTTAGAGCCTTGCAAGCTTTTACATAATACTAAAGCAATAATTGTGACCTACAGTTTGCATTTTGTGGCTTATTACTCAGAGATCTACAATTAGGATCACTGTCATTTCTTCTTTAATTGGGAAAGGTGAGGATTTTATGGAAATTATAAGTCAAAAATGTTTCATCCATATTTACTCTTTAATTATCAGCAGCGTAAATGCAGAATAGCTCAGATATCAGTGTTTTTCACAAAGGCACACAAGGTGTGTGCTCTGTAATAGAATTCAAATATATATACACACACTTGGCTTTCCTAGACAATGACTATTACAAGACCAACATTATAGTGACTACACTTGTAACTTGACTACTGAGTATCTCACTATACAAATACTGCTGATTTTTTCTTTTCTTAAATCTGTCTAATTAATTTTGTTATGATAGTTTTATTTCAGTAACTCTGACACTGTATAAGCTCATCACGATCGTGCTTCAGAAACCTCTAACGGTGATAAAATTGTTCTTCTATTTGCTTATGATAATGTCTACATAAATGCACTAAATAAAGCTAAACTTTAATTGAAAAAGTTAATTCTTTAATGAAACAGTAGATGAGCTTGTTCACTTTGAGCTCCATTAGCACTGTAATTGTTGAATACAGTTGGACTGATAATACAGATTTAAAACAATGCAAGAAGGGCACATACACCTTCCAGGTCCTGTGCAGCTGATTATGCATATCACAAAATAAAGGACACACTACCAGCTCTGTAGCTGCAAAACCTACCTCCAAATCTCATTTCTATAATATCTGTTTATCTCCCTACTTAGGAAAGTTCTTTTTTGTTTTTTCTTTTCTTCTTTTTACCTTTTTTGTTTGGGGTTTTTGTAAACCTTTTAAGTACTGCCACAGCTGTAAGCAAACCCAGGCTCTTAAGAGGTTGTGGTCCAGTACTCATAGAAGTTGTGCAGCCACATAGGCATCTGTGAGAACTTGGACAAAATCAGTGGGCAACGTGAAAATATGGGCTTACTGAAAGCACATTCAGGTCAATGATTACAAGCTATTAAATTATATAACTATATTAGGCCTCAGTTCTCTAGCACATTACACAGTTAATCTCACTATCTCCACTGAATTTAAAGAAGAGACATGAATACAGGATGTCTCTATCTTAACCTTGGATTAGTCTTTCTACAAGGTTTTATATCAATTATGCTTGCATGAATATATATGCTCCTTTTTACCCTACCTACAGTAAAAAGCCAGATGTATCCAGAGCTTAGATTACTCATTTCTTTATCCCTAAAAACTTAGAGTGGGCAAGTTTTGTCAGTATTTGAACTGGCCATTAGGCTATTGATTCTTTACATGGATTCTAACCTGGATTCAGCTGGATATCAGGTATTTGCAGTGGCTTACCAGTCAAGTCAAGTATTCTAAACAGAATTTACCTAGTTGCTACGACTCCCTTCTCACCCTGCACTTCACTTCAGATGATGCTGAGTGCAAGTAGCCTATTAAGCCGTAACAAGTCTCCATACCTCTACTGCATCCAGATAAGCACAGGAAAAGTCTGCCCCTTATATCATCTGACAATAAGTCCAAATGACATAAAAGTGTCAAAAGGGGTGAGTGAAGAGAAGTAGCTGCCTACCAGGATAAGTGAGTTTCCTAACTCCAGCAGTTGTCAATGGGTTGGGCTTTTTGACCTATCACTCAGTATGATCTTTACAAGTCTCCTCAGCAGTGATTTTTAGAAGGTTTTTCTTTTTTTTTTTTCCTTCATAAGCTCTCTTAATAATGGTTTCTCTTACAGAGCTTTAAACTTAGGTGTGACTTTAAGTGGTGAGTTTTCAAAACACATTCATTGCTAGCCTAAGTTCTCATGCTGATTTAAGTTGAAATATAATTAAAACAATAAAGGGACTGCTAAGAAGTCTTAAGAGCAGAGCTTAAAAAACTCTAAGCAGAGAAGACAGAAGTATGAGCCCCATTATACACTTTTAAAAGGAGAAGTTTATTATTTTGTTTTAAAGAATATATAGATAAAGGCATATGCAAAACCATCACTATCTCTCTAAACTTTCCTTTAAAATCTAAATTGAGATTAAAAATAAACAAAATTAACCTATCACATTCAAAAATCAGACCCTTACAGTTCAGTTTCACTCCATTATATCTCAGTGAGGAATGGAAATATCCAAGTTTCTGTACAGTTGATACAAAAGAGGAACCACAAAGGGATGAACTACATCACCAAGTATAGAAGTT
This sequence comes from Corvus cornix cornix, assembly GCF_000738735.6. Lineage (NCBI taxonomy): Eukaryota > Metazoa > Chordata > Aves > Passeriformes > Corvidae > Corvus > Corvus cornix. The sequence goes on along the minus strand of NC_046332.1, from coordinate 59,184,627 downwards.
TCTCTACTATTTTAATTATACTAGAAATTTGGGCTTCTACACATCTAACTTGAATATTTAAATGTGGCATCCCTGTAATGTTTTATGGGACTCTAAATTTCACTTTTTTCAGAACTACCTGTAAGAATTGGAGGACAAACAATAAACACTGACAACTCAGTTTTTAGTATCTCCTTACTAGCAGGATTTAAATCTGAGCCCCTCAAGGCTCTTCCAGGAACTGAAAAGTCATTTTGGCCTTTATGAGAATTGATCCTAGTCATATCAAAAGACCAAGCTATCTTTATCAAAAACTGTACCTTGACTATTTGCTTCCTTGCTTGCTGAAGCTCTGCCAGCACTTGAAGGTGCACATTCCTCTATTTCTTGTCAGATTTGAAAATGTCCAAAGCCATAAGAAATATTCTTCATATACAAGTTTTGTTTGATGTTGTTTAAGGTCAGTTATTAATGGTATCCTTGGTAAAACTAATAAAATTTAATAGGAGGAATCTAATATTCTCATATTAACAGGAGAAAAACCCCACCATTTTTCTAAGATGTTTGACTTTATGTTTTGCGCAATTCAGCAGTGGAATAAGGATAAAGACAACAACCAATGACAGAGCAGAATACACTGAATTACATTGTAAAAGTAGGTGCCTCCATGAACTCCAGCAGTGAAGAGAACTCTTCTTGAAAGTCATAGACTAGTTTGCATTATACAGGACCTTTAAAGGTCATCTAGTAACCTCCTCTCCTGCAATGAGCAGGGACATCTTTAACTAGATCAGGTTGCTCAGAGCTGCATCCCACCTGACCTTGAAAGTTTCCAGGGATGGGGCATCCACCACGTCTTTGGGAAATGTGGCAGTGTTCTACCAGTCTCATTAAAAAAAAAAAATCTTCCTTGTAGCTAATTTAAATTGCTATTCTTTAAATTTAAAACCATTACCCCTTCTCCTATTGCAACATTCCCTGCTCAGGTTTGTCCCCATCTTTCTTAAAGGCCCACTTCAAGTACTGAAAGGCCACAATGATATCTCCCTGGAGCCTTCTCTTCTTTAGGCTGAACGATGCCAACTCTCTCAGCCTAACTTCAAAGGAAGTGCTCTAGCCCTCTGATTATCTTTGTGGCTCTCCTCTGGATCCTACAGATACCAGACTGTTACCGATTTATTTTTATGTTGTACTAGTACCTCAGGTCAGGATCTGTTTTTCTTATTCAGGGATAAAACAGCAGTTGTAGATAATGTGTAGTGTAAATGGACAAGATATAAAAAAAGCTGAATGGGAAAGAGACATGAAGACAAATGATCGATACCATACCAGAACAGAGTTCTGGCCTTGGCAGACATGCAGTGTGAGACAGGCCACAGTAGTATTTTGGCAGAGAGGGTTGGGCCCAGTTAGACTCTGTTTATGCTTAAGTGGCTCCCTACAACTAGCCAGTTAATGATAAAGTGATTGCCATGGTGACAGCAACATCCAATTGCCAGACACCATGGGAATTTCAGCCAGTTGTATCTTCCCCATGACTGATGTGAAGCAGAGAGATCACGTACACATCAAATGTATCTGTGACTAAATGTGCTTCGGCAGCCAAGTCTAGTTAATCTTCATGCTATCAATTCATTTTCAAACCACAACAAGTGCATAAGATAGGAGCAACCACTTAATATCTGGCAGAGCACATAACGAAAGTGAATGCATGTAGCAGTGGTCAGCACATGGCAGCAGAAAAAGGAGATATCAATGAGACTATAGTTGCATATGTTAAAACAAAAAAAATAAACAAGAAAACCAAGATTTTACAAACTTATTATCTTTAGACAGAAACAGCAGCCATTCCCATCTTGCCAACTCAACCTTCCCTGACAATAGTTTTTCTTGTCCAGATTTATGTCAATATTTTACTCATTAATTTGATAAACCTGTGAATTCCAGGCTGTTGAAACCAGATTTCATTCAAATAGCATATATTAGCCAACAAAAGAGTCTTAGCAAAGCAGTGAAAACATTAATTAGCTTCTGTTTCCCTATTTTCTTGTGCATTTCCCCCCACTCTTTCCAGCTTCTCCTTCAAAATATCCTTTGGCTATCCTTCTCCACTTGTCTCTCTTTTAAGAAAATTTTGTCCTTCAGAGCTTCATTTTTAGTTCTCTCTGCCTTATCACCACATTAAGTTATATGTCATCTACCATGATAACTCACAAATCTCTTTCCTCAGCCTTGATGTAATTTTCATACCCTATTTTCTGATACATTATCTGGATTGGCCTTTTAATTGTCAAGACTGAGCATTTGAAAACCTGAGCTTTTCTCTTTTTCCCAACTCTACATCATGTCCCTCTTCCCTGGTCTACTCACACTAACAGCTACCCATTTGGTCCATTCCATTATGCACTCCTTCCTCCTCTTCAGCCTCCTTAGGGCTCAACTGGCTTTTTGCTTGCAACACACAGTGGAAAGGAGCCTTCCTTTCAATGCCCACAGTTAAAAATGAAAATGTCTCATATTTCAGTGTCTTCTAAGTAATAATGACAATGTGCCCATACGTATTACCTGAAAAAATACCCTTTGGAAAGGGTTTTAAATTTATGTATAATATTCTGTATATGATTTAATATCTAACCTTGTTTTTAAATAATAAATAATGGATAACATATGCATAATGGGTAGCATATATATTTAGTGAAGCAGTATAATTTTTAGAGTAGGTCTAAGTGTTGGATGGTTCATCCTGACTCCAATATATCTTTTTATCAAATGTGCCATTTTATTTCTTCTCCCTCCCTGCCTATTTGTTCGTAACTGTGAAAAAAAGCCTTTAATTTAGAAGGAACAATGACTCTACTTTTAATCTCTTTTTTTCTTTTTAAATGCCTGATACTTTTAGTAGTTACAAGTTGTGGTGCTTTTAACACCGGCTGGAAATTAAACTCCAAATAGGCCACGCCCCTTCCCCCGCCCTTTCTGATAAGAGAGGGACAAAAGCAGAGACTCTGGGTTGAGACAGCAATTTACTGAAACCTAAAAGCAATGAGGTAAGAAATGCACAGTAACAACAGCGGTATTGATAACAAAACTATACAAAAAGAAGGTGTTTTACCTGCAAAAAGATGTTCACTACTTCGACTTAGTTCCATGTGACTGTCAGGACAAAAACAAGATGGTGGACTCTCCTTGTAGGGAGCTCCCTGCAGAGTTTCTTTTACAAGCTTGACAAAGAATGCTTTGTCTAGATAATCTTTAGCAAGTAGGTTTTTACATTTTCAAAAGAAGTTAACACTTCTAATCCAGCAACACTGTCATCCAGTGGGATATAATATAACTTTTGGATGTTGCATGTGTAGAAACAAGCACTAATTCCCACTGCAGTTGTAATAACTGTAAAGAACTGTAATTCACCTCACGAAAAGCTTAGATACAGTGAAAAATGTATAACCTGACTCTTACTCTGGGTTTACACATTCACATGAGCCTACACTTTCTACATTCATTACACATCCTACATTTGTAACAATTCTAAGAGAGGATTTTTCTCCTTTCATACATCTAAAGTCATCAAGTACTTTGTTTACAACAGCTGTTTGTCTTCTTTGGCCCTGACAATCCCACAGTCTATAAATACTTTAAATTTTTTTATTTATTTATTTACAGTACTACTTAGATGTGGTCTTCTTTTGACTTCTTGTTCTCCAGTACATTGCAGGCAAACTACCCATTTCCCATTGAGGGAAATGGGTAGTGTGCCATGTGGGATCAAGTTGTCAACACTTACCTTTGCTGTGAAAAATGAAGCCAGCCTTTATTACTCTCTCATTAGCTTTTGTTTTCATCTGTTGTTCACTGAAATGTCTGTACATGCCCTCTGAGACAGTTTATTATAATGTGTAACAAAAAAATTGTTAAGAGACACGTGGAAACCTTGGCAATGAATAGGATGTGGACCTAATAAGATTATTACTAACCCAGACTGTAACATGCTATACAGTGATATCAAATTGTTTACTTGTGAAAAAATGTTTAGCTGGTGTGTTTCTTCCTCCCTTATTCTATTCTTGCAAAGGTCATCATTTTGTCCTGTGTGGTTACTCCCCATTCCTTGTAACTATAACAGCAATAGTTAAAAAAAAAAAAAAAAACAAAAAACACAAAAAACCACAAAAAAACCCAGTCACTTTATGAGTCTCATTGTTTAGCATGATTCAAACTATAAAAGAAAATACGATTCACCTTGACACCTTTCAAGTGTTGGTGCCAATGTAGTTTAGAAGAAGGCAAGTATACAATTTAGTTTGTAGGAAAACAAAATAACCATTCTTTAGAAAAACGGCATTACTTCAGCATTTGTCTGATCTTAAAACATGAATGATTTTTGTTTTATCTTAAAATATTAGAATATGGTAAAAAATAAGATGTGTAGAATATTAGATTTTTCCTACTATGTAAAATAATGTAAACAGTACCATTAAGTGATGCATTTTTGCTTCCTCAAAATACAACATTGCCATTTCAAATTGGTATGATAAAATAATTTGCTTTGATAATGTTATTTCCTGGAAGTATTCAAAATGAGTATGTTTCTTCAAAATACATTTTCTGGTATAATTTTATCTAATTAATAAAAATTAGATTCAATAATAACTAAAATGCAAAACAATTTATTAAAGTTTGGTATTAAATTAGATAATCCATTTGGAGAAAACATTCATTTTCTTCAGCTGAACATCTATATGCATATCTGTCTCAGGAATTGTTTTTTTCTTGTATAAAGTTTTACAGAAGAACTACTGCAAAATTTAGTACTTCAGTGAAATAAACAATTGATTCTGTACAGTGGCAATAGAGTCACCATCTGAAATAGCTCATCAGTTGCAAAATTGGTTTTCAAATTACAGGGTTGATGTTGTTGAGATCACCATCTCGAAATGGCAATTCTTAGCACTATAAGCTATGCTCTGAAACAAACTAGACTCTTTGTTTAATCATTGTCTGCAGTCATTTGTTTCATAAAAATTGTTATGCCTTAAGTATTTCAGCAAGTCCATAAAGAGGAAAAAGAATACATTTGCATGAGCACAAATCTACATATATGAAACATAAACATATATACACAGAGGTATATATACATGTATTCTTTTGGTATTTTAAAGTTAGCTGTTATTATACAGCAGCTATTTGAGATTCTTTTCTCGATTTTTTTATGTGGGTGATGAGAGTTTCGATGGGATATTCTTAATTGCTTCTTTCTTATTAAGTTGTGAGGAAAATGTGATCTAAATGAAAAAAAAATTATCAAAAAAATTCCATCTTATCAGGCTTGGCTATTGAAAAAGAGGGATAGAGAATAAGTTGCATCAGGAAGAGCCAACAGTTTACTTTCAAGGCAAATTGCATGCATTCAGAGCTGAAAATATTCCCATGAGACTGTCACCTCTGCAAACAGTGAAGTTCAGGCTGGTAGGTTTCGTGACATTATGCTACATTTTATGAAGTCACATGCCAAAAATATATTATGCCCAATTAATTCAGTGCTTTGTAGATACAGTAATTTGGAAATGCTTATGACAACAGCTCCTGGCGAGGATATTCAGAAACAGATTTTTGTCAATATGGCTTGCAGAATTTACCCCAAAAAGCTAGGGTGCAAGATGGCATATGAGGAAATAAAATTTCTACAGGTGACCTTGTGCCTTTGTATTTTGCTTTCAAACTCTTATTTTCCTCTATGAAACAGTATTAGAAATACTATCCCTTTTTTATATAATATTTTAGAGCTGTATTAGTCTGTTTTAAACATCTAAAGAGCATGAGAGCTCTGCTCTCATGGAAGAGATGGAAGTATAGCTTGTATCAGAACTTTGTGCTTCTGAGTATATGGTTTCATACAAGCTTGCATATCTTTTCATGCCCCCTTTGAAATGCATCCTCTCTCCCTTTCATACTATCCCTCTTTTTTTTTTTCTTTTTTTTTTTCCCCAAGTTCATAGAATCGTAGAATGGTTTGGGTTGGAAGGGACCTTAAGGACCATCTAGCGCCAACCCCCCTGCCATGGACAGGGACACCTTTTACCAGACCAGGTTGCTCAGAGCCCCATCCAACCTGGCCTTGAATAGTTTCAGATCACTTCTCTGACCTAGTTTACCATGTGACACAAAGGTTTTGTTTGGGTTTTTTCTAGGAGAATGGAGTGACAAACCAAGGGACAGCAGGCAACTGGCAATGAACAGCTAAGAAGGGCTGTGTGATATACTGATAGAAAGGCATGAGGAATTGTGCCATTGGGGAGTTCAATAAATAGTAAGGAGACAATGTTAAAAAAACAATTTCAATTCCAAATCTCTATTAAAAATAGACTGGCTTGAAAAAATGCAGAATGTCATCAAGGGTTTAGTTCTATGTGTGTTGCCTGATTCCAGGAAGTATACATCAATAGATTTTTGACAAATATTTGACAATCACTTGCAAAGCAGGACTCTGAACCTTTTGCACAGTCTGAGCTGCTACATGAAAGGAGATCTTTGCAGTTTAGAGAATACATGACAAACACAGGAACGAAGATGTGAAATAAAAAGAATTTCAATGCCACCTACTTTAATTTCTTGTTAATTCATATCAATCAACACCATTACTTGCTGAGAATACAAATGACTATAATTTGCTCATAAAGTAATACATTTCTTTGTGAATTCAGTATTTACCTTTGGCTGCTCTGCATTCTATTATATTTCCACTTTAACTTGCAAACAAAACTTCATTTTGTCACCATTTCATTAGATGAAATTCCTTTGCCTTTTATATCATGGAATTAGTCACTTGAAATTTGCCTTGGAATTGCATCTCTTGCTCTGCTGCACACTGTGCAAGAACACCTGTCTTGCCAAGAAAATAATTGTAGTCAAGGGCAATTTTCAGGATGGTGTGGTTCTGGCCAATTAGAATAAATTGGAATAGAAAAGCAACAACTAAAACCAAAACAAAAATATAGCCAGTTTAAAGAGATGTTTATGCAACATGACAATTTTAACATATGGGGTTTTTTTTACTTTTGATTCAGTAGTAGATTTAACTATTTGTCTGAACTCCTTTATTCATCTTTCTCATCCTTTCTGAGAACACAGAGGAATGGAAGAGAGCTTATATGAGGAAGGAGCTGATAGGGTAGAAATGTAATTGTTTTGTTTTATGGTTCAGCAGGCATCCTCCACTTTAGAAAGGCAAGTACAGAGATAAAAAAGACTTCAAATAAACGTTGAGATCTGACCATGCATTAGAGGTATACTAAGTTAGCAGTAACCATGTGATAAATACAAATTGTCTTTCTTTAAAAAAAAAAAGCATAACCAAAAAGACTCCATGGTTTTTAAAAATCTCAATAAATGTTATTTTCAGTGAGGTGAGACATATATAGAGAAATTATGCCACTTTCCAAGACACTAAAAGTCTCATTCCATTCTCTTAATGGTTTTAACATGACACAATTCAGCAATCGCTGAAGATCCTGAGAAAGCTAAGTAACACTTAGTTGAAAAACTGCTTAAGTATTAGCAACGTTATGATTTAAACTACTTTTACTGCTGAAGCTAATACTTTAGACTCAGCACGATCAGAATTCAGAGAAAAAATGTTAATGGTATTAAGAGATGAGTCATACTGTCAATAAACAGGGGTCAGTCATCAGGTTTTGTGTTTGTGGATCTCTAAGCAAAATTTGACATTGTGATTGCTAGCTCATTTAAGAAATGTGTCAAGTTCAAATGAGAACATTAATATTATTTTATTATTTCTTCTTTTTGGTCATTATTTGTGTTCATACTGTGGGAAAAGTGTGTTAATTTTTTCTGTGCCTTACAGTTTTGGTTCTCTCATCATCCAGCCAGGGTACAATATGGTTCTTTCCCAAAGGCTCCTTCCCAATGGCGCTCTCAGAGGCTGTTTTCCAAAAGAAAGTCCACTTGCAGGTTTAATTAATGTCTTCAGCAAAATAATTGGGAAGTGTTTAAGCCCAGGTCCACGTTGTATACCATATGGTATACATACATAAATTCAATCAATACTTTGATATTGCTTTGACCTCTGTTTTCCCACGGTTTTCTCATCTCCTGACTATCCACACTATACACACACAGTTTGTATGTTGAACACAGTTTGTATGTTGGTTTGGACTGCATTCAATATTTCCATTCAAAAGGAAATGTGAGACTGACAGAAAGACATATGTGTCATTAGCCAACCCTTTCTTGGCCTGGGAGGAGATGATTCCCTGAATGAAGAATAACTGACTGAAAGTTGACCTGAGAAATACAGAAATGGAGAGAAGATATTTGTAAATCTCACACTGATAGTGAAATCTTGGTTGTTTAAGGTACAAAATCACAATTAGACAGTTCAGTGCATTCTTTTCAAAATACACTTGCGTTCCTTGGTGATCAAAACTTCCTTCATATTCCATCATTTCTGTCTGGCTACAAGTCTCCATCCTCACCAGCAATATACCTCCAACCCATCTAGCTTCTACCAGTCCAATATATCTTCCTATCAACACAAACAACGTTGTTTTTTTTGTTTTTTTTTTTCCCAATTTACACTGCTTTACATGTAATTTTGAGTCAAGTTATGAAAGTTCTTACTGCCCTGGTTCTGAGATTAAGATCACAGAAACAAAACTATTGAAGCTAGAAGGGACTTCTGGAGAGTCACCTGGTTTAACCTCGTACTTAAGAAAAGCCACTTAGAGCTGCGTGCCCAGGATCATGTTCAGATGGCTTTTGAATAGCTTCAAGGAAAGAAACTCCACAAACAACTGTGCTCAGTCACCCTCACAGTGAGAAAGGCCTTTCCTGATGTTCAGAGAGAACCATCTGTGTTTCAGTTTGTGCCTATTGTCTCTGGTTCTGTCCCTGGCATCACTGAAAATGGTCTGTCTCTTCCTTACATCCTCCCCTTAAGTACGTACAGACATTGATGAGATCCCCCAAAGACTTCACTTCTCTAGGCTGAACAGCCTCAGCTACCTCAGCCTTTCCTCATATGAGAGAGACTCCACTCTCTTCATCCTCTCTGTGGCCTTTTGTTGGAATCTCTGTAGGCCTGTTCCCTACTGATGTTCCCAGAACCAGACACAATACTCCAGGTGTGGCTTCACCAGTTGAGATAAAATTGAGCTTCTTTGCAATAGCTGTGGTCATCCTGCATTATTCCCTGAGTTTTATGGGCTCATGGCCCTGGCTCATATCCACTGAATCTTCTTAAATTTTAGGGGTTAATCCAGTGAGTCACATTCTACCTCTAGGGGTTTAGTCAGTCACAGGGGGTTGCTCTGAATGGAAGCATGACCTTTTGGAATATCAGCCTCTCCTTCCAGTTTTGTGTCATGAGCAACCTTGCTGAGGGTACACCCTGTTGCATCATCTGTATTAATGAAGATGTTAAACAGGACTGGGCCAGTATTTACTGCTAGGGTACACCACTAGTTATTGGCCTTCAGCTAGACTTTATGCCCACTGATCAACCCATTCTCTGGGCCTGCCCATCCAACCAGTTTTCAACGCAGCTCACTGTCTGCTCATCCAGGGTGTACATCAGCAGCTTCTCTATGAGAATCATAAGAGACACAATGACTTAACCATTCTTTTGTCCCTTTATTACAGCCTGTGAACATATTCTTCTTTCCTCTTCACCTCTGTGTCTAGTCCTTTCTGTACCATAACCCTCTAGGTGGTAGAAGACCATGATTAGATCTTCGTGAGCTTTCTTGCATGCAGCCTAATCCAGCTGCCTCAATATCTCCTCATATGAAATATGTTTGAGCTGTGTAAACATTTTACATATTGGGGGGCCACAATCAAAGGTGATTCTCTAACTAAGACATCACAAATACCAAATAAAGAGAAATAAACCACTTGCTTGATCTATAATATATCCTTTTTCTAATAAAGGATATATTTGGTGGTTTTCACCACCAAAAGGATGCATTACTGACTCATGTCTGACTCACAGTGCAAGAGGACATCCATGATTAATCTGTACTGTTGCAAGTTATTCTGTCTCACCTGCAGGACTTGGAATTTTTCTTTTCTTGATCAAGAACAATGAAGGAAAATAAAAAACCTGAAACAATGGGAAAGTATACTGAAAAATAAGGAAAAGTACGAAACAAGTAAAAGAGCAAATGAAAAGATAAGATACTTAATATATGTACTAATGATAACAGAGATTAAAAATGAAAAATACCTTCAATGATTCCAGGGAAGGCAAATAAATACTTGACCGTATTCTGTTTAGACTGGATTTCCTGTTCCCAAAAGAAACAGGGAAAACATGAGAGGAAGAACAATAAACTGAAAAAGAGAAATCTTGTTTTTCTAATACTGCAAAAAAGTGATAGAAGATGGAAAAGTAACAAACCATGGAGAAGTCATATTGCAATAAATGAAAAGGCCAAAGGGAAAGACTGGACAAACACAATTAGGAGGAAAAAGATAGGAAAAACTTGAGGAAAAGGTAGATTTGACATTCAGATTGCTGCCATATAATGGGTTTGACCTTTAAATTACTGAATTTACATTTTTCTTATCTCTGCATTGTACTTAGTTATAAGGGAAATTTTATATTTTAAAACACTTTGATCAATCCATCAAGTTGAGCTATTTATGAATCTAAATAAAAACAACTGCCCTTCTTAAAAGTGTATTTTTCAAAATTTGTACACTGTAACTGCCAAAAAGGAGCTTACATGGTGCTGAAATTAGTCATGTATGTTTCTGAGGAAGTATTTTTTGAGATTTCTCAGAACAACAGTTTAGATCTCAGTCAATATGGCCCTTATTAAATTACATTGCACACATGCTGAATCCTTGATATCACATTTAGTTAGTCCAAATGTTGTGAAGAATACGGAGGCAGATGATATTTAGATTTGATATACACTGATGATAGACATGATTTTTTAAAATTTGCTTGTTTTTGCAAATGCAGAGATTAGGAATGCAGCCAGGTAAATTTCTTCTGTATGCTTTTTCTTCCCTTAATTCTACTAAATAGCACAGAACAAATAAAAAGCAAACCTCGAAAATCCTTGGACATTCGGAGGAAAATAACTATGTTAAGAATATATTATGGTTAAACAGTATGGCATTTCCAGCAAGCAAACTTATGAACTTACCAGCCTCTAAGTTACAATCTAGTTTGAACTTTACATTACCTTGAAGTATTTCTCAGAGAGTACAATACTGATTCTGTACTTTGAGGGGTGGGTTGTAATAAAGTATATCCATGTAACATTATGCAGTATTGTGTTTCATGCTGTCTAGTAGGGTCTATAAAAGTCACTTATTTCAAAGAACATTGCAAACATACTTAAATAACAGTATAGCTTCAAAGAGTGAACCGTTGAGAAAACTTGCTGTTAAAATCAAAGGTTGTCCAAGGTTACAACTAAATCCATTTAGACTCAGTGCCTGAACTGAAGCCTTGAAAGTTCAGGCTACATATACATTGCTAGGTAATTTCTTTTCTATTTTTCTGTGTTAGCAATCAGACTAATACAAGAATGGCTCAATTTAATTTATCTGTCTTGCTTTCTTTAAGTTAGATACTCAAGAAAAAAAAAAAAAGGCAAGAAAGAAAAGTAAACTGAACAAATAAATGTTTTGGTAATCCCTACTTTCTCTCTTTTCTTTTTAGCATTGTGTTGGATTAACCTTGACTGGATTCCTGATGCCTACCCAGATGTTCCTTCACTCCATGTCCTTGACTGAATAGGGGAAGGAAAGATTAAAAACTCATGGGTTTAGTTAAACAGAGGGAGATTGTCTTCCACAGGGGCACATCATCAGATGGACATGTCATCACAAAAGCTGACTTGGTGAAAATTTATTGCCAATTAAAACTGTAGGATAGTGAGAAACAAAGACAAAAGTAAAACATCACCTTCCCCCTACCCCTTTTCCAGCTCCACTATTTCTTTCCCAACTCCTCTCCCTCCTTCCCTGTGGACATTCCTGGCAGCATGGGGAGTAGGGGATTGGGATCAGCAGCAGTCTGTTGCTCCTTCCTCCTCATGTTTTGCTTGCTCCAACATGGGTCCTGCCCACAGACAGCAGTCGTTTAGAAAATGTCTAACTGCTCCAGTATGGGATACTCCGTGGTCTGCAGGGGATTAACTGCTCTACTTTGGTCCCCTCCAGAGGCTGAAGAGGAATGTCTGTGCCAGTGTTTGGAGCACCTTATCCTCCTTCTCTGACCTTAGTGTTCACAGGGCTCTTTCTCACACATTTTCCCCCACCCCTCACTGCCTTACAGTGTCTTCCCCTTTCTCAAATGTGTTTACCCTCAGGTGCCACCACCTTGGCTTGGGGCTGTGGGTCTGAGCTGTACCCTGCAGTGGGTTTGCTGGAGCTGCCTGGAACTGGCTGTGTCCAGCATGGGGCAGCTCTGGCCACGCCTTTGCAGCCCCCCACTACAAACACCTGGACACCTCCACCCAATACAAATTACAATAAAAGTGAAAAAAAAACCCCATCTTATTAAAATCTAAGAATACAAGATACAATAGGAAACAAATAAAATAGGACATTGGTACTATGATGACAAAGCAGGACAAAATTTGGATTACAGTCAAACTGGATCCTATTGACCTCCAGAAATTAATTTCTTCTATGGTTTTGAAATTCTGTTAAAATAGATCTAATGCAATGAGAGCACCAATAAAAGTAGCCAGTTAGAGGGTAATTAATCAACAAATGGAAAGGATAGGATTCATTGCCTTTATCAATAGCTATTTAAAAGTTAAAACCTTAAAAAGAAAACTAATCACACAGATTCTTTATGTAGTTTATGAGGAAAAAAAGAGGCAGGAAAAGGAAATTCAGAGATGGCATGACTCAACCCACAAAGCTGATGACCCATCTTGTTCTGTTGATTATGAGTAAGACCTTGATTAGCAAAGCCTTGCTAGTTTTTAGATCCCTAACTAGCTTCAATATCTATTCTAGTGGTGCTCTCAATTGAGATTAATCCCAATTCAAATTTCCATTTTCAATATCAGTGAAACCGAGTATTCATATTTTAATATACTTTATGACTCTTACCAGGGCAAGATATGCTGTTCATCTTGTTCTTTTATTTTTTTCTTGCCTACTTTCAGTTGTTTTATTCATTTTGTTCAACAGTAAAATTTTTGATAAGTACTATCTTCCTTATAATTAATTATGCTATTCTTATGGCAAGGACATGTTAGTTCCTGATCAAGCTTGTGTGGTCTCCTCAAGATACAAATAATAAATTAAACTAAATCTCCATACCTAGAATCAGACTAATAAAAATGGCAAATATTCCTTTCAGATTTTCATCAGTAAGAAAACAGCTTTTTCAGATACTGCCCTTTTTTTTTTTTTGAAACTGAATGCTAATGTTGGAACTTTGTCTTTTATTTATTTCTCACTATTAAGACAAATACATTACACTGCGGGTACAATACAAGACAACTAATGAAAAATTGCTTTGTATATCCTGAAGCATGACTTAAGAAGTAAAGTTTCAGCCTTTCATGAGCTTTAAAATGTTTATTTAGTGAAGAACCCAACATTAACATACCTGACTTGTTTTTGACTTTAGATTGTGATTTTAGACCCTGTGAATTTAGATCACAACTTATAGTAATATAACTGCTTATAAGAATTTTTCTGGGGAACACACTTGTAACTGGAAGAGATTCATACATCATTTTGTCTCCTAACTTCTCTATTGATCAAAATATTTGCTGGCTGATCTTTTAATAGGTTTTATTTTTATTGTATATTTTATTGCAAGATAGTATTCTGCACAATCTAAATTTATGATCATGTAGAATGATATGTATGTTTCTGATAAGAAGTTAATCTACAAATTTGATTGATAAAATGTTTTCTTGAGTGCTGAACTTTACTTTTTTTTTCAATTTCTTTGTGTGCTGCAGACTGTTCTTAATATCTGATGCATTGAACAGTACACAGATTCAGCACAGTTCCTTCAGCTGAAAGCTTGGCAGAACACTTTTTAAAATGCATCAAATAACAACCTTGTATTATTCGGCTATGTGTAATGTAGATTTAGTGTGCATATTTTTCTAACATCACTCGCTCCATTGCTTTTCCCCGTAATTCTGTTTTGAAGGTGTTAAATGTTTTTCCATAGGAAATAATATAAATAAATAGTGCCATTTTAGTCATTCTTTGCCTTTGTTAGTGAGAACAGTAAGGCAATTTGATATAATCTGCCTGGAGATATGTCAGTGATTAAAGCAAAAAACATTTAAAAAGAAACTAAATGAGATTTTTTAAGTGAACAAAACAAGTTTTTCATAATAGCATAAGAATTAAGATTTCACAGCATGATCTTTTCACAAAGATGCCAAGAGCTCATATGGATTATTAAAACACAAATGAACTTTTAAGAAGCTATAATGATTTTTACACTACAAGAATGTTTAAATGAAAATAGAAAATTAAATTTAAAAGCATTATTTCATGAAGATCAAAGCTAAGGATGAATCCAGGTTAAAAGATTTTGAGAGTTTATTACACTAGAAATAAACCAAGTAATTTCTTTCTCAAAATATGTAATGTGGGGACCTTGTTCTTCACAGAGCCCAAGTGGATGAGTAAAGATCCTACATGCTCTTTTCCACCCCATCTGGATATGTATTGTAAGCCTAGATTATTAACAAGGATATACAGTTTGTCCCTAGTAGTCCCCTCTTTGGTGTAGGCACTTAGGAAGTAGATGAGATGAGGAATGAGTCATCCCCTACTATAAAAGGGGTAGTACTACTTGTTATTACTCCAGCAGAAAATTACACTTACTGTTGACATTTATATTTGGCAGCCCTTTGTTATTGTCTGTAAGGCTAATTTCACAAGAGGGGCTGCAAGGAGGATCTGGGGAGCTACAATTGTGTCAGTCTGAGTTCAGTGCTGGGGAAGGCTATGGAGAAGATCAGTTTGAGTGCCATCACAGGACAAATGGGAGATCAGGCTAAAAGTGCACAGTTACCTGTGTCACAACACTGTCAAAGCCACAGAAGGAACTTGCCGTAAGATAAACCACCAGAGTGGAAACTTGAAATAATCTCAGAAGGCAGGAATTTACAACAGGAAAGTGCTAATTCCAGGCATGATGGAAGTAAGGTCTGGTTAGTACATGGTGGTTAATGCATCTGGACAAAAATTCCCACTGTAGCAAAGTGCGAAAGAAAGCTACAGCTCATACACATATCACCCCAAATTATGGGAACATCATCTATGCCCTGTGGATACCTGGAATTTAGACTGTATAAAGTATCTTCCCTCAAAGAACAACTCTGGGACCCTCATCACCGAGAAGCCCAGGATGAAGAAGGACCAACTGGACACTGCTGGATTCACAGGTGGTGACCATCTTCTACTTGATGTCTCTCTCCCTGCTCCCCCTTTCTATTTCATTATATCTCTGCCGCACATTTCCTCTTAAATAAAATCCCTATTATTCACTTTTGCATATGGTCTCATCTGCACCTTTATTTTGGCACAGGCATTTCTCACTAATTGGATCATAACACAGGCCCAGTCAACATGGCAGGTCTTGTTTTACTGACCTGACCCCTTTCTCTGAAAAGACCACCCACATAGGTGATAAGGGAAAGGCTGTGGGTGTTGTTTACCTAGTCTTCAGAAAAGCTTTTGACACCATTTCCCACAGCATTCTCCTGGGGAGACTGGCTGCTCAAGGACTGGATGGAAGTACTCCTAGCTGGGTAAAAAAATGGCTGGACTGGCAGGCCCAGAGAGTGGTGGTGAATGGAGTTAAATACAGCTGCTGTCCCGGTACAAGGGGTGTTCTCCAGTGCTCAGTATTGGGGCTGGTCCTATTTAATTGCTTTATCAGTGACCTGGACAAGGGGATTGAATGCAGCTTCAGACACTTTGCAAATGAAACCAAGTAGGGCAAGAGCATTGATCTGCTGAAGGGCAGAAGGCTCTGCAGAGCAATCTGGACAGGCAGGATTGGTGGGCCAAGGTGTATAGTATAGTATAGTACAGTATAGTATAGTATAGTACAGTATAGTATAGTATAGTATAGTATAGTATAGTATAGTATAGTATAGTATGAGGCCAAGTGTCAAGTCCTTGCACTTTCTACCCATTTCTAAATATGTGTGCAATGTTTCCCTTTCTCCAGTCACCAGGGACTTTATCTGGTTTCCATGACTTTTCAAATATCATGGATAGTGGTTTGGTAACTACATGAGCCAATTCCCTCAGGACTCTGTAACATGTCTTGTCTGGTTCCATATACTTATATATGTTCAGGTTCCTCAGGTGGTCACAAATCTGATTTTCTCTTATACAGTTAGGGACTTTGCTCCTCCAGTCCCTGTAGTCCATCCACTCAAGAGATGTGGGAAGAGAGGTTGCCAGTGAAGACAGATGAAAAACCTTGTTGAGTACCTCAGCTTTTTCCTTGTCTGTTCTTATCAGTTTGTCAGCTTTGCTCATCAGTGGCGGTATGCTTTCTCTGACCTGCCTTTTCTGGATGAAATACCTATAGAAGCAGCCCTTTATGTTATTCTTTGTGTCCTTTGCCAAGTTCAGCTCCAGTTGCACCTTGGTCTTCCTCACCCCACCCCTGCACAACTGGGTATTGTTCCTATACTGTTCCCAGAATACCAGCTATGAAACACCCATTTAAAATAGATTTCCTGCAAAGAAAATATTTATGATCTATTAAGTAAAGAAACAATGTTTTAGAAAAGCAAATATGTAACTACATGAAAGGGAACTAAACCAGAGACACAATGCTTTGTTTCTAGAGTAATTCTTACGCTGTCTGGAGTGATCTCTTAAATAAGTGTTGCCATTGTGAAACTGAACCTAGAAAAGGAGTGCAAGATATTTTATTTTTATTTTTTGTTTTCTTTTGTTTGGTTGCTTCTTTTTTTCACTATCCAAATTCACTTTAATTGATGATAAATTAAATCATTTTTCTTTAAGCTGAGTCTCTTTTGCCCATGACAGTAAGTGGTAAGGAATTTCCCTGCCTTCATGTTGATGCACAAGCATTTTAATTTTATTTTCTTCTCCTGTCCACTTAATAGTGAGAGAGTAGGTATCTGGCAGCCAGAAAATGTCAACCCATCACAGCAGGTTTCAGTGTTAAATTCATATATAGGCTCTACACATATATTTAAAAAGCTAGCAGTATTTTGGTTTTCTTACTTTTACTTCCTTGAGGCATCATAAATTATTTATTATTATACCATAATAATTACTATATTTGATCTCTACTGGTTTAGGAAAAATGTTTTATGACATATGGTCTTTGATTTGGTCGGTTTTCTTGTTTGTTTGTTTGTTGTTTTCTTTTACGGTTTCAACAAGTTTTATAAAAGATTATAAAAATTACATGCTTTAAAGAAAAATATCATCAAATTGGGTCATTTGAGACTGAAAACATGTGAAAACTGGGATTCTAATCTGTGAAGAGAGTTTTTATTTCATAGAAATTAAAAAAACCCTAGCACATCACACCTTTCAGATTTGCATGACATTCATAAGAATTTAAGATGAAAGGTCAGTGCCACTAATCAATGTACTGGCACGTATTCTGTGGTACCTTGTTGCCAAAATGGTCAATACTTTTCAGAAAAAAAGATACCTGGAACACTTAGAACAAATATGGGATAAAGTTCCCTTCAGAAAGTGCTTATTTAGTGTATCTATCCTCTTTAACCTGCTTATTCAAAAATTCTGCTAACACATTATGATAACCATCAGAAAGGCAAAGATGTGAATGGATTTTAGTGAACTATCATACTTTTTATGACAAAACAAAATTATTCTTTATAACAGACCACTTCACAGTCATAGGACTAGCTTTTTAATGCACACGCCACAGCAACTTATTTCGCCATTATTGCAGGTTCTTTTATGATCTTGTGTATGTGTGTGAAGATATTTCCTTCACTTCTCCTTTCTCCACATATAAAACACATTTAGAAAAAAAAATTGAATATAGACAGAGTGAATCCTTTTCACTTTTTGCACTTTATTGTTATTAACAATACCTTTTTCTTTTAAGATCATGTACTGTCTTTCTTTTACATAAGACTGGGAGGATAACAAAGCTGATGGTGAAACCTGGTATGGGCAACATATTTCACCAGTCTTTAAAGTCTTTAGGCATGAAACACATTAAAAGTATAAAACATGCAGTAGAACTTGCAAATTGTCCCTTAAAATAATTCTACTAGAAATAGTTTTTAAATTTTGTAGGAAAACAGCTCTGCAAAGCATTCCTCCTTTCAGACAATTCATTGCCTCTAGGTTTAGGTATTATGTGAAAGATAAATGCTTCCATTTTGATGTTTTAAAGTTCATTAGTTAAAAGCATGGTATGAAAATTGTTTTAATACTATCTTGTTTAAATTTCCAAATATTCAGAATTTATTATTTGATTTAAGAAGACCTTTGCATATTTCGAGCCAGAAGGAGTATTGAACATGAAGTTATCCAATATAGAAGCAAGTGGTGAATTCAAAATTTGCTGCATTCTAAGTGATTTGCTATCAACAGAATGGCATTGAAATGTTCATGTTTTGTGAAAGGTTTTTTTCACTTTGTTGTAAATTGAGTCATCAGTGAAGCCCTATGTATCTGCCAGTATTGTTATCTAGCTACATGCCGTGGACATAGAAACTGATATAGAGAGCATTTGGATTTCCTAAATCAATACACCACTGTTGGAGTCAGAGACAAAATTAAGAGACTTTTAACTGGTAGTCATTCAAAATGGTGGCATTACCTTCTTTTTTTGAATAGTCCTGCTGTAAAACTGGAAAGGTGATGCAGGCCTAATTCTGGAAAACACTTCCATAAACATAAGTACAGAAAAATCAGATAGGGTTCCCCAAGGGGGAAATCATGCTTGACCATCTTGATAAACCCCTATGATGAAATAATTAGCTTGGTGCATGAGGGGAGAGTGATGGACGTTGTCTATCTGGCCTTCATTAAGGCTTAAGACACCGTTTCCATAAAATCCTCATAGACAAGATGTTGGAGTCTGGGCTAGATGAGCAGTGAGGTGAGGTAAAAATGAGCTGAATGGCTGGGCCCAGAGGCAGGCAATCAATGGCTCAAATTCTAGTTGGAGGCCAGTGACTAGTCGTGTACTACAGGGACCAGTACTGAGTCCAGTCCTGTTTAACATCTCCATTAACTGCTAATAGATGATGGGGCAGAGGAAACCTTGGCAAGTTTTCTGTTGATACAAAATGGGGAAGGGTGGCTAATACACCAAACATTCATGGTCCACAGAGGGACCTAAACAAGCTGGAGAGCTGAGAGAAATATCATAGAATTCAACAAGAACTGCAAAATCCTGTACGTGGAGGAACATCCCCAAGCACAAATATATAAGCTAGCAGCCACACAGGTGAAAAGCACCTTTGTAAAAAAAGCTCTGTCTGATTGAAAGGGTGTCTGATTGAACAGGTGCCATCAAGGTGCCCTTGCTGCAAAGATGGTATCCTGGGTGCATTAGACAAAGTATTTCCAGGAGTTCCATGTGTGTGATCCTTCCTTTTTCTCAGCACTGATGAGGCCGCTCTTTGAGTCCTCTATCCAGTTCTGGGCTCCTCAGAATGAGAGAGCATACTGAAGAGTCCAACATAAGGACGCAAAGATGACAAAGGGACACTAGCACCCCTCCTAAGAGAAAAGGCTGAGACATTTGGCACTGTTCCTCCTGGAGAACAGAACTGTCAAGAGTAAATATGCTGAGAGAGGATCTACAGAAGACAGAGCCAGACTCTTCAGTGGTACCCATCCACAGAACCAGGGGCAATAGGAAAAATCTGAAACACAGGACGTTCTCTCTAAACATCAGGAAACACTTTTTCGCCGTGAGAGTGACATGTTGCTATGGAGATTATGGAATGCACATGATTGGAGATATTGGAAAGCATGGTCCTGGGAAACTGGCTGCAGATGGCCCTGATTGAGAAAGGGGGCTTATCCTGAAGAACTCTTCAGACTTCCCTTCCATCCTCAACCTTTTTATGATTCTGTGAATCTGTGATGTCATAATGGATTTTCTCACTCAGTTGATTATTGTGAAATAACCTGGAAAAGGGCAGCCTCTAAAATGTATGCAATTGCTGGCAAAATTATGGTTATGTACCACAGAGTTCTGTCTTATAGCCATGTCAGATGCTTACTCTTGCCTTTGAAAAGACTTTATCTCTGGGTCTATGACTAGAAACTTGTGAATGGATTCCTTTGTTTTCAGCTCAAAATAACAGTTATTTTAGTTGGGATTCTTTTATCCCAATCGTATTTTTTCCCCAGGAAGTTTCTGAAGAATGATCATCTATTTGAAGATGAGAAAACCAAGATCTTTAAAACATAAAAAGGATAATTAGAATAATAAGACAATACCTTTATGACAAAAGGGATAAAATAAATAGGATAAAAGCTATGTGGAAAGTACTGGAGTGGAAAAGAAGGAGAGGACAAGAGACTACATAATCTAGCAGAGATTCTTGATGTGAAACAAAGACTATACCCCCCAAATAGTTCACAGATAAATTTTTATAGTGTTTTGATTGAGAAATGTACTTATTTAGAACACTATCCAGTTTGTTGTTATGAGAAAGGGAAGTAGGGTAAGAAAAATGAAATTGTATGTCCATTGTATTATCAAATAAAGAAGATATTCTATATCAATATCGAGAAAAACAATTAGTAAAGGTTGACACCTTAGTCACAAATGACTGATTTCTCACTCTGATTGTCATCCAGAGATGAGAGAAAAAAGGTTGTGGTTCTTTCTGAAAATCTCCATTTAAAATAGTAGTGCAGCATGATTTCAGAATAATATCTTCATGTTGTAATCTAAAAACAAGTTATGAAGAATTTTTTTTCATGCTTTGTTTTGCCAAAAAGGTTTCAGAATCAAATCACACATATTTCCTTTATTTATACAGGTAATATTGAAACTGAAATTCTGAAGGAAGGACGCTTTACGAAACATGAAATATTAAAAATTGTTAAGGCTTTTGCAGTTTTAAATTTACTAGAAAGAAAGGAAAAAGAATTCCAGAATATAATAGCTAAAAAATACATATTCCTGCATGACGATAATGTGATTTTGAAAAAAACAAACTACTTGAGTTTTTGCATGTATTGACATATAAATTCAAAGAAGTTATAATTGCTCTCTATAATTCTGTGAAGACTGTGTTACACATCTCTTACCAGTTACTGTAATTGGCAACATCATCATACTTTTTCTAGGCTGGAGAATTTGGGATGGAGATAATCCTTTCTGCATGTCCTTGATCCTTTCCTATAGAAAAAATGCATGCTGAAATAAATAGGTTTTTATCTACATTTGAAAAAAAAAAAAAAAGGAAAGAAATACCACTGTATGTTTTACATAAGAACTTCTTTTCTAAACACCAATTTCAGGTATCATTTTTTTATGGTCTTATCTCTTCGAAGGGAAAAATAAAGCAAGAGAAAAGAGCATTTGAAGTTCAATCCTGGAACACAGCCTTTGCAAGACAACAGAGAGTGATGAATAGACCATTCTATATCCCATTCTCTCTGAATTAGTACCTTAAACCTTATTTTTAAAGCATTTTTAGCAAAAACATATATTTCTATATGACATGATTATTTATCAGGTGAGCTAGCTTCTTTTGACAAAAGCTTCACATTTTCTGCAAAAACCACTGGTGAAGTATTAGGCGACCTGAATCTCTCAGGCACAGAACACTGTTCCCTTGAGGTTGATTATTTGGCTTCCCGAATATGTCATTCTAAAGAACAGCCGATACATCTTCCAGATTCAATTATGGAGAGGCGACACCATCATTTCCTCTTAATATAACAGTTTATCTTGTATTGTGACGATCAGGAAAGCCAATCCTAATGAACAAAATGTCAAGCATATGGGGGTAGGAAAGATAGCTGAAATGGCTCATCAGATCAAGATATGAAGCAATCCAGCCCAGGAAAATTAAATAGCAAATGATTATTGTGCGCAAAGACTGGGCTCATCTGTGCAGCATTAAATGTATTGTTTTAATTTACTTTTAAATAAAAATGCAACTTCTTGTGTTTAAATGCATCACTTAGCCTTAATAAATCCATCATTGTGTTTTTATCATATAAGAATTTGAGAAGTAATCTTAGTATAGGAAAAGCACAACTAAATAATTGTTTAATGTTTGTAATGTACACAAATAATATATGCAAAAATCTTTTAGTATTTGGTCATAGCATTTGCGTTAAATGACGGTATGAAAAAATTACCTCGTCTTTCCCAGACATTATATGATAGTTACATGTGTAACTATGTAAGTGTCTAATTTGAAGTGTTTAATATTCAATAAATTCATGATTAGTGTTTACAGAACAGGACTCAAACTTAACAGGAATCTAATTACTTCAGAAGGAATAAGCCATCATAATCTGAAATTAGGGTAACAGTTATAAACCTTTGCTCTGATCTACTCTGAGAAATGGAAGGAGTACACTAAACAACCCTAAACCAAATAGAATAGGCAGTATTCAGAGGCACTGGGAACCAACCTTGTATTGCACTACCTCTACAGCCTTATGCAGCAATTAACAGAGTGGCAATAAATGTTGTTGTTCACACAGAATCATTTAAGTTGGAAAAGACCTCTGAGATCGAGTCCAGCCTTTGTCTGATCACCACCTTGTCAATTAGACCACGGCACTAAGTTCCACATCCTGTCATGTCTCAAGCAACTCCAGGGATGGTGACTACACCACTGCCCTAGGCAGTCCATTCTAATATTTAACAACTCTTTCCATGAAGAAATTCCTCCTGATGTCCAACCTGAACCTTCCTTGACACAGCTTGAGGCTATGTCCTCTCATCCTGTCACTGGTTGCTGGGGGGGAGAGTGACCCCCACCTGGCTACAACCTCCTTTCAGAGTGCAATAAGGTCTCCCCTGAGCCTCCTTTTCTCCAGACGAAACCACCCAAGCTCCCTCAGCTACTCCTCACAGGACTTACTCTCTAGACCCTTCATCAGCTTTGCTGCCCCTCTCTGGACCTGCTCCAGCGCCTCTTTCTTGTAGTGAGGGGCCCAGAACTGAGCACAGGGCTTAGGGGCAGCCTCACCAGTGCCAAGTACAGCAGGAAAATCACTGCTCTGGTCCTGCTGGGCACACCATTCCTGATACAGAACAAGATGCCAGGTCTTCTTTGCCCCCTGGGCACAAGGGTTGACAGCCAGCACCCCCAAGTCCCTTTCTGCTGGGCCATTTTCCAATCATTCTGCCCCCAGCCCGCCATGTTTCTGTGAGGGTGACTACATCACAGCTTTCTGTCTGCACAATGATCTCCAGCTCCTCCTGTTTGTTATCCATACCACATGCATTGGTGTCAATGCACTTGAGCTGGGCTATAGATTTCACCCACAAATCTGGCATGCCACCACTAGGCTCATCTCTGCTGAGCCTTATTTTACCCTCTTCTCTCTTCAAACCGAATTTAAAGCCCTCTCAATCAGCCCTGCCGATTCATGGGTTAAAACCCTTTTCCCTCATTTAGACAGTAAACCTCACTGGTTTCCATCAGGCCTTGTGGCATGTAAACCATCCCATGATCAAAAAAGCCAAAATTTCGTCCATAGCACCCATCCTTCAGCCACATGTTGATCAGGTGGGTTCTCCTGTTCCTTTCAGCATTTTTCCCTGCAATTGAAGGAATGAGGGAAAGCACCACCTGTGCTCTTGTCCCTTCAACCAATCCTTTAGATTGCCCTAGGACATGTCTCATCAACCTTGTCTCTGTCAACTGGGACAACAAGCAGTGGTTAATAATCAGAGGGCTGGAGTAGTCCAGGCAGTCTCTGGTCTCTGTTACCTGGCCCCAGGGTGGGGGCAGCTGCTCAGGAACCCCCTGTACAGCCAGATCCAGCTCTCACCCCTGGGCTTACCTCAGCTGCCACTGCTAATTCTGCTGCTGCCTCACTGTTGTTTTGGGCTTTTTTCTACAGAACAACATCTGTAAAGTTTTATAAATCTTCTTGCTTTGCCATAAGGTAAAGACCTTTTGAAGTGTCTCGTGACAAAGAAGACACTAGAAAGCCAACTAAAGCTTTTCCTACTCCTTTTGTCCTAAATTTTATCTCTAACTTTCCCATTTCTGACAAAGGCAAAAGATTGAATAATCAGTCACCTGAGAGTGCTTTTTTCTGAAGGGTAGGAGGAGAGAAAGGAGAAAAAATAGCTCAAACTTTCTCTCTCCTGAAGAAAGTATTCTAACTTGTATTACATGGAATAAATACACTGTAATAACTTTTTTTTTGAGTTTTCTATCTCATGATTAAGAATACAGCCACCAGAGTGTAAAGAAGATTTTTCATTTTGCACCCTGGTGCATAAAAGTGTTTACAAAAAAATGTGATTCCAGTTTAAGTGACTGAGAGGTATTTTTTCTTTTCCTCCCACAATAGGTTGTAATTCAAATCAGTCAGGAAGAAAAAAAAATATATTTAATTTTGACTTCCGTGTAGAACAATAAAAATTGGACTTTACTTAGGTATTTAGTTAAGTGATTTCAGGTCTCCTCATATACTGAATTTTGAGACAAAATGAGTTGATATTTTTGAGGAGCTATTCTTGCACTTTTATTTAACACTTCTATCCTGAATCTGGAATAACAAAAACCACTGAAATTTCAGTGAGATATCAGTGCTTCTGTGAGAAAATCTTCCTGTTATCATTTACTACATAAAACTTTAAATTACTTCAAGCTTCAAACTGATCTATAGAAAGAGAATCCAGATGAAAGTGGTAGGGACCAGTGTTTCCCACAGAATGTTTCCTACAAACTCAGGTGGCGATCAGCATATGCATCTAGTAATGGATTGCCATAGCCTCAAGAACATTTATTTTCTGTAAGTGCATTCATCCTGCAAGTTTGGGGTATTTATAGATGCAGTGAGGGTTTCTAACATATAATGTGTTTGTGAAAATTACTTCCCATTGAAAAATACAAATTTAAAATTCCAGTCAACTTTCCATGGTGCTTGGCTTCAACTGAGTTCTTGTAATCAACTAAATGTGGGCATTAATCACTTATTTTAATTTTTTAATGTTAATTTTTAAAAGTTCTTGGATCCTAAAGAAGCAGCAGCCTGTAAGTCTTGTATATTTTCTTTCTCATTACTTTATCCAGGACTATACAGATTATGAATTTTAAGAATACTTCAGTACAATAAAAAAGACAATTAAGTTCAATAAATAATGAGAACAATCAAGAAGTTTGTGGAAAGAATGACATGCTACTTCTGTTTTATCAGAGTTAATTTTGTACCTTGAATGTGATTATAAATGCAGCAAAAGAATTTTCTGAAGTTTATATGTTACTTATTCAGTTGCCATGCCTGGAATGCAAAATACTTATTCTTCTATTGTATTTTAGTCCTTTGATTGTTCAGATCTAGAGAATAAACACATCATTACCATTACAATCCAAGCTGGGGAATGGGTAAATCAGAAATTGAAAAACCTTTGATGTCCTGTATCTGTCCTGTATCTTGTACAATAGGTAAAGTAGCTAAGGAAGACAAGTCTAAAGTACCTTGATTCGATTTGTGCATAAGAAGGCAAGAGACTTATCATTGTGGTGCCTAGGGGAAGGTCACGTTAGAATTGCAGAGCCTGATTTAGAGCTGAAGGCCATCACACACCTGGACTTATCGACGTTTCAGAGAGAAATGATGGAGTGCATTTCAGGCTGCAAGCACTGCAGTAAGGACAGTCCTTTTTCCGATAAATGCTGAATAAAAGCTTGTAAATTTATAGTGCCACCTGCTCTCTTTCTCTCTCATACCACTGACTTTACCCACCTGCATTTTCCCTTCTTCCTCCTAGCAAAAATAGAAACAGGGTAATTTTTTGTTAGAAAACTACACATAAGAAAATTCAGTATTTGGATCTGATCTTATTCCTATACCTTACAGGTTTTTGGTGTTTTTTTCATGTTTTCTTTTCCTTTTTTAAACAAAACTGACTACAGATCTTGGATAATTGAACACTGTCACTGGTTAAGTAATTGCAAAGCATTAGAGTCAGTGTGAAAAAGATAAAAAGAGAGCGCCAGAGTGTCTTTTGTCCTTCAAAGAATTTCAGGAACTTATACATTGCACACAACACAAGCATGGTCTTTCATGGTGTTTCTCTTTTCACAAAGGCTAAATAGAATTCACTATGGGAGAAATAGAGAGCAATTATTGCACAAGTCAATATACGCACATAAATGTTACAAGGTATGCAATTTTTTACTTCATTTGAGTGACCAATATTTTAAATACTTTTAAATAATTTTGCAGCTTGATATAATTTTTCTAGTAAAGCATAGCACCACATGAAGAGCTGGCTGAGCTGTACAGATTAAGCAGTATGGTTTTGTGGGTTCTTTTTGGTTGTTTGGTTTTTTTTTCTCTCTTCTTTCCCTTTCACCAAGAGTTATATCAGAATTATATCTCTTTTTACTTACTCCTGAGAATTTTAAAGGATTATAATCTCCTAAATTGTGTGGTCATATAACTAAAGTGTAGAGAATGCCAGTATTAATTATCTACTGCATAAGTTAGTATTAATGTCTTTTTTTCATAAGAAGAGTGACAGATTTTACAGCTTCTTTCATCATTACAGTCATTGGACATACCCTTTTTTGTGTATGCATTTTTTAGCATGTATGAATTTCTATATAAACCAGTACACAAACATTTACTTGTGCTAGCACTTCAGTGAATCTGTTTTGGTAAACTATGTGAAGAGCAGAATCAAATAAATAAAAGACAATGTGAAAATCAAAAGCCTTGAGTAAAGATTTCCAGCTCTGCCTATAAAATGACTGATATATATATATGGATGGTTTTGCTTTTATTTAGTAGGAAGAGCTTCATGATAACAGATCCAAACTGTAGCTCCCACTAATGTCTTTTACTGCAGTAGACCTTTTATATAGCTGTTAAATTTTGACAAAAAGTTATTGTTTTTTATAGAAAACTATGATGGTTTATATATTAATGGGATTATATTTACATATATAACTATTTGAGAAAACATATTGTTGAGGTTTTTTTTCCTGTGTTTTTGTATAAACACAAGGAGAAAAAACAGAAACCAAACAAAATCAAAACCCCCCACCTACAATAAAAGAAGTTGTATATTATACCTGCTATAGAATTAATTAAGGATTAAAACAAAATGGGAGTTTTGAAAGGTCATTAACACTCTCTCATCATAAATATGTATTCAGTATTGCTGTGTGGATCAATGCAGTACTGGGCAGTAAAATGATGCACTGCATACAAAACTGAAGCTGATAAACAAAGTTTATTGAGTATGTGCATGCACAGTAAATTATCTTCATGTATGAAAAAGTTAGCTTTACAAAGCGTGCATGTACATGAGGTTTTCCTACTATTTCCAAACCAAGTTCTCCCAAACTTTTATTTTAATATCACATAATTTTTCTCTCTTTTTTCTTTTCCATTTATTTCTTCTTTTTCCTTTGGACAAAATATTATCTTCCTTACTTCCTAGTAGCCCCTGATAAATTAAATTTTAAGCAATCATTTGAAACTAGTTTTCAAAATATTAATGTATTTCTATAACTGGACAGATTTATTTTTCCTATTCAGACTCTGAAAGCAAGCTTAAATCAAAAATATATCATAACTTCTATCCTCTGAATCCAACTGCAATATTAATCTCCCTCAAAGAAACTGTTCCCTACTCAGAGGAAAAGATGGCTGATGAACAGCTTCTGCCTGCTACTAGCACTACACAGTTTGCATATCTTCAGAATGAAAAGGCAAAAGGCTGGGTATGCGTCATTCTTAACTCATTCATTTTCCTTGGATATGGTTAAATTATTATAGAATTTCAGGAAAATATTAATGATGAAAATATTTTTCTTCATTTCCATTCTAATAGAATAAGATTTTTAAAATCATAATCTTAAATTTGGATATCATAATACTGACAATATAATTAGGTTTTATTTTGCAAAATGATAGTTGTTTTTCCCAGCAAGCAAATATAGACATCTAGAATCATTCCAAAGCAAGAATCATACTCCCTAAAGTGGACTTCTAAAATAAAAGTGTACCTCATAAGCCTGAATGCTTTTTAAAATGGAGACAAAACTATTTCATTGGGAAAAAAACCCCAACTCAATACACAGGGTGTAGGCATTACAAATACAAGACAACACTTATAGCTCTCATTTACATATGCATATTTATTTTATACTCTTTAATTTTACCTAGCCGTACAAAATGACAAGTTTCCTTTGTTTCCTTAGTTTGGTAGATGAATGTCATGCTATGAAATCATACCTGCATCTACTTGTATGAAGTAATGAGTTTTTACTGAACTGAAATACTTGACATTATGAGGTTTACATCTTCAAAAGTATTTCAGACTTCATTTTTCTATTAATGCTTTGTTGGAAGTCATGCTTATTTCATCAAAAAAGACTCATTCCTTCTGCTTATAACACTCCAAACAAATGTCTTTCTCATGTTGTGACATTTCTGAGCCATGTAGACACTCTCAGAAATCAAAAATGTCCCATAGTGTTCTTTTCACATGGTATCCATCTTTTTCCAATTTAGTTTTTTAAATTCATTAAGACAAATTTGAACTTGTTTATTTATGGCAATAAAATGATTAATACCAAGGAGAAGATTTTCATAGTACTCATGACAGAAGACATTTCATACTGCTACATCTTCTCTTAGGCCAGTTAACTACCCAATTAAGAAATGTGTGAACATGCCATCCTCCAATCTAATGATAGACAGATAAAGCAGAAATGTGCTAATACATTCTGAGTTATCGTCTACTCATCAGTCCAGGAAATTAAAGATAAAACACTTGATTTCATAGACATTCACATGAGTAATATATTGAATATGGCACAGTCATCAAAAGAAATGCCATATGGAAACCCATATGGCTCCATAGACAAGTGCTAACAGACTTAAATTTGCTCTTAAAAAATTAAAAGGAACAGTGTTTTCTCTAGTGAGGTGCCACTGCATGGAAAAATGCAAGAGAAAGGCGATGAAGGCAAGGCAAGGAAAACAGAAAGGAAAAAAGGAAAAAACAAACTACTTTACTGGTGAATGATCACTTGTCAAAATTTCCATGTATAAAACTATATATATTCTACAAATAATTTATTGTAATTTCTTTTTTCTTAGTCACTTTTACTCCTTCACAGCTTCTGACTATACTCAGAGTAATTGAGAAAACAAAGAAAACCAGACATTATCTAAAACATAAAGAGATAACTAGATTATTGATAAAATTATCTCTTTATTTTGTTCAGGGCAGACTATTGGGAATTGCCATAAAACTGACCATACTCATCCTGGCAATTGTTACAGAGAAGCGCTGAGGGAGTCCATGCAAAGTTGTCGTCTTCTACCTGTAAACTGTTCCTGAATCCGACCACTGCCATCAGCCCACAGACCTACGATTTGTGCCTTCTTTCTTCAGAATCTGTGGAGAATTTGATATGGTTACATTTCCTGCCTCATCATTTTTCACACGTATTAAATTGTGAAATGATAGAACAACTTAATTTGGAGGCGACCATAAGCCACGTGATCAAGTCAAGGAAAACTTATGTTTTCAACTAAGTTTCTCCAGGCATGATCCAGCAGAATTCTGAAAATCTCTGAGCAAAGAATTTCAGAATCTCTTGGGAAAAGTTGTCCCAGTATCTGACCACCCTGTTTGCTTTATTTTTTTTATTGTTGCCATTTTCTTAATAGCAAGAAGAAATTTTCCTTGATGTAACTTGAATTCATTCTTCTCATCCTTTTGCTGTGCCTAACAGAAAAATCTGGTTAGATCTTCTAAACACACATTTAATAGTGGAAGAAAATGTTAGGTTGACTCCTTAGCCATCTGCTCTCTAAACTAAACAAAGCCTGTGCACTCAGCCTGTCCTTGTGATACTCTGTAAACACAGAATCACAGAATCAAGTCGTTTGGAAAAGACTTCTGAGATCATCGTGTCCAACCTTTGACAGATCACTGCCTTGTCAACTAGACATGGGTACTAAGTGCCATGTCCAGTCCAGCTACTACACAGTCTTGTGGATCTCCAGTAACTTGCTCCAGTTTGTCAATGTCTTTCTTGTACTGGGGAGCCCCAAACTGGAAGAAATACCCCATTTTTCAACAACCATATGGTAATAGTCACTTTTAAACTGTTGGCTATGCTTTAATGGTAAAGCCAAGGCGGAATTTAGTCATCAGTGCTATGGTTTGAGAGAAAAATTGGAGTATATGAGCTCATGAGATCCCTTCTGAGCTTATGTACTCTGTAGTTTTGCAGTTTAAAATATATAACAAATGATAGGAGGAGGCAAAAATCCAATTTCTCATTGGGCTGAGGACAGCAGTTGAATTCAGGACCAAATCACAGATTTGATACGACTGACATCTACTTCTCAGGACGGGCCTGGGAAGAGAGCACATTTCTGACATGTCTAAATTCTGCAGATTATTGCTATTATTTAGTTATCCAAATGATAACAGTATCAACCAAGCAAGGTAATTCTTGTAATATCCTTTTCCAACGTTGCTTTTGAGTAACTCAAAAAAGAACATAAAATTGAGTGGAAATAAAGGGCTGCCCATTTCTGAAGTCCCTGAGAGTTAAGGTCTTCTATCAGTGATGGTTAATACATTATTATTGATGTTTTTACAACTGGCTGACAGTTATATAAAAAGAGTATTATATATAAGCCAGACATGAGACATCTGTAATATTTGTGTTCTGATTACCCATCATCTATTTACTTTTCAATGGTAATTACTTTTTAACTACTGCTCATAGTTTTTGTTTTTATTTGCTAAAATATTTTTAGATTATCACAAATAGTATTTTTGTAAACTGCTGAATGCCCTCAAAAGTATAGTTTTAGTTCATAAATGTAGATCTAGTAGCAAGAAACAAAATGCTGCTGCCATTCCCCCTTACCAAGAAAGTAACACATACTTATAAAAAACACATTTAAGCAAGAATTCAGAATTATATTTTTGTTATCATTTTCATTCAGTCTCTCACTAAATTTTATTACTGTGAGTAATAAAGTCTTGTAATGCCATCACATGAAGAAAATAATTTTTATTCATCTGGAATTGTGCATTTTCTTCCCTGAATGATAAGATAATCAAGTAATTTGATACAGAACAGTAAGTCAAAGAGAGGGAAAGGTCCAGAATAGCAATAATTTCAAACATGATCCTTGTTTTTGTTGTTTCAAGAACTTACAGTCAATACTGAAGACTGAAAGGGAAACTTTCTTTTTGTTGAAACTGACTTTTTGTTGAAAAGTACTTCCTAGTGTTAAACATGGATTTTAATTGTATGTTCTCTTCATTTTATGTTTTAGTTTTTCGTTCTTACTTTACCTTCTGGGTGTAATGCGAGACATTTAGGAGAATGAAAGCTATTGAAAAAAAATGCCGTGAGTGTATGGCAAGCATGTATGGTGAGGAATGGTGGGTGGGCAAGAGTATTTTGTGCACTATAATAATCTACCTAGATGAAGAAAAACTACCAGAATGCTAAATTAATCTAGAACTCTATGGTAAATTGATGATGATTTCATAGGAAATGCCTATTTTATTTAAAGGTAAATGACACAAATATGAACTGTGAGTGTTTTGTGGAAAATGAGTGTTTACAAAGGAAGTGGTGCTTGTTTTGAGAAGGAAGACACTTTAGGAAAATGTCCTGAAGCCATAAGTCAATAGATTTTGTTGTTGTCATCAGTGGGAAAAATTCAGGCCCTTATGGCCTGATCTAAACAGCCCTGAACCAAATAAGAAACTTTCCACTGAGTTTGATTTACTTAGAACATCCATAAGAAAAAAAAAGGGAGACTCAAAAGCATGAAGGGAAGTTAGGCATCCAGCTCCCACTGAATATCATGTATGCTCTCTCTAACTTTGGAAATATTACTTCAAAACAGAATTTTAAATATTTTTCTTTTGTTTAGCAAAAACATTTATTATAAGAATAGTTAGGTAACTTTCCAAACCCTGTGGCCACTGTATAAAACTGAATATTTGTGGGTACTAATGTTTTTTTTTTTTGTTGGCACGATTAGTCTGAATTATTCTGAATTCTTGGAAGCATATAGGCAGCAATATTAGCTTTCTTTTAATGGGAGGAAAAATGGATTTGGTTTTAATATGAAGGTACATGTATATGCATATTTGCACTATATAGGGAAGCTATGCAATTCTCTGAATTATACCCCCAGGATCAGGTCTAACATATTTGTTTGTAGGATTTTACAGTCAGTAAAAGTCACAGAAGCCCCTGAAACCATAACAACCTCTGCATCACACTCATTGCATATTACCTTCAAGTCACAGGCTATTATGTTGAAGATGCTCACAGAATGACAGTGTCTGTACCTTAGTCCTTAAAAACGAAATGCTTTTTCCCTCACATTTTCAATTTTTCAGTAATATTTTCTCTACACAACTTGATTATTCCTTTTTCTTATTTTATGGTCTTAAAAAAATAAACATTTACATCAAAGAAAAAATCAGTTAATAAAGGAAATAGATGGGTTGAAAGAGGCTGAAATAGATTTACAACAAAAAAAATTATGAAAATTGGGTGCTGAGTATAACTCAGTGTTTTTTTGTCATGCCTCTATACTCTTTGGAAGAATTGTAAAGCAATTTCTAAATTTACATCCCCTAGAAGCATACCTGTGTATTCTGGCATAAATAGAGCTGTGTGTTTCCCATTACACTGAAATTAAACACTCCCTAAAAATTTGTTTTCCATGATCCTATGTTTATGCATATATTATTTTTATTGTATTTCTATCCTCTATGGTTTCAAGAGATATAACCTCAAACACATGAAAACACTGTAGACCGATGAACTGAGTTTGCCCAAGGCAAGTAGAAAAACAGAATAAAGCCTCTTAGATGTATGAATTGCCCCATTCATCTCTCTCTGAACCTCCAAGACTCTTTATATCCAAGGAAGTAGAATTTGCCACTATTTTTCCAAGGATTTTACTGTTTCCAAAGATGAAGTTTATTGATACTGTTGTGATATCAGCTATATATATATATATATATGCATATAATGTATATTTAAAATAAAAATATATCTAAATAGATTTATTGTTTCCTGTGTTTCTGGTAGCAGGCCATGGATTTTTCTGCTTTCTTATTTTTTGTATAGCAGAAAATATAGAGTGCTACTCAAAGTTAAGTGGGGCTTGACCTTCAAGGACAAATAAGGATGGTGAAAAGTTTCTAAACTCTTAAAAGCAAACAAACAGAAAGACTGAAAAAAACCTGATTTTTTTTCTATGAAGGTGAGAAAATAGAAAATCAGCATGGCATCAAATTTTTTATCTTGATTTCCATAAAATAATTATATTGAACATGATCATTATTTTTCTTTGAAATAAGCTTGCAGAATCTTGGAACATAATTTGAGATGGACTTATCATTTCCAGTTCTCTATGCTATACATACTTACACTTAATTCCTACATATCTTTAAAATTCTTGTGGTCAAGCATAAAAATCATGCTAATTAGTATTATAACCTAAGATATATAGGTGTGTGTGCTGTTTGTGTCATGGTTAGGCATTTGGACCAAATTCAATGTAGTAATTTGTAATTAGAAATAAGTTTTCCTTGACAAAATTCATATAAGCTCTTGCTCTATGTACCCTTTTGTTGCTACAGAGCCCAGTGTGGAAGGTGGCCTTACTCTAGTGCAGAGGTGAGGTAGGTGGCCTCCCAGATGGGCTACATGTCACTCCCAATGTGTATAAGTCCACCATTTCTTGATTCTAAGTAATATGTACATTGAAGAAAAATGTTTGTATTTGGCATAACATACCTTTTTTTTTTTACATAAAGCTATCAAAGGTGCTTGATATTATGAATAAAATTCATATTTTTCTGAATTTTTAATGCAAGCTCATACTGCTGCTGTGCTTTTCCAAATTTTTCTATTTGTCAAATGGTCAAGCTAAATGACATTCAGTTATTTACTGTGTATTAGTCACTTTTATTGCCTCTAGATGAGTGCCTGAATATGAAACTAAAAATAACAAAGAAATTCTTGAGTGAACAGTGAATAGTCTTACAATTACTCCTAAGATTTGGGGGGTTTTATACAAAAATAGGACTATTTTCTAATGAAGGGCAGTACTTGCTGCACATTTTTGCTGATAGACTTCTTTGCACTGATGTTCATGTCTGGATGCTTCTTTCAGCATTGTCCATATCTGTTCTCTTCTATCCTTGAAGCCAAAAGTGGACTTCTGCTCCACCTGCAAGAAATAGAATCACAGCTGAGTTCCTAAGATTAAATCCAGAAACAAACTTTCTAAAAATCTAGATTTTATATTGGTAGCTTTGCCTCACAGCAAATGTTGTTATGGAAAGCTACAGCTGCTACACAGATTCAAACCTCTTCATATGTTACTTGAAAATCTAATTCAGTATATTATTCTCTAGCCCATAAGGTTTTCATGTAATTTAATTTCCTTCAGCTTATGGACAGAAAAGAAACAAACAACCAAAAGCAGTTATTTTAAGACAGAAACACACTGGATGACTAAAAAGTAGAGGCTGACTGGAGCTGCTAAGCAATTCTTTTAAGGATTAAATGTATTCTATTTCCTGTCATGTTAATATTAATTAATATTTAACTGTGCAGATATAGTAGCAATATATATAGTTCCTAGAGTACATTGGGATGTTTAGATGCAAATAAAAAAAGATAGAAAATAAGTAAGGAGGAAATCAAGGGCAACTGTAGTGGAATTGTTCTTCAAGACAGATGTTTCTAAAATTAAAAAAAAAAGAAAATAACTATATGAAACTCTACAAGAGATAAGATCAAGATTTGTAGACAAGAAAAATTATGGAAAAATTAAAAATTAGGAAAACAAATTGAGGGAGGAAAGGATATCTCTAGTAAAGAAGAGGCAAACCTTCAAGAACTAAAACCAGACAACAAAGATATGGAACATTTAACTTTAATATAATTATTTAAATAAAATATAACTTGAATACAAAATATAAAAATTAAAATTTAGTGTAAAATACAACTTGAATACAAAAGCTTCAGATTGAAAGTGCAGGTATCTACATATTAACTTGCCTAAATTTCTATAGTCATTATGCTCAACGAAGACTCAGTTCAGGTGAAATGAGTGTGCCATATATGATACTTGAGTTGTGCACATTGGATAGGCTTGCTGCTGTACGTGGTAGAGAGATTCCAATCTGATTTCCAT
Organism: Corvus cornix cornix; assembly: GCF_000738735.6. NCBI lineage: Eukaryota > Metazoa > Chordata > Aves > Passeriformes > Corvidae > Corvus > Corvus cornix. The sequence goes on along the minus strand of NC_046332.1, from coordinate 59,149,242 downwards.
CAACCACACACAGGTCTTCTATAGGTCCTCTGTCATACCTGCAAGTCCCTGAAGATGACCCAGATACCATAAATTACCTGAAATGGCACTTCTTGCCTATGCAAGGTCTATTGTCATTAGCTGACTCCGTGTCTGTACCTACAGTGAGATGAGTAGGTGTGCAGAATTCCTTTACTGTCTTAAATGTAATTAACTGCCCTGGGAATTTTGACATTTAGCCCACATGTAGGAAGAAAAATTTAGTTCTCTTAATCTGTAGTTAAATCCAGACAGATTGCTTAAACTGTAGTTCACACACAGGCAGAAGACAGAAACTGAAGGCTTTTGAACTGTAGTGTGGAAAACAGACAAATAAAAGCATGCCAAACTCACTCTAGTTAGCTCTTAATTGCATTAATTTTTAAGCACAATGAAGAATATGTGAAAGCTAAGTTTTTGACACACATCTTGGTTTTCTATGATGTGACCACAATGTAGAGAAGGAGTGATGAAGCAGATTAAACAGTTTTTTCAACGTACAAACAAGATGTTACGGTTTAATCAGACTCATAAGGTGAAAAAGAGTAACCACTTTTCACGATAGTAACCACTGGAATATATTAAGAGGAAGAAAATTGATTTTAGTGTAGTGGGTGTTCCTTGTGTAGGACTTCACTGCAGTGAAAGCTTAAGCCAGAAAAGCTATCTTGAAACTGGATTGCTTGATGACAGACTGTCAGGATGTATTAAGGTTCTTAAGATAACAAGAAATGCTATGTGATAGGTGAAATTGCGTTGTGTTTGTAACTTACTGTGTCATTTTGAATGTTGTGATAGGGGATGCCTAATATCACTGTGACGTTCTTGGTCCTGAAAACTGACTTATTAATTGCATTACTGACATTCTGTATCATAGTGTTTTTTCTCTTAATTTTCAAGTTCTGCATTAGCAAAAAAGATATTATCCTCATTCTTCTTGAATTAGCCCAACATTAGTCAAAAGTAATGTAAGCTTTCAGATATTTTCAGAGCCAATTAAGAGATTAGCATCATAATAAGTACCAAGTAAACACCTACATATTTTGTTTCCATTTCTTCTCAATTATTTTCTCTACACCATCTCAGTTTTCCTGAACTAATTTGTATGCAAACATATTGCAAAGAAATACATATTATTATTCTTGACTATGATATGAAATATATACTATCAGGAAAATCTGTTCTCCTACAAGAAAAGTTCACTTGTTTAAAAGGTGTATTTTGAAAATTTTCGGGTTGAAGAGTCTGCCACAAGGACAACCTTAATTAAAGCCAACAGAGGGAAAAAATTAAACAGTGAGAAGTGCTTAGCTGATACTCATAGAACTTCAAGTTAAAATCAGAAATAATAAGGGTGACTTAAAGAATAATTTCATTAGTGTTTTATTACTCCATCCACCACATATTCCACCTCTCTGCATGATTCTTTCAGGATTCTGCTTTAGATAGATAGTATTCTTTGTTTCTTAGTAAAGTTCCCTTGATGTCTTTTAGGTATATGCACTCCCTTCATTTCTTGTTTATCCCCATGAGTACTACTAACATGTTTCTGCAACAGTAAATTATCTCAGTCTGAGGAGTTGACCCTCAGAGTAGAAGTTGAATCTAGTGCACAGTTTAACTGCATTAGTAAATGACAGAGAGCTAGGGAGAAAATTGTTGAATTAAACATTATTAATTTGTTAACTGACTTCCTGGCTCTGTTACAGGGGGCTCTATTTTCTTCTAAGAAAGAATGCTGCTGCTTCTCAGCATCATGGTGCAACATATGCTGTATATCCCTTGATCACAAGGTAAAGTTTTCTACACAGTCCATTTTTTTCTTTTCAATCTAGCTGGTTAGGCTTGCCCTGCACTCAGGAAAGAGAGACAGGAGTATGAGAGAGTGGGTAGGAGAGTTAAGTAATTTCAGGGCAGGGGTATTTTTTTTCTCTTTTGGGGAACCTAAAGGAAGAGATCTAAATTCTTAACTTGTTAAAGCACTTGAAGTAAGGTGGAATGAGTATGAACTATCTTGACTTATCTGATAACTAATCAGCCCCTTGTTTGGAGTTTATTCAAGCTCTCCTTAAAAACATTACCTCTTCACATTGACACTGATGGAGAATTTCTGAGCTCAAACTCTGTAAAGTTTTTGGGTTGGGTTTTGTTTGGTTTTTTTGTTGTTGGAAGAGGGTTGGTGGGTTTGTTGTTGCTTTGTTTTTGGGGTTGCTTTTGTTGTTGGTTTGGTTTTGTTTTCAAAATACCGAGAATACGGTGATGGTTAGGAGTTTAAGCTGAGATTTACGTTAGGACACTAACAGCAGTGTCACTTAGTGCTTTTATGTCCATCCATAAAATACCTATTAGAACTGGCATCATCATAACAATGATTTCCTTTTACTAAGAGAAAATGACAGTGTGGTCACTGTAGGTAACTAAACAGCTTTACTGGCCTTTAGTTGTTTGCATTTATTTTCCTGAAGGATTGTTCTTCCATTGTGACCTACTTCACTTGATCCATCTTTTCCTGCCTTCTTTGTTTCCTTCCTTCTTACTCTCCTGTCCACCTTTCTATGACAGCAATCAATTTTCAGGTTTTAAAATACCTAATTATGATGGCATGTAGTCTAGTTCATCTGTAAGAATAGATTAACATTTTAGTAAAATACACTTTTGGTAGGAGTTAAAGTAACTTACACAAGTAACTGCATTGCTCTCAGTAGATATTCCCTTTCATGGTAAAGCAAGAAAAATACAAGTTTAGTGAAATCAGAATGAAAATTACATTGTTGCTTACTAGTTGTAAGACTACATTGCTCTTTGTCTTTTTGTTTTTCTTTGGGTCTGTGTCTCACAATATCCTCATAGGCAAACTTAGGAAGTGTGAACTGGATGAGTGGACAGTGAGTGGATTGAGAACTGGCTGAACAGGATCAACATCTATAAAGATCTAAAAAGTGGCTGTCAAGAGAGTGGAGCCAGGCTCTGCTTGGTGGTGCCAAGGAAAAGGACAAGAGGCAACAGACAGAAACTGATGTACAAGAAGTTCCACCTGAATATGAGGAAGAACTCAGTGACCAAGCCTATGAACAGATTGCCCAGAGAGGTTGTGGAGTCTCCCTCACTGGAAATACTCAAGAACCGTCTGGCTGCAATTCTGTGCCATGTGCTCTAGGATGACCCCACTGAGCAGAAAGGTTGGACCAGATGACTCCTTCAGTGTCCCTTCCAGCCTTACCCATTCTGTGATTCTGTGATTCTGTGATTCTGTGATTCTGTTATTATGTGGTTTGGGATTTTTTTCTTTCTTTCTGCAGTGTCCTTTCCCTTCCAGCAGTGATAATTATGAAAAGAGTCTGGACTTCTAGAGGAAGAAATAAAAAAATAAAAGGCTGCTTATTCATGATAGTAGACAAAGGAAAAATAAAATCCCCAGGTAACATTTATTTCACTTCCCTTTCTATTTATGGTTTGAGGTTTTTTTCCTGCTTTTAAAAATTATTTTTGAAACACTTCATATGTTTGACAAGCTCTGGTATGGTTAGATATTATCTCAATCAAGCTGAAAGTATCAACAATAAAAAGCTTTATGCTGGTTTACTTTAACCTAAACTGATATCAGGTGTATATCACTAGAAAACTCCAGCACTTATATATCAATGCTACATTATATTCACACTTTTATATATTAATGTATCTGCCATGCACCAGAATCCCAATGCACCCTTTTCTTTTTGACATTGAAATGCTTTAGGCAAATAAAGAAAAATGTAATTGGTAAAAATATCACAATCACTTGACCATTGTTTTGGAACTTGGCTTTTAATATGAAGCCTTAATGAAGTTTGTCCACGTACTTTGAATTTTAGTCCAAAGGAAGAATCTGTCATTGTTTTCAGAACCAAAGCTGTTACTGCTTCAGTTATGGTGACAGCTTTGCCTCAATAGCTTTTTGGGGCTGAAGGGTGAGCATCACCAACCAGTGATCAACTCCTACAGGCATAAGAATTGATGGCATAGAAAAATTTGTGTCCAGCAGCCATGGAAACAGCTGCTGTCTTCTTGAGTTAAGGGACTTTTTTGCAAACATGACAGGGACTGCCTCCATTTACTACAATTAAATGTTCCAGTCTTGCCCTAATAAAGCTCATGATTTAGACCAATAAGCATATTTAAAATTCAAATACATACAATTACAATTATACTGTTAATAATTTTGGAAGCTCTTTCACAATTTCATGCTGCAGCTCTAATAATAATAGCCCATAAGCGTAATTATAGAGACTTCTGTCCCAGAGATTTGAGTAAAACTGCTGCAGGGAAAGCCAATGGACATTTTCATTCTCCATATGTGTCTGTGGAGATTTTTTGATGCATACCTAAGCTTTCCACACCTAGACAAGCATGCTGTTTCTTGATTTTGTGAAGTTTTATCTAGTAGTTCTTATACATGAAAACATATTATTGAACAGTGTAGGTTATGTGCACCTCACATGTTCAAGGCTTTATGGAATCAAGACATGTATGTTTTTAGCTTCTTAGACAGAAAAGAAAGGCGCTATCTGGTTTGTCTAAGTAAAGCAGAAAAATATAGTCTGATCTGTGTTAAATTAGTCTTTTTCATGACTATGAGTCAAAAAAAAGTATTTAAAAGCACACACTTCAAGAGATCTGCTGACCTCTTCCACAGGAGTCACTGCAGAAAAACCAGAAGCAAGCATCTGGGATGCCAATTATCCAGGAGATTTAAAAAGTAAATGAGAGGCTTTTTAGTTCCTCTAAGTTAGCTGAAATATAAATAATTTCTGTACTTATGTAAGGTGAAGTATGGTGTAACTAAAAAGGGAAAGTACGGGCGAGGAGACTGAGGCCTCTGTGTAAGGAGCTTGGCACTAATTTCCTGAGCAATCTTAGAAAGTCACATTGAAAGAGGAAAGTATCTACTAGGACGGGATTTTTTAGGTTTTTGGGGGTTTTTTTGGTTGCTGTGCTGTTATTGCAAGCAAAAAATCATATAGCTTGGATGTTTGCCTAAATTTTGTCAATAAACCATGATGTGCATACAATAGCATTTGCAAACATTACAGTTAATTATTCTTTTTTCTTTGTTGTTATTTTTTTTTTTGAGAAAACTGTGAGCTGTAAGTCTTGAGTCTTTCTGTGTCTGCTGCATGTTCTTCTCATAGTTAAAAAAGAAAAGAGCAGAGCTAAATAGCATTCAAAAATACAGATTCTAAAATTTTCTCTATAAAGCACATTCTCATGTCAGCACCTTAGAACATCAAATTTCTCAAATGTATGCATTGCGTAGGCTTAAATAATAAACTAAGTAATATTTTGCCAAATAAACTCCTTGCTCTAATGAACATGTAAAATATGCCCACAATTAATTAACTACTAACAGCTTTTTATCCCACAGTTCATCCATTTTCCCTGTACACTGATCATGAGTAACTAAAGCTGTACACCAAAACTGTCTGATTTCCTTGACCTCTGTGGTCTTTTTAGTGGGCTAATTTTTATCTGTTTCTCCTTTTTATGCTGATTGCTGATACTGTTATAATGATTCTTAATATATGACTAATATTTTTATCCTGGCAAGAATAAAAGAAAGGAAATCGAAGTCCTCTTTATTTTTTACATCTCTCCTCTTCCCCTCTTTCTTTTACTTTGGATTATGCAGAAAGTTGTCATCACATTAACCTCAGTCATCACCTTCTACATAATAATGTTTAATAAACCAAGATCATTTGCACAAAATGAAAGAAATAAAAGCAATTCCAGCCCAGCCAAATCTGAACAGATATGAAACCTAAATTACCTAATGGCTCCCAGAACCTTATGCTTACAATGCCTCAACCCAGAGTTCATCAGGATCTCCAAAATCTGAAATGTAACCACAACGAGACATGGCCATCAGAAAAAAGTTCTGAGTAGTGATTTCCCTTCTGTTCATTAAATAAAAAGAATGGTAAGAACATCGTCATGTCCAAGCAATTATTTTTCATCTTCTTACAAACTGTATGGCATTAGGTAAATCTCCTCAATCCATTGTTTGTTTCCTTCACTTATTTGTTTTGGATTATGAATTATTTTAAGCAAGAGCTTGTTTTTACAAACACTATGATTATTAGGAAAATACATTCCTAAAATATTGACTTCTAGATATTACAGAATGGTTATTACTGCTGTTACCCAAAATGACACAAAAAACTCCCATGCAAATTGTAAATAGTTGTACCAAGTTGCCCATAAATGAGCATAAAATATGGTGTAATATAGTTACAGGCCTGAACTCTGGCAGATTAGTGAGAAATATTTACCTAGAAGTATTGCGACATGGAAACACTCATGGTCATCACAATATATTTTGATAACATTAATTTCTGTCAGCTTCCAGTCTTGTACAAATGATGAGGTCTAGTGAAACTGTTCTAGTCATTCCCAATTTCCATGGTATTGATGCTATAGTCTGTGGATAATTCATGTTTCAAAGTTTAGCACATTTGCAGATTCACCTGTCCTTTACTCTGGACTTCAACCAATATTTTTAGTGTTTAACTGTGCTCCTTTCTTGCACCAAGCTACTGTCCATCCAAATTTCAATTCAGATTGGCCTAAGCATCCAGAAACTTCTAGAAAGAAAAGCCAAAGTTGGAAGATTATTGGATAGTGTAGGTAGAGGCAGTTGTTTTGGTCATTCTTTGCTGCTGCCTAAATTCACATTTGCTTTACTTTTTTATTCTCCTCATGGTTACATAAAAATGATAATATATTGGAAAATGAAAATGTCCCTGAAAAGGAAATTAAGAGTTTCACTTACGCCATTAGAAGCTTAAGCCAAGTAATTTCAGATGCCTGTGTGATTAGATGGTGTGAGGTGGGGGTTAAGGTAAAAAATTGATCAGCACTGTACCTAACATCATTAAAAGAAGAACAGAGAGCTTACAGTATAATCACTTGAAATACATACACTGTAGTTTTGAGAGGAAATTTATAAAAAGAAATGTGAACTAACGTTATTTTAGGTCATGTACTTTAGCATGGTAGCTTTACCTGCTGTTAAAAAATCAGCTATATAATTAATCTATATTTTTATAAATGTGGAATTGTTCAAGGGAAAGTAAGTCCAGAAATGGGGAAGAAAGTAGTGGAGCTTTAAGTCTGGTTGAGAGAACTCAGATGAATAGGCTTGAATGAATGTTCTTTTTCAGTCAGTCATTAAAACAATAACCTATTTATTCTAGATCAACAAAGCAGTGGCGGTGTGATACAAAACAAACTATTTTCTAATGTCTCATCTTTTGAATTGCATCAGTTCTCTGCATTAAGTTCTTCCTGTTTAAACATATATTTACTGGACTCTTTGTCAGAGACTGAAATGTTATGGTTAGTGGCTTAAACATTGTTATGAAGGACTTTTTGCCCATTATGGCAAAACTGCATAAAGCAGCTGCAATCACCACAGCCCACCCCTCCCTGAATATGCCTCCTGACTGAAACTTTGGACTCAGAGTGAAGCCACCTAAGGGAACTTGAGGTAAGAGAGGGTGATACTGTTGTCCAACTATCTCAGGTCTAGGGAGAAGTAAACAAGGCTGAGGGAGAAGAATGTATTCCCAAGAAAGTCAAACCCACCTACTGTCCTGAAAATCAGCTCTGGCAAGGTTTGGGCTGGGGGAGGCTGCTGAGGCCAGTTTTGGACACACTCCCCCGACAAAAAAGAGGGGAGGATGAGAGTTTTGGGTGTGTGGTGTAACCTCTGGTCAGAGGGAGTGATCATCCATCCTCCCTCACAAAAACTGGCTCAATTGCAAAACCTCAACCCCAGGAAGGCCACATACACAGGACATTTACTTGAGAGGGAGCTGAGGGGGTGTCATAATACATTGAACACTATGTTTTCCAGGGGACCCTCACCTCCAAGAAGACCAGATGAAGAGGATTAACGGGATGCCGTTGGGATCCATGGAGTGGTGATTTTAGCTACTTAATCTGTCTCTGTCACTATCTTTCTCTCCCCACACCTCTTTTCTATTTCTCTTTATCAGTTGATTACATTTGTTCTAGATATAATATATTGCAGTTTCTTAAGCTATATAAACACAGGGAAATGCACCTTTAATCTCTTCCTCTTTTATATCCAATGAGTTCATGAAATAGCTGCAGCAACAAAATCAGGATCAGAAATCCAGGATTTATTTTTCTCACATGACTACTCTTATGTGGTACGTCACATTTCTTTTTACTTGCTTTATCTGTAGCCCTACAATATTTGTATTGCTGACTACACCATTCCTGTAGTTCAAATATAGATGAAACCAGTATTCACTCTTTGAACTCTTCCAAGCAGGTGATGAACTCTCCCTTGCAGTGAGCTGGCCCAAGTGGTGATTAAAGCACAATAAATGTATGCCCTTAAGCAGAGATCTCTCTTGCTTGTCTCTGAATTGTACTAGGTAGTTACTTCAGGACTCCATTAATGTATTATAAACATGAGACAGAGTATCCCCTTAACGGCATTGTACTTTAAAAGGGATACACTGCTAAGTGTTAGGTGACTCTTGGGATGAAATGATTCTTGATACTGTGAGTGGTAATTCTTATGTTAATTGCTCACCTAGCAATGCACAGTCACAGTTAATATAATAATACAAACTTTTTGGGAAAAAATTCTGTATATATACACCTTTTGGTGAAATACAGTCACATTTTCCAAACATCACATTTCTCTTAGTACTATGAAAAGACTATGTCGTGTTATTTGAAAAAAAACAAAGAATAATCCTGGTCCAACCAAAGCCCACATGATCTAACAATTCATGATAAGGTTGTTTCAATCTGTATGTCTCAGTGGGAGACATTGAAACTATGTGAAGACAATTCAAAACAAGGTAATTCAGGATCTAAATGAGAGCTTTTTGTCTTGTGCAGAAACTCCATGCAGAAGTATAAAAGAATATTAGTGTTTGACTGGATGTTCATTCATAGTCCAGGTTTGAAATGAACAGTCTTCTATCCAAGAGCAACTTTGGGCCTCCTTACTAGTTGTTTTGTGTGGTTTATCTCATTATAACACAGGTGAGGATACAGTATGAGATATCCCTTTCACTTCAAAATTGCACTGCATAGTGAGCTCAGTGAAGCTTGGTCAGTGATGTCAGGTATTATCTTCATTGCCTGCAGTGATATAGGCTTTGACTGGTGACCTACTGCCATATATCAGACTGGCTGTAATAGTAACAGTGAATTTTTATTTTGCCCACAGCAGAATCAGTCTGCTGCAGTCCAGAGTCTTCAGTAAGCAGAAGAGACATCCATATGGGTATATACAGAACCATCTACAGAGTAATCTCAAATTTACATAACTCACATATTTATTATAAACTGCAGAAAACTTTTTTCAATAATGATTTGGTGTATCTTAGAAGTTGTCCAAATTTCAATTCCCTATCATCCAATGTAATTGCTCTCCATGAAACTTATGGGGTCTGTGTCTTCACATCAAAAAAATCTCCAAACTGTAAACTGAAGTAGCCCTCCATTGTTCAAAAATCCTTTCTGGATTTCCTCTTGGCAGACTTCCATTTTAAAATTGATGAAAAAAGATATTTCTCTTGGAGTTTTTTGTGTAATCTCTGGGAACAAGATTTTCATTGCATCAAAAGTAGAAATGGATGTGTTGGTTCTTGACGCAAGTTTTTTTCTGTAGTTTCATCTCACTTCTGTTGTCTTCTTTTCATGAATACTTGCAAATGTTTATGATGCTCCAAACTGTAGGGATGAACTCTCAGTTCTCTAAAGACCAAATCTGAGCATTCTAGTTTAAATTACTTGCATGTACTATAATATTCAGGCCACAAATACTTATATGTCAGTTCTTCTGGCAGAAACTTGCACTCCTTCACTCCTTCCCACATTTTTGATATTCCAAGTTTTCATAAAATATTTAAGATAAAATCTCTCCAGCCATTTCACCTGGTACTACCAAGAAGAGCTGGCTTCACCATCTTTGTAAGATGGCATTAAAACAGTTGTGAAAAACATTTCGATTACTCCTTACTCTTCTCATTATGGGATTAAAATTTTGCCACTTTTAATACCTTTTCAAAGGCCATGAAGTGTGCTTTCACCATTTTGACAGCATTCATTACTTCTTCTTCACATCCATCTTCAAGTGGTCTGACCGAAAAGTGTGAAGTACTCTAAATGTGGTCACCATAGCACTATGTAGAGGAGAATAATAATTTCCCCTCTTCTACCATACATTCCTGTTAAAGTAACCAGACATGCAGGTTCTCCTATTTACACTGAAAATTCTTTGTTGACTCATAGTGAAGTTGGTTTCCATCCATTGCATCTAAATGTCTTTCAGCATGGACAAATCAGATATACAAAACAGATTTATTTTTAATTAAGAAAGCAAAATTTTTAGTTGGGTTTTCCAATGTGACATATGTAAAATTCAGCCCAGGGGATAGGAATGTTGGATAAAAATGGTACACATGTTGGAAAGCACCTCTGCAAGTTGTCTACTCCAAGCTGTCTGCACAAAACAAGGCCAGAAAGAGCAGGTTTCTTAAGACTATCTCCAGTCAGACTTAATTTTTTCAGGGATCAAGGCTTCACAGTCTATTCCACTGTTGAACACTCAGAGGTTTTGTTTGGACTTTTTTTTGGGTGGTGTTTTTTGTTGTTGTTGTTGTTTGTTTGTTTTTGCTTTTTGGGGGGTTTTGTTGTTGTTGTTTTGGTTTTAATTTTTTTTTTTTAAATTTTAATTTTTGCCCATTGCCTCTCATCCTATCACTGAGTGTGAATTGTAAGATCTTCTTTCAAGTGTCCCCTCAGGTATTTATTCTTGTTGATATGATCCCCCTGAGCCTTCTCATTTTCATGCTGATCTCTCAGCCTCTCCTTATGACAAATCCCTTATTTACCTCTGTGGCCCTTTGCTGGACTTGCTGCATTATGTACATGGGCTTTTTTGTGCTGTTGCCCCAGCGCTGGACCTGGCACTCCAGATGAGTATCACCAGTGCTGAGAAGAAGGGAAGGATCTGGCAGGCATTAGCTTTCTAATGCAGTTTAGATTGTTGTTGGTCTTCTCTGTTCCAAGGGTGCATTGCTGGGCCATGGTCAGCTTGTTGTCTGTCCCCAGGTCCTTTTCTGCAAAGTTCCTTCCCAGCTGGTTAGACCCAAGACTGTATAGTTGCATGGAGTTATTCCTCCCTAGATGAGGGACTTGGTGTTTCCCTTTTTAGAACAGCAGATGATCCCTGTTGGACTATTTCTCCAGTCTTTCAGTTCATCTGACTGGCAGCACAACCACCTGGTAAATCAACCACTTCACTGGGTTTCAGATTACATGAAAACACAATGAGAGTCCACTCTAACCCATTATCCTGTTCATTAATGAAGATGTTAATAATACTGGGGCCTGTACTGATACCTAGGTCTCCAATTAAACTTTCTGCCAGCCATCACCATGCCTGAGCCCGGCCGTTCAGCCAGTTTTCAACCCATCTTACTGTCTCTTCATCCAGCAACAGCTTGTCGTGAAGATCTTACGGGAGGCAGTGTCAAAGACTTAGCTTAAAAGTAATTTTTATTGTGTTTAAGAAAAATTTCTTCCAGAAGCTACATTCTTTTGTATACTCTCTGGTATATCAAGTGTCCTGAGGGTAATACATTGATTAGATATTCATCATGTGTACAGATCATAAAGCCTGATTAGTCTAACTCCATGCTGTATATCAGCATTAGAAATTATTTATAATTGTGATTGCTATCTAGGATAAAACATGGTGTCTCTTGATTGACAAGACCTATTCTTAGATGTGTTTGTTTTTTAGACACATTACAGATATGATAATCCCAGAAAATATCTGCTGTGAACATTTTATTATGTGTAAAGAAAGTAATAATGATAGTAAGCAGTAGAATTTTTAAAATCTTCAAACAATTGCACAGGTGGTTAGGTATCCCTTTTTCAACCTTATCATAGATCTTTTCATTCTGTCTGAATTATCATGTACAATCCACGATGATGCTATGCCTCTTCTGGTGATTTTCATTACAGAACTCTAAACACTGGGGAAATGTGCTGCAGTTTTAATATGGCTTTTCAGCTATATGATGAATTTTTAGCAATGGCACTTCAAGTAGATATGGACACCTTTGGAAATCTTCAGCTGGCTGCATATAATACATCCAAATCTTTCCCTGTAAAGAAGACAGAGGTTGTTATCCAGCAACATCTATTGTATGTCATTAGATCTCCATAAAATCAAATTATGCCATGGAAATAGTAGCAGAATGAATTTCCAAAAGTACATTAACAATTACCTAATAATCATAATGCAACCCAAACTAGAATGAAACAATTAGGCCAATTTTTATAGTCTTTATTTCCACTGGAGATGAAGACTAATATAAAACAGGCTAGTTATTCTTCCAGGGAGAAGTATCCTTGAAGCAACATTGTTTTTGCAAAGATGGATTAAAATACCCAACAATCGTTATTCATCATGGTGCACCCACACTAAAAATTATATATTCTGAAGAAAGAGAAGTTTCAGATTCCCTTGCTTTCTACCTTTTTTCAGGCTATGTATAGTGCATAACGATACTTATCTTCTAAAAGCAAGCTACTTCTCTAACCCTTGTATTGTTTTTTCTTTTAAAGAGATTAATCTCTCTGCATTCCTCCCATTGCAGAACTTGTAGTTCTTAGGTTTTTCTAAAATCTTAGAATCTCTGAATAGAAGATGCTTTAAGACCAGGAGATTTCCACCACACAGCCCCCTCCCCCAAACTCGTATTCATGATAATAAAACTTACATATAAACGAGTACAGGAGAAGATATTAGCATGCTAAGTTACCTGTTCTCATTAAGTTACCCAAGTCTGAAGTATAGTCAGTGGAACTAATTGTTTTGGGTTTGGACTTACATATACAGTCTAATGAAAACCACATGGTCAGTTATGGGCAGTTTTCATAGTTTGATATGAAGTTCTGTGCACAATAAAAAATATGTGGTGGCTCTGTAAAATATAGCATAAAATATTTGATGCCTATGAATTACTTCTTCTCTAGGTCGCATTCAAACTCATCAAAAGGTAGCCATCTGTGCAAAAAGAACGTTTTTTGCTTTAATTTTCAAGGACACGAATAGCATTCCGTGGATGATCCTACATGATGTTTTCTCTTGTGTGGGTTCGTAGAAATCTCAACGACTTTTAATCACCTGATATACAGTATAGAAATGGTTTATTAAAAGAAGATGTGTATCTGTATATATACATATATATGTGTGTTATTATTATTATAATTTATCCAATAATTTGTCATTAATATCTATCTAATTAAGGCAATATTACTAGCATTCAATTTCCTTGGTTCTTTTCAGCTTATATAAATCTGTGGGTAAATGAAAGTAGTATCTGTTCAATGACCTCTGTGTTTAGAATTAGTGATCACATGAAATCAAAATAACACTTAAATCTTGAATATCAAAATAGGAAAAATATGGACCAGCAAGTATCAGGTATCCAATTTTACAAATGAAGGATCTATAATGTCAAAAAGAATTTTTCCACTTCACTATTATCTTCAGGCATGTGGAGGATTCAACATGAACCTGTTACTGAATGACAAACAGAAGATGAATCCATCCAATCCCCAAGCCACTGCAGTCATATGCCAAGTGTAATTTTTTTTTTTTTTTGTGGATAAGGACAGAAGCTTCAAAGCAAGATGCTGACAAAGAGAAATGTTGTACAAAGGATCGAACATGTTAATATTCCCCTAAGTGGAAATATTACACAGGCCAAAAGAAAAACCTTGACATTCCATACTCCTGGGGAAGCCCTCTCAACCCTTTCTGACTCTCTCAGAAATCCTGATCAGAATAAAATAATAGCAAGTTTGTTACCTCACCAAAATTAAATCTACCACATGAACAAATACTTTATTTCATCTCTGATAAACAGAATTTCACGGGTTGTTAGTCAGTATATGTGGCACATGAAAAAATTCAGATGGAATTTGAGCAACAATATAACGCACATGCCAATGCCTAAAAGGATCTTAACAACTGAATTGAGTAAAATAAGCAGAAGTACAAGACAAGTATGCATGGTACCACATATTTAATTCACTAAAGTAAAAATGTGTGAGTGAAGCTTCCTGTTGCACATTATAGGTAATTTTGTACAGGGTATTTTGTGATCAGTTTCATGTATACATATAACAGAAAAGGTAATGATATCAGCCTCCATGGGAACCTTCTTTGATGTCTTAGATCCTAGAGGATCAACTCCAAGCAGCATAGCAGGTAACATTGCCTGACAAAACAAATCAAAATATCAATGTTTTGTCAAAACCACCATACATTTCTCCCTATTAGATGGAACTGCATTTACAGAGTCAGAAATACAGAGGGCATATAATAAGAAGAAATGAGCAGCCAACAATTTACTAATTTCCATTTTGAGGATATAATATTGTTCTCCATTCTGGACATTTTCTTTGTAGGATCTTATGAATAAATTTCTTTGCCTCTCTTTGGACTGAACTATTAAAGGAAGGGGAGAATAAATATATTATTTTAATAAGAGTTATAGGGATATCAACAAGTAGTAAAACATAAGAACAAGAAATGGGTTTAAAAAAAAACCCAAAACAATGCTGAGGACCCATTATATACATTCTGAATGCTTTACTTCAAATTAACTCTTGTCTGGTCCCCTGAGCTGAATATCATCCTGGAGTGTGTGCACACTGACCTCCTGGAACACAGTTTGTAGAATCAGAAGTTTGGAGAAGACCTCTAAGATCATCGAGTCCAACTATTAACCCAGCACACTGTGCTCACACCTAAACCTTGTCTGCAAGTACCACAGTTTTGAGTTTATTTTTATCTGAATGCATTAAATCTGAATTCTCAAGAATGAGAGCCTAAGTACAGGAAGTGGATATGATCAGGAGATTTACTGCAGAAGTATGCCTCTGATCCAAAGTCAAATACTGATGTAGATGTACAGACAGGCAATTTCTTTTTTAGTTTTACTGACAGATTCAAGTAGCTGTCAAAATATGAGTTATATTCACAATATGGTAAGGTTTTTTTTTTTTACTGTGTGAAGTGATGAATCCTATTCAGTGGTTTGTTTTTCTTTATTTTTCTTTTATTTTTTAATAAATAAGATGCTTTTATGAGCTGTCACTCAAGCAATTCTTTTGTGTGCATGAGTTATGTGCATTATGAATATTCTGTTGGGTTGAGATGTAATTATTTTTCATTTGAAAGAATACAGACATGAAAAAAACATGAAATACACATAACTTAATAAAAAAAAATCTGCAATGCCTACCATGAAATGCTGGGTCAAGCTTGGAAAAAAGCTTAATGGGCATCCAGTTCATTTGCTCCCTCACACCCCCAGGGACATGCAGAGGAAAAATAGGAAGAACATTTGCAAGGATGGACATGTGTCAGGATATATAGGGAAATAGCTTATTTACCATTGTGAGAAGAAGAAACTTGAAGAAAATTAATTTATTGCCAAGTAACATGAATATTTAATTACAGATTTTTGTAGTGGGGAACAAAAAGTCAAACAATAAAATATCTTTCCTTCTTTTCTTTCCCAGACTCAACTTCACTTCTTGGCCTCAGAGTCCTTCCTGCAGCATTTGGGGCGAGGAGAGATGAGGTGGAGGGGATTGCAATCAGCACATAGAGATTTCTTTTTGCTGCTGCTTCCTCATATTCTTTTCAATTTCTGCACTTTGGCTTCTACAATGGGATGCAGGGAATATCTGCTCTGACACCTGGTGCATCTCCTGCTCCTGGAACAACCTGTGTCCAGCACAGGGTAGCCCTGAACTCTTCTAACAGAGTACACCCCTGCAGCTACCCACTTCTAATACCTTGGCATGTCGACCTAATGCACATGAATATTGTCTTTTCCATGTATCTCTAAAAGACAGATGTTAGAGAAATTGCATCCCTTTTTCTCCACCCTTTTTGAGTCCTCTCAAAAACCAAAGTATATAAAAGTAAAGGAGAAGAAATGG
Source organism: Corvus cornix cornix (assembly GCF_000738735.6). NCBI lineage: Eukaryota > Metazoa > Chordata > Aves > Passeriformes > Corvidae > Corvus > Corvus cornix. The sequence continues at coordinate 59,133,162 of NC_046332.1, read as the reverse complement.
TTATGCTGTAATCCATGCTAGTCAGGAATGAGCTGGAACTGTACCCACAGTTTTGGGCAGTAGCTTGAAGAAAGATTATATATATAACTGGAGGGAGTTTAGAGGAGATATAAACAAATGATAAAAGACTTGAAAAAAAGAAGACATTTGAGAAAAGGCTAAGTAAACCAGGCATGTTCATTCTATAGACAAAGACTAAAAAGACATATATTGTCCTTGAATCCAAAAAGCTATAGTTTAAGGAAGACAGGGACCAATTGCTCCCCTTAGGCAGTCAGAACAGAAAGAGAAATTATGGGCTTCAGTGTCAGAAGAGAATTTTGGATTAAATATTAGGAATATATCTTAAAAACTATGCTAATAGTCCAGGAAAAGACTGAGTTGCAGAGGGTGAAGTGTAATTTGCCTTGGTAGAGATATGCAAAGTTAGGGTTTGAAACTTATTCATAAGAAATGTTTTAGCAGTCCTGAAATCAAATTTGTTGGACCGACAAAGTAGTCTTGACCAGATGAACCTTCTAACTCAAATCATCACTCTGTGTATTTCCATGACTTCTGAAAGGAAAGAATTCTGTCCGTTCCAAAAACAAGCCTTTTATTTTTGCAAAACAGAGTGTGCTGTGTCTGCACACTGGGGGAGGACATTGGAAACAGGAGGTGGTGCAGTCCTAATATGTCTGTTTACTTTCATGAAGTGGTTGCCTTAAATGTACGTTCTAGGCAAGTGTGTTTGTAAAATTCTTTCCCTATTTGTTATTAATTCATGATATTTGTGGGGTTATAGACACAAAGTGGTTAATAAAGCTTTCTATTTAGCTACAGGATGGGAACAGCAAGAGCTGTCAGCTTTCTCATAGTGTCTCATCAATGCATTGCATTTCCAGCTGAGAAGGTAAGAAGAAATTTGAGTCTCTATACCCAGACATCTTCCTACTGGGGTTACATGCAGATAACTTTTACTTGTAGCATGCACTCTATGATTTATTCTAAATCAATGTTATCAACCATTTTCTTATTGTTATTGCATTTTTCCCCTAAGAATAGAGAGGAGAAATTATTTTTAAATTATTGTATGATTTTGCATGCAAGCATCTCTGTTCTGAAACAAAATCTGCATACATATCAAAAGATCAATAAAAAAACCCTTAAGAACCATCCAGTAGTCATTAGGAATACACATGCACAGAGAAATACATCTGCAAAGATATTGTTAAAAGACTGCAATCTTAAATACAGTTTCTATATTTGAAACAACTTCTTTTATCTATGTATAACTGTCGTGGCAATACCTTGCCCCAGATGGCAACTAAGTACCACACATTACTCACTCCCCTAGCCTCCCCCTCCAGTGGGATGGAAAGAATCAGGAAAAAAGTAAACTTCATGGGCTGAGATCAGACCAGTTTCATAATTGAAACAAAGTAAAGTAGAATATTAATAATAATAATAATAATAATTGCAAAGAAAAAGGGAGCGAGAGACAGAAATGAAACACAATAACAACACGTGATGCACATTGCTCACCACCCACTGGCCAAGCCAGCCCATCCCCGAGCTGAGATCGACTGACTCAACCCAGTTTATAGACTGAACATGATGTTCTAGAGAATGTAATATCCCTTTGGCCAGTTCAGCTGTCCTGAACCTGCTCCCACCCAGCTTCTTGTGCCTCTGCTGACTGGCAGAGCATGGGAACCTCAACAGCCCTTGACTCAGAGTAAGCACTATTTAGCAACAACTTAAACATCGGTTTGTTATCAGCATTATTCTCATAGCAAATGTAAACCACAGCATTTTACCAGCTACTAAGAAGAAAACTAATTCTGTCCTAGTCAAAATGAGGACCGTAACTCAGTGAAACCATATTAAATAAGCTGACTTGAATATACAAGCTTCAACCAAAAGCTGGCATTAAGCCCTTACATGATGTTGTTCTCTGTGACTCAGAATCCTAACCCAAATGTAGATGCAGAACTCTGATTTTATTCTTCTAGGGAGTTATACTATATTGATGTAAATTGGTGCTTTTCAATGGAGCTACTTTTTAATTATATTGGTTATTTATATTTATTATCACAATAAGGCCACCTTTTTTGAAAATGATACTTATATCTTATGAAGTAAAGCAAAATCCCATACCTACACACCCCTGGATTGATTCTTGTGGCATGAAGCCATCTCTGTTAAAATATATATTACAGTTATTGAGTTGTATTTTATTTTTGACATCTGGTCTGCACAGTCTGACATTTATTGGATGATTTTATTTTATTTATTTCATAGGTTTTAACTTTTTCAGTTGCTATTTTTAGGTTTTCTTACCTTTGCTTTCCTTATCTCCACCATCTTTTTCCTGTTACAGTCAGAGATTGGGGCAGTTTCACCCTGTTTTCTCACTCCAGGCATTGTCCCCTTGCAGGAATTCTGTCAGTTCTCCCTGAGGCATGCAGTTCTTCCTGTCAGCTTGCCTCACAGACCCATCAGAACTGAACATTTCAGAAGCTGATCTCAACCAATACTTATCTTCCAACCATTCCTTTTCATGACAGACCGGGAGTCTGCTGAAGCACATTCTGTTATTTTGTTATTTTCATCAATCTGTTGTGTGGTTAGAGAGTAAACTGTGGCTTCTTAGATTATGATTTGCATCATCAAAAGCTAGAGAAAAATATAAAAGTATTCCTTTATATGGACATCCAGGGCAATATGTAATATAAAAAAGGCCCAAATGAGAGTCTGGATTTCTTCAACAGCACTTTCCCCAGACAAGAAAAATATATTTGATTTTCATACAAAAACCCATTTTATCTTCACATATAATACATTTCCAAACTACTGTCTCTCACACTAGTTTCTCTGCCTACCTTGCTTCTTGTAAGGCCATGTGATAGTAAAATTGCCAGAAGTATTATCTCTCACTCTGTGTAGGCCATGTTGGTATTTCCTGCCAAAGACATAAATATAGTTATTTGGTTCCATCTCTAAAGATAAGCTTCCGTTACTATATAAAATAAAAGATTATGTGGAATAGGTATTGCTCACCTCATTTTCTGAATGTTTCCTTACTTCACCAGCTTCCATAATAGAAAATATAAGGACAAAAACTTCCCACAATACTGCGTACTTGGCATAGCAACTGTCTGTTAAATAACATGTGCTATAAAAATTATAAAGGAAACTGTTGTGTTCTTTTCAGCTCTGAAGCTACAGTAAAAACTGCAGCCAAAGGGTTCTGTTGAAAATAACTGCAAGGAGAAATTAATGGAAGGGAAAAGAAACTTGGGAAGAATTTGGGATTAACCTCTTCCAAGGAGTACTTCACAGTCTTGCTGAGAGGGAATTTTTGTTGTTATTTTGGTTTTCTTCCCCTTCCTTACAATTCACCCTAATATTTGCTTCTTGGAACCTGAGAATTATGATTTTTATTTTCTTCCGGTTTTGCAGTTTGTGGTTTGTTTTCTTTATTTTTTTTCAAAAGCCTGTTACTAATGTTTACCCGAAGATTCATAAGACCTGCATTCATAGACATACCTTTTTCTATATTCTTGTTCATTATAAAAGAATTTTGCTCAACAGCAGCCTAACAGTCTACCAAGAAACCAGGAGATGTAGGTTTCTTTTTTAATTACTATTGAATATGAAGAAAGAAGATTCAGCTATTCAGGAAAAGAGGGGTATTAGCAATCATTTGCACTGAAAGGCAGATTTGTTCGATGTCTTTTTTTGTTCCAGTCTAAAATTAACAGGTTAGTTGTGGTTACAAAGTTAACACTAGTAGGCTCACTGAAAAATGGAAGAGTTTAGGTTTCTATAAAATGCAATAACATTAGAGAGAACAAAGAAGTGAAGTTAGTGGAACTAGGACAAAGTTTTGAGGTGTGATCTTGGAGTAAGGTTTCTGCCTTTGTTAAAGGAGCTGTAGGGCCACACCTATGTTATTGGAAGAAACAATGCCCATAAACATTCTTGATACTAATGCCATTTATCAAAGAAAAGACTTCATCCTTATTATTGCATTCTTTGATCCTCCAAACATAGTGGTCACATCAAAAATACTTGTTAGAAATGCTTTCTGTGTTAACACATGAAGTATGTGCAAAAATTGTTTAGGTGAGTAAACATTTACTTGGGCCAAAAGCTTATCATAGAACATTCTAGCAACTAACGGTACAGAGACCTGAGCTCAGTACACAGGAATGCTCTCTGGAAATACATAAATTGCTAATACTTCAGTTTCCTCAAGGAATATATGTGCTACCTGCACACAAAGTTTTCTGATTTCACATGTAAAAGCCCTGTGTTCCTGGACTTCTGCATCTAATTTCTTTCAAAATTAGGAGAATGCTTTTTCCCACCAAGACAGAAAAGCGTTTTCTTGCTACTTCATATATTTGCAGTAATTCCTTATATCTACAATACCTACCTTATATAAATTAATTCTTTCTCTTTGTCAAAGCTGATCCAAACCCCCATTAGCCATCAGAAAGGCCATAGTAATCAGACTATGGATAAGTGTGGCCCTGGCACTTGCTTTCAGGATGATTCTCTTTAGTGTAAAGAATGCTTTGGAAAAGGTGGGGAAAACAGTCTGATAAATATTCCTTACCTTAACATCCAGACATATCCATTTGTCCATGCTCGCACAACCCAATTCAGAGTCATGCTATTGTTGCTTCTTTGAGAGCACTGATGATGGGATCAGGAAAAGACACTTTGCAGAAGTTACATTGTTGCTACATCCTTATTTATCAGAATTGGAATGGCTACCACCATGTTGCCATCTATCCTGGGTTGCAGTGTATTCTGTCACCACCCTCATGAAACCAGGTGGGGCAGTGTTTCCTTGCCTCCTCCCCCCAGACTATCTTTCTGTTCATGGCCCATCATTGTCCTGCCGCCTGACTCAGAGATAACTCCCTCTGGAATATCTTCTGTTAATGAGCCTAATCAACACTTTGCCTCATGACTCATTACCCCATTGTGAGATGCTCCACCCAGAGGGAGGAACCAAGCATCCCATCCTGGATATAAGCTGGGACTCTAAACACCAGAGACAATGCCTTTCCACTGGATTTCCTGAGGACAGGAGCTACACAGCCACCACTGGACATTCTGAGGAAGAACAGACCCTTTTTTTTTTTTTTCTACAGGATCACTGCTTCAGAGGACTGCAGCTACCGTTCTACCAGACTGCTACCACCACCCTGCCTAACAGGGACTCAGGTTGTATCTTGACTCTGTCAGTTTGAACCAGTGTTTTCTTTTAGTTTCTTTTCTTTCCTTTTCTTTAACTTCTCCATTAAATTGTTATTCTGACTTGGTGCCTCCCACTGGTTTGTTTTCAAACTAGTACACCATCATGAAGCAACTGTCTTCCTTGTCTGGCTTTCGTTCAGAAGCTGCCTGACATTCTGGAGCAGCCTTGAGACTGCAGGCTTGGTTGTTGTTTCTCTTGTTGTTATTTCTTGTGGTTCCTTTTCTCAGGTTGGAAGTAGATGTGTGCACAGAGGAGAGGAAGAGGTAAAGAAAGCTTCACTGGCAGGTTCTTTAAACTCAGCCACAGAAAATTTTGCAATCAGCAATAATTGAAAGCCGATTGAAAGCTGGAATTTTGATATACATTTGTACTTAAAGACTGGTCCAGTACCATGTCCTAAACTGTTGTTCCAAAGTTTTTTGAAGTCACTGTAAAGACTCTCATTGAACTCAGGCAAATTTAATATCCAACTATAAGGCTAGATTAGGTGTTTCCTTACTTGGTCAGTGCTGAGCTAGTGCCTCAAAAAGTGCTATGAGGCACAGTGAATCTTTCTGCAGGATCCTAAGCCTAACACTGATTGACTTATAGCAGATATATAATATATAGGAGGCTAAAATGTTTCTCCCCCCAGACTTTTTTCCTCTCAGACTTCATGAAAAAGGTTGATTGCAGCCAGAGGCTCAACACAGCTAAAATTAACAACATGTAGATACAGACAGAAGCAAGAATGAGGAGAGAGCAAGCGCTTTAAAGAGTATTTAGCTAATGTTAAAAATATTTGAGACTGCAGGGTCTGAAGAAATTTATATTAGAGGATTTCATGACTTCTCATTCTTATCTCTCAACTGCTACTTTTTATTTTTGAGAAGTGAGGAGGGTTGATTTAAGTGCAAGAGTCCTAAGAAATGATACTCCTCAATTAAACCAGATTCCAGTAAAGGGGGAAAAAAGGAAGCTGTAAAAGTCTGTACAAATGAACAGGGAAACAATGCACAGAAATATTCTGCTAGCTAGTTATTAAACAGTGTGCAAGTGCAGTGAACACAATAGTGAAATAGGAAGCAGAAATTACAGATTTGTCAGCAGCAAACTATGTAGAACTATCTCAATTGCATTTTTTTAAAAGTGAGAAGGATGGGATAGAGTTGTTAGAAATCCACAGGAATTTAGCTATTTATTTATTTATCTGGTAAAAGCTGTTGACACAATCTTATGTGTTCTATATGTCATGATTGTACAGGTGATGACTGGAAGGTTGAAAATAAACAAATAAATAAGTACACAAAAAAGGACTCTTTGTTAATAGCTAGTTCTTCAAATTGAAAAAATGTTTCTAAGGAGGTCTCCCAGCCCATACCTTCACAATGCAGTGCTTTGTTACAGAGACCTAAGCTCCTGCAATACTATTCAAAGGCATTCTCAGGAATGCACCTTCTTCAGTGTTGATTACTTTGCAGATACATCTGTTCTGATTTTGATCAAAATTTACTCAAAGCTAATAGCAGTATGTTTATTCACCAGGGCACTACACTGAGTATCCAATGAAACTGTCTTAGAAAAAACACTATTTATTATTTTCATTAATGTCTTGTATGGTGAAACAGGAAAACCCACTTAAATACATGGAATGTCACCAATCCTGTCAGGATTATAAAATATATAAAGAATGGGATTAGAATTTCAAGTGTTCATGATCCATTGCAGAAATGGGCTGAAACTGATAAGAGTAAATTCAATATAGAAGTAGTAATAATGTCATATTAAAGAGAAAACAAATGTGTAAATCTAAAATGGAGATGTGAAAGATCAGGTTGAGGCTGAATAAAAACAAGAGGTTAATAAAAAAAACGAATCTCATTTTGAAGTGTATTAAGAAAATGTCTGTTAAAAAAAAATCTGAATATTTCTTCTCTCCTTAATAAATCTAACCTGGGAATTTTCTGTAATCTCTGCAAGATTCTTTCTTAAAGAGTATTCATTGCCCTAAGAAAATATTTTTCTTTCTTATATGATAAAGTAAATCAGTGCTTTGAACTGCACCTCTAAGATATGTGGAAGGTAAACCTTTTAATAGTATCATTTTGCCTTGTCTTGAAACCCCTTTTAAATAAAAAACTTGAAACAATTAGGGAAACTTCAAAAGCTCGTAAGATACTTAGATGCTGTGGCAAAATAGGCAAATTTTATCTGCCTTTAAAAAAAGATTAAAGAAACTCAGTTTGTTTGATCTAGAAAAATGAAGGCTGGTTTAAACCATAAAACCAGTTTTTATATGCATAAAGGAAAACCACTGGGAGGACAGCAACTAGTTGTTTTTCAGATCAATGAAGAGCAGGACAGAAAAATGACGTATCTAATTTTCACACAAGTAGAATTCCATGAAATACCGAACTATCTTGTTCTGGGAGCCAGGCATATGAAAGTGACAGAATAATTTATTATTCAGCACACAAAGAAAATTGTATCAAAATCATGTCCATTCATTTCTACTGGACTCCTTATAAAATAAAGTGGAACTGTAAGATAAGTGTATATAGCAAAGTCTGGTCCAACTTGAACAATTGGCTTTGCTGAGATGTGTCTCTGAAATTATTCCAATTACATAGTGAAAGTGCATATTTCTCCCTGGGTCAAATCCCCAGTAATCTTGCAAGTATGGTAGAAATGCTGAAGAAGGAAAATTCAAACTTAACGAACAATCATTTTGTGAAATCAGAATGCAATTTGAAGCAAAAGTTCAAAATACACTTCAGAATATCAAAAGGAACTAGGTAGTTTAATGCAGTCTCATTCTGGGATAAATATAAAAGAAAAATACAAAGGGAATCTCTTTACTTTGACGTGAGAGAAATATAAACTTTTACCCAAAAAACAGTATATGCCTTTTGATGTGGCCAATGTAACAGTAAAAGACATACCAACCATTGTGCTATTGCACAGTTAAAATTACCTGTGCTGCTACACAAAGAATAAAATATTCCTCACTTTTCCTTATGAATGAAATTGAAATGTTTGTTACAATTATCTTTTAATCTCTTTTTCTCTCCTGTCACTGGCTGCATCTTCTCCTTATTATTTTCTTCTTCAATCCTTGCCCACCCATACTAAACTCTTACTGACAGTAAAAAAAAATTTAAGCGATAAATTTTTAATCCAATTCTGAGCACACAGAGATTTTCTGATCAGGCTTACATTTGGCACAAAGTAAGACCAAACAAAAGAGCAGACAGAAAGATGGCTTAGCCTCTTACTGTCCTGAGGTCTCACTTCTGAATCCCAAGTTGTTATGACTTCCTTTTTTCACAACACAAAGCAGTTCTTGAGAAATCTAGCACTTTAAGGAGACTCACACACTGGTGTCACACTACACATTGATCTGATGATAAGAAGGGCCAGTGTGTCGTGTATGATATATAAAATTGAGTGAGGTAATTTTATTTTTTAGTCTGTGTTTCTGAACCAATTGCACTTGCCCTCCACCTGTGTAATCTGCTCATTTTCCTCACCAGTGCAGATCATCTGGATACATCCTGTTCAGCTTCAGGATTTACCCACGTAAAGACAGCTCTTTGCTAAAAGGAGTAATTACCTCAGCACAGAAGCTAATGAAGTCTATATAGAAGCTCATAGCAAATAGCTGTTAATTTAAGGAAACAGAGACCAAACTAAGTTCCTTCTTTTAATTACACTTCCTCAGCCAAAATAATGGTAAATCATGATTGTAATAAGTATTGCCATTTGTTTACTGTTGGGTGTTCAAGTACAGCCTGAGATGAGTAAATTGCTTTCATTATTAGAAAATGTATGATTTCTGAGATTTCAGAAAGAACAGAATGCTGTTGCCCATTCACAGGGATTAAAAGCATTGGTCATCTCATTCTTAATGATACATCCAGTTGTCCAAGGTGAAAGTTTGAAAATCTATGTTTCCAGAAGGGTCATTTTCCCTTTTTTTTTTTTCTTAATTAATTTTCATCTGTAACCAGGGATGTTGAAAGAATTTCAAAGTAACAAAATATATAGGAAACAAGATCATCACTAATGCTGATGAAATTGAACTTATTTGTGGTGACAGCACTAAATGATCTTCTTCACAGTGATGGGATGAAGTGCTTCTGGCTCAGCCAGGGGCTGAAATGCACAGGAACAAGATTTTCCAATTCAAGGCCCAGCTGCAAGCAGCAGTAGACTTTTTCCTGACTTGCCCTTTTGTTCCTTTTGGAGCATTATGCACAAAGTGTTATGCATATCACATAAAATGGGATTCAGCTAACATAAAAACTAATGTTTTAGCTACTGACACACAGTGCTTGCACAACTTCAAGGCCTTTCTTTTTCACTCTGCTGCCCCAGAGAGTAGGCTGGGGATGAGTGAGGGGATGGGGGTGAGCTCAGCTGGGACAGCTGATCCCAGCTGACCAAGGGATATTCTGTACCATATAACGTCATGGTCAGCAATAAAACTGGGGGGAATTTTTCTAAGTATCTGCTGCTTGGAGACTGGCTGGGCATTGATCTTGTGGTGGTGAGTGATTCCTTTTGTGCCACTTAAAGAATTATTGAGGCTGGAAGAAACTTCTAAGATCATCGAGTCCAGCTGTTACCCTAGAACTGTGTTAGCCCACCATGTTCACCATTAAAACCATGTCTTCAAGTGCCATAGCCACACACTTTTTGAACTCTCTCAGGGATTTTAAGTCCACCACTCCTCTGGGCAGCCTGCTCCAATGTCTGATCATCCTTCATCAATTAAGAAATGTTATAAGAAATATATGAAGTACGTACCCCTGATTCTAATGTGTTCCAAAATCCTCCAGAACTGTTTTATCAATGAGAAACTTAAACAGTTTATACTAAACTTCTTTCTGTCTCTCACACTTGCACTTGATCTTTATCTTGACCCACAAGTTCTTTTGTTTTTCCCCTTCTGATTCTCTCCCTTATCCTTTTGGGAAGGAAAGCAAATATCTGGGTAGAGGCTTTACTGCCATCAGTGTAAACCCACCACATTCTCAATACTAACAAAGTTCTGATGAAAACCTGAAATCTAAAGAAATTATTACTAACTTCTTCAAGGCTTTTATTCAAAGGTATAAATAGAGCATATTAAAAAATATTAATTTACTATAGTTTTAAAAATTTGCAAGCATTATCATGAATGTTAATTGTTGTCACCCCATTTTAACTGCAGTAGATGGAAGAGTATTCAATGCATGAAGAAAAAGCCCTTATACCATAACACGGATGAAGCTCTATCCCAGTGCTGCTACATCTGTATAGTTTACTTTTTTCACCATACAGTGAGCATACAATAGCTGCATATACAGAACGAAAAATGGAGTTTCACACCAGTTCCAACTTGAATGAAACTCAAGTCTGAAGTAAAAAATTGCATATTGACCTCTTAGAGTCCAAGTCATAAAAATATACTATGCCTCAACGTTATATTTTTTTATAATTCCCAAGTCTGAATAATTTTCTGATATCACAGAATTATTTCTCATTGTCTGTGAGGATTTGTATTTTGGGTTGAGAAAACATGACATCTGTAATATTTTGTAGAAGATATGCAACAAAATAAAGAAAAAAGGGAAAAAAAAATACTCAAGTTGATATTCAACTGTGTATGTAAGAGCAGATTTAATACATTCCTGGAAGATAGAGAGGCAAGTTCAAGGTCATCAGACTGTATCTTGATAACTGATTAAGCCACAAAATTTCAAGTTGCTCATTGCAGCTGGGTCACTTTGTTTATGCAAAGAAACCAGTAAATTCCACTGGGAATATTGCAGCATCCATACTAGTCCCTGTAAGAACCTTACAACTTACAGCCTCTATTCAAAAAAAAAAAAAAAAAAAAAAAAAAAGAAGCCCAAAACATCAATCTCAGAGGATGCAGTCCTGTCAGAATTTCTGTCCATATTAATTTAAGAGTATGAATAATCCCATTTGGATCTTCAATTGCTAATGTGAAGAACTAGATGAACATTTGAACCCTGGATAGTTTTGCCTGTGTCACTGAATTTGGGAATTGCTTAAGGCTGAAATTCATCTCACCACACTTTGCATATTTAAGTTTAATCTAATCAAGTTGTAAAATTTGTGTCTTCTGGAGACAGTTAATGGGACTCTTTTCTGGAACATACATCATTTGAATCCAGCAGAGACACTTCAGGCTCCTTCACTATTGCTTAAGTTGAACTCAATAACAAGCTGCTTCTGAAATGGGTTCTTCTATCTCTTCCACCTTTCCCTCTGGGTTCCTCTTTCCTCTGCAGGCATAAGGATTGAGGTACCAGTTTGACTGAGTTGCTTGAAAACTAATCACTATTCTGATGGGTTTGCTTTAAGATGAGCCTCTTCCCTGGAGCAGTGAGAATTGATTCTGGAGCCAGACGTAAGGGGAAGACTTCTCAGTTTTTGGCAGAAGCCCTCAGTCAGGCTGATTTAAAATTTTATGAAATAGTTGTTTGATTAATCGATTTTATTTAATTGAGTTTATTTAAGATCAGGCTGTTTCTGACTGTGATTTTTTTTTCACTCTCCTTCTGGCCTCTGCCATGTTTTCTGCTGCTTTCCTGTTAGTGATCCTGTTACGAACCAGTTTAATCACAGAGGAGTAGAGAGAATTAACTCTGTGAATAAAACGGAAAGAACTTTGAAGGTTCAAAATATTCCCCAAAAGCAAGATAAAAACCAAATGAGATTAAATGTTGACACCAAAAAATTTATATATTTTTATTTAATAGTAAAAGAGGTAAAGAGAAAGAAAAGTGGAGAAAAGTTAGAAAAATCTAAGGTTGCTTTAAAAAGCATAGGATAGGTCACCACCACACTGTGCTACCTTTGTTGTTGCTGAGATGGGGTGGGGGGAGCAAAGCAGTTTTTTCCTTTTTTTTTTCTGCTGTTTGAAGGGTCTTACTGGCCTCCTCTGATCTCTGGCACAGTTTGGCTGGGATGCCATGGCCCGTCCTCCCAGTTGCAGGTGCGGTGCCCGGTCGCTGCAGCTGAGCCTCGGTCCACTCGCGGTGCTCTCGCCACGGGATGCAGGAGCAGGGGTTGCACAACTCCCTCGGGATTTCAGTGCAGGGGTGAAGGATTGGGGGGTTCTCCCCAGGCGGGCGGCGTCGGCTCCCGGAGGCCTCAGGGTGTCTCGCAGCAGGCGATGGGTGGTGGGGGGAAAGGCAAAGGGCGGGGATTCTACCTTTCGCTTTCGCCTCCACATTTTGCACCAGGTTCGCCTCCCTGTTTAGGGGCCTCAAGGCTGGCTACTCACAGTCCATCCCGCACCTAGTTTTCAGGGGTTCAAGAGTGATTATGATAAGCAGACAGAATGATGAAGCACTTTTTGAAGCCTTTCCCTAATTATCAGACTCTTACAGGTCCATAGTCCTGTGTAAGGACAAAGGTGGCAAGGAGAAATACATGAGTGCAGTTTGATCACCAAGTTGTTCAATTCACTCCACAAGTCAGTCAGCATTATATCCAAAACGTAGGAGAGAGAGAAGAGAAGGCTGTTGAAAGGATTGGATGCAAAAAGTGCAGGACCATAACTTTCAGTGGAAATTTAGGTTGCTATCAGCTTCTGCTGATAATAAACATTCAGGACAAAACATTTAGGATAATTTGCCCTCCTGGGTCACCTTTCACTTCCGTGATCATAAATAAAGAATGAAAAACTAGTTGAGATTACTTGCCTGGGGTTTTGTGTGACATGAATCCCTTCCTACATTACAGGAAATACTGACATATGGTTCTTCAACTTACTTTTCGAATTTCTCTTAAAAATAAAAATAATTAACTAAAAAAAAGAAAAAAAAAAAAAAAACACAGCCAAGAGGACACCAAACAAAAAAACTTTACAGGAAAACTTTGAAAACCAAATTACCTCTCTCTTTCTCTTACTTCCCCAATAAACATAATCAGGTAGAAGATTATTTATTTATTTATTTTAATTATTCTTTAATCTACAAACAATTTTATATTGCAGTTATTAACAGAGAGTGTCTAGAGATAAATCACAGCTTGCTCTTTCATTAAATAAGCAAGTTGAGGATATCACAAATCTGGTGTCAGGTAGAAAGTATTCCCTTTATTCCATATTAAAATCACTTTGATTCGCTTACTTTATGCATGATTTCTGATAGGACAACATTCTAAATATGTCCACAAAAAAAAACTGATTTCAAATTGCCACAGTTCTGTCAAGGAGCTAACACCTAGAAAAGGATGTGAAGAGAAGAAGCTTATGAGCTGAAAAGTGGCTCACAGGATTCAGTTCACCAGAGTGAAATGTGGTAACGAACTCAGGACTGATAATATTCACTGGAAGTCTACTGTCTAGGAAAAAATGCAGTGTATTACATGGGCTAAAGGAAAGGATTTTGCACTCATCTGTTAAATATATAGATGAAAACTAGAGCAAGTAAGATCTTCAGCTGGATTTTCAGAAGGAAAATAAGAAGTGGTTTCTTAGTAGCTAGATTTTCAGAAGATTAATTAGGATATTTACAACTTAGAGGAATTTTCTGACTGAGGTTTCTTAGGAAATCTGGGTTTAGTTATTCCAGAAATGCAGTATGTGAAGTTGTTTAAGTTAAAATTTTTAGAAAAAATAATTCTCATTTATGAGCTGGGTTCCATTTCTGTTACTTGTTTAAAAAAAAAAAATTCCTTCTCTAATTCTTTTTGTCTATTTTAAACAGCCTTGTTTTCTGGAGATCTCTTTGAAGGGAGAGAATACTCTTTCTTGTCTTTCTGACTTGATTTCTTTTTCTTTGAGCGGGGTCTTGCATCCAATGCAGGAGATAAATGTATCTTCTATTGCCTGCACAAATAAATCTGCTCTGGACTTACCTGCACTGCTGAAATAAAAAGAAAAACAATAGTATTGACATTCAGGTTATAGATATTTGGTATTCTTTGTTCTGGATAGTGAGAATTACTTCCTACAGGAAAATTATAAATGGGCTTACTTGAAAAGCAAGAGAACATGAGTGGAGCTGCAGTGTGTGTTTAAGCACAACTTCTTTCTACCCGAGTTGTAAAAATATTTAAACTGAACAAAATACTTCAACAAGAAATCCTGAGATTCACCCACTTTGGGATTTCTCACACTGGTGTGTAGTGCACATGTAGGATGGAGATGCAGTGCAGTACCAAGTCTTCCGAAGGCCAGACAAGGAATGCAAAACTTTCTACTAACAGAAGACTTATAACTGATTAAGGAGGGTAGGAAATAAGAGTGGCATAGGCAGATTTTAGCTGATCATAACATAGATGTGAGATATTCTCATGTCATACATAAATCTCTGTGCAGAACTTGGTAGTGGATCCTAGCAGAAAGTATCTTAAATTAGCAGTGGTGAAAGGCCAAAGTACGTAAACACACACAGCCACAGAGTGGTGTCCACTGGGTTACTGAATCTTTGTAAAACTTAAAGATATCTAGAAAAGCACCAAGATAGCTCAAATTAAAGATAACAATTATGTCGTGTCACTACTATCAAGTTTTTAATTTTATATATTAAATAAATTTACTGTATTAATAAACTTAATTTCCCTAAGGCACTTGATATTTGTATATATGTAAAATGGTATATAACTATGTAAATATAACAGTCTGGAAGGGAAAATAACCCAACATTAATACAGCATTAACAGTAGATAAGTGGAAGTAGAATGAATGCATTTTTTAATTGAAGGTAAATTAACATATTTTTCTTCTACTATATTTCTTTATTTTATCATCAGCTTCTCTAGACACCTGTTCCCTGACTCCAGTTCTTGCCTTCTTATAGGTCCAAATCTACAGATGAATCATCTTCATCTGCTGCTGGTGCTCATCTGCCCTCCTGCTTAAGACCTGGTTCCAACTCACTTTTAAAAACCTGTGAAAACACAATACAGGTAAAAGGCCAATCAGTTCAGGCAGGAACAATCACTACTTTGGCTTAAGGGTATGGCTGCCAGCCATAAGCACATCTGTCATATTGCTTTGAAGAAATGTGAAGCTTCATATAGGGCCAGAGATGCATTTGCATAATCTTTTTGACAATAAGTGACAGAACTGCAATAAGGTCTATTTTGGACTATAAAAAATTGTGAGCTGTGAGGGAGGAAGGTGAGGTGGAAATAATAAGACAAATATTCAAGTAGAAATAGGAAAGAGCAGATGGGTTAGACAAATATCTGCATAGGGGAAACAAGTTTTATGTACAAATGCCTTTTCTGAAAATGGGTATTTTTCTACTGGTATAGGTATTTCTGAACAAAGCAAGAGCTCTAGAAAATTGGAATAACAGAGGAAGATCAAAGGATGAAGCCATTTGGGAGTATAAAAATAGCTATAAGATGGTGCATAGGGTTCTGCTGTGGAAAACAAGGAACACATTAATTGTATGAGAACTCTTAGCATGTGAGTGTTAGGAATATTGACATGTGGGACCTGTAGCCAGTGTATGATCAGGACTACATTGTATTATGTGATATTGCATCGATATGAGTGATCCATGCACAACAAATCAGTGTTAAAATGTTTAAAGAATTTACTCTTTTAATATCCTTACAATGGAAAAATATTCAGACCTGTATGTTGTCAGTATATTCACATGTACATACTTTAAATATGGTGTTTATAACACTGAGCTGCATGCTGGCATTGTATTTAGAGATGATTTAAATTTTCCTTAGATTTACTAAACACAACGTTGATGTTGTTTACACTTTGACTTATTGGCAGATGTTGTAACTTGAATTGTCTCATGCGTGCTGGGTCACATAAATCAGATGCTTTTATTTCCAGAACCTGATTATCAAATACACTCAAAACAGATTCTTTGACAAATACAAACAAAAAGTTTCTGCAAAAATATGTTTAAGCAAAATCCAATAGTCCACAGGAGATACAATGTAGTTTCATTTTGATCCATAAGTACATTGGTGGAACAGAAAAATAAAAGCACAACTAACATTTTCAGTTTGTCGGATCATAGCTATCATCAGCTCTCAAACCATTTTGGTGATTTACACTGTGCTGGAGTAAACTCATATCTTGGCCCATTTCTTGAAAATCTAGGTGACTAGGGATGGTCTCTCTAATATTATATGCCCTGTTGTTTGTGTCTTATTCTTTGGAAAATAATACTGATATAATCTTCAAGCACAGAGATCAACTTTTCTTTGTTCTTATGAATTACTTTCTGAACACTTTATTGCAAAATGTTGAAAAGATTTTGCTGACTTGAACAAATTCTGTGCAATCAAGGATAATTGCTTTACAATGGCAAATGAACATTTATTGGAAGCTTGTGTGCCCACGATCCAAAAATGAGATACCAAGACCTCAGTACAAATAATTACAATATTCAACTCGATCTGCAGATGAGCTTGTTCCTTTTACAGGGCAGTCAGCATGCAAGCATCGATCCAAGATGGTTGAAGTAAATAAGGATTCACACTGTTTAAAGCAGAAGTTATGACCTATGTTAGAGTTATTAATTACTCTATCCTTTAAACAGTATGAATAGAAATAGTTACTTTCAACTCAAATATTTCAAATGTGCTAAAAAGACAAGAAATTTTAGGTCATATACTTGCAGAATGACGAGGACTTCCTGCTTCCCTCCTGGGCTTCCACAAAATCTCTTATCTGTTTCAGACTTGGGTCTAAAATCTGATTATCTTTAATGGCTATTTTCTATTCAGGTTATACCTATAATATATATAATATCATATCTATATTATATTGAATTAATTAGATATTTTTTTTATTTTCACATTTCCAAACTGAAACGCTTGGCTTTCAGATGAAAAATAAAACAAAAAATACTCAAATCAGAATAAAACCCTTTATTCAGAAATAAGACCTTGGTATTGGTGTATTTGTGATTTTGGGGAAAAAAAAAAAAAAGCACATGACCTTTATAATTATATTCTCCTTTTAATGTGATCCTAAGTATTATGATTCTATAGTATCTTCCTTAATGCAATTTTTCTTTTAAGATCCTATAGCAGGTTTGGGGTTTTTTTTAACTTCTAGAATAAAAGGAACTAAACATAGTACTTTATGCCCACATTGTCCCTGAAGAGGTTTGCTCCTCATCCAGATGGCACCTTACTTCCTTGCAAGGTCAGTTTAGAGAATTTGTAGCAGCCAAAGTAAATGAGAATAGAAAACATAACATATTTTTACTTAGTAGAGAAGTACCTGATGGCCTGTATTACTGTATTCATTATACTGCTGGCATGAATTATATTTCTCTTGCCTGCAAATGTCTCCAAAGGCACAAAACACGCACCAGACTGGAATAAGCTAACTTGTGCACAGAGCCCTTCATAGACATTACTGTTTTTAACAGGAGAAAAACACAAAAAACCTAACCAAACAAAAGCTCACCCCCAATAACAAAAGCAAAAACCTCAATACAAGCCCCTCATAAACAGCTACTGATAACTGCAGTGATAATTGCTTTACTCAGCATGAATGACCCTTTAAAAAAATTATTTCAGTAAGACAGAGCACTCTTACCACCCATCAAGTGGCACTTTGTAAATAACTACAAGCAGGGCAGCCAAGGAGTTAATCAGATCTCCAGCTTTCCACCCTTTGTTGAAGCAATATCCTTCAGTAACCTCAACAGCCTATCTACATACCATATTGACATATTTTCAGACCCTCAAGCGCTGTTTGCTTCTTTCTCAAACCCTTGTGATATGTAGGAATGCTCTAGGCACTGAACAAGTCAAGAATCCCTCCTGGTATTTGCTTAAGAATTTTCACTGAGAGATTTTCCTTTAATCAAAATAAATAGTCTGTTTCACACCAAAAGTGATCTTATTGACAGATCCTAAAAATGTTAAATGAGCAACCGGTTCTGTAAATGTTGCTTTTCTAATTTAAAATCATTACAGCACTGGAGCATTGACATGGTGTTGTTTGTTATAATTTCTTGTTTGGTTAGTGTAAGTTATTCCCGTGATTTCTTCTTTGATTTTAGCTTTATTTAAAATCATTAGCAAGCATTACATTTATATTTACAATCCTCACAGTGAACCAACACCTGGAAGTGATGGAAACCAATACTGTTTTAATACTGGTTTTGGCATTTGCTAAATTAGGTCTCATTAACTTTTCAATATTCAACAGGTTCGTGTTTCTATATTAGTTCTTTAATAGATTTCATATTTCTCTTGGTATTCAGCTATTTCTATTTTTTCTGTGTTAATTCAAAATATTTGTAATGAACAATGAAGCAATAGTCATAAAATATACTGATTAACTAGGTGAGGTAGCATAAGAACAATTAGACCACAGCATTTTAGATAAAGTCCTTGGATTTTAAACTTTACTATATTTCCAAGAGATGTCAGAACCCATGGTTTTACACTCTGATTTTCTAAAATATATTTTTATTTAAAATACATAGAAATCGTCCTATAGCAGAAGAAGTACTACTGAGTAGAGCAAGATCATGATCATTTCAGAAATTATAAAAATTAATTACACAGGTGTATAAAGAAAAGCCATTTCATAGATGGTGTGTCCAATGCCTCTTATCCATACATCACACATTGATTTTATATGGAAAATTTCAAGAATTTGCTTTGGGGCATATCTAAAACAGAATTGAAGACCCTTATGGGTACAGTATTGTTGATTTATCGAAGAGCCTTCTGAAATCTTTGGTCAAATCATGTTTAATTTCAGCCTCATGGAAATTGAACAGTTTTAGTCTTTGGGTGCAGATAAGTAGCATTATCATTGAAATACTTCAATTCTGATGTAATCTAGTTTCATTTATTTATATTTATTTATATTCATTTATCGGTTATATCACTGATAAATAACATTATTGAAGGTAAGAGTCTAACACAATCTCCTGTTATAGAAGCAGTAATCAAAAGTGCTCAAAACATAGTCTTGAAATTTTGAGTCTCTTTTATAGTATTTGAGCCCAGACAATAAGAATGACAATGCATATGTATTTATTTATCAACAGTTAACATTATAAAACTAAAGATTTCTTGATAATTGATGTGTATGTACCATTTATATACATTCTGGAGGAAAGATAGTCTAAATATTAAACTTATTTATTTTTAAAACCCCACAATATCACCACATTTTCTTCCTCCCAACATGATTTTTTTCTTATTTTTGCCAGTTTCTAGTGCAACCTTTATTCAACATAGAAAGTTTTCTTTTGCACATTTATAGTACTTCAAATAATGAAGTTTAGCATTTAATAACATAAGATTAATTTGCACCATCACCCCAACTAAAAACAAGAAAATAAAACCAAACCAATCCAACAACAACCCTCCCAATAAACTAGAATCAATAATACATCAAACTTAGGCTTTTATTTTTCTAAAGAAAAAACATTAAATTATCCATCTTTAGAAATACAGAATACACTAAAATACACCAAGTAATATTTACTGTAGCCTTTTCCTGTTAGTAATCTCAAGTCTTGTTAAGGTCATGGTAGATCTCCCTCCCTATTTCTTACTGTTTCACTGTTACAAATTTACCTGGAGGCTTCCTATTTTCATCGTTATTGTGATGAATCTTAAAACTGTTATTTTCCTTTCTTTTTTTCTTTCTTTTATTTCACATTGCTGTGTGTATAATATTGTAAGAAATATCTGATCTCTACCATGAAATTAAAGGGCAGGCAGGTGTTCATACATCTCCAGGGAAGCAGGACTTTCGTGTCCACATGCAATGTTGACTTTGGAAGACAAGTGTCATCGCTCCAAACATTCTCCTGCTTCCCTCAGCTGAGCATGATGTCATCACAAATCCAAAAGCTAGCCCCATAGAAGCTATTATGAGGAAAAATAATTCTTTCTCAGTGAATAGCAGTACACTGTGAGATCAGAGATATTTATGGTCTGTTTTGGTTGTTAGTTTTGTTTTGCTCTCATGTATTTCCACATGTATGTTTTAGGGTTTCATAATTATCCCTTGTTCTGCAAACATCTGAATACTGAAAAGACATTATACCGTGCTTTAGTTAAACAATATTAAAAATTGACTTGCCTTGACTTTCAAAGGCAAAAAGCAAAGGAGCCTGTTTGCTCATTATTCAGCAAAGAATTATCTGCAAGCAATGCACAGGCAGGAAAGCACAGAAAAAACTTGGTGGTGTTTGTGCTCATTTTAATTCTTTTATTGTTTTCTTCTATCTGAAGACATTTCTAGTTCTAATCTCTGCTTCATACCCCAGGAGTACGCAGCAGATTTTAATTTTAGTCTTCAAAACCCGTGTTTTAATGACAGCTATGATGGCTAGATGATGCCAAGAGATTTCTGCAAAAAGACCTTCCCCAGCCTGGTGTGAACCTCTCATTATTGTGTCCATACCTTCCTGTAACAGGGAAGACACTCAGCTTTTAGCTGTCATCATTCAAATTACTCTAGACGGCCTGTTTACTGTCCAGGAGCATTAGTCAGAGCTCTGATGAGACGTACATGGTTGCTGAAACCCAGGTGTGATCATACCCAGCAACCAAGCTGAGGTTTTGTACCTTTATCCTTTCACCAGGAAGCTATTTGTTTCAAAATCCTTAGCCACCTCTCACTGAGATTTACAGAGAGTGAAAATAGATAGGTCACTCACAAATTCCATGGGAGGCACACCCCTTCCCCTTCCCTCCGGTGTTAGAGATGCTTTTCTGAGGGCCTGGGGTGTTTACACACTGCCACCTGCTGCTTTGATCTCCTTGATCTGAGTTTGCTCTGCTCTCAGCAGCGCTGGTGATCTGTTCCTCTCTGTCTAATTCTGCTCGTCCTCCTGCAGTTTGATCCAGAGCCCAGTGGAGTCAAAGACTCCTAAGACTTCCTTTGGCTTCAGTGGATTTTGGAGTCTGCCAGATACATAATTAATTTATTTCAATGGGCTATGAATCAGGCTTTTTGTACTGCCAGATGTATAATTAATATTTCAGGATGAATTCCAGGTAGCTTGCTGGTTTGTAAGGTTCTTCCTACTGTCTCAGTTCCTGTCTCCCGTGTAGTAAGGTCATAAATTAAACTCTTATATTCTTAAAAGAACAAGCAAACCAATAAAATTAATAAAACCATGATTCAATGCTTTTAAATACCTATCAGTTCCACAAGAAAAATACCTCAAAGGACATTGCAGTCTCAAGACCAATAGCTTTTTCACCCCAGTGTTTCCAAACGAGGGTTACTTTTTCATTATCTGATAAAATACATCTTTGACTGCAGTTTTATCATTCTTTATAACTTGAGGGAGAATTTCAAGTTGTTCATGTAGAAAAAAGAGAATTTGCTGAGATTTTCTGGTATCACTAGTTTAATGCATTGCTTCAAAAATCTTTCTTACATTAATGATTAGAAGTGGCCAAATGAGGCAACTGGAATATTTCATTCTTCTGTAAGGGCTCGTCCTGAAATTAAATACATTCCTTTTCTATTCCCACACAAGCAGCTTTTTCTTCCTCTGAGGTCTTACATAGACTCCAAGACAAGCCTGCCACATCCTAGCCTGCTAATAGAGCCTCACTCTTGAAAACAGCCCAGTCCACAGCCTGTGGCTCCCACTGTTTTCACTAATGCATCCTCTCACCTTTTTAGTCCAAGGTCAATTTCCATTTTCCCTAAGTGTTGTTTTACACCAGAAAATAGTGTCTGCTCTAGCCTTATGAATTAAGTGTCCACCTAAAATAAACATGCTGCTAAGGGACACAAAGGAACTTGGCTGCGTTCTAATTTCATTTCATGTCATTTCTACTGCTTTCTCAGCAAACTGACATGTAAAAATCAGTGGATATTTGGGATAGTTAAGAAGTACAAAAACTGTTTTGTGAACTCACCAAAATAGTATTTTTCTTTCACTGACCTACTACCTGCCTGTCTTTTGGTTGGATGACCCAGACTGGTATTCTTTTTGGTTTAGTTTTGGGGCTTTTTTGTTTGTTTGTTTGTTTGTTTGTTTGGGGGTTTTTTGGGTTTTGTTTTTGGGGTTTTTTTTCAGTTTCAGATAAACCAAAAATATTTGCAAAGCTGTGCTCTGAAGTTTCAGCAAGTATTAGGAAAAAAATATGGCATTGCATTGTAATTGCACTGATGGTTTTTCCTGATTCTCACATGATGGAAAATTGTATATAAAGAGTAACTTAGAAACCATTTCTGATGAGCCTTAAAGATGTGATCAACTTAAAAAGGGAATCTGAACAAAAGCTTTGAAATTCACTGCAGGAGCTTGCTTTCCAATAGTAACTTCTTTGATTTCAGTAGAAAATCATGAGCCTCATAAATTAAGTTCATTTCTTCAAAAATAGGTTATTTTTATTTAATGAGGGCAGTTCGTAAGCAATTAATGATTATCTTAATGAAATTCACAAACTGCTTCATTAATCACCAAGTTTTGAAAAAGATGGAAGCAAGAGTGAAGGAAAAAATTGTTTCTTGGTAATACTGTGATTTATGTTAAGTGTATGAAGTACTGCATAGCTATCTTTTAAAAAACTAGGAGGTCATCAAAAGATTGTCAGGTACTGAAGCTCTCAAATTTTGTTTTAAATCTTTTGGCAGTTGCTATTAACTTGTGTCTTCTGCTGCTCTGTGCTTTAAATAGACAATGCACAAAACATTCAGAGCTGTTACTGGTGCTTGAGGATGAATCTATCCTCTACTGCATTTTCTCTAAGCTTTAAAGAAAAGTTGTTGACACAGTTTAGCAAAAACACTTAGTCTCTTAGATATCACTCTGCTTCTGAATAATCTTTTTAGTGTAGAGATCAAAAGAAAAGCTTTCATCATAGATCTTGAATTGGACTCTAATCAGTGTAAGAGTTCCATAAGCTTCAGTGCAAGACCTTTTCATTTTTTTCATGTGAAGATCAATTAGATCATAAGTTTTTCAGAACAAACATCAGATTCTCTCAGTGTTTACTGTACTAAACAATGCAAAGCACCACAGTTTTGGCTTCAAGAAAACAAACTGTAATTGACATGTTTGTCTCAGAGCATGGAAAGATCAAAACCAGTGAACTACTTTCACTGCTCAACTATGTAAATTGCATCAAGACTAAACTAGCCATAGTCAGTCCCACAGATCAGGATGAGTGCACAGGTGTTAGATGCTCTTTTAAATGTCACATTCTTATTTTCAGTTTACATAGGCAAAAGTAGTTTGCCTTCTCTTTGATTTTAAAAAGACTGTGTATTTTTTTTTCCTCCTTGGTAGCACAGAGTTCTTTTTTTTTTTTAGCATAAGTGGACAGAAAAGTATGAGGAAAAAGCTGACATACCAGAGTTTTGCTAAATTATATCTTTGGGGGGAAATATGACTACATCTTTTATCTTTTCCCCTAAAGCACAAAATTCTTATTAACCATGTATGATGAGGCAGTGTGTGGATGGAATACTTACTGTAAATAATATCAATTGCACGTTTGGAGAACCTATTCAAACATTATTTGAAGCCAGTGGGGATCTTTCCATTGATTTTTAAATGGTTAGAAATCGGCCTTTAGCCTTGCATTCTGTTCATGAATCATTCAGAAGCCAATCCTGATGTCTAGTTATTTGTAAGTATTGGACAAATAGTTTGGACAAGCAACTTCTGGTCTATGGGCTGTTTCCAAAATGTTAATTTTGACTCTTTGCTGTTCAGTATTCATAATGTGTGATTAGTCATCTACATCACCATGATATTACATCTATCTAATTGACAGAGTCCAACTATCTAAGGTATAGCATCTATCCATTTGCATTCTTACAAAGGAGCAGCTCAAAATTGTAGTATATGAAAGAATAATGAATAGTAAATAATTTATGTACTCCAGTAAGATTTTTAAAACAAATATTCACTCGTGCTAGTGTCCGTGAAAGTTTTGGATTTGATAACGTTTTCACTAATGTTCATCAGCTACAACAAGATTTTGGAATAACATATAATAACTTGAATATTATTTATGATTATATTTTTAATGGAAAATTAACTTCTTTCTTTTTTAAGTTTTGGATTATGTCTGCAGTATAAAAAGGGAAGGAAACCTCATTATTGATAGGAAAAGTGGTCAAGGACTTTTTTGACTTCTCTGTTTTTCTTCCACTCAGAGGCCTCCTGGACTTGAGGGAACAATGATATGCCATATTTTCTTCTTGACATCTTCTGAGTTAAACATGTCCTCTGATTTAACATTCTACTACACAGGCTATACCTCATTAGCTTGGGAGAATCAACATAAATATTGCAACAAGAGAAAAAAAGAAATTAACTTTCATTTCTTTTGAGTCAATTGCATAATAAAATATAAGCATCTCTCAAGATTTTTAAGTCTCTGATTCAGCATCATCACCTTGCTCTTAGTACCTTTTACATTCATATTGCTCCTAGTGGTTTTTTTCTTTCTTTGGTTGTTTTTTCCTGTATGGTTTTTTTAGGGTTTTTTTTTTCTGGTTTTGGTCTTGGTTTTTTTCCTCTTCTTTTTATCCTAGATATTTGGATCTTTTAATGATATTTTTATGCTGTCACTTTTGCACTTGTTGACTTTCTTTTATTTTTCTCTGTTCAGTTTTGGGGGTTTTTAATTCTTTCACTGCATTTAGTCATCATCAGTGCTTTGCATTTTATTTTATTAACATATTCTTTATTATTTTCAGTAATCACTCTCTTGTACAGAGCTGCCCTCTTTGCTTGCTTACCTTTTTTCCTCATCACATTTTTTCCTGTGTGTGAGCCAAGTTGTCTACTGAAAAAAGGTGGCAAGTGATTCTGATGTAAATGATACACTTCTTGCAAACCTTGTAATGCACAGCATATTAACAACTCCATATTTCGAATGCTCACAGATCTCTTCCTATCCTTTTCTGCTGCAAATATTTTATTTGTCATTTTCTCTAATTGATTTGATCCAGGGCTCATTTCCAATAAATTCTGCCTGGCACCTTCTGTCTCACAAGGCTATTATTTTTTTCTGAATACTTATATCACTCTTAACATAAATTGAGAAGCCTCCTCCAAATAGAACTTCCACCTCCTGATCTGTTATAATCTGACAATTAAACCAAAACAAGATAAATTATAAGAGAATGACTGAGAACTAATCCCTAAGTCAAATCAATGCTTGGCTTAGTGAGAAACCACTGCTGCAGATTTAGAGACATTTGACGTTGAATAGCATCATAATTAAATCCTGTCCATTAGACATAATTAAATCTCATTAGTAATGTGGCAATACAAAATATCTTTTAATTCTCCAGTCTGAATGTGTCACGGTCTATTACTCCCTGACCCGGTTCTTTTAGCTTGTGCCAGCTCTGGCTGGGATGGAGTTAAGTTTCCTCCTAGCAGCCCATACAGTGCAGTGCTTTGTGTTGGTAGTTAGAACAGAATTCCTAACAAACCAGAGTTCTGGCTACTGCTGAGCAGTGCTGGCACTGCACTGGTGCAGAAAAACCCAGAGCACACCCTTCCCCAAACTGTCCAAAGGTCAATAGGCTGCTGATGGGCAAGAGGTAAGATGGGAAGGACACAGCCAGGACAGCAGATACAACCCAACCAAAGGGACATTCCATGCTATAGGACATCAGGCTGAGCAAGAAAAGCTAAGAGAAAAGAGTGTGCATGTGTGTAAGACAATAATTGTCAAGAAATCTGTCTTCCAAAGCAGCTCTTACACCACTCGAGGCCCTTCTTCTCAGGAAGTGCCGGGATATAATCTGCTGCTGGATTTTACTTTGTTTCTGCATGTGACCCTTGCTTCTTTTTTTTTTCCCCTTTCTTGCCTTTATCTCGACTCGCTAGTTTTTTTATCTCATTTTCTCCCCTTGTACTGCTGAGGAGGTGGAGTGTGAGAGCAGCTTTGTGGACACTCATCAGCCAGCCAAGGTAACTCAGACCAACTTTCCCAAGTTAAGTCTGTTTTGCCCATGACAGTAATCAGTGAGTGATCTCTCTGTGTCCCTGTTTCAAAACATGAGCCTTTTGTTGCATTTTCTCCCCCTCAACCTATGAGGAGGGCAATGACAGAGCAGCTTTGGTGAGCACCTGGCATCCAGCCAGGGTCAACCATCCCTGCTGGGGACTATACAACACTAAAAAAAGAAATAAAACCAAAACAAAAAGCATCCCCCCAAAAAGAAAAGATAAAAGAGGAGCTTACCATCTATCTTTGGAAATTCTCACTTTTTAACACTGTCAGCATCCAAGTAAAATCAAAGAGTTTGTAATTTCTTTTGCTTAATTGTGTTTATAAACAGTAATTCCCAGTAGAGACTAAAAATGGCAACAAGTCAAAGGTTTAATCAAGATGATCTTTGATTTTTTTTTGTAGGAGCAGCACAATTTTTCTATAAACTGTGTTTAAATTTACCCATGACTGGAAGAAGATATACTTGGAGCTTTAACATAACTTATTTTCCCCTTCTGTCTTAGACAAGCAACTGCTTCAAGAAGAGCAGAGAAGTTTCACCTGATTGTTTTCATGAGATGCAGATCCTTTATATATTTGTCATCCCAGGCAAAGGAGAGTTCTGAGCTGCAGTGTTCAGTTTGACAAGGAAACATCACCTACAAGAAAAGATAGAAAGCACTGGATCAAATCTTGAGAAAAGATACTGAGAGGAATCTTCAAACACACATGAAAGCTGTTGCAGGGAGGAAGAAGATAAACTGTTTTTCAGGTCCTTTCAGATTACAATCAAAGGCAAAGGGCTTAAAGTGTAGCAAGACCAACATATTTCTATTGATAAGGATAGTAAAGCAGCAAGGGACAACGAGTTCCTTTGGAAAACTGTGAAGTTGTCACATGAACAGACACAATAGGATAATTTTTAAAGCAGACTACATACATATCTGTCAGGAATGTTACCGTCATATTAAGTCTTCATAAGGCTAGAAGTAGACTGGCATCTGACAAGTTTTTTAGAACAGTTTCCTACAACTGTTCAACAGACAACTTCGTTTCTTCAGGATTGAAGCTCATGTACACAGCTCCTTGTCAGTTTTATGTTATCAGTTCAGAACCAAAAGGTACCATAGGAGTGGGAGCATGGAATAGCTGTTGAACCTGTTTCCTCTCAAGCAGGGTAGGGTCTTTGCTGCCTTGGTTTAGGAAAAGTTCCCCTGGCAGATTCCTACATAGATCAGATATTACCCAGGGAAGCATTTGTTATACCAATATGGATATGTTGAATGGATACAGTTCCTTTTTAACTAGACTAATCGTCTGAGGATTTATACACAACGAAGGGAAATAGACACACAGAGTGTGTGATGCATCTGACCTACTTTAGATGTCTATTTAAGGAAGTAAATTCTGTCCTTAAAGCACCGATTAATCTCCAAAAGAGTGACTAGGATTTCTATCTCAAATGAAAATAACTTAAATGAGATTCCCATCCACTTTTGCCAACTTTATGATGGCAAGGATGATATGACTACTATATAAAGAAGAATTAACTATACAATTATAGATAGGATGTTTGTCCCATGATAGTCCTGACGGACAAAGTAACTATCGTCACAGATGAGAAATTTATTTGAGGTCTGTAGTGCATTTTGAGTGGCCTGATTCACAGCAAAAACATTCTGCAGCTTCAGTACATTTTATAGGAAGTTTTAGCATTTTGCTCATTTATTTTATCTTTTCATATACACAAACTTTCACAGATAAAAATGACAAATCTCAGGCTGCATCCAGCTACACTCTATAAATGTTGGGAAGCTGTTTCACTGAACAACCATTGCAACCTCAAGATTGTAACAGAGAACCTTATGAATTGAAAGAAGTAAAAATGAAAAAAAATTCAAACATCTTAGAACTAAATTGCAAACTGCATAAACCTCATTGAATTTTGAGGAAATTTTACTGATTTGTATTTATAGCTGGTTAGATCTACAACTGCCAAAATTCATGTCCCTCTTCTCTACATTAAATAACATGTACTTATAAGGAAGACAAGATTTTATTTTTTTACTTCTTACAAAAAAACAAAACAATTTGCTTTCTGCATGGACATAACACTTTTTTTTTTGATTGTTAGAAAGACAAATAGTATATCTTAAATCTATTTCCCAATCAGGTTTTTTTTTTTTATTTCTGTGTCACAGATACCACAGTTCTGGAGAACTTAAATGTTAAGTATAATTTTATTTCTTCCCTGCAAAACAAACAAACAAACAAACAAATAAATGAATACTACTTGCCTAGAGCAATTAGTCAGAATTTTACAAAGCTCTTTCATGCAATGTAGAGGCTTCATGGTTCACTTTTTGAGACCAGATCCCAAACTGAGTTGTGTTCAAAAAAATAAATTGCAGAGGAGAACTTCTAGAGCTTCATTTGAAAGGAAGATTGACAAAACACAGATCATTTCTAGATGTTAGAGAGTGATGATGCTTATTTTCTATTTAGTACATGCTGTATTATTAAATATTAGTTAAAATATAGCACTCTCCCTTTCTTTGAAAAGGTATCTATTCTGGTTCTCTAGGATTTAGCAGAATTTGATCCCTAATCTCCTGTGAAACTGTAATGGCACCTTGTCTTGCCCATAAAAAATTAATAGAATTACACCAGTAAATACACTAATTGGAAAATTAGAGAATATGCAAAACAAAAAAAATACTATGAACATTAAAAAAATTGTAAATTTTATGCCATCATCAGAGAAAAGATTAGGAGACCATTTCTGATGCTTTAATCATATTTAGAGTGATGCAGAGGTCATTGGAACCGACAAACTTCAGCATTTGCATAAAATTGAACTTCAAGTCTACTTCAGAAGAGAGAGTGAAAAAGATAATTAGTTTAACATAAAATACTCATTAATTACAATCAAAAAATGATCACAGACCCTACCACCCATTTCAATGTGTAACCTGTGAGCACAAGTTGTGATTCCTACTAAGACTCTACACGTGAAATGATACCAGTGGCAGTATCCAAGAGAATATACATGTCACTTACACTGTACAAAGAGGTTCTGTGTTTCTCCAACCAAAAGTTTTTTGATGTCAGGATCATGTTCAGCATCCGCCACTAGTGTCCTACCCCATTCCCATTTCCTCAAACTGAGTGTAGGGCAAATTGACCTGAAGTAGATACTGAATACTGTCTTTTTCTACAGAACATTATTATGACTATATATTGTTCTTTTCTCTTTATATAAATTTCTGTTTGGATTTAGCTGATAATTAATCTTTTGACATATACCTCATAACAACCAGGTGCTCCTTTTCTGCAGTTACATCTGTAAACATAACAGTTGCCAGTTTCATATATTGCAAGTACTGAAATTACTCAATATGGACCAGATCCTGAAGCTGTTGCCATTTCAGCACCTTCTTCAACCAAAACATAGAATGATTGCAGGAATGGTTGTTTGACCAGTTGAGGACTGAATAGAAACTGGTAGGGAATTTTATTGCCTGATATTACATGATTTTTCTTTATGCATTTTCATAAAGCTTTAGAGAATTTCTGTGCCAGTAACTCAAAAATATTATTTATTTGATTAAAATAAGTCCACTAGAGCCAAGTTAAATGTTAATGTTGGAGATGCATCTGATGAGGAGTGTTGAGTGCACAAAGGCTTCACTAGGACATAAAGTACTTCTGTAAGTATAGGAAGAGGAGAACAATGAGTAGGGAAAACGTGGGCCTGTTGTTGAGTGGACCAGGGGCCCTGGTGACACAACATGTGGAAAAGGCTGAGGGTACTAACAGCCTTCTTTGCGCCAAACTTTACCAGTAAGACTGTTCTTTGGAAAGCCAAGACCCCAAAAACAAGGTAGAGCTGGAGCAAGAAAAGCTTAGAGACTGGTCCAGAACAAATTTAATTACATGATATAACCCAGCTGACCTAGAACTGACTTTTATTTTATATCATACCTATCACAAACAATAGAGACATTTAAAGACACTGTACCAGAAACCAACTTTAACAGTCGCTGAGACTAGTAAATTAGATTGTTTCTGTGCAGATATCATCTTGTGATTGACACGATAGAGGTCCTAAGTTTTTAATTTAACAGAGCAACTTTCTCACAAGAAATATGCAAGTTGTAATTAATTAACTTGCTACTATCTTGATGTCAAAACATAGAAGCAAAACATATGTCTTCACTAAAACCTTTCAAAACTTGCAGACAGCACAGATTTTTAAAATAAACCTAACTCTTTATTCCACAAAAAGTGGTAATAATGAAATCATTGGCTATGTAGTGCACATTTTTACACAGAATTTAATTCAAAATTAAAAATCAACATCTACGCTGTACCTTCAATTTCTGAGGAAAGAAGTATTTCCCTACATATCATAAAATGCAAACACCAGAGCTAAATTTCATTTTAAACCTTAATAGCTGGTTATTTATTGAAGCATTTGATTACTGACATATAATTATTTTACAAATAATTGTTACAGATTTCAAAATTTTTTCCAAGTCACACTTTAAAACACATCCAGTATTCTGGGAATACTGATTGTACAACAGTTACAAATCATTTCAGATTCATCTTGACTCAGATAAGCTACAGCACTGGAGCCTTTCCCCTGCTTAACATTGCCTCAGTTAATTGTGTCCCTAGTTGCCATGAGGAGAGGAGGTCCTTAGCAATGTGGGCATAACTCATCGATGCCACTGGTGGTTCTCAATAAGCTTGTGGTACTTTTTTTTCTTCTATTTACTAGTAGGCTCAGTTAGGAGGCTTCTAATTGTGGAGAAATTGAGCTGCTGGTTGCTGCAGTGAATAGTGTGTTGAAGGCAATTTTAAGCAACACATGCCCATTTATCAGCATTTATTATAACCTTCAGAGTGACACTAAGCTGTGTGGAGTGGTCACTATGCTGGAGGGAATGGATGCCATCCAGAGGGACCTGGACATGCTTGACAGGTGGGCTGGTGGATCCTCATGAAATTCAACAAGGCCAACTGCAGGGTCTGTCACATGTGTAGGGGCAATCCAAATTCCAGCTAAAGGCTGGGCAGAGAATGGATTGAGAAAAACCCTGAGGAAAAAGACTTGCAGGTGTTGGCTGATGCGTAACTCAACATGAGCTGGCAATGTGCACTCACAGCCCAGAAAGCCAACTGTGTCCTGGTCTGCGTCAAAAGCAGCGTGGCCAGCAGGCCAAGGAGTGTGATCCTCCCCCTCTACTCCACTCATGTGAGACCCCACCTGGAGTACTGCATCCAGGTCTGGGGCCCCAAACTTAAGAAGGACGTGGACCTTAAAAAGCAAATCCAGAGGAGGGCCGCAAAGATAAACAGAGTGCTTCTGCCATGAAGACAGATGGAGAGAGTTGGGGGTGTTCATAATGGAAAAGAACAGGCTCCAGGAAACTCTTCTAGCAGCCTTCCAGTACATAAAGGGGCCTATAAGAGAGCTAGAGAGTGACTTTTTGCAAGGGCTCACAATGATGGGACAAGGGACAATGGCTTCAAACTGAAAGAAAGTAGGTTTAGATTAGAAATAAGGCAGAAATTCTTTACTGTGAGGGTGGTGAGGCACTGGAACAGGTTTTGCAGTGAAGTTGTAGCTGCCTCATCCCTGGAAGTGTTCAGGGCCAGATCTGATGGGACCCTGAGCAATCTGGTCTAATGGAAAGTGTTGGAACTAGATGATCTTTTAGGTTTAGATGGGTTGGAACTAGATGATCTGTAAGGTCTCTTCCTTCGCTCTGTGAACAGTCTGGACCCAGGAAACTAATCAACCCACTGCACTTCTTGCAGGACAGAGTTATCTTTCTGATCCACGTGAAATTTCAAGAATTTCAACACTCATTCTAGCCATACTTCTAACAATTCTTAATTGCTTTTATTTTGAAAATCTTACAAAAAGCAGAAAATTTCTTTGCATTCTAGCCTTGTTATTTTGTACACTCTCTCTCAATTTCCCTTATTTCTCGAAGTTTATTCATCCCTGGACTTAACCATTGTTATACCTCGCTGTTGCTAAAGTATATCATACTGAAATTAATGAATACATGTTTAACTTTGTCTTTTGCTACCACATTTCAGTAATTGGCAAACCAGTAACTGAACACTTTGCAGTGAGTTTCTTTCAGGTGTGATCTGTACTATTATTTCAAAAATTCCTTGATCTTTGGACATTTCAGCAAATGGTCATGACTCGTGTCATGTTGTGCATTTGTAACAATTATCCAAGTACATTTCTTAACATTTTAGTACTGACAACACAAAGTGTATTTTCATTAGGACCACTGTAGACAAACATATACATAGATTAAAACCAACCGAATTCTTCCTTATGTTGATTATTGTCATTACTAATAAGCAATGTCCTTAATAGTGAGTTTATTTTCTTAGAAGTTTTATATGTATTAATCATCTTAGCCTTCTTCCTGAGAACAGCCCAGTGCTGTAATGTTGGTTAAATGGTGAATGGATATAGATATTCTAGTTTCATTCTTAGGAAAACTGGAAAGGAGAACTGAAAATAATGGAGGTGGATTTTGTTGGTAAGGTTGTGAGAATTTCTTGAAAGATAAAAAGACACAGCTCTAAAAGGCTGAGATAGAAAAATTTGACTCCTTTTTTTTTGCATAAGTGTAAAAGAAGTGAGAGGAGTAGCCCAGGGTGAGAAATTGCCTGGCAAGAAGGAATATTGTGCACTGGACCATACATATGGAAAAAAAGAAAAGCTGTTCCACAGGGCCAGTGAAGCACCCTGGGTTCTGTATGAGTGCTGCCAGCTCAAAAAATCAACATGTTTGAGCCAACAGACATTGAACTAATGCATGAACAGCTATTGCTTCTACAGGAAAAGCTCAGCACAGTCACTTGTGTTTTTCCTAGAAACTGCACTTTCTGGAAAACAGGAGGATTTGGAGCATCTCAAGAAAAACAGGAACACAGGACATCCACCTTCTGCATGGAGAAGGAGAGCCTTGGCTCCCAATGAATGTCTCAAAACCAAAAACTAACCATGGTTGGAATTTTCTCTTTGTGCTTGTTTATTAAAGGGCTTTATTAAAGTCATCAAATTTCAGGAGAGGACTTTGAAAGAAAAATGAATTAAAATGTCTCTAGACTAAATAAAATGCAGAGAGTAAATTCTGGAATTTTAAGGAGCCTAATGATATCTCTAGCTCTATAGAAGATTCATTTCCAGCTATCACAATATTCATAGTTCCTGGTTTGTAGCCTTCACTTGTCTAAGTTTTTGGTTATCCAGTTGTGGCATGAGGCTTTCTCCACAACTGGGACATTTGCTGCAAGATAACACAGCATATTTGAATTGCTGAGAGAAAAGATTTTTTTTTTAACCTTTTTTATTGTTTATCACTTATGCTAAATATTACTTGCTTCCTTTCCATTATGAATAACAAAAATTGCAAACAACTTTCATGACTTACTGACTATATGAGCTGATGCTTGAATGCCATCAGAAATGCAATCATCTTTTTTATGACACACAAAACTTCTTCATTACTATTTCAGACTAAAATATTGGTCAGCATGCCTGACATCCCTTTCTGAATATCTATCACTCCAGCTCATACCTAAAAGAGAGCAGTTTTTCCTCACAAAAACTACCTTCTGCTTCCTATCTTGAATTTTGTGGAGCCTCTAGCCTTCCATTCAAACCCAAAACCTCAAAACCTGTCCTTGAAACCCACAACCTGGATGTGCATCTTCTCAGTGTGATTTCACTGCTCTCCGGATTTTGCAAGTTATGTCTCTCTTTTTCTGTAGCGATATCTGCCTTCCTTATCCAACCAAGATACCTAAGTAGCTTTTTATACCACACTTTCATTATTCTTGGCAATTGTTTCCTATTTGTACATCTAGAATTAATCTTCTTCCTAGTGATATTATTTTGGCAATGTCACCTCTTTTTGCATACCTGTACTGCTCCTTGCTTTGCCTTATTGCATCAAGCATGAAATATTTATTGTTTCTTTCAAAGTTCTGCTCCATTTATCCTCACTTGATCATCATTTCTCATTTAAAAAGTCACATCCCCGTGCCATTAAATCAGCCTTCCTTCCTTATTAGTTCAATTTTCAAGCACTGCCTTTCCTAATGCTTGGGAGTGTATTGGACTTGCATGGCAAGGTTTTGGTAGTGGGTGAGCTGGGGGGGGTGGGGTTTGCTTTTATGAGAGGCTGCCAGAAGATATTCTTGTGTTGGTTTCCCACTTCTGGCCAGGAAAGGGTTAATTTTTGCAGTAGTCAGGAGGCTTTTCCCAAGTCAAGTCTAGTTTGCCTGTGACAGTCATAGGTGAGTGATCTCTCCCTGCTGTTACCTTTATCCATTAACCTTTTGTTATATTTTCTGTTCCCTGTCCAGCTGAGGAGGTGAGTGATAGAGCAGCTTTGGTGGGCATCTGACATTCAGCCAGGGTCAGCCCACAACAGAGAGGAACTTAATATAAATGCGATCAAGATGATTTCATTAAGTGTCTTTGATCCTCTTCGTTTTTGTGACCTCCATTTAGAAAGCTGCTGATGAAGATGACTAAATGATACTTTTATTGTACTTCTCTCATTGTTCGTATTTTTTTTATATATTCTATTGTGGAATTAGAGTGTCTGTGGATTAGGAATTGGATGGTTTTCCCATCTTGTGTTTCTAAAATACCTATAACATCAGAGTCCTAACATTTCCAGGCAAGATCTGAACTATCACCTAACTCATACCATATATCCAAAGGAAAACAAAAGTACAAACAGAAGTCTCTGCCTCAACTGTTTAGAGCCTGGGAGACAAAGACATCGTAGTTTTCCCTAGAAATCTAGTCAAAATCTCAGAAACTGCTGCTACATATGGGCAGATCTGGTATTCTGGCTGAATACAGGATTTAAATGTATATTTTACAGTTAAAGTCACATGGGGACCACAAAATAGTATATGTGTGCTTGAGAAACCTGCAGTAGTCCAGACTGGAATGGGAAATTTGCATTATTTTGTCCAATTTGGAAACTAGACACTTCTTTGCCTGATGGGACTCAAACTTCATAAAGGTATTAAACTATTAAGTAATTAGATTGAGAGTAACTGTACCCTTCATGCATGTTAAAGAGAGGATTGTTGGCTGTTAAAAATATCAGTTTCCAGAAGAAACCTCTCAAATGCTCTTGTTCCATAGTCTCTGCAGTCTTATGTGACCAATAGTAAAAATGAAATAAGAGCCTTTTGCCTTGGCAGCCATAGGGAAACATACAAAGTACATGTGAAGGGATATATGTTCTGACATCTTTTTTATTTAAAATCCTAACTGCATTAAGTATTTTAAGAGACTAGGTTTATTTTCATATAGACAAATGTGCAGCTTTTCTGGGCCTTTCTTAAATTCTGATGGTGCCCACTTGTCTTGCCCACCTGTAATCCCTGTGTCCTAGCTAATCTAAAAA
The DNA here is from genome assembly GCF_000738735.6 of Corvus cornix cornix. Lineage (NCBI taxonomy): Eukaryota > Metazoa > Chordata > Aves > Passeriformes > Corvidae > Corvus > Corvus cornix. The sequence goes on along the minus strand of NC_046332.1, from coordinate 59,097,534 downwards.
GTAATTCTCATGTGGCAGCTTCTAAGATAAGGATCTATGCCTTAATTTCTGTATCCTCTGAATAAATTTGTCCTCAATTATCTTGACTATTCTTATGTGAGCTCTTTGACTTTGTGTATGCTATTAAAGCGTACTTATACTCCAATAAGCAATCTGTAAAAAATGTATAATTGGATTCTCTGTGTGTTCTCTCTCATTAACTCTGTCTTAAGTGTACTCTGTTGACAAGTTTTTTAAAAAGAACAAAAACCTATTCTGACAGTCAACCTTGCAAATTCGTCCTTAGATCTGCAAGTCAAATTCTGACACTATTTAAATTCTACAAGTGGATCTTTGTTAATAATGCCTTGATTATTTGTGAGCACCAAAAAAAAAAAAAGCCAGCCACCACTGCCTAGTTCATATTCTCACAGCTTTGTAGGCACTGGGGTACGGTGCTAAGAAGAATAAAACAGTAAATATACAATCAGTACGATAAGCACATCTCTACATAAATAAGTGTAAATCATACTAACCACATGGAGGAATGAAACATTTAAATGTAAAAGAGTTGTCATTTTAAACATACTCCGTATTTCAGAGGGAAAATTTAGATATTTGTTTGTGTTCACAGTGAAATTAACAATTTTTATGTGACTGCTTTGTAACACTAACTTGCCTAAGTAGTAAACTACCCTGTGAAGTTACATAAAATACTTATTTTTTCTGTAATTTTTTGAAAGAAGATATGTGCATAGGCAAGGTTTTAATAGCAAGAAAAGTTGCTTTATCATATATATTATATAAATTATGTATATAATATCACAAACGAAGGAGACAGAGAGAATTTTATATCTAGCTTTGAACTTCTTTCTGTGTTTTAAAATGCCAGCTGCTGCTGGCAAAGTCTAAGCAATCATCCATCCTTCCCCAGTCCTCAGTACTGCTGGGTTTGAACCAAACCGAAGCTCAATACAAAACCGCACAGGGGCTGTGCTGCCTCGGCTGTTTCCTGCAGGGATTCCTTTGGCTGCTAAGGAATGGAAGGAGCTCTGCATATTCTAGTCCAGCTCCCATCCCATGTTTGAGTCTGTCATGACCCTGACATGCCCCACACCAAGGAACAGGGTAACAGATTGGCTGTAAGGGCATTTGTCCAACAGAATTTTGTGTGGCTTGACAAGAATCCCCTCTCAGCTCTTTCTATTCTGTTTTCTTTCAGGTCTGTGCTACACTGTTAAGTAATGCTAGTTTTAATGATCGTTTCAATATCTCTTTTAATTGTTTTTTAAACAAAGATATATATGTGTTCAGTACGTTTCCTGTTCCACTGTATATACAAGTAGGCAAATGAGTAAATGCACAACATATCTGTTCTCACTGTCCCTTGGAAATAGATTCTAACGTTATAATTGCATTTATCCATAGAGTTTCCAGTATCCTTTTGTTTTGATTTATAATACAATATCAAGTATGAATTAATACTTTAGTCTGTCCTGCATTTGTTACCATTCTTTCCACTGGGATCAGCTGGCAGATGAGATTCTCATTAAAGCTCTTGGTTGTATTAAACACTCCTAATGCAAACACTGATAAAGTGCTTTGGGGGAATCTTACACATTAATCTATTTTTTCCCCATTAGAATTTCAGATTATTAAGAAGGGTGAGGGTTTGTGGTTTTTTTATATTACTATGCTGTTATCTGTTTCATTGTCTGTTTATTAAGCGTCCTTCTATTAACTTCTACACCATGAATAAACTTTTCTGGTAATTTTGATTTTTTTCTAATGGAGGTGAATTGTAATTATTTTTAATGTCCTCTCTAATTTGCCCACATGTTTAAATGTTAATCCTGTGAGATATAGACTGAAAATATCATTTTTTCTTCTACTGTCAAGGAAATAGAGCTTAAATTATAGTCATTATTTCATTATTTAGACCCTATATTTACATAGTACCTGCTTTGATTTCACAGACTCTGCTAATGCCAAAATAAAACTAGTTTGACAGTACTTGTTAATGGCAGAAACCACAATTTCTTATAAAACATCTTTTTTTCTTCTCTCCTAAAATGAACTAAAGTAAAACAAAACCTCTATTCGGATGAAAAGCAGGCTGCATTGAAGTAACTTAAAAATTGTTGCTAGTTTCAGTGGTCAGAATTTTATCTTTGTTTCTTGTCATCCTGTTTTATCTTATATTCCAAGAGAGCCTAATCCATGGTCATCAGAAATCACTGTAAAGATTCCTGCTGATATGTGGCTCAGAAAGTTTAATATGGCTTTGTGGGTGCCATTTAGTATTTCCCTCAGCTGTTAGCCAAGGAAATGTATGGAGGAGACAATGTATCTTCATGTATATGAACTGAAGTTTGCATTCTAAACCTTAGGTTATGGGATTATTTGAGTTTAAAATATGAACTGACTGCAAGTGAAATGCAATCACATGCATAAGAATCTGGCGGCCGCTAACACACCATAACCTGTCTTGATTTTTAGTGGAAGATGAAAATTATACTGTGTTTGATTAAAAGGGCAACTGTGATTTCTTAAATAGAAGGAATATAATTACCCATACTGGATTTGGACAAACAATTGAAAATTAAAACTCTGTCTCTTATAAAAGTATCATGGAGCTTTTAACAACCACAAGTTGTCACTAGCTGGCTTTCATGTGTTCTCTGAAAACAAAGATAATCTGGCTTTGAGAACACATTAATTTTGCATAGTACGGCTCTTAACACTGGATATTAGTTTAAAAATAGTTTCATCTACAATCTTCAGAGAACTGGGATTAAGAAGTGATTGTATCTCTTGCTGAGGGTTATTTGTGCACCCAGGTATACCACTGAAATTAAATCCACATGAGTATTGAACCTACCTTTTAACTAGTATTACAAGATAAAATACTAATTACTCCAACTCAGTTACTAATATTCCAGCTGATAAGCGTTTGTGCACTTCAGTTCTTTTCTAGGCACATTTTTAAAAAATATTCAACAGGTATAGGAATTTAATCCCAAAGTCATTCAATCCCCTTGATTTTAAATACAAATGCCTCTTCTTCTCCCTAGGAAAATAGTACTTCCTTATGTAGGTCTGAAGGAAAGAAACCCCTCTTTCTGTCATCAAGCCCCTGGGAGTTTTGCACCCACAGGAGCTTTCCATGGAAAGATAATATATGTACTCAACTTGTGAAACGGTCTTCCATAACAGGCACATCTTGCATTTTTATTTCCCCAAAAATTTATAAATATGTTCAAGTGCCGTGTCGCTAGGAGGAAATAGAAATGGATGTGACAAGAACTCCATAAACTTTTCAAAATACAAATTATTAGGGTGAATTCTGAGAAGTTTCTTCATTAATGGAATGATGATTATGCATTTCTAAGGCAGAAGAGAGGTTGCATGGTTAAACAATCAATAGACCAGATGACATTTCAGCTGCACAACTGCCACAAGCAGGTTGCTCACTCATATCATTATGCTTTGTGGGTTTCTTCAGCTGAAAGAGGCAAATTGTTGTAGGATTCCACAGTAGAGACAGAGAGTAAAGTATGTTTTGGCCACCAAATTTTGCAAGCAGTTTATCAGCTGTTAACACAGAAATTGTGGATAGCAGTTCAAAACAGAAGCCTGACAAGCACAGATGCTCATGTGAAAATGCTTCACTAAGCACATCTGAGAGTTGGAAATGTACAGTGCATTTTTTTTTTGCAAAGAGGCTCTTCTCTGAGTCCTTCAGTGCTGCCTTAGCAGTTGTGTTTCAATGCAAGCTTTCTCTATTTCCTTTTTTTTTCTTTGTTAATTTGGTCTCTTTTCTTTCCTCTTGATTTCCTAAGAGGAATAACCTGTCTGGCAGTACTGCCAAATATGTTATAACAAAAGCCCATACCTGTTGTTTTAATTTCAGAATCAAAAGGATGAATTGGGCCCATACCACTTGATTTTTAGTTGAGGATTATTGAAGTGTTCATGGACAGGAGAAAGTAAATTGACTGACCCAAGTAATGTTGGTTAATTGAATAAGGAACTTGTGTGTGAGTTCCTTCAAGTTCCTGAAAGTGACTGATGTCTACAATAAGACTTTTCCATTTGTATTAATATCCACAAAATGGATACTATCCATAAAAGTTATCTGTAGGTATACAAAAATTGAATAAAGGAATGTGATTTCCTTATGATCTCTGTGTCTAATGGTTGCAGTTGAGCAAGACACTGTCAAATACTTAATAGATAAAAACACAGAATTGCTACTGAATGCAAAACACGTGCACACTTTAAAAATGGACAAGATCAAGTGGTAAGATCAGTGATGTACTATCCCATCCTTTTCTTTTGTATAAGAAAAGAAATACAAGGTTTTAACATTATGTGCAATAAACTGGCCAAGGATATTTTTGATGCTAAATATTCCAGTGTAATATTAAAGATTTTTTTTTTATTATTTTCTAAAGAGCTGAAATTCCTCATTTTCAGGGTTTTTGTTTTGGTGTTTTTGTTTTTTGTTTGTTTGTTTGTTTTGTTTTTCAGTTAGAACTAGAGCTATAGGGTTCAGAAGGAATCAAAAGGTTCCGTTTGAAACAAAAATTTCCAATTTGGAATAAATTTGAGTTGGACAGCAATGTCTGAATTGTTAATCTCATCTTCTTCAAACCAACTCCTTGTGGCCTCTAAGATATGTCTTACAGACATGTCTTTTTCTTCACTCATGTCTTACTAGTAAGGTAGATGGTATTCATAGAAATTTAAGTATGCATTTCTTTCTAAAGCTGACTAACATTTTCCATTGCCTTTACTTCATTAGTTTATACTGAAATATATTAAATAGTACAGACCTGTTTTTAGATTTTCTAGAATATTTATTTCATACTGCCTTTGAAAATAATGGGCTTTGTTTGCTGGATAACCATCAAACAATTTTGATGGAAAGTTCTGTTTTGGTTTATAAATTTTTCAATTTAATTAAGCCCATATGTTTAAACTATTAGCTATTTTATATGTTCTTAATAATTGTATATAGTATTTATTTCTTCTTTTTTTTTTTCATTTTTGAGACATTAGTCTGGGGATCACATTTTGATCATTGAGTGTGGGGAAAAATATCATTACAGAGCTGTTAGGATGAGAAGGAAAAACATGTGTTTCACAGACTTTAGGTTAATTAAGGCAAGCAGAATGTAATTACCTACTTCAAGTTTGACCAAGAGAACATTATGAGAAATACTATACAATTTTTAATGACCACTTTTGTTTGGCACCTTGTTTTTATGTTTTATCTGAAAGATGAGATCTCTAGCAATAGGGTTCCATCTAACATGATGCCTGGACGGTACTAATACTGTGAAAAATTTTCATTTCCTGTATTACTCACTAACAGTATCTCCTTTAATACTTTAGAGGTCCACAGAGGTCTTCCTTCCATCTGTATACAGACTAGTCTGACCTCATTTAATTCAGGGGTTCTTGTGTGATTACAATTTAAACCTGTTTTTCTGCAGCACTACAGATGATTACATTACCTTTCACAGCCAGGACTCTGAAATGGAGCAGCACTCTAGAAAAAGCACCCACTTTTGAGGACAATCTATGGTTTGACTAGCATGGCAGTTCAGGGCCAATGGGGTGCCAGGAGTAACTCTGTAATAACCCTCTGCACTAAACCCTGATAGCAGAGCAGAAGAAGGAGTAGATTTGTCATTGGTGTTTAGGCATTCCTTCCTCACATTGAAGGGAGAAGGTAACAGGGGTACAGTGTTACTGGGAATAAATACAGTTTTGGATCTATACCTTAAATATTGGCAAGGATAGACATGCTGCCTGGAAAGCAGAATACTCTGTACTATCCTTAAGTCTCGTTGAATCTTTTTCAGTCTGCCTCCCTCTTGTTGTCTGTCTGCTCGATGGACAGTATGTCTAACTGAAATTTTATGGTTAAGTCAGAACTTCAGCTCTCTGCTTGCAGCTCTAAGTCAAAGTAGGTGAAATCAAACAAATAAGCAAAATTTTTTTTGTACAGCTGGTGCACAATTTTCAATTGAAATGTTATAGCTATTTCAGTTAAAATGTACAGGAATCGTCCTTTTATAGAAAAAATAAATTGATTATTTTTATGCCAATTTTGATCTTCACTTGAAAGCTTTTACAATGTTTTTATTGAAAACATTAAGATGGTATTACCCAAGTAGTTATAGAAATGCTTCAACTTGCTCTTTCTCAAAATCATCCTCTGAATTGTGTCAATAATGTTTTGTTATAAAACTTCAAGAAACATTTGAAGATATGATTAAATTCTGTCTTGAGTACTGCCCCCATAAAGGTCAAAGGCTGTGTAGTAAGATTTTTTCCTGCCCTCATATTCTTTCTTACCTGTTCTTTTGCTTATATCTACGTCTGACATTTTTCCTACTCTTCCTATGAATCTTAGTCTTTGTAAACTATCTATGGGATTACTCTTGCAAGAGAAGGGTCTGGGCATTGATCTGACAAATCCCTACTCATATTGGTAAGTTTATTCATACAAGAATATCTTCTCAAATCAATCCCATTTTTTGTGACGATAAATTACATAGGTATTCATCATAAAATGAATCTTCATTTTTAGAAGTTACAAAATGGAAACAGGATTACATTCTACAGTAATAGTGTTTTTCTGTCAAACTATTTTATTGTCCTTTCAGTCCACGAAACTTTAGTGCCATTTCCCAGGAGAAAGCCTTCAGCAAAGTGGAGACACTTCAGAGCACAGCTAGGTACAGAATACAAGAATTATAAACTGTCATAAATGTCAGGATGTATTGTAATCAGCAGCACAGTAGCTGTGCCTGGAAACCAGCCATTTATACTAAGGACTTCTTTATGGTCTGGTAAATTGCATTAAATTTAAACAAGATTGTAATGACATTTTATACAAAATAATATTTTAATAATCCAAGACATTGCCAGTTTCATGGGAATTACATTTTCTTTTTTTTTTTTCTTCCACATTATCTTTCTATCCTTTACTTTATTCTCAGACTTTAATTTTATCATACATACCAGCACATCCTCTCTTTTTCTGTTATACATAAACACTTCCTTGCACACTCCTTTATAACATCAGCACTCTGAGTTTAGACTCCCATGTGCTAGTTCCGCACCAGTGTGACTTCATTAACCACAGTGGAGTTTCCAGAAGTTCAGATGACTGCACAGAAGATCAGAAACTCAGTAACTTTACAATTATTTAACTGGTGTATAGTTTAGTTTTCAGGTGTATGAAAACTAAAGCCCCAAAAATAAAGCAACCTCTATGCACGGTAAGGAAGCAAAGTCAAACAACAGCAGAAAATCAATGTGTTAAAAAAAAGAAAAGAGTATTTCTGAAAGAGAATAATTAAACAAACAGAAGTTAGAACAATATGAAGGAATTCTACATTTCTCTATAGAGAAATAAGACAACACACAGGAGGCAAAACTCTTACAAATAAATAATTAATATTTAACCATTTAACCATTAATCAGTATGTAGTCTGATATACGTAATCTGTGCAGCTACATTTACCCATGTTAACAGATTAATTTCCATTCTGTGGCAGACTCTTTTTTCTCTCCCTCTGCCTTCCTCTTTTATTCTGTCTCCCCTACCCATCCCTGCTTCAGTTCATTTTCTGTTACATGCCTTAAACTTGCATCCATCTTTTCTGTTGTTTTTGACACCTTCTGTAGCCAGGTAATGGTGAGCACAGGTAATATATTATTTATTTATTGAGCATTGTGCACACTGGGAGGCAAATTAGTATTCTGTCCCTATCACTCACTGCTAGACACTGCATGCACTTGGAACACATTACCACATTAGACCAGTTGTGAGGCTTTAAATTAGATTTGTGACTTGAAAGTTTGAATAAGAAAACTAATAGAACACAAAACGAAGCAGAGGGAAAATGAGATTAATTATCTACAACATTTGGAGTGAACTGCTGCTGATGCACTGTGTTGTAGAAGGCTATTTTTGTGCTACAAACGTGCCTTAATTTTGCCAAGATTAAGCTACTTGAATGGTTGTGAAAACACATTTATTTACAGTTTCTAATATACTAGACTTATTTTTTAAATTAAAAATAGATATTTAAAAAGTGTTGTATCATTTTCCCTTCTGTTATTTTGCTTCACTATTTTGAGATAGGATGAATTGTGAGCACCACAGGGACCATAGAAAATAACAGTGGAAATAAAAATTTTAATCCTAATGCTGAATTAGAGGAAAATTAGGTAAGAATTTTTAATGTAAATGTGTTCATTTTGTGTCATGTTAACAGTATAAGATAAAATTATGTATTCAGTGAATGCATCAATGCAGTTTTTCTACAGGGAACTGTACACACAATGCAAAACCAGATAATTTTTTTCACCCTTTCCATTTTCCTTCTCACCCATATGAAAGACTGTCTCACATTCAGTATGAAAAAATAGTAAAGACTAACACTGGCAGTAGCCAAATTGCACGTTTACAAGTCTGATTTATCATCACCTCTGCAAAGGCTGAGCTCTCATTTCATTTCTAAAACCATTTCCCAGTGATTTAGGCAATTCAGGTAGACTGAGACAATTCACCTGCAAAGAGTATTGAGTTCAGGGACCTATAGTCTTACGTCACGAGTGTTTCTTTTACTTGTTCCTTCTCCTTTTCTTACTTGTTCCTTACTTCTTTTCTTATTGAGACTGCTGATATTTAATAAAAGCAAATTTATGGTAGAACATCAAAAATGTTCAAATAAACCATAGCCTGCCCCAAATGAATTTCATCAATTTTGCTGTATAGTATTCCCTCTTCAATATTTGTACATGTTTTTCTTTACATAAATAGCCTTCATCTACTGTAAACATTTATTTTTTACTATTTCCATATAATTTATTTCTTCTAATTTATTGGATCAGAAAAATATTTTCTACTGTGTTTGGCCTTTTAGGAAGCATGGCTAAATGAATATCTAATTCCCATGCCTATACAAAAAGAATACGTATTAAAAAGTAGTGTATAACCCTGGTGTAGTTTTAAAATTCAGTATCTGAAACTGGAAGAGAAGTTACGTATGAAGAAAAATGAGATAAAATCTCTTTCTTTTTATATTCATATATGCACAGATACACTGACTACGCCCACACATATATATGTATGATCGAAATGTGTTTAAGATACTTTGTCAGGTGTCACAAACACATACTTTTTATTAAAAAAATATTTACTTTCCTAAAAATATATGAGTTATAAAGAAAGTTTGTTGCATCTTTCTGTTGCTGTATTTTGAAAGAACAAGATATAGTTAAAAAACGGAGGAAGTAATGTGCAAACAGTGATAGCTAAGGAATTCAGACAGTTGATATGGGTAGCTAAAATAAATATGTGTGAAAAATATATATATGTGTACTTCTGTTCTGATGTATGTACCTCAGAACCACAACTAGTGACATTTACTGATACTGATATTAAACAGAGATGGTAAAATCACGTACCATGATGCTGAAAAGGCAGAATTATTTAATACATGTTTATGTTGGGCATCAGCAGGAAAACAGTAACAATAAAAACAAAAACCCCTTGGAGAAAGAAGAATAAATATCAGATTTGATATTGATAATTATATTTATCACAAAAGGTAATATAAGTTTTTATGAAGTTAAGCATTTATTTAAATGCAGAACTAGAACACTCGGATCTAAGAACACCCAAGGAATTATCCACAAATGTCTGTGAGCTGTTTAAAATAGACGTTTTCAAACAGAAACAATGGAAAACTCAGAGAGGGTTTCAAAACAGCTGAACTGGTGTACTGGTGTTTTAAAAGGTTACAGGAGGGGAAATTAAAGGACAGCTGGGTTGATATCAATGTCAGACAGTTATCAAAAAGCTGGCATGGATGTAATCAGTAAATAATTAAGAGTCGGTAACATTCAAAATTAATGTCAGCCAATGCAGTTTAATGGAAAATAAGCATTCTTATACAAACTCTTTACTGTTTTCTATGAGATTACAGGGTCGATTGATAAAGGTCAGTTTGCTGAATAAAATATTCAGGCTTCTGTAGGGTACTTGGTTTCACATCACATGACTTCATGGCTTAAAAAAAGATCTATTGTAAAAGGAAGGCATCCATATTACAAGTACATATAATTGTCTCTACTACCAAGTTGCAGTAAGAAATTAGATGAGAAATTATTAGCCACTATGGATGCAATTTCTTGTGATTTTGTGAATATATCTCAGCCCAAGGTTATTCACTGTCTATATTGGTAGTTTAGAATAAAATATAAATGAATAGCGAGTAAAATTACTGAAAATACCAGAATATAAAAAATGGCAATCAATAAATAAAGAGGTAAGCCAGGTAAACACATAAAGGTGAGACATTTTAGTAGAATGAAGTACATTTTAACTCTTTACTTTTTAAGATGAAGGGGTGAAAGGTTGTGTCAGAATAAACATCAGATCACAATAATGTGATTTGAGCTGATCTAACAACTAGGTGCTTATCCAAGCTGCACTCTCCCTAGGCTATGAAAAACAAAGAGTTTCTCCTTTACCTGTGCACTGGAAAGTGAGGTTGATTCCTTCCTCTACAGCTTCCAAGAAGTAGAATGAAGGAAGAATATGTAGTAGAGGATACAGCTGGCAATTTGACATACAACCTTTATAGTTCCATGGCATTTGCCACCTATAACCCTGCCTTCCCTGCTGTCACTGATTACAGCTAACATGATCTTCCCAAGGTTTTCACTCTAATCTTTATTTCTAATTTTGCCTCTCACTTTGTACCTTCTTCTTTCATCCTCATAGGTATCTTCATTTCAAGTCCACATGTGAAACCTCATGTCAGTACTGCTCCCAAGGTAATTAACAGAATTCATTTAGCCAGATATCATTTAGAAATTAAGCTTCATCACCAGCTATGCAAGAAGAAAAGTAGTATTTCTGCACCACGAGATTATATTAATGATGCTATTATTTGACTACTATGACAAGTTCTGGTGCTTGTACTTCAGAAAAAATGTTACAATTTTAGAAGATTTTGAAAATGAGGAAGGATGAAGAAAATGGCTCATGTGAAGAAGCTGCAAAAGCTCCATGTATTGAATTTCTTCAAGGACATGACTTCATCACAATCTACAAATGCCTAGCTGAGAAACTTTGTGGCATTAAGCAAAATGAGACACAGTGGTTTGAAGGCAAAGTTAGGTAAATTAGACTAGATATAAAGGTCATTTCAGAGAGCTCTAAACAGAAGAACTTCCCTAGGAAAACAATGGCTTCTCTATTGAGTTTAATTACAAAACTAAGCTATTAAAAATAAATAAAGTCAAAAAGAAGTTAGCAACATGGTTGCTAAGTGTGGTCTGTATTACATAAAATAAATAAGATTAAGTTACTGTAGCAGTCCTCTTGGTTTTAAAATCTTAGCAATTCTCTATATACAGCCTTTCCTCGCTTTTGTATGGCTGGCACTTTTTAGTTAATGGCTAAGAACATTGAGACAGACACTTGACAAAGCATCTGAACACCTACAGTGCATTTTCTATGGAATTTGGAAAGTAATCTGAAGAAATTTTCCAGAAATATGCTTCTGAACTGGTACTGGTACTCACTTAAGGTGAAGAAGCCTTCTTAGTTGTAAGACAGTCCTTCTCTGAGCTCAGTGTTTATGTGCTTTCATCCTGCATCCATATGTGCTTTATCCAGGAGATAAACAAACCAGCCATTTTTGAGAAAGGGTTGCTGGGTATCTGCTGTAGCTCTGACACCCATAGTAAATTGGACAGCTGGCCACTCTAGATGACTTAATCACCCATGCTAACTTCAGAATATGAGCTTTCTTGGCTCTGGATTGGCCCATACTGGGTAATTGTTTGGTGTAGTCTTGATGATCTGTAATGTTTAATTTGATCCCAGGACCATTTTCCAGAGCAAGACACATTCACTCCTTGACCTTCTGGTTAGAAACAGATCAGAGAAACACCACTATGATACAAGGGTAGTTTGGATTATTTTCATCACTCATATTAAATTTTTCTTATTTTGCATGAGACTAAATGGGGTTCATATGGAATTCCTCAAAAAAGTTAACAGTTATGCAAATCGGAGACTATTTGAAAACCCTTACCCAGCATGCACAGACTCTCACTGAAGGAAGAGGCCAACTCCCACCTGGCTACAACCAGGATGGCTGTAGAGAGCAAAAAGGTCTTTCCTGAGCCTCCTTTTCTCCAGGCTTAACCACCCTAGCTGCCTCAGCTGGTTCTCATAAGACTTACTCTCTAGACCCTTCACGAGCTTTGTTGCGCTTCTCTGGACTCACTCCAGCATCTCAATGTCCTTCTCGTAGTGAGGGCCCAAGAAATGAGCACAGAACTTGAGTTGTGCCTTCACCAGTGCCAGGTACAAGGGGACAGTTGCTGCCGTGGTCCTGCAGGCCACACTATTTCTGATACAGGCCAGGCTGCCATTGGGTTTCTTGGCCACCTGGGTACACATTGGCTCATGTTCAGCTGACTGTCAACCAATATCCTGAGGTCCTTTCCACTGGGCCTCTTTCCAGCCACTCTAGTGATGCAGTAGTCTTATTATCGTCAAAGGCAACAAAATCTTGCCAATCCCAATGTTCTCTTTTCTGTGCTTGATTCGTCTGCTTACCCATCCTTGAGGCTTTGTCTGCTAAATCAGCTACAAAAGTTACTGAAGAACAAAGCCCACTTAGCTTCCAATTAAGATGCAACAAAAATCAGAATGATTAGATAATTCTTAACACCATTTCAGATGGAAAAAGGAAAAAAAAAAAAAGAAGGGAAAACAAAGAAAGAATCTTAAAATATTAAAAAATACTAATAGTTTAAGAATAAGATATTTAAATTTTTCATATGAGATTCAAAAAATAAACTTAGATCATTCTGTAGCTCTGTCCTCCAAGAGTCTTTAATTTGGGCTTGCCAAATTATTTTTGCCCAACAAATGCATTTTAGATATGAGTGACTGAAAAAGAGAGTGGTTTGATAGCTGGTGGCTAAATACCTGCATAGACTGGGAAGAAGAATACAGCATCCACATTCTACTTTTCTGAACATATGGTGATGTGAATCAAAAGACCTTATTTAAAAGGGAAGTTAAACTTCAGTTTATGTCACAGAGTAGGTAAAAAAGAGATTTGTCGTTCTATTCTCTCAGGAAAGTAAATGAATTAATGAGCTAGACAGTAAAAAAGAGGTCCTTCCATCTCTGTAATATTTTTAGTGTGTCCTCTAATGACTTTTATTCTTTGTTTCTAAATTCAGTTATTGAGTTTAGGCTTTTCTTTGTTGCCGTTCTTTGTTGCCGTTCTTTGTTTTATTTTATTTAGATTTAGTTGTTTAATAAAAATAGGATTTTTTAACTATCTAAAAGGCACAAGACTTAGCATGTACGCCCATCCAATTTCCCACTACTTTCTTAATCTAATTGAGCTCATGAATATACGTGCTGATAGACACGTAGCTATGCATATATATATATACATATATGCAGCTATACATTTCAAAGGCCTACAAAAGTTTGTAGGTAACTACAAATCTGTAATTAAAGAACACCCTACAATGTCTCAAATTATTTTAGTTCTTGGTTTAGTCACATTCCAAAAGTTAGACCCAACAGCTCTTTTTCTCTTTTTCCACATGAACAGAAAAATAGTGAGAAAGCCCTAGGAAGAGCTTGTGAGTATACACTACAGAAGAACATTTTGACTTTCAGGTATAATGGTTCAAACCACAAACAAAAAGGCAGCTAGGAAGTCCTAAAACTGCTAATAATGATGAAAGGGAGTACTAATTTAATAGAAAATGTAGTATAATATTGTGAGGAAAAAAAACACCATCAGTGGTATTTATATCTTTTATATATTAGCAGACGTATTGGAGAACTGACAGTCATGGAACTGTAAATATGGAGAATAACCAGGAGAATCAGAAAAAAAGGGAGATTAAATTGTTCATTAAAGGTAGGATAACAGTATACAAATTACTGCTTCAAAGAGTACAAGAAAAGGGCATTTTTATAGTATAAAGTATATTAAGGAAAAAGAATATAGTTCCATTTTCTGAAAACCATGCAAGAGTTTCTCAGTTACAAAGCTGTGTCAAATGTGTAATAGGGAAGCTTTTATTGCTTAAATAATTTAAAACAAGACCAAATAACATACTTTGAAATGATATTGTACCAGGAGGAGGATGAACTAGTAGACCTTACCCTTTTAAGATGTCTCTGTCACTTCAGCGCTTTATCCTAATCCATTTAATTAGTTATAAAAACATTAATCAATAGGCTCTTTTCTGCTAGTTCAAAAACGGGAGCTTCTGAAACAGTTATTATAAAAATGCTATATATATAACACCCATAAAATTTCTATTTTTGTTTTAATAGATTGTACTACACTCTTATTAAGTCTTTCCTCAATTTTTTTCTTCTGAACTGAAGAAATTCTTAGCATTCTTTTGGGAACAGTATCTAGTCAGTATTACAACCGTGGGAGTGTCTACAGGGCTTTCTGTGGATTGTGACCTCTCCTTTTTTTTTCCACTTTCAAAAATTTTTTATGAATTAAAATATTAACTTTGAAATAAGGATCAGAGTTTATGCTGTTCCTAAGACAAGCAGTATGTTCACACTACACTATATCATTCTTATTTCTCTTTAAGAAACAGTGGCACCAGAAAGGATATGATAGGATATATCCACATGGCTGAACTTGCCTGTTAATGATGGTATGAGAAATGGCAAAATGTCTTTGAGAACATGAAGTAGCAGTGTGTGTACAAGGGTAAAATTTTATACAGGAATATGTTGGAAAAAGGGTCCGTGTCTCCGGCGAGGGGAGGAATTGCAGTCCAAACCAATATGGTTGATAAAAGCAAGCTCCCTTTATTAGCAATCCAAAGGCACTTACATAGTATACCAGCTTGTTAACTCTTAAGTGGCTTAAAAATTATCAAAGCACATTTCTGCTTCTACATAATTGGACTACATTGGCAAGCTTCTACAGTTATGATTAAAAGAATTCAGAGTTTAGCCTCCCTCCTCCCAGTCAGCACATCTTATCTGCACAGCTGCATCGCTTCAAAACTCCCTTTTTGTTTCCCAGGCCTGTTTCTCACAGAGGGATTTTTCTCATGCGGAGTTTTTCCTCACACAGGCCTTTTGCTTGCAGGCTCTTGCTTGTACAGTTCTTTTATTGATCCCATAATTCTATCAATGATCCATGCCCCTGATCCTCTAACCATTCTTCAATAGGAATCCATTTGCATTGGAAACTGGTTTTGGGTGAGAGAAAGGAAGATTATTAAAAATGGGATATAGACAGAAGGACACATATTAGTGCTGCTAGAACAACTAAGAAGAGAAAAAGATGTGCAAGTCGGTTATTTAATATTATTGGGGTTTGAGAGGGACATCTGAATTCCAAAGAAACCAATATTATCTCAGATGTATTATAAACAGACAACTTTAACGGCAAAGCACCATTAGTCCTGTATCATCTTCATGTTAATCTTCATATTGTATGCTTTTGCTTAACAGTACTTTCAGTTGGCTTTTCAATATTTTTAAGAGCAATCATTTCTAGCAATGACAGTGACAACCACTATAAAGTACCCATTTTTCTTCCATTGAACTAATCATGAAAATAGTTTAGCAGAATACATTTAAAGAGCTAGTCTTTATGATTGTGGTATTAACAAACACTGACACTTCTGCCTAAAACTATTCTTATTTTTACATATCTGTAGTGGTTTGGTTTGAAATATCCATTACTTATTTTCCCTCGTGAGATAAGAATTCAGAGAAACAAAGCAGGCACAAAACTTAAATGAATATAAAGAAGTTTATTAACAGACCTAAAAGAAGGAAAAAAAGTCAGACCAAACCTTCAGAACACTTCTCTTCTCCTCAGCTTTCTCCCTTCTCCCACTGACAATGTAAAAAGACAACCCCTGAGATTTTTTCAGCCAGTTTACCACCTCTATAATAATCTTTTTCAGTTCACTTAGGGAGAGGAGTCTCTCTTGCTCATGCTGTGGAGACATCTCCACAAGAAACAGTTCCCTCATGGCTTCAATGTCACAACGAGACAGCTGCCCGGGTTGGTTCTCTGCTCAAATGTGAGAGTCCTTTCCCTCGTCTTACGGCTTTCCCCACAACTGCTTTCTAGGGTCCAGTCTTAAGCTACGGGGGTACCATTTTAAGGTTGATCTGTTCAGAAACAAAGGTTCTCTTCACCTATCTCTGGGAGCATCTTCAGCTCCTGGAACAGAGGCCCTCCTCCTCCCCTGGGAGCAAGGGTCACTTTCATCTCTCTCTGTTCAAGCTTCTCATCAAATCACAACTACTTCAACATTTGCTTATTCCAGCACAGGTACTTTTGCTCACAATTGCAGTTTGAATGCTCCACCCCCCCATTCTTTCATGAAATTACAATGGGTACTCTGATGTATCATAGTCCATCACCATAGCTTTACAACAGAATTTCAGCTTCTAGGTTTGAAGCATCTCTTCTTTCCCCTCTCTCGGGGTTTCAGCTCTTCCTTCTTCACTGACTTTGGTGTCTTTTTGGTGTTTTCTTCACGTGCCCTCACCCTTCCTTTTCTTTTGGGAGGATTGATGTCTGCTGGCTTCATCTGTGCTGGAGAATCTTACGGCACTAAAAGTGTTAATCTCACCCAGGCCTTGCAGCTGGAATTCGCTTATCGCTGTTGGTCATACGATCTTTGCTGGGCAGTGGCCTCAGATGAATTTTGGCCGCACTGGGTGAGGGCCGGCCTGGCCTGGCCGCGCTGCGGGGCCGCCTGCAGGAGCAGGGCCGCGGGTGGAACAGGGCCACGCGGCTCCAGGGTGGCTGTCTCCCGGCCCAGCCCGGGCCGCACTGAGGGGCCTGTGCCGGGCGTCCAGCGAGCAGAAGAGGCTGAGATCTTCAGCCAAGCCACACCACGGCTGACCTGGCCGGGCTGCGCAGAGCAGGGCCTGGCCCCGCTGGGCCACGCCATGGTCCCCCAGTTACCTGTCCGAAAGCTGGAAGCAAGAGAGCTTTTCCCGGGGTTTGTTCATTCTTAAATGTGGATCACAGAGGCGTGTCAAGCTTCTCAAGTGGCTTAAAAAAGTTGCCAATATTCAAACTAGCCAGTTGATTGGTTCTATTGTGTCTAGAGGAAGCTGTAAGCACCTCTTTGCAAAGAATCACTTCCATGACTGATGGAGCCCTCTTTAACTAAAAACCCAAACTATGCTAAACCATGACAATACTAAAGAAAATCTGAATGAATAGGTTAAATTTCAATTAATCATATAGTTAAAAATGCTACTCTGCTAAATATAAGGTATAAACAAATGTCTTCTTACTCTTTATTTCATAATTATGTTGTATTGTCATACATTTCCAGCTGTATAACAATTAAGAAATGGATTGAGAGAAGAATTTAAGGCATTAGTCTTTTTGAGAATACATGCCAAATCAGATATTGACACTCCAAGAAGGGCCTTAGGCTGTTCTAAATATTATTAATGACTCTTGTTAAGTTCAAAGATCTTTTGATGAGTCCTGCATAGGGATTGGATGTTCACCTGCTAAATTGGAGATTTGAAAACGAAAGTTTGGATTGGGAAATTGTGAAGATATCGCCAAGTGATACTTTAATCAACATTACAGTTACTATTTATAAAGTTTTTGTGAAGTTCTGTAGATAAAAAGAAAACTTTCAGAAATATTCCTAAGAAAAAACAATATTTATATGAACAGGTATGAGAGAAAAGTTGCTCATTACTTTATAGTACTCACTGTCTTTGCACTGCTTTGGCTGACAGTGATAGCAAAAACAACAGTATGTTTTTCTGCAGAGGAGACTGTCCATTTTCGGCAGACTTTGCCAATAAATTCAAAAGTTAGAAGCTTTGAATCAGGGTCACAGCCAGGATTAAAATCTTGGTGCTTCAGCTACAAAGAAAATACTGAACAACAGTTTCAAATTGGCTTTCTCATAAAATGGTGATGTTAAAACTATAGTGGACCATCAGCTGTGAAAATCAGACTTTTAGAGTCAAAATGTTAGTTTACTTTTCATGAATCAATTTTGATCCTGAAATAAGTAGGCACCTTTCCAGCTCAACTTACTGAGAGTGACAGCCCTGGTCTATGATTAGGCACACTGGTCAACATTCACTGTAGCAAAAATAACTGAGATGCCCAAAACAGGTGAAGTCCAGTTGCTGTTCACTTTCTCAAATGCTAATAGTGAGAGAGATGGGAGCTTTCAGCAGGCATTTTGTGAGGGTGCCTGCACACTCCCTTGGCAGATAGCCAGGATAATTTAAAAATAAAAATGTGAGTGCACATGGTGTTTATGGAGATTGAATGTAGTCAAAATGGTCTGGAGGGTGTTTGCACTGAAAATGCTCACGTTAAGGGCTTAACTCCAGCCCAGACAGGGCAGCCCAGCCTGTACCCAGTACAAAGGGGTACTGGGGAAGGGCCTGTACCCCAGTGAGATGTCACATG
The DNA here is from genome assembly GCF_000738735.6 of Corvus cornix cornix. Lineage (NCBI taxonomy): Eukaryota > Metazoa > Chordata > Aves > Passeriformes > Corvidae > Corvus > Corvus cornix. The sequence continues at coordinate 59,079,013 of NC_046332.1, read as the reverse complement.
TGACCAGCACTCAGGGCCACCTCACTTCTAGGTACAGGGGACCTTGTGGAAGGCTTTGTCACATAGAGCTGGAGGGCTCACATCTCTCACAGGAGGTGAGCAACTGGGAAACCTGTACTGCTGGAGAGGGATGCCAGTGACCTCTGGCTGCAGTGTAGGGGAACTCTAGGAGGGCACAAAAATTTTGGAAGGTTTAGTTACAGAAGGGTGTTTAGAAACTTGTAGGAGCTTATTAGCATTTTGTAAGTGTCTAGCATTGTGGTTTAACTGTTTTATTACCGATATTGATCCTGAATATATAGCTCACTGATTTCTGGATAATTACATGTCATTAATAAATCACTAAACTGCTTTGATCTTAATTTAGTTTAAACTATTTGAACTGAGCAATTTTTCCCAGCAACACAATTCAGGGTGTCTAAATGTTGAAATACCTTCAAGAGTTTCTGTTCCTCTCCTTTACAGCAATAGTTTTTGACTGTTCTAACTTAGGAGCCTTAGAAAAAAACATTGAAATATATCTGAGTTAATGCAACCAGCAACAGAATCTGAATAGGTATCTGCATTGCAGGGAATGAAGCTGCAAGACTCCATCCACATATTAAAGAAATTATCACAAATGGAACAGCAATCCCTGGAGCAGGGACATTTAAATGAGAGAAACTGGGGTTTAAAATCTTGTTCTGGAGAGCTGTACTGTTTCCAACAGGGAAAGATGGTTGCTAAAAGCTCTCAAACTTTGTTGAAGCTGCTAAGCAATGATCGGGAAAAAACTACAACATCCTACCAATGCTGTGTAAGCGTTCAGCTTTTCTTGTTTTGTTTTTGTTTCTGTTTTCTCTCCAAGGGTTGAAGAAGGACTGGATGATCATAAAGATGTGATAACTTATGGGCTATTTTTTGCAAAGCAAGGGCTACAGGCAAGTGTCCAGACATCATGAAGGTGCTTCTATTTTACATAGATCAAAGAAAAGAAACAGAAGAATTAGGTAGGACAGGCTGTAAAGGGACTGAATAAACAAATAATTTCAATTATCTCATACAAATTAAGTAGGTCTGGTCTCAGTTAGGGCATGTAGTCAGAGAAAGAAGAGGTTCAAGGGCCTTACACAGAGAAAAAGGTCTGTTATTTTTGAGGTCTGGCAAAGGATCTTTTCTTTTAGATCACTGCAAGCAAATAACTCTTAGTGTTTCCCTTACTTATTTTTATTTTACACTTTCATGGTGCTACACAGCCATTCGAATGAAATTAGGCAACAAAACCACTTTATGCAATGGTCTCTTTTTTTTTCCTCGTAGTCTGGCTATCAACATCTTGCGCAGGAAAACAACAGGCATGTTGCCCCAAGCTCTACCTGCTGTACACAGAGAGCCAGCCCTCCTCCCCCTCTGCTGTCACTCCTGCTGAGACTAACAGCAACCATGTGTCATCCCAGCTCCTCTTAAACTCGTTGATTCTCCTGAGAAGATCCACCTGTCTCTGCAAATCTGTTAACTGATTGTCTCCTACCATAACTAACTGACAACACGTAATACATTCTCTTACCTGTTTCTTCTTAATATTCTTGTACACTGCATATACAATATGCACCAAGTGCAACTGGTGTCATAGCAGATGGATAGAGCAAAAACTGTATATATTAAAGGAGAAAAAATCATGGGGATTTTTTGTCCATTTTTTTTCCTCTTCTAGGTAAGCAAGACACTTTTTCTATCTTGTTTCCATTCAAAGCCCCTTGGCACCTAAACAAGATAGAACAATTTTAGACATAGATTTCTTTTTATTTATTAAATTTTAAAGAAGAACAGTAGCTTTTTATTGCTCATATTTTTCCATAACTATTACATTTCTATTCTGCCAGAAAGACTCACTTCTGTCTGCCAATCGGTGTCAACAGCCAATCTCATCAATGTAACTGGACATTTATTTCATGAAATTAACTTACATTCTGGTTAACATTATTGATTATGACAAGTGATACTGTAGGATTACTAACTGGGTAACTTCAAACATATGGAAAATCTCATTTCTGATTTCTCAACAATGTGGTTATCCAGGAGAGAAAGTCACAGTAGAAAATGGTGTAAAGTGTAAGAGTCATTGAAATATAAAATAATAATTGCTGCTCTACTGGTACCTTGATATATAATTAAACAATATATATTTAAAGAAGTCTCAGATTGCATATCCCCATGGCAGGCAACTACTTCCATGGGGAGCATTTCATAAATGGAGGAAATTAACGGGCTAAAAGCCAAATTATCACAGACACTGACAAAAGCAAGGGAAAAATCAGTGTGAAGGATAATACTCCAGGCTTGACTTGTTTCATTATACTTAGCCATTACAGAGAGGCTCTCAGGTCACTGAATGATTTGTTCTGCAATACCTGTAACTGTGCACAATAGGCTAAGTGAAAGGCAGTATCCATCATAACTTTAAATTGCCTTGCTTTTGTCAGTTTGTGCTGTGCCTTTAACATTATTTAAGTATACTCTGGGGAATATTGTTATTAAAGACAGATTATTACCAAATTACTCAACCTAAAAGAACCTAAAAGAATATACCTAAAAGATCAAAAAATGCCAGGTGTGTACCTTATTATTTGAATCTGAGTGACTTATCTTGCACATATATTGCAATGTCTATTAATTTGTTTGACAGACATCAGCTGCAATATTAAAGGAAGGAAGCTGGCCAAAGAGGCATGGGAAAAATATTGAGCAGCAAAGCATGTTGGTGGTTTTTTTTAGTTTTGGGTTTATTTGGTTGGTTTTTTTAGGTTTTTTTTGGGGGCGGCATAAATAATTATATTCTCCCTGTCCCACTTTTGCTTTAATTAAAATAATTACTATATAAACAGAATGGGAGTCTGTTTCAGGACTGTGATGAATGATGACACATGGACTGGTAGATAAGTGCACACTCTGTCAGTCTCATCTTTAGAGTGTGGAGAGTAGCCTTATGATTTCGACATTAAACCTACAAAATTCTTGAACTAATATGAAGACATCATGGAGTCAAAAATTCTAAAATTAATTGTTTAAAAAATCAGGATCTAAATCTAGCAAAGATACTGAATGTTGCACTTTTCTGACGGTGGATTCACAGTGGGTTTCATACATGGACATGGACACAGACACAGATATGAACACAGAAGTATGGACAGTGCCTCCAAGTACAATTTCAGGAAAGCTGAGGACTTAAGGTAGAGCTTAAACACCATAAAAAAAGAGTAGATGTGAGAGTAGTACTGCAGCCTTCGAGCTACATGTTCTGTTTAATAGCTTAATGTGAGTTCTAGTTAATATCTTTATTAATTATTTGGACAAAGGGATCAGTCAGTTTGCAGGTGACACCAAGTTGTGCAGGAGCGTTGATCTGCTGGAGGGCAGGAAGGCTCTGCAGAAGGATCTGGACAGACTGATCAATGGGCTGAGGCCAATTGGAGGAAGATCAAGGCCAGGCGCTGGGTCAAAACAACCTCCTGTAATATTATGGGCTGGGGGAAGAGTGGCTGGAAAGAGGGCCAGGAGAAAAGGACCTAGGGGCTTGGTTGACACCCAGCTGAACATGAGCCAGTGTGTGCCAAGAAGGCCAATGGCATCCTGGCCTGTATCAGCAATAGTGTGGCCAGCAGGACCAGGCCAGTGATCATCCCCCTGTAATCAGCACTGGTGAGGCCACACCTTCAGTGTTGTATTCAGTTCTGGGCCCCTCAATTCACTGAGGTGCTGGGGCATGTCCAGAGAAGGGCAACAAAGCTGGTGAAGGGTCTGGAACACAAGTCTTATGAGGAGCAGCTGATGGAGCTGGGGTTGTTTAGCCTGGAGAATATTGTCCCTCCCTACAAATACCTGAAAGGAAGCTGTGGAGAGGTAGGATATTAGGAAAAAATTATTCACCAAAAGGGTTGTCAAGCCTTGGAACAGGCTGACCAGGGACAGCTTGAGTCAACATCCCTGGCAGGATGTAAACTTAGGGGCATGGTTTAGTGTTTTAGAGGTAGACTTGGCAGTGACAGCTTAACACTTGCACTCTATGATCTTGAAGTTGTTCCCCAACCTAAATGATTCTATAATTCTATAACCACTGAACTACATGGTACATATAAAATGTCTCACTTCCACTGGCTCTAATCCATTGCAATTCAGAGAAGAATTTGGATTTGAAATCATGACAGCATTAAGACTCTAAGTAGAACACTGTTGAAACTGAAGGTGTAGAAATGTGAACAGGAAGGAGCTTTAGGTTTCTGCAGGCCTTGATAGCCAGTTTAGTAGAAATTTAGAAGAGCTAATTGCTATTTTAATATTCATAGAACTACAGAATGTTTGGGGTTGGAAGGGACTTCTCAAGGTCATCTGGTCCAGCCCATCTGCTCCATTAGGGCCACCTACAGCAGACTGCCCAGGACTGTATCCAGAGTTTCTGGATATCTGTAGAGATGGAGACCCCACAACCTCCCTGAGCAATTTGTGCCAGTGATCAGTTACTCTCAGAGTAAAAATATTTCCTGATATTCAAGAGGAACATCCTTGTTTTGCAGTTTATGCCACTGGTTCTCTCACTGGGCATCAATGAAAAGAGCCTTTGTTTCATCTCCTTTTCACCAGCATGTACCCGTCCTTTGGGGTTAAATCTCCCTAGGTGCAGGACTTGCCACTTCCTTTCAGTGAAATTTCAGTGTGTGAAATTTCTGCTGGCCTTCCATATTAAATGAAAATACTGAAATGGTTTTTCTTCATACTTAACTCTGGGAAGCTAACTAACTTTAAGCAACTCAGATAAAAGTTTAGATAAGATAGAAATATCCACAGCTCCATACATAATCAATGGCAGTACCTACTTGTCTCTAGCATGCATGGAGGAATTTCACTATCATCTGAATACATTGACATATAAACATGATTTATAGTTTCTAAACAAGGGACAGTTTAGGAATTCAGTTACATGCAGCTTACATTTTCTTTATTTTAGAGTGCAGCAGTCTTCAGAAGGATAATAAAACCAGTCAGAGAAGTTAATGCTGCTGCCTCATCCTTCTGGAAGAGGAAGCATCAGTCTGGGCCCCCAAAACCTTGCTGAATATAGTCCTGAACCCTTGTGTTAAAAAGAAAAAAAGGTGGGTTTGTGTCTGGTACTAAGCCTTACAAGTTTAAAAACTTGTTTCACATGGGTTTACATTAAAAATTGTCATGAGTATGGAAAATTGAGCAAATAAAAAATTGGGAAAGGTACTATGGTTATTGGTTTGCATTTATTTTTTTTCCTAAGAAGGAGTATCGTTTCCAAACTAGATATTACAGGAATTGTTTTAAGGAATAAACTAGTACTTGTAGCCTGGTTCATCAGTTCAACTCATTATCTGGAAAAGTATTTAAGCCACAAATGAAAATCACATAAGTAGTTAATGCGACAGTGTTGGAGTTGAGTAACAGCAACGACTGCTGAGAATTAACAGAACAGTGTGATAATATGTTTTGGGACTAATAAAACAAAGCATGACTATTCAATAGGACTGTGAACACTAGGAAAATGTTTGGTAGGTGGAGAGGATTGGCTCACAGATTGCATGTCTGCCTGATGCTCTGCAGCACAGCAATGTAGCAGAGGTGCCAGAAGTGCTACTGATACGAGGTATGGCACAGTTCCAGGCTAATATACCTGTTCATCAATTATTCTGCATCAATATGGTTCTTTCTACATGACACTGTATTGTGCCATATAGATGTATCTTTACAGAGAAGGGACTAGAAAAGAAGCTGTGGTGTAAAACGCATCAGCAACTGGCAGGCAGATTCAGGGTCCTGTTATGTTTTATTTTAACAGAAGTCAACAGCACGTTTCCTGCTGATTTCGGTTGTGCATGGTCAGATTGCTGGTGTGCAGATGATTCACAGAAAAAGTACCAGTATTAGTGAAATATGCAGCTACATGGATTATAAAGTTTGTTTCATCCATCACAGTCAATTTTGGTTGATAAAGTAAATAAAGCTAAAGATTCTGTAAAAGTAGGACCCCTACATGTAAATTTATGAAAAGCAAATTAGCTACCTATCATTCCTGCCTCTGTGAACACTTATTACATACAGAAGTACTCCTTATAACAACTACTCTCTTATAACTTAAGCCAGGGAACATACATGAAAAATATAAGCTACAAGCTTGTAGCAGTAAAAATGTAATTTTAGTTTATTTCTTTGCTGAGGTATGGAAGCGTAGATAGCTTATTTTGATACCACGAAATCAATTCAGCCCTTTTTGCTTTGAAAAAATACCAGTTTTTGCTTAGCAAGTACTTGTGAATTTGATTTATTGTGAATTTTTTCTACTTCACAGCAAAGATGTTTTTTTCTTTTTATATATATATGTATGAAATGGCAAGTTTCCAAGTCTGAAAACTACTTTTCATTTGTATGGAAAGTAAGAAAAATCTTGAAGTGAAACCAAAAGTATGGAACTCTTTTCCATACTATAACAAAGCCCCTTTTTTACATGGATGTCACTCACATATCTTCATTCCCTCAAGTTTATTGGGGCTTTTTCCTTCTTAATTTCTAATATAATTTGTTCTTTTTTTTTTTTTTTTAATATAAGCTCTTGGAAATGTAAATTGTGTTTTAAATTATATTACAAATATGTTAATGACAGATTCTTACACTTTGTGAAGTCAGTCATTAAATATGTTCCTGTGTGGCATGATAGGTTTAAGGGAAAGCACAAACAGTTCTATAAAGAATTATAATTTATAGACAAACATCACAGTCCCATGCACCTTTAATGATAGGAGGTCTGCCTAGGGAAAATACATGAAAAGACTAGTGACTTGGGCATTGCTCATATAAGGCTTGATGTCTATGGCCAACATAAACCACTATAATAATCTTGAAATTAATGGGATGAGTCTCATTTAAGCAACATTGGCTAGCTGATTAACTGTAATGCTTTAGCAATATATTGCCAGAATTGACTTAGTAGGCACAATAAGTGATAAAAATGCAAAATCTGAGAAGAATTACCCCCAGTAGCACAACTTGAACTCAGTGAATAATAGCTTAAATTTATTGGAATACAGCCCATCACATACAAGACAGTAAACAAATCACATATAAAGCATAAAAATATATACATCTTCTCATAGTAGATACAGTTTACCTTTTGACACTGTTACCTTTCTCCAATTGGTATAAACTGGATTTGGCACAAGACATACAAACTCAAGGAAAAAAAGTGTCCTTTTCAAATGTATATTTTTAGTAAGCTTTCTAAATATTAATTTTATCTTATCATCAGTTTTATTCTGCGATCATTTTTCATTGTCAGTTGTGGATATTTCTGTTATTCACTGGATGTCTTTCAAACATTGATGAGTTATTATCAAGATACAATACAAGTGTACATTTACTGGTTTTATAGTTTTGCAATAGTCTTGTCTATGTCATAAGAGTCCAATTTCATGACATGGTTTCAGAAAAATGTCTAAAATACCTGCACAGGTCTTTCTGGTTAAATATTTATATGATGCTTATAACAAATAGTCATTTAAAACCCTGTAATACAATCTGATAGTAAAATTAAATTGTATTTTTAGCTATGTATGAATTCTAAGCTCAAATGTATTTGTTATCAGTTGTATGTGTAAGATGATACTAATTGTTATTTTATGAGTTAACTCTAACTAGCCTGTAACAAAACATGGCTTCCAGTGCCACTAAGGTTTACATGCTTCTGTATGAAAGCTAACTAAAATCAGTATAATGAAATTCTGATCTGGCCTTAGAATTACAAAATTTTTCTGATACGACTGATTTATGCCCTTCTAAAAACTGCATTTCAAGGAGTCACATAAATTGATGAACTACATTCATTGGCTTTTCCAAATCTTGCAGCCCCATGCTCTTTTCACAGAATATTGACTTGCTTTTTTTAGTTAATAACCAGCATTCATACAGGCATTTAAGTTACAAGTGATTTTTTTTTTCCTTTACTGAAAGCAGACAAAGTACAACATTATATACATATTGCTTGCTGACCTCTTTCTATACATTAGTTTTCATTTTCAATAACAAGCAGATACAAAGGTGCGGGAAGGAATTACAAGCATATACAGAGTGTAGAGTGATATGGAAAAGGAAGACCTCAGAGACTACAAAAGAGGGCAGCAGGGTGTCTACCCAAAGTGTATGACATAGATAGGGAAGTACCTTACAGGTAATTATGGGAAGTGGATTCCCACAGGGTTTCCCTGATGGGGTTCCCTTAGAGAAAAATCATTATGGGGAAGATCTGCTGGGGTTTTTTTGGGAAATAAAAACATCTCTGAAGTGCCTGTACACTGCACAGAGTTACGCATACAGAGTAATTAGAGGGGTTACTTTATTATTTGGTTTGTTTTTAATTTGTAGGGGTTTTTTTAGATGTTTAGGAACTAGACTACCTTTTATTGGTTAAATCAATATTTTTGTTCTTTTACTGTAATCTCTAGGTATTTTTTTGGTTTTTTTTCAGTTTTGTTTTTTCTATTTTTTTAACTTACTGCAACTTTGACAAAGGTAAAGACTGACCAGTGAGAAAACAATAATGACGACTAAATCAAATCTGGTGGTTTTTTACTATCTGATTTTCAGAGACCAAGTCCTTAGGATACAGAAGAAGGGATAATACAAATAAAACGCAAGGGGAGAAGGAAAATATTTCCTTATTACTGCATTCAGTCAAACAACCCATGATCCTATAAGAGTTCTATTTTCCTTTTTTGATTGAAGATATTCATCTCAGCCTAATATTAACCTTGGCTTAGGTTAATAGCTATCAACCTCTAATTTGTTCAGATGAACATCAGGTGCAATTCATCCCACCTAAACATAGAAAACTAAACTGAAAATCTCTTGGAAGACCCCTTTTATTACAAATGGGCTCAACATTTTTTAAGCCCTGAGTAATATCACTGATTTGGGGGCATCAAATTTAGGATGAAAATAATTTCACCCTAAAAGTGCTTATTAAGTCATTTTTACTACTACTGTTAATTGCCTCTGTTAGCTAAAAATGTACTGACCATAAGTAACTGGTATTGAGACAACTACAACATATACTTTGAGAGCTAAAAAGTTGTATTCTATCCCACTTTAAACTGGATTAACCTTGCCCAATCAGCCAAGAATGAAATTAGGGTGCTAATTTTTTGGAGCTGAGTCAAGAATAAAGGTAGTTCCCTATGGCCCAAATTAAATGATTCAGCTTGTACATCACTTTTCAAATGTGTGTATGTGTTTCCAGGGAACTTGGAGAAGGATAAGGCTTAAATGTTGTTTTCTCCATCAGTAGGAGCTCCTCTTTAACCCTGAGCTTCTCTTGCTTAGATTGACAATTTTTGATTGTTTCTAGCAAGAAGCAATGCACCCTTTGATTCTTCGTTTTACCTGCCATGTTCTAAGGGAAAGGGAGGATTTTCACAGGGTTCTGCATTCAAATGCAGAACAGAATTTTCTTCGAGTGACTATTATTTTATCTAAAGACAAGTTTAAATCTGAGCAGTGCAAGTTCTGTCTTTTTGGGTACATAATTCCTGAGAAACCTAGCTGGGAACTACAGAAGAAAATACAGTATAGGTCAAACTTCAAAGCAGAATTGATAGACCGAACCAACTAAGTAGCCTGCCTGGATTTCTGCACTCCTATTTTGGAGGGAAAAAAAATCTTTTAGATACTCTAAAGAATGTTTTAAAACTGAGACAGATGTATATGAGATTGGCAGCATGCCTGAAAAAAATGTTACAAATACATTTCAAGACAGAAGGATGCATTCTAGCTGTCAGAAAGCAAATTTCATGATTCTGATACAAGGGAAGTGCATAAGTTTTTCTTATTTAACTTTGATAAGAGCAAGCCACTGCTTTGAGAATGACTGAGGCTGGTTTGCAAAGAGGTGGAACATTGAAAGACTACAAGTAATCTTTTTAATTGCAGAGAAGCATCAAGCCAGACTGTCTGTGATTTCAGTAGAAAAAATGAATTATGTCTTAAAAATTGATCCAAAATGTTCTTTCTTGGCAACTTTGCAAGAGTAGTTCATGACCCAGTAACCAGAAGGGTTAAGTGTTTCCATCCCTCCAGCGTCAGTGCACCTGTATGACAGCCTGTTCACTTGTGATTTGTTCACTGTGAGGGGGTAAGCACTCAGCACTTTGATCCACCATGCTGTTATAATGAACCAATTTGACATTGGCTGAACTCCAGATGGCACGTTCATTTCAGCAGGCATTGCTGTTCTTCAAAGGCTCTGGAAACATTAGCTTTAACCTTTGTAAGTCCTGCACTGATGTTTGCTTCCATTTAATACATCCCTCCTTTAAGGCTGTCTTCATTCTATATTAATTTGTTAGCTTGTTTCATCAGTAATTTGTTAGCTTGTTTCATCAGTAGTTAAGATCTTAGAATTAACAGCTTCCTAATGAAATAGTTTCCACTTTGGTGTAGGATGTTTGGTTTCAAAAGTCATTGTAAGCTAGCAGTATCCTGTATTTGGTATTAATGGCAAGGTTTAGGCAGTGGGGAGGGTGCTGCAGGAGTAGCCTTTATGAAACAAGACCAGCAGCTGCCTTGTGATAGACACAGCCAATTTCAGACAGTTCCAACCAGCTCCACAACAGACCCACCACTGGCCATAGCTGAGCCTGTCAGCAAAGCTGGTGGCAGAAAGTTAAGAAAGGGCAAAATCCTGAGAATAAAAAAGGAACAAAAAGGCCAAAGCAGTGGGTGATGGTCCATGGCAGAGCAGGTAAGACCCAGAAAGAACCTGTGACTTGTGGATAACCCACACCAGAGCAGGTACTTCTCCAGAAGGTCTGCAGCCCATGGAGGACTCATACTAGTACGCAGGAAACAAGAAGGAAGGAGCAGCAGAAGACAAAGGAATGAGAACAAAGCATGGCAGAAGAAACTGTTGTATCCTGACCCCAACATCCTGCACCATCCATCACCTCACCAAAGGGACTGAGAAGGCCTGTGTGATAACAAGGAGAGCGGAAAGCAGGAAGGGGGGATGCAAAGTATAAGGAGTGAAGCTAAGTTTATGAAGGAGGAAAGAGAGGTGTTTTACCTAAAATTTGTTTACCCATTTTTCCTGAGTGGGGGAGAGGAGATGTTTCCTGCTTTATTTATTTTTTTTTTTATTAATTTGGCAAAAATTTAATTCCCCCAAGTTGAGTCTGTTGTACCAGTGACATACCCAAATCATGATCTGTGTGGCAAGTGGTCTAGAACTTGACATTGTTTCTTCTTACACAAATCAAAACAACTATCCCCAACTACGCAGAGGCCCCCCCGCCACCACACTATCGGGAAAATGGATAAAACAAATTCTGTATCCCAGTATGATGGCTACTGTTAGCAGTGTTATCACACAAATCAGAGTAAGTATTTTCCTGAGTGTGTTAGTCTGTAAAAAAACATTACTGATCTTAACAGATATACCCTGTACTGATGTTTTGTTTTTTCCAGGTTTTTAATGTTTTTTTCTTTCAATGAGGAAAATAATGAAAAATTCAAAAGCTTTCTGGAAAAAAAGAAGTCAGACATTAAATTAATTACTGTGTTTAAGGCAATAAAATTTACTTGGTAAATATTTCAAGTGTAAATCTATTGTCTCTAATACTTTTGGAAATGGAAGGTATGTCAAAGTGATATGTAAGGAATCAATTCTAATTTAATTTCTGTCTCTTGAATGTCTATTGAGAAATCTGTAACTTATCCTGTAGCTACAGGAAACTTTTGTATGTAGGCAAAAACATAAATTTCTTTTTCTTTCTCTTCTTTCTTTCTACTTTTCTTTTCTTTTCTTTTTCTTTTCTTTTCTTTCTTTTCTTTTTTCTTTTCTTTTCTCTTTTCTTTTCTTTTCTTTTCTTTTCTTTTCTTTTCTTTTCTTTTCTTTTCTTTTCTTTTCTTTTCTTTTCTTTTCTTTTCTTTTCTTTTCTTTTTTCCTTTTCTCTTTTCTTTTTTTCTTTTTCTTTCTTTTTTTTCTTCTTCTTCTCTTCTCTTCTCTTCTCTTCTCTTCTCTTCTCTTCTCTTCTCTTTTTTTCTTTTTCTTTTCTTCTTTTCTTTTTCTTTTTCTATTTTTCTATTGCTTTTTTTTTCCAAATGGCTGTCCATAAAAGACAACAACAAAATTTCTCTGGCTAATTTCCAAAAAGGAAAAGCAATGCTGTATGTCAGCATACAGTGCATTACAAACATCTATTACACCTCCTCAGATTCTCTCACAACCCTTACCACTCCCACCAGCTAAGTTTCTCTAGAGAGATATTGGCCAAATGTCAGGCAATAACATGGCAATAAGCTTGTGCAGGACTGGGAAATCTGTGGATACATTTTGAGGAATTTATGATTTACATGCCACTTCTCTTTATGCTAAGACAGCTTTTAGCTGCCTATATGGACATCATTATTTGTGATCTAACACCAATATAGGTGACATAGGGTGTTCAACGCCAATATAGGTGACATGGCTGAAAATGATAAGGGAATTCCTACATGTGGGAGGGCAAGAGCATTCAGAGGCAGCAGCTGGTAGCTAAAAGAGTCACCTGTGTTCAGGCAACTGAATCTTAGACTGCTGTCTCCTCTGTATGTAAATTACACACTAGCCTGGGGAGAGGAACTTAACCAGCACAGTGTTGTAATACCAATGTGCCACAACAGAATGACAAGTGAACTCCTAATCACAGCTGCATAGGAAATAGTTCTCTTCCCACTGAGAGGCACTGAAACAAGAAACAAATGATTGTGAAAACAAGAAATAATTTTTGCCCTGAGATGAAAAGTTTAAAAAAAATTAAATTACGTAAAAAACCCTGAAAGTACAAATAAAAAGTTTGTGTCTGAATCTTGAAACATTCTGGTTTCAAGGGTTTTTCTCTTTTATGTCTCCTATGAGAAAGACAAAACAAAACATGAAAACAATTATAATTTTGAAGATCAAAATGAAATGGGAAAAATTTGAACCTGAAGAGGAATATCATTTTTCACCGCTCCTAAGGCCTGTAATGAGGGATATTCTCTAAGGATTATAGATCACCATCAAAGTTTTGATTTGAGTTACAGATTAATTGCTGAAGTGGAACACTGGTGTTGTGTTCAGAATGAAGCTTGGATCCCATACTTAAGCAATCTACAGAACATGAATGATAAAATTAAATTGGAAGATGCACCCACCTATCGTACTCTTCAGTTCATGGGAACAAACTAGAGCTATTCTGAAGAAAATCACCTGAAACAAATACAACATGGATGCTGAGAGCTTGACACCACATGCTTTCACTATACAGAAAGCTTCAAATAATTGCTGATGTAAATGTAACCATAGGAAATGTGGACTGTAATTCTTTCTCCCCGTGTCCTTTTCAGTTAGGTGCATTCCTCTCTGGTTTGAATGAAAAGTAAAATACCAAGATAATTATGAAGAAGCAGCCTCAAACTTCAGAGATTTCTGCTGCTCCTATTTCCTAAATCTTCCTGAAGGGGTGTGTATGTGTGTGTGTGTGCACGCATTTGCTTAAAAAAAATAAAAGTGTAATTCATAAAATCCCTCAAATTTTTCATTTCCTGAGTTGTTGATGTTTTTGACTGAGTTTATGTTAGATGGGAGAGCTAGTTCAGAGGTTAAAAGGCCTAGGGTGAAGCTTGCCATTATCACTCTGCCGTGGACCACTTCTCTCCCTTTGGAATGAGTCATCAATGACAATTACATTGCCACGGATCACAAGCTAATAATATGCTGACACTTTCTTAAATGCCTCAGCACCATCATATTTGGATTCCACACCTCCTTATGTTTCTTTTTGGGAGGGTCTAGGTCATAGCATCACTTTTGTTGAAAAGCAGTGTTTAGTCAGTATCCTTTAAAGCCTATAGTTCCTATGTTTACTGTAATCTCCTTTGCATTCCTGAGTTTAGGTTGGTCTCTGTGGCTCTGCAGACATCAGATTTCAGGGAGGGGCCAGCCGTTGCAAACCACAAATGCCTTTATTTAAAACTTGAGTATGACAGAAGTAAGCATATTTTAAAAATTAAGCAGCATAAACTTATTACCACTACTTAATATCCATCTAACAGAGACATTAGCAGAATCTTGAAGTATGTGACTTGAACCAGATCAGGACAATATATCTGTATATTCTTGTTTCTGACATATTTTGCTGTCAGGCTTCCTAAGACAGCAAAGCTGTTCCCTTCAGGAAGTAAAAAATCTAAAAATGCTCAGAATTTATACAAAGGGTATTGTGACTAGGCTTGTGATTTTTGTTCCTGAACCACAGGAATACTGTGGTACTTGGCAATCATTAGAAATCCTGTAGAAAAGACAAATCATATATAAATAATGAAATTTCTGCTGTCAGATGCCCTGTACTGTGCATTTACAGTGTTAAATTTGAAACATCTATTTTAGGTCCCTGAATCAACAATGCAGGTTGTTTCACAGTGCAATTCGCACCACCTAAAAAGAGTCTGCATCTCTCTATTGACTAAATAAAACTTTAGAAACTGAATTGAGAGACTTAATATTAGACATTGCAAATACTTCCTGCCCCCTCTGTCAATATCACTTATTTGAAATATAAATCCGAAAGTTTTCCTGTTTCCAAAGGAGCAAATTTGTGCCACATGTGTCATGAGAAGTTTTTTAATGTCACACAGCATTATCAGTAGCAAGGTCTTCTACAGAAAATTTCTCTCATACTTTGCTCAGCTTTTTCCCCTTTAAATGAAAGGAAAATAGATTGTTTAATGAAGAAGAGAAAAAAGAAAGAGCACAATGAAACTGTTTATTATTGATCCTGTCAATGATCATTGAAGAGGTGGTGTTTACCCCAAATGTGATTGTCAAACAGAAATGGAGAAAGGAGCAACAGTTACAAAGGTGATATGAATTTATTCATGAGATCCCAAAATAATGACCTCCACTGAAAATGTTGTGCCCCATAACATCTCCTTACTTCTTTCTTTCAAGGAATAGGTGACCTTTGGAAGTATGAATCGGAGAAACAATAAGGTTGGAGAAGATGTCCAAAATCAACGAGTCCAACCTTTGACCAAATACCACCATGTCAACTAAACCACAGTGCTAAGTGCCAGTCAATTTTGGAATGCTCCCAGGGATGGTGACTCCATCAACTCCCTCATCCAGGTCTTCAACAAAAGTGTTAAACAGGACTGGGCCCAGCACTGAGCCCTGAGGAACACCACTAGTGGCCGGCTGCCAACTGGACACAGCACCATTCACTACCACTCTCTGGGCATAGCCATTCAGCCAATGCTTCATCCAGAGAAGAGTGCACCTGTCCAAGCCCTGGGTTGCTGGCACCTTCAGGAGAATGCTTTGGGAGAGAGTGCTTTCTTGAAGTCCAGGCAGACTACATCCACAGTCTTCCCTCATTCACTAGGCAGAGCACTTGGTCATAAAAAGAGATCAGGTTGGTCAAGCAGGACCTGCCTTTCCTAAACCCATGCTGGCTGGACCTGATCCCCTGGTTGTCCTGTATGTGCTGTGTGCACTCAAGATAACCTTACCATAACCTTCCCCAGGTTGACAGGCCTGTAGTTCCCCAGATCCTCCTTCTGACCCTTCTGGCAGATGGGTGTCACACTGGCCAACCTGCAGTCCTCTGGGACCTCCCCAGTTAACCAGGACTGATGATAAATGATGGAGAGGCTTGACAAGCTCTTCTATTAGCCCCTTCAGTACTCTTGGGTGAATCCCACGCAGGCCCCATAGACATGTGAGTACAGAGCAGGTCACTAACTACTTCCTCCTGGATTGCGGGGAGCTTATTCTGCTCCCCATCTCTGTCTACCAGCTCAGGGGGATGGTTGCCCTGAAGTTATCTGGTCTTTCTGTTAAAGACTGAGGCAAAGAAGGCATTAAGTACCTCTGTCTTTTCCTCATCCTCAGTGACAATATTTCCCCCTTCCTCACATCCAATAAAGGATGGAGATTTTCCTTGGCCCTCCTTTAGTTGTTAAGGTATTTATAAAAACACTTAATATTTTTCACAGCAGTGTCCAGAATGAATTCTATCTGAGCGTTCATCTTTCTAATTTTTTCTATGACTCAACGATATTCTTGTACCCTTCCTGTGTTGCCTGCCTCCTCTTCCAAAGGTTTTAAACTCTCTTTTTTCCCTGAGTTCCAGCAAAAGCTCCCTGTTTAGCCAGGCCAGTCTTCTTTCCTGCCAGCTCACCTTTTGGCACATGGGGATGGCCTGTTCCTGTGACTTAAAGATTTCATTCTTAAGGTATGTCTATTATTCCTTGACCCCTTTGTTATTAAGGACTCTTTCCCAGGGGACTTTCTTCATCAATGTCCTGGCCAAATGAACTGGCCAAAATCCACCCTCTGGAAGTCCAAGCTAGAGGTTTTGTTGACCCCCTTCCTTACTTCACCAATCATTTCAAGGTCACTGTGTCCACAATGGTCCACTGACCACCGTATCTCCCACTGGTCGCCCTTCTCTGTTCGTGAACAACAGGTCTCATCGGGTACCACTCCTGGTAGGCTCACTTACCAGCTCTGTCAGGGAGTTCTCTTCCACACTCTGAAGGGACCTCTTACACTGCCTCTTCTCCACTGTGTTGAGTTTCCAGCAGACATCAGTCAAGTTTTCCACAAGAACAAGGGCCAGCGATTGTGAAACATCAGGCAGATGCTTATCGAATACTCCATCCACCTTCTGTTATCACAATGCACCTTCTAGCAACGGCTTTTGACTGTGTGGAAACCTTTGTTGCCTGGCGGGGGGGCTGTGCTCTCCTACAAAAACTGCTGCACAAAGTGCCACACAAAAAACTGTGGCATGTCCTTCTGCACATCCTGTTTGCCTGTGGTTGCTTGTGAGAGCTACCAGGTCCTGACAGGTCTCTCTGCTCTTTTTTTGGGGTTCCTTGACTCCCAGGAACCCCCTCCTTATCTCCTTCAGGTGTTTTGCCACAGAGCTTGCCATAGTTGCCGCTGCTGTTTCTGCATACCTTGCTGACCGAATTCCTGTAATGACTGGAGCAGTATCTGTGGAGGTTAGTTTATTTGAAGAAATCCATTTAGATATGCCAAGTATTAGTATTGTTACTACTGCAATAAAAAGACTAAATATATGCTCTTAGAAAGGGTAACATGAAATACTCCTGTTGTTGGCGAGTTTTTTGCTTGTTTGGTTGGTTGGTTTGGTTTCCTTTTTTCAGATTTCCTTAGAGTTTAATCCCATTAGTTCTACATTAGAATTTAGTGGGGTTTGCAGCACTAAAGTTTTAT
Source organism: Corvus cornix cornix (assembly GCF_000738735.6). Lineage (NCBI taxonomy): Eukaryota > Metazoa > Chordata > Aves > Passeriformes > Corvidae > Corvus > Corvus cornix. The sequence continues at coordinate 59,061,708 of NC_046332.1, read as the reverse complement.
TACTTTGTATTCATCAATATTACATATAATTCCCTCTGTGACAACCTATTTACAAATCACATCTAACTCTCTTTTAAGATTTGATGTCTGCATGGCCTTCATTCATCATTCATTTTTTTGTCCTCAGAAAATGCTACTGTACTGCAGTTGTTCTTTGTGTTTGTAGATCATCTTTCTAAATTAAAGCACATAACATGCAGCACTAGCCCCTGTGGACCTGAAAAAACACTTTCTCTGGTTTGACATAGCTTTTTTCACAGGAACTATCTATAGTCACTACTTTGCTATTTTTCAACCTGTTCTGTCTCTCTGCCCATGTTCTGTCCTGAGTCCTTACATCATCCTGGAGCTTAAGCAGAAATATATAATGCGGAATGTTACAAAAGGCTTCATGAAAATCCAAATATATTATGTCATCTGCTGAGCCCTTAGCAGCCCTATCAGTACTCTTTGTGCAAATTCTGCTCCCCAAAAATGAAACCAACAAAAACACTGAGAAAATTATTAAGGACATAATTAATAGCTCTTTATTTACAGACAAGTGATTAAATAGGACACACACTCTGCCAGAAAAGTACCTTGAAAGCACTCCACTATGCATTTACCCTGACCCTCCCCAATAATAGTAGTGATGAGAGTAATAATAATAACAATAATAATAGTTCAGTAATTCTTATCTACTGCCTTACAGTGTCTAAGCTACTTGATAACTGCAGAAAAGCCCTGTTTGCAAAGGTAGTCCAATTAAATACATATAAATGTATTGAAATGTTTAATTGGCTGGCAACTCAGTAAATGTCTGTAAAACATGGCTGCTCCTTAATCAGAAGACAAAAATGAGCTGTCATATATTGTTACCCACTTGCTGTTTGAAAACCAGAGCTCTGAGGCAAAGAGGATGCCTTTCTTTTATTACTATGCCCCAACTCGGAATGAGCAGAAAAGAGAGACAGAGCAGATAATGGACCCCATTCATGAATGCAAAAGGCTATTTCTGAGCAGTTATTGCATTGTTTATGCCAGCAAAAATTGCATAACTCTCATTCTCTACACAAATTACATGTTTTCTATGCTTCATTGGACTTTTTACATAGAACATAAATGAAGCTTTTGCAATAGGTGGTACAAAGACTGCTATTAGAGCCCATCTAAGCCTCATTATTAAGGCTGGATGAAGCATTTGGCTTTCTTCAGGTTTGCTGCAAAGTCAACAGAGTCGAAAATTCCCTTTATGTATTTATCTTTTTATTTCCTTTCAGCTCCCAGTTCCTTGAGTTTTTTAATGAAATGAAAATGGAGGTTTTCCAACCAAAGTTGTGCTAATTGCTTTAAGGCGCAGACCAGAGCTTAATACAATCCAACAAATGATGCCAGCCTGGGACAGGCAAAGGGCTTCATGTGTTGACTGAACAGCAGGATTGCCTGGCCAACGAAAAGGTCAGGCAGTTGCACAGAGCCAAAACAGAGCACAACAAAAATTTTCAACTGTATTGCTGCTGTGAATATGGGGAGGTCATGCGAAAGGAACTTCCATTTCTCAATCCAAGAACTGCTAGAGTGGAATTCATTCACCTCCATATGATGCTATAGATTAACCTTTCAAAAGCAGCTTTTGTGGGGGTTTTTTGTGCCTGATTTGAGCCTGTAGTTCAGATTGGCTACCCTGTAGTTCCACAACTGAATTTGAAAATAGCAGTGAGTTCTGCTCTTGGAAATCATGTTCAATGTGTGTACTAGGCTCAGCTGAGGCTACAAACTTCTGGCTCCTCACTACAAGAAGGACATCAAGGTGCTGGAGCATGTCCAGAGAATGCCAACAAAGTTGATGAAGGGTCTGGAGCACAAGGCTTATTAGGTGCGGCTGAGGGAGCTGGGAATGCTCAGCCCAGAGAAAAGGAGGTTCAGGGTGGACTTTATGGCTCTTTACAACTGTCTGAAAGGAGGTTGTAGTGAGGTAGGGATTGGCCTCTTCTCCCAAATAGCAAGCAACAGGAAATGGTGTCAGGTTTGGTGAGGGGCAGATCTTCTGTTTATACAGATGCAAGTTGATATTGAGAGAAATTTCTTCAACAAAAGTGTGTCAAGCACTGGAACAAGCTGCCCACAGAAGTGGTTAAGTAACTATCTCTGGAATTATTTAAAAGGTGTGTAGACATGAATCTTAGTGACGCTGTTTAGTGGTGAACTTGGCAGTGTTCAGTCAATGGTTGGATGTGATGATCTTAAAGGTCTTTCCCAACCTAAATGAATCCATTATTATATGGAAGCACATATATTTTGCACACATTATGGCAGTAGAGCTGGATTTAGCCTCATTCTGCTGCTTGTGTTAAAACAGGGATTTACAACACTGTTGCTACCTCTTAATATAATTACTGCATAGAAGTAATATTTATGTATAGAGAATCTTCTACATAGGGAAACATTTCTACCTGTGAGATTGCCCATACACATAAACAGATTAATTTTGCTGTATTCAGTTGTCTGCTTCTCTTGCAAGCAGACTAAAAAACATTTATGCAAACCTTTTTTCCAACATTTGATTCAGAGTGGATGCATATTTGTCAGTTTGATGAGTCTCTCTCCTTTCCCTTGTTGACAGTTAAGTGTGAAAATATTGCTGTTAGGTCCCATGGCTTATTTTACAATTATTCCCTGAATAACTAATACTTAAAAACTCCAACAACTGAAGCAGTTTGTAAACAAGGAGATTTACCAAAGTAGCATCAGAAGTCAAGATGGATGCCATAAATTGCGTCTATCATATCAGAATGCTTATTTTTACCTGCTAATCAGAGACAGTACTCCCCAACCAAGAGCAAGACTTTAATTCTGTCTGAAGTCAAAAAGCATGTCTTCAGTCTATGTCTAGTATTCATCTGTCTTCTGAAGCGCAGAAATTACCCATTGAAGTTATTTTTATGATTAGCTTTTGCTTGCTTGGGTGGGGTATGTGCTATCTTATTAGCTACTGTGAGTCAGCCTCAGCCCCTTTGGTGCCTTCTCCAGAAATATTACTTTGGAATCACTACATTTCATTTGCTGATGAGGTAAAAAGAACCTAATTATTCTGACAATTTTATCTAAGGCTTGCAGATTTTATGTACTGAGTGTATAAAAAATAACTTCTTGATGAATAATCCTCCAGGAGTACATTTTTGTAACCATCATCTGAAATAGTCCTTTTCACACACAGATATGCAATTCTTCCTCTGGATGATAAATAAATTTCCTTTACTTCAGGGATCACTGTCCCAATATACACACATAAAGATAAATATACATATATATATACATATAAATTTTAATTGAGCTATAGAAACTTCTCTACAGAACTGTGAATGACATTGAGACAACTACCAAAGATTTTATAATTTTCTCACATTAGCCACCTAGTTTCTGTCATACGATTTTCTGTCCTTTATTTGAAATTATGAGTAGGTTTTACTGTTGACATGTAAGAACCAAGAACTATGCAATACAATAGCCAGATATAGCCTATTAATATAAAATATCCATTCCAAAAGGGCATAAAAATAAAAATAACTTTAACAGTGATGAGTTTACAAAGTCAAACTTATAAAGGGTGAAAGTGTTAGTGAATATGATTGGTCTCAATGACCTTAAAGTTCTTCTCCAACCTAAATGATTCTATACTACTGCTGAAGTTTTGCTGAATCTGGTAGCACGATCGAGGGAAAGGTGCTACAGCTCTCTGTTCCCGAGCACAGCCAGTGGCACAGCCGAGCATGCATTCCCCAAAGGCACACACAGAAGCATTGGCAATACACACTGAAAGCCATACAGAACAGGACAGATAGAAAGATGCAAACACAGATAGCACAAACAGTTGCCTAATTTTGTCCCCCTTTCTGCCAGGTCAGGGTAAAGGTCCACTAGTGGAAAATAGTGTGCAGATATACAAAGCTGATCCTCCCAACAGCATGGACTTATGCACTAAGGCCAGGAACTGGCCCTAGAACCATTTTTCCCCAATTTGCTGGCACTACCAAAGCCAGTGATGCCCTTTCAATTCCTCACAGCTCAGAACCCTTCACACATAAATTTGTGTGCACACACACATTTTTGTGCACACACACATACACATTCGTGAGCCCACACTTACTGGTGATCCAGCCCCTCCGGTAAATGACTTATAATACTCAATCTACCCAGTAGATCCTTGGGACCCTCTTGTCTCCAATATAGCCATATACATGTAAACACGTCACTAAGTCAAGCCGTAGACCTCATGGTCACACTAGTAGATGATTTGAACACCTCTGGTGTCTCCAGTTGCCAATTTTCAGACTTTCTGGTCTCTCCAGCATCTGGCTCATGCTTCTGTCTGCTTTGATACCTGGCTGCCAAGCCTCTTATCCTACTTATGGGATACTGTGCCATGATATTTGCAAGCAATCACACTGACACATGTAGTCACACAATATGCAGGCACCCCAGGTGCTGACACGTAGACATATTGTCCCTTGTGATCTATGGTCCCACACCAGTTGCTGGCATTCAGATATCCATATACACCCATGCACACGAAATAAGGGAGTCCTCACCCAGGAAAATAATTCGACATGAAATTTGGTAAGAAGACAGGAGAGACTACACTGATCACTCCTAGGCCATGGCCAGACAACATGACAATCTGTCTCTTATTGCACCTTTGGCTCTTCCCCTAAACATCCTGCAATTATATAATCCCCAAGGATTATATAATCAATCCAAAGTAATCTTCCCCAGCATCCCATAATAAGTCCCATATCCCTAGGCAAGTGACATTCTGCTGTGAGGTAAGTCAAAGAGCATTTCCCATTGACAGATCTTGATGTGGCTCACCTGGTGCCCATGGTGCTGATGCTCTCCCATGGCAGCTCTGGGAGGAGTGGGGCTAAGGCTTTTTTCTCCAATCAGCTTATTAGGGCTCTGCTGCCAGATGCTGCTTCTCTGTGCTCCTATGTGTTTGCAGTTATGATCCTCTAACCAAGTAACTGAAAATGCAGAGATAATAATATTCTTGTTTCCTTTCAAGGGATTGAAAACAAGGATAGAACCTGGTTTAAATGTAAGAGGTTTTAGTTCTTTGAATTCACAAGGCCCCTGTGGAGGGGATCCACATATTTTAGTTGAGCTTAGTCACTCTTCTTAAGCTTCTTCATTTTCCCGTGTGTTAAGTGGAGAATTGTAGATTCCCCCAAAGGATGAAGATAACATAACTGAGACCCCCTACTTGGAATTCTCTGAAGATTAGTCTCCAAGTCTAAATTAGCCTCTTCCCTGGTCTTTACTGTCTCCACACTATCCTCTATATTTTCTTGTTACCTCCTGCCTAATTAGTTGTATGTCCTGTATGAATGACACAGAGTCTGTTTCAAGTGTGAAACACAAGACAGTGCTGCACTTCTGTTCCACTTCATTGCTACTCAGCTCATGGCTTCTTTCTGGTCCCTTTTCTTTATGCCACTTCAGGACAATAATGCTATAGAAGAATGTAGCCCCAAACAGATGTTGCCAGTGGTCTTACTACGAGGCCTTAGAACTAGGGTTTCTTTTATTTTTCAGGATAGATTACAGCCAATGAACAAGAGGTATGTGACTATGTCATGATGGGTAGTATCTGTTTGTTCCTAATATATATGATGTGGAGGTTTAAGAAAATGTATTACTAGGTTGTGTGAAAATCTCTAACAATGAAACTGCTCCTTCCCTTTAGGACTGCTGAGAATGCTTGGAAGGGAAAAGCTTCAATAACAGTAGGAGGGTTTTGTGGGGGAAAAATGAGAAGCAAGTGTAGAGTACAGCAATGAGACTCAAACAGCACTGAAAGGGGCTGGAAGCTGTCAGAGAAGTCTCTGCTGTAACAGGAAATATTCCTTAGACTGGAAAGACCTGTACTGAGCTTGCTGCAACTCCTGGATTTGTAAGACCAGCTGAAGGCAAGGGTGAAAACTGGGAAATGTCTTCTTAGAATGCATGTGAATAGAGAGAAGGTGTCATAAACATTTATTGTTTCTCTGCTGTCATTCTGTATTTGAAAGGTAACTGTTATGATTCCTATAATAATAAAAAATTTGCTTTATATTGTGAAAGACTTTTCAGTGGTTTTTTTTCTCCTTTTTAGGAAAATGTTCTATAATGAAAATGCATGAGCAATTCCATACTTATTTTCAAACACAGACTACAAGACTGAATTCCTTGCCAAGGACCAAAGTGAGGATGTGCAAAAAGCATCAACATGGGTATCCATGTGACTGTTAAAGAGAGAACAGAGCAAAGCTGCAAAAGAAAGGAACATAAATTAAACATTAAGCCACTATAAAATCATCAGAGATAAAGAGGACACAATGGGAAGCTGAACTGACCAGATGGTCTGAAGATCAAATATGCTTTTAGAATTTTGTTTTCATCTTTAATATTCATGGCAGCAGAGAAAAGGAGATATACCCTGAGTACACACTGAAGAAATTGCTAACGGTAGAAACTGTCACTGTAAGGTGATTTTATGCTGAAGATGATATAACAAAATTCATAAAATTTGAACTCTATTTTAATGGCATTATATTTTTTGAGGTTTTTTAAAATTTTTATTAGAAATTGTTTAAACTGTGTTTTAATAGCTTTATGTTTTACTTTAGTTTATATACACTCTATAAAAGCCATACTCCCTTTCCAATTCAAGAAGTATTCACAAAGATGGATGATAGGCTATTTTGCATTCAATATGACATACCTACTTATTAATAAAGACATGAAATTATATTTGTACAAACTTCTACAAATTGAAAATAATGCTCCATTTCTTTGTACTTCTTACATATTTTATTACAATCTGTGAATAAAGGGGGTTAAAGCAGAAATGGTGGAGTGAGAGAAGAATAGGTATAAATGGAAATAGATACTGATTTGACCTACTGACACCAGAAACAGTATTAAGTTCACTTCAACATTAATTTAAATACAACTAATAAAAGTGGGTTAAAAGAAAGACAAAAAAAGGAAATAAAAGAAAAAATCTTGGCATTATCATCTTGCTGTCTTCAAACCATTACTATTTATAAGTAGTAGAGGAAATGAGTGAAGTTTTCTCCTCATTATGTACATGTGAACTAGATGTCTGTGCTCCTATTATAATTAATAGAGACTTAGGGCAGGATTCAGCTATATAAACATGGGTATATTCTGCCACCTCAGATGCCAATACACCTAAATGGAGTTGGCAGGTTAGAGACAGAACTTATGGAAGATATGCAGCGTTTTGGAGATCAGCTGCTGGAGTTTGGGCATGATGCCTTGTCTGTCTTACGTTTTGGTACCTGAAGCCTGCCAAAATGACTGCTGTAGTTACATCTGCAGAGATATGCAGCAAATTCTGATCCCAGAAACTGGCATGCTGCTTGCCAAAAACCAGGAGTCTATTGTGATTTGAAGTATTTTAGTGTATTAAAAACATCTGGGTTAGCATCCAAGTCATAGGACCTACAGGAGACCTATTCCCTTGGCAAGTGACAGATAGAGGCCAGGCAAGCATCTCAAATAGCTAAATATATTTAGGAAAGCTTAGTAAGGCAAAAATATCTTATTTTTTGTTTTGTGTCATTTGTAAGAAATACCCAGTGAAAAGTAACTGAAATGTACGTAAGGATAATGGTATTCATATAATGGTGTGCATGTACATGTGCATGTGTGCCTATGGATGTGCCTATTGTGTATGCATTTATGTTTTATAATGATTTTTTCTCAGCAGATAATTATTTTACTAAAACCTTCATTCTTAGCTATTTCTGCACTACCTCTTTTACTGAGCACTCACAGAGAAATTAATCTCTCTATTATCAATGCGGGTATAAGGTGCTCTGCCAATCTGATGAACTTAGCTGTGCCCTGTGCTGTGTATTTCTGTGTAGGTCTACAACCCAGGTTTAATGACATCTTCCCTCTCTCTTTCTACTAGGTTTCTGACTTTTCTACTCGGTAAATTAAATTTACTTCATTTGCAAAATGTATTAGCATTTTGATCCAAGAAACTCGGGGCTCTGTAATTACTTGGGAAAAAATAATAGAACGTGAGATTCAGAATCTCTAAATTCCAAGTTCAGACTTGTGGCAATTTGGGATCTTTCTTTCAAACAAAGATTAAGTTGTCTGGTCCCTGGGCTCTGGATTATTGCTGTAGAAGCCTAAAATTGATTTATACTGCCATTCTGGATCACAGAGTTCCTTCTGTCCTAAACAGAAGTGCTCAGATGTCTTTAGATCAATCTTTAGCTAAGCAGTTAGATGCATGATGTTTTATCTAAACTCCATGGTGATTCAAATACAGACGGCAGAAGTACGCAAATTGTAACTCCCTGGTGAGAACCCTGCTATTGACAACTTTTCAATCACCTCTGTGAATATAATCCTTCATTTCAGGTGTTTCAATGTGCCAAGTCTGAATCTAAAAAATAGCCTGAATGATTTCAATGCTCAAATGAAGTTTTAATAAATCCTGCAAATCCCCTATAAAAATCTGATCTCACTTCCCCCTCTCATATTAGATAGGGTTTTCAAAGTACAAATGTCCTCCTCATCCTCATTGAAGACAGTTTGGTAGGAAAACCTTTGAACTTTGTTGCCTTTTTTTACCCTTTTTCTTCCTTCTTTTTACTTATTCTCACCCATCTCAAACTTTCAGAGTTGTGAGTTTTAAGGACAACAGTCTTTTCTATATTTATATTTTAAAGGCAAGTCAGGATACTCAGTACCAGAAGCAACTCACAAAAGCGGAGCTAATTTTCACTTGTCCAAAACGTGCATATCTGCACATAAATACAAAACCCTCAAATAAATGTTACCAAGCAGGAAGGTAAACTAAAAGAGTATTTTTTAAACAAAATTACCTAATCTCCTATAAGCTTATGTCAGACATTTTTGTCAAAAAAATTTATTTCATTCATCAGAAATTTGAGTTTGTTCACTGAAATATGAATTCCATGTTTCTGTGTATTTTGTGGATATAATTTTGTACCCATTGTTACAAAACAGTCCTGAAAATGCATCCATTTAGTTTTAGTGGCAACCATCTTGACCTCTATATACTTATTTTCTGTCAAAATAATGGATTAATATCTGAATTATGTGGAAGGGGATATTTTTCACCAGCTGGACATCTCTCTTACAAAGAGAATATGTCTCCATAGATAATTTACACATTGCAAGATGAAACTAGCTTCCCATCACTCTGAGAATAGGATAAGTTCATACACATTTTAATTCTCATTAAATTGTTGTACTAGAGATAGAGAAATGCTGTGCTGTTTCTATTTTCTAGGTTTTGGGTTTTGTTGCTGGTTTGTTATTTTTCCCCCCTTGCATTCTTGTGCACTTAAAAAAATAATTCAGGCTATTTCCATACAAATTATATTTTTCCTGGATTCATTAAATGCTCTTTGCTGAGACCATAACTGGACTGTCTTCTCTCAAATTGCCTATGCAGAATATTGAAAGGGTCAAAACAGTGCAGCATGCTATGGTATTTCACGGAATAGAAAAACAGGCAGATTGCTCTTGTTTCTCATTCTTGTAATAAGGGATAGTAACAAGAAAGGAAAATGGCTGAAAATGGTTTTGTTCCCATGTGTCAAATACCATAATTAGAATAAGAAATGCTACAAATTAACCCATTCTCATTACAGTCACTATATTATAATTTCATGGTCCTCTTCTGATGCTGTACTCTTGCTAAGCACATTTACATCTCATCAGTGAACACAAGCAGCAGATCCGCTGGCGGTGAATGCTTGATTCACTCCAATTTATGTCTTCTTTTCAGCTGGGGAATCCATTGTGTGAGCTAATAGCAGGTTTCCCATTTGAAATGACTGCAGGTCTCTTCACATTTGGATACAGTGCAAGCATTGTCATATTTTTTTTTTAATGTGTCACATAATCATTGCATTATACTATGTACAAGCAAAAGAAAGGAAATTTTCAGCATTAAATGAAACACAAAGTGCAATACTATGCTTTACTCTCAGAGATGTGGGGGAAAAGACAAGAACCCTTTTCTCTTAAGCCAAGAGGCAAGTATAGCTGCAATCTTTGTGTTCACCTGCATAAAAGATTTAACAGTGATTTCACCATCAACAACACTATTTCTGCAAGGATGGTTGTCAAAAAAGAAAATTTTACAAAAAACAATTAATGGGATGAATGTATCCTTTTATAGGGTGTTTAAATTTCCATGTCCCTGTTATCTGACTGTTTTGAAGCATAATTTCCATTAAATTCTCACAAAATGTTCAAAGTGTTTCTACTGCTAGTTTACAAGTAAAAAGTGAACAAGTGACCTTCTTATCTAACAGTATCAGGTTTTTTCCCAAAAAAAGGTGTGTGGAGAGGAAAAGCTGTATTTGAGGTGCTTTGCTTGTTCTCTTGTGCCTGGTCTGACAACTAGAGAAAGCCCAACCTACTAAAAGCTAAGGGAGGTTTGCTGTTGATGTTAATGGAATAGGATTTCATTGAAAAGATTTTGTCCTACTAGACAGGAGTGCTACATGCATTATCTTTGTGAAATCTTGGGAGATTGATGTAAGAGATGCATGATCAGTGACTCAAAACATGGGGTTGTTTCACCTGTCCTTAATCATTAGTGCTTGGATTCACTTAATCAAACTTTAGACATTTCCAGTATGAATGTTGATGTTCTGGGCAAGATTCAGTTGCCTAAGGAACTTAGTGCCGCTGGAGGTCTTCTAGGATATGGAAGGCATACACAGGCCACCCAGGTAGGCCGCAGAAGTTATGGAGATACATGTATTCTGGTACCAAAGCTGAGCATCAGGTCCGGCATAGCACAATACAAATAAATGCCACAATATGCCTACATTTAGGTGTCTGAATATCACTCCTAACCTGTCTATTTGGGTGTTCTAAGGTCAATTCGGTTGTCCATACACTGGTGTATTTGAGATGTTTGCTTTATCTACATCACTCATGCCAAAGGTCATGGATATTCTGCATGTATTGTATTATGTGTGTCCAACTTCTGGCATTAAGCTGTTTTGGATATACTGAAACTGTAGTTGTGCTCAGATTATTAATTACTAGACTAGTGAATTTGAATTTGCATGTCTCTGTGTGAACCTTTGTGCTTTCAACCTGCTTTGTGTTCAAGTTCCACAGAATAAACCATGATTCACAGGAAAAAGAACACTGTAATTTACTTTGTGATTTATACAGCTCTTCCATACCCATTTTGATTGTACTTTCTAATGGTGAAAAGTAATTTTTTAAACCCTTCTCACACAGAAGTCCCATGTTTCTTATCATCATTTTCACTTTTCTATATTCTTTCTTTCATTTGGCTTTTGTTTTTTTTTTATTTTAAAACATAAGAAAACCATTATACAAAGTAGCATAACAACTAAAAGAAGCATGGGGAAGGCTGTGAAATATCCCCAGGATACTTGAGCAGCTCAGTGGACCTGTGACTATGTTTGCACTCCTCTGATGAAGACAGAAAATTAATTTCAACCTCAGTAGTATTTGTCCAGATGCAAAATGGAATGTTGGAAGTAAGGACCTAATTCTGTAATCATTGAAGTAATTTTCAGATTTTCCATGAACTTCCATGCATCAGACTTATTTTTTTGGGACACTACACCCCTTTTATGCACATCACTGAATAGAAATTTTTAGGTTCCTCTGACCCAAGTTAGATTTCAGTGAGTAGCGTCCAACTGAAATGCTCTCTAGGTGCATTTCAGTACCATGAGTGATCCAGACCCTTCTTGGCTTTATTTTAATGTTAATATAAAAAAAAAAAAAAAAGCCAAAACCCCCCAATCTGTCATGGATGTGTATGATAATTGACATAATAGGCCCTAACGGCTACTTTGGAGCATAATAGACCATGACAGATCCATTGGAGCTTACTCAGAGATTGAGATATTTTAATGTAATTTAATTAAAAAATAAAACCTCGACAAAATTATCATTCATTTGTATACAATATTATTATTCATTTAAATTTCAAGCTGCTACACACACATGCATATACACGCAATCATACCTTAAAACAAATGGTAAGAAAATATTTACCAGGAACTCTTCTCACAACTTACCTGACCAGAATGAAGAGTACTTGATGGTCTTCTCACATATCTAACCTGACTAGGTGAATGAGATATGCATTGTGATATTGCAAGTTAAAGTTTTTGGGCATGGTAGTCATAGAAGTAAAGAATGCAGAACTTGCAAAGTTTATCTTAGCACTTTAGTGAGCTGACCAAGCTGGTAGCAAAAATTTGGTTGCCCAGAGTAATGGAGAGAAAAGTGAAAGTTAAGAGTAAATCACACAAAGAGGAGGCCATTTTCCAATGGTTCTAATGGCTGCTTAGCTGGGCACATGCTGGCTCATGTTCTGATGGCTGTCGTCCAGCACTCCCAGATCCTTTTGTGACAATATCATGTTTTGCATGCTAATACCACAAAACCCAGAAAGAAAAACAAGAAATCCATAGAAAAACATCCACACCTTGAATATTTGCTTACATACTGAACTTTTTTTTTATTTAATTTTTGTCCTATTTTTTTTGAGGGTTCTATGTCACTATTTAGAGCATCTAGAAATGGCATAAAGTGCCATAAGGTGAGGAAACATGGTTGAAAGAAGATGTGCAAGGGAGAAAATTTGATCATCAGACCTTTGCTTATCAGCAGCATTTACTGTCCCACATTTGACTTGGTCTGCAGACATGTTTTGTTACTCATCAAGAGCCCATGGACTCCATTCCATGGACCTTGAACTAAGTACCCAGGTACATTAACCTCAGTGAAACAGTGTTTTTGTCCTTGTTTCATAATGGAGTTAGCTAAGTCAGAGTATGGTTAGGGATCGTACACCAAGTGCAGAAGCCGTATTTTAAGAAATCAGAAGCTTCAGATCTAGGATATGGAGATTTTGCTACTGGGAACATTTTGTATCAGAACTACATACTCCTCCTCTAAGTTAGCAAAGAAGATTTTAGTTTTTCACCTCAGTACTTTGGAATCTCTCTGGAGTCAAAAGAAAATTATCAGAACCTCAAGAGACACCTCAATTATTTCAAACCTCTCCTTTAGCTTTGGAATGATGTTTTTCTCCATCAAGTAGAGAGAAACTCTTAATTCCCATCTTCCACATTGTGATTGGGATTTATCTCCTCACTGACTAAAGAGGGAGCATGGTTGACAAGATTAAACAAACTGAAGAGCTCTTAGGAAACTTCAGAGAGATTATTTCCTTTATGGAGACAGACATTCTGAATTGCCTTCCCAGGACTCCTTACAGTTTTTGATCTAGCCTATAGGAAGTTAATTCAGCAGGAAATATCTTGCCTACTTGGCAGGTGAGGAAAACACAACTTCAAACAGGGCTCATGTTCCGGCTGCGAACACCAGGCTGCATGTTAGCCACCACTGAGCTCCAGAATGAGATTGAAGTTCAGACATATCTCCCTGATTAATTTCCTTTTTGTTTGTTCTATAAACAATTTAGAGGTTTAAAGTCAACAATGTTTACAGTATTTGTACTAACTGTAACTTTTGCAATTACACCATGTAATTTTCTTATGTCCTTCCTCTGTGTGCCATAAGAAAGGGCACATGCAGATACACGCTATATTTAGGGACTGCTCTAAACTCAGCTGACATCATTCCCTTGACTTCAAACAACTCTGAATAGGACCTGACAGAGAAAAACTGCAAATTGTACCAATATTTGTTTAATTGAGGCCAAAGAATGGGACTAATCAAACAATAGGACGGAAAGCTCCCATGTGTCCTGAACAAAATTCACTGTTATGTGTAAACTATGTACTTTAGCCAAGAATGCCAAATGTAGACTTTGTTAAATTGTTAATTACACCAGGTTGTTAGGGGTTTTTTTCTCACTTATGTTATAAATTTAAATAATTTTTAGAAAAATGTAGTGTAGTGATATCATAAATATTTTACTTTCTCATTTGAAGGGCAAAGTATTATTGAAATACATATGACAGTACGTGCAAATGTAGACTTTGGACTTATACCATCACCACATGTTCACAAGTTGTCTTGGAAGTTATATAATTTTGGATAATGGACTGATACTCTAATATTTCATCATGTTAGTAACATTTTTAAGTGTAGTAATTTTTGAACAATTCTTTCAGAACGTTTTTCAGAACCAGGCTGTCTCCTATTTTTGGCCAACACTAGGGAGCACAGTTACTTGCTAACTAAGTTGAGGGGATTGTCAGTCTAACTTAAACACTGAAATCTTTGTGTCTACTAAGTTTAGTTCTGGTCAGAGCTTTGAGATGCTCTGGTGAAAATCAGAAATGAATCTGTCTCTTTTCTCAGAGACAGGGTTAGTCTGTGCTAATGGGAAAGGTCTCTTATCAGGAGCTGATGGAGACAATTAATTAAATACTTGTGATGGAGAACTTCAGCAAGTATGTTCTGAACTTGTTTTATGGTTGCTTAGATCTTTCACAGTGCAGTGACATCATTTTGTATCTTGCTCTTCTGTTGGGACTGTGCAGAATAGCTAGTGCTTGTAATGTCATTTTTCAGAGATTTTCTGAGACACTGTGTTCTTTGATGTCTATAAGTAAAAGTAATCTAATTTACCACTTGTCATTTCAAAGATCTTAAAAAAATGTAGAATATATCAATATTCAGCTTTCTCCTTTTTCATTTCTATTAATAGCTTTAGTATCACACAAAGTATGTTTTTATTATTCAGAATAGTCATTTTTAATAAAGAGACTCAAAAAGACTGATTTGAAAAAGTTCTCTATTTCTGTTGTGGTAGCCATCAGATTTGGTTTGAAAAGTGGTGTTAGGACTTATTTTAACACAAGAAATGTATCTAAAATAAGCCACAATCAGACAAATTTTGTATCACAAAATAAACCTGTGTGAAACAGATTGTTTTCCAGTTTTCTTTTAAAAGTTATATATTTTTTTCCCCATATAAATTTTTTAGATACTCTGATGTCCTGATCCATGCCTGTTTGAGTTTTTGTGAAGACAAAATGGAAGGAACACCTTACCCCAAGTATCCTTTTGTTACAAGTTCAGTCCTGTCATCAGGAAAGCATGTTTTTGACACGCTTGCTGCTGCATCAGAATGTGACTACTGTTTTAAGTTGCAACTGAAACTTCTATAAATCAGCACCTGGGCACTCTGTAGATCCCTCTGGCCATGCAACTTGAACATGTGGCTAACATTTCAATGAAACATGACCATACAAGAAGATATTTGCAGGACATGGAACAAAACCACAGCTCTTACAGAGTGTAATGTCCAGGTCTACCTGTGCATTTTTCTTCCCATTCATTTTGCTACTGCATTTTCTGTGCTGTCCAAGTGTTACCCTTTTGGTAAATTATTTTGTGCAAATTTCTGTTGGTTTGCTCTGTTCTGAATCAATAGATGTATCTGCTGGGGAGAAATCCTGAGAACAGTAAAATTGTGCATCCATAAACGCCTCCACTACATGCACCTGTAATGTCACCAGAAGAACTACCAGATGGAAGTCCCTGCTTATTAAAAGCTGAGCTTTGTGTTTTTATCACCTCCTGTTTAGATTTATGAATGTCATTTGATTTCTGTGGGCCTTGTGGACATTTATCAAATAAATAGCAATTCTCAAGAGTACAGCAGTGTGAATATACCCAGCTTTCAGGTGGCACCATGTTCCATGACCTGAATTAATTACCTGAAATTTTTCATACAGCAGAAATATCCTGTCATAAGCACATCCTGGCCCCCCAGTGTTCCCACTCAGATCCCTGGCTGTTTATTTGCTGCTGTGAAAGTTTCAGGGTTTTCAAAACATGCACATTCTGTGCTCATCCTATTTTTGAAGGTAGTCATAACTCTGTATATGCAAAGGCTAAAATAAATAGTAATTCCACTGACATCACTGGGGTTTAAATTTTGGATCCATTGGTAAGTTGGACAAAGGGACAAGCATTGGACAGGAGACATTTCACTCATGCTACAATTGTTAGACTCTCTAGATTGGACTAAATAAGAGATCCAAACAGCTAGTTTGATTTCCTCATCTGGAAAACAGCAGTTAAGTGATTACTTTTAGCAATAGCTCTTCCCTTGATGCCTTAGGTTTTAACTTTCATTCATTAACTCATTGCTTTTTTTGCTACATGACAAAACCCAGATGCTTTCTTCAAAAACAGCACTGAGAAAGGTCCTCCCTTAGGCTGTTCTCACTGTGCTTCAGCTGCCCCTGTGTCAGAGTCAATCTAGAGATCACAAATTTTCTTCTGTTTTTTTCAGATCTCAGAATTATTAGCACTGTGATAATAACTGTATTTCAATAAAATATATTCTTCTACCATTTCCTTTGGACTTCAGGCTGCTGAAAGAGGAGATCCAGCCATAGATTAGAGTACAGATGAGGAAGTCTTATTTCTTGTGATAAATTAAATCCAACACTGCCCTCTTCCTTAGGAATCAGAAAGGGAGGATCAGCACTGGCTTTCTCATTGATAATAAATGTGTTTTATTCCATTTTCAGGGTGTGATAGCTCATGATGTTTTCATTTTAATAGCTTAGATTGATGAGTTCACAGCTCCACCATTAGTATTAATTAGTTATCTAGCAGCATGGTGGAGTGACAGATCTAAACACCCCCCTCTCAGGGGTTAATACCTATTAAAGTAGGAAAAGACTGAAAAAGAGACTGGAGAAGGAAAAAAAATTTTACTTGGATACTCTTTCCTCCCTTCTTCCCTTTGTGTTTTATTTTACTGCAGAAATTGTATACAATTGTATTGTATAACCTAGTGGTTGCAGCAGCAGCAATAATAATAATAATAATAATAATATTAAACACTCTTATAGAAAGTACAGATTAAGAGAAATTGGAATATACTTGAATTGTACCTATACCTAGTAAGTGGATTTGGTATCTGCAATAAACGTGTGATGACTACAAGCTATGAGAATATAAAAGATCACAGATCTTGTAATAATATTTCCCCTTATTTTCCGGTCATTCTTACAAAAAAAAAAAAAAAAAGCAAAACAAATTATAAGTACTGGCAAAGTAAAAATGTAATTTCAATATTGTAAAATATTCCTTTTATTACTGGTATTTCTTTTTCTGCTGCCATCCCAAACTGGTTGTATTAATATTTGATACAAACTTTGTAGCAATGGGGAACAAAGATGACAGACCCCCGTGTACATCCAAAGAAGATCCATTCATTTCCAAAAATCGCCCCCTCTTTATACCCTTAATCTCAACTGAACACAACCGAAACCAAACCGTACTTAGAGGCAGAAGGGCGCCCATTGGCTGGCACAGCTGCAGTGCTGCTGCCCATGCGTCCTATCACCCAATCAGCTTCCTGCTCATATGCTGTCCACGTGCTCCTCCAGCCAATCACAATCTCACTGCCAACTGTCACTCAGCCGACTCTCTCCTTGCTCCCAACGGCCTCTCCCCCCTCACCCGACTTCCAACCCTCCCGCCTGCAGCTGGGCCTTTCCCACAGGGCCTTCTGGTGAGCATAAACCTCAACCACTTTAACAAATATAATCCCATATTCCACAAAACTTAAATTAATTTCTGATATTCCCCAAGTATCTGAACAGAAGCCAAAAAACAGGGTCTCATCACAACCACTTTAGAGACTTCTGTAATGAAAAGACCTAAACTGCATGTTTAGGCTTTTTTTAGAATCTTTATTAAGAAACTCTGAAGGTACCGTTTGATTCATGCTACAGTGGTTGCCTAAAACGGGTCTGCTGAATTGGACTCTTACAGTATTTATTATTGCTAAATGATTTGAGTATACTGCAGCAAAATAGTGAGCAAACCTAAGGGGGAACAGTGAACAGAGAAACCGTGGTTCAAGTCACAACTCTAATCAAATCTTACTGTCCACCATAAACCAATAAACTAATCTTACTGCTAGTGTATTTGAATAGTTCATCAAACTTGAGTATATAAGGTTGCTATATTACTCAGTACACAGCTGGGCACATTTCTTCTGAGATTATTTTTCTTGAAAATTTCTTGCCTCAAAGCCTAGTCAAGATAAATCCACGATCTACTCTGAGCTGATCATGCTATTTAGAGATGATCATTCAAAAAAATTTTGTTTTAACAAGAGCAAGTGCCAGATTATGCACCTGGGACAGAATAATCCTGGTTATACATACAAACTGGAGGATCAGAAATTGGAGCGCAGCACCATGGAAAGAGATCTGGGGGTTTGGGTTGATAGCAAATTTAACATTCATCAACAGTGTTCCCTGGCAGCCAAAAGGGCCAACAAGCAATGCCCTGTGATGTATGGAATGCCAGCAGGTTGAGGGTGGTGATTGTTCCTCTCTACACTGCACTGCTGCAGCCTCACCTCCCGTATTGTGTGGAGTTTTGGACACCTCAGTATAAGAAGGACATCAAACTATTAGAGTGTGTCCAGAGGAGGGCGACCAAGCTTTTGAAGGCCAGAGGAGCAGCTGAGGTTGCTTGCTTTGTTCAGTTTGGAGAAGAGAAGGCTGCAAGGTGCCCATATCAGAGTCAACATCTACCTCAAGGAGAACAGTGGAGGCAGAGGGGCTGGTTTCCTCCCTCTAGTGACCAGTGGTAGGACATGAGGAAATGAAATGAAGCAATGCCAAGGGAAGTTCAAGCTGGTCATTAGAAAAGAGTTTTTCACTGAGAGAGAGTGCATGATCACTGGAAAAGGCTTCCCAGAAACATGGATATGGCAGCAAGCCTGCTGGAGTTCAAGGAGCATCTGAATAATACTCTTAGTCATATGGTTAATTCTATGTTTCTGTGATCCTTTTTAACTGTCTGAACATATTTTGAATATTCAGGAACCTAAACTGAAATTTGTGTTCCATAAATTTGTTGGTTTATCATGATTCTATTATCTTCAGAAACTGGTCAAGTGTCACTTTGGTTTCATAGTCAGTTCTGTTATTAGTTCTTAAGCAAAGAATGACTTGCACTATATTCCACCTAGTTCTAGTTCAGCTATCTCACCTCATATGTCTCATTCCAAGAATGTGTGCACATTTCTAAGAACTCCTGTAAGATTCAACTTTTATATTTCACTTTTATTTAACCTCTAGATGCACATAAGAATAATGAGCTCTTTAGGATTCAGATGAGAAGACATTTTAGATATTACTCGTATATCATGAAGGTGATAGGTTTCTGCAATATGTTTGTATTATTTCTTGTGTTATTAGTTTAAGCACAAGCAAAAGGTGCAATTTACCAGCTGGGTGCAAGACAAGCACAGGTCTGTAGAACAGTATGTTTTTAGTTTCTACAGATGTTGCCATATTGATACTAATTCTGTAACTAAGAAAGAGATTGTACTTTGCCTATTCATACTGACTAGGATGCTTCTTCATGTCTTTGCTCAATAATTCTGATAGGTTAAATTGTGTAGTACTGCTCATTGTTTGTAAATCACAGTGGTATTAAATATATACACATGCAAATTCTTAAGTCACCTGCACTCTACATTCTTTATTTCATGAATTTAGTAAAAAAAAATATATATTTTTAATGTCATTGCTAAGATGGCATTTTGATTTGCTGATGTACATATACTATTTTGTAAGTTGTTTGCTTAGCTTATATGTCATGCAAGATTAGATGCAATGTTTCAAATGAGCAAACATTTTAAAATTCTTCAAAAACAGAATTTGAAAGTGTAAATTCAAGCTCCTCTTTAAAGAGACTTTTATCAAACAGAATAAGACTTTTTAAAGAGCTTAGTTGTCATTGAAAAGATACTGATGCAAACTAGTTGAATAACTAGGACATTTTTGCCAATCAAATTTTTAACAATATTTTTTATTTTTAATCTCCTGACTGCAAAGTATAGCTGATGGGCTTTTGTCATGTTTTATGTATAAAGTTGATATACATCAATTATTTCAGAAGCAAATGTATTATATGCTAAGCTGATTGCAAAGTCTTGCTTGCCTTGCCAGAAGAAAAAAAAAACCACAAGAAAAAAACCACCCCAAAACACAGGAAAAAACCCCTCAGCTTTAAAGTTTGGTGAGTCTTTAAGAATCTATTAAGAGCATACAAGGGAAAACATAGATTCAAACATATGGGAATTAGTTTAGTTTCATTTTAGGAAGAAGACAGAGATTAACTCCGTAATCCAGACATCTAATACTGGATGGTAAAAAAGGATTAGTAAACAAGAGAACTGTGTGTGTGTTATGCACACAACCACCAAACAGAGCAAACCATATAGCAGAGCTGTTCAGAGAGCAGAAGTAAAGTGTATCACAGGTCTGTTTGTGTTTCCACTGTCAGAACTATGATTTAGAATTACTTGAACTTATGGCATAGTGGCTGCTGGTTGAACCCTTGGAAGGTGGAAGTGAGCATAGCACTGTGATGGAAAGTTAGTAGCTGTTATTGATATAGCCAAAGCTTGACCCAGTGCAACTTCCACTGGAAAATTATGTTTAGAAGCAAATGAAGACTCCCTGTCATGACAAGGCATGAAAACTACCCATGAGCATGGCCACAGGGAAGGACAGCAGACTTCTGCAAATGGTCACTTAAGCCTACTGCTTCAGAAGAACCTAAATATGCAGCTGGAGGACAGACAGAGTTGGGGTTACAACTCTTCCTCTCTCAAATTATATATTATTGTGAAGGAACAGATTCACTCTGTGCCAATGGGACACCAAACACATGTTGGAGAAAAGGAAAAAGGAAAGCAAGTAAAAATATGGGGTTCGTTTCGACTTTTGTGCCTCCAAAGAACAACTTTGGCAGGCTGTAAAGGTCTTAGGGACCTGAGTGCATAGGCTGTAAATTTAGTGTGCAATGACAAAGAAGGGGGAGTTTGGTTTGAGTGAGACATTTCCTCATCAGCAACTTTAGTGTTTGATGCTGTCAGAGATACCACACTCTCAAGGTAATGTTGAAGCCATTAATTCAATGGAGAACATAAGAAGTAGGAAAAGGTAACTTGAAGTGTCATATTTCTCCCTAAAATTTCTTGTCAATGAATATTCAAACAGACCTGGAGCCTTACCTCTAATTAACACAGATCAATGCAATATGGCATGTGAAATTGGACAAGCTCTCCAAATAACCCAGGAAACATAGATAAAAAGAGGTATGTAAAACCAGTTCTTTAAGTGTGTGTTTGTAGTGAAAGAAAACACAGTCCAAACCACCTACCTGTAGATGCCTGTGCAAGTAGGTTAGTCCCCTAAATGATCTGTTTAGAGACAATGGAGAAAGGCAGACCCTCACAGACAATGGTCCCGACTCCAGGTGTGCTGTCTCTTCTCCCTCTGTGATGCAATACAAATTTGACTGATTATGCACGTGCCAGCACAAATCTTACTCTCTATGAAATATATGGTTACTGTAGGTAAGTATGTAACACAATTGCCACTTTGGCAATATTCATCAACAGTGTGGTTGCAAGCCCTGCCACACCAGCCAGCTTCAATACTGTATCCAATTGCTGAAATGCAGGAAGAAATAAAAGTGTTTTATTATTTTATAGCATCTTTAGCTCTTCTGTGCTGACAATAAAGAGCTCTATTGTTTTCTTAAGATGAAATCTGTTCTCGAATAGTGGTATGTTTTCTTTAGTTAGTATATAGTGAAACTGTCAAAGGAAGGACAGTTGATGTCAGAAAGGTTCATATTTATTCATCTTTAAATTGAGGTTGGCTGTGTTTGCTCTCATTACTGATGTCATAAATGGTCAAGGACATCGAGGTATGTGTTTTCATAAATGATGTGATCATTCCAATTCAACGATTGTGAATAGTGAGTCCTATAGCTCCATTATAGTTTCTAAAATGCCCTTGTTGCAGCACTATTTAGGAATCTGAAACCTACTAATCTCTTTTAGAAATGCAATTTCTATGACAACTCAAAGCAGCTTAATATCACTTCTTGAAACTCAGATTTCAAAATCAGAATTGTACCGTCAGCCAATCCATTGTGATAGTAGACAGTGTAGTGGAGGTGAATGAGAATTGCTTACGCCTTGGGGAACACATTTATTTATCAATACTGGAATAGCTTCATTTTAAACAGCAAGGACAGAGAGAAGCAAAAGTGAAAAATCCTCTATCTAATATGTATCAATTTTAGACATGCATCTAAGACCACACACAATTTGATTCATTCATTCCAGTGATCCTTCTCTTTGCTGCACGCAGTATCTCTGCATTTTATTTCAATTAAAATATAAAGGCACACATCAAATCATTTCTGCTTACAAAGACAAGACCACCTAGTGGTTTCTGAATGTTTAATTCACTGTCTCCTGCCACAGATGCTTGAGGCTTTGATTAGCTTTATCTTACGTGAAAGAGGCACCCCATGTAGAAGGAGACAGGGTGATAAGCTTTCCTGTTGTCTCCGCAATTCTGAGGGAAGGTTGCTCCATTCTGATCCCTGAGCTACCTAGAAAATACACGTTAGAAATCAAACAGGCTCTTATTCTTCTTAACCACTTAGCCTATTTCAAAATGGGATGAATCTTCTGATGACTGACACACTGAACTAAGCATATTTCCTAAGACAAGGACTACAGTGTCCTTCTTTTAATCCTTCTCTTTGTGTTATTCATGTGTATGTGCCAATATTTGTGCCTAATTATTTGTAGTTTATTTTGAAGACTTTCATAAACTTGATAAGTTCATCTTTTTCTTTTTCTCATAAACATTTAAAGATGGAAGGGCAAAAGATTGAGCCTGAAAAAGATAAGGAATGCGGAAGGAAAAAAAGTAAATTTATATTTTTGAGAAGCCTTGGATTGGGTGTAATATTTAGACGGAACTGTACAAATACACTTTGCCAGGGCTAGGTTTCAGCTGTGCTACAATTCATAGTTATGTTGAGCTTGCCTGCAGCATGTGGATCAACTCTTATTTTTTCAAGTATGTATATACATTTAAAGAAAAAGGGTTCCTTTACAATTACAGCTACAGGGTAGGTTTAAATAAAGTACTGATGATCACTAGCCACTTAGAAAGCACCTATAACTCAGGAAAGAAGCCTGAGTTAATATAGAAAATAGAAAATGATTCAGTGTTCTCAAAAAAATTAGAGAAAATGAGAAATGGTGTATTATGAGTACTCATTTTTCTTGC
The DNA here is from genome assembly GCF_000738735.6 of Corvus cornix cornix. Taxonomy (NCBI): domain Eukaryota; kingdom Metazoa; phylum Chordata; class Aves; order Passeriformes; family Corvidae; genus Corvus; species Corvus cornix. The sequence continues at coordinate 59,038,540 of NC_046332.1, read as the reverse complement.
TTTTGCTTGGTTCTTAGGTAGTTAAGTATGGGTATCTTCTACAGGGATAAAAATTTTACATTTGTCATACATACATATACACATGGCACTAGACATGATGGTAATAAATAACTTTAAATTGTATGCTTAGAAATAATGTCTTAAAAAGATATCAAATTAATTGAGGAATCTCTGCCCATAGCTTGTAATTTTTCTTCTGTTTGTAGATTCCTTGTCTTGCAAAGAAAGCGTTGTTTTTTCTCTTGTGTTTTTAATTACACTTTTTGACCCTCTTTTTTAAAACTTTTTTCTCTGTAGCATAATAATTATTGATTATTATTGATAATTTATTATTATCATTATTAATGATTATTAAAACAATGGAGCATTAAAACAGAAACAATTTGCCGTGTGTGTTCTCTATTGGCCTTAGTTCCACAAATTCTTTAAAAAAAAATTAAAAAATATTTTTTCTCACTTGTATTTGGCTACACTGTAAAATCAGGAAATATGTTAAAGGTCACAGATCAGAAAAAACTAATTCCAGCAAACTGAAAGTGGAAGTCATCAAAATTAAAATATAAGAAATTTCAAAAATCTTCATATGCAAAATATTATATCCCAGAACAGGTGTCTCAGTTTTTGAGACAAAACTTCAGGAGGAAACACTCCAGAGTGAGTGTCTCCTCCAAAGGGAAAAGGGCCTCCCCTTTTCCTCTGTCAGTAAGACAAATGGTTCACAAGAAGTGAAAGTGGGAAAAAGAAACCAAACTGTTTATTAACACCAAACAAAACAGGGTAGAACAGGAAAAAAAAACACCCTCAACATACAACAAATTCCCGGAGAGGGAACAGACACATAGGCTCGGACCAGCCAGGGCCGCCCCGTGGGCCCGCCGGGGCTGCCCCCGCAGGGTGCCCGGACCGGCGAGGAGGGAAGGGAGGCAGTGAGGCAAGGGGAAGGAAAGGGAAAAAAGAACAAGAACAAAAACCAACAGAACCTTTTCCCAGCTAGCTGGAACACAAAGAAACCCAAAAAGCAGCACAGCGCTCCCGGTGCGCTCCCTCCCGAGCCCTGCCCAGACCCTGGAGCCCTTGGGCTGAACCGTTCAACCGCCCCCTCCAGTGCCTGGCTCCAGCCCCGCCCCCGGGTCCACCTTAAAGGCACAGCGTCCTTGGGCATTGAGCGGGCGGTTAAGGAATAAAGCGGCTTCTTAACGTCACCCCAGGACAATAGGGAACAGGAAACCTGTGCAACCACATGCTCTATTGCCAGCTGGAAAATCTTAACCTTCTCTAAAGGACATTTGAGGAATGGAAACAGAGCATATATAAACAAACTTGCGTGGACTGTGGGAATCTAAAAGTTCAAAACAGCTTCAGATTTTAATTTACAATGTGTCTGTCTCCTAATTAAACTAACTATGAAGCTCAGATAGAAAGTGCATTGGGCAAAAAAAAAAGAAAAAAAGCAAGCCTGTATGTTTCCAGTATAGCAGATAAATAGGTAGCTATTACCTAGGTATTGTTTCTAGATAGTTTACCTTCTTAGAGATCTTAAAATGGGATTGTTTACCAGTAATGAGTTTTCCCTAGATGAGCAATTGTTTTTGCAGACATACAGTATGTTGAAAGGCCCTATTTGCTTGTAGCCTATATATACCTGTAATTTACCTGTAAACTATATAGAGTGAAAAAGTAAAATAAATGCACTTCATTTGGGAAGATTTTATTCTGGTTCTGGTTTTTCAATATGCATTGTTTTCTTGAAGCATTTATGTTAACATTAAAGTTCATTAAGATGCTTAAGCTTAGTTGTATAAGGGGCATAAAGAGTAGGCCAGATAGCTTACTAAAATTGCAGCTCAGCTGGAGATTTTATTTTAGTACATTTCAGAAAAAATAATGTCCATCTTGCAAGTTTAAACAAAACAAGGCACTTTTTTTTTAAAGCCTTTGGTGCTTTAAGGATAAAACAGTCAGCAATGCTTTCCACCTTCCCAGATGTCGTTTAACACCAGGAAGTGCTGGGGAAAGGTGCTGCATTGTTTCATCAGGGCTGTGTTTTTGGTATGTCTCCACAACACTGCACCAGACTTTAAAGAGAAGTGGAAAGAGGAGATACTGTGGTTCTTGTATCTCTGAACAGGATGGCCACGGCTGCCATCTCCATGGGTCCCGAGCTGCTCTGCAATAGCAGTGAAAAGTTTAAGGAGAGGGTGACAGGAGTCAAGGCTGTCACATGAGATCTATTTGAGGAGGTAAATTTGGGAGAGGGGTGTTTAAGTAGTGTGAATACCTGTGAAAGAGTTGGAATGCAATAAAAATAAAATTACAGTTAATAAATAAATAAGACATTGAATTTTACTATCAATATGACATCAACAAAGCTATAGCTAAGGTTAAGTTTTGCATTTAAAAAGAGTTTCTATCTTTTAATAACTTACAGAGGTCCCAAACAAATTAAGAGCACTTCTTATTTGTGTATGGCATTTTTACTGAGGAATGAAAATGTGCAGAGAAAATTAGATTTTAAAACAAAAAAATAGGCTTTAAAAACAATCAGTATCAGAAAGTTAATTTGTCCTTCCAGGTCTTAATAATGTACTCAGTTTTCAGAAAAAAATAAAATTGAAAACTAGTGAATTTCTCATTTGAATATATTCTGAGAGGTTCAGACTCTTTTTCCTATTCTACGTAAATACAAGTTGTCTTGGACTCAAGCAAGTAAAGTTGCTTGAAAAAAGTAGTCAATGCATAAGGAGAAAGAAAGTGAAAAATATGTAACTTAATTCTTTTAAAATCTATTATAAATTTCAGTTCAGCAGGTTTGGATTTTTACTTTATACTCAAGATTGGACACAATATATTAATGTAAATGTTACTTCAGCCCTTTTAAACATTTGATTTTTTTGCTTGCATAATTTAAAGCATTAATATTCATATATTATAGGATGCTAGTTCTGAAAGCCTATTTAAATACAGCTGTATTTAAAATGGATATTTAAATCCTAAAATAATGTTAGTGTCTAAGCTTAAAGCTGTAAGCTGTCAACACAGACTACCTTTGCCCTGATTGAAGAAAGCCATTAAACTTTGTCTCATTAAAGTTTATTGACTTAAGCATGGGCCTGAAGCCAATCATGTGTTTAAATTCTGCTCCTCAAATAGATCTGATTTCCTAAAGGCTGAATTAAATTCTAAGACATATTGTGTTGAATGGATCATTGGCTATTAATGCAATCACACTCTGTATCAGAAAAAGGTTTAAGACACTGTGTTCTTGAATTAGAAAGAGATCCCTGGATCCTGGGGGTCCAGTGGTGGGTTCAAATAGAGAGAAGGATGCTGTGTGGCAAAATGTCCAAACAAAAGAAAATCTGTAGCTTTGTTTCTTTTTTTTTCAAAATATGGAAAAAAAAAAAATCTTCCTCTTGAAGGGGATGGACATTGTTCTTTCCCAAAACTGATTAATCTCTAACAAAAGTGTATAGTTATTCTCCTTTTACCTGCATTAACACCTATTCCCACCTGCACACCAATAAAGGTCTTCTGGATAAATTTAAACTGTCCAGCCTGCTTGTGTGGCCGTTAAAACCCACTCTCACATGTAAAAAAAATGCCTATCTTCATACTGTAAATGGTTATATCATACTCCTCCTCACCCCTGCTCTGTGCCCTGGTGACAGCAGCACTAAAATGCTGGTGGGACGAGCACTGCCCCATGTTCTGTCTTTGGGGCCCAGACTAAACTGAACCTGCACCCTGCAGGGTCACACATCACAGCATCTACTTAGATGATGCATTGCAGCAGTACATCACCACAGGACTGTCAGTCAGAAGATGGCACAAGCTCAGATAAACAGATCCAAGAGCAGGTTCAGTTTAATTACAGGACAGAAGGTGCCCTGATGTTCCTTGGAGACAAAACACTTGCGCCAAGAATTAATATGCTCTGCACTGCTGTGCAGTGGTCTGACAAATATGTTGAAGCATCTGAAGAGAGTTCATACAGACTTTGTCAAGAGAGTAATTCTAAAACAAAGATGAAAAGTGAAAATCCTAATACCTTCTTCATACCCTCAACCCCCCTGGATTCTAACTATAATCTGTATTTCAGTACTTCAGAGAAGGTTTACAGAGACAGTGTCAGATTAGATTTGGTTTATAGTGTAAGCTATACAAAAATAAGTTGCTATTAGAGGAAACAGTTTTTTTATCTTTCTTAAGGACAAAAATTCTTTTTGTGCAAAGTTACACCTAAACAAGCAGGTCACTGCTGCTTGAGGGAACTAAGTCACCATAAAAAACTACACCCATCCCATTTAACATTTCATTTGCTTTATGAGCCACCATCATATTTATCTGTTTATTTATTTTTGTATTTGTTTTAAAATTGAACAGATGAGGGCATGTTCACAATTCATTCCTACCTAGTTGGTGGCCAAAATAGTATTTTATTACAGGGTGTTGTGCTCCTGTTGTTATTTTTCTGAGCTCAGCTACTGCAACCTGTACTCAGCATCTTACAGTGAGAGCATTACCTTTTCCAGCAATGGTAGTAGCTTCCTTTGCAAAATAAAGTCCAATGGCAAGCTTAAGCAGCAAGTTTATAAAGTCAAATACAAAACAGTGCAAAGTATTTATACATATGTATAAGTGCATTAAGCATATGTACACATATGTTTATATATATATATATATCTGTATGTATCTGAACTTTAGCACTTTCTTCTACATATGCTTTTTTTTGGTCTGTTTATATATACAGACATATATGCTTTTGTAGGTGTTAACATGTATGTGATAGCTAATACATAAACACCAAAATCAACAGTTTTCCAAATGCTGTCATCCTTCTGTGAAGTTAAGCTTAGTTTATGCCATTCCCAGATCATCTGAAGTTAGATATTTGTACTGAGAGCACATCATTTTATTGTGAAGCTGTTAGGGAGAAGCCAGAACTTTTGGCATCGGGGTTACATCCAGGTTTTGGAGGGAAAGGTTTGGCTATTTGTGAAAACATTCATCTGCTGTATTTTCAAATGTGGAGCTGGAAGTGTAATGGTTTTATTTTTATGCATAAAAATAAATGCATAAAAGGCTGAAATGTTGGGATTATCAAATCAGAGGAATATTCTTTATCAGAGGATTATCAGTGAAGGAGATTTATATGTTCCTATTTTATCACCCCAACTATCAAAGTTCTTAGGAATCAAACTAAACCTATTGTTCTGTGCTCTGTGCAAGCAGAATAAAAGTCCTGGTGCATTTATAAACCAGACAAGGAAGCTAAAAAAAACCCCAAAAAACAGGGAAAGAGGAATGCACAGAACCAGCAAGATCATCTCTACTGTTTTCTTATGAGAGTCTGGAGCTTTTTTTATTTTGCTTTGTTTTGTTCTCTGTCTGGTGGTTTTCTTTCCTGGTTTGTTACTTTTGATTCCTTAGTGGGGATAGTTAGTAGGAAGATAATGAGATGAAAAATAATAAAGAGAGAGAGGTTCAAGATTTGGGGTCATGTCTGAACACTCTGGGCTGCAGGGTATGAACCACACAGCCAGTTACTTCAGGGACAGGATATTCTCTACATAATCTGCAAGAAATTAAATAGAACTGAGATCAACTCCCCGAAAAATAAAATCTGTTGAGAGATGAACTCTGTTCTTTGCCCCTTAAAATCTTTCTGCAACAGCTGTCCTGGTTTAAGTTTTTGCCTGGCTTTTCCCTGTAATTCCTTTCTTGAGCATTTCAGGGCTTAAGGAGAGCTGAAGTACAGGGGAAGAGGGATTGCCCCAGAGATCCAAGTTGCTCCTGGAGCTTCCTTAATTAGTGAAATAATGTACACAACAGAAAAGAATGATTTTTTTCTACAAAAACATCTATTGGTGTATTTCAGCATAATTATGCCTGTAACTGTTTCTGCTACTGTATAATGCATACTAAACCCCTTTGCCTGTGCAAATAAGCGGGATGTATCAGTTTAAACCCAAAATCTGAATTATACTAAAAATATTTTCCTGTGTTGTGCAAAGTTACTATGAACAGAGAAAAGCTATCTTATTAAAATTTAAAGTTTAAGCTCCATTGCTCTTGGGAACAAGGGACATCAGACGAGGTTAAGAATCTGTCTCTGAGAAGTCCTACAGGTGCATTCTCTGCAGCCTTGTCATGGGATCATTGAAATCACAGTCCTTTTTGGAGCACACCACTGATCTCATCTGATTTGTACACCTGGGTCACAGTTTGTAGAGAGCAGAGCATGCAGAAGGCAAGAGGGAAGGGACTTGGGCACCCCTTGCAATGGGTTGAAAACATATTCGGCATGTCCATCCAGACCCATTTGTTTGGAGGTGCCCTTGGGTCATTCAGCTCAGACATAGGAGTTAACCAGGCATTAAGACAAATGGGCCAGATCATCTACTGGACTAGGGGTTTTTTTGGAGTTACTGTTTCAAGCTGTCGGCAACATATGAAAGTCATCACAGTCCTGGTTTATACTCAGTTGATGTTTTCATGGTTATCTTCCTTACCATCTGTGCCATAAATATTGTTTTTTAATGAAAGCTTAATATTTCCATTATCTAAATAGAAAATAATACAATTAATTTAAAAAATTATGGAGAAAAAAAGAAAAATTGAATTGAAAATTTCTTCTGTTTTGGAATAATCTAATGTGGGATTCTTAAACATATTTTTCCTCCATTTTTCTTCTACCTCCCTCCATCTTTGATAAAGTAAGCAAGATAGTGACACTCCTACTACTTGATGTTTGTGGCTTTTTCTCTCTGGATATTTTTTACTGTTTGACTGTAAGGATTTCTGGCACACTGTGTTACTCGTATCGTATAGTATGCTTTAACTAATAGAGACATTTTGTGTGCCAAAACTCTGCTGCTGCACTGCTGTCTGCTAGTCTAAAGCTCAAAGAAACATACCACAGCAGGAGAAAATACGTTATAATTGTATAACTTTCTGGGTTTTGTTTCCTTTTTGTTATATATATTTTGTTTTCCTGAGGGCTGGGGAGGAGGGAAAGGGTGCAGAAATAGGAATACTGGCATGGTTCCTGATTTGTTTGTATTCAGGTCAGCAGACAGCGGCAGGACTGCTTCTGAGTGTTTCTCTCCAACTGTTGTACCCTATCCAGCCCTGTGACAGGAACATCAAAAAAATTTGGCTTGTATTTCTGTTTTATAATATCTGCCAGAGTGCTGCTCTATTTTCATCCTGAAGCACTGAGAAACTAGAAAAACAACTGGATTATATAAGAAACCTTTTCCAAAACAAAGATTCTGCACTATTTGAAGAATAAATGCCAGCAGCGATTTAGTTACCAATATATGCAGAGAAAGGTAACATTCAAATTCCATTAAATACTGCATAGCAGACTATGGTGTATCTGGATACACAAGCACACAGAGCACAATCATTTTGTACTACCATTCTCTGTGCTTCATATGGCCTTGGGCTGACTACAAAATATCTGATCCGAGTTCTGTGTAAGAAATGCAAAACTAACTCAGCTGACTTTCTTTTTTTTTTTTTCCAGAAAAAGGGAAGCACACAAACTGGAAGAAATTAAGATCTGCTTGTACGACTGGGAATTTTTCAGTAAAATATTTTGGCACATACTAAACCTCTGAGAGATACCTGGCATGGTCTATATATTTTACTTGCCATTTATTTTTGTTGCTTGTTTTTCTTCATTTGAGATACACTATTGTAAAAGCAGTGTATCAACAGGTTGTCAAGATTAAAAGTCCCAGACTTGGGAACAGCTCATTTTCATCATTTCAGACATATCATCTGTCTCATATATTACTCGGTTGAAGGAAAGAGACTAGAAACTAGCAAAATCTAAAAGCATAAAGTAGAAATTATCAGTAAACAGATGAAATACATTGCTTTAATGGAGTCTACGGGGTTACTCTGACAGCCTTTACCTAAAATGTTATGAGCCACCTGGAACTTGGGGGAATTCAGAGGAAGGATAATAACAATACTTTGTAGTTTTTAGTGCCTTTCAAATAAGGGTCTCAAAACACTTCACAAACATTAGTCAAATGTCATAACAGTGCTGTGAGATAGTTATCTATTATTATTATTCAAAAACAACAAAAGATCCTTTAAAAACAAAAGCAAGCTAATGTTTCTGTGTATTTGAGTGCAATCCAATTAAGCAGTCTCCCTTGGTGTAGTTTTAGCACTAACTTTCCCTTATTGTGGTGAAGAAGGGATTGGGTCAGCACTGTGCCAGGAACCACTACCAGCCCCTAGATGTTGTACACTTCCCCGGGATGTAATCTAATATTTTCTGGTGATACTTACAAGTCATCCGTGACTCTGGATCCTAGGATTTTATCCTGCTACCCTCGTTTGAAAAACAGAGAATAGTACCTGTGCATTCAACCAAGTCTTTGAAAATGTTTCTCTCAACTTCCCCAGTTAGGAACTAGATCAGAGATCCACATGGAGAGACAAGAACGAGGACGACTTATGCATGTAAAACAGTTCAGGAAAGAGAAAAAGACTGGGACAAGAAGATTTAATAAAAAGAGTAATGCGATGGTTAAGCAGCTGTCTAGAGAGGGCTAATGACTATGCAGTGTTTTACTGTATGACTATCCATGTTTTGTCACATAGCTGGTGAATCTAAAAATCTTTTTATGAGTAAGTATTTGTTAACCGTCCAGTGCTAGTAATTACTCAGCTCTGGATGATGTATGCACTAGATCTCCTGTAGTTAATATAAGTTGATTTGATTACATATCAGAGGATGGACTCAAGTGAAAAATTAATTATAACCATAAAGGTTGCATGAAATGCCTGACTGCTTAATTTGTACCTAATGTGAAGTTTAGGTTGTTTTTATTATTACATCTTGCTTCATCTTATAACTGAGCTACTGGGTTAAAACATTCATAAATATGTCTTGGAATGTTGGTTCATTACTAGAAACACTTTCAAGAAAGCTTAGCAGTCATATCATGTAAACATCTATCTTATAATTAAAACTCAATTAATATGTTTGCAACAAACATTTGCTGCTTAGGATGTCTACAAAAATTGCTTAATGGAATCTAAATTTAATCCCTATTAGGAACACTTTAAATTTGATCACAAATCTTTATCTCCACTTCACATTTTAAACATAAAAACGGCCTCAAGAAGCCACATCATTTTAATCACAAAAGATCTATATCTTGTCTAGATCAATCTTTAATAAATTATGTTATTCTGGCAGACTGCACACAAGGGCAAAAAGAGTTTTTGTAGAAAAAAATTAACCAAACAAATCCATATACCCAAACAATGTGTAATTGCTGTGCTTTTAAAATGTAGTCTGTTATTTCCCTCACTTTTGTGGGGAAGCATCAAATTCACCTAGATAGGCAGATTCCTTCATCCACTGAAAGCCTCAGAACTGCGTCCCTGCTGGACTTATACACTTAGAAGTTGATGGTGATGGTGACATTACTGAAAGGCAAAAGAAAGTATAAAACATCTGCTGGCAAAGAGAGCAAAACAAAACTGGTATGTGCCCCAGAAGGGTTGTAAAGAGAAATGGGGTTAACATCCATAGCAAATGCAAGAGGAAATAATTCTCTCAAAAACTAAACAAGGTGAAAGCCTGATTCCAGCATTCTACATTAACATTAGAGATCAGAAAACACAGCAGAAAACAGATTTTGTTGACAGGGAGAGGGGAAAAAGAGGGAAGGAAAAAAACCAACAACCCCCACACAAACCCTTAAATTAAAGGGTAGCAGACTTAAATGTCCAGAGCTGCTTTTCAAGAGCTAGATTCCTTCCAGACAGAAGGCAAGCCTGGATTCCATCACCTTCCCCCTTGTCCACTCCTCACTCTGACATCATTGGTATGGGCAGTAACCAAGTAAGACTGGGTGAGTAGAGTAGTTCACCTCTTCTTCATAAGTTCGTATGTGCATTGAAACAGTTCCTTAATTCATATGATGCTGGAGTATATTTACAGAAAATATGTATGAGCTACCCTTCATTCTAACAAAAATTCTAACAAAAAAAGCTAAAAGAAGGATTTATCTGTCTTTAAATCAGGTATGCAATCTAAATCAGTTGTGTACCTCCTTTTATATTTGCTGAAGAGAGATAAGCACTGCCAGAGAGCTTTATATCTCACCTGTCTTAGATACCTATCTTAGGGTACAGGAATTGCTCTCCAGAGGTTGTCTGCATGTCTCCTTCTTACAGAGGAAAATTTCAAGCCTTATTTTAAAAAAAACCCTACCATCTGAATATCAGAAAGCCAAGGTGAATCTCTTCCTATGTGTTGGCTTACCTTTTAGAAGGTCTGTTCACTTCAGTAAAAGGACCTATCTAGAATCCTCCTCCAAGTTATTTTTATTCCTTAACGCAATCAGTAAGCATGTCCAAAATGCAGTGTGGGATTTTCCAATCTGTTCAGTGTTCAAGCATGAAAAAGTAACTACCAAGACAGTGAAACCTTCAAAACTTCATCCTTCCTCCACACAAGCTGTTCAATTCATAATTTCCTTATGGAAACTTGTTTTTTTCTAGATGCTACTGAACAGACTACAAGTACCCTATGGAGAAGAAAGTTTTCATAATGGTATCCTCTACTTGGGAGTGAATTTTTCTCTGCCTTTTTTACTGTACCACATTTATCTGCATTTTTGGTCTGTTTTCTGCTGTTCTTTGTCACTCACTGTGGTACAAATATTTGGGCAGTAGACAATAAGACCAATTTATATGAATGCTCTTCCTGGTTACTAGATCTATTTATGCACAAGTTGCATAAACAGGTTGTTAAAGATCTTTTTGCTCTGCTACTTTTCATATTTATACACTCGTTACAGTCCTTTGCCTCCCTTACTCTCTTATGGGAGCAGCATAAAGGTGCTGTGGGTACGAAGAGCAGCTGTGAGGAGGAAGAAGAGGAGGCACTGTCAGCAGCATTAGGTGTTTTACTTTCATGCATGTACTTGCTGCCTGGCCCTGAATGCATCATGTTGTTGATGTGCAATCACAAACGGCTGCAAAAATAGTTGACAGTTGGCATTGAAGGGAGACAGCAACAGAAACTGCAGAGGTGAGTAAGCGACCTTGTCTGGACACACGGTGTATGTGTGTGGGTATATCCTCACTTATTTCAGTAGACTTATTAATATCCTTCTTGCTGAGTTGAAAATCAAAGTAATGAGGTGTGGTATATCTGGTTGGATACCTGCAATCAGAAGACCTTACATCATAGGTCGTATTAGCTTTAAAACTCAGGAAGCTGCAAGTTATAACATTGGAGCAACTCACACCCCTTCCATGAGCAAAGTCAAGACTATCACAGATGGAGTGATGCACTTCCCTTGTAAGAGAGAAGTAGCAGTAGAGGGCAGGGTCAGACAAAACTGTCAGGGAAACATTGCTGTTGAGACATGAGGTCGGGGAGCCTATGTGCAGCTGAATCCATACATAGTCCCAGACTTGATCAATGGTATATACCTAAAGGAATATATATGCACAATCAATGCTTTATATCAGTTAGCAGCGTTTTCAAAGCTTCAGTGTCTTTATTCCAATTTACTTACTGGGCCTTGGATGCAATAAGGATTCTCTCAACCTTGAGGAGTAACCTTGAGATGTGTCCCTACTCAAGGGGAGATCAGTGTGTGCAGCCCACTGCCATTCCGGATTGCACAATGGGCCGTGGCCTGTTCACTATCTATGGAGTAAGATGATTGACTTATATTTGCCTACCAGTCGTATTTTGTGTTGGCATGCACTCAGCTAGGCCCCAGCTGTTGAGCAAGATTTATGGTCCTTTACCTACTGTGTTGCTGTGTGTCTCCCCAGAGTACAACTTAAGCCAGATGTAGCCATCAAAACCACCACTGGTAGCCATTGCTGAAGCAGAAAAGAAGGAGGGGAGAGCACACAACCACAGTCTGGGGCTAAACAAATAAATGCTAATGTTAAATAAATTATATAGATATATGTAGATGCTAAAAAAGCTGGCAGAGAAATTTTCTTATTTTTTACAGCAGCTTGTGAAAGTCTCCTTTCTCACGCAAGCTAGCTGTCAACAGTGTAGAGGGTTTTCTACACCAAGACTTTATCTCACAGGTGCAAACTTGTTATGCACAGTCTTGTTTTCCACACTGAAGAACATATTTGAAATGGGTGTCATAGCATTCAGCCAATCACACAGGGAGGTGTATAGTCAAGCACCCAATAATATTATATCACTCTTGCAAACAAAGCTATATAAACAAGTCTGTACTTAATTAAATAATCCCATTTATCCTGGACTTCTGTGTTGTTCTTCACACCATCCCTGTGGACAGCAGCAACAGATATATATGTGAACATGCAGATATATACCGGCAATGAACTCATGAATGTTAGCCAGGAAATTTTAACTTCCCTTGGATTATTGAGTGGTTCTATCTTCATAATTGTCTTCTTTTATGGTTGATTTTTCTCTTAACACTTCATCAGCTTTCTGACTGCAGCAGTTAATTTACACATTTAAAACAAATATTTAATAAGTATCTGCTTGGTATCATTACATGTAACTCTTCTGAACAGGATCCCAAACTTTTGTAATGAGTATGTCATGGGGACTGTTATATTTTATATATGTTATATTTTCTTGTTCCACAGGTAGAGAAAGGAAAATGTAATAATAAAAAATATATATGTACCATTCAAAACTACTGGATCCTTTTTACTTTTACCAGAAAAAAAGATAGTATACATCTGAAAATCCAATCACTTTAACACAATCTTCCAACTGCATTGTGTAGTCAAGAGGATGTCTCCCTTATTATTGGTTCTATAATAAAATTATGTGCATGCTTACATAACAGAAGGATGTCATATCATACTAGCTGTAGGTGTCTGTCCTTCCCCTTCTGTTTCAACCCAAATATGTTTCAACTTAAGTAGGATGAAATACACACACCCTTCTAAAAACAAGCCAAATCAGTCATTTCAAAAATTAAAGAGTCAGTTTTGAAAAAAAAGAAGAAGCAGAGCTAAGGAAGCTTAATTTCCCATGGCTCTGTTTCTCTTTGTGATACACCATAATGTGCATTCCCATCTCTTTCATTGCTCTTTTTCCTTTTTTCTTTTTTTTTTAACCAAGAATCAGATTCTGTAACTTGAGATGAATTACAGTTATGAATAAATAGTGTGCATGTACCTCTGACTTCTGTTTCCTGTGATACTAACAGAACAAGCTTCTCCTTTATGTTGATACTGCAAACTATTTACAAACCCTGTCTACAGCCTATACACTATATTATACAGGGCTATTATAGAAACTTTACATCTTTGAGAGCTCTGTAGCCTTTTCAAAATTGAATTTGCACAGAGAGCTTAGAAGGACTAATATACTTCTTTTTGGTATTGTTTTGGGGGTTTTTTAATAGTATGAGATCCAAATATGCACTCTTAATGCCTCCACATCCAGAATTTTCAACATCTCTGAGACAAAATTATATGCATTTATTTTATTGATGTTTAACCAATTCAAAACTTCTCAGTCATTCTGCTATTTTGATTTCAGTTAAAGGACAATTTATTAATATGCGCTTAAACAAAGATTTTTCCCAGGCCCTTATAAACATTGTTTCTCAGATACTGTGTTTTGCCATCAAACTTCCTTTGCATTATCCAGACATTTCACTGTATTTTAGATTGCAAGTAGACATTCCCTTTACAGTTACCTTACAATACTAGATTTTGCAAAGAAAAAATGTTAAAGGTTCTCTAGCAACGAAATAAGTGGAAAAGTATGAAGAAATGTATCAAAGATACTGGAAGAATTTTTTTTTAATATTAAACATATTTTTGGTTTGACCTTAAAATTACATGAGTACTACATGTGAGGACAAAAGAAGATGAAGTTTAATAATGGATAGTGACAATTAATAAGCATTTCTGCAAAAATTTAAACCTTCTCTGTTATTAAGAATAGTGGAAAAGAAAGATGATATGTGGTAATTGGCTGCAAGATTATTATATTTCTCTAATATAATGTCACTATGAAAAAGAAAGTGAAATCAGAAGAGGCGCTTTTAGCAAATAATAAGAAATTTGGATAGTGCTGTTCAACGCACTGCTATAACCTTATCTGAAATTGTGGACACTGTGCTGTTCATCTATGTACAAGATGACCAGACTAAACAGGTGTGGAAAATAAACATTAAAGTGACAGAGAAACAGACATTCAATCATAACCAAGAAAAATTGTTGAGAAGTATGAAGACTGACATAATTCCTTACAGAAATGAAAATGAAGTAAAGAATCATAAAGCCACAAGAAACAGATAAAAAAAGTACTATTGCCAAGAGAAACGAATGGGTATAAATTAGATCTGAATAAATTCAGTCTGAAATAGAAGGTTCATACAATAGAAAAAAGGGGGAGTGAAAAGGAGTTATCCTAGCAAGCATTAATGAGACTATTAATACTTATATTAACAAGTCACCTTCTAAGTAACTGGAGTGTATGTTCTAATATTCCTCTGCAGTTGTGTTCTCCAGCTATATTTTGTATGACATCTCTGTTTATGTTTTTTCTCAACGTGAACTGTCAAAAAGCACCAGAAAGAAAATTTAGGTTCTTTTCATATGCTGTTTAAGAAGTAGTTGAAAACACAGTTCAATTTTTTTCATATTTTTTGAGTTGTAAAAGGACTGAGCTCCAGAGGTACTAGAATGCTGAATTCTAGAATACTATGCCATAAATATTAACACCAGACTTAAGCAAATCTGACAACTGAGCATAGAACTTATACTGAAAGCTATATCTAAAAAAGTGCTTACGACTTTACTTGCTTAATTTATTTTCTACTTATTGTATTATGTTCAAGACAGAATACCTGCTGTACAGGGGTAATGCTTTGCTATGAATTTAATTAAAATTATTTATGATTCGTTAAGCATGGGGAAAAAACAAACAAACGAACAAAAAGTAAAACACCTCTTGTACCCCTCCCCTGAAAAAATGAATGCTTTGTGGAAAAATATTTTGCAGCAGCATTAAACTGAAACAATTATTACAGAAAGATAAGCAGGAAAACAGATAAAAGAGAAACATCAAATTCTCTGTTGGTGTGCCTGTGCTTGCTTCTTTCTTGGTCAGCAGAAATATGGCCCCCAGAACAAGCTAAAATTTTTAAGCATCAGCAACATCTTCACTTCTGCGAAAGCCTGAACAAAGGAGAGCATTCATGAGAACATTTATGATAAAAACTTTGCTAAAGGGCAACTTGGGCCCCAGTTCTTTATAGCAGTTCACCTGGATCTGTCACATTTGCCTCCTCAGATTCTACCAAAATCAAAGGTGTATCAGTCTCATTTCAAAGCAGCTGCCTTACTCATTCATTCTGCTGTAAAAAGAGGCATCGGTCAAGAGTGAGACTAACATTCGTTCAATCAGTGGCTACCTTACACTTCCCATCCCTTTTTAGAGGAAAGAAAAAAATAAACTGTTCTTACCACTAAGCAATGTATGTTCAACTGGTTTTAAAATAAAAATTAATGATTTATGATAAATAATGCATAACTTCTTGCCAGACATTCATCCAGTCCAGTAGGTATCAAATCTACTGGAAGATTCAAATGTTTGGCAGTTAGGAAAGTAAGATCACTGTGGAGGAAATTTAGGGAAATTTTACTTGTAGTTTATTAGTAGTGGAACTATTCTACAATTTCTCAGAATGCAAAGATGCAAGAATGCAGAAACACTACTTCACAGTTAGAATCTGTAGTGGAATTGTAGCAACTACTGCTGATTTTAATATTTCTGTAATCATAATATTAGCTTCTCAATATCTGTCATGTGGACAAATCTTTAAAATAAAATAAAAATAACCATTATTAGAGCAGCCATGAAATAGCTGTTTTGCAGCAGCTATTTCATGCTGTTCTATGTTGCGGTGGTTGAGGCCACCGCAGCAGTGACCAAGGACCCACAATGCCCCAAGACGGTTGAGGTTTGCTGGTGGGCCAGCACTGAGGTCTGAGAATACCCCCTTGGTTATGACAAGATCCCACAGTCCCTTGCTTCCCTATGTAGATTATTCTCCTTTGGTTGGCCTGTTGGCCTACCCCCCCCCCCCCCCCCTTTTATCCCTTATAAGTCCTGTGTTCTGGAAAGTTCTCACTTGTTCAGTACCCCATTAGTTCTTGGTTCCTTTCTTCCACCCCTCGCTTTCCCCATTGGTTGCTGTTCAGTCACCCCATGTTCTCTCCACCCCTTGGCCCTCAGATGATTGGGCCTGATGCTTTGCCTGCCCCTTGTTCCACCCCCATATAAAATCCTGGACCCCTGAGTGTTCTGGGTCTTTTGTCGCTGGATCCCTCCCTGAGATTAAATTCCTTGGAACTCCATACAAAGGATTCCTCCTGCCTCTTTATCTCCAGCGTCGCTGAAGGAGCTATCCTTGTTGTGTGAGTGTGTGTGGCTGCACATTTCCACCAGCACTGTGTGTCTGGGTGTATCCTAGCATGCGTGTGTGGCACCCCTGAGCAGATCCCCTGTGGGACACTTTTGGGAAGGGCATGGCACTCATTCCACCCACTGCCTCACCACGTCAATTCTACATTTCTAAAAATTCCACAGGGTATTGGTTAGTGGGATACAGGACCAGACACAAAGGTTGTGAAAGAGATTTAAAGCTTGTCTGACAAGTAAACACAGGTCTGGTTACACATTGTCACATAATTTGCAACTGATGCACTTAGAGACTGATTTTGTTGTCATTTATAGTTACTGGTATTATATCGGGATAACTTAGCAGAACTCATTGGCATTTTATCTTATATATAATAATAAATTCAATTAGAGTCCAGCCCTCAATTTTGAGAATTGCAATAACAAATGCAATTAGATAGATATATATTTCAGCTTTTCTCTTCCTGCTTCCTAAGGAGTCTATCTGCTGTCTCATTCAATATGGAAGTCAACGCCTGACTAATTTTCTACAGCTAATTCATTTTTAAAAAGTAAATCCAGAGAATAAGTATTTTCTCACATAGAAAGCTGAGACCAACAGCTTTTTATCTTTCAAGATTTTGAAGTTAATAAAAATTACAAAGCAAAGAACCTTGCTCAGAGGTTTTACTGAGAAGTCCTAACATGATATTTGGAGAGGTTTCACAGTGTGTGTAAAAGACAGTATACCAAATTTAAACACCCGGGGCATAATATCCAGGTGCACAGATGTGTATCTCTACAGAAAGATGACAAGTATGATGCCTTTACCTTTCCCCCATTCTTGAGGAAGGTTGAAGGTTGGACTAGTCCCTCAAGCACTCTAGAACTTGTGTCTCAGATCTGTGCTAAGTGAATCCAAGAGATGGCATTAATTATGTATAAGCAGTGGATTTAGAGACATTATTCCAGTTATTCATCTCACCCTATTCGATATGTCAAGGTACGTGAAATGAGTTGCCCTCTGTGGCTTGCTTTTTTAAACAGGAGATAACTTTAGTCTAGGCCTTACATTTTGGAGATGAAAGTGAGGTGAGACAAAACTGGCCTTTCATGGCTGTCTAATGTTCCTTAATACCAGCATATGATGCCAACACAGTACTTCCCTCCCTCAGCCCACAAAGCTTCTCCTCACCTTGACCATAGAGAGTACCTTCTGCATTTGTAGAATAAGGAGGGTGTGGCATAAATTATATTTAACGTTGCTTTAAGGCACTCTACTGAATCCTGAAGACCCTCTCTGCCTGTGAGTGATTATGATGGGGTAGTATTGGATGGTGTGCCAAGAGCAGACAAGAGTTCATTGTATCAAGACCCCAGGGGACCTCTTGTTGAAATTTGAGTCACTGCTACGCTGAGCCAAAGATGATATGCTCTAATTTAGCCCAATGGTATTGAGAATTGCTTGCCTGGTAGATTTTCAGTCCTGTTCTTTTCCTGAACTCTGGCAGAGCAAACTCAATTTACTAGTCAGACATCTCTGTTCCATATACTATTCAGTATTAACTTCTGTTTTGTTTTGTTTTCCTTTTTAAACACGAACTTTCTCTTGTAAGAATGGCACTCATCTGTGTCTTGTATAATCACATGGGCATTTTTATATCCTGGCTGCATATTTCCTATAAATTACCTGTACAATCACTGTAAAACAGTGCAGTTTGAACATTTTCTGAGCACTGTTTTAATACACATGGTCCCTGTGAAGATGTTGGTGGGTGAACTGCATGGTTATGCAATGGATCTGTATTTTTTCTTTAAGCCTACTAATTAATGTAATTGAAGTGGATTCCAATTACTTTCTGGGTAGGGCGTAGTTTAATTTATGTCCATGTGGTTCATTTTCCCATGCAAATCCAAATTTTTGGTTATTAAATCAAATAATTTATAGCTCCCAGACAGCAATTTTAGACCTTCTCCTTTAAAAAATTAATTAAACTGAAGCATGCAGTTTTACATGCCAGTATTAGAAGGGAGGTCAGCAACTAACAAAAAGTACCATACATATCATGGATCTGATCCTGCCTCTCTTAATTATCTTTAGCATCAGATAAAGTTCAGTGAGACTCTTCACTGCCCTGGATATTAAAATCAGAATTAGAAACAATGACACAATCTTGAGGAAAAACCTTGGTGAAACACCCTGAAGCAGCAGCAATCATTGTTAGATATACTAGAAAAACAGGTTTTTAAATGGAAAAAATGGTACCTGCTGAGGTCAGAGAATGTTACTTCACCAAGTATACCAATGCCGAGATTTCAACTTGCATATGCTTTGCCAGGACTTACCAACTATCATTAAGGAAAAGAAAGCATGGGAAGTAGGAAAGATTTTATTATTTATCCATTATATTTATTCTTTCAAACCACAATGTTCGATAAATCCTGCTGTGTGCTGAAAAATAAGTGCCATCAGTAATGGATACACCATTTTCAAAGGCAATTTTATAATTTTCCATATCTTCCTACTCTTCTAAGACTTTTCTTAAGGAGTTGCTTGGAAGAGGAGATGAAATATAGTTTTAGAAGCATATTTTATTGCTCTATGTCTACAGACATGCATTAGAAAAGACACAAAAGACATTCTACTGGAGCATATGGTTATTGTTTAACTCAATCCACAAGTCATTAAGTACAATAAATAATTTACACATCAGAAAATTGATTGCTACTCATAAATGATTTCAACTCCTCTTTATTAGATTTTCAAACATTTTCCACTTTCAATAGTCAAATATGCTCAGTTTGAAAAGCCTTGAAGGCATCTAGAAAATAAGTTTGGGATACACAAAATGTTACTACCCTTCTTTGTGCAGTGACTTTATCCAATATGGTATCTAGGGTGATGGCAGAGACACGGGCTCTTCAGGTAACTGCTTTCAGTTTCGTCTCAGTAGAAATTTTGTTAGTGAGAAATGTGAGAGAAATGTGGGTTAAAACGAGCATAAATCTCTCTCCCCACCTCCTGCTTCCTTTTCTAACTTAAAGTCACAGTGGTCTAGATCAGTCAATTTAGGTGAAACCAGACTTCAGTCTGAGAACAGCGAACAGATTAAAATAAAAGGTTTTATACCCCAGTATGAGCTGGATTAAATCAGTAACCTTTCAGATGGCATAGTAGATAGATTGGGAATAGAAGGATGGATGAATAACATTGGTGTCTTCACTCCTTTGTCTCAATTTACTGTCCGTCAAACCTACTTAAGTTTTATGTTATTGGCTCTTTTGACCCAAACACTTACTTAAATTCAGGGTGCTGAGGTTGTTTCTGCTAGGAAAAGAAATTAGTAATGAAGTCAATTGGGATTTTTTGGCCATAGTTAAAAAAAATCAAACAAAAAACTTTTTTCAAATATCTTTTCTCATTGGGGTTGTTATGGATTGTGTGGATTTCTGGTCCCTCTCAGACACTTTTTTCAGATTGTCCCACTCTCTTTCCCTGCTGAATTGACCACCAAAAAAAAAAAAATTCCCTTCATTAAAATTGTCTGCCTATTTGTTGAACATGCATCTATACTTTGCAAGGTACTAGGCACAACTTTTCTGTGGTGTCAGTATTTACCTACTTAAGGAGTTTAAATTGTTTGAATTATACTAAAATTAAGGCATGAGTTATTATGTTTTTCCAATATTTTGAGAATTCTGACAGACTCAAAAGAGTATCAAACTTGTATCTTTATTTATTGGAATGAAAGTAATAATAAAAATTATTTATTGAAAATTATTCTAAAGGTCTTCTATTTCACAATAAGCATGACAGTGGTCTCATTTTGGAAGTCTCACCTTCAGGAATCAAGCGAGGTATTGATTGTTCCAATCAATTACGTCACCATCTGAAAGTGTAATTAAAAAGAGCTTTTGCATGACTTACTGTGTGACTAACCATGAACAAAGAAGTGCACACAGGGGGGCATATTTTGCAGTCCTTGATGAAATGAAATCCTGTTGTTTTCAGTGGTAGTTCCACTCAATTAAGAACCATAGGTTTTGGACTATGCATTATAATGCACAAGGACTTTGTGCATAGTGGCATCAGAGATGATTTTAGGATGAATATATGTATAAAAGAAGTACAGGATAAAAGAAGTGCTTCATTCTACATGGGGTTTTACATATTCTTCATCAGATTTACGTATTCCTAATCTCTTTCCCTTGCTGTGAGGATTTATACAATACCAGAAAATAAGAGAATAAAAGTTTCCTGCCGCCTTGCCTTTTTGCTTACTTCAACAGTTTGTAATCTTTCCTTCAGTTATTGCTCTGAATTGAGTTTCTAATGTTGCATAACATGAAACATCTCCCCAAACCAATAAACTGAATGCCTGTATTTAGCTCTCTAAATACATTACTTTTACTAGAGGATGAACTGAATTGCTTGACTAGACACCTACTGCCATACCTTGTAAAATGAAAATAATCTGAGTGGGCTGGTAGGTATGACAGCAGGATCTATGGGAGCGTATTCTGGAGCAGCAGATTGGGAAGTTTTTTCCTAGAGTATGGATCCTCCTTTTCTTTTATGCAGCAAAACGGAGCTCTAGGTACTCTACTGGTTACCACATTCCAGGAATCAATCTTTCTGCAGGCTTGATACTTTTGGAAATATAAGAGTACATCCAATTGGTTGTTTTATTTAGTGGAAATACCTGAGTATATTTTAAGAGATTTTCTTTCAGGGACCTCTATCAGCAGTAGCTGCATGTGTCAAGAAGCTGAAGCAGGGACCAGGGAATTCATCACACATATCTCTGCCAGCCAGCAGCATATTCTGACTCTTCTCTGAATGAAGCCAACAGCAGAGTTTGAAAGTCACTATCCTTCAAAACTGTCTGTGACTTTTCCCGTTCCCTTGTACGACTTGAATGTTTGTTGTGTTGTGGAAACAGTATTGCTTTGATACACTTAAGGCAGCTACTGAGTGAAAAGACGGTGCAATTTTGCAGGGACACAGAGAAAGAGCAAAACACTGTATTAACGAATAAATAAATAAATAAAATCGGTAAGAACTAGTAATTCATGATATGGAGACCATGTTTTATTCTTGGCACCTGAGCCTATATACTTGTGATCAGTATCAGAATTTGAGCTGTATAAGAAATAGTGTGGCCAGCAGGACTAACGAAGAGATTTTCCCTCTGCACTCAGCACTGGTGAGGCCACAGTTCAAATCCTGTGTTTAGTTTTGGGCCCCTCATAACAGAAAGGGCATTGAGGTGCTGGAGTGTGTCCAGAGAAGGGAAATGGAACTGGTTAAGGGTCTTCAGTACAAGTCTGATGAGAAGCCACTGAAGGAGCTGGGAAGGGGGGCTTAAGGGAGACCTTGTGACTCTCCATACCTACCTGAAGGGAGAGTGTAGTCAGGTGGGGGTCAATCTCTTCTGCCAAGCGATAGTACAAGTGGAAATGGCCTCAAATTGTGCCGGGGAGGTTAAATTTGGATATTAGGAAACATTTCTTACCTGCAAGGATTATGAACCACTGGAAAAGGAAGTTCTTGAGTCACCATCCCTGACATATTTAAAATACATGAGGATATGGTGCTTAGAGACATGGTTTAGTGGTGGACTTGGCAATGCTAGATTAATAGCTGGACTCAATGATCTTAATGGTCTTTTCCTACCTAAATGAATCTACTGTTCTACAAAAAAAAGGGAGAATACTTAATTGCTGTTTGAAAAGGGTGTTCATTCAGGCTCACCTATGCCTCACCACAGTACAGAACCCTTTGTGGTGAGAGAGAAATGCTTTGAAGGAAGCAGTTATAAAGAACAATTTCAATTCATGGTCCTGAACAAAGTAAGAAAAAAATGAGTCAAGCAAAACTTTCCCCAAATATGAATCTTAATATAAATTTTATTTGCACCAGCAAATTAAAAAAAAACCTGACAACCAACCAAAAAAACTCCTCACAACAGATCATTTCCAGAGTATAAGCAAATGAGTCTGTAGGATAATCATCTAAAAATAATCTCTTGTGTCTGAGATGATTTTATCACTCCCTGAGCTACTTGTTCCCTACATTTCACTTGGGAAACACAGTAGCATTACAGACAGCTGCCACAGAGGAATAAGCCCATAGCACCAAATTTCTTATAAAAAACTCCCAAAAATCTTGAAAGGTGTATCTTAATTAGTTTTGATATGTAATTAAGTTGTTTTCTTGTCAAGTGTCTTCCCCCTTCAGATTTACAGACTCTTATGCAATTTTCAGATGTATTAGTTGTATTTCAGAAGAAAAAATCTCTTGCATACTGCCTGACATGAACTTGCCTATACTCATGTAAATACCATTAAAAAAGTATATGTCCCAGAAGCTGTAGAGGATTGAGATTTTTTTGTACCTGGAGTATAATTAATTTTCTATTCAAACCTATATTTGGTTAATATATTGTGGTAAGAGATTGGCCTTACATTTTAGAAATTAACCAAACACGTGAACCAATTTGATCTCAGGACTCTCAAAACCAGTAAAACATGGGGTTTGCACACAACAAATCACAGAAACAGCATTACGTATGGAAGAATGTTTTCTAAGATGGTATTTATGGGGAGAAGGGCCTGACTGCATTGCTAGAATCTGACTAGTTAGCAAGAGAAGATGAGTTTTTATCTCTTGGACCTTAGAGAGAACGTTGTGAAGGAAGATGAAATGTAAGGAAAAAACGGATTCTGGCCCCATTGCAGAAGCCTTAAGCCTAGTAACAATCTGTGAAGCTACCTGATTCCATCTTCCTCCTAGACATTGACCTCTGCGGCATCAATCTAACTATTTAGATCGTGACTGACTTGATGAGTTTTTGTGCGAGACTGAAATGTTAATGATTAATGGCTCAAAAAATTGGCCATTTGCTGCCAGTGTGTAAAGTAATAGCCCAGGTGCAGAGGGTGTGAGCACCAGAGGATGGTCATGACAAACCAACCATTGTTTAGCAACTTGCTGGGGTTTGAGCCAGATAAGGGATGAGACCAATATGAAGCAGGTCCTGTGAGGGGGGATAATACTTTTCATCATGTCCTGTCTCAGGTGTGAAAATTCTCCTCTGAGGAAGCACTGGGGTGTTTACAAATAGGCCAGACGGTTTTCATCCCTGCTGATGTGACACAGCCAGCTCAACTACACTGAGGCAGCTTTCATAGAAGGTATTATAACCATCAGTGATCCCCAAAGTGCCCCCAGACTCATTTCTGGGGTCTTCACCAGAGGACGGCACGTGATCCACAGTGTGGCAACAGATACATGGTGTTAATTTAGACAGTGTAAAACTCTGCTCCCAGGGAAGGTACCCTGGGCATTCCCATGTAAACCTAAGTGTATATTAACCCACTGAATTTTGTGTTTAGTGGACTTCCCCCGCCCCCAATGGATCAAGACTGCGACCATATTTTCAACCAATGGACATCAGAATTGCAACAATCAAATCTTGTCACTGCATCCACAGGTGGATCTTTCTACTCTTACACTTTCTTTCTCTTTCTTTCTTTTTCTTACATACATTTACTTTAGTGATATTTTTATGCTTTTATATTTTTCTATTACTATAGATAATTATAACCAAAGTGGCAACATACCTGCTTCCTGTTGCTACAAATCTGTTCTAAAATAAACCCTATATATATATATATATTATAAACCGCTATTATTCAGTGTCATTTCACTCTAATCCACCCTAAGGGACCAATTATCAAGAATTTGAGCTACCCTCTCCTTCAGGGGCAGATCGTAACTATTGTGTAACTATTTCCAATGTGATGTATTCTATAAGGCTTCTTCATATTATCTTTAAAGGACTAGAAAGGCACTCATACAGCTAGAACAAAACAACTTTTCTATTTTATGCTATTTCATTTTATTCAAGATTCATTAGTGAATTACTAAGTAGGTAATAACCATATCAATAATAAAATGAATATGCAACAGTGAAAAAATTCCCTTTTCATATTACTTATGTTTATTATTGCTGCAAGATAGAATTATCAGCATACATTTTACTAAGGACAGGGAAGAACAATTAGTAGATGTTCTTTGTGACAATAAATCTACTCTAAGTTCAACACCCATTTCTTTTTCTAAATGCTGTATATAAGAAAAGAAAAAATAGCTATAATTTAATAGTTATAATTTGCCTTTACAATAGCTAGTCACTAGATCATCAGCTGACTGTCGCTGTCAAAATAATTATGAAACCATAATATATATTCTGCAGAGATCTGTGTAGATGATAAGCTATTGCTTTTCCAAGAAAATGTGGACAGTGTAAATATCTTACTTTTGAAATTAAATACTTATTACTAAATTGAAAAATAGTAATTTAAATAGTTTTTTTGAGTTTTAATACCAAGTTAACCACAAAATTGAGATTTCACACGTCTACCTTTGTGTATTTGACCACTTTTTTGGGAATGAGTGATTATTTTTCTTCTTGTAATTGGAAAATATTAGTTTTTAAATTGAATAATAACCTGTCAGAGCTGGGTACCTGAAAGTCTAGATATTTAAGTACCAAGAGGAAGCCTGACTACTGTAATCACCAAAACTGCACAAGTATTTTATAAATCTCCTCTTTCCCATTGTTTCTCTTCTGGTTGTTTCAAACTCTTGCATACTTCCTCCTTTTTCATGAGGTCAAATTTACAATGAATCCCTCATTTTGTTACCTCTAAACCAGTGATTATTTCCAGTATTTTCATTTGCACCGTCCCCTTCAGTTAATGTAGCTGTTCAATATGCCACTTAACCATAGTCTAGTTGAGGTGTTAGGACATGGGTTGGACTCGAAGATCTTGGAGGTCTCTTCCAACCTTATCATTCTGTGATTCTGTGATTAACACCACCTTTTAAGGTAAGAATATGAGTGCACATAGTATGTGTGTGAGTGTCTACTGAATAGACAAAACAAAATGGTGTTTGTCCAGAAAAAAATTGTGCTAAAAAGGAAGAAGACTCCTCACCCCAACTGTCATCTTTAGGAAGGAAAACAGTGATTAGCTAGGTTAAACACTACCCATGAATTTCCAGACACTTCTGCAGCAAAGAAAGTTTAAAGAAAAAAAATTATGTTTAAGTTTTAAATTAAAAAAAGTCCTAACAAAAGCCACCATGAAAATTTATTTGCCATATTTCATAAATCTATTTAGAGATGAAATGAACTGCATCTTAAAATATTTAATTGTTCTGCGTTTATAAGGGATTCTAATGGATTAAGTCATATCTGGACAGGTGAATACTGTTTCTACTGCTAACAATTTTTTTCCACCATTCATATCATGAGTAGAAGAAGATGCCTGCTGGAAAAAAAAAATGTATTAGAGGGCTAAACATGGGAAAGTACTTATGAACACCTTTCTGTTTAATGTTTACTTTTACTGGTTTCTGGGGATAGGTTATTTGAATTACCATCCTCCAACAACCTGACTTTTCATTCACTGTCTTAGGAATGTGTTGGTTGTGATCTATTGTATGGATAATAAAAAGGCAGATGGTGTGATCCTTATATCCTTGTTAGGTCCAGTCTGTGACTGCCATTTTAACTTGAAGATTGGGATACACATTTGGGATGTACTGAAATATTTTCATTTCGATTTTCTGAAAAACTAAACCAGAAGATTTATTATAGGCCTTCCACTTCCTATTTGTCATGTAAAACTTTTGGATATTTAGTTATCAAACTTACAAGATTCTTTTAAACCAAAAATAGAATAATGCAGTAGGATGTTTACATTTAAGTGTGGAAACCAAGCTACAAGCTGCTGCCCTGAATCATGCACAGAGCAACCTAAAAAAGCCTCCAGGTATTATAGGCCATGTTAGCTCATCTGCTTAGCAGCAGAGGTCATGATGAGCACATCACCCTGGTAGTCTATTATCTCCTCATGAAATTCAGAGACCAAATCAAGGATTCTCCTCCAGTATTAAGACTCTCTACAGGATTGGCACTAACTGGAAGAAAAATTTTTATCTTTCTCTGCATGATCCTGACCTCCCAAGGCATAACATCCTAGTGAGGCTCTGAAACTCTTGACCAATGGAATGAAGATCATGTGAAGTATCTGACAGCATCTGGACATCTAACTGTGAAGAAGAGCTACTGTCATGCATGTATGTATTTGTATAAGTAATGCAGGAGTAATTGCTTCTCTGCAGCTTTCCTTTAAGCTTCATATACATGCATATAACTTTTGTATAGCCATTAAAAGGCAAGTAGCCTACAGCTTCCTTCCCCAACCAAAGAAAAAAAATGAAACAAGCCAAGCAAACAACTAAACCCAGCAAATCAATATAAAAAAACCTATAGGCTAGATAAGTAAGTAGAGGATTCTTCACATTTTTCTCTTTACACACATGGAATGAGGATCAGGGAAGTATTTGAGATAAAAAGTTCAAATTCTGGATTTTGAAATAACTATTTTTAAATTAAAACTTTCTATTTTATTTTGAAAAATAAGATGGTGAAGTATGAAGATTGTGGGTGCTGAAGCAGTCTGTTAATTGACTCATGTTGATTCAGACTTGGTAGAGGAGGAGAAATAAGTGGATATTGTCTACCTTGACATCAGTAAAACTTTGGACACTGTGTCAGAAAAGTTCTTAATAGAGACTGTTGATGTACGGGCTGGAGGAGAAAACAGTAGGGTAGGTTGAAAACAGGCTGAATAACTCAGTCCCATGGGCAGTGGGCAGTGGTAGAAAGAGACCAGTCACTAATGGTGTACCCCAGAATCAGTAGTGGGTCTGATGCTGCTTAACATCTTCATTAATGATTTGAACGATGGGCAGAGCCCACCTTAGCAAGTTTCCTGAGCAAAAAATACCCAGAAGAGAGGTTGATGTGCCAGAAGGCTGTGCTGCCATCCAGAGGAACCTCAACAGGCTGGAGAAATGAGCTGAGAGGAACCTCATGGAGCACAAGAAGTGAAATGTTAAGTCCTTTCTCGGTGGACAGAAAATTTCTTTTGCTGAAAGGCATATTTTTCAAGGTGCTTTTGCAGGCTTTCTACTTTTGAATGCAGATTTCAAGAAATTACATCAGAGGAAAATCAATGTCTTTAGCAGTCCTTTACCAAAGACACATTACAAGCTTTCAACAAGCTGTAAAAATATATATTTGTGTACATATGGGTGTATAAATGCAGAAACATAAATGAATTTACCAATATGTATAACCATGTTCAAGTACACACAGACCTCAATACACACACACATACCTACATTCAGAGATAGATTTTTTTAGGAAGATGTTTGTGTGTACGTTTGTATATACAGAGGCTTATTGAAAGTTAAAAGATCGGGCACTAGAGTGACATAATTTAAACAAACAGGATTTGAATACAAATGAAAAAGTAAAACAACTCTTTTAACTTCTATCTTACCTCTTGTGGGGTTTATGGATAAAACATCTTTTCTATGGCTGGGAATTGAATTTCTGCTGAAGTAGGCTAGTTTAAGCTCCTTGTGTTTCTTGTGAATAGTCATTAAAAGAAAGTAAAATCAATAAAGATATTCCTTCTAGAACTTGACAAATATTTGCAAAAGCTGTAGCAAATATTTTTTGCTAGAACAGAGATAAATACATACATATATCTTAGAAATAATGGAATTCATTGCAGAGTTCTGGGATCAGAGCTTAGGACTGCATAGTAAACAGTTCCAAAAGCATTACCATAAGTCAGAGAATCTGAAGATTTCACAGCTTAATATTCACATGGGAGAGTTTTTTAGGAAGGGTGACAGGAAGGAACAGTAGATATGAAACACAAACAGGGCAGTGGGAAGTATTTCAGTGTTCTTCTGGACAGAGCTGAGCAAACACCTTTTTCCTGAACTTGGCACCCAAACTGTAATTTCTAAAATATACTTGATACCTTGTTTTGATTATGCTGCCATAAGCTAAAGGTATTTCATCTTAATGGAAAATTCCAAGTGATGCAGGCATCAGAACAGACCTTTGATGAGTCTGAAGGACACTTCACTCTGAACACCACACAGTGCACAAACCCACTTTGCTGGACCGCAGTACCCCTGATGTCAGATTGCCTTCTGTCTCCTCTACAGCAAACAGTTGCATTTGAGAAGTGATTTATTCCAAGAAACTGACAACCTCATATTCAGTTCCACTATGAAATTAATGTGAAAAGGTTTTGGTCAATGTTTTGCTTTCAGCATCCTGTGTGTTGAACAACCAAGGATGTCAGCCGGAAGAAGCAACCAATTAAAGGGACTCTGGAGATTCAAATAACTTGTGTTATCCTTTCATTGCTCATTGACTTTTAGAATACATTTGAAATCACAGACAAAATCAATGTAAGTTTTCCACAGAGAGTGTCAGAATACCTTACTAATTTGTGTATGTAATGTAATTTAATATATGTGTATGTAATGCATACATTTTCATCTGCAACACAGGATAAAATTTATCAAATTTAAATTATGCTGAATCAACATATTACAGTGTTTGAGCAAAAACCAGCACAATTTTTTCATTTGTTAATACAAGTAAAAATTGATTCAGTATAATATAATTGTAATATATAATCATCAAATAATAGCATTTGGCCAGAGTGCTGAGACATTCGGACATGTGTTATGATAGATATCCTTAATATGCCACTATGAGTAACTATATCTTTTAGTGTTTGGATTTTGGTTTTTTTCCTCCTGCATATTACCCAGAAGAAAAAACTTGCTATGTCAGAACCAAAATGGAATTTTTCTTTGGAGCTGGTCTAGGAAGACACACCTTTTGAGATACCAGAATAGTTTCTAATACACTTGGTTTTCTCTTGGAATTTACTTTAGAAGAACTGATCTGGTCCAGACATCCTCAGTGAGTTATAGGACTGACCAGAAGACAGTTCAGAAAGCTACACCTTTGCATTCTCTAAGGGCTGGGGTGCAATAACTGCATTGCCTTTTTTATTATGGTGTGTACAGCACTGGTAGGTATCTAACTGCCTTCTGATAACCTTCCACTCATTTTTGAGGGGAAGTGGCTCATTTCACAGCAGCTACATGGCACTGGGAAATGAGGTTTTCTGGAGAAGTATCCTGTGTGATAGTATTTGAAGTGGCTAGGAAATGAGGCACAGGGAGATTGCTGTGCAATAGGATGGTTACTGTGAGTACTTCAGATGTTTATCATTATACACTACACTGACAAGCTCTTTACCCAGTTAGATGTCTTGTTGTTTAATAAGCATAGCTCTACTAACACTGAATTTAAAAAAATAATTTTTATTACATCTAAGCTGAATAGACAATAAAATTTCAACTAGGACAATGGTTGTTTTCCTGTGCCTCATTAGTTTGAAGAGACTGCTTAGGACAAGGTTTTGGGGCAAGTTTTTGTATTAAATAATTTTATATTATATTGAAAGTAATAGAATGGTTTAGGTTGGAAGGGACCTAAAAGATCATGTATTTCTAAAACCCCTGCCTCCAGCAGGGACACCTTCTACTAGATCGGGTTACTCGAAGTCCCATCCAGCTTAGTCTTGAACACCTCCAGGAATGGGGAGGTCACAACCTTTCTGGGCAACAAGTTCCAGTGGCTCACCACTGTGATAGTTAAGTATTTCTTCCTAATACCTAATCTGAACTTACCCTGTTTAACTTAAGGCCATTCCCCTTGTCATATCACTACATGCCCTTGTCAAAAGTCCCTCTCCAGCCTCCTTATAGCCTCCTTTAGGTACTGCTAAAAGCTGTCCCTGAAGCCTTCTATTGAACAGCCCCAACTCACTCAGCCTGTCATAATAGGAGAGAAAAGTCCTTGTGACAGTCTTTTGTGCATCCTACAGGGCTGGCTAGAGACTTCACAGAAGTTGTATCGTCCTAAAACAAAGAAAAATGGTTATTGTATTAACAAGTTAAATTATCTAAGTTACCTTCATGATATTGCACATTCCCAATCGGATATGTATAGAGCCATTGTTCCCACAGAATCAAATGCACCCAGATACTGCCAGAGAGCTGGGCAGGCATGTGGCAGCAAGGCACAATAATTGCACTTAGTTGCTTACTTACCAAAAAAAAAAATTAGATAAGGTCTTATATCTGCATTACTTTTCTCAGAGCTGCAAGTCAAAACCAAATTTATTCACTATTGTTAAGTTTATAAGGAATATAGTTCTCATGGAGATAATAAAAGCTAATGTTTTAGACTACTAGGGTGTTTGTAGAAAATTTCATCTTTGAAATTCTGATAATGGCAAAACTCCCATTGGCATCACGGAGAATTTTGCCTGCCAAAAGACTGCAAGATCAACCAGAAAGTATTTACAATAAATTTACATTACATTTAAGGGCTTTTATGACTTCAAAAATTGTTTTGTGATTTCCCATATAATAGGTCTCTAGACTTCTGCTGAACTAATTTGCAGGTTCTTCTTCATGGATATTAGTTAACACATTTCAGATAAAGGTACAAATTAGAATATCTAGGAGTAATGAATTTTTCCCTATCTTAAACTTCAGGGAGGTAGGATAAAAATGAACCATCAGCATTTTGTTTGGTTTTGGTCCAACTCTCCACATAACCAAAGAGACTCATGATTCATCAAGAAGATACTTTGTCCTGGAGAGAGAGAGCTAAATTTTCTCTGATTATGTCATGGTAATCAGAGGTACTTACCTCTTTTATTTGCATGAAGAATACATTTGTGTTCTGTGAAATATTTTACTCTAATTAATGCTATTAATATAAACATACACTTTCTAATTTTGCATGAAAATGGGAATAGTAAAAATATGCTGCTGTAAGAGTAATTTAGAAGTCCTCTTGGTCGACTTACCCAGGGAGGAAGTGGTAGAGGGGCAGAGGAAAAAAAAGAGAAAAATAATAAACAAAGAGACAAAGAGAAAAAGATAAGGAGAAATGGAATGCTGGAAGAAGGGAGAAACTTTTCGGGAGGGTGAAACAGATCGGAAACCTCATAGAAATTAACTGATTCTGATTGGAAATTCCCACGTCAGTTTCCTATGCTTAAATGCTACTAATAACCCTCAAGATGTAATGAAGAAAGAAAATAATTGAGCTACTTTTACTATACTTAGCACACTGATGTTTTTATTCTGACTAAATGATATGGATTTAGACATTGTGACAGATCTTTTCTGATACAGTAACATAAGGCAGCTTCTAATCACTTGTTAATTTTGCTCCTTTGCCCTCTCAGCAACATCCTATAAAAGTCAAACCTGAAGACAAAAATATGAGCTTACAATTATTATCACTGTTTCATTAAACTGTTACAACCCACTTTTCATATATAAGAAGTCGAGAACTGGATAATTGCAGCATGATTGCAGTACTGATTTTCTCCTTTAGTCAATGACTTTGTACTACAATTCTATTGCTCATAACCTTTGAATACCTGACATGTAATTTTGTTCTGATTTATTGTACCTTAAATAATATTTGATTGGTATGAGCTACATGATGATATCACTTACTCTGGGCATTATAAATGCATCCGAGTGTTTACCACACTGAGAAATTCATCAAAGCAGTCTGAAGAAAGGTTATGGGCACTAAATAAAATAACTTATTTCATAAAGTGGCTTTTTAAATAGATTTTAAAATTTCACATCACTAGAAAAGTCAGATTTAGAAACATTCTTTTCTTAAGAGAAAAAATAAAGCTCAGTTGTCTCTCTCTAAATATGCACATATAGATTACAGATGTGCTACTAAATTGTCTGCTTCTGAAAATTACATATAGATCCATCAACAAAATGGTACAGTACAGTTTTATAATTCCCCTATCCAATATCTCAGTATAATTTTTATGAGATTACATAGCAAAAACTTACCCTGCTGCACCTTTTGTTTTTGAATGGGGAATAGAAACGTGGACTGTTTGAAGGAAATTGTCCAAAGGCACACAGAAGCAGCTACCATTTTTTCCTCTTCCACTTACTCCTTCTGATTAGTTCATAGGAAGGTCAACCATGGGAAAAGAGAGCAATGGCCCAACAAGGAATAGAAATAAGGAACTCTTAGACCTATTCTCTTCTCAGCACTGAGATGTCAGTACTTTGTAAATACAAAGGATACCTCGTTCATCTCGCTTTTTAGCTAAGATAAAAGAGTCATCTTGTATTTTTTATGAGACTAGTTCCTTTAGTTTTGATGTGATCTTCTACCAGAGTAAAGTGGTTGAGAAATAGTATTTAAATCCCAATGCAGGGTTTCCACAAACTCACTAAAGTTGTCACAAGGTTTTTGTGGGCAAATAATCTTTATTAGAGAATTTTTTAATTTTTTTTTTAATGATAAAAGGGATGAAAAAAAGAAAAAGAAAATTTCTTTGACATATATTTTCAGAGCCTGATAGTCTCTATCCAAATGGCCTACCAGTCCATAGTGAAAGGCATTTTCACCAATTATCTACATACACAAAGACACCTGTGTCTATATACACAGATACATTTACATGTGGAATTTTGTTTTATCTTAGAAACATACTACTTCCCTGGCCACTGGTATAACTCTTACAAAATCTTTGTGTTTTACATAAGTTTGAAAGGAAAGTATTATGCTGTAAAGCTTATAATTTTATCTTCAATTGGAAAGAAAAATCTGTGAACAAAAGAGGTGTTTTCATGTTCTGAATGGCTTTTCTACCTTTTAAAAATTTCACATACATATGTAGTTACAGCAGCAAAATGATTTATTTATGAAGTTAAAGGTATAAATTACAAATGTCTCATTTCAAGGCAACCCTACGGACAGCTGAGAAAGGGAGGAAAACGTCACAATTTAAACTTTAGGAAATTAATCACATCTTAGTACTGAGTACTGGAAGTAACAGAATATATATTACACAGAAAGTGAAAAAGAACTTTTGAGAAAAGGAAAGAATTAAAAATAAATAATGTACAGCAGTATCTGTTCAGTGACAGTGAACTGGCCTTTGAAATATCTCATATTTATTCTTCTTTAATTATCATTCTCCACAGATATAGGGCTTAGGCTGAACTGAAGTGTGTGCTACAGAGCTAGCACAGCTACTAGCAACTTGCATTATATTGTCTGCCAGTCATTCTGTTAATCACCTACTACCTTGAGTTTTATCACAGCAGATAGCAAATGAATAAGAGAATTTGAGGAAATTTGAAAACATTACTTTATTCACTTTTATAGTGCAGATTTGTACAGCAGCTAAACAGTTTGATTTTAAAAAAAGAATTAAAAATGTATAAACTGCATATGCCACTCTCACTAGCAATAACAAATAAGACAAGTGTTCCTTCTAGAAATGTCATTTAGAGTCATCATTAGAAAACTCAGTAACAGTTATCTGAGCTAAGTCTAGTTAGGCAAGAAACACTATTAATAAAAAAATAAATTATTTAATTGTCTCACCCGCAAGGCACGTAGATTTCTCCAGCAGCTATCAGAGGAGCAAATTCTGAAGGCAACAGAGATTCACCATTTTGCTCAACCCACCAAGACAATGTTCAGTGCATCACAGCAGTGACTCAACAGCTGTACTAAGCCCTTTTCATAAGATTCTGCTCTCTACAGAACTTTGGAAATTACTTCCAATTTGAGCAGTTTATAGACAAAAAAAATTACTTTAAAAGCATGAGCAAAGGTAGAGAATGGGAGTTTTGAAGGTCTGCCTAACTAAAAAGCACAGGGAAGTTCATGCAGTTTTGTGTTCACCACTTTTCCCCCTGAGGAAATACTATGTTGAAATAATTTAATCTTGAAGGAGTGGGCACACTTGAGCAAATATAGACATCTTCAGCACTGAAATCACCAATTCAGTTCCTCAAAGTTCCCCGAAACATTCTGACCCAGATTAACTAATGAATGGCAGTAAGCACTCATTCTCACTGGAAAAAAATAACCTCATCTAAACATAAACATGTAGAACAAGTCAAATTAATTGTGTCCTAAGTGTGTAATTTTTTGCTCACATATAAAGAAAGGCTTGGATGATTAGTTCATCTGTGCTTTCCTGAACTACATATGTTTAATAGGATTGCATCCAAGAGAATCAAGCTATGTAGGCTTATCAGAAAACATGAGCTGTGTTGAAATGGTTGTATAATCCTGGCTAGTCCTCTCTGATAAAGGAATCAACCAGAAGGCACTGGAAAACTGCTGAAATCTATAGCGACATCTACTTCCCAAAACAAAACAATAAAAAACCAAAACTCACAAAACTAAACAACAAAGCCAAAACCAAAAGGAAAAAAAACCAACAACAACAAAAAAAACCCACCCTACAAGCAACCAAAAAAAAATCCCAAACCAAAAGAACAAACAAAAAAACCCAAAAAAACCTCCCAACAAAACTAAAAATCAACCCAATGTGGAGATTTTTCCACACTCTAATTTTCAGGGAAAGAAGATATGTGAAAGATTTTCCATGGAGACACAAACTTTCATATAACACCATATCCACCATATCCGAACAAGACACATTCTAGTCACATATATTTTGAAGCCTATGTTTTATGACACCTGGGCATTCTTAATACATGCATATACTATATGTATCCAATTTTTTTACTTACAGTAATGACCTGCCTGAAAAATTATGCTATAAGATTTCATTCTTTAAAAAAAATTGATGGCAATATTCCTCCAAGCTTGCTGTCTGATTGAATATGCAATGTAACTCAAAATGTGAGAATGTCATAGGGCATCAGAGGAAAGGAGGTAGAAATACACACAAGGACATATACCATTACAACTGTGAAAATAATAGATTTTTTGCTTTTATATACTCAGTTCCATCGTCCTTTCCCTTTTCTAATTAGCTTTCCTCCATAACTTCTCTTATAACTATTTAGCCTCCGGCTGGGATGACATGTGGAAAAATTCCTCAGAGGACAATGGTAATGTCATTCTCTGGATTGCCCAGTAATAGTCACAAAATATTGTTGATAAAATCTCTCAAGCACAACACCTCCAGGATAACAGCTAGTGGCCAATAAAGTAGGAATGACCTGAAGTTCATTTCCCCTTCTGTGTGAAAAGAGAATGACCCTATCTCTCCTCTGTTGGTTTTCACTTCAAGGTCAACTCAACATATTATATTTTAACTTACAATATTTTATGATAATGATTACTCAGTAGATACACGGTACTCTTGTATTTTCTATCCTTTATTGTCTATGGTTAAACATTGAAATGGAAAATAAATACTTTGATGTGCAAGCAGAGAATCTGTGTACTAGAGACCAATGACCAATCAACCAGTTGTGGTTGATTGTGGAATGTGATGCATGTTTTAAAAATCAATACCTCTGCAGGTTCCTGTTTTTATAAACCAAGTTTATGAGAGACAAGAGCTAGATCTCTGATCCTAATGCTAAGAGTTTGGGATTCAGAATGCTCAGTGTTGTGCCTCACAGAATGTCAGTGATTAAAGCAATATTTAATGTGTAATTTTTTGTTTGTTTTCCGGGCAAATGCTTCATTTTATATTGTCCCATTATGAAAACCACATGTAGATCCTGCTGCAATATGCAGAACACAATTAGTCTCCTGTTAGAATTCTTTTGATTCATCAGTAATGACACAGATTAATACAGGGATGTATAACATACAGAAGAGTGTTCCCTTGTTTCTCAATTGTCTGTTTTTTAAAACCTTGTTTTAAAAATAACCCCAGACATGAAATTTCCTTTCTTATTTAAAGTTCTCTACAGGATGGTGCTGGAATCAGAAACGAAGACGAAAATTATTTTCAGATGAAAAAAAGGAATTGTTCATCTGAGAAATTCCTAATGAAGTCTTAGTGCATACTGTACGCTGTCAGCACATAGGACTAGTGAATAGCAGCATTAGAAAAAAAATCAAGCAGCCGTTATCATTATTATCATCATCATCAGTCATCAGCTCCATCACACAGGTTTGTGCGTATGCTGTAATGGAAAAAAAAAAAAAAAGAAGAATGAAAAAGAGAAAAGGCTCCTGCTAATTCTAGATTGCTGAATAATTTTAGCGAAACATTACACTACCCCTCTGAATGACCTCCTAAAAGTAAGTTTTAACTCATTAGCTCTGTCATTAGCCTAATCAATATTATCCCATTATATTTGCTTCTTTTTTATAGAGACAATCCTAGGAAAGGTTATCACCAACTCCTGTGTGAGAATTCTTCTGTCCCCATGGATGCACAATATGTCACCCACTGTCAGTCAGATCATCACCGACATGGACAAGAAGCAGTGGCTGTGTGATTGGCCTATGCAAGGCCAATCTTCTTCCAGAAGAATGAACATGAGTCCAAAGGGACCATTGTTGATGTTGTCAAGCATGGAGATGTGGTGCAAATTCCCTGCTAAGTCAGTCAGACCAAATTATTTTTTATGATGTATTCCTAAGGAGGCTCTTGGTAAAAATAGTGGGTTTGCTACTTTTGTTTTCTACTAGTCTTGTTTCTACTTGTCAAGATGCTCAAAAGTACCTTTTTATAAATTTCCCATAACCTTTACAGGAGTAAAAATGGGAGTTTTGAGTCACTGAGATTTTGCTGGAAATGTGCTGGACTGAGCATTAGCATTGCAATTTTCAGAATAAAATGCTAAAAAATACAGAACTTTCTTTTCCTGTAATGACAATTCTTTAATTCTTTTTAGGGTAAACTATAGGTAAGAAAATTCACATCCAAATTTGGGAAAATGCTATTTAGAAGGAAAAGTTTGTGTGCTATTGTTGTGCCATTTTGTATTTGTATTATCAAAAATCACAATGTTTCTGTGTTTGCTGAGAGGGAGAATAATTCTGCAGAATTAGGCTATTTCAGAATTCCAGGACCACAGCCATATAAAGTTTATAAGATATCCATATACAGAGATCCAAGAAAAATCATTTCAAGCTTGGTGCAACCTTTAAGTTCCCTAGATAAGTTGGGAACAAAATTTTATTAATGATGTCTAAACTTTTAAACTTGCACCAAAATGAGATAGGAAGAAATTGCTTTCTTAATCTCTCCAAAAGCACCTAACATCTAAATAAACACATTAAAAAATCTTACCTATCATTGCCACTGCACTATAATCCATTATCTTAGACATCTGCATGTACTTCAGAATTAAACACCGATATTTGTTGATAACTTTATGTCATGGCATCAGTTAAAGATGATCAATATTTTTTTCTGACTTGCCTGAAATATTTAAAAAATAATTCAATGCAAACTGCCCTGGTATCAAAATGAAAAGCAAAGTGTGACAGTTTATGTTTTGCACTTTCTCAAGCCTCAGTTGTCAAAACAGCTCTGCATGGTTTGGTGGGTTTTCGTTTTTGTTTTGTTTTTGACCTAGGTATGGTAAGCCACTCTGTGTACCTGTGCTCTAAAAGCTTTTTTTGTGGTAGGTTGGCCTTGCTTGGGTACCAGGTGCCCACAGAGCCCTCTATCACTCCCCTCCTAAGTGGAACAGGTTTAGAGAAAATAAGATGGAAAAATCCTCATGGAACAAGATAAAAGCAAAAGCAAAGACAACATGTGGAAGCAAATTAAAACAAAAGCAGGTAGGGCCCAGGCCAGGAGGCAGGGTTTCACTGTTTGGAGTGGTTTCTCTGTAAGACAAGCACCATAATAACAAATGCCATGACTCCTCACTTCTCTTAGCTTGCGTTGAAGAGTAGACATCATATGGAATATCCCTCTGGTCAGTTTGGATCAATTGTCCTGGCTATGTCGCCTCCCAAGATTTTGCCCACCCTCAGCCTGCTGGTGAGGGCAGAATATTGGGGGGACAGTGCTGATGCTGTGCCAGCCCTGATCAGCAGAAGCCAAAACACTGGTGTGTTGTCAACACCTTTCCAGCTACCAATACAGAGCACAGAACTACAAGGACAGCTATGAGGAAAATTAACTCCTTTTCAGCCAGGGCCAAAACACTTTTCTACTGATTGAAAGCAAAAAAATTATTATAAGATTTTCAAAATATCAAATTACTTGAAGTCTATGCTGTGATGGCTTATATAGATGCCTTTGACTTCTTATTTATTTTTTCTCAGAAAAGAACTGGGCACAAAGAGTTCTGGTTCTGGTTTTTCTCATTTCAATGAGAGGAAATAACTGCTATACATACAAAGCCAGGCTCTTCCTATGGATAAGGCATACCTTAAATACTGAAAAAACAGAGATAGAAAACCGGATGAAGACTGACTCCTCCAAGTCAGTCCAGACTATGTATGATGAAGAACTCAGATGCAAGTTCACTTTTAAAATGGTGCCAAATTTAAATTTCTAGATCCTGTTAGACAACAATATTCATATCTTGGACAGGTTTTGCTATAGATTCATCACTTCAATGTACCTAATAAGGTGTTTTAATATAAATTAACATTAAAAGTATTTAATCCAGAAAATTATTCCTTATTATCAGTTCAAAAATTTCTTGTGACACCTCTGAGTCAACTTCTCAGAGAAAGGAGAATAAACAGAGAAATTTAGGGCAAAATATGTTTTAAATGCCAATTGCTTATACAGTTTTCTCAAGAAATAATCAAGAAACTAATTCAACCTTATTGAAAAGCAATAGATTTCTTTCCTTTGTGCCAGTAAGAACTGAGTCTTCATAATTTTCCTCAGTGAATTGGGTCAATGGTAGTAATGGGTCAAAACACAACTCTTTGACATTCATCTATTGAACATTAGAGCAAAAAGTCTAAATCAGTATTATTTTATCAACATTTATATATTATTTGACAGTGATTTTAAAAGTTTCTTTGGCCTTCCTTTAAAAAATATACTCTTTTTTGAATCTTGCAGACAAAATATGTTTTATTTAAATTCTTATGCTTTCAAAGATGCAATGACAAATTTGTAATGAACATCTAAACATTCTTAAAAGTTTTTCTCAAGTAGTAGGCAACAACACTGCAGTTAAAAAAAAAAAAACAAACAAACCAAACCAAACAGCACAAAACCCAAAACCAAACTGGATCAATACAAAATATTTTAAGGCAATTTTTCATTTTCTTTAGGTTCCCTGAATTATACCCTATACCCTTTGCATTCTAATCAAATGAAAATTCACACATACCATTTCAGCCCTTTACTCCTCCTGTACAAACACACAAATGCTCAGAGGCAATCACATACAAAGGCTTGGACAGTCTTATGATGGCATCTCCTTGTAGACAAACATTGGAAAAGATTTTCTGTATGAACCACATCCCTTGTCAATATGATAATACCACAGACTTTGGCTTGACCCTTGCTTTATATATTGTGTCTATGACATATCAAGACTCAGCATAATAAAGCCAGATAAAAACTAAGTAGAGAGAAGACCTATTCTTATCTTTTCATATGCTTATATAGAAAGCAGTTCTTTCTACTCTCTTTCATTGTATCAACTTAAAACACACTCCTGAGAACTTTCAAATGAATTAGTGGTACCATTGACCCACGGAAGATATTTATCTAATTTTCATTAGCAAGGGAAAAGTACATAGAAAAATAAAACATAGAACATTATCTCCCTAGAGCTAAATTTCCCGTCTTTTTGATACCTTTTTTCAGAAAAGTGAAACATCAGCCTGTGTCTAAAACTGGAGCAATCTCTGAAAGTTGCATGCATACACTGGAGACTATAACTTCAACTGTTCCCAGTATATTCAGTTAATGTTCGATTTCATTGCACAGAACAGGGAATTACCTTTTCCTAGGCTTGAACAATATGCAAATTATTCAGTACTGGCAGAAGTGTGTGCTTAATAAGCCCAAATTTCATTTACATCAACTGCATTTTCCACCTGACTTGGACTTTTTTTCCCATATTGTGTCTCTTTTGTAGCACATATGCTTTGCAAACTCAGAGGAGATAGTACTCATACTAACTTAATATCAGGGAGGAAACAAGGTAAGTGTAAACAGAAGCGAGCAAATTTTAGCAATACAGTGTTCAAAAGAAGTCTGTTATACAGTTTCAGAAAGATCACTTAGTCTAGACCTCAATAGCACTGGTAGGCATTTTTTCCTGGGCCTAAATAATGCTCTTTGTAGCTTAATAGCTGCAAACATAATATTATCAGAATCATGTTGTTAGCCAAAATAAGGAATGCAATTAAAAACCTTTTAAAGTCCATTTAATGAAAGCAGCAAAATACTCATTGGCAACTAGGAAATCTGCTTTAGAGATGACCCCAGTTGCCTTTTGATGTTTGTAACTTATGTGTTTTCTAAATAAGGTTTGCAGTTCATTGTTACCCATGCTTTTTCATTATAATGAAGATTGCAACAAATTGGCATGTACAATGGGTTCACAGGAGGAACGACCTCCTGTAAATGTATTTGTAAACATCACAGAGTGCTGCTATTGTTCAGAGCTATTTCATTTCATCACTGATTGTCAGAGTTTAAATGAATTTAGTACACCTGAAAGTTGCCAAACTGACATTCAGGAAAGCTGCAGAATCTTATATATACAGGGGAAAATAAAAAGGTAAGACGCAAGTGGGATATGACCCACTCTGGTGTCCTCTGATCTGTTTATTGGATGATTGTCTGAAAGGTCCATTCTACAGAGCATTCATTTCACTAGTTTATTTATTTCTTGTGCATAAATCAAAATTATTTTAAAAATCTGATAAGGTTTGGACACAGGATTGTTTTTATGCATAGAAACAGGCTTATGATAAATATGATAACACAAGATGTTGATCTTTGTATAGGAATGTTATCCTTGACTATGCTCAACTGGGTAATATGAGAACTAAACCAAACCCCTTTGTCATGCATAATTTAATTGGAGTTTGTATATGCTAACTGTTTCCACTCAGATGATAGTTTGTAATTGGAAAACTAAAATTAATCTTTTGGTATAAGAAAAATTATCTCTTTTAGAGATGATGATCATGTCTTCAAATTCTATTAACAATGGCATTGAAAGATTGTGGTTTGCCAAAAATCCATTCCAGGGAAAGAACCGAGTCACATATGTAGTGGTTTAACCCCAGCCAGCAAACAAGCCCCACACAGCCATTCACTCTCTCCCTCACCAGTGGGATCAGGGAGAAAACTGGAAGGGTAAAAGCTAGAAAAAACATAGTTAGAGATAAAGACACTTTAATGGGGAAAGCAAGAGCTGCACCCACAAGCAGAGCAAAACAACAAATTAATTCACTGCTTCCCATGATCAGGCAGGTGTTCAGTCATCTCCAGCAGCCCCATAACATGCAATGATTACTTGGGAAGACAAATGCCATCACTCTATATGTCCCCCCCTTTGTCCTTCTTCCCCTACTGTATATGCTGAGCATGACAGTCTGGAATATCCCTTGGTCAGTTTGGGTCACCTGTCCTGGCTGTGTCTCCTCCCAACCTCCAACGCACCCTCAACTTTCTTGCCAGTCAGGCAATCCAAAAGCAGAAAAGGCCTTGGGTCTGTGTAAGCCCTGCTCAACAATAACAAAAACATTGCTATAGTATCAACCCTGTGTTCAGCACAAATCCAAACACAGCCCCATACCAGCCACTGGGAAAAACATTAACTCTACCCCAACTCTAACCAGCACTTTTCTCAGAAACTGAAGCGGAGGAATTTGTAACACAGTGTCTACTGTGTGTCTTTCAAGTAGTCATCATGCATTAAGCGATTAAAAAGTATTTTATTATTACCGGGTAATGAAGTTATTTCTTCATTTAATTATTTGCTATTCTTTGGATAGCATTTTTTTTACCCAAATATTCCCTTCCTTTCACTCTTACCACCCGGAGCCAAACTCGGCTGCATTACTGTAGTTACAGCCAAGCTAGCTTCACCATATGCTGTCTGTACTGTCTATAGTATGCAGAATGAATCCAACAGTTGTGACTGCTGGTGGCTCATGAAACATCAAAAACTTTCCCCTAGGAGCTGAAAGGAACAAGCCACCCAAGCACAGGCATGGCACAGTAATATTTTTTCTGTGAGTAACCAGTTTTTCAGGTTTAAGGTAGCACACACTGGACACTAGTTTTGAGTCTGTGTATAGGCTGAATAGCGCTGTGCAAAATAGCACTGTTCCAAAGTGGTTTTTTATTGGCTAGCTTATTTCTTATAATGTTATGCCTGGTTGTATTTTTGCTTCTGGGCTAAAGTTTGTTTTGATACTGTTTAATACAGCTGAGGGTACTGTCTACTACATCTAATTTCCTATATATATTATAGAAGCCCAATCAGAAATTTTTGGTGATGATAATTTATTGACAGAGTAGCACTTTTTCATTTATCATTTGTAACTATAATGACCACCAGAAAAATTATCTCAGTTTTGATGTATGATTTAGTCATATGACCAAAAATATTATCAGTATATAATTAGTTTGATATGCATGCATAATATGTAATTGATGATATATGTACAGATAATCACAAATTAACTGGATGACTTCTGTTGACTCAGTATAAGCAAACTGTTTGCAGCAACCTTTCTAATGAGTTGTCGATAATAGGAAGTTTAACATCAACTTAAAAAAAAAAAACAAAAACAAGAGGGAAGTCAGGCAACTAAAGCAAAGAAGTTTATAAAGTATAGGTAAGTTACCCTACTTCAACTTTCTGAAAAATTCAGCAGCAATTTATAGAACAACCTATTTGGCTGTACACAGGAGACAAGATTGGAGTACACAGCACACAAAATGCAGATCTAAGAAGAATAGGCAGGGTAAAACCAGTCTAAACAATTTAATGTTTCTACACAATGACATATAGAAAGGCAGTTATGTGTCATATAGCTTCATTTTTTGTAACATATTTATTGCTCTTGAATATGACACCATCTTAAGAATATAAGGGAAATGCAGTTAAATGACACTGGGTGGAGTTAAGCCAGTTTGGATATCCATAGCCACAGAGAGGGATGTGAAATTGTCCTCTGTAATCTTAATGTATCAGACAAGAATTAATGAGCTTCAAAAGCAACACAGAAAATTCGGTATAGACACTGGGGAAACATGAAAAGGGAAGGTAGTGAATTACAGTCATAGGTTGCTGTGGGAATCTCTGTCATGAGGTCTTTAAAAGAAGTGAAAAAATGTCTATGCAGAATCATAGAGAGAACTGATTCTGCCTTAGGGCAGAGAAAAGGACTGGATGACCTCTCAATGCCTTCTTACTCCTGTTTTTCTGAGATTCTATTATGTAGATATCTACATTTAAATACATTATTTAAAATATTGTGATACTTTAGTTAATATTTTATAATAATACTAAAATAGTTAATACTGTCCAATTAATGTTGATAATTACAGTAGTATTATTTACTTATAGGTAAAATTATTATTGGTATTTGAATGAATATTACTGAGTAAAAGTGTCATCCATTACTGAAGACTTAATTTGTGAATCAATATTCAAAGAGAATAGTCAAGGTCACTACTTTTTATTATTATTTCGTAACTATGAATTTTATTTCCTGATAGGCCCATTTAGATTGATACAAAGTTTTTAAGAAAAAAGAGCCAGTGAAATAGTTCCAAGGATTAAGGATACATGTGCTCTGGTCTCTTTAATCTCAATGACATGAATTCTATTCATTCATTTAGGGTGGCAGAATAGCAAGCTTGAGTTTCAGTAATGAAGATAAGAATGTAATTCAGCTTTTTTTTCAGGAGACTGATAGGCAGGATCCCATGGGAAACTTATCTGAACAGTAAAGGGACGGGAGAGATCAGGTTTTCTTCTTGGAAAAACTCCTTAAAACACAAAGAGGTCAATCCCAATATGAACAAGAATGTGTGGTAGAGGGCCAGGTAACTCAATGCAGAATTTCAGAATGAGCTCAAGCCCCAAAAGAAAGCATACAGGGTCGAGCTGGGAACACTCCACTAAGGAGCAATACAGAAACA
The DNA here is from genome assembly GCF_000738735.6 of Corvus cornix cornix. Classification (NCBI taxonomy): domain Eukaryota; kingdom Metazoa; phylum Chordata; class Aves; order Passeriformes; family Corvidae; genus Corvus; species Corvus cornix. The sequence goes on along the minus strand of NC_046332.1, from coordinate 58,994,256 downwards.
GTGCCTAGGTCTTCAGCTCAAGAATTAATAAAACCAAAGTTCAGCTGTTGCTGACAATGGCAGGAGATATGAAAGGGAACAAAAAACAATTCTATAGATAACTGAGAAATTGGAGAAATAGAACTGGCATAAAACAGAATATGGGGCTGCTGCTGAATGAGAGAGGCATCTACATATATAGTATACTAAAAAACTTGAAGTACTCAGCATCTTATCTACTCAGCACTTTCTCTACCTCAAACTATCCAAGTCCCTGTCCCTAGTTGCAGAGCACAGGGTAAAGAAGTGCTGCAAAAGGTACCAGAAGACAATTAGATGGAGCATGTCTTAGTGACTGCTATAGCAAGTTTTACAAGATATACAAATCCATGGGACCACAGCACATGAGACAAAAATGTATTAACAACAAGAATAGGAGAAAAGAGGAGGGTACTGAAGGGTAGGACCGACATTTTGTAAAGCTCAAGAAACCCAGTGAAATTCAGTGAAAACAAATGTAAAGTCCTGCACCTGGAATGGGGTCAACCCATGGGACAAGACAGGCTAGAAATCTGCTGTGAAAGGAGTCCCAATGAGCAGAAGATTGAACACAAAACAACACAGTACCCAAGCTGACTGGAGAGAAGACACCCAGATTATCCTAGATATGCTCAGTGACAGATACAACAGACAGACAAAAGCGATGACAAATAAAATTCTAATTAAATATATAGAAAAAAATATTCTTCATGGTGATGGTGGTCAAGCACTGGAATCATGGAATACGCTAAATATTCATCCCTGCTAGAAATTCTCAAATCTAATGTATCTAAGAGAACAGTCTAAATTCAAAGCTAGCCCTGCTTTAATCAGGAGCTTGGGTAGATGACGTACTGTGTCTCTTCCACCCTAATATTTTTTATCGAATCTTTTTTACAATTTTTTCAAAATTATAAGAAATATAGATGTAATACCATATTTATTGATTTAACCTTAGCTTCTTCTTCCAGGAGTACCTGTTATTTCCTCAAGTTTCCCTCTAGCACCATTTTTAAAAGCTCCTATTGAGAATTATTTCCTTTATATGTCATACTCATTTTCATATTAGCCACTACATGGCCATGTTGCGATTATTTCTTTACATTTCATTCCTTTTGAACACTTAATCATTTTTTGTTTCACTTTCCTGAACTCCCTGTGATTTGTTAATGTATGTGTGATATTGAGGTTCCCAGAACTGAACTTATTCTTGCAGGTGCAATCAAAGTGGGGTCATATAGAATGGAAAAATTGTCTGCCTGCTGTGTGACATCAGTGTGACAGATTCCTTGGTCTCTAACAATAATTCTTATTTTCTTTAATATAGGAAGAGAGATGATCATTTCTGTATCTCTGCGAGGCTGGAGCACAAATACAGACACGCACAAACATGCACAAACACTCAGACATGCACAGACATGATATACAGAGTTGAGAGAGATGGAGCTAATTTCTATCTACCATCTCCTGAGCAAAATAATTGCTATAGGAGGAAAAAAAACCCAAAAAAACAACAGAAACAGAAAAATAATATTCTCTTGGACTTTTTGCAATGGGAAAAATGAGGGAAATGGCTAGAAATAACAGTAATTAACAAAACCCACCAGAAAAGATGTAGGAGTATATTAGTCATTGATTCATTTCCCTTGAATGGTGCCCCTGGTCATATAGTGATATGGTGAGATGCTTTCATAAAATCTTTCAATATGACAGTAAATTATAACACTTTTTGATTAAATAAATCACGAAGTATAACTGAGCATGACCTGGAGGAAAATATCTTGGGATACAGGGAGTAGAAATGCTCTCAAAATCCGTCTGCACTTAAAGCTCAGCTCTGCCTTACTGGCAGACTATCATCTGGTTTCAAACTAGCAGTGTCAGATAAGTTATTCCTTCTGTTTTAGCACAATTTTCTTACTCTGGTCTTGATAGTCTGAGAATCTCTCTCAGACTGTCCCAAGAGAATCATCTTCACAGCAAAAGCTTCTGACTCCACTTCACACCTGACTCCCAGTGAGATGAAGCATAGACTAAAGGATCTTGCTCCCCCTTGATTATATTCCTAGATGAAATATATTTCAGACAGGTCCGCAGGAGAAGGTTATGAACTACAAGCAAGAAATGAGTTCAGAGGGTAAAAGTGACAATTATTTTTCTACGCGAACAAAAATGAGAAGAGTATTGGCCTTTTCCTTAAGAGCATATCACAGTTTCTGATGTTTTCTGATGCCAATTCTGCTGCTTTTGTAGTCTTTCTTCACATAAGTATGCCAAACCCCCCCAAAAAAGATCTGACAAACACCAGTTTTTTATATGATCACCTGACTGCTGTTTTTTAAAAGGAAATATCTACAAACCATTTAATGCAAATAATTCTTTATAGATTAAACCAAACTTGATGATCTATGTGGTGGTATTTACACTTACCGTCTTATTTACCCATTTAAAAATCATACTTTTTGTCTCCAAGAAATTCTACTGAAACATAACCTGCTTAAAAACAGATCTGGACTGCATTCCACATCATAAACTTACAATCCTTGAAACCAAAAGGAGCACAAAAATATGATTTTGAAGGGGTTTTGTGTGCATTTTATCTGCTGACACCTTTGCGTTCGTCAGCTGATCCTAAAAGGATATACAGGGAAATTAATTACTGCAAGCAGAGCTAGTATGGCTTAAAGGCTGATCAAGGAGCTGACCTGGAGAAGTGAGGGACCAGTACATCTCTTTCCAGGAGTCTCTACCACTGAAAGGAAGCTCTTGAGCTAAGCTCTCATCTTGCCTTAATGAAGAGAGATTTTAATTCAAAATAAATTATTCAGATGTAACTGAGTGTCTTCAGATAGGATCTAGTAGGGAGCTGATGAATGTCCATTTGACCCATTCTGCTCACGTTCTGGGTTCAATGTCTTCCTATGAATTTTTTTCCCTCAAGTTACTAAATATATTTCTTTGGCTACATATCATCACCATGCTTGTAACTCTGATTGCTTAGGCATATGAACATCCCTGTTAACTTGTGCTAAAGCTCTTCTAGATGATTGCTGAAGAAGAGAACCATGGAAAAAAAGCGTGTAGAAGAGCAATACTTCCTCTAATACTATGTGTATGTGTTTCAGTTATGCCACATGGAATTTCAGCCAATGAATATTTGCAGCCTAACTTGCCTGCATAACCTTTTGATTTTATTCTTTTGCATAGTCAATTTCAGTTTTCTGTTTAGTGTACTCGCTTAATTTGTAAAAAGCAATCTCCCCTTTCCTTATGTTTGTTTGTTTGTTTGTTTGCTTTGTTAGTGGTTTTTCTGGGTTTTTTTTTTGGTTTTGTTGTTTTTTTTTTCTGGATACATGAGTTCTGTAAAAAACCCCTAAGTTATTAAAAGTTGCCTTACCTGAAACATGCATTTTGCTGACTGGTTTCACCTGTTTTCTGTTCAGAAACAGAAGAAAGTTTCATCAAATCTTCAACTCACTTGGATTACATGACCCCAGACAGAAAATTTTTGTCTTGTTTTGGAGTACGTGTATGCCATTTCTTGCATATTATCTCACTGATATTACCATAACTGTAATTTTTCAAAATACATATATGTTTTTTTTCCCATATTATAAACTAATACAAGGGCATGTTGAGTGATCACAACATGTATGATAATATTCTCAAAAGTGCTTGTGGAATAAGGCACTAGAAACTACTGTATTTTACTCATTAAAATGCTGGTGCTAGTGAGATTACAAACATATCAGCATCAGTTTTGATACTGAATGTCATGATTGTGTATTTTTTAAAAAAAAAACCTTTATTTGCCCTATTTTCCTGCTGAAAACACAGAGGTTTTAGTGGGTGTTTGTTGGGGCCCTCCCCCTGCCATGTGGTCCTGGGAGAGGGGCCCTGGGCGGGAGACACGGGGTTTCCCTGCCCCTGGTCAGCCTCGTTCCCCATTGGTTGTTTTGTGTTCCCCTGTGCGGGCAGAAGGACCCTCGGGTCCCGTGATTGAGCAGCTCCTCGGCATCCTCAGCCATGCAGCTGGGAAAATAAACATCTCTGAAACATCCATCAAGAATCAGTCCATATATATTTCTTTTCCACGGGCCTCGTTGTCTGATACATTGTGTTGCAGTATCCGCACTGTAACAGTTCTTATTTATGCTTTGTGGCAAAGGATAGGCCTGTCTTTGAACTCGAGTTCTCTTTACATGTAGATACAGACAATAATATACAGGGCAAATAGAATTAATTATAATGCCAGATAAGAATATTAATGCATGAACAAAATTTTACATTTTATGAGAAGTATTCTTATTCAATGATAATAATCAGTATCTTTTTTTCTAATGATTAGGCTCCCTAATCTCTTCTCAGCAGCACTCTTGCTAATCAACATGAAGCAAACCTCCAGCTTATTCAGAGAACAGCTATGTCTCTGGTCTGAACAGTAATGGAGTCTGACAACAGGTTATAAACCGAACTTTATTGGGGCACTAAGAAAGATGAGCAGCAATGCAGCCAAATGGTGATTCACCTGATCCCTGAGAGTGAACACTGGGCCAGCAATGATGTCATGGCTCTGGTGGACTATCAGGGACTCAATGTCAAGTCAATTGAGCAAATGACTTTTGAATGTGGATTCGAGTTGTGTCACTCCTTGGCTCCACCAACATGAGTGTGAGTTGAAAGAATCACACCTTACATGGCAGTAGCATGGACTACGTGTCATCTCAGATGATGTGGGTGACATCCTGCCTGCATGACAATGGGGGCAGGCTGTCAGACTGCAATAAAAGGGAGACTTGCACAAGTAGAACAAGCTTGCAATAAAGACACTCCTACAGAATTTCCAACAGTTCTCCTCTTCTGCTGTATTGTCAAGATTAGATCTGAAGGTACATTGTCTACAGCACCTATAGATACCCATCTAGAAACTTTGGATGAGTTCTGTTCATGTTTCCAAACAATATCCCCTGGTTCATTAATTGTTTTTGATAGGATCTCTTTGTGAAATGAAAACTGCCACTTGCCAAATGTCAGACTTGTAGACAAAATATCCACGAAGAACAAAATCTGATATGAGCATAAAATTTATGGAACAGCATTTTATGAACACAATATTAAGAATTAAGTAAAATAATTTGCCTGATTTAATTAGAAACTAAGATTTGTGTGCAGAAAAGGTAGTTTAATTATTTACTGGTATACTTTTATTTTGCTGGTGGTGGGAATAAGATTCTTCAATAGAAGCAAATAGATCTGTGGTTTGTGATTATGCCTCCTGAAAGAGTCATAATCTGTTTTTCTTTTTATTGCTCTCTGTATGACAGAACAAAACAATACAGAGCAGCTATTTACACTTTTAAAGCCCTGTGCTGGACTTGAGACTCTCTGTCCATCTGCTTTACCTTCATCTTCAGTCAGGGTGCAGAATTGGACCATTACTCTAGCTGCAGTCTTGTTAGACCCAAGCAGTGCAGAAAGATTAACTTGCATACCTTATGCACAGCACTTCTGTTTCTATTGTTCAAGACAGTAGAACATCATGACATACTCAGTATGAAACCTACAGCAGGTTGCACGGGATTGCATCCAGGAGGGTTTTCAGTATCTGCAGGGAAGGAGAAGCCACAACCTTTTTGGGCAGCCTGTTTCAGTGCTTTGTCACTTTTGCAGTAAACAAATTTTCCCTCATATTTGGATGGAACTTCAAGTGTTTCTTTTTTTGCCTGTTGCACCTTGTCCTAAATTTCTAAATTTTCTTTGTTAAATATTATCAATTTATCTGTTTGTGTGTTTTCAGATCACTTCCACAGCTGAGCCTTTGTGAAAAGTTTCTTCTGTATGTCAGCATTTAAATCATTCATGAAAAGCCAGAACTATACAAGACATGAGAAAACTTCTGCAGAACCTGCCTAAATACTACCTTCTGATTTGATAGCAAATCACTGTTTAAGACTTTTTGGGCACATCTGATAATTTTGCACATCTATAATACTAATCATCTTAATCTTATCTTTTGCTTATAAGTGTCACATAAAGCAGCTTCAAAAGATTTTGTAAATTCAAAATATCTAACATATACGTTTCTTCTCCTTTATCTGTAAGACTGTTATCCTATCACAAAAAAGAAATTAGATTTTTCTGACAAGCTTTGTTCCCAAGATATCTGTGCTTGCAGTTACTCTACTCTTACGTTATCTCTAGGTGCTTATAAATTGTTTGAATATTTGTTCCAGCTTTTTACAAAAGGAACTAAAGCTAACTCACACATAATTCTCAATTCCTACTTTTTCACCTTTTTTGAAGATGAGAACTGTGATTTTCCTTTTTTTCCCCAGCTCTCCAAAACTTCATAACCTTTCATGAATTCTATAAGGTTTCAGCAAGTCTTTCAAGTTTGCTGAGTAAAATTCAATTGGACTATCCAACATAAAACTTCTAACTTACATTAGAGCTCTTTAATGTACTTTTCCTTTCTCCAGACTGAATCTTTACCCCTTTCTTGTTGATTATGTGTCAGCTGCCTGATCTCAGACAATCTTTTTAGCAATATCTGAAGCTAAAAAGAACATTAAACACTTCAGCATTCTTGGTATCATAATCAGTTCTTCCTTCTCCTGTTCAGCGTTTCCCTTTATCTTCATCTTGATACTAACATTCTTACTGAATGTCTTCCTGTTGCTCTTTATAACTCTTGCCAGTTGTGTATTATTTTACATTTTGGTCTTTTACAAATTTTTTTTCCACACATTTCGTCCTTAAAAATTTGACCTCTTTTTCTGTTTTCCATGTACTCCCTTCATGCAATTAAAGTCCCTAAAGAGTCAATACTTTACCCAAGCTGTGTTTTTTTTCCTATACTTCCTATCCTTTCCGTATTTGTGGTCTGTGATTATGTTTTAAATATAGTTTCCTCATTAGGGTGCCAAATTTCTTATTCTTTAGACTTGTTTCTCACAGAATATAAGTTCTCAAAACTCTTAATTATTGCTCTAATAAATTTGCATGTTCAAGGTTTATTTAATCTAGTGTCTGAGAGCCAGGAGTTTTCCCCAAGAGAAATCTATAAAAGCAGTTGAAAGCATTTTAGCTTCCCCTGTTCTGTGGGCTTTGACCTATTTCCCACAACTACCCGGGCATCTTCATATAACAAATCCCCCGCTATTGAACGACATACCCTGGATCTCTCCTGCTCTCTTGCTGTGACACAATGTAATTTGTTATTACCATTGTTACTGGTCTTTTTTTTTTTCCTAAGTCACTAACAATAATCTTGGGGGTTGGAGTTATGAAGACATATGTAAAGTAAATACTTAGAGATGCTTACCTATTATGTACTTAGTCATAATTCTCCAGGGATATTGTCATTAGGGCCAATAGATCTTCATTAATTGGTGTCTCTTCAACATTAAATAAATGTGTGCAGTTGATAATTTTCTTTGTATTTTTCATTAAAATTACCATTCAAATTTTTACCTTAGTATCAAATACTTGTACAAAGTGCTCTATTATCTAATGAGTTCTTTACAATTTGTTAGCCAATTATTTGAGTTAAACCAGAAAACCATAATTTGTTCCTTTTATAAGTTACTTTTATACTCTCTCTCTGAAGATAGCTAGAAAATAAAAAGAAGCTCAGGAAAGTAAAACTTTCTGGTGCAATGTGAAAAATGTAAATTATGGGTAGCTGATATCATGAGTAGCTGATATCTGTCCTTTTGCTGCAGTCAGATTTATACCGTGTCTTTCTTGACCAGGACTGAGACTGAGAGAAAAGAAAAAACCCAAATATATGAACTATAACTTCAGTTAAATGAAATAGCAGTTTTAGGTCTTCTTATCCAATTCAGAAATATCCAACCCAAAATGCTACATATACTTGATGGAGAAATTGTACTCATTATCAGGTAGCCATATGGCTTATTTCAAATCTATTTGTAAAGAAGGGATACTGCCACAGAGAGTTAATCGCATGTGATGCTCATAATGTAATATGAATCACAATAACAATCCTAAATAGCCATTATGGTAAGAGCAGTGAAATGGAACTTGAAATAAACAGTGCAATGAGTGCATATCAGTTAACTTGAAAGGATAGGAGCTTTCCGGTGGAGGAAGAGAGACCAAATACAGTATCTATTAAAGGACTATTAAATGTGAATATAAGTATCTCCCTAAAGCCAAATGCAACTATTTGCCATATGAGTGGGAAAAAACAAATACATAGCTTTTTTGCCGTAGGCTGGGTTCCTATAAATTTCCTAAGTCTCTCCCCTGTCGGATTCTTAGTCATCTAAAAACATGGTTGAACTCAAATTGAAACCTTCCTTCAACGCAGGCCCTGCTCTGTCTCTATTCTGTGCATATTGTCAGTCAACTTGTTCCTCATATCTTCCCAGTGTGAAATCTGTTCACATTTTGGAAGTGGCCAAAGTATTCAACTGTTACTGGAGAAGAGGGATAGTCTGTCAGAAAGAAATACAGACAAGACAGTAAGAATCCATCATCACCACTTGAAAAAGTTTTTTTTTAAAAGAGTATATCTTTTTGTCAGGGGAGGTAGGGTAGATATGGAATGACTTTCTTATTGCTGTCAACACAATATCTACAAGCACAAAACCTTGGGGCACTTGTGGCCTCAAATTCATGCTTTCCATTTAAATGGTTGTCTGATATTTTCAACTGGTTCTTCACCCAGGCAAATGAATTTTACATTGCAGCACAAGGACACATCCACAGAGACATCTTTAAGTGAGTGAGAAAGGGAACCAAGGAAACATATTTGTGAACTATAACCTGATCTTGAACATGGATTAGTAAATAGAGGAACAATCTCTGCTGCTTTCATGCTTCAGTGTCTTCACAGATATTTTATACAAGTAGCTTGATTAAAACTGTTGTGCAGTAAACTGACTCATATTAGTCATGCTAGATAATAAAGACAAGCAAATTTTTTTTCCTAATATTGTTCATTCTTACAAAGGACACTAGGGAGTCATCAGTCTGCAGTCAACACCACTGTGATCTGCTTTGTTCCATTGTATTGTGATCCTGTATCTGCTTTGTTGAACTTTCACTGGACTTTATGGTACAAAATATGAACAAATTGCTTATACACAAAGCTGTATTTAAGTGAAACCTTTAAAGTAAAGATTTCTTTGAATAATTAGTCATCATAAAAAAGACAGTTTCTTTAACAAAAATGATTTCTTATTAAAATTTCAGTTTCATCAAGGTTTTTTACCTTGAAGAATAAAATAAAAGACAAACATTTCTTTTCTGACTGTCACTCGAAGACGACAATACATATTATGGAGATAATATTAGGATGTGCCTCATTGTCTGCTGAGTAAATTATACAAGGTTTTAAAGGCATATCAAAAAACTAAAGTTATCCACATTTTCACTTAGCCTCTGAAAATACTCAAAGCAGACTTCAGGTAAAATATTGAAATATGTAATTTCTTCACAGCAACAGATATATAGAAGAGGAGAATAAATAACACACAAAATTATGACTATATATATACTATACTTTGACTCAGGAAAATAGACCTGCCTAAAATATACAGCTCAATTTTGAGATCCAGCTGTGAAAATATTTCACCCATGTCCAATGTTGGTTTGGTTTCCAAGGCTCTCTCTCTCTCAAATGAGACAGATGTGTATAGGTCGCATTCAATATGTAAGTATGTAAAAAAGGAAAGGAAAATGATTGTAACTTATATTTAATGTCATTTAAATTTACCTTGATGTAAACTGTGTGATGAAAATTCACTTCTTTAGTGAGGAGTTTATCTTTAAAAGGGGTTGCAGTTTCATTCAGAAAGGAGTCAAAATTCTGACTTTCACCACATTATCCAAATCATTGTTGACTGGTTGCAAGATAAGATCTCATGAAAACTAGGCTTCTTACAAATTGTCACACCTAAAATCCCGTAAATATTGCCAGTCCGTAGAAACACTTTCAGCTAGGTTTATCTGACTTATTATATGTGTCAACATTGGGAAAACATAATTCACTTGCTGTAAGTGTCTGTCTCTTTCCATTGACTATAAAAGCGCTAAGGACTAAACATTTATGTTGTCCAAATCTAGATAAAATACATTTTGTTTAGAGTACAAATTGATTACTAAGAATTAATATCAGTTATCCACCTATGTAAACACAAGATAACTGCTGATATGTATGTGTTGTTGAGTGAGAATAAATTAAGAAGTAAAATATATGCCTGAAGTAAGATTTAAGCTCCGAGGCCCTTCCCAAGACCAAATATTCAGCCAATTAAGGTAAAACTATAGTCTCAGAAGAAACCAAGAGAACAATCCATAGGGTTTGTTCTGAAACGGACTTGTGGAATGGTGGAGCCATTTTTTATAATATGTTAGCTGTTCAGGTATGTTAACAGCCAAGTTGTCCACAAAAATTTCTTCCAGCCATTCGTAAATCACCTGCCAGTTTCTTGGGGTTTGGGATATAGCTGTATTATACATGTATATGTATATAGGTTTCTAGTGTTTTGCTTCATTTGGGGACTGTACTTTGAGATACTTAATTCCTAATTCTGTCTTCTCCTGGGGAAGGTCAAACATTAAAACCATTGTTACACTGGTATCTCCAGCAAGGTATGCTCAGAGCTCAGCTTCATTCACATAACTCTATGGCAACTCCAGTGTTCTTCACAGCTTTATTATGTACCTAATTAAATAGTCTATGAACTAAGTGGAACTAAACAATCAGCCCAAATCTCTCCTATATTCTGTGTGCTGCCGTGTAACCATAATACATTGTAACTGTTATTATATTTGATGAAATGGCCTGAAATGATTCATATAGTATATCATTGTTGAAACCAAAGCACTTTGTTTACAGCTTAGTGCCAAGGGGGCAGGTAGAGCTGCCCTGGCAAGCTGCACAACACTGAGCTGTTTGAGACTGAAAGGTCTGAACAGGGTGGAAGCAGTTTAAGCCTTTCCATACTGCTACACTATAAGGAACACCTCCTAGGACCTCTGCAGCTGGACCTTATTTTCAGCTCAGAGAAGTCTGTGTGGTTCCATACAAAATAGAGCCCAGGCGCTTCATCTGCTGCATGGAATGGGAGTATGGGCCTGGAAACAAACTGAGCCACAAAATTATATGGCACAGAAAATTAATCTTATGATATAGATACCTAAATATTATGTAGTCATTTCACATCACTTAAAAGCTAAACATGCAATTTAAGGTTCTTATCTTGCTTGTTGACAACACCAGTCAACAAAGACACATGGGTACCTCCAGAAAGCAATAGAAAACAATTTATCCTATCTGGCTTCACATCTATGTTCAAAACAGAGGTACTGGAATGGATGTAGCTGTTAGCCTTGGTTGCCAATTAAATAAGCTTGGATGAATACCTTGTTTCTTTATTGGTTCAGGTGAACTAAAGATAAATGAGATAAATCCCAGCATACAACTGAAGTGTAATGGCAACCAGAGCAAGTTTTTTTCAAACCTTTTAATTCCTATCCTTACACCATGATGATCTTTAAAATCTACATTATGCTAGGGAAATTTGAGCCTCCGTTTTTTCTAAGCTAATCACCTTCTCAAAATACAAGAAAAAACACCCATCTTTTCTGCAGTCCAGGGATTCAGTAAAAGGAGGGTGTTAGACCACAACATAATTGGTCATCTTTTAGATTTTCAGCACAGGTTACTGTATTGGGCACAGAAGGAGGTGATTCCAAAATGTCAAAAGCAGACAAGGCAGAAGGCCAGGTTGGCTGAACAGGGATCTTCTTTTGAAACTAAAGCAAAAAAATACAAGGTATATGAACAGGAGGCAGGGTCAAGTGACATGGAAGGAATAGAGAGATGCTGCTCGCCACTGTAGGGAGTTTTGTGTGGTCAAAGCTCAACTGGAGTTGAAGCTGGATAGAAATGTGTGGGACAATAAAATGATTCAATATAAAATCTCCTGGATGATCTGAAACATGTTTGAATGTGCTACAAGTTTATCACAGAGGAAGGAAAAATAGAAAAAAACTTTTTAGGTCATATAGTCCACACCTTGCTATTACAGTGTTTCCAATTTACAGGGTTGGGGTGTTGTTTTCTGTGAGTTTTGCTAACTCCAAAATCCCTGGTGTTGATTTAATGTTGCTTGTTTAATATGTTTAAATATATAGTGTATATACAAACACGTTTAAACAAACATATGGGGGATTTCAGCACCATGAGTTCCTGCTAGTGTATTTGGCAGATCTGTTCTCCTCCTACATTCAGGCTGTTCTACATTAGGGGCTTAAATCTCTTCCCAGTACAGTAAATTATACCAACATCCTCTTGCATTACTGAAATTTAAAGTTCGTCTTTTGGTTTCTTTTTCAGGTGTGTATGACTTCTCCCTCTAATGCACACATAAAGTGTCTCAGCTTCTCTCCCATGCTTTGTCTCACCTCTTGCCCAACACAGAGAACACTCACTCACCTAACAGACTTTTCAGTTTCCTGAGATTTTTCAAAGCTCTGTTGCCACGGAAATGCTCCTTCATGCACCCTAAGTTTTGTGGGTTTAGTACCAGTTTAACTTACTTTTCATCTAAAGAAACTAGGTGCCTAGAGAATAAGTGGACTTATTCACTTATTTCCCTAAGCCAGGGAAACCCCTGAGAGGAAGGAGGAGAAATGGAGTGGACTCCCTGGTGCACAGCTTTGAAGAGCCAGAAAAATGTTTTTGGATATTGACTGTGAGTTTTCCTCACAGTCATTAGCTCCAAAATAAGGAGTAACATCAAGATATTGCTTCCCTCACAGAAATTTTCCAGAAGTCTCTAGATGTCATATCAAATTAACATTTCCAAGTTCTCTATAAAATGGAGTGTCGCGATTCAGACAAAAAATTCTGAAATGAGCAGATACTGGGATCAGCTGATCACCCTGAATGACAACTCATGAGCAAACAGAACAAGTACTGTGAGACATCTTCCATTTGTATTTATATCAGTACACAGAAAAAGTTGTGACAGTCACTCTACAGTCTTATAATTAAAAAAAAAGAAGACAGCATGTTCATCTTTGCTTATTTAAATTGCCTTAGTGAAAGTCAATATGATAAGCAAATGTACACCACAATGAGTAGGGGTTGCACATTCTGAATTGTGATCAGATAAGAACATCAACAATTTCTGAAGTACTAAGAAAATACATTTAATAAAATGTGCTGTGTCACCAAAATAAAGCATGAGCAGGGACAGAAACCAAGATTATAAAGGTTAACAGTTAGAAATGTTTACATAGTTTTAAAATTCATTAAAAAATAAAATAAATTCAATTTTTTTAGGACACTTCTGCTTCATGGATTCCAGTTTGACCCTGATAATAAGCAACAGTGATATTTTTATTGCTCATAATGCCCATCAATTAAAATATACCTGTTCCCTAGCTGGACTTCAAATACTTTAGTCTTACGAAAAGAATACACACAATATTTTTTTGCAGTTTAATGTAAGTTGTACATAACTGATTAGCAAAAACCTGTGCTGAATTATAGCTGTGGGCTAGAAAAAACAGTTTCTAATAATTTATTTCATTGGAAATATAAGCACTCGGGCAAAATTAGGCCCCCTTGAAATTTTCCCCATTGCATTACTTGGTACTAAAACGTGTTTCTTTACCTTGTCTTATTCAAACAAATATTGCAACCATTGTCCCCATTTAAAACATAGATGTAAACTATTGACCCAATTTTATTCTTATTGTAATACCATAGACTGAGAGTTAAGTTTAAAATATGTTTATATGTATGCACATGAATATGTGTTCTCGAATATAGATATATGTGTGTGTGTGTATAGTGTAAAATTACAAACTGAATAAATGAGAAACTGAAAATTGCCAGTATTATATTCAGTTGCTGCCTGTTTCCTGAAGATAGTCACCTTGCAATAGAAGGCTAACCAGGCTCCTCTGCTGTAAACATCTGCTTTTATTAGTTAAGCTCATCAACAGAAGTTAGGTGCAATTAATATATGCAGCTTTAATGAAACATACAAAACAGCAATTATAGTCATAATTATAATATAATTAAATTGCAATCACATAATCAAAGTTACCTACATAAAAACTTTGCCTTTGAAACAACTCAAAAGAGCATTGTACCCTTTTTTAATGTCTCATATCTCTTTGTACCTTTTTTCCCCGAGTATATAGACAGACAATAGTACAAATTTAATAGGAAAGAACAACAACATACAAAACTTTTGTAGTTTGCTTGACAGCCTTGCATGAGTTTTCAGTGAAGTTAATTTTTACTGAGCAAAGACCTACCCAAGTGCAGATACACTTCTTATATCTGTGGTCTTTCAAATTTCATTAGGAAAGCAAGTTTGGGTCTGCTCAAGACTGAGGCAGCAGACCTTCAAGGATACATCAGGTTCTTCAGGAAGAGGTATTATGGGTTCCATAAATAGTGTCTTCTAAGTTGATCTCACAACAATGTTAAATGACACTGTGATTTCTAGATGTTGCCATTGGAGGATATGGTGGGATATCTACTGTCATTTTGGATACCAAACAAGGTATGCCAGTCTTTTATAAGATGAGAAAGAAAAATATGTAAAATTCAATGGGTCATTGTGCCTAAAAGGAAAGCTGGTTGTTTATTCCAGGTATTTGGGTGACTTAATCTGTTCTCCTTCCTTCCTAGTGACCTGTCCACCCATTCATGTCTTCTCTGTTCCTGAAAGTGAAAAAAAGGATGATAATAACGTGGCCCATTTCTTTCAAAAACAGGGAATGGACATTTGTTTTTGTTTTGGTTTTTTATCTTCTCCCACCCTGTACAAGGAAAACAATACTTAAATGGAGATGTCATCTTGTGGGTATCTCTCTCATGTACATTGTTTTGGATCGTCTTCACTTGTTAACTAGATGGAGTTAGAAAATGCCTGACAAAGTTTTTACTTCTTCAGAACATGATGTTTTGTTAAAAACAAGACACATTAATATTAGACATCTTTAGTCCCAGGGCTGTTTGGTTATTACTAAGTTATGTATTTTCTCCATAGGTCTGGTTTGGATATAGACTGAAAATAGAATCTCATCTATTTTGCCAGGTTTATTTATCTTTTGAATTTTTTTCTTTTTGTTACTTCTTTTTTGTTCTCTCAACTGACTGCTGAGAGTCACAGAGTCTAGCTTTGAAGGCAATTTTTATTTTAGTTAAACAAGAAAAAAACAAGTTTAGTTAAACAAGAAAAAAAATATTAGAAATTTTTATGGCTTTGGACTTTTATTTGAATGAAAGCTATGAGCTGAAACAGGAAGAAAAATCAGCTTTGCATAATAAATTTGTGGTTTATATCTTGTTTGAAAACCAGAAAACCACCAAGTCTTCTTTTAGTGTCAAGAATTTAAGTAAGAAGACAGTTGCAGAAAGTTATAATCCAAGAGCAAATTTCAGGAAAATGTAGTCTTACAGAACTCTTCAAACTTTTTTCTCAAGTCATAGAGAGTATGGGTCAAAATACAAGACTAGTAACAGGGTTAAAACGCACAGATGGGACTCGTGACCCCCATCTTCTACATTCCTTTTTTTCACCCTATCCCATTTAACTTCAAAACTTCACTCATAAAACTTCTAGTGCTCAAAGTTTCTTCCATGTATTAGATTTATATGTGTACAGTTTATAAACCAGGATGAGCTGCAAACCATTAGCAATTAAAAATGCTGAAGATGACTTTAAGGGTGAGACAGTAAATTAATTTGTAGGTTAAAGATCCATATGCTTTTTGGTTTGGCCAGAGGGGTACCCATGCTGGAAGAGTTTGCTCCTGAAGGACTGTGCCTTTTTGAAGGGACCCACACTGGAGCAGTTCGTGAAGAACTGCAGCCGTGGGAAGGATTCACACTGGAGAAGTTCACAGAGTGTTGTCTCTTGTGGGAGAGACCTCAGCCTGGAACAGATGAAGAGTGTGGGGACTCCTCCCCCTGAGGAGGAAGGAGCAGCAGAGACAATGTGTGATGAACTGACCAGAGCCCGTTCCCATCCCCCTGTGCCACTATGCTGGAAGGAGATAGAGAAAATCCTGGCTGATGTTGAGCCAGGAATAAGGAAGAGTTGTGTGGAAGGTGTTTTAAGATTTGTTTTTATTTCTCACTACCGTACTCTGATTTGATTGGTAATAAATTAAACTAATTTTCCCAAGTCAATTCTGTTTTGCCTGTGATGATAATTGTTGAGTGATCTCTCCCTGTCCTTGTCCTATGAGCCTCTTGGGTTTTTATTCCTCCCCTGTCAAGTTGAGGACAAAAGTGCCTTTAGTAGGCATCTGGCATATAGCCAAGGTCATCTCACAACTATAGTTTTTATTAGTTGGTATAACTTTACTTTTTTTAGTCTCTTTACATGCAAATCTGTACTACTGAATCCTTCATTTGCCTGACCAAAACTTATTTTTCTGGTACAAATTTCTGTCTAGCAAACATTTTCTCTGTGACATCTCAAAATTGTAAAGATATTTTCATTGTAAAGGGATCATTTAAATACTACCGTGAAACATTAAAGAAGCATGAAGCAGTGAGCTAATGATGGTTTGCTGATGTTTCCCTAAACAGCATCTTACTGTTGTAGTTGCATTTTACCTTGTTATTTATTCTTAACTGAATTGCCAAAGATATTAAACTAAAGTGAGAAGTAAAATGGATATCTAGTCACATGAGGAAACATCTCTAACTACCAGTGACCCTAGCGATTTTGGCATCTTTGATTCATGGATCTTACCTGTGAAAATTAGAAGTTACCCTCATCCCAAAACTGTCCTTTAAATAATGCAGAAAATATTTTCAAGCTCATAGTTTCTTTGACTTACGAACATCCTACATTAGGAGTACTAAGCAAGGGTTGTCTAAAAAAAATTAGCATGTTCTTCTTCAGTATGCTAATGGAAAACTAAAGCAATGAGGTTTTGACTATTTTTTTTTTCAAAGTAATGTATATGAACCACGTTTAAGGTGTCTTGACACCCTATATTATCTGCTAGATCTCTTGTTCTCTTAGTGTTGGCAGATTGAGAAAAAATAATTCAGATTTTTGAAGGTGCCTAAATATAATATATTTCATAAATGATTTTCATTAAAATTATTATAAAATTAAACTGAAAATGAGTAGTTTATATTAGATATTAGGAAGAAATTATTTACTGTGAAGTTGTTGAGGCACTGGAACAGGTTGCTCAGAGTTGTAGATGCCCCTTCCCTGGAAGTGTTCAAGGCCAGGTTGGATGGTCTGGTGAAAGGTGTCCCTGAACATGTCAGGAAGGTTAGAACTGGATGATCTTTAAGATTGCTTCCAACTTCAGTCATTCTACAATTCTATAATTCTATTTTCCTATTAAATTTATTTACAAGATGAAATTAGATGTGATGCACAGTTCACACTAGCATCACTTTTTAAAAATAGTGATAAATGATCCTTACAAATACTTTGTATGTGAAGGCAAAATGAATAATTTCAAAATGCACACCAGTGAGTTTGTGCATGCCGATTTCTTACAGGACCTGATATCTGAAGGGTTTTTTTGGGAAAGGGCTTTTCTGTTATCATCAGCAATCAACTATCAATAGAGACCAACCACTAAAGCAAAAATTCATAAATGTGCACAGGATGTTGCTGACTGCCCAATAAAATCATTTCACATGTGATGTCTATGTAATTCATTGCCAATCCAAAATGTTTTGTGAAGTGTTCATTTTAAAAGCAGAGTATAAATACCAATGAAGTCACAGGAGCAAATGCTGAATAATTCCAGTTTCAGGATAAAAGAAGAGAAATTAGCAGAAGAAAGTGGTGTTAGATTAAAATGGCATTAGGCTTATTATCTGTTTAGTTTCATACTTTTCTCATAGGCTAGCCAGTTCTAATGATACCTTTTAATTCTTCAAACATACTGCAGCAATTAAAGATTCCTTGCCTATTTCAAGATACTATTTCATGAGGAAAGTCTGATTTCCTAAAACTTTTCTGCTAGGAATCAATGAGTATGTCTACACTTGTTCTGGAAGACAATAACATGCACTGTTCCCAAAATTAGAAACATAGAAGGAGAAAAAAAGCATTAAAATGAAAAAGAAAGAGCAGAAAACGAATGATCCAACAAAAATTTGCACTTTAATATGCTTAATTAGACAATTATTTTTTTTCTGCACACAGTATGTAAAAGCACAGAAATCAGGTTTGATATTGATTTCTGATCTTGAAAATGTAGGCTATGATGTACTCCTATACTAGACCTTGGAGATCGTTTTATAAAATAAACTTTTCTCAAGTCTAACAAAATTCTTATTTGATGTTTCTTCCCTCAACTTGTGAGCTGTTGAACCTTTATGCAATCCAGAAAACCACTCATTTTCCTGAATGTCAATATGTAATACTATCCAGTATGGTCTAGAGTATGTCTTGTGGTTTCTGCTGTGACTTGAGAAGGACATAGCAGTACTAAAGTCTCATGGTAGCTCTATGTGCAGCCGCTCTATGTGAATTCTTCTGCTATCCTAAGGCATCCCAGACAGTATTAGATGCCTGCCTTTGGACAAGAGCATCAGCCTTTAATGTCTTTCACAGTTTTCTTTCAACAACAATACAACTTGTGTTGGTTACCCATGCGTTGGTGGAGCAGAATAAAATCTTTTGGTCTCTATCAATTTCTGCACTGGATAGATGGCGGAGAGGAGGTGCTGAATATTGTAGGCACATACAGATTGAGTTACCTCACATTTTCAGGGGAAGTTTCCCTTGTTAGTTTGTTGTTTGTTTGTTTATTTCGTGGGGATTTTTTTTATTTTTTAATTTTGTTAATCCCATTTTCCAGAATCAAAAAAAGCAGAGTTCTAGAGCATTATTTGCTCTTCCAGGCAACATTAGCCATCACATGTTCCAGCCTGGAGTGAAATTTCCCCAGCATATTTCACCTAGCTTTCTGTGCTTTCTGAACACCCTTCTGCTGCCTAATTTTCTATTTTAATGCAATAATTTTCTTTTAATATAAAAGAAATTATAAGAAGAAGAAACTCACGGTCTCAAATGAGCCCATCTGAGGACTGTAATAGTCTCACAGAGGATACTGACCTCTCTTCCCTACAAGGCCTAGATCAGGTAAGGACCTGGTGTTAGGTGAAATTTGCTTAGGACCCAGGGTTCCTTTCTCTGTTGCTTAAAATTTCATATCCTTTTATGTGAAACTTCTCATTTTCTCTGCACAGGAGCAAACTCAAATAATCTAATATAATATAATGGAATGGAAAACAGGAAAAAAATATAAGGCTATTCTTCCTAGAATTTGAAGTCTACATTTTTCAGGTTTTTTACTTGATTTCCTCCATTAAAAAGGTATAAATAAGTCCTTTTTCGTATGAATTAAAGAATGCTGGTGGAAAGAAGCACTCAGAAATCTCCTTTATTTATAGACACATGGGGCAATGATTTAGTTTTCACTCTGGGCTATTGGTAGAAAAGTAATAAAATAATATATCCTTAATCTCTACCACAACACACTAATTCAATAAGAAAGAGATTAATTTTGCAATGTTGTTTTTCAAGTGTTATATAGACCTTATAGCCAATAAGCAGCAATCTTTTTCCCCATACAAGAAACTCCAGTATTAGTATAATGTATGTGTTCATTTAGAAAAATAATAATAATTTTCAAAAAGAGAAGAAAGAGGTGAGGTGGTACTCCAAGTACCAGCGCAGAGACTCTCTTTGCAGTCTTTTGACAAGACCATGTTGAAGTAGGTTGTTCCTTTCACAGTACATGAAGAACTATGGTGGAGCAGACTGTAGCCTGTGGAGGCCGTCATGACAGAGCTGGTGGATAGGTCCTGAAGGAAGCCAAAGCCCATGGAGACCCCACACCAGACCAGCAAGAAAGTCTGAGGAAGAGGGAAGAGGGAGCAGAGGAGCTGCTATGGACTAATCACAGACCCCATTCCCTATCTGCCTAAACAGTTCCAAACCCCTGCCGTGGGCAGTGGCAGCTTCCACTAAAGTTGCTCATCTACCCTGGCCTTGAACACTGCCAGGGAACAACTTCTCTTGACAACATGGTCCACTGCCTCATCATCCTCACAGTAGTGAATTTCTTCCTAATATCTGATTTAAATCTATTCTCTTTCAGTTTATGTCATTACTCCTAGTCCTATCACTACACGCCCTTGTAAAAAGGCCCTCTCTGCTGTCTTGTAGGCCTCCTTTGGGTATTGGAAGGCTGCTCAAAGGCCTGTCTGGAGTCTTCTCTTCCCCAGGCTGAACAACCCCAACTCTCTCATTCTTCCTTCACAGAGGTGCTCCAGCCTTCTGATCATGTTTGTGACCCTCCTCTGTTCGTGCTCCAGCAGATCCACACCTTTCTTATATCAGGGGCCCCAGGGATGGATGCAGCACTCCAGGTGGGGTCTCACAAAGGCAGAGCAGAGGGGCAAAATCACCTCCCTCCATCTGCTAGCCACGCTGCTTTGGATGCAGCTTTTTGGTGGTTGGTTTTCCAGGCTGTGAGCACACACTGCTGTGTGGCGCAAAGTTTTTTCAGGCAAGTCTGTTTTGCCTGCTGTGATAACAGGTGAATGATTTCTCTTTCTTTATGTTGGTCCACAAAATTTTTCATCTTATTTTCTCTCCCTGTCCTGTGTGGAAGGGGCAGTGAGAGAACAGTTGTCTGTGTGCCTGGCAGCCAGCCAAGGTCAACCTACCACACAGATGGTGAGAACTGGATGAGGATGTTAAGAATTTTAAGAACAGACACCTTGTCCAGCAGGACTCCTGCCCAGGACTCCTGCCCAGTATCCTGTGGTCTCTGCTCAGGCAGAGGGATGCAGCTGCTACTTTCCTGTTTTCAACTTCAACCAGGAGCAAAGCTGAGCACACATGCCAGAGACACAGAAACACACACAGACACACAGAAGGCAGGGACACTGACGATCACAGAGAAGGTGCTGCCCCAGCACCCCCCACATGCAGGACTCACACCAGACATAGGGACACATCCCTTTTTCTTGTCCATACTTATTTTATCTTTGTTCCTTGGCATGTGGCCTTAATCCTCAAACTCTCTAAAATGTCAGTTTGGTCTAAGGTTACCCACTGATCTCCCATTAGCTTTATCTTCATTATTACTGTGGACATAACTCTCCAGATGAGTGCTAATTATATTTGAGGACCTAATTCTGGTTTTGCTGTTAATAGGAACGATAAGCATGAGATACAGTGATATATTTCTGGCACCTTGATGCACAAATTCTTAAATGTTTCCTGCACTAAGATGATGTATTTGTTTGAATCAGATATAAATAACTTCTATTATTCAGTTATCACATTTTTAAGGCTATAAATAATTAAAAAAATTAATTTTAAATCTAAATTGTTTTCTTCTGAACTTCAAGAAATTTGGGTTACTTCAGTATTGTTACAAGACAATGTAGGCCCACAAACACATTCATGACTTACAGGTCATATGTGATAAATTCAATTGACAATTGCTGTTTGAGGCATCTCACTTCATCCATTTTTAATAGTTTCAATATAGTCTTTATTGCTCATAAATCCATGATCACAAAGAAAAAGACTGGCTTTGTAACATTATTCAGCCTTTAGCCTCAGTCATGCAAGTACAGTTATCCATGTGTAAAGAATAGTCCAAATCTCTTAAATCTGTACATCTCATCATACTGTTGTCAGCTGCAGCCATCTGCACTGGGGTGGCCAAGCAATTCAAACATAGAAAGATTTAAGTCTTTGTTGAAAAATGGTGACATTAATATATTTAATTAAAATTAAATTTGAAGAAACTAATACATGAAGAAACTTGGATGTTTTAAAGTATTAGATAGGAAATCTATCCCATAATAAGCAAATTTTATGTCATTTTCAGTGAACAGTAGAGAACAAGTTAATGGAGACAAACATTGTAAGGAACCCTCAACTCTCCAATTCCATCCACAGAATAAAGAAATAGTCTTCCATTTTTCCTTTAACTGACAAGAACTCCTACTTACATTAGTCAGGAAAATGTCTACAACACAGAATACAGAAATACTATACTTTTAAGACTGATAAAACATTGGGGTAGTCTGACATTCAAAAAATTCCCTCAGAAATATAGCAGAAAATATTCATTAAAAACCTAAATTTGGGTTCTTACAGGAAATGAGTAATTCTCAAAGAATTCAGTTAGTCATTTCAAATAACCACAGTGTTGAAAGGTTATATATATAGAAAAGCTTCTCTGGTCTTGGGAGTTCCCCCTCTTAGCTGTACATCATTATAATCTTCCTCATTACCTAATCATAAACCTATAACATTATACCTCCTCTGTATCTCCATGAACTATCTGTGACAATTTACTTTTCCTGCCTGACTAGTGAATTCCCATCACACTTAAAACTGCACTTAAGAGGCACATGCTAAAAATGAAATATTTATTCAATTGTAGTAAATATCTCACCATGCTCTTATAGTCTAGGAATAAAACAAAAATATTGCAACTCGTTAAAAAAATAATGCAACAATAAATATTTCTTTTAAAATATTTACAACTATATGCAACTTTCTGCATCACGGAGTAAGGCAGGCTGCATAGACTATACAATCTATTTAGTAATATTTTCAGCTTTGCCTAATAAAATAATAGCACAATTTATTCTCATTTAAAAATTGAGGTCTAAACCCACAAAGGCATTTAAAATTTTTTTTCATTTAAATCAATGTGAAACAGATCCCTAGAAATAGTTACTGTCTATAATTCAGTAAGATACAATATAGTTATATTTGCCTTTTATGTCAACACTGTACAACATTGATATGCAAGATCAATATATTTTTCCATTTTCCACTCCTGATGGCAATCTTTACTGAAGACTTAATTTTTCTCTGAAAAAATAGATTTGATCAAATGGAGTTGGCAATGTATGCAAATATACTTTTTGCAATGAAATTAATAGAACATCATTTAAAAAACCCTGACCTAAATTAAAAAACAACAACAACAAAAAAATTAAAGTGACCTTTTAGTAAAGACAATGATAAAATAAATTTCCTGAATGAAGAATTTTGGGGTAGCTTCTGAAGCCTTAGGAAGTCAGACGCTAAAAGAATGAAAGAGGAACAAGACACACTCTATTTCAAAGTAGTTTTTTATTTCCGATCTATTAAAAATAACTATATATATGCATATAAATAAAACCTGACAAATGTTACTTTGACATTGATTATGATATTTGGAATTATTTCTGATACAGGAAGGAGATTTGGTAATAGTCTTGCCACAATGCTGCTTAACCCCTACTTCGTAATGCTAATCAGGATAGATTAATATTAAACGAAGCAAACATCTAAATTCCCTTGAAGGCATTCTATCTCTGTAATTCAAAAGCAAAACATTAAAAGAGGAAGCAATAGAAATGTGAGTAAAATTACTATTAAGTGATGACCTAAAACTTGATCTCATTGTTCTGCCAGCCACAGTGGAATTGAAAAGACTTTGTCACATTCTCTAGACACATTGAGTGTGAATAAAACACATACCTTAGATAACTGAGGACCTGGTCAAGGATTAGACCTGACATGACATAATTGACTTTGAAGGCTTGAAGAGGAATTTAGACCGTTGTAGCTAAACAGGAAGAATGTCTAAGGAAATCAGATTAATAAAAGCCTGTCTTAAATGAAACCTCATTTTTGATAAAGCGTTAAGTTCACAACTATTATCTTAACACTAGTGGCCATAAACTACTGAAACTTAAAAAACATGTAATCAGTGAATTTGAGTTTATTAGAGAAACAAAAACCCCAAGCCCTTGTAGTCTCTTCAAAAACTCTGAATGGTCTAAATATATATTATGGACTATGTAGTGGTTAGAAGTTTTTTGAGGACTAAAAATGCAATTGTGCTGAAGGAGATGTTTTAGTCTTTGACAGTGCTGATTTCTGTGCAATGACTGTTCAAATATTCTAAAAAAGAATTTTAGACAGACTCCTCACTGCAAATGCTTTCTAGAAGAAGAAGATTTTAAATAGTCCTGGGGTATGCAAACAGTAGGAAAGTATGGCCTATACACTCTTCTTCTGTGTTTTCTGTTATCTACAGATAACCATGCAAATCTTTTTGTTGTTTATTTGGTTTTTTTTTGTTTTCAGCTGCCTTTTCAGAAGTTTTATACCTTCCATTCAATACTGCAATAGTTATCCTGAAAGGTCCTTGGATATCACTGGAAATAGATCTACAGACATTGAGATACTTGAAATGAGACCACCTCATAGACAGAATACACAAGCTCTGATGCATCCGCAACACTGACAAACAATCCTGGAGACATGTTTACTGCCCGCATGTATATCCAGTTTATGAATGTGTTGGAAGCTGTCTTGATACAGGTTCCTGTACAAGGGAATAATTTTAGAACTTTTCTTAATTCACTTGTACAAGGCATAATATTAGACTTTTTCTGAACCAATATTAACTGAGTGGAATGCAGCATTAAGCAGAATGATGAAGATGGTATAAGAATCAAAATGAACTTTCATAAAAACACCTTGAAGTTAAATTGAATTTGATTTTCTAGGTCTGAAAAAAAAGCATTCTCTTCTTTATGGCTGTCCAGAATAAATATTGGACTAGGCCACCATTGTTTGCAGAAATAGTCTGAGAGGAAGATTTAAAAAAAAAAAAACAAGCAAGACAAAATTAATCAGATTTTTCCCTTAATTTCCCCAAAACTTAGTTCTGACAGTTTGTGAATATTTTTTTTCCTTCATGAATGATTCTTTACACAGAAATCAGTGTTACTCTAACTCCTAAGAAGGAGTGAGACTGGATTAATGCACAAAAGTTCTTTGTTGTATCTTTCCTGTTGCTCCATAAGGGTCCTTTTGCTCTACTTGCTTCTCTCTAGTTTTCCTTTATGTATCTCATTTTTCTTTTTTCCACAGGATGATGCCTTTCTTTTGTGCTATAGCACAATGGTTAGAGCACTCAGGATGTGGGAGAACAGGTAAAGAACAAAATGTATTATGTGGCTGTGCTACGTGATAATTTATTTGAATGACGCTTGCCAGAGATTTTTTTTTTTTTTTTAGCTTAAAACTGGTTCCTGAGTCATGGATTAGAACAAAAATAAGATTGTCTTTATCGAAAGAAGGAATGTATTTCAGGAACAGAACTAATAAGAAATGTGACTTGGAATCAAATATATTACTTGGAGACTGTCTGTTTTGCAAATCTGTTAGGAGTCAGAGCTTTATTGAATTTGCTTTGAAAGCTGCGTCAGAAGTCATTAATACTTAAACATTAACATTGGCCTAAAATTGTTAATGTCACATCCAAACAGGTAGGAACTTATTTCTAACCCCTTGCAGTCATATTGTAAGGGTTAAAAAAAAGGCACAAATTTTAGCTGTGTTGAGTTACATAAATTATCCATATCATCCTAAGAAAAGATTGCTTTTTAAACTCAATAAATAGAACACTGCATTTTCCAAATAATCAGCAATTTTCCCTCTTGAGTTGTCTGAAAAAGACTGTGAATTCAGAGACCATCTAGCAAAATCTTGCTTAGCTGTGAAAATAAGCCTGAGGATGCTCTGCCAAGCATTACAACAAACTAGCTAAATCATTGACTACAGCCCACAACAGAAAGGCATCTAAATGGAAGACGATATGCGCTGGAAACCTTTCCCTGAGTAGCAAAAATAGCAGCAGGACAGGGACAAATAGATAAAAGAAAAGCTTTTCAAGAGCCATACTCTATTCCACAGAAGAACGAGGGCATCGTTATCCAATTTCTAATGACATTTTGCAACATACCACTTGAGTTTTGTTTCTGAATATTTAATTTCTTTTTAAATATTACTTAAACATAAAGAAATATGGTCTAAAATACTTCTGCTACTCTTCTATCTGATTATATTAATTAATATGTCAAAAAAAAAAAAGAGAAATTCAGGTATTTAAGGTTATGCCTCCATTGTTTTTGCAAGACATAAACTATCACATATTTGAGGTTTTATCTTTCAGACCTGGCAGGTTTTTTTGATTCATCTAGAATCTAAGGTATACCAATAGAGACAGGTAAGAATCTGTAAACTGGCTTTTTTTTGTTGCTCCAAATGGTTTTGTTGCAGGCAAAAGGTTTCCCACAAGCATCTTTTTCCTGTTCCTGTTTCACTGCATAAAAACACTACATCTGACCAAAAAAAAGAAATGCAGGTGGACATGCTTTTTTGTCTCTGACTTTTCTTCTCTTCCTTGCTGAGATTTCAGAAGAACATTGACAGCCAGTTTACAGAGCAATGAAATCATTAGTTTTGTATTTATCACTATTATTTTTGTATATAGAGCTATATGGAATAACTTGGGGATGAAAAAAAAAAAGAAATTCTAGTCTCTAAGCTCACAAAATCTAATAATTATACTTAATTTTAAATAGTTCTAACAGTCTTTTTATTTAATTATACTACATATTGTGTCTGAATGTAAGCCTTATGATTGTAGGATCTTGACCTAAACACCTAAATATGCTTAAATATTCCTCAATTCTGATACTCAGTTTTAAGACTTATGTAGGAGAACGTAAAGAATAATAAAAAAAAGGTTGCTAATATATGTGTTGTGTAGTGTTGTAGGAAGATTAAAAAAAAAAAAATCAATGAAAACCAGTTAGTCCATTTTAACTTCTGATTCTATTAGTCATACAGAGATTTGAGAAAAAACATGATGCAACCAAAATGGTATGTCCTGTTCCAGGACATTCTGTTGTACAAGGAAGGATATCAGCGTTCTTAGCAGATCAGAAACAATTCCATTGAAAGCTGTAAAGTAAAAATGCTTAGAGGCAAGGGAATAAGACTGTGACAATGCGTAAGATGCAGCATGTCTTTTCATGACCTTTACAGTCACTTCCCAATTTGCAGTAGGACCTTCTCCTACACTCTTTGCTCCCCAAGGACAAAATTTGAACATGTCGCCTCCACATTTGTGTTTCTGCTCATCTTTGAGGAAACAAACATAACTTATCAGGTTTCCTTCCTTCCTTCCTTCCTTCCTTCCTTCCTTCCTTCCTTCCTTCCTTCCTTCCTTCCTTCCTTCCTTCCTCCCTTCCTCCCTTCCTCCCTTCCTCCCTTCCTCCCTTCCTCCCTTCCTCCCTTCCTCCCTTCCTTTTCTTTCTTTCATCCTCTGAACTCTGATGGATAAGAAAAACATTTATGTTGCATGTGGTTGCTGCTTCCTTCCTTTGTAAACTCTCCTAATTATTACAGATACCTGTAAAAATCTTACATCATTATCAGAGAAACGAAAAGAAGTTTTAATGTTTCACATTAATTTTGGAGCTGGCTCTTATTCTTCTGAAGTTTTCTGACTGCTGTTTTTTCAGGGTTAAAAAAATTAAAGTGAAGAAACTGCAATGCATAAAACTCTTGATAAAAGTGTACATGAAAAGAAATGATAAGACTGAATTATGTAATCAATACCTACAATAAACTCAAGTATTATCTCGAACTCGTAACAGCATCATTGGGACTGATAGCATCAGCATTACTAAATATATTTGTTGGTATGTCTTGGAGTCTTACAAAAAACATTTTAAAACTCTTTATTTCTTTTTACAGAAGTAGTAGCTCACTTTTTGCAATTGACACTTTTTTTTCTAACTGTAACATAGAAGTGGGACAGGGGTGCTTTGTATTAAAGGAAAAATGTATTTGTTCAGGACTAATGATTCTTTAGGCAGTGTGACCCCAGCTGCTAACAAGCTAGGAAGGAAATCAAGGAAGAAAAGAAAAGAAAGAAAATCGTGAAAGTTCAGGCAGCAAAGCAGCATACTTGCAACATTATTTGGGACAGAAAGAGAGGAGAAAGTCATTGCTGCATTGCATTATGCTAGAGGTCCCTGGTGGCAAAGACCTTGGAAAGGTACAGTATGAAAAACTGTGAGGTGAGAAGAAATTTCATACTTACTATTTCATAAACTGCTTCTTGCAGAGAATTACACTGTGTCCCCCTGCGCAGAGGGAGGATTGGCAACACATGAGGAGAAACAACTGTCATCAAGGAAATAAGTGATGCAAAATGGGAGAATGTTATTAGTGTTCCAGTAAGAAGTATGCCCATGTTTTCACCATTTCCCCTGAGTCATCCAGTGTTTCTTGCTGCGGGGTAAAAAGAAGGAACACTGTGTCTCTGCCTCTGAAGCTACTTTCCCTCACTGGGAAAGGTATCTCTCCTTTTCAATCTTTCCAACCACAAATTCTTTATTGAGTGACTCCGGAAAAACCAAACCAATACAAAGAATCCCAGAAGGGCAGGAACATCTCTTGAGTGTAAATGTAATGCATACTACTGCAAAAGTATCCCCCTACACCACTGCACATGTGCACCAAATAAATGCATTCAACATAGAAAACAGAGACTATCAGTATGAATTTCATGGGGAAAAAAAAGAACAAGATCTCATTTTCTTGCTTTGTTGTGATACAATGATGCTACATGCTGCCAGATCCTTCTCTTAAATTGCTCTCTAACAGCTAGATGCCCTCCACAAAGCTGTCACCAGAGAAGAATAGCACACACCAAGATTGTTTTTGTTTGTTTAAGCTCCTGCTGTGCTGCTTGTCTCCGGTATCAAAGCATTCCTCTTTCAGAACAAATTTCTTTTAACATATTGTTCTCCCTTTCTAAGATTCTGCTTGGTTTGCATAACAAAATCTCCACTGAACACTCATTGATTTATTGGGAAAAAATTAAATTTTCAAAAAGAAGAAAAGCTGCTGAGATATGGATTTTCACATATTTAATCAGAAAGCATGTGCTGATATATTGGTAACATATGATCCAAAATCATTATTATTAGCTTCTCTGGACCTCGCTACCATGAAATGATATTGTCATCTATTCCTGTTGCTTCCATAGGAGAATTATTACTTTAAACCTTTTGCTACCAAACCTTGAAATAGGTCCTTTTTGCCATCTACACAGATTGCATCTATACAATAAGGACCAATCTCTGCAGGTATTTCTGCAAATATAAATACATATATATAGTGTTTATATACATAGATATAAACAGTAATGTCAGTGTTAAAAGTAGGCGATATATTGTAAACACTCATCTGAGATAGTGACATTCATGGTATCAATCCCTATGGACCTTGTGTTTTTTCCAACCTTTTCATTTTATGGAATATTAATAAACACGTAACACAGCACAGTAAACTAAAGTTACTACTAAAAAGTGAGAGCAACATTGTTTAAAAAACCCAAGAAATAATAAGCAATTATTTAATAAATATTTAACTGCTATGTTTATTAATGTATAATTTGGAATATCAGATGCATTAATAAAAGAAATGGAACCAGTAAGGAGATATATCCCAGAAAGGAAGCATCACCCTACCTGCAGTTTATTTTTCATCTCCTAAATGATAGTCACAAAGCTGTACTATTTATTAGCACTGTAGTGAGAGCACACTGCTTGATTCAGTCAATAGTGTGCTTCCTCCCAGAAGCTTTAGGATAGTGTATGCCATTGTGTTCTCCTAGCATTATTTTTAGTCTTCCTTTTTTTTTTTTTTGATCACATCTTTCCTTGTGACTGGCTCAGCAAGTCAACATGATGAAAACAAATGTTATTAGACCTTCATTTTCACACTAAAATCCCAGAAGGGGAGCTATCCTGCTTACAGCCCTAATTGCTTTAACAGCACATCTTTCAGCGCTTGTTCTTGTGGGTTTGATTCTGAAGTCCTTACTCAGCTTGAGCAGTACACTTCTTCTGAGTAGTTTCATTGATACCCAGGAGCCTTCTCTCACTATTAAGTGCTTCTCAGCAGGAATAAGGATTGTAGAATGGAGCAGTGTGAGCTTATTTCAAAAGGGCGAAGCAACTAGGCACAGATTCCAGTGAAAGGGAACACAAGCTTTGCTTATCTCACATTTGCCTTCCACACACAGCTACCCCCCCCACCTGCCCCACCACCCTTCAGTTCCCACATCTCTCAAGCACAAAGTAAACAGAATTCTGGCAAGTTAGAAACAGCCAATTCCGCTGATGCTGTAGCCATTTTTAAGCCAATGCATGTTATTCAGTATATTTCTATACAGTGGAAAAAGTACAACTTCAAGTGTCTGCAGAGCTCCTGATTTGCTCTCTTAAGGTAATTTTGTTGAGGCAGTCTCCACTAAAGTTATTAATTTAGAAAAACAAGTGAAAATAATTTATGAAAACAACTTTGCCATATTATTTTATGTATAATTTTTTATTTTCAGAAGAATTACTCAGTTAATCTTCCAGCTCTCCTTCAAAGTTCACTAGAATTAGGTATCTAAAAAAGAACCGAAAGGAACGCATTCATATACATTTGACACAAATGTCTATGAATGTTAAAACCCATTACATAAACCAGAAAACTGCCAAGAATTGTTCCTCCAATAAACAAGATATCTCTAGTAGAAAACATAATCTAGAATAGAGTCAGATAGAGGTGAGAAAGCAGCATGCAGACCCATACTCAAATATCAGATGCAACAGTGCAGTGTTAGTGTGTTGTGTTTGGGTTTTTTTCTAGTCATGGGAAAATAAAAGCACTTGAGTGCAGAGAGAGTATTTCCCTAGCAAAACTCTATGACATCCCCTGTCATCACAAGCTCACTTACCTCCACAGAACACTGCACTCTCTCAGCTTCATACACTCAGAGGTTCACAAATCCTTGTCCTGATGTCCAGAATTGTTCCCCAAATTGCAACATCAAGAAGATCCTAATGTCAAGAAAAAGAACTGCACTGTTAATTGACTAATTAATATAAACCATATTTTATACAGTTCATGATTTTCAGGTGAATTTCAGATTGCTTAGCCAAAATCAAATCCTAAAAACACAATTAATTTTTCATTCATCAGAAGAGCTTTAATGCTTACGTTAAAAATACAGATGGAAAAATCAGTTAATTAATCTATGAGGTTTAACACACAATTGCAATATAATTAATAAAAATAATATAAACTTTGCTCATCGATATATACCCTCTTAAGCTCATTTTAATTCTGCATTGTTTTGAGAAAGGCAACATAAGTAAAAATTGTTAAAGTTAATGTCTGCTGAAATTGAAAGTAAGATGCAGTGGAGGTTGTGAAGATATATATTGGCATTTATAAGGTATACCTATTATTGTTATTGTTATTATTATTATTAAGCTCTCTAAAAATTGGGCATATTTTATGCATCCTTCTTTGATCTCAGATCAGAGGATAACTGTCTAATGCCATCCAGAGTATAATTCTTTACCCCAAAATGTCAAAACTCAAACTACTTAGCTCAACAGGTGTTTGGCTTCGTTTCCGAAATTCCCCAAGAGATTATGAACTGCCAATGTTCTCTAAACTTGCACGGAGCAGACTATGAAGCCCACTAGTGTAGTTGATCATGTTTTTCATTTTACATTGATTTTTTAAATGAGAAGCTAGGGATATATTGTACATTTTTGGTGATCAATCACAAAAGCTAGTTCCTGATTATCTCTTATCCAGAGTGGATGTTTCTGTCTTCTATAGGAAAAGCCTGTGCAGAGGCCAACTTTTTTTTCCCCCAGTATTTGTGGCCTGACTCCTTTCCAAACCTCATATGTATCTACCTGCAGCAAGAACAATGTTTCATACACAGAGTTTGGTTTTGTGGGTATTTTGGTTTGTTTGTTGGTTTTGGATTGGGTTGGGTTTTTATAAGATACAGATACCTGAAGCAGTCTTATCTCAACCAAGGTTTCCTGGAGTACATTGTTATTTTCATGTTCATACCATTCTGGACTACTTGCATTTTTTTCTTTGAATTACCCCAGTTACTAACAATTATGTTTAGTATCTTTTCCTTTTGTTTCCATTTTCTTTCTTCTGACATTATGGACCTTGCAATGATGCAAATCTTTAGCAGAATCACACTTCTGTACAGGGCTTCTAATAAGGCTTCCTTGATTAATTTTTCATGATCCTGTGTGCCTTTTGACACTGTAAAGCCAAAGTTTTCCAGAATGTATTTAATTTTTTACTTTTTTATCTTTCAAGATCCCTCAATTTAAGTTTCTTTTACGTGGTTGAAGCTTTTAAAATGTTTCTCTAATTACTCAGTTGAATTACAATATAAGCCATTCTTCTCTTATTTTGCAGCAGTCTCAGCTTATTCAACATCAGAATATAAAACATATATAAAAAATGTAACCTTTGTTTAGTTTTCTTATTTGATTTATTACCAAAAATCAGGCAGTATATTTTTAATTACATTCTTAGCAATGCATAAAAGCAATCCTTGGAACTATTAATTTATCACAACTCATATCAGCCAGATTTATCTTTGAAAGTAAGATAGTAAGCCTTCATCATATTGGATATTCAACCCAGATAAATCTAGACTAAAATCTGCAGCAGTGTCCGGCTTTAGATCCCCACTGGAAGTAATGGAAGTCTGATCATAGGCTCCAATTTTATGTTGAAGCTGCTACCTGAAATGTTTCACCCGGTTGTTTAATATAGCCTTTCAAGTGCAATTTATGATTTTGTTCACTATCTACTAAGTATATTAATTAATCAGTGCTTTATGAACCTAACACTTTACGGGTTTTGTTGCTTAGCAACAGAACTTCCTCCAATAAGGGGCTATGTCTAGAGTCCTTTAACCAGCTTTCATCTTCCATGGCATTTTTAAATTAAGTTATTTCATTACTTTTAGAAAACAAAGCACTTCTAATTTCAAAGGATAAATTATTTTACTTAATTTTTTACTTTCATTTCAAATACTAAAATGACACTTAGGAATGACTATAGCTGCACAAACGTATTATTCACGGTAAATATGTACAATGAAATCCAAACAACAGTAAAGTAATCACATCAGCCAAATGTTGGCAGTTCTTTTCATTGCTGTGGGAAACACACTCTCACTCATTCCAAAATCCCTATTAAATCTGTATTAATGTCCTCCATCTCTGGACACAAGCAATAGAATAGTAAATTATACTTCTGTGTAAACTGAATTCTAAAATTGAGAACAGGACCTTTGCAATTTACAGACATTTTAATTTCTGATGTCATTAAAATAGATGTTTCTCAGTCCATGAGCTCTTCTGTGGCACAAATAACAGCTTTGTTTGGTGCATCAAGGGTTCAGCTTTTAATTCCACTGTTATGCATAACATTATTAGAATTAATATTAGTTTCTCTATTTTACAAGACTCATTAGCTGAAAGCTAAATTTATCCCCACCCATGCAGACATCAGTTTCAGAAAGTGCTCACTAAATTTTCATCCTTTGCAGGAAGTGTAAACATTTAACAAATATTTGGTGTTATTCTTAGATATGTTGTATATCCACTTTATGCCTGAGTCAGATGTTCAGTACTGGAATTATGCCTGCATCTAATTTAGAGTAGCTATAAAATCAGTGGTAGTAACTCTTTATGTTAAGGTAAATACCCCATACAGTACAAGACAGCAAAAAAAAAAAAAAAAAAAAAATTACCCATATTTAGATTAGACAGTACAGTCTTACCACTTTTCAACTCTTGATTCATAACACCAAATGTGTCAATTTACCCCATTTGATACCTACCATCTATGGAGAGAGGATTTGTTTGGAGAGAAAATATAAAATGCAAAATGAACTAATTTGGGTACTATGCCAATGAAGTTAGCGTTTGACAGGTGCTAAATAGACAAATATATTTTATGTGTCCATGTTTGAATTATGCTTTTTAGGTATTCAGTATAACTAGGATTTCACAATGAAGGAAGCTATGTTCTCCAATGTACATGCTCCACTACTGTTGAGTGGTTTGCTACTGCAGTGTAGGTATTTGGACAAAAATATGATCCTGACCTTTCTCCTTTCACATTACATGATATAATTTCATAGACACAATCCTTCACATCTGTGGAGTGTTACCTTATAAGAAAATCAAATGAGAATATTGTGGGATGCAACTGGTTCCAGGAAAGGACCCCATCTGACAAGCATTCTCTTAATATCTATGTGGGACATAAAAGGTTACATTTAAGCTGAAAAGATCTTTTCTAGGACTGTGCGTGCTTGGTATATGCTGCATAATATATTACATGAGCATTAACCAAAATTTTGGATTACAACAGCTATTTTTAAAGACAGCTTTTGGGAAAGTTTTTATTTTGTCTTGTTTTCCCTTTGGAGTCACTGAATTCTGTTCTTATCTTTGATACAGATGAAAAGATGATATACAGATAGAACAAAGTTATATTGAAATGAAATATGGCTCCAAAATCCTTTGAAATTATTTCTTTAAGTATTGTTCCTCCTTCACATGCTCATTGTCTCTGTTTTACACATTTTGTCTTCATTAAGAATGTTGTGAAAGAATTGAGAAAACAAAGGATACATCTTAATTTTTTTACCCTTTTTTTACCTGAGCAAAGTTGTTCCTCTCAGCTATTCAGCTAGCAGGGAAAAGTCCTGAGGACTAATGTTCAGTTACATGACATTAATATGGCAAAAACTTCTTGCTACCACAATGTATTCCATGGACATAATAAAGACAAAGGTATCTGCCTGCATTTTTTCCATACTTCTCGGTGCAATCACTGCTCAGGAGAAAGGAATTGTAAATGTAGTTTCATTTTGCTTTTTGATTTTGACAAAACCATTGTACCGTTTTTCAAATACCTTATTTTCCATGGTAACGTAATCAGTGCATAATGTTTCTTAAAATTTTAATAAAGCATAAATAAATTTGTGTAAAGCATTTTTTTTCAAATAACTGCAAATATTTAAAGCTTCTAATCACTGCAATGCAGTGGTCTGTTGAAAAATTTGTTTGCAGACAGAAAAGAAAAAAAGAAAGAAATCAGGATCTCATTCATTTTTCATGGCTGGGAATAGATGTCTCAAAATTTTGATTACATTTGTGGAGCAGTCATGCAAGGGTGGAAGTTTGGTTCAGACTAACATATAGAAATAACAGTGTCAAGTAGACATTATTAATGGACCAAGACATCATAATCATTGAGGTCTCTGCCACCTCTAAAATACACTTTATGAACCTCCTACTGCCAACACAGTGATTTTCTACATCATTCTATAGACCTACTAACTTCAGTTACCTAGTCTGGGACCCGGCTAGAATCTGCCTTGAGGCTCAGAGAGAAAAGTCTGTGTCTGCCTGCAAAATGACATGTAGATTTTCCTAAAGAAATGTCAATGTTCAGAAATAGTGAGAAGAATATTTGGAAAAGGAAGATTTTTTTAAGGATTAGTCATGAAGGTATTTAAGACAAATTTTGCTGATTTCCCCTGAGGAAATTAAAATAATATTTTTTATATATTGCCAAAATTTGGCTGAGTATTATTAAGATAATTATTAACAGAGTTTATCCTCATCATCATGTTACGTTTTTTCCTGGTTTCATAAATACTGAACTCTAAGTTGCTACAACTGAAGTTATGGGAGTATTTAAACAGAGTTCTTAATTCCAAGTTCATAAGCAAAGGTATCTTAGATGGGGTGTGTTATGAAAAACTCTGCTCAACTGACTGAACTAAGGCTTCAGCAGTACTAGGGTATTCAATGTACCTGAAGAACCTGGAAATGACAAATGAAACATCCATGCATCTAGAGAGCAATTAGACTACCACTAGGCATTTCAAATGACAAGAGATACCCATGGAAAAGTAACTGAGTCAAGTTATGTGGTGTTTGTGGATCCTTTGATACAGTAGGAGTTCAGAAATACTAAGAGCTGCCTGTAATCTGGAGTTCAATCCCTCCATAAAAGTGAACATTCTGTCACCTTAAGAGCCCAGAATCATTTGAGTTAATCTAACATATATAAGCTGGCTTCCATCTGCCTCTGCAAAAAGGTGCCTCTCAAAGCTCTCCTTCTGTTCCTCTGTGAACATTTTGGCTGGTCCAGCAGATTTGACATGTCACCTGACTCTTATATTTAGGCAACTGATGTCCATCATGGGTAGACAGTCAAGATTAGAGTACAGCAGAGAGATTTTAGAGTGACTCATTTCATAATAAGAACCCTTTCAAAATGGTAAATCATCCCACTGATGCTAGACACTTGTGTTTCATCAGTGACTACAGACATCTTTCCTTTAGGAGGTCAGAGCTAGATGTGATTAGTCCAGCTACAGGCTGATTTCTGAGTACCTTTCATCTGTTCCATTGATGGCTAAGCAGACAGACCTTTTTGGAAAGTTCATGACATATTTGTCTGCTTTGAAATATCCGGCAATTAGATGGTTGATTCTATTTTTAAGAGCCTTAGATAATAAGAACACACTGTGCTAAAGAGAAATAGATCTCAAGAAAAAATTTAGATGCATGGGAAAAACTTTTTTTTACATAGGGTGTAAAAACTGTAGTGAATGTAACGAATCTTTTAAAGTGCTATTTCAAGTTATGTGATATTCATGTGAGTTGGAAGCTGAGAAAAAGCTGCCTGCATGTCGAAATACCTTATTTTTTCTTGTTTATCAAATCCTTATTTCATTCTCTAGCAAGTTCTGAATTATTGATTTGCATGTTGATAAAATTCACCCTAAAGTTAAAAAAGGATGAAAAGAGAAATTTGAATTGTAAATATTTCTATTAAAGTAATTGTTTAAAAAATGAGTAAAAAGCCCCCAAAAAATCCACAAAAATTTAGCATATAGGTAAATCATGCATATTGTACAAGATAGTAGCCTTTCATCTCAACAGTTTGTCTAACACTGAAGAATAAGATGAATACAGAATCCACAGTTTTTGTGAAGTTATTTGTTTGGGAAGGTTCCTCTGAGACGTATGGAGAGGAACTGTGAACTACTCCTTTGTTTTTGCCTTATTGACTTACCTCTAACTGCTTACAGACATCTCCTTTTTTTCCATACTTCCCTGAAATGTTATTCTTTAATCTTAAAATTTTTTGTGAATATGCTGGATACTAAACCTGATTAGAACTTGTCCATTATATTGTGTTTCTGAAAAAAGATTTAATAATATGGCCATTGAATTTATCTTTTCAACCTTTTCTCCTTCTCTGGTGCTCCCAAACACAAAAATTATCTCTATTCATGTAGATACACAGAGAGAAAAACTCTATCCAAACTATACAAATACACTACATTATATTCTTTCACCTTTTATTTATTAAATGGTTAGAGGGGTAGTAGTTTTAATTTAAATAACTTAATTCATGAAAAGTCTGCTGAAAGATATATCCAAGGCCACCTCCTCTGGCCCAGGAAATCTCTGGAGCATAAGCCACTATAAGATCTAAGAAAATGTTTATTATGCTCATGTAGTGGATTCTCTGGGATACTCCACTAGTGATTTCTGTACATCAGACACCAGATGGGTCTTTAATCTAATATAGTTTTGAAGACATTAACAAAACAATATAATGATATCCTGCTGAACTTTTCTGCAAAATTTTGCAATTCTAAGGCAGGGAGGAAATTCTGAAATCCATAGCAACACTAGGATGTTCTGTCTTAAACAGTAGGCTATTAAAAAGAAAAGTCTTTTAAACATGTTTGGATTTAACATATTGTTTTACCTGAATGCATATCACTAGACAAAATGAGAGAATTGCAGTTTATCATGATAACCAGTGGTTTTTGTCCATGGTTTGGTTAATAAGACTATAGAAGGACATTTCTTGTGCTTCCCTCTTAGATTTTAATTTTTTCTCCCTTCCTTTCATAAGGGGGGAAATATAAATTATCAAATTTATATAACAAGGTAAATACCAAGTAAAGAAACTAAAAAGAAACAATGGCTTTTCCTCAAAGGATGCCCAGATATCATTTATAACTCATCCAAGACATAAATAAATGAAAGAAAGTATAAATCAAGTGATTTTGGATGATGGAGTAGTACAGATAATCTTGTGACATTTTCTCTGCTAAAGTCAAAAAAAGCATTCAATATTTAAGCAATGATCACAAATTTTGATATTTCATCTCCAATTATTCTAAAAAATAAAAAAAAATGCAAAGGGGAAAAGTCAGCACATTGAAGTAGGCTGATTGTAGGATTAGTTAATAGAAGAATATTTAAAGCTATTATTAGACAAAATGGTAAATTCTTTGCATATTTTTTAATTAAAAACACCTTATTAAAAAAGCTATTAAGAAATTGCACAAAATTCATAGAACTGTGAAAAACAGCAAATGCATGGATATACACAAACACAGACATAAAAACCAGGACTCAAATATTCATGTATCTACTGCCTATAATGCTGTCCATTTCAGTGGCTTCTGGGGCTTTTCCATTAACTATTCCGTCCACCTATGTCAGTCCAAAGGGCCAAGCCAATATAAACCAAAATATCTAAAAGCCTTTGATACTTTAAAAATATTTTAGCTTTGTCAACAACCCTCAAATAACATTTTCATTTAGCCAAGATGATCCTCTTGATCCTCCAAAGATCTGCTATAACTCTGCCCTTTATTCTAAAGCTGGCAAAATTGAAGCTATTCATCTGATTCAGGATGCGATACTTAGCAAAATTTTAACATGACCATATTTTCTTTAATGTTCAGACAAATAGAACTAAGATACAAAGACTTTACAAATTACTTTCAGAGAGAGTGTGAGAGTGAGCCATCTATCCTTTGCTTTTCTATAATTGGGTGCCTTTCTTTGCACTCAACTCTATTCTGCATCTAGAAGACACTAAGAAATTCTGATTCTGGAAAAAAAAAAAGAAAGTCTTGCTAGACCAAGACCGCTTCTTATTGACACTAGAATAAAGTAACAAAAGAGACTTAAAAGATCTTCACGCCTTTCTTTTTATCACTATTCTAAATAAATTTCTTAGAAATTTTAATTTCTAAAGCAGTGCCAGAACTTGCATTTATTTGCTATTCCTAATATTAGTCAAGTTTTGTTTAGAAGCTGTATATAATTTAATTTCAAAAGTTTCCCTTTTTCTTATTTATATTTCTAGCAGGTTTTCCATTTTCAGATTCATGTATTAGTGTAATAATAATTTACAACATGTACAAGTTTAACCTACGTTCTCCTAGGACACCATGAGTAAAGGACTAATATTTTTGGCCTCCAGATTGGTTCATTACCATGTTGCTCAGAGCAGGTTTTTTTATATCTGTCTATTTCTTAAAGTACAAAACTATTTTATATATTTTTCACTCTTTTTTCATTGAAGGAAGAGTGATGCAGTTTTCTACATTGAAGCATTTATAGAGTAAATGTCTAGGTTTATCTTTTTTTTTTTAATTTATTTATTCAAGAATATGAATTCCTTTTAATTTCTGCAAATCACTGACTTGTCTTCCCATGAAAGGACTGCATGAATATTTTATAAAGCAATCTATTTTTCTTAATTTGTTATTTCAAGATGTTTATAGGTGTTCTTATTTCTTCACACAAAAAAAAGAACACAAGGCAATTTCCCCCTGTATTTTATAGTGGGAGCCTCATTGCAATATATTTGGTGCCTTCAGTCGCATAAAGTTGTGAAAATGTGATTGTGTTTGTCTGCCTCAGTAGAGCGTGCTGGGACTACCAAGGAAAACAACTTTCCAAAAACTATTCAACAACCACATCTGAGAAAATGCAGACTAAATAACCCCTCACTTCAGCAGTTTGCCAAACTGAAATAAAATAATGTATTCTTTTAGATATCTCCTTCTTGAAGAAGACTGACTTTTCAGTGACAAATCTGGTGTTGAGTCAGCACCTGAAACATGTGCAGTAGGGTTATTTGACAATATTCACAGGTTTTATATGAGTAATTTATTTTGTGTCTCGTACATGCAAGTCAGAACTACAGGCACACTGCTTGCTTCAACCTCTTCAACTTTCAGTGTATTTACAGGTCCTTCATGGAAGGATGAATAATCAGTTCTTCATTATTCTGCATTATCAGAGCAGTCCACAAGTGTTGGTGAATTAGGCTAAACTTTCAGTCTCTGCTCAATGGGCTAGAAATAGACAGGTCATGGGTAAAATCCTGACCTGTAATTCTGTAGCCATGTAATACCATATTTCCAGTTTGAGAGGTCCATAAGCTCTTTACTGAGTTTGTAAGGGCTCAGGACTTGTCAGGCCTACTCCATCTGAACTTGTCTTGAACAAGAATTATTTTTAATCAAAAAATAATTATTACAGAAAGAAGATATATATGAAGAAAAAGTTTAATATTAATAATGATGCAGTTAAAGTTGTCATACTGCACTCCTTAGTTTCTATCCCTTTTCTTGGATCACTCTTCAGGTGGGAAGATCCAGGAATCATAGACCCCAGAATCCCAGAATCATAGAATCATAGAATCATCAAGGCTGGAAGAGACTTTCAAGATTATCCAGTCCAACCATCCACTGTAACACCTAAACCACTGTTCCATATCACCCAGCACCAGATCCAGATGCCTCTTGAACACCTCCAGAAGGGCACATTTTCTAAAAGTCCTGATATCACATTCTAGGTATTCCCATGTCTTGGTTAGCATTTCAAGTGATAGAACACTATCTTCAGGCAGCTACACATTGCCTACAAAATCCTTTTTAGGCATTGTAGTCACCAAAATAAAGTGTGTTCCTTAACTTCATCATCCAATGGAACAGTTTGCCCACAGAAGCTGTGGATGCCCCATCCCTGGAAATGTTCAAGGACAGGTTGGATGGGGCCCTGAGTCACCTGGTCTAGTGGAAGGTGTCCCTGCACGTGGCAGGAGGTTTGGAAGTAGATGATCTTTAAGGTCCTTTCCAACCCAAACCATTCTGTGATTCTGTGATTCACAGCAAAGTACCATAGGTCATCATAAACCCTGAGCTGTTACCTGCTAACCTTGTAGAGATGTCTTAGATATCTCATCGTGTCTTGGAGGGCACTTTGATTGAGAATTATCTCTGTGGACTATAAGAGGTGATTAAACACATCTGTAGGCACCTACAGGAAGGTTTCAACACTTTATTGTAAGTTAATTATAATCAATTTAATATGGAATCCCATAATTATAGAAAAATGGATAAAACCAGAAAACCAGAAAATCAACTTTAGAGTGGGGTTTTGCTTGGAAAAAAAATAAATATCTTCAATTACAATATGGGCAGCCTCAAATCAAATCCATTTTCGGAACTGGGCTGGATAACATGCCTGTGTTTCCTATTTCCTAGAAACAAAATATTTTATGCACTTGCCTAACTAGCAAAAGTGTGATATTTTCACTTTTTTTTTAAGCTAAAGGAAGTAGTCAAATTCAGCATAGATTTTTCAGTGAACCTAGCTTTACCCACTGATTTATAATTTGGGAGCCTTTCATCAAATTAAGTGTTAAAATAGAAGGAGAGATGGCTACCTTTCCCTGTCTTAATTAACTTTACCAGAGTTCTTTTAGTACTAGTTCTCTAGGTGCTATTTTGTGAAATACTAGGATATTTTAACACTCTCAGTGATATTTACACTGCATTAGCTGTCATCTTATATTTTAAATCAGATTCCACTTGCCACATCTTTAACCCTTAGCTTTGCTACCAGGCATGCTTCATCAAGTTTGGAAGGGGAAAATAATATTTTTCTTTTCAATTTCTTCTTTTTCTCTACCCCTATAATTTTTTTCCTCTTTATTTATTTGAAAAGGAAAGGATTGATAATGCTTGGGAAACAATACCTTGTATTTCATTATGGCAGAGGGTTTGTGTAGAGAAGAAAATAAGTGCTGTATGTGCAATCTGTACCTATGACACGTTGGACTCACATTCACATTATGTAACATATCACATGCCAAATAGGGCCAGGATATTTATTGATAATCAGCTTGATTGCTTATTACTCAGAAAATTCAACTGAGCCACAGTTTAATCTTTTAATTTTCACTTTCACAAAATATTCACAATTCACACCTAACGAATCACACTGCCTACAAGGGTAGCAATTCAGAGTTTTGTCACGTATTTCATTACTGTGTATTTGCCAAGTTATTTTTTGCTATTCTGCTGTTGTCACCTGTCATTCAGTGAAAACACTTGACTGGCATTATACGGCATCATTGATCTTTACCTAATGTGAATTAGGTGACATAGCTTATGGCTTCTTCAATCATTTCTTGAATGTGAAAACTTTGCCAAGTTCCTTTAGATGTGTAGGACATCAGACTGTAGATCATGACTCTCATTTGGAAAATAAGGATATTAATTCCTACCAAGAAATTAACAGCAAAAGAAGGAAGGATTTTCCTATAGTAATAACCCTGTGATTTTCTCAAGACAAACAATTAACAATACCTTAAAAGAAGAAGGAATATTCTAAAACAAGAAGTCTTCTTGAAGGGTATATTGTGCAAACCCATTCTTCTTATTAAACATTGTAGAACTGAACATAATGTTAAGGAAGAGAATGAAATACTTTTATTTAAATAAGAATTATCTCAAATTCTGCTTTTGGGCACAAAAGGAACCTTTATATGTTTTGGATCTATCAAGAATATACTCAAAACAGTACTAAGATTTGCATAACTTCATCAAGTTCTTGCAGTTTGTTTTAGGAAATTGAGTGTTTCAGAGATACAATTTTTTTTCTTTGTCTAAATATGTCAAGATGGGTTTAAAAACCTTGCATCACATATTTATTTTAATTAAATTGCTTTATCTTAACATAAAAATTTCACACTTGAACTTTTACATTATTATAGTAGATATGAGGTGGTTTTATAGCAATATGAAGTCGAGAGGTAAGTTAAAATAAGAGCATGAGTATAAAAGTTCAGTTTTCAAATATTATCTAGGAAGTGTTGAAAACAATGCATTTGATGAACTTCACCACTGTTGCTATGACTTCTAATGCTCATTTGATATCTAAAAATGCAAAATGTTTTGTAATTTTTTTTATATGTCATTGATAAAGAAGCTTTTGATATCAACTTATCGAATAAGTCAAGAAAAGCTCTAAGTACCTCCAAAACCAGCAATTTTCACTACCTACCTGAAAGGATTCTGAAAAGGTTGTCTGAGTAGCACACTGACTCACTGGACTGGTTTTTAGTTAGTGTTACAGCACTGGGAAAACCACAGATTGAGAAGAAAGCTGATGCTGGAATAACACTTTTAAAAAGAAACAGGATAAGCTGTGTCAGCCAATACCATATCAGCCCTGGCTAATATTTAACTAATAAAGAATTAAAGCCATATACTTTATGCTACTGAATATTGGTAACTGTTTTTTTGTCTTTCTTAATAAGATTTCAAATGTAGTAGATAATATGTTATTCATTTTGGATTCTGCAGGGAATCTTACTCACTGACAAGGAAATATGATCACTATGATCTTATCACCATGTTAAGTGGACTAAGAACTAGCCAACCCAGAGATCTTAGCTTGATGAAATTTGACACTGAAAAGAAGAGGGAAAAGGGGGAGGAGTGGGATTTCACATGGGCTGGTACTGGTGTGGCTGTCTCAGAAGCTTCTGTGCATTCCCTAATCAAAAAAAAGGGGATATGGCATTGGGTTGCTCTACAGATGTGAAGAATCAAAGTGGTACCACACATTAAGAGATCCCTAGCATTCTGATTTAATCAAAGAAGAAA
Source organism: Corvus cornix cornix (assembly GCF_000738735.6). NCBI lineage: Eukaryota > Metazoa > Chordata > Aves > Passeriformes > Corvidae > Corvus > Corvus cornix. The sequence goes on along the minus strand of NC_046332.1, from coordinate 58,950,651 downwards.
ACTACAGAGAAAACTGACCAAAACATTTTTTATTTTTTTTTCTAGAATACTCTAATTCAGACAGCAAATGATTCTCCAAAGTCCTATTCTGAAGGTTATAATATCATATTGATAAATAATTAGACATATAATTGATATTGGACATAAAAACACTCATTTCAAAAAAACAAAGGGTTTAAAGTCTACAGTGATAGCTATAGGAGATAGTTTTCACACAGCACAATTTCACATTAGCCGCACATTCAGATGCAAAAGACAAAATGTAGAGAAGAAAAAGGTGAATAAATTTCTAACAAGACCATAAAAAAAAAGGAAAGGAAGAGGGAATATATACAGAGATGTTATAAAAGTTGGTGTGAGAGATGGAAAAAATTATTACTGGCTCAAAACAACTGAAGTGTGTGTGTAGGGGTGGACCAGGGCAAGTTCTGCAAAGAGTGTGACAGTGCACTACTCCACACCCTGCTCTTGGACACTCTAGCCCAGCCCAGAATGGCTAGCAGCCACTGGCACACCAGAAGCTCCACCTGGAGGGCCCCAGGAGACCAAAGCAAATAAAAGCAATTGCACAAAGACACACGTGCACAATCCATTGTTTTTATTTTATAGTAGTTATGATTGTGCTGGACTTCAAGCAGTGATTTTTAACCTTCCTCAGCCACCTTTCTCTTTTTCTCCCTCTCTCTCTCTCATTCTTTCTTCTCATAATTTCCTTTACTCAAAATCTGGGTAACTTAAAGTTGGATGGGTTAGAGTTTGCTAACTCAGTGCCCTGTGAAATGCTTTATTTTGATTGAATGTTGCTTCAAAATTTGCCAAGTACCATTATTTTCTAAAGTTTGCCAGTAAAAGTTTGTTTTTTAAACTCCTGAGAATGTTGTCATGTTTCTCCTGTGCACCTGCCTCGGGGTATTAAAAAACCTAAGCCTCTATAAGAAACTTGTCAGGTCCACGGCTTTACAGATGACAGACAGAATTTGTGGACCAGATTATCAAAGAATATTCCAGCTTCTTTATTGAAGAAGAGTGACTATGAGCCTAAGAAGCCATTGAAACCAGCTTTATGTGTTTTTGAGATGTGCATGAGTTGTAGAACATTCATGGGAGATGTAGCAGCTGCATGTCTGAATGTAGCCCCGTGTAATTGTGAGTTCTTTATTCTTTGTTATAGTAGTTATCAGAGACATAAGTAGTGACAAAGCTGCCTCAGTTTATGCCTACATTTTACTAATATTTCTCTTCCAAATGACCTTATGTAACTGCCCTCTGCCTACATATATCCTACATATATCACACAAACTTAACTGTCATTCATTGAGTCTCATTTACACATCAGTGCCAGGTTAGTTGCACATCTCTTACAGTAGTGCACAGAAGGATGTTGCCGTTATGAACTAAAGACTGCATTTAAGAAAATGTAAAAAACTCTGTGACAAGTATAACTAAGTAAAACTGCTCAAAAAGCATCTGCTTGAAAGAAACGTCAGTAATGAAGACCTAAATAATTTTAGAAGCCATTTTTCAAGATGTGGTGTTATTACAGAGAGAACTGTATTCTCTCCCAAAGTATTTATTCAAGGAAATATTCAAGGAAAGCTATGTGCTTTATATTCATTCTTTAAGTATGTTTAAATTGCTTCCTTTTCATCTTCACTATAACCCCCAGAATGATTGATTGCTAAGGTGCAAAGTGCATATTTTAAATATATGATTTTTAAAATATCCAAAGAAAGTTCTGGTTTTCCTTCAAGGCAGCAGCTGTGTACTGGGATTTGTTCTCCAAATCATGAGGTAGTTTGAAGTCTAATATCATTGAGGAGTGTATTTCATGTGCTACATGTATTTTGTTCAGCTACGACCATTTGGCAAAGGAAAAAGCAATAAAAATTCTTTATTGAAATTGTACTTCATATTTGTCTGTAAATTCTAGCTACTCAGATAGTGAACACTGCTTTATGTAAAGAAATAATCAAAGGTCTTCTCTGATGTTTTTATACTAACCAGAAAAATAAAGTTAAAATGATACAATGAAGCCAGTAACTCCAGAGACAATATGCAATAAAACCAGGCATAGACATTCACCATGTTCCAAGTACATATAAAACCAAAGGGAATATGATAAATTCCTGAGAAGCTGAAACCATATACCCTTAGCCACATTATGTAAAATTACAGGGGTTTCCAAAAGAACTCAAGCCCTCTCCTTATGCAAGCAGACATCTGAAACTGAAACCTCTTTTCGTAGGGCAGTCTTTACTCACCAACAGTGCTAGTTTCTTGCTTGTATTACAGTTCCAGAATGTGCATGTAAATTATTTCTTTCCTCTGAGGTGTGGGAAAAAGTTTAGAGATATACATATCACTGAGAAGGTGAGATAAAAGTTTCCTCAAATGTAGCTATTTTCTCAGCTGAAATAACAATGCTTCAATGAAGTAATATTCATCTAAAACAGGTGAAGACCCTACTCAGAACACTGGAAGAGGCACAAGGGGGAATAGTGAGATGTAAAAACAGATTTCCAATGCTGCAGGTTCTCTTGAGTAGCCTCCATGTATGGCTCCAGAGGCTGTAACTGAGTTACACCATGTTAAATAAGCCATCACCATGCAAAAGTTTTGAATGTCTTCAGGTATATAAAAATCATACCATATGCCAGATAACGGGTGGAGATATATATATATATATATATATTTATATTTATATATATATTTATATTTATATTTATATTTATATTTATATATATACATATAACATTAGAACTGTGACAGGCTTTGTATTCCAGGACTTCCTGACCTGGTTCTGAATATATTTTGATAACCTGTCTGAGGCTGTGACATCTTTAAGCTTTTCATTACATTATTCTAAGACAGATGCTGGGAAAGAAAGAGATGTCATACAAGGTTATAACATGTCACAAACATTGCAGAACTACTGTCTGTACATATACATACTGTTAAGATCTAAAATGTGAAGCCAAAAGCATGTAATTAGTACTGAAATGCTGGATATACTATTCTCTGGAATTTTAAAAAGGTCTTCTAGCTTTCATTGCCTTTTATAATTGCATAGTACTTTCTTATTTTATCGTGCTTTTTGCAACCAACTATTGATGGCTATATATATCAAATATGTTGAATATGACCAAACTATAAAAATTGGGGGTTATATTTTTAATGAGGTTTGAAATTACAATCCAATCTAGTCTAGAAAATACACATTGCTATATCACAAACAAACAAACAAAAAAATTTACACCTAATTAAGACACTTAACTCTTTCATTACTTTCTTTATGAAATTAAAGAGAAGTAATCCATGTACACCAAGATGGTCTGGAGAAAATATTATATTTTCACTAGCTGTAATCTCTGTAATTTAACAGGTCTGGTCCATAACACAAAAACAGCATTCTCCTGCATGCTGGCTTTTTAATGGACTAATGTGTCAGGAATGTGGAGCAATAGAAGAGGTGTTTTGCTCCATTCTGACCTTTTGTAGTAGCAGTGATGCGATTAAACCAAATGAAAGCATGCTGTAATAATAGTGCACATTCAGAGTGGAGATTCTTACCAAATAGTATATAATTATCTGCTAAATGTATTTCTGTACTAAAATGTGCTAAAACCTTACAATTTATGGGTTTCTCAGAATAGGAAAGCTTAAGCTGCTAGGGAGAACAATGGCTCTTCAAATAATATCCTTGGAAGTGTGGCACAGGGCACATAACTAGAATTATTCATTTGCTCTCTGGCAGTACCTAAATCCCTCATATGTAACTCAACCATAGTAAGGTCCCACAGCCCCTCTCCATAATAGCTTACAATCTATTCACCTAGAACCCGCAGACACACAAAAAAAGAATCATTAAGAAGCTAAAAAAGTCAGGTTTGTATGTTACATAAATGTTCCAGTTCATGTTTTTTCTTCAAGATTTGTCAAAGCAACAGATAAATACCACCTGCAGATGACCTCATATCACTTTTTTTTCTAACAAGAGAGTTCTAACCCATATGCAAGAAGGCAGTGCAAGGGGCTTTGTTCTGAACTGCTTTTTTCTTTTGAACAGATTTCTCTGAATCCGTTACACATCAACAAAAGTAATTAAGTACTTATTGATACCAAGATAAACAATAAGACAAACAAGGACACTAGTTTAGATGGCTAAACATCTAATATAGGTTTTTACCTCAATACCTGTAGAGAACCAAAGGATAATTATCTGGTTTACACTCACTTTTGGTTAAACTATCAATACAGGCACTAGCTGAAGATGACTCACGTTGCCTTAAATGTCTCTCTAAAAATGGATTATCACAACCTCCTAAAGGTCTGTTTCTTTCCATTAATATGAAGAGAGTTTTTTTAACTACAATACAGACATTAGTTTCAGATATCTGAGTTAATTGGAATGAAATCTACCTAAAGACATGTATTTCTGCTGTAAACCGTCTTTACTAACAGCCAATCAAAAAGATGTTGTTCTGAGGATTCCTTATTCATGAATGTGTCCTCCAGGGGGAGATACTCCACCTCATAGCAGGAAATGGGGTTTGAGACGCTCCTCAGTGTTTGAGCCAGCACAGGCCGGACACAGGAACAACCACAAAACCACAAATTAAATGCAAGGAGTACATTTATTTTTGTTACCTTGACACCCATTGGATGCCAAGCATCTGTGCAGAAGCACACAAATACAATGCAGGCACTGCAGAACTCAGTCCGTGATAGAGGATCACCAGACCTGCTGTCTTCACCTCTTCTTCAGAAATTCACCTAGGAGTGGTTTACCACTGTACTTTAATCTTTCACCTGGAAGGGCAGGAATCTGCAGCGTGTTCAGCGGGGTCCCTCTAAGTTTATCACAGACCTATGTTATCTAAACACCTATGTTCCTGCCAAACACATGAAACTAAACGGTGAATAATATGATACTTGTGCAAGATTTAAATGCCTTGATTTACCTTTTTTTTCCCTCATTTTCATAAAGAAAATCATAAATCCATATTTAAATCAAACTCTGATGGGGAGTAAGGTCTTCCACCGACTTTCTGTTCATTGTACTGAATGCTTGATTGCTTGCATATGGCATGATAAAAGACTACTGCTCTAAGTCCGGAGATGTGGGCTTCCTTTCCTTCTTTGCATTCTGATTCTCCTTTAGCTTTTATAGATACAATGCAAAAGGGCAGTATCACATGCAATACAGATAATCTCAATATTAGACATTGTGATATGAGTGCATGATCTGCAACTCATGATTATGTTGCTCTGAATATATAATAGGCCAATTATTGGGTTTGAAGACAAAACTGTGTCAGCCCAGTTGGAATTTTTTTTTCTTAAGACGTTTACCAGAAGTTCAGTAAGTTAAGTGATAGTTTCCACGCCATAGGAAATTATTTCATGCCTTCATGTGCATGAGATTTTTCATATCTATGCTAAATGAAAATATTAGAATGAAAACTCAGGATCAACAATGAAGAAATTTTACAAACAAAATGTCCAGCAATCTAAAAAGTAAAAAAATTACCTTCCATGGTCAAAAATCTACTAAAATTTTTAGCTGTCTTTAACACCTGGGGACACCATTCAGATACTTAATTTTGAATACGTGTGATAAAACCTATGTTATAATAACATTGCATAATTGTTATTTCACATTAAGAAAATAAAAAAGGTTTATAGCCTTAGGTTGTTTGAATATTTTAGAGGCAGGAGAGTGACTTTAACTTTTCCTTGTGATATTCTCTATTGCTTCTTTCACAGTGACTTCTATAAAAAAATTCAAAGTCAAGCACAAACATAAATAGGAAAATCACCTTCAAGTCTCCCTTTGATTTTAAGCCTATAATCAAGCTGTTGAACATAAATAAGGTAGAACAGAATTCAATTCTTCTGCTTCTTTCTGTCAGTTAAGGAATCTCTTTTTAAAGATATCCAAGGCACAAGGATGACTAAGATCATTGTTTTTTTAGGATCAATTTATCTATTAAAGGTTCTAAAACATAGCCTGATCCTTTACAGTATGAAGTTGAAATCAATGCCATGACATTTAATAAATGTTATAATAAATAGCATTAATATATTGAAATCAATAAATATATTTATGGATAATATCTTATGGATTCTCAGATAGATGCCCCATAGTGGAAAGATCAATAACATGATTGAAATATTCCTAATTTCAAAAAAAGTGTTGGTAAATTATGCACATCCCCCACAGTCAGTGAAGATAAATGATATGCACTTGGGAGTAAAATTAATATAATATGTTATAGATACCTTTATAGGGTGAGGGACACTTTCTAGGGAAACAAGACAAAATAAACCTAGCTTTTCTTGCTTCCCTAAAAAGAAGTCCAAGATGAGATATAATGCAGGGGGTCAGAGGAAGTGGTATTTTATAAGGAAGAGAGAAATCCAGTCCTGCTTTTAGAGCCTTAGTATAGCCCTTTACAAGTCTTGTTTGTCTCAGTTCAACTATACCCAAAGGTTTTTGTTGGGGTGATATAGAAAGGATTTGGAAGATTGCCACAAATGAAGCGCCACAGCAGGTTTTGGGCAAAGTATATTCACAAAGACAGGTGAGCAACTTGATGACTACTGAACAACAACAAAATTTATACAATGAATGGGAGAAAGACTCTTAATCTACCATGAGTGTATAAAGTTTTTTATCTATCTTAATCACTATCTAGTCTAAACTAACTAATGTTGATATGGGTATAGTGAATAGGTAAGATGGCGTGTAGAAAGTGTGATTTGCCAAGTCACCTGGAAAAAGAATCCCATCTCTGAAGACAATATTTTTCCTTGTTAATGTCTGTGCAGCAGTATTACCCCAAAAGACTGTGAGTACGTACAGGTGGGGCATATCTACCTTCCATTATGGAGTGTAGCAACAGGCACGCTTTATTTGACTGAACACTACACACTTAGTAACTGCTGGGAACACGACAGTAAATGCATAGAGAGCTTTGTCTATCCTTTTGAATAAAACAGTGGAAGATGCTATCAGACTAGCTTAGACAAAAATTACTTTTTCTAAGTTCAATTAAAGTTGGAGTTGTATACTTCTTTTACTTTAGGTGGCCTAAATACTACTATTGTAAACACCTGCTATAAATCTCAGCTACAGACAATAGCCTATTTGACCTTGCTTTGAACAAGAGCAGAATACTGTCCATGAAATTGCAACATGGGATAAATTCCCACATAAAGCAGTTCATCTATCAGTACACATTCAATTTGAAAATGACGCTGATGATGGGTCTTCAAGATGTTTGCCAAGTCCTCAAAGTCAATATTCTCACAAACATAGAAAATCATGACACATAATTTATGTAGGAAATGAGCCGAGTTATGATTTCATTAATTTAAGACCATCAGTGGAGTAAGTTTACCCACAGAAATCATCCTAAATATAATTAATGCATATAGCCATAAATAGTATTAATGTGAAGCTGTTCTCCAACTGTTAAGTGGTTGTTATGGTGATAATATATTAAACTAAAGTTACTATGAAAGTTACTCAACATTAATTCTAGGTTTGCAAAACTATCAAGAGAGTTAGGAAATTAAGATTTTTAAAAAATTATTGAAAGCACCTGCGTGTGTTTCACGTGCAAATTAATTGCCATATTAAATTAGCAGAATGATATTAACATTAAGGGATCATTAGTATCATTCATAATTATTCATTATCTTTAAGCTGAATCATGTCATTTCCCTGACATACTGTATTTATTATTACAAAGGTTAGCTTTTCAAAACTCTAATTATGGGTGCAGAACTTAGGGAATATATAATATACACAAAGATAAATATTCTCAAGTATTTTTATTTTTCTGTAAAGAGTGGAATATTTTATCTAGTGACTTAATCCAACTGGGTTCAAAACTGGGAGAAAGTTATAGTGATGGAAAATGAAGAAAAAGGAAAAGGAGTGGCATCAAGGTAATCAGTCATTGTTTTCATTAATAGTCTAGATGTTACAACACACATCTCTTTTTATATTCTTTGAACTGTGGTGTGGCAAACGACCCCAAAATGCTATTAGGTGTGTAGCTTAGCGTCAAGAGCTAAATCGTTGATTTTGTTCACTGATTTAAATAATTTCATTGTTCATATGAAGTTGTCTTCTTTTTGAGACATATAAACTGTGTAACCAATCTGAGGTGTACTTTGATTCTGTATTATTAGTTTACACACACATAAAAAGATAATTCAACAATTATGCCAGTACAGATATCTGCTAGTATAATCTAGAGGTTGTAGAACCATGACCTTAACCTCTACTCAAGTGCTCTGTGACAGATGGATTGGCTGCATGATCCCAGTTCTCTCCTAGCATATCCCTAAGTGGCAATTAGTCCACCTCTTACATAGCCTCAGCTGTTCTGCACTGACAGTGAATAAAAAATAATAAAAGCTCTACTGGCTTCAGCAGACCCACACCAGCTGAAACTAGGATGCTGTGTTCCCAGAGAATTAATATAATAGTAGCTACTGACATTTCAGGATTATCCTAACTTTTTTTAGGGAAATAAGTGAAATAAGAAAAAAAGAAGTAGACACTCAAATGACATAACCAGTTTCCTCAGTTTATACATATGGAAATAGGTTCAATGTGTTTAGGGGACTGAGGTGAAGTATTTTGTCCTCCTTTCAGCTGACTCTCGTTTACACAAACATCTTTAAACATTTAATGTCTAAGTCCTGTCACATGCCTGGAGACATCTCTGAGTGTGTAGAAGAGGAATTCCAGAAAGCAGTATCAAAGCCTAGCCTAGGAGTCACATATTTTTGAAAGAACAGCAAAATCTTAACAAGAATCTTTCCCAATCTTCTGTCTTGAGCCTTTTACCTTAAATATACTCTCTTCACATGTTTCTCTGACAGAGTTAAACACTATTCTTTGATTATTAGGCACTAATGTTATTTAGTGGTTACAGGAGTTCACAAAGATTAAGGAAGTTTCTAAAACCAATGGATGGACTGCATCTTTCACAGAATATGCAAGTTTGGCCACAGAATTAAATTTTCCATTGAAGATTGCTTGAAAAACCTGCTTTTTCTTGTAAGGAGCTAGTTATGAAAAATGGACCCCAGAACAACATCTATTATTCAGTTTTTCAAGTTAAAAAAAATTTAAAAAATAATGGACATCAGTTATTTGGAATAGCTCTTCAGCCCTGTCTTGGTAAAGTCAAAAATACTGCAAATTTAAGGGCAGTGGTTGCTGCAATTAATTGATTTTGATGTGAAAGCATTCAACAAATAAGTTATGCTATGCCTGGATCACTTTTGATGATCTTGTTAAATTTGAAAAATAATAATTCAGTATTTGAAGAGAGGAAAATATTTGGTATTGCATCACCTAAAATAAACCAACATTTAAAAAAGAATGATAACCTAATGAGCTGCAGTCAGGTCTTGACAGTAGTGGAAAAATAGTAGTAGTTCATCATACTGATGTTTAGCTCCTCAGCCCCCTCTTGCTCCATGTCCTTACTCTCTCTTCCCCCAGCAAACACTGGAAAATAAGACATTTATCTACCTACCTTCTCTTTCACAGATGTTGTGCAGTGTACCCACTGTCTGTCATCTCCCCACTTTAAAGGTGCACATTCTTTTTGCTGCCCATGTAGCCTCACATATTGTATGCATCTGGGTAAGGGAAGGTAGCTACTGCTCAATGATCTCTGTCCTGAAATGGCTAGTGTGTCCCTGGAACCCAGGGCTGTGGCTCTGAGACAACTGGCTATCTTCCTATTAGAAATCTGCTCCCTCCTTACTTGTAGTTTCCTCTTTTGGCAGGACAAAGGCACCACCATTATTTTGGAATAGCAAGCAACACCCATTCAACAAAATCAATATATATGGCTCACCACAAAGTCCTTTTCCAGCTAGTATCAAGGGCAAGGACAATGTTGTTTGGTTCTTTCCTCGCCTTTTTATCTTTAACTGAAATATGTGTCCTTAAATTCATTCTTTTTCAAGGTATGCTGTGCACCACGAGTTAAAAATAGCAAAATTTTAGTTCAAGTAAGAGCTAAAATCCATAAATATGAATCTTGGATGCTTTTTCTTCAGATGCCTGGAGTTTTTCAGATGAAACTGTACGTTCAACACATAAATTTTGAATAGTCTTGCAATATTTGGGTAAATGATTTTTAAAACTTTCCTTTTTTTTCCCCTTACTTGTACCATTCCCTTCCTTTATTGTGGTTGACTCTTCTCTGAAGTACCTCTAGGCACTAAAGTAAGCCAAGTCCAGTTGGTGAATTGGAATGGAGTCATTGAATGGAGTCAATTGCCTGCACACAATTATCATGTAAATTACTTAGCAAAACTGTTTTACATGTTTCCTGCTTAAAACTACATTTACTTCTTTACCCTTGACCTTTCTTCTATTACTTTGAATATAATTTCTGATGATTGACAACAGGTTTTTAAGCTACTGATTTTGTTCATCGTCAGCTTGACCATTTTTGTGCTTTTATTACCTCATCAACTTGGACTCTAAACAAATAGTATTTTGTGAGACCTCCCACCTCATTAAGCCTCCTCATTTCTCAGGGAGAAGTCACCTAACATAATCAAACTCCCAAATATTTAAATCAAATGGAATGGTTTCTTTTGCATGATAATAACAGTAGCAATAATTGTTTATTGTAGGATGTCACTGGTGAGATGTCTGAAAGACATATTCTTATTTTTGTGTTAACTATATCAATTGACTTTCTGTCCCATTTAATTCTTATTCTAGCATTGTCTTGTAGACTAATTGGTATTCCCCTCATTTTATCGCCATGTACTTATCGACAACTGCCGTGTTTCCCCATCAAATGTGGGTGAACTAAAATTCCAGTTTTCTGTCTTTTCAACATATGATATACTATTAATTCCTTAATACTTTAGTAGTTCTACTTTATAGATAAAGCATATATAATGTTTGAATGACATTTTTCCAGAAACATGCACAGTATTGTGGTCTGAGTCTTATCACTGACTTTTAATGGATTTTCTTTCCCTATATCTTTTTTTTTTTTTTTAATATTGACAAGTGCATCATAAGAAGCATTTATAGACAACTAACTTTTCTCCCTCCAGCAGAACAGCTTTCATGGTTTTTCTCCAACACTATCTTTGACTCCTTAAGTTTTAGTGATATCTTTGCTTTCTTTGTATGATTATTTGGTGATTTCATTTATAGGGTGGTACTTATTATTTTTCTTTTGTTTCTGACTGATGAGATAATGAATTTCATACATGCAGTCCTGACTATTGTTCTGGGCTTCTGTTACCATTCCACTGTCTTTATAGAGTATATATTAGTATTGCATTCTTCCTTTCACTTTTCTGAGCTTCTTATATTAACACAAAATGAAGATTTCTTGCCAGCCACCTTCTCTGTCTCATTATCATTCCTGAGGATCTTAACAATGGTGGTATTGTCTTTCTTCCCAATGACCATTTCATAAAATCATAAAATGATAAAATAATTTGTGTTGTAAAAGACCTTCAAGATCACTGAGTCCAAATATTAACGGAACACTGCCAAGTCCACTACTAAACCATGTCCCTAATTGCCCCACATAGAAACACAGAACCATTTACATTGGGCAAGACCTCTAAGATCACCATTTCCAACTGTTAACCCAAGCACTTCCAAGTCCACCATTAAACAATGTCCCCAAGTGCTACATCTACATGTCATTTAAATACCTCCAGGGATGGTAACTCCAACACATTCCTGGACAGCCCATTCCGGTGCCTGACCATCCTTACAGTGATGACATTTTTTCTTCTATCCAAGCTAAACCTCCCCTGGCACAGCTAGAGGCCATTTCTGCTTGTCCTTTTCCTTATTACTTTGGAGAAGGGACCAACATCCACCTCACTACAACCTCTTCTCAGGCAGTTGTAGAGAGTGATAAGGTCTCCCCCGGGTCTCCTTTTCTCCACATCCCAGCTGTCTCAGCTACTTCTCATCAGACTTATGCTCTAGACTCTTCACCAGCTTTGTTGCCCTTCTCTGGATATGCTCCAGCACCTCAAAGTCCTTCCTGTAGTGAGGGGCCCAGAACAGGATGCAGGACTTGAAGTGTGGCCTTACCAGTGCATAGTACAGGGAGAAAATCTCCACCACAATCCTCCTGGCCACGCTATTTCTGATGCAAGCCATGATGCCATTGGTCTTCTTGGTCACCTGGACACATTGTTGAACAAAACCCTCAGGTACTTTTCCACCTTTTCCATTTTCCATTACTGACATTCTCTATTTGCTACTGTTCCCTTATTCCCTAATGCAGCAATTTTTTCTGTCATCATGAGTATTAATAACAGCATTAGAAGTTGCTTTCACCATTTTCTCATCTCCTCTCGTTATCCTATTTGCTAAACTCCATTATCCTGTCCTAATCTTCAAAGACTGAAGACAGTGCAGTGATCCTTTCCAATCTCTACTTTTCTATGGTTCTATCATCCAAACCTCTGTTTTCTTCAGCATCTTTCAGACTCTTTATTAATTCTTAAAGGAGTTTCCCAGTGTAATGTTTTCCAGCTAAAAGTTCCACTCATGATTTCTCAGGTCTTTCCAGCACTCCTTAATTATGTAAGCACACTTTCTCTTCACTGGGGATACAGGACTTGTTTTTATGTTTTGTTGTTTTGTTGGGTTTTTTTCCTTAATTAACATTTAGCAATTACACAGTCCTAAGTGGTCCCTATGAATTCTAGCCTTCTATGTTCCATTCACCTCCAGACCACCTTGTCTAAGACATTCTTTTGGGTATTTCTAAATCACCAGCTTAAACAAACAATTCCCAGTCATACTGATTAAAAATCTATAAATCTTACTATGTTACTAAAAATACCAAAAACCTTAAACTGACATTTCCCTTAGACCAATATAAATGAACATTTCAGGTGCTCGTAATGCAGAATAAAAGCACCTCTTCACTTGACAAAGTCCTACGCCTTCTATAGACAGACTTGAAATGTTGCTATATTGGGTCTGTTTGAGATGGAGTTCATTTTCCCCAGAGCAGCCCTCACAGCGTTGTGCTTTTTACTGGTAGGTAGAAGGGTGTCAGCACCAGTGTTTGCCTACTGCTGAGCAGGGCTGGCACAGCGTCAGCACTGTCTCTCCAACATTCCACCCTCACCAGCAGGCTGGGGGTGGGCAAGGTCTTAGGAAGGGACATAGTCAGGACAGCTGACCCAAACTGACCACAGGGATATTCCCGACTCTATGATGTCTGTTCAGCAAAAGAAGCTCAGAGAAAAAAGAAGAAGTGAGGAGGGGAATTAATTGTTACTCTGTCTTCCCGAGCAGCCACAATATGTACTATAGTCCTGGGAAACAGAGAATGAAACTTCTGTTTTCTTTGTCTTATTTGCACAGTCTTTGGTTTTGCTTTATTAAACTGCTTCTGTCATGAGGCTTTTTTCCATCTTATTTTCTCTCTCCACCATACAACCAAGGAGCAAAGCTATCTAGTGGCTTGGTGGGCACCTGGCATCCAGGTCAACCCACCACAATTGTGTAGGAATCCATTTGCTTCTCAGGACTTGATCCCAAGACATTTGATTGATTTTCTTGTATGTCTGGTTCTATCTTCCAAGAAACTGGGTCAAGTGCTTTTGCATGGCCCATTAATGGAACGGGCCTGTTAACTGCTACGTTATCATTCTTCTTGCTTCTCAGACTCCAGTACCTGAATATCTTGCTTTCATCTTTCTGTTATCTCAAGAACTGGCTGCTCTATTCTTATGAATAATCTCCCTTCATCTTTTCTTCTTCCTCATCTTTTCCTTTGAACTAGGGTGAATGAAAATAAGCTTACAAAGTCACTATGTAAGAAACTCTTAAATCAATGAGAATTCTGCAGAAATAGAGAATTACTTAATCATTTAAGTGTTATTTGGCTGATGTTAAAAAGTCAGCAGAAGGAGCTCATAACATTAATTTTAATAATTTGTTTAATAATCCTCCAAAACAGTGTCTCTTATATAAAACCTGTTTGTACAAATCCCCTTGGTCTTTGGACATGGCATATATCTGAATATAACTGAGCTTGCATTTAAAATTTAACAAATGTGATAGATGTCTCTTGGGGAGGAGCAGCTGGACCTCTGGATGTAAACGCTGTTAGAACTTACTGCCTGAACTAAATGACCTAACTTTTCTAGCTCAAAGGCTAGATTAGATTAAAAAAATTATCTGTAGTCCAGTCACTATGGAGAGAAAGAAAACCACACTAATTTGTGGCTTATGTGCATATTCACATAATGTTTTCCTTCATTATTTATGCGTGGTTATTGCCTTATCTGAGTATGACTTCAAAAATCCGTTTAGTTTTTACTACATAAATTTTATTCATTTTGACTTGCTTCCTAAGGTGTTTGGAGGAGTCTGCACTTAACTTTCTACTTTAGACACAGCTCTAAACCAAATCCAGAAATTAGTTTCATGGAGAAACACACTGATAACAGGAGTTAGAGATGGGAGGAGTCTATTAAGGCATCCTCCAGGCATTATATTCATGCATACACTCACTTGAGGAAAATGCCTGGAGCAGAAAATTGCACAATATAGATTTATAAAGTTCCTGTGGGTAGCAGTAAATAGGCAGGATTTAAATTTAAAACTGATAAAAGGATATACTTTGTTGCACATGCATAATTAACCTAGAGAGCTCATTGCCACAAAAATATCACTGAGGCCTAAAAGATTAGCAGAATTTTAAAAAGGATTAAACATTTATATGGATAATGAGAGCACTTAGATTTGCATGGAATAAGAATTATTTCTTTAAAACAAAAAGTTATGGACTATCTTATTTCAGGACATACAACAAAAGGTAGTCATTAAGAATATGAAGACAAGAATATCTCAGTAAAATTATTGCATAATTGTTCATTTCAGCTTCTTTACGAGCATGTGCTTCTAGTCCCTGGCAGCAACAAGATACAGGACTACACACAAATACCGCTTGATCCAAAATAGCAATTACCAGGCTCCTATTGACCTCATGACCTCACAGGTACCATGGTGGAAAAAGAAATGTTTTATCATTCAAATTTTTTCATTAGGATATAAAGGTGGAACACAGACATAGAAATGTTGTGTAGCAAACTCCTGTTTCTTCTGCAGGAGGGAATGCTTCTGGATAGATGCAGAGAGTATTTAAGGAGTGAGTGACATAGAAATAGAATTATTGGCATGAACAAGTTAATGACCAATTAAGTACAAAAACAAAACTAAATTACTTGCATTGGTACCTAATTTAAAACTGTGATTGTAATCCAGGTAATGGAGCTCTGCTGGAAGTGTTCTTAGCACTCCCCTAACAAAAAAGTCATTACTGACTGGCCTGCTGCTTCATATAATTGCTGTGATAAGCCACCACAAATATAATTGGCTTTAGCTAAAAAAAAATACTTCATCATAAAGCAAGAACTATAGTTATACTTTTATTTATGTATTTATATCAACTTAAGGAAGATGATTAACACAGTTAGTTACCAGACATTTTTACTAAGCAGAAAATGTATGTAAAGAAATTATTTTAAACAATCTTTAAGAAACAATACAATTTTCCTTTAACCGTGTTCCTTTTTAACATTGAAATTACTTCAATGAGCGCATTTAGTCTGTTAAAGCCAAAAGGACTTCAGATCAATTTCTGTACTCTTCTGGCAAGTTTTGCTATTATAATACAGTTTGAGAAGCATTCTACTCCTAAACAGACTCTGATTAATTGTGTGTATTTCCTGTGCTTTCATAGATGTCCAAGATCATGTTCTATTTTCTTGCTTGTCTAGCTCAAACAAATAAGGATTTGAGGTAGTGATAGATAAATACCTCAAAAACATGGAGTGTGAATATTCAAGGAAAAACCATAAACCCAGAATTTTATTCTCTTTATTAAGAACCCCTTCCTCCCCAGTTCCCATTCCTCTGATACTTGTTCTAACAAAGAAATTTTTCAGTGGAATTTTCCCAGAAAATCTCATTTTTTAATGAATATTAAGCATAGTCATGTCAAGCTCATTTTAAAAGTCATGTACACTGAAAACATAATTATAAAAAACTGCAGTCAGCCAATGAAGATCAAATCACATAACATGCAATTTGTGTGTCCAATCAAACCTAATCAAAGGGATTTAAAAATATCAGTGTAGTCTTCTACAATTAGCAATTTAGCTAGACATTTTTGTGTATCCCTGTTCCTCTTCGGTCACATATAAACACACATACTACACGTGCTCCTTGCTATTCCAATGGCAAATTGTATAAATTAGTTTGCATATTTGGATGTCAGAACCTAACATTTCAAACAAACACATAAATAAATGCATACAAAAATAACTAAACAACAAACCACATGAGAAGGGGGGGCAGAAATCTTGCAAAAATACGATTTTCACTAAATGGCACTTGTTTTATTTCCCTTCATTTATCTGGCCCTGGTTGTATTGTTCATAGGAAAAAATCTATAGCAAAAATGGAAGTAAAATTCATAAATTAAAATTTAGAAAATAAACGTATAATGTGATGTTTTATTTCAGTTGGTTGATGCCTTTATTGTAAATATTCATGCTTTTTTACTGCAATTTTATTAATTTTAAAAATATTGCTCTATTGTTTTAAGAAAAAATTTAAAAATCACTTTTTCCTAAGCATTCTGTAAAAAATCTCTGATATTATTTTGAAGCAGAAATTCAGAAACCTTAGATGTGTTTTTGTAGATAATAGTCGTCAATGTCATCTAAGGCTTTTGATAAAACTTTATGGATTTTTTCTACTAGAAATAATAAAATCCTTCATAATATCCTGAAAGCTACCCCGGCCCTAAAAATTCAGTCTACTCTTGCAAACCCTTCGGAGCATGTCGACCTTTGAGCATGCAAGAAGTTCCACTGACATTAATGCATTTTGGATCAAACCATAAAAAGAGCAGCCATCCAAAGTAGCACCTCTCATCACCACTGTACTGCATCTGTTAATTTCCTATATCATTAGCACAAAGAGCCAATCATTCATAAAGGTTACAATGTCATTGTGAAGAAATTCAGGAGTAACTGATGCTGCCTTATAAATGGTGTGTCTTCAGAAACATATCATCCACTGAGTTAAAAAGTGGTCTGATCTATTGTTTGATCCCATGTATAATGTGATAGTACTAGCTGTTATCTTCTTTATTATACAGAGAAACAATATGATAGTGAATGACTGATCAATTTAATACATAAATATTGTAAATATGAAAAATACTTAAGTTGGTCTCCTCTATTAATCAGTAGAAACACAGTGGAGGAAAAGATGTCCCAATCCCAGAGGTGTCTTCTTGTCTTCATGGGCTCCTGTTACTGACAGGAGCCTACCCTAGCATGAGCTTTCCACAGGTTGCAGCTTCCTTTAGCACATATCCACCTGCTCTTTCCTGGGGTTCCTTATGGGCTGAATGTGGATCTCTGCTCCACAGAGATCCTCCTCCATGGGCTGCAGGGGAACAGCTGCCTCACAGTGGTCTTCTGCCTGGGCTGTAGGGGAGTGTCTGCTGAAAGAGCCGTACCTGATAGCACCCTACATGAGAAGAGCAAAAATCTCATCAGTGGTTGGACTTGATGATCTTAAAGCTCTCTTCCAACCTTGATGCTTCTATGATTCCATAATCTGTGGTCCCAGCTAGCAGAACCATCATGTTTAAGAAGTAGATACTGCAGTTTTGTAAAGTAACATTCAACAGATATCACGTGAGCTGATAATCCCACTGTATTTCTCTGTCAGTTTTAAACAACAACCACTGAATTCATTTGGTCCTTAACAACTCGCCAGACTCTGTGTAGCCTAGTTAGAAATAAAATTGTCACTCAAGAGGTAGTGACACTGCTGGAGTTTTGATCACTGCTGTATGTTATCTATAAACAACATCAGAAAAAAAAAATCATCAGAATCACCCAAAAAAGCCTAACTTTTATTGGGTGGCTGTCATA